>NC_143130.1:134504846-137004846 GCF_059928025.1 Delphinapterus leucas
TGGATGTCTCTGGAGATGTGTGACGATGTGCAGCACCATATGTAGCCACTCTTGCATCCCTCTCCCACTGCAGACATCAATAAAAAGCAAGATTCTGATCCCAGATGCAGCCTCAGATCCTTCTCAAGACAGAATTCTTGAACTTACTATTTGTTGATTAGAATTGGCAAAAGAGATGAAAACTATTGCCTTCTCAGAGGCTTATGTTAAAGTATGTAACAGTTGCTAATGAGGCATCATTGGGTGAATATATTTTGCAGGTCTTAGAGTCACTGAGTATTTCGAATTTACTCTGCAGCAAATCTCCATCAGGCTCTTGGCAGAGTCTGTCACAGAAATGCTTTTCAACAGCATCATGTGAAGGATGATATGACATTGCCTCCTCTAAATATTTTACAAGCTTTGCAAACTTAGAGGATAAGTTTACCAAATCTGTGATTTTTGTTTCTCATTATTTATGTTTTTTCATAGTCATTAAACATTCGTTTGTTAAAGCCTCAACACATTCCATTACCCTACGGAATTAATTTTTGCACCAAAACTATGTTTCAGAGCAATTCAGGATTAAATTAATGTGACAGGTCCTATTTATCAATATGGCAGTCCAACGGCTGGAAGACAAAGGATGATTTATACGATTTATTTGTGTGTGTGTGTGTGTGTGTACATGCATGTGTGCATACACGTCTTGTATAAACTTGTGGGCTGTGCCCTGGTATTTCTTTCAAACTGGGGGATTTCTGATAAAATAATCTTCTAAATACCTCAACATATGGTTTAGATCATCACAGAGAAAAAACACTTGTAAATGCACATAGAGGGCACCCCAAAACATGTACATCTTACCAGTTAACTCCCTTTGGAGTCAATGTAAACCACGAAAGATAGTCATTTTGAGTCAAATTCCAACATATGTATATTTTCAAAGTATCTTGCTAGCTTGAATTACGGGAGGTGCTTCAAGTAAGAACAACATGGGAAAAGCATGATACTTCCACTGTGTGGTTATAATTAGGATATTTTCTGACAAAAGGTCGAAACTATTTTGAATGCCCATGTTGTTATAGATTTTGTTTGTCCTAAGAGTTGGTGAAAGGAGTAAGAGGGGCCAATCGTTTCAGATGCTTATTTGATATTATGATATTCCAGTGGCCTGGTATCGCACAAAATAATAATAATTAAATGATAATTAAATCCAAAGTTCAGCAGATGGTGCCAAAGATTTTAGTACCTTTAGCATTTTTGATGCAGAAACGTGAAATCACCCAGTTTTAGATGTGGAGAGGCCTCAGAGATGACTGACCAACTTCCTCATTGTACAGATGTACAAACCTAACAGCAGAGTGGTGTGGGAGTTGTTTGAAGTCACGCAGTTAGTTAGGACAGACTTGTTACTAGAATCCATGTCTGTAGACTTATAGTTCTATGTCTTTAGGTATTTACCTATTTTTCCCTCTTTAAAAGCTTCACACTGGAAAATTCTTTAGTCATTGGAAAATTGGACCTGTGTTGGGGGTACTCCCCGCTGGGCTGGCGAGAAGAGGTAAGAGGTGGTGAAGAAACTTGTATCCATGACCTCTGTGGTGAGCTGACATATGGAGCTGACATGGAATGGGGCATCTCTTTACTGAGCTCAAAGCCAGGTGACTTCTCCTTTCTCTGAACTTCCCACCGTTCACTTGGAGTTTAGTCGCGGAATAACCAACCTTGTTCTGTTACTTGACAATGTTGATAAATGTCGTGATTTCCTTTTTTATGTGCGTTGTCCTGTTTATGTAGCACAGCAGGGATGGCCACTTCAGAGCCAAAAGACTGGAGTGGGGCTACCACGAGACCTCCGTTGACATGTCCAGAATAGGTTGATGGACACTGAGTTCGGTAGGCTGGGGTGCGGCAGATCCAGGGAGATACCATTTTGATGCTGTTACTGTGATAATGTTTTCACCTATGTATCTCCTTCTTGTTCATCTGGCAAACTCCTATTCATCCTTCAAGACTGACTACTAATGCCTTCCCTTCTCTGAATCTTCCCAAGACCACTTTTCTCCTTTCTCTCTCCTTTCTGCTCCCAGAAAGCTATATTTGAAATATGGCGTTTGGGCTGAATGGTTTCTGAGATCGCTTCTGGTATTTAACATTTCCTAGTCCTTTTGACTCTTTTAAGCATTTTGGGATACTTGACTTGGTACCCATACTGGGTTTTTGGGTGAAGACATGGAACAACTCATGTGTCTCCTTGGTTGGCCTAGCACTGCCTGCTCCTGGCGACCAAGCCCTCCAGCTGGTGGTCAGTCTGGTACTGGTTTCAATCAGGATTAGGGGAAATTTTTCTTCCAGGGCACATCCACTGGGGATGGGTTTCTTGAGGATGCTGGGTCCTGCACATCCAGATCCCTGCCTGTTGAAGTGGCTGTACAGCTGGTGTGGGAGGACCCGTGTCACTGTCTCTCTCGCCGGCTGTGCTCCTTCTTTGCCTTTCTATAAACAGATGACCAGTTGGGTTGGTCACTTCAGAGCCATTCTTCTCTTCCTTCCCTTTTCTTTTCATGAGATCGGTATAACTATATCTGCTTCAAAATCTGCGAGCCACCCCTTCATTATTTTTCTTCTCTAGAGGGAAGTGTCTCTTTTCTTTCTTTATTTCTTTTTAAAAATAATAGCTTTATTGCTTTGCCAGGCAAAGGGGGACACAGCAGGCTTGTGCCCCATAAAACTGCGTGTCCCCGGGAAGTGTTTCTTTCTTTTTTTTTTTAACACCTTTATTGGAGTATAATTGCTTTACAGTGGTGTGTTAGTTTCTGCATTATATCAAAGTGAATCAGTTATGCATATACATATGTTCCCATATCTCTTCCCTCTTGCGTCTCCCTCCCTCCCACCCTCCCTATCCCACCCCTCTAGGTGGTCACAAACCACTGAGCTGATCTCCCTGTGCTATGTGGCTGCTTCCCACTAGCTAGCTATTTTACATTTGGTAGTGTATATATGTCCATGCCACTCTCTCGCTTTGTCACAGCTTACCCTTCCCCCTCCCCATATCCTCAAGTCCATTCTCTAGTAGGTCTGTGTTTTTATTCCTGTCTTACCCCTAGGTTCTTCATGACCTTTTTTTTTTTTCTCTTAGATTCCATATATATGTGTTAGCATACGGTATTTGCTTTTCTCTTTCTGACTTACTTCACTCTGTATGACAGACTCTAGGTCCATCTACCTCACTACAAATAACTCAGTTTCATTCCTTTATATGTCTGAATAATATTCCATTGTATATATGTGCCACATCTTCTTTATCCATTCATCCATTTAGGTTGCTTCCATGTCCTGGCTTTTGTAAATAGAGCTGCAATGAACATTGTGGTACATGACTCTTTTTGAATTATGGTTTTCTCAGGGTATATGCCCAGTAGTGGGATTGCTGGGTCGTATGGTAATTCTATTTTTAGTTTTTTAAGTAAGCTCCATACTGTTCTCCATAGTGGCTGTATCAACTTACATTCCCACCAACAGTGCAAGAGTGTTCCCTTTTCTCCACACCCTCTCCAGCATTTATTGTTTCTATATATTTTGATGATGGCCATTCTGACAGGTGTGAGGTGATACCTCATTGTAGTTTTGATCTGCATTTCTCTAATGATTAATGATGTTGAGCATTCTTTCATGTGTTTGTTGGCAATCTGTATATCTTCTTTGGAGAAATGTCTATTTAGGTCTTCTGCTCACTTTTGGATTGGGTTGTTTGCTTTTTTGTTATTGAGCTGCCTGAGCTGCTTGTAAATTTTGGAGATTAATCCTTTGTCAGTTGCTTCATTTGTAAATATTTTCTACCATTCTGTGGGTTGTCTTTTGGTCTTGTTTATGGTTTCCTTTGCTGTGCAAAAGCTTTGAAGTTTCATTAGGTCCCATTTGTTTATTTTTGTTTTTATTTCCATTTCTCTAGGAGGTGGGTCAAAAAGGATCTTGCTGTGATTTATGTCATAGAGTGTTCTGCCTATGTTTTCCTCTAAGAGTTTGATAGTGTCTGGCCTCACATTTAGGTCTTTAAACCATTTTGAGTTTATTTTTGTGTATGGTGTTAGTGAGTGTTCTAATTTCATACTTTTACATGGACCTGTCCAATTTTGCCAGCACCACTTATTGAAGAGGCTGTCTTTTCTCCACTGTATATTCTTGCCTCCTTTATCAAAGATAAGGTGACCATATGTGCGTGGGTTTATCTCTGGGCTTTCTATCCTGTTCCATTGATCTATATTTCTGTTTTCGTGCCGGTACCATACTGTCTTGATTATTGTAGCTTTGTAGTATAGTCTGAAGTCAGGGAGCCTGATTCCTCCAGCTCCATTTCTGGGAAGTGTTTCTTAAGTCTCCGGTCTCTGGACCCTCTTGCCCCTCAATACTACCCCTCTCCCAACACACAGGCAGGCGTGCACGCACACACACTCACACACACACACACACACACACACACACACTCACCAGGGGTCATCTGAGGAATCCATGGTTCTCTCTACATTATAACTATTCTCTGGGGAATGGCTGGGGAGTCTGCACTTTAATTATAATTGGTCACCCGGATGAAAATATACCTCTATTACTCTCTATACCCTTTTCTGTTTTGCTTTTTCTTCTTGGTTCTCATGCCAAACTGACCATGGTATATATTGTTTGTAGATAGGTTTCTTAACTCTCCACTACAACTAGAATGTAAACTCTAAGAGAACAGGGACTCACACTGTTTTGTTTGCTGCTGTACCCCAGACCCTAGAAGAGTATTTGGCATATAGTAGGTTTTAAATAAAAACATGTTGAATAACAGACCCTCATTTCCCCTGAGCTAACGGTCTTGCACCAACTACCTTGCTCCTCTGTGCCTCAGCCCAGGGTTGGGATGGGGGGGAAGGAAGGAGAGGCAAAAAGAGACCAAAACTCCAGATAGGTTGAGGACTGAACTGAATCAGAAGGAACTTGTTTCTTACTTACCGTCTAGAACTCAGTGAGAAGATTGTCTTGCTGAGGCTGTCAGGTTAGTACAGCCACTGCAGCTAGAAAAGACATGAAAGGGGGCTCATGTTCTTGCCTGCTTTGGTGAGATGCAAAAGTCTTGAGAACAGAAGAGCTAGGATTGGGCAATCACAAATAGCAGAGACTTCTAGCTGGAGCCTGAGACCAGGACTAAGGACTTTAACAAAGGGTGCCAGGCTGGTGCTCAAAGAACCAGCTGCACCTTCAGGTACAAGATGAGCCACTCCACTTCATGGAGAGGATCCACAGCCCTGAGGTCCTTCCTCCCAGCACCCCTCCCCCCAACAGTTATGTAACTTCTCCTGCAGAGACACAACCTTGAGAGAAGGAGAACGAAGGAAGACATTCTGAAAAGAAATAATCAGCCCTGCTAGAGAGGTTGAACTTTGAAATGAATATCTAATCCATTAAACACCAAATGAGGCCAAAAGAGGCTGAGACAACTTTAATCCACAAATATAGTTTCTTTTTTCTTTTGTCATCACTGAGCACATGAATTTGAAGCGAGATGAGATCCATTAGAGATAATGAAGGTAATGCATTTTTAAAGTATATGTAAGTATGGGGTAAACTTAAGCTATCCCTCCTCTTTCCCTACCACCATCAGCCCCAAATGATTCTTTAAGAAGAGATTTAATGAATAGAAGTTAGAATCAGCAAGCCTAAACCTGCAGATTGCATAGGAAGAGAGTTCCCCAAAGTCTTGGAGACTCGATAATCACTCTTAGTCTTTAAGCAGGGGCCGGGGATTTCTGTCTTTGGGTATCCTGAGTGTCTAGTGTGGCCTCTGCTCCAGCCCTCCTGGCCAGAGAACCGTCCCCTGGTGCACTCTCCATAGACTTGTGTCCCCAGAGCAGAGGACCTTGCACATCCTTTGAGCCTCTGCCTTTCCTGCAAACGTGCCATTGACTGGGGACACAGAGAAAATGCCTTCTACTGGGGACAGCTCCATTCTCTTTGGTTCTTTGCATATCACGGTGACAAACTTTATTATCCTAACACTTAAAACCAAAATTTCTCTTGGTTGTTTTGTGTAGGAAAACATTTGATAACTCTTGGGGGTAAATACTGAGAAGTGTGGGTTAGCTGTAGACAAGGCAACAAAAGAGCTAGATGGCCAGCTCTGTACCCGAACTGAATGGGGAGATGGGGCGAGGGGTGCAGACATCAGGGAGCCAGCAGTGGAGTGACTAAAGACTTTAAAGAACAACTATGTGCATTTCGTGTTTACAGATTGTCACGCTCACAAAGCTTTTGCAAGTGTTTTTGCTTTTGTGTGTTTGTTTGGTGTGGAAGTCAAGAAAAGTGTCTGATATCCCTACGTATCTGAATTGGAAGATAAGAAAACTATACAAAACCAGAAGGAAGTCTGCAGGTGTCACTGGGAACATGAGGAACCCAGGAACTCACAGAAATTTAGGGGACAGCATTGATCCTTCCACAAATGATGGAATGGGGATTTCTAGACAATCTTATCTAGATTATAGACCAACATCTGGATTACATTAATTGAACATCTTGGCCAAACCTAATCCCTCTCCCTTCTGTCTCTTCCTCAATCTCAGTGAGCTCTTGTTTCCAAGGCCTTTTAAGTTTTCATTCCTTAGGTGGGGCTGTTTTCTATTCTCTTCAGAAAACATGGAGGGAAGGAGGAGGGCCCACGTTCTCTATTTGGGTTTCTCATTTCCAGGGTGGAGCCACTGGCTGGTTCAAAGGAGGATACGTGAGAAACAGAAAATTCTCCACACAGCTTCCATATCAAAACCACATTTTATTGATTTGGCTGTGAAGATATTATGTGTGCAAATATTGAATGAATTTTCTAATTGAGGGGCTGAGAGGTGTGATTTTAAATCTGGCTGTCCTTTCCTCATTAAATATATGTGTCTGCTGCACACCCTCACCGATTTCTCAGGGCCCAGATCACCCCAGTTTCAATTTTCTCTGCAACAAAATGCAGCTGTTTCTGTGACTCTCACAGAGCCTCTGAAGCTAGTATGCTGTAGCCCACAAACCTTTCATCATGTCCCACTGCATCCAGGGTCTTTGCTGACACTGGACTATTGTAAGGACTTTTTAAATTTAAGAAACAAATTCCCCAAGTTTAAATTACCTTAGAAAAATAAGGAACTCTTTTCTTGACTCCTGTAACTGAATGGTCCTGGGGTAGAGCCCTGCTTCAGGTATGGCTGGATCCGAGAACTCAAATTACATTGATTTGGAGTTAGTCTGTTATATACTTAGTGTTGACATGAGAATATACATTAAAAACCCCATCAAAATATTCTCTCTTTCTCCCATTTGTTTATGTATGTATCCTCCTATTTCTCCACTATCTACCGACATTTCGTCTATTGTGTAGGAATAGATAACTCTCTCTTGCTCTCTCTCTCTTCTTGGTGGAGTTACTCAGGAGCCTGCTCACAGATCTGTGAATCACACAGCTGGCTCAGCTGGTTTACAGTCTGATATAAATTAGCCCCCACTAAAATGTAATATATACTTAACGCTGGTGCACACAGATGCTAGTGGAAAGTTGTCCTCCTGGGAGTCGTGCAACTGTAGCAAATAACCAAGAAAGGAGAAGATGAGACATGCAGAGCACTTTATTAGTCAAATGCAGCTTTGTGCCTTCTGGCCTCATAAATGAGTTTCTCATGGCAGATAAAGAAAATCTGTCACTTAAATAACCAAAGCAGTTAGCACATGCAAAATCACTCATCCAGTTGGTCAGAAATGTGAGGCTTAGAGCCTGCCTGTTTTGGTTTTGATTTCCAAGAGATACAAGTTTAAAATGTTAAAAATTTCATCTGGCTAACATTCCAGGAAAAAGCAGCCCCAAATGAAGCTTCCATTACAATATTTTCCTTCTGATTTTTAATTTCAGCTTATATCATATACACAGTGTTTATAAAGTGTGTATGTACAATTTAAAACAAACAGTAGTGTACCTAACCCCTAGATAAAGACATAGAATGTTACTAGTAACTTAGAAACATATTATGTGCCTCTTGCCAAGAACATCTCCCACTTTTTCCACCGAGAGGTAACCACTGTCCTTTGCTTTTCTTCACTGTTGTATCACCTATATATGCCTCCCTAAAAAGTATATCATTCAATCTTGCCATTTATGAGCTTTAAATAAGTTGACATAATACTGAATATATTCTTTTGAGATTTGCTTATTTTGCTGAACATTGATTTGGATTATCTATGTTGATGTCAGTGGCTGTCGTTCCTTCATTTTCCACTACTGTATAGTAGTCAATTGTCTGTATATGCAACAATATATTTATCTGTTCTATTGTTGGACATTTTGTCATTTGAGACAATACTACTGTGAACATTCTTGTCCCCTGGTTATATGTTCAAGCATTTCTCTTGGAGTTGTTGAGTCATGGAGATATATATGTTCTCATTTACTAGGTAATGCCAAACTTTTTCCATGGGGTTGTTTGGTATTAGCCAACTTAAAAATGTTTGCCAGTCTGGTGTGTGCGGAGTGGTATTTCACTGTAGTTTTAATTTGCCTTTGCCTAATTCCTAATGAGGCTGACAATTTTTTCTGTCTCTACCATTTTCCTTTCTTCATTGTTAAAGTTATAGGGCATGTATATTTCCTCTTCCTGTTCATGTAGTTGACATTTTTCCAGTGAGTTGTCTTTGTAGGACTTCCTTATATAGTCAAGACACTAGCCTTTTATCAGTTATATGTGCTACACATATCTTCTTTCAGTATGTGGCTTATCTTTTCATCTTTTTTTATGGTCCCCTGGATGAATTACATTTTTAAATTTCATAATAGTCAAATTTATTTTTTCTTCTGCATTTTTGTACACTTTGTATTTTGTTTAAGAAATCTTTCTCTAATCTGAGGTCATAAAGAATTTCTCCTTATTATCATAAAAAGTTTTGCAGTTTGCTAATCATATGTAAGACTTTAATTCACCTGGAATAAATTATTGTGTTTTGAGGGGTAAATAATCAAGTTTATTTTTTCCTATATGAATGGCCAATAATAGTCCATCTTTTAGTCACTGATCTGCCAGGCTTAAATAGACTTTCCATTATCTTAGTAATGTTTCATTGGTCTACTTGGCTATCCTTTGCACCAACATCATTCTGTCTTAATTAGTATAGCTCTATATTAAGTCAATAGCCAATAGTATAAAACTATTCACTTTGTTTTTCTTAAGGAATGTCTTAGTGTTTCTTTTGTCTTTTGTTCTTCCATATATGTTGTAAAATCAGCTTTTCAAGTTTCACGAAAAACTCTGTTGAGAATTTGATTGGGATATCATTGAAAATATGAATAGATTTGGCAAACACTGACATGTCTATTATCTGTCCAATCGTTTAATGTCTGTCAATGAGTTTTATCTATAAAGGAAGATCTTTTGTTAGATGTGTCCCTGATAATTAATATTTTTTTATTTGTAGCTCTTGTAGCTCTTTTTAAACTTTTAAATTTACATTTTCTAATTGATTGTTGCTGGTGTATGAAAAGGCAATTGATATTTTTGTATTGGTTTTAAAAAATTCAGTTATCTTGCCCAACTTTTTTTTTTTTTTTTTTTTTTGCGGTACGCAGGCCTCTCACTGTTGTGGTCTCTCCCGTTGCGGAGCACAGGCTCCGGACGTGCAGGCTCAGTGGCCATGGCTCACGGGCCCAGCCGCTCCGCGGCATGTGGGATCCTCCCGGACCGGGACACGAACCCGTGTCCCCTGCATCGGCAGGCGGACTCTCAACCACTACGCCACCAGGAAAGCCCCCAACTTTATTTAACGTTTCTAATAATTAAATTTATAGTTTAAAAACATTATGGAAATAGCATAGCATTAAATCTTTTTGATATTTGACCATCTTTGTTTTTTAATTGGAGTGTTTAGTCTATTTACATGTATTGTGATTACAGATATATTTGGATTTATTTCTAATCTTATTATGTTTTGTATTTGTATTACCTTTTCTGTTCTTTTCCCCCTGCTCCCCACCCTCCCCCTACCACTCTCCTTCACCTCTTTTGCATTAAGGCTTTCCCCCCCATCTCTTTTTTACTCCCTCCATACCTAATAATTATAAAGTTAATTGTCTTTACCCTCCTTCAAAATAAGGGCAATATTTCTCAGAATTAAACATTTTGAATCAATTTTCCCAGGTACTTGGTGGGCCCTTTCAATATGTCTATTTATATCTTCTCTTATTGAAGAAAGTATTGTTTTTTTCCTTTTCAGGGGCTTGAGTTATACATACACTAGATTTTATTTGTTAGTCTTCTATTTCAACAACTTTCTCCCTGATCATTTTTACTTTTCTCTTTCTTTGTCTCATTTTTAGTCTTTTTTATTTTCTTGCCTTTCTTCATTTGAAAATATTCTCCTTTGGGTACCTTGTAATTTATTCTCCATTTCTGAGGGTTTTTTTTTTTTTCCAACTTTTTTCCTCACATTCAATTAACTCATTCCATTTCTTCCCTTTTGGGGGTACATTTCTATTCAGTTTTCAGATTTATGATACTAGGTTTCTAAAATTACAAATAAATGTTTGATATTTAGTTCCATTTAGAGTATTGTGTTATGATTTTCTTCTGCTTTGTAGTTGTTTAAGGAGAATTTTTATCAGGTGAAATGTTTGGCTTTGCATATTCTGTTTTCTTATTACAGTGGCTTTGAACAGATTTGCTCTGATTTCTCCAACTTGTCGGTACTTCATAAGGAGTAGGTACTTCATTGTGATGGTGGTTGGGAAGTAAAGCTGTTTGCATGTCTTATGATCCTCTTTTATTTGTACAGAATCATTACTTTCCTCCTCTTACATACTCCTTTTCCTTTACTTCCACATATCAGAAGGGTACTTCCTCTCTATTTATCTTTTTTTCTTTCAGAAGTAGTGCTTCTTCAAGACTACTACCTCCAGTTTTGCTGAATTCCATGTAACGGGTACTGTGATTCACCAAGTTCCAGATTTGTGTTTACCATGTTAGAGCTAGGTGCTGGACTTTTTCTCGGAGTAAATTTGTCTTGTTTTATGTATGTCCTCCACCCATCTCTTTCCAATGGAATGTCTTAAGACTGCCTTCCCACTACTTTCTGCACCAATAGACTAATAGTGGTGGGAGGAAATCTAGTAGTATCTTTGTTGTAATTTAAAATTTATTTATCTTTTTACAAGTAACTTGAAATATTCTGTCTCCTGGGTCATATGTGGTTTATTTGTTCTCCTTTCTGATCTTATGATTTTGGGAGGACGTGTGCAGAGGTTGAGATTCAGGTAGCTGCTGATATCCTAATGTCAATCAGAATTCCTGTGCGTGTCTTACTGTAGAAAAAAGCTCTCATACATATAACAGTAACATCCATATAGAAGACTGAACAAAGTCAAGTTACAAAGGGAAAAAATTCCCATGGGCAATAAATACATGAAAAATATTCAATCTCAGTAATAATTAAAAACACAAATAAAAACAGTATCATTTCCTCATTCTCAGAAGGAAAAACATTATTGAAAAAAATAATAATATCTACTCTTGACAAGGAAGTAAGGAAACTGACAGTCTCATATGACTGCTAATGGTAGTATAAGTTAGCACAATCTTTCTAGAGGGCATTTTTTCATATGAACAAAAAATCTTTAAAAGGTACATATTCTTTTATCTAGCTCTTTCTCTTCCAGATACCTTTACAAAGGAAATAATTATCAAGCAACAAATGATATAAGTCAGTTATTCATCAGATAATATTCTTGATTTGTAAAAATCTGTTACCAACCTAAATAGCCACCCACAGAGCCTTATCCAACATTAAAAATAATGTGAATCTATGTTTACTGACATGAAAATGAATTTCTATCATTCTATTGTTAAGTGAAAAAGTGTACTTACAAAATAGAATTATGTATTAATTTTGTATTTAAGTAGATTTTTGTAAATTCACACACACACACACACACACACACACATCAACAGTAAAAAGTCTGGAAGGAAGTATAGCAAAATTAAACTAGTTATCTTGGTGTGATGGGACTATGAGTTATTTTTATTTTCTGCTTTTTAAATACTTTTCTGAATCATTTTCTTGTTTAAAAAGCATTTGGCATATGTTACTTCTTCATCAAAACATTATTTTCATTAAAAAATTATGCTGAATGTCTTGAGACCAGCACCATGTTATGCTGATCCAACTTAAGAACAATCTCTGAGGCATGGCTATCTATCCTCCATTTATCTTTGAAATTATCTTAAATGGATCCTTAAGGCAACTCTTGACCCTAATAAATCCCAGAAGATTCTTGACACATTTAGGGTTTAGGATTCGTAGTATAACTCCTTTTCTTCCCCACTGCCATTTCTCTTGTTATGTGAGCCAACTTGTTGACTGCAAATATTGCTAGAGAGTGGCTACAAGCACAGCAGTATCATTTATCAACGCTAGTACTTCTGGAATACACCAGAAGTAACATGGTGCTTATTTGATAATAAAAAATAATCTACCAAACCTACCCCACAAAAAAGAAACATTATCTGCTGTGACTTTTAACAAGCCAATGTTTCTCTCTTTCCAGTTTAAAAAACATGAGTCAGTTAAAGCCAACATTAATAAAAAATAACCTTGTCTTTCAACTGGCACATAGAAAAGTAGAGGGTGCTCTTCGGTTCTCTATGACATAATTCCACCTAGTGGTAGAATTGTTTTCCATTCTACCTTGTAGCTTCTTCCCTCTCCCCTGGTGCGCTAGCCACCCTAGGTGGGAGCCAGGAGACCTTTAGTCTAGAGGTCCTAACCTGGTCTGAGACCTGGGACAGAGCATTTAATTTCTCTGGGCTAATGTTATTTATTTATTTATTTATTCATGAAGCAATGTATAGGTGGTTGATGAGTGATTTTTAAAGATTTCCTAACAACTTTAATACTCTGTGAGTCAGTGAATTTCCTTTAATTACCATTGTAAAGCCTGTCATCCAGACAGTTATATCTGGGTTTTTTTTGACAGTTATATCTGTTTGATTTTTATTTTCTTACTTCATCTGTGTGTAAGAGAATTAGAGAAATAGAAATAAGGAAAAGAAGAAAACGTATTTATAATCTCATCACTCAATCATAACCCAATGTTAATGATAATGTTTTGGGTATAATCTTTTTCTATGCATTTTTCCCCAATGCAACTCATAACATACTATCCCTGCTGTTTTATGACCTGCTCCTTATTTAGTAACATATCAAAAGTAGCTATAGTGATGACACTT
Source organism: Delphinapterus leucas (assembly GCF_059928025.1). NCBI lineage: Eukaryota > Metazoa > Chordata > Mammalia > Artiodactyla > Monodontidae > Delphinapterus > Delphinapterus leucas. The sequence goes on from NC_143130.1 coordinate 134,518,109, forward strand.
CACATTATTTTGTACATCTGAACTGTAAAATGGAGAAAATTTTAATTTTGACTTTATCTATCTCCTGAAAGGAAACGTGAAACTGAACACACTCACTTACATTATTACATTTTTTTAATTGAGCTATAATTTATAGGCAGTAAAATTCACCCTCTTTAGTGCACAGTTCTATGAGTTTTGAAAAAAGCATACAGCCCTGTAACGACAACAAAAATCAAGATATAAAGCATTTCTACCAGTTCCAAAAGTTCCATCATGCTTCTTTTTCAGCAACTCATCCCTGACCTGACCTCCAGGTCCTGGCAACCACTGGTCTTTTTTCTCTCCTACAGTTTCCCTTTTCCAGAACGTCATGGAGTATGTAGTCTTTTGAGTCTGGCTCCTTTCACTCAGCACAATGCATTCAAGACTCACGTATGTGGCTGTGGGTACCAGTAATTTGCTCTTTTCATTGCTCAGTGTTGTTTCATTGTTTGGATGCAATACAATATGGTCATCAATTTACCAGTTAAATAACCTAAATGTCCATTGACAGATGAAGGGATAAAGATGATGTGGTATATATACACAATGGACTACAACTCAGCCATAAAAAAGAAAGAAAGAATGCCATTTGCAGCGACCTAGAGATTATCATACTAAGTGAAGTAAGTCAGAAAGACAAATACCATATGATATCACTTATATGTGGAACCTAAAATATGACACAAATGAACTTATCTATGAAACAGAAAAGTCTCACAGACATAGAGGACAGACTTGTGGTTGCCAAGGGAGATGAGGAGTGGTGGAGGGTAGGAGTGGGAGTTTGGGGTTAGCAGATGCAAACTAGTATATATAAGAAGGATAAACAACAAGGTCCTACTGTATAGCACAGGGAACTGTATTCAATATCGTGTGATAAACCATAATGGAAAAGAACATAAAAAAGTGTGTGTGTATACATACACATACACGTATGTAGCTGAATCACTTTGCTGCACAGTAGAAATTAACACAACATTGTAAATCAACTGTACTTCAGTAAAATAAAAGTTTAAAAAAGTACCAGTTAAGTGATAGGTTTTGTTCCCAGTTTTTGGTGATTATGAATAAAGCCATTACAAACATTTGCATTCAGATTTTGGTTTGAACATGTTTTCACTTGTTTTGTATCAAGGAGAGGGTTCCTGGGTCATACAGTAAGCATATGTACAACTTTCTAAGAAGCTGCCGAAGTGTTTTCCAGAGTGGGCATATCCTTTTTCATTTCTAGCAACAATGCAAGAAAGTGCTAATTGCTCTGCATCTATGTTAGCACTTGGCATTGTCAGGTTTTTTGTTTAGTTCTGGTGGTTTTAGCCAATCTAATAGCTGTGTGTGGTATCTTATGGCTTTAATTTGCCTTCAGCCATTGACGACTAATATTGAGCATCTTTGATTGTGTGCGTTTAGCATTTGTATGTCTTCTTTGGGGAAGTGTTTAAATCTTTTGCCCATTTTTTAAATTGGTTTGCTTGTTTTCTTATTACTGCATTTTGAGAGTTCTTCATATATTTTGGATTCATGTGCTTTATTAGATATGTATCTTGGAAATAGTTTTACTGGTCTGTGGCTTGGTTTTGCATTTTCTTTATGGTGTCTTCTGACGAGCAAAAGTTTTCAGTTTTGATAAAGTTCAATTTATCAGCTGTTTCTTTTGTGCATCATGCTCTTTATGTCATGTCTAAGAAGTCATTACCTAATCCAAGGTCACAAGATTTTCTCCTGTATTTACTTCCAGAGGTTTATAGTTTTAGTTTTTACATTTAGGTCATAGTCCCTCTTAGGTTAGTTTTTATATTTGGCATGAAGTATGGGATCAAGTTTCATTCTTTTGCATTTGGATGTCCAATTAATCCAGTACCAACCATTTATTGAAATGGTTATTCTTTCTCCATTAAATTTCCTTTGAAACATTACATTTTGTTAAATAATACAAGCCAGTAATTTACATATATTGCCAAATGCTGTTTCACAGGCTCCTGTGGCTGGATGTGTTTTATGTGTTACATGTGTAACTGAGATGGCAAAATTATGCTTAAAGATGATCAGTGTTTCTTAGAGCAAGTAGAATTTTAACAGTTTTCTGCAGTGTATCAGCAAACAGAGTTCATTCTTTTTTATGAGCAGACCCACCTAGGAGTCCTGGCCTCCATTAGAAAAAAAAAAAAAGGAATGTACTCTTTTCATTTACTTTAAGATTTTTCATAATTTTAAAACCAAAGCTTGAAGAAATTTCTAATTTATAGTTCTTTAACATTTATAATGCATTTTTTGCATAGAAATAGTATTTGTAAATGATGGTTACATACTCAGGCTATCCCATAAATATTTGATTTATCCATCACACAGAAGAAATACATTTATAACAAGGAGAAGAACCAGCAAGTAGGTGGAGGCTTGTGCAGATTTTGATGGGAACTTACTTACAGGATTTTGGTATGTTATATGTCAATTGTATCTCAAAAAGTGGTATTTTCTATTAGAGCTTATTTTATTTTAATCACACTGCAAGAAATGCCAGAATAGTACAAGATGAGAAACTTCACAAGCTCATATTTCACTATGAAGTTAGTTCATACAGAGCTTTGGAAGGGACTTCACTTAAAAGAATTTAGGTATTACAGACACTGGTTCTTTTTTTGTTTTGTTTTTTATAAATTTATTTATTTATTTTTGGCTGCATTGAGTCTTTGTTGCTGCGCACCGGCTTTCTCTCGTTGTGGCGAGCGGGGGCTACTCTTCGTTGCCGTGCGCGAGCTTCTCATTGCGGAGGCTTCTCTCGTTGGGGAGCACGGGCTCCAGGTGCGCAGACTTCAGTAGTTGTGGCTCGCGGGCTCTAGAGTGCAGACTCAGTATTTGTGGCGCACGGACTTAGGTGCTCTGCAGCATGTGGGATCTTCCCAGACCAGGGCTCGAACTCTTGTCGCCTGCATTGGCAGGCAGATTCTTAACTACTGCACCACCAGGGAAGCCCAACACTGGTTCTTTAGTAGAACCAATTTAGCCTAAATAGTATGACTTACCTTTTTTTTTTTTCATACAATAGTATGATTATTTTTATGCATTACTGATGATAGCACAGGAATGAGTGATATTTATTAAGTACCCACTATGTGCAGATATGTATTAGTGCTTTTCTTAAGTTCATTTTAATTAATCTCTTTCCTATAACACCTCTTTGAAGTAGGCAATTCCTCTCCATTTAATAGGTTTGAAAACTAAGATTTAGAGAGGTTATGTCATTTGTTCAAGATCTCACCATTAATAAGTGATGGATCTGAATGTTAGGTCCAGTTCTGTCTCACTCCAGAGCCCACTATCCACTGACGATTAGGTTGACTTTTCAGCTGGTACAATAAATGGTGATTTGGGGAGAGATCTTCCTTCAGAGAGACAGAGGAAGAGAAGAAAGGGGGTTAGAGGGCGGTGGATGTATGGGAATGAAAATTATTATTTAAGGTAGAAATTAATGGCCTGTGAGTGATGACTTAAAAGAGGTGAATATGTTCTGCCAAAAAGATCCTAGAAGAGGAAGATAGAATAGGGCATAGAAAACGGAGCTTAAATAAATGAGTTCCTTTTTCTGACCACTAGGTGACACTATTGACGGAAAACACCTAGGTTGCTGTCAGGAGGTGGTGAGGTGGGGATGGCGAGAGGGGGAGAAAGACACTGAGGACTGTTGTAGGAGGAAGTGGCAACCCATTTCCATAACGAATGTGCGAGGCCAGCAGAGGTCATGTCCATCACATGCCTTTTTGAGGAAGGAGTACAGCATACGGCCTGTTCACGTGACACTTTTGATCTAAATGTGAATCATTGATATTTTTTGACAAACACCAAGTAGGGAGATAGTATTAAGTATTGGGATTAAGAGCAAAGAATCTGGACCTTGGCTTTATAGGTCTGGAGCCTGACTCTGCCTCTATTAGCTGTGTTATATCAGACAAGTCACTTAACCTTTCTGATGCTCTGAAAGTCTCCATCTCTGTCAAATGAATAGTTTAATATCTACCTCAAAGAGATGTTGTGAAGATTAAATCAAATAATAGAGGTTAAGCACTTCGAGTAGTGCCTTCCTCAAAGTTCTTGTTAAATGCTATTGTTGTTGCTGTTATTGTTTTCAGGTAGACTCTGGCAGCTACATTAAAATCAAAAGTGCATGAGTTAATACAGCTCCAAAACAGTAAGAAAGGGGTGTTTTATAATAGATATAATAGATAGTAGGTAATAGAATTTCTTTTGCTTCTGTTGAGTGTAAATAAAATGTAAGCTTAAATGAGCTCTGCACTCTAACCTCCTAGATACCTTTTAACTTCTAAATAGAAAAAAAAAGTTTATATCCTTGCATATTTTGCTAAGAAACCAAGGAAATATTGTAATATTCATGTTCAACTTGAGGCAAAATTTCAAGATAACTAAATTCATCTTTGGTGCCCCCTCAGCTCTCACTTCAATTTGGTGCCCTTCATTCTCTCTTCGCCCTGGCTCTTTACTCACGACCTTTTGCCTCTTCCTCCCAAGTTTCCAATGACCTGATTCTGCTCTTTAGCTACCCTCAACCACTCTATGAAACACCCAGAATGCTTTTTTTCTCATGTTTTCCCAAGCCAAAAGTCAAAACGTTTCTTCTTCCTCATTCATCCTACTCCCCACAAAATTCCAAGTTCCAATTCCAAATTCCTCTATCTTTGGAAATCATAAGTTGGATTTGACTAATTCATAATAAATTGAGTCAATATTCTACCTTCCCAGGAACGTTTCCATTTTGTAAAGACCTTGTTAACAGTAATAAATCTGTAGCTGATGGCATTTTGAGCCATGTGAGAAAGTTAAATGAAGAATTCTGAGCAATGTGGAGGAGAGCTGAGGAGAGGAGAGGTCTTCCTTAAATCACAGCACTTAGGTGGCCACCAAGAAAATAGATAGGAAATAGATCATTGAAAAATCACCAAAAACTCAGAGATTTTTATTTTTTCAATACTTTAAAACATTTTTCCACATTTTACCAATACTGCTTGCACTTAGGAAAATTAATTCTCTTGAATCTCTTTTTATTTCTCCATTTTACCATTTTTCAACACTCTTAGTGTGGTATAAGCTCCCGGTTACTTTCCAATAGTCATTCTCTTTTCCTTCCACAATAATAACATCCCTAATTTTATGGTCACCAGAATAAAGACCACATTTCCCAGCTTCACCTGCAGCCAGGCATGGCCATGTGTTTACACTTTGGACAGTAGGATGCAAGCAAAAATGTTGTTTTTGACTTGAGGAGATATCCTTAAAAGAGAGGACCTACCCATCTCCTTCCCTTTTCTCCTTCCAGTTGGCTGGAAGGCAGATATAAAGACTAAAGCTCTAGACTCCACTTAGGCCATTGAAGTCCATTCCCTGTAGGAGATACAACAGGGAGTGGGACGGAGTTGGGGGTCCCTTGTCAATTAATTGAATTACCGTATCAGCTTTGGACTGCTGATTCTGGATTTATGGAACTTTGACATAATAGAGAACTTTATGTGTTTAAGCTGCTGTTGATTTGTGCTTTTGTCACACGCAGCTGAACTTAATTCTGGCGACATGTAGCTTGTAGAAAGTTATACTTGAACTAAAGGACCAGCTCATGGATCATTGTGAATCTGTGAAAGTACAAACTCAAAGTAACTCAGACAATTAGGTGGTATATTTTGCAGTTAATATCTGTAATTCACAGCCTTAACCTCTTAGCCGGGGAATCTCTTACCCTGGTGATCTACACTAGAGACCGGCACTGCTCAACATCACTTTCCGTGATGATGGAATGTTCCTATCTGGGTTATCTCTGCGGAAGCCACTAGTCACTCACGGGCTATTGAGCACTTGAAATGGGGCTTTTGTGACTGAAAAGCTGAATTTTCAATTATACTTGTTTCTATTTAATTTAAACTTGAGTAGCTACACGTGGCTTGTGGCTACTGAATTGAATAGGACAGCTCTGACTCAGAGTTTGACACATGCTCAGATAATGAATCCACAATGTTTCTGGATTTGAGCTACATTTTAAGCAAAGAAATCGAATGCTGAAAATGATCACTGGGATGGTGAAGCCAGTTATAGCTAACTGAAGCTACCTCCCATGTAGAGTGAGAACTGAAGCAAGGTTAAAACATCTCCCCTCGTCCCCACAATAATAATATGCCCCAATATATTTACCCTAAATGTATCACACTAGAATATTTTAGGATCTTAAAACATGGAAGGTGGAGATACAGGTTTGTTTCTTTTGGCAGCAGCGCTCAGAAGCCATAGGTGGTGTGCGGTAGATTTATTCCTCCTCCATCCCCCACAAGGGTGACCCTTGACCTTGTGCTATTGTCTCAGTGGCCCCCCTCATTTCCAGGCTTATTCCCTCGTTTCTGGTGAATAACGAGCGCTCTTTCCTGTATCTCAGGTATTCCCGGAGATTACCGGGTTCTGCCTACAGGTGGCGCAGTGTGAGCATGGCTGTGGATTTTGGAGTCCTTTCCCAGTCTCTTTGCATTCGACTGTACAACTGTAAATGGCTAAAACAAACACCCTTTGCTGGTGGCTTCGCTGTCACGTGCTTTATCAACAGCCCTCAGAGCTGGGGCTATTAGCTTATTTTCTAACTTTGCACTACAAGCAGGGGTAGCTACTGGTGAGGGGAAACCAGATATCTTGGCTTTTTATATGTGTATCAGGGAACCTACCTTTAAAGACTGCTTTCACGTTTAGAAAAGAATGCTAGAATTCCAAAAAAGCCCAAGATCTTTGTTAAGAGACCACACCTATTCCGTATATATATATATATATATATATACACACACACACATACAGTGTTATACTGGAAGCTGTAATTTTCTGAGCAAGTGGAAATTCTGGTTCATGAGTTTTTTAGTGAAAGGGTCTCCCTGACTCTCTGCTTGGGTTCTAGAGATTAATACTTGACAGGTAATAGGGAAGTGTATGAGTAGCTCTGATTATTTCCCAAAGGTGAAAAAATGGAGTTCTGCATTGCCCTTTTTTTCCTTTTAATGTATATCTTTTCCCATCCAATCTGAGATTGACTGTGTAGCTCAGGGCAGCTTACCTTTGTGACTACAGGTAAGGTACCACCGCCTAGAAAAATTTCTGTTCCTTATGTGTGCTCAGAGTTTTGGTACCATCCAGATTTAGGGTCAAATCCTGACTCCACCACTTACTAGCTGTGTGATCTTTGACAATCACTTAAGTTCTTGGTTTATTCATCTAGAAAATGAGAGTAATGATAGCTCCTGCTTCATAGGGTCATTATGTGATTTAAGTGTGATGATAGAATTCAGTGTGCTTAGTATGGTTCCTGGGGCATAGTAAGTGTTCAATAAATGGCATAGGTATCCTTATTGTACTGTTTCAAATTAGCAAATAAATACATCATCATGCTTTTCATTAAAAAGCATTGAAGTGCCCACTTGCACACATTTTTGTTCCAAGCCTACATAGTTACTGACATAGACCCATAAAGGTATTTTAAAAATATATGAGCTATGTTGTGTTATAATTCAAATCAGATTTTGACTGAAGTAGGAAATGGAGGGTGCTCAGTTAGAAAATCATTTCACAGAAGAAAGTCAAGGTTGAAGGGGCAAAGGGGAATTTGCTGTTTTGAAGGAAGACAAACCAGGTCATACGCATTGTTAAGTACTAGGGATACACAATAACTCACTCTCCCCTGGATTATTAAAGAAAATCGAGCTTAACTAAATAAGGACATGCAAAAATCTGAATTCATCCACCTAAGTTGGGTGAGAGAAAAACCTGCCCAGAAGAGGAGTTCCTGTCACACTGGGCCCTGGAAAGTGGGGGATAGTGGAGGCAGAACTCTTAACTGGGACCCAGAGGACTGTGGAAAAGAATCTGCACAAAGTGTTAGAGAAGGTTGAAGGTCAGTCTGATGTAGAATGAGTAAAAGGAACAGAAGATTAAGGAATCTACAGTCTGACAACAGAGGAGAAGAAGTCTTAGAGCAGAGTCCTGATCACACTGTACCTGAAGCCCACATTACTGCTGGCCTTTCACTTAGTCAACCAATACATTCTTTTTATTGTTGGGCAGTTTGGCTTGGTTAATCTGATACTTGCAGCCTAAACTGATACATGAATGGATGAAGAAATGAACCAGTTATTACACAGAAGCTTGAGCTTGATATCAGGGACTCAAACCAGATATGAGGTCCAGAGTATGAAAATGGTTCCAGTGCTCCTTGAATAAGAAGCTCTACCTCAAACAGGAATCTTTTATGTAGCAGAATCAAAAGATAGTCTTTCCAGGGTTTGGTTAGCAAAAGTCTGAAAGCTCGAAGTGTGGCTGTGTCACAAACTAACAGTGGGCCAGTGAGGAGCAGAGATTTTCACAGGAAAGTCTGGTATTTAGGTTCATTCTCATGCTGTGGATACCTGGCTGCTACTCGAAAGCCTTCATACTGGGTTGGCCAAAAAGTGTCTTCGGCTTTTAAGTAAAAATAAAAGACATTTTTCATTTTCACCAAGAACTTTATTGAGCAACGTATTCACCCTTTTGTTCCACTACCTTCTGCCATTTTTCAGGCAACTTCATAATTCCATCTTCCCAAAACTTTTTATCTTTCTGAGCAAAGAACTGTTCCTGGTGCCTTTTACAGTCTTCCAGGGAATTGGAATTTTTTCCATTAAGAGAATTTTGTAAAGACTGAAATAAGTGGAAATCCGAAGGAGCAATGTCTGATGAATACAAAGGATGAATCAGAACTTCCCAGCCAAGCTGTAACAGTTTTGCCTGGTCATCAAGGAAATGTGCGGTCTTGTGTTATCTTGATGGAAGATTATTTGTTTTCTGTTGACTAATTCCGGACACTTTTTGTCAAGTGCTGCTTTCACTTGGTCTAATTGGGAGCAGTACTTGTTGGAATTAATCGTTTGGTTTTCCAGAAGGAGCTCATAGTAGAGGACTCCCTTCCAATCCCACCATATACACAACATCACCTTTGGATGAAGACTGGCCTTTGGTGTGGTTGGTGGTGGTTCACTTCACTTGCCCCATGATCTCTTCCATTACACATTATTGTACAGTATCCACTTTTCATCGCCCATCACAATTTGTTTTAAAAATGGAACGTTTTCATTATGTTTAAGTAGAGAATAGCAGGTGGAAATATGGTCTAGGTTTTTTTGCTTAACTTATGTGGAACCCAAACATCAAAGCGATTAACATAACCAAGCTGGTGCAAATGATTTTCAATGCTTGATTTGGATATTTTGAGTATGTCAGCTATCTTCCACATGGTATAACGTTGATTGTTCTCAATTAATGTCTCGATTTGATTGGGGTAGCCGACCGTGGAGCATCGTCCAGCGAGAGATCTCCAGCACGAAACTTTGCAAACCACTTTTGACACGTTCCATCGGTCACAGCACCTTCTCCATATACTGCACGAATCTTTTTTTGCATTTCGGTTGTGTTTTTACCTTTCTTGAAATAATGAAGCATAAGATGCCAAAAATGTTGCTTTTTTTCCTTCCATCTTCAATATTAAAATGGCTACACAAAGATTCACCAATTTTGATAAGTCTTTTTTTAAATGCACGCTGTTATGACAGCTGTCACATACAATCTAACAAAATCGTTTTGAATGGAGTTAAAGACAACTAACTGCTACTAGAGCCATCTTACGGAAAAAAACCGAACGAACATTTTGGCCAACCCAATAGAAGGTGTAAGAGAATAAAAAAAGAGTAAAAGAAGAGATGATCAATTAAGAGAATCCTCATTTATCCTCAGTAAAGAAGTAGTAAAATACTGTGGTTGAGAGTATGGACTTGGTGGCCAGACCTGGTTTCAAATGCTGCTTCTAGCACTTAGTAGTAAGTTGTCTAACATGCTGAGCCTTAGTACTTCCTTACTCATAAAATGAGAGACAAATACTAACTGCTTTGAAAGTTACGGCAAAAATTAAATGTGATATTTTATATAAAGCCTGGAACATAGCAAAATTCAATTAGTGACAAATAGTCTTTGTTATTCATAGAATTAGGATGGTACATGTTGGGAGAAATTTTCATAGGCTGTTTAAAAGTTGGGTGGGCTGCAGGAGGGCTGTCCTCGTATATAACAATCATATCATTCACTTTTGGGATTCTCTTGGTGATTTTCATATCCCTCTTGCCGAACTCTGGGTGGGAGAGAAGTCAACCTTAGTTTCTAATTTCCACTTGACCCAACATTTGCAATAGTTATTTTCCTAGAGCCACACTTGCATTCTCTGGAAAGGAGCTGGGAGCCAGCACTGAAGTCACAGTGCCTGGCACATAGTAGGCACTCAGTAGATGCTATCTGCAGCTTGGTTGCAGCAAATTGATTGTTTTCTGTCAGACACGATGATTAGAGGATATTTAAGAAGGGCACTGAAAGATATGAACAATCCAGATTCTCTTACTGTTTCTACTTTGTAAGACTCTTGGGTACAGAGTTCATTTATGATCTGGAATGGGGTCTAAACTTACTGGGAAAAAGATAAATATGTCGGCTATAGCCTACCTCCTCTAGAAATGGTTTTGCTGAGCGGGCTGATGGCAAAGTTTTGTAAGGAGGGTGGAGGACGGTTAGTGGAAAGTTTTGCCCTTGTTCTTAGCTCACTCTGTGGCCTCAGGCAAGCCATTTAACCTCTTGGTGTCTGGATTTCCTCATCTGTGAGCCAGGGATAATAATACTTTCCTACCTCACAGGTGCATGGGGGCATTAATTAATGTTTGTCTAGTGCTTGGGAATCTGTGATGAAAGGCAAGCATCATTATTGTGGGTTTGCTGCAGGCAAGACTAGATTATAGTCCTCCAGATGGGTTACATATGGGAAGTGGTTTTAGCAAAAGCTTTTCCCAAATGAAATGCAGGCTTGAAGGTTTGGGGTCGCTTCAAAAGAAAAGGTGCCAGTGGAACTTCATCCTATCCTTCTTGCCTTAGTTGGCTCAGGTTTCACTATCATGCAAAGTTAGGAATGAGCATCCTAGCACCATATATTAATTTATTCAACAAGTAACATCTAGCCGATTTGTTTCAGCGGTCTCTGCTCTGCACGGATTTTCATAGATTTCAAAGGGTACTTAATGCCCTCGATTAAGTAGGTGAGGGTATTGTTGCAGGAAACTCTTAATTTCTCCTGAAGAGTAGGGGCCATTTAATGTGTCTATCCCGTGATAAGTGGGGAAGACAAAGCCATTGTGTTTTAACAGCACCAAGTGGACAAGTCAAATAGGCAAGAAGTTTCCATCTTTTCCTTTTGTTTTGTTTAACTTCCTTCTCCTCACCCCCCCCCACTCTTTTAAAAATAGCCTTTACACTAAAGAGCACTGGTATGTTCTTGAAAGCTTTTAAAGAGGAACATTTTGAGAAGGGACTTGTGGGCAAAGAACAACAGAGTGTCTGGATACATTAAGGCTGGGAAGGAGGGGGAAAAAATCTCTCCTTGAGAACTAGACAAATTTTAGTTTTCTCCAAATTGGAAATATTGATTCAATTAGTACACTTGTCCAATTAAAGGGCAAAGATAATCTTTCCTTCCCCATGAGCAGAAGTGTATTTTCTCATATAAATACAGAAGAAAGCCAAATGAAATATTTTATTAATATTACCGACCCAGGCAATAGGAAAGCAAATAGGAAGATTCTTATTTTTGGTGAACTCATGCTGCTGAAAATCTGCTAGAACAAAATTCCTAAGGCAGAAATGCAGTGATGATACAAAGTAAGAAGCATATTCATTAATTTATTCATTCATGCAGCAAATATTTATTGAGTGTATTTTATGTGCCGGGAAATGATTGACGAGCAACATAGACAGGGTCCCTGCTCACATGGAGCTTACATTCTGGTGGGGGAAGACAGGCATATGCAGAGAAGCAATTGTGAAGACAGGGAACAAAGATGAGGGGGTGGCGATACAGCATTGGTGGTGATTTAGTTTGGATGGCTAGGAAGCCCTCTCCAGGAGGTGGCTTTAAGCGGGTCAGGCCCTTGGTGGGAGCGAAGTATAAGACTTAGGGTTAGAAAATGACTGTTGTAATAAAGGAACCTTCAGGAGGCATGGGATGCAACTTGGCATCCCAGCATTTCCCTACAATGTGGTACCAATTGTAACTTCTCTAATTTAGAGTCTCCATCATTTACTGCAAATAAAGGAAAGTGGATTTTGTTTGGAACCATCAAATTAGAATAGCTGGCTGGTGTTCTGGAAAGATCAAGGACAATGTCAGGAGACCTGGTTGATCCTGGCTCTTCCAGCACCTTACTAGATTAGTCATACAGTCTCTGTACCTCTTTCCTTCCCTTAAAAAAAAAGGAGGTATTGGTGAAGTCCTTTTCAGCTCCACTCTAGGAACAATATAGAAGCAGGATTCAGTGATTGTAAACCCTTGTTGTTTGGAAATCTACAAAGATGATAAAAGAAACCAGCAACAAATTTGAAAAGTTTGCATATCAGTAGCTCAAAGATTTGAGATAATCGGGCAGGTAGCTGGGTGCAAAAGTTGCATACAATGAGTATTTTTATAAGGAGTCTTTAAATTCCTTCTTGCTTTTTTTTTTTTAGAATATGGGAGTTAAAAAAATCTGCAGTAGGGAGTTTTCAAAATATTAGGAAAGTAAATAAAAACTACGACTATAATGTTTGTGGTTTTGTTACATTTGAGTTTTCCCTGCTCTCACAAATTGCCAGGAATGAATAGATGTGAAATGTCCAAGTCTTGCAGCTGAGAATTAAAAGTCAATAAATTCGGAAGGAATAATTTATGCTGTAATAGCCCAAACTCTTCCTTAATTATTCAGGTATTAAGAATCTTCTTCAACAATAATATCCCAAACACAATTTTATGAGCAAATGAAATTATGCATTATGATTAATTTTTTTTTTTTTTTTTTTGCGGTACGCGGGCCTCTCACTGTTGTGGCCTTTCACTGTTGTGGCCTCTCCCGTTGCGGAGCACAGGCTCCGGACGCGCAGGCTCAGCGGCCATGGCTCACGGGCACAGCCGCTCCGCGGCATGTGGGATCTTCCCAGGCCGGGGCACGAACCCGTGTCCCCTGCATCGGCAGGCAGACTCTCAGCCACTGCGCCACCAGGGAAGCCCTATTATTAATATTTTTTGTCTATAAGCTAGTAAAATGACACTAAGAGTATTACCTTCTATTGTGCTCAATACTTGGCAAAAACAGTTTCATGTTTCTTATTCCATCTGAGCCTCATAACTGCTTCGGAATTTATTACTTATTTGGAATTTATTATTCCCACTTCATATGAGGAAAAAGAGGTGCAGGAGTTAGGATTTTCCTGGAGTTACATAGCTAGTAATTTAAGTTAGAATCCAGGATCCTGCATCCTGTCTAGTGCTTCGAGCACCCCAAAATGGGTGCAACATATAACCTGAGTTTCTGTTCTGTGTTTCTCTGGTGTTTGTTTGCTTAATGCAGGACCCCGGAGTACTTCCAAGAATTTCTAGAAAACTTTGAAACTGTTGTGTAGCACAGGAGCTTACAAACAAGTCTGGGAGCTAAAGTGAATCTACCAGTTTTATTCTGCTGCTCGGACCCTGCTCCTTTATGTCCCACGTCTCTGTCAGGCATGGCTGTCCCTTCTCTTGGGCCACTCTTATCTATTGCTATGATGAGATCTTAGTTGTGTTGGTAGGGTTCCCCTTATTTCAGATAAACTCTGGGCAAGAATGGTACATCTCATTCTGAATTCATTTTAACATATCACTGAGACAAAAATTCTTCTAACAACATGTTTTTCATGGAGTGTAAAATTTTTAAAATCTGATTTTAAGGGTATGTTTATCTTTGACCTGACATCAGTTGGTAAGCACTAAGTTTGGTGTGATGAGCAACAAAGCACTTAAGACTCTGTGCCACTCCCCAGACCTTACATTCTACTGGGAACGCAAAATATTAAGCCTTTCAATTAGAATATAGCCCAATGATTAAATGAAATATTTTGCTCTATCATTTCGAGGCACGCTTTAAGATCTGCTTTAAGATCTGCTAAGTCCATTTATAGGTCAGAGAGATTGAGGGGGGGCAGAGTGATCGATTTGAAGGCTGTGGAGAAAAGATGCAAGAAACACAAGGGAATGAAAGAGTTGAGTTTAGAGAGAAGAACTGGGCATAATTTTGTTCAAAATTTCATTCTTTATTAGCAATAAGTTAAAATAAGGTGGTGTTTTTTGATGACTCATAAGATAGATGTTGCATGAAAGGGTACTGGAATCAATAGGCACAAATATGATGGCCAAACATGGAAAAATGATCATAGGTAGAGCATTTGTTCCACTGCCTTTTATCTTTTACACCTGTGTTTGAATTCATCCAAAGTTGCATAAATCCTTTACACAGCTGTCGAGATTGCACCTGAAAAAAGGCTGAAGTAGTCTCAGATGGCCTAACATTTCATCATTCTGAATACTTAAACCCAAACAGGTTTAAACACTTTGCCAAACCCAAGGATAACGGGCTTCACATTGATCTTTGCTCTGTTCAAATGTTCAACCGTGTGTGCCAGAGTGTACACTGCAGACTGCCTTGTATAGACTCCCACGATGTTTAGCTGCAGAAAAGCTCAAAAATAACATTTTAAGGATGGCAGGTGTCCTTGGAAATTTACTCAGAAATACACACTTTGATATATGTCAGTAGATAAAGGGCAGCTGGCTGCTTGTACAAACTGATCTACTGAACTTAATTTTTCGCTTTTTGTAAACAAGTAGTTAAATACAGTATACTTCTGAAAAGGGCTTATCAAGTTTCTGGTATTTTCACTAGACTGTTTCTGATGTCTATCCTGATGTCCACAAGTGGATTACTTTTAACTTGGGGTCTGTCATTAAAATTTAAAAAAATTATGAATATGTACATCAGCATTATAAAAAATGCACACAGTACAGAAAGGTATAGAATGAAAAGTGCAAGTCCTCCTATACTCTCTTTCCCCCAAACTCCCCTCCCCAGAGAAACCCCTTTAAGAGTTTGATGTATATCCTTCCAGATCTTTTGTAAAATACATGACTTTGTGCGTAAATATAAATGTTATAAACATTTTTATGACACTATCTTTTCCTTAAAGTAGCATAATGTTTTACCAGTTTTTAAATATTTTGCCAGACTAAGGAGTGAATGTTGGTATCTCTGGGTATAGGATTTGCTCTGGGTGAGGACCAGATGCATGTAAGCCATTTTCTTCACATTTAATCCTTCCTTGTTCACACTACCAAAAGTTGAGAGGCTTGCTTTCTTGGTAAACATGCTACCATGAAGAAGTAAGTCTGAAAGTTAACTTTGAAGGAAATTTAGGGCTTACTTTTGTGGATAGAAGGGAAAAAAATGGAAATTCCAAGTAGAGGAGTTTCTGGAATTTGAGCAAAGTCATAGAAACTGGAATCCCTGGTTTCTTGGTCCAACTCATTTGTGGCTGTGATAGAGGAAAGCTCCGGCCATCTTTCTGGCTGACTTGGTGGATGTTTCTCCACTGAGCTCTCAGTAGGACTGTATTCAGTTCTATATATTGATGGATTCCCCTTCAGTGTGCTTCTACACCCTGCTCTAGTGAGTACTGCTCTTCCCCTAAAGGAGCTCCTTCCTAAGGGAAGAGATGGATTTCCCTCAGTACGGCAGAGGAAATCCCAGAGTAGGCCCATGCTTGAACTTTATGAATAGATATGAAAATAGCTACTCAGAAATACACACTTTGATAGAGTTTTTTTTTTTTTTTTTTTTTTTGCGGTACGCGGGCCCCTCACTGTTGTGGCCTCTCCCGTTGCGGAAAACAGGCTCCGGATGCGCAGGCTCAGCGGCCATGGCTCACGGGCACAGCCGCTCCGCGGCATGTGGGATCCTCCCGGACCGGGGCACGAACCCGTGTCCCCTGCATCGGCAGGCGGACTCTCAACCACTGCGCCACCAGGGAAGCCCTTTGATAGAGTTTTGACTGCTGGGGGAACTTGACTGTAGGCTAGTTGGCAAGATAACAGAAGCAGTTGAAAATGGCACTGGTGAAAAGTTGAGGGCTGGTGGGTCAGAGTCAAGAAAATTGATTCCAGCAGAATACGTGTGGTGTAGAGTATAAGGTTGGAAACATGAAGAAGGAACAGAAAATACAGTTAGTTCTAGGGTTTGGCACTTGGACCTGAGCCAGAAGAAATTAAGAAGATGAGAGTCATGATGAAATGAAGTGACCCTCACTCGTTACGTGTGCCATTTCTTGTCTTTCGGCTTCAAGCCTACCCTTCTATCTTCCTTCAGTGATGCCGGGGCAGGGACCCCATGAATGACTGGCCTTTGCCAGCTGCCTCCCTGTGAGGCCATTTGGGGATGCTGATGAAGAATGAGAGACTTGCTCCTTCCTGTTTCCTGTGGGCTTCTTGTTTGCTTTCTGTCCCTGGGAACATCACACCAGCCTCACTTCTTTATGAAACCTGGTAGCAGCAGTTGTTCCAGGAGCAGCCGTTGAATCCAAAGAGCAGTTTTTCCAACATTCACAGAACCTCTCTCACACGCCACCTGCTACAAGACCAGCTGCAGCTAAGAAGCACCGTCTGATCAGAGGTCTGGGGTGTCAATCTCACAGGGCCCTTCTTCAGCTCAGGGACGCCAGCCCCAGCCGAACAGCACCCCTCCTCAGAGGTCTGAGTTTTTCAGCTCTGTGCAGACCCTCTTTCTAAGTTTTAAGAATTCCAGCCTCTTCTGTTTCTTCTTACAGCCTTAGGAGTGGTCACTGCTACCTGTAATCATTAACGTCTGTGACACGTTAAAGTTGCTGCTCTGTTCTTCAGTATGTAGTTATCATTTCTTTATACTGTATTCTTTCTGTCTCTTTACTGGACCCTGACTGACACAGGCTTTCCCCAGATGGAGTAAATAGGAGAGCTCATGAGTTCCTGTGTCATTCAGGACCAGTGTTAGCCTGCATTACGTGGGGATGGAGAGAATAGAGGGGAAGAGGTACATTTGACAAACTGTAAGTGGGAAGGAAGCAACAGGATTGATGATTGGAATCAGAGTGAGGGCAGAGAGAGTAGAATAGACAAGGTTTCTACCCCGGTGGTGGAGAGAACGGTGATGCCATGGAAAACTGAGAAAGTTGGGAAAAGAATGAGTGCAGGTATGGGGACATGAAATTAGAGATATCTTAAAGGCGTCTGATAAAATGGAGCTAAAATTCAAGGGAGAACTAGAGTGAGGCTGTGGCTGAATTCCCTGAGAATGTAGGACAGGATGGAGCAACAGGAGTTGCCAAGTAACTGGTAAAAAGAGGCTTAAGGCAAAGTCTAGCATGGCATGAACCATAACAAATAGGGATGGGCTTCCCTGGTGGCGCAGTGGTTGAGAGTCCACCTGCCGTTGCAGGGGACGTGGGTTCGTGCCCCGGTCTGGGAGGATCCCACATGCCGCAGAGCGGCTAGGCCCGTGAGCCATGGCCGCTGAGCCTGTGCTCCGCAACGGGAGAGGCCACAACAGTGAGAGGCCCGCGTACCGCAAAAAAAACCAAATAGGGATGGCCTCTTTCTTAATACCCTATTCAGGCTAAAAACTATAGGTCCACTACTGTAACCAGAAGAAGGTATTAGTGATGATTTGAGATTCTGTTATTGTTCAAATAAGCAAACTTCAGCTCTGGTTGAATAAGTCAATCCAGTAGAGCATCAGTGAAAAATGTTGTCTTTAATTTTTTAAGGTGGAAGCAGATGAGCAAACTACAGAAACAGCCACTTTACGTGAGCAGCAAACTATGAAGCCCGTTGTCATCAAGTAAAGCACACAGCAAAGGTAATCTGACACATATTTAATAACATTCACAGTCATTATTGTGCTATATTGTAATTAGGCACAGGCGGTAAGCAGTTCTTGTAAAATATTGTAATTCGTATGGAAGTCAAATCAATGTTTCTCTCTTTTTGCTTTCTTTACTTCTTTATCTAAAATGGATCTGCCAGCAGTTTTCATCGATATAATGTACCGTCAATTAAAATCCATTTATCAACATTTATTGAGTTTTTATTATGTTCCAAGTATTGTGATGGCCTCCCGGGGATAGAAGTATGAACAGTCTTGGCCTTAAAGTTGAGAAGTTTGTGTACAATTTACTCTGAATCATACAGGTGCTATAGAGCGACGGATACATGTTCCTGCCTAATGGTCCGGCATCCCATACTCTGTGGTCTCGCTGCTTAAAAATATAACTTCCTCAAAGAACCTTTCCTTCTCCAATGGACAGCCTCACTCCCCTGCTGCCTGCCTTTTTTCCTGCCCTCTGTTGGCCACTGAGGGGTTTTCCACCAGCATTTCCAATTCTAAGTTTGGGGATGGTAAAGGTCTGGACACCAGGGGACTCTGGTTCATGGCCCTGGGGCTACCTTGCTCCTGGGAATAATAGACACATGGTGGAATGGATGGCACATGGAGCAGAAACACGGAGTGGGGAGGGCTTTTTCTCTATAGAAACTGGAACTCTTAGGAAAGGGGAGGTAATGTCAGGAGGAGAACCTAGGTTCTGGCTGGGAAAAGAGGAGGAAGGATCTTGCTAGGGAAGGGGACAGGCTTGACTGGGATGGTTTCCAGTCAGAGAGAGATTCCTCATCCAGCAACTCTAGGGAATGGGCTTCAAGTAACAGAAGCTGGTGTAGTCCCTCACCTGTTCTCTTGAGTACGACAGAAAACATATTTAGGAGAGAGACTGAAGAATGCCGCCCCCTTATTTTGACCCCTAGTGAATCATTTAGGACAGATTAAGAGCTGTTGCTGTAAAAAGCAACCTTTAGGGCTTCCCTGGTGGTGCGGTGGTTGAGAGTCCGCCTGCTGATGCAGGGGACACGGGTTCGTGCCCCGGTCCGGGAAGATCCCACATGCCGCGGAGTGGCTGGGCCCGTGAGCCACGGCCGCTAAGCCTGCGCGTCCAGAGCCTGTGCTCCGCAGTGGGAGAGGCCACAGCAGTGAGAGGCCCGCGTAATGCAAAAACAAAACAAAACAAACAAAAAAAGCAAACTTTAGGTGTCTCAGTGATGTAACACTGCAGAGATTTATTTCTGTCCTATTCTGCATGTCCATTGTGGGCTGGCTGGGCACTTGCCCCTGTGTCATCTTCACTTGGCGTGCAAGCTGAAAGACCCTCTACTATCAGGGGGCATCCATGATTTCTAAGCAAAGAAGGGAAGGTAAAGGTAAAGCACACTGGCTCTGCCCAGAAATCACAGAAGTCACTTCATTCACATGCCATTGGCCAAAGTAATGACACACCTTACCTTTCTTCCAGGTGGTAGAGAAACCCGAAAAAGGAGAACTAGAAACACCCTGCCTACAACACCCACGTGCTGCGCAATGGTTTACTGGTGATTCTTTTTTTTTTTTTTTAACATCTTTATTGGAGTATAATTGTTTTATAATGGTGTGTTAGTTTCTGCTTTATAACAAAGTGAATCAGCTATACATATACATACATCCCCATATCTCTTCCCTCTTGCGTTTCCCTCCCTCCTACCCTCCCCATCCCACCCCTTCAGGTGGTCACAAAGCACTGAGCTGATCTCCCTGTGCTATGCGGCTGCTTCCCACTAGCTATCTATTTTACAAGTCCATGCCACTCTCTCACTTCGTCACAGCTTACCCTCTCCCTTCCTGTGTCCTCAAGTCCATTCTCTAGTAGGTCTGCGTCTTAATTCTCATCCTGGCCCTAGGTTCTTCATGACCATTTTTTTTTTTTTTTAGATTCCATATATATGTGTTAGCATATGGTATTTGTTTTTCTCTTTCTGATTTACTTCACTCTGTATGACAGACTCTAGGTCCATCTACCTCACTACAAATAACTCAGTTTCATTTCTTTTTATGGCTGAGTAATATTCCATTGTATATATGTGCCACATCTTCTTTATCCATTCATCTGTCAATGGACACTTAGGTTGCTTCCATGTCCTGGCTATTGTAAATAGAGCTGCAATGAACATTGTGGTACATGACTCTTTTTGAATTATGGTTCTCTCAGGGTGTATGCCCAGTAGTGGGATTGCTGGGTTGTATGGTAGTTCTATTTTTAGTTTTTTAAGGAACCTCCATACTGTTCTCCTTCTTGGTTGTATCAATTTCCATTCCCACCAGCAGTGCAGGAGGGTTCCCTTTTCTCCACAACCTCTCCAGCATTTATTGTTTGTAGATTTTTTGATGATGGCCATTCTGACAGGTGTGAGGTGATACCTCATTGCAGTTTTGATTTGCATTTCTCTAATGATTAGTGATGTTGAGCATTCTTTCATGTGTTTGTTGGCAGTCTGTATATCTTCTTTGGAGAAATGTCTATTTAGGTCTTCTGCCCATTTTTGGATCGAGTTGCTTGTTTTTTTGATATTGAGCTGCATGAGCTGCTTGTAAATTTTGGAGATTAATCCTTTGTCAGTTGCTTCATTTGTAAATATTTTCTCCCATTCTGAAGGTTGTCTTTTCATCTTGTTTAAGGTTTCCTTTGCTGTGAAAAAGCTTTTAAGTTTCATTAGGTCCCATTTGTTTATTTTTGTTTTTATTTCCATTTCTCTAGGAGGTGGGTCAAAAAGGATCTTGCTGTGATTTATGTCATAAAGTGTTCTGCCTATGTTTTCCTCTAAGAGTTTGATAGTGTCTGGCCTTACACTTAGGTCTTTAATCCATTTTGAGTTTATTTTTGTGTATGGTGTTAGGTAGTGTTCTAATTTCATTCTTTTACATGTAGCTGTCCAGTTTTCCCAGCACCACTTATTGAAGAGGCTGTCTTTTTTTCCATTGTACGTTCTTGCCTCCTTTGTCGTAAATTAGTTGACCATATGCTCATGGGTTTATCTCTGGACTTTCTATCCTATACCATTGATCTATATTTCTGTTTTTGTGCCAGTACCATACTGTCTTGATTACTGTAGCTTTGTAGCATACAGTCTGAAGTCAGGGAGTCTGATTCCTCAAGCTCCATTTTTCGTTCTCAAGATTGCTTTGGCTATTCAGGGTCTTTTGTGTTTCCATACAAATTGTGAAATTTTTTGTTCTAGTTCTGTGAAAAATGCCAGTGGTAGCTTGATAGGGATTGCAATGAGTCTTTAGATTGCTTTGAGTAGTAGAGTCATTTTCACAATGTTGATTCTTCCCATCCAAGAACATGGTATACCTCTCCATCTGTTGGTATCATCTTTAATTTCTTTCGTCAATGTCTTATAGTTTTCTGCATACCGGTCTTTTGTCTCCCTCAGTAGGTCTATTCCTAGGCATTTTATTCTTTTTGTTGCAATGGTAAATGGGAGTGTTTCCTTAATTTCTCTTTCAGATTTTTCATCATTAGTGTATAGGAATGCAAGAGATTTCTGTGCATTAATTTTTTTTTTTTTGCGGTACGTGGGCCTCCCCATAGCCACCGGCCCCCCCCCCCCCCACTACCAAGACGAAAGCAGTGCTCCTAGAAGTTAAATAACTTGCTTGGGGAAGAGAAAGAGCCAGTATTCACCCCATTTCTCTCTAAAGTCCAAGTTCTTTCTTTTACACCATATTCGGTGCTGGATAGCAATATTCAAAGGAGAAAAGGGCATGGAAATGGGAGGCATGAAAGGCAAGCTTTGTCACCTCTCAACATTGCTATCACTTGTGTCCAGAAGTCTTTATGTTCCGAATGGCTCTGTAATGGAAACTTGTCAGTGAGCAATAATGATTGTCCTACATAAGGCAGATACCATTTAGTGCCACAGGAGAAAGACATTGTCATTGACATTATGTACCAGTGACTTGTCAAGCGTATAGTGACCTGGAATATATATCAGCCATTGGTCAAGTCTTGAGGACTTTATAATCTCATGTGGTTAAGCATAATTACTCCAAATAGAAAACGTTTGGTTGAAATATTAGTGACACCATTTTCCCCTTGAAAGACAAGTCCTTGTAAAAGAACAAGATAAACTGAGTGTGGTGCAAATGTTAGGTGTAAAAAAATGAATGAATGGGAACAAATGATGACCTTCTCGTGTTAGCTGCAAAGAACTAAGAGATGTACATTCTGAATTCTCACCTCCTATTTATTATTATTTTTTGGGGGGGGTACGCGGGCCTCTCACTGTTGTGGCCTCTCCCGTTGTGGAGCACAGGCTCCGGACGCACAGGCTCAGCGGCCATGGCTCACGGGCCCAGCCGCTCCACGGCATGTGGGATCTTCCCGGACCGGGTCACGAACCCGTGTCGCCTGCATCGGCAGGCGGACTCTCAACCACTGCGCCACCAGGGAAACCTTCCTGTTTTTGAGGAACCTAGCTGTTTATAGGGAGGAACTACTGCTTAGGGGTTAAAAGCAAACACTGAAGTCAGAAAGACCCAAATTTTAACCCAGGTTTTATCACTCTTTGACTTTGTGATGGTCAGTTTTCTCATGTAAACAATAGAGACCATGACTTTTTAGTTGTTCCTCCTTTGTGTAAGGTGTGCTTTTAGTGAAACTGACCCTCCCTCCCCCTACTTCAGGAGTGGACCTTAATATTAGACTATTATTGTATTCCTACTCCTTGTCCCAATGATGGTGTCAGGGATGTAGTTCAAGTAAGTCAGGCCTCAGTGTGAAGCTCAGTATAAAGAGCTGCGTTTGTTCATTGGTTCTGGGATAATGCCCACCTCCTTGAATGTGAATGAGGAAGCATGGAGGCCTGATGATGGCTGACAATTTTTTGTGATTGTGAAGGGAATGAACCTGATGACAGATCCAACATATGGAGGAGGACAGAGATGAGGGAACTGCAGAGAAATGGATCCAGAGCACTGATCAAGCCATGCCTGAAGCCCATGCTACCACTGGAATTTTCAGTTACATGAGCAATAAGTCTTCCTTATTTGTTAAGCCAGTTTGAGTTGAGTTATTTCCCACATAAACCAATTTATATGCTTACTTCTAGAGTGGTTGCATGTGAATAAATATCTTAGCAGAGTGCCTTGTGATTTCTTTTTTTTTAAATTTATTTTATTTTACTTATTTATTATTTTTGGCTGTGTTGGGTCTTCGTTGCTGCGTGCAGGCTTTCTCTAGTTGTGGCAAGCTACTCATCGTTGCGGTGCATGGGCTTCTCGTTGCGGTGGCTTCTCGTTGCGGAGCACGGGCTCTAGGTGTGGGGGCTTCTGTAGTTGTGGCATGCGGGCTTCAGTAGTTGTGGCTCACGGTCTCAGTAATTGTGGCTCGTGGGCTCTCTAGAGTGCAGGCTCAGTAGTTGTGGTGCACGGGCTTAGTTGCTCTGCAGCACGTGGGATCTTCCCAGACCAGGGCTCGAACCCGTGTCCCCTGCATTGGCAGGCGGATTCTTAACCACTGCGCCACCAGTGAAGTCCGAGTGCCTGGTGATTTCTAAGGCAGCATCTATCATGGCAGTACAATTAGTGTCTCATGGTTGGGGGGAGGTGGGAGTGCTACAGATAATGATATGTAACCAAGCCCCAGGGACAGGGTGGTGGTGATTTTTTGGTACAGAGAATAGGAATTTAGAATAGAAACACTCACTTAAAACTTCCATTTCATCAATCTCCCAGGCTAATTACTAATTAGTTTACTATTTAATTGGTAACTACAGCTGTTAATTATGTTAGGAAACAGAAAGGTTTTAAAATATGCAGTCTCATATATTCTATAATTTAGAGCCATGAATCAGAAGGAGGTACCTGAGTTGCTGCTCAATTCAGAGGGTCCCAGGATTTCAAGATGTATTAAGGAATGGAATGCGGCAGGGATCTTAAATAGTTGTCAACAGTTGGGTTAATAAGAAAGTAGAATTTAAAAAAAACCCTGAAGCAAAATCAATTGAGATCACAGTGTTCTTTCAACACAGTGCACAGAGCACAGTGTTCAGCTGTGCTGGAATGTAGGGGCTGAGATCTGCCTTTCTGAAGCATGGGGGTGACGGAGTGCCCTGTGCCCATCTGGGATCCCCAGGGGTTGGAGCCTGAGGGGAGGGTGCTATTGACAGCCCTGGAGAAGCAGGGAGAGAACTGAAGTGGGCTGTGGGGAGATAATGAGTTCCGTTTCTGACATGTTTAGTTTTAGGAGGTGGTGGGACACCCAAGTAGAGATATTCTGCAGACAGAAAGAAATATGGCACTGAAGAAAGGGTGAGAGGTCAAGGCTGGGGCTGGAGATTTGGGAGTCATCTGCATTCAGGTGGTAATTAAAGCCATCTGACGGGAACTTCCAAGAGGAGTGTGCTGGGCAGGAAGAAAGCCCACGGCCCCAACCTGAGCCTCGCTGAAGGAAAGAAGGAAAAGAGGGGGAAAGGGACTCGCAGGAGGTTCGGGAAAGAAATGGTGAGAGAGGAAGGAAGAAATCTACAGAAAAGAGTCCTTACAGCCGGGGGCAAAGAGGAAATGGATGGAGACCCATTAAAAAGGCTCATAGAAGCTGAAAAAGCTGTAAAGGGTGATTAGGCAATTGGATGTTTCCCTCATTTTACAAATGCCATTCAGAAGGAAGCAAAGGTCATTTACCCTTCAAAGAACTGGAGAATCATTGGTTGAAAGATGAATCATTTGTGGGAGGCTGTATTCTCTGTGCTTTCCTTTTCTAACTAAAAAGGACATGATACTTATCAATCTAGGGGTGGTTTATGAAGTTAGCACTCGCAGTGGAAAAAAAATAAATGAGAAATCTTCACTCATTATAATGCTCTGAAGATTATCATCATAATGTTATTAAAATCAATTTAGCTGTTTTCTTTTTTTTTGAAGATAGTTCTTGAAAGTTATAGGACAAGGTAGCATGGCTCGCCGGGATAAACAGTACCCTAGGAATCTGAGCATTAAGAAAAAATAAAAGCAATTGGGAAATACTCTAAGTGTACAGTGACGTCATCCACTGCAATGGTGTTGCTGAAACTAAGTGAACTGAACTATAGGAAAGACGTGGGGTTATGGGCTAGAAGACAAACACTTCAACATTGATTTTTCATTTTCTCCATGACAGAAGTCAGTGGGGAGTTGAATTTTTATACCCTGACATATCTTAGTAATGCCAGGTGTGATAATCCTCTGATTCACTCAATTCTTAGTCCCAAAGGAATTGCGTAGTGAGAAGGAGCTGCGAATCATGTCCCTTTAATAGCTTGGCAAATTCCTTTTGGCAAGATGTACATTAATAATGGAGTGATTAGAGCATCATTTCCTCAGGATCTCCAGAGCAGGTGTGTTAATTAAGGTGGTGAGGGGTGGCTCAGACCACTGCAGTTACAACTTTTGCCCAACCACTCAAGCAGAACTTGCTGGGTCAGCACACTGCTCTGTCACATTTGGTATTTACCTCCAGAGGTCACCAATAGCTGTGCCTTGGAAGGAAGGCGACCATAGTTCCCTAGTGAATCTAAATGGTTGGGTAAGGCTGAATATGGGTGCTTAGAGGGAGCGCTGGGTTGGGGCCAAGGACAAATGGCTTCCTCACACATGAGAAGTATGAACTTTTGCTCTGAGGCACGAAGTTTGTTGTGTTCTCATTTTTGCATGTATAATTTAACAGAGCAGTGATTTTCCAGGTCTCTTTAAAATCCAGTTAATGGAATTTGAATTGTTATAAAATGTAGACTGCCTCACACAGGCAAAAGGAATGACATGACAAAATGAGACTAGTGGGGGCAGAGAAGGGGAGAGGCTGGGAGAGTGGGGTGCAGTGAGGGGTAGGTGGAAGGAAAAAGCTCTGCCCTCTCTTGAAGGTCATGATAATCTTTGTTGTCTTTCAGGAAGAATAGGGAAAGCAAGGAGGGAGATGGATCTCATATTTACTGAGCACTCTTTATAACCCAGGACTAGCACATGTTAATCTACGTGATTCTCACAATAACTCTTTATGGTATATATTATTGTTCTATTTCTCTGTAAATGAATGGAGGCTCAGGTTAGTTTAGTAACTAGTCCAAGGAAGTGGCAGTCAGGCTCTCCCTTCCTCCCTCGCTCCCTCCTTCCCTTCTCTCCAATATGTCAATACTTTTTTCCCTTTTTTCTGGGCTTTGGTCCCTTTATGAGTAACTCACAGGAAAGAGGTGGAATTTCCCCATCTCTTTATCTGCAGCAGACCCCTACTCCCGCATGTGTGCCAACTCATTCCCTGGTCACTCTGGACTAGAAAAGCAGCCTGGCACGTAGGTGGAAGTGGAGGATCCTGGAGGTACCCAGGCATCTCTTGTGGTTCCGAGTGACTTGCACACACTCGGCTGCTCCCATGTCAGCATGTTGGGGCAGGATGGGGCTGGGGGAGGGATAACATGCTCCTGTACCTGACCATCACCGGGCAGAGTATAAGGGCCCACGTCTCAGACAGGAAGCTGTGGCTGAACTCTGGGCCTAGGCAGAAGGTCTAGTGTACCAGGCACTGGTCGGAATTTGGAAGGAGAATGAGACCCAAATCCATTTCCTCAGCTAGGCCAGTCCAGGAGCAGGTGTTGGAGAGGGAGAGCTATGCCTGGGGCTCACCTCTGACCTGCTGCACCCCAGTCCTGGTTACAGCAAAGGGGTCAGGGCTTGGGCACCTAACACAGGGACCCAGGGACAAGACTGGTCTAGTGATCCCAGGAAGTAGGGGAGAAATGGCAGCACCCAAAGACATGGGAGCCAGGAGAAGAGAGAGTCAGAATTCTTATTCTAAGAGAAAACCCTACAATATAAGGCAAATTAAATAGAGAGTGAGGAATCAGGAGGCCCATGCTCACTAGCACCGAGAAGAAAGTCCAAGGGGGTTTTCATGTCCTTGAAAGAAGACTTGCAAAAGCTTGGAACAAGAGGCTGGGCAATACGTGGCCTGTGCTGAAGAGGGAGTGTGCATGGTGGGAGGGGAGATGAGCCAGGCTGATTCTGACACTTCCTCAGCTGGCTGCCAGAGGAGTCCTCTCCTTTTCTCTCTAGCTGCCTGGTTGGAGCATTATATGGGGGTTCAACGCAGAGGAGGGTGAGAAACTTTGTCCCTTCTACCTGCTTGCTTAGCAGAGCTCGAATTCATGTTCTCGACTGGGGGCGATCTTGTCCTCCAAGTAGGGTTGCCAGACGAACTACAGGATGCACAGTTAAATCAGCGTTTTAGGTAAACAACAGATCATTTTGAGTATATGTATGTTCCCAATATTGCATAGGATATATTTATACTGAAAAATTATTCATTGCTTCTCTGAAGCTCAAATTCAACTGCACGTCCTATAATTTCCTTTGAAAAAATCTGGCAATGCTATGCCCGGAGGATTGGCAATGTTTGGAGGCATTCTGATTGTCATGACTGGGAGGGAGGTGCTGCTGGCATTCCACGGGTAGATGTCAAGGATTCGGCCCCGAATGTCAGTAGTGCCGAGATTGAGAGACCCTGGTCTTGGCCGAGCTGGCAGGCCAGTGTCTTTGTGTCCAATTCCAGGATCCAAAGCCAACAAAAGTGGATTTACTTCTCTAGTGTTTTGTGTGTTTGTATTCAAGTGGAATTCTTAACTAGCTGCGATTAGACTAGAGTAAGAGGATTAGGTCCTCTGCTCATCCCTTCTCCATCACTTACTGTGTGACCTTGCATAAATAACCTAACCTTTCTTCTCCTGAGTTTTCTCATATGCGAAATGAAGGAGAAGCTAACTCTGATTTACCATTTTTGTGTGTGCCTGTAATGAGTGAATGAGATATTATACATAAGTGTTTAGAACAGCGCCTGGGACATAGAAAACTCTCACTGAATGTAAACTTTCCTTACTAATGGAAACAAGAAAAAAAAAAAAGAATCTCTTGCTACTCTAAAAATTCTTTGAGTATAAGGCACAATTCCCTCCATTATTTTTTACGGATGCCCCCTTTTAAGGTTGATCGATAAATATACATAAAATGCCCTGGTGAAATCTGATTTCAGGTAAACAATGAGTAATGTTTTAGTGTTAAGTATGTCCCAAATAAGTATGCACAGGGCATGCTTATACTAAAAAATTCATTGTTTATTTAAAATTCAAAGGTAACTTGGCATCTTTATTTGCTGAATCCGGTTACCCTGCCCATTTTGGGGTGGAGAGGATTTGTGTGTGCCCTTGCCCTTTGGTGTGCATGTCTCAGTGCAGTCAGTTCTGGAGGGAGCTTCTAGGTGTGAGCTGAAGATGTGCAAAGGGCCGCTCCTCCTTAAAGACAACGAAGCAGCGGAAATGGCAAAGCTGCCATTTGTGAGGTTGCCTAAAAGCTTCCCGTCACCAAGCCCTGACATTTCTTTTCACCAATTACTAAAAAGTTATGGTACTTAAAGCATCAACAGGCTTTGAAAATATGAAAAATATTCTAGAAAACTACGTTGTTCTCAGACTGTAATGACATTTTTATACTCCAATATGAGGGCTGGCAAACTTTTTCTGTAAAGGGCCAGATAGTAAATATTCCAGACTTCGCACAGCATGTTTAGTGTCTGTTGCATATTCTCTTCCTGCTCTTTCTCCTCCTCCTCCTTTTCTCTTTTAAAACAACCCCTTAGGGACTTCCCTGGTGGCGCAGTGGTTAAAAATCCTCCTGCCAATGCAGGGACACGGGTTCGAGGCCTGGTCCGGGAAGATCCCACATGCCGCGGAGCAACTAAGCCCGTGAGCCACAACTACTGAGCCCGCGTGCCACAACTACTGAAGCCCATGTGCCTAGAGCCCGTGCTCCACAACAAGAGAAGCCACCGCAATGAGAAGTCTGCCCACTGCAATGAAGAGTAGCCCCTGCTCGCTGCAACTAGAGAAAGCCCATGCACAGCAATGAAGACCCAACACAGCCAAAAATAAATAAATTAATTAAAACAAACAAACAAAAAAACCCAATCCCTTAAAAAATGTAAAAATCATTCTTAGCTGTGGGCTGTAAAAAAACAAGCCAGGGGCTGGATTTGACTTGTGAATCCCTGCTCTAATACCAGAAGAACATTGAGGTGACAGCTGGGGCTCTGATGTGGTATATTTAATCATAGTTATTAAGTTTATAGTTTATATTAGAAAGGAAGCTAGCATCTGACTTTAATTAATTAATACTTATTTAGCATTTACCATAAGCAATGCACTGTTATAAGTTTCTTACATGGATCAGCTTATTTAAACTGATTAACTCATTTAAACTGAGACACAGAGAGGTTGAGTAAATGGACCAAGGTCATATTGCTACTAAGTGGTGGAGCTGGGATTTGAACTCAGGCAGCCCAGTTCCAGAATCCACAATTTTAACCATGATGCTATGTTGTCTCTTATGAGGATAGTAAATACTTAAAAACAAATGTATAACATTCTTGTCTTCATCTCATTTCATCTTCCAAGTAGCTTGATATCTAAGATTTCAAACATACTGAAATGATCAAAGAAGGAACACTCTTCTTTTACTTTACCTGCCATTTGGACCTTAAGGAATTTTCAGACTGACTGGAGAAAATCAAGTTAGATGATGTCAGCTGTGGGTAAGGCTCATAGACTATCATGGCACAAACTATGCAAATATACAGATTTCGAGTACTAAGGACCGTAACTGTGGAGCCCTGGACATCCCAGACAAGGGAGAAATTTCTATGGTTTAGGGAGCCCTAGAAGTGAGCTTTTAATTGGATTTCCCAGAAGCAGGAAAGGATTAATGTATAAAAGAAAGGGGAAGAGCTGTTGGCAACCTCTTGCCCACCACAACAGTATTACTTGAGGGGGTTCAGAGAATGACGCATATGAATATTCTCTCACTTTGGTCTCTGGTGAATCTGAGAATATTAAACTGAATGGGGCCACTTTTTTAAAAAATTAATTAATTAATTAATTTATGGCTGTGTTGGGTCTTCGTTGCTGCATGTGGGCTTTCTCTAGTTGTGGCGAGCGGGGGCTACTCTTCGTTGTGGTGCGCAGGTTTCTCATTGCGGTGGCTTCTCTTGTTGTGAAGCACGGGCTCTAGGCATGCGGGCTTCAGTAGTTGTGGCATGCGGGCTCAGTAGTTGTGGCTTGCGGGCTGTAGAGCGCAGCCTCAGTAGTTGTGGTGCACAGGCTTAGTTGCTCCGTGGCATGTGGGATCTTCCTGGACCAGGGCTGGAACTCGTGTCCCCTGCATTGGCAGGCGGATTCTTAACCACTGTGCCACCAGCGAAGTCCCAGAATGGGGCCAAATTTTATTCTTCTCTAACCATATCTTGCAAGAGCTCTTGGAAAGAGTATGTTAAGCAGTTTAAAAAGCAGAAAATAAATAAGAACACTGCTAGCTGAAATCTGAAGATGACCAGCCCTTCCTTCCCCAGGCTTCCCAGACTTGGGATGCTCTTCCTTTTATCCATATTTGCTGGAGATGTGGAGTGTCTTCTGACTTGGGTTCCATCTCTTTTGCTTCTTACTGCCAAACATGCAGGAACCTGAAATGCTGATTCAGTGGGATTGCAATTCAGCACCTTGTGCCTGTCTGGGATCCATAGGCTGTTTCACAGAGTCTGGCAGGTCCTGAGCTGCATGCTGGCTCTCCTTGATTTGATCCCAGGGTCACATTGCAGACCCAATCCCTATGGAGAGTGAAGAGGCAACACTTTACTCTCTTTCCCTTACTAAGTTCATTTTATCTTTTTTCCTTGATGAGACACCTCTTTATTTTCTGGCTCACCCCTTTTAGTCTGTGAACCACATTTTCTATTGTTTCTTCTTGACAATATTGTTTCCTATTGGTCCCTAGTAGTAGAAGTCCCAGACAAATAATCAGCTGGCTATAATATATTTTGGACATTTTTACTGAAATAAAACATACATGCAAAAAAGTGCATGTCATGTTAATTTTGAAGTGTGCTATATTAATCATGAAATAATGTAATTATCCTATTCCTCAACAGAGGCTGTTTCAGTTTTATTTATTTTCACCCCTCTCCCCTCCAGGGCAAATCTTGTGAATTCATAGAATTTTAGAGTTGGTGTGTGTCTTTGGAGATTTTTTTTTTAGCACAATTTCTCTTCAAGTGATAGAATACAGTTTAAATGACTAAGTTTTGACTGAAGAAATGTATGATTTATTTCATGGGTCACTTGAGTGATTTAGCTGCATAGTTATTATTATCTAATGATGTCATAGTCTTTTGGAGGTGCTGGAAGCTGTTAGCTTGTCTATAGGGTGATTATTTTCCTCTGCGTGCATCCTGTAAGTAAAACCTCCTCCATTTATCCTGTTTTTCCCATAACAGAGGAGTGTTTAACCTTCAGCCTCTGAATCCTTTGAGAGAGAGAGAGTGTGTGTGTGTGTGTGTGTGTGTGTGTGCGTGCGTGCCTGTGTGCTGTGCGTGTGGAGAGTGTTGGTTGAGACTGGAGTATAAAATAACTCCATGGCCCTTCATACACTTCTGTTTGTCACTGGAAACAAATTGCATCGGAAGTAAAAGAAACATTAGCACTCACAGATGTTCCACTTGGTACAACAAAGTTTCACGGAATTGAGAAACTGTTATAGTCAAAGAGTGTCAATAGAATGTTAAGAATTTTGGACAAGGGAATTAAAGCATTATGATTCTGGAATAATTTAATTAAATATAGAAGAGCTTCTTTTTTTTTTGGTTAACTTATCAAAAAGTTTTTGTTTATTTTATTGCTCCCATCCACATCATATATTCATTCTGGTTTCAAGTAAATAAATCTGCGTATATGTACCACAATACTTTTCTTCAAGGTAATCACAAACCCTGAAAGAAAAGCACAAGCTTACATTACTTTGTTTTCAAATAGACTCACCTGGGTAGAGTGCCGTGTAAATAGTGAGTAATCAATATGTATAAGTTGATTTGATTTGTAAGAAAAAGCCCAGATAATATTTTCCAAAATAGATGCAAAGTGGATCCTTGGCCCTCAGCCTGTAGTGTTTGTTCAGATAAGGCTGCACTGTGAGGTTAGGACAGCAGGAAGTGATTAATTTTCTTAGGTATTTTAACATGTTCCTTTGAAGGGGCTCAGCTTTTGAATCTTTAAGATTATATTTATTGCCATGGTTCTTCCCTCCTATGTTTAGACATGAAAGTGAATGTCATTGTTGAACAGTAAACACAGGGGAATGACTTTGTGACAGAAGTATGTAAAGTATCTTGTAATTCAGTAGGAGAATCAAAGTCTGCTTCAGTTCTTTGCATTCTCAGGGATTCAGAAAGGATTAAGGTAACAATAGCTAGAACCTATGCAAGAGAGTAACTGAAGGATAGCATTCCTTGAACCTCAGAAACCTGGGTGAAAGGAATTGGGCAATTAAGGTCTTTAGGAAATCTAATGGGGTCATTTGTGAATGCCGTCTTCATGGAACTTGGCAAACTGTCATCTCAGAGATCAAGGGAGGTCACTGGCTTAAGAGATGGGGGAATGAAAGTGGAGTGACTGTTTCCTGCAAAGTATGTTTAAAGACTCTTAACTCTTGTCTGACGGTAGCTACAGGGGCTTTTTTTTTTGACAATATCAGGGAGCTAAAGATATAATGCCTCTGTAAAGTGAGTTCTATTGGTTTTCTGCCTAAGTTATATCGTATCCAAGGAGCCGAGATTTGTTTTCTTTTCCCCATGTATCTTCTCAACCACAATTATTCATATCTAATTGAAGTTAGCCAATCAAATATTTATTAAAGCAAATGATGTGCCATGATGAAGATAAAAGTATAAAATAAGAAAATGTCTTACATTCGCTTAAATTCTTGAAAACATTCATGCTACTATCAGTTTATCAAAAATCTTTATTACCAGTTTTGTGAAAGTAGTTTTGTGAAAGTAGTTTGATCTGCAAGGATGTCTGCAGCCATTGAAAGCTTATGATCAAGTAGCAATGTGTTGATAATATCAATAGATTTTTAGAATGTGTTTTGCCTGCGTCTACACCTGAGCCATTTCCAAATCTCCAACTGACTACCAAATCTTTCCACTTGGGTACTTGCCAAAAATCAAAGTGACATATTAGAAGCAAACTCATTTATACATACATCTCCCTTGCCTCCTCTCCATCAAAAACACCCTTGATGTGTCTTCATCCTGTGGCTTTCCTAACTTTGTCAGTGGTATTGACAACCTCTGAAGGTTTGGAGCACAGGAGAGCTTGTGATGAGGGGAGCTATTGTTGTAGCCTGGCTGTGGACAACAGGTGCTCTCCTAGGATGGTGGAGATGGGAAGGACGAGGAAGCTTGGATTTGAGAGACATTTTCGTGAAACATTAACAGGACTTGTGAAATGATAGGTGCAGGGAATGAATGAAACAGAAGGAGTCATCTCATACAACCCAAGACCATAATCTGGGTGACTGGGAGATTGTCCATACCGTTGACAAGTCAGGAAAGCCATAGTGGGGGGTAGCGGGGAAGACACATCAGGGGTATTTTTGAGGGGGGGGGAAGTGAAGATGAGGCAAGAGAGATGTATGCATGAATGAGTTTGCTTTTAGGTAAGTCAGTTTGATTTTTTGTAGTTACCTAAGTAGAAAGACTCGGGAGATTGGAATTGGCTCAGGTGCAGATGCTAGAAAAGTGCTCCGAGTGGAAGCTCCTGCAAGGGAGATGGGAACAGAGGGCTGAGGGCTGAGCCCGTGTAAACTCCATCGCGGTGGGTGCTTAGGGTTTTTTGGTAGTTTGTAGAAGTTTCTATATCTGTGTGTGGTAGAAGGGTGGATAGAGGGCTGCAGGGGTTCTTATTTTAAAATTATATCACAGAGTCTCAGATTCTTCTTTTCAGACAAAGACTGAATATAACAACAATCCCCAAAGCCCCAATTTGCTAATCACAATATTCCAAGGAGCTATTTTCTTTCTGCTAGGGTACATCTGAAGAACCATTACTGTTATTAATACGTTTATAGTGCTTCTTGCTTTTCACTCTTAACCACTCCTAAGGGGAAAACATAACTTCAAGAAATTCTTACCCTGAAAGACACCTAGCAACAACTTTTTCTTCTGGATCACCTGCTCCACGCAAAAGACAGGCACCTGCTTCTGTAGATGATACTCACAATTTCTCAAGAATAAAGGAGTGACAGTTAAACAAAGGGTAGCCTTTATCCTTGTTGTTTCTATCCATGGAAATTTGAGTACGTTCTTTTTCAAGTGACTGACAAGTGGAGCAAATGGAAGCACATTAAGTGTGGGGAGGCTGTAATACACAGACGCTTGGTTCATCCCAACTCCTAAGGCACCTGACTATTGGTCTGGCCAAAGGACTTTGAAGATCGAAACAAACTTATCCGTAAAATACCAACTGCTCTTTTATTAGTATGACTTGGGGTATGTCCACGCTGGTTCCTTCCCTCTTAACGGAAGTAACAGTCTCAGGATTGGAGCAGAAGTGTTGACTAAGTGTTGAGCAATTGAAAGCCATTGTTTACAGCATAGTTTTGCCTTGGGGAGTGAAAAGTTCTGTTTTTCGTGTTTCTGAATAATCATCACGTGATTAGCAAAGCTAAACACCTTCCAATGAGCCGATTTACTCATCAGCTGGGCAGATACGGGCCGTGCTGGTTGGTTAATGACGGATTTAGAACAACAGGCACTCCCCTGCCAATTTAGTAAAAATGCTAATTTCAGGAAGCTCCTGTTCTATCCACAGAATGTGTAAACATTGAATTCTGTGGTGGCAAAGGTTTCTCAAAAGTCTACTTCAGTTACTCAAAATATTTATAAATGTGTACAGCCAGCCTTGAACTTGTTTGGAAATATAATTCTTAAAAGTTATTGTAAACAGAAGTCTTTCGTTCAAGCAGCACGTACTTTCAGATTATCGTAAACCAAGCTGGAGCTGTTTAAAGAGAAGTTTTATGTTTGCAGCACAGGTATTTTTGTTTTCATCACAAAACCCATTTCCAGTTCTTCAGGAAGAAGTAACAATTATAAACCTCTGGGGCCCAGGTGGCTAAACTATAGAGGATGACGATTTTTTTTTCCCCCTTGTTATTGTCAAAAATATCTAGGAATGGACTTGTTAGAGGTCAAGTAAAAACCGTTTGGATGGTAACATTCATCTACACAACTGGAAATGCCATGATTCACATCTATAACCACGTCCAAGGATGAATGCAGAGGTGGCCTCACGTGGTGTGTTTGATGTAAGCAGGAAGCCAGCTGCACTCTGTTCTAATATTAGCAAAGAGGACCTGCTTTGGCAAATGGAGGATGATTTAAGGCTCTATTTTTGTGGTTCAGCAAACGCCTGAGGAGCAGCAGAAGGTTACCCTTTTCCCATCACCTTAATTCCAGAGATATTCACAGACCTGACATTAGGCTGTTGGCTACTCGTCATAAGACTTCGCTGTCAGAGTGAATTCAGCTGATGAACTATGAACACGCTTACAGTCAGATAATAGATGAAAGAGACTCAAGATAAACGAGGTGCTTATAGAAAACCTGGCCAAAAGAGGATGTTGTTTAAAAGAGGATGGCAAAGGCCGTTAATTCTCGTCAGGCAGTTTCAAAAGGCAGTGGGTACTTGACTTCTTACTTAGAGAGCACATTATCTTACCTTTTTGCAAGAGTGAGGCCTCCGATGTATGTTGAAAGGGAGAGCGTGCCTTTTTAAACTGACACTAAACACCATGTTCTTCTGAAGGGAGAGGGGAAAATTTTTCCCCCAAGTACGATAAAGGACTTTGTAGCCTCCCTTTCAGGCTAATATTTTGACCAGGTTATATCACACCAAATACTTTTGTTTTTCCACACTCTGTTCCTCTTTCCCACCCAGAATGCTCAGATTATGTCTGTGGAGGATATTAACATGAACATTGACCATCTTTTCAGGAGCTGATTATATTAAAATTCAAAACTGAACCGTTCTTGGTGATCTCTCATTTCTAGCTTCACACTTTAGAATGAAGATTTCAAAAGGTGGCTAAAACATAGTTTGTCCATACCTTTTTCCACCGAGATAGCCAATATGCCTCCACTTATAAGCAAGTTGCATTTTGGGTTGTATCTGTTAGCATGATTAATAGCAGTAAACATTTAATATTTTAAAATTTTTAGAAACTTTGATTGTATTTGGACATCTCTCTCATCTCACAAGTGCAAGGGTGTTAAGTTTGCCAAAGGAAAGATTTCATAGCTTTTCTTTTTCGTTCTGTTGCTGAGTTTAAAGCTCAGAACAATGTAGTCACAATCGAATTCGAAAGAAGCTTGTGAAAACGTACTTCTCCAAAAAGGAGACCAGAAGTCTATATATCAGGATCCTAGATAATTCAAAACGTGTCTAACAAGTGAGTGTCCTGCACTCATCTGCTTCATGCTGTTTCATCGTTATCCATCCCTTCATTCAGCAGACATTCACTGAGGGCTTTCCGCATGCAGGTGCCATAGGTTACAAGGAAGGCTCAGGCCACTGTTCTCAAGGAGGGTACAGTGTAGAAATGGAACAGAGGTTACCACCACTCAGCAGTGTCGTCTAGACACTCAGGGAATCTCAACAAGCTTTAGCCAGCCCAGGCTAGGGGAATCAGGGAGGGCGTCCTGGATGAGGCAGACCTGTGTTCCTGGAGTCTTACAGACCAAGTACACGAACAAGTGAGCTGTGGAGTTGAGTGAGATGAGGCCTCGTTTAGGCAGAGGCTGCTAAGGAGCTTAGGCAGGGAAGTGAAGGGGAGAGAGAGAGAGAAAGAGAGGGAGAGAGAGAGCACGCCATCAGGGAAATGCAGCCCCGGTGTGAGGCAAAGGCTGGCAGGGTGGATAGAGACAACCCTGGATACCCTTCTGAGGTGCAGTCAGACCAGTACATGACTGCGGGAAGCCCTCAAGTGGTGCCACATGTCACTCAGAGAGCAATCTAGAAGGCCTTCCGCAGCTGGCTCCCTGCCACCTCTCTGATCTCTCTCACTCCACTCCAGCCCCTGTTGGCTGTTTGTCATTCATCCCTCAAACCCACCAGGGTGGAAGCACTCAGCTTGTCCTTCTCCTCAGTACACTCCTCTGTTGGTGGCCTGGCTCACCCTCTCACCTCCCCCAGGGCTTTGCTCAAATGCCACCGCCTCTGGCTTTCTCTGAATGCCCTGTTGAAAACTGCAGTCCTTCCCCTTCTCCACCCTACCCGCGACATCTTTCCTGACCCCTTTCTGTGCCTTAACTTTCTTCAGTAGCACTTATTGCTACTTATTAGACTTCCTATGTATTTGGCTTATTTGTTGATTGAATGTAAGCTCTTCAAGGCTAGAGATTTTAGTCTGCTTTGTTCCAGAATGGTTTCTGGTATACGTTGATAGTAGTGTTACTGAGCCAGGCTCATTTTGTCTGATGAGCAGCAAACTAAACGCTGAGACGCCGCCGAGGTTTGCAGTAAAGAGAAGGCATGCTCGCAAGGTAGCCAAGTAAGGAGACTGGAGAGCAAATCTCAGACCCGCCACCCCAAAGCCAGGGGCTGGGGGGTATTTATGAGATAAGGAATAAAGCAGCAGGGCGGTTCGAGGCTTGGAGGGCGTAGGGAGCGTGGGGAAAGGCGATCGGAAAAAGATGTGGTAATGGTAATCGTGGTTCTGCGCAGGCATAACTAAGTACAGGCAGGCCTCTGCACTTGCCAACGTGGAGGCACTTAGCAGGATCTGGGGGTGGAGTTTTCAGTCCTTTGCTGTCAAAAGGTCACCAAGCAGACACTCACGAATGCCCGGTTGGAGGGTCAGTGGTCCTATCCAGTCTTAACCTGCTCAGCTCCAACTAGACACAGCTGACTCCAAGTTCCTGGAAAACAACTCCTGCAAACGTCTTATTGTTTAGGCTATGTGCTGCTTGGAGGACCTGCAAATGTTATAAACGACCTTGATTAGTGAAGGCAGGTGAAGTGGATTTGACTGATGATCACTCAGGGTTTCAATTCCCCCCCATCTTTTGATCATTCCTCAGTCTTGAGGGAAGAGGGGTGATGACCGCTTTGCTACTTCCTGCAGGCAAGGGGCATAGACCTAACAAGGACCTGAGGAATGAAACTGTTTAGCACGCGTTTGAAAGTATTCTCTTGCTCCCAGCTTCCAGTTAACATTTTGATCCCAATACACAATGCCACCTATGCACCAGCTGTCAAGGCATTCATAGGCCCAAGATTGGTGATCAAAATCAGAGACAAAGATGTACCCTGAGGGACCACACAGAATGCCAGACATACTGTTAACATTTAGGCTCTTATTTTCAGGGATTTTATCTGGGACATGGTCAAGCCAGTGTCTTACCTTTTTACATATTGGAGTGTCTCGATCATTATGAGTTTGGATCCGTTTGGCTGAAACACTTAGATATTAAATGTGGAAGGGACATAAGCTGGGAAAAATAAGTACGGTTTCTACAACATCCTCACCAAACAAAACCTTGACAGGGGCAGATGCCAGGGTCATTTAAAAATATTTTTATCTGAAGACACGAGGAGAGGGCCACATTTCGACTTAGACAAGGAAAAAACAGGGGACAGGAAATTCTCTGTTGATTAGCCTAAGCCAATATGTACATATGAAAAGTCACAGTGAAGTTAGGGATGGTCGAAAAATTGATGACAGGCACAACCAAGGGGTCAGCATGATCAAATACAGAAAGAGATTTTGGATGACATACTCAGCTAGAGGGAGAGAATGGGAGTGGGGAAGGAAAGAAGTAGATGGATTTGAGAGATATGCAGAGATAATTTATAGACTTAGTGATGAACTCATGGATTTCAGCTAGAAATACTTGAAATACTTTATAAGACTTACCTCAGTTATACAGCCTGTCCATGAGTCACCAAGCTGGGAAAGGGGTCCTGAAACATTACTTGCAAAATTGTGCTTATCTACAAATAGTTTATGGTTACAAAAACACAGATGTTGGATAAGACTAAAACTAAACAATTTTGGATGGAGAGTGAAGGCAAGAAAATGAGAGTTAAGACTGAGACAATGTTGTGACTCTAATTAGAACACAAATGTTAATGAAAATAAAGATGCTCCAGTCAACTTAAGCCTGTATTAAATCATCTATTCCAAATAAGGTTATGCTTCCAAAAATCATTTTGGGTTTATTGTTTGCAGGTTGGGATATATTTCCTAAATAAATATATGAAGTTCTCTGATGTGGTTAGGTTTATCACATTTAAGTCAAAATGTAGCTAAAAAAGCTATGTATTACCGTAAACAAATACCAGAAAGACTATTGTTGTAAAAACACTAATTAAATAATACAAAAAATATGAAATGCCAACAGATATTTACTAATTATTTTAATTAGTTTTTATTGGAGTATAGTTGCTTTACAATGTTGTGTTAGTTTCTGCTGTACAGCAAAGGGAATCAGCTATACGTATACATATATCCACTCTTTTTCGGATTTCCTTCCCATTTAGGTCACCACAGAGCACTGAGTTGAGTTCCCTGTGCTATACAGTAGGTTCTCATTAGTTATCTATTTTATACATAGTATATATGCCAATCCCAATCTCCCAATTCATCCCACCCCTCCTTTCCCCCTGTTGGTATCCATACGTTTGTTCTCTAAGTCTGTGTCTCTATTTCTGCTTTGCAGATAAGTTCGTCTTAATGATACTAATTTTTAATGTTGGTGCTTGAAGTCTAGCAGATTTGATTAGATGAAAATAAGGACATAAATGGAGATTGGAGCTTATGAAGTGAATTTCTGGGTTTTTAAAGAATATAGCACTGGATCCTTAGCTTATATAATTTAGAAGGTTAGGAGTTGTCGTGATGCAATGTATGTCAACAGAGTGACATTTCTGCCCATAAGGTTAATGTCTTTTTAGACGGTATTAGTAACGTGTTTGCCTTGCCTGGGGGAAAGGGCGATCCCGCTCTATTTTGCTGTGGTCAAACTGTACTTAGAACATTGACCACCACACTGTCAGAGGGACATAGACTAAAGTGTGTTGAAAGTTGATAAATCAAGTTGCTGAGGTTATTGGACAACCAGGAAACGTTTAGCTTGAATGAGAGGGAATGAAAAAGTAGAAAAGCTGTCTTGCACAAGAGGAATTAGAGGGTTCTACAAATCCCCAAAAGGTAAAATTAGGATGAATAGAAATTATTGGGAGAGAAACAGGGTAAGGGAAGAGGACAGTGTGTACATGCACCACTCTGAGAGCAAAGAAATCTAGTGATGTGATGGAGAAACCATGTCAAATGATCCTGATTCTCATGTCAAACACTGGACAGGACAATTAGTTCAGGGCAGCGTGGTTCTCTTCAGAGTAATGTTAATGGCTTCAGGGTGGTGAGGGAGCTGCAACTAGACATTAGTAAAATGGAATACTAATGAGCTACTTGCTTGCCAGTGTAGTTAACCCGTACATTCTTCTTCCCATAGATAGGGTTGCACCTAAACCATCTGAGAGAGTTAGGTACATGGCATATTCTTAAATGTCTTTAGGAAAAAAAATCTAAAAATTTTGGCACCTGTGTTGGCATCAGACAGCTTTCCCAGTTGGGAAGTTTGCCATTATGTTTAACTTGCTTATTTCTGTTATCCCCATTAAGGTATTTAGGAAATCTAATGGAACCATGCTTGAACACAATTTTCTTATAGGTTGTTCTCAGTGTGGGAGAAAAATTACTGATCTTTTTCAGTTAATGGGGTTGATGTAGGTGAAAGATCTTTGCAAAGCATTAAGTGTAATAAAAGTACAACCTATCATTATCGTGGTTTAGATTATATGAGTATTACTGTTAATTTGTTCTTTAGAGTTTACTCTGTAATTTCTTAGTCCTTGTTACTTCTCTGTATTAAATCTGTCCCCCCTCTTCAAAACACTTTGCAGTATCTCAGGCTGACTAGCATTAAGTGGAACTAAAAATAATCAGGAAACACTATATGGTGCCCTTACCATCTAGCTCTGGTCTTTTGGGGCTACCGAACCTAAAGTAAAACCTAACAAATGTAACTCGATTTTTTAGTAAGTGTTGATTATGTTCTCAGGTATGTGGTAATAACATGGAAATACTCTTATGACTCTTGAGTTCTAAGATAATATCTACATATATATACATAACAAACAATATTGTAAAAAATATTGTAAAACTTAGTAAATGAAAAAAATATAGGCATTTGCTAAATCCCATGTTGTTTTTCATTAGGTTAGTTATGTGTAGGGTGAGATGAGAGATGGAGTTGGGAGAAGTTAAGGAGTGACTGAATTGAAAGATGAAGTTCATTAAAGGAGATTAATAGGGTATAAGTAGGGGAGGGAATAACTACCAGGGAGGTGCGAGGAAATGCATGAATACTACTGGAATATTTCTAGCCATTATTTTCTCTAAGAGCAACTCTTTTCCTTATGTTCCCTCTTTACTTATTTTTATTTTATTTTATTTTTTTTGCGGTACGCGGGCCTCACTGCTGTGGCCTCTCCCGTTGCGGAGCACAGGCTCCGGATGCGCAGGCTCAGCGGCCATGGCTCACGGACCCAGCCGCTCCGCGTCATGTGGGATCTTCGCCGACCGGGACACGAACCCGTGTCCCCTGCATCGGCAGGCGGACTCTCAACCACTGCGCCACCAGGGAAGCCCCTCTTTACTTCAGTTTATCATTCAGTTTCCAACAATCAAAGATATAAAGGAAGTTGTTTTTGACTAAATGGGATGATTAGGGGTCTTTGACTAAAAATGGAATGGCCAACAGGGCATGCTGCTGTTGCAGTTGCATTCTTTTCTATATTAGTTGTAACTTTTAAATGGTTTAATAACAGATTTATTTTAAAATACCTGATCTTCATTATTAAGTGCACGTTGAATTTATTTTCTTGATATTGATTCATCTCTTGATATTGACCCTCCTGCCACATGATAAAAGTTTATTTGCCCAGACAGTGTATACTTGTGCCTTAGGAGAAGGATGCCATCTCGATTCCCAGGCCCTGAAAGGAGTTCTTACTCTCTAAAAGTTCTTAGCATTTGGACTGATTCAGCAATCTCTGGTCCTGGAAAGGAAGAAAAATTAATCTCCTGACCTCATTAAGTCAAGTAATACTTTGTCCTGATTGCTCTCAAGTACTTTGGATTTGGAAATGAATTCTTGAAGTTCCACGTTGGGCCTGACTTGTTTAACAGAGGCCTCTTTAGACGTAGTTCTTGTGCCTGTTTATGTCTTTCCGGAGATGGATTTTCTTGTGTGTGTTAGAAACGTAAGTAAAAAAAAAATACAGGCTCAGGAAAATTCTAACCATGTCAGCCTCCCTCTTCATTTGCTTCAACTTCCTGGACAGAAACAGTCTGACACTATTCTTCAGGATGTTCTTTCCTGAAGAAGTACTCTTGTTTGAGCACCTCTTGTCCTTTCATTCCACTGAGTCCTGTCCACTTGGAGCCTTCTCTGCCTGCACCATTTTGAAGCAAATTATCTGCCCTGAACATGGAGAATCTGAAAGATGCCATGTTTGTTTGATGCCTTTTTTAAATTTTATTTTTATGTGTTACTGGGCCTTAGGGGTGTGAAAAGAAAATAGAAGATTCAGGGACAAAAACTTGTAAGAAAAGAAAATTAGTTTAAATGAAGGAAGGCTAGAATTGTAAAGGAAGACTAGAATTCTGAAGGATTGGCTTCTCAAAGGATACATGGATATTAAAGGATAAAACTCTCAAAATTATCAAGGTTAGAGGCTGTCTGCACATGGTGGAGAGAAAAAGAACAGTTTCCTCACCTCACTGTTGCATTGTATCCATTGCAAAAGCAGCTGGGGGAAAAAGCTGTTTTTGTTAGGCAGACAGTAACTTATTAGAAAGAGCTCAAAGTTTTGTCTATTTAGGGGACTAGAGGTAAACATGTTATCCCTGTTTCTGTCTTTGTTTTTGGTTTTGCTTATTTATCTCATGTGCAAAGTACCTTTTTTCTCCTTCTTTGACTATGGGCCATGGTGTGATTTGCACACTTCATCAAAATGGTGGCAAGGTTACTCTCTCAATGGAAAACGAAGCCTTTGCCTGGGAGGCAGCAAAACCAATTCCTTTGAATCACTGACTTAGACCAAAATCAGAGAGGAAGATGTTTCCTTACCTGACTCCCACAGCTCCTCCATTTGCCTAAAGAAAAAAAGTTTTCTGAGATACAACTTTATCACCCTATGGTAACTAACCACTTCTATCCACTGGCATTAGTTTTCTTTCCTCTTTGCTGTGATTCTTCAGATATACAATGGCATCCATGCTGGCTAAGGTTATATCCACCACACCAGAGAACAGGCTCATTTCGTTCAGCACCTTATTATATGTCACGTAGTTTTAAAATTGATTTGGGAG
This sequence comes from Delphinapterus leucas, assembly GCF_059928025.1. Lineage (NCBI taxonomy): Eukaryota > Metazoa > Chordata > Mammalia > Artiodactyla > Monodontidae > Delphinapterus > Delphinapterus leucas. The sequence goes on from NC_143130.1 coordinate 134,561,305, forward strand.
AGAAGCTTGTTTCTTCGGTAAGATGGTTAAGTGTCTCCCATATGTAAGTAAATAGAACTATTCATTTCCTACTAAGAGAAATTGAACACATGAAGAGGCGAGGCGTCTATAGCTGGCTGGCATTAGATTCGTCATTGTTGATATTGCCACTTGTCAACCTGGAAAACCAGTGGTTAGAAAAAGGTTTGCTTCAGCCACTGAGAATTTGCCACCTTTGGCTGAAACACAAAGGAAATACTAGGTTGGTTTCACCAAGGCTGGTGCATTGCTCCAGGAGGCCTCTCTAATGCATGTAGTTTAAAAATTATAAAGATTGTAAATTCTGACCCACAATGGAAAAAGCACTGATGATATGGCTAATAGTATGAATCTGTTGCTCAGCAAGGATTTGAAAAATACTTATTTCCTATCTAATTAGATGAATGATTAACTTTTGAATGGGAGGATTAAAAATATAGTCCCATGACATCAGGAAAGCGAATCTGAATAACAGTCATTATTCTGAAACTGCCATTACTTTATCTCACTCAAGTTTTAAAAAATTAAGCTTCTAAGCTGTGAAACCCAGGCATCTGAAATATTTAGCTCACTTCCTGAGTGTCCTTAGCCATCGGTCCTAGTGTGGGAAATACAGTGAACCCTTTGGCAATTTACCCAGCAGCATGTGTAGGAGTTGCTCTTAAAAATGCAATTGATCATTTGTTCCTATAAAATTTCTTTCACAGACATTTGCCTCTGTAAAAATGCATTTAGCATTAAGAGTCTGACTTTAATCTGGATTTTTGGGGTTAAACTCTTCTGAAAGAAGAAAAGGTGGGTGGGAAGAGAAAAAGAGAGTTAGGTTTGATTATGGGTGTGTTAGGCCTCAGCTACTTACTTATAAAAGGATTAGCTCTCCTTTCTCTCACTTATAATAAAATACAAAGAGCAGCAGAAAAGATAATTAATAGATTTCACTGCTCATAAAAACCGGATATCATCAGTGTGATTCAGGAGGGACTTACGAGAGTGAACCTGCCAGTACTGAACGGTGGACTGAATAGTGATTTTGAACGTGGGAAATTTATGGATTTTAGTTGCCATAAAAACTGAGATCAAAGAATCTTGCAGCTTTCTCGATGACTGGAAGGAAGGAAAGTCAGAAAAAAGAATAATTAATGTTCACAAGTGCAGAATTTCCTGAGTAGAATTAGCCTTTGCTTTTATGATTCAAAACTTCTGTGGTAATCGGCAACAGTCATTAATGGAATAAGGCCTTAAGTCCACCTTACCTAATGAGTTTACCCATTAACGTACTCATTTAATGTTTATTAAGCATGTGCTATGTGCAACGCCACTGCTGAGTACTGAAATTTCAAATATGACTAAGACACGTTTGCTACTTACAAGTAATTCCTTGTGTAAAGTGATACGATGAGGATGTGTGGTTTTATATTTCGTTAGGAAAGTAGTTTACCATTTCCACTGTTAAATAGATTTTCTAACTTTGGCAAAAATATTACAAAGGCTTAGCTTGAGGTTGGTCTACCCCAGTGGGTAAGGATGCATTTACTTGAGGCCTTGCACTTTTTGCACATTTTTATCAGAATCCAGGACACAGAAGCCTGCTCCCTTTGGATGTGCTACTTAGAACATCTTGGCATCCTGGAACTTGGCTACATCTAGCTTCATAAAGGTAGTATAATTGCCTTTCAAGTTTATATTATTACCAACAAAAAGAAATCTGTGCTATCACCGCCAAGCCAGCAGGCACCAAATACACAGAAGGACCATTTTTCCATCAGTACACTCTGGGAAAGGTGAGAGGCCAAAGAACCAGTTGGGAACAACAGGACAGGCAAGCAGATAGAGTCCAGGGGTCCCCAACCCCTGGTAGGTACCAGGCCGCACAGCAGGAGGTGCACAGCGGGATAGCAAGCGAAGCTTCATCTGCTGCCCCCCATCGCTCGCATTACCGCCTGAACTAATGCCCTGCCCCACCAGTTCCCCACCTCCGTGGAAAAATTGTCTTACACGAAACCAGTCCCTGGTGCCAAAACCATTGGGGACTGCTATAGGAGACTTCCAATGCCTGGTATCATCAACCATGGGAGCTGGTTTAATGCAAAAGCTAAGCAATTATGTGCCATCCGATATGATCCATACTACTTCTTAGATGAGATGTGATTGAGGATATTAACATGTCTGCTGCAAACACGTGCCAGCCAGAAATGAGGCTGTTCAACCACAGTATTATAAAGAAGGGAGAGGCAGAGAAGCAAACTCTGAGCACCCCAGCACTCTCCAGCGCCAGGCCCATGAACATGAGTGTCTCATCCACGCATTAGGTGAGCCCTATGGTGGAGAAGGATGCCACAGCCTGGCATGATGGAATGATGGTGAACCAAGGGAACCACTTGGCCACTGGCCTTTATCATGTGGTCACAGGAGCCCTCAACATCCTGGAGCTCTAGGTAACAGCTCTTTTCTTCCTAACTCCTAAGTGTCCTAATGGTTCAGGGCCCTCTGGCCACTCGATAAACATTCCTCAGAGCTTTACTTGTTTGCAGGCACTGGATCTTCTATAGCTCCTACTTTTTACCCTGAATCTCACTCTCCTCCCACTTTCCAAGTCTCCCTTCTCGTGCCAAGTTTTCTTCTAAGATTTTTTTCTCAGATTCTCTTTTGTCATGTCTTCGGGGTGTCCAAACACCTAGCTGCCTCGAATCATTTTATAAATTAGGTGGGACATAAATAAATAGGCCACACATTGATTTCTATTGCTCACATTCCTGCCAATTTACTACCAACTTTCCATGGTTGGAATATGGCTTTCTTCCCTTTCATTGCCCTCTGACTTTTGGCTGAAAGACGTTTGCACATTTCATGTCAATTAACTGAATACTCCATAGGCAGGGTATTCTTAACCACCTCTTTTTCTTTAGTTGTAAAAGTTACAATTTAGAAGTATGTAAAATAAAATATAAAATCAAACTTCTCTCCCTTTTTTTTTTTTTTTTTGGTTGCGCCGGGTCTTAGTTGTGGCATGCAGAATCTAGTTCCTGATCAGGGGTCGAACCCAGACCCCCTGCATTGGGAGAGGAGAGTCTTACCCACTGGACCACCAGGGAAGTCCCAAATTTCTTTCCTTTTATAACATCGTGCATACTCCCTGGAGGTATGCACGGTTAACTGTTGGACTTCACAGTCTTACAGAGGACCTATTTTTACATACATATATAACTGAATGGGTTTTCCTAATAAGCTCCCACCTGCTATCAGTGAGTTAAAAAAATAGAGTTCTGGCTTAACTCTATTAATTCCCCCAGAATAAATTTAATATTTCTCAATTTTTAAAATCGTAACCCATAGTAAGAAACACATCTTATATCACAATGCAGTACACAGATGCCTGTATATGTATGTAAGAAAAATGGAAACAATGTGTTTATGAAATACAACACTTAACCTTACTATGTTCAATTCACTCTAATCCTTTCTGTCCTGTTCTATTTTACTGTTCTTTTAAATTGAAAGAAAAAATGTCAGTGGCAACCCCTTGGATTGATGTTATGACCAACAAATGGATTGTGACCTACAGTTTGAAAAACACTGATTTAAATGGTCCACCTTGGAGATTGTGAGGGTTTTCAGATAATTCCTTGGTTTCCCATTCCTCAGTACCTCCTGCCTTTTTGAATGATGTCGGGTATATGAGGGTGGCCCCTCAGGACTTCAGCTGATCCCACAGCTCCTCACGGAACATCCCTGCACTCGTGTACTTGGGTGAGTATTCCTACAGACTGTGTATCACTAAAGGAGTAATTGCTGGACCAAAGAGTTTGTGCCTTAGAAATTCTAATTTGCATTGTGGATTGCTTTTTTTCCCCCCCCCCAAATTTATTTATTTATTTATGTATTTTTATTTTTGGCCGCGTTGGGTCTTTGTTGCTGTGCGTGGGCTTTCTCTAGTTGCAGCGAGCCGGGGCTACTCTTTGTTGCGGTGCGTGGGCTTCTCATTGTGGTGGCTTCTCTTGTTGCGGAGCACGGGCTCTAAGTGCACAGACTTCAGTAGTTGTGGCTCGCGGGCTCTAGAGCGCAGGCTTAGTAGTTGTGGTGCACGGGCTTAGTTGCTTGGCGGCATGTGGGTTCTTCCTGGACCAGGGATTGAACCCGTGTCCCCTGCATTGGCAGGCGGATTCTTAACCACTGCACCACCAGGGAAGTCCCTGGATTGCTTTCTTAAACATCGTCTGCACATGTTCTAGAATACATAAGTGCATGCGGGGCCTAGATATGTCCAGGTAACAACAATAGAGCGTTAAGGCAAGACTCACAGTCACTCGAGGTGTTCAGCCAGTCCTCAGAGAGTGTCTCTAGTGTCACTGTGAAATCACCATTAAAGGAGACACGTCCCTACTGCTTCAGCAGGCTGTGCTCTAAGTGCCTTCTCCTGTCTATGCACAAGATCCTCTCTCCTCAGTCTGGATTAAAGACTTTTCCCTACCTAGGAGTCTACCTTTTCGGCTTGATCTACCTCTTTGTTTCTCTAGGTTCCCACGCCAACCCTCCCAACCACCCAATGCATGAATTCTTTGTTTTAGTTTTCCCAGCCTGGAATGCCCTTTTCATTGTTCTCTGCCTATTTACATTTTAAGTCCTGTTTGTCCTCTAAGGGCCAGTTCAAATCCACTTCTCCAGAAGCCTTCTGACCCGCTGCTAGGCATGCAGAATTAACAGGCTTTGTCTGGGTTTCCACAGCACTTTGCTTTTATAGCACTTATTTAATGCTCCTTAGTATTATAATTGGGTGTTTACTTTCCCCACTACAGTTAAGTTCATATCTTCACTCTGGCTATGAGTCCCTGTATGATATGGACCTGCTTACTCTCCTTCACCTCATACCACTCTCCCTTCTGCCCATTCCAGTGGCTCCCATGTGCCCTCGTAATGCTCTCTAGACGGGCCAGATACATTCCCATGGGGGCAGGGGCATGCTCTTCCCCAAATTGTCTGCATGACTAGCTTTCTTTTGTCTTTTAAAAGTGTCCTTTCTTGGCTGACCACCTAATGTAAAACAGTCAACCGATAACTCTCCAGTACATAAGCCCATTGTATTTTTATAGCATCTATTACTACTTAAGTTTCTTATTTGTTCATCGTTTAACTAGCTCCACTATATTTTAAGCTCCATGAGAACTGGAATGGTTTTTGTCTTATTCAGTGATGTATCCTTGTTCTCTAGAATACTGCCTGGTACATAGTAGGTGCTTATTAAATGTTTATTGGATAAATAAAATGATTAAAATATATATTCTTTCATGGAAGGGCCTTTGTTGATCTTCTTTGGATCTCTACAATTCTGAACACATTAGCCTGAACATGACTTGGAGCAAAATTAACATTAATGACTGAATTAATATACTTTATAAGATAGTAAAGAAGTGAAAAAGGAACAATGGTAACCTCAGAATCCATCATAAAATGTGTCGCTATTTTATATAATGTCAATGCCTATATAATTATTATTGTCACAAAAAACAAGCCAAACATTAATTTAGCATCTACTAAATGCAAGCCACTTTATTTTTTTTTTGAATTTTATTTTTTTATATAGCAGGTTCTTATTAGTCATCCATTTTATACACATCAGTGTATACATGTCAATCCCAATCTCTCAATTCATTACACCCCCCCACCCCCCCCCCACCGCTTTCCCCCCTTGGTGTCCATACTTTTGCTCTCTACATCTGTGTCTCAATTTCTGCCCTGCACACCAGTTCGTCTGTACCATTTTTCTAAATTCCACATATATGCGTTGATATACGATATTTGGTTTTCTCTTTCTGACTTACTTCACTCTGTATGACAGCCTCTAGATGCATCCACGTCTCTGCAAATGACCAAATTTCGTCCCTTTTTATGGCTGAGTAATATTCCATTGTATATATGTGCCACATCTTCTTTACCATTCATCTGTCGATGGGCATTTAGGTTGCTTCCATGACCTGGCTATTGTAAATAGTGCTGCAATGAACATTGGGGTGCATGTGTCTTTTTGAATTATGGTTTACTCTGGGTATATGCCCAGTAGTGGGATTGCTGGGTCATATGGTACTTTTAGTTTTTTAAGGAACCTCCATGCTGTTCTCTATAGTGGCTGTATCAATTTACATTCCCACCAACGGTGCAAGAGTGTTCCCTTTTCTCCACACCCTCTCCAGCATTTGTTATTTGTAGATTTTCTGATGATGCCCATTCTAAATGGTGTGAGGTGATATCTCATTGTAGTTTTGATTTGCATTTCTGTAATAATTAGTGATGTTGAGCAGCTTTTCATTCTTGCACATCTGTATGTCTTCTTTGGAGAAATGTCTATTTCGGTCTTCTGCCCATTTTTGGATTGGGTTGTTTGTTTTTTTAATATTGAGCTGTATGAGCTGTTTATATATTTTGGAGATTAATCCTTTGTCTGTTGATTCGTTAGCAAATATTTTCTCCCATTTTGAGGGTTGTCTTTTCATCTTGTTTATAGTTTCCTTTGCTGTGCAAAAGCTTTTGTTTCAGTAGGTCCCAGTTATTTACTTTTGTTTTTATTTCCATTACTGTAGGAGGTGGATCAAAAAAGATCTTGCTGTGATTTATGTCAAAGAGTGTTCTTCATATGTTTTCCTCTAAGACTTTTATAGTGTCCGGTCTTACATTTAGGTCTCTAATCCATTTTGAGTTTATTTTTGTGTATGGTGCTAGGGAATGTTCTAATTTCATTCTTTTACATGTAGCTGTCCAGTTTTCCCAGCACCATTTATTGAGGAGACTGTCTTTTCTCCATTGTATATCCTTGCCTCCTTTGTCATAGATTAGTTGACCATAGGTGCATGGGTTTATCTCTGGGCTTTCTATCTTGTTCCATTGATCTATATTTCTGTTTTAGTGCCAGTACCATATTGTCTTGATTACTGTAGCTTTGTAGTATAGTCTGAAGTCAGGGAGTCTGATTCCTCCAGCTCTTTTTTTTCCCTCAAGACTGCTTTGGCTATTCGGGGTCTTTTGTGTCTCCATACAAATTTTAAGATTTATTTGTTCTAGTTCTGTAAAAAATGCCATTGGTAATTTGATAGGGGTTGCATTGAATCTTTAGATAGTTTTGGGTAGTATAGTCATTTTCACAATATTGATTCTTCCAATCCAAGAACATGGTATATTTCTCCATCTGTTGGTATCATCTTTAATTTCTTTCGTCAGTGTCTTATAGTTTTCTGCATACAGGTCTTTTGTCTCCCTCAGTAGGTCTATTCCTAGGTATTTTATTCTTTTTCTTGCAATGGTAAATGGGAGTGTTTCCTTAATTTCTCTTTCAGATTTTTCATCATTAGTGTATAAGAATGCAAGAGATTTCTGTTCATTAATTTTGTATCCTGCTACTTTACCATATTCACTGATTAGCTCTAGTAGTTTTCTGGTGGCATCTTTAGGATTCTCTATGTATAGTATCATGTCATCTGCAAACAGTGACAGTTTTACTTCTTCTTTTCCAATTTGTATTCCTTTTATTTCTTTTTCTTCCCTGATTGCCGTGGCTAGGACTTCCAAACTATGTTGAATGATGGTGGTGAGAGTGGACATCCTTGTCTTGTTCCTGATCTTAGAGGAAATGCTTTCAGTTTTTCACCATTGAGAATTATGTTTGCTGTGGGTTTGTCATATATGGCCTTCATTATGTGGAGGTAGGTTCCCTCTATGCCCATTTTCTGGAGAGTTTTTATCATAAATGGGTGTTAAATTTTGTCAAAAGTTTTTTCTGCATCTATTGAGATGATCATACGGTTTTTATTCTTCAGTTTGTTAATATGGTGTATCACATTGATTGATTTGCATATATTGAAGAATCCTTGCATCCCTGGGATAAATCCCACTTGATCATGGTCCTTTTAATGTGTTGTTGGATTCTGTTTGCTAGTACTTTGTTGAGGATTTTTGCATCTATATTCATCAGTGATATTGGTCTGTAATTTTCTTTTTTTGTAGTACCTTTTTCTGGTTTTGGTATCAGGCTGATGGTGGCCTCATAGGATGAGTTTGCGAGTGTTCCTTCCTCTGCAATTTTTGGGAAGAGTTTGAGAAGGATGGGTGTTAACTCTTCTCTAAATGTTTGATAGAATTCACCTGTGAAGCCAACTGGTCCTGGACTTTTGTTTGTTGGAAGATTTTTAATCACAGTTTCAATTTCATTACTTGTGATTGGTTTGTTCATATTTTCTCTTTCCTCCTGGTTCAGTCTTGGAATGTTATACCTTTCTAAGAATTTGTCCATTTCTTCCAGGTTGTCCATTTTATTGGCATAGAGTTGCTTGTAGTAGTCTCTAAGGATGCTTTGTATTTCTGCGATGTCTGTTGTAACTTCTCCTTTTTCATTTCTAATTTTACTGATTTGAGTCCTCTCCCTCTTTTTCTTGATGAGTCTGGCTAATTGTTTATCAATTCTGTTTATCTTCTCAAAGAATCAGCTGTTAGTTTTATTGATCCTTGCTATTGTTTTCTTTGTTTCTATTTCATTTATTTCTGCTCTGATCTTTACGATTTCTTTCCTTCTGCTAACTTTGGGTTTTGTTTGTTCTTCTTTCTCTAGTTCATTTGGGTGTAAGGTTAGATTGTTTATTTGAGATATTTCTTGTTTCTTGAGGTAGGCTTCTATAGCTGTAAACTTCCCTCTTAGAACTGCTTTTGCCGCATCCCATAGGTTTTGGATCATCATGTTTTCATTGTCATTTGTCTCTAGGTACTTTTTGATTTCCTCTTTGATTTCTTCAGTGATATCTTGGTTATTTAGTAACGTATTGTTTAACCTCCATGTGTTTGTATTTTTAACGTTTTTTTCCCTGTAATTGATTTCTAATCTCATAGCGTTGTGGTCAGAAAAGATGCTTGACATGATTTCAATTTTCTTAAATTTACTGAGGCTTGATTTGTGACCCAAGTGTGATCTATCCTGGAGAATGTTCCGTGTGCACTTGAGAAGAAAGTGTAATCTGTTAGTTTTGGAAGGAATGTCCTATAAATATCAATTAAATCTATCTGGTCTGTTGTGTCATTTAAAGCTTGTGTTTCCTTATTAATTTTCTGTTTGGATGATCTTTCCATTGGTGTAAGCAGGGTGTTAAAGTCCCCCACTATTATTGTGTTACTGTCGATTTCCTCTTTTATAGCTGTTAGCAGGTGCCTTATGTATTGAGGTGCTCCTATGTTGGGTGCATATATATTTATAATTGTTTATCTTCTTCTTGGCTTGATCCCTTGATCATTACGTAGTGTCTTTCCTTGTCTCTTGTAACATTCTTTATTTTAAAGTCTACTTTTATCTGATATGAGTATTGCTACTCCAGCTTTCTTTTGATTTCCATTTCCATAGAATATCTTTTTCCACCCCCTCACTTTCAGTTTGTATGTGTCCCTTGGTCTGAAGTGGGTCTCTTGTAGACAGCATATGTATGGGTCTTGTTTTTGTATCCATTCAGCAAGCCTGTGTCTTTTGGTTGGAGCATTTAATCCATTCATGTTTAAGGTAATTATCGCTATGCATGTTCCTATTACCATTTTCTTAATTGTTTTGGGTTTGTTTTTGTAGGTCCTTTTTTCTCTTCTGTTTCCCACTTAGAGAAGTTCCTTTAGCATTTGTTGTAGAGCTGGTTTGGTGGTGCTGAATTCTCTTAGCTTTTGCTTGTCTGTAAAGCTTTTGATTTCTCCTTCGAATTTGAATGAGATCCTTGCTGGGTAGAATAATCTTGGTTGTAGGTTCTTCCCTTTCATCACTTTAAGTATATCATGCCACTCTCTTCTGGCTTGTAGAGTTTCTGCTGAGAAATCAGCTGTTAACCTTTTGGGAGTTCCCTTGTAGGTTATTTGTCGTTTTCCCCTTGCTGCTTTCAATAATTTTTCTTTGTCTTTAATTTTTGCCAATTTGATTACTATGTGTCTCGGCGTGGTTCTCCTTGGGTTTATCCTATATGGGATTTGCTGCGCTTCCTGGACTTGGGTGGCTATTTCCTTTCCCATGTTAGGGAAATTTTCGACTATAATCTCTTTAAATATTTTCTCTGGTCCTTTCTCTCTCTCTTCTCCTTCTGGGACCGCTATAATGCGAATGTTGTTGCGTTTAATGTTGTCCCAGAAGTCTCTTAGACTGTCTTCATTTCTTTTCATTCTTTTTTCTTTAGTCTGTTCCACAGCAGTGAACTCCACCATTCTGTCTTCCAGGTCACTTATTTTCTTCTGCCTCAGTTATTCTGCTATTGATTCCTTCTTGTGTAGTTTTCATTTCAGTTATTGTATTGTTCATCTCTGTTTGTTTGGTCTTTAATCTTCTAGATCTTTGTTAAACATTTCTTGCATCTTCTCGATCTTTGCCTCCATTCTTTTTCCGAGGTCCTGGATCATCTTCACTATCATTATTCTGAATTCTTTTTCTGGAAGGTTGCCTATCTCCACTTCATTTAGTTGTTTTCCTGGGGTTTTATATTGTTCCTTCATCTGGTACTTAGCCCTCTGCCTTTTCATCTTGTCTATCTCTCTGTGAATGTGGTTTTTGTTCCGCAGGCTGCAGGGTTGTAGTTCTTCTTGCTTCTGCTGTCTACCCTTTGGTGGATGAGGCTATCTAAGAGGCTTGTGCAAGTTTCCTGATGGGAGGGACTGGTGGTGGGTAGAGCTGGCTGTTGCTCTGGTGGGCAGAGCTCAGTAAAACTTTAATCTGTTTGTCTGCTAATGGGTGGGGCTGGGTCCCCTCCCTGTTGGTTGTTTGGCCTGAGGCGACCCAACACTGGAGCCTACCCGGGCTCTTTGGTGGGGCTAATGGTGGACTCTGGGAGGGCTCATGCCAAGGTGTAATTCCCAGAACTTCTGCTGCCAGTGTCCTTGTCCTCACGGTGAGACAGAGCCACCCCCCAATTCTGCAGGAGACCCTTCAACACTAGCAGGTAGGTCTGGTTCCGTCTCTGTGGGGTCACTGCTCCTTCCCCTGGGTCCCGATGTGCACACTACTTTGTGTGTGCCCTCCAAGAGTGGAGTCTCTGTTTCCCCCAGTCCTGTCGAAGTCCTGCAATCAAATCCTGCTAGCCTTCAAAGTCTGATTCTCTAGGAATTCCTCCTCCTGTTGCCAGAACCCCAGGATCAGAAGCCTTACGTGGGGCTCAGAACCTTCACTCCAGTGGGTGGACTTCTGTGGTATAAGTGTTCTCCAGTTTGTGAGTCATCCACCCAGAAGTTATGGGATTTGATTTTATTGTGATTGCGCCCCTCCTACTGTCTCATTGTGGCTTCTCCTTTGTCTTTGGCTGTGGGGTATCTTTTTTGGTGAGTTCCAGTGTCTTCCTGTCAATTATTGTTCAGCAGTTAGTTGTGATTCCGGTGTTCTTGCAAGGGAGAGTGAGAGCATGTCCTTCTATTCCACCATCTTGAACCAATCTCTCTCAACAAATGTAGTTTCAGCCATCATCATGTGCAGGAACTGGAAAGAGAGCAAAGGCAAGGAGCCAGAGCACACAGCCTGAATCATCCCGAAGCAGGTCCTAGGACCAAGGTGGATGCGGAGCGCAGCAGCACGGAAGTCCAAGCCACTTTAAATTGCATTATCTACTTTGATTTCTTGAGCAATCATATATATTATTTTCTGTGACGCATTTGGTAACTGAGTTCAACGAGGCAAAGTGATTTGTTATATAGTAACACAGTAAATGTAAGAAAGGAGATATGGCCTAGTTGCCCAGCCCATGCTATTTCAATGTATACATATGAATAATATCATAAGAATCTTGGGAAATTAAAAAAATGTATTGCTGAAAATAGCTGTCTTACTTTGAGCTGATTGGTGCAATTTTTACATTTTACCTATTACATTTTTTTTCTTAAGTGTACAATGGACTCTTTTCATACTTATCTATTGATTTCAATAATCACAGAAAAGAGGTAGCCATCTGCTCCTTTCTTATTAGCACTCCCATTCTTGGGCAAGTCTGGATGGACACCCCTCATGATATGTGTGTTCCACTGATGTGTCCATTTTTAGACAGAATTTTATGATCTCACATCTCTCAAAATGACTTTAATGTGGTTTTTAAGTAAGTACTCATTTTCTTTTTTAATGGCAGTGTGAGGCAATATTTTTAAGGGGTAAATGACAGTTTGGAGAAATGTTTACTTTTGTTGCATGTCACATGTTCAGTGTCGAATTTGTTCATTTTTGGTCCTTGGTACAGGACTGACAACCCAGGCAGGAAGCTCAGGACCCGACAGCCACCACAGGGCGTACGCCTTGATCCTATAGCTCTGGCACTTGGAATTGCGCCCTGAGTTGTGCATAGCAAAGGTCCCAGTCTACTTGGCAGGCATGCTTTGTTGGTTTTTCAACTTTTGAACATTTTTTTTGAGCTATCATTGAAAAGTCAGGAGGATTCTGTCTGTCCGTTCTCTGTCTGTCTCTGTCTCTGTCTCTGTCTCTGTCTCTCTCTCTCTCTCTCTCACACACATACACACACACACACACACACACACAGTTCTACCTGATTTCTCTTGAAAAAGTAAAATACTTATCAACGCCTACTCACATTCTGAGTGGCAGTAACTGACAAGAGCTGAGTCACAGATGCCCCCTTTAGGTGGTGCTTTCACTTTCTCCTGTTTGTCACCTTGGGGAATCCTTACTGATTTTTGTTTGCTTTGGTTTTCATCCAGACTCTCTAGATTTGAGTTTGAGACCCTTAGAGTCACTAGAATTTGCTGGCAAGCCTTCACGGTCACCCTTTCTAAATTGACTGCACTCTCAAAGGTATGACAAAATATACTGAGGATTTTTCTGCTGCTCTGCGGTTCCTACATCATCTGGACAAACTCTCCCTGATTCTACCGCCTGGTTCTCCATCCTGGATTCATGTTCGAATCGCCTGGCAGCTTTTTAAGATGCTGGGACCCAACAACATTACAGAGGCTGTTGGATCCAGGCATCAGTTTTATAAAAATCTCCCCCGGTGTTTGGGATCTGCAAGTCAGGTTGAGAACTGCTTGTTTAGTTGGTGCTTTGTATAAATTTTATTTTATTGAGTAATTCACTGAACCAAAACAATGAAAAATTCTAGTATGTAAGGAAATGAAACAAAAAAGGTGTAATTATCACCAGAAATACCTGGATCAAAGAAGAGGCTGGTAAGCAGATGCACTCTGTGAAATGAGATGGAACCTTACATCCCACTGCCGTGCAGCAGCCTTGAAATCTGCATCAAGTTTTCCCAGCTGTCCCAAGACCTCTTGGCTCATGTTTGATTAATATCAGAAGGAAGAGCTGGTGATGGTACTGAAGAAATTTAGTTGCCTTTCTCTGAACATTCGTCTCTTTTCGTACAGTGTACAGATATATAAATTTCACACTTGGAGGAAAGTTTGTGGAAGGATTCACTATAGTTTTCCTATAAATTGCCAGGTCCCCAAATATTTTAAGTTCTATTCAGGTTACAGGTTTTATTTGTGAATTTTTTCCTCTTCTTTACCACTGTCTACAGTGAAGATTCTGTGAAATTCTGTCCTTGTGAATAGATGTTAATTTTCATGATTGGTATTTATTGTTATGGATAAAAACCTAACTGCAAAATAATTACTTTTCTTTCAGGTTACTATATGAAGCTATGTTAAATTAATATATGATAATAAATGGCTTGCCATTAAATCCTATATTCTTTTTTAAAAAAATTCTGTGTTCTTGAAATCACACATTAAATAAGTTTTATATTCTAAATATAATCTCAAGAAAATATAATAGACCCATCCAGATATGCAGTAAACTTCTACTAATTGAAAACCATAATTCATTTTAATGCGAGCAATATTTCTATCACAAAATATGATTTTATTAAAGAAAGCATTCAAAATTAACTTCAACCCCAATTTTCTTTATCAAAGTAAATGGCTCAACCAACCCAGTTTCTGCATTATTAACTTTTTATGCTAAAGAAATTTTACACTTATGTTACATTATTATATGGTGTAGTCCGATTATATTCTAATTTTTAACTTTGCCTTTAAATTATACATTTATAATTTAGTTCTGCCTTTGACAGTAACATATATTGAAGAGTGTTTGAAATTCATGCAATTTAAGAATTCTATAATTCATATTTTCCACTTAGACTAGTTTGACCCAATTTATCCAGTTTTCTGAGGTTTTATTATATGTTTATTCATTAATCAATCAATCACTATTGGAGGAGGACTTTATGCTGACACAAATAACATAAAGCAAGAAAGTTGAAGGAAAAAAAGGTCTATAAGGATGTGAATTAATAAAAGTATGACGTTATTTTCTTGGATTTTGTGATGCTTGTGGCATGCCAGCTTTTTAAAATTGGTAATTTTTTGTGCTTTCCTTTTTCATTCCGAATAAACATTCATACCCAATTTTGTATCTGTAATTTTGTATTCATTTTCTAATGAGATCTCTCCCACCTTCTCCCTGCTCCCCCAGATGTGTAAGTTTCAAGCCCACACAACCTAAACCCACACAGACTATCTCACATTTATCACATACCCCCATGGACATTATTTATCCACATGTACATTATGGGAGATACAGTCAAACCCAGTATCACCTGCTAATATCATTACACTCTTTGTAGTTATCCTAATGTACAAAGCTGGCACTGCTAAGGAAAATAAATGAAGTTACTGCAACATGATTTGCAGTAATTATTCCATTCTTCTGAAGCTGTTAGCAGACCACATGTTACCTGTTACAGAGTTCTGTCAAGGCTTGATATCTGGAGTGCTTATCAAGATTTAGGAAGGATCTATAATCTATTTCTTTAGAAAAAGAAAAAATACAACAAATTACATATCTAAAACCACTACCATATATGGGAAAATACATAGCAATTTTATATGTAACTTTTGCACACATCTTCACAATACCCTATTTCCCTTCATTTTTTGCCTGCTTACTCTTTGATTGTTTTTTTCATATGGGAATATTTTGTAATGTCTTTCTAGTGAGAGAATGTGAAGATAACTGTTTTGTCTCTAGCACGGTTAATTGAAATTTATTTTAGTAATGCTATGTAATTTGTAGAACTGTCGAATTTCAGAAAACTATAAATTTCTTTTATACATGAGCTGTTGGAAGGATTTTCCACAGATTAACTTTTGGCTCTCTAGATTTAATGTCTTGTTTTTCCTCCATTCCCACATACTTCTTTGCTGAGTGCCATAAGACACATGTGACAGAGAGGAAGATGGAATGGGAAGATCAAGAACCGATTAGAATTAAAATGTCTCACTGGGCTTCCCTGGTGCTGCAGTGCTTGAGAGCCTGCCTGCCGATGCAGGGGACATGAGGTCGTGCCCCGGTCCCGGAAGATCCCACATGCCGCGGAGCGGGTGGGCCCGTGAGCCATGGCCGCTGAGCCTGTACGTCCGGAGCCTGTGCTCCGCAACGGGAGAGGCCACGGCAGTGAGAGGCCCAAAAATGTCTTACTTATGCTTATTCTATCAAAACTTTGACCACATGGCTGCATTGCTAGGGCCCCTCCCAGGGTCTTAGAAGGGATCTGTGCAAGCAAGGGGCCCTGAAAGCTTAAGTTTTACTCTCTTCATTGTAAAATCCACATCTAACAATAAAATTAAAATATCAAATAATCTCAAAATTCTAGACTGAAACAGAATGAAATTTAATTCAATAAAAGTAAAATCGAATAGTTAGGGTCAAAGCATTAATTTTGCAAGCACAGGTTAAGAGGTGTATGGTAACGGTTCAGGGGTTTTTAGCAGACCTCCATTTTATTATGAACCAACAGTATGATGCAAGCATAGAAAAGGCATAGAAATAGCATAATAATAGGCCACATTAACAGAAATAGTTTCCAGATCATGAGATCTAATAATTCCTTAAAAAGCTGCCTTGGTCAGAAAACAGCTGCAATATTATGTCCAATTCTGATGACATAATTTAGGAGGCCTAGTGACTGATTAGTTTGTATCCAGAATAGGCCGTTCAAACTGGTGAAGATAATTTGAACTCACAGCACAAAATGAGTGGTTAACGAATCTGAGGATGTCAGATGAATACTTAAGGGAACAAATTACTACCTTTGAATACTTGAGTTGCTGTCCTACAGAAGAGAGTTTTATACGACAGTTGTCCTTAATTGTCAAAGTGGACAGTGATAAAACCGATTTGTACTTTATCTCACTGTAAGAAGTTGTTTTCTGATAATACAGTTGCTTGCAGTGGGCTTGGTCGTCCCTTGAATGTCTGCGGGAAGTGAAGTATGAAAACTGGAACCAGATATGTGTATTGAATAAGGGACTTCTATAATGACAACACTTAGGTGGCACTTACACCTTGCCAGGTACTCTTCTAAACACTTGCAAAGGGTGAAGAATGGGAATAGATGGCTCCGTTGGCTTCTCTCTCATATTTGGTGGCTCTGAGGGAGTGATTTTTAAAAAATCATTGCTTTGGCTGACACACTAAGACATTGCTATTTTTTCCCCCTAGTAATTGCATTTTCATGCCTGTAAGTGAGCATTTCTGATGGGAACGAGCCACCTTAGTACTTTTAAAATGTTATACATTCAAGGTCTACTTTTAGGGAGAAGCAGGTCAGAGTTCCCATTACTTTTTACATCATCAGTCTTAGTTTAAGACTTGTATAATGGGTAAGAGTAAGAGTGTAGACTCTGAAGCCAGACTACCTGCATCTCAACTCCCCTACTTAAGCTGTATGTCTTTCCATGCCTCTGTTTCCTCAACTATGAAATGGGGATAATTATAGGATCACTTCATGGGACTGTTTGGGGGATGAAATTACTTATTCCACGTAAACCACTTTGTTGTGCATATAGTAAGCATTTCATAATTTGTTTTAAGTTCTTTAAGTTCTGTGTGCTTCCAATGGCTGTCAATAACGTCAACTGTTTTTATTTTCCCACGCATTCATCATTCCACACGTATTTGTAATGAGGGCCTAACACGGACCAGCACTGTGCTAGGAACAGAGGATTTAGCTCTGGACGTAGCAGACATGCTCAGATCTGACTTCATGAAATTTATAATCTAGCAGATTTTTATGCAGCCAATGTCAAAAAAGATATTTGTCAGTATCTCAGCTAGCAACTTACCAATCATGCTTATTAGAGGTAATAAATAGCATTCCCCAAACTTTAATTCTACTAAAATTATGTGTATGTGTGTTTGTGCATGTGTGTGTTTTCTTTCTTTACCAAAGTTTTAAATCATGAGACGAGTGAAAAGACAGCAGAAATCAAGCGTTACTACCCAGTCTCTCCATGACCATCCAATCTGTCTCGTTATTATTATTGTTGCTGTTGTTATTTTACTCTGGCTGTTACTGTTGTTATGGTTGTTAATTATTATTTTACTAGTAGGTGAAAATTGGCTGGGAAAGTGGGAATTGGGAGGATTGAGTTCTTTCTCCTTGCTGAAGTTCTACCAAGGATACTGTTAATTATAAGCAATCTAGTGAACCACTGTGATCTATCAACAGTGAAAGATATGTGAGTAATAATGAGGACACTGGGGTTTATAGCTTCTTGGTTAACCAAAGTCTTTAGCAAGCTCTCCGAGGGCAACCTCCTTTTTGGTAGAGACCAAATCTTTTCCCAGACGTTAAAACACTGTGGGGTCTTTAAACTATTATTGGCAAATTAAGGGATTTTGAGGTCTTCTCAAAAAATGTTACATGCTGTTAATTGAACTGTCCTCTGTTAACACTTTACGTAGAATAAATAGACTTATGTTCCTGGGATTTGAGCTTGGAATTTCTTGGACTTGTGTAAATGTGAAAGTAGCTACTCAGATCTTAGAGTCATTTCCTTGGTATTTCGAGTTCAAATTGGAAGCTCAGCTTCTAACATGCCTTGGCAAGCCTTTCTTCTCTGCAATTAACACGTTCAGTTTAACACCAGTTAATCAAATGTCATATTACTTTTTATGCTATTAACTTTGTTTTGCTGCATACCACGAACATGTGTGCTTAACATTAAATTTGAATTAAAGTGTTATTTCTGAAAGAGTTTTTTCCTCTTCTTTCCTCATTTCTTGAGTGAAACCATGATTTTGTGGCAAAACTACTATGACAAACCTGTGATTTTCATTAAAAATTTTAGTGACAAACATTCTTTCCTAATTATAAGTATAGAGTGAGTGGGTCCAAGAATTTGTGTACCGGTTTCAAAATGTCAGCTACACCCTTGTTTTTATCTGTTTGCTCAAGCCAGTTGGATTCTTTAAGGTCTTGAAAAAACACATTTTCTTTTGATTAGTAACAGTGCAGCAGACTTGTTAAGTGCATCAATCAGGCTAGAACATCCAATCCAGACCCCAACTCCAGACCACAAAAGTACATAGAAACGGTTTTTAATTAAAAAAAATTATTGTGTAAAATATCCATAACAGAAATTTTACCATTTTAATCATTTTTTAAGAATGCAGTTCAGTGGCATTAAGTGCATTCACATTGTTGTGTAACCATCACCAGCACCATCCATCTCCAGAGCTTTTTCATCTTCCCAAACTGACTGAAACTCCATACCCATTAAACTGTAGCTCCCTATTTCCCCTCCTCCCAGCCCCTGGCACCCACCATTCTACTTTCTGTCTCTATGATTTTGAGTATGCTAGGTACTTCACGTTAGTGGAATCATACCGTATTTATCCTTTTGTACCTGGCTTGTTTCACTTAGCATAATGTCTTCAAGTTTCATGCATGTTGTAGCACGTGTCAGAATTACTTTCAGTTTTTAAGGCTGAATTATATTCCATTGTACAATATGTATGCCACATTTTGTTTATCCATTCATCTGTTGATGGACGTGTGGCTGGCTTCACTTTTTGGCTATTTCGAATAATGCTGCTCTGAACATGGGTGTACAAATAATCTGCTTAGGTCCCTGCTTCTGATTCTTTTAGGTATATACTCAGAAGTGGAATTACTCGGTCATATAGCAATCCTACTTTTAATTTTTTGAGGATCCATAGCGGCAACACCATCTTTTACATACCAACTAACGCAGTGCGCAGTGTTCCAGTTTCTCCTCACCCTCACCAGCACTTGTAGTTCCTAACAGCCATTCTAATAGATATATACGAAGGTTTTCAAAAATGTATCGGTATGCTATTGTGGCTTTTCATGTGCAGAAATAAAAGATTCTAAAATTAAATATTTATTACTGTATATATGTGAAAACATCAAATTTCCTAATTATGGGTTCTTGTTTGCTTCAAATACAGTATTCTAATAAATAACACATCTTAAGTGTAATAGAATAATAGACACTTTGAATAAAAACGTCTAACAAGTGGAGGAAAGAAAAATATAGACAGTGGAAGACCTCCAAATTGAACTAGAAAACTCATCCCTAGTGGTATTTGAAAGGTACCAATTATTGGTTGAGTGTTTTGGTACTTTTCAAAACACACAGGATAGGCTATGATGATGAAACTTTGTAACTTATATTAAATAAAAAGAGAAAAAACTGAATCACACACTTTTTTTGGAAGTCAGAACATGTTCAGCAGTGTTTGGTTTTTTTGAGCTATATAGTTAAAAGTCTATAGCTTTGGTTTTGCGAACACATTCAGCATATGACAACACATTCCTATGTTTACAGTCTTTTTTCCCCTCAGGCTTTTCACCATTTTCAAGGTTCATTACCCTGACCCGAACTCCCAGTTTTGCCCTGGTAGAAAGTGGATTACTTCATTAGCAATCTAGAAGTGCCAGGTGAAAATCTATCTAACATCTACCTCTCTGGAACAAATATGCCCAGGTTACTGGTAATATACACATGTGGTATCGTTTTTCCATTATTTAGAACATACAGAACTAAATTAATAACAGTTCTTACAAGACCCTGGGGGTTTGTGTAAAAGAATTTTGATCTCCTTAGGAAGGGCTCACCAGTACTCTCGGGAGAGATGCACTTGACTTTTGACCTCTTTTCAAAGGCACCTGTGTGAGCTTTTAAAATCCACTACCACCAATTATCCACTTTCAACCTGAAGTGTTTAAACCTAGGGCCACATTAACTGAGCTTAGCACATAGCCATGTCATCGTAGACTTCCTGATGTGAGGCGATGTCTTGACATAGTTAAAAGGGAGTTTAGGGATGGGGCATGAGATTAATCAGGTCCTCCTACTGACAGCTTCAAACAAAGAAGCCTTTTAGCCACCTGGTTTTTGTCTCTCACACCTGCATTCAGATTGCTGGGACAAAGCTTTGTACCATCGCCTTGATCCCCATTCTTTTCAGGCACTTGTTTGTGGCTACGTTGTTTCGCTTAATGGCTCTTTCAAAAAGACAGCATAGAAGATGCAAATAAACATCTTCCTCTTTCAGGAAAAGCAGTGCTGGTAGAACTGTAGCCATTTAGAAAATCACTTCATAATGGGCTTACGAAATGCCGTGCATACTTCTTGAAGATTTTGGAAAGGAGGCCTCGGCTCACGGTATATTAGAGTGACGTACATCATTCTTTTTCTGCCATCATTTTCTTGGAAATTTAAACCAGGGTGAATATAGATTTCTCTCTCCTTGCTTCACATCCCTGTTAGTTGGCTTCTTTGGCAGTAAACGTGGCTTTGATTTTAGTCTCTGAGCTTATTAAAATTTTTTGCTTTTTTACTTATGGTGCAGAAGGCTTAAGCATGGTACTACTAAGTTATTCCAGCATGCCAGGAGAGTAACTCTGTGAAAGTGAGATTCCAGTTGTCTAGCACGGCCTGTTAGCCTTCACATGCTGCAGAGTTACGACAACAGCCCATGTCTGCATTGTTCGCTGTAACCAAGTAATGCAGAAATATTAGAGGCCTAGTTGACTACATATTCTATGCCTGGTTTAAATCACTGATGTTGTAAGATCTGGCCATGGACTAAAAAAAATTCCAAATGTTTTCTGGTTCGAGTTTTTGATATTTTTTTTCTTTGTATGAAAAGTAAAACCATACAGGATCTCTTGATTGCACAATGAAGCACAGTTCCAAGGCCATGCTAATAATTTATCCCAGTTTAGCCTTAACGGAGTTATGCAATGGCTATTTCAAATACACTCGTCCAAGCCATTTGATCTTAAGGTTCAGGAGTCATTTTGCTGAATAAAGAATGGAGTCTCCTCTCCAGTATGTGTTTGGCAGGTAAGGCAACCTGCTACTCTCATACGGAGAGCTGGATTTCTTTAAATTTCTGTTTTCCATTGTTTTATCTGCTATATTTCCCCAATAGCTATTTGGTGCTATATCAACGGTAACTGTGGTATTAATAATAATAATGACAACAGCAACAGAAATGATAACAACAAAGAATACGTGTCCGTATGTACTGTGTGCCAGTTATTATGCTACAGATTTTATGTGTTTCAGCTCATGCACTTCCCTAAGTAACTCTTTGAGAGAGACACAATACCCAGTTTAGTGATGAGGAAACTAAGGCCCACAGAGGAAAGTAACTGGCCGAAAGTCACACACCTCTAAAGAGAGAGAGCCGGTATTTGAACCCTGGCACTCTGATTCCAAAATCCATGCTCTTAATTAGAGTACTGTTAGAAAAGTCCTATATCTGTGCTAATTTTTGCAAATGAGAGCTAGCCTATTTACATTTTACATTTAAGAAATCTGGGCTTCCCCGGTGGCACAGTGGTTGAGAGTCCGCCTGCCGATGCAGGGGACACGGGTTCGTGCCCTGGTCACGGGAAGATCCCACATGCCGCGGAGCGGCTGGGCCCCTGAGCCATCGCCGCTGAGCCTGCGCGTCCGGAGCCTGTGCTCCGCAACGGGAGAGGTCAAAAAAGAAATCAGTAGAGCAATGGGCAACTGCTACAGAGGTGTGTGCAAGAGTTTGGAGTATCCTTACTTCTATTCTTGATTTTATATGAAGTGAGGAAAGAGGGATGTGGTGCTCCCTCTTACCCCATATACTTGCTTGATGATAATGAAAAGTACCTTTCTAATACAGCGTACTTGAAGTAATAGACGTGAAATAATCATTTCCTTTCCATTGGTTTTGCAAACATATTGGTTTCTGAAGTCTTTTATTGGAGCATAAGTGATGTTATCAAAAGATTGCCAGAGGGATGTTTGCAGATTGATGACAACTATTTATAATGTGTTTTTAAGTTGGTGATCTATCTTCTCTTGTAGTTACTGTCTCCCATCTCAGAAAGTGGGAGGAGTCTGCACCGTCTGTGGAAGGCGGCTGAGAAGGAAATAGGTTCAGCGCATGTGTGTTAATATCAATCTGTTTTCAATATTCAGGCCTGGGCTCAGCTCTTTCTACTTCTGTTTCACAAAGAAAATGTGGTGGGAAAGGCACACCCAGTAACAAACAGGTGTACCCTGTCTGAGGCAGATTTGCCCAGTGACACACTCTTTGTGGTGGAGTTTTTGTGCAGACACACACGGGGATTGAAATCGCCATCAGATTTGTTCTCCAACTCCTCTTTTGCCTACCACACCCACCCCCATCAGCAAATTAATAAGCCAAGAAAGGAGTTTAGAAACCAGAGCTGGAAAGACCTCCAGGTCAAGTCCTCCATTCCCTTGTCAAGCCTGGGTCAGCCACCTCACCCCCTGAGCCCTTTCTATTTTTTCCTCTGCTTGAAATGTCTCAAGCCTAAATTTTCCTTTCTTACCTTTATCCCATTACTTCTAGTTACAACCTCTTTTGTCATGCCAACTAATTCCCCTCTGTCCTTTGCAGACAATTATATCATCTTTAGTTCCTCCTTGGATTTCATTCTTTTATTTTCCCTCCTCGTAAGTCAACCCCTCTGGCCATCCAGTAATGCTTTTTGACTTGCTCTGAACTCTACACACTGTTCATCTTTCTCACTGTGAGGTCCCCAGAGCTTGAATGGACCCTCCTGAGTGTGGCCTCACCCTGGACTGAGTAAAGGAAGCCAGTATTACCTCTCTTTCTTAATATGGGCTACTTTTGCCTGCATCTTCAAAAAGTGCTCTATGAGTTTACTTTGGCTATGAGATTGCCTTTATAGAGAGAAATCTTATTTAATTATTTGTAATCTTTCATCTGTGCCTGGGAGCATACTGCTCTCTAAAGCAGCACCCTCCAATAGAAATGAAATGTGAGCCACACATGTCATTTTAAATTTTCTAGTAGTCACATTAAGAAAAGTAAAAAGACACATGTGAAATTAATTTGAACAGGATTTAACTTAAGATATCAAAAATTATCATTTCAATATGTAATCAATATTAAAAATTATTCACAAACTGTTTAAATTCGTTTTTTCTACTAAACCTTGGGGATCCTGTGTGTGCTTTGCCCTTACAGCACATCTCAATTTAGACACTCCATATTCCTTAGCAATATAGTACTTGGTCTGTATTTAGAGTTCACAACATTTATTGTTGAAGTAGTGGATTTACATGCCAAGTTGTTCTGAACATACTTGAAAGTTTTCCAAGAACTGAATTATCAGTTTTTCAATTTAAATTGTAACTAATTAAAATGAAATGAAGTTAAAATTCAGTTCCTCAGTTGCAGCAGTCACATTTCAAGTGCTTGGATGTGACGGCTGGCTGCCACTGTGGACGGCAGAGCTCTAAATCTGTAATAGTTCTAAGAGCTGCCATCACACAAGTAGTTCAGCTTCCATTTCCCTAAGGTGAATCTTACTTTTGGATTCTTGATCACATGACTTTTTTTGTGGGGGGAGGAGGTATTGCTTTTGTTTCTCCCTCTGATTTTGATGAGGTGTCCATCCACTTCATTGAGGGTTTTTGTAATATACGTTCTTGTATGTTAAGATGCAGTGGTATGGTTTTTAAATGCATGTATGTTAAGTACTACACAATTAATAACCATCACGAAAAGATCTTAGAAATCAGAAAGAAAAAGACCTATAAGATACGTAGACTTGAAAATAGTTGCCAGGTCGTGGCTTTATACTGAAATACCATTCTTTCCTTACTTTTTCATAGAAATGCCAATGAAGCTTATAGAATAAATTAGGTGACCTCACAGGCTTCATCAGCATTTGCGTAGCTTAGGCCAAAGATGCTAAATCTCATTGCTTTGCTAATCTCTGCACTGCACACTTAGTAACCTAAGAGTTCAGATGGTGTTGTAGGACTCTAATCGTGAAGGGTAAGCCTCAAGCATTCCAAGCAATATTCTTTCAAACCAGTACTTTGTAAGAGAAAAAATTTAAAGTGGTAGGGGTTCCTAGTGACCCCAAAGATGCAGCCTGAAATTTGTATTATAAATAGAAGAGTCTGTCTCAAAAAGTGGGGCTGGGCACACTCTCTGGAACGGCTTAATAAATTTGGCTTCATTAATGCTTTCATGCTAGCTGATTAATGCTATTAATCATAAGGGTTCTGTGTCTCTGTCCTTCCCCTGAACCTGAGTCCAGCTTTTTCAAAGGACATTTACTTGATTCAAAGTGGGGGAAATTTTTAGCTTATCTATTTTCTTAAGCACTATTTCCCAACCCCCGCTTAAATCTCTCTCTCTCTCTCCGTCCTCACACGCAAATCTCCTTTCTTCCCATTACACAAGTGTGCCCATGACAAACACTTTTCCTGAACTGATATTTCAGTTGTTTTCTTTGCACTTCTGTGGCTCCCGTGGTCTCTGTTTTATCCACCTGCTTCATATTTTAGGTTTTAAACTTGCTTTCAGAATATTTCACAAGGTTGTTTTGATTAAAGCTTCAACATACTAAAATCAGAGGAAAATAAGGGGAGATGGTGGCGGAAGGTTCCACAGTTTAATTTTGTTTGTGTCTATGAATGCATTTTGGAGTGCTTTGCACTATCATGAGTACTTTGTAACATTCAAAGTGTACACTGAGCAGGAGGGTGTTTATTTAACATGGACACCTCAATATCTCTGTGGGTCTTTATATTTGGAAGACTGGATTTTTTCAACAAGAACCTGTTTTACTGCCAATCTCTCACCTCCCTCCCAACTCCGCCAACTTGGTTTCTCCCCTCCAGCTTCCTGCTGTGGTCTTGAAGTTATCAATGTTTATCAGCTAATAACAATACTGCTTCATATCTATTTGTTATTTTACAGTTGTGAAATTACTTTAAAAACAGTATCTCATTTCAAATTCACAGAAACTTGTGAAGGACAGGTTCAGGAAAAGCAGATATGGTTATTTCCATTTGTTAGGTAAGAAATGAAAGCCTAGTAGCTAATTCGTCTGCCTCCAGACACCCAGTTGAGCCAGATTTCCAGGTCTTTTGATAAGAAGCCCATTTACATTTTCATCCATCCATTTGTCCATAATCTTTCTTCAAAGGATCTGAGGTAACTGTTTTTCAGCTCAACAATCTTTTCTCTACACTGTGCTGCTATGAAAGAGACCCCATTCCCATCTTATATGGTATCCTTTTAGGATAACTTCCACAATCCATGCTAAGGGATGAGCCCAGAAAAATCTCCATTTTACTAGTCTTATCATTTTCAGGGACTTAACTAGAAGTTCCCTTTTGGGTAAATATGGATGAATTTCATTCTACACTGAATTAGTTTATCCAAATCTTTTTCAGGATGCCAAAAGGAAAAAAAATGTGACTTGTCCTAAGCACTGGTATAAACTAGTAAATTTTCCTTCTGTGCTTTACTTCAATACAAATGTCTGGGTACATTCACATTATACATAGCAGCAGATTAAAAGCGCTGGTTTCTATTCACTTTATAGTTCTACCACAAGCAATTCAGATTTATGCAGATCATTGCTTAACAGGTCATCCTTCTGTATTTACTTCCATTTTAGTGCAGTGAATCACATATTTTAAATTAAATATATATTTCCCTGACTTATATGTAGAATATGGAACAAAATTCTTAATAACTTTGAATTCTGCCATTGTCATCACTGAAGAGGCAAGAGCTCACTCAGCATCTTTCCTTAACAGACATCTGAGGCTGGTGGCACTGTACAAAGGCCTTTGGATGAAGCAGGATCACATATGTGACGGTGATTTGAAAACTATAAGGTGCTGGTCAGAAATATTTGAACATCATTGTTAAGGGGAGGTGCCCTGTATAAGGGAAAGTGGGCTGGGAGTCAGATAATATGACTTTGGTAGATTTATATGACTTCTTTGAGCAGCAGTTTCCATCTGTCCAACTTTTATTTATTTTTTTCACATTAATGTGTGATAGAAATAATTTTAAATCCCCATAGTCTGACAGTCACTTGGAAGCTGCAGTTTATATTGTTGTTTTTTTTGAAAAAATGGCTTTATTCTCTGGGTATTTAAATTTTCAGATTGTTAGGTGATTCTTTCTCCACACCCATCAGTCTCCCATCTTAATTCTTTTTATTTGTAACGTATCATTTGTGTATATTTACAGCTTAAATTTAGACCAATATTCAATTATTACTTACTCACCACTCCCAGAGTTTTTCCAATGATTCAGGTGCAAGCGACCTGTGGGAATTATTTATTTGTTGCTATGAGGCTGTTTGGTTTCCTGAGTGCACTGCTCAGAGCTCAGGTCACATTAAGAAGGTCATTCCTCCAGCCTGCATTACATATAAACAATGAATTCCAGGATTGGCAAATTCAATATCTCTTCCCATTTTTAACTTAAAAAGAAAATATTTCAAAAGACTTTTGTAAAAGTATTACATACCATGACCAACTGGGATTATCCCAGAAATGCAAGGCTGGTATAACCTCCAAAAAATCAACCAATGTAATTTATCAATAGAATAAAGGGAAAAAAGTCCACATGATTATATCAATGGTTGCAGAAAAAGCATTTGACAAAATCCCACATCCTTTCATGATTAAAAACACATAACAAGGGCTCCCCTGGTGGCGCAGTGGTTAAGAATCCGCCTGCCAATGCAGGGGACACCGGTTCGAGCCCTGGTCTGGGAAGTTCCCACATGCCGCGGAGCAACTAAGCCTGTGTGCCATAACTACTGAGCCTGTGGTCTAGAGCCCATGAGCCACAACTACTGAGCCCGTGTGCCACAACTACTGAAGCCTGCGTGCCTAGAGCCTGTGCTCCACAACAAGAGAAGCCACTGCAATGAGAAGCCCGTGCTCAGCAACCAAGACCCAATGCAGCAAAAATAAATAACTAAATAAAATAAATAAATTTAAAAAAACCAAACACATAACAAACTAGGAATAGAAAGGAACTTCCTTAACTTGATAAAGAGCATCTGTAAATAGCCCAGAGTTAACATAATCCTTAATGGTGAAAGACTCTGTTCTTGCCATTTCTATTGACAATTGTACTGAGAATCTAGCAAGGTCCATTTAAAAAGGAAAGAAATGAAATGCATCAGAATTGGAAAGGAAGAAATAAAACTTTATTTGCAGTTGACATGATCTTGTAAATAGAAAATCCTAAGGAATCAAAAAGAAAAAACGAGAAGCTAATATAATATTGTATATTAATTGTACCACCAAAAAAACTCTAACCCCAAATAGAACAAATGAATAACTTCAACAAAGTTGCAAGATTCAAGATTACTATTCAAAAATAAATTGAATTTCAATACATTAGCAATGAACATTATGAAAATAATATAAGGGAAAATTCCACTTACAATAGCATCAAAAATAATAAAATACTTAAGCAGAAGTTTAACAGAGGTCCAAAATTTGTATTCTAATAAATACAAAGTGTTGTTGAAAGAAATCAAAGAAGACCTAAATAAATGGAAAGGCATTCTATGTTCATGGATTGGAAGATTTAACATTATTAAGATGGCAGTAGTCCCCAAATAGATGTACAGATCAACTCAGTCTTTATCAGAATTCCAGCTAGCTTTTTTGTAAAAATCAACAAGCTGATCCTAAAATTCATATGGGAATACAAGGGATTCAGAATAGCTAAAACAAAGTTGGAGGACTCATACTTACTGATTCACTTACTGCAGAGCTACGGGAATCAAGGCAGTGTAGTACTCACATAAGATAAACATATCAATCAATTAAATAGAACTGAGAATCCAGACCTTAAAACCCTTATGTTTATGATTTTTGACAAGGGTGCCAAGACTATTCAATGGGAGAAAGATACTCTCTTTGCTTGGGCAACTGGATATCCACATGCAAAAGAATGAGTTCAGATTCCTTCCTTCTACTATCCCCCCAAATTAACTCAAAATGGATACAGACCTAAATGTAAGAGCTAAACCTATAAAACTATTAGATGAAAACACAGCAGTAAATATTTATGACTGGGTTGGGCAAAGCCTTCTTACAGCTGACACTAAAGTACAAGTGACAAAGGAAAAAAAGAGATAAATTGGACTTCATCAAAATTAAAAAATTTCATGCTGCAAGTGATACCATCAAGAGCGTAAGAAGACAACACACAGACTGTGAGAAAATATTTGCACATCATACGTCTAATAAGGGACTTGTATCCAGAATATATGAACTCTTACAACTCAGTCATAAATAGATAACTCAATTTAAAAATGAACAAAAGGGACTTCCCTGGTGGCACAGTGGTTAAGAATCTGCCTGCCAATGCAGGGGACATGGGTTCAATCCCTGGCCTGGGAAGATCCCACATGCCGCAGAGCAACTAAGGCCATGTGCCACAACTACTGAGCCTGTGTACCACAACTACTGAAGCCCATGAACCTGGAGCCCATGCTCCGCAACAAGAGAATCCACCGCAATGAGAAGCCCGCACACTGCAACAAAGAGTAGCCCCCGCTCGCCGCAACTAGAGAAAGCCCGTGCGCAGCAACAAAGACCCAATGCAGCCAAAAATAAATTAAAGAATAAATAAAAATTTCTTAAAAATGGACAAAAGATTTGATAGATATTTCTCCAAAAATGATACACAAATGGCAACTGAATACATCAAGGGATACTAAAAATCTTTAGCTGTAATGGAAATGCAAATCAAAACCACAATGATATACCATTGCATACCCAGTAGGATGGCTGTAATAAAAACACAAATAGCAAGTGCTGACAAGGATGTTGAGAAATTGGGACCTTAATATACTGATAGTAGGGATATGAAATGTTGTAGCCACTTTGGAAAACAGTTTGGCAGTTCCTCAAAAGATTAATCATAGAGTTACTATATTACTCAGCAATTCCACTCCTACCTAAACACTCAAGAGAAAGAAAAACATACATCCACATAAAAACTTGTACACAAATGTTCATAGTAGCATTATTCATAATAGTCAACAGTAGAAACAATCCAAATGTCCATCAACTGATAAATGCATAAATAAAATGACATACTCTTACAACAGAACATTATTTAACAACAAAAAGGAAGACAGTTTTTTGACACACGCTATAACATGGATGGAACCTTGAAAACTTTATGTTAAATGAAGGAAGTGACTCACAAGAGACCACATATCGTATAATTCTATTTATATGAATGACCAGGATAGGGAAACCGATTGAGACAGAAAGCAGATGCAGGGTTGCCTAGGGCTGGGGCAGTTGGGGTGGGTTGAGATGGGGGATGCGGATTGACTGTAAATGAATACAAGGTCTCATCTGGGAACAATGAAAATGTTCTAAAATAGATTGTGTTGATGGCTGCACAACTCTGTGACTATACTATAAACCATTGAACTGAACACTTTAAAGGAATGAATTATATTGCATGTGAATTATATATCAAACAGCTTTTATGCATAAGGTAGATGGATCGGGATAAGACGGTCTCAAGTCTACCAATTTGGAGAACATTAGGCGCAGTTCATGAAACCAAACATTTTCTCGGAAAAGCTGAACTTTGGGTTAGGAAGGGACATTAAAAACAATGAAAAGGAGATTCCAGCTAGCTTAAATAGCCAGGGAAGAGGATCACCTTGGCAGAAGAACGGAGAATTAAGAATTAAGGTGCTTAAATGGCTGATAAGGGTGAGGGAGAGAAATCTAAAGTGGGTGCGAATGTTTGCAAAATAAACTCCACAAGGCTGTTAAATTCGGGTGGCAGGAAAGAAGAGAAATGAACGCTTTGCATTGGAGAAAGTGTACTGAGCTTGGGAGGAGAAACTGAGAAGAGAGGAGGCGAGCTTTTCTGTTTGTCCATTGTTGTGTTTCTTCTAGGGTCGTTTATTTTCCAACTTGCTTCTAGATTGGTGTTGCCATCTCTGTGGTCTCTTCAAAGAGATTTGGCCCACTCTGGAAGGGGGTACTCCGAGAAAGTTCCTGGGGAGTCTGGTTGACACAATGGTCGTAAATACACTTGAGAAACTGGGTTTCATCAGCAACACTCTGAGCACCCGGGTACAGACTCTGGATGGATATTGTGCAAATGTTTGGCAGAAATACGGACTTTCCTTACTTTTAGGCATATCTGTGGCTTTTTGATACTGTAAACAACTGACACAGCCACAGAGGAGTAGTGTATCTGAAATTGTTTATACAAAAGAATTCCATCTGTCAGTCTGTTTACAGTTCACATGTGAATGGGCAAAACCTTCACAATAACCCGGCAAAGGAAAAAAAAAAAAATCTGGGATTTGTTGCAAATAATGGTTTCAACAGGGTGTATTGAGAGTGTTCTTGCACTCAAAGAGGTTTGCTTAGAAATTATGCTCCCTGATGACTTTATGGTAATTCAGTGTCCTTTAAAATGAAAGATGTGGACACTGGGGCTTGCATTTGGGTTTCTGTATGTCAGGTTGTGCAATGCTCTCCAGAGCCGGGCAAGGGAATTGGACCAGAAAAGTGTTTTCCCTGAGGCAAGGTCAGATGTTGACCTGAAAGCATAGAAAAATCTTCACCATAAAAGACATTACGAGTCCCTGGTGTAAGGCAGTCCTGCTTAGTTTGTCCTTTAATCCTTCTTTCTGTTCCTCTTTGAGTAACGTTTTATTAAGCATTGGCAGCTCTTAACCCCTGTAGCCAGACCACTTCATCTGGTTCATCCCTGTAGACATCGCCAGAGAGGCAGGCGCAGAGAAAACACTAAAATAGCAACAGAAGTGTTTGTGTTGTGACTTGCTAATGGTGTCCAGATTTTTGTTTTGAAGAACTGTTCTTTTAAACTGCTCTATAGTTGCTGAATGTGGAAGATCACGATTTAAGGCTTCACTGGGTATGGACTTTCAAAAATGAGGCCATTCAGTGAATTGAGGTAAAAAGGTTTCAGTTTAAAAATTCTGTTTGAAAGGATGAATTAATAATCATAGTCATAGTTCAAAATTTTAATCATTTGACCACAGGAAAAAAGAGATCATCAAAGAAGTAATCGTGCCTGGAAAATGAAACATGGACACAGACCTGTCCTCAAATCACCTTCAGAAATACTAATCTGTACATATCATATCATATCATATATGATATCATAGTTTTTTCATATATGATATATATGATATCATATCATTTTTTTTTGCTTTTGGTTTTCCTATGAAATCTCTACAAAGACTTGAAAAACCTCCCTCAGTGATGTTTCTGAGAACCTTAGTACCTCCACCATCAGGGCATTTTTCCTAGTATATAATCTAATACCCATGTACTGCTTATTTGGCTTATATTCTTTTATTTCCTTTTTGTTAATAGAAAATTATTTTTTTTAAGTTATTTAATTTATATTGGTTCAAATCTTCCTTTCTCACTGAATTGCAATCTTGGTAGGTCATAAATCCTTAACTTTACAGCATCACTGACCTAGAAGAGATTTAGTCACATAAACCTTATTTGGGTTAATGAGTATTTTTCCTGGAAGTATCCTTTGAATTGACTGGATATTTTAGCATGTCAAAATATCTTTATCTTCCTCTCATTCCCCTTTCTGTTTCCTTTCTTCTTCCCCTTTTATTTCCTTTCTTTCCACCACTTCTTCCCATTCTTCTTACGTTTCTTCCCTTTACAATTATACATTGAGGGCCTACTGTGTGATGGGCACTAGGAATTCAAAGACAAATCCAACCAAAGCTACTGTCCAGTGGTTCCTAGTCTGATGCACTAGGCATTCAAGAATATCAGTGATTAACACAGCCGAAGTGCATTCACAAGACAGATGGGAGGAGCACCTAATTCAACCAGGAGGGTCAGGGGAAGTGTCTAAGAAGTGGTGACATTTGAAGTGAGACTTATAGGAAGAATAAAAGTTGGCCAGGCAGATACGGTTGGGAATGAAGTTCCTTGCAAAAAGCATAACACCTTCCAAAGCCCTGAAGCAAGAAACGTGGCGGTTTTCCTCTTTCCTCTTCCCTTCCTTCCTTCCTTCCTTTCTTCTTCCCTCCCCCTTCCTTTCTTCCTTTCTTCTATCATCTATCTATCTATCTATCTATTTTAGTCTGCTAGGGCCGCCATAATGAAATACCACAGATTGAGTGGCTTAAACAACAGAAATTTATTTTCTCACAGTTCTGGAATCTGGAAGTCGAAGAACAAGGTGTCAGCAAGTTTGGTTTCACCTGAGGCCTCTCCCCTTGGCCTTCTCTCTGTGGCCTCACATGGTCTTTTCTCTATGTGCCTACACCCCTGGTGTCTCCTCCTCTTATAAGGACACCAGTCCTATTGTGTTAGGGCCCCACCCTCATGACCCCATATAACCACAATTACGTCTTTAAAGGCCCTACTTCCAAATGTAGTCACATTGGAGCTTAGGATTTCAACATATGAATTTTGGGGAACACAATTCAGTTCATAACATTATCTCTCTATCCTAAACTTCAAAGCATGCCTGCTAGTTGGCATGAAATGAAAGATGATTTTAGTCAATGTAAAAGTAACCATTACCATACTGCCAAGCTCTGGGTTTAGCAAAAAGTATTGATTCTATGAAATAAAAGTCTCGATTGTAAGAAGCTTTAAGATATCTAATTCATCCCCTTCATTTTGCAGAAGAAAAAATTGAGACCCAGAGGATTGAAGTGACTTACCCAAGATCATACAGTTTGTTTGTGGAAGAACTAGGATCAGAACTTGGGTCTATCAATCACAGCTAAGGCTGAGTTTACAGACTGAGAACAGCCTTCAGTTTTGTAAAATACGCCTTACTTCTATCCACAATCCAGAGCCTTTCAAGGTATACTCTGAGTTTTTGTGAGTCACTGTCATCAGAATAATGGAACAGAGGCTAAGCAGAGCAGAAGAAAGGGAAAAAGAGAGAAGAAAAGGAAATATGTATTCAACTAGGAAGAAAAAAATAATCTGGCTTTCTTGATTGGCTAAAACTGAGGTCATTATCTTCTTTCCTAAGGGTTCCTCCCCCAGCACTTATTACTTACTTGCCATGCAGTAATTAGGAACCATCTATGTCTCCTCTCTCCCCCCTTCTGTCACTGAGAAACTCTAGCCCATCACTCCATCACAAATCCTGCCAATTTTGCCTCCTAAAATTGTTCTAAATCTCTCCTCTCCAGCCAATCCTATTACCACTTCTAAATTCAGGTTTTCACCCTCTTTAACACGGATTCTACTAACCATCCCGCAATTGTTCTTCTTGTCTCAGTCTTGTTCTTCTTTAATCCATTCTTCATTCTTTGCATAAAACCTCTCATTGCCTATAGCAGAGTTTCCCAATCTTTTCTGATGTATTTTCCCTTTTAAAACTATACAATCTCTTGATCCTTCTTGGAGGTTTTTATTAAAAATGATTTTATAATGTGTGTGGTATACAATAAAGGAGCTATTTTAGGTAAATCAAATCTTATTTAAGTTTATTTTATTATTAATTTTATTTTGATTCCAGTCTCAATAATATTCATAAATATAGACCCTATTTCGCAAGTGATGCATACAATTTAATTTTCTTTCAGTAAATGATGTAGTAAAAAGTATAGTGTAAGACAAATACACTGAAAGTGTCATTGTACTTGGAATGAAGACAGACATACAGGAAAATGTAAGTTAAAATTTAATTGTTTAATGGCATAAAAGATAGACAAAAATGCTTTTACTATCTGATGTTTGTAATTCTTGTCTTTGGTGCTTAAGTGGTTTGATTTTATGATTTTTCTATTTTCTTTCTAAATCTAGATCTGGGAGAAGTTTTGAGGTTGCCATTTGCAAGTGTTTCTGCACCAGTAATACCTTTCAAATATGGATAGTCTTGACTGCCAGTAAATGAAAGCTAAATCAGGTAGTAATTGTCACTAAAATTTTTTGTAACTTTGAAGTACCAGGGATTTCTTCACATATATAAAAATTTGATGAAATGAATGCCCTTTGTGAATCTGATGAAGATAAATTGAGATTAATTTGTAGAATTATTATTTTTATTCTCATTATTGTTATAATTTTAACATCAGCATTCCTTATGCTTTCTAACGTTAACTGAAGATCAATTATGAGTATATGAATCATTCATATATGCATTCATATTCATATATTTGTATGAATTATGAATATATGATTCAACAAATGAGAAATTGTAAGAAATTAAGACCCCCCCATAGTGTCTGAAATATAAGAATAATAATGGCTAATATATTTTAGAGCTTTCATGGAACAGCTTAATTCTTGCTCACAATAACTTCAAAAGAAGGTGACTACTGGCATTTCACAAACAAAAAAACAGAGGTTCAGAGAAGTTAGGTAACTTGCCTGAAATCACACAGCTAATAAGTGATAGAGCTCTTCTGTTCCCAGTTTGATTCTAGAGCCCACACTGTTAACCATGTTGTTTTATTACCACCTGCTGAATAAGTCCTAAGCAGGCTCACTGGATGTATACTTGGAGACTCCTGATGGGCTCTGTTTAAAAGGGAAAAAAATCATTCCTTTTTTCTGATTGAAAACAAAAACGAAATTGGGGGAGAACCTTACTACCATAAACATCAATTCATTCCTTGTACATCCTTGTAGCTCCTCTTCGTGGCTCTGCTCGTGCTGTGCCTTCCTCCTGGTGTGCCCTCCTTTCATCTCTTGGCTTGGTTAACTGACTTATTCTTTAACTTATTTCAGGCAGTGTCCTCCAGGGAGCCTTTCCGCCTTCTTCCTCTTCCTCTGTCACCTGGGTTAGGGGGCTCTAACTTTCTCTGTGCTCTGTAGCATCCTTTCCTTACCTGGGGTGGGTTTCCTGTAGTCAGCTGGCCCCACCACCACCACTTCTGTCTCAGGCTGGAACTTTATTTATTAGAATCACTTCCCCTGTACAGCTCCAGATTTGAACCTTGCCAATGAGAGGAACTCATGTGAGATTTGGGTGTGGAAGTGAAGTGGAGATCACTGTTCTCAGTGAGGTGTGGGGTCAGTCATGGCAGCTTCCCAGCCCTCTCCTTGAGCTCCCAACTCTGTGCTTGTGTGGGCTTCACACACCTCTCTGCAGGCTCCCCCTCTGCAGACCCCTGGAAAGCTCGGTTCTCCCATCAACACTCAGGTGCTCAGCTTGCCATCTTCACAGTGAAGCTTTCCTGGTGTCTGATCTCTCAGCTCTTCCAACAGGCCTGATTTTCCCCTAATTTTATATTAAATCTTTTATATATAGAGAGTGGCTGGCTTCTGTTTCCTGACCAAACCTTGACTGATACGTGATCTTCATCATCCTTGCTATCCCATTGGGTTGTAACCATCTGTAATCATGCATGACTATCTCCCCAACCAGACATAGGTGATCTAAAGGCTGGATGGACTTTGAATACCAAATACCTGGCATGGTATATAGTAGATCCTCAGTAAATATTCGATTGATGAAGATACTTGGCTTCAAGAAACCTCAATTACCTTAGGGAGCAGAAGGTCCATATTTGGGGGTCTCCAGTGGATTAAGTCTTGCCAGTGGCTGCCACTTGCAGGCATAAGGGACAAATGAAGGGGGAGAGAAAATAAGAGAGGGAAAAGAAAGGGCACAGGAGAGGCAAGTCAGAGGAAAGAAATGAGGGAGGTGAAGAGAGGGGAACAGAAGAGGAAGCAGAAAGGCTTGGGTGGCCGCGTTTCCCCTGTTATTGGCTCTGGACTGGGCAGTTGTTCACCCTAGAGCTGGAATATCTCACCTGGAGTGGCTCTGCTGTCTTCTCCACAATCCTGTCCCAGAAGAACAACTTGGCTTTCCACCTTCCAGATTTCTGCCAATGCCATTAGCCAAGCCATACAAAAGCCTCTAAATATCGAGGCTAGCGGAGCCCTGGGGTACCACAGTGCCCCTCTGGGGCAGCCAGGAGCAAAGCCCTGCAGGGATGCCTATTAGGTTGGAAGACACCCATTCAGGTATCCTCAAAGGGGTAGGAGCAGACAGAGCCCTAAGGCAAAGTGTTATAAAGGATAGAATCCCCTACATTTAAAAAAATCTCAGGCTAATAAAGTCAAATAGGTTTATTTTTTTCCCCTTGTTTAGTAATAAGGAACATTTTTCTTTTGGAGGTTAGAATGTTTTCAACCAAAAATATTAGAGGATTTTTCAGGGTGCATTTTGTGAAGCTATTATCTATTATCAAATTAAAAATTTTTGTGACCATATTCTCACCACAGAAAAATATGGTTTTAGGTGAACTGTGTTTTTTAAATAATTTTAATCATTTGTGCAGACTTCCTGATGCATAGCTGTCATGCTCTCCACTTATGATGAAAGAGAACCAGAAAATGGCTTTTTTGTTTGTTTTGCACAATACACACAGCTTCCAGCCTCCATCAAAGAAAGAAGCTGCTTCCCACTATCTTTTGCTTCCTTTTCCAAGGGGAATATGTACCAAAATATCAACTACCAAACAGAGAACAAGTTGAAATCTTTGAATAGATCGGGATACATTTGAATTTAAATTTAAATAAGTGGTTTGCAGCCATGTAGATTTACTTAACACTTTTCTTTATTATTATTTTTTAATAGATCTTTATTGGAGTATAATTGCTTCACAATAATGTGTTAGCTTCTGTTGCACAACAAAGTGAATCAGCCACGTGCATACATACATCCCCATATCCATTCCCCCTTGAGCCTCCCTCCCACCCTCCCTATCCCACCCCTCTAGGTCATTGCAGAGCACTGAGCTGATCTCCCCGTGCTATGCTGCTGCTTCCCACTAGCTAACTATTTTACATTTGGTAGTGTATATATGTCCATGTTACTCTCACTTCGCCCCAGCTTCCCCCTCCCCTGCCCCATGTCCTCAAGTCCATTCTTTATGTCTATGTCTTTATTACTGCCCTGCCACTAGTTTCAGCACTACCATTTTTTTTCTTAGATTCCATATATATGCGTTAGCATACGGTATTTGCTTTTCTCTTTCTGACTTACTTCACTCTGTATGACAGACTCTAGGTCCATCCACCTCACTACAAATAACTCAATTTCGTTTCTTTTTATGGCTGAGTAATGTTCCATTGTATATATGTGCCACACCTTCTTTATCCATTCATCTGTCGATGGACATTTAGGTTGCTTCCATGTCCTGGCTATTGTAAATAGAGCTGCAATGAACATTGTGGTACATGACTCTTTTTCAATTATGGTTTTCTCAGGGTATATGCCCAGTAGTGGGATTGCTGGGTCATATGTTAGTATATGGTAGTTCTATTTTTAGTTTTTTAAGGAACCTCCATACTGTTCTCCATAGTGGCTGTATCAATGTACATTCCCATCAACAGTGCAAAAGTGTTCCCTTTTCTCCACACCCTCTCCAGTATTTACTGTTTGTAGATTTTTTGATAATGGCCATTCTGACAGGTGTGAGGTGATACCTCACTGTAGTTCTGATTTGCATTTCTCTAATGATTAGTGATGTTGAACATCCTTTTATGTGTTTGTTGGCAATCTGTGTATCTTATTTGGAGAAATATCTATTTAGGTCTTCTGCCCATTTTTAGATCGGGTTGTTTGTTATTTTGATATTGAGTTGCATGAGCTGCTTGCATATTTTGGAGATTAATCCTTTGTCCATTGTTTCTTTTGCAAATATTTTCTCCCATTCTGAGGGTTGTCTTTTGGTCTTGTTTATGGTTTCCTTTGCTGTGCAAAAGGTTTTAAGTTCCATTAGGCCCCATTTGTTTATTTTTGTTTTTATTTCCATTTCTCTAGGAGGTGGGTCAGAAAGGATCTTGCTGTGATTTATGTCATAGAGTGTTCTGCCTATGTTTTCCACTAAGGGTTTTACAGTGTCTGGCCTTACATTTAGGTCTTTAATCCATTTGGACTTTATTTTTGTATATGGTGTTAGGTAGTGTTCTAATTTCATTCTTTTACATGTAGCTGTCCAGTTTTCCCAGCACCACTTATTGAAGAGGCTGTCTTTTTTCCATTGTATGTTCTTGCCTCCGTTTTTATAAATTAGTTCACCATATGCTCATGGGTTTATCTCTGGGCTTTCTATCGTATATCATTGATTTATATTTCTGTTTTTGTGCCAGTACCATACTGTCTTGATTACTGTAGCTTTGTAGTATAGTTTGAAGTCAGGGAGCCTGATTCCTCCAGCTCTGTTTTTCTTTCTCAAGATTGCTTTGGCTATTCGAGGTCTTTTGTGTTTCCATTTGAATTGTAAAATTTTTTGTTCTAATTCTGTGAAGAATGCCATTGGTAGTTTGATAGGGACTGCATTGAATCTGTAGATTGCTTTGGGTGGTATAGTCATTTTCACAATATTGATTCTTCCAATCCAAGAACATGGTATATTTCTCCATCTGTTTATGTCATCTTTGATTTCTTTCATCATTATTTTATAGTTTTCTGAGTACAAGTCTTTCGCCTCCTTAAGTAGATTTATTCCCAGGTATTTTATTCTTTTTTTGAGATGGTAAATGGGATTGTTTCCTTAATTTCTCTTTCTGATTTTTCATCATTAGTGTATAGGAATGCCAGAGATTTCTGTGCATTAATTTTGTATCGTGCAACCTCACCAAATTCATTGATTAGTTCTGATAGTTTTTTGGTGGCATCTTTAGGATTTTCTATGTATTGTGTCATGTCATCTGCAAACACTGACAGTTTTACTTCTTCTTTTCCAATTTGTATTCCTTTTATTTCTTTTTCTTCTCTGATTGCTGTGGCTAGGACTTCCAAAACTATGTTGAATGATAGTGGCGAGAGTGGACAGCCTTGTCTTTTTCCTGATCTTAGAGGAAATGCTTTCAGTTTTTCACCATTGAGAATGATGTTTGCTGTGGGTTTGTCATATATGGCCTTTATTATGTTGAGGTAGGTTCCCTCTATGCCCATTTTCTGGAGAGTTTTTATCATAAATGGGTGTTGAATTTTGTCAAAAGCTTTTCCTGCATCTATTGAGATGATCATATGGTTTTATTCCTCAATTTGTTAATATGGTGTATCACATTGATTGATTTGCATATATTGAAGAATCCTTGCATCCCTGGGATAAATCCCACTTGATCATGGTGTATGATCCTTTTAATATGTTGTTGGATTCTGTTTGCTAGTATTTTGTTCAGGATTTTTGCATCTATGTTCATCAGTGATATTGGTCTATAATTTTCTTTTTTTTTGATATCTTTTTCTGGTTTTGGTATTAGCATGATGGTGGCTTCATAGAATGAATTTGGGAGTGTTCTTCCCTCTGCAGTTTTTTGGAAGAGTTTGAGAAGGATTAGTGTTAGCTCTTTTCTAAATGTTTGATAGAGTTGTCCTGCAAAGCCATCAGGTCCTGGACTTTTGTTTGTTGGAAGATTTTTAATTACAATTTCAATTTCATTACTTGTGATAGTCCTGTTTATATTTTCTAATTCTTCCTGGTCCAGTCTTGGAGAATTGTACCTTTCCAAGAATTTGTCCATTTCTTCGTGGTTGTCCATTTTATTGGCATATAGTTGTTTGTAGTAGTCTCTTATAATCCTCTGTATTTCTGCGGTGTCACTTGTGATTTCTCCTTTTTCTTTTCTAATTTTATTGATTTGCATCCTCTCCCTTTTTTTCTTGATGAGTCTGGCTAAGGATTTATCAGTTTTGTTTATCTTCTTAAAGAACCAGCTTTTAGTTTTATTGATCTTTGTTATTGTTTTCTTCGTTTCTATTTCATTTATTTCTGCTTTGATCTTTATGATTTCTTTCCTTCTACTGACTTTGCATTTTCTTTGTTCTTCTTTCTCTAGTTGCTTTAGGTGTAGGGTTAGATTGTTTATTTGAGATTTTTCTTGTTTCTTGAGGTGAGATTGAATTGCTATAAACTTCCCTCTTAGAACTGCTTTTGCTGCATCTCATAGGTTTTGGGTTGTCGTGTTTTCATTGTCATTTGTTTCTATGTATTTTTTAATTTCTTCTTTGATTTTTTTTCAGTGATCTCTTGGTTATTTAGTAGCGCACTGTTTAGCCTCCATGCATTTGTGGTTTTTACATTTTTTTTCCTGTAATTGATTTCCAATCTCAGGGCGTTGTGCTCAGAAAAGATGCTTGATACTATTTCGACACACATTAATCAAACTAACAAAAATTAAATTCAAGGAAAAAATATTAAAAGCAACAACAGAAAAACAAAAAATATCATACAAAAAACTCCCCATAAGGTTATCAGCTGATTTTTCAGCAGAAACTCTGTAGGCCAGAAGGGAGTGGCAGGATATACTTAAAGTGATGAAAGAGAAAAACCTACAACCAAGATTACTCTAGCCAGCAAGGATCTCATTCAGATTCGAGGGAGAAATCAAAAGCTTTTCAGATGAGCAAAAGCTAAGAGAATTCAGCACCACCAAACCAGCTTTACAAGAAATGCTAAAGAAACTTCTCTAGGTGGGAAACATAAGAGAAGAAAAGGACCTACAAAAACAAACCCAAAACAATTAAGAAAATGTTAATAGGAACATACATATCAATAATCACCTTGAATGTAAATGAATTAGAATGTAAATGAATTAAATGCTCCAACCAAAAACAGAGACTGGCTGAATGGATACAAAAACAAGACCCATATATCTTCTATCTACAAGAGACCCACTTTAGGCCTAGGGACACATACAGACTGAAAGTGAAGGGGTGGAAAAAGATATTCCATGCAAATGGAAGTCAAAGAAAGCTGGAGCAGCAATACTCGTATCAGATAAAATAGACTTTAAAATAAAGACTCTTGCAAGAGATAAGGAAGGACACTACATAACGCTCAAGGGATCAATCCAAGAAGAAGATATAACAATTATAAATGTTTATGCACCCAACATAGGAGCACTTCAGTACATAAGGCAAATGCTAACAACCATGAAAGGGGAAATCAACAGTAACACAATAATAGTGGGGGACTTTAACACCCCACTTACACCAATGGACAGGTCATCTAAACAGAAAATAAATAAGGAAACACAAGCTTTAAATGACACAATAGACCAGATAGATTTAATTGATATTTATAGAACATTCCACCTGAAAGTGGCAGAATACACTTTCTTCTCAAATGCACACAGAACATTCTCCAGCATAGATCACATCTTGGGTCACAAATCAAGCCTCAGAAAATTTAAGAAACAATTTTCTTTAAGTTCAAGGAGTCGGTGATGCTCCTACTTTTCCCACCGACCCATTAGGAACATAATGTCTTTAGTCACAGTCTTTCACTAAAGTTGCTTTCATGTAAAAGACAGTAAAATTACTTCAAAATACCAAACTTACTTACAATTTTTATGAAGTACCCTGGAGAGTTTAAGAAATCACTTGCAAAAATTTATCTGTATATATCGTTCTCATATTCTTTTAAGAAACTGTATGCTTAATTCTTTACATTAAAATAATTCCCAAGTAGCACAAAACAGTGGAAATCAATAGGAAAAGTAAAGGCATTAAAGAAGAGACTTGGGAGTGAGGAAAATTGTGTGTTTGGGGGTGGGGTGGGAAGGTGAGGTGGAGGGGGTGAGGGACTGAGTAAATGGAATGCTTTTCTTTTTATTTCATTTAAAACTTGCTCTCTGCCCAGTCTTCTGACACGTTCACAAATACAAATTCAACATTAAAAGTAAATCAAGCAGTTAAAAAAAAACCCAAAAAACAGTCCCATTGAGAAGATGACAGGGCTGCCCATGAGGGAGGGCCAGAAGAAGATTCTGGGTTGTCTGTTTCAGGCTTCCCCTTCCTTAGGAGGTGAACCTGGGCGGGGAGCCAGCAGACACACGTGGGCTGGGGACATCCTTGTCTAAGGCCTAATAGGAAGGGAGGTGTGGCCGCAGGAACAAGTTTCAAGAGAATAGAGCTCTCTGGGGTGAGTGGTGAGCCCTCAGGGATGGATGATGGTCTTGGAGGGGATGACAGGACGGGGGGGGGGGGGGCAGGGGGCAGGGGGTGGTTGTGGTGGGCTAAGAGGAGGATGGACAAGGTGAGCTTTGCAGTGCTCAGCGTGAGCTGTCAGTCCTTCCGCCGCAGGCATCTGTGCACCTGGGCCTCCTCTCTCCCTGCCATCCATCCCAGGAGCCTGGGCAGCAGCTTCCCCTCCTCCTGGCGAAGACCCTCCCTAGCACACTCATTAGAAAAACACAGCCGGGGCGCATTACATCAGCACAGGGTGGAGCCTGGAGAACAAAACAGCCCCTCACTGCTTCGAGTGGGAATGATTCAACTCCATTCAGGAATGGGTCAAGGGGGAAAATCCACGGCTCAAACCTAATAATTTTTGCCTCTTGTTTACAAAGAGTTTGAAATGTGAGTGAGGCAGTGAGCCAGAGCTATTACCATCTTTTGCTTTAAAGGTGCCCCTTCTGAGGATGCCTTTGATAGTCCTTTGGAGTACTTTTTGCCTTTCTATACTCATCTTTAAAAAAAGAAAAAAAAAAAAAGCTGCTTTAGTTTTTAATAGTCCTTGTCATGATGCTAAGGGCCAGACTCCAGCTGTTCTTCCCAAAC
Source organism: Delphinapterus leucas (assembly GCF_059928025.1). NCBI lineage: Eukaryota > Metazoa > Chordata > Mammalia > Artiodactyla > Monodontidae > Delphinapterus > Delphinapterus leucas. Next base: position 134,603,981 of record NC_143130.1, read on the forward strand.
CTCTGGGAGAGGCCTGGTTACATCTCGTTCTCGTAAATCTTGACTCCAGTTCTAGCAAGTCTTTAAGCCTGACCCTGACATGCCCAGGCAATGGATGATTAGAAACAGGAGAGGTGGAAAAGTCCACTGCCAAGTTGTGTCCACTTAAAAAATACATCATCTGGCAACAGCCATTTCAACATGTGGAGCGAAGTGGCATATGTCTGTCTGTACGAAGCAGTGCAAGTTTACAGGCTTACAATTTTACTTTTCTATTTTTATATGACTTTCCTGAGAAGACCAAAGTCACGGCAAGCCTGCCGATTTGCTGACAACACCTGGGCCCACGGAGAGAGGCCTCTGTTATTCGTAAAAGTGTATTTACCTGTGGTGCTTTGTGACAGAGATACAATTTAATAGATATGAAATAAATTACTTATCAATATATATTTATCAGCATATGTCTACTAGTATCAATTATTATAACATTAATAATAAATGTTTATTGGTATTAGGTACTCAATATTTACTAAAGTTCAAAATGCAATTACTAATTGAATGTTCACCAAAATCTTTGAGTGGGGCTACATGACTCTGGTCAAAGCACTTTGAGTGAAATGATGTGTCAGTTCCTCTCTGAGGTGGTTAAAAGCTCTTACTTAACCCTTCAGCTCTCTCTTCTTCCCCTACTTCAACCAAGGGGACTACGTGTTGATGTGGCAGAACCACCTGATAGAAGCTGGTGGCCCTGGATCACCAGGGGGAACAAAGCTGTTACGGAGAGTCTTCAAAACCTAAACAGACTTTGTGTGAGCAAGAAATATATGTTCATGTGTAAGCCATTGAGATATCTAGTTTTGTTTGCTACTGCAGCATAACCTAGCCTATCCTAGCTAATACTTCCTTCACCATCATCTTTCTGAAAAAGAAGAAAAGCTTGGGCTTCCCTGGTGGCGCAGTGGTTGAGAATCTGCCTGCTAATGCAGGGGACACAATTTCGAGCCCTGGTCTGGGAGGATCCCACATGCCGCGGAGCAACTAAGCCTGTGAGCCACAACTACTGAGCCTGCGCGTCTGGAACCTGTGCTCCGCAACAAGAGAGGCCCCGATAGTGAGAGGCCCGCACACCGCAATGAAGAGTGGCCCCCGCTTGCCACAACTAGAGAAAGCCCTCGCACAGAAACGAAGACCCAACACAGCAAAGATAAATTAATTAATTAATAAACTCCTACCCCCAACATCTAAAAAAAAAAAAAAGAAGAAGAAGAAAAGCTGTGAAAAGGGGAGGAATTAAGTAGAGTACACAGTTATAGAGGTCGTATCTTCAGATCATCAAATACCTGACCAGAGGGGTTAGTGAAGGAACACTGGGGAAGAGGCCATGAGGAGAAGGTGACACCATCCCAATGTTTCTTACATAGTGGAAAAGTGCAATAGAAAACATTTCAATGTTTAATATGTAAAGTAATAGAAATTGTTGACAGAGAAATTGGTACAACATTTGTGGGAGGCAATTTGGCAACATATATGAATAATTAAATTTGTGCAGATCATTTGGCCCAGCAGTGTCAGTTCCAGAAATTGATCCCTCAGAAATAGTTGGAATAAGTGTGAAAATATATGTGTTTAAGAATGATTACTGCAAAATTAGTGGGAAATTATAAGCAGCCTAACTATCCAATAATAGGGAATTTTTCAAATATCTAATTGCTACATTTCTACTTTAGAATACTATACAGCTTTAACGACAAGGAGACAGATTTATATATACAAACACGGAGTGACAGGCACTCTGGTAGGCAGCCTCTGAGATGGCCCCCAATGATCCCTGCTTCCTGGTATTCATGCCCTGGTTTAATCTCCTCCCCTTGAGTGTAGGTTGAATCCAGTGACTTGCTTCTAATAAATGGATATAGCAAAAGTAATTGGATGACACTTTTGAGATTAGGTTTCCAAAAGACCAGCTTCTGTCTCTTACTCTTTTGCCCTTTTATTTGTGTGCTGTTAGGGAAGTTAGCTGCCATATGTAAGCTGACCTATTGTGATACTGTGATTTATAATAAGAAATATATATTTGGCTTTCGCTCCCATCCCTGGAACAGAGCTCCTAAGACCTTTGGAACTTCCTAAATGATGAGAGCCACGAAGGTGTCTTCTGTTATACTAATGAGGGGACTTTTGGAAAACACCTAGGTATCTTAAGGATGGGAACTGATTTCCAAGGGACCCAGTGATTAGAGGATTGGAACTTTCGGTCCCACCCCCTGACTTCCGGGGTAGGGGAGAGGGACTGGAGGTTGACGCACTCACCAATGGCCAATGATTTAATCAATCATGACTATGTAATGAAGCCTCCATAAAATCCCTAAAGGACGTGGTTTGGAGAGCTTCCAGCTTGGTGAACATGTGGAGATTCGGGGGAGTGGCTACCAGGAGGGGGCCTGGAAACTCCGTGCCCCTTCCCACATCCCTTGCCCTATGTATCTTTTCCATCTGGCTACTCCTGAGCTATATACTTTTATAATAAACGACTGATCTAGGAAGTAAAATATTTCTCTGAGTTTTGTGAGCCACTCTAGCAAATTAATCAAACCCAAGAAGGGGGTCATTGGAAGCTACAACCTATAACTGATGGGTCAGAAGCATGGGTGACAGACAACCTGGACAGGCAATTGGCATCTGAAGTAGGGGCAGTCTTGAGGGTCTGAGCCCTTAACCTGTGGAATCTGGGGCTACCTCTGGGTTGATGGTGTCAGAATTGAGTTGAATTGTAGGACCCTGTGCTGGTGTCAAAGAATGGCTTGGCTTGGGGAAAAAAACCACACACTGGAAGTGGGTGCTGCATCTTACCTGTGGAGAGGTTCCCGTGTCTATGTCTGTACCTTGCATATAACAGACCTTTAAAAGACCTGTGTTGAATAGTTAAAAGACCTGAGTTGTATTCATGTATTCAGCAAATATGTACTGAATACCCATATGGCAGGCATTGTGCTAGCTCTGTGGATGCAGTTTTGAGCCGGTGGACACAGTCCTTCCCCTCATAAAGGGTAGAGTCTATTCAAAAATACCCCAGAGAGGCCTACAACTTGGGGGTCAGGTACATAGGCGGGTGCTGTGGATCTGAGCCCTACCACATTAGGGCGACTGCAGAGGAGCTGGGACCGGAAAGGGGACTTTTGCCTCCGTCTTCTGACAAACATGGCAACTGGGGAAGTGGTCTCAACGTGCACACCAAACCCTGGGTTACAGCCAGGTAGGAATTTTTAAATTAACTTTACTATTTTCCTCCAATCTCATTTTATTTATTGTTAACATTAGCCAGGCACATGTCAATAAAAATTCAAAAGTATAGAAGTGTATAAAATGAAAGGTAAAAGCCGCCCCATTCCTGATACCTGTCCCATTCCCAGTGGTAACCTATTTGCCATTTATGTTTTGAAGCCTTGTTCCTCTGTTTCATGTTTTTTCAATTTTAAGTGGTAATTGCCCTTTATGAAAGCTGAGGAATTTAAATCACATAATCTTCCCCCATCCCTGTTCTCCTTTCCCCATTTTTGACTTACTACATTTTTGCATGTTCTTTTGGTTAAAAAATAATAAAGGGTAGAGTCTAGGGAGGGAGGCCAACATCAAGAGAGCACAGAGAGCAGCCTGTGGGAGGATCCTGGGGTGAGGATGGTCTTGGAGGGCTTGGGAGAGGGAATCATGGCTGAAGCAAATTGAAGCAGGGGGAGATGGTGAGAGCTGAGGCTGCACAGGTGGGCAGAGGCCGCGTGAAGATTCTTGATTCTCTCCTAAGGGCCGTGTGAAGCCGCCGGAAGGGCTTCACACAATAATAACCATCTTATTTTGAAAAGTTTATTTACTTTGAAAAGATTATTCTGACTGCTTTGTGGAGAAGAGGTTGACACTGGGCCATGAACAAAAGTAGGAAGGATGGTTCCCAGGTGATGGCACTGGTCCATGTGAGAGAGGCGTCCGGGGAAGGGAGGGGGTCGGGGGTACGACGTGGTCGTGACAAAGTTGGTGGTGGATAGGGTGTGAGGGTTTGGGGGGAGGGAAGTGTCAGAATGACCCTTACATTCCTGTCCTTATGGTGTCATTTACTGAGCCAGGAATATTGGAGAACTGGCTGCCGTGTGAAGATAAATGAGAAGCTCACTTTGAGATGCCTGGGAAATATTCAAGAAGAGTTGCCAACTAGGCAGTTAGATTGTGGGTCTGGAGTGCAAAGAACGAGGTCTGGGTGGAGATAGCAATTTGGGAATGATTAGTGTACAGGTGGCTTTTAAGTCCATGGGGGAGAATGAAGTGAGAAGTCAGGGCTTAGGCGTGGGGGTAGTGCATGGAAATATAGGGAGCACGAGGTCCGGGACAGAGGAAGCACTCAATAAATCTGTTATTATTATAACTTTTAAAAATGATTGTTGTTGCTGCTGCTATTTTTGTTGTTAGTGGAGATAGAGATGAAAGCCCGGAGGGCGTGGTGTCATGGAAGCCAAGAGGAGAAGCTGTGTGGAGGAGTGGGTGGCCAGGGTCAAGACCCAGCCATGTTGATTTAGAAGCGCTTCACTGCCCACAGAGGGATGGACCCGCGGGCTCTAACTTTCCCTGGGATCTCAGGGCACAGCATTCTTCCTGATTCACTTCCTGCTGTTCCTTAAACCACCGGCAGTCCTTTGCTATTTAGACCTGGTCTGGGCGACCCCCAGGGTGCTCTTGGCCGTCTGGGTACATTCTCATCTCTACCCAAACCAACAGAGTGAAGAATCTCTACCGTTCAGCGGAGATGTTTGTTCACATTTTGTTCAGGTTAGGGTAGGACCTAGACACAGACATACTAGGGTTACTTACACTGACAGTGTGATTGTGATTGGAGGACTCAGAGAGACCTCCCATCTTGCCTCTGATTCTCCTCCGACTGGGGGAAGGGAGGAGGTGGGACAAAGTCTGTGAGGACCTTGGAGAAGGAGCTGGTGATGCTGAACTCATTCCAGCGAGACCTCCTGTAGAAGGGCTGAGACAACTGAGAAGCGTAATCCAAGACCCTGGAAACTGTGTGTGTGTCCGGATGCTGGTGTAAGTATGATGAAGGAGCAAAGGACAGTCGTGGCATGGGAAGACAGTGGAAAGAAAAGGAAGAGTGACTACTTAACTTTCCTTAGAGGTTGCTCAATCCTGGGCAAATCCCCTTTGCAAGTTGCATGAATGAGCCAAGGTATCTAAAGTTCAGTCCTGCCCCAGCTCTGAGGGAGGAGCGTCACCTGACCACAGGGTCTTATCACAGTCTGCTTCCCCGGCCCAAAGTGAGACTGGGACTTCCTGGATCCTGTATATTGTACAGGTGGCCTCATTTTAAGAAAATCTAATAAATAAAAAATTAAATTCTTGAATCAATTCCCTGAATTGGAATCTGATGGAGGGCAGAGGTCGTGTCTTATATTTCTTCCACATCCTTCACCCATTAAGCCCTCCATAAATACACATTGTTTCTCTACTAAATCATTCATCTCAGGGCTCTTGGAAGTAATGAGCTCCCAAGCACTCGAAAGATACATTTCTATTTTCAAAGATTTCCTGGCAACTCTTTATGGGTGTATCTATTCTTTAGTCAAAAATACATCTGTAGACAATTTTAGTCCAAGTGCACATATAACCAGACAGAATCAAATTCATGCATTCATAATGACTTATCATGGCATTGCTCTGTTGGGCAATTTTATTTTAATAGGCAAATATGTACTTTATAATCAATAATAATTCTATTCCTAGGTGCATAGGAGGAAAAAGGAGCATAAGACATACTGCTTATAGGAAACTGGTTAATTTTTCCAGGCAAACGGTTATAACCTTTTAAAAGTTTTCTTGGTTTTTATTTTTAATTTTTGGCCATGCCTCGTGGCATGCGAAATCTTAGTTCCCTGACCAGGGATTGAACCTGTGCCCCCTGCAGTGGAAGCTCAGAGTCTTAACCACTGGACAGCCAGGGAAGTCCTCTTGGCTTTTAGAAGAGCAAGTTTCTGGGACCCCAGGACCTGCTCAGAAGAGAAAATGAATCTGCTGAATTCAAAGAACTTGCATTCATTCCAGGTGGCCAGATTCTTCTCCGTTCCTCGTCCTCTGTTCCAGTAGAGCAGAGGTGACTCATCTGGTGGCAGTGGTCCTCCGTCTCTGGTCAGGGCGGGGGAGCTTGGGGCCAGCTGTGGGCTGTGCTGACTCGCTCCCCTCAGATCCTGATGTATACACACCACCGCAGCAGCCCTGCACTGCCCACGGGAGCCTTCCTACTCCCAGTCTTAAAAGGGTGAGAGCTTTCACCTCTAGAGGACTCTTTATTTGGTGCAATTAACCAAAAGTTGAGGCCCTTTTCCCAAAAATCTCTGTATATTTATTTTTTATTCTTTTGGAAGGGTAGATTTTAATGTCTGCTACTGTTGGGCTTATGGTTAGGTTCACAGACACAACCTCCCTTTTGGCATTTCTGTTGAATTCCAAGGAGCTGAGATGGTTCAGAGCAGGGTGGTGGGGGTGGGGGATCCTGTCCTATAAAGAGCTGGATTTTTCTTGCTCTTCGGTTTTCTAACTCCTCTTGGTGTATGTCTCCTTGTGCCATTGCTGTAGTACATTACGACCACAAATATGCCTCTCCCCAATGCAGTGCTGTGTAGCATGTTCCCAGAGAGATGAGTTGTTTGAAGTGAATACATTCACTCCTTGAGCCATGCTGAGAACAGACTTTTATGCACTTATACCTGTGTGGCCACCCAGGCTGTGAGCCTCTTGGAACTTTGGGGCTCGTCGTAATTCAAGGAAACCACTTTTATGCATAAATGAGAAATACATCCCTGGTTCGTGCATCACTGAGCGCTGGGCCATGAGGAAATGGCAGCCACAACTCACAGAATGAAGAAGAAAACCACAGCTTTGCCTGCAAAATTGGCTGCTTGAAGCAAAGTGTGCTAGCACTTTGGACAGGTTATATGCTCAAATTTGCTAAATCATTTATAGGAATCTCTTTTAAAAACAGAAATCTTTCCTTAAGCATCTGTGTTCTGAATTAGACACACCGCTATTTAAACTTCTTTAGTTTTTATTATTATGGTGAAGTGCAGGTGCAAGTATGGAAAAGCAAACGTTTGAGAAAAGCTATGGTTCTTATAGAGAGGCAGGGCTCAGTCTGCAATCATCTGATGCTTTGCAATGGGTGAGCAAAGAGCTTAAAGAATTGCATTCTCTTTAGGACAATGAGATTGAGAAATAGTCCATTATTTTGACTTGTTAACATAGGTAATGGAAAATGATGTCACCAATTCTCTTTAGGCACAAAGGTGTCACAGAAGTCCTTTGTCGTGGACTATTACTCTGGAGTGTGAACGGGAGCTGGCTGCAGCTGGCCAGGAAGAAGGTCTTGAAATCCAGCTAAAGATAAGAGAATTGGCCCAGGTCTGGGCAGGTGAGGAGTCAAGTCCAGAGAAGGCTACCAAGGCAGAAGGAGCAGGTAGATTATAGGAAGTAGGAATACAGATGTTAGAGAGTTGAATGCTGGTCCCTGGGTGGAGGTCAAGTTTTCTTTGCTTGCTTTTATGCTTCTTGTTGGGTGTGGATAGACCTGAGTTTACAGGTTCTAATTCCTGGCTGAAAGCAGATGAGAGATCTGTGGGCGATGGCAAAGATGATGACCACAACAGTGAGGATGGCAAGCACTTACCCGGTGATTACTATGCTCACTGTTGTAAACATTTTATGTATTTTAACTCATTAATTCTCACAGGGAGTCTATGACATAGATGCTAGTGTCATTCCCATTTTACAGGTGTGGACCAAGAGATAGAGTTTACATAACTTGCCTAAGCATAATAAATGACAGAGCCAGGATTTGAACCTAGGCAGTCTGTCCCCAGAGTGTGAGTCCATACTCATAACTCGATTTCTTAACATATATTGTCCAACGCAATTTGGCTAGCCTATTAAATACTTTTTCTGAGGAACCTACTATGTAAGTCAACTTGGAAGCATAATGCTTCAAAAATACCTGTGTTCTTTCCGCAAATATCTCTGGCAGCTGGGAAAACATGAAAATAGTCAGCCTCTATGATTTGACGTTTAAATTGTTTCCATTCTTATTTGCCTCAAGAATGTCCTCTGAATACTTCTTTTGCACTCCCCTTAAGCACACACCGTGGCTGAGCAGTGGAAAGAGATCTCTGGGAGCCCCTTCAGACTTTTGATTCTAATGTACTTAGCTCTTAAGAACTGACAGTGGGGGACCATCAGAATAACTTATCACTTTCTGAGCACTGACAACATAATAGGTGGTATTCTTGGCATTTTACCTGCACTATCTCCCTTAATCTTTGATCTGACTAATGAGGCAGGTACCATAATTCCAGTTTTACAGATGTGGAAACTGAGGCACAGAGAGTTCAATAATTTGCTTGCTCAACGTCCCTAAACAAGAAAGTGGTAAACCTGGGATTTAAACTTGTGTCGGGAAGACTTTAAAGTTCTTGCTCTTTACCACTGCAGTGCCGGTGCTTTAGAACCCGGTGACATTGGTCTGGATAACAATGTGAAAATGACTATGTCAATTTCCCAGGTGTATTGCAAGGAAGCAAAATTTGCCACCCAAAATACCTCTTTGCCATGTGGATTATTTTGAGCTGAAAACAATAAAGGCCCAAAAGACTCAAGAAGAAACTTGGACCTTCCCCCTTAGCTGCTTACAGAATTTAGATAGAGGGTCTGTTTTGTAATAGACCTCTCACCAGAGATATCCGCACAGAATCTGGGCTAAGTGTGGTAGGGGAAACTCTAGGCAGGTCCTAGAGATCAGAGTCCACTCTGTGTCCTGTTGTCTCTGTGTGGCTTAGCAAACATTTGTTTACCAAACATTTGCTTTTCCATCTTCATGTGAATGGCCTTCCTCCCCTTTGAAGCCCCAAACCCCTACCCTCAACATCCTCTTTTGTATTTAGCTGAAGATGGTATTTAAGGTGAGGGTTTTCGCCAGTTTGGCGAGTTATTCCATTCTCCTGGGCCTCTCCCATGTATACATGTTATTAAACTTTTGTTTGCTTTCTCATATTAATCTGCCTCATGCCAATTTTATTCTTAGACCAGCCAGAAGAAGGTAGAAGGGTGGAGGAAAATGTCTTCCTCCTTGACAGTAATTGAGAGATTTGTGATGTTTTTTCAGTGTGTCAACTTGGCTAGGCTGAACCACATTTCCCAGAATTCATTTTCTTGTATGTTTCTGGTGACAGAGGAACCAAGGGAAAATTCTTGGGAGATTTCGAGGACTGAAGGGAAGCAGTAGCCCTCCTGCAGCTCACACGTATGGTGGCCGATTTGTGTGAAACAGCAGCTAGATCTGCAACACTCTCCTTCCCCTGGACCCTGCTTCAGTTTCTCTGACTCCTGGGCCAGGTGTATGTGTGTTTAGCTCTGTGACGAAGGGTCCAGCTTCTGCCCATCACCAAGGTCAGGCACAGTTTTTATATACCCTTGAGGGGTTTCAGCTCGGGCCTATGGCTTCCAGCGTGCCCTTGATATCCTTTACTTTACAGCTATCTTCTCTTTTGCCCTGTAGACATCCAGCTCCAGCATCAGATGTAGAGACAGAGACTGTTTATCTACCTCCACAGTTGCACGTGACCGATTCCCTGGAACGAATCTCTATTGGTTCTGCTTCTCTGGTTAAACCCTGACTGCAATGGTCCCCTGCATGTCCTCTCTACTATGTGGTCCATGTCCCAGCATGAAGACCACTACTTAGGCTCTATATTCCATTATGCTATTCCATTATGCTATTCTTTTTGATTCTTACCTATGATTCTTACCTTGTTTACAAGGCAGGAACTCTTGTCCCATTTTACAGAAGGTGAACCTGAGGTCCTGTGAGGTTTGATGTCTTTCCCATAGATTGCACAGGATTAGGACTATTAAAGAGAAAACTGCAGGCTCGAAATGGTGTCACCTGTGCTAAAACCCATGATACCATACCTAGATCGAATACCTGACCTAATTTGCAGTTTTGACCTTCCCAGGGATGTAGTCTTAATCGGCCAGTCTGGAATTTTCTGGTCAGCACCAATGAGGTAATATGTCACATGGGCCCTCTCCATTACCCACCCCAAAGGAAGAAGGGATGGTCTGCATGATAGACCCTCACCCTTCCCCCCAAAAGAATGTGACCTGGCCAGAAACAATCTTTTCTTTGCTATTGCTAATAGCTTCCTTGCCTCAGCCTCCTGCCTATAAAAACCTTTGATTTTGTACCCCCTTTCTGAGTGCCCATCTATTTGGTAGCTGGGATGCTGCCCGATTCATGAATCATTGAATAAAGCCAATTCGATCTTAGTATTTACTCGGCTGAATTTTGTTTTTTTTTTAACACATTCCAGGCCATTGGACCTGGAAGTTAAGTGTCCTATACTTAGTCTGAGTTTCAATATCATGATTTTTCAAATTGATGCACATACATTTGGTGTTCAATCTTATTGCCTGGGTCAGCCTTTTGTCTGTAGTTTAAGCTGAGATTTCTTAGTGAAAGTCAATTATAATGGAGCTTGATTTCATATTTCCTCCTATCTGTGTTTGAAAATAACCTGCTTCTACGGACTGACTGTCTCTGTCCCCTCAAGATTCATATTTTGAGATCTTAACCCTCAATGTGATGGTATTAGAAGTTGGGGCCTTTGGGAGGTGATTGGATCATGAGGGTGGAGCCCTCATGAACGGGGTTAGTGCCCTTATGAAAGAGACTCCAGAGAACTCCCTTGCCCTTTCTGCCAAATGAGGACACAGCAAGAAGATGGCATAAAAAGGGTTAATACCTCTAAGTGCAGGAAATTCCCTCTTACATGGCTACACTACCATCCTTACTATTGACTGGAACTCCCAACTGTTTTTGGAAGAAGGTGAGAAATGTGAACAGGAAAAGAGTAGACCAGGCCACATGGAAAAAGAAGAAGGAGGAGAGGGGTATTTTGAACAGCTCTCAAGTTGAAACCTCTCAATAGATGTTAAATGATAACAGTTCTCCTTAAGGTTTTAACAATGGAATGGGAGGGAAGAAGTTTTCAAGATGCAAGGGTCAGGACCACTGTGGGTTTGATCTGTGTGAGCACAGAGCCTTTAGGAAAAACTGCTCTCCTGAGTTTGCTGTCACTTTGAAATTAATTGAACAATATCGTAAAGTAATAACTTTAAAATTTGGGAACTGGCTAGTCTCTTTATTTCATTGATTCCCTCTTCCACACCCCTCCCACACCCTTCCTTATTGTTTGGTTCAACTGCTCTGTTTTCCTGCTCTGCTCCGTGAGTGACCTCGGTCCTGCCACATTTCCTTGGTCATCACACACACTGATCATGAGCCTGAGTCCAGCTATTGAATCCAGGGGTTCTCATTGGTTAGATGTAACCGGGGTTTCTAGTGCTGTTACAAAGCTTATCCGCTCAGGTTATTTCTCAATATCAAATCACAGAAGAAAAACAGGATTCCCCTGCTTAATACAGGTAGGATTACACTTGGGAGCACTGATGATTTAAGCAAAGACTTCCCACCTACAGCCAAATAATTGATGGCTTAGCCATCTGCAAATAAACCAATGTTTCAATCTTGGTTCAAAAGGGTCATATCACCTGCAGTTTCCAAACAACCGAATATTCCCCCAAAGTAAAATACCAAACAATGAGAATGAATACTTGCAAGTTAGCTTTTTATTTCTCCCCCATTCAATAAACTGGAGGAGCCTGTCACTTGTTATGTTACTAGTTCTGTGTGACTCTGGGGTGGGTCCTGAGAAGGTGGCCAGATTTAATCTGTAGTTTGTTCCCATGTTGTCTTCTCACAGCTGGAGAAGAAAGTCCATCCCCACAGGGTCATAAATACCAATTTCTTTATCAGTTAAATCTAATCATGTAACAAGACACAAAGGGTTTTTGACTTTCCTTGGAAAACTGGGAGAGTGTTTTTGAGGCAAATAAAACAAAAACTTAGATGTTTTTCTGTCTTTTGTTAAATTTTCCATCAATTTGATCCAGGCTTGCGTATCAAAGATTGCTTTCTATTCAACTTCTTGTCCCAGTTCTAAAAATACTATGCATACACTCCTCAAGTGTAATGTGTATATACATTTATATGTGTAAATGCACACACACACACACCGTTAAGTCATTTCTATTTTGAAGAGCATTCAGACTGGTGGTCTGCCTCAATGTCTAAAGAATAGTCAACACGCTACTTGAATTATGCTACCGCCTGAGCCCTCATTAGTTCTCGCCTAGACCTCTGTGATCGATTCCTGACTAGACCTCCTGCATTCACCCTTGGCTCCTGATAGCCACTTTCTACATAGCAGCCAGAGTAATTTAAAAACGTGAACCAGACCATATCACTCCCTCACTTATCACTTTCTGGGAGCTTCTCCTGCAATAGGAGTAGAATCCAAATGCCTTACCACAGTCTATACAGTCCTATGACCTGCCTTTCTCTCTAACCCATCCTCGTAAGGATACCTGGCCTTCATTCTATTTCGGGATAAAGATCCCTTCTGCCTCAGGAGCCCTTCCACTCTCTTCCCCAGACTTCAGCAAGGCCAGTTTTTTTTTTTTTTTTTCTATTCATTCAAGTCTTTAGCTCAAATGACATTTTCCAAGGTAGGCCCTCCCTACTCACCCTGGCTAAAGTAGCTCCCCCCGTCAATCTTTATTCTATTACTTCATTTTTATATTCTTTATGGAATTTGTCACTGCCAAAATTACCAGATGTAGTATTTGTGAAAGTGTTTGTTGTGTGGTACCCTCCCAAGTATTCAAGTGCCATGAAGGTAGTGTCCTTATCCACCTTTCTGTCACTGTAGTGTGGTGCCTAAAATCGTACAGACATATTCTAGGGGCTCAGAGAATTATCTGGTGAGTGGATGAATAAGTGAATAATTCTACTCTAAAAACAGTGTTGTATAAACTTGTTGATTTGGTGCCAGCTTTTTTATTTTGAAAAACTTTAATCATAATTACCGGTGCTGATTGGCACTTAGGGAATGTTGTAGTTGGAAATATTGTTCAAACATTATTCCAAGGAGACATTCCCTTAGCAACATCCCTGACAAGGAATCATCTAGTTTCTATTAAAATACCTCCAGTGTTGAAAAGCTCACTCCTTATTTATGTGTTCAAAGATTAGACAACTCTGGTTTTTTCCCCTTAAAATAAAGTAAAATCTTCCTATTATGTTGAATATTAATCCTAGTTCTGTCTTGAGGGGGTGTACAAGATAAGTCTTTTTCCTCTTCCACACAGAAGAACTATCCCATAGAGTCTTCTCTTGGCCAAATTTCTTCTCTAACCTCAGTAATTCCTTACATGACACTTTTACCAGACCCTTCATTGTTGTAACATTTTAAAGAAATGTTTGCTTCCTTTTCCTTTCCCCTGAATGCGTTCTTCTTTGGCAGCATTCCTATTAAATTCTGCCACCCAATGTAGAGCACAATAGAAAGCGATCTGACTATGGAAAAAAAATCAGGGATCTGAAAAATCATAGAGAGGTTGAATGTTGTAAGAGTTCCCTAATTATAGATTTAAGGGAAAGGAATCATGAGAGGCCACTGGATTTCTCTCTTCATGCCACCATGGAGATGGTGGGCTTTGCACGTGTCACTCTTTCTCCTTGGACCCTCAGTAGGAGAGCATTTATTCTGGAAGAAAGGGCGTCCTTCACTCTTTGACTGTATGTCTGCTACATCTTCAGTCTGAAATTGTAACAAATATAGATTATTTTTCCAACACTTAATATTGCTTCAAAGGCCACAGTTCATTCCTTCCTGGTCCCCTCCCAACTTGAATAACAACCACAGTACAAAAGCTGGATTTATTGTAGGAACAAAGTGGTGACTCTCCTTCAAATAGAAAAGTGATCAAATGGATAATCTCTGCCCCTTGGATTTCCCTGAAATTACTTTGGTCTGTACACTTTGGATGGCATGGGATTTAACTGGCTGTGTTGAAATGGCTTGAATGGATTCCAAGAAACCACTGAAGTCGGAGTAAAAACAAACAAACAAACAAAAAACACTTTAAAAAGTTTTAAAAAGTAGCAGGTCAAGAAATGTTTATTTTTTCTTCTGTCCCAAATGACTAGGTTTCTTAAAATCTATTTCTGTAGAGTTAAGATCTGTTTTGAAAACTGAAATTCATTTGACTCTATTATCTTAAGTGGCAGTCGTTATTTCCTGAGAAAATAGAGTTATTCAATGGACAGTGTTGTCCCAATCATGGGGTAATTGATTTTATGAAGGTCCATGGTTTGGGGACCCCTGTGTTGTTGGCCTATGGGCAGGGAGAGAGAAGGTGGCTTCACAAGCCAAAAAGGGACAGGATGCCCTCAGACATAGTTCAGTCATTGAAATACTCACTGCCAGTGTCTTACCCAAAGCACAGAGTTGGACAACATTTTCTACTTCCATACACACCTCTTGGCTGGTCTTGGACTTGGACAAGTGATTTCCCACCCAAACCTGCACTTAATCTCTATTTAAGGCATATAAAATTTTACAGCAATTGTGATAGTGGATAGAAGCTATGAAATTGACTGGAGTGATACCTCTGAGGGCCTCTTTTAATGAGTTTCACTAATAGACTCTAGCTGTCCTGGTACTTCCTTGAAGGTCAGGTGGTCAACTGCTGTGGAACACAGACCTCACTAAGCTGGAAATTCCAAATGGATCCAGTTCAAAAATTTTTTTTTACCTTCAAGGTTATTCATTTGGGCACATTTGCAGGAAAAGAAACATTTTAATACCAGGAGTATCATTGATTCTAGACATCTGTGTTTAAGGATTCTAGAAGGGAGAATTTGAATATTTTTAATTTTCTTTGATACTCATGGTGTTTTTATGTGATCTTTATTAATGAGTTGTCCTTGATGGAATGAAGAAAATGGGGGAGGGTATATGCAAGAAGATAAATGAGACAACAGCGATGTGCCTAAACCCAGACATGCTGTAGAGACTGGAGCGAGAATTTGAGAAGATGAGCTAAGTGGATTGGTAGAGTCCAAAGAAATTATCGTATTATCTGTTTAATATTTCTCCAGGGAGAAGATGCACATTTTGCTGGAAAAGAAGCCAGGGCAGATTTATTTGGTAATGTGTGGTCCATCTTCCATGACTGGAGAAAATTAGATCTCCATCCATGAGGTAGAGCTGGTAAATGTATGTTGGAGCTCTTTCTTTCGTTACTGGAATGTCAGCGCTCAATGTCAAAATCTAGAGCTCCTAAAGACAGTATGAGAAACCAAAGATATACATGGCCTAAAAAATGACATTTCTTTGCTAAAGATGGTGGACTTTTCCAGGAGAGTGTTCTACTGCTGTTGCTCATGTAGAGATTTTTTCACTTTAGTGTTCTTGAAGAATCTAAATAGGGTGAGAGGATAATAAAGGTAATAAAAGTTGCAACAGTTGTGGTCATTGGTGTTCGTGGTCAAGATTCTTAAACCTAAGTCTTTGTCTTAAAATCAAAGAGCAAGTGTAAACAGAGTCTTTTGTGAGGGAATGTTTTGTACCCATTTTCGAGCTAGTGCTCTGGAAGGAATGTAAAACAGAGTGAAAATTACACGTAGAAACAAAGTTCTGTTATCTTCATAGACAATTTCTTCTCTTGGGATAAATCAAGACCACCCGTCATTGTAAGGACACTTGTTGTGATGGAAAGGTGGGAGGCAGAAGACCTGGTAGCTTTAATTTTCCCCTGGATGCAGACAGCCAACATTACTTTGCTCTACTGTTTTCTTGTTTAGCAATTCAGGCAGGCCCGTCATTGTTCTTTCATTAGATTCTGACTCTTTGCTTTGTCTATATGGCTACCTGGCATCTCTGTTCATCTGTGTGTCATAGCCTAGGTTAGTTCAGGTTTCCATTTCTGCTCTCTCACTTACAAGTTGTGCAGCGGTAGCGATGTCTCTTAACTTAGCCCGGAAAACAAAGCCTGAGGCCGAACTCTGCGTGTTATCACTTTAAAGGGAGATGCTATCCTAGAGAAATAATAGTGAAGGGAAAAGAGAGTGAGGCAGCATAGGAGGAAAAGAGCAAATGTAAAGGGATATGCTCCCAAGCTGGCCAAAGCTTTGTGACTAGTAGGGTCGATCGTTCCATCTTTTAGGACATCTTCAGGGGTGCCCTGTGAATGATCATGTCTCAGAACAGTCCACCTGTGGGAAGGGAGAGAGGAGGATTTATCCATCAGCTCCCATCTCCCATTGGTCAAAGTTTGCCCCACAACTCCTTGCACTTCTGGGTTGTACCAGCTGGTCCTCGTATAGCCGCAGTGGAAGCCCAGACCCAAGAGAGCTGCTCTGCAGTGAGCCACAGCAGCCAGCCAGGGGCCCGTTCGGCCAGCCTTCCCGCGCTCTGCAGGACCAGGCGCACTGGTGCACATGCACGAACACCAGGAGGCTCTTGCGGCACAGCCCCCCTCGTGGGACTAAACCAAACCCTGCTTGGCAAGAGGCGGAAAGCTCTGGGTGGGAGGTGGGAAGAAAGATGCTTTCAGTCATGTCCATAATGACATCGGATTCCAGGAGCAGCTGCTGCAGGGGGCCCAGCTGGCCCAGCACATGGACCGGCACCACGAAGACAGATGAACCTTCCACCTGCAAAGATCCAAACCTCTCCTCGTGGCCTACCAGGCAATACTTGGTGCTGGGCAAGGTTCCTGATGGTCATGAGCAACAGGAAGCTGTTACCAAATTAGGTCGTATGGACCCTGCTCAGGCCCTCTGCCTCAGCGGGGAAAGACTCTATTTCCATTTGGGTTCGAGCAGCCAGTAACAAAAGCGAAGCTGAGGTTGATTCAGCGTAAGCTTTATACAGAATGGAGAAGCAGGAACTTACTTCACAGCTTAATTTGTCCCCCATGTGGCAAGAAGGATTTGATTCTAATGAGTGAAGACAAAGGGAAGAGGAATGAGGCTAATGATGGGGAGGCATATATATTAGTCTACTGGGGAAGGGGCAGGGCTTTTTTGAAGGAGTGGGGTACCACCCTCTTTTTATTCTTTTTTGGTCCTTAATGCCTGGTCATGGCTGCCGGTAGGTGTGTCATTTAACACGCTAATGTAGTAAAATCAGTGTATAGTGAGACTCAGGGTCTGTTGTAGGTCAAATTCATCACCGTCTTGGTCCCAGCTGGTGCCATCTGATTTTTTGGTCTGTGTCCCTATAGCTTCCTTTCTTATCTCAGAACCCTGTGAATTAAAGATTTATGTTAACTCCTGCTAAAGGTGAGGGTTGGCAGGTTTTGAGCAAGGACCTGGCACAGCTCTGGCAACAGAATTATTTCTGAGTGAATCTAGGGCAGGAAGGTTGCATAACTAGGGTCCAGCACATTACACATCCTTTCTAAACCTTGGTTTCTTTATGGGTAATGAACCGTAGCTACTATTTCTTCTTCTTCTCCATTACATGCTTCCTTCCACAACATACTCTCTCCAACCACGTGCGCTGCTCAGCTCTAAGTCTGAGTGCTTGGGGTCTCTTAGCCTTGGGATCTCCTCTTTTGCCAGGTTTTCTAAATTGTTTCACTGCTGGTTTGCAAGGATCCTAACAACCCATCCTCTTGGATGATGCTTCCTCTGTCTAAATGGAGTGACTCGCGTATTTCTTACCTTCCAAGCAAAATATATGAGCATGTTATTTAGGTTCTCCTAACGCTTTGTTTATTTGACAATGACTGCATTTGGAATGTCCTTCTGAAATATTGTGGGCGTTGATATTGCCAGTTTTATCTCTTGAAAGGAAGTGTCTCTTATGAGCAGCAGCAGAGTTCTCTCCATAGGAGCAAACTTATCAAAGCTTTTGGCTGTTGACGTTGAGGAAGTAGGCATACTCCTTCCTGTTACTGTTTTTCTTATTTTGATTTATTAATATTCATTAATGTCCCCTTATTTCCTCTGACCCTCTTACCTAAGGAGGTTTTTCTTTCTGTTTAACCCCATGGCGTGACTCCTTAATAAGGTAACAAGCTGCCCTACAATAGAGAAATGGATGAGACGTACCTCTACTCCTCCCCCAACACCACAGGACAGGCTCAACAGGTCAGGGCTGCAGTTTGGGTCCCAGGGACCAGTGCTGGGTAGAGGAACAAGGAAGTCACCATCTGGGTATCCAAGAGTGGACAAGTCAATGGATGATTCTGGACCACTGTCCTTAGGGAGCATGGACGCGTAACGCGAGCAGAGGCCAGTGCTGCCATTAAATACAAGGGGCTGCCTTCAGGTTGGCCGATGAGAGACAAAGTCAAGAGTTAGGAGCTGGGTGGAACCAGAATGAGACCAGATCAGGAACAATAAAAGAAAGTTTGGGACAACTGCAAGAATAAAGCTAGAGCATGGTAACTTGACTTTAATGGCCATTGGCTGGACAGAAGTCAGCATGTGAGAGTGGTGACATAGATTAACAGTACAGCATCTAATCGGGGTAGATCTGATGTGTGACCAGGACTGCCCATGTGGAAGGGATCTTTTAACAAGAGACACACCTGCCCTCAGATCTCCAGCAGCCCACAAGCACTGAGCTATACATTGATGGAAAAAATATATATGTAACTAATTCCAATTTGGTCAAGGAAATAATACAGCAGGAGGTGAAGTTTGCCCTCTTGGCTTGGCTTTCTCCCTGCCGGGTGAAGTATATATTCCATCGCTGGTCAATGCAAAGCAGCATTTTCTACCCTATCCTAGACAAATAATAGTGAAGGGAAAAGAGAGTGAGGCAGCATAGGAGGAAAAGAGCAATGCATACACCTTAGCCATACACCCATGCATACACCTTAGCCCGCTCTGGCCATAGGCAGAAGGCCAGCGAGCCTTTGTTTCATGCTGTCTCAGAGTATGTCATGCTCCCTTGGACAGGCAACCTCCTCTTCTTGTTTTTGGGATGGTGACTTTTCAGCTCACAGCCTGGGTAAGGAAGCCACATTTCGTTAATGTCAAATTTACTCTGAACTTTGCTGGCCTCAAAGTTCATGTTGTGGAAACTGTAGCCCTTCCCATGGCTTGCATATTTTACATCTATGGATTACATTCAAAAAGCCAGAGTTTAAACTCATGGGAAAAAATAGCTAAATTGATGACTCATTTTAAATCAGAAACTTTCAACCAGAGAAATAGTATGCTACAGAGTAAGCAGGGCCGCCCCACGCATGGCCCCCTGCCCTTTGCTTGGATCAAGGAGATTTTCAAGTGTCTCTTTGAGAGAGGATGGAGGAAGGACGGAGCGGAGGCCCAGCTGCGTGGACCCACACAGCAGATGGTCCTCGAAACACAGGCAGCCTGAAGTTACTCTCCACTGGGCTCTTCTGACTGAGCTACTGAGTCCTGCAGCCACTTGTCATGCTGGAGAGGATTGTTTAGGAGGAAAATGGGGTGGGTTTTTCTTGCTTAATATTTCTGTACTAGAAGGCCATGACCCATCTTTCTTATTGCACACACTTTTATTTATACACCACAAGGAATAATTTCCAACTCCTTCTCCCCACTCCACTCCTTCGCCAGAACATATAGAAACGTCCATGTTCAAAATGCAAGGCTCTTGTTTTCTTGGCTGAATATCAAGATTTTTGCAGATTGTCAACTCCTTAAGAGGGGAGAAGCATAAAATCCAGCTGTAGAAACCCACAAGAGACTTCACATGATCCAGGTGTTTCTAGTTTTCTTAGGAAAGAAGGCAGATGTCTATGCAATGCCTGACCAACCGTATCTGGAAGGTATTGCCCGATAACGCTAGGTTGCTGATCACGGTTTTGATGGGGGTTGTGAGTGAGTGAGCCCACAGTGTGTAACAACTACATCGGATTTATCAAGATTGGTTTTGTAGTGGTGTTCTGAAAGTTTGTGACCTTATATGTATCCAACTCCCATCTTACCCAGTGCTCGTAAAAGTGGATTTGAAAGCAATAAACTTGTAAAGACAACATGGTGGGATGGAAAATGCAGGGAGTGGGGAGAGATGGTTTTTAGCCTCAGTTCTGCTACTTGTCAGCCATGTGTCTGTGGGCAAGTCTTCAATCTTTTTGATCATCATTTTTTCAATCCATAAAACTAAGAAAATAATATTTTCCCTACATACCCTACCGTAAATGAAGCATTGTGTTGGGGACAGATTCATTTATATGGATAACTTGGACAAAGCTATGGATAAAGCATTTAGCAGTCTGTAGGCTTATCTGTTCAGTCTGTAGTAATGTTCTGACCCACCACTCATGGACCAGATATGGTCTACTATATGTTTAGACTGTATTTTTTAGTGGTTAAAATTAAACTAGTTGGGCAGAATGAACTAATTCCCCAGAGTGAATGACAAGCCACCTGCTAAAATCTTCCTCATCCAACCTCAACTGCTACCTGCTTCTCAAAGCAATCCAAGCTCTTTTAACCTGTAACGACTCCCAACACTGGCTATTTCCGTGGCCGCTCTTCTGTTAGTCCTGACCATGGCTAATGGTCATTTGGGAATATGTCTTCCTTCCAGGGCCAGGAACCTAGCCTTAGTCAGTCTTATACCTGCCCACCTTAACTTCTAGAGTAATATGCATGCAGGTGTACAATAAACACTTTCTAAATTGAATTACTTCATTTCTTTAGTAGAGTTGGCAGGGGAGAGAAAAATGGTGGTGGCTGCTAAGGAGCATGTGGTGTGGGTGGAGGATGGCATAGGGAAAGAAAATCAGAGTAAGCGTCAGGGAACTGGATGGTAATCCAAGCTTTGCCACTCTGTTACTGTACTGTGGCCTTGGCCAAGTCACTGAACTCTCTGAATGTTTGTTTCTTCTTCTTTATAATGAGAGAATGGGATGAGTTGGCCTTTAAGGCTCCTTGTTTTATTCTACCTTCATCTAAGCTAAGGTGCTGAAAAGAACTTCAAGCAAATGAAGAAATGTTTTAAAATGATAATCAGCCAATAGGGTGATTCCAAAGCAATAGACATCTACTCTGTTTTGAGTGGTAAGCATTATTTTACAAAAATATGGTATTCAGGGTAAGGAATTTATCAAATGTATCTGTGAACAGTTTAAAATTAAAAATCTAGCATTATAGGAGTAATCCAAGATTATATCCACTTGGACTATTGTACAAGTTGCAAAGTACATTATACTAAAAATAAATATGAATTAGAATTTAATAAAGTCTGAATTTTCGTGGTTCAGACTTTACGTACATTTTTTTTCTTCATGTCTTCACATTAGTACGTTTTGGAGTTATACCTGAAACTTGAAGTATCTTCTAAAATAGCACAGGTATGAAATGTATCTTTATTAGTGGAAAAGGGCAGACCTCTTCCACATATGTTGGCTAGTTTCAGTTCCAAACTGCAGGACTTTCTCTTGTGGAGTAAAAGCAAACTTCATACGTACTTAATTGGAATCTTTGGGTGGTATGCACTGCACCAAATTATTTTATTGCTGGGTCCTTGTAATTTATTGAGACCACTGTAATATGATCTTGTTGGATCATATATGTACATATATAAACATTTCACATCTCTCTATATCAATTGTACTGAATCTGCAATGTAAATTTGGCAATGCAGTCAACTTTACAATCCTTTTATCAAGATTGACTTTCCATCTATCTCCTTAAGGACCAAGAAAGAAACTCAATAAATTTTAAGGCTCTTTTTTTTTCTTCTTTTAAATGCAGTGGAATCTTTACCAGATGAAGTCAACCCTTAAATGAGTGAACTATTTCCATTGTCCAGGTGTCCAAGTAAATTTAAAGCAGAGGGTGTTTTTGACAGCTTTGTTAATGTAGCTCTTTTTTTTTTTTCCTTCTTGCTGGCAATTCAAGCATAATTGAGGTCTAGTGTTGAGCTTTAAATATGTTCTTGAGACGTGAAAAGGAAGCTTGATGAGGCGTGTACAGCAGCATAACCTCTCAATTATTCACACATTTATATGACTGTAATCACCAAGGCCTCTCATTGTAAATGTTATGAACACTTTTATAACCAGACATTGATATGAGCTAATGGGCAGTGAATTGCAACTCAGATGGTGAAACTACAAATAGTAATCAGAGTATGGTCAGGGCCATCAATCATAATTAACATCACCATTGTTCATTTCTAAAATCTCCGATGTTGTATCAGTCACACGTAAGAATTAGCCGAGTAATTTCCAAAACTTCAACTCAAAACGTCATATGTGTTTGGCAATGACTCTAGAGCCTCCATACTACTCACTGGCTTAGTTGAGGACGAGGAAGGCTACAGTTTTTGTGTGTGCTCTTTTAGAGTTAAGTGATTTAGAAGGTCTCTGTCTATCATTCAGCAGGATGTAACAGCTGTGTTTACTAAAGTGTCCAAATTTGGATTCGACTGGTATAACAATAGCTAACAAGATGGGAGGAAAATCCTGCAAAAATGTTATTAGTGCCCCTTACCTCCCTTTGTCCTTTCCTCCCTTCCTGCCTACTATCAATTAATTAATTGAATCATTCAACAAATACTGAGTCCTGGGCCAAACACTGTCCTAGGCACCAGGGAAATGACCCAGACACACTCTCTCACTGCCCTTGTAGAGCTTAGGCTCCAGTGCCTTAACCAAGATTTTGAGTATTCCTGAATTCATTTTATCCTGGACACAATCTCTAAGTCATGTAAAAAAAAAAAAAAAAAAAAAAGAGCAATAGGTTGAAGTGTATTCTGTTAGAATTTAAGTCTGGGTAACAACCACTTCCTTCTCCTTCCACGGTGGATTGAGAATAGAGATGTAAACTAGAAGATTCTGGTCATTTTTTGTTTCTGTCCTTGAAACAGTTGAGGAGATGGCTGAGAAGATAATAAGGGACTAGGCAATTGCTTAAAAACAACATTTTGAAAGAAAAAGCTCCCGACAGCCGTGCCGCGCAGTTTTCCTATTTCTTGAAAGCTCTTAGGATAGGCAGCAACGGACGTATCTATTTCCAGATTAAATGAATCAGAGAGACTGTGTGTTTAAGGTCCACCGTGGATTGAAAATCACATACAGTTTATTACACATCAGTTAATGTAAGCATAATTATGGGTAACAAATGATCTTTCCTAAGTCCCTTCTCACTAAGGATTGTTGAGAATCCAGGCCAAGGATAGCTAATAAAAGACATTGATACAGATACTGGAAATAATGACATACTAATAGCAGCCCTATGTCCCTGACACATGTTTCTTCTTTTGGGTCTTCTAGTGGCTCTTTGAGTGTCACCCTTACTCTTCTGCAAACTGTTCTGGCATATGATCATTTCCATGTCTCAGGGCCCCAAGAGCATTTGGTCCAGGTTTATTTGAAGCGCAGTTTTGTTGTTATTGTTGTTTAGTTTTAACCAATTTTGTTTCCAGGGATACCTTGCTCCACCCATTTTAGTGTGAAAAATGCTTGCTTCTAATCACTCATTCGCAGGGAATGCCATCTTTTTTTTTTCTGTGCACTCTTATAGTCTGAGCTTTTTTCCTTTCAACCAAAACGTACAAGGGAGAAGACTTTTACCTTCGAATTTCTTCCAGATTGAAGTTAAAACAGAGTTCTCCATTAGCTGGAAACACAGCTGCCATCACCCGTCTTGCATCAGCTCTTAAGTATCCTTCCCAAGAGTGGCAGCTCCCTGGTCGAGCGTTTTGTCAGTTTCATGCCCTCAGTGTTGTGAGCTGTGCTTGGACAGGTCCCCTCACAGCCGCTGCCCTGATGAATCAGTGACTCCATTGTCTGACAAGACCAGATTGGACTGATGGGGTACATGGGATCCAAGAATGGCCTGTCCATAGTCTTGGTGGTCACCTCCAGCAGGGATGTCTGGGTGGAAAAGAGGAGACATCCTCTCTCTGCTGTCTTTTTGGAATTTAGAATTGAGGACAGGGCCTGAGGAGAGTAGCGTTAGCAGTAGAGCTGAAAGGTTATGGGGTAGACTTGGGGCCAGGACAGCAATTATTAGCTGAAAACTTGGGGATAAATATCAAGAGAATGGGGAGAACAAAGCAGAGATGCACTGAGAAGGTGTGAGTGGGCATCTATGAAGTTCTTGAGAGAAAGGGAAAAGAACAGACTCACGGACAGACACAGAAACAACCACTGCAATTCCTGACTGCTGTCTGCTTCCAATTTCGCCCATGCTTCTTACTTTGCGGCACCTGGAAAGAGGCACCTTTGCCCCTTGTGACCAAACATTAGCGAAGTGTGGTGAATTTTGTTGAGTATTGCAGCAACAAGATAAGTTAACTAAAAGATATCCGATGTCATCGCCGCCCTCCTGCTACCACTTGCCATCTGCTGAATTTTCTTCTAAATGCCTTGATATTAGAATGTAGTTAGAAAACCGCTGGAAGTTGTTTTCTCCTTTGTTGATGCTCATTAAAAAAAATCAGATACCATCCATATCAGAACTTAGAGGTCCATATTATGTAGTCCTTTGTTATTTCATTTTAATGAATGCTTTATGGAACCAGTAAGTTGTTACATATGATATAAAAATAGGCTATAATGAAGTTTTGTGCTGAATACATGATCTGGAAACCACAAGACGTTTGTATTTCACCCTCATGGTGTGATAGCTGCCAGAAGATTACTCTTAGTGGGGAATGCCACGTTCTGAAGGCAGTTGAATATAGAACTCAATCCTCTGTGGGGTTAAGTGAAAGAAGTGTATTCCAGAGCATTTACATAAATAACTATGTTACTGTTCAATTGTGTGGTTGCCTGTCTCTGGAGAATATGGTTCAGCAATGGGATATAATAAAGCTTTAATTTCGGCAAGTGTAGGATATCACTCATGAGTAAGGTAGGTCTTCCCAAACAAGCTGCTATGTAAAATTTATAGCATCCTTGCTCACTCACGTACTTCTCTTATGCAGTGTATTTATCTTCTTTAATTAGCTTTCCATGCTTGTGTGGACATTATTCTTTGTTTCTGTCATCACTTCAGTTGCCATGGAAGGAATGGATGGCTTAGGCTGGGGTGGAACCTAATGCCATCTGTAAACATGAAGGTGAATAACTTCTAGAGACATAACTCATGTGGTCCAGTGGATAACAGGCGTTCATGTGTATTTTTAATATTCATGCATTTGATCATCCTTGGTCTATATTCCCTACCCAGACCCTCCAACTGCACACACACACACACACACACACACAAACCAACCTAACATTGAGTTAGAAACTGTGTTTGTTTTTGTTCAGACAATGAAAAGGGAAATTTTCCTGGGGTAGAATATTTCTAATGGTATTTTTTTTTCCTTTCGAATTTTAAACTACAGTAGGCACGCTGAGTGCCTTTCTTTCAGTACTGGAGGCATCCATCACCCTGTGCAGAGACATTATCTGTTTCATAAACACAGTGGGAGTGCCATGAAGGGGTCCGTGACCTGGAGCCCATCTTGCTTTAATAATGGCTTAACACTCGTAAAAGATTTTTAATGGCTACATGAGACGTATTTAAATATTAAACGCCATTCCTCTCGGTTGATTCACGAACCCCAATGAATAGGACTCCTTCGTCGCTTCCAAGGTTGAAGAAATGTGCCTGGCTTCTCACGCCAGAGAGTGAGCAAAACAAACTCATGAACGGAAACACCTCGGCTCCGCCCTGCTCACCTCGCTGCAAACCTGAGAACCCACTGCCCCACGTGCTCCAATTCAGAAACAAAATTGTTTGATACCCACATCTAATCCTGCTCTAGGAGAATGAGACTGTTTCCCCCCGACACGACCTTTTGGCTTCCATCCTAATGCGGTTCGTTTGCTTTGGTCCCCCAGACACAGTGCTGCATCCTGCCAGACGGATCACACCCCTGCTTGACGAACACTTTGTGCTTCTAAGTTTGAACAGACCGGCGCTCACGGTTCATCTGTGTAGTTAGGTTTCAGAAGGACTCAGGAGCTTGGCGACAATGCTGCACTTTTCCCAAGGCCTCATGATGGAAGGTAACATCACGTGAGACCCATCCTCTTTGTTCCATCACAGTGAGTCCTCCAAGGTCAGGGCCTGACATCTCCTTGCCTAACTGCATGATGATCCTGCATAGATGACGAGACCAGAACGAGCTCTATTTGCCTTTCTTTCTTGCCTTCTGCTGTGGATGTCGTATGGAGATGCTTTCATTTACAGAAGAGTTACAGACTTCCTGTGGGAGAAAATCACGGTGGAAAGGTATTTTCAGGTAGAGAGCTGAGGCTATGTGAGCCCAGAAGCGCTTGGGGTTTGGCAAGTTCTGTGGTATTTTTAAAAAAATATTTGGGGTACAGCAGAGCCCAAGATGTATTTTGCTCAAAGCGCCATTTCCCTTTCTTTTTCCAAATCTGTGTATATTCTGGGGAAATTTAATCTGTGTACTTTGGAATCATTTAACCCTCATTCATCAAAACATTGCAAGGTAAATACTAGATCTGGGTTCAAGAAATCTCTAGAGTTCTTTGATAAGCAGTTTTTTCCTTTGAACTCGAAAGTGAAGTTTTGCCAGCTTTGAATGAACCCTGAACCCAGAGCAGTACAGAGCTTACTTCTCAAATTATCTCCTAGCCAGTGTGTGGAGCTTTACATGTATCTAGTATAAAGCAATGGTGGGTACAAGGCTTTTGTGGGATGAGGCCCTCAGAAACAAACCTTGGACATTTCTGGGCTTTTCCTTTGGGGCCTCCTAGCACCCCTTTGGTTCTGCCAGCATGAGATCTCTCCTGGTGCAGCCACAGGCCCAGGTTCCAGCCATGGGCAGTTCTGGCCCTACCCATGCCTGGTGCTCTGAACCTCCCAATCCCATCTTTATTTAAAACTATATTTTGTCCATCATGGGGTTTAATGCACTAACTTTTATTTTGAAAACATTGCATTGAAATATTATTTATCTTGATTACTGAGTTTTTTTGTCACCCTCTTACATGTTGTACCTCACTTGCCTCACCCTAGTCCCAGCCTTGCCTTAAACCTGGGGCTTCCCTGTCTTCTTCATGCTGTGACTCACATCAAGCATGTGTATGCCATCCAGACAAACAGACAAACAGCTCCTACCTAGAGGGGTTGCTTCAAGGGTGTGGGGGCTTGGGAAGGGGTTCAGTTAACCTGGAAGCGTGTCTCTAATCCATTTGAGGCACCCTCCGTGTGCAGTGCGGGTGGGCACAGTGGCTGAGAAATTCTGCTCAAGCCCACCTTGGTTTAGCTGGACGTTCTCTTCCTGTGGACCAGATGGCCTGTATCCAGTGTGTTCCGTCATGTGCTGCTTCTCCCACCTGTCTGAGTTAGTGCTGAGGCCATGGGTTTGTAATTGCCCTCTTGTCAGGAAGTTATCTGTATAGTGCAGAATAAGGATGGAGTAGACACTCCTAGGACATAGTCTTTTCTCTTCAAAATGGTTATTTAATTTTAATCTCGTGCAGTTTGGAAACAAGAAACATTCTGTCCACTCTATTATGCATCCCAGTGATACCTAAGGGTAGATCCTGAGCCAAAGGAAAGGGAAGAAATTTGTGTTCACGTGGAATATTGTTGTCAAGACTGGATTTAGGGCTTCCCTGGTGGCGCAGTGGTTGAGAGTCCGCCTGCCGATGCAGGGGACGCGGGTTCGTGCCCCGGTCCGGGAAGATCCCACATGCCACGGAGCGGCTGGGCCCGTGAGCCATGGCCGCTGGGCCTGCGCGTCCGGAGCCTGTGCTCCGCAACGGGAGAGGCCACAACAGTGAGAGGCCCGCGTACCGCAAAAAAAAAAAAAAAAAAGACTGGATTTAAATTCAAGGTCTTTATATTCACAGTTGATGCCTTCATTATAATCATTATCACCAGCAGTGATTGTGTAATGCCAGACCTTATGTTGAGTGTCTTGTTAGGTGCATTGTGTCGTTTAATCCTTACCACAATCTGAGGTCGGAACTATTATCCCTAATTATAGATTAGAAAATGGGTTTTGAGAAGTTAAATAGCCTCCCCAAGATCACCCTGATAGGTAAGAGTGGGATCCAGAACTTTCTAACTCAAAGCTCTGGTTTTTACCCGTCCTTCTGCACACCTCCTGATGTATAGTCCTCACACTGGAAAAAAGTCAGTTTCCCCTCTTTTTAGGGGCATGCTGATGGTAGTCTTTCACACTAAGACACTAGATAAATAGAATGCTGTAATTCTTTCATTAAAGTTTTGATTTCAATGTTTTTTTCAGATTATAATGAAAAAATGCTCAGAGTCTAATTTATAGCAAAGCCAAGTCACTTTGCTTTCCCATGTTGCAGGCTTCACAGTACTTTTCTTCTAGAGTTCAGAAGCCAAGGTTCATCCAGACAGCTGCCCCTGATCCAGTTTCTGCACGTCTAGATGGAATCAGACAGACAGCAAATTATTGTAAAAGTTTTGGGGTTGGGTTGAGGGAGAGAAAGCTCTAAAGCATTCAGGTTCAGCTGGTAATAAGAATGTCTGTCCGCTCTCCTTAAAATCCTGGGTGTAGACCTACTGTGTATTCGTTGCTGGCTCCTGCTCTGAGCACGCTACGGACTCTGCAAGGAGTTCCCAGCAGATCTGCTTCACTCATTCTCCTCTGGGAGGGCTTTTCCCCTGGCCTCCAGAGCTCCACTGAGAGCTTTCCCCAGACTACTTCTCCAACCAAGGCCCTAGTCTGTAGACTTGGCCTATTTCTGGGATATCTGATTTAGAGAACACGGTACCTTGGGAACTGCCAGGTCCCACCCTCATGTGGGACATCCTCCACACCACCTCCCACCTTGTGAAGTTCAAACGAGGAGGCTTTTAGGAAGGAGCTCTTTAGCTGACAAGGCAGCTTAATGGGTCTCGAATTGAAAGCACAGCGGCCCGCGTCCGGGACTAGTTATATAAGAGAGGCTCCAAGAGAGGATGGAACATGGTTTTCTACAAATAAATAAGGCAAAAAGGCTACACTCACTAGTGCCACAGCTGGGAAGCAACTATGAGCAATGAATTTCTCATGCTAACAAATCCAAGCTCTTTGGAAAACAGATGCTGAACCCTGGGACTGGCACTGGATCTCCCCTGGCAGGAACTGCAAGGTTCAGTGATGGAAGGGTATCCAGAGACCATTTGTTCATAAACACAGCTGAGGGCCAGCAACCTGCTTTTATGCCCTGCCTGAGCTGCACTGATGGACCCCTTCCATGCAGCGTTTTCACAACTATGAAGGCAGACATGCAAGGCTTCTGCAGCCCACGCTCTAGAGAAATAATTAAACAGTTTTTCTTAACCTCTTGAACTTTTCATTTATTATTGCCATCCATTATGTCTACCTTCTCAAATCGCAGAATCCCGAAACTGAGCTCTGGGGTCAAGGGTTTATTGTTTAATGGAGATAGAACATTTTGTAAATTGCACGAAGTCACAATGTTTATAATAGAAGCTTCTGGTGTACTGAATCTTTTCCATTTAACAAACAGTGAGCTTTGACATGTGTTCTTCCTACATAGCAAGAAATTTGGGGGTAAGTGCAGTACTGGCATGAACACATTACCAAATCTTTCCTGTAAACCAAGTGACATCCACAGTCAAATAAAAACGTTCCCTCCACCAAATACCAGGAAATGCTAAAAGTATCACTATTCTTCTAAGGTCATGCTAAAATGAAGTTTTGGCTTTTAGAACACAGAGTAAGGACGAAGAAGGCCAGCATTTTTGTCCAATACACATTTGCTGCAACAAGTCCTCAGGGACAACCTCCTGGTTCAAATATGAACATGTGTATGGGGAATTTTCCCTAGGATTTAACCTTCAAATGAAAAGCGTAAATATTTTAAGAAAATGGACAAATGTTAAAAAATATTCCTGTTGTCTCTGTTTTTACTAGAATTTGTACTTTCAAGTCAGAAACGGATTTGCTTAAAACAAAGCAAACATCCTCAAAAATGTACCCAGCCAAAATAACCAATGTATAAATACCTAGGATTAACAAAATATGAATATTCTTAAGTAAAGAAACAAGAATTGGAAGTTTGGGGGAAATGATAGGAAAGAATGTCTTAAACCTAAATTTTTAACCCATTGTGTTGGAGATCTAATCAGTGTTTTGAAAGGAAACAGCGTGCGTGTATCACACCCCAGTGTGTTTCTTTTGGGACTTCATTAAATTAATACTACATAAAATCTTTTGGGCTGTAAGTATAGCTGATAAAAACCAATGTAAAAAGTGACTTTCCATGAGTAATTAGCATAACAGTTTTCTTAACACTTAATAATTGGTTCGTAGTACAGGATGTATTTTTGGCTCATTTTTATGAGGTCAAAACGTATACAATACTTAAATTTTACATTTGTTATGGTTCAGGCAGATTTCCTTGAAAAGTTACCTCCTCCCAACATGACATTCGGAGGGAAAGGCTCACTCAATTTTTTTCTCACTAAGTTTCTAAAATAATTTTATAGTATTTAATGTTCGTTTCAATGGACTCACTGTCTCACTGCAGGCCAGCCAAGGCCTTTGCAGGGACTCAGTCCCGCCATTCCTGATTGACCAGCAGGTGTCACTGTGGGTTTGGGAGGTAACCCAACTGACCACAGAAAAGAATGACTGATGGGGGGTGGGGGGAGGGGGGGAAGAAGTAGAGAAGGAAAGAGAAATATAAAAGCAGGTTCTTAGAAGAAGAAAAAGTTAAGTAAAAATCCCTATGTTTACATAGATCTTTTCTTTAGGAGCTCAGAGTTCTTTGTACCACTTTCCCAGCTCCTGTAGACCCAGATTCGATGATGCTGAATTAGTCACTGAAGATAACTTCACTGGGTAAAACAGCCATGCAGCTGAGAAAAGTTGAGAAGGGGATTCTTGTAGCCTTCTCCTGATTCCTCAGGCCGTAGCTCTGTGCTCTGTGGATATACATCTTTTTGACCCATAGGTACCTTTGCCTAACCTCAGAAATGTGCAAAGTCTTCCAGCTCTTTGGTAGGTCATAGACTCGTGTTCTAGAATAAGTTTCTGGCTATCAGCAACCTCAGTGGTAAAATAAAATCTGCTGTTTCATTAGTTGAAGGGGCATCTTGGTCTGGAAAGTTGGTTCTTATATCTCCCCCAAATCTGGATTGCTCATTTTCAACAAAGCTAGCCTATTCAAGTCGTATATCTTTCTGAGTACATGGAATTTCTTAATAAATAAAATTTCAATTGGTAAAATTAACACATATTTCTTGAACAACTGTCAGCTTTAAGAATGGATGGCCATAAAACCTCCCTGCACAGAGAGGAATTCACAGCTGGCCTAATTTGAGTAACAGGCTGTAAATTGATTTCTTTTCTTTTCTTTTCTTTTTTTGGCTTGATATGTGAAAATTACATCCATGTTGCTGGTGCAGAGGGAAGGCAATTTTTTTAAGATACATGGCTTGACTTCTCCAAATAAGGCTGAACACATGTGTGAAACATCCTAATTTAGTGAAGTTCTGAAGAAAACAAAGCAGAAAAGGGTTTTGAAAGAAAATAGAAATCTTACTACATTCTGGAGAGCTTCTGTGCTCCTGTGCCTCTAGCATCTACTCTGTACCAGCCATCTCAGATCACGGACCGTCATCTCATGATGAAGTTGTCTTACGACATTGTTGGAGGTATTACAACCCAGGAGGGTTGAAAACAAAAACAATTCACCTCTATTATGAACCTCATGCAGTTTCTACCTGGTTTTAATTCCCTCACCTTTATGTATCGATAAGGTTCCTAATGCTATAATACATTCTAGGGCTGGTTCGAATTAATTATTCAACTAATAAAGTTAAAAAAAGAAATAGATTAAATGTGCAGGTTCAGAAATATTTAGAAAACTTAACTACAGAGTATGACTACTTTGTTTCCAGCTACCTTACTTATCCATCCACAAAGATAAATCTGAAGTAAGCTGATTTGGTTCCATGGAAGATAATTCAAAGGATGGCTTATAACTCTTAGTAAAAGTTCTTCAGAAAATCCATGCATTTATATATATGCCCCTTTCCCAACTCTGAGAAGGCCATTTTATTTGTACATAAGAACGGTTATTAACATAACATCATCTTCTCTGGCGCTCAGAGATTAAGACACTTTTGCTTAGGATTTCTGGCAGACTGTGTAGGAATCATAGCAACAGGCACCATAAGCACATGCGCTGATGGGTGCGGGGTGAGTAGGAGAGAAAGAAGAAAGCAGGATGTTAGGTATAAAAATATTTATCCAGGGTAACAGAGTATCAACAGAATTTTCTTTTCGATTAGTTGTACATATCTGTGAAGAATGGAATCCTTGGCCATTGGTTTATCCTTTGGAAAAAGGCCCACCATTTCCTAAGGAGTTTCCATGACAACTCCTTAGACTGTGGCTCAGAGCAAATAGTGATCCCTATTATTTCTCACAGTCTACAATCAGATATGGCTGGGTATTTTGTGTATGTGTAGTGGACTGCTATTGAACCCATAATCAGATACAACTGGGTATTTTGTGTATGTGCAAGCGTATGCGCACACATACATGTGTGCTTTTTTAACTGGAGTCTACCTTTACTAGGATAGGAGTTGCATGTTATATATCTCATAAGCCTTAAACCTCCTGCCTTGATACAAAGCATTTGGTAGGACTTCAGTGAATCTTTGTTGAATGAATGAAAATTATAAAGAATACTTTTGTTTGACAAGCACGGGTATCGCTAGATTAATTTTATGTAGTCCATATAAATAACTCACTTCTTGTGGTTCCATATCCTGATGGGAAAATTATGCATTTACTGTGTTTTCGTAGATATTAATGGGAGCTATTAAAAACCTGAAATTGTTTCTAGGTTGGTGGTCTTAGGCCTCTTATTGAATGAAAGAGACTTGAGGTAAATTTTAATTGTGAAAGGAATAAAACTCTACACATTGCTTTGTTAAAGTTTAGCAGTTTGTGCGCATTATTTTCTATTTGTTTCATGGAGAACAAGAAGACATTTTCTTTAATTTCAGCATTTCATGTAAAAAAAGCAAATGGAGTAGAGAATAAAGGGATAGGAGTAACCAATCTGGCATTGGGATATATCCCTTTCTTTACATCAAATGTTTTGTTTAAGAAGTGTAGCTTAAAAATGAAACTATGAGTATGCTGAGCCAATTAAAAAAAAAGAATGTGTTATATTTATGTTTTGGTCCATCAGGTTTAGTTACTATGAACCAGATGATATGTTTCTGTTGGAAAAATGTTTTTAGAAGTTATTTAAAGTTATTTATAGAATGAAGCAAATCAAATCGTTACTTATATTTTGGGGGAGGGGAGCTGTAAAAAATATGCGGAAAAGACTAATGTTTATGTACCATGATTTCATTAACATATTTCTACTTTCTTTGTCATCCAGGATAAACTCTAAGGATATGTCATGAATTCCTGAGCCACAATAAATCTGGGAACGTCAGACTCTGTGTGTGGGTAAAATGGATAATTTTCTGACCTTTAGTAAGCTTTCACTAGAGCAAAGGAAGTCCGTCCACATAATGTTTCCCTACTACAAAATACTGGCAGGAAGCCAAAGTATGCCCTTTGGCAAACTTCCAGTCTGGATGGCTTTCCTGGAGCTAGAAGACATTCATGAATCTGCCCAGCCCTGTGATTTTTTTTTTTTTTTCTTTTCAGAAAGCCTCTGGAAAGACCTTTCCAACGTGCAACCTGCTGAGGAAGATGTGAGAACACATTAATCACGGATTTCTTCAAAAGGAACTTGGGGCTGAACTGCTCAAACTCAACAGGTCCACCCTTCTGCTCAGCGGGAGCCACAAGACTATCACAAAATGCTGGCAGATAACCTAGACGTGGATCCAGCTGAAAACTAAGCTTAGGATAAGCATAAATTAGAATTTTCTGATTCTTGGAGATGAGCTGCAGCCATGGCTGGCTTTACTTCTGAAGGATGAAACTGATAGCAATTAAAATGTGTTAATAAATATATTGTTTATTCTTGTTTTCCAAAGTTTTATCCCAAATCTCAATTTTTTTCCCTCACTGTTTTAAATTAAATCCATTTTCATTTTAAATCATCATAGGAGAGAACTGTCTTACAGAAGTAATACACAGTTCATGTAGTACTTAGCAACCTTAGAAGTTAAACACATTTCTCTTTTGCTTTTATTTCATCACTTCTTATACTGTCAGTTAGTCTGACATCATTGGAGAGAAGTTGAAATTTAGTTATGAGCTGCCCAACAAACTTTTCTGAAAGTTTTCTCTTTCTCTGATGGGTATTCAGAGCATGACCCCGTTCCTCCCAATACCAAAAGAAAAAAAGTAAGGACCTCTCAGAAATGTTTAGGTCATATTTAAGCCTTTTGGTGGATTTAGGACATTTCAGAATCACCTTGGTGTTATAAACCAATACAATTCCTGAGATGATTTTCACACATGCTTATGAATAATCCCCTCTCTTTTGAAAAAGAAAGAGCCAAAAAAAACCCAGCCAGGCCCACAAATGAATTATTGGCCTACAGTAGACCCACTTCCGGAGAAAATAAAATTAAGAATTGCACTAAAGAACATTAGAGTGTTTTTTGCTTAAGACTCAGCTGTCTGGGTAGTTAAGACTCACTCAGATATTTCCAGAAGCTGACTCTAGACCAATAGCCTCCTGACGTTATCTCTTGCCAATCTACAAACTCACTCCATCATCCAGCTATTCACATGACTTTTTCTTCCTCTGTCCATGATGTTCCCTCAGCCGTGAACATCTCACTAACTTTATCCAAGCCCAATTCATCATTCAGAGCCCAGAAAAAGTACAGCACCTCCTCAAAGTGTTCTAACCCATCCCTGATTTAATAGAGGCTCAAGCTTCCCAAGTCTTGGGGCACCTTGGATGATTCCATTGGTAGTGACACATCCTGACTTGCATCAGAATTATTTGTTTGTGTGACTTACAACTAGAAAGCAAGTTTCTTCACGCTGAAGATCATTTCTCATTTGTATCCCTGCAGTATTGAGTATAAATTGCTTAACCAACATTTGTTGAGAAATTAAAACATGAAATTATTTTAAGTATTGGCAATGAAATGATCAGATTCTTTCCTGAAACATAAACAGTCCTGTAGAGAATATGAATTATAGTCTTGTTTCATTCCCTTTAATCACTGACCATTTATTTATCCATGCTTTCAATAAGCATTTGATTGACCATTAAGGACAGCACTTAGTGAGGGGGCTAAAAGGGCTTGACAATAAGTGGGAAAAGACTGCAATTAAAATTAAGATGATAAAACAAAACGTTAAACAATATAAATATTGCTGATAACACGTTAGCAAAGAGGGGAAGCAGGTGTCCTGGATACCACACTCTGCTATAAAGGCCTTACTCTCTCACTCCAATTCAGAACACGTCTTAAGGGTCATCCCATCTTCAGAACTTCCTGCTGGCTTCCAAGTCCTCCTTGAGGACTGCATGGAAGCTCAGCTTCTCCTTCTACACAATCCTACTTCCTGTCCTTCTCATCCCTTCCTTTCAACAGGTGCTGCCCTCAGAAGCACTACTTAGTAACTACTTGCATGCCTATTTCTGTCTCAGAGTCTACTTCCTCAGACCACCCGCCTTGTCTCCCTGCTCCACTCCATGTCTACACCTCTGATTTTACTGTCACTCCCCATAACAACAGTCCTTTGACCAAGTCTAGTCCCCCGATCTCCCCAGCCAGGCAAGATGTAATCTACCCCGAACTACAAATGATGAGGGCCAGCCAGGTGTTCTAAGTCAGGAAGGGAAAGAATGAGTAACGAGTGGGAGTCAGGGATTCAGCCAGAGAGCAGGCAGAGAAAGTACCAAGCAACAGCAATTATCCAGGGGCCGTGTTGGGATCAAGTAGGTAAACAGGTTAGAAGAAGTAGGCAGTGAGCCAGGCTGTTACAGACAACTGGTGCAGGAAAATATGGCTCCAAGGTTGGTAAGCAATGTGATTTGATAGTGTGAGGGACCTAAGTGATAGGAAAATGATTTCTACAGTGACTGGTGATTGTACCTCTTTGTCTGGAACCAACTTTGTGATATTACTCAGAGTTAAGTCATGACAGAAGAAATGATGGGCAGGAGGGATAAGAGGTAAAACTAGAAGCCAGCAAGGCGGTTCACCTTCAAAGCATATAATCTCTTGAGGTGAACAGTACCTATCGTATGACCTTTAGGTATTAGGCTGAATCATTTGAAATTGCCAATATTCGACAATATTCGGCCTCCAAAAATGACAGTAGTTCAGTTAATTTATTTATTGACCCCCCACTTGAATGTAAATATTATTTTCCTCAATACTATATCACAGTACCCAGGACAATGTCTAGCACAGAGCAGGTTCTCAATACAAGTTTTGGATGAATTAATTAAGAAGTGAATTACTTAAGCCCCAAATATTTCTTGGCTATAATTTACTATATTCCTTAGGACTCCTTCAGTTACAAATACCAGAAGCCCAATTTATATTATTTAAGCAAAGAAGGGAATTTATTGTCTCACACAACTGGAAATTTGAAGGATATCAGGAACTAGTTTCAGGAACAGCTAGACCCAGGGGCTTAAATAATGTCATAAAGATTTGGTCTCTTGCCTTTGTTCAACTCTAATTTTTCTCTGCGTTGGCTTTATCCTCAGGCAGGATCCCTCAATTTGATGATTCCTAGCGGTTCTGGGCTTATAGTCATTAGCTTAGCTATGAAAATAAAAATGCCTCTTTCTCAGTTGTTCAAGTCAAAACTCCTAACCTTGAATTTCACAGAATCTACTTGGGCAATATCTGAGGAGCTAAGGGAAAGAGGTTAGGCCTGCCTCGGTCCTATGGACTGAGAATGGGAGACATGGTGGTTCCATGAAGAAGAATCATGTTGCTGTTACCAAAATAATAATTATGATTATAGCTGACTCTTATTGAGCACTTATCTCCCTTCTGCATTCCTCTAAGGGAAGCACTATTATTATCTCTACCTCATACATGAGTCAATTGAAGTAAAGAGAGGTTAAGTAACTTGCTCAAAATCACACAGCTGGGAAGATAGAGCCAGGATTGAACAGTTCAGTTTACAGCCCATTTCCTTTACCACTACACTCTGTTACCTGAAGAGGAGTTTAGGGTTAAGGGAAAACATGGCTGTCTTCTCTACTTCTCTTATTAAGTTACAGAACCAATGGTTTGGTAGCATGAAATTCACGATGGTAAATGGAGCGTTGCTGTTTCACTTGTCAGAGTTGCCATGGTGACAGTTTTCTCTAAGATAGTCCCAGAACTTGTCCTCTGGCTGCCAAGAAAGTGATCCCGGGCAACCACTTGCCAGAGCTCTCTTTTTTGATTTCCTTATGCATCCTTTTCCTCAGCTTGATGACTTCCATCAAGTCAGTTTTTTTCTGTTCAAAAATGATATCGAGTGTCTTCAATGGACTCAAACAAGAATGCTCTGTGGTTGTTTAAAAAACACTATTAAATTAAGTATCTTAGTTACATTATGTTTAGACCCTTTCTAGCTTTGACATTCCGGTAGCTTCAGGATATATGTTACCCACACTCTAGTTGACAAATTTTGGGTGCTGAAATTGACTCCCTAGTAAATGCCATAGCTCTCCCTGTCCCTCCATTCCCTACCTATCTCCTTGAGGGTAATTATCAAAGCTTATTGCTAACGAGTAAAAAAAGTGGAGGCTCAGATGTTCTATTTTCCCTTAAAAACGATGCCTGGTGCTTGGTTGAAAAGAACTCTGGGAAACTGGAGAAAACCAAGGCCTGAAAGTGTGTCCACTTACCTGGTGTTGATGGGTCTTGTCTTTGAGGTAGAATGTCTGATCAGCTTTATTTCCCGTAGAGTGGGAGTGGGGTCAGGTGAAGGATTTAGGTCAAGGTTCTTCCCAATAAGGCTTCTGCCTGGCTGACTCATGCATTCGTAGCTGTTGGACTGGTGGTTGTAACCTCTGCTCCTCTTTGCAGACCAGGATCCTCTGCAACTGCTCAGTTTCTGCTTTTTCATGACATTAGCTCTGTCTTGCCCCGATGCTGCCTCTGGCACTCACCTATTTTAAGTGATTCCATCTCAGTTAGTTCAGTTGTAAGACTTACTGATAAATCCAAAACTATCGATGAGTTCAATGTTAGATCAATGGATTTCCCTCATCCTATAAACTGTGGCCAGAGGGCTCCTAGCTCATGGACCTAGGACCAGTCCTTCCCTAGGGGTCATAGGTGGAGAACAGTTTCAAGGAAGAGCATATGTATGCAGGAGTGCGGGTGAGATAAAGGAGCATGGAAATTATGAGTATGTCTTCTACATTATCCAAAATTGTTCTTTGTTATAAAACAAAGTGATTTCTTAACTGATATATCCACAGGGAAAATACAATGAGAATTAGGTTTCATGATAATGATCTATAGATCACACTTAATTCTGAGGTGACTTCTGAATACTCATCGACTAACTACAGTCATGGAGGGGTTGTGACAGTTACAGGTTATTCATTTTCTGCTGTTTGGAAAATGGCAATCTAGCTATGCCATATGAATAGCTATCCACTAACCAGGACATTGAACCCAATAACATTCCCAGTACCAGCTCAAACTGCACAAGACATTTTTCTGCATTTGGTCATTACACATAATTTCATGAAATGGAAAAATATAACACAAAAATAATGATTTAAGTTGGCAAATCAAAAGCCCTGTTATTATTGAGGAGGGAAACCTGATTGACAGCGATTAAAAAGTCAGGTAAAACCAAGTGCTAATGAGCACATGAGAATTCTCCTGTATTGCGGATGGGCATATGGGCCACTACAGATATTCTGAAGGACAAGCAGTATGTGAATAGGTAGTGAAAATAGGTATGCATCTTCCCCATGGCTCAGTTGTCTAACTCACATATATTCCCCAAGAGAAATTCCCATTGTCCCATTGTCTAAGAAAAATCCATATGAGAATGTTCAGTGCAACATCACTTATGGTAGCTGGGACTGGTGGCAACCTAGATGTCCATGATTGGAAGTAATGGATAAATAAAATGTTACGATGCGTCCCACATAGTGTGCAGCAGTTTGAAGTAATAAACTAGATTAGTATCCAGAAGCATTGATAGATCTTAATAAGACAGTATTAAGTGAAAAAGTAACAAACAGGAGGAGAGCCTAGCGTGATATTACTTTGTAAATTAAAAACAGGTACTGCACAAAGCAACACTAAGGTCTTCAAGGACACATGGATATCCAAGGACAGATAGTAAACACATTAGAGGGGTTACCTGTGGCGGGGAGGGCAAGGGAGTGAGGATGAGGGATGAAGGGGGAAAATAATCAAACTTTTAAAAAAGAGAGAGAGGGTTGCATGGCCAGATGCTGATGGTGAGCCACAAACTGAGGAATATGAGAATTCTCAATATTGTACACCTGAGGTCCAAAGAAGAGAACTAGAAAAGTGGAGGGGGAAACACTAGGTTAGGAAGGAAACCCACTTATACGTGAGGGGGAAGCTAGAGGCCAGTGCTCTCTGGCTCGAAGTTCTCCCTTCCCCTGCCTGTAGCACTAACTCAGGGGCAGAGGTTTTCTGGTCCTCGTTGCCCCACCTTCTAGCTGTCTGACACAGAGGGGAGGAGGAGTGGAGACCACTGACGAGGGTGAGCGACACCTGGAACACTGAGGATGAGACCTGGGAGAAATGCAAGTAAGTCCTGAGCTGCAAAGATGAAAACCAGCAGGAAGTGCTTCCAAATCTGCCCCTTGTGTGACTCTTCCAGGCCTTGGTTTGCTTATTGGAAAAGTGAAAGCGTCTCATCTTAGCTCTACGTCCCAGGCCTGGTGGTCCATGATTCTCCCTCTCACAAGCTCATCGCTGATGAGAATGTCCTGTGGAGAGATGGTGCCCAGAAAGCACACACCCTCTTTTCATGTGTAGCCTGAGGAAACAGCCCACTGCCCTCCATGACCCCACAGCCAAGTGCACTCAGGGTCTCCTCCCAGCCGCCTTCCTGTTAGATAGAGGAGTCAGGTAAACACGTTTGCTCTGATCCTTTAAAAAATTTTTCCTTGGAATTCTTCTAAGGAAATGTGATATGCAGAGATAACAGATAAAATTGGCACATTTAAAGATGCCATTCTGAGGGCTGTTTTGTCATTCCTTTGGGTGATTAATTGTGCAGGACCATCTGAAGAATAGGAAATAAGGTAGAATTACACTTTGTATAGAAACCAGGTGAAAGTAGGCTCGTCTACAAAAAGCAGGAACATTCTAAAATAAAGTACTCTTTTCATCAAAGATTTTTTTATTAGGAAACTATAGGAACTTCCCCTCTCCCTTATTTCTTCTGAATAGTTCTATTTTCTCCACAGGACTTTAACATCTCTTGACTAAACAAGCATAGGTATTTATTATATAAGCCAAAGCCAGCAGCTAATTAAAATCATGCATTACCTTCTTTTCCGATGGCCTCAGCTCTAAGCTACTCCCCCAAAGGTCAGTGTCCACCTGCACCCTTCAGAGGAGACTGTGGAAGGTTGGTTATAGGCAATATGCAGTATGGCTATGTTGCCCCAACAGGGAAAAAAATGTCTTTCTAACCCCAATGCTGAATTGTACATTTGCATTCTGCCTCATGAAAAAAGACCCCCATTCTTTTCTCTGAAGGTTTGACAGCATTTCCTGCAGAATGACAGAGGCATCCTCCGCCATGGAATCAGCCATCTATGGCATGTTGTCGGGTCGGTGGTCAGATGGGCTGCTCTTCTCTCAAGGAAGATCCACCTCTCTATTGGTGATTACTGCGAAGGACCAGATGTTTTCCTTTAACCTCCTATTGGTTCTAATCTCCCTCAATCTTTGATCCCAGCCCCACTTGAAAGTAACCCCTCATTTAGCTCCTCTTGGGTGGTCCTCACTGGAGATTTAGTTAATTCTAACTTCTTGTACAGTCTTCCCCCATGTGCGTCCATGGTAAAATTCTACCTTTCTAATTGCTAAGAGGAAAATTGTTAATCCTTTTGATTCAGGGAGCAGCGTAATAGCCTTAAAATTGGCAACTTAATTGAAAAACTCAGAAATTGCTAACTCCTTGTGGTCGTTCTTTAATAGCATTTCCTTCCCCATTCTTTTCTTCATGTTTTTCAAAATAAAAGAAAATAAAATTTGTTATTTAAAACGTGCTTACAAAGGACTGTCTTCTTGTTATCTCTCTGTTCCAAGGTTCTGTTTGGATTTCATGCGTGGCCTCAGGTATTTTATTGGTTATTACAGATCAGCTTAGTGGGTCATTATAGAAAATGCTCACCAGAACACAGGAGGGACATGTGACACTGACTAATGGGAAATAGAAATTCTTCCTCGCCTCCTTTCCCATTATGTAAGAATAAACAACTTAAATTGCTACTCTTAGATTCCAAGGGTTTTTTCTAGGCTACATATGTCAAATATCAGTGTGAGTTTCGGAGATTGGGTTATTCTGCATTGCGACTGGTATATATTAGTATTTTCTTGATTTCATTATCAAAAGCTAACCAAGCAAGTTAGTTTTTTGAAAGAGATTTCCAATTTTGCTTTGGGTTTATAAAAGCAAATTCCTTTAAAAAAAATTCTGGGAATAGAAAGGTTTCTGGGTTCTTGACGTATTCCATTGATCTTACTTATGAATAGTGAAAAGGTCAA
This sequence comes from Delphinapterus leucas, assembly GCF_059928025.1. Lineage (NCBI taxonomy): Eukaryota > Metazoa > Chordata > Mammalia > Artiodactyla > Monodontidae > Delphinapterus > Delphinapterus leucas. Next base: position 134,645,547 of record NC_143130.1, read on the forward strand.
GGATTTTGCTTATTTGTTTTCCATAGGCACTCTAAATTTTAAAAGATTTGGAGACCTTTAAGGGACTTTTAAGAGACACTTAATTTCTTACAGATGCATTAGCATATTGAATTTATGTGAAAGAGTGAAGGCTAGGCAAAGGATATTGGGTCATTATTTATTAGTGGAGCTAGTCAAAACTTCCCTGTTTTAACCAAGTAGTGGTTTGGCCCCTATTCAAGAAGCCATCTCTTAATATTGCTGTCCCCAGCAATTAACGTACCCTGGGAGGGTGGGTGTGCCTTTACTATACTCAACTATATTGGATTCTAAACTATGCAGGTCTCTCTTGCCTCTGTCTGGACTGGACATGATGCTTCTGGGTAATTATCTCAAAGTATGCGCCACCCTTCCTTTCTACTCCAAATGAAACTCATCAGCAAGGCCTACAAACTGTGCAGAGTCTGAGCCTCTCTCCTCATCACATCTCATTTTCCATCATCTCCCCCACGCTTTCTCCATTCCTGGCACACTGGCCCTTTCTCAGTGCCTCTTACCATGTTCCTGCATCCTGCATGGAGAACGATTTCCTCATGGTCACATGGCTTACTACTGTCTTGCTCAGTCTGTCTCCCTCATGGAAGACTTCCCTTCCTGACTGTGCCACATGCAGTTATAATAAGCTCTTATATTACCATGTCCTTCACATCACAGCATCAATTTTACATTTATGTCTTGTTTGATTGTCTTTCTACTCCACTATTTTGAGGGCTCCATGAGGGCAGAGATGGGGTTGAGTGCTTTCTCTAGTGCTTAGGAACTTGCCTGATGGTGAGTATTCAATAAATATCTATAGAATGAATGAGAGAATGAATGAATGAATAACATTAAGGTTCACTTGACCTGCACCTGACTATTTCATGTAGGAGGTCAATGTTTGTATTCTGAAGCTCATACTTCGGGGAGTATCTACTCTTCCTCTCTTGCATTGTTAAAATTCTAGAGGGTGGAGACCTTCTTCTGAGACAAGTTTCTCTTGTCTAGTACTGAGTTCAGTCTCAGACAGTGGTGGGGGCCAGGACCATGCGTATGGGGTGGTAGAGCAGAGAACCCAATAACATGTGCCCCTCTGCTTCCTATACAGAGAAAAGTATTCAAATCAAACAAGTGGAAAAGAAGCAGAGACAGAACAAAAAGGCAAAGGTAGCCTGAGTGGTATGTGGGTATGTGCACCTTGGTTAATGACTCAGAATCTCAAGGCTGAGTTAGCACATAAAAAGTCTTGGGTTTCTCTGAGCACCAGCCTGCAGTGGACACCTTCCTGCCTTATCCCCATAGGAAAGAGCATATGCCCTACCTCCACTGGAATCTTACCATAACTGTCAAAGTCATATGGCATTAGCCATGCAAACTCCTAACCTAAACTGTTTTGTTCTGCAATGATAGAACTCAAGATGGAAAATTAAAATTGACCTTTCCATGTTTCATTTATCCTTCTCTTTATCCCCAAAGTTAGTCTCATGGAGCCTCTGCCCCTTTATAGCTTTTTTGAGTTACACTGCAGTTCTGAGGCCCTCAGTATGGCCCCCGGGGGCCCTGACCACACTGGCTGGGCCCAAAGGACTAGTGTTGATAAGCGACCTGCACTTAAATAATCGCCCATAGCAATGGAGTTTCCTATATGATGATCTCTGGCAGAATCCAAAGTTTCTCTTTCAAATTAGCCTTTACTTTAGCAATAGAAGCTAGAATCCAGCATTAAAACTAGTCTTATACAGTTTTCCCACTTATTTTTGCTATTATTTTGCATGTTTTAAATTTTTCTTTAAAACCGTATTCTTAAGTGATTTAAAGCACAGTTGTCTGTATAGAATTTATGCTGCTGCATAGAATAAGACAAAATTCACCTTTTTAAATAAGAAAAGTTCATCTTTTTTCTGGTGACTATCAAGGGGAATATAATTTTATCAAGCTATTTCTTCTCTACTCTATCCACTGCTTCTCAAGTTTAGAAACAAAAATTGGAAAATGTCACACTTTCCAAATGAGTCCCTGTAGTAAATAGAAACTTAGCTCTATTTTACCACACCGCGTAAGATAGCGCTTTTAGAAAGCATTTCAAGATAGGTAATAATGTGTCTCAAAGACTAGAAATATTGATTTATAAAGTTAGGTGTGAATAAAATCTAAAGATAAATAGTGTATCATTAAAAAGTGAAATAATATTATTTTGATTCATACTTCACAATTTTTGAAGGAATGTTAAACTCTTATATAAATATATGGCCTCCCCAGCTGTTCAAATAGTATGATTAATTAAATGGATTCTGTCTGAAAACCAACACTGGCTCTTGTTCTCAAGTTGCAAATATGTCTAATGTAAAGGGAAATGGAAAAGTATTTCTCTGCTATCTACTGCATTTGAGGTAAAGAATTAATATTGTTGAAATTCCAAAGTATTCCTTAGCATGTATGTAAGTGTGTGTTTGTGGTGTGAACACGTGGGTGTGTATGGTATGTTTTTTTAATGGCAGGAAACTTCACCTATAAGGAACTCAGCTATTTGACAATCTCATCAATCCAGAATAAAGCAAAGATTCTGTTAAAAGCCAACAAAAGAGACTTCTGAGAAGGCCAGACAGAGGTGATCAAAGCCCACTCACTACATCTCATGCATTTAAATATAGAAAGAAAAAAGTCATAGACATTGAATTAGAATATTACCATGTTTTCTTTTAGTATAAGTTAAATAACTTTCCTGGAGGGTGCAAAGCCCGAAGGGGCTGCTGAGGCAGATTGCAGTGGTTGATTGGGACTGGAAACTGGAAGGCCTTAATTCAGGATCATTAGGTAGTCAATGAGCTACTGAGAAGGAGAGAGACTTTATCAGACACGCCCTTTAAGAAAAATAATCTGAGTAGAATATATTTCAGAGGCTGGAAATCAGAGGCAGTTATCATACTATTTCATTAGTCCAGAGACTATGGTATTAGCACGGGTGAGCTAGAGTATGGAGAGGAAAGTAAAGTCTTAAGAAATATTATGAAGTAGAATAAAAAGGAATTGTTTTGGTTGAGAGAAAATTTAAAGGTGTCTTGAAAAATTTAAGTCTGTGGTGGTAAAATGCTGCTACTGACGGAATTAAGAAATACAGGAGGAAGAACAGGTTTGGGTGAGGGTGGAGGAAGATGGCAAATTCAAGTCTGTAATTTGAGGTATAAGTAGAATATCTAGGAGAAGATGTCTAACAGGAGCTTCAAATGCGGAGTTGGACTGTCTCTAGGACCAGGTACAAAAGCAAAGACCATAATAGCTAATATTTACTGAGTACTTACTAGGCATAAGGCACTCTCCTACACATTTTTCACATATTCAAAGTTCACAACTCTCCCATAAGGTAAGTACTATTTTTAATCCATATAAACATTTATTTTTAATAAATTAAAAATGTAGGGCTTCCCTGGTGGCGCAGTGGTTGAGAGTCTGCCTGCCGATGCAGGGGACACGGGTTCGTGCCCCCGTCCGGGAAGATCCCACATGCTGCGGAGCGGCTGGGCCCGTGAGCCATGGCCGCTGAGCCTGCACGTCCGGAGCCTGTGCTCCGCAACGGGAGAGGCCACAACAGTGAGAGGCCCGCGTACCGCCAAAAAAAAAAAAATGTAAAAGTAGTAATATAATCATTGTGAAAAATTCAAGCCCAGGATAAGCATGAAAAGTCAAAAGAAAGAATAAAAGTTTGTAAGTCAAGTGAATAACAGGGTTTTTTTCTCTAAATAATGTTTATAGCAAATTAGAAGCAATTTTTTAAAAAGACAATTTAACAGAAAATTAATAGCTGCGTAGAAAAGGAAAAAACATCAAAACCACAAGAAGTAGAAAAAGAACGAAAACAAACATGCCACCACCAAGGAAAAAACACACAGAAGACCTATGGCAATTTTGGGCATTTTAGGAGAGAAATAGTCTTTCTCACTTTACTAAGCTCTGGGGTTCTAACTCTCTAATAGCCCACTAGATAATTGACTTTAAAATGTTATCAAGAAAAAAGTTAAATGATAGTTCATGTAATCTTTTAGGAAGGCAGAAAAATTTAGTTCTTATACTATTTAAAATCAAAGGTCTTTTGCACAATGAATTAAACTGTAATGTAATCAATAAAGTCAGCAAGACCACATGAATTATTCCATGGTGGTTCCATGCTATTGAGTATCATATTATGTTTGTAACAAACTAGGTGTCAAATCTTCCTTCCCAGGCAAGCAGAGACTGGACCCAGGTTGAAATTCTACTAGCAGGGATTGATATTGGAGTGGGTGTGGTTTTTCTGCACTTTGGGGGCTCTAATTAAAGGGGAATTAGAATCAAAGTTGAGGTAAGGGTTGGGGTGAGCCCAGGAAGTATGGGAAGTTCCAAAACATCTGGTCCAAGGGTAATGGATGAAAAAACAAAAACCAGATTTAAAGCAATGGATCACATCAGAGAGCTGCAGACAAGATGGAGTAATGAGGTTTGAGAGCAGGGACCAGAAAGACTCCCAGAAGCAATGGGCTATAGAAGGTACAAGACTTTTCTAGGGTGACTAGGGTCAAGCACAAGGTTAAAGAAGGAACAATGGGGGGCTCAATTCTTTAAGCAAAGGAATGAAAGTCTTTGCTTAAAGACTCAATGAAAATGAGTTTACAAAGAATGTGGAGAAACATCTGGAAGGCAAGAAAAGCAGGATGATAAATATCTATGTATTTCATATATATTTATCTCATTTATACTGTATTATAAATATAAACATATGTTATAAATGTGTATATATATATGTATTTATGTGTATATATACAAAACAGAAGATGAAGGTTAGCTACTGTTCAGTGTTTACTTCCACTAGTGATCAAACAGAAAGGAGAGAAAGGAGCTTAATTTTTAATGAGAGGAATCTTGTTAGCTTTTGAACTGCTTAACAATATGTATTCTGCCCTTTGCATGTGAAGATACCTCTCCAGAATTATAAGCTGTTGTTTTGTACATTCATTTATTCATTCTTTTTTAAAAAATTAATTCCTCCATTCATTCAGCAATGTTTATTGAGTGCATACTATGTGCCAAGCACCATGCTAAATACTCACTTTATACTGGCTAATAATGCAAGGACATGAACAAATAAAATAACTATAAATTGACAAATGTTTATGAAGGAAAACAAGTGGGGTAATCAATTTAATAAGTAAGACCTAGTTCAGGTTCAACAATTAGAGAAAGCTTCTCTGAGGAACTAACATTTAAGCTGGAACCTGAAGGGCAAATAGGATCAAAATAGTGAAGAATGAGAAGAATTGTTATTTGTTATCTATTGCTGCATAACAGACAACTCCAGAATTTAGTGGCTTAAAACAATAACCAGGTCCCTGTTATGGTACTCCCATAGTGTACAATAAAAAGTCATGGATGAAATACATAGAACAATTATCAGGAGACCCTGAAAGGTGGATAGAAGAAAACATGACTCAAGAAACAACCCAGCAGTGAGTTTCCTATTTTTTTGTCTTCATTTTTCCTCCTATATATGCAGGTGAATGTAGCCAGAGGAAAAAAAAATAACCTCAAGAAAACAGAACAGGAAGGGGTTACTTCTCAACTCAGTTTATGAGGCCATTGCTACCTTGATATCAAATCTTGACAAAATTAGCACAAGAAAAGAAAACTACAGACCAATATCTTTTATGAACAAAGATACAAAAGTTCTTAACAAAATAACAGTATTAGCAAATTGAATCCAGCAATATATAAGAAAAATTAGGGGGATTTATCCCAGAAATACAGACAGGTTCAAAATTCAAGAATCAGTCAGTGTAACTCACTAAATTAAGGGGGAAACAAGAAAAAAACACATGGTTTTATCAACAGATGAAGAAAAAGCATTTGGCAAAACTCAACAACCATTCATAATTAAAAACTCTCAGCAAGCCAAAAATAGAAGGGCATAAAAAAAGCCCTACACTAATATGATACCTCATGGGAGGAGATTGAATGCTTTCTCCCTAAGATCATGTACTAGGCAAAATGACTATTGCCACCACTCCAGTTGCAGCACTCTTTACAATAGACAAGACATGGAAGCAACCTAAATGTCCACTGACAGATGAATGGATAAAGAAGATGTGGTATATACATACAATGGAATATTACTCAGCCCTTAAAAAGAATGAAATAATGCCGTTTGCAGCAACATGGATGGACCTTGAGATTATCATACTAAGTGAAGTAAGTCAGACAGAGAAAGATAAATATCATCTGATATTGCTTATACGCGGAATCTAAAAAATAATTATACAAATGAACTTATTTACAAAACAGAAACAGACTCACAGACTTAGAGAAGGAACTTATGGTTACCAGTGGGGAAGGGATAGATTGGGAGTTTGGGATTGACATGTACACACTGCTATATTTAAAATAGATAACCAACAAGGACCTATTGTAAAAAGTAAAAATTAAATTAAAAAATATCATATTAGAGCTCCTAGCAAATTCAATAAGGCAAGAAAAATAAATAAATGGTATTCAGATAAGAAAGGAAGAAGAAAACTATATTTATTCATAGATGACATTATTGTACATAGAAAATCCTATGGCATATAGAAAAAAGCTCCTAGAACAAATAAATGAGTTTAGTAAGATAACAGGTTTCAAGGCCAACATTCAAAAGTAAATTGCCTTTCTATAGTCCAACAAAGAACAATTGGAAACAGAAATGTTTTTTAAAAAGTAACATTTACAACAACTTAAAAGATTGAATCATTTAGCTATAAATCTAATAAAATATATTCAGGACCTCAACCCATACCTCACACCTTACACAATAATTCACTCAAAAAAGATCTAAATATACAATTCAGGACTATAAAACTCTTGAAAAAAATTATAGGAGAAAAATCTCCTTGACCTTGGGCTAGGCAAAGAATTCTTAGATACTACACCAAAAGCAAAATCTAAGAACAAAAAAATAAATTGTATTTCAACAAAATTTAAAATTTTGTTCTTCAAAGGATATCAATGAGAAAATGAAAAGAAAAGTAACAAATTGGGAGAAAATATTTGCAAATTACATATTTGACAAAGACTTTGTATCTAAAAAATATAAAGAACTTCCAAAACTCAACAATAAGAAAACAAAGAACTCAATAAAAGCATAGGCAAATGATTTGAGCTAACATTTTGCCAAAAGGAGTATGCAGAGGGCAAATAAGTATGTGAAAAGATGTGCAACATTAATGGTCATTAGGGAAATGCAAACTAAAACCACAATGAGTTACCATTAGAATGGCTAAAATAGAAATACTGAAAATAGCAAATGTTGACAAGGATGTTGTACAACAAGAATTCTCATGTAATGCTGGTGGGAATGCAATATGGTACGACCAGTCTGGCAGTTTCTTACAAGTTAAACATACACTTAGCATATGACCCAACAATCACACTTTAGTAATTTATCCCAAATAAATAAAAAGTTATTTTCAACCAGAAACCTCTACATAAATGCTTCAAATATTGTTGTTAAAAATCACCAGAAACTGGAAACATCCACAAAATACTTCAGTGGTTAGTAAATCCATACAGTGGAATACTACTCAGCAACAATAAGTAACAAACTATTAATACATCAACAACATGAATGATTCTCAAATGTATTATACTACTTGAAAGAAACCAGTCTCAAAATGTTGAATACTGTATGATTTCATTTTTGTGACACTGACAAAAGCAAAACTATAGGTTCAGAGAAGAGATCAGTAATTGCTAGAGTTTGGTGGGCATGGAGTTATGACTACTGAGGGGTAGTACAAGAAAATATTTTTGGATGTTACAATTTTCTGAATTAATTTTTGGTGGTGGCTTCAAGAATCTATGCATATGTTGAAACCCATAGAACTGTAAACCGAAAAAAAATTTCACTGTATGTAAAATTTTAAAAATAAGGTAAATTTAAAATGGCAATAACCATTTTATTGCTTACAAATTTGTGAGTCAGGAATTTGGCAGGGTCCAACTAGGATGGCTCTTCTGTTCCATATGGTGTCAACTCAAATGGAATTTGAAAATCCAAGACAGCCTCATTTATATTTCTGAGTCCTGTTGCTGGTTATCGGCTAAAACACCTTGGTTCTTCTTCATGTGACATCTCTTTCTGTATGGTCTATTATTGTTCAGGGTTTCTCTCTGCATGTGCCCTCTCACTTCAGCAGGATGACTTGAACATTTTTACTTAGCAGTTGGGTTCTGGGAACAAAAGTGGAAGTTACAAGGCCACTTAAGACCCGGTTTCAGAAGTTCCAGAATGTTACTTCTATTGCATTATATTAGTCAGAAATCTAGTCTATTAAGAGGAGGGGAAATGGCCTCTATCTCTTGATGGGAGGAGTGACAAAGTTTCATTGCAAAGGGGTGCGGATGCAAAGAGACGTCATTCACTGTGTGTGGGAGTAGAGTAAGGAGGAGTACAATGAATACCCCATGGCATATGCCCAAAGGCTCTGAAAAAGCTGAAATAAGAGGAAACTAAAAGAAGGTCATTGTGGCTGATGATGAATGAAAAGAAGTTTCAGGAGGGATAAGGTAGGAGGAAAAGGTAGAACAAGATCATGTGGGATCTGGCAGGTATTGTTGTGAGTTTGGTTTTATTCTAAGTGCAGTAAGAAGCCGTTGAAGGATTTCAAGCAGAGAAAATCTGGTATAGTCTTGCTATGTGGAGCATGACTGTTTGCTAAAGGTGGAGAAAATTCAACTGGAAGTTGAGTAAAGAAGAAAATCAATGAACATTTCTCTTCCCCTACAGTCATCATCAGAGCCTTCAGGGTGGAAAATGCATTGATGTCAATAGAAATTTTCTTATTTTGGGGCCTCGTGTCTCACAGCACATTTTTCCAGGTTCCTCTTGTAACACAGCAGGGTTTGAGGTAAACTATGTTTCAAATCGACTTTGCATCTTTTTCAATGACCTGGAGATTCTCTTGGTTATCCTATTGTTTATTCACACCTGCTTCTACTGTAGCTGCTGTGGCCCTAGTGCTAGCTTTAGGTTTGCAAAGTTTCTTTCCATACCTGTGAATAAAGTCATGAAGATGGAATTCACCTACCCAAAGTATTTAATTATATTAACTAATGTTCTTGGACCAGTGTGAGAAAGTGGCCAAGTATAATGAATAAGACAGACACGACCTTGGCCCTTACTGATAACGGTCTAATGAGGAAGACAAAGAACAAGTAAGTATAAGTAGGATGAGTGTTACCAAAACAAAGTACTAAGGTGTGTTTGAAAGAAGGAGCTGACCTAGAACTGATCGTGGCCTGATGACAACAAGAAGACCAGTCATATTGGAACAGAGGGGCATTGTATGATAAAGAATTTGGCTAGACTTTTGTCTCTAGGAGGTAACCTCTAATTCCTTGGAATTTCCTGAGTGATCAGTGTATTTGTTGTTCCTGGTAGAAACCAGAACTATGCCTGAATTTATGCTTATGAGGGGACTCAGGATGGGGTTAGCTACTCTGGAAGAACCAACCATGTGATTATAGCATTAGGGCTTGACCCATGTGGTATCAGCCTGACATGTGGGGGGCGGAAGGATGCTGGAGATTCAGTTCAATCCTGTGGTCAATGATTCCATCAATTGTACCTATGCAATGAGACCACGATAAAAACTATGGACACCTGTGACTCGGGTGAGCTTCCTGGTTAGTGATACACATTGGTGTGCTGGGAGGGTGATGGGTCCTGAGGGCAATGGAAGCTTTGCATTGGGACCCACCCAGCTCTGGCCCTATATGTCTCTTCATTTGCCTGATCCTGATTTATATCTTTAACATATAACTGTAACCATAAATATAGTTCTTCTCTGAGTTTTATGGGTCCTTCTAGGGAATTCTTGAACCTGAGGTGGTAGTGGGAAATCCTGACTTTGTAGTCAGTTGGTCAGAAGTACAGCTGGCCTGAGAACTCCAGAGCTTGTGGCTTGAGCCTGAAGTGAGAGGAGTCCTGTGGAGGACAGCGCCCTTGACCTGTGAAATTTGACCTAACCTTGGGTAGTGTCAGAATTGCATTGCAAGGCCAATAATGGGAAATCCAGTTGCATTGAAAAAATTGGGCCAGATTACGGAAGATTTAGATATCAGGCACTAGACTTGGAAAGGGAACATTGTATAATAGAATAAAATAACAAATCCTTAAATTTAGTTAGTCTTTGCCATGTGTCAGACACTTCTAGGTATTTTTTAGGTACCTTAGGTATCTTTCCCTTACATTTTATCTCCTTCTATCCTATCATAGGAAGCATTAGTAATTATTTTATAGATGAGTACTAACAAAAAAAACCCCACAAAAATAACAATGGATTCTTCACTAATCTGAGATTTACCATTCATGTGCTGCTGACCTTGGAAAGACCATAACTTTCATGACCTCATCAGCCCTTCTATCCCTAAGATTTTATGATTGCGCACGGTTAAGGTGCATTCTAAAAAGTCATGGGTTATTAAAGTAGTCTCTAAGAGCACATTTAAATTTGGCCATCCATTTGTATTTTCAACAAATACAAATGAACATCTGCCATGTGCCGTACACTAGGCTATGCTTTGGAGATACAGGGATAAGCAAGGTATGGTTCCTTCCCTCTCAGAGCTAATAGTCATTCCCTCAATACCTGCACTATTGGGTAAATTCCCTTTTTATTTCATATGAGTTTCCATTTAAATGAGCAACCCGAAAGAAAGTGGGTAGATCACAAAAAGGCAGCAGATTACATGGGGGTGGAGAAGACTGGTAATGAGTTTTGCCTCACTATTAGGAGAATGGAAAATTGAATGGAGGCAGAATGCTAAGGACAGACTGTGGGCATGTGAGAGTCACGTTATTTCCGGCACTAGGTAGAGATCTTGCGGAACAAACCCAAACAATAGTATGTGTGTGGATTTTGTACATAAGTGACAGGGAGGCGGGGCAATACCCCCTCTACATTTTTACTCTCATCTGACTATACAAGGAAGATGACCCCAGTTGCACAGCCTAGAAAAAGAAGGAGAGCTTTAGATTTGCAGTAGAGAATTCAAGAGGAGGAAGAAACAAGATTGGCTCACCAGGGTGATGTTAGACACGCATAAAGACTAGATCAATGTTTCAGAGCTTGGTAGATATCCAGAACCATTTGGGGGTACTCTGTGAACATACAGATTCTACCCTAGACTTTTCAAATCAGAATTTCTAGAAGAGATTTAGGAATAGGGCTTCCAAGATCACTTTGATGCTCTGTTACACTTGAGAACCACTTGTTTACCTGACTGGCAAGCAAGGAGGTGAATAAGGACTCAAAGAGAGCTGTCATCAACAATGGCCCCTTTGCTCTCAGGACATTATTCTTTTCAATGGTTCGGTTTGGTTTGTAAAGCAATTGATGTATGGATCCTGCTTTTCCCTTCTTACATCTGTGAATTTTCATTCTTAGTTTCTTTTGTTGGCATCTGAAATCTTGGGAGTTAAAGAGACAATGTGTTTTGTATTTATTTGGAGCAGGGAGATCATTTCTGCCTTGTATAGTAGACATAGACTGGGTACTTTTGGTGAAAATCTCAAGGATGGGGTGGAAAGTAGATTTTAACCATCAAAATCATTTGAACTAACCAAATCAACAATAAATCACAAACTCCAGTTTTCTGTTTAGAGGGGAGGAGACCAAGGCACTGGATGTGCAAATTAGCCAGGCCATGACTTGCTGGCTCTGGTTCATTTTGTAAACAAAAGCAGGCCTGAATTCAATCAAACATTACTTGTTAAAGTAAACTAGCAAAAAGCTGGTGAAAATTAAAGTAGAACAGAAGATGTTTTCAATAATTTCATTCTCCAGCTTTTAGCTTAAAAAAAAAAAATCTACCCACCATTCCATTCTATGGGGCATGTCCTTCTTTTCAAGACACTTTCATGAAAATTAAAGAACATTTTAGTCATGCACATATTGAAAAATGCCACCTGTAGTATTGGGTAAATTGCCTTGAGAATAAAATTCTGAACACTATTATTTGTAGTTTTGACAATATTTCTGTAGACTTTTTATGAGAGAAATGGGGCCCAATAGGTTGACTAGGTGAGAGACTAAATTGTTTGATAAATACCATGTGTCTGGTATGTTATACTTGTTTGAAGTGACACTGAGAGATTAGTTGTTTCTAGACATTTTTTGGTTCAGTCTTTATACAGAGCTGATGAGTTTCCCCTCAAAACTGAGCAAAGCCTGAGGGGTTTTGCTTTATGGGGCTAGGAACAAGCGGACCCTTGCTTTTGCCTGAGGTGAAGTTTTCCTCTGAGGTGACAGGTCTGAACTTTCTCAAAGGGGGACAGTGGGAACGCCACCAGAATCCCTGGATGAAGGGAAGTGTTAATTATTAAGCCCTAACTTAAAAGTCTCAGTAGGAATTTTCTACTTTGCATGTAGAACTGTCATTTTGGAGGTTGTGTAGGGGCAGAGATCCAGAAGGTCATTTCTAAGAGTTTTGGGACTAGGTGTAGCCGGGCTGTCCACCTAGGCCAAAAGCAATCCTGAGTCATTGCCTGAAACTGCCTCCACCTGTGAGCTTGTGTTATGTTCCAGCAACTGCAAGAGGTGTTGATTCATTTCAGGCCTAGTTTGTCTACGATGAAGTTCAACCCACCACAAAGGGACTCAGGGGAACTCCACTGTGGGCTCCAGGTCTGTGATTTATGTATTGCCTGTGCTTTTCTCTGCACTGTTGATAGTGAGGTAGACATCAGACGTGTTTAGGTCAAAAGATAACGCACAGTACCTCACCACAGTGCGGAACAGAGGTGGGCAGGAAGATCCTGCAGGCACAAACCAACTGCTGCTGATGAAATAACCAGCAAAGTGAGACAACAACTACACGAGCAACAGCATTCCTCTGCTCTGGAATCAGATCCAGGAGGCAGACGTTTGCGGTGGTCTCCCCAAAGACCACACACCAGCATCTAACCCTGGTGCAGAAGAACGTGGGCTTCTTCCTACTCAGGTACACCAGCTGACTGTAGAATACTCAGCTTGGGGTGAATACAGGTGAGCATCCTCCCTGCCCTACCCATCAGAGCTCTCATGACTAGAAGAGGATTCATTTAATGCTTAATGATGATTTGGATATAAAATAATTACCAATTAATCTTCTATAAACACTTTTATTGTGGGTCTTCTTAGAGACAGTGCACGGGTTGAAATGACCTCTTGTAATTCCGTCTTATCCTATGGTCTCATGATGATTTGTTGCAATGACGTCAAAGGGTGGAAACCATTTTCTCCTGACACTTTAGATATCAGCCATGGGAGAAGCTTTTTCTACTTCAGGGTTGTGGCTTTGCTCTGGGAGTTGACGGTTCTATTTTGAGAAATACTAAATTGTTATCTTTCATCCTGGTACCCATCAATGACATTGGCCCAGCAACCAGTTACAAAAGTAATTGGGCTTGCAAAAGGTCCTTGGGGGAATATGTCCTGGCTCAGACTCTAATAGTCCAAGGAAACAAGAACAGCTTCCTAGCACCCCGACCTTGATGCCTGCCTTGCTGGGGTGAGCAGGAATGATGTTTGCACCATCTCGTATCTCCGCCTTTACTCCTTTGTGTTTATTCCATTGCTGAAAGACTCAGAACATCACTTTTTCTAGCACATATTGTTTGTCTGAAAATACACCTGGAGCGCTGCCCAATTTGGAAATGACTTAAATTACAAAAAAAGCACAGCTGTCTTTAACAGCTCTAGGAGTTCATGCAATGAGCCTACAATTTATTGAGTAGGATTAGATGCTTATTGCCTATGACACTTTAAATACCATTACATTGAAGTTTATACAAGAAAGTCCAAGTTTAAAACTGGAATCTTAGCAATAACAGCTGGGCCATTTGTTTATGTGATAGGCAGGAAAGAATGACTTCTGTAATCTTCGTATTTGGCTTCAAGATTCTGCTTAGAAAAAAAAAAAGATGGGGGGTGAAGAAGCTAATTTCGGATTGTCAGGCTGAGCCGAACACTGCTGGCTAATTTGTCCCTCATGTTAAGACCTCTGCCAAGGTTCCTCTGTATCCTCTTGCTCTCTCACACCTGACAAACCAGCGCTTGAAATACTGTAGCCCACCTCTCTGACAGCAAGGGGTATGTCGCTAGCTAGCTTGCAGCTCTCTCCCCCAGGCGGCTCACATTCCGCATTTTGTTTCTAGCATGAAAGACTTTGTTTTAAATCATAATAGCAACCAGGCTGTAATCACATTAGAGCGCACATGGAGAACTTGCAAAAAGTCATGTGTTTTGGATTTGACATTCTGATTTATGGTTGTGTGCTCCAGTTACACAGCTGCAATCTCATTTTCCGACAAAGATGTTTTCTATTTTTCTATTACTTTGCTTCACCCTGTCTTTATGTTGGGGAAAATGAAAGCCACCAGGTGAAGTCATAACATAAGTACAAATGTTTTCGTGTTTGGGTTGGAGAGCGTAATAAATGGCGTATACCGGCATTTCAAACACAGCTTGTTATTTTTGAATAAAAGTGTAAAGGGAGTTGCTTACTTAAGGTAATCGCAAATTAAATAGGTACGTAGAAATTTGTTTGTAAAACCCAGAATTATCCTACAAACTTTCTATCTCCATCATCTGATATCAATTTCCTAGGAGGGAATGGATGGCAATGTTCCATTTTAGATATTTAGGTAAATGAAGCCCCCTGCTTAGCATGTTCACTTCACAAAATTCTAGTAAGTTCAGGCCTAGGAACTCATAAATATAACCTTTGTCAAACTGGACATTGCGCAAATAAGGAAAGTGACTCGCCCAAGGTCACACAGCTATTTAGGGACAACGCTTAGACTACAACTTAAATTTCTTTCACCCCAGTCCAATCCATTTCCCACCACTCTGTTTAAAAGCAAGTTAAACCATACTTTTTATAGTAAACCGACCACCATCACAAATAATATTCCAAACAAGTCTTCTGTTAACATATGAAAAAGAGGGATGGGATAGGGAGAGTGGGAGGGAGGCTCAAGAGGGAGGGGCTATGGGGATACATGTATACATAGAGCTGATTCACTTTGTTATAAAGCAGAAACTAACACACCATTGTAAAGAAATTATACTCCAATAAAGATGTAAAAAAAAAGATTACCTACCACAAGAAAAATAAAGGTTATACTCCATGTATATACAAAATATATATATATATATGAAAAAGAAAATTCCTCTTACTCTTTTGGTTTTTGCTTCCAGTCTAAACATGTTCTTGTTGTTGTTGAGTGTGGTGAAAATTCAGACCCATACCTGGTTCATCAGTACACATGGCACAGTGTTCTATCTTGCTCTCATATTTGGGGTACATTATTGTCAACAATTGTAACAATCTTGAACTCAAATACGTTAAGATTTAACACATTTCAGTTCTTCATATTTGAACAATTTCAAATATCGTTATGTTTTTACCAATTCAACAAAGTCTTGATCAAAGGGTAAAAATTATTTGTATAAGAAAAATTTAAAAATACATAGTATGAAGGTACGCATGGGTACAAATGGTCTGATTGACATGGAAATCTCTAAAAAGAGTAAAAAGAACATCAGAGCTCTATTGCTTGGATCATCATTTTGGTGCCCATTTTCCTCTCACATAGATTTGGTCTTTGCTTTTTTGGAGGATTTTGGTTTCTGGTCATTAGGTCACCATAGTTTTTCTATAGAGAAGAAAATCCATATACATAGTGATTAAATATAATCTTTATTAGTAGGATTTTCTATTGTAGATAAGGATTCAATTTTTTTCCTTTTATTCAGGGAGTGGAGAAAGAATGAAGGACAAACAGTTTTACTTACTATTTTTAGCTGAAGGCACATGAGCAGATTGCTATATCAAAGTTTTAGATTCTCTGAGCTGTATGAGAATAATACTTAGCAGGTGTAGTAGACATATTTTTGGTGTTGATACCCCTCTCCCCCCAAGCTCTATTCTTCCCTTTTCCTGCCAATAGCACCAAGATTTCCTTTTGGTGAAGTTCCTCCTACCTCAGTCTCATCCATGAGACAAACATCACCTTACGTGGAGCTCAAAGGGTGAGCTGATCCCTTAGACCAATCACCTTGTCTCACCTGCTCCTCTGTGACAGTGATGGCATATGGATGGACACGTGACAAGGTGGGCCAAGAAGACTGAATCTAAGGGCTTCTGAGGACCTTGTCATTCAATGTGCTGTGGTGAGAATGTGAGGCCTGGCACTTAGCAGCGATTTTTTTTTCTTCATAATTTATTTATTTATTGGCTGCATTGGGTTTTCGTTGCTGCACACAGGCTTTCTCTAGTTGCAGCAAGCAGGGGCTGCTCTTTGTTGTGGTACACAGGCTTCTCATTGTGGTGGCTCCTCTTGTTGTGGAGCACGGGCTCCAGGCGTGTGGGCTTCAGTAGTTGTGGCACATGGGCTCAGTAGTTGTGGCTCGCTGGCTCTAGAGCGCAGGCTCAGTAGCTGGGGTGCAGGGATTTAGTTGCTCTGCAGCATATGTGGGATCTTCCCAGACCAGAGCTCGAACCCGTGTCCCCTGCATTGGCAGGCAGATTCTTAACCCCTGTGCCATCAGGAAGTCCCAGCAGCTATTTTTTTTTAATCTCAAGGGGAGAACCTGGACCTTCTGAGCAGCCTACATTGAGGAAGGCAGAATGGAGGGACAGAGAAGGACAAATTTCGTGCTATGTGGATTGAGCTGCTGGATCAAGTTTCTGCTGAAGGTGACCCTACCTGGATTTCTAGTCACATGAGATTTTAAAAAATAGATCCTATTTTAAGGTTTTCTGGCATTGTAACTAGAAGGCTCCCAAACTCCTAACTGATATACCAGGGAAGTAGAAAGAGTGAAGTTTCAGTTTGAACCTAGATATCAAGATGGTCTTTTAGAAAGAAGTGCCTTTGTGGAATCTCATCTATCTCATAGCGAGGATTGCACTTGTGTATGTCATCAGCCCAGTGACTGACCAGGGTGGGTGCACCTATGAATTGCAGCTTTTGTTATGATGATGGTGATTATGATGGCTAGAGTATGGGTTAGAGAAATCATTTGGCAAATACAGAGAGAAGATGCTGGGAAGTGTATCTTTGGCTGACATGATTAAAAATAAGCAAGATTATTGTTAATTAAAACAATTTTACTTTAACACAATGTTTACGTAAAGACAGACTTTAAAATTTGCCTAAATTTCCCCACTTAGTATTAAAAAGAAGGTCTGCTATTAAGTTATTCTCGACCTCTCATTGTTTCTTTCATGGGTCTTTAGTGAATGGTGAATTCCCCTTCACCCCACCCGCCATTATATTACGATAAACTTAAGGCTGGCTCAAGATCCACATTGTTCCAAGACGACAATACCCTCAAATATAAGCAGCTTTTTCTTTCTTTTTTTTTTTTTTTGCGTTACGCGGGCCCTCACTGTTGTGGCCTCTCCCGTTGCGGAGCACAGGCTCCGGACGCGCAGGATCAGCGGCCATGGCTCACGGGCCCAGCCGCTCCGCAGCATGTGGGATCTTCCCGCACTGGGGCACGAAGCCGTGTCCCCTGCATCGGCAGGTGGACTGTCAACCACTGCGCCACCAGGGAAGCCCCTAAGCAGCTTTTCTTAAACCAAATGCAAAGTATTATTTCGATTGTCCTTGAATTTTTCAGGGAACGTCAGTGTGTGGTTTCTGAAGGTAGGGACATAGCTGGGAAATGCTGCAAACTCCATTAATCCCCCTATTAGTGCATGAGAAACGATTTCCATTTCCTACAGGTAATCTGCCGATTATAAAATTTGTCAACCAAATCATGTATAAAATTTGTATTGAAAAACTCTTACAAATAATATAAGTCTTGTTTGAAACAGTTTTGGCAGAAAATTGGAACTACCTGTATACACAAAATCTGTGGGTCCTCAAAAGTCACTGAGATTTTTACTTGTTTTTCTTTTAGTGTGTATTATCCATGACCTACAGGATAGATAAAGCAGGATGTATGTTGTGTTTTTTTCTTTTTTAACGTCTTTATTGGAGTATAATTGCTTTACAATGGTGTGTTAGTTTCTGGTGTATAACAAAGTGAATCAGCTATACATATACATATATGCCCACATCTTCTCCCTCTTGCGTCTCCCTCCCACCCTCCCTATCCCACCCCTCTAGGTGGTCACAAAGCACCCAGCTGATCTCCCTGTGCTAGGCAGCTGCTTCCCACTAGCTATCTATGTTTTTATCTTAGAATAATTTAGGGCAGAATCTGTATTCATATACCCTTATTTATCACCAATCTTATCACCATCATCATAGGTTGGTAATGTTTATTAAATTACCCAGAGTGTTATGTGACTTAGCTAACAGTGGATATGAGATCATTAAACCACCTCAGGTGCAAATTTACTGATACGACACACTGCACAGAGGGACTTACCAAGAAGATAATGAAACTTAAGATTTAGGACCTTACACTTGCATGTCTTTTCTAAGAACCTGAGATAGACCCTAGCAATTTTTACTTGTAATTTTCTATTTGCTTTCCTAAAGATGGCTTCCCCAGACTGTGTAAGCCTCAGGTGTCACAGAAATAGGGAATATCTCAACTCCGTGTTTCTTTCCAGAGTTAGGAGGAAAGGGGGAGCAAAGTCCATTTTAGCTTGTACCCCCAATCACGGTGACTTTTCTACGAACGGAGTGTTTAAAATACTCCCCTCTTCTGGGGGTGCAGAGAGCACAGCTTCAGAAGCAGCACCTTAGCAAGCAGCTCGTGTTAGCGAGAGCAAGTCGCAGGGCTGTGCAGCCGTTCCTGGCAAATATGCAAATCTGTGGGCTCTGCTGGGTGGTGATGGTGCATTTTATGCACCAGCTCGACTGGGGTAAGGGATAAGCACATAACTGGGAAAGCATTTCTCCGTGTGCCTGTGAGGGTGGTCCTGGATGCGATTCGCATTTGAATCTGCAGACTGGGTAAAAAAAGAGCACCCTTACCAGTGCAGGTGGGCATCACCTGCACTGAGGGTCTGAATGGAACTAAAAGGTGGAGGACAGGAGAATTTGCTCTCTGCTCGAGCTGAGACATCCGTCCTCTTCTGCCCACAAACATTGGTGATCCTAGTTCCTGGGCCTTCAGACTCAGGCTGGGACTTACACCATTAACTCCTCTTGCTCCCAGGCCTTTGGGTTTGGACTGAAACTACACCACCAGCCTTCCTGGGCCTCCAGCTGGCAGATGGCAAGTCACGAGGCTTCTCAGCTTTCATACCAATGTGAGCCAATGCCTCATAATAAATCTCTTTCCATATATCTATATCTAGGCTCTTAGTTTTGTTTCTCTGGAGCATTCTGACTAATACATACAGAGCTGTAGAGAGTAAGGACTTCTGTGATTTGTCATCAGTCCTGGGATAGGAAAATGATAACACAGGGCGAGCGTAGCATGCAGGCGTGAGGACATTGAGAAGAGGACCCGTGGAAACAGGAAGAAAGTGAGTGTAACCAGACCAAACAGAGATCTCTGTTTTCAACAGGCTACTTAAGTGTCTGTGTCAGCCTTTTGTGAAAGGAAATTGACAATTAGCTTCAGAACCTCTGCACATCCTTTGGAAACTGCAGCTTTAAGCTAATTATATAGTGTCTGGATAGTAGGATAACCATATAATATAGTACTCTACTACACTATATATGTAGTAGAATGTATTTATCATTTTACAGCACAAGTCATTTATGTAAAACATTTCCATAATGGTATTCACAAATGAATACAAGCTCACTTAACATACACTCAGACAACACAAATAAAGGAAAAGTCCACTCCGGGCGGTCCCCCTTCCTCCTATATCCCCTGTGTTAATTTCACTCATCTCCTGAAGAGGGGGAACTCATGTCATCAGTTTGTGTTATGTTCTTTCACACCTTTTAATACATAGGTTTACATTTGAACTGCAGTTCAATGTAGACATTATTTTGTTGAACTTTTAGTATCAACTTAAAAGAAATAAGTATAGAGTATCCTACAATATAGGCGCTACAACTTTCGTTTTAAATGCAACAATATATATTAAAGGTCTTTCCATATCAGTACACGTACATATCTTTTATAATTAACTGCTGAAAAATATCCTATAGTGTGACCATACCAATACTTATTTACATATCCCCTAAAAGATCTTTTGCTCTCACAGTTTATACTGCAGTGAATATTTGTGCGTATTTCTCTGTGTATTCATGTGTGAATTTCTATAGGGAAGGGTATAAAACAGTAGACTTACTGGGTCAGTGAGTCCTTATATCTTACTAGAAGCTATCAGATTGTTCTCCAAAACTGTTGTTCTAGGTTCACACATCCACCATATGTGAGGGTGCTCAGTCCCCCCATCTCCTTAATAATATATGATGTTATCAATCCTGTTAATATTTTGCTAATTTGATGGGTATAAAGGGTTTTCTTAATATTGGATTATTTAATTTCCAAGTTAATATTTTGGCATCTTTTTTTTTTTTTTTTTTGCGGTACACAGTCCTCTCACCTTTGTGGCCTCTCCCGTTGCGGAGCACAGGCTCTGGATACGCAGGCTCAGCGGCCATGGCTCACAGGCCCAGCCGCTCCGTGGCATGTGGGATCTTCCCGGACCAGGGCACGAACCCGTGTCCCCTGCATCGACAGGCGGACTCTCAACCACTGCGCCACCAGGGAAGCCCTGGCATCTTTTTAAGTTCTTCATTAAAGAACTATCCTAAGTATTTTTTTATATTTAGATACTTGTAGTTACAGCCTATCTATTATGGATGAGATTCTGGAGCCCAAAGTTGCCAAAACAAGGTAAGCAGCCCTTTCAAAATAGAGACATAGCAATGTATATTTTTGGCTAGCTGGGCTGTGTATTATTACATGTTCATCAGAGATGGTCTCTACCTCAATATTCCAAGGGAAGACGGGAGAGATGCTTAAGTAACTAACTTTAAATACATCTAATACACATAATTAAGGTAAGTTTAATTTTACAAACATTTATTCAGCAATTATTATGTTCACAGCCCTCTGCTAGGACTAAAAAGATAAAGACATATGATACTTAACTCCAAGTATTTCACAGTTTACTAATGAACACTGATAGACTGAAAAATCAGTGTAATGCAAAGAATATTTAAGTAAGGATCAAATGACATATAAACTGGTTCTCCAGAAACTTCAAGGAAAGAATTGGGATATCCTTCCTTGAAGTGGGATATCAGGGCAGGCTTTAGAACTGGTGTCTGGGCAAGACCTTGAAAACATACAGATTTCATGTGGCAGGGGGAACACAGAAGGACATTCAAGGACAGTCAAGGCTGAGAGAACAGGGGAGGAGAATACACGTTGGACTATCCATCATCCTCTGTGGCCCAATGTGTGAGTGTGTGCGTGTGTGTTTGAGCGTGTGTGTGTGCATGCGTACGTGGTGTACACAGTAAGAATGGGAGTTGAGAGTTAATGTAGGAGCTAAGCCTGGAAGGTGAGTTGGGCCTGGGATAGACATTGTTATGCAGTACAGTGTTTCTCAAAAGGCAGATTACCAACATCTGTGAACAGGTTAATCTGCTTATTTAAAACGCACACCCCTGTGCTTCCCTGGTGGCGCAGTGGTTGAGAGTCCGCCTGCCGATGCAGGGGACGCGGGTTCGTGCCCCGGTCCGGGAGGATCCCACGTGCCGCGGAGCGGCTGGGTCCGTGAGCCATGGTCGCTGAGCTTTCGCGTCCGGAGCCTGTGCTCCGCAACGGGAGAGGCCACAGCAATGAGAGGCCCGCATACCGGAAAAAAAAAAAAAAAAACACATCCCTAGCCTCACCCAACCAGATTAAAATATCAGAGATATGGGGCTAGGGATCTTCATTTTGAACAATATCCCCCAAAGATTTGGGATTTTTGTTTTTGTTTTAATGTGCACTAAATTTGAAAATCACTCTTTCAGACAAGGGTGATCCTTTGAAAATTTTGATCTTCTTTTGGGAAGGGTCTAAGGAAATCATCAGTTAGGGAACATCCCGCAGTTAGTTGAGGGAAAAGAAAGGAAAGTGACCCTGAAAAAAACCCTACTGTCTAGGTGCCCTTGAGACATACTGTCCTTAGGATTGCTCTAATATCAGGAGGCATGATGGGCAGAGCAGCCCAGGTCAAAAGCGGAGATGCGTTTAGGACCATTTAAAACGAATCTTAGCCTTAATGCTCTTTGCAAAAGGCATAATTAGGAATGTAAAAGTCAGATTACCTCTGATTAGTGAGGAACAGAGTGAAGGGTGAATCCATTAGAAGCTACTTGTAAGACATTCACACTTTAAGAACATTGCTTTGATGACTTTGAAGGGGCTGGAATGAGGGGGAAAGGCAGCAGAACAAGTTCCTACTTCAAAGACCTGTTATAGTGTTTACCTTTTTAGGGCAATACTCTTAAATGTTTTGAAGAGTAAAAGGGCAAAAGGTTCTTTTAATTTGAATATGATTGATTTGGCCATTTATAGGTAAATTTTGGTTGACCATAAGAGTGACTCCATACTTTGAATCAACTAACATTTTTGAAATTGTTTGAATTTACCTGTATGTATTTATATTTTATTTGCATAATTCCATAGGCTTTATGCATTTTCAAATATATTAAAGCGTCTAATCCTTGCTACCAAGAGATATTTGGGATAGGGATCTTTATTTTCCATTTGGAAATGAGACAAAAGTTAAGTGGTTTCCATTATTCAATACTAGAAATCAGGTTTTCCAATTCCAAGTTCAGGATTGGGATAGGGAGGGTGGGAGGGAGGGAGACGCAAGAGGGAAGAGATATGGGAACATAAGTATATGTATAACTGATTCACCTTGTTATAAAGCAGAAACTAACACGCCATTGTAAAGCAATTATACCCCAATAAAGATGTTTAAAAAAAACTCCTTGAAGACAATTAAAATATGACAGGGATACACTGTAGCACCTGAGGAAATTGGTCTCTGTCCCCTGCAGATACAAGCACTTGGAGAAATACTACAATCTGAGAAATGGAGGAGAATCATGTACAAAGGATTCTGAGAGGTGTGGCCGTGAAGATGTGGCTGTGGTGAAACAGGAAGAGGCAAACTGCTGGACAACCTTAAGATTCTCCCTGCGGAGAGATGTTTGAGTTGGATTTTTGGTTGCTGTAGCTGAAGCAGAAGATGCCCCACCAAAATATCCTTCAACAGGCGAACATCTTGTGTAGAAGATACGAGATTAATAATAGGAAGGAAGGACTGAATGAGAGTGGGGAATGAGTTTAGGGAGGTTTTAGGGGGAGAGGAGATTCTTCGACTAGGCCACAGTGCAATAAAAAGAACCAAGAGTTTAACAACATACATGGTGTACCTACCAAGTACTGAGCACTGTGTTATTTACATACTTGGGAACAGGAAGAACAGATAGAATCCAGTAGATGTAAACTTACAAAAGTTGTCTCACTGAAGGTGCTGCCAGAGTTTCCATTAGCAAATAGCTTTAAACAGCTTTCTAAAATAAGAAATGGATCCCTTTTCTCCACAACCTCTCCAGCATTTATTGTTTGTAGATTTTTTTATGATGGCCATTCTGATAGTAGCACAGGGAGATCAGCTCGGTGCTTTGCGACCACCTAGAGGGGTGGAATAGGGAGAGTGGGAGGGAGATGTAAGAGGGAGGGGATATAGGAATATATGTATGCATATAGCTGATACACTTTGTTATACAGCAGAAACTAACACAGCATTGTAAAGCAATTATACTCCAGTAAGGTGTTAAAAAATAAAAATTAAAAAATAAAATAAAATAAGAAAGGGATATGGGATGTAAGAAGCATGGCAACAGTCACTAGAAATGACAAACATGGCTAGAGCAATATATGAGTTCATGCCGGTGTTGATTTCAGCGCATGGTCTTAGAAGCCTAGTATTTTTTAAATTGCCCTCAGCACCTTGATATTTTAAAAATATTCTTGACACTTCCTTTAATCCCTTCTCTGAATATTCATAGAGACATTGCCTAGGGCTATGAGCTCATAAATGAAATACGATCCATTCCTTGATGCAACTGCATGGGAGACATCCAAGAAAAATCTGCTCCAGAAAATGATTTGGTGACTCAACATGCTGGCACTCTTTCTTCTGAACCAGGCCTGTGCCAGCTTTGGTGTCAGGGGCCACTGCTGGAAGGACTGGCTTTCAACTGACTTACAACATGGAGTCTTTTTTTTTTTTCACAGTTACAATTTTTTTACTTGTGATGAGAACTTTTAAGATCTACTCTCTTAGCAGCTTTCAAATATACAACAGTATTATTAACTATAGTCACCGTGCTGTACATTACATCCCATGACTTATAACTGGACGTTTGTACCTTTTGACCCCCTTGACCCATTTTGCTCACCTTCACACTCCCCCGCCACCTCTACTCTGGCAACCACCAATCTGACCCCTATAACTGCAAGTTTGGTTTCTGGTGGTTGTTGTTACAACGTGGAGTCTGAGTCTTCCCTGGTCAGTAAGGGTCCAGCAGGTTTTCTACCCATTAGGAGACCTTCAGTTCAATCATTTGGCCAAAATACAATTTAGGTAATCTACCAACCCAGAATTCGCCAGTAATTTCACTTGGATAACACATTGTGTTTCTTTATTATCTTGGCCATCTCCCCCACCAAACTTGCATCACGTTACATACTATTAAACATGTTTCCCCACCAAGCTGGCTGAGGCAGCAGGTAGTATGATAATTGTGCTTTGCACTTACCACCTCCTTTCAGAAGCTAAGTTTATAAACCATTTGCCTATCTGGCAAGAATGCAAAAGGAGGATCTTTGATTCTATCCGTCTTTATTTCTCACCTTTGAATTGCACTTGTCCTAAAGAATTCCACAGATAATGAATGGGTTTATACGAAAGGCCATTCATAACATCTTGATTTTTTCAGTGAAAATTTTTTTTTTAATTTGTCTTTTTGTTGCGGAATCAGGGAAGTTAAGGCTGGAGCATATTTAGACCAGCTATTGTTTGCTTTTTAGAGATATCTGTCTAGGAAACAAGTCTTGAAAACTGGTAATAATAATTTCTAAAGTATTCTTCTTGGAGTAAACACATGCAACTTGGCTTTTTGATACAATTAAATCCATATTTATGATCAGCATCCTTAGTCTCTAACAACGTTCTGGGCTTTATTGAGGACAAGATGAAGAAGTCCAAGGTCCTATGCTTGCCCCTAAAGGATCCACACTCTCACTGGGGAGACTAAACACACATGAAATGGTGACACAGCAGACAGAACGTACGAAAATGCTGTAGAGAGATGTGGTGTAGAAGTGGATTGAAATCCACTGACTGGATTTCAATCCTCATTCTATCACTTATTAGTTGTGTGATTCTGGGCAAGTCACTTAACTGCTCTATGCCTCATTTTCCCATCTTTATAATGGGAATAATGATGGTTAATTAACACATCTAATGTTTTTAGGATAATAGATCAATGATAGCTCTTAAATAAAAAGATGTATGTAAACAAAGTGAATTTTTGAAGGGGAGATTTCTTTGAGTTAGAATACTTAGGGATATTTCCATGGACGCTTGGATGAGGTTGATTTTGAGCTTTGCAGTTCAAAACAAGTAGAAATATTATTGTTTTTGTACTCACTGACTCCCTTCTGAAGCCAAGTTGATATCCCACTGACCTATCAGACAAGAATTTATCAGTAGTGGGTCTTTTATTCCATAATCAGAACTTTTAAAAATTATAAAATAATGTTTACTATAAAACATTTAGAAAATATACAAGTACAAGGAAGAAAATATAGTTTCCTTTATCCCCTATTGACATATTCTTGTATTTCCTTCTTGTCTTTTTTTTCCTATGCATGTATTTTAGCCAAAATATGGTGATGGTGAATATATCGTTTTGTGTTCTACTTTTTCACTTGATTCCATGGGATGGCATTTTGCATTGCTATCAATTATTCTTTTCATGTTGACATCATATTCCATCATATTAAATCCCTTGGTCATTTATTGTTATAACTTAGATTATTTATAATTTTCCTCTATTATATAAAAATGACGATGAGTATTTTTCCCCATGGGTCTTTGTGAGATTCTTTAATTATTTCCTTAGGATAATGAACCTTAGAAATGAATGTATTGGGTTAAAGATTAAGGGTGTTTTTAAAACTTTGAATGTTTGTGGTTAAAATGGTTTCAGAAAAGTTAAAATAAGTTATACTCTTGCCAGCAATGTTTAAGAGTTTTATACATCTCACTTTATATTCATTAAAATTTGTATTATTTTAAAATCTTTGTCAGTTTAACAGATGAAGCATAGCATTTTCTTTTAATTTGTAACTATTTGCTTACTAGTGAGGTTGAGCTTTTCTCATATGTTTCTTTGCTTTGGATTTCTCCATTTGTGATGGTCTGTACCCCTTGTTCAATTTTTTTTAGGGGGGGTGTTTTTGTCGTTTCTATCTACTCGAATGAGCTCTTTACACAGTAATGATAGTAACTCTTGGTCACATTTGTGCCAAATTATTCCTGTTTGGTTTTGATGCCCATGAATTTTCCATTCTTATAAAGTTGGTCTAAAATTTTTTTCCGCTTGTGATTTCTTTCATTGTTTTTCAATCTAGAAAGTCCGAAATTTTGTTTATCTTAAAAATCTGTATAAGAAACTAAATTTTTTACCAAGGAGAGGTAGAAGAGATGCTTCTTCATCATTATGCTCTCTTTTCTCCTGCTCTTTCTCCTCCTACTTCAAATGAACCTATGTTAATCCAAGGCAATTCAAGACCAATGTTTGGAAAATATGTTTTTATCAATTCCAAAGTTTCTACTCTTGGTTCACACCAGTTTCTTGTTGAGTCTGTGGTATATCCAGTAGCCAGGTTAAGTAGAGAATATTTTTCCATAAGCTGGTAAAAAATCATGGGATATTGCTTGACAAAGATTCAGACTTTGGAAAAGCAGTTAAAAAATTATATTTTTCTCTTGACTCAGTTTGCCTGTGACTCGACAGAATCCAATCCTCTGTTGGATTTGCTGTTTTTGCTGTTGATTAAACCCGGCTCTGTGGAGAAATCTAAAATGAACATTGTCTCATTATTCACTTTCCTGGGAAGGCTGATTCCTACCCTATACATTGCTTCTCAGCAGGTCTGCCATAAGTGGGGGAGAACTGGGGAGAGCCTACACAGTCATATCTCACAGGAGGTTTGATGTAAAAAGATTAAATCTTAGCATTGTTTCCCAAATTATTTTGAGTGTCAGCTTAAAAGGCTTTTAAGGTTTTTTTTTAAAAAAAATTTGAACGGAAGTATTAACTGGAACCACCAGGGGTGGTTAGTTTGAGAAAAGCAATACTGTGCATCTTAAATTGGGTAGAAATTTTTATGACTCAAATTCTTCCTTTATTATACCCAGATGGTGAGAGCAGGCTGCTGTCTCTGATGCCCTGGTGGAAATAAACCATCAAGGAATCCTTTTCTAAGATGGAAGCCTCACTGAGAAGTTTAAACATGGTGCCAGCATTGCCTTTTATTTAGCATCTTGCCTGGTGCTTTATATCAGAGCATCTTTAACTTAAATAAAATTTATTGAATTCCTTGAGGTGTAAAGCTCTTCCTGAAAATTGCAGTTGCCTATATATGCATTGGGTAAGAAATTAACTAAAGGTGTTGCTTTATCAAATAACTACCTGCCTGAAAAGATGAAGTCATCATTTGTTCATTCAACAAATTATATGTTCATTACTCATTAAGTACAAGATATCCTAATGGAGTTAGGAAAAGAAGTTGCTGTATAAAAAAGTTAAGTATGAACTCTGGGGAAAATGTTTAAAAGTACAATTTATGTCATATCTTAATGGAAAATTCATTTTGAGAAAACCTTTATTTAAAAATATAGGTTAAATATACTTGTTTAATGTAGCATCAGTATTAGCTTCACATCTGTAGTCCTTAATAATTAAAAAGTATGTTTACATAGGATTTCTCTTAATTTATACAACTCTTTTGGGGACAGGTAGGAAAGGCATTAACCATCGTCATTTTACATGTTGATGAGTTGATAGCTAAAGTTACAAGGCTAGAAAGAGATGGAACCAAGAATCAAAAGTAGGTCTTTTGAGTCTTAGGCTGACCTCATTCCTTCTCTACTATAGTGCTGAAAGAGAGGAAAATAATAAATAGCTACATTTGCATGTGTGACACTTTAAATGTTAGGGCAGCATTTCAGTGGTAATTGCTGTCATAATTTTTCTTTTTAAACATTAATGTAAATTAGGGTATTGCTAAGCTTTCATCTCCTAGTAAAAATGAAAGAGTAGCTATGGTTTAAATATAGTAAGATGTAGAGAAATTTCATAATATAATATTTCAAGTTTAAACATGGAACGCATATTATCAAAAAAAATTTTTAAGAGGGAGATGCCCCAGATTGTCTTATCTGAGAAGTGCCTCAGGATTTCCTTTGTTTTTGTTTTTTTCTATTACATTTGATAATAAAGTTTATCAAGGGATGCAAAGCTGGACTGGCAAATAATTGTAGTCACAATCACCTTAATTGTGCTCTTCCTCAAGAGAGAGGGTTTCCCCTCTGAGGGTGCTGTGCGTAGACAATGACAGGCTGGGTTGTGTGCTGCTGAAGCCGCTGTGCTGTGCTGGAAGAATGAGCAACAGATCCAGAATGTTGGTTGTTTGACTGAGTATGGATTTTGGCTAAACCCAAAGCTTGAGAAAAATTTTAGTCATGGTCCCGTTGTTCAGTAGAAAACAGATGGGAAGAAGACTGTCACCATTTATACTTGGGATACAGCGCAGCATAGATGCAGACCTGGAGAACAATGGTTCAAAGGTCATAAAACCAAGGAACTAGAACGTAGTCAATTCAATTCAACCAGTGTTTGTCAGGTGCCTCCTCTGGGCCAGGCACAGGGCTGGGACCTAGGACAGTAGCAGAAACTAAGTGAAATATAGCCTCTGCAGCCATGGAACTATAGGACAGGAGAATTACTGATATTAAACGTGTGATTGATTACAAGAATGATAAATGTCATAAATAAGAAAGGACAGGGGGGACTTCCCTGGCTGTCCAGTGGTAAAGAATCCGCCTTCCAATGCAGGGGACTCAGGTTCAATCCCTGGTCGGGGAACTAAGATCCCACATGCTGCAGGGCAACTAAGACCACGCGCCACAACTACTGAGCTCGTGCGCCTCAACGAGAGAGCCCGCGTGCCATAAAACTACAGAGCCCATGAACCACAACTAGAGAGAGAAAACCCACACACCACAACTAGAGAGAAGCCCACACACTGCAACAAAAGATCCTGCGTGCCTCAACAAAGATCCTGTGTGCCACAACTAAGACCTGACGCAGCCAAAAAAAAAAAAAACAAAACGAAAGGACAGGGGACTATAGGAATGAAGATGACTAAGGGGATTTAATCTAGTCTAAAGTTTGAGGGAAGACTTTAATCTTTTTAATCTTTAAAACATTCTTAAAGACAAAAGCAGAAAGATTTAGGAAAACCAAGGTGTGATGGCTAACTTTATGTGTCAACTTGACAGGGCCATGAGGTGCCCAGATATTTGGTCAAACGTTATTCTGGGTGTTTCTGCGGGGTGAGATTAACATTCTAGATGAGATTAACATGAGACTGAGTAAAGCAGATTGCCCTCCCTAATGTGGGTGGCCCTCAACCAATCAGCTAATGAATTTAAACGATGTGTTTTAAATGCCTTTGTATCCTATTTTTTCTCATGTAATTAGGTCATGCCTTAGAATTAATATGATTTATCAGAAATATGAAGTTACTGAATATTAAGCTAATAATTTATTAAAAATTTAAAATGGTTACTGAAGTTTGACAACATTGATTTCACATTGCCACTCAGTTGGTAGAAGAATCTATCAACATATACATATCTGTATATAACCATATATATGTAGAAAAATCTATCAACTATATATAACCAGAGTTATATCAATAACTGGATGCCACAGAAAGGATGAATCTTGCAGATAAGTAAACAGTTATCCAGGAAGAGTGTGAGTTACCAGCCATTCAGTAAACAGTAGTAAATATGATGTCATAGTATTGGGAATAATGAATATTGGTGAAAACAAAAGAAATAGAAAATGTGGCATTTTTCCACATAGAGCTTACAATCTAATCCTGAACCAGATCAAGTACCTTGACTACAACCACTAAAGGGCCTTTGGAATAGTACAAATTTCAGCTGTGCAAACTGAAACTCACATGGGAAGGGATGTGAGGCAAGAACGCACAGAGTTAGGTGGGGTTAATTCACTCAAGACATTTTTATTAAGAATAAATCAGGCTGAGGCATTCCTGTCAGCCCTGGGGATTCAGCAGTGAACAAGAGACACAGTCCCTCCTGGAGTTTAGGCTTACGACACAACTATGAGCTAGTAAACAAAAGTCATCCCCCAAATTAGTCAGTGATGCTTGTGATAAGTCTCTGGGTGCTAAGAAGTCTGGGTGCTGTGAACGTGCATGAAGAAGGTTAGAAAAGGCTTCTTAGAAGAAGTGACGTTTCAGCTCTGATAGAAAGAAAGAGTAGGAATTGACCTGATTGAGAGAGAAATGGGAGAGACTTGTCACCCACAGAGGGAAGACCCCCATGTGGAAAAGAGATCAACACCCTTGGAGAATTGAAAGGTTAGTATGTGTGGTGCACAGTGAGCTAGAGGGAGAGTGAAACAAGATATGCTAGATGATGTGGGTCTTGAAGGATCCTAGAAATATGGGAAGGCCACAACAGGCTTCAAGCAAAAGGATCACATGATCAGAAGTTCATTTTTTAAAGATGGGTCTACCATGTGGAGAATGGATTGTAGGAGGGGAAGAATGGAAACAAGATCAGCAGTTCAAATTGTTACAGTTGTGTGGGCATCAGGTAATAGTGGATAAGCCTGGGGTGTTAGCGGTGAACGTGGAGAGAAGAGGAAGGATAAATACATTTGCTGTCAAGGTGAAATCAATGGAGTGATTACATGCAGGGAGATATGGAAAGGGAGGAACGAAAGTGGCTCCAGAGTTTTGGCCTGAGTATCTGGGAAGGTGGTAGAGTCATTTACTAATCTGTGGAAAAGGATAGAGGGGTTCGTTTTGAGAACAAGGTATGAATTAAACCGAGGATACCTCTTGAAGGAGTTGAGAAGTGAGAAAGCACTCCATAAACAACGGAAGGAAATGGTATTAAAGGGCATGAAGGCAGAAAGAAGGCCATCAATACATGTGTCTGCTTGCAGAGGAGTGACAACAGAGGAGGAATCGATTGAAATGGAGAAAAGTGGAAGACCATCTCAAAAGAAAGTCAAATATATTTGAATTCAACCTGTTGTACCTAAGAAGAGATGGTACTGAAGACCACTGCTTAAAGGTAAGGTTAAAGATTTTCCTAATGCCTTGCTCAGGATGGATCCCATGGGCAGATAGGAGGGAGGCACCCTTTCCTAATTTGACACCCTGAGGACATCCAACAGTGACAAAAAATAAATAGAGCAAAATGCCACTCTGGGATATTCAGTCCTATCCAAATACTGGAGTGGGGAAAGGGGTTGTAAATAGTGGGGAGAAGGACTCCAGATAGGAGAAATCCTCTAGGAGCTGGTTTGAAAATAAGAACAACAGCAACGGTAATAGCAATGTATACAAGTACCATTCACTGTGGTTTTAATATGTGCTCACTAAGCACTCACCATGTTCAATCTCATTTAATTTGTGCAATCCCTTTATGAGGCAGGCATATTTTAAATCTCCACTTGCAGTTAGAAAACAGAGTTCAGAAACATAGTTAACTTCCCAAGCACCAAGCAACTAAGAAGTGGTGGAGGCAATATACAGGTTTAGATTTGATAAAGTCTAAAATTCTTGTGCTTTACAGCTAATTACTCCAAATCATTTCTGGCCTCCAGAAACATCAGGGGGCCCATGGATTGTATCCATTCTAGGAAGAATCTGGAGATGGCTCTGAGCGACCCATCTATACCAACCTAGTAGATCCGTCTGGGGTCCCACTGTAGTGGAAATAGCTGCTTAGGGATAAAGGATACATGAGAGGACTGGACATAAGCATAGGGAAGGAACCAAAGCCTCGCCATTCCTTCCCTGCCCCCCGCCACCCCAAGTACTGCCACAATATCTGTAATAAGCCTCGATGCATTGATCACTGCCTTGGGTTTCATTCTCTGAATCTCTAGGGTAAGAAAGACTCTGTTCTGACAGCCCTCCTCCACCATCCCATATGCCTTCCGAGGAGTGGTAGCACTGGTAGAATGCCAGTGTAATGGGCTTCCCCACACACTACCCAGCCCTTTGTGAGGCTGGGGGAGGTCGAAGAGGATAAGGGTGAGGACTGCGGAGGGACTTTTAGCTTAAACAGCCAGGAGACAACGGCGTCCATGGAGGGTTGTGACTAGAAGCTAGAAAGTACAGAACTTAAACTATACTCCACTGGCCACAGGTAATAAATGGCCTCCACTCGTTTCTCTTGTATGGAAATCCAGCTGATGGCATATATCACAGGAATGTCAATAATGACTGTTTTGTAGCCTCAGCAATTTCATTGTTAAAAGCCATGCACCAAAGTAGAGGATGGTAATTATGGGAGAGAAGGTGGGTTTTACTAAGACTAACTCAATCTAACATTGGGTCTTAACAAATCTTGAGTTTCAAACCCATTCCACTCATTGGGAGTCCAAGTTTTCATGTCTTTGGAACACTCAGCTTCCTGCCACTATGGAAAAAGGACTTTAAAAGACTTACAAGGCTTCATAGACTTCAAATAAATCTTATGAAACAACATGTTCACGTGTTAAGTGTAAATGAGTCAGAAACATAAGGATTAAATTTCCCTTAAAATACACAGGGGTTTGAAAATGAAGGGAAAAATGCTAAGGGCAAAACGTGTTTTGGATTTTGGCAAACCCAAAACATTTGAAAAAAATTGGTTTGATGTTTGATGAACCCTAAATACAGCAGAGTTTGCTCATCTCTCGTAATGAAGACCAATAGACAATTTTTTGTGTGAGAACACAGAATCCCATCGGAGTGGCCTCTCGACTCCTCACTACTGTAGAACTTGACTGATTGTCATTTCACTAATTCACAAACTTCTTTACTCAAACGATGGTTGGTGGTCTCTCCCACACGAGTTCTCAGCAAAGACATAATAAGAGAATGCTGGAGAAGACGTCTGGGATTACTAAGACTTCATTAGTCTTATAAAATGCACTTCAGGGCATAACCACTGTACAATAAAACATTAACATAAATCATTAAAATGGAACCATGCCTTGTCAAGATAAACAAGAGGAGTGTGTTTTATGTGGCATTGTCCTTATTTCTTTAAATTGGTTCGTTCACTTGCTAATTTGCAAAACTGAACAATCAGACATTCTGTGGTATGAATTAAAGCAGTGGGATTACTCCATTCATAGATTTCCCATCAATACCCCTGATTTCTATCAAAGTTTCTAAAGTTGTAAAGCTGGGAACAGTCTGGTGGATGCTTTAAGGCCGTGGCAGTGCTATTTTTCCTCCTGAAGTGTTTCTGGGGGCTGTGAGAGATCAGAATTGGAAATGTCATTTTTGCCCCTTCGAAATCTGAGATCTTTGATGGGCAAACAGTGGTTCCCCCATTAAAACTATTCTCTCTGTTGTTATTTGTGTTGGCTTTTGATTGAAATTGAAATTTCTTTATCCTTATACTGCTCTGCTAGTCAGATTTGTGTGACTTTTAAAAGACTCTTTCATAATGTATATCAGGAAATGTTTCAAAGACAGGTTGCTATAAAAATAGCAACAAGAGGCACCATGGATTGAGCAAGTGCTACGTGCCAGCCCTGTGCTAAGCTCATTGCATACCCTACACTGTAGAAATTTCTATGACGGAAGTGCGATCATCTCCATTCTGCAGATGGAGAATTGGAGGTTCATTGAATTAAGTCATGGTGGTAGAGTGGCTATTTCAACCATTCATTTATTTAATAAACACTTATTAAACAATTGATTTGTGTCAGGCGTTATTCTAGGTGTTGGGGATATAATGATGAATAAGACATCTCCTGCCCTCACAGAGTTTATATTCTAGATGGAAGACCTTTCTTTCCTGGGAGCCTGTTCTTGACTGCTCTACACTTTCTAGGTGGTTTTTAGGTGTAGAGGGACAGGAATAAAAACTTTATATTGAGTTTTTTGGGATTTGGCTCATATGAGAGTGTTTAGTTACAGGAACAAGGCTGTTCATGGGATATTGTTCTCTGGATAGAAAAAAGTTGCCAAAGAAGGAAAGAAAAATTCTTATGAAGAAGTTACCCTTCTCCATTTTGCAAATTAGGTTACTCTAAATTTAAAACTGTTTCTAAATACATTGATATGGACTTGGACCTTGAGTTTTTAAGAACTGATTTTAAGAACTGTAGGTCTGGAGGATGTTCTCTCCTGCCTTACGTGTCCAGTTGAAAAAGAACTTTGCTTTATATCTGTTAGCAAGTACTTGCTGGCATCCTTGTGACTTTCCTAACTGACTGATTTGAAATTTTAGTGATTTGAGGGTAAATTGTCAGTGAAAAAAATTTTAACCCAGAAAGCTTTGGACTGAATACCTCAGCTGCATTTTTA
Source organism: Delphinapterus leucas (assembly GCF_059928025.1). NCBI lineage: Eukaryota > Metazoa > Chordata > Mammalia > Artiodactyla > Monodontidae > Delphinapterus > Delphinapterus leucas. The sequence goes on from NC_143130.1 coordinate 134,680,214, forward strand.
AAACTTTTTAGGGTTTAAGAATTTGGGGATGGAAAAGGACCTAGACCAACCCTCTCACTTTATAGAAACTGGGAAACTGAGGATAGAGATTTGAAATACACATAGCCCTCATGAGGGCAGGCCTGGACTAAATCTTCTATGAAAGAAGCAATACAAATTTTTCTTAGACTAAATTTTACTGATTACTCACATGTTCTCTGTGAGTAAGGGTAAGGAGTTACCCTTACACTTAAGATTGAGATAATATTATCTAAAAACTCCATTCCTTGTTTGTGGAGAGTAGAGCACCTTTCCCAAGTTTTCTGCAAATTTCGAAGGGCTCACATTCCCATGCGCACCTCTGGTTCCAAGTTCCCATGTTAGTTCTGTTTGTGGTTGGTCACGTCATTCCTCACATTATATTCCTATTCCATGGTGTGTTGACCTACACTTGGAACTCTGAGCTTTTACTTAATTCCACCTCTTACACACGAAGAAAGACCCAAACAAACAAACAATTTATATGAAGTCTTTATGTATTTATCAGACTTCACTGAGGTTTTGGTAAGATGGAGAGGATTTAATATTGCAACATCTTAACATGGAATATTGGACATTCTTAATCTTAAAATTATCCTTGTCCCTTTCAACAAGTAAGGCCCAGTCTCCAGCCATGTTGCCCCAAAAGCTCTTTCTTTCTCTTCCTTCTCCTATTTCCTTTTCTATCTCCTTCCTCTTGGAACAAAAGCCAAGTTCTTCTATGGTCTCTATTATTTTTTAATTGAGATACAATTCACGTGCCATGAAATTCACCAAAGTGAAAAATTAATTTGTTTTTAGCATATTCACTAAGTTGTGCAACAATCACCAATACCTAATTCCAGAATATGTTAATAACCCCAAAAGGAAACCCCATATCCATTAACGATTCTCATTTCTCCAACCCCCCAGCCCCTCGCAAACATTAATCTACTTTCTGTCTTTATGGATTATCTATTCTGGATATATAAATGGAATCATACAATATATAGTGTTTGGGGTCTGGCTTCTTTCACTTAGCGTAGAGTTTTTAAGTGTCATCCATGTTGTAGTATGTATCAGTGTTTCTTTCCTTTCTGTGATTAGCTAAAATTTCATTGTATGGCTATACCTCATTTGTTTATCCATTCACCAGTTGATGAATGGATATTTTTAATATTATAGCCATCCTAGTACATGTGCAGTGATATCTCTTTGTGGTTTTGATTTCCATTTCCCTAGTGGCTAATGATGTAGAGTATCTGTTCATGCGCTTATTGATATTTGTATATCTTCTTTGAAGAAATGTCTATTCAAATCTTTAGTCCATTTAAAAAATTGAGTAATTTGTCTTTTTAAAATTTTCAAGTTGTAGTGTTCTTATATATTCTGAATGTTAGCCCCTTATCAGAAATGTGATTTGCAAACATTCTTTTTTCCATTTTATGGGTTGGCATTTCACCTTCTTGATAGTGTCCTTCGAAACCCCCGAGTTTTTGACGTCGTTGAAGTCCAATTTATCTATTTTTAATTTGGTTGCTTTGCTTTTAATGTCATATCTAAGAAACTATTGCCTACTCCAAGCTTACAAGGATATACACCTGAGAGGACCTGAGAGGGGTCCTCAGCCATTAGCTAGCAAGAAAATGGGGACTTCAGTCCTAAAACCAGAAGGAAATAAATTCTTCCAACAACCAGTGAGCTTGGAGAGGACCCTGAACCAGCCCTGCCACCCATCCCCCTCCAAGAGAACTGAGCCTTCAGCTGACACTTAGATTTCTGCCCAGTGGACCTGACCTAAAGAACTGTGAGATAATAAATGTGAGCCGTTTTAAGCTGTTAAATTTGTGGCAATTTGCTACATAGCAATAGAAATTCAACGAACCATGTTACAAGAACTTATTTGTGGTCTTCTCTGTGACTCATGGTGAGCCATTCTTGTGAACAAAGTATTATCAATATCAATAAGTCTGTATGCATAGTATACTTTATGTAAATCTTATGAGTTGTTATTTTCAGAAATAACACATTTGGAAACAAAATAAGTCCCTAAATTAGCGATTTTGACGTATGATTCTGTGTAGTGCTGATAATCTTGCGAGGATACCCAAATGTTAGGTTTTTCTAGCATTATCCAATAATTTTTTCTGGCACATTTTCCAGGTTCTGATTATTCAGTATAGCATATAGGTCTTTATAAATATGTACTACTAAAATACTAAAAAAAAAATAATAATAAAATAAAATAAAAACCACTACTAAAATACTTTTCCTTGGTAAATACTACTAAAATAAAGAATAACTTATGATTTCAGGAATTCAAAAGAATTTCTGGGAATTCTGATTTCTTGTTTCCTAAAGCTTAATACCTGTTGGGAATTTGGAAACATTGTTTAGTGTTGCTATAAGGATTAAATAAACTAATGAATGTGGAGGGCTTAGGCCAGGGCCTGGATGCAGAAAGTACCGATACACGGTACTCATGCTTAAGACACTCTGGTCTTAGACATAAATAACAGGAATATCAAATTGACTATTAGGGCATTTATGGATTTAATTGACTGCATTTTAATCTGAATTTACATAGCACAGATGAGAGGAGAGTAAGGGAATTTAAAGCAACTGGTTAAGAAGAAATTGAAAGGGATTTGTCTTAAAGGTGGATCAGCACCCTGAAGATTTTTTGCCTCGTGGGGTAGTTTGATGCATTAAAGAACTTATTGAAAGGAATCATCATGATGTATAGTAAAGCCACTTGATGGAGCTTAAAGAAAGATGAGACAATAAGAAAGCAAATGATAACCTTCCCCCCGAAACCCATGTCTATCTTCTTATAAGAAAGTGAACTGAGTTTGAACAGTTTGATCTGATTTGATTTGCTTGTTAGTAACAGAAAAATACTTTGCAGTACCTAACAAGCAACACGATCTTTATAACTTAACCACAGAAGCCATATCTACTCTTCCTCTACTTGCGAGGAGGACGGGATTGGGCTGCAGTTCAGATGGAGGGAATAGAACAAAGAGATAAAATGGATTGAGCTTCAGGGTCTTAATGTCCTCCATTTCCACTAGAATATCCTCTCTTCTATCCATCCAGCCATGTTATCCTCTCAAATCTACCTAAATATTCAACTTTCCCTGGAAAAAGTATCCTGACTGACCTCATCATTCTTTTCCATTTTCACTTAGCCTTCAGGAACTTTGCCCCTCGTTTGTGTCTTTCCATCTTCAAGACCTTCTGTGTTCTTTGGTCTGTGGGAGCTATTTCCCCCCATTAGATTATGGGGTTCTGTGACAGAACACGTCTTTTGTGTGTTTGTTTTTAACTTTCAATTTATAGTGTCCCACACAGGTGTTATTTAATTGGAGGGCATCTATTCACTACAAATGTGTCCCAAATAAGTGTTAATGGTACATGGTGAGAATGTCAATTTAACAAGTAAGGAATGCTTTTTTTTCAGTTAGGTCAAGATTCTCACTCGGTATGAGGCTCCCACTTTTCTGTGCAATTTCAAGTAGGATATTTTCCCTCTACAGTCATTAAATCTTTGCTGTTCTCAGACTCCCAAGCCCTCCCATCACCCATTATATTCCTAATACAAATGAGAGCTTGACAAGAACATAAGTTGACAGATTGGAGATATTTCAACACATGGCAACCCTTGTTTTTAGAAATAACATAGTTGTCATATTTCATTGGACAAGTGATGGGATTCAAGAATCCCCCAAAAGATTTCTTTTACAACTAAGTCTATTTTGGTAATTTTGGAGTTTTCTAGCTTGTGCTGAATGAATTTGATGGAGTTTCACCATCTTAGGAGTTTGGGGTTCTAGGAGCTGATTATGCCGTCTTTGCCACTCTTGGGTCCCAAGTGTGGGACACATAGGGTACATTTTAGCAGGTGTCGGCAAACCCCACACATGTGGTTTCTTTCCTCTACCCTTTACACAAACAAAAAGTATTTCCATTCATATTAATTCAGTCTTGAACTTATTTTAGAAGCAGCTGGGAAAAGCCACATTTATCTTTGTCGTTATGCAACCGGCTGAAAATTAAGGAAATCATGTGGTTAGATGATTGCTGAAAAGACCCAGCTCATTAGAGATGGGCAAACCTTGAAAGGATTGACTAGGTTCTGAGAGGGCTCCTGAAGTTTGGCTACTTCTCTGAACGGTAATCAAATTAATAACCTGTACACAGTGGAACAGGATGTCTCGGATGGTTATTGCCCCATGAGGTTATCATCCTTTCCCATATAATTTTCTTTCCCAGTGAGGGTTCCGTCATGGGAGAGTTCAGACTAATAGCATTATGCTGTGACTTCTGCCAGTCTCTTTCCCCACCCGACCCTGCCTTTCCTTTCTCATAAATGGTTGGCCCATTGTATGAGCGACAGCAGAAAATTCAGAACAAGAAAAAGCCCACAGGATGCAAACCTTTATTGCAATTTTGTGGGGATGATGCCGAGGCTGACGATGACTGCTACTCTAGAGAAAACCTTCTAGGTGACTTTTAGAACAAAGCATTAGACATGGTCTCCAATGAGAGGATTTTCTAGGCCTATGGCTGGTGATAACTTCAAAGTGAGGTCTGTGCACAGAGGGAGACATTGAGAACATTAGAGACCAAAGTGTTATATGACCTCAAATGTTTCTCTTGCTTGCTTTCTCTCTCTCTTTTTCTTCTGTGCCTGACAAATAGCCTCTGGAAGGCTCATTCCATTAAGGAAGTTCGAGAACCAATGAGTTTTCCTATTACTAAAACACTATCTTTCAACATGACTTACAAGCCATGTCTTTCACTAGAGTAAAATGAGTCCAGAGTGGGAAGTAGCCAGCATGTGACAGAGCCCACCAAGCAAGACTGCTAGACTTGCCCTTCATCGTCCAGATCTCTCTGAGCTGTCACTGTCATGTAAAACTGCAGATACTTTCATACTTTCATAAGTGCCAGTATCACAAATCAAGTAGACTTTCTTTTAGATGTAAGTGTCTTTTGGTTTGCTAGTAGGCATTATTTCTAATGTATTTGCTCGAATCTTCAGATGTGTAGCCATTTGGGGCCATGAAACTTCACATCTAATTACTTTGAAATTTGGTACCCTTTTATACTCGAAAAACAACAATGAAAACATTGTCCAACTCTATTCACAATGAAAATATCCCTCAGTAATTTGATTTGCAGGAAATGAAAAGTATTATCAACAGAATATGCTTTTCAAAAATTTATAATCCTTTAAATAGGCAAATCCTTTCTCCGGGATTAGTAGCGTGGTTTGTGTCCTAGGGGCCAAATCCTATTCTCTGATTCAATCTTCAGATCCTTTCTAACAGTGCCTATATTGATTTCAGACCCAGTTTTGCTTAAGAATCTGAGGACAGAATTTGGTCCTGTGTTTAGAGGTCCTTAATAAGGATTTCTTTAAAAATGGAGTTTATCTAAAACATAGCCTTTAGTTCCAAAAGCTAAATTCTGATGTCTCAATGAATATAACAGATGTGCTTAATTTCTAGGTCATCTTTGGCTTTCTCCCTGTCTAGCTAAACTTACACTTCTCTGATCTGGAGGAACAATGTAGAAGGTTGATGCTGAGCTCCAAAAATTACTGGTGACTCTGAGTGTTTCCTTAATCCCAAATATTGACCCCGAATATATGTGTAATTGATCTCCCTACTGTATTTTTAGTGTTCTAGGGACTTGTCCTTTTTGAACACAATGTATATGTAAAGGTATATTGTACATATTTATCTTCACAGAGGTCAGATGCTCTCTGTAACGAGGAGTGTAACTGGTGTTCTGCACCTCTAGGAAAGATGAAAATAAGTTCTCTTAATGATGATACAGAGATATGAAGACAGTAAAAATCCTAAGTTGACTTTTTGAATCACTAAACAGTGTTCACATTACAAGGAGCACAGTTTTAGTAAATGTGTTCTATGTTAATTATTTGACAAACGATTATCTGTGTCTGGTATAAAGCAGAAGATTTGTTTAATCAGGATACATCATTCCCAACCTAGAGGAGCTAACAGAATTTGCTGTACCCGTCTCACAAACTTTTGTCTGAGAAAAAAAACACATATATTCAAAAGTTCTCAGAAATGTAATATGTGCTACATTAATTCAAGAAACCAGAGAGCAGAGAGGTAGTAAGGGAATCATCAAAACATGGCTATATTATGAATACCTAAGTAGAAGAGAATCTTAAAAAGAAAATCAAGAGATTACAGTACAGTTAACCATAGTGTATATGCAATATGCATAATAAAAACATTTTTGAATGGGTATTGTGAGCCCAGAACAGCAAAAATACGTATAGGAATTGTGTTGATTGATTCTCAGAACTACCCTATGAAGTATGATCATTGTACACCTAAAGCAAAGGAAACTTAGTTAACATGGAAAGACTTGTCCAAGATCACGCAACTGAGTGACTCAGGCTGTATTTGAACTCATTTGTGTCAAACTCCAATCCCCATGATCCTAACTACGCTATGTGCTTCTTTCACCCCTCTCACCTCACCCCCGCTCAGTCCTTGTCTCCCAGTAACGTGCTCTGTACATCCCCCCTCTCTGCTCTGTCATCAGTTCTAACCATCTCCCAGTGCACAAATCCAACAATCATTTCTTGGTCTCAGTCCTTGAATTCTTCGTTACTTGCCTGAAAGGTAATGAAGATAATGCATGGGCTTGATACAGCATTTGCAAAATGATGGTAATAATATAGAAACTGCTTCAGACATAATGTTGTTATTAAGGTAAAAGAGGTTCAGGGTCGAGGTTAGGAGCTCATGCTGTGTGACCTTGGATAAGTTATTCACACAGCTATGGCTCATCCTCTTCAGCTGCAAAGCATCAATGATAAGAGCACTTGCCTCATTGGAGTGTTGGAACACTTTGCTAGGGCGATGCCTTTAAAGCCGTTAGCACTGTGCTTGGCTTGTAACTACCATTCAATAATCATTATTCTACGACAGTGCATATTTGTTAAGATTATTATGTAAAAATATGCTGTGTAAACTCTTCTCCTTGCAATTCTCTCTCTCTTTGATCTCTGTAAAATGACCTTCTTTTGTTTTGCTGCCTCTCTGATGATTCTCTCTTATCTTCTAGCTTCTCTTCTTTCTGCCCCTGTGCACATTTTTTTCAAGACTTGATTCTTGGCCCCTTTTTCTTTGCCACCTCCAGGATCTCACACTCCCCAGATACCCATCTGATAATAATGCCCTGTCTTTCCCCCTTGTGCCCACCAAGCCAACACGTCACTATGTCCTCACTACACCCTGGAATTCCGCCATCTGCCCCTATTCCCCACCTCTGTCTTTACTTCCTCGTTTCCAGCCTGGGTTGGCTGGACAAATCCTTTCATGTGAAAATCTCTCCTCTACAGACTTGGCTCTTCCAAGCCTGTGATCTCCATATGCCCTAACTTTAACCATTCCAGAAGGCGGGTCATTACTGGAGGTTGTGCTTGGATTCCCCACAAATCCCTGCTGTTGCATCTCAGTCGGGTGTCCAGGGTTAATTGGATATCCTTTTATTCATGTCTAGTTAATGCCACATCATATTCCCCATAGTAGCATTTCTAAATTTTTCCATTTTCCTGAAGTCTCCAAAGAAACTTCTATACCCTCATTCCTATTTCTTTACCACGAAAATCAAGGACATCTGACCTGCGCTCCCTCACATTCACTTTTTTCCACCTCACAATTGCTCTGCCAGTGTTGTTAATCTCATCCCCCTTTATCTTCCTCTGAATTCTCCTTCACCAATTAGACTCTCTACTTACTATACATTTTCAATCTCGCCTTCTCTAGTGCCTCCTTGTAATCACGTGTGTTTCCCATAGAGTAAAAACTTTTTTTTTAACCCCGCTAACCTCTCCGGGTATCATCCTCCATGTTTCCTTCCCCTTGCTTTCATATTTCCCAAGAGAAGTGTGTCCTTCATAACTTTCCTGAAGTGCATGACCTTGTCACATGCCCCCTTCTCTATGTTTTTTCTTCCATTAGCATCCATGGCACCTCATGGTTCTGTCTTCTTAATTGATTCCTCTTCTATTTAGTCTAATTTAATTCAATCAACATGTATTCACCATTCATTTATTTCAACTGAGGTTGAAGAAGCCAGACACTTTCTGGCTAATTCTGCCAATATGGGATATGGCTGATAGCAGCATTGCCACCAAATTATCAAGCTTTCCTTTCTCTAAAACGAATTGACTTGGAATAATGAATTATGTCCTCTCCAACTCCAGGACTTGAAGATTTGGTTGATGGTGATGACAATCACCATTGAAATAACCTCACAAAAGTTGCTTTGTGCATGTGTAACAGGCATGGTTATGCCGGGTACATCTTATTTTAACAAACACTACATCCTGTGTGTAACCTGCTAGGTATTATTCCCAGTGCTTTACAGAATTTAACTCACTGAATCTAAAGTGGGTTACACTGTCCTGCAGATAATGAAGTACCTATCGAAATAAAGCACAAATTGCTATTGTTGTTTTACTGATCTAATATTGTTTATAGTTGGATGGCGTTTATTACAAAGTGTCTGATTTCTCTTCTGTTTAATGGAGAACTTCACTTTGGTGGATGTGTATATTCTCTTTTATTTTGTTCTTTAAATAATAAAATTTAAAAAGCAAAAAACCCAGTGGGTATTATGATTAATCCCATTTATGAAGTAGATATAATGATTAATTCCATTTTATAGATGAGAAAACTTAGAGACATTTAAATAAGTAATCCAAGGTTGTATAGCCAGCAAGCGACCCAGCTGGAATTTGAACCCAAGCAGTATGGTTCCAGATTCAGCGCTGCATAGGTACTCAATAAATGATTATTGGATGAAAAAAACACTTGAAGAAGTGTTTTCAAATAACTTGAAGAAGTTATTTTCTATTTCCAAAAGCTAATTCAAGACTTTCACTTTCATTTAAATTATTTCTAATACTTTGCATGTTCTTGCTGCTTCCCTTAACCACTTGAGAAAAAACTGTCCTTAAAATCTGAATGTGGAAGTGTGTCAGTGGGACAAAGTAAGTAGATCTCCAGATAACAAAACCATTTCAGAATTTCCTTTTGCATTCTTGTTCTCATTTTAGGCACACCTGGCATGGCATTATTGGGGGATCTTTCGAGAAGGTACCATGCAGGAACGGTTGTCCTCTCTAGGGAACTCTGTGGTGGCTACTTCTTCAGCAGGTCTCAGCACACAGACTCCATCCCGTAGGTACTGTGGTGGCAGTATATCCTGTTGTGTTGGCACTGCTGTCAGGAAAAGGTTAAGACATCCTTTGCCAAGTGGACTTTTTTTTTTTGTACGTGTATTAGCTGCTATTCCATCTTGTTTGTATACCATGCATAAGTACCTGGCAATTCTCAAATCTTTGAAGCATCAAGGAGTTCCTGTCTGGGTAGAAAAGACTGATCAGAGTGATACACCATCTTTTTGCTGATCACTGCTTATTCTGTTATATTATTCTGTCCTAGAATTATTTTCTGACCACACATATGAATGGTGTGAACCAGACATGTTTGTATTTTCTAAATCATTCATGGCATCTTCATTTTTGTTCCACTGCCAATGACAATTATATGATGGTTTTCTTTCCGGATTTTTCCATGCTATAAATATTTCTTCAGTAAGATTCCCTGTGATGATCATTGTTTGAGATCCAGAAACCCTTCAGAAACCAGGTAAAGCAGAAACCTAGTTCAATTCATCATTAATGCTAAATGCTGCCAACCTTAAAAAATAAGATTTCTGGTAGTTTCTGTGCATCTAAATGTCTGCTATATGAGATACAAAGGAAGCACATTTAATAACATTAACTTTTTGTGAAGAGCAGAATATAATTTAAGGAAAAGTTTTTTCAGTAGTATAGCAAACAATTATATAAAGGTTATAATTACAATAAACCTAATCATCACTATTCTGTCTTGTATTATTATTTAAATTTTTATAAACCTGTGTACATTTGAAAAAAATATAACATTCTTCGTAAGTTATCTAGGAAATGCACTTTCTCTTAATATTTGTGTTAGTAGTCAAACTCTATTATAGTTACCTATTAGAAAGTTATTAATTTTTTATACAAATTACTAGCTATTATAATCATGAATAATTAGTAAGGCATTCTACTTTTACAATGATAAATATATTTCATATTTTAATTGAGAGATATTATATTAGCAGATAAAGCAAATAAAGTAATTTTTTTACTCTAATGATATTTAGCACATTGACCCACACCTGAAAGTTAATATTGAGATATTAAAATTGTCTAATTATGTCTAATCTGCTTTTGGTGTCAAAATATGAAATGAATTTTATGAAATGATAGTGTTGTCCTTTCCAACATACTTACTTAGCAAATTAAAAAGTTGGCACCTCTATTAAAAAAAGTAATCCAGGGCTTCCCTGGTGTCGCAGTGGTTGAGAGTCCGCCTGCCGATGCAGGGGACACGGGTTCGTGCCCCGGTCCGGGAGGATCCCACGTGCCGCGGAGCGGCTGGGCCCGTGAGCCATGGCCGCTGAGCCTGCGCGTCCGGAGCCTGTGCTCCGCAATGGGAGAGGCCACAACAGTGAGAGGCCCGTGTACCGCAAAAAAAAAAAAGTAATCCAAATGTCACGTTTTGGTCATCTTACTAGTGCTGTTATGCTCATTGGATAAGATTGTAAAACACAATCACAGGGTCACTGATCATTTACAAGTTCCAGGATAGTAAAAAATAATATTGAAGTAGACATTCAGCTACTTGGTCTTCTAGAACCTGAGGCTGAAACTGATGCCAAATACAAGATTGAGCCTGAATCCTGAAGTTTAGTGCATATTTAACATTTATCTTTTTCTGTCCCAAATCCATTACTTCCCTCGTATTCTAGGTCTTGATTCCCTTGGTGTCTTTATTCTTAGGTGATCTGTCTTTTTTCTCAACTCCTGTAGATCTTATGAGAGGCCCCACTCATTTAACATTTAATCGTTATACTATTTCTTTGTAACATTTCTAGGTCTGGTGTCTTGCCTGTCATTTAATTTTTGTATGCATACTTCTACTATCCCCAGATCAATAATAAACTCCTTGAGGTTAGGCATGGACATTACTTTCTTTAGATCCCCTACAGCCCTTTTTGTGAATGAGTAAATGAATGACATAATTCAACCTTTACAGAGCGTCTAGAGCGGAAGAGTTGTTGGGTCTGTCTTGTGGAGGGAAAGTTCTAGCACCAGAGAGATTTTGCCAAGCTTACCATCCCATGAATTAGAGTGGAATGAGCAAGCTGGCTTAAAGCTGAGTCCCCTGTGACATATCCATACATTTAGATCTTATGGCATGGGAAATCCACAACTGTTGGATGACAGACGCAACTTAGTAAGTGCTGGGTCTGTGCATATATACTCTGTTTCAGAGCACCTCTTGATAAAGAACATGTATATGGGTTCATATACTCCAATTAAATATAGGTGAAAGTGACAGAGCCAGGGTTTGAACTTAAGCAGTTCAGCTCCAAAGTTCCAGTTTTTAATTGGCACACTACATTGCATCTTCCTGATGCATACATGGAGCAACCATCATCTAACCCTCATGGCTCTAATAGCTAGAGAGATCAGCCTAAAATCCTAGGCAGTGCCACAGTGCCCTGACAGGGCCCAAATACTTATTTTCTAAGACCACCAAAACGAGTCCTGGAGGGAGGATGATGTGTAGCCTCGAAGTGAAGTTCTGGAAGAAGCTAAGGTACCCTCAGGTATGTGGTGTGGCTCAGAGTTGGTCTGAAAGGACAGCTGAGAGTCAGTCTGCCCTGTCTGTAGAGTGACCGTATAATTTACCATCCAAACTAAGATATTTTTGAGTGTGAAATTCTGTAATCATCAAGATGCAGCTGCAACTACAAACCGATACTCTCCCAGGCAGTCTTTACTGGCTGAGTCTGCCAAAACCTCTGAGGAAAGGGGAAGAAAAATGTAAGTAAACTGTGTTAATGTGGGAAGTCAATTATCTGAGGGAGAATAAAGTTGGGGTGAGAGCATTATACCTAGAACAGGAATCGAATGCAGTTGATAATGTTGAGAAAAGAATCGGACAAGTACGTACGGCAGAAAGAGGCAACAAAGTATCTAGACACGCAGAACAATATGGTAGTTTGTGTGAGGGTGAGAATAAGTCAGCGGAACAAAGGAAGCTGAGAATGGATTTCAAAAAACCATTTGGGAAGTGAGGCCCAGATTGATCTAATATCGGGTGCGGACATCATTGCCGTACCTTCTTGGGTTCAGGGTTTCCCCTATTTTTCTCGGATGATGTGCAGATATATCTTCTGAGCTGGCTGAGTTTTCTGAAATCTCCAATGAAGGAACAATAGACGTAAGTAAACATGGAAAACTTAGGAAGCCAACTATCTGAAAGAGGATAAGATTGGGACAAGACCAGTACACCCAGGAACAAAAAATGAATGTAGTCAATGCGGTTAAGGTAAGAAGTGGGTGAGTACATATGAGAAGAAGAGAGCTGAGATCCATGCATGTCGAATGTGAGTCAGCAGTTCATTTCCAGATCTAAAGTGACAGGAATCTGACTTCACAAATTGGAAAGAAAAGTCTGATTGCCCCAAGACTTGCCAAAGGACGTTATGAGAGCAGTATGCAGTTCTGACTTCCACAATTTTAAAAGATGCAAAGAATTAAAGTCCAGAAAAGTATTACCAGATAGATTAGAGTGGTGGGAGCATGGCCTCTTATGGAATTTAGTGGAGAGAGAGAGAATGGTAAGGGTTGATTTCACGGTTTTCAAGTATCATAAATAATATAGATACTCATTTGGCTTCTCCACAGTAGATTATAAAGAAGAAATGAGCTGACACTGCAGCAAAAGATATGTTAGTAATGCTTAAGGAAGAACTTTTTGGACCAAATACTGGGGCAAGGAAGCGCTGAAATGTTTGACCCTGTAATCTTTTTATGATAGGACAGAAGATCACCAGTCTTGAGTTGTCATTATACGTCGTATTTGATCTAGGAGGTCCTGAGGGGTGAGTGGAGGAATCTGAGAGAGTGTGAAGTTGTCTCTTGACAGATCTGGAAGTTCTGAAACTGGTTGGAGGGGAGAAGGAAAAGTCAAAGTCAATCAACCATTAAAAACAATAACACGATCTCTATCTCTGGGTCGTGGATGTGTTGAGATGATTCCCGACATGCGGCAGGATCGGGGAGCTTCCACTGCTGAAATCCAGAGGGTGACACTCTGACATTGCCCTGCGACTTCACCAATTATTCCTCTTAATTCTACTCTAATCCCAGGTGATTAACCTGGGTGGAGGTCCTGCCTTCAGCTGTGAGTTGAGCATCACTTCTCCCTTTTGAGCTAGGAAGAGCAGCTTCTGTAGCTGTCCCTCCCAGAAACTCCACAAAGCTTCCTTAAGCCCCAGAGGCTTTCTCTGTCTGGTCAGAGACCCAAGAAAGATGTTTACTGTGGTCTTGTTTGGTACCCTGTTCTTCCATTAGGAGAGAAGGAATGCCCTTGCGTCAGGACAGCAACCAGCATGGAATGATCTTCAGTTAATGTTCAGTTAACTGGTGTAGGAGGACCCCCGAAACCTTTCTTGCCATCACAGAACACCGGGTAGAGCTCCACATCCAGACTCTCTAGGTCCTCTGACCACTAGACTTGAACCTCCCTCACTCAGACCCTGAAGCCCAGAAATCTGCAGAACCAGAACTATACAGCTGTCCACAACACCAAGGGGCTGGTCTCCTTAGGTGGATATGCTATTTTCTGCTTGCTAGACAGGCAATATACATGGAGAAGATGTCACTGAAGATTCATGGTTTGTCATTGAGAAGTAGGTCAGCAGGAGAGAAAGGATGTACAAGCCTACCTCTTGTGATGGGGGTCTGTGCATAGTCACCCTGATGTTTACTCTGAAACCACTAAATTGGGTAAAAAAAGGGGAAATGTAGCATTAATCGAGCTCTTTACTCCATGATGTGGCTCTCAGAAAGGAATCCTACTGTGTCTAGATCCAAGGCACTGTTTTTGTCCCTATGGTCAGCACTAGATGTGCTGAGCTCAGTGGCTGCTATGCTTTTATGTAGGCACGGAGATAAGACAAGAAGACAATGTCTCACTCTCATGGGGTTTTATACCGAGTGAGAGGAGACAGACTATGAACAAATAAGCAAATAAACAGACAAGAACATATCAGATGGTGATAGGTGATAGTAAATCAGGGTGATTGATGGAGAGTTAGTGCTGGGGTGTGGGAATAACTTAGCTTGAGATGTTGGGGACAGACTAACTAAAGACATTAATCAGTGACTTGAATGACAAAAAAGAGCTAACCGGGTGATGATGCAGGGAAAGGGCTTCCCTGCAGAGGGAACTGCTAGTGGAAAGGCCCTAAGCTGGGAAGGAGCTTAGTGTTTTGGAACAAACAGAAGAGACACCCGTGTGGCTGGAGCTGAGTGAGGTTGGGATACATGATGAGGTTGGAAAGTTTGTCAGGAGCCAGATCATGAGGGATCTTGTGGGCCAGGGGAAGAGCGAATCCAGAATGGTCCTAGAATTGGATTAGACCCTAGCATGCATCTAGTTTGCCCTTCTTACTTCAAAAATGAGCAAACAGGGCTTCCCTGGTGGCGCAGTGGTTGAGAGTCCGCCTGCTGATGCAGGGGACACGGGTTCGTGCCCCGGTCCGGGAAGATCCCACATGCCGCGGAGGGGCTGGGCCCGTGAGCCATGGCCGCTGAGCCTGCACGTCCGGAGCCTGTGCTCCGCAACGGGAGAGGCCACAACAGTGAGAGGCCCACGTACCGCAAAAGAAAAAAAAAAGAGCAAACAGAGCCTGAAGAGATGAGATTTTGTCACTCCATCTCCACCAGCCAACCTTGGTTATGCTACAACTGGAAACAAGATCTTCGACCCACAGTCTTTGTCACTTATCATTAAACTCTTCCTGAATACTAAAAAGGTGGGGCTCCTGAGAATTGTTGAACACTTAAGCACCTCGTCTTTAAAATATGCCACAATTGTACTGTCTTCTTGACTCATATTCGACAACGAGAAAATCACAGAGGCAAAGTCAATATTGTAGAGTAGATTTCTATTTTCCATAGAGAGGGATAGTTTGAATATTTGACTCTCGTTTCTCATTAAGAATGAAATTTTACAAGAAAAAACCGATTTTTTTCACCAAGAGCCTGTGTTCAGGTGCCATGCTTGCCATGAAGAATTTTCATAGCCAGGATCACACTTCAGACTTCTTGGTAGGCTTGGGTATAACCTGGATGAGCACGGGGGGAGGGCAGGGGAGTATGTGTGGGTATGAGACAAACATGGGTAAGGGCTGGTCAATTATTTTTAAAAAATCGGGGGACTTCCCTGGTGGCTCAGTGGTTAAGGATCCGCCTACCAATGCAGGGGACACAGGTTTGATCCCTGGTCCGGGAAGATCCCACATGCCACGGAGCAACAAAGCCCATGCGCCACAACTACTGAGTCTGCGCTCTAGAGCCCGCGAGCCACAACTACTGAGCCCACGTGCTGCAACTACTGAAGCCTGCGTGCCCTAGAGCCCATGCTCCGCAACAAGAGAAGCCACCGCAATGAGAAGCCTGAGAACCACAACGAAGAGTAGCTCCCGCTCGCCACAACTAGAGAAAGCCTGCACACAACAACGAAGACCCAATGCAGCCAAAAACAAAAAAACAAAACAACAACAACAAAAATCAGGCAGTATGGCATAGTTACCGAGCACATAGACTGTGGCTCTAGACTAGATGGGTCTGAATCCCAGCTCTGTCACTAACTGGCTGTGTGAATTTGGGCAAATAATCTAATCTCCGTTCCTCATTTTCTTACCTATAAAAGGGAGTCATAATAGTATCCTCCTCATAGGCAATTAAACAAATTAATATCTGTAAAAAACATGTAGAACAATATTTGTTGCATAATGCTTGTTACATAACAAACACTATATAAACGTTTCAAAGATTTAAAAAGAGACATGAAAAGTATGGAATTATCCTTCACCCACCTTGTAAAAAAAGGTAAAAAAAGGGAGGGGGGCTTATCAACATCTTTGTAGACCAGTTATGCATTGTTTCAATAGTGAGTTTGACTTAGTTTGACTTTAGTGTCATAGTTTGACTTTAGCGTCACACACCAAATGCAACCCCATCATTCTAGAACTGGGATGTGTTCCTACTACAGGGACATACGGTGCTGCTTCTGTGTCTAAGAGGAGTTATCATTCTACTGTACCTACATTCAGAATCAGAAAATCTCATTGTAAGTTACCTTTACACAGGACATATGTGCATATACATGTCTTGGTTTTTCAAATAGCAGTGACTTTGCCTAAAGGAGCAGTGGCTTTCACATCCTCCTCTGGGTCGGGAAGAAGGCTTTATTGAAGAGGGAATATAAATGGAGATTTATTTGGGACTAGCTGAGATCTTCAGTTCTAAAAGGATTTGAGGCTGGCTTGATGAAGCACAGACCTACAGCAAGAGATGCGCTAGTGGAATAGAAGCTTGTTGTCACGGCTCTAACCCCTCATTCATTCAGGATTTATAACCCCAAGATCTGCTGCCAGCGAGTGCAATGGCAAATGACGCCCTCATTCTCTGGCCTGGAGTCCCCCAGATTTCATGCCACCGCCCCTTACGCTTCCTTTCCATTAACTAACTGGTAGGCCCTGACAGACTTTTTGTTTTCTCTCTCTTCTATAGTCTCCCCTTTTCTCTCTATTCTTGAAGGAGAAGGTAATGGAGAAGAGTCCCACTCCTTCCTCTAGGAGATCTTGAATGGACAGAAGAGTGTCCTTCTTGTCTTTGTCTAGGGATGAAAGTATAAATGAGGGGACAGCTTCAGATCCAAAATGATAGGCCTGGAAGGAACTGCAGAGGCCATTGGAACACTTCCTTACTTTGGGATTTTTAGGCACACGGTAGGAAGAGTTAAGGCTTGCACAGTGAACTAAGGTAAACGGAGGAGATTGCTTATAGCTGAGGTGCCAAGCTGGGCACACCCGCTGCCCTGCTTGGCCACCCTGAGGGCTGAGGGGATCTTCAAGAGATCTGCGATCTTCAAAGCCAACCCTACATATCAATAGCTGAAGGTGAGGAAAAAGAGAAGGTGGAGGGTCATCTAGAAGGATTATGATCCAGGCCTGATTGCCAGTTGCCTGAGCCTGGTTCACATTTCCTTGGCCAGTACTTGTCATATAGACACATCTGACTGTAAGGAAGACTGGGAACCGGGTTTAGCTTGTGTGTCCAGGAGGAAAGGATACTGATTTGGTGACTAGCCTGTCAGTCTCTACCATAGAGAGTATGTGGCCAATGGTGCTCCAAGGACAGTGGCAGAGTTGAAACACATTTCTTAAACCAAAGCACAGTGCTCTCCTCACCAGACCACACTCTGCCATCTCTCTCACAGGTTTCTTACCTTCGGGGGATAGAAAACCCCACAGCCCACAAAATGGCTAAAAGGGGGCCAAGAAGAAAGTTGTTAGTCCCCTTCCTAAGAAAGATTGGTAAGAAAGCTTTGTTACTGAACCAACTTTGTTTTGCCTGGTGCTCAGCAAGCCAAAATGCTGAGACACCCAGGCCTGCAGCAAAGAGAGGGCTTATTCGCAAGGTGGACCAAATGAGGAGATGGGAGACAAGACTCAATTCCGCCTTCCCATAGGCAAGGGGCTGGGCGTGTTTGTGGGATAACGAATATGGAAGCAGGGCGTCTGAGGCATGGGGCATGTGGGGGGCATGGGGAAAAGGTGCGGTAATCGTGGTTCTGCGCAGGTGTAACTAAGTACAGGCCTCTGTAGTTCAAAAGTGGAGGCACTTAGCACGATCTGGGGGTGGAGTTTTCAGTCCTCTGCCATCAAAAGGTCAGCAAGAGGACACTCGCACATGCCCAGTTGGAGGGTTCGCGGTCCTATCCAGTCTTTAACTAGCTCAGCTTCAACTAGTTGCAGCTGAGACTCCAAGTTCCTGGAAAAAACTCCCCCCAAACATCTTATTGTTTGGGCTGCATGTTGCTTGGAGGACATTCAAGTCTTAAGATGACCTTGATTAGTGAAGGCAGGTGAAATGGATTTGACTAATCATTATGCAAGGTTTCAGCATCAGCTATGTTCAATATCAGGAGTACAAGAAACAATACTCTCAAGGACTCAAGGAACCAAAATTGTATCTGATGGCCTCAAGTGTCATATTTTTAAAGTGAGCCTTGTTGATCTACAGAAGGATGAAGTTGCACTTAGAAAATCCAAGCTAACTACCGAGGATATTCAGGGCAAAAACTGTCTGACCAACTTCCATGGCATGGATCTTGCCCATGAAAAAATGTGCTCCATGGTCAAAAGAATGGCAGACCACGACTGAAGCTCAGGTTGACGTCAAGACTACTGATGGCCATTTGCTTTGTCTGTTGTGTTGGTTTTATTAAAAAAAAAAAACAGAAAAAGAAACAACCAGATTTGGAAGAACTCTTACACTCAGCACCTACCTATAGGTCCCCCAAATCTAGAAAAAGATGATGGAAATCATGACCCAAGAGGTACACACAAATGATTTGAAAGAAGGGCTCTATAAATTGATTCCAGATTGCACTGGGAGAGACATAGAAAAGGCTTGCCAATCTAGAAACACCACTTTATGATGTGTTCATTAGAAAAGTAAAAGCGCTGAAGAAGCCCAGGTTTACATTGGGAAACTCATGGCACTTCATAGTGAAGGCAATGGTTCTGGAAAAGCTCCCAGGGATGAGATTGGCGATAAGGTTGAGCGAGCTGATGGAGGTGGGCCACCAGTCCACAGATCTGCTCCAAATTCAGACTTTTTTTTTAAACATCTTTATTGGAGTATAATTGCTTACAATGGTGTGTTGGTTTCTGCTGTATAACAAAGTGAATCAGCTGTACATATACATACATCCCCATATCTTCTCCCTCTTGCGTCTCCCTTCCACCCTCTCTATCCCACCCCTCTAGGTGGTCACAAAGCACCGACCTGATCTCCCTGTGCTATGTGGCTGCTTCCCACTAGCTATCTATTTTACATTTGGTAGTATATATAAGTCCATGCCTCTCTCTCACTTCGTCCCAGCTTGCCCTTCCCCCTCCCCGTGTCCTCAAGTCCATTCTCTACCTAAAATTCAGACTTTTAATGGTGACAAATACAAAGTCTTATTTGTGGGGGAAAAAAAATCACAGCCCCTTATAAACAATTCTGGTATAGAATCCAGTCAAATTCTGCTCACAGGAAAGGCCTGGTGCAACACATGGGAATCCCACAAAGAAGGGTCAGCTTTGCCTCTTGATACGACAGAGCATCGCCACTGTACCATGAACCCTCTGTAAGACAATCGGCCTCCGAATCCTGAGCCTTGCTTTTTCTCACTTCTTTCGGACCTTCCCCACTTGGTTCCTTCCTCAGGAGCGAAAGCCAAGGTGAGGGTTATTGCACGGTTCACCGCAAACACCTGTCTCTCGGTTTTACCTCAACCTTTGATTCAGATGTTTTCCTTCCCTTCCGTTCTATATTTGGCCCTTTGGTCTGTCCCGTGAGCTGACTTTCATCATCCAATTAGAAACAACACCCTCTTCTAGCCACCAGTTTCTCTGGGAACCGTAGGGAGTAACCCCCAAGCCTCCCGCACTCCCCGTGGGGCTAGCAGGGCTTCAAAGGAGCACGGCGGCTGCTCCACCTCACGGCTGGGCTGCCCTTCTGTTTGAACAGCTTCCATTGCTCACTGCTGATCGGTAACTCAATGATTCATTAAACACATAAACAATGAGTGAATCTGTTCCATTAGCGAGGCCACCTGTTGATCTCAGCCGCTCCGCCGCTCCCAGCTGAACTCGGTGCACACGAACAACAGAATGCCTCTGTCAGTCGAGCGCCCCGTCCGTGTTTGATGGCATGTTAGAGCTGGAAAAGCAGGGTCCTGGCTCTGTTGGCGCTTTCATGCTCTTCCTTTCATCTGGGGGCAGGGCTGCAAGAATATACTGTGAATACAATGCACCTCTCTATAATCAACGGGAAAACTCCAAGAGTTTGGTCATTATTGCCCCCGTAGGCTTGCGGAATGAGACAAAGAGGAGAGAGGGAATATCCTGTACCCTTTGGCCTGCAGGTGCCGGGGCAACAGAATTAACCAAGGGCTACACAAAAACAAAAACAAAAAACCCAAACCAAGCGAAGCCAACTTATCTGTAAAAAGCAATCCTATTGATTGTGATGACATCTTCTCTCCCCTGGAAATAATACAATCTTTGCTACTTGGCTGCTGGTTCCTGCAGCTGCGCCAGGCCTTGAGGAGCTGGTCTACTAGTGTGTACCAGCTGATTTTAAATCAAGACTACTAAAAATCCTACAGAACTGAGTTAAGGTTCTCACACAGGCATCACAGTCAAGAAAACTTGATATTATTATTTTAAAATACATCATTTTCTCTTATGCATAACTTAACTCCTTCTATTATTATAATAAAGACGGGGCCTTTCATAAGATCAGCAATGTTTGTTTGGAGCCTGAAAGCTGTATCATACCAGGAATAGGGAAACATCATCTTTTCTCAGCTGAGTATTAAATTGCCTCTTTAGGGTGAATTTAGTTTTTGAATGCCATAGTCGTTAAGTTTTGTATTGCATACTTCAGAATTGTTAGGTATAAATTTCCCTGTAGTGACACTTCGATGGAAATATTTGATTACATAGCTCAGTTTTTATGTTTATGATAGGTTTATTCTAGTGTATCAGTAAAAACTTTGTTGTTCACTGGTTTTTTAAGAAAATGGATGATGAAGAAATAAAGGGAAATGACTCTTCAAAGCAAACTACTCCAGTTCCTATCAGCTTACCATGTAAACATTTTTTTAAAAATCAGTTTTCATTACCATACAGATTTCAGAGATTACTGTTGCTAGTGGCTGTTTTCCTTTCATTTTTGTAGCCCTGGAAATGACAGAACTCCAGGTGAGTAATTCAGTCTGTGCCTCTTTCATGAATATTATTTTGCTTTTAGAGGATGTACTTTGAGCTACAAACATTCAGAGTGAACAAGGTAAACAGACTGAGGCAGGCAGATCCCACTACTTGGGTTCTCTAGGCAGGTGCGAGCATATCTCCCTCATCCACTACATAAAAGGACCACGTGCATTTTCAAAGGGATTTCTGCAATCCTGGTCTTTTGACAACCACCACTACGATTTGATTGCCAAATGCAGGTGGTCACACAACCAAAAGAAGCCTCAGATTCCTCCGTGCAAAAAAGAAAAGCACAAGAAGTGACTTTTAAAAAAGACTAAATAGGGGACGTCCCTGGTGGTCCAGTGGCTAAGACTCTGCGCTCCCAGTGCAGGGTGCCTGGGTTCGATCCCTGGTCAGGGAACTCGATCCCACATGCCGCAACTAAAGATCCCACATGCCGCAACTAAAGATCCCACATGCCGCAACTAAAGAACCCACGTGCCGCAACTAAGACTGGCGCAGCCAAATAAATAAATAAGTAAGATATTTAGAAAAAAGACTAAACAGGAGATAGCCACATACAAACTAACAATTAGATGGAAAACTCAGAGCTATCCTCTCATGTGATTAGACTAGTACCATCCAATAGAACTGTCTGTGATGATGAAAGTGTCCTATACCTGTGCTGTTCAGTGAGATAGCCACATGTGGCTACTGAGCCCTTGAAAGGCAGCTAATATGACTGAGGAACTAAATGTCAATCTTAGTTAACTTAAATGTAAATAGACACACGTATTTAGTGGTTACTGTATTGGACCAACAAGGATTATTCTGTAACTCAGTGAGGACATAGACCAGGTTGGCCTTGATTGTGATACGCCCAGTACTTGTGTTGGTTTCCTACCTTCGCTGTAAACACTCAATAGATATTTGTTACATGAGAACATAAATCTGATCATGCTGCATCGTCCCTTAATAGTCTTTGGTGCTTCTCCCAGCCAGAGAGCTCTTAAGTCCCGGCAGGTCCTCAACTCCGTCTACCTTCTGCTCCAGCATATACAATTTTTTAATCCATCCTTTGACTTGCCTGCATTTTCCTGTCACTCTGTTTTTGTATGTGTAATTTCCTTGGCCTGGAATACTCCTCTTCCCACTCGTCCACCTCGGCAGATCTCTGCTTATCTTTCAAGACCGGAAATATGACTTTCTTTGTAAAATTTTTGCCAACTGCCTCAAACTGAGTTAATCACCCTCTTCTTTGGGTTCCCATAGTGGCGTAGTATAAATATCAGAGCAGGGGTGTCTTAGGGCAGATTCTCAGATCTGTGAGCAAATATTTGTAAGGAAATTCCCAAGGGAAACTAGGAAAGTAGTGGGTGGGGGCAGAGGGCAGGGAGGGGAGGAAGCCAAGTAAGTGTGCAATCACAAAGTCACACAGAGGGTGGTTTTTGCCCGATCTGCAGGCAAACTTATTAACTCTATAAATCAAGGCTTAGAGTTGTCCTGAATGAAGGCAAAGAAACTAGAGCTTTCAGACTCTCACATCCATCAGTAACTAGTTAAGGACCACCCAGGGGCCGTGTGTGCACTCCCAGGCACTTTGGTCTCTCCATCTGCGTGTGCCAAGGAGACTCAAAGGATAGCTCTCCAAGATAGAGGGCAGGTTCTGGCTGTGGGAAGTGAAGCCATTAGATATTCGACATTATCCACTACGAGGGGTATTAGAATTGAGTCTATCTGGTTGCAAACCCAGATATATCTTTTCCTAGAGAATTGTGACAATTGTTTTCAGTCTCAGTTTCCTCCTCTGTAAGATTTAGAAAATAATTGTATCTAACTCTCGGGCTTAAGGTGAAGTTTAAATAGGATAATGTGTGGAAAGTATTTAGCATAGTGTGGGGTAACTCATAAAAAAGTTTAAGAAATGTTACATTATTATAACACAGCATTCTATTATGATTGCATATCACTCCTCCACAAGCGTTGAGATTTTCTAGGGCAGTAACTGGCCTCATTGGTCTTTAAATCACTTGAACCTAAGCCAATGCCTGATCTTGAGTAGATGTCAGATCAATCGATATTTCTTGAGTAAATGAGTGATACTCACTTTTGAACTAATCTCTCTTACCATCTGTGATGATACATTGAAATTCTCTCTTCATGTGTCTATTTTGCCCATTAGACCACATTGGTAAGGTTTCTTATTCTCTTTTGATTCCCTGAAATATGGTACAAACTGATACATGACAGTTGCTAAATAATTGTTGAACTGACGTTTGTTGGTTAAGTGTCCAGAATCCTCTAAGGGTAAGACCATTATAATCTGAAGGGTTGTTTTCTCTACTTCAGAAGAGTTTGTTTGCAGACAGTGATCTCAGGTCACTTACGGCTCAGTACAGGAAAACAGAAACTCCTCTAGGTTTTCAAGCAGAATATGATTTAATAGAGGGAATTAGGTGCTATAGCAGGCTGAGTTTCTAAAATGATCCCCTAAAGAAGTTCCCTCACTAATCCCAGAAGCTCTGAATGTGCTCATATATCATTCCTGTGATTATGTTGTGTTATATGGCATAGTTTATCTTAAGAAAGAGATTACTTGGGTGGCCTGATCTAATCACAAGAGCCCTTAAAAGCAGGGCATGTTCTCAGCTGAGAACAGAAAAGAGAGTCAGAGCAGAAGTGTGAGGGCATTTGACCTGAGGGTCCTATTGCCGGCCACGATGTTCCTTGTGCAGTTGCTAGTTTGAAGGTAGAGAAGGCCATGTGGGCGGGGGGGGGGGGGGAGGGGGGATGTGGGTGGCTTTTAGGAGCTGGAGAGGCCTCTGGCTGACAGCAAGCAAGGAATTTTGGACCTCAGTCCTAAAACCATAAAGAGGTGAATTCTGCCAACAGAATGAACCTGGGAGGAGATTCTTTCCAGAGCCTCCAGTTAAGATCCCAATCTGTCTGACACCTTGGTTTCAGCCTTGTGAGACCCTGGGCATAGAAGCCAGCTGAGCCTGAACTTCTGACCTATAGAGCTGTGAGGTAATAAATGGGGGTTACTTCAGGCTGCTAAGTTTGCAATAGCTTGCTACTCCGTGATAGGAGACAAAGGCAGTGCTTACCAGATTGTGGAAAAACCTGGAGTCAGGAAAGCAAGGTGGGCTACTCCCAGCTTTCAGGTTATATCCCCACAGGCTGCCACCCGAGATCAGGAGCTGCAGGAAATTACAACTGACTCACAGCCCTGAAGCGGGGACCTGGCAGTGAAGGAGACCAGCCAGCTGCCTCACTGGCCACATTTACTGACAGTCACACTCAGTTACCCACACCGCTGCTGACAGAGGAAGAGGGGCCCTTGCTCTCTCCCACCTTACAAATAAACTCACAAATGAATTTTATTGTTAAACGTGTCATATCCAGAACCTTGGTGGAGAGGAAGTCTGGGATATGTGGTTCCCAGGCATCAAGCACCTGAGATAAAGGGGAACCTATAGGTAGGGGTTGGGGACAACGCTACTGACAATGAATGGTACCCAATATGGCTCTTCAAACTTTTAAAATCCTTTCAAGTCAGCCTTCTTGTAGGAATTATTATTTTTATTTTACAGATCAGAAAACTGGGGTTCAGTTGGGTTAAATATCATGCCTAAAATCTCATAAATAGGAAGTAGCAAAACCAAGATTAGAACGCAGATCTGTTTCTTCCCAAGCCTACATTTTTCAGCCTCCGCAGCTGCTGCCGGCCTTGGGATGGAATTTATATGATTGCCTGACAGTTGGACCCTCTGGGCCCAACTGAGGGGGCAATAGAAGTGGTAGCAATTCCATTTTCTTAAAGAGTTCCTTGGGTTCCTGGTCTGAGGCTGCTGTTAGTCTCATGTTGGGGGCCTCTCTCCTCCCCTCCCCTCCCCTCATTGCAGCTTCCTCCTTGGCCCGCAGTCTCTGACTTTGGACACAGCCCTGGCAATGTGTGCTCTGACTTCTGGGTTTATTTGGGGGCATTCCCTGCTGTCCTTCTGTCTTATGAACACATAGGATTGGCCCTTCTCTGGGCTCAAGGTCTCTCTGCCTTTCCCCCATGGGGGCTGGTGCTGGGCTAGCAGCAGCGTCAGAAGGAACGTTCCCTGAAGAGAGGGGTCACAGAGCATTTCCCCCAGACAGCTCTATCTTCGCTGCATACCAATCCAATTACAAACAAATTGGCCCACGGGCTCAAGCACGAGAGTGATTTGGCCTTCTCTCTTCTCTTGCTGACAGTTTTAAACCTGCTTTCTTTAAAAACCCAACTCTATGAGATTTTAGCACCCAAGCCTAAGAGAGGTGGGATGAAATTATCCCAAATACTGGGGTGCAGTGATGCTCAGGGGAGAAGCTCTGCATAATATTTTTCAGGGAAAATGAAAGAGAAAGAGACAGGTTCTCTGGGATTTCCCATGACTGCAGATTAGAGGCTGGGGAGCTGGTCTTTCCAGATCTGCCTCGGCCAGCTCTCTGGGTTCTCTTTTCCCCCTGGCTGGCTCCATTTCTCTTTTGGACTTTTCCTCAATGGTGAGGAATTCATCCCTGGGTTTCTACAAGAAAGAAGGAATGCTTCAACAGTCTTTAGTATGCCTTAAAGGACATTTTTTTTAAACATATGCTCACAGTTTGATACACCTGAACTCAAATAAATGCAGGGCATCTACGTCAGAGATAAGTGCCGAGCCCACCTATTTAGAAAGTCGAGGATCAGCCAGGATTTCTTCACTTGGATCCCATGGGAAAACTTTTTGGAGGGAGACACATGAAAGAATGAGCTCCTTCTGCTTTGTTAAAAGTCTACTTAAAAACACTTTAAGTGGAAGACCCAACTTCACTAGAAAGAAAAGCAGATATAAAGTAAGGTTGTACATGTAGTTGGTTTTTTTGATTAAAAATTCCTCAGTCCAGGTTTTCCTCAGTGGTATTATTCTGGGTTGCATACTGACATTGCTGGAGTAAAGTCTGCTCCATTTGCTTCCTTCCATCCCCTTGTCTCGTTGGGAAAGATCACTCGTCACTTTCGATCATCACACCACACACACTTCTCACGTGAGGACCTGCATGGAGTTTCTGGTGCAAATCTAGTTCACTTGGGTTGAGGTGCCTGGCTGGCAGGGAGCTGAGACAACTCCCTCATTGCAGGACCAATCAGGAGAGCCTCTTCCACACCACTCTTCTTTTCACAGAGATGTCTCAGATGATTTCCGGGGTGATCCAGAAGATCTTACTGAGATGCTTAAAAAGACAAAATCAAACGATGGATCTAGAGATGGGCACATTCTCGGCTATGCGCTGGGGGATATGCCAGTGACTTGGGTAGGTGTATTCACTGTTCCCATGGAGTCCAGTGGGGGAAACAAACAAGCGCAGGCACTTACCAGTGAGAGCCATGCTATGATGGGGAGAAGGATATCATGGGAGCACAAAAAAATGGATGTGTAACCCTGATGTAGCAAGAAGATGTCCTAGAAGAGGTGGAGATTGGGGATAAGGATGCTAATGATATTGCAGAGTCTCTGTGATGAGGCCTCAGAAACTAACTTGAGTAGAGAAGAGACCTGTGTGTCACTGACGGACATTTGCCAGGGAGTACCTCTATTAGATCCACTTGGATTGATTGCAACGCTACCCTGGCCGAGCCGATGGATTTCGCAGCTGCACTTTGATGGCTTTCGACTTCTCCATCACTAAGTCAGTCAACGAGCCAGAGCTCCTCCTTATTTATTTCCTGCCTCTCTTAAACAACAGCTGTGTAACGCAGTGCTCTTAACGCGGAAATGTTGAAAAGTATATAGGAATCCCAAAAGGAATGTGTGGTGAGGGGAGTGGGAGACCAGGCTGATTCTTCCCTTGGCTCGGTTGTATATGGCACCTGCCTCACCTCATCTGAGCATTCAGCCTTCAGGTCATGATGAAAAAGAAGATGCTGGGATCATCCTGTCAAACTGTTAAATTTGGGGGTGAATGAAATATCCACGAAGGATCTCCAAGAAGACAGAACATTCATATTTACTTTCGACCAGGGAGAATTGGAACCTATATCTCCAGATTTGGAAGTCTAGGATATTAATTCATTGTGACATCTGGTCCTTCTCTTTGATATTTTAAAAATAGGCTAGAAACAGAATTGTGAATCCATGCTCTAAAGCACTACTCTCAGATTCTGGGAAAGAATGCAACTTTGAGTTTATCTTGTTTATCCAACTAGTCTCTGGTCATTTGTGTAACGTGATATTCATCCATTGGATGCTCTAAGCCAATTTCTAGCACAAGGTTTCCATTTTGTTATAATCATCCATGAAAGAAAAGAATGTGGAAATATCTGTCTTGCCATTTTCGAGGACTGTGGTGGTACCAGTAGCTGGCTGCTTCTAGTCTTTGCTGCAGCTACTCGAGTGAGATTCTCTAAGAATCCTAGAATTTTGGAATTAGAAAGAAAAATCAGCAACATGTAACAAGGACATAAAGATGCTCATACCCTTTGTTCCAGTGTTCCAGTCAATACACTCCAAGGAACTGCAAAGAAATGTCACTCAACAGACCCACAAATATACATTATCAAAGATGTTCACTCTAGTAATTTTTTCTTTTTTTGGTAAGAGTAAAAAAATGAGAGACCACCAAGATGTTCAACATTATGGATCTTGTTTTGAAAGTTGAGACACATTCACTTGAAGGACTATTATGCAGTCCTAAAATAATTATGGCATCTATAATTATGAAAGCGATTATTCACAAATGTTGAATGAATGCCTACCATGTATCTCTACTCTGGTACAATAAAGGAACATGCAGTTTTCAAATCTATGTATGCTATGATGTTAGCTATGTGCAAGATGCATGCCTATGGAATAAAATGTGTAGGAATGTTATTCGTTGGCAGGGTAATGAATAATATATAAGTGTCTTGGAAAATTTTTGTTACGTTGTCTTAGATGCCAATTAATATACGTGAAAATTATGATAGGAGTACAGAAGAAGGTGCTGCTAGCTTTGGGGAAGACTTCTGAGAATGTAAGAGTGACCATCCATTCATTCTTGGTTCATATATTTATTGAGCAACTACCATGTGCTAAAAATACAGCAGTGGTTAAGACAGAGTCACAATCTTCACAATTTTTAGTCAGATCTGTGTTTTACTTTACTTAATTTTAATTTAATGAATACTTGAATTTTAAAAGTCACTTTTAAAATAATCTATGCTAATTTCCATCTTTCCTATCTCCTCCTTCCAAAAACACTTGTTGTTAGAGGTACAATTTCAGTTACAGAGACAGTAATTTCCCCGAGCTCACACCGCTTACTTACAGCAAACCTGGTACTTGAATCTGACTCTCAGTTTACCTGTTACCTCACTCCCCTCATTTCTCTCATGGTCCTCTCATCTCTTTTAGAAATAAGTTGTTAGAACAACAATGGAGGATCAGACAAGCCCTATTTAGAACCATGTTTTAACAAATTGGACAGGAAGTGAGAATGGTCTAGACCAGTGCTTCCCAAGATATACAGTACATTGGGGTCACCCTAGGGTCTTGTCTAAGTGCAGATTTTGATTCTGGAGTCTCGAGTGGGCCTTGAGAGTCTCCATTTCTCACAAGTTCCCAGGTGAGGCTGATAGTACCTGTTCTTGAGTAGCAAGGTTCTAAAGGATGGAAACTGTCTAAGGACAGAGGAGATTCAAGTTTAATGTGTAGCCAGTGCTCTTTCTAGTTTTATCCCAGGGAAGTAAAGATGTCAATTATTTACAAAGTCTATTCTTTCTGTTACTAACTGCTGACATGCTTTCTTTCCCTCTCAGCTCACACTATGACCATGAAAGGCAGCAAAATAGTCTAGAACTATACCCCTAAGAGATAATGGAACAGGAGTTCACATCTGGCTCATCTGACACCCAAGCCCCTTCTCTTAACTACTATGATGTGTAGCACTCACCCTGTGTCCCCCACCCTGGCCCAAGTGGTCAAGGGCCAGATTTTTAGATTCAAGACCAAAACTTGGCTGAAACCCAACTAAGCACTTAATACTGGGGACAAGTTACTGCCTTTATTTGTGTTTCTATTTCTTCAGCTATGTATGCGGACAATAATAACATCCATCTATCTCATTGGAGGGTTGTATAATTAAGTGAGATAATGTATACTAGTCACTTACCTCAGTGTCTGGCATGGAGCATGTGCTCAGTAAAAGTGGATATGATTATCATGGTTAGTTGAGTCTGAATCTCATTCTGCATTGTTATCCTAGGGGAATTCACACGAGCCTGGTGCTTGAGGCAGACAGGCTATTAAATCATTATATTTATTTCAAATTTAATATTAATTGAACATACTCTAAATATAAATAATAAAATGCTAAATAAAATATATACATTATGAATACATGCATATTTAGATGACCATATATATTTAAATAAAATTTAATATATCTAATTAATTAAAATATTGATACAATAACTATATATGGACAAAATATAAATCAGAGAAATAAGTATTTAAAGTTTAAATAAAAATAAAGCTAAAATAAAGTGTAATATAATGTAAATAAATTTAAATAATATATTAAAATCATTTAAATACATTGTATATCATTTTTATATGTGCTATATATGTATGTATATATATATATATATATATATATACATGAATGCAACAATTGTTAATGCACAAATTTTTGAATACTATGAGAATACAGAAGATGGTGTAACTGACTTTAGGGCATGGTGGGAGAGAGAACTTTTGAGCTGAGTCTTGAAGGATTAATTTGAGGTTGGGAAAAAGCGTTTTGGGCTGAGGGTTTGGGGTGAGGAGGGCGGTAGGCAATAGGCTGTAATGAAACTTGGTGCTAGTTTGTGAAGAGCCCCTAAATCATGAGAGCCCTTTATCTCTGGGAAGGTGGTTTTGAGCAAGCTAGGCATGTGATGAGATGTGTGTTGTAGTAAGTAAGTCTGTAGGGTGGACAACTTGGTAGAAGAGCTTTGGTCTGCTTCCTTCAGAAGTCTAAGCATCATCCAACCCTGCGATCGTCTTTCAAAACTGCCCTCCCCAGTGAAGAGGAAAGGGGGAAGCAACCACTGTAACTGGGTATTTTCTAGTCAGTGTGTCTCTGGGTACTAAAATTTCCCATTCAGTGGTAAGGTTTGAGGCATTTTCCCTGAAGAGGAAAAATGAATTGTTGATGCAAAAAATGTATGAAAGGAGGAAAAAGTGAACACAGAGAAATGCCTTATTCATGTTCCTATTCTCAATACTAATTTCTTATCCTTAGAGACCCTTCCCTTTAACCTGACCTTGAAAAGAATGAACTCTAAATGTCTCAGGAGTGTTTATGATTGAGGTGAAGACTGAAGGTAGGATGCTCTGATGATGGAGGGAAATTTTAATTCTCTTCCTTCATCGCTGGCTACATCATGCAGTTGGAGAAGGAAAGGAAAGATTTCCTTAAAAAGAAAACATTCTAAAATTGGAATCTGATAAAGCCCCTCATATCATCTCCAAAGGGAATCACTTTATAGGGTGTTTCTTGGCAATCAGGTGCATAGATCTGCATATCTTTATTGGTCGCGCTCACAGGAATAGCATCTTAAAGTCTTGTTCCATAACGTATCATGCAAAAATAAATGATAATTATACTTGACTGTTCCTTTCATTTAAGGATCGTAATCTTCCAAATGTTAATCAATAAAGACTCATAACGCCCTATGAGGAAGGTAAATGTTATTGTGCTATTTTATGGATGAGGAAGACGATTAATAAGATTATCAAGCAATTTGCCCATAACAAGGTGAGTTATTAGATATGGGAGTCAAATTTCCACCCTCTGAGACAAACCCAGTAATTGCTAAACCAAGATAAAAGCCTTTACTCTTCCTTTTAAAATGACTGTGCAAAATTGAATCATGGCTTTTTGCTTCCAAGTTACCCAAGAATCTAGAGATCATCCAAAATAAAAATATGATGATACATTTTTCAAAAAGGGAGAGTCTCATATTTACCATGTGTGAATTTGTTTCCTCATTGGTTAATAGAACCTCAGGACTGCAGTGATCTTTTTTTAGGATTATTTATTTTATTTTTATTGAAATTCAGTTGATGTACAATATTATATATTACAGGTGTACAATATAGTGATTCACAATTTTTAAAGGTTACACTCTCAAAAAACTAAAAACAGAATTACCATATGACCCAGCAATACCACACCTGGGTATATATCCCCCCAAAAAACCAAAACACTAATTTGAAAAGACATGCAGTGTTCATAACAGCATTATTTACATCAACAGATGAATGGATAAAGAATATGTGGTATGTATACACAATTACACAATGGAATACTGCTCAGCCATAACAAAGAATGAAATTTTGCCATTTACAGCAACATGGATGGACTTGGAGGACTGTAGTGTTTTGTTGCTTAACCAATTTGTAGCTGCATCACAATCTTTACAAAGAAGGAATGAAGTTTGTTATTACTTGGAATACTCACTAGTTTCTAAATCTGTCCTATATTTAGATCTATGTCTTGTAGGATGCACCTAACACAGTACTTGGGGATTTAAATGAGAATAATTTCATACCACTTACTGGGATGTAGAGTTCTAGTGTGTTTTCTCTAATAATACCAGCTATACTTTATTAAGCACTTATTATGTGACACACACTTTGCTAAAGGCTCAACATAATTCACATTATTCTGTAAACACTGTGAAGAAGGTTCTACTGAATTCACATTATTCTGTAAACACTGTGAAGAAGGTTCTATCTGCATTTGACAGATGAGAAGTCTGAAGCTTCAATAGGTTAGAAAACGTGCTCAGTCAGGATAGCATAGCTAACAAGTGCTAAAGCCTGGAATCTCCCAAGATTGTCTGATCCTAAAACCCAACTATTCTGAATATCAGATTGCAAGCCAAAACATCAGATCATTAGAACTCCTTCCTAAAGAATAATAGAAGTTTAATACATGTCTTTTTCTGTGCTTTAGCTTTCATTAAAATGAGATTAAACATTTGACATACTTCTTTACCTGACCAAAATGGCAGTGGAAATTTGTAGGTGGATCCTGCTATAGGCTCAGATACAGAATTCGTAGGAAACAACTATAGCAAAACATTAGTCTTTAGATAAAGTTTCTCCAATCCCTGGAGTTCTCATTTTTCTTCACAGACTGAAGCAAGTAAGTATACACTGCTACTTTCTGTCTCCCTGATCATACCAAGCATCTCCCCCAGGACACATACTTAGTAGTTGTCAAAAATTCATTTTGTTGTTTCAAAGGCTTTTTCCTGTTTAATATTCAATTTTAGTTCCCTTTGCTTTTTTGACTTCTCTATAAAATGTTGGCAACATCTGAAGTTCCATTCTCTTCTGATCATGATGACATTCCAACTCTGTTACTGTTTACCTCGTTGGTTCCATGGGGGACTTTTCTAAAGGTTGTTTGTTTTGCTGAAGGACTGGTAAATGATGTGTTTCAGAAGTGACATTTTGACTTGTAGGGGCCAGGCAATCTGGACATGGAGAGACTTTCTATAAATCCCACATGTTTTTCCGTATTTCAATGCTGTCATCTTAAATGCAGCATCTGTGGCGTAAAACTGCCAAAGAGGGTCATATTTTTATTTTTTACCAATAATTCTAGGCGACCTGCTTTTGCCCAGATCCAACAACTTAGATTATTTACTGACTTTTCTATTAAATTGGGCCATTTTTTTCTGAACACTAAAGATTTGATGTAGTATAAAATATCTCTTTGGCACTGCCACTTAAAAATGTATACACATGCTACTTCCAGCAAACAGTTTTCTTGAAAAACAACATGAACATTTAATGGAAGCTTTAATTCTAACTTAAGACACTTACAATATTACACTAGCAAAAAAGAATTCACCAACAGCTGCATGTCTGAGAGACCAAGGGACTGATTAAATCTGTCACATGGACAACATCTAACTCTTTGAATGGTAGGTGTGCACTACAGCTTGGAGTAAGTCTGTTACCAGATGAGCCAACTTCAAAGATAGTGGTGGGCCGCGCAGCCGATAGCAGGAGGTGGGGAAGCATCATCCAAAGAAAGTTGAGGTTAGTTTAAAAAAATAAAACTTTAAATTCACTGAACACAAAGATATTTTGAGGTATGTTGATAATGACCTGACATTTATTTCCAGTTTTTGTGCCATTAGTATGCAAAGACAGATTAAATAAATAATGAAAATTAATTGCATTTGTATTTTAAACAGAAGAGTACTTCAAATGCAAATAGGAGACATCCTGTCTACAAGGATATTTAGCCAATTCCTTGATGCATGTGGTTGCGAAGCGTACTGAATGTTGTCCAAGAGGCACAGATGGGATGATTTAGGCACAAACAACTTTTATTTTGTTACTTCTGTGCAAACTCTTGGACATACCTGCCTTTATAAAAATTATATTCTTGATGTGCATATGAAAAGCCTTAAATATACATCAAGAAATTATATAGAGAGCAGTTTCTTGGCTAATATCTAGGGTTATTAAACTTTAATATATTACAGATCCATATTCCTTACAGATTTGTTATAATTTAGGAGCTAAATGTTGACAGTTCCTCGTTACAGAACTTTTATTTAAGATTTCTATCAAAATAACATCTCCCACCTGATTTGAAGCAGCAATTTTTGGGATTGTTTCCTTTTTAATGCACACATATTGTGAATGCCCTAGATGATACAGTCAGACTGAAGTACTTTTGATACTAGGAAACTCTTATGCCTGAGATGTTGTGCAAATCTTTTCCTGAGCCCCCCAACTCCCCACCAAAGTATTTGTTTGCTTCTTCTAGTTGGATACTAGGAGGCTTAGAACCATGTTTGTGACCCACCCCCAATAATGTATAGGATTTCACGTCAGGCATGTTTCTATACTAGTTTCACTCCTGGTTTGAATTTATTTTCCTACTCCTGTTTTCTTTTCAAATTTTCTTTAAAATTTTGTTAATATTAAATCTTATAATTTCAAATAGTTTTCTTTTAAATTTTACTTAACCTTATCACAGTTTATAAGCCACTTAAAAAAGCTTTCTCAAACTGAATAGGCAGCAGTGAATGAAATAAAAAATACAGATGTTTTGATAGCTAGAGCTAACTCATGATACAAATGCCAAAGCTTTAACTGCCTTTTTGCATGGATGGTACATGGTTGCCTAGATTTCCAAGGGCAAAGTGGAATTAGAAAGAATATTATTATAAATGATTAACTCATCCAGGTCATAATGAGGATAATTATTTTTGTGTATCTTTATCCCTCTGGGATATGAAATAATTGCATCAGTGCTTTGCCAAGTAAGATTTAAACATTGTTATTGGTTGAAACAAAATGCAAGTCTTTGTCTGGCCTGATCCAATATGTCCAAGTGCAAAGAACGATACAGAAAAGGTAACGCCCAGATCCACATTTACTAAGGGATTCCGAATAATGCCCTAAATGACTATTTGGAGCTCAGTTACATGCAGGTGCTAGGAGGATTTATGCTGTGAATGCCTGAAATACTTTCTCCACGGAGGGGAGATTATTAAGTACTAGTGAGCCTGAGTGTTTGGTGCCAATACTAACCATTAACTTTTGGCTCTGAGCCATGACTGTCTACTCTGCAGTGGATTCTGCCACCAAGGGGAAGGTCATTAAGGGCTGTTCTTTATTCTCGTTAGTATGTTCCAACATAATTAACAGAAGTTGTTCACCAGATGGTTTCCTTCCTGTCAGCAAGTACCTCCAGCTTAATGGGCTATGCAGGATTCTTTACTTTAAGTGGGTGAGGCGGGAAGCAAATTTAAAATATACCATCTTTGATCCTCCCACTTCTAATTAGATCTAAAGGCTTTAGATAATAATGTAAAGGGGGAAGGGAAATGAAATCATTCTAGAAATCAAAGAGTCACAGAAGGCCAACAGGAGTTTTATACGTATCATGGAGTGTTTCTTCCTCTGTGCTAGGTCTCTGCCCGGCACCAAGAAAAGTGCAGAGACCATTGTCAGCCTCCTGCTGAAGCATGTTCATAGAGCCTTAGAGCTGAAATGGATTTAAAATATGATAATAAAATTCAATAAATGCTTACTTGGTTCCCACTGGGTCTCAGAAATTGTACTGGGTGCTGGGGATATAAAGCAAGACCTTGCCCTTGTTGCTCCAGAGGTTGGAAAGTAATGGGAGGTCAGACACATAAACTGACGATTTACAAAAGTTTGGTAAATACGGAATTGGAAACTAATGGTTTCTAATCCCAGTGCCATTCCCCCTCTTTGTGAGATAAACCTTGATCTTGTTCAGGTATGCCCTCTCTTGCACATAGCACTGGGTGAAAGTGGGGCTGCTCTAAGCCAGTCTTCAACTGTTCCATTCCCCTTGCCAGTGTATGGTTTAAGAATTGCACATGGAAGCCACCTCTGGCCAAGAATCATGAAAGGAGGCTTGATTGGGAGCTTCTGGGACAGGCTTTCTTGCTCCTAAGAAAGCACTGGAAGACATGGCCTCCTTTTCTTCCATTGTTGAGGTTGTAATACTAGAAATCATCTAGCCATATGGTATAAAGCATAGTAAACTACATTCCATTAGCTCAAACTAAGTAATTTTTCTCTAAACTTGTTACATTTAGGAAATGGTTTTATTATAAGGAAAATAATTTAAAATATCCCATTCTTATTCATTCCTCAAATGACTATTATAACAACCTTGTAAATCACGTGAGACGGAAACCATCCTCTTTGTAGCAGATGGGGAAACTGAGACTCAGAGAGACTATAATGTGATGTGCCTAGACAAAGCTGTGGGCTTCTGAAGTTAAGTACCCCTACTACCCAACCATACCACAGAGCAGAAAACTCAATCCCACAGGCCAAGGAAACAATGAAATTACAAAACTTTTCTTTTCGTTTTTTGGCCTGAAAAGTACTAACTCTGTTTTCTCTTGAACTGGAATTCTAAACTCTAAATTCACTTGCATTTCCCCTATATTTTTACATGGAGAAATATTTGAATTGAAGTAAGGTGAAAAGGGCTTTCTAATGGGGGTAAAGTACCATTAAAAGTCAGTCTAGACTACTAATGATCAGACATGGTTTCAAAAGATTTTGAGACACAACAAAGGCCTTCCAGTTTCATGCACTGCATGCCATCACTCCACCTAGGAGGGATTGCAACAGTGATGCATGGGCTGGAAGGCTGAGCTATAAAAACTCTGTCCAGGGTAGTTACAGGCTTAATAATCATGTGTTGTCACTCAGTTGTGAAGATAATTTCATTCACTTGCTGTAGCTGTTAGAACTTCTTTGTTTACAAGTGACAGTAAGCCCAACTCAATTGGTTGAAGCAAAACAGGGACTATATTGGCTCATGTAATTGAAAAATATTCAATAGTTGTCTCTGAGTTCAGGTGCAGCTTGATTTAGGGCTCAACTTCCGTCATTAGCCTCCATCTATAGGTTCTCCTTTCTCTGGGGGAGCTCAATTTTCGCTCTGAGTCGTAGTCCCAAACTGTAGGCTCATTTCACCATAGCACCACCGGAAATGGGGTTTGCGTCTTGTAGAGCTCAAATGAAAGTCCAGGAATTGAACTTCATTGGCCTTGACTATATCATTGTGGTATATTGAGTTATTTCTTGGTCATAATTCTTCATTCTCTTGTAGCTGTTTTATACATCTACCTCCCTACCATGGTCTCATGGTAGGCAAAATATACTCCTCTTCCCTTGACCATGGGCTTGGCCATGACTTGTTTGCTGTATGTTATGCTGTGTGTCTTTGGCAGGTAACATTCCCTCTCAGTGTCTCCTGCTTCATCTGTAAAATGGGGATGCTTCAATGTAAGAACAGCTGTTGGAGAGCATCAGAAATAATACATGTAGGGGACTTCCCTGGTGGTGCAGTGGTTGAGAATCTGCCTGCCAATGCAGGGGACATGGGTTCGAGCCCTGGTCCAGGGAGATCCCACATGCCGCAGAGCAACTAAGCCTGTGAGCCACAACTACTGAGCCCATGTGCCACAACTACTGAAGCCCCCTAGAGCCCATGCTCTGTGATAAGAGAGGCCACCGCAATGAGAAGACCGTGCACAGCAACGAAGACCCAACGCAGTCAAAAATAAATAAATTTTTAAAAAAGAAATAATACATGTAAAACCTGGCCCTTTGTAGGTGCTCAATAAATGTTGGCTATCCTAATATTGGTGATGTCATTATTATTAGAATTACAGCTGATCCTTAAACAATACAGGTTTGAACTGCATGAGTCACTTATGCACAGATTTTTTCAATAAATATATAAGTACTATAAATGTATTTTCTCCACCTTATGATTTTCCTAATAACATTTCCTTTTCTCTAGCTTATTTTATTGTAAGAATACATATATAATACATAAAATATAGAAAATATATGTTAATCGACTGTTTATGGTATTGTAAGACTCCTGGTCAACAGTAGGCTGTTAGTAGTTAAGTTTTTAGGGAGTCAAAAAAATTTTTTTTTCTTTTAAAAAATTTTTTTCTATGCACACCACCCACCCCCAACTTCCCCCAGTGGAACATCTTAGCAAAGTTTGAAATATTTCGTTTGACATCTTTATCTAATATAACCTAGGCTAAATGCTCACTTTTTAAATTAGCTAGTAAGGTGATAATATAGAAATCATAGGCCTCACAATACTGTTCGGAAATTAATTTTTAAAAAGTTATTTTTATTGGGGTATAGTTGTTTCACAACGTTGTGTTAGTTTCTACTGTACAGCGAAGTGAGGTAGAGTTCCCTGTGCTATACAGCAGGTTCTCATTAGTTATCTATTTTATACATATTAGTGTATATATGTCAATCCCAATCTCCCAGTTCATCTGGGAAGTCAAAAATTACATGTGAATTTTCAACTGTGCAGAGGGTCAGCACCCCTAACCCCCATGTTGTTTAAGGGTCAACTGTATATTAGAAAAAATGTGTGGAGTTTACGGGAAAGCCACTCTTAGCTTTCGAAGAACACTTAGCACTGTCCAAAAATAGAATGGGCTTCTTAACGTCATAGTGAGTCCCCTGTCCCTGGGAACTGTTCCAATAGAGGCTGGACTTGGGGAATGGAATATATAGGACTTTCTAGGAGTGCCAGGAGGCTACTTTATATGATTTCTAGGGTACCCTCTAACCCTGAGACCCTAAATTCGATGAACTGTGAGCCAGCTTTATTAACAGAAGTTTATTAACTGAGCAAACACTAAAAGGCATTACAAGTGGGGAGAACAAACATCTGGATGTACTTGGAATAATCTGGGTTTAGACGTATTGTCCTGGTGCAGTTATGAAAGCATCCCCTTTCCTTCTCAACAGTGTCCCAGTTTGGATGATAAAATGCTATAGTCACCCTAATTATACCTAATTCAGTGAACAGAAGCCAAGCATATTCTTGTTATTTTCTAAATAAGTTATTCCCCTTTAGTGCCAGAATTACTGTTCTTCCTGGGTTCCCCTTCCTGGTGTAATAGTATTATCATCGTCCTATTAACTCAGCCTCACGCCTATGGAAACCACTTGAGCATTTCTGCCATCCTCTCCCTGCACCTTCAATCAGTTGCCATACCCTTTTTTTTTTTTTTTTTTTTTTTTTTTGCGGTACGCGGGCCTCTCACTGTTGCGGCCTCTCCCGTTGCGGAGCACAGGCTCCGGACGCGCAGGCTCAGCGGCCATGGCTCACGGGCCCAGCCGCTCCGCGGCATGTGGGATCTTCCCGGACCGGGCCACGAACCCGTGTCCCCTGCATCGGCAGGCGGACTCCCAACCACTGCGCCACCAGGGAAGCCCTGCCAAACCCTTTTGATCCTATCTCCAAAACGTCTCCCGTTTCTGCCCCTTCTTTTAAGTCTCACTGCTTTAATTCAGGTCTTGTTACCTCTTGCCTGGAGCATTGTAAAACCCTCCTAACAGCCCGACCCATTCTATTATCCATAAACCCCGCTGCCACTAGAGTGTGCCTTTTAAAGTGTACCACCAATCTCGCTGATACTTTTTATTAACCTAGATAAATAAAATTAAGTGTTTGTTGTCTGAGTCTTCCTGCATCACAAAAACAACAGTTGGAAGGATTTTCATTAAATGTGGAGAATGTGTTTAGGATGGTATGATTTAAAATGTAGAGTTACGTGGACTACACAGATTTCCCCCAGAGACACTCAGGAGGGCATCTCAATGGTATAGGTCGTTAACCGTCAGACCAGCTGGACCCTGCAGCTGAACCAACCCACGTGGCTCCTGCACGGAAGAGGCAAGGCTAACAAAATCAGCCATGGACAAAGAAAACAAAGAATGGTTTCCAGTCTGAGCCCAGATTGAATGTTTAAGGACAGGTCTTCTGGATTGCAGATGCTGGTGTGGAATAGATATTGATTTTCCCTGGAGTTGCCTCTCTCGTGGGCAATTTGAGCTAGTATTTTTCTGGGGTTATTTATACAATGTTAGTGAATGATTCCCTTGAGCAACACCAGAGAGATCATCTAGGACAGAAAAAACTGCCCCCTTCTCAGATGGGCATTTGAAGCTCTCTCACATGTCCTCGGAGTCTCCACTAGCACCGTGTTTCCCGGTACACTGTGCAGACCACGCTCCATCTCTCACCTGTGTCCACATTCCCCCTTCTCCCTTAACCAGGGCTCAGGCGTGCTCTTCAGGTGAAACACTCTCCCATCGCGTCTAATGGTGGGAGTGATCCCCATTAGTCGGGGCTCAGCTCAGACTTCACTTCTATAAGGCTTTGCCAGATTCTCCTGGGGTCATTCATTTCCTCCTTGATGACTTTTCACTCTATGCTTTTTTTATGTAGCTGTTTGCCTATATATATGTCTTTTAACCTGTAAGCCCAGAGAGGAGAAATAATGTCGTATTCATCTTGGTATTGTCTTTAGTGCTTGGCACATAAGGGTTTTCAATAAATATTTACGGAATTAAATGATATTTGAGAAGAGTATCTTAATTGGGTTGGACAACTTTCTCCCCATGTGGAATTGAAGTATCTCCTAGAAAGGGGATCATAAATGCAGTACTATACCATTACTTGATCAGGACAGGAGAGTACCCCTTCTGCTGGAGCAATCTATTTGCTTTGCCGTTAACAAATGATAAGAAGTCTATCATCAACTTTTTGAATTGAGGGTTCAGAAATTTTTGAAAAGCTATGGAATGCTAGAAAATACAAAGTATAAAACTAATCCTAATACTTAATTCCTTGTTATCCTAATACTTCAATTCTTCGTTTATCCTAATACTTACATTCTTGAATTTGGCCTGTAACGTGTGAAATATGCTAAAATGCATGACTGGTGGAGCAACTTGTTACTTTACTCACCTATTTTGGGCAATAATCTCTGGAGAGTATCAAATCTTCTGCAAAGTTGTTGGCCCCAATCTAAGCAGTTTTGAATTACCTTATGGATCCCAGTCTGTGGGATATCGGATTGCTTCCTGTGAATATGCCGGTTTAAACTAACAACCACAAGGGCCTATCTCTGAAGTATAAAACACTTGGACATTAAAACTTCTTTTTGGCACCATGCCTGAGGTCAGAGATCTGCATTTTCAGCACACATCACCTGGGATCTCTCAGCACACATGGCCTGAGTTCCACATTCTCTCTCAACTTGCAAGCATGCAGCTCTGTTGGAGAGAGCCCTGTTTTGGAGTCTATAAGGAAAGGAGAGACCAAAAAAAAAAATGGGACCTCAACCTGGGTGACCA
This sequence comes from Delphinapterus leucas, assembly GCF_059928025.1. Lineage (NCBI taxonomy): Eukaryota > Metazoa > Chordata > Mammalia > Artiodactyla > Monodontidae > Delphinapterus > Delphinapterus leucas. The sequence goes on from NC_143130.1 coordinate 134,720,944, forward strand.
GTGAGAAAAATATCTTCTTGAAATGAAAGACTGTGGAGACCATGACAGGGTTATTAAGAAGCCATTGGAACTGCTCAAATTGAAACTAAGAAAGGTACTTGCATTTAGATGGACACAGAGGAGGAGTTTCCATGAAGATAGTGAAGGTCAGACATTGGGAGAATGTTACAGGGAGAGAGTAGAAAGGGTTCTTACTAGATTTCTAAATTCCAACCTAGAATCCCAAGGCACAAAGTCCTAAAGCAAGAAGAGACCCCTAATTAAGAACTAATAGAATGAAAGAGAAGAAATAATTAGGTAAACACTCAGCCCTTAAAGAACTGTGGAAGTACATGATCGAACACGATACTTGGTCAATTTAAAGGGGATGGTCAAGGCACTACCATGTGCCTCTCGAAGGAGTGTGAAATAGGGTGGCAGAGAGAGTACAGGACATTGTGGGGCTGGTGGCCGAGGACCCAGAACCTGTAGGAAGTACTCAAAGGGGCCAACAGAGGAGCTGAGTGTGGATGAAATCACATCCACCTGTGATCCTTGCCAGCCGTGCCCACAGTTCTCAATTTTTCCTCCTAAAAACCTGAGACGCAGAAGGGACCTTAGAGGTTATTTCATTCGACACTGTCAGTTACAGAGAAGGAGGCTGCCCACAGAGACGATGAGTGGGGTGCTGTTTCATCCAGCTTACAGAGCTGGGTCTTGAATTTAATCGTGAGATTCCTCACCTGTGTTTCTTCCCTTGGGGAACGTCCCCTCAAATCAGATGGTACCCTAGCGCCAAGCCTCACTTCCTCCCTGTGTGAGCACTCCCCTGAGTGCTTTCAGATTTCACACAAAGAAAAAGAGGGCCAAGGGTTCACACAGGAGCCGCAAAAGAAGGTGTGTGCCAGGTGCTTTGTCACTGTTTCCCTCAAAACAACCCCAAGAGGCAGCAATCATTGCTCCATTCTACACAAAGCTCGGAGAAGTTAAGGATCTTGTCAAAAGCAACAAAGCTAGAAAATCTGGGAGGTGACAAGTGAATTCGGTCAGTTCGACTTCAGAATCAATGCTCCACACCCTCATGGTGAAGCCACCCACGATTCCAGCCCCAGAGCCAGTTCCTGCTTCTTGAAATCACCAAAAGTCTGCTCTTTCCTGTCCTTCTGCTGACTCCCAGTTCCAGACCCTCGGCTCTGTAGGGCTCAGTATAATACTCACGCCACTGCTTAGCACATAGTTTCGGTCACACTGGATCCCTTGTATTGTGAGGAGTCTCCCTTTGGGAGCTCAGCCCTGGACACCTGTTGTCTCTTTTGGGTTGGTCTTGGGAAACCATCAAATCAGGGACACCTGGACACAGGGAAGCTTAGGGAGTAGGTGTGTGTACTCTGGAGACCGGAAAGCTCAAAGTCAGTGAAAATCACTACGTAGGATTGGAAAGTGACCACAGGGAAGACAGTGCCTTCCTCTCCCTTCCCCCTAAAGACAAAATACCTGGAGGAAGCCTTAACATGCAACAAGAGGGATATAGTCAGGGCTAAAATTTAGAAAGGGCGTAACAGGTCGACTACCCCCAACATAACCCTGACCCTGGAAGTGCCTGGGCCAGTCTCACATAGAAGATTGTATAAATGAGCATGGTTCCCTTCATACATTTGGATATTTAGTGGCTCGAACCGTGACTGTTGGACGGTACCTGGAGAAAGCTGCTGAGGAGAGCATGGGGTTGGCATGAAGAGTCTGCATCCCGGGCTGCCGGGGTAGTGAATAGCAGGTCCTGGCTGGGTGCAATGAAGACTGGAAAGGAGGTTCTGGAATGCAGAAGTAGGTTCCTTTTGCATGTGAGCTTAGTTCTTTCTGAGTCCTTTTGCATTAGAATGTTTTCAGCTGTAAGCAATAGGAACGCCAACTGAAACTAGCTTATACAATAAGGTTATTCTTCAGCTCACATATGTGAGGAAAATCAGAAGTAGGGGTGGGCTTCAGCTTTAGCAGATCAAGAAGTTCAATGATGTCATCAAAGACTCAGCGTCTTTTCATCTTCCACATTGCTGTCCACAGTGTCAGTTTAATCCTAAGGCAGTTCCTCTTGGGGCTGTGGGATGGCTGCCAGTAGCAATCATCAGGGGAGCGTCCGCTTTCCCGTTGCTGTCTCTTAAGAGTGAGAAAGCACTTCCTCGGTGGCCTCCAGAAAATCTCTCTTTGGTCACATGCCCATTCCTAAACCAGTCACTGTCATGGGGGATAGGATAACTCCCTAGACCAGTCAGATCTACACTTTGAGCTGCTGGAAATTCCACAAACTGCTTTGATACCATCCATGAGGGGAGGGATGGGATGGATGTTGCCTCTCAAGCAGTGTCCACCATACCCTCCTGACACCTAGACAGTAAAGTGCACATAGCAATATCAACAAGTCTTTGTTGATGGAATAGGATTCATTGTGAAGTGAATTTCCTGTGGACAGAAGTGGGTCCAGAAAGTCACCAAAGAAGAGCTAAGGCTGAGAAAGACCATTGGGCTGGGAGCTAGAGACACCACATTCTCTTCTTGACCATTTTTGACACTAACTTTTTGTGCAAGCTTTGGGTATTCCATATGCGAAATATATCTAATCCCCTCTTTCCCATAGTTCCAAAGGGTTGTTTTAAGATTTAAAAAGATGTATGTCAAAGTACTTTAGCTTCCTAGGAAGAAAGAAAATGTGCTATCTATTGTTATTTCATAATATTTTGTCACGAGACGGGAATTTTCCAAGTACATGAAAATCATCTCTTGTTAAGATAAAAATCTCCTGCTTATGACAGGTGACCAGAGTACTACTTTTAAAACTGAGCCAAAATATAATGGAACTCTAAGCAGTATGGGAGAACCACCCATGTCTCTGAGTCGATACTTGGCCTGTCTTTCCTGGGCTTGGACTTCTCATTTGATTTAATGAGGGCTCGACTAGAATCTCATTCTTTAGCTTCTCTGTCTGCTCTTGGGGGATTTGAGCTCGCTGGAGCAGTGGTATTAGAAAACATAACCCTTTTATTAAGTTCATCAAACGGCCGACTCTCAGTCCTGGGCGCCAGATTGTGCTGGTCTGTTATCATGACTCTGTTCCAGTACTTCCCATAGCAGCTGCTTTCAAACACATTCTTGGGCTCATACTTAAAGTATGATGTTAATCCGTTTGTTCATTCAACTATCTGTTGCTGTGTAATCTTGATCACTATCAAACCCCAACATATTTAGTAGGCTTAGATCCAAGAATAGCACTGAGCTATGCTGTTCAGAAGGAGTTACTCAGATATGTTGCCTCTGGGTGTGATCCTCAGTGGCCTCAGGGAGCTCTCTCTGTGCTTCATTCTTTCATGACTACATAGACCACCTGCAACTCTTATTTTTTGAAAGCCCTTCTTTACACTCATGATGATCATGTTAGTATAGATCACCATGTTGGGCTTCCAAGCCTCCAGCTGCCCCATGAGTCCATGGGAGAGGTTAATTTATAAGCCCTATAGGTCCTTCACCTAAGCCTGACAGTAAGAAAGCCAGTGCTTGGGCCAGTATCCACTTGCTACCCACCTATCCTTCACCATGGGTCCTCAGCTCCTATATTCAGCAACAAGTCTAAAATTTCTAGATCATGTCTTTCCTCCTGTTCTATTATGATCCTGGCTATATATCCCATAACCTGTAAACTACCAGGTTAACTACCACCAGTACACTCTATATAAACTAAAAGGGGGGAAAGAGAGGAAGAGAAAAATTATTTCTAAAATAGAAATTATATATATATGGAAAAAATACAGGTCCACATATCTGTAGTTGGTTAAAAACTATAGTTAGTGTTTATGATTTGCCTATTTCATATTCTCTTTGCTTTCAGGCAGTTTTCTCTTAAGTGGATGAAATTATATCTTCATACCTGAAAGCTCTGAGACCTTGATGGTCTTGCTTATTCAGAGTTACTATAATCTTCCATTAAGTTTTCTAATCTTTGGAAACTGATGCTATTTCTTCTCTAAATGTTAGAAGAATTCACTAGGGATGACATCTGGGCCTGGAGTTTTCTTTCTGGAAAGTTTTACATTACACATTCATTTATTGAATACATATAGAGCCATTCAGATTTTTTTGTTGTTATTATTCTTGAGTTTATTTTGGTAACATTTTTCTTGGAAATTGTGTGCTTATTCAGAATACTAACATTGTTGTATTTTTTAATGTTGTAGGATGTAGAGGATGGGCCAATATGAGGATCACAAATTGCATTTACTTGTTATGATACCACAAGTTTTGATATGCTGTATTTTCATTATCATTTAGTTCAAAATATTTTCTAATTTCCACTAAGAATTCTCTCATCCATAGATTATTTGTAAGTGTATTGCTTAATTTCCAAACATTTATTTATTTCTAGTTATTCAGTTGTTACTGATTTCGAACTTAATTCCAATATGGCCAGAGAACATATTCTGTTGATGTCAATCTTTCAAAATGTATTAAGACTTGTTTCATGGTCCAGAACGGACCAAAATGAACATTTTAGTAAATGTCCTGTGTGCTTTTGAAAAGAATTTGTATTCTACATCTGTTGGATGTAGTGTTCTATATATATCAACAAGGTCAAATTTCTTTCAGACCGTCTATATCTTTACTAATTTTTCCTCTCTATTCTTTCAGTTACTGAGGGAGGTATCACACTATGATTCTGGATTCTGTGTCTATCTTTTTTTTTTTTTTTTTTTTTTGCAGTACACGGGCCTCTCACTGTTGTGGCCTCTCCCGTTGCGGAGCACAGGCTCCGGATGCGCAGGCTCAGTGGCCATGGCTCACGGGCCCAGCCGCTCCGCGGCATGTGGGATCTTCCCGGACCGGGGCACGAACCCGTGTCCCCTGCATCGGCAGGTGGACTCTCAACCACTGTGCCACCCGGGAAGCCCCTGTGTCTATCTTTTTAATCTTATGAAATTTTGCTTTATATGTCTTGAAGCTATGCTCTTAGGTACAAATTTAGAATTGTTGTAACTTCCTTGTGGATGAATCCTTTTCTATATATGAGTTTTCCCTCTTTGTCCCTTTTATCTTTAGTCATGTTTCTTGGCCAACTCTACTTTGTAAATATTATAGCAACAGCAGCTTTCTTTTGAATAATGTCAACATTGTATCTGTATTTTCTCATTCTTTCACTTTCGATGTTTAACTTTCCTTATGCTTAAGATGGCTTTTTTTAAAGTAATGTGTACTTGGGTTTTGTTGTTTTAATTCAGTTTTAAAATCTTTTTTTTTTTTTTTTTTCCTTCCCCGCGGGCCTCTCACTGTTGTGGCCTCTCCCGTTGCGGAGCACAGGTTCCAGACGCACAGGCCCAGCGACCATGGCTCACGGGCCCAGGCGCTCCGCGGCATGTGGGATCTTCCCAGACCGGGGCATGAACCTGTGTCCCCTGCATCGGCAGGCGGACTCTCAACCACTGCGCCACCAGGGAAGCCCCAGTTTTAAAATCTTTGTATTTTAATTGGATTACTGAGTTATTTTAAATTTAATATAATTACGTCTTTGGGTTTGTAACTATTTTACTATTTTTTTTCTATTTGTTCTTTCTATTCTATAATCTTTTTTCTGCCTGCTTGCAGTTTTTTTTTTATTAATGAAGCATTTTTTACTATTTTATTTTTCTGTCTTTTAGTTTATTGTTTATGGTTTGAAAGAGTTAATATTCAATTAGATTTGACAACATAATTACTCCATTCCTTGATCTTTGTTTTTTCTTACATTTCCATGCTTTTTTTCTGATATTAACTTTCTTTTGCTTAAAAATTCATTTTATTATTTTTTTGACTGCAAGTCTGCTGGTGATGAATTCTCACAGCTTCTGTTTTCTGGAACTGCCTTTATTTCACCTTCAATTTTTTAAAAATTTTAATTTTAATTAATTAATTTTATTTTTTAAGACTTTATTTTTTTTTGAGTAGTTTTAGGTTCTCAGCATAATTGAGGAAAGGGTACAGAGATTTCCCATATACCCCTGTCCCCACACATGCATAGCCTCCCTCGTTATCAACATTCCCGCCATTTGTTACAATTGATAAACCTACACTGACACATCATAATCACCCAAAGTCCACAGCTTACATTATGATTCATTCTCGGTGTACATTCTATAGGTTTGGACAATGTATAATGACATGTATCCATCCTATGTTATCATCCAGAGTATTTTCACTGTTCTAAAGATCCTCTGTGCTCTGCTTGTTCATTCCTTCCCCTCCCTCCCAACCTCTGGCAACCATTGATCCTTCAGTAAAAAGATCTCCATAAATTTGCCTTTTCCAGAATGTCATCTAGTTGGATTACACCACATATTGCCTTTTCAGATTGGCTTCTTTCACTTAGCAATCTGCATTTAAGGTTCCTCCATATCTTTTCATGGCTTGATAGCTCATTTCTTTTCAGTGCTAAATAATCCATGTGTGAGTTCACCACAATTTATTTGTCCATTCGCCCAATGAAGGTCATCTTGGTTGCTTCCAAGTTTTGGCAATTATGAATAAAGTTTCTATAAGCAGCAGTGTGCAGTGTTTGTGTGTATGGACGTAAGTTTTCTACTTCTTTGGGCAAATACCAAGGAGCAGGATTGCTGGATTGCATGGTAAGACTATGTTTGGTTTTATAAGAAACTGCCAAACTGTCTTCCAAAATGGCTGCACCATTTCATATTCCCACCAGCAATGAATGAGAGTTGCTGTCACTCCACAACACTGCCAGCATTTGGTGTTGTCAATGTTCTGGATTTTGGCCCTTCTAATAGGTTTGTAGTAGTATCTCATTGTTATTTTAATTTACATTTACCCAACGACGACAGGTAATGTGGAGCATCTTTTCATATGTCTATTTGCCATCTGTATTTCTCCTTTGGAGAGGTGTCTCTTAAGGTCTTTGGCTCATTTACTTTCAATTTCGAGGGACGTTTTCATTATGTGTAGGATTCTTGGATGGTGGTTCTTGCTTCAACACTTTAAAAGATGTCATTCTTTGGTCTTCTGGTTTCTCTCCTTTTTGTTACTTTAGGTTCTTTGAAAGTACTACAGCCCCCCTTGACTGCTTTGAAGATTTTCTTGTATTTGTGTTTAGCTGTTTTTTAGCAATTTTGCTATGATTTACCTGGGTGTGGTTTTCTTTGTATTTATCCTACTTGAATTTTCAGGCATTCTTGAATCTGTAGCTGTTGTCCGTTTTAGAAAATTCTCTACTTCTATCTAATTAAATATTTCTTCTGCTACACTTTCTCTTTCTTCTCCCATGACTCCAATTGCACAAGTGTTAGATCATTTTACCCTATCCCATATTGCCCATTCTTTCTCCTACTCTGTTTTAATATGGATAATTTTTACTGATCTATCTACCAAATAACTGCTTTTCCTTTATTTAATCTGCTTTTATACCCATCTATTGTATTCTTAATTTCACTTGTTATATCTGTTAATTTCATTTGATTCTTCTTTTTAAATAGATACAGTTTTCCAGTAAAAGTTTGTATTTTGCCTTTAATCTTATAGACTATGGTTTATTTAGTGTCTATGTCTCCCAACTTTAATACCTGGATCTGCTGTGCATCTATTTCTATTTTTTTCCTGCTTGATTCTGTTTCTTGATAATTTTTATCGAATGTTGGATAGTGTGTAAAATATGTTATAGAAGATCTGTATGATGTTATCGTTCTTTAAAGAGGCTTTTCTTTAGCTTTTTGGCAGGCAGTTACAATAGGAGCAAATCACTTAATCCAATCAGGGACTGATCTTATTCAAGGCTGCCTTTCAGTCACTGTAAGGTTTGATTTGTTTCTAGTGTTTCCTTATTTCTAGGGTATAGTTCTTTGGGAGATCCCAAAGCTTTTGGTGTTTATCACAGAGCTCTATCTTGTGGGTCCTGAACTCCAACTTCAATCTCCTCAGTTTTATGAAACTACTGATAGTTCTGGTTAATGTCTCAGCCTCTTAGCCTCCACTTACTGCTTGTAATCTCCATCTCTAGGCTTGTGCTACTTATGAATGCCTCCAGGAAAAAAGCAGAAGAATGCCTGGCTCACTTTAATGTGTTTTCCTTTCCTCTAATGTGCCGTAGTAAGTCTTGATCTCCAATATCTGACTTCCCAACCCTGTGAGACAACTGAAGGTCTGCTCAGTTCTCTGACTCTTCACAGCTACTTTTTACTCAGTTTCTTAACCTCTCCAGCCCATTGCTTATCCTTCAGCAAATGCATTCAGAGAAAAAGAGCACAGAATTTCTTGACTCACCTCAATAGGTTTCCCTTCCCCCACATCTTAGCTGCTTTGGTAGCTCTCTGATGCCTTAAAACCACTTTAAAAATGTTCAAGCTTTTCAAATGGCCAGTGGGGGGATTAATCTTCTATAAGATAGGCTCCCTAACTAGACATGGAATTCTCTCATTAACTTTCCTGGGTATGACAATACTAAGAGACGATCCAGATGCTTTCCTTCTACACTCCCTTGCCACTGTTATGTGGTGACAGTCTTCACTAGGCAGGCTCAACTACCTCTGCTAAGACTCAGACTCTACCTTTTCTTTAGAATGTTTTTCCCTTTAAAAAATGGAGCACGAATAACCAGGTGGTGACCTTGGTTTCTAACCCAATGAAACAACTGTTTTGTGTCCTTGTGGAATAATTCCTTCCTTTGGTACCAAATCTCTAACACAGCAGAGTCCATTGTTGTGGGGATGATGGAGCAAAAATTTGTAAATGAATTATTACATATAATAATGATAGATGATACCCATCTTTCATACTTTTGTTCCTAGACCAGTGTATTCTGGCTATGGGAGAATCATCATCCTTACTGGCTATAGATTCAGAGAATAAACCACATCATAAAAAACACCACTCCAGCCCAACAAGGTTGTGTATTGTGTCCCAGCTGATGCTGTAACTGACTCTAAAATAGACCACTCAACTGTTCTGTAAAGTCAGCTCTTCTTTGTGTGAGGTTTATAGAACATCGTCTTAAATCATTTGCTCTCAAGTGGGGTGATTTGCCCTGTAGGGAACATTTGGTAATGTCTGGAGACATTTTTTATTGTCAGGACTTGTGGGGTGGGGGAGTATTACTGACTGGCCTCTAGTGAGTAGAGGACAGAGATGATGCCAAGCATTCTACTATGCACGGGACAGCCTTCTGCAACAAAGAATTATCTTGCCCAAAATGTCAACGATGCTGCTGTTAAGACACTCTGCTTTAAAACGTACACTGTAAAATGAGGTCCTTGGTCAGAAGCAGTGCTGTGCAGGTTAAAGTGACTGAGGATAGAGCATTCAGTGAATCTTGGAATGGTGGTCCTCTCAGAGGGGACCAGAAAAAGCAAATAAAAATTTAGTAATTACTCAAGTGAGGACAGATTTGTACTTCCCCCAAATGGAAAAGATTCGATGTAATTAACTTGCCCTGAGAAGATATTTGGACCATCCCAGATTATGGAATTCTGTAAAAGTCTCAGAATTGATTTTTTTTTTTTTTTTTTTTTTTGCTGCTGCTGCAAGTAAGTTGGGCATCCAGCTGGAGTGCAGTTACCCATGGCGAGAAGTCTGTACCGTTGAACCTAAGTGTTCCTTGTATTCCTATCACCATGGGCATTTTATATATGATCCCACTGAGCAAATATTAGGGTGACTAAAAAGAAGGGCTAAAATAAATCCACTGGATGGGTCATTTTGTCCAACTGGTTATTAAAAAGATTCTTTTACAGTGGGAACTTTTACTGATTATTCATATGGAACATAAATATTGACAAACTCTGGGACCACTCTAAAAGATTCATCCCTCAACTTTCTTGTCATTAATCCCCAAATTAATTCCTTATAATGCCTGCCATCTGACTAGGCTCCATAAATGAGCTTAGAGCCCAACATTAGGCTATGTCTCTTACCAAGCAAAGAGAACAAGGTACATAGCTAAAAAACTTGCTTCTTTGGGATGATTTTTTTTCTCCATTGTCTTTTGGGGCCATTTCCATGTGGAAATAAAACACTTAACAACAGTTCATTTCAAACACAAAGTGAATACGAATCCTTGCTTACTGGTACAAAGCCACTTTTAATCTTCATGTCCCCTGATTCCTCCAGCATCCTCTACCCTAACGTCAGCTGCTTTAAGGAAATAGATGGTTAGGGATAGGGCCGAAGCTCCCCTGTCCCCAAGGGACATCAAAGGCTATACAAATCTATCTGAGTATGCTGGAAAACTTAGGGAAGGGGAGATCCTCAAACTTGGATGCAGACACTCCAAATCTCTATTCTACCCTGTTCTATAGGGTCAGGGGCACCCAAATTCAGCTGATGGGAGGCTGGATCTATTGGAGCCTAGATTCACAGAGTTATCCCTAAATGCCTTGGCCTGATCAACTGACAGTTTGGTTAAGTCGTAACCTGATGCTGTCCTCTGGGTTGCTGTAGCTGTTCAACCTGTTTCAGCTTTACAGAACTGAAAATAGATGTGGTTAGTCTGCTCAGAGGGGAAAATTCAAGGCCATATTCATACCTTTGGCCAATATCCTCCTTGATGAACTTTTTAATGTTTTTACTGACTCTTGGGTTGTTGCCAATGATCTAGCTGTTTGGTCTACCATTTGGAAAACTACAGAATGGCATATTAAAGACTCCCTTCTTTGGTATTGCAAACTGTGGGGGAAAAAAATCACAGCTTCTGATCAGACTGTGTCACTTATGTCGATGCCCGTGGTAAGGACCTGTTCTCTGAGGAGGCAGCTGATTGAGCCTGTACTACCCATATTCCCACCATTGGAAATCCACCGTCACACTGGATGTAGCAACTCATCTATTGCCCTAGGCTAAGAAAAACTAAAGTACTCTAGATTGTCAGAATTATGACACACATGTATCTAGTTGTCCCATGCCTACTCCTGGCAGATTGACTACACTGAACCTTTGACCTATTCTTGGGTGTTATTGGTGGTGCCTTACCCCTCTTGACAAGTTTTCAGGGTGCAATATTGCTGTCTGATGTGATCAGCCAATTCCCAACATACCATTGTGGCTCTCAAAACCAATCTGTGTCACATTCGCAGCCTGACAATGGTGTACCTTTTGTTGACGAAGCCACTCATCAATGTGTTTCTGGTCACGATATTTAATGGGCCTTCCCATCCATCCTACTACTGCAGGTATCTGATACTGACAACGTTGAAACAGTCTCTTAAAAAATCTACTTTGAAAAGATTTCTGATTCTGTCTCCCTCACCTTCTCCTTGCCCACGTACTTTAGTAAGACAATTTAATCATTGAATGCAGCCTTTAGCAGAAAGAAATCATTTTCTCCCAGTTGCTTCCTAAGTAGTAATTGGGACAAAGGGTGGGGGAGATTACATCAACCTCTCTGGAAGGAATTTTGGAGTTTTCACACTGACCTTTGCTGGAATGATACCTCTTTCTGTCTCTCAGGGACAACTCTAAGCCTGGCTAGTTGGTATATTCTCTCGGTGGTGGCCAATTAAAAGGTAGTCTGGAGAATTTAAGCTTAATTCTGATTCGGCCACCTGGATTCCCTTATTGGACTAATTTGATCTTATATCATAATGACCACTTGGTTGAGGACAGTGTTTGCTGAATAACCCTAAGGTGGTCTATGTAGGGGTCTATAAGCTTAATAAAAATGTTCTTGTTTATCTGAATCTCACGCTTCTAGTTGGAGAGTCTGGGTGCAAGTAGGTGATAATGGAAAAACGTTGTAATCATAGCTACTGAAAAGAGACACAATTTTGTGGTAGTGAAGGGAGAGCAACAATCATGGCACCTAGAAAAGAAACACCTGCTAGGTATAGGAGAAGGATGGACCTTAATGATTCTGTCAGAATCACTGGGAGTCCTCATCACAAAGGAAGTCAACCTGTACCCTAAATTGATATAGGTCCCATTTGCAAGGGACACCACACTGAACACAAAACTTTCTCTCTGGAAGCACCATATGTGTCCTGGTAGTATACTTGTGTAAAAGTTAGGCGTTGCTTTGCCTCCTTCTCCAAAACAAAACGACTCTGTCTTTGAGGTATTTTGAGAGACCTTCAAGCATTTAAGGAAATACCATCAGGCAGACCTAAGATAAGTGTAAAAATATGCAAGATGAGGCTACCCTTGTTCATCCAGGGGAGCTTCCCAGAGGGATAACTTATTTATGCACATGTTGTGGGCAGGTATCCCTATGAAAAGAATCATCCAATTATAAAAGGTGACACAAAATTTGTTCCTGGCTTTAGCTGAAATGATCAGTGACACAGTTGGCTATGGAAGGCATTCAGAGCAGCACCCACTCCCTGGCCAGGGCTGTTTTGGATGATAGAATTGTCCTAGATTTCCTGTTTGTGGGCTACCGAGACAAAGTCTATACAGTGGCTAATACATCCTGCTGTACCTGGATCAATTCCTCAAGCCTAGCAGAAAGATCAATACAGAAACATAAGGAGAAAGCCACCTGGCTTTCTTCAGTGAACTCTGATGGTTGATGGGATTTCTTCAGCAGGTTGGGTCTGGGATCCTGAAGAGCAGGGTTGAGATCAATACCGTGGGTTGGCCTCATCCTGCTGCTTGGAGTCCTGTTGATAGTAGCCTCAAATTGAATGCTGTATGAGGCAACTCGAATGGATTTGGTTCCAGCCCCTGCCATTCAGATTAATCAGAGTGGCCAATAGAGTGGCATATTAATGGGGAAATTTACCAGAAGCTAAGACAGTGTAGAAACTGCAGGTGGGTATCGTTGGGTGATAATACTCCATGGGTCGCTTGCATTTCTGCGTGTCTTGTGAGCAAGGCACTGACTGCCTTTGCTCCATATTGTCTCATCTGTTTGTGCAGCAAACAGCCTTGGAAGCTAGCGATAGTGTCTCCCAATCAAAGGGCAGGCATGCTTACTGCTCATTATTAAAGATTTGGGTTCTCTCATGTCAGCATTCCTCTCTTATAATGCAACCCACTGCATGTGCACATATCCATCTGGGCCCATCTGCATCACCCCTGAGGAACCTGGGGGCAGGGGAACTGCTGAAAATATGCTCATGCTGCTTGATGTACCGTGAATAAAAAAAGTCCCTTGTCTTTAACTCGGAAGTCTCATGTCTTCTGCCATCATCCATGAAATTTTAGCAAGCTAACTTGTAAGTAGGATAAAATCTCAGACCATACAGAGTTCTTGACACCTATTGAAATCAGGAACCCATTTTTATTGCAATATCTCCCACCAGCCTTTTCAGCCTATAAGCCACAATGACACTTTTCAAAGATGCTGACACTTTCTCTACCAATATATTTCTCAATGTCTTGGTGAAAGAGTTATCTCCTAAGCTATCTCAGAGGACATATTTAAAAGACCGTGAGTAAATAGTTCATAGTAAGTCCCGTCCCTAAGTCTTTCTTTTTACATTTATTTATTTAATTTATTTACTTTTGGCTGTGTTGGGTCTTCGTTACTGCTCACGGCCTTTCTCTAGTTGCGGAGAGCGGGGGCTACTCTACGTTGTGGTGCACGGGCTTCTCATTGCGGTGGCTTCTCTTGTTGCGGAGCACAGGGTCTAGGCGTATGGGCTTCAGTAGTTGTGGCATGCGGGCTCAGAAGTTGTGGCTCACGGGCTCTAGAGCGCAGGCTCAGTAGTTGTGGCACACAGGCTTAGTTAATCCACGGCATGTGGGATCTTCCTGGACCAGGGCTCGAACCCGTGTCCCCTACATTGGCAGGTGGATTCTTAACCACTGTGCCACTGGGGAAGCCCTGTCCCTAAGTCTTTAGACTCCTTTCTCTACGTTATTGTGAGGTATTAGTGGCATTTTAGCCTCTTGTATCATGGGTCACAGCTGAGTCCAGGTTTCAGTCCTCCAACCATGCAATTACACCACACCAAGTTGTTCTAACCAGCCCATTGCATCTCTGATCAGAATCTCCATATCTATACATTCAGCCCATTTGAAACTTACATTTTACCATCCTTGGTCCAACACCTCAAAAGTGATTCCCTCACACGTTTCTACATTTTTGTCTATATGCATGAGCAATATCTTTCAGATCTCTCTCTGGATTTGAGTTGTAATTGCCCTTCTGCCTCCAATCTCAGAACCCTACCAGGTCCCAGAGGAAAAGCAGCTCCCTTCTCCCTTCTGTGTATGTGTTGGGTTTTAGCTTACTTGGCTCTGATTAGTCACAAAGTAAAAAGCCTGTTTACTTTCTGTTTTCCAGAAGTTTGTCAAAATTTTTGATGACTTCTCCCTATTTTCAGTACTGTTATGGATTTAGACTCTTGTAATTCTTCTAGTTATCTCAGTAGACTGACAAGGGAGGTAGACTGTGTCCTCAGTCTGCCATTTTGAATTGGGAGTCCCTCATTCAGTTCCCAACCCAATACTCCACTAGAAATATTCTGGTAAAATGTACCTTCGCCCTACGGATTGCCAAATCTAACTGGCCGATTCTTGGCTTATTTTACTCGATCTTTCTGGAATTTAACATTGTTGATCATTTTCCTTCTTGGAGAACTCTCAACCTTTCCCTTCAAATACTTAACACTTTCTTGATCCTTTGACTTCTTTTCCTCAGACTGTTTTATAAGATTCTTTTTCTAAACTCCTAAAATGCTGGTGTTACCAAGTTTCAAGTGGGAATTGGGTGCCTCAGCAACAAGCCTGTATACTAGAATGTGCATCAATACTTACAACTCATAAAAGAAAATAATTCCTATTTAGAATCCTATGCCCAACCAAATCACTGGTGCAAAATAAGGTTGTATTCAAGCATGCAAAGACAGCCACAGGCATTAATGTAATCTGTATGCTTATGGCTTCCAAATCTATGTAATTAGCCCAGACCTTGATACTTAGTTCCTGACTTGTTCAATTACCTATTAAATTGTTCCATCTGGATATCTCAAAAACTCCCTAAACTTAGTATGTTCAAAAGTGAACTAAATAACCTGCCTGATAAAAGCTATTCCCTGTATTATACTCTTCATCTCAGCAAATTATACCATTGTGCACCCATCAGACTTTCAGTCATCACCAAATTCTTCCTCTCTCCTATCACCAACTCTAGTAAGTAATCAAGTCTTCTCAGTGTTACATACTAAGTATTTCTCACAGCTATTCTCTCCTTTTGTTCACTGTTGCTCCCTTAATTCACATTCACATCATTTCCGGTCTATCCTCCCTACTTCCAGTCTTGACCTACTTAAGTCCATCCCTTACACTATGGCAAGAACGGTCTCTCTACAGGGTAAATATGGTCATATCTCTCGCTTTATTCGAAGGCTCAATAGTTTTCCAGTTCTTGATTCCATGATCTCTCTCCTGACCCTCTTCTTCCTATTCCCCACGTCACTTTCTTCGCTCCAACTATACTAAATCATACTGTATGTGTAGCTCTCTAATGCTGTTTCATGCCCCCATCTTTTTCCTCCCGTTGTTCCCATTGCCAAAAAAGCTCTGTTCTGCTGTTGATGACAGCCTGATCATCCTCCAAAACTTAAATGGAAGCATCAGCTTTTCTAAGAAAACTTTTCTGAATCCCCATGCAATCATGCCATTCTGTAGAGATATCCATTTACATTTTGCATGTCCCTAGGGTGCCCTGGAAATACTTACCAATATGCTTCCTCTCTACTGGACTGGGAATTCCTTAAAATCATGGACCATGTCTTGCTTATACTTATATAATGAACACAGTATTTAGTACAGTCAATATTTATAAATGAGTGGATAAATAGAAAAGTGAATGAATAAAACCTTTTTCATTATCCTCTACTCTGGATAATCTTTCTCCGAACTCAACTATTATCCTTAATCTATTACCTAATTTTCTCCATCCTTTCATAGATCAACACCCTGGGCTAGGGGCAGAAAGATAATTCCCAGATAAGTTTGGAAGGAATCTGAAAACATCAGGACACATGCTAGGTTTTTTTTTTTGTAAGCCCACAAATCACTCAGAGAAATCCAATCCATGGGATTGGAAAAGTAAAATAGAAAGCTCTCAGGGAGATGCCCTGGAGGTAGGTCTGGGTAGCCTCCCAGACCCCACACACTATATAGTGGTACAGAGAAAGCTGCTGAGAATTCTCAGGCCCATAAGGAAGGCAGGGCTATAGAAGGACAAGCAAACTAGTGGATTTGAAAGGGTCTGGATCATGATAGGAGGCAAGAGCACCATGATAGGCCAGAGGTAATAGAGAAATCTATGGATTCCAGCCAGACACTCCAAAGGCCAGGTAGAAGCCATACCACAATGGGCAAGGCAAGGAGAGAGGCCAATGCTTGGATGCCAGGTGAGATGAGAAACCCAGACCAGGGACCACTCAGGGCTAGACATTCCTTCTCAGTGCCAGGACAATGTGAAAGTCAATCAGAAAATCAGATTACCTGCAAGGTAAAAGACAGAAGAAAAGGAAGGGGTAGAAGCCCTGGGTGATTGACCTATAAACCAGATTTGGCAATTAGTTAGTGGCTGCGATAATAATCCTCAGATTGGCTGCAAATCATTAGATCAGACTACATATACCTGAAAGGAATAGGATAAGCTGTCTGTCCTAGGAAGACAGAGGAGACGAAAAGTTGTTGGTCATAGAAACGAAAAGTTATCTTTCTCCACACATGAGCCCTAATGTGTATATTTGGGTGTCCCTGCTTCTACCGTCAGCTATCCATGGAAATCACATACCCCAAACATTCTAGGGAAGCCCTAACTTCAAATAGTCTTGTTTTTTATGATTGCATCAGTTCTGCAGTGCCATTAGCTCCATGTTTTGGTTTAGAAAGTACTACATCCTGAGTTCCATTATTGACTTGCCCCCCACTGCCCCATCCAGACACCAGGGAAAAGAGTAGGTGGTAAGTTACATTTTGCTTTAAAGACTCTAGTTTCATTGTCAGAAATTTTGTATGGAACATGTTGTACCGATTTATATACTTCAATGTTGGAGAGCTGAGACACATTTAAATTTGCACATGGGCCCTTTGGGAGTGACAGCTTGTACTGTTTCTCCATTTGTTTCATCATTTCGTTAGTAATTATGCATAACAAATGTGATCCTCAAGTGAAAAAATGATGAGACGGGTAGAAACATATTATTAACCCTTGAGGGAAGCTTTTAGAAAAGTCAAGGTTAGTTACAGTCTTCAGACAAATTAGCTTCTGGAAGTTTACATATAAATAAAAACAAAGACGGAAGCTCAAGGACCTCTTGGGTGGTTGGAAGGGGGAGGGGAGGAAAGCTGTAATTAAGTTTCTTTTGTCATCAACCATTTCTCAGATAGACGATCATACATTACTAGAATGCGTCTTAGCTCTCATCAGCACTGCAAAGCCACAAAAAGCTCTATCTCTTGACTTGTTTCAGAAATTTGGTGTAAGTAATTGGAGAAGTAGGAGATGCTTAGGTTCAAATCTCTGGCTTTCTTAAACTTATTAATAAAATCTCTAAATTAATCAGAGTAGAAGGTCCTTACACTGAACCACATTCTGGCTTAACTGTCTTCTGTGACATTTTTGCTGCAAGGAGAAAATAGATTTTCCAACATCATATTTAATTTCATTAGCTACTGTTGCTTTTTGGAAATCTACTTATAACACATGAAGATAAACATTCTCCCTGTGATAAGGCTGTGTTTATAAACTGGGTTTAGGATGAAAGAAAACCCTAAACTGATGTGTTTTCATTGTGGGGTTAATGGTGCTTTACTAATCCCCTTTCTGTGGGCCAGCAAGGCGCCGGCATTTTGGGAGGATTTTGGGTGACTCTCATATATTTGCCTTTTTAAGCACTGTCATAGGAGGAAGCCCTTTCCCCTGCTGAGGAATGCCAAGACATGACGTTCCTCCTCTTCTTGGAAGGGAACTTCTGTGCAGCAAAAATAAAAATATACAGACTTTTTAAAGCTTACTAGCGAAGGTTGAATGAAAGATTATTTGTCCCTTTAATAACCCTTTGTGCAGGGGTCCCCTCTCATCTTTTTTTGTCTCCCTACCTGGAAACTGGACTCCTCTACACTGAGGGCAGGAGGAAAGTAAATCTACCTCTATGTTGTGAAGTGTGAGCTTCCACCCTTCTTCCCAGGAAAGAGCTGAAGACTTAATGAAAATGTATTGTTAAATATTTCACAGCTACAGAAAGGTGTAAGGAATTATGTAATGAACACACATGTACACACTACCCAGCTAAAGAAATGACCCATTATAAACATAGTTGAAGCCCCTTTGTACACCCCATTGTATTTTCCTATACCTCATCCTTCCTCTCCTTTCTAGGTCCAAGTCTTTAGATTTTCTCATACATTGATGTGTCCCTAAACTAAACACAGTGTTCTTTTCACATTTTAGACTACATAAATAAAATCTTGATATAGATATATATATATATATATATGTATGTATATATATATATTCTTTTGCAACTTGCCTATTTTTTTTTTGAGTTTTATGCATGTGGATAAAGTTTTCATATATATATATATTTTTTTTTTTTTTTTTTTTTTTTTTTGCGGTACACGGGCCTCTCACTGTTGCGTCCTCTCCCGTTGCGGAGCACAGGCTCCGGACGCGCAGGCCCAACGGCCATGGCTCACGGGCCTTCCCAGACCCGGGCACGAACCCGTGTCCCCTGCATCAGCAGGCGGACTCTCAACGACTGCGCCACCAGGGAAGCTCTCCATATATTTTTAAAATTTATTTTTATTGAGATATGGTTGAGATATAACATTGTATACATTTAAGGTGTACAACATGTTGGTTGGTTTGATACGTTTATATGTATCAAAATATATAATTACCACTGTAGTATTAGCTGACACCTCTATCACATCACAAAATTATCATTTAGTTTTTGTAATGGATAAGGTTTTATCATGCACATTGTTCTACTTCATCATTTCCACTCTACATCATGGCTATACCACAATTTATCCCTACATGGATGTCCTTCTTTCCTCCTGAATAGATATAGGAATACTGGGAGCATTAATGAGACCCTCAGATGGCAGAATCCACAGCAAATGAAACATCCCCACCTAAAAGAAATTCTCACGGAGAGAAAATGTGAAGAAAACGCGTAACGGATGATGCTTTAATAGTTCCACTTTCTGCTTTAACTCTATTGCACTTTCTTTTGTACGTGTGCTGGGGTGTATTTCTACAACTGGGTGAGTTAACTCTTTCTACACATCACACTGACTATTTTAAATGCTGAAATAAGAAACTGAGATCTGTTGTCACCTGCTAATGTTGTTCATGGACCCAAATCTTCCAGCAAGTGAAGGCATTCCTGAGTGTTGTCCCAGGGTGTTCTTAGCCTCAGAGGAGACATACTCAGGTAAGGAGAGCTTCGCAAGGTCAGAAGAATCCTGCCTTGTTAAGTGGCAGTTCCAGAAAGTTCCAAAAAGGCTGCTGATGACAAGAAGTGGGGTATCTTTTCTCTTTGCATCTTAAACATTAAGGCAGCATGCAAGAGGCTCACACGTGCCTGTAATGGTGAGGCTGCCTCCTGATTTTCAGGAATGAATTAACAAGTACATTGGGCAAGGTCATGGGTTCTGACTCCCAGGCCTGGTTTCTATTTCTTAGGCCTTCTATCTTTTGCTCCTTCTACACTGTTAGTCTGTAGTCTGTTCTTATCTCTTCTGTTGCAGACTCAGTAAGCCCCGTGATTTTGATCTACTGAAAAGTGTTTATTAAATCCTGCTGAGTCTTCCTTTGAAATGCCACTTATCCATACCCCTTCCCTTCAATCACCTCCCCTGCCCCCAGCCATCACTTCACACCTGGATAGCTGGCATGGGCTCAGAGCTGGACTAGGTGAGGCCTCCTCTTCTTCCTGACTCACCCTATAAGCCAAGGCTATTCATCTTCCTCAGACACTCTTGCTCCACAGTTCATTGGTCCCAAACTTTCAAAGACTTCCCATTTTCTAGGACATCAAACCTAAGCTTCTTTTCTAGGTTTTCCAGAAAAGACCCATAATTTTGTATCCTGGTGATCCTTACTTCCTGCTACCTAGCTTCAGCTCTAGTGTGGCTAATCTCTCTCACTTCCATTAATATGTCATTCTCATGTCTCTCTTCTTCTCCTGGAATACTTTATTTATCTCTTCAAGCTACTCATTCATTCATAACATATATATTGAGGGCCTCCTATGTGCTAAATCCTAGAGTTCTAAGATCAAGATTTTTCAATGGAACTTTCTACTACCTCATCTCTATTAACATCTTTCTTTTATTAGTCTTAACCACTTTACTATATATCTATATCTATACCTAGTCCAGTGCATAAAGGTAAAAGCAAGTGAAGGACGTGGACCTCTCTCTTCAAGTAGCAACCATTTAATCAGTAAGAGGAATGAAGAGCATTTTGAACCCTCGAGAAGTATTTAAGTAAGGGAAGATGTGAGAATGAAATGAAATGAAATGTGATTAATGGAGCAGTGATTTAGCAGTAAATTATGTGTAACTTTATTTTGTTCACTCTTGTTTCAAATGGGTTTCCTTATCTTCTTGTTGGAAGATAAGCTATTTGAGGGCAAAGGCTAAGCCTTCCTTGAATTGCCCCAGTTCTTAAACAGTGTGAGATACACACTGGAGCTTCTGCCAGCTTTCTATTGCTTCTGACTTCCACAAAAAGAAATTATCTCTTGCCTGTATTCCCAGGGACAATACTGATGAAAGGAGCAGGTCAGGGTGCAGCCACCTTCCCAGCCTTACCCTCAGTTTATTTCCTTGAGAAACAGAAGCCTTTGGATAAGCAAGAGCAAGCAGTGATGCAATGAAAGTAGGTAAAGTCTGAGCATCAACCTTCCTTCTTAGTGGTTCTGCCTCCACGGGTCAGCAAAGAGTATTGTATTATTTCCCTGGAAATGTTTGTCCTCACGTTCACATCTCTTGATGTGCTCCCTTTCCTAGATGTGCTTCCACTGTTTTAGTCATTCCTCCTGACGTATCATGACATTTTTACCATTCTCTTAAACCACAAATCCTAGTGAGGCTGGAAGGTTGTAAGTCAGGGAATTGAGGAGGCATTCCTCAAACCACTGTAGAGGAATCTAAAATGGTTTTGATTGGGTTTTAGGTTGAAGCTGAATTTTAGTCCAAGGCACCCTGCAACCAATTCAAACCACTGTCGATGGCCGTGGCATGCAGCTTGTATTTTTGCTTTCTCAATAACTTCACTCTCTATGGTGAAAGTTCATTTTGAACAAGATCATAATTTGGATTGGTCGTAGATTTAATCAGAGTTGTGCTTTATTATGAGTCAGCATTTTAGTGTATTCGTCTTGCCCCCTCCTACAGAACTGTATGCTCTGACTTTTAAAATTTAGAACGCTGGGTCTGAACAATGAATCATGACCTTTCAGAAAAGATGATGAAGCTATCTTTTACTTGAAGGGAAGCAAGCTATAAATGCTAAAGAAGCTAATGATTCATAATACAAATTTTTAATTGAGAACTAATAATAAATAAGAAGTTCAGTGATGCTGCAATAGTGTGGCACAAGCAACCCAAGTAATTCTATCATAATGTAATGTAAGAATTAACTTGTGCTTCCAAATAAATTTTTTTTTTAAAGTAAAAGACTCTTCATGGATGTTTCTAATAACTTAAAGAGAGGTAGTTCTATACTTTTTTACTTTGGAAAAAAAATGAAATCTCAATATCCATTTACAAACTGGAATGTGGTGGGGAAGGGGAGACCATGCTAATTGATGAAGACATAGATTTTCTATAAAATATCTTGGCTTAAAAGAGATGCAGATTATATCTTCCTTTTCTCTCCACATGCTCCCTTTCCCCCCCAGTATGTTATTTGCATTTATGTTTGGCCTAGGGGGGCATATTGTTGTAATTTCCATTTTATGGGTAAGGAAATTAGGACCCAGTGGTATAAAATGAGCTCAAATTCAAGACATCAGCTGGGGAAACAGAAGTAGCAATTATTGTTCCAGTGCCAGACCTGTGCTTATTCTAGAAGACTAGGATATATGCTGAGAAACAGGAGGATGACATC
Organism: Delphinapterus leucas; assembly: GCF_059928025.1. Lineage (NCBI taxonomy): Eukaryota > Metazoa > Chordata > Mammalia > Artiodactyla > Monodontidae > Delphinapterus > Delphinapterus leucas. Next base: position 134,742,965 of record NC_143130.1, read on the forward strand.
ATTAATCTTTTGTGTCCCCCCCCAAATTTATACGTTGAAACCCTAATTCCCAGCAGTGACGGTACTAGGAGGTGGGGCCTTTGGGAGGTCATTATGTCATAAGGGTAGAGTCCTCATGAATGGGATTAGTGCCTTTATAAAAGAGATAAGGTCCCCACTCAACCATGTTGGCACCCTGATCTTGGACTTCCAGCCTCCAGAACTGTGAGCAATAGATTTCTGCTGTTTATAAACTTCCCAGTCTGTGGTATTTTATTATAGCAGCCCAAACAGACTAAGACGGATGCACTTCTATGATCTAGGCCTGTTCCTTCTCAGTACCACCGTGCTTGCAGCCTTAGTGCATTAGAATAGGGTGACAGCCATGGAAAAGCTCTGCTTTGATCTTCCTTCAAGAACAAACCTGTCTCTGTGAGTGCAGTTAGGTGATATCCACCAGCAGCAGTGCCTTCAAGATCTGCTGCAGCATTTGAACTGAGGCCACCCTCCACTTGGGAAACCCTGGCCAATAACAGAGTGTGGCAGAATTAATAGGACCTGGCCATTTCTGCCCAGTGCAGGGGTCTTCTCTGAACAGTCTTTGCATTGGAGCTCCCCATTGAGACTCTCTCAGAGCTCCAGCACAACCTGAGCCTCTTCCTACACCATACTCCTTCCCTACCACCTTCATTCCCAGGGGTCAGAAGAGTCTGAAGGCTCTCCTTGCTTAATCCTGCTGTCACTCCCCTTATAATTCATGGTTTTACCACCCCCCTCACAATCTCTTGGACTCTTAGCTCTATCTTGGTGTCTCCTCCCTGAAGAACCTGAACTGACACAAACAGTCTGTCTATAACATCATTAGTTGGCAGAGGCCTGTTCGCTATATTAACTACTATAATGTCACTTTCATATCGCTAGAGGGGTAGAACTAAGACCCTGTGATGCCCATCTGACCAAACTTGTAGATATCACCAATCTCCTTTGTTTTATCCTTTTCATCAGTCCCTGTATAGGTATAATTGTGATCTAAGATAGTGAAGCAAAACATTTTTCAATTTCATGGCCCAGCCAAATATATAGGTAAAATATTGAGGAACTGATATAGTGTTTCCAGTTTTTAACATTTTACCAGGTAAAGGAATTAAAAAGTATCTGTATACAACTGTCAAAGATAATATATTTGGGGGCTTCCCTGGTGGCGCAGTGGTTGAGAGTCCACCTGCCGATGCAGGGGACACGGGTTCGTGCCCCGGTCTGGGAAGATCCCACATGCTGCGGAGCAGCTAGGCCCGTGAGCCATGGCCGCTGAGCCCGCGCGTCCGGAGGCTGTGCTCCGCAACGGGAGAGGCCACAACAGTGAGAGGCCCGCGTACCGCAAAAAAAAAAAAAAAAAGATAATATATTTTAACAACAAAAAAGAGGAAGAACACAATATGAGAATCAAAGATAGTTGAAAAAATGACACTAACCTATGATAAATAAATTGTCATGCAAAAATAACAACAAAAACAAGCTAGGACATCAGCTTCTTCCCTTACAGGATTAACTGCCATAGGAATTGCCCTCACAGTATAAATGATTAGAAATCAGACACAGTACATGAAATAAAAGATTTCAGACACTGGACAGCAGGTAGCACAGGCTGATGACTCCTGAGAGAAGAGGAATAAATGAGGTAAGTTATATGATAACCTTGCTTATTTCTTGGGGCAGTTCCCAGGCTAAAGAGCAAGGAGAATAAACTGACATAGAGCCTAGGAGTGTCATCAAATTGAGGGGAGCTGCAGAGTAGTCCTGGTGAGTCTATATGGCTGAGTACTTACCTCCACATCCATGGGTGAAACTACCTAAGGCTTGGGAGTCAGTATAAAGTAATAGGCCAAAGAATTCTCAGAGCTCATCAAGGAGTGAACATAGTATATGATTCTACCAGGTAGAGTGGAGGGACCTCCTCAAAAAAATGCAGACATGGATACAGTTGTCACAAGTGTCATGCATTAATTGTGGGGCAAAATTATTTCTAGAATGAAGGCTAGCCTAGACCTGTCATAGAAAAGCATGAAAACAAGCCTTAAAGGAATCAAACTGACTCATGAGTAATTTAACTGTACACCAGAACAAATCCAACACTCTTTAAAGAAATAAAATAAAATTCAGCACTCAATAACATGAAATTCAAAAAGATCAGCATCCAATCAATGGTGTGGAAAAAATAGGGAAATATGATTCATAATCAGAAGAAAAGTCCATCAGTATAAACAAACCCCCAAATAATAGAGACTATGGAATTATTAATGAAAGACCATAAACCAACTATAAAAAGTTTTATAAATGTTTTTGAGGATATAAAGGAAAACATGAAATGATAAGGAGAGATATAAAGAATAATTTCTAAAGATGTAAATGCAGCCTCTAGAGAAAATAATTCACATTATCTACAATGAAAAAAATATATTCAGTGGGATTTGTATCACAATATACACCAAAGAATTAAAGATCAGTGAACCTAAAGACAAAGGAATAGAAATTATTCAAAATGAAGAGAGAAAAATTAATGTCCTATCCTGTGACCTGTAGTGCAGTATAAAATGGTCTAACATATGTGACTGGACTTCTAGAAGGAGAATAAAGATGAGGGAGTAGGGGACAGAAAAAAAGTTTGAAGAAATAATGGCCATTTTAAAATTTGGTTGAAAACTTTAAGCCCACAGAAACAGCTGCACAGCACAGGGAGATCAGCTCAGGGCTTTGTGTCCACCTAGAGGGGTGGGATACGGATGGTGGGAGGGAGATGCAAGAGGGAGGAGATATGGGATATATGTATATGTATAGCTGATTCACTTTGTTATAAAGCAGAAACTAACATACCATTGTAAAGCAATTATACCCCAATAAAGATATTAAAAAAAAAAAAAAAGAAAAGAGAGCTGGGATGATTATCAGCTGTTACCAAAGAGAAATCTTAGAATTTAAGATTTCAGAAGTGTGGCATTTCTTGTTGGGTGGCTACATGGTCTAGGGTGTGGTCATGGGAGAGGATGGATAAAGAGGAGTAGAGGAGAAGGCCATGGAGTTGAGAAGGTAAAGGATTTGAAAGGCAGAGGTAGTGGATGTGTTGTTCAAATAGATATTGAAGTCACTTGGGAGAGTGACAGGATTTGGAATGGAGAGGAAAATGGTACACCAGGATATGGAGTATTTAGTGAGAGAAGGGGTGGCTAGGAATGAGTGGGTAACTATGATGTGAAAGTAGGGACAGTCAAATCTGGGCATCGTTTTTGATTGATCTCTTCTTCACTATCCAAATCAACAAATTACCAGGTCTTGTAAATTCCATTTCATAAAAATTTAACCTAATTCAAAAACAAAACAAAACAAAACAAAACTTTAAGCCCACAGATAGGAATCTCAGTGAACCCCAAGCAGAAACACATAAAGAAAATCACATAAAGACATATTATAATCAAATTTCTAAAAAAAATAATGATAAAGAAAAAACCTTAAAAGTAGCTAGAGAGGGGGGGACCTTCAAGATGGAGGAGGAGTAAGACGTGGAGATCACCTTCCTCCCCACAAATACATCAAAGATACAGCTATATATGGGTATCGATACATCTATATATGGATACCTAACACCTACTGAACGCTGGCAGAAAACCTAAGACTTCCCAAAGGGCAAGAAAATCCCCACGTACCTGGGTAGGGCAAAAGAAAAAAAGAAAAAAGAATAGGAATGGGACCTGCACCTCTGGGAGGGAGCTGTGAAGGAGGAAATGTTTCCACACACTAGAAGCCCCTTCACTGGCTGGGACGGGGTTGGCCGGGGGATCGGGGTGAGCTTCAGAGACACGGAGAAGAGCACAGCAACAGCGGTGCGGAGGGCAAAGCCGAGAGATTCCCGTGCAGAGAATCGGTGCCGACCGGCACTCACCGGCCCGAGAGGCTTGTCTGCTCACCCGCTGGGGTGGGCGGGGGCTGGGAGCTGAGGCTCAGGATTTGGAGGTCAGATCCCAGGGAGAGGACTGGGGTTGGCTGTGTGAACCCCATGGGGTTCACTAGCGGGGGCTAGTGAGCCAGAGCTAGCTGGGAGGGAGTCCGGGAAAAAGTCTGGACCAGCTGAAGAGGCAAGAGACCATTGTTTTGGGGTGTGCGAGGAGAGGGGATACCTTCCCTGTCTGCCCACAGAAGGCAGAGCATCGCCTAAATGAGCTCCAGAGACTGGCGCAAGCCGCGGCTATCAGCTCGGACCCCAGAGATGGGTATGAAACACTAAAGCTGCTGCTGTAGCCACCAAGAATCTGTGTGCAAGCTCAGATGACTATCCACACCCCGCTGGGAGCCTGTGCAGCCCACCACTGCCAGAGACCCGTGATCCAGAGACAACCTTCCCAGGAGAACACACAGCATGCCTGAGGCTGTTGCAATGTCATACTGGCCTCTGCAGCCGCAGGCTCACCCCACATTCCAATTATAACTACTATACCCCTCCCTCCCCCCGCCACCTACCTGAGTGAGCCAGAGCCCCCTACTCAGCCACTGCTTTAACCGCGTCCTGTCTGAGCGAAGAACAGACGCCTGAGGGCGGTCTACACGCAGAGGTGGAGCTGTATCCAAAGCTGAACCCCAGGAGCTGTGCGAACAAAGAAGAGAAAGAGAAATTTCTCTGTGCAGCCTCAGGAGCAGCAGATTAAATCCCCACAATCAACCTGGGGTAACCTGCATCTGCAGAATACCTGAATAGACAACGAATCAATGCAAAATTGAAGCAGTGGAATTTGGGGGCAAATGTAGGCTTGGGGTTTGCTGTCTGTGACAGACTTTTTTCTGATTTTTATGTTTATCTTAATATAGTTTTTAACACTTGTTATAACTGGTGGATTTGTTTATTGGTTTGGTTGCTCTCATCTTTTTTTTAAATTACTTTTTCGTTTTAATAATTAAAAATTTTTTTAAATTTTAATTTATAATTTTTTTTTTCTCCCTTTTCTTCTAAGCCATGTGGCTGACAGGGTCTTGGTGCTTCAGCCTGGTGTCAGGCCTGAGCCTCTGAGGTGGGAGAGCTGAGTTCAGGACATTGGACCACCAGAGACCTCTTGGCCCCATGTAATATCAGTTGGTGAGAGCTCTCCCAGAGATCTCTGTCTCAACGCTAAGACCAGCTCCACCCAAAGGCCAGCAAGCTCTAGTGCTGAACACCCCATGCCAAACAACAAGAAAGACAGGAACACAACCCCACCCATTAGCAGAGAGTCTGCCTAAAGTCATACTAAGTTCACAGACACCCCAAAACACACCACCAGACACAGCTCTGCCCACCAGAAAGACAAGATCCAAACCCACCCACCAGAACATAGGCACCAGTCCCCTCCACCAGGAAGCTTACACAAGCCACTGAACCAACCTTATCCACTGGGAGCAGACACCAAAAACAATGGTAACTACGAACCTGCTGCCTGCAAAAAGGGGACACCAAACATGGTAAGTTAAGCAAAATGAGAAGACACAGAAATATGCAGCAGATGAAGGAGCAACGTAAAAACTTACCAGACCAAACAGATGAAGAGGAAATGGCAGTCTACCTGAAAAAGAATTCAGAATAATGATAGTAAAGATAATCCAAAATCTTGGAAACAGAATGGAGAAACTATAAGAAATGTTTAACAAGGACCTAGAAGAACTAAAGAGCAAACAAGCAATGATGAACAACACAATAAATGAAGTTAAAAATTCTCTAGAAGGAATCAATAACAGAATAACTGAGGCAGAAGAACGGATAAGTGACCTGGAAGATAAAATAGTGGAAATAACTACTGCCAGCAGAATAAAGAAAAAAGAATGAAAAGAATTGAGGGCAGTCTCAGAGGCCTCTGGGACAACATTAAAGGCACCAACATTCGAATTGTAGGGGTCCCAGAAGAAGAAGAGAAAAAGAAAGGGTCTGAGAAAATATTTGAAGAGATTATAGTTGAAAACTTCCCTAACATGGGAAAGGAAATAGTCAATCAAATCCAGGAAGCAGAGAGAGTCCCATACAGGATAAATCCAAGGAGAAAAATGCCAAGATAGTTTTAATCAAACTATCAAAAATTAAATACAAAAAAAATATTAAAAGCAGCAAGGGAAAAACAACAAATAATATAAAAGGGAATCCCCATAAGGTTAACAGCTGAACTTTCAGCAGAAACTCTGCAAGCCAGAAGGGAGTGGCAGGACATATTTAAAGTGATGAAAGGGAAAAACTAACAACCAAGATTACTCTACCCAGCAAGGATCTCATTCAGATTCAACGGAGAAATTAAAACGTTAAGGTTTTAATTTCTAAGAGAATTCAGCACCACCAAACCAGCTTTACAACAAACACTAAAAGAACTTCTCTAGGCAGGAAACACAAGAGAAGGAAAAGACCTAATACAAACCCAAAAGAATTAAGAAAATGGTAACAGGAACATACATATCAATAACTACCTTAAATGTAAGTGGATTAAATGCTCCAACCAAAAGACATAGACTGGCTGAATGGATACAAAAACAAGACCCATATATATGCTGTCTACGAGACCCACTTCAGACCTAGGGGCACATACAGACTGAAAGTGAAGGTATAGAAAAAGATATTCTATGCAAATGAAAATCAAAAGAAAGCTGGAGTAGCAATTCTCATCTCAAACAAAATAGACTTTAAAATAAAGACTATTACAAGAGACAAAGAAGGACACTACATAATGATCAAGGGATCAATCCAAGAAGAAGATATCACAATTGTAAATATTTATGCACCCAAACTAGGAGCACCTCAATACATAAGGCAAATACTAACAGCCATAAAATGGGAAATCGACAGTAACACATTCATATTAGGGGACTTTAACACCCCACTTTCACCAATGGACAGATCATCCAAAATGAAAATAAATAAGGAAACACAAGCGTTAAGTGATACATTACACAAGATGGACTTCTTTGATATTTATAGGACATTCCATCTTAAAACAACAGAATACACTTTCTTCTCAAGTGCTCATGGAACGTTCTCCAGGATAGATCATATCTTGGGTCAAAAATCAAGTCTTGGTAAATTTAAGAAAATTGAAATCATATCAGGTATGTTTTCTGACCACAACACTATGAGACTAGATATCAATTACAGGAAAAATCTTTAAAAAATACAAACACATGGAGGCTAAACAATACACTACTAAATAACCAAGAGATCACTGAAGAAATCAAAGAGGAAATCAAAAAATATCTAGAAACAAATGACAATTAAAAACATGACGACCTATGGGATACAGCAAAAGCAGTTCTAAGAGGGAAGTTTATAGCAATACAATCCTACCTCAAGAAACAAGAAACATCTCAAATAAACAACTTAACCTTACACCTAAAGCAATCAGAGAAAGAAAAACAACAACAACAAAAAATCAAAGTTAGCAGAAGGAAAGAAATCATAAAGATCAGATCAGAAGTAAATGAAAACGAAATGAAGGAAACAATAGCAAAAATCAATAAAACTAAAAGCTTGTTCTTTGAGAAGATAAACAAAATTGATAAACCATTAGCCAGACTCATCAAGAAAAAAAGGGAGAAGACTCAAATCAATAGAATTACAAATGAAAAAAGAGAAGTAATAACTGACATTGCAGAAATACAAAGGATCATGAGAGATTACTACAAGCAACTCTATGCCAATAAAATGGACAACCTGGAAGAAATGGACAAATTCTTAGAAAAGTACAACCTTCCAAGACTGCACCAGGAAGAAACAGAAAATATAAACAGACCAATCACAAGCATTGAAATTGAAACTGTGATTAAAAATCTTCCAACAAACAAAAGCCCAGGACCAGATGGCTTCACAGGAAAATTCTATCAAACATTGAGAGAAGAGCTGACACCTATCCTTCTCAAACTCTTCCAAAATATAGCAGAGGGAGAACTCATTCTACGAGGCCACCATCACCCTGATACCAAAACCAGACAAAGATGTCACAAAGAAAGAAAACTACAGGCCAATGTCACTGATGAACATAGATGCAAAAATCCTCAACAAAATACTAGCAAACAAAATCCAACAGCACATTAAAAGGATCATACACCATGACCAAGTGGGGTTTATCCCAGGAATGCAAGGATTCTTCAATATATGCAAATCAATCAATGCGATAAACCATATTAACAAATTGAAGGAGAAAAACCACATGATCATCTCCATAGATGCAGCAAAAGCTTTTGACAAAATTCAACACCCATTTATGATAAAAAGTCTCCAGAAAGTAGGCATGGAGGGAACTTACCTCAGCATAATAAAGGCCATATATGACAAACCCACAGCCAACATCGTTCTCAATGGTGAAAAACAAACCATTTCTTCTAAGATCAGGAACAAGAAAAGGTTGTCCACTCTCACCACTATTATTCAACATAGTTTTGGAAGTTTTAGCCACAGCAATCAGAGAAGGAAAAGAAATAAAAGGAATCCAAATTGGAAAAGAAGAAGTAAAGCTGTCACTGTTTGCAGATGACATGATACTATACATAGAGAATCCCAAAGATGCTACCAGAAAACTACTAGAGCTAATCAATGAATTTGGTAAAGTAGCAGGATACAAAGATAATGCACAGAAATCTCTTGCACTCCTATACACTAATGATGAAAAATCTGAAAGAGAAATTAAGGAAACACTCCCATTTACCACTGCAACAAAAAGAATAAAATACCTAGGAATAAACCTACCTAAGGAGACAAAGGACCTGTATGCAGAAAACTGTAACATACTGATGAAAGAAATTAAAGATGATACAAAGAGATCGAAAGATATACCATGTCCTTGGATCGGAAGAGTCAACATTGTGAAAATGACTATACTACCCAAAGCAATCTACAGATTCAGTGCAATCCCAATCAAACCACCAATGGCATTTTTCACAGAACTAGAACAAAAAATTTCACAACTTGTATGGAAACACAAAAGACCCTGAATAGAGAAAGCAATCCTGAGAAAGAAAAACGGAGCTGGAAGAATCAAACTCCCTGACTTTGGACTATACCACAAAGCTACAGTAATCAAGACCGTATGATACTGGCACAAAAACAGAACTAAAGATCAATGGAACAGGATAGAAAGCCCAGAGATAAACCCACGCACATATGGTCACCTCATCTTTGATAAAGGAGGCAAGAATATACAATTGAGAAAAGACAGTCTCTTCAATAAGTGGTGCTGGGAAAACTGGACAGCTTCATGTAAAAGAAAGAAATTAGAGCACTTTCTAACGCCATACACCAGTATAAAGTCAAAATGGTTATTAAAGTCCTAAATGTAAGGCCAGAGACTATAAAACTCTTAGAGGAAAACATAGGAAGAACACTCTTTGACATAAATCACAGCAGGATCCTTTCTGACCCACCTCCTAGAGAAATGGAAATAAAAACAAAAATAAAACAGATGGGACCTAATGAAACTTAAAAGCTTTTGCACAACAAAGGAAACCATAAACATGATGAAAAGACAACCCTCAGAATGGGAGAAAATATTTGCAAACGAAGAAACTGACAAACGATTAATCTCCAAAATATACAAGCAGCTCATGCAGCTCAATATCATAAAAAACAAACCACCCAATCCAAAAATGGGCAGAAGACCTAAAGAGACATTTTTCCAAAGAAGATATACAGTTTGCCAACAAACACATGAAAGGATGCTCAACATCACTAATCATTAGAGGAATGCAAATCAAAACTACAATGAGGTATCACCTCACACCTGTCAGAATGGCCATCATCCAAAAGTCTACAAACAATAAATGCTGGAGAGGGTATAGAGAAAAGGGAACCCTCTTGCACTGTTGGAGGGAATGTAAATTGATACAGCCACTATGGAGAACAGTATGGAGTTTCCTTAAGAAAGTAAAATAGAACTACCATACGACCCAGAAATCCCACTAGTGGGCATATACCCTCAGAAAACCATAATTCAAAAAGAGTCATGTACCACAATGTTCACTGCAGCACTATTTACAATAGCCAGGACATGGAAGCAACCTAAGTGTCCATCAACAGATGAATGGATAAAGAAGATGTGGCACATATATACAATGGAATATTACTCAGCCATAAAATGAAATGAAATTGAGTTATTTGTAGTGAGGTGGATGGACCTAGAATCTATCATACAGAGTGAAGTAAGTCAGAACAAGAAAAAAAAATACTGTATGCTAACATATATATATGGAATCTAAAAAAAAAAAAATGGTTCTGATGGACAGAGGGGCAGGACAGGAATAAAGACACAGACATAGCGAATGGACTTGAGGACATATGGAGGGGGAAAGGTAAGCTGGGACAAAGTGATAGAGTAGCACTGACATATATACACTACCAAATGTAAAATAGCTAGCTAGTGGGAAGCAGCTGCGTCACACAGGGAGATCAGCTCTGTGCTTTGTGACCACCTAGAGGAGGGGATAGGGAGGGTGGTAGGGAGACACAAGAGGGAGGGCATATGGGGATATATGTATGCGTATAGCTGATTCACTTTGTTATACAGAAGAAACTAACACACCATTGTAAAGCAACTATACTCCAATAAATATGTTAAAAAAAAAAAAGTAGCTAGAGAAAAAAAGACATGTGTATCAATGGGGAAAAAGAATGTTAACGGACTTCTCATCCTAAACAATGAAGGCTCAAAGACAATGGAATAATATCTGTAAAGTGTTAAAAAAACAAATTGTCTACCAAGACTTCTGTACCCAGCAAAAGAGTCTTTCAAAAATTTAGAAGAAATACTTTTTCAGCCTAACAAAAGTGGAATTAACCATTTGCAGAACTGCACTTTTAAAAATATTAAAAGAAATTCTCCAAACAGAAGTAAAATGATAACAAATAGAAATTTGGATTTAGACAATAAAGAAGGAAAGAAATAGAAATATGTGGATAAATTTTTAAAAGGTGTGTTTCACCTCATTTTTATTTTTTTTTCCTTATTTTTAAACTCTTTGAAAGCTAACTTAAAGTTTGAAGCAAAATAATAACAAGGTATCATGGGGACTGTAACATTAAATTTAAAATATATGATAAGAATAGGACCATGTTTGGGAGGTATGAAGTGAAAGTATAATTTTGTAAAATTGTTGTACTAAAAATAGTATGCTATTAATTTTTTAGACTGTGATAGTTAAAGATATATATTGTGAAACTTACAGTAGGGGTTGGCAAATGACAGCCTGTGAATGAAATCTGGCCTGCCACCTGTGTTTGTAGTTAAAGTTTTATTGGAACATAGCCATACCCATTCTTTTACATGATGTCCATGAATGCTTTTCAAGTACAGTGGCAAATTTGAGTGATTGCAACAGAAACTTAAAATATTTAATATCCAATGCTTTACAGAAAAAGTTTGCCATCCCCCGGTCTCGAGCAACCAATAGCAATAACAATAATATATATAATAAATAACAATAATATATTATATATATCATATTATATTCGTTATTATCACTATATTATTACCATATGATAATAATAATAATAAAGCAAAATAAAGATGCTTTTTTTCTCCCTATTTGTTAAGCAAAGTTAAGAAATAGTGGAGAGAAAATGATTTTATAATAAATAGTTAATACAGAAGAGGGGAGGAGAAGAGTATAAAAAAGAAAAATACCAGATAGAATAAGTGGAAAATCTATAGCAAGATAGTAATATTAAACCCAAGCTTGTTGATAAGTACACTAAACTTAAATTTTAAAAAATATTCCAATCAAAAGGCAGAGAGTGTCAGATTAGACATACAAGCAAGGTATAACTGTATGCTCTCCATAAGAATCCCACTTTAACTATAAAGACATAGATAGGTTCAAAGTAAAAAGTTGCAAAATATGTAACATAAAACACTAATTGAATGGAAGCTGGGATACCTATATTAGTAGCAGACAAAGCAAACTTCAGAACAAAGAGTATATCAAGGACAAAGAAGTATTACTGAGGATAAAGTAGCTTTCTCTCACTACCAGCTCTCCATAATGTGAGGATACAGTGGAAGGTGGCCGACCATCTGCAAACCAGGAAGAGAGTCCTCACCAGACACTGGATTTGCTGACATTGGACTCCCCAGCCTCCAGAACTGTGAGAAATAAATGTTTATTGCTTAAGCTATCCAGCCTATGGTATTTTTGTTATAGCAGCCCCAACTGGCTAATACACCAACTTAACCTAATTTTCATTTATACAACACCATACTAGCAACAACAGCATACTATAATTTCATCAAGTGTACATGAAACATTCACAGATAGACAATATTCTGGGCTACAAAACAGGTTTTTAAAAACTTAAAAGGGTTTAAATGTTTGCAGAGTATTTTCTCTGACAACAGTGAAATCAAACTAGAAATCAATTTTGAAAAATATTTCTGGAAAATCCATAAATAGAAATCAAATGGCACTTATCTAAATAACTCATGGCTCAAGGAGTACATCACAAGGGAAATTAATAATTTGATATGAATTAAAAAGAATACACAACACATCAAGTTGTGAGACTGATCTAAAGTATATTTAAAGAAAAATATATAGCATTAAATGATTATATTGTTACAGAGAAAAAGTTATCAAATCAATGACCAAAATTTCTACTTGAAGAAATTATAAAAAGGAGAGCATCAGTAATTAAGTAGAAGGAAGTAAAAATAAAGACAACTATCAAAAACAATGAAACATCATAAGGAAAACGAAACTACCAAAGCAATAGAGAAAAATCAATAAACCCAAATGCTGGTTATTTGACAAAATCCATAATATTGATTGAAAACCCTGAACAGGCTGATTAGGAAAAAAAGGAGACACAAATTATCACTATCAGGAATAAAAAAGGGAATATAACTACAGAGCCTACAGATGTTAGAAGAAATGTAAGGCAATATAACGAAGAACTGTATGCCAACATATTCATCAATTTGAGGCCATGGATGACATATTTTGAAAGACACAAAGTACCAAAGCTTACTCAAAATAGAACAGATGAGCTAAATAGTCCTTCATCTATATTTAAAAATTGAAATTAGAGTTAAAATATCCCCCCCCCAAAAGAAAACCCTAGGCCCAGATAACTTCACTGATAAATTATATCAGGCTTTTAAGGAAGAAATAATACCAATCCTACATAAACTCTTCCAGGAAACAAAAGAGGAGGGAATGTTTTCCAACTCATTTTAGGAGGCTATCATTAAATTGTTACAACAATGGAAAGATATTGCTAGAAAAGAAAAGTACAGATCTGTATCCTTTATGAATATAGATGCAAAAATCTTTAGCAAACCATTAATAATTTGAATCCACAAACATAAAAAGGATAATAAATCTTGACCAATGAAAGGTACACAGACTGAAAAAGAAGAGGTAAAACCTTCTCTTTTTTTGGCAGGAGTGGGGGTTCATTTTTTATTGTACACTAATGTTAGACTTAGAGAAAAATAGTAAAAACAGTACAGAGAGTTCATGTATACTCTTCACCCAACTTCCCCCGATGTTAACACCTTACAAGGCCATAGAACAATTAATTAGCAACACCATGAAATTAACATGGGTACAATACTGTTAACTGAGCCACGGACCTTAGACGATTTTCCCAGTTTTTCCACAAATGTCCTTTCTCTGTTCTACAGTCCTATCTAGGATCACACATTGCATTTATTTATTTTAAAAAATTTTTATTGGAGTATAGTTGCTTTACAATGTTGTGTTAGTTTCTACTGTACAGCAAAGTGAATCAGCTATACGCATACACATATCCCCTCTTTTTTGGATTTCCTTCCCATTTAAGTCACTGCAGAGCACTGAGTAGAGTTCCCTGTGCTATACAGTAGATTCTCGTTATCTATTTTATATATAGTATCAATAGTGTTTATATGTCAATCCCCATCTCCCAATTCATCCCACCCCCCCTTCCCCCTTGGTATCCATACATTTGTTCTCTACGTCTGTGTCTCTGTTTCTGCTTTGCAAATAAGATCATCTATACCATTTTTTTAGATTCCACATATATGCATTAATATACGATATTTGTTTTTCTCAAGAAGAGGTAAAACTTTCTTGATTAGTATATGACAATGAACTTTTATGTATAAAATCCCAAGATGTCTTAAAAAAAAAACTACTAGTACTAGTAAGTGAAATTGGCAAGGTTACAGAATAAAAGGTCAATATACAAAAATGAATTGTACTTATATGCTAAAAATTTGCATAACACTTGAACTTGAAATTTAAAAAGCAATACCATTTACAATAGCATGAAAAACATTAGATGTGGATAAATGTAATAAAAGGTGTGTAAAACATGTATCTTGAAAATTACAAAACATAACTGTAAGAAATGAAAGGAGACAAATCAATGGAGAGACAGGTAAGCAAACTCTGTATAGTGAAGATGTGAATTGTTCCCAAAATTTTCCATAGGGTGAATGAATTCCCAAACAAAAATCCCAGCAAGTTTTTTGTAGACATTGAGAAGCAAAGGGGCCAAAGTGGGGGGCACTTTTGGTGTGATGGAAATATTCTATATCTTGATTGCAGTGGTGGTTACATGACTGCTTACATTTGCCAAAATTCTGAACTAAGTTAAAATTGGTGAATTTTAGTATATGCATATTATCCCTTGAGAGAGCTGATTTTTTTAAAGGACCATATTTAAAAATTCAAATTCAGAAAATTATAGCCTAAAATTTTGTTTTATGTGACATTCGTGTAGCGGAGTTTTCTAAGCTCTGTTTGTCAGTGTGCCTTGAGCTGGAGCTTGATGTCTATCTTGGTGCAGCACTTTGGGTTTTATTACAATCTTGTTCTAGCTCCTTTTTTTCTTATCAAAAGTCAAATTACATATAAAAATTGGAAGCCAACTCAGTACAATTCTGCTCAATTTAGAATAGTCATGTTTTGTTCTAAGAAGTAGAACTGTAGGGCCTACAAACTTTTTTCCTTGTGAGCCTGGAAACTCTATGACAGGGGTGTAGGCCAGGATGCAGCCAGTGAGTGCTTCAGGGAGAGGCAGAAGCTAGCTTCTCCCTGGGCAACTCTCACACCTGGAATCCTGGGATATTATTGCCCAACAAGTAGCCATCTGGATGGCTCACACCAGCGTAAAATTCATCATTATGGGCAGGATTAACATTTAGGAGTCACTGATCTATGGCACTTGGGTTACCATTCTGAGCATACAGGAGTGTTAAGTATAAAGGGTTTGGGAACAGGCCATCCTGGATTTGAATCCTGGTTCTGCTAATTCTTACCTGTGTGCCATTAGGAAAGTCATTTAACCTCTCTCAGCCTCAGTCTGCACAGCTCTAAAATGGAGATATATAAACACATCTCACAGCACTGATATGAAGATTAAGTGAAATAATATATGCAGAGTGCCTAGTACGGTGCCTGGCACGTAGTATTGCTAAATAAATAGGAGCGATTTCTATGTTCTCCCTTGGGTTTTCTGCATTCACGGATTGCAACCTGTTCAGTCCTCAGAATCTCAGAGAACCCTGGAAAAAAAAAAGGTGTTTGAGCTCATGAAAGAGAAAGGCAGAAGCCTAGGGACAGCAGCCAAGGAGGGAACAAGAGAAGGGCAACTTGAAATTGTCTGCCAGGAGGTGGAACTCAGCAGTTTGGGGAAATGAGAAGCAAGTATGGCTGGACCACTCCAGTACAGAGTTCCTGACACATGATGCTCATAATTTTTCTTTGGTGTGTTTCTTCTGCTTGTCAATTTTCAATGTGTTTTCTTACATTTAAAAGATATTCTAATAAGACAGTTTAAAAAAATTATTTTAAGGCAGATGTAATTAAAGTCCCTAATCAGCTGACTTTTTGTTAATGAAACGGAGATTATTCCAGGTGGGTCTGACTTAATCAGTTGGAAGGTCTTTAAAGAGGGTTTAGGATGTTACTAAGTGAAAGAAGACAATCTAAAAAGGCTACATACCACATTATGTAGAAAGATCAGTGGTTGCCATGGATTTGGGAGAAGAGAAGGAAGAATAGGTGGAGCACAGGAGATTTTTAAGACAGCAAAACTATTCTGTATTACACTATAAGAGTGGATACATGTCATTATACATTTGTCAAAACATACACAATGTATAACACAAAGAGTGAAGCCTAATGTTAACTATGGACTTTGGTTGACAATGATGTGTCATTGTTGGTTCATTGATTGTAACAGCTGTACCACAATGTGTAGGTAGTTGATGGTAAGGGAGGCTGCATGTGTGCGGGGAAGGGGGTATGTGGGGAAGGGGGTATGTGGGGACTCTGTACTTTCTTCTCAGCTTCCCTATGAACCTAAAACTGTCCTAAAAAATAAAGTCCATTAATTTTTTTTAAAAAATGAAACAAACCACCCATGATCCCACCACTTATTAAAAATATTCTCATTTTTGTAAGTGGCTCTTATGCACATACACACACATTTCCATATAGCTGTGATTATTGAGGGAAAATCACTTGAGCTTCTGCATTTTAATTTAACACAGGATCGTATATCCATTGCTTACCAGAACCCAATGGTTTTAATTGCCAGATGTATTAGATACCAAAACGTAATGGAGACGCAAAGGGTAGGAAGCTAACATTTATGGAGAACTTACAAGGTACAGTCCCTGTGCCAGGTGCTTTACACATTTCATTTTATTTAATTCTCATAACAACCTTATGAGGTAGGTGTTATTATCTTCATTTTATAGAGAAGCAAACTGTAATTTTAAAATAACTAAATTATCAGATTAAACAAAGATCATCCTTGGACAAGCTTAGATGTTATTGGTGATACACTCAACCCAGATTTTCTCATGATATGAAGAATAAATCAGAATAATATTTACCAAAGTGTGTTTTATACAATCCCATTTTTGTAGGAAATTTAAAAGTAGATATAGATAGATAGATAGGTAGATAGATAGATAGAGACAGTCATATATATAGTTGTGGATGCATATGTCTCTTTCTTTCTCCTAAAATATTTGAGAAGTTCTAGGTGAATATTTTTGAAGCTTTTTTCCTATAGGAAATCTCAGGGCTTTTATATAGTAATGTACACTGAATTTTTGTCCTTTCTCATTTTTTGGAGCAAGAATATTACAGCACTACTTCCATTAAACACACTTTGGGAAATCCTGACCTATAAAATTATTCATAATTTTTTCAGTGGACTCACAGGTTAATTTTAAGAATTCCCAGAATATGTTCTATGACAGTGTCCATAAAAAATTTCAAATTTCACCTTATTATTTATTTTACCAAATGAATAATATACCTTGGGGTTAAGCCATAAAATGATGTAGAAGCATAGAATTGTAGACCTGGAAAAGATCACAAGAACTCAAATCAGTCATCTCCCAGGCTTCAGAGAGGACCACACCTAAGCCTTCATGGACAGATGGGTATCTAGCTTGCTGTAAAAGACCTCCAGGGAAGAAAATTCCATAACCTCCCTGTAATGTATGCCAGATGCCCAGCTTTTGTGAGAAAACGATGAGCTCCTAGAAGCTCTTCTAGTTTATCCTGCAAATAGCGCTTCATCATCATGCTGGCATGTTATATGCAGGTGTTTAGATTAAGCAAAGGGTATAGGTAAAGAAAGTAAGATGAAAAACCTATATCTATCTATACCTACGTCTGTATTTATGTGAGGTATCTTATATATAAGATATAGATCTATCTATAGACAGAATGCAGGAATTCAAAGTGTCATCTCAGAATCCTCTTTGACTTCTTCTACCTATTTTCACAGTTTCAATTAGTCATCTCATCCTGTAACTTTCTCCTTTGAAGTGTCTCCTGATTCAATCCCCTCCTCTTCTTCCCTTGCCACCCATAGTTGAAGCTCTCATTCTTGCTAGCTTGGATTTCTCCAGTAGCTCTTGACTAATTGCCCTATCTCTAGACTCTTCTTTCTAACTTGCCCCAGTGCTAAAACATTCATCCTCTAAGCGCAGCTCTATCGTGTTACTGCCACGTCCAACATTTTTAATGACTTCCTATTGCCTGCGTATAAATGTGAACTCCATAGATTGGCCTATTTAGCTCCTTGTGGTTTGACCCTAAGTTCCCTTCCCAGTCTCATCTCCAGTTATTCTTCTCCATACATTCAACACATTGCTCATAGTGAACATTCTTTCCTGACCCTATGGATTTTTATGCCTTCCTTTTTTTTTTTTATTCCTTCTGCCCCCAATTCCATTTCCTCCTCTCTTTGTTATGTTATTATTCATCTTCAAGTCCTATCTCCTTTGTAGAATCTGCCTAGGTCTCCCTAGGCCAAACTAATTATTTTCTCACTTTTTTTTTGCTTTCCAAAACTTTTGTGCATAACTCACTCACATCACTTAGAAAGTTATGACATGAAATATGGCAGATATTCAACCAGTGGGTAATGTGACTTTGGTAAGTGCCATGGAGAGGGGCGACAGGCAGAGGCCAAGGGGAGTGAGCACACGGGAGACCAGGACTGACTGTCTGCAGCAAAGGAACATGGTGATCATGAGGTTGGTGATAGAAAGACACTTCCCCCAGGGAATGAGCAGGCTCTGTCTATAATCCAGGAAGGATGGACAGGCACCGGGCTGAGGGCAGGCAGAAGCTCCTCGACGTCCTCCGGAACAAAGAACACATGACACAGGGGAGACAGCAGCCACAGAAGCAAAGAACCTCCAGAGGAAGAACTTCCTACTTCTCTGCCATCCCCAGAACTAGTGACGAACTATGTCAAGGCCAGGAACTTTGGCGGAAGGGAAAGGGTAGTTGCCACCGTCACATCACAAGCACAGCTTTAACACTGTTTTACGTTGTGGTGGTTTGTATCTCTCTATGGGAAGAATACACGTCTAGCATTTCAGTTGTTCTCAGGAGTTCTGGTGGGAGAGGAGGTGGTAGACTAACATGGCAACACTCTCTGAAATTCACTACCTGCAGACATTTCAAACAAACTGCAGTGAAGAGTGTGTTTAAGGGTGTTGTTGAATCAGTGAATGAATACATGAACTAGAAATGGAGGACTTTCTTAGGAAAGCCATCCATCTAAGAAGGTCTCAACAGTTCACAATCAATTTAACCACAGTGACATAAAACTGATTCTTTAAAACACTTACCATAACTTATACATGTAAACAACTATTTGTTTTCTTCGAGTAGTTACCTTAGGTAACTGCACATTTAGGAAAATCATATTGCCATTTCTGTTTCGTTATGATTTATTGAATGCCTACCATGTGCTGGACCCTGCTATGAATGCTTTATAACCTCTAATCTTAGAGCATTCATAGGAGGTAAGCATTGCTATCTTAATTTTATAGATGAGAAAGCTGAGTAATTTCTTCCCAAAGGGCAACAGCTTGGTCAGCTGGTAGCAGAGCTAGCTGTTGGTCAAAATTCAGTTTGAGACTAATTAAGACTATTAAGAACTAATAAGGTTCTTCTTATTCTGCCATGTTGACTCAAAACATTTATTTGGAAATGCTTTTAGAACCTAAGGTATATTCACTTAATGTACTCAATAGTAATGAATCTTTTTACTTTCAGGATGGATTTGAGTTTAAAAAATAGTCAATAGTCAAAAGACTTTTGGAACCAAGTGTGGTGAACATGGTAGAAGATTGGGGTACATTAATATGATTTGGGACCAAAAATGAAGTTTGACTCTGGAGGAAACACACTGAATGATGTGTGATTTTTTAACTGAGTTAAAAGATAATTTAAAATATCATCAGTTTTGGAATTTCTAAACCACCACAGATCCTGAAAGAGTAGGATGAGGTATAGAAAGTGTGAACATTTTACTTTTATATCAAACCTATAATCCCACCCTTGACAAACCTTAGAAGTTTGGAAGGGCTGTTAGAGGCCACTGGATTTCTTTTTCAAATTCCGTATCAGTGAGTGGCAGAGCAAACCTTTGAACCCCAGACACTCAGACTGCAAGTCCTTTCCAGTGTGTCCTGGCCCCCAAACGCTTTGGGAAATGCTTTTAGAGTCCAAAGTCCTGGCGAGTGAGCCTTCATCCTGTGCTTAAAACCTCCAGGGATGACGAGGAGACCTCACCTCTGACCCTTGATCAGATTGTAACCAACAGGACATCATTTTTGGCATACTGAGCAGAAATTCTCCTCCATGTATTACGTACTTCAAGATTTTGAGAAATGATTGCAATTTCATGAGCTAAAAAGGAAGAAGTTAATTTAGACATATTCTAAAGAGATGTCCCTCAAATGAAATTAAAGTTCCAAAGAAGATATACCTGATTGCCCCTTACCAGACTTTTTTTTTTTTTTCCATCACTCAACCCAACTTTCAGAGTAGACTCAAAGGAAAAGCACTGAAATACTTTTCTGACTTTTCCATATTTAGCACAACACCACACAAAATTGCTAAATACCATATAACCACACTTACCATCCTGGGGCCTATAAATTCAGAATTCAGACACTTGATTACAAACCACAGAATCACTCTGTTTAAGAAATAGTATGTGGTATTGTAAGGGAACTGCCCCTATTTAGATGTTCTTCTGGTTATTAACTTAGTAACATGGGCTTTTTCCTTGCCTCTGCTTTCTCAATCCTTCTACCATGGCTGTCATCTCCAATTTCTGGTACAATTTTGTGAGTATTTGGGATGTATGCCTGCAAGAGTTGGGGGAGCATTTTCTGCCTTAATTATAGTCTTAAAGGAAAATAAGCACATACGTTTTCGGTTTCAGTAAAATTCCATAGCAAAACAGGAGTCAATCACCAATTTTAGGAGAGTGAAGGTACGACAGAAAATTCGCTCTTCCCATCTAGGGGGGCCCAGGCACCTCTGTACACTATTTTCATGCTAATTCAGCTGTGAGGCTCCCATTCCCTCTCAGGATTCACAAGCCATCCCCTTCTGTTCCACACCTTTACACCAACGTCTGATCAGACCCACTAGTCATGCTGAAGTATAAATGATGGGCGTCACAACAAATGTTTTTACATTTTTATAGTGATCAAAACTGTAAGCTAACCCAGTGGAGAGCACTCACCCTGCACAGGGAGATAGATGCCTCAGAAAAATCTATGAGTCATTTCGCCAAACTTGGCTTTCCCCCACCCTTTATTGAGGCCACTACTGTTAAACAGATTAAAAATTATAAAAGTTTTAAATGCTTAAGTGTCCTTCGTGACAGAATTTTAGCTTTTAAATATAAATCCCTCATTTCATCCCTCTATGTGAGTAAATGCTTCTTATAACTCAGAAGCCATGTCACCACACTAAGAATTCTTTCATAATTTTAAAAGCTCATATTGAGACTTTACTATGTTCTGGAGACATGCTGAGTGCTTTGCTTTGCAGCAAATCTTAGGAAGTAGATACCATTCTCCCCATTTCACAAAGATGATTATGAATGAGAACAGTTATGTATCTTAAGCACAATCAAAGAATTATTATGTGAAAGACAAGATTGCAGCCTATCCCCTTAACCACTATGCTGGAAAATCCTTCTAGACTGCATAAGACGAGAACTTCTATATCAACCTTGGTTTTGGGATGCAAGCAGCAGATACTGATTCTGGCTTATTTTAGAAAAAAAAAAGATAATGGGGAGCTCATAGAAGCTCTGGGGGTACTGGAAATCCAGGCTCAGAGGCACTGCAGTCAGGAACAATACCAAACTTACATCGCAAAATGGGTCCAGGAAGGATGGCCCTGGAAGTGCTGTTGCTGAGTCCTAAACATGCACTTAAGCTGTGGACATGAATGACCTCAGACACTGAACACAGCTGCTGGACCTGCTGCTCTGTTGCACCAAGAACTTGATCTCATAGCAATGGCCTCCACTGCCAGAGGAGCTTTGTCTCAGTGCTTCCTTACTTGCATCTTTAGTCCCCTAGTCAAAGACCAAAGTAGATGTATTTGATGGGTAGAGGCTAGGTCACATGCCCACACACTAGCTGCAAGGGGGATTGGGAAAGTGAGCTGGGGGCATTTTTGACTTCAGTGATGACAGATGTCTCTGTCTCCCATCAAAAACCCATAAGATGGATAACTGCCCGTTGGGAATGAGGTTTAGATGCTTGGCAGCCAGAAGGAATAACAGATGCCTGCTACACCTGAGAAATAGCGTGGCAAGCTTCTCTAGCACCGCACAATTTACTCCTTCATCCTTATGAGCATAAGATGCTCCTGTCTCCCTACACTGCGATTATAAGATCATTAGCACTTATAGCAGTGCTTTGTGGTTCATCAGAGTGTTCTGTGGACAATGAATGGTGTCTGCAGAGATCCTGAGTCATGCATGGCTACTATTTAAAAAAGAAGACAAAAGAAAATTTTAAGTACTTTTGAAAGGTTGGTTCTCGTGAATCAATGCTCTGTGGATTGAGGCTAAAGAACATTGTGTCCAGGGTAACTGCATTTTGGATGAAAAAATAAAAGGAGAGCTTCTGTAAACTTGTAATTACCCTTCTGGTGTGTTCGTGGTAAATGCCAACACTACGGATGTCAGCTTCCAGCTTGGCCCAGTTTGTTGACTGGATCCATTTTATTTTCACCAGAACTCAACTCCCAGAGGTCCCCCACTATAAAAGAGGAAGAAGAGAAATATCTCTGTTAGAGGAAGAGTAATAAATCTCGGCTGTCGTGGACATCTGTTGTGTTTCTCTGCTCAGCATTCATTCTTTCTTCTTTCATTAACAGGATCACAGTATTCCTTTGGGAAAGACCCTACCCTCCTGGTTCTAGGGATGCTCATGTGATCCATGGACACCTGTATGCAGTAACTGATTCAGAGAAATGCATATGATACAGAACATCCCAATCAGAACATTCCAAGTCTTTCCTGGAACTACTGGGAAAGAGAAATTCTCTACTGGAATGACTGAGTCAGTAGGCGGTACATGAATCTTTTGACAGACATCTTGCCACTTACAAAGGGAGAGCCTCTCTGAGAACAAAGTCAACAGAGAAACTCAAGCAGATACTTAAAAGAAGATTGAATACTTAGAACATCATTTTAACACCTAGATCGAACCAGGCTCGAAGCCAATAACCTTGGGCTTTTCAAGTACCTGAACCTGTAAATGTCTTCTTTCCCTGAAGCCAGGGTGAGTCGATCACGTGTCACATGCAACCAAAGAATCTCAACCAATTCACTGACTATATTTTTAATTTCTGGAGTTCTGGGCTGCTTTGATTCAAGAAGCCCAATAATAAATCGTCTTGAATGCTGTAGAAGAGGCTCATAGTTTGGGTAGAGAACTTGGTCTAAATGTTTTCTTCCAACATTGAGAGTCTAGGATTCTGTGAATAAAGACAAATGAGAAGCATTTGTTGAAATATATTAGATGCTATCTCAAGAAAGATAATAATGGGATTGCCATTTAGCACAACAGAAAACATTACCCAAATTAGGTTAGTAACTATTTTAAGTTCCATTTAACTTCTTGTGGTGATGCATTTCATAAGTACTTTGTAATTTATAAGCTTGTGAGGCTTAAATAATTATGTAATTACTTTGCAACAACCACAGAACGCCACTTGAATTTTGCAGCTACTTTAAGCCATGTTAAGTTTTTCATTATAAATTATATTATGTTTAGTACATAATTTATAGTTTGTATGAAAAGAATAACCATATTGCACAACTATTCTGTAGTAGCATAGCAATTATCCCCATATTGTGGTAACTTCCAGTGGAATGGATCTTTCTTTTGTAATTACAAAAATGATAACATCACATCTGACGATTTCCTGGTGATAACATTTCTTACTATATATTCAACTATAATTTAGTTGCTTCTTCTTGGCCATTCTAGCTAAGCAAGAAAATAAATGGGGTAAAATGCCTTCCTGCCCCTTTAATATTCAATGATATTTAGCAAGTATATACTACAGGAACTGAAGCTTGAAAATAGATTATGTGTAAAGAGATCAAAGTATATTATTTGCCTCCATTTATACTCTGGTAACAAATAGGCCTTGATTAGCTACAACAGTTCAAGATCAAGGAATCATGCAGGAAAGTTATATTTTATTGTAACGTAAACCCAGTTGACAAACTACCCTGAAAGATGTGGTGTGAGAGATAGGCTTCCGTATGGCCTGGAAGGAAAGTGAAGGGCACAGGATGTGGAATTAGAAACCTGAGCTGAAGTCTAACTTTGCTACTTCCTAGCTAGGTGAGCTTACCAACTGTATAATCTCTCTGAGCTCATTTCTTTTTTCTGTAGATTTGGCCAACTCTAATAAGGTCTGTTGCAAAACCAAATGATATAGTGCACTTGGAAGGATGTGTCAAATACTAACCAAATGTGAGGTAGTCTCAAAGAAGAAAGCCTTCTGTTCTCATCCAACTAATTTAGTTTGAAATAAAATACTCTTCTTTTATATAAACTTTTAAAATAGACCATGCCTACTCTGTGCAAGATACTGTACAAATGCAAAGAATTCATTCTGGCATCTCATTCTTTTTTTGTACAATCTGGACTTTTTCCAAGAATTTCTATATATCCATTTTCCCCTAAAAAATGAGTGCTTTGAAATTTTACTTTATTAGTGAGAAGCACAAATTTTTGTAGACAATCAGAAGAAAACAGTGTAAACCAGAAGATGTTTCTTCACCAAAGGGTTCGGCTATGGGATAGAATGCAACTCCAGTCAGTTTCTAGAAAACAAGTATTTGAATATTATCTGGAGGATATTAGTGTAATTTTTTAGGAGTTGTTAGAGTTAAGTACTAGGAAATTCTTTTAAAATTGTAGCCAGATATTTATAATCTTAAATAGGTAGTTTCAGTTTGGTGATCATCTTCAAATTACTAGATAGTAACTCTACTATTTGTTAAGTTTAATTGGTTTAATATAAAGTATAATGTTCACATAATTTTGTCTTGGATTTAAAAGAGTCTAGTTTGTTATTCTAAAATAGAATGGGGGATTTTTAAAGGATATAAAAGACTTCTACAGAGCTTTGAACTTTGCGTTATGTAAATATCTGTATCGATACGATACCATGAATACATACAATTGTAGCAGTGGGCTTTTGTTGATTCTTTAGAAGTAAATAAGGAATAAAAACTCGGATCATCTTCCCTTGAGGATTAAAGAAAAGAGCAACATCTTTCCAAGTTGAGTCTTTTTTTTTTATCAGCCTTGGGTATTGGAGTCCTTACTACACAAGAGGCCAGAGGTTCCAGTAACTTTGAATATGGCTGGCCAGGAAGGTCTTTTCGTTTGTACTAAGCATTAAAGAGGTAAGCACTGTGGCATTGAAAAGGTTATGCACTGTGTGATAGCCCTAGCTTCCTGACAGTTCAATCAAATTTAAAAAAAAATTTTTCTTGTTGATTACATTTCTGTACAATTTTTCCAAGGCTGCTGTAACAAGGACTAGGTAGCTTAAACAATGGAAAGTTATTGTCTCTTGGTTCTGGAAGCTAAAAGTCCAGTATCAAGGTGTTGGAAAGGTACACCTCCCATCTCCTTATAATACCCCCTTCTAATTCAAAAGCTAAGGTCACTCAAGTCTAAGTACCCATGACTAGAAACAGAAGCATCATCTTATTGTTTGAGCTCATATGGAGGTTTTCCAACTACTTTTAATTCTTACGGATGCAACTGTTATTATTTAATGGTTAATGTTACTGTTAGTAATTAATAGATTTCTGAAAATTCTCTCTATGCATATATGACAGAGATTTTCCCTTCACCAAAACGATAGAAGTACACGAATGCAAAAAAAACCCCACACCACATCTCAAAGCTGGTTGCTGCTTCTCAAAAGTTGGAATTATTGCTATATTACTAGGTACAAAAATAATTTCGCAAACTCAAGTATGCATAAAATAAAATTATGTTATTTTCTATTTTGAACCCAAATTCTGCCAGGGTGACAGAATCCCAATTTCAACCAGTACAGGGTTTTACCTGATTCTTCCCAAGTTACAGCCAAGTAAGAATGCTTAAGTGTTACAAAGGGTCCATACAATTCTCAGTTTCATCTGTCCACGCAGATTTACTCCATCTGGTCTTCTGCCATTTGTCCATGGCAGATGTGTTCTCTTAGGACATATCTCTCTGTGCATTTGATGCTGCTCCTGGGAAGATGGTAAACGTTCTGATGCTTCTGTGTCATGGTGGAACATGGAAACTCTACCTGGACATTAGGGCTGGCCATTTCTTCTCTGGGTTCTGGGTTCTGGCTGTCCATCTCTGGTCTCCCCCAGGAAATGAGCTCAAGCTCCTCTCCGTTTGGATTCCATGAACCTCTTTGCAGAGTTTTACCACCTTTTCAGGTGTTGGTAGCAAGATACACTCTCTGCACTACAATATCTATACTTTCATTGCTTCTTTTCCATTTTTCTCCCTTGCAAGCTCAGACACCTGTGTAGGTATACAAGGGTGTGTGTGTGTGTGTGTGTGTGTGTGTGTGTGTAAGCTTCACTCTTTATTTTTTTCTCCCAAATCATCTATGTAGTGACTCATTTCAGTTCCTCTAAAGGTCTTAGTGATTGAAAGATAAAAGCCAGAAAAAGACTCCTTTGTCTGCCATGTCCATTTCTGAGGCAATAAGCATACATTCCCCCTGTTTTATGTAAGGGAAAGGCAAAGGGCAAAGTAAAATGCTGACAAAAGACTAATATTTAAATATATTGTCATCATAATATCCTGCTTTTCTTATTTTTCCTCTCTATCTGATTTCTTCCCAGCTCTACAATGCACTAATTACGTAGCCTTAGGAAAGTTAATCAACTTCTTTTTACCTCAGCTTCTGCATCTGAAAAATGGATACAGTAACAGTGAGCTATTGTAAGAATGAAGTGCAAGAAATTGTGAAAAACGCTTAGGATACTGTCTGGCACTTAGTACTCACTATTAACTATTAGTATAATTACTATCATTCACACAACAATTAAGTGACTAAAACGGAAGAAGGAAGCTGGATATTTCTGCCTGTGGTAAAACTCATAATCTGAGGTCTCTCAGCTTCATCTTGATCAATGCACGAAGTGAAAGTGAGAAGGGTGACTTGCCTAAGAAAACCTTATTGCGAAGGGGGCTCTAGAATCCAACATTCATGATTCCCTGGGAATGCTGTGTATATATATATATATATATATATATATATATATATATATATGAGTGGGTCCCTATGACAGAAAGGGCAGTAAAATGCTACCCACACATTTTTCCCACATGACTAATGGCAGAAGCTAATTTGCTCTGCTCACAAAAGCTATTGCCGTTTTGGTATCAAGCAGACTATTCAGTCAGGGACAGTGGTGAGTGGCTGGTTTCCTACCATCTTAGGATGTCAGATAGTCTTCAAGTGTTCTGTCCAGAAGAGGGAAGTATGTCTGATAATACTTTCCCGTGTGTCCTTGAGCATGGCACTTACCCTCTCTGGTTCCCAACTTCCTCTATTGTGCACCACAGTAGTTGGACTAAGAAGTGTTTTGAGTGTTATACTGCTTTAGAACCAAAGCAGACTCCCAGAACTGGCATCTCTGCATTGTCACCAAGTTCCCTAAATGATTCTTAAGCACCTGGAGGTTTGGAAATGACTGGCCCCGAGTGTTCCTAAGGTTTCTCCCAGCTCTAACCTGCTTTGATTCTAAATTAAATTTCCATACCTCACACCCTGCCTGCAGCTTAGTCCAAATAGTGCTGCCCTCATATCCAAAAAATGGTTGATACAACATAAAATGCATATTTATTTCTGTAATGTTGTATTCAGAATAAATACAATAAAAAATACTCTGAGTGTCTTTAACTGCCCCCCATGGTCATCTAATTCAAATTTTCCATGAGAATATGGAAATATCTCTGGTTAGGATAAATCACTGCATTGCTTCTCTAATCTTTGAGGTTCACCAGAACATTTCTATGACATAATCCTTGGGGGACCCAGGCATATAGACTGTGTTACAGGTGACACACTCTTCTAATGAGGTCCTTATGATATTTTTGGTGATGTATCCTTTAGGATGTATCCTCTTAGACATGCGTGGCTTCCCCACATCCCCTGTGAATCTGCAGTGGCAGTGAGACTCTGGAGCTTCAGACATTCCAGAGTGTAGGACACCCTCTGTCAATTAAAGCTTTAGGCTTAGTCAGTTTCGGCTTGGAAATATGGCTGATATTTTCTGACACAAGGTTTCCTCTCATGAGGACAAAGGACAAGTTAATTTTTCTCTTTGTTCACACGCTGAGCTGGGTTCCAGAGACAGGGCCCCGTGCGCTGGAGCACACACGCACCTCAGGAAAATCACCCTGGGACCCTCCATTTCAATGCCAAGAGGCAGACACCTTGGGTCCAGTCTGCTCTGGAAACACAGAAGCATAATGATTATGTAACCTTGGACAGCAGACAGTTGACTTGAGAGAACTGATTTCGACCTTAACTTCATTCCTTTGAAAAAAATAAAAATAAAGCATTTGCTGCAAATGAAGTCCTGCCGCTTGTGGGATAGGAAGTGGCTGGTGCTCTATAGTGCAGATACATGTCTTATGGATGCTTTCCCAGATTAGGCATAAACCGGTTTGGCTTTTGAGTCTGTCCGTACTGAAACTATTTTTTAGGATTCATCCTTAATCATATTTCCCATTAAAATAGTGCACGAACACTTGTTAACTTGCTGTTGTGTCACTCATGTCTTGACACATATTTTTCCTGTGATCTGAAACTGGAAATAATTTCTTGGTTGACAGTCTCTTTATTCAAGAATCATTTCTGTAAAGATTCATTCAGCTGGCTACAGAGTTGTTATCCAGGTGCTGACTTTATAAAACATTGTTCTTGTATTAAGAATAAGCTTTGATCAAATTGCTACAGAATCAATTAAATGCCTAAAGTAAGTGATACTACACTTACCTCCATTCAGTTAAATGTATATATTCCTCCAGAGCTAGGACATCTTGAGCTATTGAAAAATTATCTGTGATCTGTAAACTTAAAGAATCATTCTCTCTAATTAGAAAAGAATTTTCCCTCTGGCCTTTCCTTCTCTGTGTGTATTTACAGTGGTATTATCTGGTCAGGATGAGGGGACATACTGAATGCAGAGCAGAAAGATTTCTCAAAGCAAGTCCCACTCAGAGCTGTTCCTGACAAATATCAGGTGTTTTCCTCCTATACGCTGATATAAATTAAGAATTGTAATTATTTCTTTTTGGTTTTTAAAGACTTTTTAAAAAGCCTAGCCAAAAATATGGATGAAAAGTGGCAAACACAAGTGCCATCCTTGTCAAGGGCTCTGTGAGTTTTTTGCCAAGGAGCCTAGGTGAGCTTTTCATTTGATTAATTACCTTAAATTGGCTGTTCATCTCCCAAAGCCAATAATTACTCCAAAATACCCAATTTGCCTTTTTCACTCTGAAATTTATGACCGTATAATTAATAAGCCTCTTAATTCTATGTTGTGCATTGACTTATTCAGCAATGAAACATGACACTGTGTTAGGATTAGATCATTGGGTTCTTTCCAATAACTGAAATATTAGATTTCTAAAAAATTTGCTGTAGCATGTCCAAGCCAACTCACGATTAGATGGCTCAATAGGCAAGTTACCCATCTGTGCAATATGTCACTATCAAATCTTCTTATCTTTTTCAACATCAGCAATTCCCCATTTCTTTTCTATTCATCAACCAGTTCTCAGGGCAGCGGGGGGGGGGTATCATGGACCTGGGCTTTTAAAAAATAATAATTATGGAAAAAATTCACCATGGAAATTGAGTTTTAGCAGCTTGGTATTCATTTTCCCTTTTAAAAGTGGGCTCAGAAATGTCCACCTTATTTTATGTGCCTATGTGTGGATTGAGCTGATTACTATTTCAGGCTCTAGACTTCAACATAATTAGCATGCAAGCTTCCACATCAGAGGAACACCTTAAAAGTACCATTTAAGGAAGACAATAGTAAACTATTATGGGGCCAATTAAATGCTTTGAAATACTTAGACATGAGAGTTAGAGGTAGATAAGCAAATAGTATCTTCTAAATCTTTTTTTATTATTTGCTTGCACTATAATTCTGCAATTTAAGTTGTTAACTTCTTTGTAATTGCCAGTGCTCTTTTAGAGATTTTTTTTTTTTTTTGCGGTACGCGGGCCTCTTACTATTGTGGCCTCTCCCATTGCGGAGCACAGGCTCCGGACGCACAGGCTCGGCGGGCATGGCTCACGGGCCCAGCCGCTCCACGGCATGTGGGATCTTCCCGGACCGGGGCACGAACCCGTGTCCCCTGCATCGGCAGGCGGACTCTCAACCACTGCGCCACCAGGGAAGCCCCTGCCAGTGCTCTTTAAAACATCTTGGGAATGTTTATATAGAGAAAGATTCTCTTACCACTCAGCTTATATTATACTGGAAAAGAAAACTACACACCAAAGTATACAAGAATTCATAAAAGGGAAATTGAACCTACTTTATATGTACATTTTATATGCTTATATGTACATCTAATTTTAGGATGCATTTCTGAAAGGTTCATGAACACTTTGAAGCTCTTCAAGAGAATTCAGAATAAGAATGTAGGCAAAAAGAAAACGATTTATATCTTTTCTGCATAAAAATGGAACTTCTCTATGCCAAAAAGCATGTGAACCAAAATAAACAGCAAATGAGAAACTTGCAAAAAATACTTGAATTCTGTGTCAAACAAGTATAATATCCTACATATATAAAGAGCTCTTAGAAATGAAATAGAGACAGACTAATACTCCCAATGAAGAAAATAAATGAATGAGAAGACAATTCACAAATGCCAACAGACATACAAAGCATTTGTTATATAAACATAGAAGAAAACTCTGGAAGCCTGAACTCTCATAGGAAGGTGAGTTCTTCTGTCTTATTGAATCATATTGAGGGGCTAAGAAAAGGTGACTTGGAGTATGAGAGAACTGGAAATCTATAGAGAAAAGAAGTGAGTCTTTTCCTTTTGGGTTACTGTAAGTCTCTTATCCACAACTGCCCCATGGTTTTAATTTTGTTTTTGTTGTTTTAAAAATATAGATATTGTTTCAGCACCATTAGTTGAAAATATCATTCTTTATTGAATTTCCCTTGTGTCTGCCCAAACTTAATTGATGATCCCTATGAATCTATTTCTATAGTCTCTATTATGTTCCATTGATCTCTGTGTATATCCATTTGCCAATATCATACTGTTATGCTTAATGCAATTTTCGGTAAGCCTTGAAAGCAGGTAGTATGAGCCCTCCAACTTTGTTCCTTTTCAAAATTGTTTTGACGATTCTAGATCCTTGGAATTTTCATATAAATTTTAGAATCAACTTATCAATTTCAAAAATATTCTATTGAGATTTTGATTGGGATTGTAGTGAATCTATAGAGCAGTTGGAAAGAACTGACATCTTAACAATATTCAATATTCCAATCCATCAATACAGCTTTCATTTAAGTCTTCTTTGTTTTCTTTCAATCAGTGTTTTATAGTTTTTTAGCATATGGATCTTGCATGTTTTGTAGCTTTATACCTAAGTATTCCATGGTTTTGGTGCTATTTTAAATTATACTGCTTTTAAATTTTTGAGGTACAAGATTAATTCAATGGAGAGTGGATAGTCTTTTCAACAAATGGCACTGTAACATTTGTACCTTCAAGTACAAAAAAAATAATGAACCTCAACCTATACACTGCAATCCATACCTTGAACTTCAACCCCTACCTGAGACAATTATCTCTAAATGGGTCATAGAGCCAATGTAAAACCTAAAACTTTAAATCTTTTGGAAGAAGATACTGGTGAAAAATTTTATGCCCTTTGGATTATGCAAAGGTTTCTTAGGGATGACACCAGAAACATAATCACTAAAAGAAAAGAATTGATAAATTGGACTTTACCAAAATTATAAACTTCTGCTCTTTAGAACATGCTCTTAAGAGAATGAAAAGAAAACCAACAAAATTATATAAAATATTTTCAAAACACATAACTGATAAAATACTTGTATCCAGAATATATAAATAACTCTCAGAACTCAAGTAATCAAACAGCTCAATAAAAAAATGAGCAAAAGACTTGAACTGACACATTGCCAAAGGTATATGAATGATAATCAAGAACATGAAAAGATGATCAACATCATTAGTCACTAGTGAAATGAAAATTAAAACTACATGAGATATTGTTACATACCCATGAAAAAGGCTAAAATAAAAATTCCTGACAATACCAAGGTTTGGTATGGATGTGGAGAAACTGGAACTCTCATACATTGTTGGTGAGAATGCAGAAAGGTACAGCAACTTTGCAAAACAATTTGATGGTTAAATGTGTACTTACAGTATAATCCAGCAATTCCATTCCTAAGTATTTACCCAAGTGAAATGAAAACCTATATCCACACAAACGTTTATAGACTCTATTCATAATCATCCAAAACTGTAAACAACACAAACATCCTTCACCTGGGTAATGGATAAATAACTGTGGTACATCCATACAATGGATTACTACTCAGTGACAAAAATGGATGAACTATTGATATATACAACATCGATGAATCTCAAATGCATTATGCTAAGTGAATGAAGCCCAATCCAAAGGCTAAATATTCTATAATTTCATTTATATGTCATTCAAAGATATATGGTCCCAAAAGAGGTGAGAATGGGTAAAGACTGGAGCTGAAGATGCATCTGACTAAATAGTACATGAAGGAATTTTGGAGGTGATGTGATTTTTCAATATATTTATTGTGGTATGAACTGTACACTAGAAAGTGTGAGTTTCAACTGTATATGAGTTATACCTTAATTTCTAAAAATATTAGTCTAGAGAAATCTCCCCAACTGGTTTGGGACCTTATTTTTGATTCTACTGTTGATTCTCATACTTTACATTGGAAAGAGCCAATCAGTTGTAAATTGCAAAATATGGGAGAATTTTGTGGGAAAGGGAAGATGAAGTCCTGCCTGTACTAACTATACAGAGATACAGAATGATGTGTTTATAATTAGAAATCAAACAAGAAAACAAAGAATATAAAAGCCTGTGGTATATTTCATATGTGTGGAAGAATTAATATTTTTAAGTGTCCACATCCAAGGTGATCTACAGATTCAATGCAATCCCTATCAAAATTCTAATGTCATTTTTCACAGAAATAGAAAAAAACAATCCTAAAATTCATATGGAATCACAAAGGACCCCAAATAGCAAAGGCAATCCTAAGAAAGAAGGACAAAGCTCGAGATATTACAGTTCCTGATTTCAAATTATATTTCAAGGTTATAGTAATCAAAACAGTATGGCATTGGTATAAAAACAGACACAAAAATTGATGGAACAGAATAGAAAGCCCAGGAATAAATCCATGCATATATGGTCAATTGATTTCCCACAAAGGAGCCAAGAATATACAATGGGGAAAGGATATTTTCTTCAATAAATGGTACTGGAAAAACTGGATAGCCACATGCAACAAAATGAAACTAGATCCCTATCTTACACTATACACAAACATTAACTCAAAATGGATTAAAGACTTGAATGTAAGACCCGAAAATGTAAAACTCCTAGAAGAAAACATAGTGGGTAAGCTCCTTTACATTGGTCTTGGCAATTATTTTTTTTGGATTTGACACCAAAAGCAAAGGAAACAAAAGCAAAAGTAAACAAGTGGGACTACAGCAAACTAAAAATCTTCTGCACAGCAAAAGAAAACATCAACAAAATGAAAAGGCAACCTATGGAATGGGAGAAAATATTTGCAAACCACATATCCTATAAGGGTTTAATATCCAAAGTATACAAGGAACTCATACAACTCAATATCAAAAAAAAATAATAACCCAATTTAAAAATGGGCAGAGAATTCCCTGGTGTTCCAGTGGTTAGAATTTGGTGCTTTCACTGCTGTGGCCTGGGTTCCAACCCTGGTCAGGGAACTAAGATCTCAAAAGCCATGCAGTGCAGCCAGAGGAAAAAAAAAATATGGGCAAAGGGTCTGAATAGACATTTTTCCAAGGAAAACATACAAATGGCCAATATATACATGAAAAACTGTTCAACATCACTAACATCAGGAAAATACAAATGGAAACCACAATAAGATATCACCACATACAGCTAAGATGTCTATTATTAAAAAGACAAGAAATAATAAATGCTGGTGAGGATGTGAAGAAAAGGTAACTCTGTACATTGTTGGTGGGAATGTAAACTAGTACAGCCACTGTGGAAAACAGTATGGAGATTCCTCAGGAAATTAAAAATAGAACTACCATATGATCCGCAACCCCACTTCTGATTATATATCCAGAGGAAATGAAATCACTATCTTGAAGCAACATCTGTACTCCCATGTTCATTCCAGTATTATTCACAATAGTCAAGGTATGGAAACATTGTCCACTGACAGAGAAACAGAGAAACAGATAAAGAAGATGCTGTGTGTGTGTGTGCTTGCGTGTGTGCGCACGTGTGTGTGTGTGTGTGTGTATACACAATGGAATATTATTCAGCCTTTAAAAAGTAGGAAATTCTGCCATTTGCGACGACATGGATGAAACTGGAAGGCATTTTGCTAACTGAAATATGCTGGGGAAAGACAAGTACTGCATGGTATCATTTATATGTGGAACCTAAAAAAGAAAAAGTCAAATTCAATAGAAACAGAATAGAATGGTTGTTGACAAGGGCTGAGAGGTGAGGAATATAGGGAGAGGCTGGTTAAAGGGTATAAACTTTCAGTTGTAAGATGAATAAAGTGTGATCTAATGTTAACAGTGACTATAGTTGATAACACTGTATTATATAACTGAATTTGCTAAGAGAGTAGAAATTAAGTGTTCTCACCAAAAAAAAAGGTAAATGTGGTGAGATGAAGGATGTGGTAACTGAATGGCAGGAATCCTTTCACAATGTGTAAATGTATCAAACCTTCATGTTGTACACTTTAGATATATTATAATTTTATATGTCAATTATACCTCAATAAAGCTGAAAAAAATGAAAGATGGAAAAATTTTTAATAAATAAAAATAAAACTACCGTATATTTTAAATCTCACGTGCTGCGTGACTAGAATTTTACCTCTTTTATTTTCCTCATAGTGGGGTGTTGGTTATTCAGCAAGCTAGCCCATCCCTACTCTTTCCTCTGAATGAATGATTTCAAACTATTCTGAACTTGAGGCATTTTTTATAGTAGAGAATTGCTGCATTAAAGGCCACATAAAATGTATGATGTCAATAAGTTATATTGAACACCCTCTATGAAATATGCTGCAACAAATTGCATTTTATAGAACTCTAGCCTCTTGAGATTTAAATCCAACCCAAACGGAATTTCTTTCCTTTAAATCAGGGAACTCTTTTCAACTGACACTTTCTGTACTCAGTTTGCAACACAGTTTATTACATGGTTTATTAACTACAAAAATAATAAATTAAATGAAAGTATTAACAGACTTTTTGTCTAGTGTTGGCATCTCTAGAGCTTCTGTGATGTGGAAGAGATGCTGAGGATAACTTTTTATTTTTCACTCAACTGATCTGTATGATCAGCTTATGTGGAATGCAAACTTAACAGGCAGTAAGGGCTGAGGACTTGCCAACATTAACCAAGTCAATTCAATGCCTGCAAGTGTTTTGAGTAACTCTAATCTACTCTCCTCACTGAATCCTGGGAAATCCTAAAACCCAATCTGTTACTTAGGCTCTCCATTGCCCTTAGATAAAGTTCAAAATCCTTAACAGGATTTCCAAGGTTCATCTTATGTTCCTGGCTCTCTCACACTGCAGTCCCTCCAGGCTTACTTATTTTTCCAGTTCTCCAAACTCAACCCTCTCACTCCCAATTCCACATACTTGGATAGAAAACCATCCTTGTAAACTGGCATTACCAATACATACCATTTCAAGTACTCTGCTGCATCAGATCTAAGTTGCACCTTAAAAAATCAGTGTATGGCATCCTATGTATGAGGGTGTAGCAGTAGTTTGGGAATATTGAAACTACGATTGCTGCTTCCTTCCCACATGTAGAATGGCGTGCCTGTTGGGACAGCTGCTACTCTAAGATAAACATAGAGGAGGGGGCTTTGGCGTAGAGCTATTGAGCTTTGCCTCCTTGAGAGCTTCGGTGATGGCTTTGCCCTGAGCAATTTTCCATGGGATTAGCGGGGTTTGAAATCTGTTGATGTTTTCTGAGGACACACTGGAGTAAAAACACACAAAAATATGATTCTTAGGGATAAATTCATTGAGAGCTTGGCATTTGCCCCATAAAACTAGAAAGTATATTTGAAATCTGAGACTATATTGCGCTAATGGAGGCATATTGAACACATTTGTGTATTTCTTTAAAAGGAGGATAATGGCACTGTTTATTATTCTTTGTTTGAATCACATTTTAGGGTAACTTTTCATGTGCCCTCTATTTTTCTTTATTTGAGTCAGTAATTGGACGCAGCAATTCTTCTGTAGCTAAGGCTTCCTCTGTCAATAGGCAACTGTGTCTGAATGTCATTCACTTTCAAACCAAAAAAGGGCATCACACACTTTGCCCAGCGCTGAGAGCAAAATTTGGTTAAGAAGTTGGCACATCACTACTACCAAAGACATTTCCTATATGGATCACAGGGGGAAAAGCCAATGAGATTGCAGAGAGCACCTAGTCACGAGGAGAATATTTTATTGAGCTGGGATGAGAGTCATCGTTGTATACCCTGTTATTTCTTAGTGAACTGGATATTTTAAAATTTAAAGTCACAATACGTCACTTAATTCATTAGCTGGATCCTAAAATATTTTTAGGAAGGAAAAATGGCTTTAAAAAGCTTTCATCGCCTTTAGGCTGTCTCTGTTCCTTGTTGATTTTGCATATCTGAGCTATGGTATACAATCAAAGAAATAAAAAGTCATATTTGAAACCATGCTTCTTTGGCAGGTTCAACACTTTGTCCCAAGAAACCAGAGAATTGATTGAAAATCAATCAGGTGGCCAAATTATCTTACCATTTTCATTATTACAGCTGTAGATGCATTTTATGGTTCAACCCTTCCAATGACCAAATCAGGGTATTTGCATGAGTTATGATTAACGATTACTCTGCATTGGCCATAGATTGGTAAAGATGTAATTTATATATTAACATGACAAATGTAAGGTGAATCTTTCCCTCAAATTATCACTCAGAAAGGAGGGAATCATATTATGTTCACATCCCTTCAAAACCTCTAGAATAAGGATTATATTATTTTATTTTGAACAAAAAAAGTACGTTTAAGAAAGATACATTAGCTTAAAATGATCTCAATCAAGTTTAATACTGAATGCATATAGAGGGTATTTGATGGAATTTCCTAAAAGACAAGACAAATTTAGCAAAAGTTCACAGTGCTTACATAAGCATGTTTTTAAAAATTCATTATTTTTTAACAGGATAGAATTACATGGTACAGATTCAAACTATTGTCCTCCAATCAGCCAGTTCCCTTCCCTGGTGACAACTGCTATTACCATAAACTTACCATTTCAGAGGTCTCTTTAAAAGGCAATGTAGTGCAGGGTCATGTCATATTCATGGGAAGAATGGAAACATCAGATGTTTTAATGTCCTGAAAACGGGTTGTTTGGGGCTTAGAACTGAATTTCTGGGGTATCCTACAAAGATTCTAAAAGAGCTTCATCACAAATATCTCAGATGGAAGTGAAGAAAGCTTGTCAAGGACAGCTGTGCAGAGGACATGAACTCCTACCGCTGTACACGAAGGTAGTCCCAGGGTTTGAAATTTGTAAATTGTGCATACTGAAATAATTCATTCATTTCCTCACTAATATATGTTGAAAACCTCCTTCGTAGATACTGTAATAAATATTAAAGATAAAATCATGAACAAAAAAGATGTAGTGCCTGTCTTCATGAAGCTTACTTATAAGAGGAGTTGGCTAAAATAAATAAGAAATTTAAAAGGCATAGTAAGAAGCCATGAAAATGGACAAAATTATTAAAATTCATAAAGGATTGCAAAACGACTCCCTAATACAACAGTGCCACTATTTTTAAACCTAGTAGATATTCTTTTAAGTTGTCATTTTAATGAAAGAGTTAGGCCATCTAGCATGCTTCCAACCAAGCTGGGTTTTTTCACCAAGTCATTTAGAGCTATTAAAATATAAAGCATTATTATTATCCCAGTTTAAATTCTCTCTCTCCTCTGTACTTCCATAGCTATCTATAAATTCTCCATTATCACCTCCATGACGTTATGTGATAATTTAGGTTCACCTGTCTTTCTTCCCCTATA
Organism: Delphinapterus leucas; assembly: GCF_059928025.1. Lineage (NCBI taxonomy): Eukaryota > Metazoa > Chordata > Mammalia > Artiodactyla > Monodontidae > Delphinapterus > Delphinapterus leucas. The sequence continues at coordinate 134,781,232 of NC_143130.1, forward strand.
TGATGGGCTGTTTGAGGACAAATGATGCTTTATTCCTCTTAGCATTTCTAGCTCTTATCATAGAAACATACCTGTCATATAACAGACATTCAATAAATACGGACTGAAAGAAGGAATAAATGAATAATGATCCTAAAAGCTGCAATGTGGGTTTTGTAATCCCACCTATTCACAAAGGATGCCTTTTTGCTATTCAATCAAATTGCTTCTGGCCTCATCCTTCTTGGAATAGGCGATCCAAAGGGAATGGCTCTTTATCTCACGACTAATGAGCCATCCAGTCTCCGTTCATTGCTATGACTTTTTAAGTATACATTTGCAGGGGTTTCAAAAACCATTTGGAAATGTAATTATCATGTTTTCCACCTACATAAATACATAAGGATTGGATTTATTTATGTGCTAAGGTATATAATACGTGTCCTGTTTTTTTTCTTCCCCAAGAATTTTCCCTTTTTCAGCAGACATTTCTAGGGCAAAGAAGGTTATGCTAGATTTTTAGTCACCGTCCATCAAAGGGAACCTGGAGAAAATGTGCATATACCCAAGAGCACCTTTCGCACAGGCCGTGGGTAACGACTCACTGTTGTTTACAAGAGGGTTTTGCCTCATGTGAGGCAGGTGTTGAGACATTTGGACAGCTCTGTAAAAATTTCAGTAAAATGTGGTAAGTGTTAATCATCAGGCTGCATTTTTTTAAAAGTGCCGTTGGTCCTCCAAGCCACCTGCGACTAGCAGAGCAACCTTTTCCCCTGTTTCCTTTGACCTGTTGTCCCCCCTGTCTTGTAGCTTTCGCTCATACCTCCGTCCACCAAGGGCTCTCAGCACCCCCCAACCCCAGTTCACCCGCATCCCTCCTTTTCAGTATTCATCCAGCTTTTAGAAGTTCCCCACCAATTCCACCACGAAGTGAAAGTGAAGTGGCAGTTTCCCTTGGGCCCTGTGTTGTCTGAACATACTGCCTCTGGTGTTTTTCTCTAACCCTCACCACACTTAGTGGATCATGGCAGTTGGTAAGCGGGGAGCAGACCCTCCTCAAGATGAAAGTTTATTGCTGCGAAGCTCCTCTGGGCCAAACCCAGCCTAAACCGCTGCAGTATGTAACTACAGGAATTCCATTACGGGAACAAAAATACCCATATTGGTTCACAGTGTTTCCTGGAAGCATAACATTTTCCCCACTTGATTACCTGACTCTTTTTAAAAATGTATATGATACCCTCCTAGCTCATCACAAGTCCCTTTTTGGGGGTTAAAAGATGATGTTAATTAAGAAGGGAGATGGGGAAATTACCAAATCATTCTACTTTAGAAGGTGATCAAAAATCACTAAGTCCTTTAAGTGTGCTCTGGCAAGTCTTCCAAAAATAGTTGCAACATCAAGAACTGATGGTCCTACAGGAGATACTTCCGGTGATTCTGATGCTATTAAATCATCTGGAGAAAAGAATACAGTGACAATCTCCCTGGTCCATCCACACTCCAGACCCAGCATGATATAAACCTCATGACCTCAATAAATGTGTCATAAACTCATTCTTATCTAGCTTCATCTTTCCCAGCAAAGACTAAAGCTTCACAGTAAATAAAAGGGGAGCAAAGGACCAAAAAGTGCATCAACTAGAATTCACTGCTTTTCTGATTATTCAGCTTAACTGTAAAAATACACTGAAGGCAAATCATGAAATATAACTCCAGGCCTCAGTACCCCATGGACTTTGTTGCTTCATGTTGGGATAGGAAACTTTCATAGGCCAATCTCCTCCCCAAATCTTTTTTTTTTTTTTTGCAGTACGCGGGCCTCTCCCGTTGCGGAGCACAGACTCCGGACGCGCAGGCTCAGCGGCCATGGCTCACAGGCCCAGCCGCTCCGCGGCATGTGGGATCTTCCTGGACCGGGGCACGAACCCGTATCCGCTGCATCGGCAGGCAGACTCCCAACCACTGCGCCACCAGGGAAGCCCAAAATACACATTTTTAAGTTAAAAAAAAATCAAGGAGCTACAAAGAAAGTAATGAATTATAAGGCCAAAATCTGCAGAAAATGAGAAACCAAAGAGATCAACCCAGTATTCAAAGCTGATTCAGCCAGTGGGGAATTTATCAATCTGAAGGAAAGGGCTGTGGAAGTGAGCTGCAGTTTTGATAGCCTCATGGGACAAGGCTTACTGAAAAGTGAATTTTAAAAATGACATGACTGTGTATGGAGAAAATCTCCCCCAAGTCTGTAGATACATATTTGGAATTAATAAAAACCCAATTTATTTATATATATAAGTAAGAAACAATTAATGAATGAAACATGAGATACTTTCACAATAACATAAAAAATATGCAGGAGCTGTGAACAAATCCAACAAAAGGTAATAAGACATCCATGGAGAAAGTTATAAAATTTTTTTGAAAGTCATGAAAGAAAACTTAAATAAATGGGGAAATACGCCATGTTTAAGAATTAGAACTCAATATTGTATAGATGTCAATTTCCCCAAAATTGATTTATAGATAAAAATGAAAATAACAGGTTTTTTTAACTTGTAAGATGATTTTAAAGTTTGTATGCACTAAGACTAACCAAAACACTTTAAAAGAAAAAAGTGTGAAAATGTGTTCTCCCAGATATTAAGAATTCTCACAAATCTATTGTAATTAACATAGTACAATTTTTGTCTCAGGGGTACATAAACTGACATATGGATGCAGAATGGAGAACCTCCAAATAGACTAATGCATGTGTGGGCACTTGATATCGGACATGGGTGTCTCGGCAAATCAGTGAAAAAAAGGATGATGTCTTGGGTCAAGTTTCCCAGAAGCAGACACTGAGACAATGATTTGTGTATAAAGGAATGTGCATGACCCCAAAGGGGAACACTGGAGTGTAAGTCATGCCTCAGCATTGTCCCCCAAAAGGCAAGGGAGCTGGGCTTGTATACTCTGACATCCTCAGTCACAGGTCAAGAGCCACCTCGGGGCCAAGTAAATTCCTAGGCATTTCCAAGGCTTTCCAAGTGTATAGGCAAGATGGTCTCCAATAGTCCAAGGATAGTTCTCTATAAAAGAGCTGCAAGTATCACCAACTGGTAGTAAAAGCATACCTGTTCAAAAAAATTTTTTAATCAGTACAAAGTGATCTGGATGGAGTAGTAACATTGTTTGATACAGAGAAACTTCAATAAATGATGCTAAGGCAGTTGAATATTGATGATAAAAAACTGAAGTGAGATTCATAAAATACACAAAAATGAACTTCCATAGGATAAGACAAACCAGAAAGTCAAAACTATAAAGCTTTTATAGTATACTACAGCATAAGAGAGTATCTTCATTATTTTAGAGCTGGGAAAGAATTCCTTAAATAAGATATTAAAAACACTAACCACGAAGGTAAAAATTAATAAATTTGACTACATCAAAATGAAAAGTTTCTGTACACCAAACGGCATCATTAAAAGAGTAAAAAAGTAAGTAATCAGTGGAAGAAACTACATGCGACACATATGCCTGGCAAAGGATTAGTGTCCGGAATACGTAAGGAACAGCTACAAACCAATACGAAAAAGAGAGACAAGTAGAAAAACTAGAAAAGGTTTAAATGGGCACATTATAAATAAATTCAAGTAATAAATATATGAAAATAAAATATGAAAAGGTTATCAACCTCATTCCTAACCAGAAAAATACACATTAAAGCCCTAATGAAATGCCACTACACCCCCACCAGACTTGCAACAGTGAAAAAGTCTGAGAATACCAAGTGTTGGTGAGGCTACTGAGCAACCAGAATTCTCATTCACTGCTTGTCAGTTGGTGCAATCACTTTGGAGTACAGCTCAGCATTGTCTAGCAGAGTTGAATATAACATATATACTCTGTGACTCAGCAGTCCCACACCCAGGTATATCCTTCAGACAAATGTAAGCACGTGTGTACCAGAGCCTCTTGACAACAATCTTCATAGCAGCGTTTGTTGCTAATAGCCAAAAACCTGGAAACAACACAAACGTCCAACTCTGATAGGATAGATAATTTATTTTGGTACTTGAACACAATAGAAAAATTGAACTACATCTACTTACAATAAAATAAAACCATTTGAAAACATAATGTTGAGTGAAAGAATCCAAAAACATGGGAAGACTTCAAGTGTGATGCCATTTCTATAAAGTTCAAACCATTCCAAACTCAGAAATGTTGTCTAGCGATACATATGTAAACGGTCAAGCTATAAAGGAAAGGGAGGAAGTACTAGCACAGAAGATAAGCGGTTACCTAAAGAGGGGAGGGCAGAGTTATGGTAAGGGAGGGGCACAGTCGGAAATTCTAGGGTGCCGATAAACGTTCTATTTCTTTGTTTTTTTTTTTGCGGTACGCGGGCCTCTCACTGTTGTGGTGTCTCCCGTTGCGGAGCACAGGCTCCGGACGCGCAAGCTCAGCGGCCATGGGCTCACGGGCCCAGCCACTCCGCGGCATGTGGGATCTTCCCGGACCGGGGCACGAACCCGTGTCCCCTGCATCGGCAGGCGGACTCTCAACCACTGCGCCACCAGGGAAGCCCACGTTCTATTTCTTAATCAGTAGTTACGCAGGTTGTATCTTTACAGTTATTAAACTTGTATATCCTTCTACATTTTTCTGTGTGTAGGCTATATTTTACACATAAAATGTTAAAAAGAAATATGAAAGTCAGCGCTGGCTTAAGCAGGGTGAGGGGATAGGATGTGAAGAATAATGTGAAGCACAATACAATGCAGAGCACTCTGTTTTGGCTCTTAGCCAACCAACGAATCTCAGCTAATGAGTCCCCAGAAGCACCTTAATTCAAAAAGGCTTCCATATGCCTCAAAACATATTAACCTAAGCTCTACTCAGTTTTTTAAATTAATTTTTTATTGGAGTATAGTTGATTTACAATGTCATGTTAGTTTCAGGTGTACAGCAAAGTGATTCAGTTATACATATACATATATCCACTCTTTTTTAGACTCTTTTCCCATATAGGTCATTACAGAGTATTGAGTAGAGTTCCCTGTCCTATACAGTAGGTCCTTATTAGTTATATATTTTATACGGAGTAGTGTGTATATGGAATATTACTCAGCCATAAAAAAGAACAAAATAATGCCATTTGCAGCAACATGGATGGACCCAGAGGTTGTTATACTGAGTGAAGTAAGTCAGAGAAAGGCAAATATCATATGATATCATTTATATGTGGAATCTAAAATAATGGTACAAATGAACTTATTCACAAAACAGAAATAGAGTCACAGATGTAAAAAACAAACTTATGGTTACCAGGGGGAAGAGGGGGAGGGGAGGGATAAGTTGGGAGATTGGGAAGCTCCACTCAGTTTTGAGGTAATTGTCAAATTCGTGTTTTCCAGTTTGCTTATCATCATCACCACCACCACAACCACCATCATCTCTCATCAGAAAAGATGCTCTGGTGGATAGCAGTATTAACAAATCAGGAGTAAAGCTCGACTGCCACAAAACACCTCTGGGCTATCCCTTCCCTGTGGCAAAATACTACAGGGACTTCGTAGGGAAACTTCATTAGTAAGAATTATCCACATGTTACTTCTTGATATTAGGACATTTTTACAACTTTGAATATTAATATAGTTATAGATATTATCTATTTTGTATTTCTGAACTCCTAAGTTTGAGGGAAATTTGTTCAATTTCTTTCTGCAATACTTAGCAGAGTATAGCTGAGTATATTTTTTTAAATCTCTCAATCTAAATTAATTTATACTCCCAAATAATGTATTTGCTCAGAGGACAAGCAATAAAATTTACAGTAGGAGATAGCTAGTGGTCATTGGCAATAACTGATTTGACTGCTTGTTTGGCCTTACAGAAGGCCCTCACATTGTCAGTATATAAGCTGTGTAATGATCTCAAGTAGTCACAAGTGGCCAGGGGCAAATCATTGAATCTGTTTATGTCTGTGTGGCTACAAGTGGCCATTCATCAATCTAATAATTTGATGCCTAATTTTATAGTTAGTCTACAAGAAGAACAAACATATACTCATACCCACCACTGATGAACAATTTAGGGAACTGTTTCCTTGTCATCCTGTGGGAAATATGTAAAACTCATGGGTGGCTCCTAATTTTGAAAAAAAAAAAAATTAAAAACCAAAAAAAACAAAAACTACTTCCAAGAAGACATCATGAAAAATTCTTCCTTTTGTTGTTTTCATGCCATAATGACCCAGAACTCTCACACATTTGAAGCACTAGCCAGTAGTCTACCTGTCGTCCAAGTACGTGCCCTAGGCATCTCAGTCTCCAAGGATTTCTTCGTGCTTTTTCTCCCATCTTAACTGTTTCTCACCCTTCCCGGACAGTTCCAAATCCTAGTAATCCTCCAATGCTCAAGTCAAATGATTTCTAATCTATGAAGACCTCTCTTGTTCTGTCCGTTGGAAATAAACTCATTCTCTTCTTCATTTCCATAGCACTTTGCCTAACTCTCATATAACACCCATCACTTTTATCTTATATCTGCCCTATTAGACAGTAAAGTTCCTTGAAGGCAATGACTATGTCTTTTTCATTTTTTTTTAACATCTTTATTGGAGTATACTTGCTTTACAATGTTGTGTTAGTTTCTGCTGTATAACGAAGTGAATCAGCTATATGTATACATATATCCCCATATCCCCTCCCTCTTTCATCTCCCTCCCACCCTCCCTATCCCACCCCTCTAGGTGGTCACAAAGCACTGAGCTGATCTCGCCGTGCAATGAAGCTGCTTTCCACTAGCTATCTGTTTTACGTTTGGTGGAGTATATATGGCATTCTTCATCCTCAAAGTGCCTTGTACATAGTAAGTGTTAAATAGTGTTTGAGTGAATTACTAAATCATAGCCAATGGAGTTTTTATGCCATTATTACAGAAACACTTGAAGCTAAAATATAGGGTATTACAGATATAATCCTTGGAGCTTTATCCTTACCTTAAAAAAAAAAAAAAAAAGACTGTTTCTTTAGAGAAGTTTTAGGTTTACAGCAAATGTAAGGGGAAGGTACAGAGATTTCCCATATACTCCCTGCCCCAACACATGCATAGCCTCCCCATTATCAACATTCCCCACCAGAGTTGTACATCTGTTACAATTGATGAACCTACAATGACAAATCAAAATCACCCAAACTCCATAGCTTGCATTACTGTTAACTTTTGGTGTTATATATCCTATGGTATAGAAAAATATATAATGACATGTATCCACCATTACAGTAACATATCGATTATTTTCACTGCCTTAAAAATCGTCTGTGCTCCACCCATTCATCCCTCCACACCCCAACCCCTAGCAACCACTGATCTTTTTCTATCTCCATAGTTTTGCCTTTGCTAGAATGTCATATGGTTGGAATCATAGAATATGTTACTTTTTCAGCTTGCTTCTTTCACTTAGTAATATGTATTAAAGGTTCCTTCGTGTCTTTTAATGGCTTGATGGCTCATTTGTTTTTAGCACTGAATAATATTCCATTGTCTGGATGTACCACAAATTATTTGTCCACTGACTTACCCAAGGACATCTTAGTTTCTTCCAAGTTTTGGCAATTATGAATAAAGCTGCTATAAACATTAGTGTGCAGGTTTCTGTGTGGACATAAATTTTCAGCTCCTTTGGGTAAATACCAAGGAGCACAACTGCTGGATTGTATGGTGAGAATATGTTTAGTTTTGTAAGAAACTCAAGTTGTCTTCTAAAGTGTCTGTACCATTTTGCAGTCCCACTAGCAATGAATGAGAGTTCCTTTCGCTCCACATTCTTGTCAATATTTTATGTTGTTGGCGTTACAGATTTTGGCCATGCCAAAAGGTGTGATGTGGCATCTTATTGCTGTTTTAATTTTCATTTTCTTGATGACAGCTGATGTGGAGCTTGTCCTTACCTTTTTCTCTTCTCACTTAGAGAAGACATGAAGGAAGAAGCAAACATCCATTGAGGACCTGGCTTATGCCAATTACTGTAATGAGTACTTTACACATATTATATCAATAATTCTCAAAATAACATGACTTTACAGGTGATAAAACTGAGACTCAAAGAGACTACAAATTTGCTCAAACTCACAAGTAAAAACGTAGGAAATCAATATTAAATCCAGCTTTCTTGAGTTCCAAATGCTGACGACCATTTTTTAGCCAAGTACATTTGGTTGCTCTTAACAGAGACCCCTCATATTTATTGGAATAAGAAGGGTTTAGAGTAAAAATGAATTTGAAATGATTAGAAAGATGTACTTTATGAAAGTCTAAGACATGAACCATTATAGAGCTGGGCCAATAGTCACTGAAACTGGACTATGGTTCTGGAGCCAAAGTGACTCATGGAAACTATGTTGTTGAGTTCATTATTTTCACACTAATTTCTCTGTGGACACAGCTCAGCCACATTTGCCCTTGTTTCTGTCCTGCCACCCAATGGCTTTCTCTACTTAATCAGCTTCTTCTCCCTGTCACTTTGGCTCCCACGTTGCTTTGGCTTACCACCCATGGCCCTGTGAGCCTTGACTCTATCTCATGACATCTCCACATGAACTCTCTAATGGGCAAACACATTTTGGATTTCTCATTATCTAATTCAAGTTCCACAGACAGAGAGAATTTGATAAAAATATTCTTCTGAACTAGGCCATGAAAATTAGGTAAGAGATGTGTTCATAAATTTGTCACCCTGGGGCACATCCTCCTTCAGACTTTCATCAACAGGGTCAGGAGCTGTGGGAGGTGTTGGTGTAGGTGTGAACAGGCTGTACATAGTAATTATCCCCAGCCCAATCCGCAAATAAAGATATCCAGTCCAAACTTGTTTCTGAGTGCCAGATCTCACTTCCTATGGCTTATTAGAACTTTTCTCCTGCATGGTGCAGAGATATCTCAATAGCAGTATGTTTAAGACTGAATTCATTATGGTGTCGGCAAAAAACCTACTCTATCCTTTGTTCTCTAGCTCATCACCAGGACTTGTGATAGTATTTCTTTACTTTTCAGACACTATTACTTTCTAATGAAAATGCCATTGTTGGTGTTCATAAGGTTCTAGCACAAATACTCAGTGAGAAATTGTTGCTAGTATTTTAAAATTAGACAATTGACATAGCAGATAAATTAAAATGTGTAGGGGCTTCCCTGGTGGCGCAGTGGTTGAGAGTTCGCCTGCCGATGCAGGGGACGCGGGTTCGTGCCCCGGTCCGGGAAGATCCCACATGCCGTGGAGCGGCTAGGCCCGTGAGCCCATGGCCGCTGAGCCTGAGCGTCCGGAGCCTGTGCTCCGCAACGGGAGAGGCCACAACAGTGAGAGACCGGCATACCATAAAAAAAAAAAAAATTGTAGTACTTCCACAATCACATGTTTTGACTAAGTAGATATACCAAGTTTATAGCTTACATAATTCTAAGTGGGAAAGTATATAAACAACCTTGAAATAAATTCTATTCATGGAACTTGGGCTTTTTATTGTTGTTGTTGGAAGTTGCACGTCAGCTCGTTAGCTTTCTTGAAAATTAAATTTAAATGAAGGCACGATTGTAATGAAAGGGGTTAATGCTCTACACCACTCAAACTTTTGCTTAAAATTGTAGCTGTGAAAGCTACTTACATCGAGAATGAGTCACTGACACTTGCAGGAGTTTTTCAGCTAAATGCAGCCTTGTAGATTTGCAAGTTAGCCTATAAGAGCAAGAATTGCAAACAAACTATGAATATTTAATTTTTGAAAACAACCATTCTGCAACTGAGGGTAAAAGATGTGTCCATGTCCCTCACAGGGATGTGGACTTCTTATTTTTATCTAGTACACTCTGGAATGGATGTGTACCTTGAATTGTGCCCAATATGCTCAATGGGGAAAATCCGACATGCTTATCCAAGGTCAATATTTGCTATGTAGATTTTAGATTTTCATTATTATTTTTTAAAGTTTTTGATAGCAAGTGTGGCTTACATGGGATTTCAAGAAAGTTAAAAATGTAAGAGCTTTGTTTAAGCATTAATCCTTGTTGACCTGGATCACATAAAAATCACTATCTAAAAATGTTGAAATAAAGATTCTATCACTAAGAACTGAGACTGTTTTGAAACCAGACAAAACGGGAGCATCATTCAGAATGAGCATTCTGTAGAGACAGTGTGAAGCTAGGCAGGCATCAAATCTTGGGTGTGTTTCTTATTGAATGAAAGTGATATGCTTTTTGTAAAATTTAATTTATTTTTTATACAGTAGGTTCTTATTAGTTATCTATTTTATACATATTAGTGTATATATGTCAATCCCAATCTCCCACTGAAGTCCATTAATTTCTCCACAGGTAGGAGTTTAGGGCTGTAGACTCAAGTCAGAGGTACACAAGAAGAATATCAGTGATTCTCAAAAGTGTGGCTCCTTGATCACCTGTATGGCAGGCTGAGGTGCTGGCTAAAAAGAAGAAAGGGAAAGAAGAGAACAGAAGGGAAGAGAAAAAAGAAAATCCTCCCAAAGTTTATCCTAGGAACCTATATTTTAATCTCTCAAACACTAGGTTAGCTGAACCCATGGGGAAGGTCTGCTGAGCTATCCTGATCACCATAGCTCAGGAATGCCAGTGGCAGGCAGGTAAGCAAATGTGGAAGCTGTGAAGTAAGTATATAAGATAATGGGAAGTGAATGGTGGGACTCAAGATGAAGTGGAGAGGCAGTTCCCTCTTAAAGACATTCATATACAATTTTTTAAACCTGTTAGTTAACAGAAAATATCTGTGAAAATTGCAGTGCCCACACATTTAACTTGAAGGAATCTTGAGTGCATGAGGGATGTTGAACTTGGGGACTTACACAGTTAGCCATCTAATTTTTCTTTTAATCTACTTGATTTTTGTCCCATAATCTCCTATCCTATTTAACTTCTGTTTGTGTATGTTTTGATCCTTTAGGCTTGTTATTATTCTTTGTAATCTTTCAGTATGTTTGTTTTAACTGACTTACTGTGTCTTCATTTTTTTCTAGCTTGCTGCATCCACAGCCCAGGTAGAGTACGTAGTGACCCCTTTGACTGAGAGACACCAAGCGAATCCTGTCTCACAGGTGTCTTGACAGACATAGCACTGTCACCTGGATGACGAAACTTCAATATCTAGCCTAACTAACTGCATGTGATACCTGTATGCCACGCGCTGCCTAGAATGTACTGATGATCAGCTACTATCCAAACCGTGAAGGAAAAAAGTGATATTTTTGGAAGGCAATTTGACTATTCCAAATCCTGCCCTAAAACACATTAGGCAGGAGACTATTTCTTTAGTTGCTCACAAAATCACCTTCAGAGAATACACGCCTTTATTGAAAGTCACTGGAAGAAACAATGTTAGGGATTCCAAGGTATTCTAAAATTTTGCCCCAAATTAATGTGATGCTTAGTGATCTAGAGTTTAAGCAGCTATTTCTCAAAGTATGGTCTGGGTCCCCAAGACCCTTTCCAAGTTTAGTAAGATCAAAAGTATTTGCATAAAAGCACTAAGGCGTTTTTGCACTCTCATTCTCTTGTGAGCCCACAGCAGAGTTTTTCAGAGGCTATGTGGTCTGATGATATGATCACTCTGATAGCAATGGAATGTATGCTTTTATATTCTTGTGTCTTCTCGAATTTTCTAAAGTAATGAGTTTAAAGTATAAATATGTGCATTTTCAGAGATTAACTCAGCTTTTCCTCACTATTTCTACTGTGTTCTTATGATGCTTCTTTGGTTTTACTTGCTATAAACTTTGTAACCCCATTATCATTCCAATAGATCACTGTTTTGAAATCAAGTTTTCCCCATATGTGGAAATACATCAAGAATAAGTAAATTTTGTTAAATATCTTGGTTGGTAATAATACTTTTGAATTGTTTGTGGAACTTTTCTAAATTTAGAAATCTTATAAATGTTATTTTACAATTGTATAGTATTTTATTTTTAAATGAAAGATATCATTTTATAAATAAATTTATATTTAGTGATAGATTGTTTAATTAAATAAGGAAAATTAAAGGCTCACTTTCTCAACCCATGGTCTATTCTCAAGATATTGAAAAAGATAAAACTGACATTTCATAAGGTTCTCTTGACTCATAGAAGAGAAGAATCTACTCCTAATGCAACTGTAAATAATAAATAAAATATGATGAAAGCTGTCTTTATAGATATTAATAGTTTACTTTATTTTGTCTCACACAACAGAACATTTCTGAATAGTATTATGTTGCCAGTTAAGTTGCAGCATGATTTTAAGTTAAAAAAATGGGGGAGGGAGATTTGATAGTTTAAAAATAGACAAGGATAACCTCAGTAAAATCCAAAAAATAATTGTTATAGCATTTCCAACTAGGAATGAAAAAGTCACTGAGACATTATAAAGGCTAACTTACCACGTTGCATTGGCCAAAGGAGCACGTCCACTAGCTGAGACACTAACAAAGCTTTGTAGAGTTCACCTTGCTGGCTGCCTGCTGCATGAAAAGTTAGTGAGAGGAAGAATTGTACTGCTACTTTCCAACAAGATGCGAAATTAAAGATTTAGTTGCAGACATGAAGACTAGGTTAATACATTGTCTGCAGAATTATACTTTGCCTTAAGGATGGGTGAATCTACTGACAGGATTAAACTTGTGGTTTTGCTTACTTTTGATCAATGATGGCATCAACTTGTTAAAGATATGTGACTTGTTGGCAACAAACACAAATGGTGCTGAAATTTTCAGTGTTGAATAATTATTTTGGATTTCATGGTTTGTTAGGAAACAAGAATGTCCTTGATGAAGCTGTAAAATGAGCATTAATTCTTATTTGATTGTTATTAGTGAAACTATTAATTGTATTCAGTATGACCTTGCGTACACATCTCTTACTGGTCTGGGTTATTCCCGTGTGTACTCTTTGATCTGCTGCTTCTCAGAAACCCTATGCCAACAAGCTCTGTGATCAGTGTTTACTTACTTCATCCCCCTGATTTATTTCCTTACCTTTAAAATGGGAAAGCTAATTTCTATCTCATGGAATTATGGTGGGGATAAAATAAGAAAGTTAAGTGACTTTTACTGTAAGGCATAAGTCTTTGAAAATATTATGACTTGTCCTTTTAAAATCTGAACTAATTATAGGATCCCACTAGACAACAAAATCAGAATCAGTACTTTACTCTTCCCTTCAAACTGGATCCACCTATAATTTCACACTGAAAAATTCTGACATTGTTTGAAATTGCATGGTAATTCCATTCGTTCTATACTCTACCTTCTAAAAATAAAATTGTTTACAGGATGGGTCAAGAACGTATTTGTTATACCTGTATGTAGCTAAACAGGGTGGAGAGCAGATGTGTGGCCCACTGAAGCCCTCATCTCTGCTTTATTCTAACTCTGTGACAGTTTTGAGGTTAGTATAAAAACATATTCAATACTGTCCATCTGTCTGGATAGTTTTGTGTACTTTTACAATGATATCATTTGTGTGACTTTTTCTTTTTATTCAAATCTAAATAAGAGTTCTGCATAGAGATTCTAACACCAAGCCTGCAGATTTCTATGCAAGCATGCATCTTCTTTCTGCACCTCCCCTACAAATCCACTGACCCCTTTCCAAGTAACCCCTTGGTTACCCACATTTTTTTACACTATTGCCTACATTATGCTTCTTGACACTTTCTCTCCCAAGGCTTCCATCACTCCTTTTTCTTCCTTCTCTTGTTCTTCCTCTGATGACCCTATGGTCTTCTTCACAGGCCCCTCTTCCTTTGCCCACTTTTCAATGTGCTATCAGTCAGTACCCTCAGAACTTGCAAAGTGCCTGTGAAATAGTCATTATCTTCATCCTCGAGAATAAACAGAGATTTGTTCCTTTATTCATTCAATCAACGAACATTTATTGAGCGTCTCCTATGTACCTAGGTAGCATGCTAAATGCTGAAGATATGATGATGAGCATTACAACAAACATGGTCTCTGCTCTCTAATAGAACTTAAAATCTCTTGGGGGAAACATTAGTCAGGTAATCATCCCCAAAAGCCAGAGTTTAATTGCGTATAGAAATAAATGCTGTGAAGACAAGGCACTTGGTTCAGCGAAAACCTATCATCCAGGAACCTGACCTAGATTTGGGGAGGGGGAGCAGGGAGCAAGGAAAGATTCTGCTGATATTTGAAAGAAGAGTGAAATTTACCAGATGATATGAAGGGCTCAAGGGGAGTTGCAGGTTGGGGAAAATGGCATGTGTGAAGGACAGTGTAACTAGAGTTGAAAGACCAATGATAGGAGTGGTGCAGATTGAGACTGCAGAGAGAGGCAGAGGCGGAATCACACGAGGTTGCATAGGGCTGCCAAGGCTTTGAGTCTTTATTCTAAGTACAGTGGAAAACTCTGGAAGGGTTTCAATCTGGGGCTCCAGGTTGAGGGGAGCCATGCCCTGTGGATTAACATGTTAAGATTCATTTAAAAGAATACACAAGGCTTCCCTGGTGGCGCAGCGGTTGAGAGTCCGCCTGCCGACACAGGGGACACGGGTTCGTGCCCCGGTCCGGGAAGATCCCACATGCCGCGGAGCGGCTGGGCCCGTGAGCCATGGCCGCTGAGCCTGCGCGTCCGGAGCCTGTGCTCCGCAACGGGAGAGGCCACAACAGTGAGAGGCCCGCGTACTGCAAAAAAAAAAAAAAAAAAGAATACATGCAATTATTTTGGTGCATAAGCTTTCTTCTCTTGGGTTTGTTGAATAGCTGACTCTGGATGCAGGTGGTGCACTGAAGGTAGGAGTGAGCCGTGAAGAAAATCGGCCTGCCTCCCTTTGCAAAGTAACTACCCAAGATGAGTTTGTTATAGGCTTTGAAGCAAATCAGTTTCTTCAGACATAATATTTGGGGTTGATGACACAACCAGGACCACTGCTGCTGCTGCCTGTGGCTCACCACAGTCCCCTGGGAAAATTCCAGACGCTTCTGCCAACAAATTTGTATGGCGTTCAAACCCCTGGTCATGGGGCTTCTGCCTCATGCTCCTCCCTTCTACCTCCAACTCTTGTGCTGCTTTTGATCGATGAAATCTAGGTTCTATGTCTGCTCCCCATCTGAAAAGGAGTCTGTAAAATCTAGGAGCTCTGCCTTGGGCAAGCAGGACTCAGAATGTGGGAAATAGCAAACTGTCAAAATATTGTTCCAAGGTGCTGGGCACTAAAAATAACAGATTCCCACAACAGTTATTATAGTAATTACAGAAGCTCATGTATAAGCCATGGGACCACCGTTGCTTAACAGTAAACAACAGTTGGTGGTTCAACCAGTAGTTTTTCTGGAGAAATATATGTATCATTTATTAAATGGTAGAGATTCCCTTTCAAACCGTCATGGAAAAAATGGATTACTCAAAAAACATACTATTTTGAAATATTAGAGTTTGGATTAACATCCTACTCCTTGCTCCAAATAAACTCATATTGTTTTATAACAGCAAAAATACTGGGAAGAACTTAATCTCTATCAATAAGGCACTAATTAAATAAAACACACATTTGGGAAGATGTCCAAGACAAATTGACATATGAAAAAAGCTAATTACATAACAATAAATACAGTAAATATAGTATGATGATAGATGAGATCTATCATCTTTCTAATCTATCTGTTTCATATATGGCAATATCCTTTATGTGCAAAAAAATGTCACAAAGGATATTCAATGCACAGCATGATCTGACCCTGGGTGATATCAGGGTGCAGATGGGGAAGATCTTAAGTTCTTTTCCAATAAGCATAAATTACTTTGGTGCTTGAAAAAAGAAATGAACACAGTTGGAAAGAAAGAGAAAGGTTTAGGACCTTGAAGTTAGATATCAATTGAATTCAAGCCAAGTGTACAGACAGGGGTGTCTGAAATGGATTTTCCCCCTTCTAATGATGATATATTTGGAAAGGCCTGGAAACAGCATTGAAGTCCAAAACTGTCATCTCTATCAAAAAAAGGGAGTTGGTCTGTGCGTTATGGGAAGATAAAAAGGGGAAGTGAACTGAATATTACATTAATAACAAAAGTAAATATCTTTGTTTAAAACAACAACAACCCGGAGCTATTGTATCACAGCAGTCAGAACCAGACGAGAACAGGACTAACTGCCCAGATAAGACCTTGCCAAGAGTGAAAGTATCAGCAAGAGGAAATGTATGCTAGTCTAAAACTCAATTAATTTCATCAAGGGTATCACTGAAAACAAATTATCATGTCTGATAACACAGAACCCTAGCAAGCCAAAGGACAAAGATAACGCTCAAGTTCAAAGGCTTGCAGTTTACTTTGTTTTTAGTAAGCTACATTTTCTCTAAACCTAACAGGAATAATTAAAGGATGTTTCCTGTGCTGTTTCTGGTATTAATTAAAGCTGTCCAATGGAACTGATAGGAGAACAATAGTAACAGAGCCAGCCAGCTTCAAGTGCACTGCTTGTTGCAAATCAACAAATAAGTTGCCTTATGGTAGTAGCTGAATTTCACTTGTTCATATTTGGAGTTAAAGCAATGCGAAGTGTATCCTCGTTCTCAGTGATTGCCCTTTGTTTTCTCTTTGGTGAAATTAAGACATGAGCAGAATGGAAGCTTGGTATCTGCACAAGCACAGACAGACGCTCCTCTGTAGGTGGCTGAAGTCTTCCCGCAGTAGCCATTGGCTCGTGCGCAGTCTGCTTATCTTTGTTTGGTCACTCAAATGTGGTTGTTTTTGCTTTTTGATGTATTAAAGAAAAATGCAGAGTTGAGGAAACGGCTCAGGAATGAAGGCTGTGGCTCTGTGTTCTCATTCCCAACTGTGACTCATGTCTCTAATGAGGCTTGCAGCAGGCACTTAACTCCTGGGTCTCAGCGTCTTCATCCATAAAATAGAAGTGGCAGCACCACACTCTGCAAGGGAGCTTTTGAAATTAGCTAATCAGTGTGAAGAAATCTGGAAAAAAATCTCTCTCTCAATCTCCTACCTATCTCCCTATGCATCTGTCTACCTACCTGTCTGTCTCCCTAGCTAGCTAGCTAGCATCCTCTGGCAATAAGGATTACTAAATGTAAAACAAATTGTCAAGGAGGAGTACTTGGGAGTACAGGGGAGAGCTTTAAAAATAGAATACATTTTTATTTCTCCGGGGTGGTCCTAAGGGAGCTGAAGGCAAACACTGGGATAGATAACCTCTCCAAGTCTTTTCCAGTGCTTTGATTTCATAGTGTCAAATCCTGAAAGATTGTCTGGGTTATATCTACTAAAATATATGTACCGTTCTAGTCACTGAAAGATAATAATATATTATAGTGTTTGTGTGTTTTACAAATTGAGCAAAACTGCTGATCTATGAAAAAGGTTTTTTTTAAATAAATTTATTTATTTATTTATCTTTGGCTGCGTTGGGTCTTTTTGCTGCACGTGGGCTTTCTTTAGTTGCATCCAGCGGGGGCTGTTCTTCGTTGTGCGGGCTTCTCATGGCAGTGGCTTCTCTTGTTGCGGAGCACGGGCTCTAGGCGCGAGGGCTTCAGTACTTGTGGCACGCAGGCTCAGTAGTTGAGGCTAACGGGCCCTAAAGGGCAGGCTCAGTAGTTGGATCTTCCTGGACCAGGGCTCGAACCCGTGTCCCCTGCACTGGTAGGTGGGTTCTTAACCACTGCGCCACCAAGGAAGCCCTATGAAAAAGTTTTAAATCTCAACTAGTATCACTCTTGCAAACCTCAGGAAATGTTCTAAAATCTTGACTTATGAACATGAATTTCAGCAAAGACATTGGTTTACTTACTTTCAATTAAAATTCTAAAGGAGCCCAAATATCTTGAGAAGAAAAGATACAGAAATTGTTTTCAAATACAGATACGCACACTCACAAATAAAATAATTTAATGAACATATGGATTTTTGCAAATGCTGGAGCTTGCTGCCAATTTTGCAGTTAATATTTCTGAAAGTCAGCATATGCTGATCACCATGTGTTTATAAAACATTCTCAATAGTGAAGACAAAAGATTGGGCTTTGGCACGTTTACTGACCACATGGGCAATTATATCAGACTCTTACTTCACCCAAAAACCAGGAGAGTAAAGTAAGGAAGCCTCTTCTGCAGCTTTATTTGATCTGTGTTAATACCTTAGGACTCCTGATGTAATTGCTTTCTGTGTGAACAGCTCACCAACATAAAAACAAATGAAAATAGTCCTTTAAGTATTTAGTAATTGTAAAAATATTTGGGAAGATAAAAACGTGGGATTTTGTGTGATATTTTCCAATGACAGCTGGAAATATGATTTTTCTTTACTTCAGGAAACTAAAACCTCTGGGATTTTTCAAATATTTATTTTGGACAAAGACTGTGAAAACATTCAGTATTTACCCTGGTGCCATTTGAAACTCATGTTTTGTAGGTTTGGGTCATTTGGGCCTGAGATGGGCTCAAGCAAATTTGCATTTGAGTAGATGTAACTCTGACTTGGAGCAAAACACTGCCTGTCACAGATTTGCTGCTATGGAGAAAAACTCAAACCATGAATTAGTATCTTTCAAAATGTCTTTTTTCAAGATTGTGATCCTTTGGGGAGGTCTGAAAGTCAGGAATTTCAGGATTTCCCTAAATAAAGGGGTTCTGGTACATCTGGAAGATGCATTTTTTTCCTCCTCCTTACAGAGGCACTGGATTTCAGGCTAACTTATCCATTGAGATACCAGGAGAGCCCTACCACTCTCATTCTCTGTCTTCTCTAACCAGGACAGGTGGAAAAAGAAAGAAAGAAACAGTCTCTGACAGTTATGGAATAAGATGGCATTTATATAACAGGCGCTCTTTCAGCTCTGCTCTCAAGAGCTGCACCTGTGCCTTCTCTTCATGGTGGGGAGGAAGGAGGGAGGGTGTTTTTTTCATTCACTTTATCTGCAAAGTCTCACAGAAGCATCTCGTGTCAATGTGTTCTCCTATTTTATTTACCCCCATGTTTTTTCACCTGGTTAAAGTTATGGGCTTACAATCATTTCAGCATCTTAAAATGATTTCCCACTCTTAATGAGGTAGTGAGGATGTGAGTTTGAGAAAGACAAAGATTTAGGCAAGGAAGCCAGTAAAGTAGGCAAAGCAGAACAAGGTTGGGGAGGAGCCTGGGGATATCTGCATGGGAGCAGGTATTTTTTGAGCCTGAGGAGCAAGAACTTTCTATGGAGATAAGACTTTGTCTTTCTAGAAGAGGATCTCATCTAGCCAGTGTCTGCCCAGAAGTCTCCCAGTACAGCTTAGAAAAAATAAAAAAATAAAAATGCTCTACCTCTTGTCCCAGTTGTGGTTCCCTCAACAGGGGGACCTGGACAGCAGACAGTCCAGTAAAGCATTGAATTCCCTTACCTAGAAGTGTACAGAGATCAGCCAGATACCTATATGGTCAGCTGAGGCAGAGATGGACACTGTGATTTTAACCTAAATCATAATCTCTTCTTGATTCAATGTCAAAACTTAGTAACATGATTTTTAACCAAGGAGTTATGTATTCAAAAGAAAACTTGTGTGAAAACTCAGTATACAAAACAAATAAAAGTAGAGCTGTTCTAGGTCCATGGTGGGATGAGAGCCTGAGATCCAGCTCACATGACCTCCCCCAGTCCCTGATAATCTGTCCTCAGAGCATCATGTGAAAATCACTGCTGTAGGATACAAGATTAACATACAGAAGTCGGTGTCATTTCTTTACACTAACAATGAAATATCAGAAAGGGAAAGTAAAAAAAAAAAAAAATCCCTTTTAAAATCACATAAAAAGAAATAAAACATTTAGGAACAAAACTGACCAAGGAGGTGAAAGACTTACATGTTGAGAACTATAAAAGAAATTGAAGATGATTCAAAAAATGAAAAGATATCCCATGCTCTTGGACTGGAAGGATTAATATTTTTAAAGTGGCCATACTACCCAAAGCAATCTGTAGATTTAGTGCAATCCCTATCAAATTACCCATGACATTTTTCATAGAACTAGAACAAAGAATCCTAAAAATTATATGGAACCACAAAAGCCCCAAAATTGCCAAAGTAATCCTGAGGAAAAAGAACAAAGCTGGAGGCATAACCCTCCCAGACTTCAGAAAACACTACAGAGCTACAGTAATCAAAACAGTGTGGTACTAGCACAAAACAGACATATGGATCAATGGAGCAGAATAGAGAGCCTAGAAATAAACCCACACACCTGCAGTCAATTAATCTTCAACACAGGAGGCAAGAATATACAATGGAGAAAAGACAGTCTCTTAAGCAAGTGGTGTTGGGAAAGCTGGACAGCCACATGTAAATCAATGAAGTTAGAACACACCTTCACACCATACAAAAAAATAAACTCAAAATGGCTTAAAGACTTAAATATAAGACATGACACCATAAAACTCCTAGAAGAGAACATAGGCTAAACATTCTCTGACATAAATTGTACCAATGTTTTCTTAGGTCAGTCTCCCAAGGCAATAGAAATAAAAGCCAAAATAAACAAATGGGACCTAATCAAACTTATAAGCTTTTGCATGGCAAAGGAAACCATAAACAAAATGAAAAGACAACCTATGGACAAGGAGAAAATACTGGTAAATGATACGACTGACAAAGGCTTAATTTCCAAAACATACAAACAACTCATACCACTCAATAACCAAAAAAACAAACAACACAATAAAAAATGGGCAGAAGACCTAAATAGACATTTTTCCAAAGAAGACATACAGATGGTCAATAGGCACATGAAAAGATGCTCAGTATCGCTAATTATTAGAGAAATGCAAATCAAAACTACAAAGAGGTATCATCTCACTGGTCAGAATGGCCATCATTAAAAAGTCTACAAACGATAAATGCTGGAGAGGGTGTGGAGAAAAGGAAACCCTCCTACACTGTTGGTGGGAATGTAAATTGTTGCAGCCACTATGGAGAACAGTATGGAGGTTCCTTAACAAACTAAAAATAGAGTTGCCATATGATCCAGCAATCCCACTCCTGGGCATATATCCAGAGAAAACCATAATTTGAAAAGATACATGCATCCCAATATTCATTTATTTACAATAAGCAAGACCTGGAAACCATCTAAATGTCCATCAACAGATGAATGGATAAAGAAGATGTGGTATATGTATACAATGCAATACTACTCAGTCATTAAAAAGAATGAAATAATGCCATTTGCAGCAACATGGATGAACCTAGAGATTATCATATTAAGTGAAGTAAGTCAGACAGAGAAAGCCAAATATATGATATCACTTATATGTGGAATCTAAAAAAATGAACTTATTTACAAAACAGAAATAGACTCACAGACATAGAAAACAAACTTATGGTTACCAAAGGGGAAAGGGGGGGAGGGAGAAATTAGGCATTTGGGATTAGCAGATACAAACTACTATACATAAAATAGATAAAGAAACAAGGTCTTACTGTATAGCACAGGGAACTATATTCAATACTCTGTAATTAACCATAATAGAAAAGAATATGGAAAAGAATATGTATATATATGTATAACTGAATCACTTTGTTGTACACCAGAAACTAACACAACACTGTAGATCAACTGCACTTCAATAAAAAAAAAGAAAAAGAAAGTCATTGCTGTAACCAAACACTTCTGCTTTGAATTCACACACACCTAGCACACCACATATTATAAACAGATTCTCTTTTTCCCTATTGTGAGTTACATACTGCCAGCCTTCAGTATTCCTGTGACCTATACATTAAACAGTCCATGATTTCATCCACTCACACACAAATGCTTACCATTATGTTCCAGGCACTGTCCTGATAGCAGGTATACAGTGACGAGTCACATGGCAATCATCCCTGCCCACAGAGAAATGTACTACAGAATGAAGCTTTAGTGAATGGATAAAGTGGTCACAAAAATAGCAGCATTTCCATTCCCATCCTCCTTCTCCACAGTTGTCTTCTCCTCTGAGCTGTTCCTTTACAACCTCTAACTCAGGAATCCAGGGCTCTAATGGTATCTTCACTTTTCTCACTTGACCATATAAGCACTCCAGGTGAATTCTTGAGCAAAAGCATTGGCATTGGATGGGGGAAATGGGCCATGTTACAAATCACCTGCAAAAGCCTGGAAGTTTTAGTTCACTGCAAGTGTGTGACAGGGTTCACAAAAAGACCTGGGTTGCATGGACAGGAACAAAGTCGTGATCCAGTGAACTTCCAGCCCTGCTCTCTTCTCTCTCTTCAGACTACTTCCAGGGACCAGGAACAGTTCTGGGAGGCATTTTGATAAGGAAACTGACCAACTAGAAAGCCTCCTGCAGAGGTAAAGCAGGACCATAGGAGATTCAAGTGGGGGTATTTAGCCAGAAGAGGACAAAGTGCCTTTACTCTGCGTGTGTCCAGAGGAGAAGTGTATATGAAAGTTATGGGCAACATTTAATAGAGCTACTGTGTTAAAGAGGAACAGCTTGATCTATGTTCTACAAGGAAGAGGCAGAATTAATGAGCGAACATCAAAGGGGAGAATATTTGGGCTCAATATAAGGAAGACTTTCCTAATAATTGCAATGTTCCAAGCATGGAACGGGCTGTCTCACAAAGGAGTGAGGGCCCTGTAACTGAAAACATTCAGGTTAGGACTAAATACCCATCAATTAGGGTGATGTAATGAAGATTCCTGTGACTGTTTCAACAAGCATATTTGTACACCAGTCATGTAGATGATGAGAGACATAGAGAGAAAGGGCAAATGCTTCCTCCTTCAAAGAGCACACAGCTTAAAGAGAACACCAAGTAAGCAAACCAATAGTGACAATATGGTATAATACATGCAATCAAAGGACTATGTGCCACATTCTAACTAGCAGAGAGAGAAAACTTGATGCTATGGTAGAGGTCGGAGGAGACTAAAAATGGAAGCAGAGATTTTATGGAGAAAGTGATGCTTGAGCACATTTGAGGGATAAGTAGAAGTTTTGTTTGTGGATCCTGTTGTTCAATAAGTGGCGGTCCATAAGGAGGACATTCAGGATAAAGAGGAGGTGTTTGTATATGCAAAAGGCATGGGGGGAGGAACAGCATGGCTTATCAGGGAACCAAATGGCTTTCAATGTCTAGAGCATGAGGCGGTGGGGAAAGTGAGGAGATGGGAAGTGGCAGGAGACCGGGATGAGGTGGGAGGTCGAGAAAGAGAATGCCCTTTGATCTTGAACAGAAGAGATTCTCTCACAGAGATAAGAGGAAATGCACAGGGATATGGAGAGAGTAAGAAGTGGTCAGTAAGATAAATATGGCTAGTGACAACATAACTTTCCATAAGAGATGAATGGCTCAGAGTGGGGGAATGAAGGTTGTGTGGGTATTTTATTGAGACTGTCACAAAGGGTTAGCAAAATTGTGGGTAATGTGAAATAAAGGTAAAATGATTGATAGATTATCAACTTAAGGACCCAAAATGAGGATGAAACTTGTAGCATCACAAGCCTGTGATTTTCTTCAGCAGCATTCAGATGTATGGTAGGTCAAAGAAGATGACTTCTAAGGTCTTTTCTAAATTCAAGATTCCCAAATTCCATGACTTGCCATCATTCCTTCTTGGGCATGTGGAGTATTTCTTTTTGTTTGTTTTTTGTTACAATTTTTTTTTGCATATACCATACAATTTACCGAGTAAAAATTATAAAATTCAATGTTTTTTAGTATATTCACAGAGTTGTACAAGCATTACCTCATTTGGTTTTGGAACATTTTCATCACCCCAAAAAGATGTCCCCCTTAGCAGTCACCCCCTACCTTACCCGGCTCCTGGCAACTACTAATCTATTTTCTGTACCTATAGACATGTCTATTCTGGACATTTCATATAAATGGGATCATACAATATATGGCCTTTTGTGGCTAGCTTCTTTCACTTAGCATAACATTTTCAAAGTTCATCCATGTTGTACAGCATGAATCAGTAGTCCACTCCTTTTTGTGGCTGAATAATACTCCATTATATGGATATACCACATTTGTTTATCCATTCATCAGATGATGGGCATTAGGTTGTTTTCACTCTTTGAATATCCTGAGTAATGTTGTTATGAACATTCATGCACAAGTTTTTATGTTGACCCTGTTTTCATTTCTTTTGGCATAATAAATATTTTTTGACCCCCAATGTCTGAGGTATCATATGATGGGTTCACTGTGTTTTCAGAACTACTGCAACATTTCTAAGTGAAACTGTACAATTTTCATCCTACCAACTCCCCCAAAGTACAAAAGAGCAGCACCCTTTGGGGTCTGTCTATAGCCTTTTATTCTCTTCCTGTGGGAGGCCTGCCTGCAAATTCCAGGGAATGAGGCACATCTAAGAGGCCCTGTATGCTGTTGCCCTCACAAAGCGTGTGTATGTGTGTGTGTGTGTGTGTGTGTGTGTGTATACACACACATACACATATACATACGTTTATATATTAATTTACAGTGTTTGTAAATATATTACATATATTATGATAGAATGTTGTTGTTTTTTCATCTGATTAAGGGAAAATCTTTTTCCCCCTAGCTGTGGGCTCATAGCCATTTCATCACCTTGAAATGATTCTCCTCTCCTGTCTGCTCTGCCTTATAAGGACACATGAAAGGGAGGAATTTGGGCAAAGTTCCAGTGGGGCAACAGACGCCTTTCTCAAGGTAGAAGAGAGTTACCTGGCCAAAGCTCTTGTAGGTCACTTTAGGTAGGGGGACGAAGTACAGTTAACGCCTTACTTGCATGAGTTCCTACTCAGCAATCCTGAATAGGAAAAAGGGAAAACAGGGCCCACTGGACAGTCCAACTTTTCATACTTTTAACAGGGGACTGAAGCAAGCGGATTTATTAATAGGAAACTGGCTCAGAAAGCATTAGTACTCAAGCTTGTGTGTGGTGACTGAATTTGGTAGGCCTCCAACTCTGGGAGGACCTTCTCCCAAGACCACTCACAATGTCACCAGGGAAGAAATGAAAACTCTCCTTGTCCTTAGGTCTGCAAGATCCCTGGCAGTGCAACTCTGGCAGTAGGGTCTCTGTTTTCTCCTAGCTTCACCTCCATTTCCATGCTTCTCTGAAAACCCACACAGATTCAGGGATGTAGAGCTGAGATGGAGACTAATTCAGAAAGCTCTGAATAGGTTCTTCTTCGGCTCCTTGACTCTCACCTGCCCCAAGTCGTTCCACACTCCTCCAACCGCACAGATTGTTCTTTCTTCCCTATGTTTCCCATCTGCCCAGGAGCTTGTTCTCTGTTCTCTTCAGGAAACCAGATGTGAGGACATTCACTCTGCTCCCACGGCAGGAGGGGTGCTCTCATCCAGGAATAACTTATACTCTAGTTTAGAGAGCAGCATTTTATAAGAAACTGCACAGCCACCATGGAATGTTCTTACAAATTACAGAAAGATTCACGCTGACATTACCCATTTTAATAACTGTCTCCCAACAGATATGGAGATATCACCACCACCAGCCTTCCTAAAAGTGGACCAGTGAAAAGATAAAATTTAACTGAGTCAGAACGGAACTGGACATGTGAGGTGTTGCTCATAATCAGAAGAAATAATTCAAAGTATCATAAACCGTTATCTGACTGTGGCCAAACCTAAATCTTGCAGTTAGTTCCTAAGAGCTTTAGCAATAGATGTTTTTAGCAGAAAATAAGACTATTATGAAATTTAAAAAAAAATTTTTAAATGGTGATTGAGGGCTTTTGTTTCTAAGTAGGATGGAATAGAAAGCAACAGAACACCACTCCCAATGTAACAGCTAAAAGAGGCAGGTAATTTGAAAAAATATATAGAACATATAATTTACTTTAAAACATGTATAACATATAAAAATATACATTTATATATAAATATAATTTAAAGATTATATATTATATTTATATATTAAAATATATACATTATATTTATATAAATATAAGTTGTTCCTTATTATTTGTAGATTTCTTAGTGAGATCACCTATCCGCTAAAATTTATTTTTAATGCTAAAATCAAAGCTCACAGTGCTTCTGAGGTCATTTGTGACAAGCCCATGCACAGAGTGGCAAAACATTTGAGTCACCCAACATGCATGTTCTCACCTGAGGTTAAATAAGGCAACACTCTGCTTCTTGTTTCAGCTCATACTATAAACAAGCATCCTTTTTATAGTCTATTTAATGTTTTTTGTATTGATATTTTTGTGGGTTTTGTTGGTGATTTTGCTATTTAAATGGCCCCCAGGTAGACTGCCAAAGTGCCGGCCAGTGTTCCTCAGTGCAAGAAGGCTGTGTGTGCAATATGGAGGAAACACATGTATTAGATAAGCTTCATTCAGGCATAAGTTGGCCATAAGTTCAACGTTAATGAACCAACAAACTGCATTAAGTAACATAATCCTCTATTTCCCCTAGGGATAACAATTCAGAATTTGCTAATTCAATGTTTGTGGTGACTTTATAGAACATAACTACTTCAAAAAATCGATTGTGTGTATACATCTTACATATATAATTTTTAATATCTTTTAATATATATTATATATAATATATTATTTTATTATATAATATATTCTTATTATTTTTTTACATATATATGTATATATTTTTTAAGACATTGGAAAGATGTGGTATAAAAAGGACTGAATGAACTAAACCAGAGAGTAGCAACCCCTTCCGAGGCACACAGGCTATTGCTGGTCAATTTCTCATCTAGGGGTATTTGCAAATTATGGGTAAGAACTGAAGACTGGGCTTGAGGGGAGAAGAGAACCCAACAAGGATTTGGTGGTCTTGCAGGACAATTGTAACAAGGTGGAAATTTCAGGAGCTCCAAAATATGGTGACCATTTTCCCCCAGAATTCATTTGCTAAATCCAAGTCTGTGTGGGTGGCCAGAAAGCTTCCAAAAGGCACACTATAATCCCTGTTTTTCTAGCAATATTTGGGAGACAAAGTAGTACATGAAGAGGGGAGACTTCATCAAACACAGGGCTGGTCTTCTCCTCAAGACATTTAAAATATTTGCCAGATCAAGGACCAGAAGCCTGCAGAACACAGCTCAAAACTGCCAGAGAGCACACTGAGTCTCTTAGTCTTTGGGGATGGGAAGATTATATGGAGACTTGCTAAGTTTTCAGTCAAAAGTTGGGAAGGTTTCGGGCTTCCCTGGTGGCGCAGTGGCTGAGAGTCTGCCTGCCGATGCAGGGGACACGGGTTCGTGCCCCGGTCCGAGAAGATCCCACATGCCGCAGAGCGGCTGGGCCCGTGAGCCATGGCCGCTGAGCCTGCGCGTCCGGAGCCTGTGCTTTGCAATGGGAGAGGCCACAACAGTGGGAGGGCTGCGTACCGCAAAAAAAAAAAAAAAAAAAATTGGGAAGGTTTCTCCCTTGAGACATTTGGAACCAGAGGTAGATTGAGTTTAATTAAAGCTAAAATCTCACTTTCTGGTTGGATCTAGAAAGGGAAAACCCTTTCTGAAGAGAAAAAATATAAACTTCAATCTTTACGATTAGTTTATATACAAAGCCCAGCATAAAATTTTAAAAACAAAAATACAGAACATGTGAAGAACCATAAGAACAGAGATCAAGACCCAGCACAGTCAACAAACAGGAACAGAGCTACAGATGATTCAAATGTTGTAATTAGCAGACAAGACCTAAAAGAATTATAATAAATATGTTAAATATAGGAAAAGACTGACAAAATGGTTGAAAGGATTAATAATTTTAGCAGGAAATTAGAATCTATAAAATCAGATAGATCTTCTACAAGGCATACTTTGTTTTATTGCACTTCACTTTATTGTGCTTCACAGATATTGTTTTCTTACAATTTGAAGGTTTGTGGCAACCCTGCATTCAGCAAGTCTATTGGCACAATTTTTCCAATAGCATTATCGTTTTTGTTTTGTTTTTTTTTGTGTGGTATGCGGGCCTCTCACTGTTGTGGCCTCTCCCATTGCAGAGCACAGGCTCCGGACGCGCAGGCTCAGCGGCCATGGCTCACGGGCCCAGCCGTTCCGCAGCATGTGGGATCTTCCCGGACCAGGGCACGAACCCGTGTCCCCTGCATCAGCAGGCGGACTTCCAACCACTGCACCACCAGGGAAACCCAGCATTATCTTTTAATTAAGGTATGTACATTGTTTTTTAAGGCATAATGCTATTGCACACTTAATAGACTTCTGTATGGTGTAAACATACCTTTATATGCACTTGGAAACCAAAAAACTGTGTGACTTGCCTTAATGTGATATTCACTTTATTGTGGTGGTCTGGAACTGAGCCTGCAATATCTCTGAGGTATGCCTGTATCTGAAATTAAAAACTAAGTGGATGAACTTAAGAGCAGTCAAGATACAGCAGGAAAATATCAACAAGAGAACACTCAAACTGAAAATCAAAGAGAAAAGGGAAAGAAGATGATGAAACAGAGTGTAAGAGACATGTAGGATACAGTAAAACAATCTAATGTATATGTAGTCTGAATTTCAGAAGGAGAGAAGAAAGAGAACAAGGCAGAAGCATTATTTGAAGATTTAATAGTCAGTAATCAACCCATAGGTTTAAGAATCTCAGAGAACCCCAACCAGGTAAATACAAAGAAAATCACACATAGGCATATGATAATCAAACTGCAGAAAACAAAAGATAAAGATAAGATCTCAAAATTACCTGGTTAAAGGAGACACCTTACTCTCAGGGGGACAATAGTAAGAATCAAAGATGACTTTTCAGCAAAAGCCATGGATGTAGAGAACAATGGAATGATCTATTTAAAGAGCTGAAGGTAAAAAGCTACTAACCTACAATTCAATACCTGGAGAAAATTTTATCTTTCAAAAACGAAGGGAAATTAGAAGCAAAAGATGGAATTAATTTATTTCCAGTAGATATGCACTACAACGAATGAAGTTCATCGGCTTGAAGGATATATGTACAGATTTATTAAGTTGTCACTTGAGATTTGTTAACTTTACTGTATTTAAATTTTTTAAATATATAATAAATGAAGTTGACCCTCAAAATTAGAAAATTCTCAGCCTCTCTTCCCATTTCAGGACTTCAAACCATCCACAATGTTGTTTATTTTCCTATGTAATTGGAAAAGCAAGTGTCTTCAATAAATGCCTTGAATAGGAATTCTGCACATCAATTAAAACAGTGAAAGAACAGCAAGGAAATGATGACAAATATATGAAATGAACTATGACCTCATTGATTTACTGACTTTTAACCTTCCTTTGCTCAGAATCCTGAAATTGATTAATTCTGGTTATTTTCAAAGAGGTTGCTGTCCTTTCTGCCTTCCAATATAATCTTTGAAGAAGTATCTGCTTATTGGGTCCTCAACTGCTATACCACAAAATAACCTCCAATGGATTCTAAAGCATGTATTGAATTATGTGTGATCCCATACAACGTAGTTATGAATTATATCCTATCTTGGGTATTTCCCTGTTTATTTCCTATCTTGCCTTCTCAAGTTTCTTGGGAGCAGATTAATAAAGATATTTTCTAACTGTAGGCCTTTTTTTTTTTTTTTTTTTGTGGTACGCGGCAGAGGAAGGCTGAGTTATGACCCCAAATTTGCCACAGGTGTTGTCAATATCTCGCCTGAGAGAAAGATGTCACAACAGTTACCTAGCAAAGTCTGTGGTCAACAACCATTCAACACAAATTTTAACCTGTAGCTGCTCAGTAAACACTATTTGGTTAACTGTCTCCAAATATATAGAAATGAAAAGACTAGCAATTAAATATACCTATGGGTTAAATTTTTTTTTTTTTTTTTTTTTGCAGTACACGGGCCTCTCACTGTTGCGGCCTCTCCCGTTGCGGAGCTCCGGACGCGCAGGCTCAGCGGCCATGGCTCACGGGCCCAGCCGCTCGGCGGCGTGTGGGATCTTCCCGGACCGGGGCACGAACCCGCGTCCCCCGCATCGGCAGGCGGACTCTCAGCCACTGCGCCACCAGGGAAGCCCACTGTAAGCTTTTTCTGCTTCCTTGGTATATACTTATCTCTGAGATATACTGCCCTTCCCCAAGATTTTTCCTGAATTTCCCTACATTTATATAGGGGGGTCTGCATTGCCAGTCATATATACTGGCATACAAACTATCCAGCTAAGACTCTGAATCGAGATTTATAATTTCTCCTCCTTCTATCCCATGGCTATGCTAAAATTCTGTTCACATTTATCACTACCTCACATATGTACCTTACGAACTCCATCGCTTTTAGCCCCTGGTTTATTTTTGTAACTTTAGATATATGTCGTTATAGACCCACTTGCTACATATTTAGTTACCACAAAGATATTGCTGAAGGTAGTCTTCTTCAATTTTAGTCAAGTCTAAAAAACTGTGCAAGTTTTAATTCTCTGCACAAGATTATACACATCACAGATTCAGGTGTGGAAACAGAGGAGATCTTGAAAAAAAAAATCTTTATTCAAGGATTTATAGATAGTACCCAGCATTCAAGGTAGTGATGCTCTGGATTCTCATAAGCCTTGAAATCAGCATTTTAAACCAAGTTTACCAAAATCTCCAAGGAGCAATAGGCCTCAGATGACATCTCAGATGTAAATAAATCTAATTAGTAATGTGCAGTAAATTAGTAATTAGAAAGTACGTATTAATAATGTACGGTCAATTCATATTTAGTAAACACTTATTAGCGATGTGTAGTAAATTAGTAATCAGTAGTAAATACTTTTGAGTAACGTGTGATAAGTGTGGCTCACAGGAGACTGCTAGGTGGCTTGTTCCTCCTGTTTCTTTCCTAGTACTCCTGGGACTATCAAGAAATGGGGCAAGCATCCTTTCTATAAACTCATACTAAAAGTTCAATTAACCCAAAATGCTATATGAATTTTTTCCTTTATCCTTTAACATTTAAACATGGTAATAAAAAAAAATTCCCATGCTCCTGAGGAAAACATTTAGTGTGAATCAGCAAAAACATCTATCGATCATCGGAACGTCAGAGTTTCTCTTTCAGCTCCTCCTCAGTTTAACCACAGCCTTTATTCTGTGTCAGTTCTGGTCTCACCTTCGGCCCCTCAGGCTGCCCTATTTTCAAGTTCTGACTTTGGAGAAGCTACAAGATCATGAAGCAGTTACTCTCCTGCCTAACTCTCCTCTGGCACACTCATGTTGCCAAGAGGAAGGAATTCACTGTCTACCAGTTATATCATCTCATTTCCCTTCTAAGATCCTTGTCAGATTTCCTTTCTTGAGCAGAGTCATTTCCCATATCCATGAGGTCTTTTGAGGGAAATCTTTAGTCCTCTGAGCCCTACACATTCGATGTTACTTCTTGGCATTACAGCCTTGTTAGAAAAACAGGCACTTCTTGAAGGTAGAGCCAAATCTAAATGAGACAATATACTCATTTTTTAAAAATTGGAAAATTGAAAAAATGATTTTAGAACCAAACCAGCCTGGGTTCAAATTCTGACTCTGCCACTTAATACTACAGAGACTTAAAGGAAGCTT
Organism: Delphinapterus leucas; assembly: GCF_059928025.1. NCBI lineage: Eukaryota > Metazoa > Chordata > Mammalia > Artiodactyla > Monodontidae > Delphinapterus > Delphinapterus leucas. The sequence goes on from NC_143130.1 coordinate 134,812,753, forward strand.
GGCATAACTTCTCTGAATTTATTTCTGTCAAGAGGAATAATAAAATCCACTTTGCAATGCTGTTGTATTGTAAGAATCAGGGATAATTTTTGTAAGATGCTAGGATAGTGCCTGGACAACACAGGTGCTCAATCAATGGTGACTTGTTATTCTTGGAGTAGCTTCTCTAATATAAGGGAGAGAATATCCTGATATAAGACACACGACTATGTTGGCTTCTGTGGAAACAAAGGGTCACCTAACAAAGTGGGTATCTAGCTTTGTACCATAAGCATGCAATAAATTCTACTGAATGAATGGTAAAAGACACTGTTTCCCATTAATACTAGAAGAAGGATAGCTTTCCTTTTCCCTAAACAGCTCATGAAAGTCATTGTTTTCAAGTGTTCATTGTGCTCTGGTATTCTCAGCTATAAAACGCTGTGTGCAACAAGTAATACACTTTTAGCTGCAGACGACCAAATCGAAGCTATTAACTAGAATGTCAGGGCTTCGATTGTACCATGATAAATGGTGCTTATAACATGACCTTGGTGACTGAAAGATCTGGAAGTATCTTCTGAATCTTCAAAGACTAAATTGATTCAGTATGATTTTTCTATTGAAAATATTTGTGGTGTTCAAAATCTTTGAAATTGATAACCTAGGGAAGCTCCGTAAGGAAAGGCCAGGGTGTTGTTGGTTATAGTCTATCTATTTATACAATGCCTAGAGAAGAGGAGCTCAATAAATACTTGTTGAACTTTTTTTAAAAAAAAAAGGGGGGGAGTACAAACTGGTAAGGTATGTAGCATACATGGCAAGTCAATATTCTAACTAGGGATTTAATTAATAAGAACATCATATTGCTAAACCACAAGAGAAAACACAGGCATCATTAAAGGTTAGGTGCCTTAATATTATTATTTATAGCAGAATTTCTTTACAAAATGGAATTTCTCTAGCTTTGCAGCCTAGTGAGTCACCTTATTATTTTCTCATCTGTATGAACAGTGATTTCTAAAGATAGATAAAGAGATGGGTTTCCTAAACTTGCAGACATTCCCCCAAATTTGGCAATGTTAATTTCAAAATATCAGCACTTTAAAAAATTGTATGTTGACTCCACACTGATTTTTACACACCAGATTTAGACTTTAGAGCACTAGCTAATGCCAGTATTCAAGCCATTATTTTTATAGCTGCCTGTCAGACAACAATTGAATTTTGGCATCATGACTTTATTTATCCCAAAGCAGTTTGTATTATTGAATATTAAATATATATATTTTACAATGTTTTCATTACAGTTCTATAAAAATGTTGCTACTAGTAACAAACATAGTTCTGATATACTTCATACCACTGAAACAAAGAAAATAATTATTAGGTAATCCAAACCAGAAAATATTAATCTCCAATTAGAAGTTTATTTAATTCAAGTTGGTCAGAGATGAGAGATATAAAATATTGCAAATACATCATCAAAGATAAGCTCTAAATAAATGGTCAAATATAATTGTGAATTTGTAATCTTTTATAGATTCCTCCTTATTACATATGTCTATATACATATACCACTTTTCAGAAGTATATTTTTGTAAAACAGGATGAAATCAGCTGTAATGAAACAAGGAAGTTGCAGGTGCAATAGCAAAAAAAGAAGACTTTAGAAACTTTTAGCTATTTGTCCACTTTTCCATAAATTTTTTTTGGTAGCCTTTGCTTAAAATATTGGCATATTCCATTTGGAACATACTTCTATTCTCTTTCTTCCACTCAGGTGGAAACAAAGCGAGGTTTCTTAAATCTCAACGAGATTATGATGATTTTTTAAATGCAAAATCAAGCCTCAACCCTGAAGATCCGCCTTGCTGAAGCTAATGGCAAAGTGAAGACAATTTAAGAAAAGAGAAGGCAGCAAAGTGACAGATGTTGAAAAGAAATGACTAGCTTTCATACCTAATCCATTACTTCACCCCTTATGTCAAAAGCCACGCTGACAATCTCCCTTAGCCGGCATTGTTCTTCCGCCAACCCTGGGTTCCTGCCCATCTCCGCAGGCACATGCGCTCTGCCTCCTCCCGGGCGCCTCACGGGACAGGTTGCTGGTTCCCGCACTGCCCCACAAGGCGCCGCCCACGCCTTCTTTGTCTTTCCTGGCAATCTGCTGAGAAAGGAGAAGAGATTCTTCCCCCAACCTGATGTTTTATTTTCCCATTTCTCTTTTGGATCTACATCTTTCATATTTGCTAAATATTTGCTAAACTTACTCTGACATGCTTTGTGTGAATTTTTGTTTGGAACCAGACACATCAAATTTAACCTAGCGTTCCTGGGAAAATCATAAAATGGCTGTTTCAATGGATTTTTTTACTGAATTAGTACATACAACATCTGTTTCATAGTTACTATAATAAATGATGTTTCACTTCTCAAGACTGTTATAAAAATAATTGATTTTGACATTAGCCCATCTATTTAATACGGTCTATAAAATGTTCAAAAAATTCCAGATAATGTGATGGCCTAACAAAGGAGCCAATCTGCTAGCTGGATGAGGATGTTGGAACTCTGTCTGGGGGGCTCTACAGAAGCACAGTTACAAAGGCTGTAGGATGGTGTCAGCTGTCTAGTGCCAGTGTTTGTTTATCCATCCAGCATAGCTTAGGGTAAAAGTCCTGTATTTGTTTCTATGGTTATAAACGGTCCCACCCTTCTGGACATTTACATTGAAGCAGTCAGCCAGCCAGCCAGTTGTACAAAAAAGGGTCTGGGAATAATTAAAATGAGAGTTATAAAAAAATTCTTGCCATTGTACCATTTCTTTGTCAGATTCTAACAAAACCAACATATCTGAGACAAGACTAAGATATCTGAAAATGCTGAGGCTATACCAGCCAACATAAGAACAGTATAGTAATTATTTATGGCTGTTAAAGGTGCATGGATCAGTATCTCTCCCAGGAATGCAAACAAGTACACAAGAGCCTGGCCCACTAAGGGCTAGCCCAATGGGGCCTGGATTGTGTGAGGAACCCTGGAGGACCCTGGGAAAGAACTCTTTCTAAGGGGAGAAAGGGTCAACCACATGAGTTTGTTCCAGTACCAGTGCCTCAGTAGTCAGAGGAGTTGGGGACGGTAAGAAGAGCAAAGCATTTGTCACTCGGATTTGTCTTTCAATGTCCTCTTCAAGAACTGGCTGTGTGGAAGCTGCCAAAGAAGGTGGAAGCAAGCCTGTGTGACATTTGGGAACTGTGAGCTTCTTGACTGACACACAGTGGCTCAAAGACCTGCTGGTGGCGGCTGCACCAGCATCAGAAGGTCCAGGGGCCCCTTTGGTAAGAAGAGAGGGACAGGGGGACCTTAGCTGGTGCCTCAATATGGCCCCACCACCAGTGTTGTAGCAGAATAATTTACTGAATTTCACTTCTATTTTGTGTTGGGAAAGGATGAAGGGGTGGTTGTAGTTCTGAGGAAATCAAGAGCTTGAGCCTCACTCAGTCTTCATAGAAAGGCTGAACCAAGAGCCCAGGGCTCCAAGACTTGCCTGGGGACCCAGCAGAGCCATCCGTTTTATGGAGCCACACAGGCTTGGGCAATGCGCATATCAGCGGGCCTTTCCCAAATACTGGGGGCCACACACAAATCCTAACTTCCCCTGAACCCCAACAATGACAGATTGTGCACTGCAGTCTGGCAGGATGGGAGCTATAAACATATTTAATTCTATCTGGAAAAAATTTATCAAATGTACCGTTTCTCATGTTACAGTATTGTGGTGGAATCACATCCATGCCTACTGTATTGGAGGGAAAAAAGAACTTCTATCTATGACTGCTAAGACCCCATTTTCATTCCCAGGTTAAAGAAAAAAGGGTTACGAAACCAAATGCTGAGAAGTTGCTAGATTTACTGGGGTCACCGTCTTTGGCTAATGTCAAACACCTACAACTTGCATAGAGTAAGTGTTAGAAAAGAAGTATGTGTTTCAAGGAGAAGAAAAAACATATGGCGTTACTCTGGCCCAGTTACAAGCTCTAATTTCTAAATAGAAATCTCCTTTATTTATCTGGGAAATTGTTGATAAAATGGCAGCAGTAAGCCCAGGCTTCAGTCTCATCTCATCCATTCAGGAGGTGTACTCCTGTTTCGCTCATGCTGACAACATGCCCATCCGCATTCATGTCAACTGTATCTGCTCTGTGAGCTCCAGTGTCCATCGGGGGCATCATGCACTATTAAGAAGGCCTCCACACTACTGCCTTGCAGTCACCACCGTTCTGATCTGACGTGATGACAGTGAGGATGGAAGTCAGATATTTACCAATGCTAGGTTAGTCTTGAAATGTCTGTCCGGAGATGTGAGGATCTGGGGTAGAGGGGAAAGGAATACAAAGTGATATTTACACAGATCACACTTAGTTACCACGAGCATCAAGCAGTTTTGGTGAATGGCCTTGAGGGCCAAGTCTAGAATCAGAGTGGGATGATCCATGGGGCACAAAAAGAGCATATTAGACTTTCTGTTTGTATGTCTATCTTACTTATATAATTCTCAATCATTTTAAATATATGGATTGACACTGGTGCCCACACTCTGTATCAGACAGCCACATGCCGTAAACAGAAGATAAGGTAGATATTACAAAACGCAGAGAGGCTCCTGGCATAGCTCTTACTTGTGAGTTTGTTTTCAGTATATTGAGATTTATCACTGTGCCCAGTTCAGTGAATTTATAGATTATCTCGTCTAATTCACACAATAGACACAAGGATTAAAAATATTCTTAAAATGAATTCTCATATTAAAGTATTCTCAATAATGCAAATATGTATAAACAATAAGAGACTGGAAGAACTGGCATGTCACCTTCCCTCAGTTATGAAATGAAAACAAGGAACTTATATATAAAATATATATATATATATCCCCAGAAGTTCTTTGGAATTATTAAAGACAGTATTTGAAATTACAACTTCATAGTCACTCTAGTTAAAGTTGAACTTTGTACTAAAAATATAAAATTACTTAGGACATTAACAAATAACGTTCAGAAGTATCACTGTCAGCAACAAAGAATCTAGAATATTATTAATAACATACATTATTGTGAGAGAAAATATTTTTGTGCTATTAATTTTAGAAGTAATTACAATTCCTTTCTTCTTTCTAATATATAATGTCCATATGAGGGCATGAGGGAGAAAGTTTTACTACTATATGTGGATCAGTGAAGTTCAGAGACTACTCTTGGTATAAATCCAGATCAGGAATATACACAAAAATATTTCACAGCGGGCCCTACAGTCTTCCCCTGCAACCGTATTTAAATCTTTTCCCAAAATTAGGCCCTAAATATTTAATTAAAGAAAGGATTCTGAAACTAACAATAAAATTTTACAACCACTGTGCTAGACAATCTTATACTTTAACCTATGATACACAGGAAAAAAAATCCACCCATTTTAGAAATATTCTCCTAATCTTTGTTTATTCACTGGAAACATATAAACCTGTTATAGCTTTACGTCAACATAATTGCCAACATTCTACCAATTCCTCCATGGAAGCTCAAGAAAGATACGTTCAGGGAGATCCATGGGGAACACTGGTTTATTGTCCACAAGTGACCACAATACAAGTTCATGTACTGAGATGTAGCATACATTTTATTGAACCATTTTGAACCTTACTAGCTAAGTTAGCTCACAGCTTGATACACTCTTTTTTTCTTTAACATCTTTATTGGAGTATAACTGCTTTAAAATGGTGTGTTAGTTTCTTCAGTATAACAAAGTAAATCATATATACATATACATACATCCTCATATCTCCTCCCTCTTGCGTTTCCCTCCCCCCTCCCTATCCCACCTATCCCACACAAAGCACCAAGCTGATCTTCCTGAGCTATGCGGCTGCTTCCCACTAGCTATCTTTTTTACAATTGGTAGTGTATATATGTCCATGCCACTCTCTCACTTCGTCCCAGCTTACCCTTTCCCCTCCCCATGTCCTCAAGTCCATTCTCTATGTCTGCGTCTTTATTCCTGTCCCATGCCTAGGTTCTTCAGAACCTTTTTTATTTTGGATTCCATATATATGTGTTAGCATATGGTATTTGTCTTTCTCTTTCTGACTTACTCACTCTGTATGACAGGCTCTAGGTCCATCCACCTACTACAAATAACTCAATTTCATTTCTTTTTATGGCTAATATTCCACTGTATATATGTACCACACATTCTTTACCCATTCATTTGTCAAGGGACACTTAGTTGCTTCCATGTCCTGGCTACTGTAAATAGAGCTGCAATGAACACTATGGTACATGACTCTTGAATTGGTTTTCTCTAGGTATATGCCCAGTAGTGGGTTTGCTGGGTCGTGTGGTAGCTCTATTTTTAGTTCTTAAGGAACCTCCATACTGTTCTCCATAGTGGCTGTATCAATTTACATTCCCACCAACAGTGCAAGAGGGTTCCCTTTCCTCCACACCCTCTCCAGCATTTATTGTTTGTAGATTTTTTGATGATGGCCATTCTGACCGGTGTGAGGTGATACTTCATTGTAGTTTATTTTTTTTTTTTGCGGTACGCGGGCCTCTCACTGTTGTGGCCTCTTCCGTTGCAGAGCACAGGCTCCGGACGTGCAGGCTCAGTGGCCATGGCTCATGGGCCCAGCCGCTCCGTGGCATGTGGGATCTTCCCGCACCGGGGCACGAACCCGTGTCCCCTGCATCAGCAGGCGGATTCTCAACACTGCACCACCAGGGAAGCCCCTCCCTTTCATCACTTTAAATATATCCTGCCACTCCCTTCTCGCTTGCAGACCTTCTGCTGAAAGATCAGGTGTTAACCTTATGGGGATTCCCTTCTAGGTTATTTGTTGCTTTTCCCTTGCTGCTTTTAATATTTTTTCTTTGAATTTTAACTTTTGATAGTTTGATTAATATGTGTCTTGGCATGTTTCTCCTTGGATTTATCCTGTATGGGACTCTCTGCGCTTCCTGGACTTGACTGTCTACTTCCTTACCCATATTTGGGAAGTTTTCAACTATAATCTCTTCAAATATTTTCTCAGTCCCTTTTTTTTCTCTTCTTCTTCTGGGACCCCGATAATTCGAATGCTGTTGTGTTTAATGTTGTCCCAGAGGTCTCTAAGATGGTATTCAGGTCTTTTCATTCTTTTTTCTTTATTCTGCTCTGCAGTAGTTATTTCCACTAGTTTATCTTCCAGGTCACTTATCCGTTCTTCTGCCTCTGTTATTCTGCTATTGATCCCATCTAGAGTATTTTTAATTTCATTTATTGTGTTGTTCATCGTTGCTTGTTTCATCTTTAGTTCTTCTAGGTCCTTGTTAAATGTTTCTTATAGTTTCTCCATTAAATTTCCAACATTTTGGATCATCTTTACTATCATTATTCTGAATTCTTTTTCAGGTAGACTGCCTATTTCCTCTTCATTTGTTAGGTCTGCTGGGTTTTTATGTTGCTCCTTCATCTGCTGCGTATTTCTCTGTCTTCTCATTTTACTTAACTTACTGTGTTTGGGGTCTCCATTTCGCACGCTTCAGGTTCATAGTTCCTGGTGTTTTTGGTGTCTGCCCCCAGTGGCTAAGTTTCGTTCAGTGGGTTGTGTAGGCTTCCTGTGGGAGGGGAATGGTGCCTGTGTTCTGGTGGATGAAGCTGGATCTTTTCTTTCTGGTGGGCAGGGCCACGTCCAGTGGTGTGTTTTGGGGTGTCTGTGAACTTATTATGATTTTAGGCAGCCTCTCTGCTAATGGGTGGGTTTTTGTTCCTTTCTTGCTAGTTGTTTGGCATAGGGTGTCCAGCACTGTAGTTTGCTGGTCATTGAGTGGTGGTGGGTCTTAGCATTGAGATGTAGATCTCTGGGATAACTTTCACCATTTGATATTATGTGGGGCCGGAAGGTCTCTGGTGGACCAATGTCCTGAACTCAGCTCTCCCACCTCAGAGGCTCAGGCCTGGCACCTGGCCGCGGCACCAAGACCCTGTCAGCCACACAGCTCAGAAGAAAAGGGAGGGAGAGAGAGAGAGAGAGAGAGAGATGGAGAGAGGGAGGGAGGGAGGGAGAGAGGGAGGGAGGGAGGGAGAGAGGGAGGGAGGGAGAAAGAATAAAATAAAATAAAGTTATTAAAATAGAAAAAAATTATTAAAAATGAAAAAATAAAGAGAGAAAGGAGAGAGCAATGAAACCAAAAAACAAATCCACCAATGATAACAAGTGCTAAAAATTATACTAAATAAAAAAGCAAAAACAAAAAAACAACAGACAGAACCCTAGGACAAATGGCAAAAGCAAAGCTATAAAGACAAAATCACACAAGAAAGCATACACATACACACTCACAAAGAGAGAAAAAGGCACTAAAAGAATAAAAATAAATAAATAAATATATATATAAATAAAATAAAAAAAGAAAGAGAGCAACCAAATCACTAAATAAATCTACCAGTGACAATAAGCTCTAAATACTAAACTAAGATAAACCTAAAACCAGAAACAAATTAGATGCAGAAAGTAAATCCCAAGTCTACAGTTGTTCCCAAAGTCCACCTCCTTAATTTGGGATGATTCGTTGTCTATTCATGTATTCCACAGATGCAGGGTACATCAAGTTGATTGTGGAGCTTTAATCCGCTGCTTCTGAGGCTGCTGGGAGAGATTTCCCTTTCTCTTCTTTGTTCGCACAGCTCCCAGGGCTCAGCTTTGGATTTGGCCCCGCCTCTGCATGTAGGTTGCCTGAGGGCGTCTGTTCTTCGCTCAAACAGGACGGGGTTAAAGGAGCCGCTGATTAGGGGGCTCTGGCTCCCTCAGGCCAAAGGGAGGGTGGAGTACGGATGTGGGGCGAGCCTGCGGCGGCAGAGGCCGGCATGACGTTGCACCAGCCTGAGGTGCTCCGTGTGTTCTCCTGGGGAAGTTGTCCCTGCATCAAGGGACCCTGGCAGTGGCGGGCTGCACAGGCTCCCGAGAGGGGAGGTGTGGATAGTGACCTGTGCTCGCACACAGGCTTCTTGGTGGCTGCAGCATCAGCCTTAGTGTCTCATGCCCGTCTCTGGAGCTCGTTTAAGCAGTGCTCTGAATCCCCTCTCCTTGTGCACCCCGAAACAATGGTCTCTTGCCTCTTAGGCAGGTCCAGACTTTTTCCCGGACTCCCTCCTGACTAGCTGTGGCGCACTAGCCCCTTCAGGCTGTGTTCACACAGCCAACCCCAGTCCTCTCCCTGGGATCTGACCTCTGAAGCCTGAGCCTCAGCTTCCAGCCCCCGCCCGCCTCGGCGGGTGAGCAGACAAGCCACTCGGGCTGGTGAGTGCTGGTTGGCACCAATCCTGTGTGCGGGAATCTCTCCACTTTGCCCTCTGTACCCCTGTTGCTTCACTTTCCTCCGTGGCTCCAAAGCTTCCCCCCTGCCTCTCGCAGTCTCCGCCCGTGAAGGGGCTTCCTAGTGTGTGGAAACTTTTCGTCCTTCACAGCTCCCTCCCACTAGTGCAGGTTCCGTCCCTATTCTTTTGTCTCTGCTGTTTCTTTTTTCTTTTGCCCTACCCAGGTACGTGGGGAGTTTCTTGCCTTTTGAGTAGTCTGAGGTCTTCTGCCAGCATTCAGTAGGTGTGCTGTAGGAGTTGTTCCACATGTAGATGTAGTTTTGATGTATTTGTGGAGAGGTAGGTGATCTCCATGTCTTACTCCACTGCCATCTTGAAGGAGCCCCCCTCAGCTAGATATACTTTTAAAGCCAAGATAAAAATTAATTGTGCCCTTAGTATTTCAGTCTCATTCTTTAAGATGCTAGACAACCAGTTATTCAGAAACAAAATCTGAATTCTTTCTACTCTTTTTTTTTTTTTTTTTTTTGTGGTACGGCGGGCCTCTCACTGCCGTGGCCTCTCCCGTTGTGGAGCACTGGCTCCGGACGCGCAGGCTCAGCGGCCATGGCTCACGGGCCCAGCCGCTCTGCGGCATGTGGGATCCTCCCGGACCGGGGCACGAACCCGTGTCCCCTGCATCGGCAGGCGGACTCTCAGCCACTGCACCACCAGGGAAGCCCTCTACTCTTCTGTATGCTTGAAAATGTTCATAAGATTCTCTTGAAAAATAGGTTTTTTCTCTGGCTTAAATGTGGAAACATAATTTAATGTTTAATGTGTGAAAATCTTATCAGAGAAGAGTATAAATTAGAAATGCAGATGTTGATAATGATCCTTTACTTTAAACTTGCTGCTCCTATTTGTATCATTATAGCCCCTGTGCATGTGGAAAAACGCATCTGAGATTTAAAAAGCAGAAGATGCTTCAAGTGTGATAGCCGCCCTCTATATGTTAATGACAATAATTATAAAAATTACGATGGGACAAATTATTAAATTTTAACCAAACTTAGGTGGAAACAAAGAATTTGACAGATGGAACTCATCCTACCTCTTGTTTTACAAAAGAGGGGGCAGAGCCCCAGAGAGACCCAGTGACGCCTGTGTAGGCTTGTGCCCAGAGCCCAGTGCAGTGGTTTTTCCATCACGTCATATTGCTTTGGTACTCTCTGGGAATGGAGATATCTATCAATCAATCGATCAATATGGCATTAAAAATAAAATTAAATCAAACAATTTCTTTTTTTCACTGACATGGCCCTTCTCTCCTCATATTTCCTCCTGATAAGGGACAGCAACGTCATGAGACAATAATCAAGATGGCATTTTTTTTTATGAGACTGTGATATTTCATAAAGATTGACGTCTCGATTGCTTGAAGCCCAGATCCTCTCATTTGTGGTGCATGCCGACTTGCTACACCTTCTCTTTTATTTGTCCTGGTTTTATGCCTGCTCTGTGAGTCAAGCTTGCACTCACTTGATTCCCATTTATTAAGCACCTTAGTGGTGCCAGAAGCTGGGGATTCATGGGAGGAATGGAACCCAGCTTCTCGAGGATCCAGAGATCCAGAGGATCCAGATGGAACCAGATCCTCGAGGATCTCCATCAGGTGGACGGGGAAGGAACGGTCACCTCCTTCCCTCGCACTCCTGTTCCCACGGTGCTGAGGGTCTCCAACTGCAGAACAACGAATCCTGCCAGGTTGCACCTGGCTGATAATCTGGCATCCTTCAAAGTGATATTCTTCAAATATCTTTCCCAAGTTACTTAGAGGAGCAGCTAAGTACAAGAGAAAGGAAGACAAAGAAGACTGGCATCCCTGTTCAGTGTTGCATCTGGGGTTGCAGGAATGTCAGGCACACTTGCTATATGGAGGACAGAGTAGGATGGGTGTGGAGCCACCACTAACATCTATATTTTGTCAGGCCTTTAATTCGAGGAACATTTTCTCTCTGAGGGTGTGTCATATCTGATTCTGTGATGGGCAACGTCATAACAGGGTTCTGTTCTATCTTCTCTCATTTCAGTTCTTTTCCCATTATACAGAATTCTTCCACGTCTCTAGAACTTAAATATCTTGAGCTCTTCAGATTCTGGCTCCCTGGCATGAAGGCACTGCAAAATAGCTACTAGGTCCTTGATTCTCACAGAAATCTGGCATACACTTACGGCAAGCTATTTGATCTGCTCTAAACAGGTCAAAATAAAAACGATTGATCTGTAATCTCTTTCTAACCATTCAAATGTTTGGTCTGACGGGTGTGCTTAGGTCGTTTTGGGCCCCACAGGATGTTAGACCTTTTTTCTTTTTACCATATTAGAGCTAATATGTCCTCAGAGGGCCCGGGACTTCCTTACCCCTCCCACATTCCCCACGCTCCCCTCCTGCTTCCTAGAGATGTAAGTGTTCTTCTTTCTGCTGCACCCAATCCCTTCCATAACACAGGGCAGATGTCTCACAAAGATCAAACTGATAAAGTACAAAAGGTGACTGTGAGAAGAAAATTCCATAAATATCTATAGGGCAATAGGACTATGAACAATAGGCTTCATGCGCATGTAATAACATGACTGTGTGTCTTTTGTGAAGCTCTCTGAGGACTTTATGTACTAGTCTGTATTATTAGCCTACTTTACAGGTGGAGACCTTGACACATGGAGAGACATACACCCCCGAGGTCATACACTGAGTCAAGAGTATAGCAGCACACAGAGCAGTAAGCAGCCATCCTATAAAGCTACACTTACACCAAGTGTGTTTTGAGAGAAGAGCAAAGCTTATGAATGAAAACAAAGCTATTGTATTGTACCTATTTCTCCCATTCCAGACAAAGGTCTGAGACAAAAGAGAGAAGAGGGAGAGAAAAAAGAAAGCAACGTTAGGATTTACAGTGTATGATGGGAGAGAAAGATATTTAGTCCAACATTTAGTTTTAAAACATTTTTAGTCTATAACTATGCAAATAATTCCATGAAACAAAGTAAACATTATATATCAATAGTTTAACATCAACTTCGCTTTTCTCCCCCAATTTAAAACCTGCACAACCCCACTGTCTCCACCAAACCCATTACACGCCAGGTATGGCACCATGCTTTGCATGTGTTGACAGCTCACTTCTTTTTATACTGCCTGGCATGTCATACTCACTCAAAGAGCTATTGAATGGATAGAGAGATAGATATTAATACCTATCTTAATATTAATACCTTTGTAGCCATGAATGATGTCAGCAAAGAACAATTAATTTGGACAGAGTCACAAATTAGTTCATGGCAGAGCTGGGATTTTTTTTTTTTTTTTTTTTTTGCGGTACGCGGGCCTCTCACTGTTGTGGCCTCTCCCGTTGCGGAGCACAGGCTCCGGACGCGCAGGCTCAGCGGCCATGGCTCACGGGCTCAGTCGCTCCGCGGCATGTGGGATCTTCCCGGACCGGGGCACGAACCCGCGTCCCCTGCATCGGCAGGCGGACTCTCAACCACTGCGCCACCAGGGGAGCCCCAGAGCTGGGATTTTTAACTCTCCTTCCAACTCCCCCAAGCGAAATGGCTGGCTTATCAAGGTATTTCAACCACGTAAGTAATCTTAGAAGATATCCAGCAAATATAACGTTCTCTACATTGTCACATTTCCAGCAGCGTTCAACTGTCTTAGGATCTTTCTACTATCCCACACTGTCTAGGTCAACCTTCAATCACTCAACTCATAAAACAATGGTTCATGTCACTAGTTTAGCAATGATACAGCATTTCATTGTGACGGCACTAGTGCTATTACTTCGTTTAGTGTATTTTGTAACCTCAGTTCAATTTGAGGTTCGTTGAGGGCAAAGGTGTTGTGCTTTCTACATTTTTGCATTACCCTCAGCATCTTGCTACACAGTATTTAACAGTTAGCATTTTTAGCAAACTGATTACAATGAAAGGACATTATTGGTGCCACTCTGTGACTGGACATCAAGAGACACTGAGGAAAAACTAAAAGCTGGTCTTCTGAGAAGATAAACCAAATTGATAAACCATTGGCCAGACTCATCTAGAAAAAAAGGGAGAAGACTCAAATCAATAGAATTACAAATGAAAAAAGAGAAGTAACAACTGACACTGCAGAAATACAAAGGATCATGAGAGATTACTACAAGCAACTCTATGACAATAAAACAGACAACCAGGAAGAAATGGACAAATTCTTAGAAAAGCACAACCTTCCCAGACTGAACCAGGAAGAAATAGAAAATATAAACACACCAATCACAAGCACTGAAATTCAAACTGTGATTTAAAATATTCCAGCAAACAAAAGCCCAGGAGAGATGGCTTTACAGGTGAATTCTATCAAACATTTAGAGAAGAGTTAACCCCATCCTTCTCAAACTCTTCCAAAATATAGCAGAAGGAAGAATACTCCCAAACTCATTCTACGAGGCCACCACCACCCTGATACCAAAGCCAGAAAAGACGCCACAAAAAAGAAAACTACAGGCCAATATCACTGATGAACACAGATGCAAAAATCCTCAATAAAATACTAGCAAACAGAATCCAACAGCACATTAAAAGGATCATACACCATGATCAGGTGGGGTTTATTCCAGGAATGCAAGTACTCTTCAATATACGCAAATCAATGTGATACACCATATTAACAAACGGAAGAATAAAAACCATATGATCATCTCAATAGATGCAGAAAAAGCTTTTGACAAAATTCAACACCCATCTATGATAAAAACCCTCCAGAAAGTAGGCATAGAGGGAACTTACCTCAACATAATAAAGGCCATATATGACAAACCCACAGCTAACATCGTTCTCAATGGTGAAAACTGAAACCATTTCCTCTAACATCAGGAACAAGACAAGGTTGCCACACTCACCACTATTCTTCAACATAATTTTGGAAGTTTGAGCCACAGCAATCAGAGAACAAAAAGAAATAAAAGGAATCCAAATTGGAAAAGAAGAAGTAAAACTGTCACTGTTTGCAGATGACATGATACTATACATAGAAAATCCGAAAGATGCCGCCAGAAAACTACTAGAGCTAATCAACAAATTTGGTAAAGTAGCAGGATACAAAATTAATGCACAGAAATCTCTGGCATTCCTATACACTAATGATGAAAAATCTGAAAGTGAAATTAAGGAACACTCCCATTTACCACTGCAACCAAAAGAATGAAACACCTAGGAATAAGCCTAGCTAAGGAGACAAAAGACCTGTATGCAGAAAATTATAAGACACTGATGAAAGAAATTAAAGATGATACAAAGAGATGGAGAGATATACCATGTTCTTGGATTGGAAGAATCAACATTATGAAAATGACTATACTACCCAAAGCAATCTACAGATTCAGTGCAATCCCTATCAAACTACCAATGGCATTTTTCACAGAACTAGAACAAAAAATTTCATGATTTGTATGGAAACACAAAAGACCCCGAATAGCCAAAGCAATCTTGAGAACGAAAAACGGAGCTGGAGGAATCAGGCTCCCTGACTTCAGACTGTACTACAAATCTACAGTAATCAAGACAGTATGGTACTGGCACAAAAACAGAAAGATAGATCAATGCAATAGGATAGAAAGTCCAGAGATAAACCCACGCACATATGGTCACTTTATTTTTGATAAAGGAGGCAAGGATATACAATGGAGAAAAGACAGTCTCTTCAATAAGTGGTGCTGGGAAAACTGGACAGCTACATGTAAAAGAATGAAATTAGAACACTCCCTAACACCATACACAACAATAAGCTCAAAATGGATTAAAGACCTAAGCGTAAGGCCAGACATCATCAAACTCTTAGAGGAAAACATAGGCAGAACACTCTATGACATAAATCACAGCAAGATCCTTTTTGACCCACCTCCTAGAGGAATGGAAATAGAAACAAAGATAAACAAATGGCACCTAATGAAACTTAAAAGCTTTTGCACAGCAAACGAAACCATAAAGAAGACGAAAAGACAACTCTCAGAATGGGAGAAAATATTTGCAAATAAAGTAACTGACAAAGGATTAATATCCAAAATTTACAAGCAGTTCATGCAGCTCAGTATCAAAAAAATAAACAACCCAATCCAAAAATGGGCAGAAGACCTAAACAGACATTTCTCCAAAGAAGATATACAGATTGCCAACAAATACATGAAAGGATGCTCAACATCACTAATCATTTTAGAAATGCAAATCAAAACTACACTGAGGTATCATCTCACACTGGTCAGAATGGCCATCATCAAAAGATCTGCAAACAAGAAATGCTGGAGAGGGTGTGGAGAAAAGGGAATCCTCTTGCACTGCTGGTGGGAATGTAAATTGATACAGCCACTATGGAGAACAGTATGGAGGTTCCTTAGGAAACTAAAAATAGAACTACCATATGACCCAGCAATCCCACTACTGGGCATATACCCTGAGAAAACCATAATTCAAAAAGAGTCATGTACCACAATGTTCACTGCAGCTCTGTTTACGATAGCCAGGACATGGAAGCAACCTAAGTGTCCATCGACCGATGAATGGATAAAGATTATGTGGCACATATGTATAATGGAATACTAGTTAGCCATAAAAAGAAACGAAATTGAGTTATTTGTAGTGAGGTGGATGGACCTAGAGTCTGTCATACAGAGTGAAGTAAGTCAGAAAGAGAAAAACAAACACCATATGCTAACACATATATATGGAATCTTAAAAAAGAATTAAAAAAGGGTTATGAAGAACCTAGGGGCAGGACAGGAATAAAGACTCAGACATAGAGAACGGACTTGAGGACATGGCGAGGGGAAAGGGTAAGACTGGACAAACTGAGAGAGTGGCATGGACATATATACACTACCAAATGTAAACTAGATAGCTTGTGGGAAGCAGCCGCATAGCACAGGGAGATCAGCTCGGTGCTTTGTGACCACCTAGAGGGGTGGGATAGGGAGGGTGGGAGGGAGACGCAAGAGGGAGGAGATATGGGGATATATGTATACATATAGCTGATTCACTTTGTTATAAAGCAGAAACTAACACCCCATTGTAAAGCAATTATACTCCAATAAAGATGTTAAAAAATAATAAAAATAAAACAATGAAAGTAAAATTTCTTGATTAAAAACACTATTTACCCCCCCCCCCAAAAAAAGGAGAGACACTGAGGAGGTTTCCTTAACTCTCAGAGCCATCAGCTTATCAGTATAAGGACCACTGAAGAAGTAATCCATGATCCAGACCTGGCCCATGGGACAGGTCCCCAAAATAAAGAAATCTGATTTATGCAGATACGGTAGCCTCTATCCCTTGTTCCTTCTTCTTCCTCAATAAACAATGACACACATTTGGGTTAAAATGAGATAAATCAAATATTCAGTACTTTTTTGGTCCTGCTATGAATGAGAAATGTTGAGGCCTTTAGGGCCATATTATATCCAACTGGGGATTCTTTTTTTTTTTTTTTTTTTTTTTACAGTTCATATACATTCCTTTGGTATAACCAGAAACCACATATGTGACCATTTCCCACATCTGTAACATGATTGGCAGTTTCCACTTTCCTCAAAGTGAAGGGAAAGCACTGGTTGTACCCAAGGAGGGGCCACATAGCTCATGGGTTCCAATGGCTTAAGCACAAAGTACGATTTACAAAAGTGTCCAGTGACTGTTCTAATCCAGGGAAGTTGGTGGGCCATGTTTGTCAAGTGTGGAACTTTCGTGCACAGGTACTGACAGCTGGTAATAAGATACAGAAACTTTCACCACATCAGTAGCCCCAGTCCTTCCTGGCCTGGAGCCGTCCCAAGATCCGTGCCCTCTGCTACCGTGTTTATGATACACAACACGGTAGGGGCTGCTGAACATGGTGCTCAACCATTCCTTCCACATCTTCACTCAGGAGAAGTGATTTTCCAAATTCTTGGATGCTGGAAATGACCCAAACGTAGCTCACTAAACTAATTTCACTCAGAATTTTAAAATGCATGTGCATTTGAGCATAAACACTATCCATATGTTTCTGATTCATTTACACTGAACTCATCAAAGGGCTGTGTTGTAAGAGTTGTTTGATGTCCAAGAATACTTGAGGGTTTTTTTTTTTTAATGGAATTTTATACTTTCTTTCACCATTTTCCTTAGGAAGCCAAACGCTATTGAGAGTAAACAAACTTGGACCCCCAAGGATCTGGGGTTTACCCTTATAGTCAAAGCTCAGGAGGATGTAGTTTGGCAGCTTGGCAAGAAAAGCATCCCTAGCCTTGGATATATCTTGGCACGCTTTCCCAAAGGACAGAAAGGCCTAAGGTTGAGCAGGGAAATCCCTTTCAGGAGACCTCCTTTCATTCGGCGGTTTATTCATTCAATTCCAAAATGCCATCCCAAATACAACTCTCGGAAATGACTTGCCAGTCTCTCCCTTGCCCGTGTGAGGAGAAGGCTTTAAAACGCTGCTGTTGCAATTGCCCTTCATTTTTTGGAAGGGAACAAAAGCAGGTTTTTTTACGAAACCAGTATTTGTTCACCTGAATGCATCATGTCCTACATTTATATGCTAAAGAGACAAGACAAGCATCTCTGGCTACAGCTGAGAACTAATTAAAGTTGCTCTTTTACAAACATTATGTGGTTTGTTCCATTCTTCTTTGATTAAGAACAAAAGAGAAGGAGAGTCATTTATTGCCATGAGTCACTTGAGGTACAATGGAAGGAATTCCAAGACACTGCTGAGACAAAACAAAACTGACATTATGAAAGCCATGTCTAAACGCTAATTTAAACTGTCAACTTACTACCAAGGAAGACTCCTGACAGAGAATTAAAGCTTTAAAGACCTTATAAATCACTGAAGAGATTAGCACCAGCGTGAATGAGTTAAAATACATTTCTGCCTTCAGAATGTTGGAGTGGTTCAAAGCAGTCCTCTAGGATTTGATGGGAAAATTAGTTGTAATAACTAGAAAGAGAAAAGTTCTCAAATATAGCTTCTTGGGGATTTCGGTGTGCAAGCTTCACCCACCACAGTTATTTCAGGTACTTGAGCTAGTGAAATATAATATAGATGCTTTCAGGACCCAATATACAGTACAATAAAAATGACTTGAAAAATGTGAGAATTAAAAAACATTGTTTACAAATACCAAACATTTTTCCAACCCCCAAACCCACTAAAACAGCACTAAAATGTCAACCTAAATGTATGACTCAGCAGCGGCTTTAACACCACTTTATCCATCTCCTATTTCCCATCTGAGCTTGTCTCCAAGAATGCTGTTACAGATGTATTATTCTCCAGCAAGACCCATCACCATGTCCCCCATTACAGGAAGCCTCCAATCTCTGTAGCCAACACCAAGAAGCCTTCAGAGAAAACTTTGTTAGGATTTCCATCAATCTGTATACTTAAGTATTGCCTCTTCAGGGCTTTTGAGCTAAGAATAAAAGAACCCCATACTCCCATGTGAGCATCCTCAATCCCACCTACTGCTGAAAAGGGGGAGGGCCTAAGGAGCCCCAGTGGTCTGCACCCAGAGAGACTGAAACACCTCTATGAGAGAGAAGCCATTGGGAGCTGTGCAACCCTTCAAGAGAGAAGAGGCAGAGAGATGCGAACTCTTAAATCTGCACTAACACTGCACTAACCCTTCCTGCCTTCCCAAGGTTTCACTAATCATTCCTCTATGGGTTCTGTCCCAAAGACCGCACAAAATAAAACTATTTCCTAAGTCACTGGTGCACTCTAGATGATCTCTTTGACTTGGATCTTATCACATCTCTGTCTGTCTAAAAATTACTTTTGAAGCACATGTTGATCTGGTCTCTTCCTTCCCCAACTTGGATACTTTTGCATGCAATAATTTTATTCCGTTCTTTGATTTTTTCTTTTGGCTTAAATCAAAGTGATACAGAAATCCACATGGAGAAGACTGTAATTGCTACAGTCTTCAGACTGAATCCATCCATAGCCAGGATACAGCTGCTATGTTCTTTCCTTGCAGGCTCTTTACTTCTCCCCATCTGCTCCCCTATTAGTGGCACTTGTCAGAAACAGTCGGAAGTGGATCTAAATGACTAATATAGAACAACAACAGAACATTTAGAGCAGCATCTCGAGGTGGAACCAGTTGATTCAACCATACACATCTAGCTGTGGGACACTCACTCCCAAGTTCCAAGACATAAAACTTAGACCTCGGCTTGGACACAGGTCTCAAGACCCCTTTAAGTATGTGGATGTGAATTGCTCCAGAAGCTTTTTGTCCAGGGTCATATCTATGTCAGTCTTTTGCCCAATGGAAATCTTAGTTTAACTTTTTAGTAGTGCTATAGAGGTTGAATTACAGTTATATTACTCTAAATTCAGTTCTTTAATACCAAAACTATTGTGCTTTATTCATTTTTGGAAGAGAGGCAGGAAGCCTGCAATGTAATCGAGATCCCTCCTCGGGCTCCCCTTCCAGATTCCAAAATAGAACTCAGTTCAGAAACTGCAGAAGTGGTCTCAATAAAACTGTTGTCAGGGGCATCCTGCTTCTTTGAGGGCAGACTTGATAGCATGCCCATAATCCCACAGAGCCACAAACTCATCCCTAAACTGACTCTTCAGCCTATTGTAAAATGAAGGATACTTAGCTTCATTCCTCGCTCTGAGCACGAAAACAACTTGCTCTGTCTCACGTCGCCTCGTCTAAAGACAGGAAGAGAAACTCAACCGTGAAATCTACCCAAGTAAGACCATCAGAAAGGAAATGATGGTCAAGATCTACTATGCTTCTGAACCCTACTGTCTACTTTTACTGATCTCTGGCTCTCAAGCTGAAGCTGCGTGAAAACCCCACTAGCCCAGTTCAAATGGCTTGCAGTTATTCCCAGGCACTTAATTCATCATGAACTCAGAGATGTGTTCAGGCTCCTGTGGTCCCATTTAAGCATTAGTCCACAGAAAAGTATACCAGGTATTACGCAGAAACCCTGGCATCAGGAAGGGGCCAGCTTGCCAGCACGTGAAGTGCAGATGAATGATTTGATTTGGTTACACTATTTAAAGCTCTGAGTGCAGGGAACACCTTGCACAGCCAGAAACCATGCTTTCTGTTTATAGGTCAAATGACTAGTCACTTAGAGGATCATAAAGATCATATTTGGATTTGGCCATCTCTTGCTGACATTCCTCCTGTGTTTGTAAACATTGCTGACTTTGACCCTAATCTCTCACAAATCCATGACCAACACCAAACAGCCACAGAGGAGCTGCAGAACATAATGTGATTCTGTAATGCAAAACAGGACGGCTTGCTAAATGTGCAGATCTGGAGAGAATTCCTGACATAATCTTTCTTACATCTTTTATGGTAATCATTCCCATCTTCAGAACACACGCAAACAGTACTCCCTTGGACATTGCGTCAGGAGGCTGGACTGCAATCCCTTCTGCTGGGTGAACTGCATATGACAGGGCACTGAGGCAAGGAGTATGTGAGCAGGACACAATATTTCCTGCGGATAGAAACAAGCAAAGAAAACCTAGAGACTGATTAGCTGGGGAGATGCTTCTGCTAAAGGAAAATATGCGAAAGAGCAGCCACTCTCCCCAAAACTCGGAAATCAGCTCCAGTCATAACTTACTTATCTGTGAATGCATTTAATGGACATTTATTGAGTGCCTACTATGTGCCTGTGTGGGAAAGGACCATTTCTGAGTTAAAATTAATTAGTTATCTCACATTTCCAGTAGTCATGCCAAACAAAGCCAGTCTCACCTCACTACGCATGGAAATAGTCTTCACAGTGGACAGGGAGTGTTTGTTTAAAATACAGTTATCATTTTTAAATAGGTAAAAACTATCGAACATTGGGAAGGCTGAAAATGGGAAGAGCCTAAGCTAATTAAGAAAACAAAGGAGAAAGAGTTGGATCCTGATTCCCACCTAGTCAGTACCGTGTAGAAATGCAGTGTAGAACCAACTCTTTCCAACTTCAGTTGTCAGGACAAGTGAAGTTGGCTTTTCCCTACGGAGTCAGCTCTGTAAAGCAAATGTATAAAGATTCTTGTATCTTTTATTAAAAACACCAGTCTCAGGCAGTTGTGAGGAAACCAAGTAAGTGGGCACAAGGCCAACGGCTTGAGTTATATACCTTGAATCCTATAAAGTCTGATGGACTTTAAGGAGAATTTTGCCCTTGGGTCATTTATACAATCTTGCAAAATACCTTGAGAAAAGCAAAGGAGCATAGATCTCTCCCCAAAAGAGTCTCTTTAGGACTAGTATAGAATTACGGGCACATTTTTTAATACAATTGTCACTATTTGTACCTCAGGGATGAGAATATTTCAAATCCTGAAGAACTTATAACCTCTCAAATAACCATTTCTTGAATTTGTTGGTGAGTCATAATAGTAATAAGTATAGTCTAACAATAGAGAGGAGGAAAAAGTGGAGGCTTCAAACCTAAGAAAGTATATGATAAAACATGATAATAAATGCCCGTTTCTGCAGAACACCCTACTGTATGCAGTGGGTTTTTTTTTATCATACATTATTTTACTTTTTTCCTTACAGCAATCTTGTGAGCTAGACTTTATTATTCCTTTTCGTAGATAGGAAAAGAGATTGATGGATATCAAAACTTGTCTAAAATCCCACAGATCCCACTCCTTTTTTTTTTTTAACATCTTTATTGGAGTATAATTGCTTCACAATGGTGTGTTAATTTCTGCTTTATAACAAAGTGAATCAGCTATACATATACATATCTCCCCATATCTCTTCCCTCTTGCATATCCCTCCCACCCTCCCTATCCCACCCCTCTAAGTGGTCACAAAGCACCGAGCTGATCTCCCTGAGCTATGCGGCTGCTTCCCACTAGCTATCTGTTTTACATTTGGTAGTGTATGTATGTCCATGCCACTCTCTCACTTCGTCCCAGCTTACCCTTCCCCCTCCCCTTGTCCTTAAGTCCATTCTCTACATCTGCCTCTTTATTCCTATCCTGCCCCTAGATTCTTCAGAACCATTTTTTTTTCTTAGATTCCATATATATGTGTTAGCATACAGTATTTGTTTTTCTCTTTCTGACTTACTTCACTCTGTATGACACTCTCTAGGTCCATCCACCGTGCTACAAATAACTCAATTTCGTTTCTTTTTAAGGCTGAGTAATATTCCATTGTATGTATGTGCCACATCTTCTTTATCCATTCAACAGATCCCACTGTTAAAGTCAAGCTTCTGATTTAAGACCTGTACTCCTTCCTTTATAATGGATTGTTAAAGGTGTATTTGGACACTTCGCACAGTAAAATACTGATATCAATTCAGGGGAATATGTAATGCGGAAATAATATTTTTACCTTTACATAGCTGTAATAATACTTAATCCTGATTTGTACGGGGATTTTTAAGACACAGCGAAAATTGCCCAAGAACAGCAGTACATCTGCACGCTAGTATTTTGCACTCTATTGTGAGATATTTTCTCAAGAGGGAAATCTTAACATGAATATATCTGAGTGACTGTGCAACCTGCAGAAGGTTCAGAGAAAACTCACTCTCCAGGAGTCAGGAAACCTAATCTCATCCAAGATTTAGACTATTGATGCTTTGCTCAAACTTCTCATCCGTAGCTTTGTGTGTGTCTGGAAGTGTTAAATATTACCTTAGAAACTTCACACACTTTACTTTTTCCATGGCAACTACTATGTCCTGGATGTTAGAGGGAAGAAAATTGAAGTTGCTGTTGCCTTAGTATGGAAATGCAACCTTAAGACATTCATGGTATGAAACCTATCAAACAATGAATCAGTAGGCTTTGCAGATGGTATCTTTCCACTTCCTTCGTTGGTGATTTACTGAAGCCATTTTACACAAGGAGAAAACAAAGGTCCAAGCAGGATAATGGGTTTAGGTGAGAAATTTGTGACAGAAGTGTTGGCTGAAAAAAACCCTGCAGGTAATATTCTATTATCAACATATCTTTTCAGAACACTAGATTCAGAAAGTTATATAGCTAAAAAGAAAGGCATGCACTTGAGAGTAACCAGCTAATTTAATTTTTTGTTTTCATCAGAGGAAGTCCTAAAATTAAATGTGATGATGTTGTGAAAAAGAAAAACCTAAGCATGAGCTGAACCTGAAATAAGAAAACTCTTGGGATGAGAAGCTTCCTCAACATTCTTACAAATAGTACATCCCAAGGCAGCTAAAATGGGTAATTAAAATTCAGTTCAAGTTAGCAAATTCATAGTAAATAGGGGCCATGTCCAAGGAATTGTGCTAGGTACCAAGTAAATGGATGAAATGATACAAAATGTAAGATTCTTGTACTGCCTTTGAGTAATTTATAATCTATGCAAAAGTGACTATCTTCTTTTTGCTATTCTCCTCTCTTCTAGTAAAAACATGAAATAACACATAATCATACCAATTTTGACCAGTTCATCTGGCACAAAATGGAGGTAAAACTCAACGGGTAAAGTCTGAATAAATGATGTGCTGAACTGGAAGTACTGAATTTTTCTCCAGTTTCCAGGTAAAAATCAATTACAACGGTTAAGGCTTATGTTTAACTAGGATAAACCTTTTAAAATTCTGCTTCCCACTTTCCATCTTTAAGGTGTTACATATAACATATGCCAGATCTTTCCTCACATAAGGAAAGAGCTAAGTATTTTAAGCTTGTTGTTCAAGTAGAAACTTTAGTCGATCAAATGTAATTTAATCATCAATCAAATAATAATGGCACAATTAAAAGACAGAGGCAAGGAAGAGAGATATAGGCATCCACTAAGTTAATGTATTGCTAAGACTGTCTAGATGACCTAATAATGATTAAATGGCTCTTCTCAGCTTGTAATTCAGCTATTCAAGATCGATTCCTATTTATATAAAATTACGTCATCACAAATGCTCTGTTCAGATTTAGAGCTTGTCTTAAAATACTTAGAATTTCACTCTGGTTAAAGAAAGGAAAAATATGTAACCAATGCCAACTGGTTAATCTATTATTTGAGATGAAATGTGGAATTAAAATTTGAATAAAATCCAACAATAATAGCAACATTGGATCAGAAGCTAAGTTGTAATGACAACCAAGACAAGGAAGGCTAAAAATGCTCTGAGAAAATCTATACCCACCCGCAGAATTATAGATACCATTCAGGAAAAACAGCATGGGGCTGGGAGTAGAGGGGAAGCACCAAATTGCAAGCTAAGGGGAATGGCAAAGACTTAGGAGACAAGATTCCTCCTCTCAAGGAGTTTACCATATATTTGAGAACAAAAGATACAAATGGGAAACAACCAAAGGACATCTGTGCAGAGTGAGGGTGATGGAGGGAGGGGAGAAGAGGTGGAAAAATATAATCAGTGACTTCTGTCTTCTCTCTCCTTCAAGATTATCAATGAACCTCCAAAACTGGGGACCAGTGGTGGAGATTTTGAGAAGGAAAAGAGTTCAAAATCTATAAGTGTTTATGTATTCTCCTGTGGAACCCTGGTAGAGCTTATCATAATAGTACGCACTAAATAAATGGATATCTATTATTACCACTAGTATTATTGTTATTAGAAACTGGTTTTTAGGTTGATATATATTAGTTATAGAGAGTAACTTCATAGAGCTCCACTAATGTTCTCTAATTTGTATAAGTAGTTGCTGAAGACAGTGGTAGGTCATAGGTAGGGTAACCCCATGCCCAGTTGGCTGAGACAGTCTGGGTTTGCACACATTGTCTCAGATTAGTTGCAATTGAGTCCTCTTTCATTCTCATAAGTATCATGATTTGGATGATAAATAACATGGTAACTTAGTTATAGGGCAGATTAAGAAGTCTCCAGTTGGAAAAGGGAACCCTCTTGCACTGTTGGTGGGAATGTAAATTGATACAGCCACTATGGAGAACAGTACGGAGGTTCCTTAAAAAATTAAAAATAGAACTACCATACAACCCAGCAATCCCACTACTGGGCATATACCCTGAGAAAACCATAATTCAAAAAGAGTCATGTACCACAATGTTCATTGCAGCTCTATTTACAATAGCCAGGTCATGGAAGCAACCTAAGTGTCCATCAACAGATGAATGGCCTAAGTGTCCATCAACAGATGAATGGATAAAGAAGATGTGGCACATATATACAATGGAATATTACTCAGCCATAAAAAGAAACAAAATTGAGTTATTTGTAGCGAGGTGGATGGACCTAGAGACTGTCATACAGAATGAACTAAGGCAGAAAGAGAAAAACAAATACCGTATGTTAACGCATATATATGGAATCTAAAAAAAAAAAAAAAGGTTCTGAGGAACCTAGGGGCAGGACAGGAATAAAGACACAGACATAGAGAATGGACATGAAGACACAGGGAGGGGGAAGGGTAAGCTGGGACGAAGTGAGAGAGTGGCATGGACATATATACACTATCAAACGTAAAATAGATAGCTAGTGGGAGGCAGCCGCATAGCACAGGGAGATCAGCTCGGTGCTTTGTGACCACCTACAGGGGTGGGATAGGGAGGGAGGGAGGGAGAAGCAAGAGGGAGGAGATATGGGGATATATGCATACATATAGCAGATTCACTTTGTTATACAACAGAAACTAACACACCATTGTAAAGCAGTTATACCCCAATAAAGATGTTAAAAAAAAAAAAAAGAAGTCTCCAGTTGGAACTCACTTTATCCCTACTAATGAATAGCCTTTCCAAAGCAGCACCATGAGGAGGTCCAAGGGCAAGGGCAAGGGCAAGGGCAGCCTTTCTAGAACATAAACTTAGAGGCAGAGTTCCTCTAGGCTCAAACTCTCTGCAGTCCAGGAGGCATGAGTATCCAAAAGAAGGCACATAAAACACTGTCTAGGGCTCCCCTGGTGGTGCAGTGGTTGAGAGTCCGCCTGCCGATGCAGGGGACACGGGTTCGTGCCCCGGTCTGGGAAGATCCCACATGCCACGGAGCGGCTAGGCCCATGAGCCATGGCCGCTGAGCCTGCACGTCCAGAGCCTGTGCTCCGCAGTGGGAGAGGCCACAACAGTGAGAGGCCCACGTACCGAAAAAAACAAACAAAAAAAACACACCATCTATAACTGAAGCAGAGGACAGGCAATTTTAGATATTAAGAGAAAAAACCACACACCCTAGGTCAGTCCATAATTCTGATTCTCTTCTCACTCCCTTAAGTCTACTGAATCACTGAACTGGTGGTATGACAACCAGAACCTCAGCTTAAGATATGAGAGAAGAATCCAAAAAGCAGCCCAATATTACTGAGAGAATCCAGGAAGACCTCACCAATACTCTTTGGATGGAAATTCCAAATTTGGATGACATCTTATCCTAGAATTGTTAACCTCAAAACAATTTTTAAAAATATATAAAATAAGATGTTGTGAAGAGCTAAGAGTTTAAAATAACTACAAATAAATCAAGTCAATTTAAAGTAGCATCGGGCTTCCCTGGTGGCACAGTGGTTGAGAATCTGCCTGCCAATGCAGGGGACACGGGTTCGAGCCCTGGTCTGGGAAGATCCCACATGCCGCGGAGCAACTAGGCCTATGAGCCACAACTACTGGGCCTGCGCGTCTGGAGCTTGTGCTCTGCAACAAGAGAGGCCACGACAGTGAGAGGCCCATGCACCACGATGAAGAGTGGCCCCCGCTCGCCACAACTAGAGAAAGCCCTTGCACAGAAACGAAGACCCAACACAGCCAAAAATAAATAAATATAGAGAGTGGTTAACAGAATTTAAAAATTAAAAAATAATTTAAAAAATAAAGTAGCATCTGCTTTGTATTCTCAAGGAAATCCAGGAATATATGAAATCTGTGAAACAAGAGATAAAATGAGAAGACAAATGACTGAAATGAAAAAGAAGGGGGGTTAGGAGGCATGGAAAAATATTTTTAAAACTACAGGAGAAATAGAAGATTTTAAGTAAACAAAAATAAATTTAGTATTAGCTTTAAAATGAACATGGAAGAAGTAAAAATCAGAATTAAGCCTGAAAAAGTAAAATCAGTGATATAGAAAGCAGGATTATGACACTGTCTCTACAAATGGAAAGAAAAGGACAAGAAAATCATATCAACGAGAGTGAAGATTATGGATAGGAAAATTGACAAATGAGATCTAACTGTGCATAACAAGACAAATGGAACAGATTGAATCATCGAAAATATAAAAGAAGAAAATTTTACTGAAATGAGAAAGGTCTAATTATACAAATTAAAATGCCTCACCATGAGTCAGATACATTTAAAGAAAAGAAAAGAAACCTAGACTTTGGTGAAAATTATAAATTTTAAGGAAAAACTAAACAATTCTAACATCATTAAAACAGAAAATATAAAAAATTAGACTTTTTCCATGACATTAAATGCTAGAAGACCTTGGCGTGGCAACATTTGAAAAAAAGGGTTCTGACCAAGATTTTGCATTTGGCAACACAAAAAGCTTCTGAGATATATACCAATTTACAATTATGGCATTCACGTTGTATATTTTCTCCTTTAAATTTATACCCCAAAATGAAAACGACTAAGGAATCAGAATAGTTATTAAACAACTTCTGGTGACAGAGAAAGCATTTACACATAAAGCTAATTTAAATTATATATGTCATACTAAAAGCAATAGTTTAACAATAATTAACATGATCAAATGGTTTCAACCATAAATTCAATAAAACTAAAAGATGGGACAAAAGATATTTAAATCAATTAAAATTACTTATTTTCCTCAGTATTTTTATATAAACAATCAAGTGTGTTATTTGATTCTTGATTGTTAAATTCTAAATGAATTAAAATAGGACATAAAACTTTAAATTATTTAAAATAAATGAAGTCAGTATGGAAAAATATTGGTAACAAAGGAAAAATAAGGGAACAGCAAAAAGAAGTATAAAATAAAGTAACAGAAGAAATAATAAATATAGTTACGGCAATAATGGTTAAACTATTATAACCATGGTTATAATAGTTTATAACTATTATAAAAATAACACCCAGAATGGGACGAAATTCCAACATTACAATTTATAAAGTCTAAAGAGAAATATACATAACTGTTTCAGAAATTTTTAAAGTAATTGGATGAAGATATACACATCTACTGCAAACTAAAATGTAACAGGTCACAATATTTACATCAGATGAAGTAAAATTCAAATCAAAACACTTTTAAGACAGCAAATTAGGTCATTCTGTATTAATAAAGCATACATTTTTCAATAAATACGTCATTAGTATTAATATGCTAAATAATACATAGGAGAAACATAAGGGTAATACATAAATCTGCCTAATTAACAGACTTCTTGATGGATAAACTAGGCAAAAATAAATAAGAATGTAAACAATCTGAATTATATAATTTAAAAGTTTTCTTTAGGAAATATTTACCAAACTTAATACTCTATTAAAATTCACTTCCTTTTCAAGTGCCCAGATAATGTTTACAAAACACTGACCTGGTAGCATGTCAGAAAGAAAACCTTAATTCCTAAAAGGATAAATTACATTTTACATTGTTTGACCACAATGAAATAAAATCAAAATTATTAATAATGCATAAACAAATAAAAATGCTAAAATCCTTATTAACCTAAAATTCTACACCAAGTCAAACCATAAATTACAAATAAGGGCAAAATATAGATATTTTCAGATACATGAAAAAGAAGGAAGATCCCAAGGAGTTATATAAGAACATTGTCCAGAAAACTGAGAGTTAACATAAGAAGACAGCTTGAAATCCAAGGAAACCAATAAAGAGAAATCCAGAATGACTGTTGGACAACAGACCTTGAAAGCAATTATTTTAAATTAGAACAGTTGGCTCCAAATAAACAGGAAATTATAAACCCCAAATATTTTGATTCAGTCCTGTTTAAAATTACCGGTGAAACCCTATGTCATGAGGCAAAATGGTATTTAAACTAGAACCATGAAAGCAAAAAAGATTGTTGACACAACCCTTTGTTTTACAGATGAAGAAGAAGCTTGAAAATTTTACATAGAGGAACAAAGAGCTGTAGCCAAGTGGATGAAGTTTCTGCATAATTTAATTTATACTTATTTGTATCTTGTCATCAAGGAATTCAGTTTTTATCTAGTTTACCAAGAGGGAAAAAGAGTTTCCAATAATTTTCAAATAATCATCTCCCATGCACTGTAAACTGTAACCTTGGGACTGTGTATTGTTATTGGAAACTGCACTTGTTGGAAAGTTTTGTCCTTAAAAATTGAATTTGCTCACCAGTCTTATGATAATTAATCCACCAACTATGTCCTCATGAATCTTGTTATAATTAATCTAACTAGTATAAAAACTGTAGACTCTCTTGCAAATTAAAAAACACATTTCAAGATTTTCTTACAAGACATTTTGCCAATAAAATAGATTTTACAGCAAATCCATTTTTAAAATACAAAATGAATCTTTTACAGCCCCCCAAAATGTATTGTCAAGAAGAAAGGAGGAATGGATTCCAAGCAAAAGACAGGATAACAAAGGAGCTGAATAAAATTAGTGCATAGTGAAGAAAACATGTTTCTTCTCCCAAAAGAAAAAAAAAATGGCACGTAGAAATTTAAGGAAAAACTCAACTGTATAAGAAGCCCTGGTTCCACAGACACAGAGAACAAACATGGATACCAAGGGGAAAAGGGGGTGTGGATGAATTGGGAGATTGGGATTGACATATATACACTACTATGTATAAAACAGATAACTAATGAGAACCTACTGTATAGCACAAGGGACTCTACTCGGTGCTCTGTGGTGACCTAAATGGGAAGGAAATTCAAAGAGGGGATATATGTATACGTATGGCTGATTCACTTTGCTGTACAGCAGAAACTGACACAGCAGTGTAAAGCAACTATACTCCTATTTAAAAAAAAGGAATAAGCACTGTCAGTAATATTGAGAAATTGTAAGCAAGTTAAATAAATGAAATAACATATGTAAAGTGCTAGTATACACTTAGAATATCATTAGCGCTCAATAAATGTCCTAAAACGGGGGGATTGGTTAATCAAGTAGTAGTCCAACTCAGAAGAGAAAAAAAAATAATGAAATATTTAATAAATAGTACTAGCATCCTGGAATGGAAAACAACACGAGTTTTAAAAATGACAGTGCAGATCGATATTCATGCCATAGAAAGACATTAACATAGCACAAGATATTATTAAAGGGGAAATGAAGTTGTATAAAAAAGGAAAAAAAAGCCCTGGTTCAATTATGAAGCAAACTAAAATGTGAACTAGTTGTGAACATTCAGTAGAATGCAAAAACAGGTCAAAATTTGGACTTGGATATTTGTAATTTGGTGAGATGGATATAACTTTGGTCACATAGAGAGGGAAATAAAATACTAGTACACTCCTTGGCTCCATGGTGAACAATATTTACATGGTTATAATATTATATATAAACACATAAATCTTAGGTTCAAATTACAGGATAAACTGATGAGGAAATTACTCCAAAGTTAAGTGTAGTTACAGACAAATTTCGAATTTAATTTTAATGTAAAATTAAAGATATAACTGATAAAGTATGGGAAATGAAAAGAAAGAAGAGCAGGGACTATTATTGTGCCTATTCCAACTTAGGAGCCAAGAAGTATAAATTTAAGTATAATGTTTAAAGGTATAATACAAACTGAAAAATAATAAAAAAGAGCTATCAAAAATTGGAATAAAATCCTCGGTCCAACATTTTGGTCCTCCAGCATAATGACCACTGACCCTCCCTACACCAAGGTAGAGCCTGCTGGTTGATAAGCCCCATCCATAGCCACAGAACTCCCAGACATCCTTTCTAAGCTCATTCATAGGCGTACATGGACAACCAAGACTCACTAGAAATTTGAGGAAAATCTGCATCATCAAAGAGAAAGGCCAAGAGGAAGAAATAGAAATGAACTTTGGAGAAGTGGAAAAATCTAGATAAATAGGGAACTCTAATTTTAATTAGATCCTTAGAGTCAAAATAATATTTTATTCTTAAAATGTTTAAATACACAAATAATAACAACCAGAGAAAATAGAGACCTTTTATTTATTTATTTATTTATTTATTTTTTTGCGGTACGCGGGCCTCTCACTGCTGTGGCCTCTCCCGTTGCGGAGCACAGGCTCCGGACGCGCAGGCTCAGCGGCCATGGCTCACGGGCCTAGCCGCTCCGCGGCATGTGGGATCTTCCCGGACCGGGGCGCGAAACTGTGTCCCCTGCATCGGCAGGCGGACTCTCAACCACTGCGCCACCAGGGAAGCCCAATAGAGACCTTTTAAAGTTTAACAAGGTCAATGCTCAGATAAAATAACTTAATTTAAAGTTAAAAGATAAAGTTGAGTAAATCTCCCAAAAGCAGCACTAAAAATACAAATGCAGAAAATATGGGAGGAGGGGGTGGAAGGAAGCTAAGACGCATAAACGTTCAATCCAGATACACAGAAAATCAACCCAGAAAGGGAGACAAAGAAGAGGAATTTATGGAAGAATTAATGTTACTAAATTTCTCGGAGTTAAAGGGTAACTTATCGTCAAAGTAGGGTGATTTACCAAGTTCTGAGTAAGATAAAACAAGAGAGATCTACACTGAAGTATTTCATTATGCATTTTCAAAATACCAAGATTAAAAGCAATATCCTGAAAACTTCCAGAGAGAAATAAGAAAGACTGTCTACAGAAAAAACAAACAAACAAACAAAAAACTTGATGCTAGCTAGTAATATTCTCCCTTGAGAGACATACAGTCAAGACACTGGAAAACCACCAAGAAAAAATTCAGTCATCCCGTAATACTGGCTCTCTGGTGAAACTTACATACCAATAACTTATCTGAGATTTTGGTTTTCAATAAAGCATAGAAGACAATCATGCTTACAGAGTAGAATGTAATTATTTGCCATGATAATGTCAAAGTATAGTGGAGAGAAGTTGGAAGGTGGAATGTGGAAGGGATATGCAGGGCAGGGTAAGGATGATAACATCCCCTTTGTACAACATGGGAGTCAAGAGATATTGTCAATAATAGATGGAACAAGAAACAAAGACTAAAGTAAAAAAGTAAAGTAGTGAGTAAAGTTTAAGTAAAGTTGTACTGAAGTAAAAATTAAAAATAAGGAATTAAAAATTGTGATATGGCTATTATCAGGAGAGAGAAGGGGAAGATGGGGTTAAGTATAAAAGAACCAAATCCATATCTATCAGAGCGGGGAGTCAAGAGATCATGTCTAAAGTTGACAAGTCAAGAAACAGAGATACAAATATATTATTTAGAAGAATGGAGGTAACCACTGAAGAAATTAAAATAGTGGCTTCTGCAGAGCAGGACAGAAAGCAGGGAACTGTGGCTTAGCTAGACTTTTTCTAGACCAACAGATAATGTTCTATCTTGATACATTAAGGGACAGTGGTATAATAATTATTTAGGTTTAAAGGAAATCCTTAGAAGAACAGGCTGAGTAGTTATTTTGCCAGGTAACTCTACTCAATACTATAATACTATATGACCTATATGGGAAAAGAATCTAAAATAGAGTGGGTATATGTATACGTATAACTGATTCACTTTGCTGTACACCTGAAACTAACACAGCATTGTAAATCAACTATACTCCAATAAAAATTAATTTTTTAAAAAACAGGTTCACAGTGATTCAAGTAATTTCAAGTAGTTCATTTGAACTTCTATACTTTTATCTCCATGGGCATGTATGACATGGGTTTAAAAAAATTGTTAAGGGGAAAGAAAATTAAACTTTTATCAGATTAACTTGGATCACACCTTAATGTGGTCAATATGATTTGTGTTTTATCTCAGGGATAAAATTGATAAATTTAAAATATTACAAAAGAAACCCAGAAAACAATGTAAAAGTCCCCTTCACATAGGCAAAACAATCTTCATGAAAAACTCTTCTTGAGGTCAGTGAGAGAAGACT
Source organism: Delphinapterus leucas (assembly GCF_059928025.1). NCBI lineage: Eukaryota > Metazoa > Chordata > Mammalia > Artiodactyla > Monodontidae > Delphinapterus > Delphinapterus leucas. The sequence goes on from NC_143130.1 coordinate 134,846,074, forward strand.
ACACAAATGTTGAGATGTGCAGTTACAAGAAAGTCACAAATTGCTTTTTTTTTTTTAAATTTACAATATAATCCTAAAGTTCTTCTGGAAAAGTAAATACGCCAAGAATGCCTGAGTAAATGATTTCTGCTTCACAGAGCAAAGATGCTACATATTTTAAAAAATCATTCAAAACTCTCTTTGATTTAATATCATGCCCTGGTTTAGTGGATTTGTATATGTTTATAGCATTCCCCAGCTAAGTGATCTTGGTTTACAATAGATTCTTAGGAGGCAATACTGACTTATACTGAGCAAGATTCTTCAAAATTCATACTCTCATTACAACATGAGATGTAGATAAACTGCACTTACTTAATGGGCTCAGATTTTAAATATTTAGCTTGTGAACTAGATTCCTGCAAAAAGGTCAACTTATATGTTCTGGAGGGTAGAGAAGGCCTTGTTTGAACAAACCTAGAACGTGCAAATTTGTTTGTCAATATACCCCAAATCTCCTCCAAATAATGGGAGTTTAAGAGCTTACCAATCAACCTGAACAGCTTGCTGATGATCATTTGACAGACTGTGTGGGAAATTGAGTTTACTTCAAATTTATGAACTGGTGGAGCTATTCCTTATAATGATTAACAATGAGTCCCAGAAGAAACCAAGGGTCATATTCTCAGGCACATGCGCCTAATATCAGGTGTGGAGCAAGTGAGAACAGTCGTAGAAGAAGGAAAGGTCTCATGACAATCTGTTAGCTAATTTTCATTTTCAAAGTGAAGGCATAGACTGGAAAAATTTTAAGGCAAGCTTAGTACCTAAAACATCTCCAAAATGGGTGCTTTGTGAAAAGTCTAGGTCACAATCCCCAAAAGATTATTATTAATATTAGAAAGCAATAACTCAGAAGAAGCTGTAATAATATCACAATATGTTTACTTAGTTGGGGGACTTGGAATAGAACATAAGTGCAGGGAGCATAGGGTAGCTGCACACATTGCTCTGATAATTGATGTTTTTACCTGAAAAACACAGCATATATACATTCCAAGACCCAGATGTGAAACACTTAGAAAAATATATAAATAGTAACTGAAGCAAATGTCATAATAGATGGTTAAACAGAAAAAAGACACAGAACCAATCTTCCAAAAATGATTTTCTAATGCAGTCAATGTTAATCATGTTTAAAAAGAGGAATTCATAAAATGAACAATACTCAACTCAGAGTTCGTTCAACAATTATTTGTCCAACAAATATTGATTGAGCATCTGCCATTTGCAGAGGCTGTGTTAAGCACCTTAAAAGCATTATCTCATTCTAACAACACAAGAATCCCATGAGAGAGGTAAGTATTGTTATTTTTCGTATTTTACAGATAAGGAAACCAAACATATAAAGTGTAAAAACCTGTCCAACTTCACACAGCCAACTGGTGGAACTGGGCTTCAAACCCATGTATTGGGACTAAGAACAGAAGGGTTGACTGCTAAGCTGGAAAAAAAAAAAAAAATCAGGTAAAGTTCAGTCTATTCAATGGTTAAAAGTTTTAAAAATTGAAATAAATGTAATATAAAAATTTCTATTTCAAAAATTCTATTTTTTAAACAAAAAATAAATTTTTATTTTAAAATTTTCTATTAATAAACATTCTGGGTTAATTCTACCTGTACTAGAGAGTGACCCAATGTTCCTTCTTCCCCTTACTACAAAGAGATATACTTGGACTTCCCTGGTTGAGGCAGTGGTTAAGAATCCGCCTGCCAATGCAGGGGACACGGGTTTCAGCCCTGGTCTGGGAAGGTCCCACATGCCGCGGAGCAACTAAGCCCGTGCACCACAACTACTGAGCCTGAGCTCTAGAGTCCGTGAGCCACAACTACTGAGCCCGTGTGCCACAACTACTGAAGCCCACATGCCTAGAGCCTGTGCTCCATAATAAAGAGAAGCCACCGCAATGAAAAGCTCACACACCACGATGAAGAGTAGCCCCTGATCACCGCAACTAGAGAAAGTCCACGCACAGCAACGAAAACCCAACGCGGCCAAAAATAAATAAATATTTTAAAAAAGAGAGAGAGATATACTTAAGAAATATCCATCTGACCATAACTACTAAGTTACTATTTCTGCATTTCTGTGCCTATCAAGCATACAGTGTTTAGCCCTAAAATCAGACACTACAGAAGAGAAATATACACACAGAAGAAGACTATAATCTAAAATAAAAGACTAATATATATGAAATGAGTAGAAATTACAACAGGAATAGTTGTCTAAATGATTCTGCCTAAACAATTGGTGGATGCTCTGGATATGAACTGCTCTTGGTATAAAACAGCAATTCCCAAAGTGTGGTCCAAGAAAACCTGGGGATCCCCAGGACCATTTCAAGAGGTCCTCAAGATCAGAACCATTTTTATAATCATGTTTTATCTCATTCTCTTGTGACTGTACATAGGCATTTTCCACTACCATGTGCTTGTAATGTAAACTCCTAACTTTTCCCACTCCAGGAAAATGGTAACTCTCAGGGAAAAACCTAGGTGGCCTGAGACCACACGACAGAATTTCAAAGTTCATGAAAATATCCCTGCACGGCTCTGCACACAGACCTTCCAAATCTGAGATGGTAAACGCTCCTACCTTCTATACCAGTGGTTCTCCAATTTGAGCATTCATCAGGATCACCGGGAGGGCTTGCTGAAACACACATTGCTGGGCCCACCCCCAGATATCCTAGTTCTGTAGGTTTGGGGTGAGTCCTGAGAATCACCGTTCTCAGCTGTAGACTCTGACCCCTGTCCAGCTGGCTGGGTTTCTGATGGTAAAACTGAGTGTGTGACATACTCTACCCTTTTCAACAGCCTGTGGTTTGTCCTCATACCTTGCTCTTCAAAGACTCTCTACCTGGATAAACTGCTCTCAGATAAGTACTTGTGAAAAAGCTTTCAAACATTTGGCATTAAAGGTTCTCTCTAGATACTCACGCCTTGTAAATGTCAGTTGAAGTTGGGAATTTTAGTCTCAAAATGATTCATTGGAACTGCACAGTTAGGCCCTTGGAGCACAGGCAAATATCTGGGAGCCTCCCTCAATACTCTTTCAGTCAGTAAAAGAAGTTAAGTGTTTAAATAAAAATATTATCTGCAATTGCTAGGAACATGCCTTTCAAGATACTCTAAGGCGTGCACTGCACCCGCTAGAATTCCATGAGGTGGGGGATTCTTTGAGGACCTGTTGTCCTAACAGAATGCTTGCCAGTATCCTGACAGAATTAGGAAGCCCTCCTTGAGCTGCCCTCCAGATGCGAGCACACACAAAAAGGAAGGCTTCATCTGAAATCCTAAGCAAATAAAAGTCAAGTGAGGAAAGTGGAACACTACATTTCAGAATTGGCAAGTAGCAAGATTTTGCAACCTTGAAGATATTAATTAACTAAGAATTGGAATTCCATAAAACTGCAAATTTGACAACTAAATGCCCCCCAAATGTGAAGATTTTACCAGGAAAAAGATCTAAAATGCAATTGCTTAGGTTAATCGGCAGGCACTAAAGTCACATATGACCAAATCCTGGGGGTGGGCATGTCGGGGGGGGAGAAATAATCTGCAGAAAAGAGGGAAAAGAGAGAATTTACTTTCGTAGGGGGACACTTTAACACTCCTTTAGATGGGCTGTAGTTAAGAGCTATCTCCCTCGTGTCTCTCCTTAGGTATTTAGCATTTCTATCCAGAGAGCTTCCTTCCCTCAAGAATATCAGGCTTCTGTGAATCTGTTAGGATTGATGCAAAGACATTTTATCTGCTCGCTTTATATTTATCTTTTCTCATATCTGGAATTCTCAACTGTTTCTAAACCAAGAACTTCACAAGGATTTCAAAGCCACTCATGCCTTGTCCATTCAATTCATGCAAGCTTATTCAACAGGAGACTGTAGGGTGCCTGTTCCACGTAACATGCTGCATTAGATGCTCTGGCGAAAGGGAAAGATAAGTCTGATATGGAATCTGCCCCCAAAGAGCCTTATATATGGTGTGGTTAAAGAAATAAAGTCACCTACATTTATTACTGTGAAATAGAGGTGACAGGGGTAATTGTCAAGAGAGGCAAATATAAGGTACAGGGAGAGCTGAGCAGTGGAGTGGAGGTCAGGAAAGGCTTTGAAGAAGAGGGGCTATTTAAACTGAGCTTTGAGGAACAGGCAGAATTTGGACACAGAGAGGTCAGGGAGAGTGGCTTTATTAAATCTGTCTGCACAACAGTATGTGTGTGCATAGCAAACACAGCTCAATACCCAGAATCAACTCTCTGTGAGTCAGATCATCTCACTCACATAGCAATCCCCCCGAAGAAATATGTTTTGGGAGTTCCAGCAACATCCTTGTCTAGACATATTTTTAGAGTTGTTTTCTCCTCCCTGGATATTGTTTCCTAGTGTGCAGCCCATGCTCCAGAGCACACACACGTGTTTGTTCTTTGTCTGGAGTAAATTCTTGAAAAGAGCCTTGCTGTGATTTATGTGGTTTGTATACAAGTGATGCATTTGAGATGGGAAAGATGCTACAGATCTGGCTGCCTCTAGACTCTTTTTTGGAGAATAACAGAGAAATCATCCCGGTGTAAATTTCCTAACCTCAGGTCTGTCCCAGCAATGCATTTCCAGTTGAATGGTTTGAACTTCTCAGTCATAGAGGAAAGTCAGTTGAATTAAAAAGACAGGGACAGATCTTTTTAAAAGGAGAGGAAGAAGGAGAAGAAAGGAGAAAAAAGCCCAAATGCAACAAAATGAAGGAGGAAGTTGTCTGGAAATTAGGAAATATGAAAGGGGCAAGGGGAGAGATGGAGAAGGGGAGATAGGGTTGGGTGACAAGAAGCCTTTTTAAAACAATCAAGCCCTTCTGCCTGTCCCTGCTGTGGAAAGTGCCATGGAGCTTGCTCCCCATGGGCACGCCCATTATCAGGATTCCAAAGCGTCTGTCTGGCCCAGCCTTTGGCATTCCTGTCCTTGTGGGACAGAAGAAAGACAGACAGAATGCATGGGCTGGAGGAGGCGATGCATGCCAGAGAGGCCTGCAAGGACTGGAGGAAACAGACCACGCTGCCCCCAGAGCCAGACACCTGTGTAAACTGCAGGAAGCTGAGAGGAGCCCAGCTGAGCTGATGGAGACTCCACATGCACGCGGCAGCAGGAGGCAAAGCCACACGGAGACAAAGGCAGGCAGGGGTGCGTGCATATGCGCATGCGCGCACACACACACACACACACACACACACACACACACACACACACACACACACACACACACACGCCCTCACTCAATCAGGGAAATGAACAGAGGCAGACTGATCCCGGAAGGCAGCAGCAAAAGATTGAGAGGGAAAAAGAAGTATTACGACATGGAAAACTACCCCCCCCAAAAGTGTCTAAAGGAATGTGACTGACTAGTTCTAAATGCCCTTACATTGCATTATCATAGAAATTTATTTGCCAAAAAGTGTAAATAATACCTTTCAGTGAGCTAAGAGTGCCCAATTAATTTAACTTAATAAGTTGTCAGATACCTCGACAGAGACGAGTTCACACACAAAGCACACGTAAAAGCTTTGTAAAATCCATGTGCCCGGGCCCCACCCCACCCCTACTGAATCAGAATTTCCAGGCCTGAGGGCTAAATCGTAGGGATACTAATGCCCACTCCTGCCTAAGAGGACCTGAGAGGTGGGGAGTGGCTCACCTTCCACTGCGAGGAACACAGGGCCTGCCTCTGGGAAAAGAAACTGTTCGCCTGCTCTGTGTTTTCAAGGGAACACCTCCAACGCACACCCAAACATAGAGAGGGAAACAGTGATAAAGATCTTGAAATCTGAATTCTTAGGAAAACAATATACAATAAAAGTGAACACCAAGGACATTCACAAATGCTCTAAATCTAACATCATTAGGGTGTAGTACTTCTCACTTACTTAAGCATATTTATTCTCACATTTTTGGTACCCTTGAGCATAGCGCAAGCTAGTATTTCCCAAAGTATGTTCCCAGGAATGCTAATCCCCCAGAAGGCTTTTTGGAGAAAAAAGTTCAAGGAGATTGAGAACTGCTACGTATTTCCCCCCAGCATCCCCACATATACACCAACCACCACAATCCAATGACTATTAGTATTTGTTAAAACTTATTTTAACTTATATTAAAAAGTGTTTTCCAAGCTGATGTGACTACAAAACCAATTTTCAATATAATGCCAATGAGTATCATGAGAAACTAGTAATACAAGGAACCCACTTTTAAAAAGCACTAGAATCTTGTATAAAGTACCTGTCACCAATCACAACTTCATTTTTTCCTTTTTTCAAAAGAGGCAAAGCCAGTGATTTGCAAAATTATTAAAGCACCGCAGCAACACAAGCCTATGTTAAAAGCACACATACTGACTGGCGTTCAGTATTTTCCATGCTCTAAGTTTCTAAATACTTTTGGTGAATATCAAACTAAATTATTTTCTGATACACCCAAAAAAAAAAAAAAAAGCAGAAACAAACGAACAAGAAACCTCATTGAGGAATTTGGGCTCAACTCAGCAGTTCTCCTATCAGACAGGAGAATACTTCTGGCTAATCTATAATCTACAGAAGTAATAAGCTGGATGAGCCTCTTCTCAGCTGGCCGGGATGCCCTGACATTCGGTTGCAATACAGAGCGGGATCTGGTTCCATATGGTCCCAACCCCTTCACTTTGCAACTTGTCTCAGTCCCTCACAGACAGCCAGCACACGAAGAGGATGACTAGAAGTAGATGAAATTAGCTATTGGTGAAAACACGGGGTTGATTCATAACTGCATAATTCACCAGCTCACACACGTATGCTATATAAGCAAAGCTAGCTTGATAGAAAGGCCCTCAGAGAGCCCTGGAAGGTGGGGCAGATCTGGTTTCAGAAAGGAACACAGGTCGTGAGACAAAAAGTCTCATGAGGGGAATTGGGAAGAAGGAAAGTTAACAATAAAGGTAAGAATATACAAACTTTGATTTCTAGACCTAATGAGTCAAGAGAAAGAAAACTCCACAAGACATTTCTGAGTGGTATACGTAATTGGTACTGTAAAATGAGGAAGTAAAATAAGTTTTTAAAAGGGAGGGTGGCTTTCAGGCATGGTTTTGGAGCAGATCGTTGCTAGGAAATAAGACAGAATGAGGAAACAGAATGTAAGTGATACCTGGGATGGGTGCACGATAGGCCGGGGTGGGCAAGGTGATCTAATGTAACTAAATACGGTCTTGTCTGTGGTTGATTTGGCATCAATTTTAAGTCTTTATTTTGAAATTTCCAAAGCACACCTCTCTAACTTGGTTTTAGAATGTGAAACCTGATAGGTATTCTTTTAAAACACAGTGTCCACACGGTGGTTGACGGTGGCAAGAGAGAACAAGTCAGCAAGAAAATAACGAAAAATTCCGTTAGGTGGTTTAGCAGGTCAAGATTCTGTTCATTAAGTCTCAGTTTCCTTCTTAATAGAAACAGGTGTGGTTTTATTCTGAAGTAAAAATATCAAATCATCTTCTAAGAGCGACAAGGCTATGTACTGTCGCTTGTTGATTCCCACTGCCCTCTTTCCCCAAAACTCTCCCCTGTCCCACCCCGGAATATTTCAGCATAGCACGAAGCCAGTAGCTGGAGGAATCAGAGCAAAGCAGCTGGCTCCTCTGGGTGAAGCAAAATAACAACCACACCACTACCATCGCCTCAGTGATGGACATGAAATGCTGGTTTTTGAGGCATCCTCTGTGCGAAATGTGCCACCGACATGGACCTACATGAAATTCTCCTGTGTGACTTCATTGAGTCTCAGTAGGGTCCTTGCTAAAGAGAAAAAATGTTATTATTACTTTTGAATTGATTAAGTTACTCTTTTAGAAGAGTGAGAGTACATATTGGATAAAGGTATGTATTGATTTGGGTATTTGTTTGGGAAATGTTATTAATTGTAAAGAGCAGAGCCTAAAGAAGTAGGTATAGGATGACCCTGTTTTGTTAAAACAAATATTCTTTTTTTCATGAGAAACATATTGTAGGTAACAGGCTGCTAAAATGATGGTCTCAGTGTATTAGTTTGAGTCAGGCATCAATAAGATAGATTCAGAATGAGTACAAGACAGGCCTCCATAATTTCAGATTTTAGAAATGAAATAGTCAAGAACCAGGTTTACAATTGTAGGTCATTTGCCAAAGGACCCTTCATTCACATTGAGAACATGAAGGGGTCAGGATAGTGAAGGGGGTTTTCAGGAAGATGCCACTGTAAAGAGCTGCTGGTGTGCTCCCCTCCCCCAAAGCAGGAGAGTTAGGAAGTGCCACTCTGTCACCTCCAGTCTTGTGAGGATGGGCTTCCATGGGCTCACTCAGAGACCTCTGAATATATTCTTTATCTTAGGGGAACACAGAGGACTGGTTACTAGCACACATTAAGAGTGTTAAAACACCCTGTAGCAATGGGATGGAGATAGCTGCCTTGGAGTTAGTCTGTAGTCCTAGAGTTTGTTAGGGAAAAAGATGCATGAGTATTTCTTAGGGACTACAGGTGAATCACATGTGAGAGCAGGCTAACAAAGGGTTGCCTTAAAATAAAAGTATCTATAGAGGGACAGAGGGACTGAGCACCAAAAGACTGAAGACAGACAGTTGGATTCCTAGAAGCTGTGGAAGTAGTTGTGAATAACCATCCCAAATAGAATTACACATGGTCCTCAGTGGTGGGAATCTCCAAAGAACTAGCAAAAGGGTCAAAAACAACGAGTCAGATTTACTTAGGGTGACCAAACTAGAACATTTTTGAGACTGAAAATGGAAGCTATTAATTTATTCTGGGACAATAAATATAAGCCAACATTGACCCAAGCAAACTGTAGAGGATTGTTATCCTAATTTTTATTATCTGTCACTCAGACAGTCTCATGCCAATGATAACAGCACTTGCTATTTAAGACTGTGCTCTTTCCCCCTTGGCTAGACCATGTTGGGATGAGAACTCTTGTAAGGAAAGGATAAACTATAAGCAGGAAGAGAGAGAAGGACTACATTCCCCTTTCCCAAAAGTTAGTTTTCTGTTATTTACTTTTGAAACTTAAGGGGGTTTTAAGCTAGTCTTTTGTTGCTAATTTTTCAATTTACTGCAGTATATTTTGAGAATATAGTCTGTATGATATTGATTTATTGAGGCTTTTCAATGGTTTAATACAAAGTTTACTTCTGTGAATGCTACATGTATGCTTGAAAACAAGTAGTATTCTCCATTTGCTGGGATAGAATACTATATATATATATATATATATATATATAAAATATATAATATACTATAATATATATAGTAGCTCACACTTACTAATTGTATTTTTTTTTTGGCCTTCAAAAAGCTGTGCTTATATTTTATCTGCCTTGATCTATTATTTCCTGAAAAGTATATATTAAAACTTCCAGCTAAAAATGCTCATTGATTTCTTTCTGGAGTTCTGTCATTTGTTGCTTGGTATACTTTGAGACTATATTGTTAGGCACATAGATATTAATGGTAGCTCTATCATACAAGAAGTCTTAAAAGTAGCCAGGGAAAAGCACCAAGTTCTTTCAAAGAAATAATTAATAGACTGACAAATAACTTCTCAACAGGAATGGAAGCCATAAATTGAATATATTCAAAATACTGAAAAAATAAATTTCAACTAAAAATTTTATTTCCAGTGAAATTATCTTTCAAGATGAGGATAAAATAAATGAATAGTCAAAGATTAAAACTGAGAGAGTTTGATACCAACATTCCCTAATTAGAGGAATTTCTAAAGATGTAGCCCAAGCAGAATGACAATACTCCTAGATAGAAGGCTTTAGGTGCAAGGAAAAATAAATAGCAAAGAAAGTCTTAAATATATGTGTAAACTGAAACAAACATTGGGAATATAAAATAATAGAAACAGTATCATGCAGGTTATAAAAAAGATGGCACTAAAATATATTATTACAATAGTATTTATTGTTGGAAGATAAAATATCACCAGAGATAAAGTATTACAAGATTCTTGTATTATTCAGAAGGATAATAAAGGCATTGACTAAATTAAGTCTTTCATAAGTTAAAAGTGAAGGTTAAAAATTTCTGGGGTAGCTGATTAAAGGATAGAAATACAAAATATCTTCTCCAAATTAGTAAAGAGAAAAGGACTGAGAAAAAATATTCACTCATCTAAAAGAAACCAAAGCAAAAGAGGTGAAAAAATTAAAAGGGAAAAGGACAGTAGAGAGCAAAAATATGACAACAGAAATTTGAGAGGCACTGAAGTTTAAGAAGGAGGAAATTAGGAGGATAACAAAAGAAATCAATGAAATTGAAAGAAGAAAAACAATGGTGAAAAATCAGTAAATCAAAGAGCTGTTTCTTTGAAAAGATAATAAAATAGATACACCACTAGTAAGACTGACAAAGAAAAAACAAAACAGGGAGAGAAAAGACATATTTACAAAGCTCAGAAATGAAATAGAACTCATCACTATAGATGATGATACGGGAATACTATTAACAACTCTATAGAAAAAAATTTAGATAAAATGTGCCAATTGCTAGAAAAGTACAAATTATCATAGCTTGCCAACAGGAAATAGATAATTTGAATAAACCTATAACTTTTAAAGAAATTGAGTTCATAATTTTAAAACTCCCAAAAAGGAAATCTCCAGGTCCAGAGGGTTTCACAGGAGAATTCTACTCAATGTGTAAGTAATAGTTAACATCAATTCTACACAATTTCTTCCAGAAAATAAAAGAAGAGGAGCTCTTCTGAATTCATTCAATGAATTCTATATTACCTTGGTTCCAAAACCAGACAAAGATGGTCCAGAAACAAAAACAAAACTACAGACCAATATCCCTCCTGAGTATAGATGCCAAAGTTCTTAAAATATTAGCAAAGAGAACTGAACAACATATGAAAAGAATTATACACCAACACCAAATGGGATTTATCCAGGAATGCAAGGCTGGTTCAGTGTTTGAAAATCAATCAGTATAATCCATCATATTAACAGGCTAAAGAAGGAAACTCCCATGATAGTATCAGTCAATGCAGAAAAAGCATTTGACAAATTCAAGTTCACCTATTCATGATAAAATTTTTCAGAAAAATCAGAATAGAGGGAACATCCTCAATTTGAGAAAGAGCATCTACCGAAAACCTACAGCTATTAATACATTATACTTAATGGTGCAAGACTGAATGCTTTCCTCCTAAGACTGGGAATGAAAGAAGGATGTCTGCTCTAATGACTCTTATTCAACATAGTGCTAGAAGTTCTTTCCCGCGCAATAAGCAATAAAAAGAAATAAAAGGCACACCAATCTAAAAGGGAAAAATAATACTGCTCTTATTTCCAGAAGACAAGATTGTCTACATAGAAAATTCAAAAGAAGCTTTTTAAAAGAATACTCCTATGACTAATGAATAAGTTCAAAAAGGAGGCAAGATACAAGATAAATATTAATTGTATATCTATATATCAGCAATGAACACCAAAATTAAAAATATAATACCATTTGTAATCACTCAAAATAAAGAAGTCTCTAGGTTTCTAAATCTAACAGAATAGGTATAAGACTTATACACTGAGAACTATAAAATGGTGATGAGAGAAATCAAAGAAGATCTAAATAATCGGAGAAACATTCCTTGTTTGTGGATTGGAAAAATCAATATAGTAAAGATGTCAATTCTCCCCAAGTTAATATAGAGGTTTAATGCAATTACTATGCAAATCCCAGCCAAAAAAATTATTGATATAGACAATATTATTCTGAAATTTATATAGAAAGGCAAAGGAACTTAATAGCTAAAACGATTTTGCAAAAGAGGAATAAAGAGAAAAGAATCATTTTACCCGATTTCAAGACTTATTATGTAACTATAATAATCAACACTATGTGGTATTGAAAGAAGGACAGGCACATAGGCCAATGGAACAGAACAGAGAACCCAGAAATAGACTTCTATAATAGCCAACTGATTTTTGACAACGGTGTAAAAGCAATTCAATGAAGGAATGACCATCGTTTCAAAAAATGGTGCTAGAGCAATTGAATATCTCTAGGCAAAGAAATGATTATTGACCTAAACCTCAAACATTACATGAAAAGTAACTCAAAATCGATCATAGATTTAAACATAAAACTATAACATTTTTCAAAGATAACAGGAAAAAAATCTTCTTGACCAAGGATTTGATGAAGAGTTCTTAGACATAATACCAACAGCATGATCCTTTAAAGAAAAAAATCAGTAAATTTGACTTCATCAAAACTGAAATATTTGTTCTCCTAAAGACCCTGTTAAGAAGATAAAAAGACAAGCTACAGACTAGGGGAAAATACGCAAATAGTATATCTGACAGAGGATTAGAATATAAGAAGAATTCCCAAACTCAGTAATATAAAAACAATCCAACTAGAAAATGGGCAGAAGTCATAAAGAGACATTTAACCAAATAGGATACAGGAATGGTGAGTACATACATGAAAAATGTTCATTATCGGCCATTAGGGAAATAAAAATTAAGCTCATGATGAGCTATCACTACACATCTATTAGAACAGCTCAAATTTAAAATAATGACGATGCCAAATGCTGGCAAGGACGTAGAGAAAGTAGATCTCTCATACACTTCTGGTGGGAAATAGTTTGGAAATTTCTTTAAAAATTAAACATATACTTCCCATATAAGTCAGAAATTTCACTCCTGAGCATTTATTCCAGAGAAATAAAAACTTACATCTGCACCGAAGTCTATATATGATTGTTCATAGCATATTCACTTGTAATAGTCAAAATATCCTCCAATAGATGGAGAGTTAAACAAACTGTAATACATCTCCACCATGGAGAATGGAATACTATTCAGTAATAAAAAGGAAAAAACTACTGATACATGCAACAACATGGATGGATCTCAAGGTCAACATGCTGAGTGAAAAAGGACAATCTCAAAAGATTACATATTATATGATTCTATGTATATGACATTCTCAAAATGACAAAATTATAGAGATGGAAAAACAATTAGTGGTGGTCTGGGTTAGGGATGGTAGAGGGAGAGGAGGAAAGTGGATGTGATGAGATCTTTATTATGGTGTAATAGCTGATCGTGGTGGTAGTTATACAAATCTACGCATGGGATAAAATGCCCAGAATTAAACTTACGTGTATCAGTGCCAAATTCCTGTTTCTGATATTGTGCTATATGATGCAGGGGTACAGGGGAACTCTCTGTACTATCTTTGCAATTTCTTTTGACCCTATAATTATTCCATGATAAAAAGTTTTTTAAAAGTCATGAGGAAGACAAACTCTAAAATAACAACCTTATAAACTGTAAATTGACTCTGATACCAGATCTAAGAAGAGTATGGAAAATATGAAGTAAAGAAGAAAACATCAGTGAAAAATGAGTTATTCCAATCATATATTTTTCCCCACTGGTAAAATTTTTTAAAAGTGCTTTAAGAAGATAATTCCTTGAGACTTCCCTGGTGGCACAGTGGTTAAGAATCCGCCTGCCAATGCAGGGGACACGGGTTCAAGCCCTGGTCCGGGAAGATCCCACATGCCACGGAGCAAGTAAGCCCATGCACCACAACTGCTGAGCATGCGCTCTAGAGCCCGCGAGTCACAACTACTGAAGCCCGCGCGCCTAGAGCCCGTGCTTGGCAACAAGAGAAGCCACCGCAATGAGAAGCCCGCGCATCGCAACAAAGAGTAGCCCGCACGCAGCAACGAAGACCTAATGCAGCCAAAAATAAATAAATTTATTAAAAAATAATAATACTTCCTTATTTTTTGACTCTCTGGATGCTATCTTCATAAGTAAAACTATTTTTGAAATAACTTACTAATCATTTTTCAAGATTTTTTTCAAGTCATAATCAGTTTTACTGCAGAAGGACCCTGTACACATTTATCAATTCTAGTACCTTAATAGCTACCCAACAAGTCACCAACAGACAGAGGAACATGCATCATGAGAAGCAAGAAACATCACCATCCCTTCCGGTGTTAGCAACTTGTCACTCCTAAGTAGCGCTCACATCACTGAGGTCTGTGAACACTTTTCGCATTCATCCTGTGTGAAAGATGGAATAACTTCAGTACAAATGCAACATATTATAAGCAATTTCTTACAAAAAAGTCACAAATTAAACCAAAGCATTTTACAGAATGCAAACACCATGAAAAGAAAAATGCCTTCACTTAAGCTCTCTCTCCCCACATCCAGCGAGCCAGCTGGATGTCTTTGGGCCTGATGGTGACTCTCTTAGCACGGACGGCACGCAGATTAGGACCTTCAAGTAAGCCCACCAGGTATGCTTCACTAGCTTCCTGAAGCACGCCTGTGGCAGCACTCGGAAACCTCCAGTCAGTTTTGAAATCCTGGGCAATCTCCCTTATCCACCTCTGGAAAATCAGCTTCCAGATCAGAAGCTCAGTTGATTTCTGGTAACAGATCTGGGCCTGCCGCGGTGAGGTTTTCTCACCCCGCCGATAGAGGGGGCTCTTTTCCAGCAGTCTTAGTGGCCAGCTCCTTGCAGGCGCTTTCCTGCCCGAGGATCTGCAAGCAGTCCTCTTGGTTAGCATCCAACGCCGAAGTCTTAGGCCACTTTGACCACCGCATGGCTTCTGCTGCCCAACGAAGAGCCGCAGTTGTGAGTCAAGGAAAAGAATCTCCTTCAAAGAACGACCAAACCGCTCTGTGCTCTACTAACCACTTTTAATAGCTGAAGGTAACAGAATATTGAGATTTACCCAAATTATGCATTCTAGGAAATAGTTATTTATAGTAAACAAGTTATTGGGGAAAAAGTTTGTATAGCACGCTTCCGTGCACAAAAAAAGGTAGTCATATTAATAAATGTGACACTTCTGTATAATTTTGTTTATCAGTTTTAGGACATGCAGACAGTACCACAAGTCTTTTTTTAAGTGTGACAGACCCAGAGATTAATGATGAATTCAACTCCACATCTGCTTTACTTGGCTGCCAAGAGATTTCCGGGTGTCACACAGCAAACTTAGTGAATCTGACTGAAGAAATATTTATAGAGTGAAACAATCAGTTGAGGAAAAGATCATGTAATTCTCTCTGACACTGAAACAAACATGGTGAAAGCTATGAGCGATTTAGGAAGGAACCCCAAGCATATGATGTTGTGTTTTCACCCTTTATTTGTGTCCAGTTTTTGGTTGCTTCAGGGAGGACAGTAAAACTAGTCCCTGATATTCCACCTTGACTGAAAGGGGATGGCCCCAGATTGGCTTTTAAACATACTATTTCACGTAATAGAAACTTTAGTAGAATTTCAGGAATTGTGATGTGAAATTCAGAAATATGATCGAAAAATTGGTCCTTAAGGTAGAAGACATTTTCTGTTAGTGCTTAAGAGTCTTTCTGTATATTAATTTCTATATCTTTGTTTGTTCTCCACTTTTAAGCCTTAAGAGCATCATAAACATTTAACATTTATATTTACAAACGAATTGCATGGGGAAAGGCAGAGGGGCATAGACAGAAGCAGTCCTTAGTGAGTGTGTAAACTCTAAATTAGTAACAGCCCTTAATCTATTACAGAAAGTTGATGTTTTCTATGGCAGTGTTTTAAAGTGGGGCACATTTACTCAATCAGAATGGCCTAATGGACAGAAGATTGGCAAGAGATTCTACTTGTCTGTTCTACTGGAGCCTACTGCAGGGTCTACCCCTAAACCAGCCATGTGACCCTGTACCTCATGTAATTCCTTTAAACCTCAGGTTTTTTCACCTGTGAAATGAGGTGGCTACATAACATCAATGTAAAATTGCCCAGGGTCATTTACTCAAATATTTAAATCACAAAGGGTTATTATTCAAACTTCTTAAAACGCAATATGGCAGTGGGGATGGGAATAGAAATTCTGAGGAGAGTAATGAAAGTCTGGATTAGCCCCTATGGAGAAAGGAAGAGTAAGCCGAACAACGATGTGTAGAAGGATAGACCTGGGGTGCTTAGGGGCCAGCCGAGAGTGGGATTCTTTGGTCTCCATCTTCACAAAGGTGTTCTCGGCGAGTAATTTTCTTCTATGACATATCTACTGTGTTTTAGTGGCCAGAGAGCCTATACTAGATGAATGAATGAATGAGTGAACGAAGAGATCATTAGATGCGGGTTGAGAGCATGGACTTATTACCTCTCAGGTATGTTTCAACCTAGGATCCTATATTACCGTGACACACAAGAACGCAGGTGAAAAGGGTGAAGGGAACAGAGATAAAGATGAAATTAATTTTACATCAGAAGAATCAAGGAGGCTTGATGAAGGCAGGAGCTGAGCCTTGACGGCTCATGCCATTTGATGGACTCATCTGACTGTGTGTATCACAATCCAGAGACCAAGAATTAATCCCAGAAACATGATAACCAACTCTTGGAGAAGAGCATGTATCTTTACTGTAGCTTTTCTTACATGGTGGGGCTGGAGGTTTCACAAATTCTTCACAGATAAGCTTCTGAAACTCCTGTTTCAGAAGTCTGACACAGAATTTTCTCTCTAAACCTTCCACTCACAACAGCTACAAGAACTTTTCCCCATCTTTCATCCGCACACTACTCTCTCCACACCACCATTCCCCTGCCCTGCCGTCCAGGCGGAGAGGACCAGCGTGACCTCCTCTCCTACCCTGCAGCTGTGCAGGTCCCTCCAGGAGCACCCGGGCATCCAAAGTCCTTGCCTGGTCCTCTGTTTTACCCACAGGGAAAGTGCACAGAGCTCTTGGGACATGGGCTTTGTTTCTCACTCTGACCACTTTTCTCCTGAAATATTCTCTCTTTTTTTTTTAACATCTTTATTGGAGTATAATTGCTTTACAATGGTGTGTTAGTTTCTGTTGTACAACAAAGTGAATCTGCTATATGTATACATATGTCCCCATATCTCCTCCCTCTTGCTTCTCCCTCCCCCCTCCCCATCCCACCCCTCTAGGTGGACAAAAAGCACCGAGCTGATCTCCCTGTGCTATGCGGCTGCTTCCTACTAGCTATCTATTTTACATTTGGTAGTGTATATATGTCCTTGCCACTCTCTCACTTCGTCCCAGCTTACCCTTCCCCCTCCCTGTGTCTTCATGCCCATTCTCTATGTCTGCGTCTTTATTCCTGTCCTGCCCCTAGGTTCCTCAGAACCTTTTTTTTTTTTTTAGATTCCATATATATGCGTTAACATACGGTATTTGTTTTTCTCTTTCTGCCTTAGTTCGTTCTGTATGACAGTCTCTAGGTCCATCCACCTCACTACAAATAACTCAATTTTGTTTCTTTTTATGGCTGAGCAATATTCCATTGTATATATGTGCCACATCTTCTTTATCCATTCATCTGTCGATGGACACTTAGGTTGCTTCCATGACCTGGCTATTGTAAATAGAGCTGCAACGAACATTGTGGTACATGACTCTTTTTGAATTATGGTTTTCTCAGGGTATATGCCTGAAATATTCTTAAGAAGAATTTCTGGTGAAAAAATTCTCCATTGCAATACAGTTAAAAATCTTTGAAGAGTCAAATAAATGCAGTTGTTTAAAACTAAATTTAAATATAAGCTGTCGGGCTTCCCTGGTGGCGCAGTGGTTGGGAGTCCACCTGCTGATGCGGGGGACACGGGTTCGTGCCCCGGTCCAGGAGGATCCCACATGCCGCGGAGCGGTTGGGCCCGTGAGCCATGGCCGCTGAGCCTGTGCGTCCGGGGCCTGTGCTCCGCAGCGGGAGAGGCCACAGCGGTGAGAGGCCCGTGTACCGCAAAAAAAAAAAAAAAAAAAAAATATATATATATATATAAGCTGTATATAAAAATATACATAATCAGTTGGTAATTTGGTAGAGGGGATGGTTGGATAGAGACTCCTGTAGTTTCCTGTTCTCTAGTTGGCTGTGAGTCCTGTTTCCCCTAACTTAGGATAGCAGATGGACTGTCTTGTTGTTCTGAATATGTTACACATGTTCTATACCACATCATTCTAGACATGAAAATACCACCCTTCATCTTTCTCCCTAAACATTTGTGCACATAGCGACCTCTCTGAACATTTAAGAGTAACAAGAAAGGGCCCACACCACAGATAATTTAACACTTAATACTCGACTTCACTGTTCTCAGAAGCCCCATGACTATTTCCTACAAGTCAGCACAGATCCCCTTAGAAGGCAAAAGAGACCAGATGAAGAAAGATTTAAAAGGACCAGGAGGGCTTCCCTGGTGGCGCAGTGGTTGAGAGTCTGCCTGCCGATGCAGGGGACACAGGTTCGTGCCCCGGTCCGGGAAGATCCCACGTGCCGCGGAGCGGCTGGGCCCCTGAGCCATGGCCGCTGAGCCTGCGCGTCCGGAGCCTGTGCTCCGCAACGGGAGGGGCCGCGACAGTGAGAGGCCCGCGTACTGCAAAAAAAAAAAAAAAGGACCAGGAATATAGTCTTATAGCCTAAAAGACCCTATGAGCAAGAAGCCAGATGAGGATTGATCTTATATTGAAATCTTCAATCAAAATCAACTGGTTTTCCTTTCCTTATCCTATACATTTCAAACTGTTCAGAGAAAAATACAGTGGGAACTTATAGATATTTCCTTGAACTATATTATGTACTTATAAATCCATTGTTTTCAGTAGTAGAATTACAGTGTGAAATTTAAGGTCATTGGCTTTCACACTGCTTTAGGAAATAGGATGCAAAAAATAGAGAAAAATATTTCACAAATATGCATAAAATCTAAAAGTACCTTTATTTTATTTATTTATTTTTTTTTTTTTTTGCGGTACGCGGGCCTCTCACTGCTGTGGCCTCTTCCCTTGCGGAGCACAGGCTCCGGACGCGCAGGCTCAGCGGCCATGGCTCACGGGCCCAGCCGCTCCGCTGCATGTGGGATCTTCCCGGACCGGGGCACGAACCCATATCCCCTGCATCGGCAGGCGGACTCTCAACCACTGCGCCACCAGGGAAGCCCGAAAAGTACCTTTATTTTAGATTTTAATACATATCCATCTAATTTTCACTAGTTTTCTTTTTCTCTTTCAATCTAAGTAAATATATATACACACATATACATATATATGATATTGTTATTGTTATTATGCAGTAAGAACATAGATCAATTACTATTTCAAATACGCCTCACTGTACCCATGGAGCTTAGGAAGAAACAAGAGTGGTGGTTCCTATTTTGAGATTATGGAAACTGAAGCACAGAGGGGTTAAATGCCTTCCTTACCACAAGGTCACAGAGAGAATCTCTGCCGGGGAGGGAGAGAAGGGGCCTTTCCGTCACTGCACGCTGTTTTATATGTTAACCATCAGGCACATGCTAAGTCAATGGATGCTGGCACTTTACATAAGTATATGATGATGCAGTGCTCTATGTAATAAAAATCTCAAGCATGAAACGTGGAAGCAATTCAAGAAAACAGATCTCACATCTTTGCCTTTGTCAGAGTCAGAATCTGACATGCTCTGATTAAAATTCAACATCTGAAGGCATTTAAAATTAAAATATACAGGTATTCACGTTTTCCTCCTTCCAGTGTTTCGTTGCTGCTTTTTTCATCTTAAATATTAAAAACATTACATTATTTTATTTCGTATGTCGAACTTCATGTCTCAGTATATTACACATTGCCCTTTCACCCCTGAGCTCTGGTTCAAATCCATCTCTTAGCTAGGGAAATAAAAAACATCTGAAAATATTTAGTAGACTCATCTCAGGCCTAATGGACTACAGTTTACATTAACTTGACAAACACAACAAACAAACAGATTTGCCACAAATTAAAATGTTTTCATGAAAACATTCAGGAATGAACAGTATATAAAGGCCTCTCAGACAGACCTGAAAGCTGTGCCTTTATTTCACAGAGGATTTCATACAAGGACAGAGAAAAATCTGGGCTGCACCTGTCCTACCCAAAACAGGTGAATGAAAGATCCAGGTCATAGGAAACTTCCTCTGCCATTTTGTGGTGGGGAAAACTGCAGTTTAGAAGGGCTCAGGGGGTGGTAGGATTAAGAGAAAACAGTCCTAAACTCAACTGTCAGCTGTATCACATTACTCTTTTGTTCATGCAAAAATTATTTATCGAGGCATGCATGGCACAAAAACACTTTGCTAGGTACTTTTTCATTGGTGCCTTCCAGCAAGTTGGGAAAACAAAGGTAACTTTGGCTTAAAGACAAAACAAAGAAAAAAGCCTGTTATTCTCTTGAGGGCCAACTTTTATGAACAAGTTTATATTTCATGATTTAAAGACAAGGAGACCACAGGCCAGTTAACGTTAAATCCTCACACACACCCCCACTAGTTGATGATCAAGTGCCTTCAGAGGCAAGTGGTGTGCAGGCAGGGATGGGGCTGCTGGGGACTGGAGAAGGCATGCCCTCACACAAAGGCATTCCTGCTTTTTAAAATATTAAGTGCCATGTAGTCCAAATGAAATATACGTGCAGGCCACCAGTGTGGAATCTCTTCCCTACAGCCCCTCTCGAAGCACTACATTTGATGACCACAGTCACCATCCTGATGGGTCTAGTCTGTCCCTTCCTCCACCACCCTCTCCCCCCTCCCCCGTTGCCTCATCTTCAAAAGCATGAGAAACAATTGCAACTACAAGGGGAACAGGTAATTCAAGTCCCTAAGACAGGAGTTCCGAGTGTATCAAAATCCCTTGGGGAATCTGTTAAAATGTATGTTCCCAGGCCCACTCCCAGAGACGCTGATTCTGAGGATTTGGCCTAGGGCCTGGAAATATGCATTTTAAAGGCTTTTCAGGTGATGCTGATGCAGGTCGTTCAAGGGCCACGTTTGGGGGAATACTGTCTATGCTGTAGCATGGACCTGCCTCCTGTTCTCAATGGATTTATCAAAGACCAGCACAGTGGAAACACCCACCCCCGTCACTGTCATTGCTTCCTTTCCACTGCCCTTATGGCAGCAAGGACTAGAATCATCCTTACAGAGGATCTGATACAGATGAGGAGAAAACAGAGCATTTCAGCTGATGGGGGCCATCCCAAGTCTCCCTGGGGGGGCAGCTCACACCCTTGCTCAGCTCCCTTTTGCATGTACTCTACTGGCAGAAGGTCCTTCCTCACAGCCCACCTGCGGAGTGCAGACCTGAAATGTGGAGCCATTTTTGCTTTTAATTCTCCACTCGGCAGCAATAGGAAGCCTCAGGCACCGTCCTCGGACAGTAGAGAACCTTTTACACGGTGTCAAGTGACACACTGAGAAAGGCCATGGTAAGGGAAATGCCGAATTCAAGTGGGCTCCGAATCAAGATTTTGTAGTAATTCTTCATTGATTTGAATTCCAATTTATGATCGGTTTGAAAGGTCTCCCACAGGTCCTTTCAGCTTCTCAGTAGCGCAACTCAGAGATCCTTTATTCTCTCATACCTCGTATGTGAAGTTCCTGCTAAGCTTTAAATGGCCTTTTTTTTTTTTCTTGACAAATACTCAAAGACAGAGCTGCACTCAAGCACTCAAAGTTGGTAGCATTAACTCCAGTAACATAACTGACATTCCACTTAAGGAAAGAGGGAAAAAAATCATAAAAACCTTCTGCTTCACTTAAAGTTTGACAAGTCCCTTACAGAATAACTGGGATGCTCTCACCAAGGCTTTTCAGTCCTGCCTTTACCACATCTGTCCCTGGAGTGTGTTCATAAACATCTTATGGTATAATAAATCCTTCTGTCCTGACACCCAGCCCCCAAACAAGGAATCTGTTGGACAGACGGCATTAATCACTGGATGCTGATCTGGTCCCTGGCCAGATATCTTGGTGATGGGAGAATGGTATGGTTCACTTTGCACTGTCTTCACCATAAGATGCCATTTAGTCAAGGCTGGTCAGATGAGAAAAAAATACTCCCCTCTATTTAGGAATTTAATGAGAACAACCCAAATTCAAGTTAATGAACTCAACTCAGTCACATGTGATTATAACTAGACAAGTGACAGAGGATGGATTTCTGTAGTGGAGACTGTAATGGGGACAATTGTGGGTTTTTTCCCCCTGTCTATTATGCATTATGGTAAGCACTTCAAAAATTGGAAAATTGGTATTTTTCTTATGTTGGACATTGCTATTTGGGCCAGTCACAATATGCAGAGGCATTTCACCCTCTCTGTGAAGGGTTTTGTTATTAGAAATACCACAAGGGGGGTCAAAGGTACGCTCTCTCAAAGAGTAGCTTTCAAGAATAAGATGACAATTTTCATTGATAAAAGTTAACTCACATTTACTTACTTAACTGACAAGCCAACCAACAATCATTTATCAAGGCTCTGTTATATTCATAGTACTGTACTCTATATTAATAACAGTATAACACAAAATGAGACCTGTCCCTACTTTCCAAAAGTATAAAATCTGTGTAAACAGGCAAGACTTACTTAAGATGAGGAAACAATTATAACTCTTATGTCCAGCACTGTGTATGTCTGGCCCATAATAGATATTTAATCTTTTTTTATATGCACAATAAATGAATGTTAAATTTTGAGGTGCAGATTATAAATTCTATAGATCCAATAAGAGATGGTATTTAAGTGTAAGAGACATTTTTTGAGCTCCTTTGACCATGGAGCCCAGCTTTCAGGAAGCTCCTCGGGGAATTGTGTCCTACAGAACTCGCTTTAGGAACTCTAGCTCAGACACACTTCATGGGAGACGTAGAATTCCTACTGGGTATTGCAAGGAGCAAAGAATTAAATGAGTGGAAATGAGGGGGAAATCCAGGCAGACAGAATAACAGGGGGAAAAAAGGCTGAGGTTAAAATTAACCTAGAACATGGGGAGGTCAGGGAAGTTTACCTAAGTGGTTATAACTTACATTGCTAGAGAATTAACTTGTTTTTATAATATTCTGTTTGGCCACATGGCACCTGTTTTAACTGAAATAGTCAGTGAAAGCCTGAGGTACACTTGTAACAGGACAATAAGCTCTTGGATTTATAGTCTCTTGGAAAGAGACTATAAATATCTGGGGTCCCGAGACAGACCACCAAGCCTAATAGTTTCCCAGTTCTATCAGAAGCACCTATAGATACCGTGTGTAGGAGGAGGAGGGTGGCAGAGGAATATGAGGGAAAGGGGGCAAGTCTTATTTTATACTTTTCTTCGAAGTAAGATATACCAGTACAACATTGGTGGCTCTAGATGTTTCTTCGCTGATTTTTTCTACATCTCGTAATACACAACCATTTCTTACATCTCCTTTACTTTTTTTTCTTCTAAATGAACCTTTGGGAAAAATTTAGGGTTGTGACAGGATTTTGATAGCTACCCCTTCTGTTCCGTCTTGGGTGGGCAATTGATTCATCGTGTCTGAGGAGTGAATCACCTGAATTCTTTATTTCAGTTCCTCTTTTCCAATAAAGGGACTGAACTCGAAGATGGTCTTTAGAAATCTACTTACCCTTCCTACTAAGAGAGCTACTTTTGATGTTGAGACAGGTCCTGTCAGGTGAAGGAAACCCACATCCACATAAGCCCTCTGCCGAGGACACTACAGCCTGGAGGCAGCCCTTTTCCAGGACTTGTGCCCTTTCTACACAGCACCATCACCACCGCCAATCTCTCTAAACTCCTCTGATGTTTTTACAGGTCTGTCTTTTCTACCAGAATGTGAAATGCTTGATTTAGGGGCCAAATGTTTTTCATCTTTGCTTACTTAATCCTATTTCTGGAGGCAACACCCAGAGGCAGTATGGCATGGTGGTTAAGAACACAGGCTTTGGCCCTGAGTGAGATGGAATCTTGGCTCGGCCAAGTTACAGGTGGTATGGCCCTTGGACAACTGCTTATGCTCTCTCTATGCCTGTTTCTTCACTTATAAAAACATGATTAAAATAACAGTTATTACTTTGTGATAGGATAAACAAGCATAAAGTATAACACTTAGAACAATGATAAAAAATATTAGGTTATTTTCAGGAACCAACACATACTAGATGTTCAGCAAAAGAATGTCTATCAAAACCGGGGGTTAGGGCTTCCCTGGTGGCGCAGTGGTTGAGAGTCCACCTACCGATGCAGGAGACGCGGGTTCGTGCCCCGGTCTGGGAGGATCCCACATGCCGTGGAGCGGCTGGGCCCGTGAGCCATGGCCGCTGAGCCTGCACGTCCGGAGCCTGTGCTCTGCAACGGGAGAGACCACAACAGTGAGAGGCCCATGTACCGCAAAAAAAAAAAACAAAACGGGAGTTATATGGGAATAGATTATTAAAATACATATATAGAATCTGTGGGGAAAACAAAGTTAAATAAGACAGTCTATGCCAGTTTGAAAATTATAGTCTAGAAGGAAAATTAAGACATGAACACGAGTAGTTATAATACTAGACAGAAGAATCTGGTAAATGTTCGGTAAGAAGAAACAAAGTGTAGCAGGAGTTCAGAGGAGAGGAGAGATGATTTCCAACAGAGGGGATCAGTAGAGGCTGCGTGGCCGAGTTGATATCTCTTTCAACAGAACAGAGCTGTGTTTACACAGCATCTGTTCCACCATCTCCCCCAGCCTTCTTCCCCCTGGAGATTAGTAGATTAAAAGGGAAAAATCCTTCTTTACAATGCATAGAAATTGAGACTTAGAGAGTCAAATTTGCATCTTGTTTTGGGCTAATAACTTAAATTCCAAGTTATGTTTTTGAACAACAAGGACAGAAGATGCGTATTCCCAGAAGGTTGTCTGCTGTTTTGTGCAACCAGAAAACTTTTTCTGCCAAGCACCAGAGGCATATGCATGAGCGTAACACCAGGAGAGCAGCCAAGGCCCCACTCGGGCTGCTTTTATTGTTTGTCTAAAGTGGACGTTTTTCCAAGCAAACTGCATTGTGTTCCAAAAGGAGATCCATCACACTTGTCTTTGTGGTTACAGAGCAGGAATCAAAATGATGGGCTGAGGGGTGCCTGGGCCAAAGGAAAAGATGCTCCAGATCAGAGGTCCCTCCCTTTGCCTGGTCCTTTTCAAGAACAAGAAAATCTTTGAAATGAAAATGTAGCGACTGGCCTTGAAGGAACCCATCCCCAGGGTTTGACATTCAGGGAGTTTTGGACGCTTGGGAAATCCAACCCTGCCACTGTGAACTTTCACTCAAACTACACAGAGGGCAGAACCAGTTTACATTTGTCCAGCGAAGTAAAGACTTCTCGAATTCTGGAGTGTTAAGTCACATTTTGAAAATTTGGGTGCTTCTCGGGTATATAGCCCAGATTCCTGACCCCAGCAAATATACGCACAGGATCCTAGCTGCATCAAGGTTATTGTTAAGTGTTTTCTGAAAGTTAAAACCATAAATTCCTAGAGATTTGAGCCAAAATACATATCTATCCTTAAAAGTTCTTTTTGTGTGTGTGTGTGGCTTTTCAAATAGGCCTGTATTTGAAATTATGATCCTTGCTTTTCAATGTCTCAACACACTAGACTGGTTTCAAATTACCAAATCTGAGTCAAGTGCAGAATTTTAAGATACTAGCCTAGCACAACTCCCTAAAAAATATATCCAGGGCCTCTGGAGCACCCGAGCCCCATTCGTTCTTCGCCAAAGCCTCATCCTGTCCCACTCCGAGCTCCCTCCCAGAGATTAATCCCAAGCACCATCTCCCCCAGCTGCTCCTACTACCGTTTCAACAGAGTACTTATCCTACCTCTTCCCTTTTCTTCCCTGCAGTTCTGGAAGGCCACGATGCCTACGTCTCCAGAAACACTGATCTCCACTGCTACCCAAGTTGTGACTTTCTTCCCTTCTCCCTAAAGGGAGACCTGCCTCTGAGTCCTATAGCCTCTCCCTGGCAGCAACTTTTCCAGCTCTGTCTCCTTGGACCTAGAACATATATTCATGTCTATTTCTTAAAAGGCTATATAACTGTATCGTGATTATAATCCTCATTTTCATCATCTATCATTTATTGGTGACTATGTGCCAGGCACTGTGCTAAGAACTTTGTGTACTATTCAATAAATCCTCACAATAATAAATAGTTCTGACCTTGCAAAGTAACCTTCAGAGCTCACCTGGGATGGGTAGTCTAGTTCTACAGTTTGGTTACTTTGTCCATTCCTCTTTGTTTACCATGATTCCGTTTCTGTTTTCGTATCACTCTCCTAAAATCATTCCCATAAATACCTGCAGATAAAGTTGATGCCCCCCAAATGTACCCCCTTATCCCTGCAGATCCTTGGACCATTCCACGTTCCAATAGCCCACTTCTCCTTGATTACTACCTTGGAAATCCATGCAAAGTTTATTTACAGAGCCCTTTCTTCTATATGACTCTGTTGGGATGTTTACATGCTCCACTAATTTAGTTCTCAGTCCTAAAAGACTATCTCAAGTTTCTCTCCAACCTAAGATGCTATTTTCCAAAGGTTGTATACAAATACCTTTAACATTATGTTTATACCCATGAATTCTAGGAATGCATGTAAATTGTGCATCAAATTTACGATTCTATGGACATTGCTGCTTAGGAACTATATATTTAGGATTAAAAAACAAGATTTGATCAAACAAATGTTAAATTAACAGGAGTACAGATGGTATATGCAGATATGGGAGAAGGTTATGAAGATGATATTCAAATTATGAAAACTGTTATAAAACATCTTGTTCTGTTGTCAAAAAAGGATATGCCCCCCCCCCCAATTCCTACTTACCTCTTCCTCCTTCTCTATATTCTTTTACCATACCTATTACATTCAGTGATATCCTCTAACTTCTCAGTCCTCCAAAATTATAATTTGAAATAGTGGTACACCTCCCTATTTTTTTTCATTCTTTATCTCTAGTCTGCCTACAAGTTTTGTCAAACCTTCTGCAGCCCTATTTTTCTTTGTCTCTTTGTTTTTAATCCCCAAACCAAAACCCCAGTCAGTAGGTTATTCAAATAACCTCCTAACCTGTGTTCCAGCAAAAGTTCTTCAAGAACCACTTTAAACCACATGTCCAGTAAAAGCAAAAAAAACACAACTATTGTTCCCTCCCCCATTTGCTGTGCCTTAGAAATCAGGAGAATGCCTTTTATAGAAAGGCTTAATAGCTAAGGAGTTCAGTTCGCAGAATAAGGCTGTCTCAGACTTCCGACAGTAATAGGACAAGTCACATTGCCACTCTTTCCCAAAGTCACATTGCCACTCTTTCCCAAAGGAATGCCCTCAGCTAGTTTGCCAACCCCTGCCTCTCTCACACCTGTAATCCATACCTATCTCTGGGTGACCTTTCACCGCCACCTCCTCCTTCACCATTAGTTGTATAAAGCTTAGGCTGATACCTCCTCTTGCCAGTTCCTCCATACCCAACTTCCTACCAAACTTGGTCATCACATCCTGGGGGCCCCTCCTACTCCACTGGCTGTTCAGTTTTCTAAAGTTGTTTCCTGGGCTTCCCTGGTGGTGCAGTGGTTAAGAATCCGCCTGCCAATGCAGGGGACACGGGTTCGAGCCCTGGCCCGGGAAGATCCCAAGTGCCGCGGAGCAACTAAGCCCGTGAGCCACAACTACTGAGCCTGCACTCTAGAGCCTGCGAGCCACAACTACGGAACCCATGTGCCACAGCTACGGAGCCTGTGCTCTAGAGCCAGAGAGCCACAACTACTGAAGCCCGCACGCCTAGAGCCCATGCTTCGCAACAAGAGAAGCCACCGCAATGTGAAGCCCGTGCACCACAACGAAGAGTAGCCCCCCCTCGCCACAATCAGAGAAAGCCCATGCACAGCAACAAAGACCCAACGTGGCCAAAACTAAATAAATTTATTTTAAAAAATAATAAAGTTGTTTCCTTTATCTCATGCTGATTTCTTTAGCTGACGTCATTTCTCCCACAGTTCTCAGATGAGGCTGCTTCTACTTGTAATCTAGTCCACCTCTCTACCTCCATGTCTAGAGCTTCAGACCATGATTTGGTTCCACAATCACTTAGCAAACTCTTTAATTGAAGTATACCCTGTTCACTTATACCATCTCCTTCATTAATTTAAGATTTCCACCCGTCTCCCAATAGGTTCTCATCCTCCTAAGTGCTGCTAGCACCTGGCTAAGTTTTCCTCTTCACCTTATTCAAGGCCATTGCCCTTGATGACTTTAGCATCGAGCACCCTGGACTTTTCTCATTCTTCTTAACCCTTCTGTCACTCGACGTAGCTGACTCAAACCTCCTTAAATCAAGTCCCTGTTTCTTCTCTGTTCCCCAAATTGACACGTCCTCCAAGATTCAGTTCTTGTTTCCTTTTTCATTTTCACACTCTAGAAATCTCATCTACTCCTTAACTCTACATGGATAAATCTATAATTCTGACACATTTACAAAGCTTAATGGTCACATTCACCTGCTTAGTGGCCCACTTCCATCCGTATGTATTTTCGGCATCTCAACGAGTCATCAAGCCCTCCCTTCCCTCCTGATTTCTCTACTTCTGTTAGTTTTTCAAACATTTTCCCAGTCATACAAGTTTAAAGCCTAAGAATCATTACTTTTCCCTCCCTGGCCAAATATACGAATTCCTGTCAGCTGTTTTCTCATTTTACCTTTCAACTAGTCTCTTTTCTTTTATTTGTGTCCTTGTAAGGTGACTATCATTATCTCCATTTTATGAGTACATGTTAGAGGTTAAATATCTCCCAGTGTTACTAATCCGGTAAGTTTTAGAGACAGGGTTAAAATTCAAGTCAGTCTTAGGCCAGAACCTGGGCTTTTTCCTCTCATCAAACCACTTCTCTGAAAATAGGTAACACTGTTACATAAAATAAGAATAATATAAAACATGTGCTATTAAAAATAAATGTTTCTAATTTTATAATTTCTTCATCCTCTCTAAAAGCTCATATTAATTAATTGAGCTCTTATTTTAAAAAGTCCACTCATATATACACAAATAAATGACAGAAGCAACCTAGGTTCTGAGGTTGGAAAATATCAACTTTGGAATGAACTGGGTTCCACTTCCCAGTTCCACACACTAGCACTTAGGACACACTGGACACTTAGGCAAGTTGCCTAACTTCTCCATGCCTTGACTTCCTTATGTGTAATAGTAGTGGTCAACCTCTGCAGTTGTGAGTCATACGTGAGATCTAATGTGGACAAAGTTTTTGGCATATCTAAGTGCTCAGAATAGGTGAGGCAACATGAATCATACACTTAACTAGGTTTGAGTGAGTGGGATAAGAAGGTGGGCTGCATCCTTCAGGGCTGTCATAGGTGGAAGATGCCTACTGGGCAGGGAAGCACCCTAGAAGATACACCAATGTGGAAAACCCAAGTGCAGGAAACAGGAAGTCACCTAAACATTTTAATCAGCAACATCAGTACTTGACTCCCACATGTGATATTTGGGTCGGTTTATTCACTGCACAGAGCTTAAGCATACACTTAGACTTAACAAGCATTCATTAACTATATCCTAAGTGCCTTTTGACTAATGAAATGATTGACAGCCGACGTCTGACTACATTCTATGACTTGAACATCTAATCTCCAAAGTATTTACAAATAAATAAACCTAATACAAATAAACCTAGTTATGCAAGTATGTGAGAAGTAGAACCTAATTTCATAACCTAAATACCACTCATATCCATGTTTTCTATCCTTTTCCCTAAACCTCAGGGGAAAGCCTTGGTCTGAATCCTTGACATCCTATGGCATCATCTCTTTCCAAGTGGGATGACTGTTCTCTACTCTCCAATGAGCTTCGGGTCTTCTCCAGCACTCACCTTCCATCAGCATCACATTCTATTAGAATAGCCATCCTTCTTAACTATCATCGTAGATCTACTTCCCTTTCTTTTCTGAGCCAATAAATCTTCCCATTTTCTTCTCCGTTAGGTTGAAGTGCCTACCAACCACCAACCCCAATGTTTCAGTTTCTTTCTTCTTCTCCCCACAGCCTCTGCTTTGTTTTAATCAGCCTCCTTGTTAATCCATCTGAACTTTCCCTTAACCATTCAAAAATGCTGCCTCCTAGGGACCTACTCTACAATAATTTACCCAGTCTCACTTCTCAAATCAAAGACCTAAAAATTCCTCTTCCTCCTCAAAGTCCTCCAGGGTTAAATCCAAAAGCAGATAATGCTTCTCCCTCACTCTAATAACCTACTCAGACATCGATCTACCCAAAACCAGGAACACTTCACTAAGTGATTCATCTAAATGTTGGTTTTTTAGATTAGTAGGTTTACCACTGTCTTCTCACATCATTGCTTATTTGTTGCCCTCTACATCTGTCCTGTTCTGAAATTATCCGAGGACACTACAATTCATCTTAGACAGTGAGCATCTAAAGCATCATTTCTTTACCAGTACCTCCTAACTCCATGAGGCATGAAATCATCCTCAGAGAGAAATATTTCTTTCTGCTAATTTTTGAGTAGGGACTTGGGGTGTAGACATGATGGTAGGCGTGGCAGGAAGAAGAGGTGGCATAAGGAAAGGTAATATCTGCGTATACTGAATATGCCTGATTATTAGGCAAATTTTCCCCCCAAATATTATCTCTTTAAAAGAGTCACCTTATATGGAATATTTGCCAAGTGTCATACCATGGGGATGCTTTCTCAATTACTTTATTCTGAACAAAAAATACCACTGGATGGAGACTCATTAGGCTGAAACAGGCTTCAATCAGTGCTAGTTTTGGAAGCTTGCAGAAGTCATCTGATATGAGCAGCGTTTTAAAAAGAAAAAAATTACCACAGATTTAGTCATTATTCCTGGATGTTTGACAACTCCACATATTGGCTCTCATGTTAATGAGAGTTTCAAGGTTCACTTAAGTGGTTCTATTGTGGGGACCACAGGGTGATTTTCTTTTCAAATTCTAATACTATGCAAATGGGTACATGTGGCTGGGATAAAATTTGCAGTACTGTATTACACACTCAGATTCAAAACATGAAATAAAAATGATGGCAACAAACTCTAGGAAACTGTATTAGGCAATGTGAAAAACAGCTCTACTGATGACAAAGGCTCTGCTACATCTTGGCTGTCTCCGAGGTACATGTGAAGAGTTCAAATAAAAATTATGTCAGATGTGAACTCAAAAAATTGGTTTTAAAATAACACATCTTTATATATGTGATTGTAACTATAAATGGGAAATTGAATTAATAAATCGAATATCATAAGTAAACATTTAATTCAATAATATCCATTTCCCTAGTCAAAAGGCTTATTTGGGGATTGCAGCAGGAGAAGAATTGTGTCTCATCATCTACTGAGGCTGGCCTTAATCAGGCATCATGGGGTGCATGACTGTGTATAATGTGGGTGGAAGTAGATTTGGATGGACAGACAGCTGGCCAAGGGACTGGCTCAGGAAAAAAGAACAGTGATACATTTTCTTACTATTTCACAGCAAGGTCACAAGTGTATCCTGTACTAAGAAAGATTGGGACACTCCAGTCTGAAGGACAAAAACGAATTCACTTTAGATCACTTTGTTCTATTCCCAGAACTGCGAGAGCTCACTGAGTATTATTCACTGACCGTTAGGATGTGCCATGAGGCTGTTTACTGCAGCATCTTTCTAATTTGTTACGTAACACAAAAGAATGGAAGCTGAAAAAGACAAAAAGTGGAGAAATGTTCAGCATAAGACAGTCACGTGTGATCCATCTTTAACCCTCTCTGTAAGTTCCCCTAGTTTTTTGTTTAGACCCACTGTCGGACTTTTTCTAGCTAAAAGGCCTCCTTTTGTTGAGCGATTTCAATGTATAGTCACATTTTGAACTGTTGCCAGCTAAAATTCTTGCATTAGGCTCCATGGTTGTCTGTTCCACCAAGACAAATAAGAACTGGCCCAACCCCTCATTGGAGCACATTGTTCATGGTGCTGAGCAGTGATTTTCCGTATCTGCCTGTCTTTGCGTTCACCCCAGGAGGAAGGGTGAGCCTGGTTTATGGAGTTCTCATTTCTCACAAAGCAGCAACATCTGGAGGGCTGAGCAGTTTGTTGGCAGGTCCAGCCCGAAGGAATTCAGCTATGGTTCCGATTGGCTCTTATCAGTAGGTGTCACTAAAGACAGCTTCAGAGACAGAAAAATAAATAGGCCAATTAAGCAATGCCAAGAACAGGCTATTTTATGGCCATCTCTCCTTTTTTTTTATTGTTATTCCAACTGTAGAAGTTTCAAGATTCAAATTATTCTCTGGCTTTTTTTTTTTTCCCGTTGCTAATGAACATTTTTCCATTTTCCAAGTGCCTTCCTTCAGAGAGAAGGACATTTAATTAATAAATTTAGTTTTTCGTGCCTGATGTAGCGGATTAGCAAAATGAAAACAGATGAAGGAGATTAACTCTAACACTTTATTGCAGTGAAGCCGCAGCCGCTGTTTCTACTGCACACAGGCTGATGAACGCTTCACCAACTCCTTTCTCTCTGCAACACGAGAAATTCAGCACATGGAGAGAGCAGCTCAGCCCACCCCAGCCATGTCTGTGTGTCCCCAAAGGATGCAAGCACGGGAATGCCGGTGTGAGACCACACATTTCTCAGCAGGTCAGGAGGAGAACTCCCAGGCCTCTTTCCTGGAGAGGGGCCAGACTTGTTCACAGTGGCCACCATGCTCACCGGCTTCATTGGTGACTGAGGCTTTCCCGCCTGCAAAGATATAAGCCCAGAGGGGATCTCTAAATCCAAGCAACATCATATATATAGAGAACAGTTTTCTGACATTTGCGTTAGCAGATACCTCATATATATTCTTCCATCATTAGATAAACAAGTCCATTCAAATGGATGGATTTTGTCTGCAAAATGGACTGTGAACAATACCAGGGCATGGATCCCAGGGCCAGCACAATGTCTAGCACATGTTAGGTACCCAGGCAATGTTGGTTAAATGAATAAGGTATCTGCTAACTCGGGATATCAGTAAACTGTTCTAGTGGATCTTACATACAATCTTTGCCACCCACTATTTATGCTAAATTTGCATACACTTTGGTGGCTGTGTTCATTCTTTCTGGTTTCAGGAACAGCCCTACATAAGGTAGGCAGGTCCTTAGGTTTGAAGACCAAGCCAGCTGACTTTTAATTCCAAATTACTAACAATTACAAATGTAAAGATAAATAATAGCTAATAATAATAATAGCAGCTGTCACTTATTGAGTACTCTGTGCCAGGCTAAGTTCTATATGTTGTTTCATGTAATCCCGCCATAATCTTATAAGACAGATGTGATTATTATCCCTATTTCACATGAGGAAACTGGGACCTAACCTTGTTAGGTTATTTGCTTAAGGGGACACAGTTAAAAAATTGCACAGCCAGGTTTAAAACAGGTTTGCTTGATTCTAACCTGTTCTCTTAATCAAATACTTTACAGCCCTCTCTTCTAACATGGAATTTCTATGAGTAAATCTTAGTAAAGGGAATGGAGTATATACTTGGGAGAGGAGAAAAATGGAGAGTAAAAGAAAATGAGTGAAGGTTAAATCTACACTGTGGGATTTATTACTAGGATGTTGGTGTTTAATATATGCTGGGGGAAAAAAAAAAAAAAGGTATTGCATGTTTCCATGGCTGGGAATTATTTATATTCACAGCACTGTCATCTAGTCTCCAAGCTCAACAATGAATGACTAGTGGCCCTAATTTTCACCATGAACATTCTTCCCTGGCATCTTTTTGCAATTTTAGACTCCCAAGTCCAAGTTACATGATGTCATTTTCATTTATTGGATATAATTACTAAATTATACAGGCCATAAATCCACATTCTTGTAGAATGATCTCCAAGAAAAATGGTTCTGTGAATTGAAAGTAACACACCAGAACTAGAACCCACTGGCCCAGGATGCTCCCATAGCCACAGTTCCTCTGTATAAAACCCACTGAGACCTATGCAACAAGAATGTCAAAAGCCAACCTTATACTTCTATTTCAGCTTAAAAGTTTCAAATCTAAAGGAACACATACCCATCTTTAAAAAAACTGACAAAGGCATTACACATTTTAACAGATTTCGTTATGTATAAACTATTGGAATACTTAGTTTTTTTAATGGGACTTTTCTCAGAAATGTTTCAACCTCTACCAAGCCACAACATATCCATAATAAGCATACATACTCCATCAAACTTCAAAGAATATGCTTATCTATTATCACAGCTGAGGAACATCCTTGTGGAATTTTATTTACAATAGACTTACGCTCAGAAAACCAGTTTGGAAGTTAATTCTCCCACCTTGAAAAGTCATCCTGACAGCAAGTGAGAGAAGAGCATTTAGTGGGCGGTTATCATCCTTTCTGTCAAGATCAGTAATGTGTTTTATCCAGATGAATCAATATAGGGGAGGATTCAGTAAGAGTGTACCTGTCAGTCATAACACAGCAATTTAGAACAAGCTTTGCTAGGACACTTGATCCTTGAAGATTCATTCACAAAACTCAGATCTACAAATACTGAAGACCTATTATGAATAGGTCTTCTGCAAAGAAGGTAAAAACAAATAACATTTTATTAGCCTTCTTGATTGGCACACAATTAAAAGGCAAGATGAGTGTCATCAAAGATTTGACTTTGAAGGAATAAAAGATGACCTCCATTAGGAAAATGAGGAAAGGATTTTTTAAAGAGGCTGCATTTGAGATGGGCCCTCTGTTGAGAATTAAGTACAATGGAACAACACTGAGGAGGGGTCAAGCAGAAACTGCAGATCATATGGGGGATGCAGAGTTTAGTAAGAATGTAGCTGGAGATTGGGCTGAAGAAATATTCAGGCACTATTTTATGGTGAGTCCTGAAGGCAGACTGAGGATTTTGTATGTAAATCAGTAGGCAGAGGGGAGGTACTGAAGTGCGTAGGGGAAAAGTATAGTAAAATCAATCCCAAGCTTCAGGATAAATCTGGCAGCAATGTCTAAGATGACATGCACAGAAAAGAAAGAAGACTGATGGCTGTGGACCTGGTAGTATTAGCAGCAATACAGATATCGGGGTCTGAAAATTATAAAATTTAGTGAGTCCTGAAAGAAGGAGAAACAGAGGTAGAAAAGGAGGAAACAAAAGGATTTGAAATGATGACAGAAAAGATTATGTTTCTCTTATTAGAAATAAGAAACTCAGGAGGAGAGATTGCTTGTCCATGGGTGGAAGTCACAGTTTGATCTGGGACACAGTGAGTTCAGTTGCCACTGGTACATGCACAGGCATTTTGAATGGGTCTATAATATGGCCCTGGGGTTGTAAATTTGGGATCCTTCACTCCAGCAATAGTAATAGAATCCATGGAAGTTGGTCGATCACTAGGAAACAGGGTACAGAGATGATAACCTTGCACAGGCAAGTGGGCAAAATGCTAGAGGACAGTGACGGAGTATGGAAGAAAAACATGTAGGTGCTTTAGGGTCACACGGACCCGGGTTCAAACGCAGAGCCCATCTCTTAATAGCTGTGTGAACTTCAAGAGTCTTTTTTGAGAATTAAGTGAGATATGTACGTGAAGCAACTAGCACCATGCCTGCTCCAAACTAAGTATCATAAATGTGAGTTAATTCCTAAAAGCACTTCTAGTACCTATTCCTTCTGATTACTTTCTATTATATTTTAAAGTTCATATTTCCAGAAACTCACTTTCCAAAATGATAGGTATACATACTTTAATATCAAGAGGAAAGAAATACCTGTTTTGAAAAGAAATTGATAAAAATCAATGATTGTTCAGAAAGGCCTTTAATTAGTGATCAACTCTAACCATCTGAAAAGGCATAGCTTCAAATAACTCATGAGGAATGGTAGGGCTCAGGGTTCCACTTCCCAGTAGACCACCCTCTGTCATACTTCTCTATCTGTAGTAAGTAAAATAAAATGCATGCATTTAAAATGCATTCTTGGGCAGTCACACAAAAATTATGAATCTACATGAAGCTGCAAAGTTGTACCAGTCTTCTGTCTCCCCAGCTGCCTGGTCTGAACAGCAGAGATTATTATTGCTTATCCACTACAAATTGTAAGTGGTCTGAAACAGTAGGCAAGTAGCTTCTTTAGTCACTGAGACTTGAAACTCACCTATAAACGTAATTTGTCCCCATTAATAAAAACCAATAATTTATAAGAGGAATTATTATTGTGTTAGAAATCAAGACATTCTCAGATGAAAGAAAACTAAGAGACTGTTGCCAGCACACCTAACCTAACTTAACGACTGAAGAAAGTTCTCTGCACAGAAAGGAAATGATAAAAATAGGAACCTTACAACATTAAGAAGGAAGAAAGAACAAAGTAAGCAAAAATATGGGTTAAATATAATAAACTTTCCTTTTCTTCTTGAGTTTTCTAAATCATGTTCAATAATGAGAGCAAAAATTACAACACTGGCTGATGTGGTTCTAAATTTATAAAGAAGAAATACTTAAGTCAATTATATTATAAATAGAGTAGGGTAAAGGGAGGAGATGTTTCTATACTTTACTCAAACTTGTAAAATGTCAACAGCAGTAGGCTTTGACAATAAGTTATGCATATAACTTATAAACTATACAAACTATAGCTTTATAAACCTCAAAGCTTTTAGGAAAAAAATAGGAAAAATCTTCAGAACATAGGGCAGGCAAAGCATGCTTACACTTGACATTAAAAGCATAATCTGTGAAAGGAAAAATAGATAAATTGGACCTCATCAAAAGTAAAAACTTTGCTCTCCCTGAGACCCTATTAAGAGAAGGAACTGGGAGGAAATATTTGCAAATCACATATCCAACAAAGGATTAGTATCTAGAAAATGTAAAGAACTCTCAAAATTCAACAGTAAAAAAAAAATCCAATTACAAACTGGGCAAAAGATATTAACAGACAAAGAGAATATACAGATGGCAAATAAGACCAAAAAAAAAGATGTTCAACTTCATTAGCCATTAGGGAAATACATATTAAAACCACAATGAGATATCACAGCACATCTATCAGAATCGCTAATATAAAAAATAGTGACAACACCCAACACAGACAGGCTGTATAACTTAATGTTATTGCTGACGGGAATGGTCAACGGTACAGACACTCTAGAAAACAGTTTGGCCATTTCTTTTCTTACAAAGCTAAACATGCAACTACCATATGACTTGGAAGTTGTACTCCTGAGTATTTATCCCAGAAAAACAAAAAGTTATGTTCATATAAAAACCTATACACGGATGTTCATAGCAACTTTAGTCATAAAAAACTGGAAACAGCCCAGACATCCTTCACTCGGTGAATGACTAGACAAACTATTGTGTATCTGTACCATGGAATATTACTCACCAATAAAAACAACAAACTACTAATACATCAAATAACTTGGATCAATATCCAGAAAATTATGCTCAGTGAAAAAAGGCTAATCCCCCCCAAATTATGTATTGTGTGTCCATTTACATAACAGTCTCAAAAGGACAAAATTGGCAGCTCAGCCCAGCACAGCGATGGGCTAGGAGCATCCCCACACAGCCCGGCACCCCCCAGTGTCCCCAGGGCCACATGCTCACTGCAGCCCTTTCTCTGGATGCAAAGCAAAACACAGGCCCCCCTGCCTGTCACACACTCCTCGTTTTTCCTGGTGGATAAGGTTGCCTGAAGATCCAAGCAGGGCCGTATGGGCGGCTTGGTTGGAACAATGACTGAAAAGTTTCTGTTGCTCGCCAGCATTTGGTATTATCAGTGTTCTGGACTTTGGTCATTCGTACAGAAGCTTAAGGACCAGCCCCTCCTGCCAGGAAGCCTGCACAGACTTCTAGACCAGCCTCACCCACCAGGGGGCAGACACCAGAAGCAAGGAAACTATGATCCTGCAGCCTGCAGAACTGAGTCTGCAAACACAGGTCAGAACCTACCCTGGGACCTGCTAGTCCCTGGCCCTTGGGTGATGAGAGGGGAGTGCACTGCTGGGACACATAGGACATCCCCTACGGAGGGCCACTTCTCCAAGGTTGAGAAACATAACTAAGCTACTACATACATAAAAATACAAATAGAAATTTAAACAAAGTGAGAAAGCAAAGGAATATGTTCCAGATGAAGGCACAAGATAAAACCCCAGAAGAACTAAGTGAAGTGGAGATGGCCAATCTACCCAAGAAAGACTTGAGTAATGATTGTAAAGATGATCCCAGAGCTTGGGAAAAGAATGGATGTACACAGCAAGAAGTTACAAGAAGTTTCTAGCCAAGAGTTAGAAAACATAAAGAACAACCAGAGTTGAAGAATACAATAACTGAAATGAAAAATACACTAGAAGGAATCGATAGCAGAATAAATGAGGCAGAAGAATGAATCAGTGAGCTGGAAGACAGAGTGGTGGAAATCACTGCTGCAGAACAGAATTTAAAAAAAGGATGAAAAGAAATGAAGACTGTTTAAGAGACCTCTGGGACAACATCAAACACACCAACATTCACATTATAGGGGTCACAGAAGAATAAGAGGGAGAGAAAGGGCCTGAGAAAATATCTGAAGAGATAATACCTGAAAACTTCTCTAACATGGGAAAGGAAACAGTCACTCATGTCCAGGAAGTGCAGAGAGTACAGCATAAACTCAAGGAGGAACACACCAAGACACAGAGTAATCAAACTGATAAAAATTAAAGACAAAAAGAAAATATTAAAAGCAACAAGGGAAAAACAACAAATAACATACAAAGGAATCCCCATAAGATGATCAGCTGATTTTTCAGCAGAAACTCTGCAGGCCAGAAGGGAGTGGCACAATATATTTAAAGCGATGAAAGGGAAAAACCTACAACCAAGAATACTGTACCCAGCAAGGCTCTCATTCAGATTTGACAGAGAAATCA
This sequence comes from Delphinapterus leucas, assembly GCF_059928025.1. NCBI lineage: Eukaryota > Metazoa > Chordata > Mammalia > Artiodactyla > Monodontidae > Delphinapterus > Delphinapterus leucas. Next base: position 134,884,950 of record NC_143130.1, read on the forward strand.
AAAGCATTACAGACAAGCAAAAGCTAAGAGAATTCAGCACCCGAAACCAGCTTTATCATAATGCTAAAGGAACTTCTCTAAGTGGAAAAGAAAAGGTCACAACTAGAAACAAGAAAAATTACAAATGGGAAAGCTCACCGGTAAAGGCAAACATACAGTAAAGGTAGGAAATCATCCACACACAAATATGATGTCAAAACCAGTAATCATAAGAGGACAAGAATACAAGTGCAGGATATTTAAAATGCATTTGAAATTAAGAGACCAGCAACTCAAAAGAAAAAAATTATAGAAATCAATTCATGGTTGCCAGTAGTTAAGGAGGAAGTTGAGGTGGGAGGATAGTGGGTTATAGCTATAAAAGGGCAAAATGAGGGATTTTAATAATGATGGAAATGTTCTGTATCTTGACTGTATAAATGTCAGAATCTTGGTTATGATATTATACTATACTTTTGCAAGATGTTTCTATTGGAGAAACTGGATAAAGTGTACAGGGGATTTCTCTGCATTATTATTTATAACTGCTTGTGAATCTACAATTATTTCAAAATAAAAAGTTTAGTTTAAAAAACTTCTAGCCTCAGTTATTCTTCCAGATTTAGATGAGATTCAGTAGAGAATCACTATACATTAATAGGTTATTTGGAAGAGGGGAGAAGGGGAGAGGGAGGAAGGAAGGAAGGAAGGAAGGAAGGAAGGAAGGAAGGAAGGAAGGGAGGGAGGGAGGGAGGGAAGGAAGGAATGGGGGAGGGAGGGAGGGAGGGGAGAGGCAGGAGGAAGGTTGGGACAGGAGAGACAGGAGAGAGAAAAGATAAAAATTAGAAATAGACCTTGCAAAAGATCACCTGGCCATTCCTCAGAACAGTCTGGGGAAAACCGAGGCAGGAAGAACTGCTAAGAGGGTTCTAGAAGATGAAATATGTTATCTTTGATAACAGAGGAAACTGCTCCCTTCTCAATAAAAAGCATGAACTTATCACTGTAAGATTTCCTCTTGGCATGGAGTCCCACAAGAATTCTTCTGGGCATGAAGTCCCTGGAGTGTCCAAGAAAAACTGATGGCCCACAAGGCACAATTTTGCAAATTTAGAAGTTAAAATGAAATCTCCTATCTGTTCCAGCACATGTGTGTCCTTGCAACATGATATTTATGATGTGAATTGGGCTGATTAAATCCATTTTAGGGTTCAGGGATTTGCACAGCCTAAATATCCTGGTTCTCAGGGAATGATGGGCTTCATGTTCCCTTTGCATATTTAGTCTCACTGACATCAATAGGAAGCTGTTAGTGATAAGGAGAACTTGGCACTGGGGGCATGGAGGTGGCGGATTTAGCTGTGCACAGTTAAGTGTCACCTTGAATATGGGACTCCTCAGCCATGATTTCATGAAACCTCTTTACAAGCCCCCACCTGGGACTTTCATGCACAGATGGTATATATGAGAAAGTTTGACAGGAGAGGTTTCCCAAAGTTAGTAAACACAAAAATGAGGTATGCTAAAGATAGGGTAAACCTCCTCATGGAATCTGGAGGAAGGCAACATTTCTGCTAAAGACTAAAAAAGAAATGGTAAATGAACCAGTGAATTAGACTTGATGCTGAAACCTAAGATTAACTCATAACCAAACTTTACCAAGTAAAACACAATAGGAAACATTATTATCCTCCGGCAAATTCAGTTCTTGTAGACCCTATATCACATAATGGCAAGAACCTAGTACTCAAAAACCAAACAAGTCAATTTTAAAAGAAGACAAAGAAAAGTCCATGTTCACTCTGGGCAACTCCAACTGGACAGGTTCTGAATTTTCTACAGGCCTAGAAAATCTTTGGGTGAGAAATCTCCAACAAAGCTGGACTTGTCAGCCTGCTTACCCTTTATTAATATCAGACTGGAATTACAGAATCAGGCCAAATAATGATGTAAAACCCAAAAGGAGGAACACTGCTAATTGCCAAATTTGTTATGGAATTATCACATTTTCTGTTTCAGTGCTAAGCTCTGGGAGACCCACTGAATGAAAGCTCTAATGAAACCGTAGATCAATGTCAGACACAAAGGTTGAGGTAGAAAATATTCAGAAAGCAAGCCTGTAAACTTGGGCATTAGACCCTTCAAAATAGACACCTCGGAGGGGAACAATCAATATAAACATGTTGGGGCTAATAATAAACTAATTTCTGCATGTAAACTCAGAGGTGGAATGTGTATAGAGATGGCAAAAAAATCTGGTTCTTCTCTAAAGATTTAGGCAAGTCCTCTATTAAGATTCATTTCCATCTTGACCTGCAACCTGCCATTGCTTCCTTTTTGCCTTTCATGTTTTCTCACCTTGATGCAAGTCAAAATACTGTCTTGCTATATTGCTGACATTTTATTTTAGGTAACTGTATAGTTTAACTTTGCTCACCACCGTGCTTAACATATGGAAGCAATTAATTCATTTTCTTTGCCATCATTAGGATAGGAATCCTAGATACTTTAAATGTAACTTCATCATAGACTTCCCTTAACTAATTACATAATATCTAACCCATTTTCTCAAAAATAAAACTTGCTAGTTAAGAAATAAAGAACAGCATTGCTTAGAATAAACTCTGCATGCCACACTGTAATTTAAACTGTACTGTTATATATGGTGAAGGACTGAAAGTTTAGAGTTACTCCCCTTGGCAAACATTTTTTTTAAGGATTGCTTAAATAAGCAGTACAGAAACCAGATGTCATTTGGTAAGAGTATCTGAATGACCAAAAATTTGCTGTCTGGGTATTTTTTTCCTTTATAAAAACAAGAAAAATTCTTTGGATTTATATCATATTTAGCAGCTGTGAAACAGTGCAAACATCTGTTTGTACCTATGGGGAGCTGACCCGCGGGGTCCTCATCTCTTAATCACCAAGCATCAAGCCAGTCTCACATGAACAGTTTACTGTTTTCTTTGCCGTTTCCTCCCGCACTTCAAAGTTTTCTTACGCTCATGTTCTATTGGCAGAATGGAGGAACTAATCCATTCATTATAAGACCAGATGATTAGAATTTTTTGAGACATGATCACAGCATTCCCTCCACCCGGCCTGTGCACAGAAACACATGCACATTTGCCTCTAAATTCATTTTGGAGTGTCTACACTTACTCCAAATAATGCAAGATTTATGAGCCTCAAGCAAGATTATAGTAGCACATACACTAGACTGCACCAGGCCTGCAGTCACCATTTGGGGCCACAATCTTTAAAAAGTCATTTTAAAATAACGTGTTCCCCTTTTTATAGGCATAAAAACATTATATGAGCTCTTATTTGGAGTTTTTCCTCTTAGAATATTGCTACATTTTTTTTAAAGAGTGATAATAATAACAACAACAGAAAGAAAAAAAAACAAAAAGCCTTACCCACACTTGCTCACCCAGGGAATATCAGTTTCTAAAGGCCAACATTTTTACTGCACTTTATAAATAGGGAAAGTACGCCGAATTGGAATCGAAGCTTGCCAGGTCAAATCAGCTGCCTTATTTACATATTCTTTTTTCATATATAAAGTCTGCCAAATAAAGCGTTCCTATTGCAAAGGAAGTAAGAATCAGCCTCATTTTTATATATTAAAAAGTATTAATTAAAACAGTCTCATTACGATGAGTTTCATTACGCAAAAGATGTATTCTATATAACAATGTTATTTCCGAGGATTACCCATCATAAAAAAGGCTCTATTTGTAGGACGGTAATAACTTCTCTGTAACTGACTCTTGATCAACGAATTGCCTCTGGTGGCTGCTATTCCTGTAACAAACCCTCTCTACACTGTGTGCTATTTGCACTGCACTTTGGAAACAAAGACTAGGCCATGTTATAACTTTACTCTCACCATGTGGGAATTATACTTTGTTGATTTCTCTTTTGCAAACGTTCGAACTGTCCCCACAGGGTGTGGTGGGAGGAGGATGTACCCAACAACTTAAAGCTGTAGGAATATCCATGAACTTCAAGGAAGACCCTAAGGTAAAAACCACATGCACAACACCTCCCTTTATATCCTGCTGGGTTCAAAGCACTTCTTGTAACTCGATGACACACTAAAGAGAGCCTAGACCTTGGATTTGTCTCGTCTTTATAAGCAGTATGGTCTAAAGTACATATTCTGAATCTGGGATCCATAAAACAGACTAATTCCCAAGGTACCAATAGGTGTTGCTGGGAAAAGAAGGTTCCATGGTCAATTAAATTTGGGAAATACTCATAGAATGCCCCCTTTTTTGGATAAAGGCAAGGCCTATTAGCAAATTAAAGACTTTGAGAACTACTGCTGTAAATGCATCTTATATTGTTATTTGTAAAAATGTTAGGAAAAAATTAAGACATAAAAAGGTGTAAAGAACAATATAACAAACCCATGTACTCACCTAGAAGTTTAAGAAAGAAATATTACAAATACAGTGGAAGCCTCTGTGTGTCTTTCCCTCATCATGCCCCTTCCATCTCTCAGAAGTAACAAAATTCCAAATGTAGATTATTTCTATGAATTTATTAACATCTTTATTTCCATATACTCCTAAACAATGAGTAGTTCTGTTTTTTATGTTTTCAGCCTTCTCTAAAAGTGGTATAATATTCTAGGCATTATTTTGCTTATTCTTTTGGGGGAGCTTAGTATTATTTTTATGAGACTTTAACATATATAACTCTGATTTGTTTATTTTCACTGTTAAACAATATTTAATTATGAATATATCACAATTTATTCAGCTAGCCTCCTGCTGAACATTTAGACCATTTCCTTTTATTTTATTTTTTTTGCAATTACAAACAGTATTGGTATTGGTGTACAAGTAGACAGAGTAACAAAATGGAACAAAATAGAGAGGTCAGAAACAGATTCACATATATATAGAAATTTCACACATGGTGGAAGTAGTTCCTGAAGATCAGTTTTCAAATGGTGCAGGGACAATTATTTACTCATGCAGAAAAAAATTTTAATCCTTACCTCACACCATATTCCCAGTTCTAGATATATTATCAATTCTAGGTATATTATAGACAAAAATGTAAAAAATAAAAACATTGAATTTCTAGTAGAAAATACATGAGAATATATGAGAATGGGAAGGAATCCCTAAAACCAAATCTCAAAAGATTAAATGACGATAAGTTAGTCTACAGCTTAAGTTAAAACTTCTATTCATCAAAAGATACTGTAACAAAATAAAAAGACAAGGCCCAGAATGAGAAAACATATTTATAAAACATATAACCAATAAAGAATTAGGATTCAAAATACATGAAAAAAAATCTAAATTTTATTTAAACCAGCATTTTTTAAAATCATTTGACCCTTATTTAGAGGAACACATATTGACATCTATTTCAAAAAAAAAGATCCCTGGGCACAATTTGGGAAAAATTTATATTTTGACAAAAGCATTAAACTTGGAAAACACCTTAGCTTAGGTCTCTACCCAGCTCTTCACTCCTCAGCAATATGATACTAAATAATGTACTACTCTGGGCCTTGGTGTTTTATCTGTAATGTGGAAATTAGCCCTACCCTTAGTGCACAAAACTAAATAGCATAGAAATCTGGAAACTGAACTAACAGTTACAGCTTCAGTGACCTGTAAATACCTTTCAGTGACCTCTTAGAAATCATTTAACCTCACCAAAAGTGGCAAGAAATACCTTCAGGGGTTGGGTAGAAAAAATCAATTCTGGAAAATCCTATCTGAAAGATTTTCTATTCTTACATAAATGTATCCTTGTGGTACTTATTCTATTTTTCACTACGAAAGACTACCCATCGTAGATAGCAAAATAAAAGGACAAACCACCGCTCAGGCTGGACCTTAACAAGACTATGTCTTAAATGTTGGCTATTTCACTATTTTCTGACATCTAAATGTAGGCCACATACATATGGCCACAACAAAAATCTCATGAGAAATAAGTTGCAAGAGTTTGAAACATACAAAAAGGAAGTAACAACTATTCCAATATTTGCAAATCCAAAGTACTCCCAATCAACTGAGGAAAAATCATTTCAAATGAGACTAACCTAATACAATTTTATTCTTGATGATTAACCCCATCAACCATGGAGGTGCCATTCTTAACTGGGATTTGCACAGAGCTGTTCCTCTGTTCTGTCTTCAAAAAAGAGATTACAAATGCTTGTGTGGAGAACCATTTGTGTATAAAACACAAGAACAGAATCTTCCTTTCTATATTGTTCTTTTTTAAAATGGAAAGCTGTATTTTGTGATACCACAGTAGAAAAGGAAATATAAAGAAACTGCTTGTAGTTTACATATTAGGACCAATTAAGTAATTACAGTAAGAAACAAGCTTATTATAAGTAGTTGGCTTATGTTAAGTTCTACAAACTAACTTTGCAATTTCAATTTTCAACAATATCACAGACTAGAAATCTGAGAAGATGTTTTGTTTTTTAAAAAATGGTGAATATGGCTTCCCTGGTGGTGCAGTGGTTGAGAGTCCACCTGCCGATGCAGGGGACACGGCTTCATGTCGCGGTCCAGGAAGATCCCACATGCCGCGGAGCGGCTGGGCCTGTGAGCCAAGGCCACTGAGCCTGCGTGTCCGGAGGCTGTGCTCCGCAACAGGAGAGGCCACAACAGTGAGAGACCCACATACCGCAAAAAAAAAAAAAAAAAAAGGTGAATATAATACAATAAACATTTCATCAGGAAAAAAGTAAAGAAGCTGTAAAGGTTAAAATAAAATAGGAATTCTCTGAGATTAGCTAACACTAATAACTTTAATTCTAAGGATATCTGCTGAAACTTGACCTTCCATTTTGATGACTTTTGGGAGATAATCACCCACAAGTCTCTCTTGTTTCTACATGTGTTGTGAGAAAGGCACTAGCTGTTCTTTGTTCTAAACTATCTTTTCAAGAATGTTTGTTTACTGAACAGCCTTGTAAGACAGAGGTAGTGTCGCTCTGTAGAGCAAAGAAACAGGCATGATTAAATGCCTGTTATAAAAAAATTGGGCTCCCTAACCTCAGAGTTCCTGTCTAATAATACAACCCACTGCAGTATAGATGTCATCTGACACCTCTTCATGTCACCCTGTGAAAACTGAGGCTTAGGGAACTAATGCAAAATGTTGATACTCTGGTTACTCCTATTGCTGTTAAATATATATATTTTTTCTTCATCTTTGATTCAAGAGTCTCAAGTATTGTACCAGAATCCATGAAACTTGATTGCTTGAAAGTAGGATAAAAGCACGATAAGCATCTCAGGCCCTTCATCATTCTTAACAAAGGCTACGTGGGAAAAAAACACACACAAAAAGCCTAGGGGGCATTGATATGAAAAGGCTGAGGCTCCAAAGGACTACAATCTACGGGTTTATTTCTATAAACTCATGGTGTAGAAGGGATAGCAAGGAAACAAGATATTGGGTAAAGAGGGAAAATCACTCATAAGAAATCATAACCATAAGGTCTCCCTCACATGGGTTTCCAGACTAATTTTACCTACTTATGTGGTGTTGAAAAACAAAACAAAAACAAAACAAAAACCTTAAATGGAGAATTTAATTCTACTGGGCACATACCTTGAGAAAACCATAATTCAAAAAGAGTCATGTACCACAATGTTCATAGCAGCTCTATTTACAATAGCCAGGACATGGAAGCAACCTAAGTGTCCATCAACAGATGAATGGATAAAGAAGATGTGGCACATATACACAATGCAATATTACTCAGCCATAAAAAGAAACGAAATTGAGTTATTTGTACTGAGGTGGATGGACCTAGAGTTTATCATACAGAGTGAAATAAGTCAGAAAGAGAAAAACAAGTACCATATGCTAACACATATATATGGAATCTAAAAAAAGAAAAAAAAAAGGTTCTGAAGAACCTAGGGTCAGGACAGGAATAAAGACACAGACATAGAGAATGGACTGGAGGACATGGGGAATGGGAAGGGTAAGCTGGGATGAAGTGAGAGAGTGGCATGGACTTATATATACTACCAAATATAAAACAGATAGCTAGTGGGAAGCAGCCACATAGCACAGGGAGATCAGCTCGGTGCTTTGTGACCACCTAGAGGGGTGGGATAGGGAGGGTGGGAGGGAGACTCAAGAGGGAGGAGATATGGGGATATATGTATAGTTGATTCACTTTGTTATAAAGCAGAAACTAACACACAATTGTAAAGCAATTATACTCCAATAAAGACGTTAAAAAAAAAGAAAAAAGAAAATCACACATCAGTGATAACCCAAACGTGACTAGCAGAAATCATCAAAAATCAATCTCAATCCAGGCTTGACAGAATCCCCAAGGTTTCAAAAACACAAAACACACAAGGAAACAGAGCACCATGAGAAAGAACAAGTAGACGCAACAGCCAGCGAAATCAGACCCACAAAGATACAGTAATCATCACAAAACAGTAAATAAGTTTAATACGTTTAAATAAATAAAAGAGAGGCTTTAAAATGTGAGCAGAATGAAGAAATATTTTTAAAAATTCAAGAGCATGTGAAAAAGAACCAAATGGACAGAATAGAAATTGAAAAAGTAAAAACTCTATTCAAAGGTGAAACAGCATATTATACAACACTGGAGATAATTACTAAATTGGAAGATAAATATAAAGAAATATGAAAATGAGAGGCCAAGAGAAGGAATATGTAAAAGAAAATTCAAAGGAAAATGGAGGATAACATGAGAAAATCTAATTTCCAGAAAGATAACAGAGAATAGGGATGAAACAACTTTTAAAGAAGTAACAGCTGAGAATTTTCCAAAACTGTTGAACATTACCTATTCTTGGGTTCAAAAAGCCCAATAAATCACAAGCAAGAAAAATAAAAATATACTTCTAGACACATTATAGCAATACTTAATAGAAAAGACCAAAAAAATTTCTTCAAATGAGCCAGACAGAAAAGACATGTTATCTAAAAGTGAATAACAATTAAGTCAACAGCTCTTTCTTCACAGTAGCCACAATGTTACCAAACTGGAATGATTTATCCAGTGTGCTAAAAGAAAATAACTCTCATCTAGAATTCTATACCGAATAAATTATCTTTTTAGAACAACAAAAAAAGACTATTCTCAGATTTACCGAATACAGATTTGTTACCTTTTGTCATACAGACTTCACTAAAGAAAATTCTGAATTATTATTACAAGCAGAAAGAAAATGATGGTAGGTGTGAGCTATGACAGAATGTTGAGAAGAGATATTGTTATATAAGGGGGCATATCTAAATCAGTGGTTTTTAACCAAGAGCAATCCAGCCTGACCCCAGAGGATATTTAACAATGATTGAAGGAAGACATTTTTGTCTGAGACAACTAGGGGAGGTATGATGCTACTGGCATCTAGTGTATAGAGACCAGGAATGCTGCTAAACATCCTACAATGTACAGGACAGCTCCTTACAATACAGATTTATCTGGCCCAAAATGTCAATAGTGGGGAATCGGGAAGATGGCAGAAGAGTAAGACGCGGAGATCACCTTCCTCCCAACAGATACACCAGAAATACATCTACACGTGGAACAACTCCTACAGAACACCTACTGAACGCTGGCAGAAGACCTCAGACCTCCCGAAAGGCAAGAAATCCCCCACGTACCTGGGTAGAGCAAAAGAAAAAAGAATAAACAGAGACAAAAGAATAGGGACGGGACCTGCACCAGTGGGAGGGAGCCGTGAAGGAGGAAAGGTTTCCATGCACTAGGAAGCCCCTTCGTGGGCGGAGACTGTGGGTGGCGGAGGGGGAAGCTTCGGAGCCGCGGAGGAGAGGGCAGCCACCGGGGTGCGGAGGGCAAAGCAGAGAGACTCCCGCACAGAGGATTGGTGCCGACCAGCACTCACCAGCCCAAGAGGCTTGTCTGCTCACCCGCCGGGCCGCGCGGGGCTGGGGGCTGAGACTTGGGCTTCGGTTGCAGCGCAGGGAGAGGACTGGGGTTGGCGGCGTGAACACAGCCTGCAGGGGGTTAGTGCACCACGGCTAGCCGGGACAGAGTCCGGGGAAAAGTCTGGACCTGCCGAATAGGCAAGACACTTTTTCTTGCCTGTTTGTTTCCTGGTGCACGAGGAGAGGGAATTAAGAGCGCTGCTTAAAGGAGCTCCAGAGACGGGCGCGAACTGCGGCTAAAAGCGCAGACCCCAGAGACGGTCATGAGATGCTAAGGCTGCTGCGGCCGCCACCAAGAAGCCTGTGTGCAAGCACAGGTCACTCTCCACACCTCCCTCCTGGGAGCCTGGGCAGCCCGCCACTGCCAGGGTCCCGGGATCCAGGGACAACTTCCCCCGGAGAACACACGGCGCACCTCAGGCTAGTGCAACGTCACGCTGGCCTCTGCCACCGCAGGCTCTCCCAGCATCCGCACCCCTCCCTCCCCCCCCGGCCTGAGTGACCCAGAGCCCCCGAATCAGCGGCTCCTTTAACCCCATCCTGTCTGAGTGAAGAACAGACGCCCTCTGGCAACCTACACGCAGAGGCAGGGCCAAATACAAAGCTGAGACCCAGGAGCTGTGCGAACAAAGAAAAGAAAGGGAAATCTCTCCCAGCAGCCTCAGAAGCAGCGGATTAAAGCTCCACAATCAACTTGATGTACCCTGCATCTGTGGAATTCATGAATAGACAACGAATCATCCCAAATTGAGGAGGTGGACTTTGAGAGCAAGATTTATTATTTTTTCCCCTTTTCCTCTTTTTCTGAGTGTGTATGTGTATGCTTCTGTGTGAGATTTTTGTCTGTATAGCTTTGCTTTCACCATTTGTCGTAGGGTTCTATCTGTTCGTTTTTTTGTTTTTTCGTTTGTTTTCTTTTAAAAAATTTTTTTTCTTAATAATTTTTTATTTTAATAACTATTTTATTTTCTCTTACTTTATTTTATCTTCTTTCTTTCTTTCCTTCCTTCCCTCCTTCCTTCCCTCCTTCCTCCCTTCCTTCCTTCTTCCCTCCCTCCCTCCCTCCCTCCCTCCGTCCCTCCCTCTCTCTCTCTCTCTCTCTCTCTTTATTTCTTTCTACTTTTTCTCCCTTTTATTCTGAGCCGTGTGGATGAAAGGCTCTTGGTGCTGCAGCCAGGAGTCAGTGCTGTGCCTCGGAAGTGGGAGAGCCAACTTCACGACACTGGTACACAAGAGACCTCCTGGCTCCACATAATATCAAACGGCGAAAATCTCCCAGAGATCTCCATCTCAACAGCAACACCCAGCTTCACTCAACGACCAGCAAGCTACAGTGCTGGACACCCTATGTCAAACAACTAGCAAGACAGGAACACAACCCCACCCATTAGCAGAGAGGCTGCCTAAAATCATAATAAGCCCACAGACACCCCAAAACACACCACCAGACGTGGACCTGCCCACTAGAGAGACAAGATCCAGCCTCATCCACCAGAACACAGGAACCAGTCCCCTCCACCAGGAAGCCTACACAACCAACTGAACCAACTTTAGCCACTGGGGACGGACACCAAAAACAACAGGAACTATGAACCTGCAGCCTGGAAAAAGGAAACCCCAAACACAGTAAGATAAGCAAAATGAGAAGACAGAAAAACACACAGCAGATGAAGGAGCAAGATAAAAACCCACCAGACCTAACAAATGAAGAGGAAATAGGCAGTCTACCTGAAAAAGAATTCACAATAATGATAGTAAAGATGATCCAAAGTCTTGGAAATAGAATAGACAAAATGCAAGAAACATTTAACAAGGACCTAGAAGAACTAAAGATGAAACAAACAATGATGAACAACACAATAAATGAAATTAAAAATACTCTAGATGGGATCAATAGCAGAATAACTGAGGCAGAAGAACGGATAAGTGACCTGAAAGATAAAATAGTGGAAATAACTACTGCAGAGCAGAATAAAGAGAAAAGAATGAAAAGAACTGAGGACAGTCTCAGAGACCTCTGGGACAACATTAAACGCACCAACATTCGAATTATAGGGGTTCCAGAAGAAGAAGAGAAAAAGTAAGGAAGGGTCTGAGAAAATATTTGAAGAGATTATAGTTGAAAACTTCCCTAATATGGGAAAGGAAATAGTTAATCAAGTCCAGGAAGCACAGAGAGTCCCATACAGGATAAATCCAAGGAGAAACACGCCAAGACACATATTAATCAAACTGTCAAAAATTAAATACAAAGAAAACATATTAAAAGCAGCAAGGGAAAAACAACAAATAACACACAAGGGATTCCCCATAAGGTTAACAGCTGATCTTTCAGCAGAAACTGCAAGCCAGAAGGGACTGGCAGGACATATTTAAAGTGATGAAGGAGAAAAACCTGCAACCAAGATTACTCTACCCAGCAAGGATCTCATTCAGATTTGATGGAGAAATTAAAACCTTTACAGACAAGCAAAAGCTGAGAGAGTTCAGCACCACCAACAAGCTTTACAACAAATGCTAAAGGAACTTCTCTAGGCAAGAAACACAAGAGAAGGAAAAGACCTACAATAACAAACACAAAACAATTAAGAAAATGGGAATAGGAACATACATATCGATAATTACCTTAAATGTAAATGGATTAAATGCTCCACCAAAAGACACAGACTGGCTGAATGAATACAAAAACAAGACCCATATATATGCTGTGTACAAGAGACCCACTTCAGACCTAGAGACACATACAGACTGAAAGTAAGGGGATGGAAAAAGATATTCCATGCAAATGGAAACCAAAAGAAAGCTGGAGTAGCAATTCTCATATCAGACAAAATAGACTTTAAAATAGAGACTATTAGAAGAGACAAAGAAGGACACTACATAATGATCAAGGGATAGATACAAGAAGAAGATCTAACAATTGTAAATCTTTATGCACCCAACATAGGAGCACCTCAATACATAAGGCAAATACTAACAGCCATAAAACGGGAAATCGACAGTAACACATTCATAGTAGGGGACTTTAACACCCCACTTTCACCAATGGACAGATCATCCAAAATGAAAATAAATAAGGAAACACAAGCTTTAAATGATACATTAAACAAGATGGACTTAATTGATATTTATAGGACATTCCATCCAAAAACAAGAGAATACACATTTTTCTCAAGTGCTCATGGAACATTCTCCAGGATAGATCATATCTTGGGTCACAAATCAAGCCTTGGTAAATTTAAGAAAATTGAAATTGTATCAAGTATCTTTTAGGACCACAACGCTATGAAACTAGATATCAATTACAGGAAAAGATCTGTAAAAAATACAAACACATGGAGGCTAAACAATACACTACTTAATAACGAAGTGATCACTGAAGAAATCAAAGAGGAAATCAAAAAATACCTAGAAACAAATGACAATGGAGACACAACGACCCAAGACCTATGGGATGCAGCAAAAGCAGTTCTAAGAGAGAAGTTTATAGCAATACAATCCTACCTTAAGAAACAGGAAACATCTCGAATAAACAACCTAACCTTGCACCTGAAGCAATTAGGGAAAGAAGAACAAAAAACCCCAAAGTTAGCAGAAGGAAAGAAATCATAAAGATCAGATCAGAAATAAATGGAAAAGAAATGAAGGAAACGATAGCAAAGATCAATAAAACTAAAAGCTGGTTCTTTGAGAAGATAAACAAAATTGATAAACCATTAGCCAGACTCACCAAGAAAAAAAGGGAGAAGACTCAAATCAATAGAATTAGAAGTGAAAAAGGAGAAGTAACAACTGACACTGCAGAAATACAAAAGATCATGAGAGATTACTACAAGCAACTCTATGCCACTAAAATGGACAACCTGGAAGAAATGGACAAATTCTTAGAAAGGCACAACCTGCCAAGACTGAATCAGGAAGAAATAGAAAATATGAACAGACCAATCACAAGCACTGAAATTGAAACTGTGATCAAAAATCTTCCAACAAACAAAAGCCCAGGACCAGATGGCTTCACAGGCGAATTCTATCAAACATTTAGAAAAGAGCTAACACCTATCCTTCTCAAACTCCTCCAAAACACAGCAGAGGGAGGAACACTCCCAAACTCATTCTACGAGGCCGCCATCACCCTGATATCAAAACCAGACAAGGATGTCACAAAGAAAGAAAACTACAGGCCAATATCACTGATGAACATAGATGCAAAAATCCTCAACAAAATACTAGCAAACAGAATCCAACAGCACATTAAAAGGATCATACACTAGGAGGCTTCCCTGGTGGCACAGTGGTTGAGAGTCTGCCTCCCGATGCAGGGGACATGGGTTTCTGCCCCGGTCCTGGAAGATCCCACATGCCGCGGAACGGCTGGGCCCGTGAGCCATGGCGGCTGAGCCTGCACGTCTGGAGCCTATGCTCTGCAACGGGACAGGCCACAGCAGTGAGAGGCCCACGTACCGCGAAAAAAAAAAAAAAGATCATACACCATGATCAAGTGGGGTTTATCCTAGGAATGCAAGGATTCTTCAGTATACGCAAATCAATCAACGTGATACACCATATTAACAAATTGAAGGAGAAAAACCATATGATAATCTCAACAGATGCATAGAAAGCTTTCAACAAAATTCAACACCCATTTATGATAAAAACCCTGCAGAAAGTAGGCAGAGAGGGAACTTTCCTCAACATAATAAAGGCCATATATGACAAACCCACAGCCAACATCGCCCTCAATGGTGAAAAACTGAAACCATTTCCACTAAGATCAGGAACAAGACAAGTTGGCCCACTCTAACCACTCTTATTCAACATAGCTTTGGAAGTTTTAGCACAGCAATCAGAGAAGAAAAGGAAATAAAAGGAATCGAAATCGGAAAAGAAGAAGTAAAGCTGTCACTGTTTGCAGATGACATGATACTATACATAGAGAATCCAAAAGGTGCTACCAGAAAACTACTAGAGCTAATCAATGAATTTGGTAAAGTAGCAGGATTCAAAATTAATGCACAGAAATCTCTGACATTCCTATACACTAATGATGAAAAATGTGAAAGTGAAATCAAGAACACACTCCCATTTACCACTGCAACAAAAAGAATAAAATATCTAGGAATAAACTTACCTAAGGAGACAAAAGACCTGTATGCAGAAAATTATAAGACACTGATGAAAGAAGTTAAAGATGATACAAATAGATGGAGAGATATACCATGTTCTTGGATTGGAAGAATCAAGATTGTGAAAATGACTCTACTACCCAAAGCACTCTACAGATTCAATGCAATCCCTATCAAACTATCACTGGCATTTTTCACAGAACTAGAACAAAAAATTTCATAATTTGTATGGAAACATAAAAGACCCCGAATAGCCAAAGCAATCTTGAGAACGAAAAACAGAGCTGGAGGAATCAGGCTCCCTGACTTCACACTATACTACAAAGCTACAGTAATCAAGAGAGTATGGTACTGGCACAAAAACAGAAAGATAGATCAATGGAACAGGATAGAAAGCCCAGAGGTAAACCCACGCACATATGGTCACCTTATCTTTGATAAAGGAGGCAAGAATGTACAGTGGAGAAAGGACAGCCTCTTCAATAAGTGGTGCTGGGAAAACTGGACAGCTACATGTAAAAGTATGAGATTAGATCACTCCCTAACACCATACACAAAAATAAGCTCAAAATGGATTAAAGACCTAAATGGAAGGCCAGAAACTATCAAACTCTTAGAGGAAAACACAGGCAGAACACTCTATGACATAAATCACAGCAAGATCCTTTCTCACCCACCTCCTAGAGAAATGGAAATAAAAACAAAAATAAACAAATGGGACCTAATGAAACTTCAAAGCTTTTGCACAGCAAAGGAAACCATAAACAAGAGGTAAAGACAACCCTCAGAATGGGAGAAAATATTTGCAAATGGAGCAACTGACAAAGGATTAATCTCCAAAATTTACAGGCAGTTCATGCAGCTCAATAACAAAAAAACAAACAACCCAATCCAAAAATGGGCAGAAGACCTAAATAGACATTTCCCCAAAGAAGATATACAGACTGCCAACAAACACATGAAAGAATGCTCAACATCATTAATCATTAGAGAAATGCAAATCAAAACTACAATGAGGTATCACCTCACACCTGTCAGAATGGCCATCATCAAAAAATCTAGAAACAATAAATGCTGGAGAGGGTGTGGAGAAAAGGGAACACTCTTGCACTGCTGGTGGGAATGTGAACTGGTACAGCCACTATGGAGAACAGTATGGAGTTTCCTTTAAAAACTACAAATAGAACTACCATATGACCCAGCAATCCCACTACTGGGCATATACCCTGAGTAAACCATCATTCAAAAAGAGTCATTTAACAAAATGTTCATTGCAGCTCTATTTACAATAGCCAGGAGATGGAAACAACCTAAGTGTCCATCATCGGATGAATGGATAAAGAAGATGTGGCACATATATACAACGGAATATTACTCAGCCATAAAAAGAAATGAAATTGAGCTATTTGTAATGTGGTGGATGGACCTAGAGTCTGTCATACAGAGTGAAGGAAGTCAGAAAGAGGAAGACAAATACCGTATGCTAGCACATATATATGGAATTTAAGGGAATAAAATGTCATGAAGAACCTAGGGGTAAGACAGGAGTAAAGACACAGACCCACTAGAGAATGGACTTGAGGATATGGGGTGGGGGAAGGGTAAGCTGTGACAAACGAGAGAGTGGCATGGACATACATACACTACCAAACGTAAAATAGATAGCTAGTGGGAAGCAGCCACATAGCACAAGGAGATCAGCTTGGCACTTTGTGACCACCTAGAGGGGTGGGATAGGGAGGGTGGGAGGGAGGGAGACGCAAGAGGGAAGACATATGGGAACATATGTATATGTACAACTGATTCACTTTGTTATAAAGCAGAAACTAACACACCATTGTAAAGCAATTATACTCCAATAAAGATGTAAAAAAAAAATGTCAATAGTTCTCAGGTTGAGAAATGTTGATCTAAATTATCACTATGTACAGCAGTAATAAAAATTTGTCAGGTTAGAACTAAAATATACTGCCAAAACAGAGTATAAATAGGGAGGCTGGTGATTAAAGTGTTCTAAGGTCTTTGTAAAATTTGGATGGAGGAAACTGAGTAACTGTAGGCTTTGACAAGTTAGGTGACCATATTAAAATATTAAAGGTGACTAGTAAATATATACCCTTTAAAAGTTAAATTCTCTAACCTAGTAGGAGGAGGATATGGAATGGAAACAAAGAAAAAAACAATACAGAGGAAGCATGAAAAGAGAGAAAACTAAAAGGGCAGAATAAAGAGTAGGGAATATAACAGAAATAAATATCAATACCTCAGTGATTATATGACTATAAATAGACTAAAACTCTCCAGTTCAGAGAAAAAGCTTGTCAGTCTAGATAAAATAAGAATTCCAGCTAAATACTGTTTATAAGACATGCTTATAAGCATTAAGACACAGGAGTGTTTAGAGTTAAAGGATGGAAGAAGGTATACAAGGCAGACACTTGTATATCTTCCCAAAAAAGACTTCTATAGCTATTGATATTAGACAAAATAGACTTAAGGCAAAAAGCATTACTAAAGATTAAAAAGTAACTGAATAATAATTAAAAGTTAAACACAATATCAAATTACCAATGGCATTTTTCATAGAACTAGAACAAAAATATCTTAAAATTTATATGGAGACACAAAAGACCCCAAATAGCCAAAGCAATCTTGAGAAAGAAAAACAAAGCTGGAGGAATCAGGCTCTCTGACTACAGACTATACTACAAAGCTGCAGTACTCAAAAAAGTATGGTACTGGCACAAAAACAGAAATACAGATCAATGGAACAGGATAGAAAGCCCAGAAATAAACCCATGAACCTATGGTTAATTCATCTATGACAAAAGATACAAGACTATACAATGAGGAAAGACAGTCTCTTCAATAAATGGTGCTGGGAAAACTGGACAGCTACATGTAAAAAAATGAAATTAGAACATTCTTTAACATCATACACAAAAATAAACTCAAAATGGATTAAAGACCTAAATGTAAGACCAGATACTATAAAATTCTTACAGGAAAACCTAGGCAGAACACTCTTTGACATAAATCGCCACAATTATCTTTTCCGAGCTGTCTCCTAGAAAATGGAAATTAAAAAAAAAAAAAATGAGACCTAATTAAACTCAAAAGCTTTTGCACAGCAAAGGAAACCATAGACAAAACGAAAAGACAACCCACATAATGGAAGAAAATATTTGCAAACAATGTTACTGCCAAGGGATTAGCCTCCAAAATTTACAAACAGTTCATGTGGCTCAATATCAAAAAAACAAACAACCCAATCAAAAAATGGGCAGAAGAACTAAATAAACATTTCTCCAAAGAAGACATTCAAATGGGCAAGAGGCACATGAAAAGATGCTCAACATTGTTAATTATTAGAGAAATGTAAATCAAAACCACAATGAGATATGACCTCACACCAATCAGAATGGCCATCAACAAAAAAATCTAAAAAAAAAAAAAAATCTACAAACAATAAATGCTGGAGAGGGTGTGGAGAAAAGGGAACCCTCCTACACTATTGGTGGGAATGTAAATTGGTATAGCCAGTATGGAGGTTCCTTAAGAAACTAAAAATAGAGCTACTATATGATCCAGCAATCCCACTCCTGGGCATATTATATCTGAAGAAAAACATGGTCAAAAAGATACATGCACTCCCAATGTTCACTGCAGCACAGTTTACAATAGCCAAGACATTGAAGCAACCTAAATGTCCATCAACAGAGGAGTGGATAAAGAAGATGTGGCACATATATACAATGGAATATTACTCAGCCATGAAAAAAATGAAATAATGCCATTTGCAGCAACTTGTATGGACCTGGAGATTATCGAAGTAAGGGAAGAAGTCAGAGAAAGACAAATATCATATCATATGATATCACTTACATGCAGAATCTAAAAAAAATGATACAAACGAACTTATTTATAAAACAGAAACAGACTTAGAGACCGAACTTATGGTTACCAGGTGGAGGGGTAGCAGGAGGGATAGATTGGGAGTTTGGGATTGACATGTACACACTGCTATATTTAAAATGGATAACCAGCAAGGACCTATTGTATAGCACAGGGAACACTGCTCAATATTCTGTAATAACCTAAATGGGAAAAAAATTTGAAAAAGCATACACATATATATATATATAAAACTGAATCACTTTGCTGTACACTTGAAACTAGCACAATATTGTTAATCAACTATGCTCCAATATAAAATAAAATTTTTTTAAAAGAAATTTATTATAAACTGGATTGTACCTACTAATACAGCCTTAAAAATATTTTTTTAAATAGGTAAAACTACAAGGAAATTTAATAAATCCATCATTACAGTAGAAAATTACCCTCTTGTAATTGATACACGACACAGAAACTAAACCAGTAAAGATTTGAAACCATCTTTCATAGAATAAGGTTCCCAAATTTTGGAGAATGAACTGACTTTCATGCACATTTGAACTATTTTTAAAAAATTAATCACAAGCTGTTGCAAGCCTCTACAGATCATTAAAGGACTGGAATCATAAAACTTCTCACACTTCCCACGATGAAAACAATGTTAGGAAGAGTTATGAAAAGATAGCTAATAAAACTCCATACACTTGGAAATTTTAAAACATTTCTAAATAATTCTTGGAACAAAGATACAAAACACAACGGAAATTAGAAATGGGACAAAGATAAAGTGGTACCTAGAGGAAAATGTCTTGCCTTAAATGATGTATAGAGAATAGAAGACTAAAAATTAAGAAGTTAAAAAAATATATACTGTAAACCCAAAGAAAGCAAAGCAAAGACTACAAAGACAGGGACAGAAATTAATGAAATAGAAAACAAATACATGATAGAGAGAATTAACAAAGTTGAGAGTTGGTCCTTTAAAAAAAGAAACTCGTGAAACTGATAATATCTTGGCAAGATTGATCAAGAAAGAAGAAGTCTAAATAAACAATATTAGAAATGAAAATGGGGAAACTGTAGATAATTCAGGAAAATGATAGCAAGAGAAATGAAGAACTTTATGCCAAAAAAATTGAAAACCAATAAAATGGATAAGTTACTAAGGAAATGTAAACCACTGAAACCAGCCCATGAGGAAATAGAAAAATGGATAATACTATAAAAATTGAAGAAATTCAATCAGTAGATAAATATCCTCCCAAAATAAAAACAGCAGGCTTTTTACAGGAAACTTTACAGGAAAGCTTTTTCCAGCATTCAAAGAGCAGATCATTATAAACATAGACAAATTCTTTTAAGAGTGACAAAAGAGGAAAATCTCACCAACTCATTGTATGAGCTATGCCTCATTATATTAACTATGCTTGTGATGACAAAATAAATAAGGAAAGTATAAAGAAGGACTATCACAGGCTGATCTCAGTAATACACAAAAATACAAAAATTCTAGGTAAAATATTAGCATCCGAATATGGCAGTGTATAAAAAAATATATCTCATAACTAAGTAGGGTTTATTCCAGACACGAAAAATGAGTTCAATATTAGAACTGTATTAATATAATTTACAATATAATTAATATAATATTAAATGTATTAATATAATTTAAATGTATTAATATAATTAACAGCTTAGAAGAGGAAAAACATATGATCAACTCAATAGATGCATAAAATTTATTTGACATAATTTAGCACAGATTTTCATAATTCAAAAAAAAAAAGCAGGAATAGAATAAAATGCCCTTAAACTGATAAAGGACATCTGCAACATATTACATACTGAATGGCGAATATTAAATCTTCCAAAACCAATACAAATATACCCACTCTCACCTCATCAACTCAGCAATGCAGTGAAAAACCTAGACAGTGCAACATGACAGGAAAAAAGAAAAAAAGGAATAGGATTAGAAAGAAAAAAAAGACTGTCATTATTTTTAGATGATATGACAGTCTACCTGGAAAAATCCAAAAAAAAGTCCATATAAATTATGAAAATTAATAAGAAAGTTTAGTAGGTTTTCTAGATGTGAAATCAAAATCAACTGTATTTCTAGATACCAGTAACAAATTGAGAAAAATATATATAATTTTCTAAAATGTTATTTACTACAGCAACAAAAATGATAAATTCTGCCTAGGAATAAATCTACCAAATTATATTCAAGAACTTTACGGAGGAAACCATAAAATGTTTTAAAATACATTAAATGAATTCTATATAAGTTAAAGGCATATTACTTTCATGATGTGAAATAGGAACTTCTAGCAACAGTTCTGCGCTCTCTTCTTCCCCCATGGAAGCACACCTCAGCAGATCTCAGTCATAGGCTAAAGGGAGAGGAAGCCATAGACAAAATGGTTTCCTCTACTTTTTTGAGAGAGAAGTGTTGGTAGAAGTTCCCATTTCATGGGCTAAGGAACTCAGTGGGGAAAAACATTTCCCCCTGCTGATAACATTCTAATTGACCCACTTAGAACTTTATTATTTTTTTTCTCCCTACCATGGTTAATCTCCTAAATTTACCTGGCTACTCAAAGTGTAGGTCACAGACCAGCAGCATCAGCACCACCTTAAATCTTGTTAGAAATACAAAATCCTAGGCCTACCCCAGAATCCTAGACCTAGTGGATCAGAATATTTTAATCAGATCCCTTGGTGAGTTCTATGCATATTAAAGTTTGAGAAGCATTCTCTAGGAGATAGATCAGGCCAGTCTACTTGGCATTATGCTACTCTCCCAATCCTTCTCCTCAGTGAGAATCCTCAAGGCCTGCATTGTCCAATACAGAAAGCACTAGCCAACTGTAGCTATTAAACATTTGAGATGTGCTGTCAGTATAAAACACACAATAGGGGAGTTCTCTGGTGGTCCAGTGGTTAGGACTCCGTGCTTTCACCGCCATGGGCCTGGGTTCAATCCCTGGTTGGAGAACTAAGATCCCGCAAGCTGCCACACGGCATGGCCAAAAATAAATAGATAAATAAACAACACAAACACACAACAGATTTCAAAGACTTAATACACAAAAGCAAATGTAAAATATATTATCTTTCATATTAATTACATATTGAAATGATAACATTTTAGAGATACTGGGTTAAATAAAAACGTTATTAAAATTGTTTCTTCTTACTTTTATGATGGGTACCAGAAATTTTTAATTACACGTGTGGCTTGCATTTGTGGCTCACATCATATTTTTACTGGCCAGCACTGCTCTAGACCCTGTCTTCTGTCTCCCCAGTTGAAATTATATGCCTCATACACTCATCTTCATGTTAATTAGCTCCGTGGCTGCAATTTCATGATATTCACTTTGATATCATTAATCATTCTCTGGTCTGAGAAGTCTTGTGTTCCTGGCCAACTCCATCAGATTGCTAATACTCTGGTAAAATGTACGCTTTTTTTTTTTTTTTTTCTGAGAAGTTTAGCTTTTATTGTGATTTGGAAAGGGCTCATAAACAGGAGAAAAGGGATCAGTGCTCTGGTTCAGCCTACGTACTTAACATTCTCTATGACCCTGCCACATCACTGCATCTCTTCTTCCAACCCCTTTATCCAAAAAGTGAGAGGTCTGAACAAATTAATTTTTAATATTCTGGAAATCTCTAACAGAGACAACAGTGTTTTACTATCAACTGTCTATTATGCACACTTATTGTCACTCCAGTTAGACTGTAGTTTCCTTGAAAACAGGCATTTTTTTTCTTATTTTTATTTAGTTAGTTATTTTCAGCTTATTAGAGTATAATCGACAAACAGAATTGTAAGACACTTAAAGTGTACCATGATGATTTGATATACATATACATTGCGAAAGGAGTCCCCCCAGATTAACACATCCATCACCTCACATATTCACTTTTTTTTAGTGAGAACATTTAAGTTCTACTCTCTTAGCAAATTTTAATAATTTCAATTATATAATACAATGTTTTCAACTATAGTCACCATGCTATACATTAGGCATTTTATCTTATCATTTCATTTCTAACTCCTGGTGCTATTACTGGACTTTGGGGATCTCAACAATTGTCTCTGATGAGGACTTCGATGCCAAAGGACAAACCATTTATTCTAGTAGATCCAAGCTTTAGAAAAAGCCTGAGCTCCTATGAAGAAATAGAGGTAGAGACATAATTGATAAGCAGTTGCGTTTTGAGGTAAATGCTGCCTGCATATTTGTGTGCACACATTTGTTTTTAAAAGTTTGGTCATCTGACTGGAACCCGAGGAATCCTGGTTAAACATTTCTTTATGCAAAACAAAGAATGTTGAGTAGTTAAATATTTTACCTCTAAAGCTAAAATGGGGTTACTTTTTTTCCCTCCCTCTGAACGTTTAAGGTGGAAAACCAAATGTAAATATTCAAAAGATTTTGTCATGAAAATCTCATCACCTATGAAAGAACGGTTGTAACCACCACCTTTGAATGGTTGATTAATTCAATAAACATGTATTACACATCTTCTATTATATTTGAATGAGTCAGCATTCTTTGCTGAGTGTATATGAAGAGATCTTGGGTAATACAGAGACAACGGAAGACCAGTCAGTCTCTTTTCTTAAGCATCTTACAACCTCCTTGAGGGAAACGGAACATACAAATTGAAGAGGACTAAATGGAAATTTACGCAGTAAAAAAGTAATAAACATTGAGCTCCTGTTACATGCATAGTGCACACCAGATACTCATATGAACAGGGCGAACACACGCACACTCAACATAAATTCAAGTGCTAGTGGCTCAAAGGGGATCAGATTAGCTTGGGCACTCAAAGGGTTAAGGAAGTGTCTGAAAAAGCAGGAAGCCAGGAGAGGGCAACCGTGTGCCTGGCAGAAGGGCAGATGCCAGAACCTTCAGGTAGCATTGTAGCTCCCTCCTTCCACTAGAGAAGCTAGGAGAGTTAAGAAACCACAGGAAGGGATTTCAGTCATCTGAAGTCCACCTGTAAATTTGTGGTTTGTGGACCACTTGTGGGAGAATTACCTGGAGAGCTTGTTATAAATGCATATTTCTCTGACCTACTCCAGAGCCATCACTTCAGAACCTTTGAGGGTGAGCTTCAGAAATGGGCACTTTGAATATGCTGCAGGGGAGTCTCACGCATGATGAAATTTCTGAACCGCCCACTGGGTGAGAACAAGGGTGTCAGATTGATTGTGACCTGAGTTCCAGGACTGTCTCCACAGCTTTGTGATGCTGCCCCCTTCTTCTGCACAACCTAAGTCTCAGTTTCCCTGTCTGTCAAATGAAAACAATAAATAACTACCTATAGTCTTGTTGTGAGGCTCAAATAATTAACAATCTACGATGCTCAGGCATATAGTGAACACTCAATAAATGCAATAGAAGTTATAATAAAGTTGTGAAGAATTCACCTATAGCCAATGATAATATAGTATATAGCTAAAATTTTGTTAAGAGAGTTAAATCTCATGATAAGTGTTCTTTCCACAAGAAAAGAAGAGAAGAGAAAAGAAAAGAAATTCACCAGATGTGAACAGGTGAAGGAAAAGCAATGAAGAAATGAAAGAGGGAAATTCTAAAAGAGCAGAGTCAGAGGTCCAAGCAGGAAGCTGGGCCCCTGAGGATGTGTTTCCAGGGATAACCTCCAATAACCTCCACTTACTGACAACTCTCTATGTGCCAGGCCACTCCACTTTTACGTTAACTCAAAAGACCCTTATGATCATGCTATGAAGTAGGAATTTAGTAGGACCTTAAATGAATGTCAGCAAGGTTACAGGTCCCAGGCAAAGCCACACAGCTAGTAAGTCACGTGACATACATCAGGTGACAAATTTTGCGATAGTCACACTGGCAGAATCCAACCTGTGAGGTGCCCAGCATGCCCTCCATAGACAGAGATGAGCCAGGACAGTATCAGGCGTGCCCTGGAGTGAAGCAAAATTCTGAGACCAAAGGGTGCACACGGATATCAGGGCTCAGGAATATGGCATCAGCAATGGAGTCCTATCACCTATTCTGCTAAAAACTTTTCTTATTGCCCCAAACTATTATTAGTAACCACAGAGGTAAAGAAATAGCAGATACTCATTTCCTGACAAATCTGTACAAACAAGCAAATCTAAATCATTGTTTCTGTTACTCTACAGTTATGATTTGTTAATAGTGTTACATGAAAACACCATATTCTACAGTATTCTTGACAGAGGTGGGTCGGGTTCAAAATCCAACTACAGAAACCAGAGCTCTGAAAGGATCACATTCTGCCCAGGAAGGAGTTCCTAATGGATACCTGTGTGTTTGTGCGGCCAGCATCCATTCCCTCTTCTGTACGAGCACCCTGACTTTCATTTGGATACCACCGCTCCCCACCTAAATCCTTGTGTTTCTGATAGGGTTGACACCCATTGCCAGGTTCCAAGAATGGACACACAACCCAGGCTTGCCCAGTTAGCATATTTCATGTCTCTCTGGTGACAAGCATTGGCTCAGGGAAGGCAAGTGTTCTGAATTGGTCCAATCAAGACCTGATCTGAGAGTTTGCACTGGAATATCAGAAAAGAAAAGGTCTACTACTGGGATCAGATTTGCAAGGTATTAGCTAAATTTTCCAGGGCACACCTCATGGAGGAAGTTGACTGCATTACTTGCAACTCCGGATCCTGCCATGCCAAAATTTCCACCTCTACTCTTTTTAGGTATGTGAGCCAATGATTCCTTTTTGGTTTTTTTGCCTAAGCCTGTTTAAATTAGGATTTTCATTACTTCAGAAAAAAAGTCCTAATTAACTGAGAGCTCACATAACTCAAAGGCCATCGATCTTATCTCCAGCTTACACTTAAGCATGAACTGATTTTGTGAGCATAGCACCTGGATAGTAAGAGAACTGGGACGAGGGAAGGACGACTGGTCCTTAATCCATGGGCAGGACTAATGATTTTAGGGAAAGAGCTTAAACAGCAACAACTAAGTGAAGCTAGGAACAATACAGGAGAAAATCGAACTGGAACATGCATCCCCGCTCTCTGAAAAAATAGTGAAAAGAATTTAAATACGAGAACAGAGGCTTATTCTCTAAACTAAGTTGTGGGAGAGGGAGGGGCTACATTTTTCAAAGAGACAAGGAGACTAGAACGGGAATGGAAAAGGACAAAGCATTTCAATGTAGGACATATTGGGGATAATTTTAAACAGGAAGAGGCATTAAAAATCTAGGATTTTTGCCTCAATATTCAAGTTAGCAAGTTAATTCAGCCTGTTGTTTGGTGGACAAACTTAGAAAATATCTGAAATTATTATTACCAGCAAACATCCCATTTTCACATGTGTTAGGAAAGCTGGGAACATAGCCAGCACAAAATTCATAATGCTTGAATGCATTCATAATCAAACCTCCATGCTGACAAAAGCATAAACAATTTAAGCATATAATTCCATTTTAACACAAAAATATTCACCCCCTAAATAATCTCAGGCAAAGAAATAGTCTCTGTCCCCATAAGTGGATTTTATAATTCTACCTGATACAGTAGTACCTGCTTTTAATTTTCTTCATGGGAAGCAATTAAGAGTTTATATAATTCCATGCATTTCTGCATGTGTCACACAATCAAATAAAAACAGACTGAATATGGAAAGAGTGAGAGGAGTGAGCCATTTATTTGGTTATTGCTTTCCAAACAGGAGTCTGACTCAAGGCCTAATTGTAGATGGATGACATGAAACGACTTATTTAGATCTCAAGGACAAGGACTTAACTACAACAGAAGAGACAAAGGAAAAAATGTTGAAATGAAAGAGGCAATATAAATAAAGAACTCAGATAACTAGGATGGCAAATGGAAAAATACATTAGCACAGTGGTGAAATTTCATCATATCTCATTCAAATCCTTAAACTCCAGGTATATTTGCTTTATAAACTTAGGAGTGACTTTTATTTATTTATTTATTAGTTAGTTAGTTAGTTATGGCTGCACGCGGGCTTTCTCTAGTTGCGGTGAGTGGGGGCTACTCTTCATTACGGTGTGAGGGCTCCTCATTGTGGCGGATTCTCTTGTTGTGGAGCACAGGCTCTAGGCACGCAGGCTTCAGTACTGTAGTACGCGGGCTCAGTAGTTGTGGTGCACGGGCTTAGCTGCTCTGCAGCATGTGGGATGTTCCTGGACCAGGGCTCGAACTCGTGTCCCCTGCATTGGCAGGCAGATTCTTAACCACTGTGCCACAGGGAAGTCCCAGGAGTGAATTTAAGACACAGCAGAGTTCATGTATAATCATTCTAAGTGATTGTATTAACTACTGCAGTGTTATTTTATGCAAATTAAGAATTGGGCATCAGTATGGAGTTTTCCACTGGTTAATATAGGGATAGACCTCATGTGTTTTCTTCTCTGGTCATTTCCTCTGGTCATTGCTTCCAGTGTATTTTGTCTGTGCCCCTTAGAGCCCTGTACATACTGTCTTATGGTGAGTTGTTTACAAGGCCAACGCTTCCCTGGACTGTAAACCCTTCCAGAGCTGACACTACCTCTTGTTCATTACCATTCATGCTGCTCTAGTACAATGCTAAACCAAAAGGAGCCTTAGCAAGAGCAAACTAATGTTTTCCTTTTAATTCGTAATGAAGTTTGGTATTTTTTTGCCAATGAGTTAAGGCAAGAATTTTAAAACTAGTTTAGTAATGAAGTTTTGGTACACTGACATTAGGAATATACCTGTAAACCCTTTTTATACAATTATTAAAATCCAAGACAAGATGAGAGGAGGATTCTCTTCAAAAATGAATAAAACCAGGATTAGATAAAGAAATTTTGATATTATATACAGATGTTAGGTTGTTATATTGTATCATTTTTAAATAATATATGTGTATTTTGCTTTATTTTATATATGCTTTTTTAATGGTAATTAGTCAATGTAGTATTTTAATACTATTTTACTCTTATTATTATAGTATTTAGTACTATCTAAACAGTAGTAGTATTTTAATTTAAAAAAAATTAATAGAACAAATAAGTGAAAGGGTATTGTGATTTCAGTACATCTGGTCACAAGCAAATCCATGTAAAACCAGGGGGCTTTAAAGCCAACTACTGCAACACACAGAGAAGTTTATCTTAATTGAGAGCATAAACAAAAACAACATCATCCTTAAATCTGCTGGTGTAAAACAGACCCAAAAAAGTGATGAAAAATCATCAGTTGCAGCCTACACAACAGGTACATCTGTATCTTCAATCCCAACCTGAAGCCTGTGCTTCAGGCTTTACATCCAACTGATCCGAGACATCCCGCTTGGATGCTCCATAATAAACTGACTCCATCACCCTTCCATAGGGTAGCAGACTCAGGAGCCAGACTGCCTGAGTTCAATCAGCAAACTGCCTCACCTCCATGTGCCTTGGCTTTGCCATCTGAAAAATGGGATTAATAAAAAGCTCTACCTCACAGAACTGACGTGAGGATTAAAATAGTGTCTGGCACATATGAAATGCTATATAAGTGTTTAGTAAACAGATACAGTCTCTTGGGAAGCCATGGGTAACTCATTCCTACCTAGTTCCCAGTGGCTCACCACCCTCCTACTTTCTTTTATTTTCTTCCAAATGCCAAGCTCCTTCTTGCTTCAGTGCTTTCACCTCCTTTCTGGCTTTTCTGTCATTTCCTTCTATTTTTATTCCCAGAAGCCACCAGAGACTTCCTGATGTGATAACATTTTGTAAAACATCCAAGTTTTTCCCACAATGGTTTCCATCTTAGTGGAGTTTAAGGAGAGAGGAGGAGGCTGTCAACAAGGCAGGTCACTATCCTTGAATACCATTAATCTAAATGCCATAAGAAATTCAAGAGTCACAGTAGTAATACAGTCCTGTATCTCCGCTCATTGGCCAAGATATACTGGGACAGTCACTTAATCTCCCACACCGCACTGTTCTCTCAAAAATTTGGGTAAAGTTCATAGCTACCTTCCAAAGTTCTTAAAAGGATTTCATGAGGCGATGAATGTAGAAGGGCCCTATATGCCAAAAAAGACTTTACAACTGTGTGTTATTATTATTATTATTAATTGCTATTATTCTGTAAGGACTAGATAAGGACTAGAGTTCAAGTACATCGTCTTTCAGTTAAGCGTAGGTCTTCATCTAGATAAATATGCTTCATTGTGGTTTGTCGTAGTTGATTAGTTTACTTGCAGTCCTGTGCGAAACAATGAAAAATTATGCCAGTTGTAAAGACAGTTCCTAGGTGCTATGCTGTCATAGACCTGCACTCTGTCACCCTAGACAGCTTAATAAAGGCTGTCATTTGGTAATACAATTGGAATGTGTTAGGTATGTTTTCTTTTCTCAAAAATTTCCTCATACCTGACAGACAAAAAAAAACAACCACCAAAAAATAGTACCCCAAGAAAAACAATAAAGAAGGGAAACAAAAAATATTTGAAGGCTTACTATGTGCCAGACACCAAGGGAAAAAAAAAGTCCAGCACAGCTTTCATAGCCCAAAAGCCAGGACCAGAGGCGTGGCAAAACCTTCCCAAGGTCAAGGCAAAGTTACAGAAAACGTGGCCTATTTTAAATGTTTTACATTTAACAAATCAATGTCTTTAAGAGGAAAAAAAAATCCAAAGCACTATATTTATACTAGGCATAAGATAATTATTTTTTTAATATCAAAGTGCACCCCAGGGCATGTGGTCTGACAGTAGGTCACAAGCAGAAAGGTATGTGATGAAAAAACTTCTACTTTCAGTTTGGCAAGTCCTGGTAACTACAGGTATAACCTCACTTGGATATAAGGTCAAAGGCATAGTTTGTGCATGTGAGGCAGGAGCCAGCAGTGCTTCAGCCCCACCCTGGGATGGGCTTGATTCCAAGCGGGGCATTTGGACCCAACACTTTGATGCAGCCATCTGAGGTCAAACCACCTTGTTGACAAGTAAAATCACCGTCTTTTCAAAAACATAAAAGTGATATTCCCTACCAGTGTTGGATTCTGGTATTATGGGGCCTAGGTCTTATATTTGAAGGAAAAAGAATAAATTTATTATGAAAATAAGTATTTATTTAGAATGTGTTAAAAACATACAGCAAACTATAAATTTGAAAAAGCTGCAAAAGCACAAATATCAAAAAAAGAGAAAAATAACAATTTTTTATTAACTACCTAGCAGACCTCTACAGAACCCTTTCCTCTGTTTTTTGACCATATACTTCTTGATCATCCCTTCACATGCCAATGACTAATATCAGTCCTTAGAGAGAATAGAAAAATAACTCTTTCTTCCAGCATCACTGATCTAACTTTGTTTTTGATTTTTGATAGTTTAGAAAAGTTGCTGATATTTACTGAGAGTTTAGCATCACAATTTGTTACTGGAAATACACATACATTCTTAGGATTGTTGTCAAATGTTGGAAAACTTCTACCAAGTTTCTTTCATATATGAGCTGTAGGATTTCAGGGCATCTCGAGGTTTTTTTGTGTAGTGAACTATCTTAAATGCTCTTTGAATGAACAGAAGTTAATAACTCATGAATGAAACTTGTTATAATGATACAACAATGTAATTGTTGTTGATATCAGTATTTCATTTTAAGTAAGTTAGAAATGTAAATATTTTCCCAATATACCCATGTAATTGGGATACAGAAAACATGTAACTTCACAAAGATATACAGTACTGCAAAGTTTGTTGTACTGCTACATATGTGTGTCCTACAAAAATACAGTAATTCTGATAAAAATTTCCTTTTGAGAGATTTCCAAAATATTTCTAAATGTACCAAATACATTATCAAGTATATTGCTGGCAGCAAAGAACTTCTGTTTTGATGAGGCATTGATGGAAACTGAATGATTCACATTCAATTTTCCATGCCTGATGATGGAAGAATTTTCTACAGACTGGATTCTGGCTCCATATATTTCAAACCATGTTTCTCCTCCACCACCCATGTCCCTTCAGCGGTAGGAGCTATAGCTCATTCTCCTGTTACCATGCAAGCTCTGGCCTTACACTTTTGTGTCATAATGTTGGTGACTCAAAGCAGTGGATGGTAAGAGTGGGCCTGGAAGTAATTTCTACACCAAATCAGCTAGCTGAATAGCTCTACATTGCTATAACTGCAAACAATGTAAATATACCTCTCTGACCTAAACATAAATGGATCCCCAACTCAACTTTTCTGTAGCCTGTTCTCCAAAAGGCCTGTGACAACCCCATTTTTAACATGAGAAAAAACAGAGGAGGTAGGAGTGAAGAGAAAGCAACCTTCATTAACTGAGGTTAAAATATTTTACTTCTACAAATTTTATAAAAGCAAATGACTATATCTACATATTACTAATGCCCTCCCAGGGCTTGAAGTTTATGCTTCAACATTTTGCAATGAATCTGCCTTGACCCTGGCTTATACTCCATCCCTAACCTCAAACTTGATCATGGAGAATTTTCCTCTTTTAAAATTTTATTTCTGTATTATTTAAATATAGAATATGTTATTCTGTATGAATTAGCTTTAATTTTGAAGTCAGAAAACCAGCACAGATTTTTTAAGTCTACTGGAATTGATCAAGTTAGACTCTAAGGCTCATCACCTGTTCCCCAACCTCCATTTTGAAAGAGCTTAATAATTAGTAAGAAATCTATAAATAATGGACTACTGAGAAAACTATTAGAAATTTAACTGGGTGCTTTCTGTGAAAACTGGAGAATATGAAATCATATTGTGCTACAAAATATTCTCTTCCTACTCCCAGCTCCACCTTGCCCAGTGGACAGTAAATACTCACTGAAATAGGGTTATAGAATCAAGAAGTCAACTTAAATGTGCTCATCCTATAGATTTTTCAAAGAAAAGACAGGAGGAGTTCCTAAATTAAATGAACACAATCTATTTACTGAGTAAAAGCAAATGATAATGACAATTGTCATTTCAGAAATAAATCCAAGATATTACGATACAGATGATGCAAGTGAATTCTCAGGAAATGAGCAGCCGCCTGACTTACAAAGATGTGTGGCCCTTTCTGAAACTGGCAGGTGTAGTGAGACTATGACTGCTTTTTCCATGTAGTATGTCACCCATTTGGAACCATATTTCCACACCATCCCTCTCCCAACCTTGATACTAACCCATCCCTGATTTTACCTCATCCCTAATCCCTATCCCAGGAAGTATAGGCTAGAGATGAAGTGGAGTTCGAAGATGGGATAAATCTGACTCATATATTATTCATAATTAAAATAGATACACGTTTAGGGTTACTTTTTAGACTACATCAAAATATTTCTACCTCAATATCACTGAATCAAATGGCTACATGCAAACATCAAAAACCTTAGTGAATTAAATTATGAAGCAAACGTCATAGAGGATTATGTACATTTTAGTTAAATTCTTAAGGAATGAATTGATATTCATATTGCACAATATTTCTACATAGAACACCATAACACGTTTCTATAAGTCTACCACCTCTCTTATCATTGCTCAGCAGCTTATTCTTTGGATGTGTCTAAACAGCTACTTCCAACAGAACTGCATTATAAGGAGTTTAAAAAGCATACTCTCCCCTTCCATTCTGATGTCAGATTATAAAATAAAGCAGCCCACAGTAACTATTTCATTCTGAGGTGCTTTAGGACAGCAAGTTTACCTTACTAGGGAAGAGGAGTCTACAAATGCCAGGGGAACATCTCCCGATGAGAGAAAGCTAAAGAAATCCCTAACTGTACCAAGGTGTGTTGCTACACTCTCACATTATCATACATACCTCCGTTTCAGGGCCCTCTGCTGAGTCAGCACAGTGACATTTGCTTAAATGGATCCACAATCCTTCCACTGACATCTGTTTCCTTAATCTGACCTTACTGAAGTGGATGTCTCCAAGACTAGGCATTCATTCATATTCATTCATTCATTCATTCATTCATTTATCCATCAAAGAATGATGACTTTCCTTACACTAGGAAATTAAGATACTGCATTGAATTAAACAGGCATGGCATTTGCCCTCATGGAACTAACACTTGAGCAGGAAAGAGAGACAGTAAACAAAATACTACTCAAATAAGTAATTAATCATAGAGAAGATTTCCCGTGTTGCCAGGAGTACTGGATTTGAGTCTGTGAGTTGGGGAGGAGGAAATAAATTTACCAAGAACTCCAAATCCATATCCCTTCACCATACCCAAGTCAAGGCTGCTTCTACTCTAGCTCCAAAAATTGTAAAGAAAGAAGACCCTGGTTAACCTAGTAGGCTTGGATTCCCAACCCCACCCCTGGAAGACCAGATCATAAGCCCACCCTGTGTGTTGGTGGTCAGGAAGACATCTTGTCAGAAGACTGGAGATTGATAAGTGTGCTGATCAGACCAAAACAAAAATGCTATAGCCCTATATCCACATCTTTATAGACCAAAAGGGCCTGGGGTCTATTATAAGAGCAAGCAGACTCCCTTTTGTGAGAGCACCAGAATCACAACTAACTGCTGAACAGTCATCGACAGGAAGACACTGGAACTCACAAAAAAAAGATACCCCACATCCAAAGACAAAGGAGAAGCCGCAATGAGACGGTAGGAGGGGCGCAGTCCCAATAAAATCAAATCCCATAACCTCTGGGTGGGTGACTCACAAACTGGAGAACAATTATACCACGGAAGTCCACCCACTGGAGTGAAGGTTCTGAGCCCCATGTCAGGCTTCCCAACCTGGGGATCCAGCAATGGGAGGAGGAATTCCCAGAGAATCAGACTTTGAAGGACAGCGGGATTTGACTGCAGGACTTCGACAGGACTGGGGGAAACAGAGACTCCACTCTTGGAGGGCACACACAAAGTAGTGTGCACGTTGGGACCCAGGGGAAGGAGCAGTGACCCCATAGGAGACTGAACCAGACCTACCTGATAGTGTTGGAGGGTATCCTGCAGAGGCGGGGGTGGCTACGGTTCACCGCGGGGACAAGGACAGTGGCAGCAGAAGTTCTGGGTAGTATTCCTTGGCATGAGCTCTCCTAGAGTCCGCCATTAGCCCCCACCAAAGAGCCTGTAGCTTCCAGGGCTGGGTGGCCTCAGACCAAACAACCAACAGGGAGGGAATTCAGCCCCACCCATCAGCAGAGAAGCGGATTAAAGTTTTACTGAGCTCTGCCCACCAGAGCAACACCCAACTCTATCCACCACCAGTCCCTCCCATCAGGAAGCTTGCACAAGCCTCTCAGAAAGCCTCATCCACCAGAGGGCAGACAGCAGAAGCAAGAAGAATTACAATCCTGCAGCCTGTGGAACCACATTCACAGAAAGATAGACAAAATGAAAAGGCAGCAGACTATGTATCAGATGAAGGAACAAGATAAAACCCCAGAAAAACAACTAAATGAAGTGGAGATAGGCAACCTTCCAGAAAAAGAATTCAGAATAATGATAGTGAAGATGATCCAGGACATCGGAAAAAGAATGGAGGCAAAGATCGAGAAGATGCAAGAAATGCTTAACAAAGGCCTAGAAGGATTAAAGAACAAACGCCTAGAAGAATTAAAAAACAACAAACAGAAATGAACGATACAATAACTGAAATGAAAAATACAACAGAAGGAATCAATAGCAGAATAACTGAGGCAGAAGAACAGGTAAATGACCTGGAAGACACAATGGTGGAATTCACTGTCACAGAACAGAATAAAGAAAAAAGAATGAAAAGAAATGAAGACAGCCTAAGAGCCCTCTGGGACAACATTAAATGCAACAACATTCACATTATAGTGGTCCCAGAAGGAGAAGAGAGAGAGAAAGGACCAGAGAAAACATTTGAAGAGATTATAGTCGAAAATTTCCCTAACATGGGAAAGGAAATAGCCACCCAAGTCCAGCAAGCGCGGCGAGTCCCATACAGGATAAACTCAAGGAGAAACACGCCGCGACACATAGTAATCAAATTGGCAAAAATTAAAGACAAATTATTGAAAGCAGCAAGGGAAAGACGACAAATAACATACAAGGGAACTCCCAAAAGGTTAACAGCTGATTTCTCAGCAGAAACTCTACAAGCCAGAAGAGAGTGGCATGATATACTTAAAGTGATGAAAGGGAAGAACCTACAACCAAGATTATTCTACCCAGCAAGGATCTCATTCAGATTCAACAGAGAAATCAAAAGCTTTACAGACAAGCAAAAGCTAAGAGAATTCAGCACGACCAAACCAGCTCTGCAACAAATGCTAAAGGAACTTCTCTAAGTGGGAAACAGAAGAGAAGAAAAGGACCTACAAAATCAAACCCAAAACAATTAAGAAAATGGTAACAGGAACATACATATCGATAATTACCTTAAATGTGAATGGATTAAATGCTCCAACCAAAAGACACAGGCTCACTGAATTTATACAAAAACATATACATGCTGTCTACAAGAGACCCACATCAGACCTAGGGACACATACAGACTGAAAGTGAGGAGATGGAAAAAGATACTCCATGCGAATGGAAATCAAAAGAAAGCTGGAGTAGCAATACTCATATCAGATAAAATAGACTTTAAAATAAAGAATGTTACAAGAGACAAGGGAGGACACTACATAATGATCAAGGGATCAATCCAAGAAGAAGATATAACAATTATACATATATATGCACCCAACATAGGAGCACCTCAATATATAAGGCAAATGCTAACAGCTAAAAAAGAGGAAATAGACAGTAACACAATAACAGTGGGGGACTTTACCACCTCACTTACACCAATGGACAGATCATCCAGACAGAAAATTAATATGTAAACACAAGCTTTAAATGACACAACAGACCAGATAGATTTAATTGATATTCATAGGACATTCCAACCAAAAACAGCAGATTATACTTTCTTCCCAAGTGCACATGGAACATTCTCCAGGATAGATCATATCTTGGGTCACAAATCAAGGCGTGGTAAATTTAAGAAAATTGAAATCATATCAAGCCTCTTTTCTGACCACAATGCTATGAGATAAGAAATAAATTACAGGGAAAAAACCCGTAAAAAACACAAGCACATGAAGGCCAAACAATATGTTACTAAATAACCAAGAGATCACTGAAGAAATCAAAGAGGAAATCAAAAAATACCTAGAGACAAATGACAATGAAAACACGACAATCCAAAACCTACGGGCTGCAACAAAAGCAGTTCTAAAAGGGAAGTTTACAGCAATACAATCCTACCTCAAGAAACAAGAAAAATCTCAAATAAACAATCTAACCTTACACCCAAAGGAACTAGAGAAAGAAGAACAAACAAAACCCAAAGTTAGTAAAAAGAAAGAAATCATAAAAATCAGAGCAGAAACAAATGATATAGAAACAAAGAAAACAATAGCAAAGATCAATAAAACTAAAAGCTGGTTCTTTGAGAAGACAAACAAAATTGATAAACCTTCAGCCAGACTCATCAAGAAAAAGAGGGAGAGGACTCAAGTCAATAAAATTAGAAATGAGAAAGAAGTTACAACAGACACTGCAGAAATACAAAGCATCCTAAGAGACTACTACAAGCAACTCTATGCCAATAAAATGGACAACCTGGAAGAAATGGACACATTCTTAGAAAAGTATAACCTTTCAAGACTGAACCAGGAAGAAACAGAAATTATGAACAGACCAATCACAAGTAATGAAATTGAAACTGTGATTAAAAATCTTCCAACAAACAAAAGTCCAGGACCAGATGACTTCACAGGTGAATTCTATCAAACATTTAGAGAAGAGCTAACACCTATCCTTCTCAAACTCTTCCCAAAAACTGCAGAGGAAGGAACACTCCCAAACTCATTCTATGAGGCCACCGTCACCCTGATACCAAAACCAGACAAAGAAACTGCTTACACTTAACCTTAGCATATACTGTTAAATTATTTTCCAAGTGGTTGTATCAATTTATCTTCCATCAGTCATTTATGATAGTTCCCAGTGCTTCTCCTCCTCAACAACACCTGGCATTGTCAATCTTCTTAATTTTAGTTATTTTGGTGGGGGTGTACTGTCATCTTTTTTGTGGCTTTGATTTGTATTTCCATAGTGACTACTGGGGTTGAGCATTCTTTCAAATGTTTACAGGCCGTTTTTATATCCCCTTTTGTGAAGCACCTCTTCCAGTCTTTTGCTCACTTTTTCTTTTTGATTGTTTGTCTTCTACTGAAGGATCTGTGGTTCTTTACACATTGTGGATGCAAGCCTATTCCTGGTGATGCAGCTATCTTCTCCCATTCTGTGTCTTGCCTATATACATTTTTTGTGTGACTTCTGGTAACCAGAAGTTCATAATCTTAATAAGGGCCAATTTTCAATATACTTCTTTAGATACGGTGATCATTGTATCATATTAGAAGAATTATTGCTTATCTCGAGATCATGAAGCTATTTTAATATATTATATTCTAGACGCTTTCCTGTTTTTTACATTTAATTCTACAATTAATCTGAAAGTGATTTTTTTTTTTTGGATAGGCATTCCTTTGTTTGAAATTGATTTTTAGGTATCGTATGAAGAAGAGATCAAGTTTCTTTTTTTCCCATATGTATAGCCTATTGATCCAGCACCATTTATTGAAAAGACTGTTCTCTATTGATCTCCAGTACCACTTTTATCACAATTCAAGCATCCATGTATGTGTACATCTGTTTCTGAACTCTGCTTTCTATTCTATTATGGATTTAGCTATCTTTGCACAAAATCCCACATTTTTTTTTTTTTTTTTTTGCGGCACACAGGCCTCTCACTGTTGTGGCCTCTCCCGTTGCGGAGCACAGGCTCCGGACGCGCAGGCTCAGTGGCCATGGCTCACGGGCCTAGCCGCTCCGCGGCATGTGGGATCTTCCCAGACCGGGGCACGAACCCGTGTCCCCTGCATCAGCAGGCAGACTCTCAACCACTGCGCCACCAGGGAAGCCCCCACACTCTTAATTACTGTAGCTTTAAAAATAAGTCTTAATGCTTGGTGCAGCAATACTTACCTCTATTTTCTTCTTTTTCAATTTGGACTTACCTATTCTTGGCTTTTTGCATTTACATGCAGATTTTAGGACTCACTTGTCAATTTACACACACATACAGTGATTGAATTGAATTTATAAATAAATTTGGTGAGAATTGATATCTTTACACTATAGTTTTGTAATCCATGAACATGATATATTTCTCCATTTGCTCAGTTCTTCTTTAGCCTTTTAAAATAATGTTCTGTAGTTTTGTTAGAGGTATTCATGTTTGTTAGATTATTCCCAGATATTTAATATTTTTGATGCTACATTAAATGCTGTACTCACAAAATGTAATTTTCAAATTCTCTTGTTGGTACATAGGAATAAAGATGATTTTTGATATTGGCCTTGCAAAAAAAAAATGGGCAGAAAAACTAAATGGACATTTCTCCAAAGAAGACATACAGATGGCCAAGAGGCACATGAAAAGCTGCTCAACATCACGAATTATTAGATAAATGCAAATCAAAACTACAATGAGGTATCACCTCACACCAGTCAGAATGGGCATCATCAGAAAATCTACAAACAACAAATGCTGGAGACGGTGTGGAGGGAAAGGAAACCCTCTCGCACTGTTGGTGGGAATGTAAATTGATACAGCCACTATGGAGAACAGTATGGAGGTTCCTTAAAAAACTACAAATAGAACTACCATACGACCCAGCAATCCCACTATGGGGCATATACCCAGAGAAAACCATAATTCAAAAAGACACATGCACCCCAATGTTCATTGCAGCACTATTTACAACAGCCAGGTCATGGAAGCAACCTAAATGCCCATCGACAGACGAATGGATAAAGAAGATGTGGTACATATATACAATGGAATATTACTCAGCCATAAAAAGGAACGAAATTGGGTC
This sequence comes from Delphinapterus leucas, assembly GCF_059928025.1. NCBI lineage: Eukaryota > Metazoa > Chordata > Mammalia > Artiodactyla > Monodontidae > Delphinapterus > Delphinapterus leucas. The sequence continues at coordinate 134,923,823 of NC_143130.1, forward strand.
ATTTGTAGAGACGTGAAGGGACCTAGAGACTGTCATACAGGGTGAAGTAAGTCAGAAAGAGAAAAACAAATATCATATATTAATGCATATATGTGGAATCTAGAAAAGTGGTACAGATGAACCAGTCTGCAAGGCAGAAATAGAGACACAGATGTAGAGAACAAACGTATGGACACCAAGTGGGGAGAGTGGGGTGGGGGGTGGTGGTGGGATGAACTGGGAGATTGGGATGGACATGTATACGATAATATATATAAAATAGATCTAATAAGAACCTGCTGTGTAAAAAAATTAAAAATTCAAAAAAATGAGCAAGCAGAAAGCCAGTGCAATATTTTAAGCAAGAGAGTGATGTGATCAGATTTTTTTAAGTCACCCTGGCTGCACTGTGAATAACGGTGAGGATGGGAACAAGAATAGAGGCAAGGAGGACAGTTACAAGGTTATTTCAGGTAAGAGAGAATTATGTGTTGGTTTGGAGTGGTGGCTTTGATGATGGAAAACAGTAGATGAAGTCAAGAGCTTTAGTGGATAAAACATCAGCAGGTGGCTGACTATTAAAGGATAATGAAATGGGAGGGGTCAAGATAACGCACAGACTTTCCACTTGAGCAAACAGCTCAGTGATTCTTAACCTGGCTGTGCTCATTAAACCCACCTGAAGACCCTCAGCCCAAAGGTTCTGATTTAATTGGTTAAGCAGGGGGCCCAGGCACAGTTATGGTTTCAATGTGGCTCAGATGTTTCAAATGTGAAGTCAGAGATGAGATTTCCCAAGGTAGAAAACAGGACAGGGAGGGAGTCTGAGGGGAAATTCCATGAGTTTCCAGCCTACGTGAGTTTTGACAGAGGAGCCCAAGTGATATATCAAGTTTAGAGTTAGACATATGTGTCTGGATGACAGTGGAAATATCTAAATTGGAGACAGGTGAAAGTGGTTGCCATGTAACAGAAGTCATGGCAGAATATGGAATTACCTCGGGGGAGAACATAGTGAGAAAATAGGAAAAAAGAGAGAGAGGATGACGGGTCAGCAAAGGAAACTAGGAAGGAGTGCTGGTGAGTTAGAGGGGAAGCAGTCAAATGGGATGATGCCAAAGTCAATGCAAGGGAACGTTTCAAGAAGACAGCACGTAAGTGGGTTGAAAGCTGTGTTTCATTTTGTCGAGGCCTGGGACGCCATCTTCTTTCCAACCATCAAACCCCTGGATTGATTTTGGGCCCTCCCCATGGTAAGTCTCTACTTTGGCAATACAGCTATTAGCAAGACATTATTTTAAGGTCAAACTATAGGAAACTCAAAAGCCTGGTTTTTCAGGATTTGGAAAATAATTAACATCTCAATCCAGATGCTGAACATAAAAGATAACATTCCCTGTGCACATGCACTCATGACTTCTAGCACTTAGACATATATTATGTTCGCCAATTTGTGGGTTTAAACTTGGCAAGTATTGCAGCTCTTCTAGGGTTCGTAGCAGGCTTCCTGTTGCCAAGCCTACCCAGGGCAAAACAAACAGAGTGATCTCTCAGGACTTGCCTCCTCTTTGGGCCCCTGCTGTAATGTATAAAGATTTTTGTCACTATCACAGTGTCTATACCATTTTATTCCATCTCCTTACATATGTGTCTCCTCCTTCTGATTTCCCTATTTCTGAGCAGGAAATAGTCTCATATAAGCTTGTCTCCCCAGCACCTATGACGGTGCCTAGCACTTGGTATGTACTGAATAAATGTTTGCTGAATGAATGGAAAGTTGCATAATTTTTCTGTGAGTTCATGAACAGCCAATCTGGAAATTCCATCTCTGAGCATTCTTTCATCATAGGCTATAAAATACTGTTTAAATAAAGGATGTGGTTTATCCACGTTTAAGTTTTAGGTCAATTTTCTATAGAGTTAGTAAAATCTCGTTCCAATACAAATTATTTAATCCCTTGGTGCCTTGGGTTTTCTGCCTGTAAAATAAGAACAGCAATGCTGATTTCCTTGGGAGCTGCAGTGAGGGTTGTCAAACTCAGAACTATTTGCCCATAAGCAGTACTCCTTAGATTTGAAGACCAATTGATAATCATCTCTGCCTTGTTCTCTAAGTATATGTTGGTTCAGAGGCTGTGAGGGGGCAACACATAAGTTCTCCGGGTCTGTTTACAACTGCTCCTGGAGCAGCTGCTAAAGACCAAATCTTGTGACCAGTTAAAGATTCTTCATTCTAGGAGCTGGGTTAATCATGGCATTCTTGGCCACAGGGGTGATATGTCGAAGGGCTCCAGCCCTTCCTGAGCTGGACACTGAGTAAATGTAGTATTGGTGACCTTAGGGCAGACCTAGGGCACCTGCAGCGACTGTAGTCAATCCCAGCTTTAAGGTCATATCAGACTGGGATTCATTTGTTCAGAGTTAATCTTCCCTATAGTTCAAGTCTGCTGTTTAGTTGATTTAAGGGTCTTGGTGAAAAATCTATCAGAGGAGTAAGAGATTATCTTAACCGAGGGCAATCATTCTGACTGCAATTTAAATAATAAAATGCATTGTCAGTTATTATAGGTCCCCTTGTCACATAATACTCCCATTGACTGAGTGCTGATTATATGCCAAGCTTCTGAAGTGCCTTACAGAATTATACATGCACGTGGGTCTTACAACTATCTTCATTTTACACACACAGAGGGTGAGGCTTAGAGACATTAAACTATCTGTCCAGCATCACACAACCGGCAATAGGCAGAGACCAGATGAAATTCTAATCTCCCTCTCAGCTCAGCCTCTTTCCTACGCTTCAATATTGCATCACAGACACTCATCTCTTTGCAGCTCTCTAATATGCTTTTGTTTTAAAGCTAAATATTTATCCTCAATTGGCTGAATATTTTCAATCCCACCTCAAAGAACATACATATGGGTTTTCTTGGCGTTTAAGATTATTTTGAGGCAAAAACAGACCATGTTCCTATGATGTCTCTGCATGTTCAGGGACAAAGGGACTGTGTCCAGTTAGTAAGGAGGGATACCAGATCTGGCAAAACCCTCCCTGCTGCAAACTTAGAGAGCAGCATAGTTGAGGACATGAGTGGGAAGCCTAAATGAACACATTCCAGCAGAAATATAGAGGGACCATGCTGACAGGGCTGGCATTTGGTATATGAACTGGTTCCACCAGCAAAACAGGTGTCCAGGTGTCACAGACCCCTATATGGCAAGCTTCTCTTCTGATGACCCTGAGCAGGACTTCCAGTGGGACTTAGGGTAGCATAAGATGCTTGTTATTGGTGCTCCTTTTGGTGTGGACAGCTCCTCCTAATACACTGTGTCTATCTGATAGTTTGCAGTAAATTGCCTTGAAATATTCACCATGTAGTGGGGGGAAAACAGGTAGGTATTAAATTGCGGCTCAGAGTGGCGACTGTTATCATAAAGACACAGATGAGGTACAGTCAGAGGCAGGGAACCTACCTCTGTCTGGGAGGGCTGGGAAAGACTTCCAGAGGAGACATTAGAGCCAACTTCCTGAGCAGAAAACCATGAGGAGGTCATCCTGGTTAGGATAGAGGATAAAGGATAGAGGCATGGAAGCAACAGCACAACCAGCCAACTGCAACTAGATCAATGTCCCCAGAGCACAGACTAAGAGAAAGGAGTGAGCGGAGGGTCCAGACCATGATGGGTCTGAAAGTCACTAAGGGTTTTTAAGCAGAGATGCGGCATGAACATCTTTGTTGTTCAGTGTTGTTGGCAGCTGTAAGGGCTGGATTGAAAGAGAGATTCTGGTTAGGAAATTACTGCCGGTGTCCAGGTAAAAAACGATGAGTATTGCCAGATACAAGAAATACTAGGAATTAAAACCACCAGGACTTAAAGACTAATGGGTGAGGGGAAAAGGCAAGAGAGGAAGAAAAGAGGTCAAGGTGACTCCCAGGTTTCTGGCTGGAGAAGATAACAGGGCCATTAATGGGCTAGAGAGATAGGAGGAGCAGCCAGTGTTGGTTTATCTTCATCCTTCCTCCAATACCAAGAGCTAAATCAAGTGGCCGTGACCAGGCAAGGGCATGAGCTTTGAACAGAGACTAAGACTCAAGTCCACTGCCTTCCCTTCCATTCAGTAGCCCCATAATGCTGAACAAGTTAGCCTCTCTGAGCCTCAATGTCCTAATGGTGAAACTGAGATGATAACAGAACGCAGCTCATAAGGCTGACACTGAAGATTAAATGAGAGGATGTATATAGGATACTGAGCACAGCTCCTGGTACACAGTAAGAACTCAAGAATGCTAGCCATTTTTGAATCAGTACATTTTTACAAAATAAGCAATAGGATAAACATGCTTTTTATTCTCCTGGTACATAAAATTTGCTTGCTGTTTTTATTTCACTGGCTTAATCTGAATTTCTACTAAGGCATTTATGGCATAACACATAAAAACTGCTCTTGAATTGGCCTACAAATCTGAGGACTTACCATTGGCTTCTTGACCAAAAGGTCTATATAGCTTCCTGGGAAACTGACCCTGGGAGCCCACATGTAACAGAGGGTTAGGCTGCCCCCCTTAGGTGGTGCTGGGATCCGTCCCAATCCAGTCAGTACCATAACCTGACTTCATACGTCCCTTCACACAACTCTTGTGAGCTGTCCCTAACAATCATGAGCAATGGACAAAATTGTTAAGCCCATGAGGTAGACAGCGGTATCCGAAGTATCCAAAACAGGTCTTGGCACACAGCAGGGACTTGGTAAGTTTTGGCTGAATAACGTGTGCACTCCCTGTACTGCCACTACAGTGCCAGCCTCAGGAAGCAATACTACTTGCACCACACTGATCCCTAAACACTTCTTCCTTCCACCCAAGCCATGCCCCAAACAGGAATAATTTTAGCCTGAATTGTTCTTTATAGCCCTTTTAAAGCATGTAAATGAAGTGCTTAATCTGCCAGTCATAAAGTGAAGACTATAAAATAAATATGGATTCAGAGACCAGTGTTGATATGGCTAAGTACCTTCAAGTATACATTGATAAACTAAAATGTTTTTGCCTGTAATGATTCAGTAGTTTGACCAACTCTCTGTCTGAAGGTGAATGTGTTCCCCCAGACAACTCAAGACAGTATGAATTAGTAGAACTTACGGGTGCTTGTGTTTTTCAAACCCATTGGAAAGGACCTAATTTAGGGATCAGTGATTTAATGAGCCTTTCAAAGCTGAAAATATATCCCACTGAGATTTAAAACAGAAAATAGATTTAGACAGAAAAAATAAAACAAAGCTAGTTTTGTGGTTCACGGACACAGAAAGGTGCTAGAATTATTTACTGCTTTCTGGACTTTGCATTATGACTAAACGGATATTTTCCAGGTTTTTCATTAACTTAAAATGTCTTGACGTAAACACATCCTTTGCCATGATTAAATCCAAGGTGTTTCCATAGCTTCCTTCTGAGCCGCTAAATATTAGGCTGGGAGGTAAGAGTTCTGGTCGACCCCTTTGTGAAAGTAGCACAGGAGAAAATGTACAGATTTCACCCAGCAGCTGGATTAAGATTCTAACACTACAGCAAGCAGAGGCTCTACAACAGAATCACATGGTAAGATCTTCTAGTCCAGAACTTCCTCACCTCCAAAACCAAAATTCATTCCCCCGTCTTAAAAATTCTCAGTTTCCCCAAATTGTACAATAACATAGAGTTGACCTGCCCACCCTCACTGCTCCTGCATCAGCTCTTTGTAAAATCTCTACAAGGACAGAAGCTCCTACCACCTCTCTGGACGGTTCTAGGCAAGTCCAAGTTAATAGATAATACAACTCTCAGAAGTCACTAGGATTTCAAATTTCCTTCCCAAACTGAATGAGACCAAGTCAGTTTCCATTAACACAGGTCTTTTACAACAGATGGAAGATTCAAGATGAATAGAAAAGCCAACTCAGTGTAGTCTTTTCTTTCCCCTCCCTCCATTCTACCCCTCAGTCTTGGAGACAGGGATACTTCTAGGGTGAGACTCCACTGGGTTCCTAAAATCCATCTGATGGCAAACAGAGAATGTCATAAAACTGGCCCTCACTTGCCACCAAAGTTAGGTGCCCAGTTGATCACCCAGCGGAGCCCTGGGTAAATTATCTGGGGGAGCTAGTGAAGAACACTCAGCTGAAGGACACAGACATTTTTTGAGAACTTTTCTTGGATCCTGGCTACCTTATTTGGCATGCAGTTAAATTCTGAATGCTCACTTCTTGACCCTTCCAAGATTGATTCACAAGCAGAGGTCCCTATTCGTTCATTTTATATCCACATCCCTCATGTCTTACATTCACCTAAGACATGGCCAGAGCTTCACAATGCTTGTCCAGAATGCAACATGGCTCTGAAATTCCAAGATGTTAGTAAACAGTTCTTTAAAGTGAGTTGCAATTACCTTCCCTATGATTTTCAACTTCTGTCCCTAATTCTATTCTCTGGAACAAATCACAGTACACTTTCATACATAGTGATATTTTTCTAAGAAAGTTTTAATGCCTTGCTTGGCAACGGTGGTTGCTCCTTTTAAAGGAAAGCTTGAACTTTTAAAGTATTTAGTGAACAGTCAATTAATCAGGAACCTTGAGTGCCTACTGGTGACAAGTACCACACTCAACACTAAGAATAATCAGCAGTAATTAATCAACTTATTCCTAAGAGGCTGTTTTTCCCTGGTTCTGTTGTTGTGGTTTTGTGATGCCTCCTCCAAAGAGAAAAATCATTTAAGAACTAAATAATTGGTGGGGGGAGGCATCAAAACAATGTAGTATGTGCTAGTTGAAAATGTAACCTGGAGAAAAAGTGGGAGTGGGTATGAGGCAGGAAGCAATAATATTCACTTGGCTCATAGCAACTCCAGGTTTTTAGCATTTCATTTCATTCTCATCACAACTTTGTAAGGTGGGTTTTACTCTCAATTTAACAAAACGGAAACAGGTTTTAAGAGGTTATTTAAGTTGCCCAAAAAAGGGAGAAGACTCAAATCAATAGAATTAGAAATGAAAAAGGGGAAGTAACAAGTGACACTGCAGAAATACAAACGATTGGGCTTCCCTGGTGGCGCAGTGGTTGGGCGTCCGCCTGCCGATGCAGGGGACGCGGGTTCATGCCCCGGTCCAGGAAGATCCCACATGCCGTGGAGCGGTTAGACCCGTGAGCCATGGCTGCTGAGCCTGCGCGACCGGAGCCTGTGCTCCGCAACGGGAGAGGCCACAACAGTGAGAGGCCCGTGTACCGCAAAAAAAAAAAAGAAAAAAGAAATACAAAGGATCATGAGAGATTCCTACAAGCAACTATATGCCAATAAAATGGACAACTTGGAAGAAATGGACAAATTCTTAGAAAAGCACAACCTTCCCAGACTGAACTAGGAAGAAATATAAAATATAAACACACCAATCACAAGCACTGAAATTGAAACTGTGACTAAAAATCTTCCAACAAACAAAAGCCCAGGACCAGATGGCTTCACAGGAAAATTCTATCAAACATTTAGAGAAGAGCTAACACCTATCTTCTCAAACACTTCCAAAATATAGCAGAGGGCGGAACACTCCCAAACTCATTCTACGAGGCCAACATCACCATCACCCTGATACCAAAACCAGACAAAGATGTCACAAAGAAAGAAAACCACAGGCCAATATCACTGACGAACATAGATGCAAAAATCCTCAACAAAATACTAGCAAACAAAATCCAACAGCACATTAAATGGATCATACACCATGACCAAGTGGGGTTTATCCCAGGAATGCAAGGATTCTTCAATATATGCAAAGCAATCAATGTGATATACCATATTAACAAATTGAAGAATAAAAACCATATGATCATCTCAATAGATGCAGAAAAAGCTTTCGACAAAATTCAACACCGATTTATGATAAAAAAAACACTCCAGAAAGTAAGCATAGAGGGAACTTTCCTCAACATAATAAAGGCTATATATGACAAACCCACAGCCAACATCATCCTCAATGGTGAAAAACTGAAACCATTTCCACTAAGATCAGGAATAAGACAAGGTTGCCCACTCTCACCACTATTATTCAACATTGTTTTGGAAGTTTTAGCCACAGCAATCAGAGAAGAAAAAGAAATAAAAGGAATCCAAATTGGAAAAGAAGAAGTAAAGCTGTCACTGTTTGCAGATGACATGACACTATACATAGAGAATCCTAAAGATACTACCAGAAAACTACTAGAGCTAATCAATGAATTTGGTAAAATAGCAGGATACAAAATTAATACACAGAAATCTCTTGCACTCCTATACACTAATGATGAAATATCTGAAAGTGAAATTAAGGAAACACTCCCATTTACCACTGCAACAAAAAGAATAAAATACCTAGGAATAAACCTACCTAAGGAGACAAAGACCTGTATGCAGAAAACTATAAGACACTGATGAAAGAAGTTAAAGATGATACAAATAGATGGAGAGATATACCATGTTCTTGGATTGGAAGAATCAACAATGTGAAAATAACTCTACTACCCAAAGCAATCTACAGATTCAATGCAATCCCTATCAAACTACCAATGGCATTTTTCACAGAACTAGAACAAAAAATTTCACAATTTGTATGGAAACACAAAAGACCCTGAATAGCCAAAGCAATACTGCGAAAGAAAAACGGAGCTGGAGGAATCAGGCTCCCTGACTTCACACTATACTACAAAGCCACAGTAATCAAGAGAGTATGGTACTGGCACAAAAACAGAAATAGAAATATAAATCAATGGAACAGGATAGAAAGCCCAGAGATAAACCCACACATATATGGTCGCCTTATTTTTGATAAAGGAGGCAAGGATATACGATAGAGAAAAGACAGCCTCTTCAATAAGTGGTGCTGGGAAAACTGGACAGCTACATGTAAGAGATTAGAGATTAGATCACTCCCTAACACCATACACAAAAATAAGCTCAAAATGGATTAAAGACCTAAATGGAAGGCCAGAAACTATCAGACTCTTAGAGGAAAACACAGGAAGAACACTCTATGACATAAATCACAGCAAGATCTTTTTTGACCCACCTCCTAGAGAAATGGAAATAAAAACAAAACTAAACAAATGGGACCTAATGAAACTTAAAAGCTTTTGCACAGCAAAGGAAACCATAAATAAGACGAAAAGACAACCCTCAGAATGGGAGAAAATATTTGCAAATGGAGCAACTGACAAAGGATTAATCTCCAAAATATACAAGCAGCTCATGCAGCTCAATATCAAAAAAGCAAACAACCCAATCCAAAAATGGGCAGAAGACCTAAATAGACATTTCCCCAAAGAAGATATGCAGATTGCCAACAAACACATGAAAGAATGCTCAACATCATTAATCATTAGAGAAATGCAAATCAAAACTACAATGAGGTATCACCTCACACCAGTCAGAATGACCATCATCAAAATTCTACAAACAATAAATGCTGGAGAGGGTGTAGAGAAAAGGGAACCCTCTTGCACTGTTGGTGGGAATGGAAATTGATAAAACCACTATGGAGAACAGTATGGAGGTTCCTTAAAAAACTACAAATAGAACTACCATATGACCCAGCAATCCCACTACTGGGCATATACCCTGAGAAAACCATAATTCAAAGAGTCATGTACCACAATGTTCATTGCAGCTCTATTTACAATAGCCAGGACATGGAAGCAACCTAAGTGTCCATCAACAGATGAATGGATAAAGAAGATGTGGCACATATATACAATGGAATATTACTCAGCCATAAAAAGAAACGAAACTGAGTTATTTGTAGTGAGGTGGATGGACCTAGAGTCTGTCATACAGAGTGAAGTAAGTCAGAAAGAGAAAAACAAATACTATATGCTAACACATATATATGGAATCCAAAAAGAAAAATGGTTATGAAGAACCTAGGGACAGGACGGGAATAAAGACGCAGACCTACTAGCCAGTGGAGTTGAGGACACGGGGAGGGGGAAGGGTAAGGTGGGACAAAGTGAGAGAGTGGCATGGACATATATACACTGCCAAATGTAAAATCGATAGCTAGTGGGAAGCAGCTCCGTAGCACAGGGAGATTAGCTCGGTGCTTTGTGACCACCTAGAGGGGTGGGATAGGGAGGGTGGGAGGGAGGGAGATGCAAGAGGGAAGAGATATGGGGATATATGTATATGTATAGCTGATTCACTTTGTTATAAAGCAGAAACTAACACACCATTGTAAAACAATTATACTCGAATAAAGATGTTAAAAAAATAATAATAATAAAATAAGTTGCCCAAAATGACACACTTGCTGTGGTATCGCCAGGATCCACACCCAAATCTAATTCCAGAGTGTATGCTCCTTGAATTGTGTGATAATATTCATTAACTTACAAAGAAATTGATACGAGACCATTACCACTTATCTTGGGATCTGATACTGTGTGTGTGTGGATGGTAACACTGTGCCCCCTTTCTGCTATTTGTTTTATATGCAGATCAACCAAAGAATACAATTATTTTTAGCTTTAGAACATTCTTTTTTTTTTTGCGGTACGCGGGCCTCTCACTGTTGTGGCCTCTCCCGTTGCGGAGCACAGGCTCCGGACGTGCAGGCTCAGCGGCCATGGCTCACGGGCCTAGCCACTCCACGGCATGTGGGATCTTCCCAGACCGGGGCACGAACCCGTGTCCCCTGCATCGGCAGGCGGACGCCCAACCACTGCGCCACCAGGGAAGCCCTAGAACATTCTTAAGTCACTTAATTGCAATATAATTGTGTATCATTTGCAATGCCATAAATCTTTTTATTGGGTGTTTCCAGATTGGCACATCACCAAGCTCGTATAGAATGAGAATTAATAATCCAAAATTTAAAAGAGAACATACCCTAGCAGAGAACTCTGGAGGGGAGAAAAATCATTTTGGTCATCTATTTTTCAGGATATTTTAAAGCTATTAAAATCAATGAGTATGGGGGAGGGGTGAAAGTAAATTTGGAGGGAGCAAGTTTCCTCTGCAAACCCTGTGCATACGTGGGATGCTCTCACAGTAAAATGACAGCTGAGGGAATCCTGGTGGGTCTCATCTGGGTCATTCACTTTAACTCTGACCAGGATTCCGCTTGACCGCCCTGTTCCTTTGCTAACTGGCCACCTCTCGGCAGGAGATGGCTTAAGTCACGTGACTCTACCACCCATTTCTCCAGTGTATCGATTTCTGCCACATTCTAAAAACCACCACAGTGCTCAAGGAGGCATGTTCAAGACCCTCCTCACATCTCCCAGTGATGGGAGACAGATCTAGCTCAGCTATTGGCAAGACACTTGAGTTTTAACCTAAAAGAATAGATGACAGAGAAATAGGGTTTTCTTCAGCATGCCATGCCAGCTGTGACATTTGCCACACAGAGTCACACCTTTCTCACGAAGGGCAAGGTTGCTCACCATTTTCTGACTCCAAAAGTATTTCTGATACGGGTGCCTGCAATTAACCTCATTTATTGACTTTACACATAGGAGGTGTGGAGAAAGGCTCAGCGGTGCTCTTAACTGTATCCTCTGTAGCTAGCAAACAGCCAGGATGCTGGCATATGCGTGTTTTCAAATTCTCTACAAGGGTAGAAAACTTGAATGGGTCCTTTGTGTCAGAATCTCTTTTAAAGTTTTTAAAAGTTCAATATGAAATTAAAGGAAAAGAGTTCAACTTACAGATCTTTGCATCCGACCATGCAGCACATCTGTCTCATTTTATCTTGGCTCGTAGAGGTCACGTTAGGAAGTGGCGTGAACAAAACCAAAACGGACCGCATACTAGTGTTAAATGTGAGGCACAGCCCGGTATCCCTGCAAGTTCTGGCCTCAAGTGATTCTGAAAGCAGTGCTATGAAATAATATCACCCAGGTTCACTGGCCTCTAGCCCACTAGCGCCAGCACACTCCCCTCCGCCAAAAAAAGAATTATTGCTCTAGGAAACTTTGTGTTGAAGCAATCATTCTCAGGGTCTATGCATTCTTTCTTCCTTGACCCAATCTAAGCTTGCTACCGCAAATGTCTCAATTCCTTTCTTGCCCAGAGAACAGCTGTATCAGCTTGATACAGTACACTGGATATATGGTCACTGCTGGCAATAGAAGATGCCTCGGTGTGTGCTGGGGATGGAAGTGGAGATTAAGGTGTTGATTCACCTCAAAATCCTAACACATTGCTGCTGCCATTAGGGCTCAAGCATAAGAGGAGACTATGGAACACAGTAAACAAAGAAGTTACTCAGTAATTATCGATTATATGTGATTTACAAATCATTTTCATATATAATGCATTAACCAGCCTTGCTTTTGGTTGTAACAGAAACCAACTCAAACTAAATAAAGCAAATGATAATAATAATAATTGATTATGTGCATACCAGAGTATCTCACTGAACTCAGGGCAGGAATGCAGCTGGGTCCCAAGAATGAGGAAATGGGATGCCCTAGTCCAGCAAAGCCCCCAAATCCTCTCTTTCTTTTGTCTTTTTTCTAACTGCAGTGCTACTTTCTCTGATTCGACTGCATGGTTGAAAAACACGTCACCAGTCAAAACCTTCTGAGTTTGTCTCTTCTTTGTTTACAAGGATGGCCAGATGAAACTGGAATTTTGTGGTCTTAACTGCAAGTGTTTAAAGGGCCTACTTGGTCAGATGCCCAGGCATCCTTTGTCAATCACCTGGGGTAGGAGGCTGGGTCATGTTACTCAACCATGGCTTGTAAGAGCCCAGCCATCATAACCATGAGGATGGGAGTGGACCAGGCAGTGGAGGAGACAATTACCCCAAAAGTGAGGGTCCCAGAGAGGCAACCCAGTGGATACTAATACCTATATTAGTTAGTTGATCCTCTACCCCGCCCACTGAAGTTTTTATTATTATTATTGTTCCCATTTTACAGAGGAGAAAACTGAATTTCAGAGAGATTATATAGGTAGTAAAGGTAAAACTGAAAGTGGAATCAAGGTCTTCTCATTCCCTTCATCAGCCCTTATGAGATAAATAACTTTAAGAGAAACTTAAAAAAAAAAAAAAGAAAGGTACAGAGGCACCCATCCTCTACGTACAGAAGACTTTAAATTTAACTGGAGATACAAGACAGACTTTCATGAAAATAGTTTAATAACATTTTGAAAACAACATAGACCATACAAAGCAACATGTGAATATTTCAAACTATGGAAAATAATTAAACTTTGGATTCTTATTTGGAAGGAACTAGGAAAGAGTGCAGGGAGGACATTTCAGGCCTAAGAAGTAGAAGAAGTCACACATTACCAGCAGCAATTCTCATATTAATACTGAAAATCTGACTCACTCATCACCCTACTATTTGCAGAAAGACAAGATTTATATTTTCAAAGAAACAGAGGCTGTGGAAGTATAACTACAGAGAGCCCTAGATTTCCAGATTTCCAAGCAGTCACAGAACCCAGCCTCCAGGCTCCCATTCTCCTCAAAAAGAGCCAATTTCTTCGAACTATTCTGTTTTCAGAGGCAGTCACCACAAAAACTGCTACTTTCATCTCTAGTTCCATAGGATCGAGGCAGAAATCCTTCACAGATCATCCTCTGAATAGGATTTCATTTGTTTTCACATCACTGCCCTCAAAACTAAGAATTACTTCTACTAAGAATTAGTTTTTCCTGAATTTTTCTAATCCACATCCAACGTCATTTCTGGTATCCAGATTCCAGAAATGACATCCAGATCTGAAAAAGATAAAGCGCCCAGTTAGAGCAGAGCTCAGCTGAACAATTATTAGTTTGGTCTGTTATCTCATCGCATGTTGTAGTTCTACAATCCCACCCAAACCCCTTGAGATGGGAAGTCAGGGACTCCGGCTCTAGATTCAGACTTTCCACAAGCTCATCTAGTGATTGAAGGAAGCTCTTTAACCTTCTGAAGTTTTTGGCTTCTTCACTCAGTTATCAACAAATATCTTTTGAGTTCCAACTATGTGCCAGGCCCTGTTCTAGGCTCAGGAGGTGCAGCAGAAACCAAGCAAAAAAGAATTCCCTGTCCACATCAAGCTTACAGTCTATTGGCCAGGACAGAAAATAAATCTAATAAATAAATTACATAAACTATTAGAGGAATTCTTTGAAAAAAATAAAGCAAAGGGAAAGGGGGAGTAGAAGAGGGTGGTTATAATTTAAAATAACATGGTAACTGTAGGTCTAAATGACCAAGTGACAACTGAAGGAGATAAGGGATATGCAATGTCTAGAGGAAGGGCATTTCAGACTGAGAAACAGCCAATACAAAGGTCCTGAGGTGGCTGCATGCCTGGTATGATCGAAAAACAGCAAAGACGTTGCTGGAGGGAGAGGCAGAGGAGGAGAGCAATAGGAATTATGGTTGGAGGGCAACGGGGGAGCAGATGGTACAGGGCCTTGGAAGGATGCTGGTTTTTATTTTGCATGAAATGAAGCCCAGTAAAGGAGTTAGTAGAGTATGATCTGATCTAAAGTTAGATTTGAACAGGGACATCTTGGCTGATATATGAGGATTAGACTTCAAGGTAGCAAGTGTAGAGACAGGAAAATGAGTTAAGAGGAGGGTGACCGTACATCCCGTTTGCCCACAGCAGTCCTGAGCCATGTGTCTCAATACTATTATTAATGCCTCTCCTTTCTGAGTCTTTAAAGTGTCCCAGTTTGGATAATAAATTATATTATCACCCCAATTCAGAGGCTATACTATTTCAAGATCCAGATGAGAAATGATGATGGTATGATAGGTTAATAGCAATGAAGAAGTGATCTGATTCAAATATATTTTGAAAGAGGAGATCGCAGGATTTCCTGATGGATTAGACGTGGACCATAAGCGAGTGAGGTGTCAAGGATCACTCTTAAGGTTTGGGGGATGGAGCAACTGAAGGACAGAGCTCCCATTAAATAAGATGGAGGAGGAAGGGCCGGGAGCCCCGTTTGGGGCATATGTTCATTTTGAGCTATTAGATATTCAAGAAAGGCGTCAATTAGGCAGTTGGAAATATGTCTGAAGTTCAAGAAAGAGACCTGGGCTAGAGATACAAATTTGGGAAGCGATAGCATACAGATGGAATTGAAAGCCGTGAGACTGAAAAGAATCATCAAAGATGTGACTGTAGAAAGAAGAAAGGGCCAAGAACAGAGTCCTGAGGAGTGCCAGGGGTAGAAAAAGAGAAGCCAGCAAAGGAGACTGAGAAGCAGCAGCCAGTGAGGAGGGAAGAAAACCAGGCATTTCTTCATCTTTACAACGAATTTGTTACATGACACCAGTGATTTTTTTTTAACTTTTGAAAACAAGAGATACATCAGGGACAGCAATATTCAAAGGTGAACTGCAAAGAGCAGATAGAGAAGGTGACCTCTAGTCTCCAACCACAGCCAGTCTGTGTTTTCTTGCTCCAAATAAGAGGCTGCTGCCTAAGATTTCACTTATAAAAAGGGTGGCAGGGGGTGGGAGGAGGTAGATCCCCACTACTTAAAAAAAAAACAAAACCATTACCCTTGATAATCTTCAAGGTCTATGATTCCTTCTGGCTCTAAAAGTTATTTGATTCTACCCAATTCTAACAAAGAAGGAATTTTCCAGTGTCCAAAGCTACTTGCCACCGTGACCTGATAGAGTCAAGGTGGAGATGGGGCATTGCAATAGTTTCTATTGCCTGAGAGGTTCCATGTGGTTATAGGAATTAAGTCCCATGAAAATAGAAAGAGAAAAATAACAATCGGCCTGGAGGAGTAGGAAGTCAGTGGAGTTTTAAATATGAAACCAGGAAATGTTTTATTAAACAGCCAAGGCATTACTGGCTTAGACTAGAGAACAAGCCTGCTGTAAACCCCACGAACCTCACGAGTATTCCATTTATCTAAGGAAGCCACGGAAGCACATTCCAAGAGAGTTTCTTGCTGTACTCCGCTCACAGAGCAAAAGAAACGCAGGCTCTTCCCCACAAGTATTAATAATAAAAAAATAATAGTCATCATATATCAAGCATTAAATGTGTGCCAGGAACTGTGTTATGCTCTCCGTGAGTACTCAATCACTTAGCCCTCACAGCAACCTCAAGGTAGGTACTCTCAGGTACTCAATATTTGTGGAAAGAAAATCATGGCTGAGACCGACACCAGTTAACTTGCCCAAGGTTGCCTATCTGGGTAAGCAGTGGATCTGGGATTCAATCCCAGGGCTCTCTGACTCCAAGGCCAGTATTCTGAATCATGAGAGGAACTTGGATTAGTTCCCTGGGTCTTCATAGTGGATGAAGTGGACGCTGTGGTGTGTCCCACCCAGCTCCTGTCTCATTCCCACAGCTGCCAGGAGCACAGGCTACCGATGGCTCACAGCTGAGTCTCCCCTTGGACGTCCCCTCTGCCAAAGGGATCTGTCCCGCCAATGGTTACTTCCTCTCCTCAGGGACACCTGTAACCAGTAACTGATGGATGCAAGGACAAGAAGGCCCAGCCCCTCGCCTCAGTTTAGGATCCATGTGAAGGACCAACTTCCTCCAGAGTTCCCAAATCCACTTCTCACTCTGTCCAATCCTGCTTTCCTAATCCCCTCATGAGATCACATCCCATTAAACTTCCCCCACACAAACCTCCGTCTCAGGGTCTGAGTCCCAGGAACCCACTAAAGACACGACATCTGCAGAGATCTGCTTCAGCCACTCCTTCTATTCATTTAATTACCAGCAAACATTTACTGAACTCTAGCAAGGTGTGAGATTTCTTCTGTTGAGTACTGTCTGTTTATAACATCTGTTCATTTTCTATTAGGTTGTCTTGTTTTAAACTTTACAAGAGTTCCCTGACATATTCTGGATACTAATTTCATATTAGTGATCTGCATTGCATATCCATTCTTCCTGTGTATGTCTTGTCTTTTAATTCTATGGTTATCTTTTGCTATACAGAGGTCTTTCTGTTTGGACTGTCAAATGTATGGGTCCTTCATGGATCTACCATGCTTGTATTTCATGCATCTTACCTAGCAAAGCTTTCTCTACTGAAAATCAGAGAAATGCAAATTAAAGCAATGAGATCCAATTTCACCAACTGTATTCACAAAATTTTAGAAGTCTGATGATCACAAATGTGAGAGTGTGGAGAAGCAGAAATACACACACACACACACACATACACACACACACACACACACACCAGCAGGAAAATAAATGGGTGCAATTTGCAGAGCACTTTAGCAAGTAAAGATAGGCACACTGGTAACTCTGAAATTCCACTTTTAGGTATAAACCCTAGAGAAACTCTCACACTTAGGTGTGAGGAGGCAATACAACAAGGCACGTACTTACTGTTTATAAGAGCAAAGGATTATACTATACTCTGAAGTCAGGGATTCTGATTCCTCCAGCTCCGTTTTTTTCCCTTAAGACTGCTTTGGCTATTCGGGGTCTTTTCTGTCTCTGTACAAATTTTAAGATTTTTTGTTCTAGTTCTGTAAAAAATGCCGTTGGTAGTTTGACAGGGATTGCATTGAATCTGTAGATTGCTTTGGGTAGTAGAGTCATTTTCACAATGTTGATTCTTCCAATCCAAGAACTTGGTAGATCTCTCCATCTGTTGGTATCATCTTTAATGTCTTTCAACAGTGTCTTATAGTTTTCTGCATACAGGTCTTTTGTCTCCCTAGGTAAGTATATTCCCAGGTATTTTATTCTTTTTGTTGCAATGGTAAATGGGAGTGTTTCCTTAATATCTCTTTCAGATTTTTCATCATTAGTGTATAGGAATGCCAGAGATTTCTGTGCATTAATTTTGTATCCTGCAACTTTACCAAATTCATTGATTAGCTTTGGTTGTTTTCTGGTGGCATCTTTAGGATTCTCTATGTATAGTATCATGTCATCTGCAAACAGTGACAATTTTACTTCTTCTTTTCCCATTTGTATTCCTTTTATTTCTAATCAAGACAATATGGTACTGGCACAAAAACAGAAATATAGATCAACGGGACAGGATAGAAAGCCCAGAGATAAACCCACGCACCTATGGTCAACTAATCTATGACAAAGGAGGCAAAGATATACAATGGAGAAAAGACAGTCTCTTCAATAAGTGGTGCTGGGAAAACTGGACAGCTACATGTAAAAGAATGAAATTAGAACACTCCCTAACACCATACACAAAAATAAACTCAAAATGGATTAGAGACCTAAATGTAACACTGGACACTATAAAACTCGTAGAGGAAAACACAGGAAGAACACTCTTTGACATAAATCACAGCAAGATCTTTTTTGATCCACCTCCTAGAGTAATGGAAATAAAAACAAAAATAAACAAATGGGACCTAATGAAACTTAAAAGCTTTTGCACAGCAAAGGAAACTATAAACAAGACTTTAGACAACCCTCAGAATGGGAGAAAATATTTTCAAATGAATCAACGGACAAAGGATTAATCTCCAAAATATATAAACAGCTCATGCAGCTCAATATTAAAAAAAAACAACAATCCAATCAAAAAATGGGCAGAAGACCTAAATGGACATTTCTCCAAAGAATACATACAGTTGGCCAAGAAGCACATGAAAAGCTGCTCAACATCACTAATTATTAGAGAAATGCAAATCAAAACTACAATGAGTTATCACCTCACACCAGTTAGAATGGGCATCATCAGAAAATCTACAAACAACAAATGCTGGAGAGGGTGTGGAGAAAAGGGAACCCTCTCGCACTGCTGGTGGGAATGTAAATTGATACAGCCACTACGGAGAACAGTATGGAGGTTCCTTAAAAAACTAAAAACAGAACTACCATATGACCCAGCAATCCCACTACTGGGCATATACCCAGAGAAAACCATAATTCAAAAAGACACATGCACCCCAATGTTCACTGCAGCACTATTTACAATAGCCAGGTCATGGAAGTAACCTAGATGCCCATCGACAGACGAATGGATAAAGAAGATGTGGTACATATATACAATGGAATATTAGCCATAAAAAGGAATGAAATTGGGTCATTTGTAGAGATGTGAAGGGACCTAGAGACTGTCATACAGAGTGAAGTAAGTCAGAAAGAAAAAAACAAATATCGTATATTAATGCATATATGTGGAACCTAGAAAAATGGTACAGATGAACCGGTTTGCAGGGCAGAAGTTGAGACACAGATGTAGAGAACAAACGTATGGACACCAACAGGGGAAAGCGGCGGGGTGGTGGTGGTGGTGGTGGGATGAATTGGGAGATTGGGATTGACATGTATACACTTATGTGTATAAAATGGATGTCTAATAAGAACCTGCTGTATAAAAAAATAAACAAAATAAAATTTAAAAATTTAAAAAAAGAGAAAAGTATTGGAAACAGTATAAATAAATGTCCATCAAAGGGAAATAGATCAATAAATTGTGGAATATTCATACAGTGACATAACTTACAGTCATTAAATGAAATAAACATGGATAAGGCTGCAAAACAATAGGCAGAGCAAAATAATTGCTAAATTA
Organism: Delphinapterus leucas; assembly: GCF_059928025.1. NCBI lineage: Eukaryota > Metazoa > Chordata > Mammalia > Artiodactyla > Monodontidae > Delphinapterus > Delphinapterus leucas. The sequence goes on from NC_143130.1 coordinate 134,943,303, forward strand.
TAACTTTTATATTAAGCTTATAAATGAGTAATGAAAGTAATAAAATGTAGTTATGGATACATAAATATGTAACTCAAACATATGTATGGTAATAATAAACACTGACTTTATCATAGTGGTTGTCTCTGGGAGAGAAAGAGGAAGGAGGAGATGGATTGGGGGTACCTGGGAGCCTTTACAATGTAAGTTTTATTTCTTAAGTTTAAAAAAAAGCCTGAAACAAATGCAGCATAATGTTGGGGTTTGATACGGCTGAATAGTAGGTACATGCTGTTCATCATATTATTCTCAAATCTTGTCTGTTTTGAAATATTTTACAATAAAAATGCATTACGAAATGAAAAAATATCTAACACAATTGAGAATTCAAGATAGATTTTTTGGTATTATTTTCGGTAGATGTTAGTGGACCACAGTGATTTGATAGGAGATACAGGAATATGTATGTCATGGAAACATAAAAGAATTAACTAACTGGCTAAGGAGTTCTTACTAAATTTGATCAACACATGAAACTTTTTAAGGCTCTTAAGCAGGGAACTGGTATGAGTGCAGTCTGGCCAGGTGGTATAGGGTGGTTGGAACGGAGAGTAAGAGGAGGGGAGTGGTTGGAAAGCTCCTCCGGTGAACAGCTGTGAAACCCCCAGGAGTGTGCCGCAATGAGATGGGAAGCGAACAAAAGGCTCTGCACAGTGGTATTCCACCTCACATTCAGAATTAATTAGTTAATTAATTTTGAATCAAAGGAGGACAGTAGAGGAGGGCAGGAAGTCAAAACTGGTTCTGAATACAGCTGCCTGAATAATTATGGACGCTGGTATGATTAGACAAAGCAGAGATCTCAAAAACTGGAGCTGGTTGTGGGAGAGTCTGATTTTGATTCTGGTTTTGAACATGTTGCATTCAAGGTGCTGATGGGACCTCTGAAGAGAAAACCAGAAGGCAACTGAAGGTGAGAGTCTAGAGTTTGGTGAAGAGAGGTTAGAAAGATGGTTTGAAGGAAGTCAGTGGAAGCAAGGGGAGAGGTAATGTGAGAATGTTGTTAAGAGCTTAAAAGAAGGAAGGAAAGAAAACTGGGGAGCACCACGCAGGCTCTGAAGCTCCATCTTCCCTTTGATGCTGCACAGCAGGCCTGTCCTAACATCTCCCAGCCAGGACAAGAAAATAAATGGAGGCCTCAGTTATTGGCCTGCTCCTCTGTTCCCATCACCAGCTCTATCCTGCATTGGGAGGGCCTGGGGTGGCTGTGTGTGGACACCCCATCCTTCAGGTCCAAATTCTCTTCCAGCACACACACATATACCGACCACTGCTCAGGAAGATGGATGAGGAACAAGGCCTTCAGAGGCCTGGGGAGAAGTCCTGGGGTCACTTGGACAAGGACTCTCTAGTCCTGGGTACCCGGATTACAGAGGAGTAGGGCATGAGCTCTGGGCGGATACCCTTAACTCCCCAAAGTATCCTGCCCCATTGGTTAGGGGCAAAGCAGAGAAGGGTCTGAGCAGCAGCATCTAAAGCAGGGGTTCTGGATGATTGCCCAGGTCTAAGGGTAGTACTGCCCCGTGACTGACGCAGTGCCAAATTCGAAGGCTATTCCTGGGTAATATTTCCTATCATTTTCAACATTTCCATTCCTACCTGGGTCACCAGAAACATGGGGTGGGGCTCTCGTGGGAGAGCAGAGAAAGGGTAGAGGTTCTAGGGCACCAGTAACTCATTAACTCTTTATACTTTTCTGTCAGCAAAGGAGACGGAATATCTGTTGATCATTCACTCAACAACAGCCTGGACTTTCAAAGCAAAGTGAGTCACCTCCTCCTGGGGCCAATGCTAGACCCAGGGCCAGTTCTCCCCAGGCACCTGGTCTTTCACAGGAAGCCTTAATCTATCCCCAATCAGCAACTTCTTGGACTTTGACACAGACCTGCAGCCTACACTGCACAAGCTAGAGGGCTCAGTGACAGCCAGGTGGATATGAGCAACAAAAGCAACCAGAGCACTTTGCAAATTAAAAACCTGTGATGAGTACTATTAAATCATAGCACTTATTATTGGTTGAATACATTGTTTAGCCTGTAGCAATAAAAATTACACCTCAAAGGAAAACAGAAAAATGTTTTCTATCCCATCATGTCTTCCTAAAAGAATAAAACTACTGACCTCAAAAATATATGTAAAGAGGGCTTCCCTGGTGGCGCAGTGGTTGGGAGTCCGCCTGCCGATGCAGGGGACACGGGTTCATGCCCCGGTCCGGGAGGATCCCACATGCCGCGGAGCGGCTAGGCCCGTGAGCCATGGCCGCTGATCCTGCGCGTCTGGAGCCTGTGCTCTGCGACGGGAGAGGCCACAACAGTGAGAGGCCCACGTACCGCAAAAAAAAAAAAAAAAAAAAAAAAAATATATATATATATATATATATATATATGTAAAGAAATAAAATAAAAATACACTAACTTCTTTCCAAGAGTTATTTGGAGCTCAAGATACTAAAATTCCAATTTTTCTGTGCTGATGAAATGGAATACTTTCTCCTACCATCCTTCAAGTTTATACTGCAATAGTAAGATACAGTATCTTACATCTTGAAGCTATGAGAAATGTGTTGGCAAAGACTCTTTGATGCAGATTATTCCACAACATAAATCAGGGCTGGTTAAACACACAAGAAACAGAGATGGCAATTCAAGTAATTTTACAATTTGCTATACACAGTAGTAAGAAAAACAGGAAGTAGGTGTTTATTAGCAGTTCCAAATATACCAGCCAAAATACAACTCCCCATGGAGTCTGAGTTATTCAAAATATAGCAAAGAACAGAATTCCTAAGATTATAAAAGGGTAATTAATCACAAGCAGTGTTCACAGACCAGTGATTTGGAAACTACCTTCTTATTGAAGATCTGGATCAAGAACAAACTTCAAAGCAAAATTAATTGATCTCTGATTCACTGCATCTGGTCAATAAACCCTCCCCCAAAATGTCACTTTAAGCCCACTCAAAAGTCTTTCTTTTTTATTTCACAATTCTGTATACAGTGCATTAAATGGTCATTTTTCACTTAACTTGGTTAGCATATCATTGCCTCCCACATAAGCTATTTGCACTAAGAACACCACGTCTTACTGATACTCTGTAAATTGCACTCAAAGGTCAGGCATGTTGTTTAGGCTTGTTTCATAGGAACACAGGCCCATTATGAAGCTAGATTCACAAACCAAGAGGACTCACTTGCTCGGATGTCTAACATGACCTTGGGGCTTTCAAAATCTTGCCTTTGATTGAGTGAACTTTTAAAATACACGTCCCAAGCATTTCTGAATTAGGACAAAATACCTGTAATTTTAGTCACATTGATTCAAAAATGCATAATTAAAATATATGAAACATAAATATATGTTAAGTTTTGCAGAAGTTATGTAAGGGATTTCAATGCAAATTCTGATCTGATTTGGGGAATTATGTGATTAAGAGCCTTAGAAACCTCTGGCAATAATGATTACTTCTGGGAGTGACCACAGACAAATCTCTGTTCTGTGACTCAGTTTCTCTCCTATAAACAAAAGAAGTTCAATGTTTGGCTCAGCTACCTCAAAAATTCATTTGGATTAATGTAAAAGACTTAAATACTTGTGAACCACCATGAGGTCCTCTGATGGAAGCCACGCTGAAAGTGCAAAGGGTCAATGAATTAAACGATTTGTCTTAGTCTTGGAAATGGAAGAGATTAAGTAAGGGAACCTATGTGTTTACATATTTAATTGGAATGGTCTACCCACACCTTACAGCAGTCTATGCGTTCTTATGAGTTTAGACTTACTAAGCAGGAGAAGGAAGAGTTCTTTGAAAACAACTCTACCAAGTGAGAAATCAGCAATAGGCTAGTTAGAGACAAATTAGCTCTTGTGCTCCAATCTGAATGAGACCATCATGCTTCTTCTCTGATTTTTAAAGTCCAGCCTCACAGAAAGCCAGGCTATCCATCCTGTTATCAGTTGGGTTTCACTGGTTTTCTGGTTGGCCAGTCACAATCAGCATGAGAGCGAGAAAAAAGATAAGGGGGAAGAGAGGGAAAGAAAGAGAAGGAGAATGGGAGGCAAGTCGAGAGGAGCTTGTTGGCACAACTCTTCCTCCTCCGCTTAGATGGTCAAAGTGCCGTGTGTCACGATGACTCTAGGTCCACACACAGTGTCTCCTCCTCCAGGGAAAACAGGAGGGTAAACAGCTTCCCACGTGACTAAGTTCTAGACAACAAAATATGACGGAAGCAAAGACTGCCACTCTTAAGCCTGACTCTAAAACAGACCAATTCTCTCTTTTTGCTTGTCCCAGTAGAGGACCTTAAGGTAAGCCCGGAGACAGCAGAGGCCCCTAAAGGGAAGGAGCTGGATCCCAGAATCTACACTTGGAGGATAGCCCACCGAAGGCACCCTCTGAACACCCAATGGACTTTGCCTAAGCAAAAATAAACTTTTACTGTGTTAAGCCACTGAGGTTTGGAGGTTCAGTTGTTATAGCATCAGGTAGCCTACCACATCTAATACAGACTAGTGAAGATAAACTCATTAAAATCAGTTCCCTTTGGCCAATCAGCTGTAGGCTCTGCGGCAGCTGGATAAATTGGAAAAGCGCCTCTCTTGTTCCCTCCCTTGTTTTTCTGGCAGGCCAAGCTTCCTGCTGACCAGCTCAAGCAGTGGTGGCAGCCAGAGCGTCCTCTTGGAACTTCTGAAATAAAGAAGGTCGCAGATGTTCTCCGCAGGTCACACCCTGGAAATTCTCTTTGTACTGACTGTACTGTAAGAAGTCCATTTTCTCCTACTCCCAGAGTGATATCAGGCCTCAGTTCTCCACCCTTCCCCACAACTTATAATTAAATACATCGGGGTCAGGTACCGCTGTTCGCTGTGATCACTCCCAGAGCATGGCCCAGCTGGTCCTTCCACTGATCACCAGATAGAAGGACTCACACAAAAGTATTTTAAGCTCATTCCATTAATCTGGATGAATTAATAAGCACAAGCGGTAACCCTGAGGAGATTTTTGGTATCCTGGAGCTAATGAGAGGACTCCAGGTACCTGCTCTGAGAAGGCAGCAGAAGGCCAAAGAGAGCCTGTAACAATGACAGAGGTAGAGAGTACCTAGCAGGTTTGCCTAGAACCTCACAGCCTCTAGCATATCCTCCGTGATATAAACCAAAAGAGTTAATGAATATGGACCGAAAACAACTCTTTCAAAGTTGTTTTTCTCATTGACTTGTCTCCCCCGATAGGGTCCTCTTTTGTTTTCAGCTTCGCTAGCACTATAAACTAGCAGGCTTGGGCTGCATCTGGCCCACAGATATGTTTGTTTGGTCCTCACAGTGTTTTAAAAATAGTGATAGTCACATTTTTAAAATGAGATTTTTTTTTTTTTTATGAGATTTCACACAGGAGTCTAGATTTCTGGCTCCTCTTGAAAAAATCAAGAGGATTGAGCAATGCCGGACCCATGTTCCCCTCATGGCAATACTCCACGGGAACCAGGCTGTGGCTGCCTGCGAAGCGGGACTCACACTGCCCACTTGGCCCTGGCTTAAGCACCTCTCACCACTCTGGCCACTCTGCTCTCTGTGTTTCCCATCTGCCCTGTAAGACACTGGGCTCACTCCTTGGACAATATTTTTATTAATTTGTGCAACATACTTTTTTTTCATGGTTTGCTCTGTCTGGAGCACTGCTTGCAGATGCATCTGGAAGAATGGGGGCGCGGGCAGGAAAGGACTTCTGTCATCATGGGTGGCTTCTTCCCTCGTTTCTCCTGGGCATAGACCAAGGAAAGGGAGGCAAGCAGGAGGTCCCTCACCACTGCCCCTGAATGCCCAAGATGGCTAGGCTCAGCATCCCCGGTGGAGGGACCTCATCATGGGAAGGTGTACTGAACATGTGGCCTGAACTTGCCCTTGCAAGAGGAATGGGAGCGCCCTTCTGTGTTTTCTCAGTGGCTGCCACAATTCCCAGTTACTCGGCAGGTGTCTGCGTTGGGAGGGGACTCCCCAGAGAAGGGCAAACATCTACAGCCTGACCCACCAAGCCTTCGCTCCCCTGGTCTTTCCCACTCTGCCGGGTCGTTAAACAAAGAGTATGCGATAGAGTGCCTAAAGGTGGCACGGGGGATTCCTGGATCAGGGCTGACCCCCTGCTACTGATTAACACGGTCCCTGGATTTCTTTTTGGTTTGTTCTTGGTTTTTGCTGTATACTTTTATTTGCTTCTCTTCTCTTCCTTTTCTCCTCTTCTTCCTCATTATTATGCATTCATTATTCATTATTAATTCAGCTTCTGAATACGGTGCTTCAGAATGTGACAGTTAGGTATACTGATAAAATAATTTCAGTGCTAAACATAGGAACACCAGGAAGGCAGGAATCGTATCCATCTGCCCCTGGCCCGACCCATAACAGATGCCAAATAAGCATCTTTTGTATAGATAAATGAAAAACAGGAAGACCTAGTGGCACAGTATCATGAGAAGGTACACTCCTCGTCCACATCTGGGGACACGTGAGGGCACTTCCTTTTCTCACTGTAAATTCCGAAAGGCAAGCGCTCAGATTTCCCTAATCCTAGGATGCTTTCATGAGGCTGGAAATTTATGGTCTCTGTTTGCCCCTACTGTTACCAAAATGTCAGTATAAACTCACCTTGAATCTGTTGCTGTGTCTGAACTTCTGCACCTACCATGAGACAGACAGAAATTACCTTGTGCGAGTGAGGACAGGCCCTCCCTCCCCACAGCAATCTGGAAGGCCAAAATGCTTTTTCTGTTAACTTCATCCAAGAAAAAAAGGAATTTGCAGAAGACTGGGTCTGTGTCTGAGCATAACTTACTCCTTTGGAGGAAATCGAATAATGTCCTCTGTGCCCTCTCACCTCAAATTGTGTTTTTATTAAGTATGTACCTCCAAAGAAATATTAGACTTCCTTGCCTTTATTTCAGTGGTTTACATAATGCCAGGCTAGAGGCAGGGAGGTGAACTAACTTGACCCCAGGCATCACGTGATAGATGTTGCTTTGGTTCAATTGTTGTCTGGGAGGGATTGGGGGTTGGGTGTGACATAATAATATTAGCAAAAACAATGGCCATTTAGTTTATATAGAGTCTTTCTTCCTGTGATTTCAAAGCAAATTTCAGGCCTAATACAACTGACATCAAAAAGAAACAAGCCAAAGACTTGGCAAATACAGCCTGCAGGATAATTCACTCATCCATCCATTCAGCAAACACCCACCACCCCCGGGATGCTGTGATGGCCAGGACAGTCACAACACCCACCTTCTCAGAGCTTCCCACTCTGTGTTCTTTCTGGTGATATTAACTTCCCCTACTTTGGGTTTTTCCCCAAAATATTATGAGTTGGGTACACATGAAAGAGCCACCTACATTCTTCAGGTGAGCATTTCCAGTTTCCTCTTCAACAGGATTTGTCAGAGGTCTGGGTCTCAGCTCAGGGATAGCATGGCTTTTTGGTCTTTAAAAAAAAAAAAAAAAAAGTTTCTTAAAAAAAAAAAAATCTTCCAGGAGCAAACAGTCAATTAGTGAATAATACTTATTGGGGAGGAGAGGGCCCCATTGGGAGAGGGGTTAAATATTTACGATGCCCTTTCTATCATAAGGCACTGAGCCAGGAACTGGAAGATTCACACTCCTTAACCCTGAAGCCCACTCTGAGTGGGACCTTCCGGACCCACCCTCTGCCCAGTGCAATGACCTCACTTCCCTAGAATGTCTGCTCATTTTCTTTTCCCAGCATCCTTTCTATATGAGCGCCTTCCAGCCAGGTCAATTAAAAAAAAAAAAAAAAACTCATTTCCCATCTTTGAATGAATCCTGAGAAACATCTAAAGCTAATGTTAAACACAGCAGAGCAGCAACTGTTTCAGGGGGGAAGACTGGGAAACAAGGAAGTAAGGGTTATCCATTAAGAGTGGATTCAGAAGTGGGAGGGACATGGCTACTGTGAGATGAAGCTCATTTACACAAACCAAAACAAAAATCTGCTAAATGCATCTGGGAAGAAAATAAGACGTGAAAGGCAGAGAAGGACATGGAGAACAATAAAGGAGGTCTTTGGAGAGAGTGTTTTGCCTTTTCCCTTAGTTGTAAAGTGCATAAGGACGTATAAATGTGTAACCCAAAGACCCCAAGAGTTTGTTGCCTTTAAGTTCAAGGGATCCTTCTACAAATTTTGCAGATTGCCTAAGGATTTATGCATGTGCTCCACAGGGAACAAAAATTTTAATCCTGCTATATGAACAAATGAAATATTTGTTCAGTATTTTCCTCCTTGTGCCGACACCTTTCCTACTCCCATCCCCACCCTTGCCCCCAAACTCCATGTAAAATCATGGAATTTCTTTGGAATTCTGTAGCCAAACATCAAGAGTCTCACCTCCGATCTCAGATAGGAGCCTCCCCCATGGTCTGTAAGCAGTCAGATAGAATAAACATTTAGGAGACAGTAATCACTTTTCAGAGTTTCTCCAAGTTTTTAACCTAGTATATTCGAAAAACAGGCAAAAGGAAAACCATTTCCAATAGCTCCTGAGATCCAAATATTTTTCCTTTTTCACTCCTAATGATTTTTTTAACCTGTTTTACTCAAAGATGAGTACTAAGAATCACAAAAACCCATCACTTCCTTAAATACCAAAAATTCTTTTTCAATCCCCAACCTTCATTATGACATACCTATATAAAAGACAGGCAACTCAAAAGACATTCCAGAGAAAATGTTAGCCCTGCACTTTTGATTATCTTCCGGTATTTCCTTTTTTCCTTAAAAGGCTTAAATAAACTCACCGGTGTTTCATTTTTCTAGTCTTTCCCAAAATGATTGCTACAGCTTTTTTAAATTGGGTAACACAATTTCTGTTCCCAGTTAACTAATATTCTTCTCCGTGTCATCCAAATTCAACAAGGAATAAATAGTATTGCTCTGAAAAAAAACCTTTTACAATGGATTGAATTTCATCTAAAAGCATGTAATTCTGCATAGCCAAAAGCAGTTTCTAATCTTTATATATAGAAACTTACAAGGCAAAGAATTCAAAGCCATTGGATTAAGTGAAAAATGTGAGTGAAGAACTACAAACCCCTGCTCAGCTGACACAAGAAAAGCTCTACAACGTTTTCTAAGTTAATCATTGCCGTGGGTGGGAAAATTTGTAGAATATGCCTAATAAGTCCTGTAGGTCATTATTTACTGAAACGCTACACTGAATGGCTATTTCTTTTTAAATACTAATAACCTAGAAAGCCTGGCCTCACTCAGCAAGAGGGTCAGCACAGAGATATCTGATTAGTGTCAAAAATGACTGCCTCTCTTTAGTAAAGGAATTTCCTAAAGGAAACATAATTCACAATGACAAATGTCGGCATTTTTAGAATTACAAACATTACCTACAACTTGAATTCAGGTTATGAACCCACTGGACAAAGTTCAGTGCTTGTTTAGTAGCTAGCGGGTGAGTCCCAGTTTAAAAAAATATAAGTGTATATATACAGAGAGGGAGAGAGAGACAGAGACGGCGCAAGGTAACCAAAGCCTCATACTCGGGGGGGAATGAAAGACCGACATAATAGTCATGATAAGACTGCTTCCTTATCGCAACCTGAAGTTTTCTACCAATATATTTCTAACCTGGCTCTTTCAGTGAAAATTTCTCAAATTTAATGAAAGCTGTTAGTGGAAATGTCCATTTCAAAAAAAGATTAACTTGCCATTAATATAGTCATACGACTGGGTCTGGCTTGCTGCTTAAACAAAGACAAAAAAGTTTTTAAATTGCCTTAAAATCCACTATGTCTATGTTCATAATTAACTTATTAGTAGATCTTCATGAAGGAGGAAACTCTTTGAAGTTCTGCTCAAGCATCCTTAGCATTATCTGAGCGCTGAAGCACTCTGACACCCTTAATTTTAGAGGTACACTGTCCACATGTATCTAACACGTATAGGGTGTTTGTAGTCCAAATACATTCCTCTGATACATGATTATTGAGTACATTCTCTGAAACTGTGAATACAATGAGCTGTATGGTTCAAAAATTTTTATGCTCCTTTTTTCCTTGCAAGAAAAATTTTAAATGGTCAGGAAATATGAAATATTATTTGCAAACAAAATACTTATAACTTCTCTTTTTATTAGGCATTTGGCATTTCTGATTACTATTTAGGTCAAAAAAATGCCTATGTATGATATATTCTGTGCTCAGTATATTAGCTTTACTGGGTTTTTTTTTTTTTTTTTTACATCTTTGTACTTACTGTACAGCTTCAAAACTATTTTAATGTAATTTTTTTAACCAGAAAGGAATTTGGAATCTGAGAGATGGCTCAAAATTTTTATGTCTGCAGCAATACAAAGGGGAAACTTTTAATTCTTCGAACTCAAGAAAGTATTGTAAATGAAATGAGAAAGAGATATATACTGTACATCAAACCTGTTCTCACAGGTGTGCTTTCTTAATGTTAAAATACCCGTGTGAATTTTTAGTTTCCCATAATGTAATGGGAGACAATAAATTCTGAAGTTACCCCATTTGCCTTCAGCCCTAACCACAGAAGAAGTAACCTCTTGTCTGTTTAGATTTTCTGAGTATACCCATGTCCTTCTGTGTGTCATACCAAAGCAAAGGTTTGTGTTGCAAGCCAGAGCTTATTGCAAGATCAAAGCTCTGGGCCACTCACAATAAAATAAGAGGGTAAAGCCCAAAGAATCAAAGAAACAAAGGAAACGTTTAGGAGATAAGGATCAGTCTCAGATATGACATTTCATCCAGATCAGATCCTGCGCAGAAGTTCAATTCAAAGTTCATAAGACAGAAATACAAAGCAATAAGCTTTAAGACTAGGCTGATTCTCTTTATCTGCATGTCACTGATTTTCTTTCCATTTTTAAGAATCAGAGAATGTCATTTGCTGGATAATTGAATTCATCTCATCTTTGAAAATCCTATGTGCATATAAGGTCGTGTGTGGATAAGCTAGGTTATCTTTTCATTGAAGTTCCTCCAACCTAAGCCTTACAAATATGTATGATATAGCACTCCTATAAAAGGTAGAAAAACAAGAGTTTAATTAAAATACTATTCTCTGGAATTAATCTATTGGATTAATACTAATCTATTGGATTAATGCTAATGGAGATCTTTACAAAATGTTAAATATAATTTTTCAAGATGAATACAAAAATGACGTATAAGTACTTAAATAAAATTCAAAATTTTGATGGGCAATAAAATTCAGGTAAATATGCTTTGGAAAGACATTTCAAATATCATGTATTTTGTAATTATCTAAATTGACTAAATGGCTCACTGCATGTGTTACTCAGATACAGCTCCAAAGCGTATGTCAATTCTGTTATTGAAGTTCAAGGTATGTTTTTAGAATATATAATTTTGATTATTTTGAATATTAGAATATATAATATTGATTATATGTATACACATACATTAAAATATTCTGAGATACATGTGAACAATAAAAATAAAGTCATTTCACAAGATATGGAAAGATTTTTTTAATTATTTCATTTTTTTCAAGATTTAATATAGCTTTAAGAAACAGACTAGGGGATTCCCTGGTGGCGCAGTGGTTAAGAATCCGCCTGCCAACGCAGGAGACACGGGTTCGAGCTCTTGTCCGAGAAGATCCCACATGCTGCGAAGCAACTAAGCCCGTGTGCCACAACTACTGAGCCCGTGTGCCGCAACCACTGAAGCCCACAAACCTAGAGCCTGTGCTCCACAACAAGAGAAGCCACCACAATGAGAAGCCCACGCACCACAATGAAGAGTAGCCCCCGCTAGCAGCAACTAGAGAAAGCCCACGCTCAGCAACGAAGACCCAACACAGCCAAAAATAAAAATTAATTAATTAATTTTAAAAAAAGAAAAGAAACAGACTACCTCAGCTGTCATCTTATACAATTAACTCAACTTGCAAAGTTCAAAATGTTCAGAATTTACATTATTTTGACTGTATTTAAATAGCGTTTCAAAATTAAATCTATTATTTAAAAATCGGGCTGATAACAACATAATCATCAAGTAAAATTTTCTAGTGGAATATACATTGTCTCACAATTACAGGTATGTAAAGTATTATGTCTAGTATTAGTACAGGATTTCCATATACAATGATGCTTTAAAAAATAATCCAAGAATTCTCAACTAAAATCAATATATATTGGTCCCAAAATGATAGTCATAAAATTACATTTCATCTTAGAATCTACATTTTGTACAGGCCCTTAGAAATTCTTACAAGCATTTTACAAATTTCTCTTCAGTAGCTCTGACTTTTCATCAGTTACAGAATGAAAACTTTTATGTAAAAAGCTGGTATCCCCTGAATCGCCAATACAACCATGGTACTATCATATCTATTGTTTGCCGAGCATCCAGGCCCTGCCATACACTGTCATGAGGGCTTTGCAGTGGTAAACTCTAGTCCTTAGCACAAACCTGAAGGGTGGTAACACTACCCAGTCTACAGATGAGGTAAACTAAGACCCAGAGAGGTGAGGTGATTTCTGAGACATACATATTGGTCACTAGCAGATCCTCAACCTCTCCCTACCAAAAGTAGGCTCTCTTTCTCCATACTACTCTTGGGTAAAAGAGTCTGTCACTCTATGAGCCTAAAGAATATAAGAATTTCTCTTAAGATATTCTTGTTTCCTCTTCAACCGATGATAATTTTTTAAATAAAATAAAAAACATAGCTATAGCAGAGACTGGCAATAAAGATAAGGACCCATGTCAAATTTATGTCTAAAACAGTTAGTGTAATTATTTGCAAGGCTATTTTATATGTAATTAGAAGCTTAACCAAACTCTCAGGAAGCCCATAACTGTATTAAGATAACCTCTTACAAACTCTCACCAAGTAAAACATGCACATACAGAAAGTTGCAAAAAAAAAAAAAAAATCCAAAAACCAAACAGAGTTCAAACATTTCATTTGATTAAAAGTTTTCTTAACTGACTGGGATGTTTCCTTCGATTTTCTCTTTGGATTCTACAGCTATATTATGAAATTACTTTTCAATTCCCCCTACGGTGATTATTTAATCATGCCTTTACCAGCTGTGAACATAGCTTCTCTCCTGATAACAGTTTATTTTTAAAGGAAACTGTCTTTGAAGAAAATATTTTGATATTATGCAGCAAAATAAGGGTTCATTGGAAGAAACCAAAAAAAAAAAAAACACCCGAAAATCAAAACAGAGATCACAAAAAGAATGAGCTCTCGTTGGTCTGTAGGGGAAAAAAAGGATAGTGGCCACATAAAGATAATACAAAAGCAGCCACTCATGTGGGAGGAGACAATTGTCTTGCTCTACATAAACAAGGCCCTCTTTTCCATGTTCCACTTAGTGTTTTGATGTCCTTTAGACACAAAATGTCCAGACTCTCCTCCTGTCTTTCACTACTTCTCTCGCAGACACCAAACTCTGTCCTCAGTATGTCAGGTTGGGAAGTAAACTTCAGATCTTACACACTGTTCAAAACTCTTCACTTTTTTTTTTTTTTTTTTTTTTTGCAGTACGTGGGCCTCTCACTGCTGTGGCCTCTCCCGTTGCGGAGCACAGGCTCCGGACGTGCAGGCTCAGCGGCCATGGCTCACGGGCCCAGCCGCTCCGTGGCATGTGGGATCTTCCCGGACCGGGGCACAAACCCGTGTCCCCTGCATCGGCAGGCGGACTATCCACCACTGCGCCACCAGGGAAGCCCAAAACTCTTCACTTTTAAGCATGTTAAAAAAAAAAAAAAAAAGGAGGACCTCAACCTTGGCACGACACGGGAGAAGTAAGGGGTAGGGTAGCAGGACTGCCTCAGGCAGCAGATGAAAGGTAGGGAGAGAAAAAAGGGCTTACTCTTTTCTTCTCTTCCTGTTCTAGTAAATTTCTTCAGACTCACTAGAACCGTGGAACGAAGGAAAATCGAGAGAAAAAGGCATTAACCAAGAAGAGGATGGGACCCCAATGTCAGGAAGTAGAAAAGAAAGGAAATTTTTGCCAAGACCATAAGGCCAGGTCTCAGCCTCGGCACTGTGGACATTTGGACTAGATGGCTCCTTGTTGTGGCGGCCGCCCTATACATTGTAGGGAGTGGAACAGCAGTCCTTGTCTCTACCCATCAGACGTCACCAGCACCCCTCCTCTCCACCACCCACTCCCACAGTCCTGATAACTGAAACTGTATCCAGACATCATCAACCATCCCATAGGGGGCGTGCAAATCACCCCAAATAAGAACCACTGCTGCAAGAGAAACCTGTGTGGACAGGTTCAGAACCAATCAGAAATCAGTTAACATCATTTCTACAGTAACCCACCTCACCCCAGGATACAGTCTCAGTCTCATTCAGTATTCATTAGACACCTACTTTGTTTCCATTTCTGCCCTGGATGCTGGGGATTTTGAGTTGGGAAAGACTGTATCCTTCCCTTCAGAGATGCTACAATTTAGAAGGAGAGCTAGAAGAGTGAGTACATGAGACAGAAAAAGCTGCGGGGTGGGCGGGCGCGCACAGGCACCTCACAGGGAATAATGTAATCAAGGAGGAAATTGAAAATAGTCCAGGGTCACAGAGGCCCCCTGATAGTGCAGGCAGTAACCCTGTAATTGCTAAATCACCAGGTGGTCCTGGTAGAAGCAGTTAATTCTTTAACAACCTCTCTGTACTACAGCACACAGCCTGGAGATCCTGCCCAGGTTATGACAGAGGCAAAAGGGGAAAGCAGAAAGAATGGCTTGATGAGTAGAGATAAAGCTTAGGCTGGATCTCAAAGGGTAAGAGTTTACCTGGTGGACAAAAAGATGAAGGGAAGAGAGATGGTACAGACAGAAACATGGAGGTAATGATCACCAGGGAATGCAGAGAGAACTCCAAGAGATCTGATGTGCCAGAGGCATGGATTGTAGGATGGAGAGGACAGAGATGGGGCTGGGAGGTAGACAAAGCATGAACGCCTTGAATGGGCTTTATGCTACAGGTGCTGGGAAACTGAACAGTTTAAAGTAAAGGGGGAGCAAGATTATTATGGCAGGGGTTTGGCAAATGGATTAAAGAAACAAGGACGGATTGAATAAGAACAGAGGAAGCAGACCAATATGAAGCTATGAACTAAGCACAAGAAAAGATATTAGAAGGTGAAATCAAAAGGAACCAGTGTTCAGTTTGATGTGGGAAGGAGTCGTCATTACAGAAAGAGAACAAGCCTTGTAATACATAATTCCTTACACATGTCCTCACTGTGCTACCTCAGAAAGCTGTGAATGTATAACTGCAAAATTGGGACACGTAGAAAAAAATTATCATCATATCCACATCAAATATGCAGTAATCACAAACCCAACATCTGAAATAATGACTGTCATTATAAAACTTTTTTTTTAATGAAAACCTTTTGGAATACATCCTAAATTATATTAAGGAACCTAAGCCCGTGGGACACAGGGACAGTTCCAATTTGAGTTTGTATTGAGTAGCCTGGCCAGATTTTGCTTTATCCCTCAGATTTAAATTATCATCTCCAGGAGTAACAATCTTCAAAGCACGAGAGATTTTGTAGAGCCTTTGTTACAGTCAAATTTATCTAAAAAGAACTTTTCATCAAGGGAACCGAAGACAAGCAAGCCTTCTTCCATACACCTGAATTAAACTTTTGCCCCCTTTTCTTTGCAAGTATCAATAGCTTAAGACAGAAACAGCATATGGGAAACCTAGAAAACCATTTATACTCATCAGATATGTCCAGCTGAACTACTGGCGTCCGCTTCAGGAGAGGTTAAACGTCAACAGGTGCAAGGAGAGACTAGTTAAGACACTGTTTCATATGGCTTCATCTCACAAAGAGTTAAGCTTCATGTATGTTCTGTTTTCCCTACCAGTAAACAACTTCTTTTTTCTCCCCTATTCATTTCAGCAGCCTGCCTTCTCCACTCTCTCTTCCCCATTCCATTCCCCACCCTGACCCCAAGAGAAGAACACTCATCTCTTCCTCTTTCGTAAGCCACATGCTGCTTTGGAGCAGCCTTAGGTTATTTTCCTTCCTGCTTATGACGGTGATGTCACCATTTTACATCTTAATCGGCACCTGGCAACTATATATCCCTATATACCCACTGCTCTCGCCTTGCCCGGTGGCAGACACTGACAAGAAATTGTAGCACTCTCTTTCTCTGATTCTAAGTGCTGCCACTGCATCTTTCTCAAGGCAACATTCTACGCACACACTGCAAATCCGTAGGGGTGGGCACATGAAGTGAAAGTTAATCACCATCACTGTATGTGGGACCCTGGTCATGCGCTCTCCATCTCTTCCGTAAATGTAGTTTTACCATCACTGCTTCGTAAGCAGCAGAGGCTTGGGATATAGTAGACAGGGTTTAAAAAGAAAGAAAGGAAAAAGAAACCTTTCCTAAAACTCAGCTACGAATTCCTTACCAAACCAACTCCAAAATTCGCCAGGCACCTACCTATACAAACTTTTATTTTGTTCCCCCCTCTCCACTTCTCCATCCTTACCTCAGTAAGAGTGGCTGTCACAGTTCCACAAGGGAGACCACTCTAAAAACCTACCGCATCTATGAGGCCGTGGATGTTTTAAGAAGCTTCCTGAACTAAAGTGAGGTCGTTGCTTCACCCCACAAGGACTTTTTAAGGGACTAAATATGCTTGTATCCGTTTTGAAAGGAAATGCAAACAAACACTACTCACCTGGTCCAGGCAGCTCCAAGCCATTGGGATCCCCCTCCTGTTACCTCCTGGTATCAGGGACACAGGGCCTCTGGGCTGGCCTCCCCAGTCCCGATGGGACATAGAGGTGAAACTATGGGTAACTATTAGTCAAACCCATTTCACCTGCGTTCTCTAATCACGGCCGTTTTAAGACTTGCACGTCATCCCAGCAGCACGTAGCTTAAACGATAAGATGCTCCCCTGAGTTGTTTTCCAGGAACTTGGTGTCAGCTGTGTCTAGTCGGAGCTGAGCCGGTTAAGACTGGATAGGACCACCGACCCTCCAGCTGGGCATTCAAGAGCGTCTGCTCGGTGACCTTTTGACCTCAGAAGCCTGAAAACTCCACCCTCAGATCGTGCTAAGCACCGCCACGTTGGCACGTGCAGAGGCCCGTAGTTAGTTACGCCTACGCAGATTGACAATTACGGCGCCTTTTTTCTAATCACATTTCCCCACGGCCCCCACGCCTCAAACCACCCTGCTGCTTTATTCGTTTTCCTATAAATACTACCCACGCACCCCCCTGCCCCCAGCTGCTCAGCTTCCGGAAGGCAGGCCTGAATCTTGTTCTCCCGTCTTCTTGCTTGCCTTCGGAGTCAAAACTCTCTCTTTGCTGCAAACCTCGGTGTCTCAGCATTTTTACTCGTTGTGCATGGGGCAAAGCAAACCTTGTTTAGAAGAAGCAAAAGTAGGGACTCAAATATTCCCACCCAGTATCTGACTGTTGGTCCTTTTTAGATTCTGCTTTAACCAAGCTGTATGAAGGAGTATGAGAATAGGAAGGAGAAATGAGTAGAGTAGGGAGAAAAGGAGATGGTAGGCAGAGTGGGAGAGAAGGCGAGGAAGGAGAGAAAAATGGAGGGGGGCAGAGAAGAAAAGGAAAGAACATGAGCGTTGGACACGGGTTTCCTCGCCTAATTCTCGCAACAGACCTGGGAAACTGGCATAAATAAGGATTATTGGGGTTTTTTCCCTCCAATGAAGAAACTGAGGCTTAGAAAGTTTTAGGAATTTGCTTAAGATCTCATAGTTAGCAATCACAAAGCAAGGATTTGAAACTAGGTAGTCTGAACACAGAGCCTGCTATTCCAACAAGGAGTAAAAGAAAAGACAATCTAGAGAAGGTCAAATGAGCAACCAAGAGAAGCTGGAGCATCTTTGGAAGTAGGGAAATGGAATTAACAGTATAAAAAAGGTACAAGCGCGGAGCGGCTGGGCCCATGAGCCATGGCCGCTGAGCCTGCGCTTCCGGAGCCTGTGCTCCGCAACGGGAGGGGCCACAACAGTGAGAGGCCCGCATACCGCAAAAACAAACAAAAAAAACAAAAAACAAAAAAAGGTACAAGAACTCTGAAGATCACCTAGTCTGATTATTTTCAGAGGATGAAACTGAGGCTAATAGAAGCTAAGATTTCTCTCTAGTACAAATAAGCAGGGAGCCTCTTTCCTCCCAACCTTGAGTACTATCTTCGTAAAAAGAACTCTAAATACTTGGGGTAGGGGTGGAAGGGAATGGCGGCAAGGGAAAAGGGAGAGGGGTTGGGACTAGCTATTGTAGTTGTTGCCCTCAAAGAACTTAGTTCAAGGGTAATAATGGTACCAGGAGCTTTCTCCTTTGTCTCCCGGGTGGGGGTCAGGGAAGCCCTGGGATGAATGCTTGGGGGGGTCCATTCAGCAACAGTGGATCAGAAGATTTTCCCTGGCTGGCTGACAGGGACTACTCGTGTTAGAACAAGCAGACCAGGGCAGGCATTCCATACAAGCGGTCACAGCATTCCACATTCTTGGAAGGGACCATCACTTAACAGGAACGTGGCTGGCTTTGTTAGGTCTTATCTCCTAATCTGCAGTTGGAGGCTTTCCTTCCTTTTGCAGGTGCTCTCATTTCCTTCATTATTTGTATATTAGAAAATCTTGTGAGCTTCCAAAGTCATTCTTATGCTAAGGAAGGTCGAATGTGATAACATATTTGTGTTGGCCAAGATTGAGGACATAGCAAATACCGAACGTCACATAATCATGAGTGTAACTGAAAGTGGCGCTTCACGTGTAAACAAAACTCCCTGCCTCCCATAAGCGGGGGTCACGAAGCTCTCAAAAGCACAGAGAAGGCTTGAGCGCTGTGGAAATCGTGGCTGGAACTATTTCTAAGATTTAATTCGGGGATGCAGTGGGTCAGACAGCCTTTCTCAAGTCAAAAAGAATGCCTGAGAAGGTCGAGGCTGGACCAAGCTTTCAGGATGGAAAATAGGTTCTCCATTCATTGACATCCCTAAAGCCTAGAGGAAAAGCAAAGCAAAACTCCTATGGGCCGGAGAAGAACCTACCTTACTCATGTCTCCAAAACTAAAGGAATGAGGAAGCAGACTAAGAGAAACCAATCTTTCCGGCCCAGGCACTATTCCAATAACTTTCTTAGTTCTCACACACCCTCTACACAGAAGTCCCCATTTCTATGTAGGATCTTACATTGCTATAACCTAAGAATCTCAGTATGAACATTGAGTTGTTTTTTTTTTTCTGTCATTACTTCACCATGAAATTTAAAAAACAAAAATTTGAAATGAGTTACTGTCATATGAAAATATCCCATTCTTGAAATTCTAACTTTTATCTCTTACCCCAGTATATTAAAGGTCATTCCTATGAGTACTATTTTTTGTAAACTGCCTAGCTGCCAAATATATGTAAGATAATAAAGGACACATAAAATATGCATTATAATCAACGAAAGGAGAGTAAAGAAAAATAAGGGAAAATAAGGAACGGGGCACAAATTTTAAGCAGGAAAGTGGCCAGTGCACAAAGTACATACCATGAAGTCCTTCACATCTGCTAAGGGGCAACCACAATTTATTTCAAAGCTTTCCTGCTGCCAAGAAGAGCAGGAGAAGATGAATGGGTACGCAGCTGCGAGTGTCCATGAGCTAAGAACAAACGGTTTCAGAGAAGCAGTGTTATTTGCAATAGTAAGACCACAAAGAAATTTCTCCCAGGAAGCCTCAAATAAGTAGATCCTTTATAGCATAACAAGCACTGTCCTGGACTCATTTATTCTTTCATCAGCCTTTTACTGAGCCCCTACTAAGTGCCAGGCACTGTGTGGGGAGCTGGGGCTACAGAGGTGAGCAAACAGACTGCTCTTGCCCTCATGGAACTTAATATCTCCTGGGAAAGAAAGAACTTTCCCAGGTCATCACAGAAATTAATTATAAATACAATCGTGGCAAGAGCCACAAGGAAAGGGAGGAAGTGCTGGGAGAGCATCTAATAAAGAACCTGATTTCACAACATCCTTACGGTTAACTTAGCATTGTGGGACTGTTAGAATCACCAATGTCTCACCTCCCTTGTCACTTGGAGAGAAAAACAAAGTTTATATTATGTAAGCCTCAAATTAAGTAGTATCTGTGAAAGGCTTTGAAAACTACAGAGTACTATGTAAATATAAGGTATTTGAATTTGGGGACGGGGGGGTGGGGTGGGTCAGGGTTGGGGAAGAAGGTGTTCTCTCTACCTAATGAAGGAGTAATCTGCATAAGTAGAATAGCTAAGTAATTCTGATTAGCTATAATTATAGTAATTACTATAACTTGATTCTAAATAAGTAGAATAATTATATAAATGTTACCTAAGCAGTGCAAAGCAACCATAAATCAGACTTTTTATCACCTTGACCATGGATTAAAAAGTATGCCAATACTTTCGCTACATTGTGGTTACCAAATAAATCAGCTTCTGCTTTTTTTTATTGTAAACTGATACACCTGTTCAACATACTTCTATTTGGTCACATAAATGAATCCTACGTAATCAAAACTGGTGCATACAATAAAAACAGCTCCAGTTTATATGACTTTACCATAGACATTTGAGCAAAATTAAAAACACTTTTTTCTCCATTCCATCTATCCCTTACTAACAATGACCCTGCCTTTTCAAAAATTGTAAGGAAAATTTAAATTTGCCTAGTGCCTTAGAGCTTTTAGAGTCTTTTCACAGACACTACTGAATTTATGCTTACAGCCATTCTGTGAAGTAGGCAAAGTAGAAAACTGAGGCTCAGAAAGGTTAAGTGGCAAGGTCAAATTATCAATAAATAGTGGTAAGTAGCACAACCAAGAAGGATGTGGCCACCTGATCTCTAGGATAAGGGTCTTTTCACTGTGCCACTCCGTAAATTACCTACAAACCTACCTGTAAAGAATATTATACACCAGAAAGTGGGCTCCCCAACAGCAGGAGTAAAAGATGGAAGCTGGGACAATCTCTTACGTACAGACTTGACTAACGTCTAGTGTAAAGTACCTGGATCAGAATCCTTTCACAAAGAAGCAGGATTGGTGATTTCGTTTTGCAGGTTATGTGCTTTCTGAAGCGCTTTGTGCATCATCTTTTGGGCCCAGGAGCTTCAACACCTCACCCAGACCTTTCTCACACACTATTGAGCAAGCACCATTCGTACAATCCCAGGCCCACCATCTTCCCAGTGACAATGCACGATTTTTACCTCTGCACCAGATAAAAGAGCCCGTTGCCTTCTGACATCATTGTTCTTTCCTCTCCAGTAAAAGTCCTTGGAGTTACTGTTCACAATGATTCAAATGTGCGTGGAGTTGATCAAGGAATGAAAGAAAAAGGAAAAGAGAGACTCTTAGCACAAAGAAACTATTAGGCATGTATAACTCAGCAACTATTAGGCAAGCGTTCTCCATCCATTTTGTTGAGGCTTTCACGTTTATTTGTAAGCACAACCTGAGAAGAACAAGACAAAATCATGTTGGACCAAAAGTCGTGAATGAAAAGCCAAATAGCTCCACTTCCCTTCTGGTGGTATCTGCTCCCTCCCCCAGATTTGAATTCAATGGACATTTCAAATCAGAAGGAAGATGGCAGTGAAAGGGCCACACTAGCAGAGTCCAGTGGGCCTTGCCTGCCCAGCGAACTGATAGAGTCTTGCTTTCAGAGCTTAGCTACAGAAGTTCTCAGAGCCACAAACTTCAGAGCTGGTTTTTTGTTTGTTTTGTTTTTGTTTTTTTAGAAGTGATGAAGGGAAAGGGTCTAGAGAGAATTTGGGGGTTTGTTTTCATTTCTATTAATTCTACTGGTCACCAAGTATTTCTTTAATGATGAGGCATGAGCTGGATGCCGAAGGGAATCCTTAGAAACCAAAAGCATCATGTCTGTCCTCACGCAGGGCAGTGTATTGCATTTTAACATCTATCCTGAAATCTCAAAAGGGAGAGTCCAGAGGCCTTCTTGAGGACTAACTGTTCTCAGAGGTGCCTTGGCTTCTAGCTAGTCATAAGCAATGATTGCAGCCACATGGCATAATCTCCTCCTCCCTTTCTAATTGTATTTTACTAGGTGATCCCAAGGAATTCTGGGGTTACTCCTGATAGAGTAGAGGAAGAGAGTTTCTCTATCAGGACTTTCAGGGAGGAAACAAAAGCCTTGCTATATTTCTTTCCCTTTAACAGTGGGTTAAGGGTGTGGGTTGGAAAATGAGTCAGGCCTGACTTTGAATTCCCATTCTGCTACTTTCTGACTGTAAATTTTGACAAATTTATAGAGTAAAATGCAGATAACAGAGTAGAGTTGATGATTGTGGAGAAGAAACAAGGTGATGCAAGTCAGCACCTAACAGGGTCCCTGTTCAGCTGACATCAAGATCATTAGCGTTGTCGTCCTCACCTGCCTGGTGCAGCCTCCACTCTCTCACCTTCTGCTGAGACATGCTGAGGTTGGTTCCACTGTGGTACAAACATAGCCTATGGCCCCTGCTAAGCACTGCACTTGACGGATCCCTATAAGTCTATCTTTTTGCAAGCACCCATCATGCCCTTTTGGAACATGTCTGGAAAATTGATATTTTCCCTCAAATAATCCTTAATACTTCACATATCTTCTGCCCTCTCCACTACCATGTTCTATCCCAAAACATGCTCTTCTACTGTCAGTGTGAGGAATGATTGTTTTTAGAATGCATTGTTATATTGGTTTACAGATTATAAGGCACGTTTACATCTGCTGTTTCATGCGATCCTTACAACAGTCCTCTGAAAGAGAGACTTCTCCTCAGGATGCAGAGAGGTTTCATGACTTGCCCAAAGTCACCTGCTGGTGAAGAGCAGAGCAGGAATTGAACCAGGTGGCCCCAAACAGAGCTTTTCCGCAACAGCTTGAGGAGTCAGTGATGGGCTCCGCAGGTTTTTCATCTGCAGGAGGGACTGCTGCAGACAAAGGCTCAAGTAAGCCCTTGGGTCCCTAAGGAACCCATTAGAATCCAGGTGTTGCCAGGACGGCTTATTATAAAACAGACCTGCTTCTCTCCAGGAAGGCAACTCAGCAGAAGAGCATTGCACCATCACTTCCAACCCAGACCCCGTCCACATGGGGTGCCTGGAAGAGCCAAGTAAACAGATTTAACTGACTTACATGGTTTCCGTGCCAAACATTATAAAATGAAGTAACGGGTAACCTGTACTAATTCTGCTGGTTTCTCAGACCTTCCTTTCTCCCCCTGAGGAATGGAGAATTATTTGAATGAGATGGGAAACCAGCTTTTCCTCTCTTCTCTTTCAGAACTTCTCAAAACCCATTACTGTGCTACTGGAAGCCATTCAGCGCAGCTAAGTCATTAAGTTAAATCACCCGCACACACTTTCTTAGTAAGATGGGTTTGCCTGGTGGACTGATTTCATAGAACAGTTGCATGTAAACATCTCCAGGGAAAACCAGATGTCAGTGACACATCAGTACCTACTTAGTCCTGCAAAGAGCATGGCACTGGCTCTGGACATCATCTTTCCAGGAATCCTATAACGCACGGTAGAACTTCACTCCAGATCCCAGCTGGTGGGCAGTTTTTCCCCTCCTCCAGAGATGTTCTTTGCTCACAGCTCTATAGCACTTAAAGCAGAGATGGCAGGCAAGGCCACTCAGTGTTCCCCAGCTAAGATTTCTGGAAATCCAAGGCCTGAAACTCAGAGACCACAGGCCCTTAAGGGAATGGGAGAATAAAACGGCCTGGACCCGTTGTTCCAATATATCACTCAGAGAGAGGTGGGCCAGGAGAACAGAGGACCCACTGAGAACAAAGTCCTATTAATTACGGGTCCCCTGAAGGCACAGGCCTGGGGAACCTTCAAAACAAAAGGAAGAAGGGAAGGGAGGAAGATGTAGCTAAAATGACCCTGGCCAGGAAGAATGTTACTTAATTACTTGTTACATTTTTTACTATAGTAAAGACTCTGTATTCTTGTGTGTTATATAGATCACAATAAACATAAAACACAGAGGGGCAAACTGTAAGGGATTGGTCTAATTAGTGAAAAACATTAAACAGCTGACCCTGTAAATATTGGCTTGAAAAATCTAATACTTAAAAAACATGTTACAAATGTCTTCCACCGTCTGCCAGCCTAGAACAATAGGCCACCAATATAGCATTCCTTTACCACTGTTTGCAATTGAGTAGGGGTAGCACAGCATTTCCAATAAAGACAGGATGGCTTCAGTATCTGGAAGCAATAAGCAATGTGTCAAGGTTTAAAGGTATGTTAAGAACTCAGATGCCCTGGAAACGAAAATAGGGTCCCAGAAAATTTGAGTCAAGACTTTTGTGGTGGTGGATTATTAAACATAAAAAAGAAACCAATAAATTTAACAAATCTATAGCCCTGGTGCGTGGGTAAAAGAGAACTAGAAGCCATCAGATCTGCCCTGAAGGACCTTCCAGTAATACTAAAGCAAACTTAGGAAAAGTATGTGCTACCACCAGTGACGTTACCTCTTCACCCCCAACCAATTTTCAGTTACCAAATTGTGTGTAAAGACCACCAAAAGCAGATCAGTGTTGTTTCTGCCTTTCTGTCTGATTGTAAATAATAACTTCCACCTGGTGAGGCAATATGCTTTTTTTTTTTTTTTTTCCCCCTCATTCCTTTCACTTCTAGTAGAGATTCCAATAAATGGGAGAAAACCCACATATGCTAAAACAAGTTGTAACACAGATAAACAAGATACCTAAGAAATAAATCCTGATCAAAGAAGCAAAGAGGATCCCAAGAGTCAAAGGAGACTCTTCCCTGTAAGACACTTAAATGCAGATAATCTTTCAACGAAAGGCTCGGCTCAGTACAGTAACTTTGCTTGGCCGGCGATAGCATTATTTCGGATCCTTGTAACTTGCCTGGGTGCTGAGATTCAAATGAATTCAGCTGCACAGAAAAAGAAGGAAATTACGTCTGCAAAATTTAAGGATGGGAAGTGTGTGCTCATAAAAAGTTACAATTTTAACTCAAGGTCAATATCTCTGACAACTAAAATCATAATATAATAATAATTGCTTAACTTTATGTACAAAGTCCAGAGTCTGTCACAAGATTTAAGAGTAATGAAAAAGAGGAGAAGGAAGAAGAAGAAATGGTTTTTGAGCTCTGACTTTGTGCCAAGCCCTATTTTACATATTTAGCTACTATGGAGGCAAATAATGAAACTTGATAACTATTCTATGTTCACTTTACAGATGAAGACACTGAGACTTAGAAAATGGAGATAATCGCCTATAGTAGCCATACTGGGAAACAATTTCCTTTCCTTTTAAATGAGGCTTTCTCATAAGTGCCTTTACCCCTGTTACCTGGCCACCCCTTGCACCAACCCCTCGGCAATAAAACGCCCTTCCTCAAAAGGTACACGTTCCCTTTGACATTTCTACAGATAGCATGTCTGCAAAGATCGGCACTGATGCTTACCTCCCTCCCTAAATGGCTCTCCTTGCCTCTGAAATGCTAATCCTTTGACTCTCTCACCACCCCTCTGGCTTCTCCTCTGTGGCTGCCAGGCACCATGATCCCCATCTAGCCTTTCTCCCAAGGGTGGCCTTCAGCCCTCCTCTCTCTGTATTTTGCTACAGTTGCGAGGCTTTGGCTGAGACAAATAACAAAGGCAAAAAAAACCTGGGAAAGGGATAGTTGCTAGACGTGCCTGGGCAGGACATCGAAGTCTGGTCTGTGAGGCCAAAGAGGAGTAAGGGGCATGGCCAGAGATATCACAAACACCATGCTGCCTAACTCTACCCAAGGGGGAAGAAAGAGGTGAATCAGAAAAAAGGGAAAAAAGGGAGAGGGAGGGAAGGAGGAGGGAGAGAAAACATTTTCTGGACGTGTATCCAGAAATCCCGGACATTTATCACCAAGTTTGAGGTCAGACCTGGGAATCTGAACTGTTACCAGCTAAGGGTTTCACCCAGTGCAAGTAGGAGCCTGGTGTTCCAAGGTCCTCGGACAATTCTGAGATCAAAGCTTGAGGAAATTAGCAAAGAGACAAAGTATTAGAAGCATAACCGTCCATGATCTTCCAGGGCACCAAGTGCTGAGTCCTCTCCTTTTAAAGGTCCAGGGCCCCAGGGTCCTGCCATTACTTGATTTATGATCCCACCCACTCCCCCAGTTGTCCGCTTGGGTGGTGCAGGAGCTCCAGAGGAGGCTGGGGTAGAAGACGCCCCTCCCAAGCCATCAGATGTTGCAACTGGACTCATGCCTGTGAGAGTCCAGCACATCTTCAGCTGGGTTCTCAGACTCCCCATTCATCTTGTGGGGTAAAGGAGGATGGAACACAGCATCCTGCTGAGGGCAGGGTGGGAGGTATTGCATAGCAGACAATGCCAACCTTGGCATGCGGCTTTCAAGTGGTTCATAGTTAAAAACAAGTAAACAAACAAAAGCACTCTCCACTCTCTTCAGCACGATTTCTTTAAGGCAGGTCTTCTGCTATGTCTGCCCCCGCTTCTTCACGTATCTGGAATAGGATCTGTCTGAACCCCATCTTTGAGAGTGACCTTGTATCGGTTCTGGTCCTCCCTGAGGACAACCTGTGAGGGGCATGTGAATTCCACATTTGAACATTTCTACTTGGCTGGGTCACCAAAGACCTGCTGGAGGGCTTCCCTGGTGGCACCGTGGTTGAGAGTCCGCCTGCCGATGCAGGGGACACGGGTTCGTGCCCCAGTCCGGGAGGATCCCGCATGCCGCGGAGCGGCTGTGCCCGTGAGCCATGGCCGCTGAGCCAGCGCATCCGGAGCCTGTGCTCCGCAATAGGAGAGGCCATAACAGTGAGAGGCCTGCGTACCGCAAAAAAAAAAAAAAAAAGACCTGCTGGAGTTCTTGGGAATGTTTCATCCTCCCAACCGCTTACGTTCATAATCGAATAAGTGCAATGCATTAGATCAGCCAGGGAGGAGACACTTGGGAAACTGCTACTCATCCACGCAACAGTTGTCTGGCATCTTCCGTGACTCTTCTGTTTACTTCACCCTTCTGTTTGCCTCTTGTTTTCCACCTCAGGTGCGGCCCAATATCAGACATCGGGAGCAAATTTAAAATTCGCTGATGCACCACAGAGATACACAATAACATTATTTTATTTCTTGCTAACTTACATAGCACACGACTTAGATCACAAGCCCAACTTCTGGAACTCTTGCACTTGCCAATTCAAGTTATCTCAGGGGGCTCAGCTCCATGAGGCTGTCCTCACCTTATGGATCCATTCCTCAGGCACTGCCCTGAGAGATGGAGAAATTGTCCTTGCCGCTCTGGAACTCCCTCTGGGGCCTGACCCCTGAAGCATGCAGTTTGCAGGGACCCTTTCTTAGGCATCCACTAGGACTTCACCTGTCATTGTGTCTCCCAATCTTCCTTCTTCACCGTTGGATGAACTCGAAGTATTTTTGAGCCAAAACCAGCGGTGGTTCCCAACTGCGTGCCTCCTGGTAAACTTTCTGTGCTCTCAGTCCACCAGGCTTTTGATATTAAAAGTAAAGTGTTTGGAATTCAAAATCCTCCTTTTCCTCCTCTAAGGGCCTGGTTCTGAACTGAAAGCTATACAGCTTTGGTATGTAATATAGAAATTTTTTTTTTCAGCAGGTAGTTATTAAGGGCCTCTCTATTGCATTCACAGGATTAGACATGCAGGGATGAATTAAATGGGTCCCCGGTCTCTGCTCAAAGTGTGGTCCATGGATCCTCAGTGTGGGCATCATACGGGAACTAGCTAGAGATAGAGCATGTCAGACGCCACCTGAGACCTAAGACTCAGAATCTGCATTTTAACAAGATGCCCAGCCCATCAGATTCGTGTGCATACTGACATTTGCAGAGCACTGGTCTCTTATCCTATATACTAGCCCACAATATATACCTATATTTGATAGATGTGAAAAGGAAACCCCAAAATAAGTGAGAACTGCCCCTGGAAGCACCAGGTCCTGACTAGAAACCAAGGCTTCTCCACCAGAACACTTCTCCCCGTCCTCCATCCCTTGCCGTGTTCTTCTCTGGAGGGTCCCTATGTTGCAGTCTCAGGCCCTGAGCAAACCCAGGACCCCGTTCTTCTTCCATCTTCTCTAGTTTTGTTGAACACAGGGCTGTGTGCAGAGGAGAGAGCTCTGGGAGGCCTCACTGGCACCAGCTGAGACCCGGTGCCGCATCTGTAAAGGAAGTGCTTTCCAAAGCCCATTTTAAATGTTTATTTATTTCTAATTCATAAACATTTCTGAGTGCTCACCACATGCAAAGCCCTGGGCTAGATGAATCAGGGAAAACAAAGTAGAATATAACAACCTCAGGACACACCCCAGGCTCACAATCTGGTTGGGGAAACAGACACTACCAATGTATAATTTGGGGTGGTGTTAACGGAGATCACAGCGAGTTTGTTTCCTTTACTATGGAATAGTTGCTCACAACATCTATCCCTCCAGGTACCATTAGGTCAGTCAGTCACACTGGACTATTAGTATACAGACACTGAGAATCAGTTTTGAGGTTAAATCGGGCAGCATCTAAATCTGGGGTGGGACTGTTCGACTATGGGATCTAAATGTTGGGACTGTTTCAGTAAGTTGGTGCATTCTGAATGGAAGGAAGAATATATTGCTAAACCTAGGGGAGTTTGTTGTTTCTGTTGTTCTTGGGGTTGGAAATGGGATATTCTGGCTAATTTAATATTCTGGCAAACTGAGAGTTACTCTATAGGAAGTGTGAAAACAAAGTCAATGAGGTGGAGTCCACAAAAGCCATGAAATCCAGGTTCAGAACATTTTATTCAATTTATATACCATATTAGAAAGCAATAATCCATAATCCTGAACCTCTTGAATATCATTCTCTTGTAATACATTTATCAAAGCATTTTGAAACATTATAAAATTGGGGGATCATTTTTAAAATATTACTAAAAGAATCTTTTAAAAATGACTTTTTAGGTGTTTGGAGTTTAGAAACAGAGAGCTTACTGTATGTAAATGCAACTTGCCAATAAGAAACTAATATTTTGGTTATCAATAATATACAAAAGCCAGAAAACAATTATATTCCAATTGAAAAGTTATTCATCAAAGATGATGAATAAGATCAATCACAAAGAAATAAGCCTTCTATAAACAAACAGGAACAAAATCAGTGACCAACTTCTGCAGCTTAACTGCATCAAGAAAATGGGAGAAATTATTTTCAAGACTGTAGTTTATAGAAATTAGCAGTAAGATCCAAAATTAGAAATCTATGTGCAGAGAAAAAATCTTCAATCCTAAATTATTAGCAAAAATTTCAAAGAAACAAAAATAATTATCTAGAAATTACTGAATACAAACCATGAGTAATGGCAATTCATAGCTTCAAAAAGGATAGAAAAAATTATTAACTATTAAGGGAAACGGATCTTAAAGAAGAACCCATAGAAATAAAAATTCAGGGACTTCCCTGGCAGTGCAGTGGCTAAGACTCCATGCTGCCAATGCAGGGGGCCTGGGTTTGATCCCTGGCCAGGGAACTAGATCTCACATGCGTGCTGCAACTAAGAGTTTGCATGCCACAACTAAGGAGCCCACATGCAGCAACTAAGACACGGCACAACCAAATAAATAAATAAATATTTTTTAAAAAATTAAAAAAAATTCATACATATATTTCCTATTTCCTTAAAGTTAGAAGAAAAAAATGTTAACTTTAGGGGGTGAAAATGCCTAAGATCAAAATGAGAACTTAAGATTAATATAAAGATTGTGTACTTGAATGTTGCTAAGAGTAGATTTCAAATATTCTCACCGCAAAAAAAGATATGGTAACTATGTGACACAGTGGAGGTGGTTACTAAAACCATGATGGTAATCACTTTGCAATTTATAGATATATCAAAACAACACATTGCAAGCCTTAAATTTCCATAATGTTATGTGTCAATTATATCTCAAAGCTGAGGGGAAAGGTAAATGATAGTGGCAGGCCTCAAAGTGAGCCCTCAAGAAGTGAGTTTATCACCTTACAAACAATTTTTAAAAACTTAAAAAATAAAAAAAACTTGGATTACACCAAAAAAAACCCCAAAACACTGGCTCCCACAGGTTAGTTCAACTTCGTGCTGCAATGGCCTATAATCAAATACTGGGTTTATAAATCCAAAACTTGATGGGTTTCCTGATAACACAAAAGTACTGTACCAAAAATCCTGTTATATATGATTGTAAAATTCTTCATTTAACTTTAAAAAATACAAGCGTACCTTGGAGATATCAGGGATTCGCCCCAGACCTCCACAATCAAGTGAATAGCGCAATAAAGTCATACAAATATTTTGGTTTCCCAGTGCATAGAAATGTTTACATCATACTACAGTCTATTAAGTGTGCAACAGTACTATGTCTTAAAAAATGTATATACCTTAATTTTAAAATACTTTGTTTAAAAAATGCTAACCATCATCTGACAATGCAAGGTTGCCACAAACCTTCAATTTGTTTAAAAAAAAAAAACTCTTCAAAACACAATGGAAGTACAATAAAGCAAAGCACAGTAAAATGAGATATGCCTGTATAAAAATATTAAACATATTTTTAATAAGGAACATGGATTCACATCACACTTAGGAAGGTTGAAGCATACCTTTGAAGCTCCTGAAACAACCGAAATAATAAAGCGATTTCCTTACAACCTGAAATCAACAAGGACTGTGACAGTCGTATTGCTTTCCTACAGTGACCCTTAGAAGGGGGAAAAAGTAAAACTTTGAAAAGCTGGAACTATCCTAACTGTGATGAGAGGATCAGGGGAAAGTGACCTTTCTCAGGGCCTCTGCCTGTATTTGTATACAGAGGTGTTTGGCCAAACAGAAACCAAGCCCCTACTGTTCTCACCAAGCCCAGGGTTCACCTAAAGAGGAGGGGCCGTTTTCTGATTGGTCTGCCCAGAAGGATGCTTTTTTCTAACTGGTCTGCAGAGACCAAAAAAAGATTCTGTGTAGCCTTGGGCAAGTCACTCTTCCTAGACAGAGAAGGCTTCGTAGCAGCCCCTCTCCCACCCCTCAACCAAACCTTTTTAAAATGAAAGCTTTGGAATCTGTTACCGCCAAGGTTTGAACTTGCTCCAGATTCTGAGATCCCATGGTTTTGTCTCTTCGTGTAACTTTTCCCTGGCTCATCTGATTCATCGTGGATGATTGTTCATGTGAAAGTACTGTAGGTATAATACCCTTCATTTCTAATCTCCAGCTAAGAAGTGACTAGACACTAGTGTATCTTAGTGCTCTTCCCGCTGAAATCGTAAGCTCCTTTACATTTAGTGAAGTGTTGGTCACATAGTTGGTTTTGAATAAATATTAACTCTTTAGATAAGAGAAATATCTTGAATCAGTATCTTGCCTGTTGATCAGCTTTCTTTTCACAAGTTTCTTATGTTAAAAACCTAGAACAGTGCTATCCATGGAAATACAATGCGAGCCACATATGTGCTTTAAAATTCTAGTAGCCACTGTTAAAAAAGGTTAAAAAAATTAGCATTGTATTTAACCCAATGTATCCAAACTATTTAACATGTAACAATATAAAAATTATTCAGAAGATAGCTTACTTTTTTTTACACTAAATCTTTAAAGTCTAGTGTGCATTTTATAATTACAGCACATTTCAGTTTGGACTAGCCATATTTTGAGAGCTCAGTGGCCACAAGTAGTGACTCCTCAACAGCACGTATCTAGAGGGGGTAAGATCAGTATGATGTATAAGGAAAGATGCATGTTATCTCTTACAATTTCACAAATATTTCTTTCTTAGAAATTTCTTTCACAAATATTTCTTTTTCCTTGTAATGGCCCACTTCAGTGTTTTAAAGACAAAGGGCAGATGCCTGGGGCTATTTAGTTCTAACCTGAATAAAGAAATCTGCAGAAGTTTTAATTAGTGCCCCGATGTTGTTTACTGTTCGTATGCAAAGTGTGCATTAGCGTGTGTGGTGAGGGAGCTCTAATGCGAAGGCTGTGTCCTAATCGGGATAGACAGCTTCTCAGGGTGCCTACCCATAAGCCTAATCATCAATATGAGCTATTTTTAAGGTAAATACCCAAGGGCACACATACTGGTGACAGCATTTACAGGGTCCTCATAATTTTATGAGAGGTAATTGTGACATCTGGTCCCTGAAAATTTGAAACTCATGATACACGATTTAGTTTATGAAACTTCTCAACTGTCACCAAACACAACCCCCTTATACACCGAGCATTAATTGTCTTGCTCTCATGACATTCTTTCCCTTCAAACTTGCCTTCACTCTTCTTTAAATTCGGTTTTACCTATATAAAATCTGCACTAGAGAGGCAGACATGGCCTTCCAAGAAGTGTAATACCTCCCAAGTGAATGTTGTGTGTTTTCTGCCCCCAAATAGCCAGTGGGTCAGCTTCATAGTGACCTTTACAATGAGTCTGCCCTGCCTTCTCCTCTGGTCTCATTTCTTTCCCATCATTCTTTCTGGAATTCAATCCCTTGAGGACTGTTAGTAAAATATGGACGTAGTTCTGGAAATTGACAAGCAGTTGGGAGTGGGGAACTGTGATGGAAACAATCTGAAAGAGAGGGGCAAAGTGGGAACAAGTCCCAGCACTTTGCACTATAGAGAGGTCAAAATGTGGCTACAAATCAAATTTGTCCTTGGCTGGATCCACAATTATAAGATACCTGAGCCCAAGGGCTTTAGAGCATCTGTCTGCCATTTGAGCCCAGAACAAGCTGCCTGGATATTGAGACTGGTCCTCCAATTAGCAACAATTGAGCTCAGGATGAGAGCTGTGCTATCCTTTTTCCTCTCCTCAATTTTGTTATTCTAGCTGCTGTCATCACCATTCACATCCACTCACAGGCTTTACATAGTAAAGGAGTTCCATTCAAGCTTTGTATCCAGATTAACTTTGCAGCCCAGCTAATGTGAATTTATGGAAACCAATGGTAAATATAAATGCTAGCTGCACTCCCACTCACCATGGGATGTTAGTAGATATTTACATTTAGAAGTTTAACACATCCTGGCCTTAATCCAGTATTCTCTAACGTTCTCTAAACAGCCCCAGTTTTCTAAACCTTATGGTTAGCATGTCTAAAGAGAGAACCGAAGGAGGGAAGACGTTAGGAAGCAGTTATAAATATAAACCACCTTTTAAGATTTACACAGGGATTTTGTTAGTAAATTTAGAGAGTTGTGTATGCTAGAGCTAAATTTTTGCCTATACACTTAGAAACTAACAGAAGCATGCAGGGAAATCATCTGTCTTGTTGGCGCCTACCTCCACCTCAACCCTACCTAGCTTTCGAATTAAGAAGTCAGCCAACCAAGACCCAAATGCAGTCATAACTGTGTTACTTTTCAGTATTAACCACCAGTAAAATACATACAGAAGGTGAAAACCAAAAATAACCCCCTTAGGCATATCAGTTAGTATTTTAACATTTTCCCCAAAGGAGCCTTAAAATCATTAAACTAAACAATAGCATTTGTCATCAATATCTAAAGTATATGAAATACTTCCTCTTCAAGATCATTTTGGCTATTCAAGGACCTTTGGTTTTTTATATAAATGTTAGACTCACCTTGTCGATTTTTTAACCCCAAAAATTCCAGCTGGAATTTTTATTGGACTTACATTGACTCTATAGACCAATCTGGGGAGAATTGACAGCTGAACAACATTGGATTTCTGACCCATGAACATATATATTTTCTCCATTTATTTAGGTCTTCATTAATTGCTTTCAGCAGTGGTTTGTAGTTTTCAGGGTAGGGGACTTCCATGCCTTTTGAGAAGTTTATTCCTAAGTACTTTATGCTTTTTAAGGTTATGATAAATTGAATTTTTAAAAATATCACTTTTCAAAATTTTGCCTAAAAAAGAAATAAATCAATATCCTGAACCCTCTTCCAATCAAGGAGCTAGGGACTCTTTCCACAATGACATCCTTGCCCTCCTAGGTAGCTCCAGGGCCACTCTCTGACTAGCCCCTCTGGCCTTATTTCTCTATTTTATCTGTAGCTAAATCCCTCCGGGGCACAATATTTTGCTGATTCAACCTCGTTCCTCCAGTTGGTTGCTCTCTGCTTGAGTTTTTTGTTTTGTTTTTTTGTTTGGTTGGAGGGTATGCACAGGAATCCTCAGGTCAGAGGGAAAAGATTCAAAAAGCACTACTGTGGGCTTCCCTGGTGGCGCAGTGGTTGAGAGTCCGCCTGCCGATGCAGGGGACGCGGGTTCGTGCCCTGGTCCGGGAGGATCCCACATGCCGCGGAGTGGCTGGGCCCGTGAGCCATGGCCGCTGAGCCTGCACGTCCGGAGCCTGTGCTTCGCAACGGGAGAGGCCACAGCAGTGAGAGGCCCGTGTACGGCAAAAAAAAAAAGCACTACTGTAAGAAAACAGAGCTCATGTAAACATACTGCGCTGCTTTTAATGGATGCATGCTGGAAATATATAATCAAATTAGAAAATGTCCTCTACCAGTCGTGCATTTGCGGAAAGAGCCCGTTCCCTGTAATGTGTGTACGCTTGAATCTCCTTTTGCTGCCTCTGTTCTCTGCGGAAATGATGTGATAACACATTTGTGTGCGAGTCACTGGCCAGGTAGAACAGAGCAAAACAGGAAAGGTAAACAGGATTCTCAGGGTCTTGAATTTACATTGCAAAAAAACAAAAAGAGGTTTGTTAACTTCTCCCCAGCTGATGGGTTTCTCCCAGGTAAAGGTGAGAACCAAATAAGAACTAAGGCAGTCCCCCTAGTTAGTGGAAGCATCGTTTTAAATGATGCAGTGTTTTGTTTTTGTCTATTTTTTTTGGCTGCGTTTGGACTTCGTGGCTGCGCACGGGCTTTCTCTAGTTGCAGCAAGCAGGGGCTACTCTACGTTGCGGTGCGTGGGCTTCTCATTGCGGTGGCTTCTCTTGCTGCGGAGCACGGGCTCGTGGCACGCGGGCTTCAGTAGTTGTGGCACACTGGCTTAGTTGCTCCGTGTCAAGTGGGATCTTCCCCAACCAGGGCTCGAACCCGTGTCCCCTGCATAGGCAGGCAGATTCTTAACCACTGTGCCACCAGGGAAGTCTCAATGATGCAGTTATTGATAGAACCTCTGCTTAGCTCACGAAGCGTTGGGGAAGGAAGACCCTCCGTCCTCATCCCCCTCTGCACACATACACACTCATACTCATACACATGAAACTGGACAGGACAAGCAGCTTCCTGGTCTCTTATCCTTCCAGTCCTCACAGAGGTAAAAGCTGTCCAAGAAACAGCTGTGTCTGGGGTAGCTGCCTGAAGTGTCTCATCCTTTGAGAAAACCCCACTACCTTCTCAGGATGCTGGGCCCTCTGCCCTGACTGCTAGTCTCTGTTCAGATCACAGAGAATGCTCTTCCTTTGAGAACTGGTTCATTCCCCAACTTATGTTTGTCATTTGTAGTTAATGCTTATTTCTGTCATCATCTTCGTGGCCTCCAGAGGTTATCCAGAAATTATCCCACAATGATAATAGCTAGCATTTATGTAGCACTTACGGTGTGCCAGGCACTCCCCCAAATGATTTTTTTTAATTAATTTTTTAATTTTTATTTTTAGCTGCACTGGATCTTCGTTACTGCACACGGGCTTTCTCTAGTTGCGTCGAGCGGGGGCTACCGTTCGTTGCTGTGCACAGGCTTCTAATTGCGGTGGCTTCTCTTGTTGCGGAGCACCGGCTGTAGGCACGCGGGCTTCAGTAGTTGCAGCACACAGGCTCAGTAGTTGTGGCGCACAGGCTTAGTTGCTCTGCGGCATGTGGGATCTTCCCGGACCGGAGCTCGAACCCGTGTCCCCTGCACTGGCAGGCAGATTCTTAACCACTGCGCCACCAGGGAAGCCCCCCCCCAAAATGATTTTAATACAACCAATTTAAGCCTCACAGCAACCCCATGAGATAGATACCATTAAAATCCCTATTTTATAGATATGAACATCAAAGCACAGAAGTTAAGTAACTCACCCAAGATCCTATAGCTGGAAAGTGGCACAACAGGGATTCAAATCCAAGTAATCTGGCCCCAGAGTGTTCACTCCCAGCCGTTATACTACACTGCCTCTTGCTATGTATGTATAAAAATGATACGGCAAGGTTAATCCAAATGACATTCTCTTTTATAATCCTCACACTTGACAGTTTATATTCATGAGCAATATTTGCACAGATATTTGTTGCCAGATATAGAATCATTTCAAATATTTTGGCCTCAAGGAGTTTGAGGAAGGATTGACCCCCAGACCTCTGTATGACATCTAGAGTCCAAATGGGAGAGAAAAATTTTACACAGTGCGGGAAGGAGGGGGGCCCAGTGAGAGGCTGAAAGACAGGCAGAGGGAGAAGCTGGGACATATAGTAACAGCTTAGAGACACAGAGAATTGTGAGAAGTGGATCAGCCAGAGGCCAGAGATAACAGCAGCTAGAACCGTTGAGGAGATGCCCACAAGGAAACCTGATACAAACCTAGGAGAAAGTCTAGCACACACGCAAGCGCAATGGAGCAGGGAGAAATGAACGTGCTACTTGCGCTCTAGATAAAAGAAGGAACCCCGAAGGAACTCTAAACATGAGAGGGAGACAAGAAGGGAACTAGATCTGAGGACAAATATCACACTAGTTATTAGAGGGCTATCTAAAAAATGTTCCTCCTGTTTGGAAGTAAAGCTCCTGGAGATACATATGCCCATGTGCATCCATTCACGTGAATGCCCTGGCACATCCTCCCAGGTAGCAGCCAGCTCTGCACCTAAGGCATCAATGGAGCAGCACTTTGCATGCTTCCTAAAAGGGGAGAACTCCCCAGGACCAGACCAAGGTCCAAAGGCCTTGGGTGGTAGCAGCAAAAGTGGAATGAATCTATTGTATTTATTAACAACAGGAATATATTCCTTAGGGTAAGTATGCATTGAATCTATAGGTCAACTTGGGAACAATTGACATCTTCATAATACTGTTTTTCAATTCATGAACATGATATATCTCTCTACATTTATTTAGATCACCTTTCATAGTGTTTTGGGGGCTTTCAACATACATATCCTCCACATATTTTGTTGGATTTATCCTTAAATATTTCATGTTTCTGGTGCTATTTTTTTTTTGCAGTACACAGGCCTCTCACTGTTGTGGCCTCTCCCGTTGCGGAGCACAGGCTCCAGACGTGCAGGCCCAGCGGCCATGGCTCACGGGCCCAGCCGCTCCGCGGCATGTGAGATCCTCCTGGACCAGGGCACGAACCCATGTCCCCTGCATCGGCAGGCGGACTCTCAACCACTGCGCCACCAGGGAAGCCCTCTGGTGTTATTTTAAATGATACTCATTTTAAAAAAATTTTATTTCCAATTGTTTATTGTATTTCTATATAGTAGCAATAAACTTTTGTATATTAACCTTGTTCAATCTTGCCAAACTCACTTAGGAATTCTAGTAGAATTTGATTTTGTGGATTCCTTTGGATTGTCAGCATAGACAATCAGTCCATCTGCCAAACAGAGTTGTTTCCAATTTTGTCTATTATGAAAATACTCCAACGAATGTCCTTATACATATGTTTTTTGCTCACTTAACTGATCATACACTCAACAGATACATGCATTTTAAATCTTGATGCAATATTTCCAACGCTAATGTATCCCCCAAAGTTCTATCTGCTCTCGGGGCCAGAGCCCGGGCAGGTAGCTCGCTATTTTATGAGGAACACCTCTCCTCAACTGCAAGGTGGAATCTGGATACCTGCCTACTCACAGATAAAACTTTTAAAATCTAGATAAGATCAGCCTGAATCTGTCATCCTGTTTTTTTAGAAAATTCCTTGTTCCTCCTTCCCACCCTCACCCGAAGATTTTTACAAATCCCAGAGTGTTGCAGGAAGTGGAGTGTTGAGAGACAGGACTGGTCAGAGAGGCTCAAGGGTTACGTTCTCGAGGTAGTCTCTGACTTCTAGCTCCTACTTCCAATTATTAATTCAGTCTATGAATCATTTAGATGGCATCTGTATGCTGTCTCTCCTATGTAACACATCAACCCAGTCAGCTCAGACCCTTTCTTGACTTTCCAACAAAAGAATAACTTAAAAAATATTCACACAACCCTGTGTACGTATAGGCAGATTTGACTGAAGTTTTGATGAAACGAAGAAGATATGAATTGCAGACATGCAAACAACGTACAGTTAACAATTAGCTCTTCCTGCTCTTATAAGTCTTCTTGGCCACGACCATTTTTATGGCTAGACCACTCCCACCATGGCACACCTGATTTTGCCCTCCTTGCTGGCCCTTTGTCCTTTTCCACCGTCCCACATCTGTCTCTATCATCATCCCATCCCCATCAAATTACTCTCATCAAAATGACCAAAGTGATAGGATAGGGCTGGTTTCATAGGGGTTTTTTTGTTTTTTGATTTTTGCGGTACGCGGGCCTCCCACTGTTGTGGTCTCTCCCGTTGCGGAGCACAGGCTCCGGACGCGCAGGCTCAGTGGCCATGGCTCACGGACCCAGCCGCTCCGTGGCATGTGGAATCTTCCCAGACCGGGGCACGAACCCACGTCCCCTGCATCGGCAGGCGGACTCTCAACCACTGCGACACCAGGGAAGCCCCATAGTCTTTTGTTTAAGTACTAAAGATTCTTATTCTGATTAGGAAGGTGAGCTTTAACTAGACCTTTCTTCAAAACTGGATTTGAGATACTAATTAGAGTACTATAAACCCTTAGTTAAAAGAAATACACTACCTGTGATTCCTTGGTAACAATGTAATGGTTCTTCCAAAAGACATAAGCTCTATCCCTGTTGGTATTTCTGTTTAATCCCACTTTCACAGGGTTTTCCAAATAGTAGTACATGTTTGAGAAACTGCACTGCCGTCATAAGGACCTAACAGCAAAAAGAGTTAAATTTTTTTAAAAATTGCAATCCTTTTTTTGTACCCTCCTGTAGGTTAAAAAGTGGTTGCTTTCCTGTTCTGGTCCTTTTTCTCTCTTCTCCTTTTTGATTAGTATAAGGTAAGGTAAGACCTGAAAAAATGCTTCTTACAATGATAAGGAAGAAGCAGAATTGACTGATTGGGGCAGGGGCTGGGGGGAGGACAGAAGGGGGTTGGGGGAGGAAAGAGGAGAGAATGGGAGAGAGAATTACAGTGAAAGCCTTAAAGACAGGCTTGTTATCAGACTTAATCTTCACACAGACATGATTTTTTTTTTTAATAGTAACACATTTAAAGGGTCACCCTCTTCAAAATGATACAGGCCAGATTTCAGCAGGCTGTTCAAACCATGAATTATAGTGATTAAGCCTATAACTACTATCAATAATAACAATCAAATTGTTACGGCAACTAAAGATTCCCCAGCTGAAAGTAAAACCTCAGGGCTATAAAATTATTTTCCCTTAAATACTAATCATTCTTTTCCTAAAATCTTAGTCTCATTTTCCTTGAAACTAACTTCTTTCCTAAGCTTTGTTTAAAAGCATATCCACTCCTTCCAGTTCCTAGAACCAAAAATGCTTGATTTAAAGCGAGTCTTAATAAAGTTGGAGACAATACAGGAATTGCTTACACCTTTTCACTTTTTTTTCTGCACTATGTTGGATAAGGCAGGTTATCCTGCAAATCGGTGTCTCCATTATAACAAAGGAGAATATCAAGGAAGTTCTTAGTCCCAGAGTTGGATTAAGTTGCATGTCTTATTATAAATAAATTCCTTTCCAATCATCCAGAAACAAAATTGTTGGCCTAACACACGTGTAAAATCTGCTTATTCGGCTCATTCACAATTAAATACAAAAAAAAAAACCCCACAACATTGAGATACTTTTTTCATGCAACAGTTTAGATAAATAAGACTGTATGGCAATACCCAGTATAGGCGATGGTGTCAGGGTGTGAGCACTCTGACGCAGCGTTCACGAGAAGACAAAGTGCTGCAGCTTTTTAGAGAACAATTTCAGGATCCGTGAGATTTCAAATACACACCCCTAGGGACTTCCCTGATGGTGCAGTGGATAAGAAAGACTCCACGCAGCCAATGCAGGGGGCTGGGGTTCGATCCCTGGTCAGGGAACTAGATCCCACATGCATGCTGCAACTAAGACCTGGTGCAACTAAATAAATATATATATTTTTAAAAAAGTACACACCCCTAGTCATCCCACTTTCAGGATCTGACCTGCATACATAATAGAAATACATAAACACATGTTGTGAAAATGTTCTTTTTTTCAAGTATTTTTTGTAATGTATCCAATACTAGAAAAATGAACTGTGCTAAATATGATATGCAATGGATATCATGCAAATATTAAAAGCATGAGAGAGATCTATACGATAAACTGCCTCAGAACTGCCTTAATGTTGTCCGTGATTCTTGGTTAAATTAAAATTCTCAGTATAAAGTTATTCTATTCTTTGCAAAACTAACCAAAGGAAACTTGCCTGTGGTCACTCAGTATTAATTGACAGAATTTATATTGCAATTCAGAGACATCTGCCTCTAAAGGTCTTGTCCTTCCAGGGGCCCTACTACCTTCCACTTGTAGCAGTATCACTGCCGCATTTTGTGACAAGTTCACAGAAAGGCTCTGCTTTTAAAAATCCACTCATTTGAAAAGCCAAATCTGCACAATAGATTAATTCAGAAGCAATCGTCTCTAGCACAATAGTTTAGTTCACTTTCAAATGGACTCAAAACAAGGATCCTTTAAAAGGCAAGATTTCCTGGCTCTGTAAAAATAGGACTCCATTTACACAAACTTGAGGGGAATATATCTGTTATGTAAATTGAGGAATGCAGGCAACCTAAGACCTCTGACAGTCCTTTTTCAAAGAGCACTTGGAACAACCTGTCTAGCCTGTCACGCTCAGTTTGCAGGTACAAAGGAATGACACCATCATCTCTGTCCTCTAGAAGTTGACAATTCGTCACATTGAACTAGGTAGGGCAAGTGCACTCACAATTAACATTTAACACTAAATGCTTAAATGTCCTCACCGGAAGCCACACAGGCCAGCAGTTACTGCTCACTCACCCGCTGGAGCTGAAGCGCTTCCTGGTATATCATGTTTTTGCTTATTCCACCAGGCCTCTTGTTCTCTCTAAAAATCATCCCTGAAAAATAAGTTTCCATGAACTGAGTTTTGGGTGGGGGGACCTATGACATCAATATGAATCACAAAACACGTTAGTTTCAGCCTTAAAGCCATTGAAGGTCAAATGTCAAAGCTCCATTCAATCAACCCTCAAGGCTGTTGCAGAGAGAAGCAGAGGTCCTACTCGGGAGCCAGCATGGGGGCCACTGGATTTGCAGGAGCGTCTGCCCAGGTTGCGGCTGGGCACAAAACCTGCCCCTCCTCTGTGGCCTTGGGCAAGGCTTTTAACAGCTAGCTTCAGCTTCTTCCCACCTTTAAAACAGATAATCGTCATCTTCCTTTGAGATGTGTATAAATTAATTCGTTGAGGTTTGGAAGGAGTTGTGAAAGAAAAAATGACACTCATAAGTGCTAACTTTTAGCTCATTTTCTGAATTTCATGGTTTTATTTTGGCATCGAATATACATGACATACACTGAGAAGCAGGAAATATCACCACCTTGTATATGATTATTCTTGCTTAAGTTACAGAAGGACGAACCTCAGGGATTAAAAACAATTCCCAAAGACTCGTAGCTCTTCATGCATTGTTAATGAAAAAGATCATTATTTGCTAGGCATCTTAATATCCTATAACATAGCCTGTTATTTTTATTAGTCATGCTTCACAAACGCCCATGGAGGTGATAATAGTAGTTTTGTCACCATCTTACCTTAGGAAATAGGCAAAGATTGCACACATGCCTTGCACAGGCAACTTCCTAAAATTAGAACTCATGGTTTTTAAATTACCAATCTCTCCGATGAATCACATCTTCTGTACAAAAGAAATTGTCCAAAACATGCATCATAAGCATCTAAAAGAAAAAGGTATATAGTTTTTAGAGATTCTGCAAATGTCAGAGACAGTCTTCTTGATAAGGATGCCTATAAAAAAAAGACGAAGTTCTGTAAGCTCCAAAGTTCTCCCTCGACCCTTGAAAGTCAGGCTATGTATATAATGGAAATCATCTCTTTAAAAAATGTTTTAACATAGGAGACTTTATGAATCCATGTTACTATTTAATTTGATGAGAGGTGATTTGTTATCTCCTTCCAGAGCTAAGCAAAGACCAGAGCCCTGAATGCCATACTGGGGAGTATGGACCTTATTCTAACGGCCAAGGGAGACCCAGGGTGCTAGGAAAGGAAGGGGTTATGTGAAATACTCAGGCTTAACATTTTGGAAAAATCACTCTGGCTTCATGGAAGGATGGTCTGGAAAAGGCAATACTATGTGCAGAGAAATGAATTAGGGGAGCAGAGAGATTGTGAGATTGTAGTGGCTTAAATTCAGACAGAGGCAGTGAAGCTGGAGATACGAAAAAAAATTCCAAGAGCTGTTAAGTAGATAAAATCAGAGGGTGTAAAGAGGCCAGAGGTAGGGAACTGAGAACCCACAAGTAGAGGTTGACCTTGGGTGCAAGGGGGAACATCTTCTCCATCATGATAGGGGAGAAGAACAAATGTGTGTTGGAAAAATGAAGAAGGAACATGCCCCAAACCATCAGGGAATGTCAGTGAAAGGTGAGAGGAAAGTGCCCAGGAGATGGAAGTCAGCAGAAGACAGCCATGGATCCAGATGACCGCAGAGGACCAGGCTTTCAGTGAGTGTGGAAGGAGGAGTGGGGCTTGAGCGGGGACCTGGGCAAGCAGCCTGCACGGGGAGCCCCCAGCAGGAGGAGTCCCGGGGAGCAGGTGGGTCTGAGTTAAAGCAGGAGACAGGAGGATGCTCTGTGAACCAGGGAAGGTATTTGCCATAGAACAAAGCTGTGCTCTGCTAATTCCTCAGTTTCTATCAAAGTTATTCTGAAGTCTAATCCTGATCTCAGATGTGTACTTTCAGTTGTTCCTTCCAAGAAAGTGTCATCTATAAATTAAAAGGGCAATGTTTTCTACTCCTACTCACCAAAGGAAATATTAAAATACCCGGCCACGGAGAGCACTCAGGCTGCTATTAAACCAAGGCTGGCAACCTCCACTCCCAGACCCGTGTACTCTGGGGCGCTCGGTCCCTGTGCACTGATCAGGAGGCATGACGAATAGCCTCCAAAGTCTTCTAATGTCAAACAAAAGAAGACAAATTTCAGAGGTTAGAGCACGTGCATGTGTGTACATACACACACACAGACACACACAGAGAATGGTTTTATTTAGGGCAGAAATGAAGCAAAAACACATTTTAAAAGAATAATACTAAGTAAATGTCCTTGCGACAGCATGAACTGCTTTCCATTTCAGTATAAATTAAGATAAACAATACATCAATTTCCAGGAAATTTTGTAAAGTGGCATACAGAAAATGAAAATTTAAAGTCCTAAAGTTGTTCCTAAACATCACATGTGTCCAAGGATCTCCCCCCAAGCTCACTAATAAAGGTTGGGAGACAACAGAACGCCAAGGACTCTTTAGAGGAATGTATAGCACTCCATTCCGAAAAAAAAAAAAAAAAATTATATGTTTTTTCCATGCCACAAAAGCCACAAAAGGTCATCAATTTAACCAAAATATTCAAGTAGAGATTCTGCCAGGCTGCTGGGTCCATTTTGTCAACAAGCTGGGCAGGTGGTTCCTGCAGAAACCCTTCCATGTGAGGACTCTCCCTTAATATTTATCTCCTTTCACTTAATCTCACTAATCCTGATTTCTGTGAGCCAAAACCTGCACTGTCAGAAGATGCTATTTATGGAAAAAATTTTAAAGCTTAGAATGTTAGAGCTTAATGTCCAACGTGAAATAGTAATGGTATAAATGTTCTTTACAACTTAAAAAAAAAAAAAGACCTCTCTTCCCTACTTCTAGTGTCCATGTTTGCGTGCTTCTGGAAGACTTT
Source organism: Delphinapterus leucas (assembly GCF_059928025.1). NCBI lineage: Eukaryota > Metazoa > Chordata > Mammalia > Artiodactyla > Monodontidae > Delphinapterus > Delphinapterus leucas. Next base: position 134,987,422 of record NC_143130.1, read on the forward strand.
CTATCCCAGGACACATAGTTTATATACATAGGCCAGATACAGAAGCTCAGCCATTGTGCAGGAGAAACTGTGTAGTGCCTTGCGGCCTTGTTTGTTTTTTCTGGCAAGCTTCCCCTGGAGTACCGCTCTAGAGGGAAAATGCATACCTATTACGTACAAAGCAAAGTAACAACCCCTAGAATTTTTCTTTCTCCTTCAATCATTTTTTAATCTTGAAAAGGAAACTCAAGAAAAAGATGACAACGGTGTCCCTCCTCAAAATCAGCTCATTGGCATGAATAAGCCTTTTCTGAGATATGAAAGAAAAATCTAGAGCTTCTCCATTAAAAAAAAAAAAAGAAAAAAAGAAACATTCCATGTGGCCATGTGATTGTAAAAAGGAGGTTTTACTCATGTCTTTTTCTGTGTAGATTTACGAGGGTTTCTGCTGACATGAAGTATGTTCTTTACTGAATTCCTCAAGTGAAGCAAAACCACACATATCTGGTTCTAAAGCAACATTACTGAGTCACTAGTTTACACAGTAGATGTGAAATTGTCGTTTGCAAGCTTCCCGCATACCTGTGAAGTGGATTGAACCATAACAACTTTCTGGGGAAAGAGAAGATTTTTTAATGCAAAAAAATACATATTTTTTAATCACCAGTCTAAAAATCAGGTTACACCACCGCAAAAACTACTCACAAGTAGGAATATTCCGGCAGAGTGGACACAGGATAAAAAAAAAGGGAATCTTGGTGACCGCATTTGTCTAATGAATGAACTCTTACAGCTTTTGCAGGATAGACACTTGATGCAATCACGAGTTCCCCCTTAAATTCTAACTAATGCCTACTCTGAAATTACTGACCAATTTTTAATTTTGTTGGCCTTCCTTCTAGCATTCATACCTGGGGCTCATCTCGCCTGGTCTCTTTCTGTGGCCATTGGGTAGAACCAGTCATCAAACTTCTGTAATCTTAGCCTCGAGTCCATCTTTCCTTTCCCTCCTACTGTGACACCTGAATTCTGGCTCTCATTATCTATCTCTCGCAAGCCCACTGCAATCTTCCTAACTGACATTGGGTGCCCAAAGCTCCCACTGGGTATAAAACCAGCTCCGTTCTCTCAGAACACTGTTCTCGGATCATGGCTAAAAATTGAGTCTAAACTCCTTGGGTCCTCCATTTGCCCCTCTCTCCTATCAACTTCTCAACCTTCTCACCTACTACCTGCCCAGCACATACTTTATCTTCAAGTCATTTGCATCACTTGTTGTTCTTTAAGTTTACTCTATCTTTTTCTACCTTTATGTCTTTGTTTCTGTTTTCCCTCTCTCTTTCGCTCGCTCCCAACACCCACTGTACTTTGTTCATGCCTCTACTATGACACTTCTAAACTACTTTCTCATATTCATTTTTGACACTTGTGTCTTATGCATCTTATTCATGCATCCAATGCATATACATTGAGATGTAACCCAATTTAAGACACCCTGTTAAAAGTTGAGAATAACTGCAGAAAATGAGATGAACATAGTCTCTGCTTTCATGGAGCCTCAGTCTAGCGGAGAGACAGTTTTGGATAAATAACTGCACAACATGTTACAGAATAAATAACGATGGTGATTAGCACTATTAATTGAGAGTTTCAGGCTACATAATAGGGGCCCTTAACCTGGTGGGAGCATCAGGCACAGCTCCTCAGCAAAAGTGATGTCTAGGCTGAGAAAGGAGTTCGCGCGAGCTACCCAAACACACAACAGGCCAAGGAAATTACTTGCACAAAGTTCCTAAACCAGAAGGTACCTGATGAAGCTCAGTGAGATGGGACCATAGGAAAAAAAGTGGAAAGAAAAAAGTTGCTTAGAATGAGGTGCAAAAGAAAAAAGACCAGATGATACAGTTTCACCTAAGCCATTTAATAATTTTAGCCATTTAACTATTTCAAGTGCACTAAGATCTTATTGAGGGGCTTACCTGGTGGCGCAGTGGTTGAGAATCTGCCTGCTAATGTAGGGGACACGGGTTCGAGCCCTGGTCTGGGAGGATCCCACATGCCGCGGAGCAACTAGGCCCACGTGCCACAACTACTGAGCCTGCGCGTCTGGAGCCTGTGCTCCGCAGCAAGAGAGGCCGCGATAGTGAGAGGCCTGCGCACTGCGATGAAGAGTGGCCCCCACTTGCCACAACTAGAGAAAGCCCTCGCACAGAAACGAAGACCCAACACAGCAAAAATAAAAAATAATAATAAAAAAAAGATCTTATTGAGGACTACAAGTGAAGGTATGATGTAATTAGGTCTGCATTTAAAAAAAAATCGCTTTGGAGACAGTGTAAATCATGGAAAAGAGGGGACGTGAGCAGATAGAGAACAGTAAGAAAGATATTTGAGCCATTTAAGAACCAGCACTTGGACCAAGACACTGTCACTGAAATAGAGAAAAGTGAATATTAGTATTGGGTTGAATCATTTGAAGTTGCCTTTTTGTGTAGTAAATGTTTGCTTATCAGTGATTGCATATTTAGGAGGTAGGCTTGGCATGCCTTGGTGCTTCCTTGGGTCTGGGGGATGAGAGGAAGGAATCAAGGAGAATGTCCAGTTTTCTGGATTGTACAAATGACAATGTCACTTACTGAAATGGAAAAGACAGGAGGAAGAGCATATTTGGAGAAACAAATTATGATTTCCATTAAGGACAAGTTTTATGAGAAGCCTCTGAGCCACCCAAGAATGAATGAACTGCTATATACAGTGATCTGGACTCAAAGGCAAGCTCTAGGATTGAGATTCTGATTTGAAAGCCATCAGCATATAGAAGCCACAGGAGAAGATGAAATCACCTGGAGAGAGGGAGAAAGATACACACAAAGAAACAGAGCCACGGTTCTTAACAAGAGGTGTTATTAGGAATCCCCTGTGGAATTTTCTTTTCTCAAAATACACACACCAGAGGCCCAGTAAATCAGAATATCTGGGGTCTGAATGTGTAGAGCTAAAAGAAACCCCCCAAAACCCCAAAACTCCCCAGACGTTTCCCTGATGTACATTCAGGATTAAAATAACCAGAAAAGCGATATGAGGAAAGAGATTCAAAGCTACAGAGGTCTAAGAAAAGCCAACATTTAGATCTGAAAGGATATGGGAGAACTGGCAAAGGAGACTGAAAATAGAAAACCAGGAGCAGAAAGTGGGAATGAGGAAGTGGTCACACGTGGAAAGGCTCTTAGAGGTGAGATTAAGGCTGGGAGGACGGAAAAGTGACTACTGAGCTCACGACACAGTGACCTCGGCACAAGCGGATTCCATGAAGTGATGGGTAGAGAATGCAGACAGGAGAGGGCTGGAGGGGGAGTCGGAAGTGGGGAAAGGGCACTAAGAAGGTGGACAGGGAGAAGAAATTTAGGGCAGGGGTTAGAGGGTGATATGGGGTCAAGCGGGGCATGTGGTTTCCTCTTGACTGTAGACTCTTCATCGGGAACGGGAATTAATTCACTCTGAGACCCCTCTGCTCTGCACACTGTTCTCACACAGCAAGAAGCATCTGAACTAAAAAGATGCACTTGGTAAAGTGCATCTTTTGCAACTTAGAGGTCTCCTCGGTTACATTGACTTGACTCAATTACTTTCACTTGTTCCAAAGACTGAGTGTGCCCCTATTGTGTGCTGGACAGCCTACTCATCACTGAGGGCACAGAGAAGATGTGGTCCATGTTTACACGCATGTTTATAAGTGGACCTCTGCCCAGTGGGGCCGTATGGCCATAGTGGAGTGGATTCCTGAGGGGGAGGGGATTCCTCAGGGTCTACACTGTAGACACAGTTGAGGGGTCATTTGATTTTACTCGGGCAAGTACCCAAGTCTTGTGAGTGCAACTGTATGGACTACGTTTTCGTGCTACCTCAGCGTTCCTATGAGAACGTCTATGGGAAATCTGGACTGCATTCCTCCTTCTGAAGTTATGCAGGCAGGGTAAGACATCTAAAGCCAGGAAGCTACCTCGGGGAACCCAAGGTCGCAGCTCTCAACGCCTTAATGAGTTTTTCAGTCTGCACTGACAGAGGCAATATCCCTTACCACTTTAAAGAGCTTAGTTAAAGGCCTTCTTTGCAGCTGGAGAAATTTCTGGCCTCTCTTTTCCTTGGGAAGCCTGCAGGGGTAAAGGCCAGGGCTCCCCGAGAAGTTCTGAACCAGGGGATTGGGCTGTAGGGGGGACCCAGTTGTCTTTTCTCATAATTCAGAGAGATCTGGAAAGAGGAAGAGCTAGGATCACAAGATCCTCTCCCCAGAAAGGGGGCACACAGCACCTGGTTGGGGTTACCTGGCCACTAGGGGGCTTTAGTTACACACTGGAAGACAGACAGAGTCAGGTGAACAGCCCTTCACCTGTTCTTGAGAATACATTCCTATTTTCTCCACCTAATCAAATCTCCACCAGTTCTTAGAGGTCTCAACATGTTGCTGAAAGATGCCAGTCAAACCCCAGTGTCAAAATGAACACAGAGCTTTAAAACAGTACTGTAATCAAAGATTTATGATTAGCATCTTCTCCAAGGAACTATGAAAGTAAAATCACAGACAATCCATGAATAAATTTGGAAGATGTGGAGGGACAGCCAGGAGCTGAATCCATTCAGTACATTTCAAGAAAGAAAACACAAGGGTGCAAGAGACTTAGGAAGTTTGAATGATGGTAAAGAGAAATTGAATGGAAGATGCTTTGGTCATCTCCGGGGAATTCGCTACTCCAGGGTATAGTTTGATTTCAGAGACATTTGGAACTAAGACCCTTACTTTATAAATGAGATCCAGGCAAATCTAAGTGCTTATTTTAAAAACATCCTTTCTTAGTTGTTCAAAAGAGAACAAACTTAGGCACTGTCATAAAATGTGCCTGGAAACTATTAATGTATCAATGGTCTTAAATGGAAACATTTCCTGTAAATACACAAGATCCAACACATGCTAGCTAAAAGTAACTTTTTTTTTCCAGGGGATTTCATACTTTTTAACCAAGTAGCTACCATACCTTTGGAAAAATTAAACCCTACATTTACAAATATGCTTTTACATTCCAAACATTTAAAAGCTTTATCTAAAATCTTTAGATACTGCTGGGACTTCCCGGGTGGTGCAGTGGTTAAGAATCCGCCTGCCAATGCAGGGGACACGGGTTGGAGCCCTCGTCCGGGAAGATCCCACATGCCACGGAGCAACTAAGCCCGTGAGCCACAACTACTGAGCCCGCGTGCCGCAACCACTGAAGCCCACAAGCCTAGAGCCCATGCTCCACAACAAGAGAAACCACCTCAATGAGAAGCCCACGCACCGCAATGAAGAGTAGCCCACGCACCGCAACGAAGAGTAGCCCCCGCTCGCCACAGCTAGAGAAAGCCAGCGGCCAGCAACGAAGACCAACGCAGCCAAAAATAAATAATAAATAAATAATTTTTAAAAATAAAAAAATCTTTACATACTGCTAAATAAAAATTATTATATGGACTTCATTTGTCACTGCAAGTTTTAAAGACCCACTAATTTAAGAATATTTTAAGTGAAATAGTTCATCTTCTTCCCATTTGCTAAAACTCTCCAGACTGCGAGTTTTTCTTCCCCCTGTGAAAAGTCTATGAAAAGCCATATACACAAAAACAATAAATGGAACAAAACAGCAGGTTCTTAAGTTGTTCAAGATATAGCCCTGATTCAAATCATATTTCTAGTCCAAATACTTTTATCTAATTGATATTGCAGAATGACTCCACACCTGTGTATAAAAAGGTCTTTGCCAAATCTGGCCAGCTTGGGCTGGTATAATTCCATTTCTTTGGTGTTATATTTAGGTTTCTACCTTAAATGATTTTGAAGTTGGTGCCTACTTTGTTTTTTGGTTTCTTTTTACTAATTTGGGCAGCTTAATAAAACTTAAGACCATGCATGTAAAATGTTTAAATGACTTCAGAATACTACAGAACAAAACAAGACTTTCAATAGGAATTACAGATGAGGTAGGTTTACTTACTGTATTAGTTTTCTAGGGCTGTCATAAAAAAGTACCCCTGACTGGGTGGCTTAAACAGCAGAGATTAATTTTCTAGCAATTCTAGAGACTAGAAGTCGGATCAAGGCACCAGCAGGGTTGGTTACTTCTGAGGCCTCTCCCTGTGTCTTCACATGGCCTTTCCTCTGTCCCTGTCCAAATTTCCTGTTTTTATAAGGACATCATTCATATTGGATCAGCTTATCCTAATGACCTTATTTTAGTTTAATTCCTTCTCTAAAGACCCTATCTCCAAATATAGTCGTATTCTCAGATATTGGGGGTTAGGACTTCGACATATGAATGGGGTGGGATGGGGGTGGGGGGGGAGTGTGAGGGGGGTGGGTGTGGAGAAGCAATTCAGCCCCTAATGAATATGTGCCTACTCCTAATTTAATTGGCCACTATTGGAATACCTCATACTTACTAAAAGAAATTCAATATACACTGTAAACCCTTTTAATAATATTCTCCCTAACATGAATTATGCCTATAAATAACACTAAGGTATTTAAGCAAGCCAACAGTTTAGAGTCAGGTAGTGAAATGGAGCTCTTTTTGTAAACACCTTTTTCCTTGGGAAGCATAATTTTGTCCAGATTTTTTAAATTTACTTTTTTCTAATTATAAAAATGATACGAAGTAAATGTTTCTTTACAAAAAACTAAAGAAAAACTCCCCTGAAACATTAAAACTCAGTAAAAATCACCCCAAGTCTTACTTCCCAGAGGTCGTCCTTATACTATGTATATGAACATTGTCATAGCGTCTCACAATGGAATTGTCCTACATAGTTGTTTTCAAAACTGCTTTTATTAAATTATAAAACAGTATGCTTTGCAATATCTTTCCATGACAGTGGGTATAGCTATGACCCATTCTTTTTAATGGCAACATAGAGTTCCATTACATGTATGCACGGTAATGATTTTGATCCATCCTTTACTGATGGATGTTTAGGTCTCCCATTATTCTCCAATTATTTCCAATGCTATGATGATTTATTTATATATTTTGGTGCACTTGAGAAATTCCTAGAAGTGAAATTTTAAATTTTGATAATCCAGGATCAAGCTGCATCCAGAAATTGTACCAATATACACCCCATTTATAATGTATAAGTAAGTGCCCATTTTTCCACATTCTTGCAAATACAGGATATCACCAACCTGTACATCTTTACCAGACTGAGAAGTCCATTTGTGAATAACTCATTTGTTTTATTTGCATTTCTATGATTACTACTGAAACTCTTTGCCTTTTTTACATTGTACACAAAATATTTTTATTTTCATTGCTTTGGCTTAAAAAATGTTACTCCTAAACCATTATAGAAAAATAGGCAATACCAAGATGATGAAGTATTCAAGGCATCTGGACATATCTTGCCTACTTACCCTTCCTTTACAGTGAAACTCACCAACGTCATTCATACCACAAACAGTAGTAACCTACCACCTGATAGTAGAATCCAATTGGCTGATTCATTTCTATCTCCCTGCTATTGTAACCAGGATATCAAGAAAGGTTGCCAGTTGGCAGTGTAACTGAATGTTAAAGTATCACGTGAAGTAGGTCTTGGTTATTGTCAATTCACAAAGCACGTGTAATTTTAAATTAGCAGAGAATGGAGAATACACAGTTTTGAGATAACAGGAAAGACTTTTAAGAAATAAGTTCTGGGGGAAGAACTAAATGAAGAGGGGGAGAAAAAGAGGAATGGATAAAATAATAATTGTTAGGATTAAAATAATGTAGTTTACTGACTCTCTGTGGGTTGGAGGTCTTGGAAAATTATGGGATGGTTAAAAGAATGTTTCTCTTCTTCCATATGAATTTAGCCAGGGATTGCAAGCTTGAATACCTCTAAGGACAAAACAGGTATTGTAAAAGTGGAGAAGAGGCAATGTTTGTCCCACCTTAAAGACATTCAGATTTAGAACTTTTTAAACACAATACTGGTCAAATAATCATGACCATAGACCTAATTCCACCTGTGAATTGCCACAGTGACATCTGCTTTATACTCTAGTACAATAATATTGAGAATTGATGGTCGTCCTGGTCCCAAGACATCATCTGAGCTCACATAAAATTCTCCTTACCTCTATTAATGCTTATCTCACCATTGTTTCATTGTTATGGGCTGATTTGCGTCCCCCCAAATTCCTATGTTGAAGCCCTAACCCCCATTACCTTAGAGTGTGACAGTATTTGGAGATAGGTCCTGACTGAGTTTAAATGAGGCCATTATGGTGGACCCTAATCCAGTCTGACTGGTGTCCCTATGAAAGAAGGAAATGTGGACACACAGAGACACAGGGATGCACCTGCACACAGAGGAAAGACCATGTACAGACACGGGGAGAAGGTGTCCACCTACAAACGAAGGAGAGAGGCCTTGGAGACGAAATCTGCCAGCACCTCAATCTTGGACTTCTAGATTCCAGTACTGTGAGAAAATAAATTTGTGTCATTTAAGCCACACAGTCTGTGGTAATTTGTTATGGCAGCCCTAGCAAACTAATACAGTAATTACATATATACATGTCAGTGTCGCCAAAGAGGCTGGAAGTTCCTCCAGAGCAAAGGCTGAACCTTATCCGGTAGGCCCACTGCCAAGTCCAGGGGTGACACATGGTGGGAATTACTCAACAATTACGTATTGAGTGAATGAGGGAGTGAATTTTCTACAAATCGTACAGACTTTCCAACTTGGAAGCCATGTAAGTTTTTGTGTATTCTCCTTTGTTGTTAAGAGAGAGAGAGAAGCAACTTATTAGTGAACAGGCAGAAACAAAAATCCCAGGACCCTTCAGGAAGATTCCCTCTCGTCCACAGCAACCAGCAGCCAAATGAATGGTGCAAGGGGCCAAATCGGGTCCTTTTCTCTGTTCCGAGAGATCAGCGGCTAGAAGAAATGCAGCAGTAACCTTCAGGCTTACCTCACTGTCAGCCCTGACCCGCCCCATACCTGGAGCAGTGTTTTCTCCCACATGGGCTAGGGGCCACGTCCCCTCCCTCCCACCATTGTAGTCAACACAAGGTCAAAATCCTCTTGGGACCCAGGGGAGCCACTGGCCTGGAGTTTAAGCGCCCACCATTCCCAATGGTGAAACTGTTTGAGGACACAGGCCGAAAACTGATGCTGTGGGCCCTGGCCATTGATCTGTAGTTGTGCACTTACCTAGACTCCAGGCCATATTTTCCCAATTTGTTGAGAACTATATCATGCGGGAAAGAATTAAAAGGTTTACTAAGGTCAATACAAACATAATTTATTGCTTCCCCTCAGTCAACCAAGCTCATCTATTTAGGTCTGTGACTAGTTAGCTAAGTTGGTTATAGCGCTGTCCGCTCAGGGGCAAGGTCAAAGTATCAGTTTACAGAATCGGTGATTTTCCCTCTGTGGCGCAGTCACAGATGACTGCCCTAACAATTCAGTAGTATTTTGGTCCCTTAAGGAACCTGGAGACAAAATCTGTATAGAAAAGCAATGCAAGTCAAGGACTCTGATGGAAAACCGCCTCAAAGTCCACGTGGGACACAACAGGTCAGGAACTCCTGAAAGGACACAGTTATCAACCTTCAAGGTCTAGTTCAAATTTTGCTGGCTCTATGAAAGCTTATATTTAAGAAAATGTGTGATAACCTTGAGGGCTTCCACGTATTAAAGTTAAATTGACAGGCTGATTAATTCTTTTTTTTAAAATGCATTTATTATTTTATTTAGGCATCTTGTCAGTCACCTCTTAATTCTTCAGGATGTTTGTTCCACACTTTGTGGTCAAATCCCATTTCAGTTTTTCTTGGTTTGATCTTTTCCTTCCTCGAGCTGTTCTGATTTCACCCCTAAAACACCCACACTGTCTTCATAGGCCTTCTTGGTAACCTGGCCTAATTCCCCATTTGGAGGCATTCCAATGATACCACTCAAAATGAAAGAGAGCTTTCATTTTGAAAACTATAAATATTGTAGATTAATGTTTTATTCCATATGAAATAATGTAATAAAATAAGTTTCTAAATAAAGTATTCTTTGCCTCTTTCCAGATCAATCACTTTATAAATGGACCACAAATTCTTTGTAATGTCTTCATATTTCCCTAGATTAACAAACTAGGTAGAGTTTTCTATTGAAAATGCAATTTAAAGAAGAGACTATTGGCACACATGAGAAAGAAGTATAAAGAGCTATCAAGTTATTCAGATCAAATGTAAACAAAATTAAAAGTCAGCACTAAAATGTTTATTTGTGGTCTGCAATACCTGAGTAAGTTTCCTTGTTTTGTAGGTCTGCTACTAAATGTGTTCAGCCTAGTGAAACACTTATAAATAAACTGCTGAGTTAAGCAACTGCTGAGATAAGCACCTGTTACAAGAAAATTACAGTGTAATATTATGGATATTCTAAGCATCTCCTTTAATTACAAGGAAGGATTATTCTCAAATATTAAAAAAAAATTATTCTAAATTACATAGCATGATGCCACCTCGATGCCTAGTAATATTTATTAAAAACTGGAAATGCTGCTCAGTACTAAGAATTGTGTTAAACCTATGTTCCATACAGCGCCGAGAACATAGGCCGATAAGCTATAAAAGTACGTATCAGTTAGTAATTGATTCTCATGTTATATTTACAATTATAGGTAATCTACTAAATAAAAAAAGTTTCTATACACTATGCCATGTAGGTGAGGCAATGATATTACAAATATTGTATGTAATTTATTTTAACTTTGCAACTTTAACCATAGTTATTTTCTGCCTTCCATGCTGAAATAATCTTCTTAAAAGAAAGCACACAAAGGATTAACTAGCTACCTTAAAATGATGAACAAATTTCAACTGATAACATTTAAAACATATTTTTATATCATGCTTTAATTTTTTAAGCCAAGATGAAAATTGTGTGAATAATTCAAATATACATTTCTAGCCGCTATGTCTCTCTATTCTTTGGTTAAAAAAAAAATTATTCCTGGATCATAAACCACTATATTTTAGAGACTATATCTGCTTATTCTGCACACCATAAAGAAGTGGTATAATGACATATATGAACTGGACAATTCTATTTATTGATGAGAAGGATGGTGATGTTTTACATATAATAGGCCCAGTCAAATCCCAATTATTCGTCAGTATGCTGGCCAAATATTCACCATATTCCATGACTTATAAGATGAGAAAAGAACTTGCCCAAAATTTACAAAAGAATTTAAATGAATGTTACTTTAAAATCATATTGCTTTCATTGCCGTGAGGAGATGGGACATATACACAGAGACAGCAAACTTCATTTAACATCCAATGAAGAACATAGACTGAATCCCATGATCAAGGATGCAGGAAGCAGGGAGACTTTTCCGAGTAGCTCATCAGAGGAGGCCTTACTGAGAAGGAGACATAGAGCCGAGAACTGAACAACAAGAAGGCCAGCCTTGGGGAACTCTGTCTGGCAGCAGAACTTCTTAGAGGGGACAGCAGACAGCAGAACCCCTGAGGCAGGAATGAACACTTGTGGTGGTTAAACAACAGACAGGAGGCCTGTGGGGCTGGAGTTTAGTTATCAAGGAAAAAAGAGGCCCGAAGTACCCTCAGAGAGACAGGCAGGGGCCAAATCACGCAAAAGACCACATAGGGTTGAAGATCTGGGACAAAAGGGCGTACTTCGGTCAAATAAATTGACGCATCCCTGGGCTGACCGAGGTTGAGCAGGTTTCTCCCTGTGGGACTTGTCAAAGCCTTTGAAATGTGAATGTTCTTTGTAAATTTCCAAGAAGGTAATACAGTTCCCAGAGCTTCTCAAATACATTTGGTCACGGCATTCTTTTCTCATAAAGGAGCTCTTGAGACTATTGTTTCAAGGAAAATGCTCTGGCCAATGCAGTGGCCAAAAGCAGGGGTTGATAATCTGATTTTAGGCCAAATCCAGCAGGCGGCAGGCCGCCTGCTTCTGTACAGTCCCTGAACTAAGAATAGCTGATGCATTTTAAAAATAGTCTTTAAAAATCAAAAGAATATTTCACAACGTGTGAAAATCATGAAATTCAAATTGCTGTGCCCGTAAATAAAGTTTTATTGGGACACATCCCACGTGCTTTTGTTCACTATTCTCCAGGGCTGTGTTTGTGTAACCCTGGCAGAGCTGAACAGTTGTGCCAGAGACTATGGTCCACAGAGACTAAAATACTTGCTATCTGGCCCTTTATGGGAAAAGTCTGCCATTTCTTGTCTAAAGCATCTTTTCAGTTACTTTACTATAAATCTTCATATGAACGGTGGATTATAGCCATAATTTACATATTTTATAGTAAATACTTATTAAGTACTTGTCCTATTCCATACCGTATTTTTTGCCTTTGATATTTATTTTATTACATTTTGTTCTAAATTTTTAAATTGCTACTTAACAAACTCAGTTTCTTTACCTTTAATATCCTCGATTTCTTTAGTCTGAGTGTGTGTTTTTCAATAGATTGGATAATAAGCACTTCAATTTTCTTACACTTAAAAATAAGTTATGGGGGCTTCCCTGGTGGCGCAGTGGTTGAGAGTCCGTCTGCCGATGCAGGGGACGCGGGTTCGTGCCCCGGTCCGGGAGGATCCCACATGCCACGGAGCGGCTGGGCCCGTGAGCCATGGCCGCTGAGCCTGCGCGTCCGGAGCCTGTGCTCCGCAACGGGAGAGGCCACAACAGTGAGAGGCCCGCGTACAGGAAAAAAAAAAAAAAAGTTATGGTTAACTCTTTAATATGCTTAGACATTTCTGAAGTTGGATGTGAAGTTTGGTGTATACATCTACATCATATCACTTTCATGTGATATACATTTAACCACGTAGCATTTCTTAGTAATTCCTGTACCTACTCCTGTACTGCTTCTAGTTTCTCAGATGTTAAGCTCTAACAATACTTTAAATATTTCTGAATTACGTGCTTATTCCACTGACCTCTTTTTCCACTGATAACCTAATTACAAAGGCTTCTTATAACTGTCATAACATTTTTAAATCTTCTAAGGCCAGTCAACTATATTACCTTAAAATTGGGGGAAGTATTCTTCCCCATTCATTGATCCATCTGAATATCTTTTAAGTGCCATATAATGTTTAAGGAGATTTTAGTTAGTGTTGCGTTAAAACACAGGGATGCAAACAATTCTTTATAAATTCATGCTTATCTTAGTAAACACTTTTCTGTTTAAAATTCTGGGTGTTTATTTTTAATCATGTGCACACAACCTAAATACAGTTTCATTGTGAACTATTCTGGGGAAAACAGAAGTGCCTTCCTGACTCTCCCCTACCCTGTCACACTCCCCTCCCCAGAGTCATGCTTCTCTTAGAGAAGCCTAGATACATTGTCAATGGATGGAACACCGCAAAAGAGACCACAGATCATTTGGTCCTGTTTGTCATTTTCTTCCCCCAACAATTCCCTAAGTTTTATCTTCTTAGTGCCCATGACTTGTCCCACAACATCATTGATCTTAGGGAGATATGGCTAGATTTAGTTTCTCCCACAAATGCTCAGAATTTAACAGTTTCAACTCAAAATCATAGTTTGGCTTCTAGCAGCAAATCCTTCAAATTTTTGTAATGGCCCCTTTTATTGACAGAGCTTATTAAAGGTCTGGTTTCTTCCCTCAGATCTCTGTGACTAATCTCCCAGTTTGGAAATAATAGACACATTAAAAGAAGCACAGTAGATCTCATGCTAACTAGAACCTCAGAGTGTTCAATCTTCAAGAATGCTTAAAAAGTCCTTTATGGTGATGGGTCTCTAAGGTGGGGCATATTTGGTTAAAATAAATTATGAGCTAGTTCTGGAGAATTGCTAAGTGACAATTAAATAAACAATAACCTACACATAGTGTAGGTCCTCAGAGATGATTTAAATGCATAGTTTAGTTTGGGTAGAACAAGCAGGATTGCCAAGCGACAAACATATCAAGATAAACTTGTATAATTCCCATGCAGAGTGTCTTCAATATATTAAAAATTTCCTCCCTGAGTATTGGGGGGGCGTAGTATTTAAAATAAAATGCAATGTCTGTAAAGAAGAGGAGGAGAGATGTTGGTAGAGTTTGTCTTCCTGGATTTATCACCTGAAAAGTCCACACTAAACTGACCCAAACAAACAATGTTAGCAGATCTGTCCTCTCAGCAGCTATACGTTAAATCCTGCATCCCTTCAATCCGGAAAAGCTGGTCAATCTCAAGATAGATAACGAACAAAATAGCCTGAAGTTTTGGAGTTTAGGGGAGGGGAAAGGTTGATCAAACCCACTTATCACACTCCTGAGTTTTGAAAGACAGTGGGAAAAGTGGCTCTCCTTGTTAGGGGTGCCCACCCCCTCCTTTCCAGCCGAAGGGAATGCTTTGCTATGCAAATAATGAGTCTGATCTCAGAGGAAGTGAAGGACCCAGGATAGTAAAGAAACTCACCTTTTGGAGGTAAACTAACTCTTTTAAGGTACCATTGAACAAATTACTTCTCCATGCTCTGAAAGTTCTTAGTGCCCTAAAACCCCCAAATCACCTGAGATTGGTTTGCTCTGTTGAGGGTCAGGCCTCATAAAGAGTGAGTCCCACGGGGAAAACATATTTTGTCTGTCCTAGTTAAGGTACATGAAAGAAGCATGTGGAAATCACTCAGCAACTGGACATTTGTGTTTGACCCCAACCAACTGGAAGCTGAAGGCTGCAAGTGTCAAGGTCGGTTCCAAGCCTAGTAACCCAACTGAATTAGGTTTCAATTTGAGACTTACTCTGTTCAGATAATTCTGCTTCCCTTTCCCATCACCTTCAGTTCCCAGGAAAGCTGGTGCGAGAAGTCAGGGCAAGAAAATGAGGGACACACATTGAGTCCAGTAAGAAATTGTTCGACCAGTGGTTTCAGAGACCTTTAGTATGTCTCTTCTTCTCTGGGTCTTGAAAGAACATATGCCCAAGATGACTAAATCAGGTGGATACAAGCCCTGCAGTATAAAATTTTCTGAGCCCCAGATGTCAGGTAACCCACTTTTCAGGATACTTAAAACATACAAGGAGCATTCTGTTTAGTACTTTAGCACAACATTTAAGTTGAGCCTTAAGAAGTCGGTAAGAACCTTAATGAAATTTGGAAGTGATGCCCATAGCTCTGCTATTATAACTAGGCTGCATAAAATTACCCAAGGATGACTAAGTTTTATACCCAGCCTGCTTTCACAAAGGTGATCCGCATTAGCATATATGTAGACCATACATTTGAGACATTAAATGTTAAGGTTATAATATTTATCTGAAATTAAGAAAAGTGGAAAACAAAATAAAAGCTTTATGAAAATTTGTAAGTATACGAGCAAAGAATGAAAAAGAACATAGAAAAACATGAATAGTTTTAAGATGATGAGGTTATAAGTAAATTTGCTATCTCATAAAAAAATTTTAAACTTCATTTTAATAAAAACTAGAAACAATAAAGGAGGAAAGAGATAGCTGCATCTAAGCAACTGGAATGAGATATTACAATTGCACATTAGATACTTGAGTCTGAACTTTCTGGAGGTGAAGTTAAGTCTGGGTTAGACAGCTCTCACTGACCAATTTAAGAAGGTTGATAAGTAAGTTCTCAAAAGATACACCTTTTTCTACTTTGTAATCCTAGGTGAATTCAAGGGACAATGGGTATAGCCTTAACTATACTTGTTGTTATCCTAGAAAAAGAGCACTTCATTGTTTTTCACAATAATCTATAGAAGACTAAAGTAAATTGAATTCACTTAGAAATTCTTTCTCTCCTTCTCTCTCTCTCTCTCTCTTATAATGTGCATGTCTTTGGGCTCTTCCCCTGGGTCCTACCTCAATAACAAACTGCTTTGAAAACAAAACGACAAGGATTAAAAAGTTAGCATGAGGCTTGAGATGAACATAGTTACACATTATCTCAACTGAATCATGGACAACTCTGCACAGGATTCAGTCAGTTGCTGACACCAGAGGGACAGAGAAACAATTTCAGGAGTAAATGATAGAGTCCAATATTTTAATCTCAATCAGTGTGCTTTGGATCCTTTAGAAAATCATCTGCTGGCCAGGCCTTCAGTTACTAAAACTAAAACTATTGTTAAAGTAATGACAATGAAACTACGCAAACCAGAATCTACTTGCACCTTGGCTTGGGGGTTCAAGGATTTAGGCTGGGGGTCCTTGTTTTGAACTACGTAACAGCATTTATATTCAGGGTTTTTGGAGAATATTTTGAAAAGAAAGAAAAGGCAGAAACAATTGGAACTTGTTTCAGTTAATTCCTTAAGTAAGGTGACTTATGAATGGTAATTTCAAATGACTTCCTCAGTGAGAAAATATTCTAATTCCCTTTTCTAGGATTGACTAAATGTTACACACCTTGAATTTTTTATCCTTCAAAATTTCCTGTGGCTTTTAAAAAATATTAGAGCAATCAAAAATTTTTCCTAAAAACAAGCCACTTTTCTTCATGAGTGACCACTTCAGTTTTGACCCGTTTATTTATTCTGCCACTAAGTGCTGAAAGCATAGGGAAATGGGACCCTTGCAATACCACCCAGGCCCCATTGCTAACCACTCAACCTACTTCCAGTTAAGTTTTCAAAATTGTGCTAGTCTGTCTCAAATGGTTCACCCAAGTAATTCTGCATCATTTCTAATTTGACAGTCCACCAATTATCCTAAATTCCTCTAGGTAGTGCTAACAACCTTCTGATTCTCAGGTAATGTAAGGTCACCAGGGTTGTTTTTGCGTTATTCTTTTCATCTTAAAAAGAGAGTGTGTATATGTTATACAATTTGCTCTGAGTTGAAGCAAAAGTGTCATTAAGGACAAACAGTTTGGAGACATGGGCCTGAAGCTTTATTCTCCTAGATTCCCCTTGTAACAGTAACACCATGCTGGGCTCCGGCCTTTGAGTGGCGGGTGACAGTAGCAGCACTGTGACTCCACTGGTCCAGAGGCCCAGAGGAGGTCAGCTGAGGTGCTGTCAGGTATTATGGGCTTGGCATCTCATTTCTGAAAGAAATCAGCCAACTCCACTCATGCACCCCCTAGGCCTCCTCTATTCCCCTCCCTCCCCCAACAGTTGGGGCAGGCATGGTGGCAGTTCAGCCGGAGCCCTACTGGGCTCTGTGTCCTAAGGAGGCTCAGAGGGCAGCTGGTGAGCCCTGTCTGCACGTCCGCCCTCAGCTCTGCTCCCGTCCCGCCCACACCCCGTTCAGTCCCTCCAAGATGCGAGCCCACGGTGAGCTCCCCAATTCCTGCTCTCCACCCCCAAGGAAAACCCCTGAAGATCTCGACCCCTCTTACACGCGTCCACCCAGGTGAGCTTTCTCCCCGGACTCCACAGCCCTGCGCGGCCGCTTGACCCCGTTTCACAGGAACCGTGCGGACCTGCCTTAGGACACGCGTGCGATACTCGGATCCGGCTTCCCCTGAGCACCGGGTCCCCCTGCGATCTGGCGGGGGAGCCCTCGGTGCAGCTCCGCGCAGCCTCCAGGTGCGCATTCTGGTCCCCGACAGGGAGGACGCCCCCTGGCGCCCCCGCGGCAGCCGGGCCGAGAGCTCCGGGAGCAGGCGGGGGCGGAGCCTGTCCGCGAACCTTGACGTCCGGCCAAGGCCGGGTGATCGTCGGGGGCTGCCAGCTCCGCTGCTGCCCTGAGCCCTCTCAGTGTGGCGCTGCCCGGCGGCAAGGGGGTGGTGGAATGAAGCACGGTCAAGACAGAAAACAAAGTCAGCAGGTCACCTGGCAGGTTCAGAGTGAATTATGCAACGAAAGTCGGGGAATGTGTGATGCGTTCCGGGGCCACAAACCGCCCCCCCGCCCCGTAGCTTTTTTTTCTTAAGCTCCTAGGAAGCCGGTTCCAGTTTAAGGGCTGGGCAGGGATTGACTGAGCAGCTCCTCTGATGTGGTTACGACTCTGTTGAATTCCTCAAGAGTGATTCTCCCTCCCCATCTTTCTTTAAGTAATGGGAACATTACTCTGGACAAAAAAAAAAAAAAAAAAAAAAAACCACACTGGGATGGGGGCAGACTTGATCCAAAAGCAACGACAAGAATCACCCTACAACTTGCATAAGGTACTCAGTCGGGCATTAGTCCAAAATGTAAAATACTGAAACCTAAATTAGATCATCACATACATTCAATTCCTTATCTTCCCGAACCTCAGGACTATGCCTTCAAACAGAATTCAAAGAGTTAAATCTGGCCATAGCTCGTTGTTTTTCAGGCTAACATTTGTGGCATTAGGACTATTTTGTTAACTAGGTATATGCAATTCACAGAATTTCACGGTAAATTCCCCAGACCAAATATTTGGCTGAACAAATAAACAACATTATCCATTCCTGAAAATAAGCCAGTAGAAGGGGGGGGGGAGGTTCGGGGGAGGGTGGTTGCTAGAAAGTGACCTGAGCCAGGCAGCCACTGGGCTCAGGATTTGCCCTCGGATGATTTGTCCAAGTGCTAGAGATCTGCGGGTTCCTCTTCAATGACACGGACATTTCAGAAAGTTGCTGGAAATCGGGCAAAACAAAACGAGGCTGCCTGAGGGGAACCCTTAATGGGCTTCCCCTAAATGATTTATTCGACCTCCTTACCATTAATCAAAGGGGCAACGACCTGGGGGGCTAGGGGAGGGGGGAAGTAACCCTCTTTGCAGGGAGTTTTGGAGGAACTGTGGAGTCTTGCTGCCTTTGCCTGGGGCTCTGATCTCCTCTCTCCACCTGTGCTCTCCAGGGAGCTGGGGCTTTGGCAACTGCTCCACTTCTATTTTTATTGGTTTCCACTAAGCTGCTCCTTTCAGAGGATTGTAGGACTTCAGCAATTAAAAACAAAAATGAGTCCTGCTTCACCCACCCCGCCCCCAAGAGCACATGGAAGAGTGTGTGTACATGAATGCGGGGGCACACTCAGCACCACAATGGCCACCACCACTGCCACTCACCCCTACCTCCTCATGAAAAGAATGCACTTCTAACAGCTCATCCCACAGACCACACGAAGACACTGCTTTTGCCCCAAACCCATCCAAGCCCATGCAGAAGAAAAGCACACAAGAAATGAGCCCACGCAAGCTAAACTTCCAGGGCGTCATTTACTTGCTGGTGGCAAAAAAAAAAAGCAAAGGTCTCTCCTCTGGTCCTCTGAGCCCCTATATCTGTGTCCTCCCAGAAACCCATTTCTCTGCCTCACTGGCAGCCCTGAACTGAGGGAGACTGCTCAAGCACATTAGCATTTTCTGTTTTGTTTGGTCAAAGACTGAGCTTTGTCCTTGGAGAAACCCTGGCTCAGAACATCACATCTACCAGGTGTGTCACTTTCTGCTCAGCTCCAGGGAAGGGGGGAGGAATGGCACAGAGATGCAAGGAGAGTTGGTATTTGACTCGAGAGACTCTATACAGTGGGATGCTTTCACAGTGCCCACTTGGAAATTCTGAGCCTTCAGTATCTGACCTCATTCCCACCCCCCAACCCAGCTCAATCTCTTGGAATTTTGAATTCAATGAAAGCCTTCACCTGGGGAATAGGAGACAAGGGGGGAAAAGTCCAGAAACACTGGAGAATTTCTACCATGTGGTATATCAAAATAGTGGTCACCAAACTTTTTGAAAGTAAGGCAGATTATTTATTTTATTGGATAAAACCCACTTCTCAAAAAAAAAAAAACTCAAAAAACTCCTGCTTAAAACACACACACACACGTTAATATGTGAGTGTGCAAATTAGTTTTGGTTTGAAAATACAACATTGGTGCCTGTAATAACCGGAGATACCCTGGGTATCATAAAAGCAGAGGTGGGAAGCATTTCCCTAGAGTTGAGACTCTTACCCATCACACTTTGCTGGGACACACCTCTAACAGGTGAGCGAAAACAGAGGATGTACAAAGAGCCCCAAACTGAGTCTTTAATCTGGCCTACTCCTTTCATCCCACTGTTTCTCCAAGGCATGTGTCATCCAGATGGGAGAGGATGCCGCGTCCTTGTCCTTGTTAACATTAAATAGAAATGGAAAACAATTCATCCTGGCAATTACCATCCTCCACCATCAGTTTACTTCCTGTCTTTCCAACTTAACCACCTCCAGTTACCACACTCTGACTTCCACAGTGCCCCCAGCCCCACCTTAACAGAAAAAAATCTCATCCGAAAGAGATGGGGCGAAGGGAGAGAAAGGATTTACGAGAAAAAGAACATAGTTTACCTTTAAAATAATGACTCATTTTATTTTTTCTTTTAATACGTAGTTATAAATATATTTTGTCAAAATATATGATCAATATGGTCAAAACATTTGCACATAAAGTCATAAATAAGGTCAAGGTGAATGTTTAGATTTTTTTTTCCTTTCTTTTTTTTTTTTTTTTTTAAGATAAAAGTCCAGCTATAAGGAAGCAGTCTGTGTAGTGTGTGGGTGAGTAGTGGATGGAACGTGTGTGTGTGTGTGTGTGTGTGTGTGTGTGTGTGTGTGTGTCCCCAAGGAAGGCCTGATCTCAGCGGCACCCACATCCCTCTACTACCATCTCCTGATAATTTTTCAGTACCACCTTGTCATACTCATCCAAGTACAGCATGGAGATGGCGCTCAGTTCGGTGGGAACACAACAGGCTTTGGGGATACTGGAATTGACAGAGTTGACCAGGGTTTGCACAATGGCATGGTTGGTTGAGTTGAGGTGGTCGGCCAGTGGAAAGGGGCAGTCTCCATGGCAGTAGAAGGCCTGGTAGCCTGGTGGGGCCACAATCCAGT
This sequence comes from Delphinapterus leucas, assembly GCF_059928025.1. Lineage (NCBI taxonomy): Eukaryota > Metazoa > Chordata > Mammalia > Artiodactyla > Monodontidae > Delphinapterus > Delphinapterus leucas. The sequence continues at coordinate 135,008,219 of NC_143130.1, forward strand.
CATTCCAGCCCACATCGCTGAAGTCCACATAGAGCGAGTGGCGCCGGCAGTTCTTATTCTTCTTCCGGGCCCTCTGTGGGTGATGCTTGGGGCTACGCTTGGCCCTCCGGCGTCGGGTCAAGGCATGTCCCCGGCCATCATGGCCAAAGGTGACCAGCAGAGGCCGGAGCTGGGCCCAATCCCCACTCCCTTGAGGTAACGATCGGCTAATCCTGACATGCTGGCCCTGGCGGGTCCGTGTCTGATGGAGGTGGGTCACCTCAATGGCCAGCCCATAATTGGGCTGCTTCTCCCGGGTCCAGCGAAGGACTGCAGGGCTCACATCAAAAGTTTCCCACCGTGTCACATTGTGGTGGACCAGTCTCGTGTCCAGTAGTCGTGTGATGAGGTGCCCGGGCACCACTTCTGCCGGGGGCTTCATAACCTCATAAATGTTTATACGATGAAAGCCCTGCTCCCAGTCAGGGCCCTGGTCCACCTGCTCCCGGAAGAGTCGAAGCTCTGCGGACGAGATCACCTCGTTCTCTGGGATGCTGCTGAGGTTAAAGAGGAAACGAAAAGCAGAGTTTTCGCTGGTCCCTGGGATGTTCTCCAGATGTTCTAGGCACAGTCAGGGAGGAAAAGAAAAAGGGAAAAGAAAAAAAAAAAAAAAGCACATGAGCTATTTCAGAGGCTGAAAAATCAAGAAATAGCTAAGAGTCGGGTGATGAGTGATGAACTCTGCTTATATAGTGGAAGCCTATTTGGGGGAAACAAGCATACCGTTTAATCTGAAGGAGCAGATAAATGGCGCAGCTAGCAAACCAGCGAAGCCTAGCTAGCATTCAGCAAGCACCAAAGACAGAATCTCCCAATCTCCTTTATACGTCTAATAATTTCCATGTGTTAACTCCTTACTCCACCACCATCAGACTTCCCTTTTAAAGCCCTCTTGGCTTTGTGTACACAGTTTGCTTTACAAGTGGTTGTAAAGAAAAAGAGGGGCCAACAGAGCAGAGGCAGGAGGGAACATGCACACAACCACCTTCTGCCTCTTCCACTTTCGAGTATGTTACCAAACATTTCCCCAGCGATCTTGGAAGCACAGAGCATGCCTTGTTGATCATGTTACAGAGAGGAAAATAAATTCCAACACAGTAATGATGCTGGTGGATTAATAACTCAGATTTACTTTGGAAAAGAAACATCCGCTAGGAAACATTCAGATCGGATTACAAGGCCCCTATTGAATAAACCTGACAAACACACAGCTGTAATATTAAATTCAGTAGGTGCTTTGAAAAACAGAAAAAAAAAAAAGTCAGAAACCCTGGCATAAAAGGCTTTGATATAGCAAAAACACACGGCTGGGGCTAGCCCATGTCTGAGTGGTGTCATTCCCCTTCTCCCCAACCCCTCCCTTCTGTCTCCAAAAAATAAATTCAGCCACAACTCTGAAAACTCCAGAAAGTAAGCAGCTCTGTCCCCCAGCCTCCTGGATTTGGGGCTCTGAGGTAACCGGAACCCCTCTCGCCTAGAGCTTCCACTGTCCCACCAGGCAGCCCTACTGGCCCTCCCCAGTCCAGACTCGGGGCAGGGACTGACCTTCGTGGTGGAAGCTCCTCACGGTGTTGGCGCGACTGGCGGGGCGCTCGGGATACTCCAGACCGATGCTGTGGATCTGCTCCCCCTCCTCCTCCCCAGACTGAAGCCGGTAAAGATCCCGCATGTAATCCGGGACGACCGCGCTCTTGCTAGGCTGCGGGCGGCGGCGCAGCCCGAACATCTGCAGAAGTGTGGCCTCGAAGTCCCGAAGGAGCTCATGACTCTGCCCTGAGCGGCGTCCTCCCGCGTGGCCCTGAATCTCGGCGACTTTTTTCTTCCCCGTCTCAGGTATCAAACTAGCATGGCTCGCGCCTCCTAGCAGGACTTGGCATAATAAAACGACCATCAGCATTCGGTTACCAGGAATCATGGTGTCTCTGGGGAGGGGGAGGAGGTGGAAGGTTAAAGAATAAATAAACACCGATAACTAGAGAGAAATAGAGATGTCTCTGCATACGCACATAGGGCTAGAGCTAGAGGGTCAAGATGTAAAACAGGTCAGAAAGATCAAGTTTGTGTCTTCGCCCTCACACACACCCCTCACCACCAGCTGCAGCCATGCACGGCCTGAAAGTAGGAATTGCCCTGTAATTACTTGGTCTAACTTGTTTACAGTCAAATAACCCCAAATCAGATAGCCTCCATCCTGTTAATCTTTTTTTGTCCCAACTGCTATCTGAGCCATGATCTCAGCTTGGCTTCTTCAAGGATAAACAGTTAACATTGAGAAGGTAAAGAAGGGTGGGGGAGGGAGAATTAAAATGCCATCGCTCTCCTCTCCACTTCAGACCTTCAGCCTCTCTCCCCCTCTCCCTCCACCCCCCTTCTTCCTCCGCCCTCCGAGCCAGAGCCCGACTTCCACCACTTCCAGCTGGTTCGGAGCAGGAGGGAGGGAAAGCAGAGAAGCAGGAGCAGGGTGAAGACACGGGGGAGGCAGGGTCTGGGGGCGGACCGAATGGCTGGAGGGTTTATTTTACTGTGGCTGATGAGTTTGAAATGCCCAGCAAGAAGCATCTGATCGCGCCCTCTCGCTCACTCCCAGGGAAGGGTGTGTGGGAGGGGATGAGTCCAAGAGCGACCTCTGTGAGTTTTGACAAGAAGCTAGGAACTCGCCACAGGGGCACTGGGTGCTCTCCAGTTATGTGGGGAGGGGAGCCCTTAGCCCCCCCCCCCCCGGCTGAGGACCTTCCATCTGTTTAGCCCCCTCTCGCTTCCCTTTCTCGCAACGCACGGATCAGAGAGAGCGAGTGGGAGCAAGGAGCACTTTAAATAGAACCGGTGGGCTCGGAGCGCAGTGGTTGCCCGGCCTAGAAGAAAGCGACAGCGCTGCCAAAAAGCAGAGTGTGGAAGGAAGGTCCGACGGGAGGGACACAAGGCGAGCACGGGTGGGGAGGGCAGAGTGAATTCCCGGGAGGAGGGAAGGAAGAGGTGTCTACTCACTGACAGAAAACAAGGCATATAATAACAGTCCATGATTCTTGACAGCCAATCTTGAACAAACTTGCTGGAAATGCTCAGAGGAGCTGCTGCGGCAGTGCGTTGCTCTGGATGGCACTACGGAATGGCTCCTAAAATGAATATTTGAATATAATGAGACTCTGGCGCAGACAGACTCTGTTTTTCTTCCAGCCCCTAGGCGTCACGTGAACGCAGAGGCCCCGCCCCACGCACGGAGGAGCCCGCCCTCCCCGAGGCGGGCTGTGAAAGGGCCCGCGCGCCCGCCCCCGTCTCCCCACCCCCCAATCCCCGCCCGCCCGCGGCCCCGCCCCCTCCTGGAGAGGCCAGCCTCCGCGCCAGCAGCCCCAAACCTCAAGCGGTCCGGGAGGAGCTCTGGGTGGCGCTCTGCGGAGCCCTCGGCCGGTCCCCGGGTGCACCGCGCGGAGGACGTGGTCCTCGCCTCTACCTGTAGCTTTCGGTGCGTCGGGCTGGGCCCTCGCGCCAGCGGCCTGAAGCCGAGGATCTGGGGGGCACCGTAAGGGCTGCGCCTTTCAGCCCGAACCCAGCTCAAGTGGGGCCGGGATTGGGGGCAGCGGAGTCTCTTGCTGAAAGCCACCACCGAGAGTCATTTAAAAAGGAAAGTGCTGAGGGACACACAGACACACGCGCCGCGCGCACCTCACTTCCTCCCCAGGGTCTCCGAGAGGCCAAATATTGCTCCCAGTGACAGCTAGTCACCCCCTGGCGAACGCTTGCGAATGTTCAGAAGAAGTGGGCAGCCACTTTAGCTCCCAGCCAAAAGCGGCGGACCCTGTCACGCGGGGCCGGGGCGGGAGACGTTTAGGCGGTAATCGGTGTGGGAAAGTGGTGAGGGAGCCGCCGCTAGGCTCTTTCCTCCGGTTCCTTTACAGAGAGAAACTCCGCACCTCGGCGATCCCTCGCCAAGCAAAGCAAATCTCCGAAGAAAGTGGTCGGTGGGCCATTAAAGGCAGAGGGGCGGACGCCGAAGCGCAAAGCTCAGGGCAGACGCGAAAAGAAGCGTCTCCTCAGAAAGGGCGCATCGCATTTTTCAGGTCTCAATGTAGCGGAGGTTTTACAACTCCCGACCCGGCGCAGAAAGGAAATCCCACCGCACTCCCAGGAGTCGAGAAAACCGTGAACAGCTTTCGGCCTGCGCTCGACCTCTGCGTCTGCGTCTCTCTCTTTCTCTCTCTTCCCAGCTTGTCTTTTTTAAACTACTACTCCTCCCCCGCCACTTCCTCCCCCACCCCCTTCCTCCTTTGCACCAGCTGCAGAGTCGCAGCAAATATTTCTTCAAGAATTTTACCAGCCCACAGCTGCAGGAATTACTGGGATGTCCTAACCGAAGATGCTGCACGCGTGGGTCGCTCAGCACGGGGACCTTTTCAAAAACCTGACCCACGCAACTCTGATTCAGCCCGGCCTGCCCCAGGGTCCCGAGTCCCACGACTCCCGCTGCAAAGCGCACGGCACCCGGCCGCCCTTTCCTGAGGCTGTTCCCGGTTCCTGCCTTGGGTCGCTTCAGAGCTCGAGGGCTCAGGCTGCCGACCTCACTCTCCCCCACAAACTTGGCTTTCTTCTTGGGGGCACTCTCGGGAAGGCTTGGAGGAAGAGGAGTAAAGGACTCCTCTTTTAAAGCGCTTAACCCTCTCTCCGGCCGCGGCTGCCCGGCGCCGCCCGACAGCGCGCTAGCCGGGGTGTGGAGGCCGCGGGCGCCCCTGCGCGACGGTCCACGCCCGGCGAGAGCCGCGCCGCTTTTTGAGCGCCTTTAGGTTTTCCCGCTCCTGCGCCACCGCTGGGGCTGACTGCGAAAGGGTTGGGAAGAGCAAAGAGTTTTATTGAGACGCCCAGAACCTTCAAGATGCCCCGTGGGAGGAGCTCCAGAAATGGGAAAAGCACACGGAGAAGGGTCGGTCCCCGCGGGCGAAGGGACAGCGGAAGGCGCGGGCGCCCGCAGTCCGCTGACAATCCTCTGGCCCTAGGAATCTCCCAGGGTGCGGCGGGAGCGCGCGCTGCGCTAAAACCCAGAGGCCGGGGGAAGAGCGGGTTGTGTTTCAACTTCGGATTCAGAAGGATTCATCTCTAATCACATTTTTCTCCCCCAGTTTTCTTAATTAAAAAGATAATAGCCGAAAAGCACTTTCGTCTCCAGAACTCTTTCTTGAGGGGCGGGGATGCAACTCGTCCTTTACTTCCTTGCCCGAGTTTTCGCCCAACGCCAAAGTTTGTTCAGAGGTGGCCTCAGTTTACCAAGTCGATGTCTGGGGGTTTTAACGTCTCACAAAGCCTTCAGCCCACAAAACGCGATCCTCACAAACCGCTATCCTCACAAACCATTCACCAAATGGTGCCCGGGAAGCCTCTAAGGTCGCGGGCGCAGCTCCCGCGGGGAGGGGTCCACAGGGACCCGCGAATCCCGGGACACTTTCCCGTCGGCTCTGAGCCGGGAGGGCCAGTAAGAGCCACGCGTCCGCCGTGCATCTCGCCAGCAACTCTCCAAAGGACACGACACCGCAGGAACCTGCGTTTCCGGGGCGGCTAGCATCCCGGCCGTCGTCTCTACAGACCCTACACCGTGAAATGATAGAGGAGCAGCTCCTTGGATGCTGCAAGTCCACGAGAATAGCTCGTGCGGGAGGCGCGTTGGGCAGCAGCGGTTCGCCAGCTTTCAGGGGCATTCGCCGGCTGGGGGCCGGGTCGGGTGACACTCCCCTAGACGCAGCCCTCCCGCGGCGCGCACGCTCCAGAAGCAGGAGAACCGCGCTCACCACCGCGTAACTAGCCCTGGTTAGGTGTTCTCTCTCCACCTCGACGCCCCTCAGTTCCCTCACTTTCTCCGGACCTCAGAGCCACCTCTCCCCTTTCTCTCCTGGCCCTTCCCGCCGGGAAATCGCAAATGCTAGTCCACGAGCGACGTGTTCGGCTCAAGACCCCACGGTCTTTCCCAACGACCTCCAACTAAAGGCTTCTCGTCTCCGCTCTTCTCCTGCCCCGAACCTACCAAACGTGGAAATCGCCTGGGGCCACCGGACGGAGAAAGTGGTCCGGGTAGAGGCAGTGGCATATATGGAAGTGACTTTCAGCGCAAGCATCCCTACCTCTAGCACCACCACCGGCGTGGGGGGGGGGGGAAGGGAGCACCTTTTGCCTTGACACAGCCAGAGCCCCCTACTTCTCCCCCCAAGGATGCACCTCAGCCTTCCCCACCCCCCCGCCCCTCGCCAGGTAGCCTTGCTCACCATAGATCCCTGCAGTAGCAGGCTCGCAAGCAGCAGCTCCTGGGGACCTCTGAACAGCTGCAGTGAACCTGGGCGAGGGCTGAGGACTGGGACGCAGCAGGCTCAAGACGGCGTGGACGGGAATCCCATCAGGGAGAGAGGCGAGATACTCAGCCCTGATCTGCAGCGGCGTCGCAGGCTCCTGTCCCTCGGCTCTGATGCCAAACTCACCTAGTTTCCGGGCCGAGCTGCGCTCCCCTTTCCTCCCTCCCTCCCTCCTCCTCTGCCCTCCCGCATCTTCTTCCTCCTCTTTCCCTCTCTCTCTCTTTCTTTCTTTCCTTCCTCCTCCTCTTCCCCGGCAGCCCCTCCCTTCTTCCCTCCTCCCTCGCTCGCCTCCCTTTCTGGGATGCGAGCCCCGCCCACATCCTCCCATCCCGCCGCCGGGCCTCGCCTCGCCGGCCCCGGTCCCGGAAACCCGGGCAGCGCCCGAGTCGGCAGCTGCTGGCCAGGCTGGGACGCCGCTGCCTCCAGCTCCGGGAAGCGTTCGGGGCTCACCTGGTGACCACGTGCAGAGGTACTAGAATGCATGCATCGACTAGTCCCAGTACCTTCCAAAAATACCCAGGGTAGTCTGGGCTTCTCTGAGTTTAGGGTAGCTACTGCCCAAACCACCATTCACCCGAGTAATTAGAGATAATGAAGCATCTCTAAAATCAGGCTATGGAGAAGGGAGCTGTTGGATGGGTTTAAAGGGAGGCCTTCCATAAACTGTTAAAGGATTTCCAAATGTTGAGAAACAGGCTGTGCTCAGAGCTGTGTGCTTAAAAGAGGTACCAGGTACCTCTTTGGCTATTGAGAGATGACTCCTTCCAAAGCATTTTTTAAAATGCTTCTTATGGAAAGCCTTGGTGACCCTCAGAAAGTCAGCCCTAATAAACAGTCTACTTTCCCCTGCCCCTCCAGACCTCACCCTTTTGAGGACAGAGGAGGCTTGGAGACAGGCTGGGGCAACGTTTTTATAATTGGAAAAGTCTGTTTGTAACTCATAACTTCTAAGAACCAACAAGGCAGTTATTTTTGTTATTGTTATTGTTGTTGTTGATTTTTGATGTTGTTGATTTGTGGTGCACCTAGGAATCCTTAACATCAGCAAACTGACATTCTAAGGAGGTAACAACCACAGAAGCAACAACCTTTTTGGCCACAAGGACACAAGACAATATACCCTTTGGTCTGTCTTTAAAGGAAGAAAGAAGATGAGGAGTTGGGCCTTTCCTACAAGAAAGTGCTAGTAATCATATTAGCAGGCAGGGGGAATGTGTGGCTTTATAAACCTTCCCAAACAGACGGAGCAACGAGGAAGATATCAGCATCATCTCTCTGTTTTACAAACACCGAAGGGGAAGGACAGCCACGTTAAAGGGACTTGCCCAGAGCCCTGAAGTAAGTCACAGCCTCTGCTCTCGAGTCCTGAGCTACTTCAGCTGCAGGGCAGGGCTGAGGGTCACTGCCCTGAGCTCCAGGTAGCTGGGGGACTACCAAAGGATGGAGCATTTTCTGTGCTGGATTTCTTTCCCTGGGATAGATATTACACTTCACTGTCTCAAGCAGGGCATTTAAGTCTTTACTTAAAAAGATACTGGTCCAAGGTAGCTCTTCTGTAAAAACTACCTTCACACACCTCCAATATTTATAAAACAGGAATTACTTCCTGTGTGGAACACAGGTTACAAAGGGTGGGAAGTGCTTGAGATCAGAGAAACAACTGTGAGAGCAGAGCCAAGGTCTCCTGCCATCTTTTCCAAGTTAGGCCTGTGAAGTCTTTTAGCCTAATAATACATCAAACAAGGGAGACAAGCTGAATGGCTTTGGGCAAGTCCTTTAATTCTCGAGGGTCTCAGTTTTCTCATCTGCATAATGAAAGAATTAGGCCAGATAATTTCCATGACCCTTTTCAATTTGAAAATGATTTAAATGTTTAATTGAAAGTTTATTATATTAAACATCAACCTTCTTTCATTTAAATCACTTCTGAGCCCACCTCCTCTAAGAACCTCTGATTAAGCAGGACAGGGCAGTACCACCACCCTGAAAGGATGACTGACAATATACCTCCAGCTTCCAACATAATCAAAATTACATTAACTATTAATAATAACACAAAATTAAAACTCCATTCAATCATTACCTAATGTCCATCCTAGGGCCCTAAGCAGTGTGCTCCTTCTGTAAGGAATAAGGACAGATTAAATGTTTACCAAGCCCCCTAAATCAATCACTACTGCTTTAATCATTAACAAAATGTGTTCCTTAATATTTAAACTCGAAAGCAACAGTGATATGCTGTGCTTAAAAGCAGGGCTTTATTTCATTTCATTTTGTAGCACCAGATAATAGGTTTTTTTTCTTTTTTAAAACCCAAATGTTTTTGGATGATAGCTATTATCTCATTTTGCTGAAGCCCAGATACTAAAGTGGCCATTGGGCCACCCATGTGTCTGTGAAACTCATAGTCTAGGACTTTCTCATTAAGCCACCTGACATACCTGGTTGAGACCCTGATATGAATCTTTAGATGTGTGTTGAGAGAACTCAGCTTCAGCTCTCCTGGGACAGCTTTATTTCTAGCCCACATTTTAGATGGGTGCAAACCATCATTATCAACTCCCTTTACTCCTCTTTTTGTTTTTTGTTTGTTTGTTTGTTTTTGTTGTTGTTTTTTTCCTTTCTCTCATGCCAAAGAACAAATCACTTGTTGGTTAAAGAGCTAAATCGATCACAGCCTAGAGATGAGAGGTGGTGAGGGCAATCAATCCAGTCTTTTCACCATCTCAAGTTTACTTGGGAATCTTGATGTTTTTGTAGAACGTAATATGGATGGATCAAATGAAACTGTACCCTTAAAGCATATAGATTAGGAGGAGAAATCCATCATCATTCAAGAGCAACTACGGCTGCTCTGCTGCTACTGCTGAATAAAGGGCGTTCATTCGTTGGGCATTCCCTGGAGAGCATCAGGAAAGAGTAGTTGGACAGTGAGCCCTTAGAACAGCCTTTCTCAGTGTATTTTCTGGGGACCAAAAGCTTCAGAACAAGGCTGCAGGTACTGATAAGAATGCAGACTACCTGGCCTGGCTGCCTGAGATCTGGATCCAGAAATCTACATACGTCACAAGGTTCCCTGATGACTCTGAGTACACTAAAGTTTGAGAACTACTGTTTAAAAGTCATTTCCCTTATGTTTTCAGTGCTGATACCACTGAAAGGCTGACACCTAGGCATTATTAAACAGGCAAGGAATATGCTTGGCTTGTGCTCTATAAACTGTTAAATGCGGTCATTATAGCATTACTACCTCCAAACACACCTAATAGGTTTTTGCAAGTGAAAAGATTTTTAATCCTATAGGTGTAGTAGTCCTTGCTTCAGGTCCTTGATTAAAAACCACATCAGGTCTTCAAACCTTCTTTGCCGATTGTCTGTTGAAGCTATGGAGGGGTACTTGGAAGAAATTCCCAGCATCGTTGCTGACTTTTGAGAAGCAGTAAGACAGATAAATTGGAATTGGAATTATAAGGGATCTCTGAAGGCATTTGCTTTTCTCTTATTAATATTTACCATTTATCTCATATTTGCTGTCTAGCCCTCATGACAACCCTCATAAAATTTCAGCTCTACAGATGAGAATCTGAAATTTAGAGAGGTTGTGTAAGTTGCTCAAGGTCACGGAGCCAGTAGGTGGTGGCCCCCAAATTCAGACCAGCTCAGTTTGTCTTCAGCTCCACATGAGGAGAGCTGGGCCTGCAGAGGGCTGGAAACCCATGGCCATAGTTTCTGACTAAACACGGCTTGCCCTGGAGGCTTTCCCAAGGCCAAGACACCAGCTGCAGCTCCATCCTTGCAGCTTTCTGTTACAGAGAATTTCAGGGTATCTTCCCAGTCCTTGGAAGACAGAACAAAATCAAGACCCATTCGCTTATCTCCTCCTGCTCTTATTACATAGCCCACCTTAGGGCAAGACTTATGTGACCTTCCCCGGGAAAAGGCTGTGATCTTGAGTAAGAGGCTGCTTCCCTCTGCTGGGTCTGTTTCCTCATTGTAAAATATGAGGATGGACCAGATTCCTCATAGGTCTTTCTCAGGCCCCAAGATCAAGACACAATATACTGTCTATTAGTTAAAATCGTGGTCAAGCGGCTTAACCTCCAGAGTCTTGGTTTCCTCATTTATGATCTGAGAATAACAATTTCTATTTCATAATGTTCTTATAAGCATTAAATGAGTTAATGTAATAAAATGGCAGGTACATAAGTGCTCAATAAATATTAGCTATTATTATTGTGCAAAGGTGGTATTGAGTTTTATTTACAGTTAGTGATAAACTTTTTAAAGGAAAGGGCTATATCTCACATTGATTTTGTAATCATTGGTACTGCACATATCTCAGGCATTGACTGCATAAAGGCTGTTTACGTGAATCTGCATTCATTGAGTTAACATACATTATGATTTATCGGTACAGATCTGACCCAGGAACACATCTCTGCCAAGATAACTAATACCTGTCAAAGTAGACATTCATAACCACTGGGCGCAAGGAAATAATACACTAGATGACATAGCCAAAGCATTTTCCATCTCTGGTTTTTCTGGTCCCTAACACCTCTCACTTTTAACAATTTTTCTCTGTACCTCTTGCTAAAATGTAAACCCACTTCCTTTTCTCTGCTCTGCAGAAGAAATATAAACCTGATTGCAAAGTTTTCCTTCTCCAAACATTTGAGACTGTTGTCAACCCTTGATATACCTCACTCAAAGATAAATAATATTGGATTCTAATATTTTCTCATGAATAAAACAAAATGTACTACTACTTCAGTTCCTTATGCCTTACATTGTTCTCTTGCTACTTTCTGGGATATATATTTTTTTAATCCTTCAAAACAGACCAAAAATGGACAGAGAACTCTAACGAAGACTCCAGAGAGAACAGATGAAAAGACTGCTTTTATGTCTTAACATGTTTAACATGTGGATGGCAGACAGGGCATGGATATTGAAATTCCTCCCTTTGCAAAGAAGGGTTATGACAAAGAGGATGGGATTGGTACACAATGCAGGATATTTGGCTTCTCCCTGTTTTAGGCTTCCTTTGCTAAAAAATGGTCAGCTGCACTCACCTGATTCTACCGCAAGGATGCTGTTTGGAAACAAATTACTATGGAATGTAGCAAGAAGGTTACAACCTTGGAATGTCTTCATTCTCAGCGCACACGTCCTTGTCTTTCTCTCCCTGTTGTGCATGAACAGTGTGACTCGGATAAAATGCAGTGTCACTGTGGGATGAGTTTTGGAGGCAGTAGCAGAGTCCTATTTGGACATCAGGCTGTACCAAATGAGTTGTTGTAGTTCCCCAACCAGATGTCACCTGGGCGATACCATCTAACCGTCTCCCCTCACTTCATGCTAACAGCTTTCTATCTAGTCTTTTGCAAGGAAAGGTTTGTCCAAAGGGGTATGTGATCCAAGAAATTGTTATCATATAAATAAAACTTGGATGTTTTTACAAATAGCTTAAACATATCAAGGTCCTTGGGGAGGGGGGACTCCTCTTCAAGAGTAAAAGTATATTATTTGTAATCCCCTCAGGGATTACACACAGATGTAACAAACACTTTAAAATGCTTGTCGATGTTCACTTTGTGAAAACTCATCAGGTTGTATACATGAGATTTGTGCAGTTTTCTATTCGTGTTGTATTTCAATAAGAGTTTACGAAAAATATTCTTTCGAAATGACTTTTTTACAGTTGTTTTCTTTGACTACCATTTGAAGCCTACCAGCAAGAGACCATGTTTCTAGGCACCTCAGATAACCAAGGGGTTGCACAGGGCAAAGCTAGAAGCACATTCTGTAGTCCCGGTGGCCACAACAGTGATGAAACCCACCTATAGCTTCAGGGAATCCAGTCTGGGGCTTCCCAGAGAAAAGCAGTTGCACCAACCAAGGCCTGGTCTCTGGGGACCAGTGCAACCCAAGGTAGAGGGCAAGGTGCTGCTGCCCCCTACATTTTTCTCAAGCTGAGGAGGGCAGGAACAACTGGGCCAGCAGAGAAGCTCCTGGAGGCATCTGCACCTTGTACAGCTCTTCCCCTCCTTGGCTGAGAGGCTCGGACTGGGCATTGCAAAGCATCAGTCTCGGGGGTGGGGGTGGGGATGGGGGGAGACAGGGACCCCAGAGGCTTATTTCATAGGATAAAAATGCACTAAGTCCAAAGGAGAGGTAACATCTTCAGAGAAAGAAATAGGGTCCGCCCCCAGCTTCTGGGAGCCCCCGGCTTGGGGGATCGGGCTGGGGACGGGAAAGTAATAGAGAAAATGGGGCTCCGAAGGAGCGCCTCTCTTGACCCCTCGCCAAAGCCGAGTCCCAGCTCAGACACAGAGATACGTCTGAAGTGCCTGTGAGCGGGGTTGGGCCCTTTTCGGGCCCTTGAGTCCCCAGGGCCAGGCTCAGAGATGACACAAACTCAAATTCAAGGAGTCAGCGAAATCGGAGAAGGCTGTTGAGAGGGTGAACTGCGGGAAGGGACCGAGCCGCCTGTGCGGAGCAACGGGGAGCCCGGCTCTCACCTCCTGCTGCCGGAGCATGGGGTGCGGACGACGGCAGTGCCGAGTCAGCCCTGGCGCCTCTCCGCTCCTCTCCGGCCGGCTGAGGGCACCTAGCTCCGGCTCCTCTTACCTCGCACACTCACAGCAGGCGCCGGCGTGGGCCGCCACCCTGAGGACCTCGACGCGCGTCCCAGGCTCGGGAGGTTGCGGGGTGCGCCGGCAGGGACGCCCCAGCAGGCGTCCTGGGGTGTCGGCCCAGCGAGGGTGGAGGGCACCCAGCTCTCCGCACCGCCCGGCCCGCGTTATTTTTAGCTCGGCGGCTACACCTTCCTACCTGCAAGAGCTCGCCCCGCTCTCAGACTCGTTTTGCAGGATTTGTGCCCCGGGTGGCTAATCTGACCCACACTTGAATAGACAGCGAAAGCGCGGGCCACGGGGTGAGCCGCCCGCAAGGAACCTCCATCCAGCGCGCGAGAGGCTCCCGAGACGACGTCGACGTCCCGAGACGTCGTCCCCCTTGTCTTGGAGACTCTGGGCCATTCCTGCAGAAGGAGAGAGGGAGGAAAGAAGGGAAGGGGGTAAGGAGGAGGGAAGGGAAGGAGGAAGGTATGTAGGAAGGTAGGTCCTAAGCGCGGTTCCTGAGACAATTTTGCTCCTTCTGCCTGCAGTTCCCCGTGCGCCGGCCCCGCCCTTAGATTTGTTGGGGCACAGGGTACCTGAGTCCGGATTATACTCGCAAAAAATTAAATCTGGATAGTAAATGTTAAGCTAGCCGCCCCCTCCACTACCGGTTCCATCCTATGACAGGTTGTTCAAGCAGCAGAGTCTGGGTTTTCCCATCAGGTAAGGAAAAGAGTTTGTTTCCCCAGGTGCCTGGGCTCAAGGGATCTGCCGTTTCTACTTGCCAAGCCCAGCAGCGGTACCTGCAAATTTATGCAACACCGGGGAGGCGAGGTTTATAAGGTTAGGAAGAGGAGAAGCAAGGACCTGGCATGGAGAAGGCCAGCAGCAGGTGTGAGGTTGCTGGAAGGGGCTTCAGATCATCTTTGGTGGAGCAGTGGGTCATTGCCAAACAACCTAGGGGGCTCCCAGCCTTCCCTGAAGGGGTTAAAAATGAAACATAGCAAGGTAACTCTGTTATCCAGTACAAAGGGATGGCAGGCTGGCTTTTGAAGCCTTTGCCTCATAAGTCCGATTTTCATTCTGAATCTTTTTGTTCCTCCTTTGCTTCCTACACATTAGGGTGTCAGTACAAGTAATGGGTAAGTATGTCTTCAGTTTGCACCAAAATGTTTGTGCCACTCCTGACTAGTTCTTTAGCTAGAACCTGAAGAGTTTGGATAGTCTGCTTTTATTTCCCCAGCTTTAGATAGAATCCAGGTGAAAAAAAAAAAAAGGAGGGGGGATAGAAACTGGAGGACTGAAAAACTAAGGGTCTTAAGGGGAATATAAAAGCGAGTGCTGGCTTTCTTGGTTGTATTTAAATTAAATGCTAATCTCTGTAGAGATTCTTAAACCGGCTATGTGGCCTCATTAAGGATCTCTAGATGGATTTTAGAGGATCTGTGAAAACCACAAAATTTATGCATACAATTTTGGGGGTAAGTGTAAAAGTGCGTGTAAGGGAGGATAACTTTATCCAATTTTCAAAGGGATTGGGGACCCAGGAAAGGTTAAAAACCCTCTAGACTATGGTGCCTGCAGTAAATCTTTCTTCTGGGGATAATGTCTCCAAGTTGCACACACACAAACCTTGACTCAGTGGTACATAGCTTTCAAACCCAAGAGCAAAATGTTCTTAACTCTAACTTAGCAGAAATGTCTCTGCATTTAGAGCCAACACACACAGAGGAAAGGAGCCTGACAGGAGAGCAGAAGTGTGACCCGGAACCCAGGTCCCTGCTCTGCCCCATGTTAGCTGGAGCCCACCTATCCACCTAAGACTCCCGAGATTCTTAATATGTAGATTAAATGCTGGAGTGTATGTGAAACTATTTTAATGCCTATGTGAAAACATATGGCTAGTGGCATTTATGAAAATAAAAGCTGCCATTCCCGCATGCTAGTTATAATTAGATGAACAATTATGTAAATAATTATAATTATGTAGATATTTGCATATTCTCTTCAACCATATACTTATAAGGAAAATCAACATACTTTGGATTCTTGACCATTGTCAGGGACGTTCAAGTTTCATTATCTCATTTAATCCTTGAAACAATTTATGGTTTATATACTATAGTTATTCCCTTCCTATTCCCCCCACCCCCGCTTTTTTTTTTTTAACATTTGAAGAGAGGCATAGAGAGGCTAAGTAAACTGTTGAAGACTGCCCAGCTAACCAACACCAGATTTTAACTCCAGATGAGGTTCCTGCTTTAGAGAGGGGATATTGGAAAAAGAGTAAAATTTGTTCAGATTTAGGTACATGTAATTCCTATGGTACTTGTGCATTCTGTGCAAAAGTGTAAGAGTTTGAAATAGAGCAGCCACACTTGGGATGTTCAGTGTCTTTAACCCATTCACTTCCTTTTCATTTCCTCCACAGTTCAGGTTCACTAGCATCTCAAAAGAAATTGATACACAGAGTTCCTTAGTGGCATCTATGTTTCAACTAATTAAGCAGCCTTAGAAGGGAAAGAACACCTCTGCCCTCCACTCCTGCATCCCTTCCAGTAACCCTTTGCAGTACGAACTATCATTTTTGGCAGCTAACATTTGCCAGAAACGCAACCCCTCAAATGGTTAAATATTTCACTCAAGGTGAATCAGCAAGAACACTGCTTTTTTTTTTTTTTTTTTGGTCTATACCATCAAGCCACCGAGCTGATGTGAACAAATAGATTCATTTTGCCATCCCTGAGTTAATGGTACATTAAAAGAACCACCATGAGCTTTGGTCCACTTTCTTTTAAATACTTTCTTATGTCTTTAGCATTGGTATGTGGGTTTGTTCAACAGTTAATTCTTCTATTTTGTTTCTCTTTAGCATAAAATCAATAATGCCAAACCCTACACTACATAGTTTGTGGAAGCTCCAGAGAGCAGGCAGACATCTGTTCTTGATCTTTATGTTTTAATTACGGCTTGAGAACCAGTATCACAGAAAATGAGTTGCTGGAGGGCAAGGCCCAAAAGCAAAAATGAAAAAATATGGATCATAGTAGGTTCTTTGCTCAAAAAAATTATGAATTATGGTAAGTTTCTGTAAAGGACTCAGGTTGCTGGGCTGGAATAATAGATGAAAACATGGTCTTAGTAACATTTTGGTGCTTAAACAAGGGGGAACTGATGAAATGATTTTTAAAAGTTCAGTAGTAATTGTAGTCTGATTTTTTAAAAAACAGACTTAAAATCAGACAACCTGGTTTTAGGTATAGATAAAATGAGCCCATACTACATGTATGAACTTGGATACATGATTTGATTTTTAGAGGCCACTATTTCTTCATGATTATATGGGCTATATGATCTCTAAACTTTAGGTGTCAACAAGATTTTTGTGCAAAGGACCAGACCCAGCAAATACTTTAGGCTTTGTGGGCCACATACTGCCTCTGTCATTATTCCTCCTCTCCTTCCCCCTCCCACCCCCTCCTAGACCACCACCCCCACTTCTCCTCCCTTTCTTCTCTTCCTCCTCCTCCTTCTACAATTGTTTACAGATGTACAAACCATTTGTATTAGTTTGTTAGGGTTGCTGTAACAAAGTATCACAAACTCTGTGGCTTAAGCAACAGAAATTTATTCTCTCACAGTTCTGGAGGCAAGAAGTCAAGAGATGAAGGTGTCAACAGGGTTGGTTCCTCCTGAGGGCTACGAGGGAAGAACTATTCTACACCTCTCTCCTAGCTGCTGGTGGTTCGCTGGCAATATTTGGCATTCCTTGGCTTACCGAAGCTTCACCCTGATCTCTGCCTTTATGTTCACATGGCGTTCTTCTGGTGTTTCTGTGTCCCAATTTCTCCTTTCTGTTGGGACACCAGCCATATTGGGTTAGGGGCCCACCCTACTCTAGTATGATCGTAACTAATTATATCTGCAATGACCCTATTTGCAAATAAGATAACATTCTGACACTGAGGGTTAGGACCTCAACATATGAATGGGGAGGGGGGGGCACACAATTCAGATCCTAAGACCATTCTTAGCTCATAGACCATATAAAAATAGACCATAGTTTGCTGATCCCTTTAGTAAGGCCCCTGTTTGTTCTAAAATCCTATAATTCTCTATTCTCCATGACTTTATGTAACAAACTGTTTCATGATATTCTTTCATTTAACAAATTTTTATTGAGCATCTATGTGTGCTAGGCCCTGTTTTTTTGTTGTTTTTTTTTTTGCTGCGTGGCTTGCAGGATCTCAGTTCTCCAGCCAGGGATTGAACCCGGGCCACAGCAGTGAAAGCCCAGAATCCTAACCATTAGGCCACCAGGGAACTCCCTAGGCCCTGTTCTAGATTCTGGAACATAGCATTGAAAAACTAATAAAAATCCTTGTTTTCCTGGGTCTGATTGTCAAGTAGGAAATGCAGACCACTGACAAAATAAACACAAGCTATAGCATGTTAGATGGCAACAGGTACTAAGAATAAAAATAATGTGGGACTAGAGGGGTGGAATAGGGAGAGTGGGAGGGAGACGCGAGAGGGAGGAGATATGGGGACATATGTATATGTATAGCTGATTCACTTTGTTATAAAGCAGAAACTAACACACCATTGTAAAGCAATTACACTCCAATAAAGATGTTAAAAAAGTAAATAAGTAATGTGGGAAAGAGAGATGGTGACAAGGTTGAATTTTAATCGGGTAATCATGGAACGGTTGATAGAAAAGGTAACATGTGAGCAGAGACCTGAAGGAGATGAGGGAGGCAGCAGATGGATATCTGGGGATACCACGTTTTGTCAAAAGGAAGAGCAGCGTAAACTCCAAGGTAGAAGTGGGTCTGGTGTGTGCCGGGAAATACCAAGGAGGCAAGTGTGCTTGAGTGTAGTGAGCTAGCCGGGGAAGATGTGGTTAGAGAAGTGAAGGGCTGAGAGCTTAGACAGTGATGGTCTTGCACCCAAAGTCAGAGCCAGTGTCTAGAGGGAGAGGAGGGAGGGCCTAGACTGCACAAATTAAGGAGGTGCTCACTCTCAAGGTCATGGAAGGGCAGGTGGGACCCCGAGAGTGAGTGCCTCCTTAAACTGTGTGCCCTCGGTGCCTCCCTCACCTCACCCTAGTTCCGGCCCTGGAAAGGGCTTTGCCTTTAATTACAAGTGAGTCAGGAAGCCTCTGGAGGGTTTTCAGCAGAGAAGCAGCATGATCAACCTTACAGTTTATCAGGATCACTCTGGCTGCTGTGTTTAGCGCAAGGATAACATAAAGCAGACCAATCGTCAGACTACTGAACTATCGATAATTTCCAGAGTAAAATGGTGAAAGGGTTCTTACCTGTTAACCTGCCGAAAGTTTTGCCACCCCAAACAGCTATCAGGCAAAGGCAGTGGACCTTGGGTCCTTTTCTTTTGGTTCTCACTTAACATTTTTTGGAGGTCACCTACATGCTAGACTAGATGTATGGGAAGTACTGGGATTCCTATGATGAACAAGAAATGGTCACTGCCTCAATCAATTGTTTTTTCCATTCTTTTCTTCATTCCCTCTTTCCTCAAAACATTTTGAAATTTAGGGCTTCCCTAGTGGCGCAGTGGTTGAGAGTCCGCCTGCCGATGCAGGGGACACGGGTTCGTGCCCCGCTCCGGGAAGATCCCACATGTCGCGGAGCGGCTGGGCCCGTGAGCCATGGCCGCTGAGCCTGCGCGTCCGGAGCCTGTGGCTCCGCAACGGGAAAGGCCACAACAGTGAGAGGCCCGCGTACCGCAAAAAAAAAAAGAAACAACAACAACAAAAAAAACGGATAAAAAAAATTTTTTTGAAATTTAAAACAAAAAGAAAAACCTTGCCTCAAAGCTTATCTTCTAGGGAATTCACACATACTTTATTGAGGTTTTCTGGTCCAGGATCTCCATTTCCATTCCATTCAGAGTGGTATATGAATGGTCATGAGCATCAAGGAAGGACTTAGGAAATCAGCCACGATTTATTATGGCTTCTCATGGGAATACTACATCTCCCTTTCAATCATAGGACCAGGAACTTCTAGGTCCAGAAGCTTTGAGATCCTCACACTCAACTCTCTCCTTTTACAGAGGAGGAGACTGAGGCCCAGTGAGATCAACGGGCAGTTACACACCTACTTAGTGGTAGCGTGGGACAGGTCATATTTTTCAAAGTTGGCTGAAACACTGTCTTCCATCCCACACGCTCTTGAATGTGACTTTGACATTCTTCCCACAGAGAGACAGGGGTCTGTATTCCCTCCCCTAGAATCTGGGCATATTAGTTTTCTACTGTTGTTGTAACAAAGTACCACAAACACCTTAATGGCTTAAAACAATACAAATCTATTATCTTACAGTTCTGGAGATCAGAATTCCAAAATGGGTCTTACTAGGCTAAAATCAAGGTGTTGGTGAGGTTGCATTCCTTCTGGAGGCTCCAGGGGGAATTTGTTTCCTTGCCTTTTCCAGCTTCTAGAGGCTTCTGGCATTCCTTGGCTCCTGGCCAGCATCACTCTGTCCTCTGCTTCTGCATCACATTTCCTTCTCGGATTCTGACCCTTCTGCCTCCTTGTTTATAAGGACACTTGTGATTACACTGGGCTCACCCAGATAATCCAGGATAATCTCCCCATCTCAAGGTCCTTAATTTAATCACATCTGCAAAATCCCTTCTGCCAGGTAAGGTAACGTAGTCACAGGTTTGGGGATGAGGACACGGACATCTTTAGGGGGTTATTATTCTGCCTGTCACACTGTGTAAGCTCATGACTGCGGCAGAATTGAGCTATCTGCCTTCCAAGACTAGGCCATGAAAGTAACACTGCTTCCAACTGATTGTCTTGGATCACTTGCTTTTAGAACCCAGTTGCCATTGTTATGCTGTAAGGTGGCCCAAACAAACCCAAGCAGAGAGGCTACATAGAAAGGCCATGTTGTATAGATGTTCTAGCTGGTAGCCAGCTGTGGCCTCAGCTGACCACTACCCATGTGAATGAAGAGACCTCCAGATGATTCCAGTCCCCAGCTGTTGCATTACCCCCAACTTTCAAGTCCTCCCAACTGAGGCCCCAGACATCACAGAGGAAAGATAAGTACCCACACTATGCCCTGTTCAAATTCCTGATCCACAGAAAATGTGAGAAATAATAAATGATTGTTGTTATCTTAAGTCATTAGGATGTGTTATGCAGCCATAGGTAACTCATACAAAGGCAGGTCTTCAGTTTCTCAGTCCCAGCACTTTTTCCATGCCAAGTATTACCTCTCAGTCAAGCAAGCAAACAAGTCAGGAAGAATCGTTTATTGAGCACCTATTAGGAGCAATGCTCTTTGGGAAATTTAAAGGCCTATAGAATTTGCTCTTCATCTTTAGAGAACACTCCCTAATCTGGTAGGAAAGATGTACAGAAAGTATCTGTCAGGAATGGAATTAGGAAGCTGGTGCATTAGTCATGGTAAGAGATGGTGAGATCCTGAACCCTGGGCTGAACACTGAAACAGGAGAGAAACTAGAGACAGGACTTTTCTGAGGGTTAGCTGACAAGAATTTCCAGGTGAGGGATATGCAGGAAGAAGAGGTAAGGAGGATTCTATTGCTTCTAGTCATCAATGCAGATAGAAAATCTAGAGGGAAAGTCAGGTTTGAGGAGACTTTATGGTACATAAATTCAGTATCTGGTCATCAGTGAGGCTATTCCATGTTCTTGAAAGCATTTTCACCATTAAATAATGCTTCCTTCGCAAAGATGGAGCATTTAGAGAACCAACAGGAGTCACCTTAAGAGGTACTACCATCTGTTCAAGGAGCTAGAATTCCTACCATTCATTACCATGAGCATATCTGGTCTTTAGTACCATTTGTCATGCAGGAAAATGCAGTTTTGCATAAACTTAGTGTATATGTTCATCACAGTAAATTATAGAAGGGTAGGTGCAACAGGTGGTGTTGTCACCATTTTGCTACTAAGAAACATTCAGAATGGGGACGTGGCAGAGCCGTTCTCCTTCGCCATGTGTGCTACCTCTGCAACGGAGCTCCTCTGTCTGTCTTGGAAAGAGGCAAGCATTTTCCCTTTCATTCTCTAATGAGTTTCAAAGCATTTTCGTGTGGTTCTCAGAGACAAAGCAAACAAGAATTTGCTACCATTTGCTACTTTCACAATGGGCTAGAAAGTTTGCATCTACATAATTATAAATGTAGTATTTGCTGCTCTATTTGGGAAACTCAGATTATGCCCAAGGAATGCTCTATTTTACCAGTGTCCATGACTACGCAAGCAATCCCTCAGTGATCTGACCAGCAGAAACTCTTCTAGGAATTCACTTCAGCCATAAACAGATGATTTCTACTTTTATTTTGTTCTTTGTGTGGGCAGAAGTGCTGTGCTATATGACTCTACTGGAGGTTGGAACAACTACACATGAAATATATTCAATTGGTTGAGAAGGAATTGAAAAACTTCAACTTTGTGGTCTTGGATGGGAAATACAGAAAAAAATAGGTATAACAATGCTCCAATTTAGTTGTACTAAATAACATTTTTCCTGATTATGAAACTAATACAATTTCATTTTAAACATTTTAGGAAGCGTGTGAAAGGCGCTAAGAAAAAACAAAATTCCCTTCTGAACTTTTTACCCACAGATAACTACTGTCATTAGTTTGCCAAAAATGCTTTTGGACTCTTTTTTCTGCAAATATCCACTTAAAAACTTTTTTAAAAATGGAATTATGCTTGCTCTTACTGATTTGCAAACTGATTTTAAAAACCTAGTCCTTTTACTTAATATATCATGAATATCTTCATATGTCAGATTTTATTCTTGAAGCCAATGTGAGATGTTTTCTGTAGGGTGAATATATTTATTACATGAACATTTTATAACATATTAACTTCATCTGTGATACATTCATCTTCTCCTTGTGTTTATTAATTCAACAAATATTTATTGCAGACCTACTGTAATATAAATAAAATACGGTCACCAGCACTGAGGATACAAAGGAAAATAAAACAGATGAAATCATTGCCACCTTGGAGCATATATTGAAGAAGGGAAGGCAAGTGACAGTCAAATAGACAAACGTAATACAATATTAGATGGTGTTAGAATAGTATTTCTCCTATTGTTTAAGAAAAATGGAAAGAATTACAAAAGTTTTGCATACAGAATTTGATTGGTCCAGATTTGTATATTTACCACAAAATATAATTTAATAAAAAGCAGCAGTTTACAATCCTCATCTGTGGTTTGGATTTGAGTGTGTTGTAACTGTACCAGCAGCTTTGGGGAATCATGGGTGTTTCAGTTATTCAGTACTTCCTAATAACCCCAAAACAGAGTGGCTTAAAATAACAATCTATTGTGAATTCCTTGGCAGTCCAGTGGTTAGGACTGCACACTTCCACCGCAGGGGGCACAGGTTCGATCCCTGGTTGGGGACTAAGATGCTGCAAGCTGCAAGGTGTGGCCAGAAAAAAAGGGGGGGGCTTCCCTGGTGGCGCAGTGGTTGAGAGTCCGCCTGCCGATGCAGGGGACACGGGTTCGTGCCCCGGTCCGGGAAGATCCCACATGCCGCGGAGCGGCTGGGCCCGTGAGCCGTGGCCGCTGAGCCTGCGCGTCCGGAGCCTGTTGCTCCGCAAACGGGAGAGGCCACAACAGCGAGAGGCCCGCGTACCGCAAAAAAAAAAAAAAAAAAAAAAAAAAAAGGAAAAAAGGATTAACAATTTATTGTCATCTCTTATAGTTCTGTAAGTTGACTGGGCTCTTGCTTGGGTTTTGTGCAATTGCAGTCAGATGGTGGATGGGGCTACAGATATCTGGAGACTAGCTGGGCCGGATGTCCGAGATGGCTTCATATCTGGCACCTCATCTAGATGGTTGGAATTGCTGGGGGGTGGCCAGGGTTTTTCTGTCTCCATGCAGCCTCTCAACATGGATAGCTTGGCTTTTATTACAGCATGATGGTCTCACAGTAGCTGAACTTTTTACATAGCAGCTGGCTTCCCCCAGAGCACGCTTTCAAAAGAACCCAAGGCAGAGGCTATTAGGCTTATTATGACCTAGTCTTAGAAATCGTAAATGTCACTTCTACCATACTCTACCCGTTATATAAAGGCTGCCTAGGTTTAATGAGGGAGGGGTCTACACAAAAGTATGAATACCAAGAGGCATGGCTCATTGCAGGACCATCTTTGGAGACTAGCTACGAAGATGAGGAAAGCAGCTTAAACAAAACAAAATTGTGTTATACTATGGAAATACTAAAGGTTACTCCACAGAGCTCAGCACACACCAAATGAAGATACTTCCCCCAAATAATTTCAAACCCACAAGCCTACTAATTCTCTGGGTCAGTTAATGCTGGCAGTGGACAGAAATGCAGACAGAGCCATTGTTCTGTTCTAAAAGTGTGACTTTCTGAAGCATGGAGTCAGTAAACCTAGGAGTCCCTTTTGGGGGAGAAACAGGACTCCGACTATTGGGAGCCAGAAAGTAGTATTCATTTCTTTTCTCCAGAAGGACCAAAGCATATCTGAGTGTCCAATTCCCTATGCTCAGTATACCAGGTAAGCTATCCTTGGGCTACTCTATCACATAGGCTAGTGGCAGCCCTGGCTAAGCTACCAAATACTTGGTTTGGATCTGGTGATAGGCCAGTCTCTGTTGTAAGTGTACTTATTCATTTTGTTTTCATGAGAACCTGTGAAGGGCTTCCCTGGTGGCGCAGTGGTTGAGAATCCGCCTGCCAATGCAGGGGACACGGGTTCGAACCCTGGTCCGGGAAGATCCCACATGCCGCAGAGCAACTAAGCCCATGCACCACAACTACTGAGCCTGTGCTCTAGAGCCCGCGAGCCACAACTGCTGAAGTCCGCGTGCCTAGAGCCTGTTCTCTGCAACAAGAGAAGCCACCGCAATGAGAAACCCGCGCACCGCAACGAAGAGTAGCCCCCGCTCGCCAAAACTAGAGAAAGCCCGTGCGCAGCAACGAAGACCCAACACAGCCAAAAATAAATATAATTAATTAATTAATTATTTTTAAAAAAAGAACCTATGAAGCAGCTTTTGCCCCTGTTTTACATATGAGGAAACTGAGGCACAAAAACTTTCAACAATTTGCCCCAGGTCACACCGGGATTCACACTCAGGAAGTCTAACTCCAGAGCCCATCCTCTTAATCACTGTACTGCATGGCCTTGAGCAAGTCACTTGACTTCTCTGGGTTGCAGTTTTTTCACATGTAAAGCAGAACTAACACCCCTTCCGTTACAGGCTTGCACTATGAAATGAGTGTCTCCCCAGCTTTGCCACTTAGAAGCTATGTAATCCTGGGCAAATTGCCTAATCTTTCTGGGACTTGGTTTCCTTATTTAATAAATGAATATGTTGTTATGCATGTCCAAGGGACAAGGCATATAAATGCACTGTCTGGCATAAGGGTTTTAATAAATGGTTGCTAATTGGTATTAATATGATTATCGCTTATATTGGCACCCAATTTCAAAGTTCTTAATTTTAACCTAATACCCTCATAAGACTCCTGCTAAAAGTGCTGTTATTTTGTCTGATTTTTACTGTTCCCTTACTTTCCCACCAAGGAAACAGCTGCACATTTGGGCAAAGGGACATAAAAAGCATTGGTAGATAGTCACATTGCCACCACAGATGTCCTTGCTTTGGCTGAGGACAGAGGACAGCAGCCAATATTCATCGAGGACTGCAGATGTCCTCCTTTAACTTGGATCAGAGGGGCCATTATAGACACAATGTGGGTATTGCAAACTTTTCCATTCAGAATGGAATATTGCAGAATATGCATGCATTCATCCAACACTTATTGAATACCTACTCTGTGCTGAGTTGCCTTGGAAATACAAAGATGAATGGGACATGCTCCCTGTTCTCTCGGGCTTCAAAATATAGTCAGGGAGATGAAATACATATAATTAATCAGAGTACAGTGTGAGGATTCTAGGTACAACAGAAATAAAAACAGTGGTTGATCTCAGAAGGAGAAATTTTATCAGAGAGGTTTGGAGGGAGACCAGGAAGACATCTTGGAGGAAGTGGTATTTTATCAGGACTTAAACAAAATGAAAAGCCTTCAATTAACAGAGAGGGGGCAGGACAAAGATCATTCAAGGCAGAGGAAATGATGTGAAGGCAGATGTGGAGTAAGGTAAGCGAGCCACCTAATTAGAGCAGGTGCGTGCGGCAGGTACGACTGCTTGGCCGGCCCACCTCCATCCACAATCCTGCCTCTCCCAGTCACCTTCCACCATGTGAACCCTTCTGATCATTGAGTCATAAGCAGAAGATTGCTAGGAAAATTATTCACTTTACCCATAAAAACAGGACAGGCTCAATTAACATGCACCTTCCTTCAACTTTTGCCCTTTGCTGTCTGTTCTTTCTCCTACTTGGAATGTAGGTGAGATGCCTGGAACTGCATCCTGAGGTTATGAGGTAATAAGCAAAAGGTCAAAGCCATATGATTGTTACGATGGAACAGAGAAACAGAAGGAGCTTGGGTCCATCATTGAGTACTTGCACTAGCCCTGGACTGCAGACATTAATTTCTTATGTGAGAAAAATAGCTCTCTATTTGTTAAAGCCAGTGTACATTGAATGTACTTTCCAACCAGACTGTGATCCCCCCACCCAATTCTTTCATATTTAAAAATTGAATAGCCATCACTCTATAGTAGGAGAGTAGCAATAGTGAAGGAAGATGAGGCATGTGAGAAGCATTTCACAGGAAGAATTTAAAGGTCTTGGCAACCATTTAGATGTTAGTACCAAGGACCAGGATGAATGAAGGGTGACTCCAAAATAAGGCCGATATTGCTGGAAATTTCAGGAGAGAAGTGCGCAGAAGGAACAGATTCGAGGGCAGAGTGGTGGGAGGTGATGGGTTCCTCAGGCTGTTGACTGCTGGGAATGGACACTTTAAGAACTGTGCACATAAAAGTGGGACTGTGATTGGAACCTGTGCCCATGAGGGTCTTCCTGGGTGAACTCTACTCCAACCTACTCCCCACCTATGATGGTTAATTTTATGTGTCAACTTGACGGGGTCACAAGGTGCCCAGACATTTGGTCAAACATTACTCTTAGTTTATCTGTGAGGGTGTTTCTGGATGAGAAAACTTTTGAATTGCTAGAATGAGTAAAGCAGATTGCCCTCCTCAATGTGGGTGGGCCCCATCTAATCAGTCAAGGCCTGAGTAGAACAAAAAGGCTGATCCTCCTGAGAGTAAGAGGCAATTCCTCTTGCCTGAATGTCTTTGAGCTGGACTACCAGTTTTTTTCCCTGCCTTCGGACTCAAACTGAAGTATTGGTTCTTCCTGAGTCTCGAGCCTCCTGATATTCAGACTGAACTACACCATGGGCCCTCCTGGGTCTCCAGTTTTCTGACTGCAGATCTTGGGACTTGTAGCTTCCATAATAGTGTGAGCCATAATTCCTTATAACAAATTCCTTTTTATACATGGTTCTGTTTCTCTAGAGAACCCTGACTAATACACTTCTCCATCTTTACTTGCTCCAAGGCCAACACCCCCCCCCCACACCAACTTTGTCCAGCTGGCCCCTAGTTGGGTTTCTCTATCTCCAGCTTTGGCATCTCTGTCTACTGACTCTTTGCCCATGGCTTGTCCTGCTCCCCTTCCGTGGCCCCCCAGACTGCCTCTCAGTCAATCTGTCCCTCCCAGGTTGACCTCCTGGTATTGCAGCTTAGCTTGGGGGCTATAAAGATCAGTAAGACACTCTTGAGGACCTCAGAATTTATTTTACAAACATTTACTGAGTGTCTACTACTTCCCAGGCTGTGGGTAAATGAATACAAATACAATATGATTAAGTTGAAGCCCTCATGACATTTGATAAAAGCGAGAGACAGATAAACTAACGATGACAAAGACGCAGGGCACGCTGGAAGGCATGCTTCCAGGACTAAGTGGGGAGTTGGAGGGACATCTGGGAAGGCTTCACAGTGGAGAGGACCCATCTGAGTGCCAAGTGGGTGATGGCATCCCAGACAATGGAGACAGCATGTGACCAAGGTGTCACCACACCTAATGCATTCTGCCATCATGCTGCTATGGCTGTAGTCAGGGAGGAGTGTGTGTAATTAAGTGGATGAATGAAGTTCAAGATGTAATCTACAATTTACTTGCACAATTTACTTAACCTCTCTGAGCCTTCCTTTTCTTTTTTTCTTAATTAATTTATTTATTTTTATTTATTTTTGGCTGCATGGGGTCTTCGTTGCTACGTGTGGGCTTTCCCTAGTTGTGGCAAGCAGGGGCTACTCTTTGTTGCGGTGCGTGGGCTTCTCATTGCAGTGGCTTTTCTTGTTGCAGAGCACAGGCTCTAGGCACGCGGGCTTCCATAGTTGCGGCACGTGAGCTCAGTAGTTGTGGCACGCAGGCTCTAGAGCGCAGGCTCAGTTGTGGCGCACGGGCTTAGTTGCTCCGCGCCATGTGGGATCTTCCCAGACCAGGGCTCAAACCTGTGTCCCCTGCATTGGCAGGCAGATTCTTAACCACTGTGCCACCAGGGAAGGCCCGAGCCTTCCTTTTCTTCTCTAAAAAATGGAGACTATCTCATGGGATCATTTCGAGGATTAAATGAGATAATGAATGTAAAGTGCTTAACACAATGCTAGACACAGTAAGTGCTCAATAGCTCTTGTTATCTACTAGGTCACAGGCTAAAAGTAGATTGGCGTTTTACAAAGACGGCAGTGCTGTGCGAGAGCAGATTGTATGAGACAGGAAGGCCAGACAGGGCCAATTGCAACGGTCTAGGACAGAGACAGTGTAGTCCAGAGTGAACAGTGGTGGTGGGCTGGAGGGAGATGAACGCATAAATCTTCAGTTAGTCTAAACGGCATATCTTAAAAAAAAAAGAAGAAAAACTGTCATATTAAGCTGGCATAGTAATTTGTAATTTAAATGCTGTGAAAACACAGCAGCAAAGAGGCTAGGAAAATGCTTAAGTAGTTTATGAAATTAGTTGTGAAGATGTTGGCGTCTCCCTTAATTCTGGAGGGTTGTGAAGCTTCACTGAATGCACTTTTCCATTGGATTCTATGGTGTGGCCACTGTTCAAGGAGGCTGGGTGTCCAATCACACATAAGTATTTATTGAGTATGTGCAAAGCATTATTAAAATTGTCATAATCTTTAGTACAGTATCCAAATTTGTTCAAAAAGATTGTTCTTGTGCTAAAGAACTCTGGAAAAAAGCCAAAATGATTATAATTTTTAAATGTGAAGACGTAAGAGCAACTAAATTTACAGATGACTCTGTAAATTCAACCACAGATTCTTTAAAAATGGCACAGTACCCAAAATAAAACAAAAACTCGAATTTTTCTCACAGAATTTGTACAGGTCCACAAACCACCCAATATGGTTTTGTAGTGCTCTGCTGAGATGTTTTGGCAGGAG
The DNA here is from genome assembly GCF_059928025.1 of Delphinapterus leucas. NCBI lineage: Eukaryota > Metazoa > Chordata > Mammalia > Artiodactyla > Monodontidae > Delphinapterus > Delphinapterus leucas. The sequence continues at coordinate 135,036,662 of NC_143130.1, forward strand.
AAACAAAGACAAACTCTAGAGCTGTCTATTTACTTCAGGATGGTTTATTCTCATGAACATACACAAATTCAAATGTTTACCAGGGCTTTGCAGAATTAATCTGACGTTGAGTGGTACGTTAAATAAAACCACTGTATAAGCCATGATTACCTTTTATTCAGAACTTACCATGTGTCACATATCATTAAGCTTTACAATTACCCTGAAATATTGGCATTCTCATCCCCATTTAACAGAAGAAAAGACTGAGCGCTCAGAGATTAGGGTTGAGTGGAAAAATGGGGATTAAACCTCCGGTTTGTTGACTCTTGAGCTGAAGTTCTATCCATTTTCACTGGTAGCTTCTTAATCTGTTGGTTGATCTGACTCTTGAAATAGACATATAGTTTCATTTGCTCTTTGGCAAAGAAAGTTTTTCCTAACCTTTTCCCTTCTGGATTATAAAAAAATAAGCACTCATTGCAGAAAATTTGGAGAAAATAGGAACATATAAGGAAGCGTTATATCTATAATTTTGAGAATCATTCCTATGTTAGGTTGCCAAGCTGAAACTTCACTGCCCTCGTTTAAAAGGCAATGCCTTTTCTTATAAGTTGACTTAAAAGGGAATGCAGTGGTGGAGTCTTTGTCAATTTTCAGGTATATAGAATGAATAAATAAATGCTGTGGTAAGGAGAGGGTTTCCTTTTTTCTAAATGAGGATGAGAGGTGGAGGAGACAGAAACAGACTCTTGTACATGGCAAGATGGATGTCCTTCTAAAGTCATTGGAGTACAGGCTCACACATTTTAAGGACTCTTGTGTGTGTTACATTCAAGTTTCCACAGGTAGATCCCAATTCACTGCCACAGCTTTCTACCAGTGATTAGGGAGAGTCTGTATATTAGTTTTGTTTCGTTTTGTTTTTTTTTTTTGCGGTACGCAGGCCTCTCACTGTTGTGGCCTCTCCCGTTGCGGAGCACAGGCTCCGGACACGCAGGCTCAGCAGCCAAGGCTCACGGGCCCAGCCGCTCCGCGGCATGTGGGATCTTCCCGGACCGGGGCACGAACCCATGTCCCCTGCATCGGCAGGTGGACTCTCAACCACTGTGCCACCAGGGAAGCCCTGTATATTAGTTTTAAGCCAAGGACCCAACAATTTTCATCTTGTTTCAATGTAAAAGAGGGGAGAGAAAGCCAGGCAGGATATGAAAAGCACAGAAAGAGCAGTTGCCAAGAATGCCCAGTGCCCTAGTACACCCCGTACTGATTGTACGTACTGATGCTATTTAATTCTGAGATCAACCATCAGCAGGAGTAGATAGTCACTCTTCCCTCTTTCATCAAGGATCTCATAACATTTACCTTCACTCTAAGATTATGAGGCAATTCTGCCCTGTTCTCCCACTCTACATCAAGGGTTGCAAACTTCTGGCATATTTTGTTTGGCTTAAATAGTATCTTGAAACATCGGCACCAACATTTTAAAGCTGGGAAATTTCACAAGAAGTCTTTAGTTTTTCACTTCTCTTCTCAAATCAGCAGATCTGGTAACACTGGGGCTGAATTCTTCCACGGCAATAAGCAGCTGGAGCAGTGGCCCCCTTAAGGCCGGGCGGCCACAGCTCCTCTGCTCCCTGTGACGCTGAGGCTTGCAGGTCAGCCTCTGCTTCTCCTTGCTTTAACACTGCTGTGTTTCTTACAGTAGAGAAACATTTTTTTCTGTGCTTATAGCTTTACCTGAGGTGAGGGAATTAAAAAAAAGTCAAGAGTACGTTCCTAGAAAAATCCAGCCTGCTTCACGCATTAGATGTCTGCGTGATTCCTTATATGCTTCTGTGTTTGCTGCTTTAAGTAGGCTCCATCCTTTTCATAGGTTCAAACTGCAAGACTAGTCCTGGGTTCTAACTTCCACTCTGCCCAAACTGGTGCTGTGACCTTGAACAAGTCACTTCGCAGTCGACCTTAATTCCCTCCTCTGTAAAGTGAGGCTGTTGGTCTCATCCTTTCAGCACTGACATTCTGTGTCTCCTCCCTCTGGGCTCTTTTTCATAAACGTTCCCAGGGTTAGACAGGCAGTTCAGTTCAAGCAGGTGACCCTGACTGAGGAAGGAGAAAGGGCAGCAGAAGCATGGAAAATGAGAAGAGGGGAAAAAGCAACCCAAGGAGAAACTCAACGAAGAGATGAGCAGAGGGATGGGAAGGGAAAAGAGGTTCAAAACTTTCTCATTTAAAACACCCAAGAATGAAATAACATGATTGGAATATTTTTATACTTTAAACAAAATTATATTGTTTTAAAAGTAATAAATATTAATTGTAGAAATTTGGAAAATTCTAAAAACTAAATAAAGTTAGAAAAAAAAATCAACTATAATTGTACCACTTAAGGTCAAGAGCTGTTTAACTCTGGGTATATGATCTTTCTAACTTTTAAAAAAATTCTTTTTATAGTTGATATTATATAAAAACCTCATTTAATTTGAAAACAAAAAATCATGAAGTAAAATACTCAGAATTGTCTTATTAAAGTTAAAGCTAGATATACTGGTACACTTTTGTTTAATTTAGTTACTTGTTTTAATAGGCAGCACTTGGAGCAAAATGCAAAACAAAAACAAAAAAGCTGAATGAAATTTTCATTTTCCATTACCTTTTCAATTTACTAGTGTAGTTTAAGGGCTTTGACATCATTACTCTGACATATAGGCTTTATTATAAAAGGGCTTAAAAAGACCAATTTGCAAAGTCTTAATAAAGGAATAACTTTCTGCATTCTGACTTTTAGGTCTTAAGAGCGTTTTCCTGCAATCTTTTTTTTTCCTTTTTTTTAAAAGAGGGCTTTCCTTTGGCAGGGCTTGGGGTGTCATTTTAGAGGTCAATTGTGTCTATTATTTCATTTCAATCAAGAGCTATAAACTGTTGGTGACAAAATCCTCTTAAAATTGATTCTGCCAGTTTTGGGGACACAGCCTAGAGACGGCTACAATTCAGTTTTAGATGACCTCTTTTTGACGCACAAAGGAAAGGTAAGAAGTTGTGATTTAAAATGCTTGTAAAGGTGAAAGAATAACCTCATTGCTCAGAGAAGCTGGGAAAGAGCCTATCTCTAACTTTTCTTGCCATTAAGTATACTCAGAGAATGAATGCCCCTGATACAAATCCCAGAGGAGGAGAGGCTGCCCCTGCCCAAGCAAGGGTACTTGTTTGCAGGTCATCTTACCTGATTCGCAGAAGATCTCCAATCTTATCAGAATTGAACTACCTGGCTTATTCTATTTCTGCTTTGCTGCTACCCAAGCTGGGCTTTTCCCTTTTTCCCTTCTTTCTTTCTTTTCTTTCTTTCTTTCTTTCTTTCTTTCTTTCTTTCTTTCTTTCTTTCTTTCTTTCTTTCTTTCTTTCTTTCTTTCTTTCCTTCCTTCCTTCCTTCCTTCCTTTCTTCTTTCTTTCTTTTCTTTCTTTCTTTCTTTCTTTCTTTCTTTCTTTCTTTCTTTCTTTCTTTCTCTTTCTCTCTCTCCCTCTCTCTCTCTCTCTCTCTCTCTCTCTCTCTCTCCCCCCCCTTGCTCTCGCTCTCGCTCTCTCGCTCTTTCTTTCTTTTTTTTTTTTTTTTTTAAATTGAGAATGTCTAAAGCCTGGGGCAAGCTTCTGGGTGTTCTCAAGACTTAAATGCCACTGCTTAAAGAGTTAAAGATCTCCCTGGCTGCCAGTAAAAGGATGATAAGGTAATCACTCATCCATGGGAGATGCTCCCCTTGTCCTTAACCAAAACAAGGTCTGAGAAACATGGAATGTATTCAACAGTTTAGGGAAACTCTACTGTGCAAAGCCAAAGATTACTATTAGATTTTTAAAGTTGGAGAAGGTTCTCATTGTAATAATTTATCTTAAAGAACAAGGGTTTATTTTTCATTTATCAAGAGCTTAACATTTCCTTCTTAGGAAAAAAAAATGTTTTGAGGGATACACTATACCCAGGAAAACACTCACTGACCAACATATTTTTGTTTATCAGTTCAAGCTAAAAAACTCCTCTTAGAAATAAATAAATAATGTTTCTAGTGTGAGGGGAATCCCATCGGAACTGGCTGTCCCCAGAGTGGAGGATTTAGCCTCATTTGCATCCCCAGTAATTGCTTTAGCCCTAGGCAAGGGGAAAGTTGCCCCTGAGAGGTGTTTGAAATAAAAGTAAAAAGGATCTCCACAGTATCCACTCTGCTGCCAAGAGGAATTCCAGTCTATACCTCAGTGGAAGCCACTTGAGGCTTAGTATTTGGAAACTCAGAGTAGAGAGCACTGGAGAAAAAGTGATTCAATTGAGTTTACTGAGGGTCACTTTTAAATTTTACTTTAGTCACACTTAATAGAAAAACAAGAAAAAGAGGAGGAGGAGGGGAAGTAGAGGAAGGAATACCCTTTTCAGTAAATGCGGTCAGAAAGTAAGATACACTCAAAATATTTGCATCCTAATGAAAAATTTAGCTCTTAAAAAGTCCTAAATTCTACTCTTCTACCAAAGTCCCAAATTATAAGCAGGTTGACTCACGGTTTGGATGATGGACTTTTGGTAGAACACGTTCTCTAAATAAAAGATGGTTACTTTATGCAGAATTCTCTTTCAGAATTAGGCACGCTGAATCCCTTTTGATTTTGTGGTGTTTACTCAAATTTTAAATGAAAAACATTTCTAATGAAACTTACTATAGGTGATTGAAATGTTGGTGGGAGGCAAAAAGCCCTGTGCACAAACATTTGAAAATGAAACACTCCAGCACATAATCCCTTCCTCCGCAGTGCAAGATTTTCAAATAAGTGGAAAAAAAAAAAATGCACGTGAGACCGTGCCTAGGAGAAGAAGGTATGTGCATAAGAATCCCTCCCTGCAAAGTGCTGACATTTGACACCACTTTGAACCCTGCATGCAGCTGGTGTTGGGCTCCAAATTCTCTCCCACCTTGTTCTTAGTCTCTCATTCATCCCTCTGGCCAAGTACCCCAGTGCCTTAAGGGCCTCTCCCACCGCAGAGATTATAAACAGGGCAGAAGCTAAATTGGTATCTTTGCCAGGGTTCGATCCATGGCCAATAGCAGCCATTGGAAGCCAGTTCGTCAATGACTTCCAGAGAGGCCCCTTGCTGAGCGGGTGGGGATTCTCTGTTGGTGTATAACCAGCTTCTATGAGTTCGTAAATAGCCGTAATTAATTAAATCCCAGCCGCAGTGCTGGGGAGAGTTCCTTGCAAGAGGGAACAGCACTAAAGATGTTGTTGTGGCTTCTGTGGTGCGGTAGCTATGGAAGCATTAGGGTGTGGTGAGAGATTAGGCTGCCGCCAAGCCATTGTACGTTGCCAGATAGAATTATCCTTTGATGTACACTGGGGTCTAAATTGTTTTCTTTCTTTCCTTTGATACATTTAAAATTAAGATTTCATGTTAATCTCCAATTAATTCCAAGATCAAGCTTTTATTTTAGCTCTTTGAATGAGTAATGTTGGAATGCTTTTAGGGAAGTGAAGCCAGAATAGAGTATTTTCCAATTACATTACCTTGCGGGCATTGTTATTAGGCACTGCTGTATTAAGTGTGGGATTTTAAATTCAAATGTCATGATTTTAAATCAGAAATCATTTTAAGTCAGAAATGGAGCACTCAGGACAATAGTGCTCCACATTTAAATGGCTGAACGAAAAAAAAAAAAAAAGAGGAAATCTAGAAACTATCAAAGATGAAAGTTCAACTTCTCAAGAAAATAGAGAATCATGAGTTGTGAAATTTAAAACAATTGAATATTAAGTGTGAAAACTCAGTGTAGAATAGGTAAGATGTCCACCAGCTGGGAAGTGTGAAGACGGAACGAAAAGAAGGAAACCTGTAGTTGACCAGAAATTTTTCTCAACGGCAATTTGCAGAGAAAATCCACCTCCACTTACATAGGGTTTCTTACAGACCCTGACAGAGGGTCAAAGGACAGCTGACCTGGACTGGACCCAGGCATAACTGTGAGGGTAGCTGGGATTAATGAGTCACCTTATTAGACCTTCCAGCAATCTCATCCCAGGTGTTTGCATCTGAGCCCAGAAGGAGGGCAATTCTTTATAGTAAGGAAATAAAGCTCTCTTTGGACAGATTTTGGGGTAAACACAAATGATGCCTGAGATCTGGCAAGCATTTGTCACAAATTTGTAGGACAGTCATAATTTAAAAATACTCTTTTTATCTTCATAAATACAGGAACACTTGTCAGACCATGAGTCTGAGACACTGTTTGGGGAAGAGGTGGGAGGTGTCACCATTCCCTATGAAAACAATCTTCTAATAGTCCTTCTCCTCTATCTCAAGAGTGAACTTGCATTTTTTAGTCATCATTTTCTGTTTACTGTCATTTGTCCTGAAAGTTGGGTGAAAGCAGGTGATTTTCTCTTCTCTCTACCACTCCTCATTAGGGGCCTGAGTCCCATGTGATAACACCTTGGAGGGTGCTTTACCGTTATCAGTGGGTAGGACCAGTGGAGTGGGCTGCGGGCACTTATCTGCATCAGTTCTGAGGGGGTCTGCACCTATATTACTGGTTGCTAAATTTTATTTTTTTATAAACATTTTCTTTCTTTTTTTTTATTGGGGTATAGCTGTTTTACAATGTTGTGTTAGTTTCTACTATACAGCGAAGTGAAGTAGAATTCCCTGTGCTATACAGCAGGTTCTCATTAGTTATCTATTTTATACATATTAGTGTATATATGTCAATTCCAATCTCCCAATTCATCCCACCCCCACCCCCCTTTCCCCCCTTGGTGTCCATACGTTTGTTCTGGTTGCTAACTATTTTTAATATCACCTGATACAAAGACTTCATTTTATGAGACTCCTGGTCACCCAGTGAGGGCAGCTGTGGTTCAGTGCAACACTTTGGGTTTGGCACCATCAAAAGATTCTAGTTTGAGTGCTGGCCCTGCTAAAATAAAATGAGATACTAGGTGTGAACAACTAGAGCAAGAAAGTAGGCTTCTGTTCATTTCAGGTATAAATGTGTATGATGACACATTCTTAAATGCAGGTCATCTTATGATGTAAACATGGGAAGGGGATCACACTGGAACATCCCAGATAAGGGCAACCAGGCTACAACTGGACTTTTCGAATTTCCAAAGCCACTGAGGTCTCACTGGCCTCATTGATTCAATGCTAAAACGTATGGTAGACTTATCAGGTCTTGAAAGTATCCACAAGTCTTCAGAAAATCATTACTCAATGTGTGATTCATTATGGGGGGCCTCTTATTGATTTGTCTGCCAAATGCAGATTCTTAGATTCTGCCCTAGACCTGCTGAGCCAGAATTTCTGAAGGCATGGGGCCCAGGAATTTTCATTTGAAACACTCCACAGGAGATTTTGACAGATGAATGGAAAAGTAAGAACCACTAGTTTAGGGGCCAGATACTGAGAACCACTCAGCACTGGTGATGGTGTATACAAAACAGAAGCCAGTTTCTGCATACACACACTAATGGTCGCAGCTCAAGTGCTCTACCAATGCAGTTTCTGAAACAATTACTAGTAAAGTAAGTGTGTGTATTTGAGAGAGTTGTGTGTAGCTCACTGTGGGTAGCAGTGAGCATGTATGTGCAAGCCCATGTGTTTGTTTACACAGCAGGACAAACACGACGTTTAGGCCAGTCCCTCCGGATTCATGGCAATCCCACTAACTGCATCTGGTTTTCATGACTTTGCTCAGGCTTCCACAGAACAAAGCTAGACATACTCTTGTCAGATTTGACCACTATGAATTTAGTGAGCTTCTGACCAGGCAGTCACAGTAGAGTCTGTTGAAAAGTTTCTTTAGCTCACATGAATTTGCACAAGTAAAGCTGTACTAGCTGCAGCTTTATGAAGAGCTTCTCAGGGATCTCAGAGCTTGAATAGAGACTAAAACTGGACGCCCGGTCCATATTTTGAAAAGGTTTATTTGTGCCTACCTGACCTCAACAGGCTCACATGTGCTTTTGTTACCTTTCAACCACAGGTACTTGTGTGGGTGTGGAATGCCTTTCATGAAAATATTAATACTTCTGAGTGAGACAGTCCGGTTTCTGCATGACAAATGGTAGCAAACTCTGTTTTCTTCTAGCTCACTCTCTTTTCTCCTGGGTAGGCCCAGTCTTTGCATTTCAACTCAGTTCAGTTCAATTTAACAAACATTTATTCAGTACCAGCTAAGTTCCAGGTACTCTCCTAGGTGCTATTTGTGTTTGCAGGCTAGGGTGGGGTAGGGGAGGAGACAGATGAGCCAGACCACATTGCTGCCCTCAGAGTTCTAACCAAGCACAGACCATGAGACAGCTACACAACTGACTATACTCTACTCAAAATGTAATGAAGGATAAGCCAGTAGTTTACCCAAAGTTTAGAGAGAGAGAAGGGTTATTCTCTTAGGGAGTTCAGGAAAGTGCCCTTGATCAGGGTCTCAAAGGAGGGTAAACATTTTGAACCTCATATACTTGGGTCTTTTTTTTTTTTTTTTAATTTATTTTTTTTACATCTTTACTGGAGTATAATTGCTTTACAATGGTGTGTTAGTTTCCACTTTACTACACTTGGGTCTTGAACTATCCCATATATGTTTTAAAGTTTGTGATAGTGCTGGACACGTCTAAAGTGAGTTTTTCCTTCTTGCTGCTGGTGTGCTGTCCCAGGGGCCCACTGGGGAAGAGTCAAATGAGAAGGCTCACCAAAGATGGCATGGCTAATGAATCTTTAAACCTAGACCTACCTTAATGAAGATATTATAAATGAATGTCAAAATGGTTCTGCTTAAATATGACGACTGGCCCAACTCCTGCTATTCCCTTCTTGGGCATCCTTAATAATCTAGATTTCTGCCCTAGAAAAGCAAAAACTTCTTAATCAAATGCTGTCAGACCTTTGTGTTTTTAGACACTCAGAAGTGCACAGTCGACAGCCAGGTAGGGAGCATCCACGGTGGGAAGCGGCACATTCGTGGGCATTGAGAGTCTCAGCAATCAGACAAAATAGGAGTCAACAGACAAAAAAGGAATCAGCTTTGCCTCTTGCCAGCTCTGTGCCTGTTTAATCTCTCTGCACCTCAGTTTATACCTCTGAGAAGTGGACATAATATCTCCCTGGCAGGCTTTTTTGTGAGGGTGGAATAAAGTAATGTTTGTAAAATGTTTAGCATAGTACCTGCCATATGATAAGGAGACCATAGTTACAATTTTTGGATTTGATTATAATGGGGAAATCAAAGTATGGGATACTTTGAGGGTCAAAGGGGAGGAATCAAAAGCAAAGAGCTGAGAACTTGGTTCTCTGTTGCAAACTGTGCCATTTCCTTTGACTTTGTTTCCTCATTTGGCCCAGAGAGGTTATTGCATTTATTAAAGCAGAACATTTAGGGGAAGAAAAACTGGGCATTAGTGCTGAGAACAATACCACAGAGGCCCCAAATGTTCTCCAGGCACTGTTCTCCCACCCCACTGCCCAACCCTCACCCACAAATCCACACTTGCTTTAAGCCTGTGAGCCACAACTACTGAGCCTGCATGCTGCAGCTATTGAAGCCCGCATGCCTAGAGCCCATGCTCCGCAACAAGAGAAGCCACCGCAATGAGAAGCCCGCACGCTGCAACGAACAGTAGCCTCTGCTCACCGCAACTAGAGAAAGGCTGCACACAGCAGTGAAGATCCAACGCAGCCAAAACTAAAATAAATAAATTTATATTAAAAAACAAAAACAAAAAAACCCACTATGGGCTCCGTAGTTGTGGCTTACGGGCTCTAGAGCGCAGGCTCAGTAGTTGTGGCACAGGGGTTTAGTTGCTCCGTGGCATGTGGGATCTTCCCAGACCAGGGATCAAACCCATTTCCCCTGCACTGGCAGGCAGATTTTTAACCACTGAGCCACCAGGGAAGCCCACATGTCATGGTCTGTCCTTCTCTGAGGGGCCTGAGGGGCTGGCTCCTGCTTCTGTTTCACTGGTGGGCCATTCTCTTAGACCACACCCAGTCCCGGCTTCACACAGATGTGCTTCCTATTCCTTGTGACTTTCTCTTTGACCTATAGATTATGTAGAACCCTGTAGTTTAACTTCCAAACATTTGGGAATTTTTCAGGTATCCTTCTGTTGTTAATTTCTGTTTAATTCTATTATGGTCTGAGAAGATATTTTGTGTGATTTTGATTCTTTCAGCTTTCTTAAGGTTTGCTTTATGACTCAGGATACGGTCTATGTTGGTGAATGTTCCATGTGCACTTGAGAAGAATTATGTATTCCACTGCTGTTGGATGCAGTGGTCTATGAAAGTCAACAAGGTCAAGTTGCTGGACAGTGCTATTTAGGTCATCTAAATCCTTATTTATTTTCTGCTATATATTTTATCAATTACTGATAGAGGGGTGCTGAAGTCTCCAATTATAATTGTATATTTGTCTATTTATGTAGTCAATTTTTGCCTCATGAATTTTGAAGCTCTACTATTAGATGCATACACATTTAGGATTCTTATGTCTTCCTGGAAAATTGACTCCTTTATCATTATGTAATGCCCCTCTTTTTCCCTAATAATCTTTGTTATTCTGAAGACTATTTTGTCTGAAATTAGGGTAGTTACTCCAGCTTGCCTTTAGTTAGTATTTTCAAGTTGTATCTTTTTCCATCCTTTTACTTTTGATCTAAGTCTTTACATTTAAAGTGGGTTCGTACCATATGATCATCTAAATAGATGCAGAAAAAGCTTCTGACAAAATTCAACACCCATTTATGATAAAAAACCCTCTAGAAAGTAGGCATAGAGGAAACTTTCCTCAACATAATAAAGGCCATATATGACAAACCCACAGCCAACATCGTCCTCAATGGTGAAAAACTGAAAGCATTTCCATTAAGATCAGGAACAAGACAAGGTTGCCCACTCTCAGCACTATTATTCAACATAGTTTTGGAAGTTTTAGCCACAGCATTCAGAGAAGAAAAAGAAATAAAAGGAATCCAAATTGGAAAAGAAGTAAAGCTGTCACTGTTTGCAGATGACATGATACTATACACAGAGAATCCTAAAGATGCTACCAGAAAACTACTAGAGCTAATCAATGAATTTGGTAAAGTAGCAGGATACTACTTTAATGCACAGAAATCTCTTGCATTCCTATACACTAATGATGAAAAATCTGAAAGTGAAATTAAGAAAACACTCCCATTTACCATTGCAACAAAGAGGATAAAATATCTAGGAATAAACCTACCTAAGGAGACAAAAAAACCTGGATGCAGAAAATTATAAGACACTGATGAAAGAAATTAAAGATGATACAAATAGATGGAGAGATACACCATGTTCTTGGATTGGAAGAATCAACATTGTGAAAATAACTCTACTACCCAAAGCAATCTACAGATTCAATGCAATCCCTATCAAACTACCAATGGCATTTTTCACAGAACTAGAGCAAAAAATTTCACAATTTGTATGGAAACACAAAAGACCCCGAATAGCCAAAGCAATCTTGAGAAAGAAAAATGGAGCTGGAGGAATCAGGCTCCCTGACTTCAGATTATACTACAAAGCTACAGTAATCAAGAGAGTATGGTACTGGCACAAAAACAGAAATATAGATCAATGGAACAGGATAGAAAGCCCAGAGATAAACCCACACACATATGGTCACCTTATCTTTGATAAAGGAGGCAAGAATATACAGTGGAGAAGAGACAGCCTCTTCAATAAGTGGTGCTGGGAAAACTGGACAGCTACATGTAAAAGAATGAAATTAGAACACTACCTAACACCATACACAAAAATAAACCCAAAATGGATTAAAGACCTAAATGTAAGGCCAGACACCATCAAACTCTTAGAGGAAAACATAGGCAGAATACTCTATGACATAAATCACAGCAAGATCCTTTTTGACCCACCTCCTAGAGAAATGGAAATAAAAACAAAAATAAACAAATGGGACCTAATGAAACGTAAAAGCTTTTGCACAGCAAAGGAAACCATAAACAAGATGAAAAGACAGCTCTCAGAATGGGAGAAAATATTTGCAAATGAAGCAACTGACAAAGGATTAATCTCTAAAACATACAAGCAACTCATGCAGCTCAATATCAAAGAAACAAACAACCCAATCCAAAAATGGGCAGAAGACCTAAATAGACATTTCTCCAAAGAAGATATATAGATTGCCAACAAACACATGAAAGAATGCTCAACATCATTAATCATTAGAGAAATGCAAATCAAAACCACAATGAGGTATCACCTCACACCAGTCAGAATGGTCATCATCAAAAAATCTGCAAACAATAAATGCTGGAGAGGGTGTGGAGAAAAGGGAACCCTCTTGCACTGTTGGTGGGAATGTAAATTGATACAGCCACTGTGGAGAACACTATGGAGGTTCCTGAAAAATAGAACTACCATCCGACCTAGCAATCCCACTACTGGGCATATACCCTGAGAAAACCATAATTCAAAAAGAGTCATGTACTAAAATGTTCATTGCAGCTCTATTTACAATAGCCAGGACATGGAAGCAACCTAAGTGTCCATCAACAGATGAATGGATAAAGATACTGTGGCACATGTATACAATGGAATATTACCCAGCCATAAAAAGGAACAAACCCGAGTTATTTGTAGTGAGGTGGATGGACCTAGAGACTGTCATACAGAGTGAAGTAAGTCAGAAAGAGAAAAACAAATACCGTATGCTAACACATATATATGGAATCTAAAAAAAAAAAGAAAATGGTCAGAAGAACCTAGGGGCAAGATGGGAATAAAGATGCAGACCTACTAGAGAATGGACTTGAGGATACAGGGAGGGGGAAGGGTAAGCTGGGACGAAGTGAGAGAGTGGCATGGACATATATACACTACCAAAATAGATAGCTAGTGGGAAGACGCCGCATAGCACAGGGAGATCAGCTCAGTGCTTTGTGACCACCTAGAGGGGTGGGATAGGGAGGGTAGGAGGGAGGGAGATGCAAGAGGGAAGAGATGTGGGGACATATGTATATGTATAACTGATTCACTTTGTTATAAAGCAGAAACTGACACATCATTGTAAAGCAATTATACTATAATAGAGATGTTTTTTTAAAAAAAAGAATAAATAGAAAATTGAGCAAAATGAATAAATAAAGTGAGTTTGTAATAGATAGTATGTAATTGGGTCTTGCTATTTTATCCAATCTAACAATCTCTGTCTTTCAACTGATATGTCCAGATCATTCACTTTTAAAGTGATTGTTGTGGGGAATTCCCTGGCAGTCCAGTTGTTAGGACTCTATGCTTTCACCAACAAGGGCCCAAGTTTGATCCCTGGTCACGGAACTAAGATCCCACAAGCTGCAGCGCAGCCAGAAAAAATAAAAATAAAAAAATAAAGTGATTGTTGGTATCATTGGATTGAATTCTACCTTCTTACTGTTTTCAGTGGACTAATTCTTGGCTACTATGTCCTCCTTGTCTTCCTTCTCTGGGTTTAATTGAGCATTTTTATGATTCCATTTTATATCTTATATTGACTTGTTATTTATACCTCTCTCTCTTTTTTTTAATTTTTTAAGTGATTGGCTAGAGTTCTAATGTATATTTCAGTGATAAAAGGTCTGATCATTTTGTATTTCCTAAAGATGGATTGGGAAAGGGCTACGGCTTTGTCTCCTTCTGGGATGAACTTTGAGATATTTTTAGTTCAAATAGCTAGAATTTAAAATGTTGAAGTATGGAATAGCATCTTTGTTTGAATAGAATTTTTAAATATGCATTTCATTTGTAACCAATTAACTCACACTATTTTTTTTTTTTTTGCGGTACGCGGGCCTCTAACTGTTGTGGCCTCTCCCATTGCGGAGCACAGGCTCCGGACGCACAGGCTCAGTGGCCATGGCTCACGGGCCCAGCCGCTCTGTGGCATGTGGGATCTTCCCGGACCGGGGCACAAACCCATGTCCCCTGCATCGGCAGGCGGACTCTCAACCACTGCGCCACCAGGGAAGTCCACACACTATTTTTTAAACAGAGGAAGATTGAATCTGGATGAACAAAAATACTTTTCCGTATTTTTATGCAATAAAAATTGTACGAAAAGGAAAATGCAATGTAGTTTTAATTGTTCAACTTAATTCTTCTGAAAAAAAAAAGTAGCCAGAAATTATTGAATTATGCTCATTGGGAAAATTCTAGAAAATTTTTCCCTTCTAGAGAAGCAGTTCTTATTTTTGTTTTGGGACCACAACCCCTTTGAGAATCTGATGAAGCACGCCCTAGAAAAACGCATATGCTCATCTACACACCAAATTTCGTATATAATTTCAGAGAATTTGCTGACTCCCTTCAGAGTCTCTAGATCCCTGCTCAGGAACACCTGCCCTAGAATAAGTAGTGAATGCTTCCAACAAGTATTTTGAAGGAACCATACTATCTTGGTGTGTAGGCCAAACAGCAAAAGTACCAGGTTTGACTTGAGCTTCTTGAGTAGGGCAATAGAAACTCTTATCCTTTGCTTATTGTTTAAGCAGAGCCCCAGCTCCAGGTCACACCTGGGTCTAGCTCTTAGATTTGTCACCTGCCCAGTCCCGTACCTTAGTGTGACAGCATTGAAGCTTCCACGATGGCAAAGGGAGCTCAGAGGGTGAAAGACAGCTGGCTAGTCTAAAGAGCCAGCATACCCAGAATGTGTTTATCTCCTTTTATGCTAAAGGTAGAATTTTCCCAGGCACAAGGGCTTAACTGATGTCTACAGTAACCTAGACAAATTTGTTCATGAGCAAGTTTTCACACTAACATCAAAACTATCTTCAGTAGAGAGGGATAAGTTTCAAGCAACACTTGCCTGTATTTTTAAAAGAATAGTCTCCCATTCATTCTTTAAAAAGTCAGAATCACAAAGCATTTTATGGTAATGAATCCCAAAGGATCCACCAACTACTCTTCCCTTATTCTTCTGCCAGGTTCTGAAATCTCCCTCCAACTATGATACCCTTCTGGGTCAATTAAAACAGAGTTATTTGACTCTTCTCTATAAGCAAATAACACCATTGACTGTATTCATTCCTCAACTAATGCAATTGCCATTGTCTAATATTTCATTTTTTTTCTTTTCACGTATTTGTCTCTTTTAATAATTTAATAAAATCCATATCATCAATATGTTTGTCATCTGTAAAGGAATCCACTTTCAATTGACATAATGCCATATGGAAGTATTTTTAGGGACTTCCCTGGTGGCACAGTGGTTAAGAATCTGCCTGCCAATGCAGGGGACACAGGTTCCATCCCTGGTCCGGGAAGATCCCACATGCCGTGGAGCAACTAAGTCCATGCGCCACAACCACTGAGCCTGCGCTCTAGAGCCCATGTGCCACAACTACTGAAGCTCGTGTGCCTAGAGCCTGTGCTCCACAACAAGAGAAGCCACTGCGATGAGAAGCTCACGCACTGCAATGAAGAGTAGCCCCCGCTCGCCGCAACTAGAGAAAGCCTGTTGCGCAGCAACGAAGACCCAACGCAGCCAAAAATAAATAAATAAATTTATTTTTAAAAACTGTTTTTAAAGTATTTTTAAATACTTTAAAATAGAGACGATGGATCATATTTTCATTTTTATTAATATATTTACTTTCCAAAAGTTAAAAACAAAAAATGGAGTGTTTACATTAGACAGATTGAATGGAACCCTGGGGAAACAACTATGAAGGGGCTGGTTGATCTGGGGCCCAGACACTCACCCTGGCAGCTGAGAAACTGCCTTACTTATAGTAGGGCTGTTCCCACACTCTACCTGAGACTCGTCATATGACTTCTCATGCTTGCGGCTCTTCCTTCAGCAAACTGAATTGTATTTTTTTTCTAGAGCTTTCGTATCTTTGGACAATATGTATCTTAAAAATATTACCTTTCATCCTGTAAATACAGATGCTTGAAAACAAAACAAGTAATATTTATGATAAAAATCTCTTTTCCAATTTCCTAAATAAAAATGTTTTGAGAAAACATTTCCCAGAATATGTTAAAGGAACCCCAAAGGAACAAAAAGCCATCCCATTCCGTATGCCTGTGTTTCTTCAGTGTTCTTTGAAATAGTCAGAACGTCAAGATTTTGGCATTTCTAAGGGAACATTCTCAGGTACTCTAACAAGATAGTTTTAATTTCTCTTTATTCTTTGTAATAGTTTATACCCTATAAAAGATAAACTTCTCTTTCACTATCAACTTTTCTTTTCCGTTTGATAAACAATGATACTTTTTAATGTGTTTCCAAAGAAGCTAAAATGAACTGAGATTAAATTCGGTGGCTTCCTTATTTATATGTCATCCTCATTAACAATATCTTCAAATACCATCCAACAGAGTTCATCTATTCACCTGTGTCTCCTCCTCTGTCTTGAACATCTTCCCTCTAAACAGTAGCCCTTTTTCAATTGTTTGGCAACATTAGTAAGACTTGAGCTCTCTCTTAGCAATAAGAAAAGAAATACGTTCTTGGTTTGATTCTATTGTTCTGAATAAAATTAGAACTAGAAAGCAAACAATCATTTTAAAATTGATGCATGACTTTCTCATTCCTGTAATGTTTCAGTTCTCACCCTAAAATGAGGTCTTGCATGAAATTTCTGATGTTCCAAGTTTTCCAAGATTACACAGTATGGTGTTATACTAAAAGTCTCTCTCAATGGGGCACCTAACACACTGACTTTACGGTAAAGCAGGCCGCCCAGGAAAGGTTAGCTACCCTTGTTTTAGCCAATGATGTTAACCACTGATGACCACGCAATGTATGCTACTCTGACATAACCAAGTCATAAGTGGCTGGTGTGCCCATTGACAGTTACTTGTCTAATAGTTCTGCTAACTGCAGCAAGTTCAAAGAAAGCTATTCTTTCCCTGTAGCCTACCACAAAGCCCCTCACTTGTTGCATACTCAAGAATCAGAGTGTGAAAGAAAACAGAAAGGAAGAAAGGAGAAAGAAATACCTAGTGAGACAGAATTCAAAGAGGGAGCAAGATGAAGATCCTCATTTGAGGTGAAAGAATCCTTTGTAGATGAGAGAAGTACAAAGGTCAGAAGGGGAAATTCTGTCCACTCTCCACCCTCTTACAATTCAGGGGTTGGGGCCGGTGGTTCATCCTCTCCTTGACTTGCACATGTTCCTCATAAATTAAAAAAGTCTGCCATAGAGAAGTTTAAAATCTTTTAATGTTATCAAATACATCCAACTTCTCTTCCATTTATGGCTTCTGGGTTTGTGTTCTGTTTGGAAAGGCTGGGCTCATTTCATTCATTCCATGATGATGAATAAGTTCAACCATAATTTACTCTAGAGGTTAAATATTTCAATATTTGATCAATTTTTAATTTAGTTTGTGAAAATTGGAAAACTTATCTTTTTTTTTTTTTTTTTTTTTGCGGTATGCAGGCCTCTCACTGTTGTGGCCTCTCCCGTTGCAGAGCACAGGCTCCGGACGTGCAGACTCAGCGGCCATGGCTCACGGGCCCAGCCGCTCTGCGGCATGTGGGATCCTCCCAGACCGGGGCACGAACCCGTGTCCCCTGCATTGGCAGGTGGACTCTCAACCACTGCGCCACCAGGGAAGCCCATCTTATCTTTTTTAATGTAATTTTGTTTCAGTGCTAATTCCATGTAGTTCACACTTGGATCAATCAATCACTGACTATTTACTAACGACCCTCTATAAGCCAAGCCAGTGAGGAGTCCAAAAGAAATATAAGACATGGTGGTTGAGTTCAAAGAAGTCACACTATATCTGGGGGAAACAACTAACACCCTGAGACAGTTCTAGAATTAGACAGCATATAATTAAGTACTAAATACTGAGATACTGCCTAGGATTGCTGTGGGAGCTCAAAGGAAGGAGCCATCTACCCAGGCTACAGTTGCTAGGGAAGACTTTGTAGACAAACTGGGGCTTGAGTTGGATATGTATTTCTCCAAATGCTGAAACAAAAAGCTACAGGTTCTCTCTATGTGTGTGTATGTATGTATGTGTGGTTTAGGTGGACACCCAGTTTTCCTGAAACAACCTATCTGTTGGGAAAACATACCTGACACAGAATAAACATTTAGGATTTAGGTGCTTACTTGTAGATTCGAGACAGGATTTTAGAGCTAGAAGTAAGTGGCAGAGTGGTGAGGATAGTGGTGAGGAATATGTGCCCTAGGGAGGGGTGTCTGCCTGGGAGTCTTACCTTCTGCTCACTCCCCAAGCATCAGCCCACCCCACAGAGCATCCCTGAGGTTTTGTCTACCCTGATTCTGCCAGAGTTCTGCCAAGTGTGGGTGGGCATCTTTTGAAGGCCTCTTTCTGTGATCAACTAACTGCTGCCTCCCTTCTCTCACTACTTGAAAGAGTCACCACCCCTGTAACTCTTAACCAGTCCAACACATCCTCTGTAAGTGAAGAGCAGTGAACAACACCTCACTGTATCACTTCTACGAGTCCCTTACGGCTGGTGGGAATAAAAGTTGGTTCAGCCTTTGCTGGGGTGGGAGAGATAGGGATGGGTGGACATTTACCAGTATGTTTCAAAAGTCTTAGGTTTTTACATACTCTTTGATCCAACCATTCAACTTCCAGGAATTTCCTTTTTATTTATTTAATAAAAACATATATTGCAGGTACAGTTTTAAGTGCTTGAAAGCTCAATTCATTTAATCTTCATAACAATCTCATGAGATAGGCACTATTTCTCAACAGGTGAGGAAAATGAGACACAGAGAGGTTAAGTAACTTGCCCATTGCCACCAGCTAGTATGTGGCAGAGCCGGCATTTAAACTCATGCTGTGCCAGTGATGGTTAACTTCATGTGTCAGCTTGACTGGACACACAGGTCCCAGACTAAACCTTGTTTCTAGGTGTGTGTGTGTGAGGTTGCTTCCAGGTAAGATTAGCTTGTGAATTGGTAGACTCAGTAAAGTAGATGTCCCTCGGCAATGAGGGTGGGCATCATCCATTCTGCTGAGGGCCTGAATAGAACAAAAGGAAGAGGAAGCAGGAAGCCCCCCTCCTTTTTTTTCTGTCTCACTGATTGGGCTGGGACATCTCTTCTCATCTTTTCCTGCCCTTGGACTAAGACTTAGGCCATCAACTCCCCTGGTCCTCAGGCCTTCAGACTCTGACTGAATTGCACCACTGGCTTTCCTGGGTCTCCAGCATGCAGATAGTATTATAGATTGTGGGACTTAGCCTCCATACTCGTCTGAGTCAGTTCCTCATAATAAATCTCCATCTCTCTCTCTCTCTCCCTCTCTCTCTCCACACACACACACACACACACACACACACACATATGATAAATACGTATCCAACAGGAGATAAACACATATATCTGTTTCTCTAGAGAACCCTGACTAATACGCTACCTAAGCAGTCAGCACAGATGCCTACTGCGTGCCAAGCACAGCCCCTGTTCCCAAGGAGCTGCTGACTTAGTGTTTTTCATACTGAGGGTAAAAACTCATCTATGAGCCAGGAAATAAATTTAGTGGATTGTGACCAGAATTTCTTTAAAACTGATAAAGAAAAAGTAGAAATTACCAGAAAATGAGTTTTGTTTCATGATATTTTTTCCCACTTACACGTGTGTGCTCAAGCATACATGCATAGATGTGCATTGAGTCACAGAATAAAATGTACTTCTTGTGAGCTGCAGCCAAAAAGGTTTAAAAGTCACCAGCTTAGCAGGAAAGACAAATATTAGGTAAGTAATTATACTTGCACACGTTTTTAAAAATAATTGCAAAAAGTTGTCTGAAAATAGGAAATTATTAAACAAGTTATGCAGAGATATAAAGGAATTCTATCTGAAACTAAAATTATATTGTGGGTATTTAGTGACATAGAAACATTTGCAAGATGTATAGACAAGGCGGAAAGTCAAATTATAAAACAACATGTGAATATAAATGAATGTATATGCAAAACAGAAACAGACTCACAGATAGAGAAACCAAACTTGTGGTTACCAAAAAGGAGAGGGGGAAATTAGGGGTATGGAATTAACAGATATTAACTACTATATATAAAATAGATAAGCAACAAGAATATACTGTATAGAGAATTATAACCATTATCTTGTAATAACTTATAATGGAGTATAGTCTGCAAAAATACTGAATCGTTATGCTGCACACCTGAAATTAACATAATATTGTTAATCAACTTCAAAAATTTTTTAATAAAACAAGTGTAATATACACTTCTGTAAATATATATATACACATATATATATTTGCATAGAAAAATGACTAAAAAGGATAGTCATTCACCAAGATGTTCCTAGCTGTAGGAGTTATGCAAAAAATATTCTTTTGTTTCTCTGCATTTTCCCTAGTGAACATAATTACTTTTATAGGATACATTTATTTTTATTTATTTATTTATTTTGAATTTTATTTATTTGTTACACAGCAGGTTCTTATTAGTCATCCATTTTATACACATCAGTGTATACATGTCAATCCCAATTGCCCAATTCATCACACCACCACTCCCACCCCCCGCTGCTTCCCCTCCTTGGCGTCCATATGTTTGTTCTCTACATCTGTGTCTCAATTTCTGCCCTGCAAACCGCTCCATCTGTACCATTTTTCTAGGTTCCACTTATATGCGTTAACATACGATACTTGTTTTTCTCTTTCTGACTTATTTCACTCTGTATGACAGTCTCTAGATCCATCTAAGTCTTTACAAATGACCCAGTTTCGTTCCTTTTTCTGGCTGAGTAATATTCCATTGTATATATGTACCACATCTTCTTTATCCATTCATCTGTCGATGGGCATTTAGGTTGCTTCCATGACCTGGCTATTGTAAATAGTGCTGCAATGAACATTGGGGTGTATGTGTCTTCTTGAATTATGGTTTTCTCTGGGTATATGCTCAATAGTGGGTCATATGGTAATTCTATGACCAATTGCTGGGTCATATGGTAATTCTAGTTTTAGTTTTTTAAGGACCCTCCATACTGATACCTTTTTATATAAAATAAGATATATCCTTATATATGATTATATAATAAGAATTAGTATCAAATGCAAAGAGAATTCTGGTAAACAATAAAAATAAAGAATTCTTGCAAACAATAATAAAAGGACAAATTACCCAATAAAAGAGTGGGAAAAAGATGGAAACAGATCATTCATGGAAGAGAAATCTTTCTTCCCAAATAAACACATCAAGTAATGCTAAACCACACCAGTGACAGAAGTGTAAATTAAAACAACAATAAAATAAAAATACCTCTTTCAGGAGTTCCCTGGTGGTCCAGTGGTTAGCACCCAGTGCTTTCACTGCCCGGGACCAGGTTCAATCCCTGGTCAGGGAACTAAGACCCCACAAGTCACACAGCACGGCCAAAGAAAACAAAACAAAACAACTCTTTCATCAGTTTTGCGAACAGCTAACCCTGCCCTATGAAAACCACTTTAAGAAAATCCAATATTCAACAACCTGGAGTTTCAGCATGGAAATAAATGTCTTCACCTTACAAAGGAGTAGGTTCACTCTAAATATCAAACTTTCAAAGGGCACTTATATGTACTTCTATTTCTGCCTCAAATTCCAAGGGCCAGGGGTCAGAGAGACTGAAACACTGGCATTGATTAGTAGCCCTACGATATCATGAAATAAATCATTAAATGAGGTACAAAGACTTCTCCAAAGAAGTACAAAAACTTTTAATACAGATAGAAAAATAGTATTTATAAACATAATAACAGATACTTTTTCAGTGTTCACTCTACACACACACACACATATACCATGTTAATCTCTTATCATACATTATCTCATTTAATCCCTACAACAACTTTATGAGTTTTAGTTATACTTTAGCTCCATTTTTACTATAGACAAGTGAGGCTACAAGAGGTTAAGTAACCTGATTCACAGGTAAGTGGAGGAGATGGGATTTAAGTCCAAATCTCAACACTTCCACAGTTTGCAATCTCAGCCACTTGGGTAGCTTCACACATTGACCCCTGGTGATTGGTTGTGCATGATGCTAATCAAAATGTAGTTTTTGAGGTCAGAGGGTTTCAAAGAGAGGTTTGGGGATTATTGGTGCTGGACATAGGGTCTCTTAAATTTCCAAGTGATGGTTTCTTAGAGTACACATTTATAATGTGGTCATGACTGGACATTTTTCCTGATGAAAATTTGAACGTAATCAAACACAATGTGTCTTGTTCTGGTGAGGACTTTTTTGTCAGTGTGTATGATAATGAGGAAGATGCTTCATGGCCTTCTTCGATGCTGATGTAACTCAAATATAAGGACACTGAAATCACTGTCCTAAGCTCTTTCTCTAAAGAGCTTTCATAAAGCAGGGTTATCATAATATATTTGGCCCACAGACAACACAGTCATCAAAATTATGACAATAAGAATAATAATGAAAATAATAATTATATTAATAATAGCAATGCACTAAGGGAACCAATCAGTAATAACCAAGTATAAAGGCTGTCTACTTAGAGATATATTTCTGAATGGAATATAAATTTTAGGTTTTATCTTTGATCACTTCTCTGAGATAAGACCCATCTCTGCTGTACCAGATAACTAGAAAATATGAATCACTTTGAATGAGATACCAGACACAATTGTCCATTCTCAATGGTTTCTGATAGTAATACCACTTAGTACTTGTGTTCTTTAAATAATGCATTTGTGCAGTAGCTATTAGTGGCAGCAGCGGTGGTGATGGACAATTGTGCTTTACTCTACAGCTGACTAATGTCTTTCATCAACACTCATCTCTCTGACATTGTTTCTCCTACCTACATTTTCCCTTTGCCCTGATTTCTTAGTTATTTTATCTATTTTATGAACCACCTTAAGTAACTTGGGGAATAAGACTGAGATAAATACATGCATAAAGAGCCAAACAAGCTTTCTCATCTCATAAGGCAGCCTGAGGTTTTCTCCCTATAGACACCGAGTTTCAGGCTTAGCTAATGGCTTAGCTAATGGTTTATATGGCCTGAAAGTGGGAGTTGGGATTAAAGTCTCAGGTGCTGACATGATGACAGGAGGCTACATCTTCATATCCCAGAGAACTGAGCCTAATTGTCTTTATGGTCATTACTTCCTACTTCATTCTCTCCCTGGTATAAATTATAGTCATTTCCAATCAAGCCCTGTAGAATGTGATCACTGGAGAAAAGCTGGGAGGGTGGGAAGTGAGGGGCAAAGCAGAGGATGAATTTAGTCTGTGCTCTGCATGGAAAGCTGTTTTAAAAATAAAATCTCTTTTGGCCCTTTTTTTTGTGGTACGTGGGCCTCCCACTGCTGCAGCCTCTCCCGTTGTGGAGCACAGGCTCCGGACGCGCAGGCTCAGCGGCCACGGCTCACGGGCCCAGCCGCTCCACGGCACGTGGGATCTTCCCGGACCAGGGCACGAACCCGCGTCCCCCTTATCGGCAGGCGGACTCTCAACCACTGCGCCACCAGGGGAGCCCCTGGTCCATATTTTTTACTATGGGCTTCCGAAAGTAAGAATGGTGCTTTAATTACCTATCAGGTTAAAACACAAGATATTTTACTTCTATATTTTAAACACACACATACATGTGCACCATGTGCACCATGCACAGAGACATAAGGGAATAAATATGCCATCACGTCAAACTTTACTTAAAGGTTCTCCCGCTAATTAGTTCATAACAGGTGATTAAGCAGTTGTTAAATACACTTGAAGTGAATTTACAAGGCAAATGAAATATTTTAACCAACAATAACATCATAGCAGCTAAGTACATAAAACAAAGTAAAATGAAATAAGATAATTACTAAGTTTTCTTTTCAACAGTTTCATCAAGTCCGCTACTCACTGGGTACTGCATGGTTGAGGTAGAGCCATGGTTTATAGCAACTGTTGGCGTCCCCAGGGCTGGGGCAGTGGGTGGGTGGCAATATGAAACAGAACCCCAGCGAGTCCAGAATGTGGTTCTGATTCACTGTCCTCACTACTGTGCTGGGGCAAAAGTGAACGGTATGGATCACCATAAAAAAAGGGATGTTGTAATATTCTGGGCTCCACGGGGAAAAGTGGCGAGAGTTAAGAAGCTTCCTTCAGCGTTTCTGCAACTTCAACTCATTTTTTAAATCTTTTTATCCCTCCCTCAGAATCCTAAGAGCTGGAGCTCAAATTCAGTTTTGAGCTAATAGAGAGAGGGAAGGCAAGAGGTTAAACCAAACTGTTAACTGTGTCTCTTCAAAACTGACATTTAATACAGGGTGTAAATCACTAGGGGAGCCTGTTATTCCTTCAGGAATGCAATTACATAGGGTCAAATAAAACATGAAAGAAACCAACAAGTTTTAAAATGTAGTATGTTCTCAAAAGTAGGCAAGAAGGAATGTGAAGCAGTCCAAATATGCTAACACTCCCTGCTGTCCTATAGGAGAGGATTACAAGAAGAGGTTTCTGCTTTTTAATGATTATGTGGTTAAGCATGGGTATGGAAGCACATCGCCCAATCTGGCTGCTCCCCACTGGACTCCGGGCTTCCCTGAGCTCCCTGCATTCATTCAAAGCAGGTGTAGGCTCTGCTCTTCAGTCCATTACCATTACAGTCCCATTACCAGCCCTGCCCTCACTTAACACTTTTCAGAAGTGTTTATATGGCTGTACAGAGCACACCATGGGCATTATTTCTGTTTCTCTCATTCATACTGAAAACCACACCACCAGCAGAATTCTTATTCTGTGACTTCAAAGATAGATAAAAATTAGTACAACTTCAGCTAAAAGCTTTCCAATATTTATGGCGACTTGTAAATTGTGTAGGTGCTAATTTACTTCATGGGGTGGATGGAAGGTGGGCTTATGTTTGTATCTTGGGAAGCGTCCGTTAACTGTTTGGTGCACTTCAAAAATCTGATCTGTTAAAAACTTGGGTTGGATCTCCTTCAGTTTAACATTCTCAAGAACTAGGGTGACCAACTTGTCCCATTTCACCTGGTACTCTCTGGATTTTAGCACTGAAAGTTCTGCATCCCAGGAAACCTCTCATTCCCCTGACAACTGGGACAACTGGCCATCCTATCGCAAACAAAAGACTATTCCATACACAGAGTATATATCCTCTCTTTACCCCTGAGCTTTTAACCCTGTGTGTACCCAATGTATGTGCACCGGGTGTTTATACAAACGGGCACACACATGACAAGCACATGGATTCTGAATCAAACCAAGAGAACCAACTTGTAATGCATGTTTCTTTAAACTCTTGCTTTTAAGCATATGCAACAGCATGATAGAAAGCATGGTAGATAGATTGAGGAGAGGGGATGTCTGGGAAGGGACATTGGGATCACAACCAAACTAATTATAAAAGAATTCAAACAAAACAGACAGGTCAGTTGGGTTCAGATCCCTGTATAATCACTGACGTTTTATAAGCTAGTTCTCACTTCTCCAAGAAAAATACAGTTTCAAATGAGTTGTGACTCAAACTTGATTTTCCTTATCTTGCTTACAAAATGTATCACACTACAAACTGACTTCCCGGAGTCTAACTCCAAAGGGTGTAGGTTCTATCTGGTTGGCTGAACCTTGGGCGCCTCCTCTCCCCCAACCACCCCAAGGCCAACCAGGCAATGTTAGCCTCAGGCTGGTCCTTGTGAATCGTGAATCCTGTCCAGGGGCAGCTGCTGAGGTCAGGTTGGTCCCCCTCCTGCTCATTGACTAGGCAAGCACCGTGGGGTATGTCTCTGAAGTGCACAATTTCCACGGCCACTTACCACACTGGCAGTTCTACGTGCTTCCAGGTCTTTCCAGCAACCCCTTGGCAACTCCACAGATTGCATGGCTGCCTCAGGCCATAAAATATACCATTTTGATGGCAAGCTGAATTATGAAAGTCTTGGGGATCAGTAGAGTTCCTAAGAATAGCCTAACTCTGAGAAGCCCCAAGACTAGAGTAAAATTTAGCTCGTTTTATACTTCTAAGTCATTTGGCTCCTTCCTTGACTCTTCTCCTGACAGTGCAGTAAAAATATATCTGTCCCAGGAGAATTCATATTCATTCTCTCCCCCTCTCTGTCTCTCTCTCTGTCTCTGTCTCTCTCTCTCTCTCTCTGTGGCTATTTCCTTGTTCTGTTCAAAAGATGCCAAACTGATATGCTCATCAGAAATAACACAAAGTAAAGCAAAAAATAATAATAATTACAGCTTTCCCTCCTGACTTATCATGCATGCTCCTCACTATAGAGGCTCCCCTTTCCTGTGCTTAGAACTTGTCGGTCCAGATCAGACATTCCATAAGCATCAGTCTCTAAACTTAGTCAAATGTAAAGAAATTGGTGGTAGACTGTTAGGACAAATAGAGGCTCAAAGACTAAAGGAAGAGACTTGGGAGGGTAGAAAGGGTCCTCCCTGCAATTTTCAGATGAGCATGAGGTATGCTCTGGGGAAAGAACACGGGCTTGGGAGGCAAACAGGTCTGGGTTTGAATTCTAGCCCAGGCACTTATTAGCTATGTGATCTTGGACAAGATACTTCACCACTGTAAATGACATCCTCATCTGTGCCATGGGGATAATTCTAGCTTCAATATGAGAATAGGAAATAACATAGCACCCAATACATAGTAGATGTTTAATAAGCCGCAGCTTTTACTACCATGGAGACAGATTTCTCAGGAAAAAGTGACCCCTCCAACAGCCCAGTGTGTTGTGTGCCACAGTGCCCTCCATATTTTGACTGCTGGGTTTCTTCCCTAATGGACACATCTCCAGGAACTCTCTGCTCTTAATCCCAGCCCTCGACCCACACTCCCTAACTGGCCTGAGGCAAATCCCTTACCTGCCTCAACTGCTTCATCTGTAAAGAGGAGGATAATAACATTTACCTCCCTCAGAGGAGTGTTGGGAGAATTAATGAATGCTTGCAAAGTACCCTGAGATTTATAGATGAAAGGCAGTGTAGAATTGCTAAGTATTATTATAAATATCAGTATTATTTTGACACATTTGCATACATACATGTGTGACCAAATTTGCATCTAGAGTACTGGATGAAAGTATGTGACTTTCAAATATCATTGTATGAGTACCTCTGGCACCCATGGATGTTTATGTCTGGGTAATTTTTATACGATAAAACAACTGGTCCCAGAAACAAGAATTTGCCCAGAAAGGGAAGCACTGCTTTGGGTAGCTGGTATAAAATCAACCATAGCCTATGGTTAAATGCTTTCTAGAAGCCCTTTCGGCCAGTGCCATGATCTTTCCAGCTGCCTTTAGGGGCTAAGACCTGACTATGTGATCAGCTCCTTAAAAAGCAGTGAAGTATAACTCTCAGACTCCTCTATCTACCAACTCAAAAAAATGACCTTGAGCCTAGAAGAGTTTGTCCCCAAGCTAACCATATCCACTTGCAAAACGCACAGGCATAAAGTCAGATTGCAAAGAAACACCTCTTTCAACCCATCTCACAGCCATTTCTCCGCCTAGCAGTGCCAAATTCCAGCTCTTGCTGCTCCCCTCCTCTTCCCAATAAGGCCCCTGCTTCCTCTCACTTGGTCCTCCTCCCCACCAACTCAATCCCCTCCCCGCTGAGTAGTGCAAGGTGACATTACAACACCATCCACCGCAATATCACAGCACGTAACTCCCAGGAGACCATTTCTGTAGCCTGTACTTTTAGGAATAAAAGAGTGAGAGCAAGTGGAAGCTACCTGAGGAAGTTAAAATTCCCCTGTGCCTCAGGACTGAGCCCTCAGCACCCATTCCTTGCTTGTATGAGGATGTGGCCTCCTCCTCTGATTCCCAAAACAGAGTAGCATATGGGCGTCAGCAAGACATATGTCTGGTCTCCACCATAAACCTTTGCAGCCTGGCAAGAAACAGCAAGGCTTATTCCAGACCCAAATTCTTATTCCTGCTACAGCCATCATAAATGCCTGCTGACACCAAAGAAGAACAAGCCTGTAATCCTCATAAAAGAACATTCTGGAACCCTGGAAACCAAAGAAGGGTTCAATTGCCAGTTTTTAAACTGACATCCTGTCTGCTTCTAGGCTAGTTCGGACATCAAGGAAGCAGGTGATGGCCTCCGAGGTATGGGTTAAAGGCTGCATCCAGGCCTCTCTGTTCCTAACAACTCCCAGCACTGGCTGGGCAGATGGCCTGAAGTTCCCACAACTTGTGGTTAAGACATTGTCTCCAGAAGGTTGTGTGTAGAATGGAAATATGCAACATGAAAATCAACATTTTAAATCATTCCAGTGGTGTGCTGGAACCAGGTCCAGTGGCTCGAGAGAGCCAACTATGTGCATCTCTCCTAACTCAATGTTCACATCACATTGATAGCTTGAAATCAGCTGTTACTGCCTGGAAATCACCGAACACTGCAAACCAGGATTTCTTCTCCCTTCAGAAAGCTGGTTATTAAACCTCTACTGCACACCACCAATTAGCACCCATTTGTAGCCATTATCATTTGGCCATAGGTGGGTTTACGCCATTACCAAGGAATGAGGTCCAGGTGGGCCTTGAGTATGGAAAGCAGATGAGAAGGCTGAGAGGCATGGGGAGTTAACCCAATGGCAGGTGAACATGGAGGGAAGGGAGCATGATTGCGAGTTGTCTGAGAGCAGCGAGAGGGTACTGGATGCCTCAGTGGGGGAACGAGCAGACTGCCCAATTCAAGGTTTTGCCAAAGGTTGGCTGGCCTTGTAGATTTTAGCAGCAAGTAGAGGACCCAGCAAGCTTTGCATTCCCTAAGGTGTTAGCAGAAAGAAATCTGAGTTTGAGGTCCTTTGTTGCCCTAACAAACTGTATAATCTCTGAGTCTCACTTGCCTTAGCTCTAAAGTGGAGCTAACAGTATTCCTCTGATGGGACTTGTGAAGGATTCAGTAAGATAATGTACGTGCTCTTGACAGTGGTTCTAATATTGATAAATTGATGGACACTTCCCTGCCCTCTTCTTATTCTATTTCTCAACGGTATTTGTCATGTTCAATCAATCTGGACGTGAAACTCTCAACCACTCTGGCTACTGAAACTCCACACTCTCTTGGTTTTCTTTCCACTTCTCTGATCCTGCCTTTACTGAGTCTGTCTTCTCTACCCCTCCTCAAAACTTAATCTCCTTCTCCTGTTTCTCTGCACAGCCTCACTAGGCAATCTCAACTAGTCCCATGGATTTAAATATTATCTTCTTGTTGATGACTTCCAGACCCCTAGAATTATCCTTTGTCTAGACCAGTGGTTCTTAAAGTGAGAACCCTGGACCAGGAGCATCAGCATCACCTGAGAACTTGCTAGAAATGCAGATTCACAGGTCCCACCCAAACCTTCTTAATCGGAGACTCTGGAGGTGAGCCCAACAACCTGTTTTAGCAAGCCCTGCTGGTACTTCTGATGCTTACTGAAGTTTGGGAACCACTAGTCCAGACTAACATCTTTAATGGCCTTATTTACATCTCTACTTACATGTCTCATAGAAATATCAAAATTAACACATCCAACACAAAACTCTTCATTCCCCAATTCCCCCTCAATTCTGCCCACCTACCATGTCCTCAGAATTGCTCGCTAATAAAATGGCACTATCTTCCACTCAGTTGCTAAACCTGGAAATCAAGAAGTCGTCATTCTGTCCTTCCTTTCTCCCAACTTCCTCAGCCCACATGTAATCTATTAGCAAATACCACTAAGTCTCTTTTCAAATTATACCACAAATGGGCTAGTTTCTCCATATTTCCATCACCACCACCATAACTGGGACCACCACCAAATCCTGCTCCTTCAAGCAGGACTGATGTAACATTTTTACCTGCTACTACATTTTTACCTGCTCCTACTCTTGACCCATCCAACCCATTCTCCATGCTGCAGCAAGAAAGCAAGCTCTTCTTAAAATGGAATTTAGCTCATGACGTTCTCCATCCTAAGACATTTTCAGTGGTTTTCACTTTGACCTAGAAGAAAATCCAAACTCTATACTATGGTTTCCAAGGTCCTGCCTGACTTGACTCATACCCACCTCTCTATTACCTCACCTACTGACATTCTCTCCCTCCCTACTGTGTCCCAGACTCACTGGTTTTCTCTCAGTTCCCTGAACAGGCCAACGCCTTCCTACCTCAAGGACTATGTTCTTCTGTCTGGAATCTTTCTCCTCACCCTGTGAGTGGCTGGCCCTTCTCATGCTCCCGTCTCAGGTTAAATGTCACTGCCCTTTGTGTCCTTTCCGTACCATCTATTTAAAGTCCTCTCCACAGCCCATTATTATTCTCTCATCACCTTGTTATTTCCTTCCTAGCATGTCTGAAGTTTGTTAGGTTTCTATTCAATCATCTACTCACTTGATATTGCTTCTAGTTTTCTCTTCTCTATTCTACTCATCCCACCACCCTGAATGTAAACTGACAAAGGAGAGGGCTCACCTTCGTTCATCACTGTCAGTGTCCGGCAATGACTGGCGCAGGGCAGGTAGTTGCTGATGTTGCTGATTATTGCATGTGGACAGGAGCTAGGTACTTAGGAGGTGCGAAAGCCACTATATCAGGCCTTTCAGAGCTCCCAGGTGCTGGATCCGAAGTCACAAGGAGTAGTAAACCTCATGCAGACCTTGTGTTCTTGTGTGCCGGCCCTGAGCTAGCAGGAGGCAGCAACTGCCCTCAAGGAGTCGATGCATTCATCTAGATGCAAGGTGAGTGGTATATGTATGTAAACACTGAACAAACGAAGACGTGTAATCAAGGATGAGATTGGTTCAAAATCTACATACCATGGAAATCTGGGGACAGGAAAGACGACAATAGAATAGGTGAGAAATGCTGTGAACTGGAGAAAAGCCTTTGAAGGAAGTGTGGGCTTCTGGTTTATGGTAATTTGTTCATTGTGAGCTTCTCATGGGCACAAGATACATACATCTTTCTGTTATTCGACTAAGCACATGTTTTGTTTTGCTTAAGGGCATAATTGTATCCATCCTTAAAGTGAGAAATCAGGGTCACTAGTCTAGATAGGAAGCCTCCTTTCTTTCGCCATGGAATAGGCTCCGAGCACATAGGCAACTGTGGGGGAGAAGCATTATACTGTGCGTAGTGAGGAGTGTAGTCTTTGAGACAAGTTGCTTTTTTGGTTCCATAATTTGCCAAATGTGTGATGCTGGACAAATTAACTTTGCCAAACCTCAGGAAAGCAGTGTTCTGATTAAGATCAAATGAGCTAAAGCATGTAAAGCACTTAGTTTAGCATATTGTGGATAATCAATAAATGACAACAATTCTGTGATTTCTATCTGGACATCTAGGCTGTAATTGCTAAAATATGAAGGGGAAAAGTAGTATTACATCATCTTCTTTATGCCAGCCTCTGAGCTGGGCATGGTAAACTTCGTTTTCATTTTGTTTTTGTTTAATCATCATAACAAAATTATGAGGTAAATACTTTATTCCCACTTGGCTCACGTGATTATGCAGATTGATAAGTCCCAAGATCTGCAGTCAGCAAGCTAAAGACTCAGAAGATCTGATAGTATAATTCTAGTCCAAAGGCTGGTAGGCTCGAGACTTGGGAATAGGCAATGTTTCAAGTACAAAGGCAGGAAAAAGTTAATGATTCAATTCAAAGCCTATCAGGCAGGAGAAATTCCCTCTTGCTCGTGGGAGGGTCAGCCTTTCTGTTCTATTCAGGCCTTCCACTGATTGGATGAGGCCCACCCACAATAGGGAGAGCAATCTGCTTTACTCAGTCTACTGATTCAAATGTTAATCTCATCCAGAAACACCCTCACAGTCACACCCACAGTAATGTTTGACCAAATGTCTGGGTACTCGTGGCCTGGTCAAGTTGACACATAAAATTAAGCATCATACCACCTTACTGATAAAACTTAGAAAGATTAAGAAAGTTGCCCTATAGTGAAACTAGGATTCAAATCAATGTTTATCTCACTCCAAAACTTCATACTATAGGTGTTGCTGCTCAATTAGTAAAATTTTTACTCATTATTCCCAAGCTTAGTGTGTGCAACAAAAGAAGATGCCAGTTCTTCATTTCTTCCTTTGTCTAGGGGTGAATGTTTTTATCAAGGCTAATCCAAATGCATTTTGTGGTACAAGAGCTTCCGCTCCAAGAAAACAAGAGAAAGCAACAGTAGGGGTAAAGGAAAACAAATGACATTTCTGAACTTGGGTCCCTAATCAGACTGAAGATAAACTATCCTTTGCATTTGTTTGCTCCCTTGCTCATAAAAGTTAGGGCCTGCAAATGATTCATCACTGTAGCTATGTCTGGCATATAAAGGTGCTCAGTAATTGTTTGCAAGTCAATAAACAAGCAAATGAATGGAAACGGGATGTTAATTTGAAAATTTCTACTGAGGCACTAAGATACAATAAAAAGGAAATTCCAAGAGAAGATGCAGACCAAAAATTAAGCACTTAAAGAAAATGATGAGAACTAACTTCTCAACTTGGAATATGTTCACCCTTAATGGGCATTTAAATGGGGAGAGACAAGGCCTCCATGAGGGTCTGACTCATTGGGATTTTGGATACATCACTTTAAAGTACCCTAAAGGGGAGCTTTCAGGAAGTGAATTTCTTGGGTCCACTTTTGTCCATGCCTTCCAACGCTTAGCCCTCCTCCAAACAGGGGAGGTGTACAAGAGTGCCTGCCCCTTATCCTAATTCTAGTGAGAGAGACTCCAAAGGGAACATCTGGAGAGCTTGGCATGTGTTCATCCAAGTTGTGAGACAGAAAAGGCAAGAGGCTGGCTAACAGCCAGTGGAGCAGAGAAATACCTGCAAGTCCCTCTGAGAACAAGTCAGTGCTATAAGAGCCCCTGAACTGTGTGAAACCCACAGAAAAATGTTGTCCTGGGATTATTTAAACTGATCACATGAAGGGAGCTGCACTTGAAGAGGTCCTGCAGGGGAGCCTCTAAGGCACCCACAGGACTCAACCAGAGGAGGAGAGATGATTTAACACCACACAAATTCAAAGTTCAACTATTATATAGGACTGAAAAATTAATTACTAAATGAAGGCCGTATTTATGACACAAGTGACTGTAGGATTTTTTTTTCCTGAGTGATCAGTGAAGTACTAGGATCAGCCCGGATTTTCATCCAGAGTATGGCACTGAGGATAGGTCTGATAAATAAATGCTAACACTCCATGAGTCCAGCTTAACTAACATACTATTAACAGAATGAAAGAATGACAAATACATGAATAAATAAAACAAAGCATGAGA
The DNA here is from genome assembly GCF_059928025.1 of Delphinapterus leucas. NCBI lineage: Eukaryota > Metazoa > Chordata > Mammalia > Artiodactyla > Monodontidae > Delphinapterus > Delphinapterus leucas. Next base: position 135,069,907 of record NC_143130.1, read on the forward strand.
ATCCCCAGAGTTAACCTGTCCAAGATGGGGAGACAATTCCAAATGCAGCATGTCCTTTCAGACCCCTCATCTGTGGCACCCACTGCAGGAACTCAGAGGTAAATCTAGGAGAAAATCCAAGAGAAACAATGAGATTATTTTACTGATTATTTAACCAAAAGCTATGACAGCTGAAAAGCTTTTGAATTAAAGGAGCCAGGTAACAATAAAAACTGTCTTCTCCAAAACTTCTAACCAATCTCCCCTCCCAAAGGCTGACCTGAAGTTAGCAATTTGGTCTGTAACTCTCTAGTCCTTTCTCTATACATTGGCAAAAGTACATGACATGTAGCCATATATATTTTGAAGTCTGTTTGCTTTTTTAATGGGTTCACAATACATACGTCATTCAATAGCATTTGTTTCAGCTGAGCAATGTGTTTTGCTTTTTAATGAGTGCACATAATCATGATATCTCATAATGTATCACATTTCTACTGATGGACATTTAAATGTACTTAATTTTTTACCGAAGTGATACAAAGGAATTTTTTAACATCCCTGTTTGCATGTGCAAATATTTCTTCAACACAGAATTCTAGAAATGGAATTATTGAGTCAAAGACTCATTTTAAATGTAGACAGATGCTGCCCAAAAGACATTATCAATTTACATTTCTACCAAGGCTGTCTGATGGCACTTCGTTCCCCACATACTTGGTAATGCTGGATATTATCAAGCTGTACATTTTTTCCAATCTGCTGAGTAAAAAATGATGCCTCAGTGTTGTTTTCCTTTGCATTTCCCTCATGAGGAGCAAGACTGACCATCTTTTTATGTTTGTGTAGACCATTTGTATTTTCTGCTGTTAATGGCCTATTCATATTCTTCCCCATGTTTCAATTGAGTTGTTTTTTTGTATTTGTGGATGGGACATTTTTATGTTGTGGATACTATTTGTTAATTACATGTTTGACAAACATCTTCATCTCAGTCTATCATTTGTGTTTTATTTTTAACTTTTTAAATAGTGTCTTTGATTGAGGAGAACTTTATATTTCTATGGGAAAAAAGTGACAGTTTTTCCTTTATGGATTCTAGATTTTTTGTGTTGCTTTAGAAGACCTTATCCCATCTTTCCTTCTAATACTATTGCAATTTTGTTTTTCAAGTTGAAGTTTTTTAATTCATTTGGAATTATTACAGTATGAAGTAGATATCTATATTTACTTTTCCAAATTGTTCTAACACCATTGACAGTTCACTCTTCCTTCTTTGGTTAGAAATCGCATTTATAATATAAACTAAATTCCAATTCATTTATTAGTCTGGAGATTTTCTATTCTTTTCAATTGTTCTCTTTATATTATAGGAGCTAATACTATATTTACTTTAATTACCACAGCTTTAGAGAATACTTTGATATTGGATAGTCAAGTTCCACCTCATTTTTACCCGTATTTTTTCAATCTGGTGTGTTTGAGAATCACTTTTCAAATTTCATAAAAATTTGAATGTCACTGAATTTATTAATTTGGGACTGATGTGACAGCTTAAACCTTCCCACCAGAAACACAATTTCCATCTTCATTTATTGAGATATTCTTTTATGCCCTCAAATAAAGTTTTTGTGGGGTTTTTTTTTTTGGCTGCACCATGTGACATGCGGGATCTTAGTTCCCCAACCAGTGATCGAACCCATGCCCCCTGCAGTGGAAGCATGGAGCCCTAACCACTGGACCGCCAGGGAATTCCCTAAAGTATTTTTTATATAGGTTTTACACATTTCTTGATAGATTTATTCCTGGTATTTTATAGTTTTGTTGCTTTTGCCATTACATTTCCTAGTTGCTTGTATAGAGATTCTAGAAATATCTTATATCCAGCCATTTTATTAAACATTCCTTTAGTTGATTCTCTTTGCTCCTCCCTGGAGACTCTCATTAGCATGACTTTGATGTTTTGACCTCAGGTGTGAAATGTATTCAAATATCCTTTAATATCTATAGTAAGTCCCCTACATATGAGCAAGTTCCATTCCGAGAGCACGTTCATAAGTCCAATTTGTTCTTAAGTCCAACAAAGTTAGCCTGGATACCCAACTAACACAACTGGCTATATAGTACTGTACTGCAATAGGTTTATAATACTTTTCACACAAGCAATACATAAAAAACAAACAAAAAATTAAAACACTTTTAATCTTACAGTACAGTACCTTGAAAAGTACAGTAGTATAGTACAAGAGCTGGCATACAGGGGCTGCCATCGAGTGAATAGGCAAGAGAGTTACTGACTAGAGGAGGGAGAGAAGGCGGGAGGTGGTAGAGCTGAAGGATCGTCAGCAATAAGAGATAAAGGGCAAGCTGCCATTTCACCCATGTCTGACGTTGATGGAACACACGTTCCCATCTCTGAAAGTTTACAACTTGAAGGTTCATATGTAGGGGATTTACTGTATAAGATTTTGCATCCAACCAGAGGGAAAGAATATGTAAAGAACAGAGAATTCAATCAGGCAGTAAAGAGATTAGATGAACAGAGTTACCAGCAGCCTCAGTGGGAAGCTGTAGGCTTAAATCAGAAGAATTGGGTAACCTGTAACTTGAACCCAAGCAAAATGAATCCCATTTGAAGAGTTATACTTGGAGTCCCTGTTGTCATAGCAACAATGAAAGGAGCTCATGGTGTCTATTGGTGATGAGGGGAGAATCACGTTGGATATACAGGCTCTGATCTTTTAACCTAGGCTCACTTAGGATAAAACCCATCTTGCTAGCAGTGGTAAGCTGTCCCCTTGCAAGTAGTGTGTTTCCAATCTCATGGAAGTCTAGAATTTAACATACTCTAAAGGAAATCAAACTCAAATTCTTGATACTTTTATGTGATATTTAGGATAATTTGGGTAAATTTGGACTTTGATTTGGCACTAGGTTATCTGACAGATTAGCCTAATGATTTCAACTTGAAACTTGCAGCTGAATAAACTGACTTTAGAACTAGGGCTTTATTATGAAACATGTAAGAGAATTTGACCAAATTTGTAAACAGTATTGGAATGCTAAATAATGTGAGCTATGCTATACTTACAGGTTCAATTTATTAGCTGTATAAGAGTTGTGTAAGTACTTGGGAAGGTTTTGCTTATTAGGATAGACATTTTTAAAGCTTGGAAAAAAATTAAATTTATCAAAGTTTTCAGTGCATTTTATTTCCTTTAAGAGAATGTAAGTTGTTATTAGGAATAGGTTTTAAAGAATTTAGTCTATAAAACTTAAGCTACTCAGATATTAATTTTTTTAAAGTAAAGGTGATTATTCTTATTTAACTATACTTATAAAAAGAAGAACTATTGTAAGATGAATTTAAAGGCTTAGAGAGAATTAAATTTTAAAGTTTCTTACCTTAGTAAATTGAATATTCATTTTTAAATATGCTAATTTGTTTTTCTGTTTACATAAGTTGCCCTTGGCCATCACTAAGCTCATGCTGATTTGTTACTTAGATTTTTGAGGTAATCATATAATTGGAAATAATGTCAGTTTTGTCACTTCTTTCTCTGTATTTATACCTTTTATTCCTCTTTCTTTTTTATACATTGGCTCAAACCTTAGTGGAGATGGTGACTTTCTGTTTTGTTCCTATTATTCCATATTATATGGAAATACTTCACCATTACGTATAAGGCTTGCTGTCAGTTCTTGAATATAACTTGTACCTCATCAAGATATTTCCTCCTATTCCTAGCATAAAAGATTTGTAAATCTCTAATTAATTTTTAATAAATGGGTATTGAATTTTGTCACTTTTTTCAGCTTGTGAAAAGGTCATGAGCTTTTTCACTTTAATCTGATAACATAGAGAATTACATTAATACATTTCCTAATACAAAACTTTCTTGCATTACTATGGTAAATCCTAATTGGTCATGAAATATTAACACTATCATATTTTATTTGGTTAAAATTCTTAAAGATTTTTATATTCATATTCATAACTTAAATTGGTCTATGATTATATCATTTTTTTTTCACTTTTAATAAACTTTATTTTTAGAGCAGTTTCAGTTTCACAGCAAAATTGAGTGGAAGGTATAGAGATTTCCCATATACCCCCTCTCCCAACCCATGCACAAGTTCCCCCACTATCAACATCCCACATCACAGTGGTACATTTGTTATGATTTTGTTGAGCTGGCATTGACACATAATTATCGCCCAAAGTCTGTAGCTTACATTAGGGTTCACTCTTGCTGTTGTACGTTCTGTGTGTTTGGACATATGTATAATGACATGTATCCATCATTATGGTATCACACAAAGTATGTTGCCTACCCTAAAACTCCTCTGTGTTCTACCTATTCAGCCCTCCCCTTGCCCCACAGCCCCTATCAACCACTGACCTTTTAACTCTCTCTTTAATTTTGCCTTTTCCAGAATATCATATAGTTGGACTCACGTAGAACATAGTTTTTTCAGATTGGCTTCTTTGTTTGTTAATGCCAACGACTATTTCATTGTCTGTATGTACCAGTTTGTCCATTCACCTACTGAAGGACATCCTAGTTGCTTCCAAGTTTTGGCAATTATGAATAAAGTTGCTATAAACATCAGTGTGCAGGGTTTTGTGTGGACATAAGGTTTTAATTCATTTGAGTAAATACCAAGGAGAACAATTTCTGGATCATATGGCAAGAGTATTTTATGAGAAACTGCCCAACTGTCCTCCTAAGTGGCTGTACCATTTTGCATTCCCACCAGCAATGAATAAGAGTTCCTGTTGCTGCACGTATCCTCATCAGCATTTGATGTTGTCGGTATTTTGGATTTCGGCAATTCTATTCGGTGTGATCTCACCTAATTCTATTAGTGGTATCTCATTATTGCTTCAATTTGTAATTCCCTAATGACATATGACGTTGAACATCTTTTCATATGCTTATTTTGCCAACTGTATATCTTCTTTAGAGTGAGGTCTGTTCAGGTCTTTTGCCCATTTTTTAATTGGGTTGTTCATTGTCTTATTGTTGAGTTTTAAGAGTTCATTGTATATTTTGGGTAACAATCTTTTATCAGATGTGTCTTTTGCAAATATTTTCTCCTAGTCTGTGGCCTGTCTTCTGTTTATATTGTCTTACACAGAGCAAAACTTTTTAATTTTAATCATGTCCAGCATATCAATGATTTCTTCACAGATTGTGCCTTTGGTGTTTTTTTTTCCTAAAAAGTCATTGCCCACCCAAGGTCACCTAGATTTTTTCTGTATTATCTTCTAGGAGTTTTATGTTTTACATTTATTTTTTAATTAATTTTTATTGGAGTATAGTTGCTTTACAGTGTTGTGTTAGTTTCTATTGTACAGCAAAGTGAATCAGCTATACATATACATATATCCCCTCTTTTCTGGATTTCCTTCCCATTTAGGTCACCACAGAGCACTGAGTGGAGTTTCCTGAGCTATACAGTAGGTTCTCATTAATTATCTATTTTATACATAGTATCAATAGTGTATATACGTCAATCCCAACCTCCCAATTCATCCCACCCCTTTTCCCCCCTTGGTGTCCATACCTTTGTTCTCTATGTCTGTGTCTACATTTCTGCTTTGCAAATAAGATCATCTATACCATTTTTCTAGATTCCACATATATGCATTAATATATGATATTTATTTTTCTCTTTCTGACTTACTTCACTCTGTATGACAGTCTCTAGGTCCATCCACATCTCTACAAATGACCCAATTTCTTTCCTTTTTATGTCTGAGTAATATTCCATTGTATATATGTACCATATCTTCTTTATCCATTCCTCTGCTGATGGATATTTAGGTTGCTTCCATGTCCTGGCTATTGTAAATAGTGCTGCAATGATCACTGGGGTGCATGTGTCTTTTTGAATTATGGTGTTCTCTGGGCATCTGCCTAGTAATGGGATTGCTGGGTCATATGGTAGTTCTGTTTTTAGTTTTTTAAGGAATCTCTATACTGTTCTCCATAGTAGCTGTATCAATTTACATTCCCACCAACAGTGCAAGAGGGTTCCCTTTTCTCCACACCCTCTCTAGCATTTATTGTTTGAGGGCTTTTTGATAATGGCCATTCTGACCAGTGTGAGGTGATACCTCATTATAGTTCTGATTTGCATTTCTCTAATAATTAGTGATGTTGAGCATCCTTTCATGTGTTTGTTGGCCATCTGTATGTCTTCTTTGGAGAAATGTCTGTTTAGATCTTCTGCCCATTTGTGGATTGGGTTGTTTGTTTTTTTTGATATTGAGCTACATGAGCTGCTTGTATATTTTGGAGATTAATCCTTTGTCAGTTGCTTCATTTGCAAATATTTTCTCCCATTCTGAGGGCTGTCTTTCATCTTGTGTATGGTTTCCTTTGCTGTGCAAAAACTTTTGTTCTATTACGTCCCATTTGTTTCTCTTTGTTTTAATTTTCATTACTCTAGGAGTGGGTCAAAAAAGATCTTGCTGTGACTGATGTCAAAGAGTGTTCTGCCTATGTTTTCCTCTAAGAGTTTTATAGTGTCTGGCCTTACATTCAGGTCTTTAATCCATTTTGAGTTTATATTTTGTGTATGGTGTTAGGGAGTGTTCTAATTTCATTCATTCTTTTATATGTAGCTGTCCAGTTTTCCCAGCACCACTTATTGAAGAGGCTGTCTTTTCTCCATTGTATATTCTTGCCTCCTTTGTCATAGATTAGGTGACCACAGGTGCATGGGTTTATCTCTGGGCTTTCTATCCTGTTCCATTGGTCTATATTTCTGTTTTTGTGCCAATACCATACTGTCTTGATTACTGTAGCTTTGTAGTATAATCTGAAGTCAGGGAGCCTGATTCCTCCAGCTCCATTTTTCTTTCTCAAGATTGCTTTGGCTATTCAGGGTCTTTTGTGTTTCCATAAAAATTGTAAAATTTTCTGTTCTAGTTCTGTGAAAAATGCCATTGGTAATGTCATAGGGATTGCACTGAATCTGTAGATTGCTTTGAGCAGTATAGTCACTTTCACAATATTGATTCTTCCAATCCAGGAGCATGGTATATCTCTCCATCTGTTTGTGTTATCTTTGATTTCTTTCATCAGTATCTTATAGTTTTCTGAGCACAGCTCTTTTGCCTCCTTAGGTAGTTTATTCCTAGGCATTTTATTCTTTCTGTTTCAATGGTAAATGGGATTGTTTCCTTAATTTCTCTTTCTGATCTTTCATTGTTAGTGCATAGGAATGCAAGAGATTTCTGTGCATTAATTTTGTATCCTGTGACTACTAAATTCATTGATTAGCTCTAGTAGTTTTCTGGTGGCATCTTTAGGATTTTGTATGTATAGTATCACGTCATCTGCAAACTGACAGTTTTACTTCTTCTTTTCCAGTTTGGATTCCTTTTATTTCTTTTTCTTCTCCGATTTCTGTGGCTAGGACTTCCAAGAGTATGTTGAATAACAGTGGCGAGAATGGACATCCTTGTCTTGTTCCTGATCTTAGAGGAAATGCTTTCAGTATTTCACCACTGAGAATAATGTTTGCTGTGTGTTTGCCGTATATGGCCTTTCTTCTTTCTTTCTTTTTTTTTTTTTTTTGCAGTACACGGGCCTCTCACTGTTGTGGCCTCTCCTGTTGTGGAGCACAGGCTCCAGACGCGCAGGCTCAGCGGCCAGGGCTCACGGGCCTAGCTGCTCTGCGGCATGTGGGATCTTCCTGCACCGGGGCATGAACCCGCATCCTCTGCATCAGCAGACGGACTCTCAACCACTGCGCCACCAGGGAAGCCCATATGGCCTTTATTATGTTGAGGCAGGTTCCCTCTAGGCCTACTATGTTTTACATTTAGGTCTATGATGTGTTTTGAGTTAATTCTTGTGAAAGGTGTAAAGTCTGTGTCAACATTTTTTTTGCATGTGGATGTCCAGCACCATTTGTGGAAAAGACTCTTTGCTCCACTGTATTGCCTATGCTCCTTTGTCAAAGATAAGTAGACTACATTTATGCAGATCTGTTTTGGTCTCTTCCATTGTTTTATTTGTCCATTCTTTCACCAATACCACACTGTCTTGATTAGTGTAGCTTTACATTAAGTTTTGAAGTCAGGTAATGTTAGTCCTCTGACTTTTTTCTCCTTCAATTTCAGTTGACTTTCCTGGGTCTTGTGCCTTTCCATATAAACTTTAGAATCAGTTTGTTGATATCCACAAAATGACTTGCTAGAGTTTTGATTGGAATTTTATTAACCTATAGATCAAGCTGGGAAGAACTGACATATTGACAAAATTGAGCCTTCCTATCCATGAATATGGAATATTTCTCAATTTATTTAGTTCTTCTTTGGTATCTTTCATCAGAGGTTTGTAGTTTTCTTCATACAGATCTTGTCCAAATTTTGTGAAATTTATACCTATTTGGGGGTAGGAGTGCTAATGTAAATTGTAAAGTGTCTGTAATTTCAAATTCCATTTTTTCATTGTTGGTATACAGGAAAGTGATTGGCTTTTGCATATTAACCTTCTATCCTGCAACCCTCCTATAATTGCTATTAGTTCCAGGAATTTTTTGGTAAATTCTTTTGTATGTTTTACATAGAAGATCATGTTATCTGTAAACAAAGACAGTTTATGGCTTCCTTCCCAATCTGTTAAGCTTTTGTTTCCTTTTCTTGTCTCATTGCATTAGCTAGGACTTCTAGTATGATTTTTAAAAACAAGGTGGGAGAGGACATCCTTGTCTTGTTCCCATCTTAGCAGAAAAGCTTTGAGTTTCTTACTGTTAAGTATGATGTTAGCTGTAGGTTTTTTGTAGATGTACCTTATCAAGTTGAAGAAGTTCCCCTCAATTCCACTTTGCTGAGAGTTTTTATTTTTTTAAATCATGAATGGATTTTGGGTTCCGTCAACTGCTTTTTCTGCATATACCGATATGATCATATGATTTTTTTTTTCAGTCTTTTGATCTGATGGATCGCAGTAATTGAGCTTTGATTGTTGAACAAGCCTTGTTACTGCAATAAATCCCACCTGATTGTGGTGTATAATTCTTTTTACACATTGTTGTAATCAATATGCTAACAGTTTGAGGATTTCTGCATCTCTTTTCATGAGAGAGAGTGGTCTGTAGTTTTCTTGTAATGCCTTTGTCTGGTTTTGGTGTTAATGCTGGCCTCATAGAATGAGTTAGGAAGTATCACTTCCCCTTCTATTTTCTGGAAGAAATTGTAGGGAATTGTTTCTCCCTTAAATATTTGGTAGAATTCACAGGTGAACTCATCTGGGTCTGGTGCTTTCTCTTTTGAAAGATTATTAGTTGTTGATCCCATTTCTTTAAATAGATATAGACCTATTCAGATTGTCTATTTCTTCATAAGCGAGTTTGGCAGATTGTGTCTTTCAAGGAATTGATTCAATTCATTTTGGTTATTAAGTTTATGGGCATAGAGTTAGTCATAATATTCCTTCTTTATCATTTGAATTTCCATGAGCTCTACAGTGATGTCCCCTCTTTCATCTCTGATACTAGTAATTTGTGTTTTCTCCCCCTCGCCCCTTTTTGTTCATTTGTTTGTTATCTTGGCTAGAGGCTTATTGATTATATTGATATTTCCAAAGAGCCAGCTTTTGGTTTTATTGATTTTCTCTATTGATTTGTTTTTAATTTCATTGATTTCTGCTCTAATTTTTGTTATTTCTTTTATTCTGCTTACATTTGACCTAATTTGCTCTTCTTTTTCTAGTTGTCTAAGGTGGAAGCTTAGATTATTAATTTTAGATATTTCTTCTTTCTAATATATGCATTAGCTGTTATAAATTTCCTTGTAAGCACTATTTTCACTGCATCCCACAAATTTTGATAAGTTGCATTTTCATTTTAATTTAGTTCAAGATATTTTAAAATTTATCTTGAGATTTCTTCTTTGACTTATGTGTTATTTAAAAGTATGTTGTTTAATCTCTAAGTATTTTTGAATTTTCCAGCTATCTTTCTGTTAATGATTTCTAGTTTAATTCCATATGATCTGAAAGCAGACATTGTATGACTTCTATTATTTATATTTGTTAAGATGTATTTTTTGGCCCAAAATGAAGTATATCTTGGTGAATGTTCCATATGAGCTTGAGAAGAATGTGTAATCTGCTGTTGTTGGATGAAGTAGTCTGTAGATGTTAATTATTTCCAGTTGATTGTTGGTGCTGTTGAGTTCAACTATATCCATTTCTTCCTCTATTTCTCCCTGCATTGCTGTCAGTTTTTGCCTCATGTACTTTGATGCTCTGTTGTTAGGCACATACACATTAAACACTGTATGTCTTAATGGAGTACTGACCTCTTTATCCTTAATTATATAATGCTCCTCTTTATTCCTGTTAACTTTCTTTTCTCTGAAGTTTGTTCTGTCTGAAATTAAAATATAGTTATTCCCATTTTCTTTTGATTAGTGTTACCATGGTATATATTTCTCCATCCCTTTACTTGTAATCTCTATGTGCCTTCATATTTAAAGTGGGTTTCTTAGAGACAGTATATACTTGGGCCTTGTTTTTGATCTACTCTGACAATGTCTGTCTTTGAATTGGTATATTTAGACCATTGACATTTAAGTGATTATTGAGAAGGGGAGGGGAAAATTAGGAGTATGATATTAACAGATACACACAACTATATATAAAATAAACAACAGGACTTACTTGTATAGCATACGGAACTATATTCAATATCTTGTAATAACTTATAATGGAAAAGAAACTGAAAAAATATATATCTGAATCACTTTGCCATACACCTGAAACTAACACAATATTGTAAATCAACTATAATTCAATTTAAAAAAAAGATCCTGAGGGGGGAAAAAATAAAGTGATTACTGATATATTTGGGTTAACATCTACCATATTTGTTTCTGTTTTCAATTCATTTCCCTTTTTTTTTATTCTTATCTTTGTCTTCTACACTTTTTCTACCATTTGTGGTTTTCGCTGAGAACAATTTTATTCTTTTATTAGCCCATTTCAGACTTTCTACCACCTTTGGTCAATTTTGTAATTTACAATCACCTAGAGAATTATACATTTCATCAAGATTTTCAAGTTTATATACATATGTAAATAGAGTTCTCAAATAATTCTTTCCTTTCTGTTATTTTGTTGCCTTTCTCACTCCAAATAATATATTTGGTGTTCTCTTTTTTTCTGTTAAACTGTAAGTGGTAGCAAATGCTTTTCTCTATTTCATGTCTTTTCAATTTATGTCCTTCTGGTTTTGTCACTAAAATCTTTTTGTGGTATTTATAATTTAAAAGTGTTTCTGCTTTCATCTTTATTATACATTTCTTCAATTTTTAACTTTATTTCCTAGTTTTATAAGTTTAACACTTCAAGAAAGACAAATTCATACAAGACTGTCCATTCCAATAAGAATACATTCTTGCCCCCACCAACAATAGGAGTCTAGTATCATTATTCTGTCACCAGGAGGTTGGCTAGTGATAGGTCACCACACCTCAGTAATGGCTTAGTGTTCATATCTGCTGTTGGCGCACTGGGTACTCTGCAGTGGCAGGGGTCAGATCCCACGCATAGCTTCCATCCCTACCCCCACACTTTCAATGAGATCACTGAGCAATCACTGGAGTAACCAAGGAAAGTGGCTGCTGACTGACATCTATAGAACGGGTCATTTGGTCCATCCTTTGCCCATCTGATTATTGAGAAAGTCCTAGTTGTGAGGGCCCTTGGTGAGCATTCAGGAGTACAAATATTGTCGCTCTCTGGGTCAAAGGCAGAGCAATGGGAGTGGCTCACCAGGTGCAGGTGATAAGAAGGTGCATTGTTTGTAGAGAATTTAAAAATATTAATAAAGCCAACTATAAATTAGTCTTTTTATTAGCATCATGTGCTAGCCATTCTAAACAATGTCAATGATGCAATATTCCTCTCCAAAAAGTCTTTTGTTGGTTTATGTTCTAAAAATTACTTGCACCTGGGTGGCCTACTCCTAACACCCACCCTTGGTATGTCAAAAGTTTCCATCCACTTACCCAGACCTTCTTATTGCCAATCCTCCAGTATTATTCTTTTCTAGTCTCTGCCCATCCAGACAACCATTAGCTACTGACTATGAATCAATCTAGATTCATAACACAGGACATCTCTCTTTCCAGGAAATGTGAACAAAATGTACCACTTACAATTCTGCCCACAGTGAGAATTCCTCTTCATCATTGTCCTGTTATAAGATACAATTGAGGTTAATGAGTACAGCAGTCTGCATATAGTGCATAATCATCCATAAATCAGGTTTAATGTTTTCTTTCCTTATTAAACTGATCAAGGGCGCACCTCCCATCCATGTGGCTGGAATTCAGTAGATTGAAGGATATGTGACTATGCATCAAGGGTTGGGAACACTGAGAGTGTGCACCACCTGCTCACACAACTAACTGTTACCTTTAGGCCTACTTGAGCTCAGTCTCATGTGTTCCACTTACCTGTGTTGAAGAAGTGCTACTGGCCACACTCAACTTTATGGCTTGATAGATAACATAACACCCAATTCAAGTATCTTTCAAGTCTGTGGTTTGAATTTACCTCCAGGAAAATGTATTGTTTTTGATTTGCTATTCCTGTACGTTCTTGAAATTATTTGCATAAAATTGTTCATAACATTCTTTACTATCCTTATAATGCCTCTACAATCTATAGTGATGACCTCTCTTTCATTCCTGATGACAATGATTTGTATTTTCTCTTTATTCTCATTGTCTTACTATATATTTTATCAACTGTATTAATTGTTCAAAGAACCAAGTTTTTACTTTCCTCTGTTGTCTGTCCATTTTCTATATCATTGATTTCCATTCTTATATTAGTTTAATTTTTCTACTTACTTTTGTTTCAATTTCCTCTTCTTTTTCTGTCATCTTAAGGTGGAAGTGTGGATTATTGATTTTAAGCCTTTCTCCTTTTCTAATATAAACATTTAAAAGCATAACCTTCCCTCTATGCACTGCTTTAGCGGTATCCTGATTTGAAATATATTCATTATCATTCAGTTTAAAATATTTTCTAATTTCCATTGTAATTTCCTCTTTAATCCATAACTTATTTATAAGTGTATTGTTTAATTTCTACATATTTGAGGATTTTTTAGACAGTTTTGTATTATTTTGTATTTTGTATTATTGATTTTGACTTTAACTGTTTTTAGAGAATGTATTCGGAATCATTTTGAAGCCTCTGTAACTTATGAGACTTGTTTTATCCAAAGGGCACAAACCAAATCTATTCTTTGTACACTAGGACATGGTACAAAGTGGGCACTCCATAAACATTTGATGAATAAATAAATGAATGAAGAGTTGCCACACCCACACAGATAAAGTGATGCGCAAATTATAGAGGTCAAAAGAGAGTAGTGAAATCATGATGGTGGCAGCATCATATAGCTTTTCTACAGTTGAGAGTGCAAAGTTCTTGCTCTGTAACAACTGGATCTTCAGAAAGTATGTGAGAAATCCTGTAGTCAAAGGATGAAAACCAAGGATAAAGCCTAAGAAACAGACAGCAAATGCTGGCGGTAGGAAGAAACCGAACAAAAAGGGGTCGGGATCCAAAGTAAGACTTTGCCTCTGTAGGTAGCCAAGATTTGACTCGTTTATTAACTGTCATTTGTAAACTATTGGTGATTTAATTAGGCCTTATCTACATTATACATGTTGTAATAATTGACATATGGGCAAAGATAACTTTAAGTAAGCCTATGTAGAGAGGTTCTTTTTGTCTCTAAACCAATGCCTCCTGTTTTCAATGTCCTGAATCAAGTATCCCATATTATACAGTCACCAGCAAGGTGCCCTGGCAGACGCTAAAAATAATTCAGTCTACCAGGCCCCCATCCAAGCAGACTAATTATGCCCAGCTCGGGTACTCCCTGATTTAATGACTTAGGTGGGGCAGTCTTACAAGTATTAGAGAAACAATCTCTCATATGGGGACACCAGCTGGCCTTGTTGCAGCATAGAATTTCTTTACCCAGAAGGTGTTTAAACAAGAAAGAAAGAAAGCATTTCATGGTTAACTCACTTTCTAAAAGCACATATTTTGGAGTTTCTTACCTATGCCATCTCGTCCAATTGAAAATTAGAACAAAAACAAGTTTCCATAGGATACTTTTTAAAATGTATGTATAACTTTTTTCTGTATAGTTACAACATAATTCAGCAAATCCCATACTGACAGTTGCTTAGGTTGATACCAATGTTTTGCTATTATAATAAATGTCACAGTGAACCTGTCTATATTCATTATTGCACTCTTATGTTATTTGTATTTTTAAATAAATTTAAGTGAAATTTTATTTTTGTAGCCCTAGTATCTAGCAGAAGCCAGAGCAGAGTAAATATTATAATGAACTGACACTGTTCAAAGAAAAAGCTTTTTGGTTCCACAGACTTTCTAAGTTCTTATTTAAGTTTCCTTAAGAATAAAAATGCAACTTAACTTCTAAAAAAAAACCCACAAACCTCTAGACCTAGGTTTGCAGCAGCTAGAAGTTTCTGGGGAAACTCTACTGACTTGTGTCTGAGACTCCCCTCTCTGTGGTTTGGGAGACAATAACTTGGGACACACAAGGCTTTGCAAGTACACACAAGGCTTTGCAAGAACCCACAAGTCTCACTTTCTTTTTCACCTGAAAGCACGGAAAATGCAGAATTCGGTAATGAACATCTGTTTCTTCTATTTGGCTTTCCTTGGATTGAGATTCTTACTGTATTTCTAATTGCTTTTCTCCCTTCCAAGAGCTGCCTCCCCTTGTGAGGCAGAGCAGGGAGGAGACCTTTTTTATCTTTGCTTCTGAGGCCTGGTGACCCAATGTGCTTGCTGCACCTGGAGGTTACCTTTGCCATGAGCTTTTTGTGTTTGACATGCTTAATTTCATCAGTCAGATCACAAAGATTCTGAGGAGGTATTCAGACTGTTCTGGAATTCTGCATATGTCAATATGGGGTGCTATCAGACCAATTGCTTTATTACACATACACAACATCTTAAGGTTAAGTGCATATTAAACAAATATTTTATGAGAATATGTTGTTTGTATTCCCCTAACATCAGACTGTAAAATATAAAATATAGGGGAAAAATGCTGTTGGAATGATTACTGTGGCTTTTTGGAATGTGGTTAGGGGGGCTTCCCTGGTGGCGCAGTGGTGAAGAATCAGCCTGCCAATGCAGGGGACACGGGTTCGAGCCCCGGTCCGGGAAGATCTCACATGCCGCGGAGCAACTAAGCTCATGTGCCACAACTACTGAGCCTGTGCTCTAGAGCCCGCGAGCCACAACTACTGAAGCCCATGCTCTGCAACAAGAGAAGCCACTGCAATGAGAAGCCCGTGCACCACAATGAAGAGTAGCCCCCATTTGCCGCAACTAGAGAAAGCCTGCACACAGCAACAAAGACCCAACGCAGCCAAAAAAAAAAAAAAGGAATGTGGTTAGGAAGGGAAGTGAAAAGATAAGAAAATATATTTTAGCTTAACTAAGCACTCAAATAAACATTATTTTCATTTAATTTACATATTTAAATTAATATTAATGTATAAAATATTTTGATATACTTCCTTAACTGCCATCAAGTTTCAAATTTTTCATGAAAATTCAGATTTGCAAGAAAAAATTAATTTTAGATGATGTTATGGAAGGATTCATAACAGCTCCCTGCCCAAGGTTACATACAGTCAATTAACCTCCCTGGGTCTTGGGTTCCTCATCAATAAATGTTGAACCAGGCAGTTTCTAAATAACCATCTCACCCCAAATTCCATGATTCTATGTATTTAGAATGAAATGATTCATTGCTCTACAGGTCAGATATCTCTGTGAGGAATGCAAGGAGTTAACAACAACAAAAAACTCAAGGTATAAATATGAATTTTTTGTGAATTGCCAATAATCTTTTATTTACTTGCAAATATTCCAGAAATAGTTTATTGGTGTAGTTATTTATATAACAGCTTCAATTTAAGAGGAAATCTCTATTCTATCTGTATGTATTTAGCGTGGCAGGGTTGGGAGGAAACTTTCGTAAATTTTCTTCAACACTGAAAAGCGTAAGGACAACAAGTTTGGAAGACTGGAGAAATCTAGACTTTGAATCATGGATGGAAAAACTTCAATTCGGTCAAGTATGAGGTTACGTCTAACGTAGTCTGCTTATTTTCTTCTGCTGCTTTAATGTAATGCAGTTGTTTTCAATGATGAATTAATGAAACTGCTCATTCATTGATTTTTCTCCTCTCCATGATGCAAATGAATTTTGAAAATTACATGTAGTTGTTTTATGACCCAGGCTGTTTTAGACCCAGAATAAAGGTAACACAATGCAGTGAAAGAACACCAGATAAAGCCAGGGAGTCCTGGATTATAGGTTTGACTCTGTGACCTTGGACAAATGGATTAACCTTCTGGGTCTCACTTTTCTCTTTTGTAAAATGAGAATATTGAATTGCTTAGGTTTCCTCCTTTAATATTCTATAGTCCTATGGTTCTATGAATGATCTGGCCAACAGTTCTTCTCATTGCCTATCAAGATTCAAATTCACCCCTGATTCCAATAGCATTGATTTACATCTGGAATTTCTTGCTTTCACCTTAATAACAACAATAATAACAAAGCATCATTCCCTACCTTTTCTGGCTTTTGAATGTCCCATTCTGAAATACAGGGGCCAAATCCAAAAATATGAAGTCTCATAAATAGAAAGAAAGGATAGAGAATTAGAAAAAGAAAAGCTCAAGAACAGATTTTTCACTGCCCGGGAGGTTACTCTAGGGCCTGCATCTTCTACCCATGTCACGGACCTCTGCTGTCTCCTTACCATGAAGCCAGAGTCGCCGCAACCTGGACTGGATTTATTCAGCATTGTTCCTTGTGGTCATATTGCTCTCCTGGGGATACGTCATCTATGTATCAACTGCTGTTGCATGATGACAGCCAAGGAAGGAATACCCAGAGAAAATCTTCAGGATGAATGAAAATTTGTAATTCCTCTGGATTTGATTCTATGCAAATACATTTCTTTACCTCATGCTTATCTGACATGTCTCAATTTAGAGTAAAATCCTTAATACAAAGTTTCTGAATTAAAAGAAAAAGACTTTCATGCCCATGAATAAGGAAGGGGAATAAGCATATTAATACAGATTCTTTATTAGAGGTGGCATTAACCTAACTCAAAAAAAATGTAAGCAAATTAAGGGAATTTATTAACTCTCATAAATAGAAGGTTAGGAGATTCATCTGGCCTCAAGTACACCTAGATCAAGGATCATAAAGGACAATACAATATCAGGGCTCTGTCTCACACTCTAATTCTTCAACAGGCCCTCTCTACCAACAAATGACAGCTGGAAGCTGAAGACTCAAATTCTTTATAAGCTTAATAACCCCCAAAAAAGAGAAAACATGTTTTGTTTTTTCGTTTTGTTTTGTGTTGTTTTGTTTTCCCAAATAACTCCAGGAGAAAGTCCCAGGAAAGGATAATTTACTGATCTGAGTTGATCATGTACAATCCCTGTACCAATCAGGGTAGCTTATGGGATGGGTTCTCTGATTTACTGGGGTAACCTTGGTGATGCTGCCACTTCTGGTGCTGGAGGAGAGACTGTAGTCAGGCCTATGAAACTCATATGGAATGGGTTGCTCATAGGAAAGAAGGGTTTTCTATTCTGAAAGTGGGGAAAAGGTGCTAGAAAAATCACAAACAGAAGGCCACTACGATAGATTCAATAGATTTCATCTGGCATGTCAACGCAAGGATAGATGGTAGTTACCTGGAATGATGGGTCCTGATAAAAATGATTCTAAGCTATGTGAAAGCTAAGAACATGTGAAGATTGATTAGCAATGTCTGCAATGGACACTACAGTAGACAAGAGAGGTATGCAAACTATATAGTTGCCATACCTGCATAGCGTGAAACCATGATTCAGTTCCTGCTAAGTACAGTCAATTCAACCACTAACTCTTTAGAACATCATATGCAGAGGCCCTTCTTTTGAAAACTTCCATTTATTCATGCTTATAAAGCTCCCCAGATTCTTACGACATGAGGAATCCCTTCCATGACAGAAAATTTTAAATTTTATTTGAGGTCATGTTGTCATTTAGGACCCAGGATATAATCTAGGTAGCAGTGGTTTTTAAAAAGGAATTTACAGCAGAATCACATAGGCAGTTACTTTAAAATATATATGCCTAACCTCTATCCCCAAACTTTCTGACTCAATAGGTTTTTGTAAGGGCCTAGAAAAGTGAAATATGATTATTATACATGAAAGTTATATATGCTCAAGGTAAAAACAAATAAACAAATCAGGACAGAGGGGTATAACATGGAAAGTAAAAAGTCCCTCCTGAAAGAGAAATATGGGTGGGAAATGGGGAAAGGGGAAATCTTTGTCTTATATAAATATCTATATTGTTTGAAATACTTTTTTACAATGAACCTCAATTGGTTTTGTATTTTACAATGAGCCTGATAATCTAAAACATTTATTTTGGTCAGTAACTACAAAATCCATCCCAGCCAAATTGTCTTCACTGAGACTATTTTGGTTGTAAGTGACAAAAACAGCATAAAATACTTTTAAAAGTTCTTTTTGAGATAACATGATATTCTTACTCTCCTGAGGTAACCCTCGTGACAGCTATACATTCTTCCAGAAGCTTTCTATGCATATAACCATATATCTATATGACAAAGGAGGCACAAACCCATAAGCATATGCATATCTCTCCTTTTATTAATATTTTAAACATAAATGGAATTATACATATTCTGTTCTGCAACTTGCTTTATTAACTTAATTATTTTGGCTTCCTTTCCATAGGATCTACCTATATTACATAAAATATACCTCTTAGTGGCTTTTAATAATAGTCCAAGTATTTTTTCCCATTTACTAATAATGCTTCAGCAAACATTCTTTTAAATATATATTTGTGCATCTGTGTGAGTGCACCTATGAAATAAATTCCTACTTAAGTCAGATTACTACATCTGTACATTTTTTAATAGACCCTATTGAATTGCCCTCCAAAAAGATTACACCAATTTATACACCCACCCACATTGTACGACAACATCTGTCTTCCCTACTCTCAGATGGCAAGTGTATTTCAAAGAAAGCTTCCCAGTTCACCTTGAAACATATTCCTGATTAAGAACTACTTGAAGGCTGTTTCTTTAAAAAACAAACAAGCAAAACCCAAAAAAACCCTGTTATGTGATACGTTTTAGGATTATTTTGAAGTCTTAAGACACCTCTTGGAATAAGAAGTCATATGACCTAAGTTCTAGGGACCATATCCATTTAAATCTCTCTATAGCCTACTCCTGGTATTGAAAACTGGGGGGCCTGCAGGACTTTGGATGAATATTCCAAGACCTTCCTTCTGTCACCTGCATCAGACTCTCTGGCCATGGAAGCCACATAGAGATGCAACTCAGGGACTACAGGATGGATCTTCTCTTTATCTGGACTTTTCTCTGGGTTGGGAGCTACAGTATGATTCTGACTGTTCAGTGATGGCACAGGCAAGGCTGAGCACATTCAGAACTTTCTGGAAAAGAGATTTCCACAAGAAGAAGATACAACCCTAGGTATTTAAACACATACACAACACACACCCCAGATCTAGATATTTTGTGTTGAGACACAATGTTATGCATTCTTAACTTTGCTGAGATTTAGCAATTGACAAGGGAAAGTGGGAACTTTCTCAGGTGTGTGTTAGGGTACCTGAATTAAATTCATGACATGGGATAGGTGAACTCTTAATCTATAGCAGAAAAGGAGACAGCATGATATATAAAGTCCCCAAATAATTTAAAACACTTATTTCAGTCAGTAAATACAATGTCCATCCCAATCAAATGGTCTTCATTGAGACTGTTTTGGTAGTTAGTGACAAAAAACCAACGTAACCTAGCTAACAAAGAAAACGAGTGACAAAAAACCAACTTAAACTAGCTAACAAAGAAATCAAGATATGAGTAAATTATTATAAGGACACAGGGTTTCTCACAAGCACCTAAAGCAGGAATTTCAAAGGGGACTAGAACCAGGACCTGAGAAGCCACACGTTTCCCAGGCAGTACTTGCCTCCACCTCTCACTTCTTATCTCTGCTTAACTTTTCTTATCTCCTCCAATCTCCTCTCTGCAGGGCAACATTCCACACCTTTCCCAACCCTTGCAGTGAGATGGACACTTCACTGTTCTTGAACAACTCGGTTCCAATGGCATGCTGTATCTACTGGGCTATCTCAGAATCAAATTTTCAAATTCCTGAGAGAATCCAACTGACCCACCTTGGGTCAGGTGTCCATTCAACCTTGGCCAGAGAAGGTGGGTAACAATACAACAGCAGCTAAACTTTACTGGGTGCTGCATGCACTTTATAAACACGGCCTTTACATAGCCTTTGGGGCCTCCTTTATCAGGACCCTGAAAGAGTTTTCAGAAAGAGAAGATGATTGTGAGTTGTGCAGATGTCCTAAAAGATGTCTATATGATTTAAATCTTTCCCTCAGAGCATGAGAAAATTACATGCAGAGAGGTAAATATGCACATAAAAAGCTAATGTGGTGGCGCAGTGGTTGAGAGTCCGCCTGCCGATGCAGGGGACATGGGTTCGTGCCCCAGTCCGGGAGGATCCCACATGCCGCGGAGCGGCTAGGCCCATGAGCCATGGCCGCTGAGCCTGCGCGTCCGGAGCCTGTGCTCCACAACAGGAGAGGCCGCAACAGTGAGAGGCCCGCGTACCGCCAAAAAAAAAAGCTAATTTAAGCTTTATAACTCAATTCAATAATGCCACAATGGGAATAAGTACAGACCCTGGAGCCCAAAATACCTGAGTTCTAATTCTAACTCCAACAAGTTTACTAGCTGTGTGGCTTGGACACGTTCCTTCACCTCTCTGCTCAACTTCCTTTTCTTTCTGTGAAATTGCGATAATAATACATATTGCATGGCACAGCGTACACAGAGTGATGGAGTACTACTACCTCTGAAGCTCTTAAACATTAACAAGTATTTATGAGTGTTTCCTGTGTAACAGCGAAATGTCCAAAAGGGACACACACCAGCGGGAAGGGAAAGGTGAAGAAGCAAAGAATCTACTTGGCCTGGTGGGCATTACCATTATATAATACCACTATACAATAACGAGAGCTAATAGTTATCAATTATTGTGTATAATGTGATGGGAAATTTTCTCAGTGCTTCATATATATTTATATATATATTAGCTTAGTACTATTACTGTCCCATTTGGAGGCACAGAGAGTTTAAGTAACCTGTCCTAGGTCACAAAGCTAGTAAGCTATAGAAGTAGGACTTGAGCCTAGACAGACTCGCTCCAGAGCTTATATCTTAAACACTACTCTGTACTGCCCTTAGGCCAACTGTATCATAGCATATCCTGCCACATGTGTTCCTGAACCAGAGAGGTGTCTATGGACACACACCCCAGAGAGACAGTGTGGCTTCAAGCTTTCACACTTGCTAGAATTCCTCTGGTTTACTCCACATGCCTCCTTTCATGAGGTTACCTCACCAGAAGTAATGGATTGTTACTCTTCTTCATCAGCTGTAAACTCTGAGATAGTCTGCCTACCACACTTTAAGATTTGGAAGGTTTACTTGCAAAAGCTCTTAGAAGCACCCATGGATAAACAAGAGTGAAAAATTAAACCAAGGATAGACATTTTTGTTTGCACTCTTTTCAGATCTGGATTCAAAAATAACTGGATTCAAAAACTTTCCCTGGCACCACAGGCAAACACTTCTTCCCCAGGTGCAGAATGGCCTGTCGAAGACAACGCAGACATATTGCTGTGGTAACTGAGGAAATTTATAAACCATGTACAACCTCATATTTCTGCCAGCTTTACTTTAAAAGAGTCTTAAAGACCAAGACACTGATAAAGAGTGGTGAAGTTTGATGACTTCTAAGAGAATTAAACAACGTACGTGTGGCAGAAGCCATTGGTTGGTTAGCCCAACTCCCATTCTCAAATCTACCTTCTTTGGCATCCTGCATTATAGAGGCTGGAAGAGCCAAATATTTGCTTTCCTGCTCTCCTGAAGCTAGGGTTGGCCATTGAGACAGTTTTGGCCTCAATGAGGTATAAGTAGAAGTCTCCAAGAGCTTCTGGCAAATCTTTGCTTTCCTGATACAAAATAGAAATGTCACTGTCACACACACCCTTCTTCCTGTCTTGGATACAGACTCGTGCCTAGAGCTATGGCAGCCATCTTGCAACCACCAGAGAAAGGCCAACAGAATTGGAGAAACACTGGCTTTGGTATTTTTTGCACGATTACCAATCATCACCAGGTGTTTACCTCCAGAATGCTTGTTATGCGAGTAAAATAGTTTAAGTCACTTTGGTTAGGTTTTCTCTTGATGCTGAAAGCATTCCTATTGATATAATGTGATTGCAGATATATTTGCCCAATCATTTATCAGCTTTTAATTCTACACCAATTTGTCTATCCCTCAAAAATCCCCCAGAAGTTGGGTTAAGAAGCATTATTTAATCAAATCACTGATATGACTTATAGGGCACAGTATAATCAAAGTGAGTCCTCTTTCTAGTTTATCCCCTAATCATAATAATTATTTTAATGTAACTCCAATATCACATCATTAATAGTATAAGGAAGGATGGTCTAGTGCATTATTAACCAAACTTACTGTTATTCAGTCCAATAAAAACCATCTTTTACTTTAGGCTCACGTTGCATATTTCAACTTTATAGAGTTCATGGTTGAGAGAAATGGTTGTAGTTATTTGTTCTACCTCACCCTTCTCTAGCTCTCAGATAAGGTCTCCCAAATATGCCCTAAAGATCACCCATGTGGCCACCCCCTCATGGGCACCAAGAAATCTAACTCCTCCTCTCTGGACACTCTCCTCTCTTCCCTGACACCTAGAGATGAGCAGAGGGACTCATGGAGAAAAATGACCCCCATTAATTAATACCATTGAGTGCATAACAGGCCCGATGCCAGGTAGGTTGTTCCTGCAGCAGGGGCTTAATTTTTTATTAAGTGAATAAAAAGTAGTATCTACTAGACTGTAGGGGCTTTCAGGGAAGCTTTCTGGAGGATATGGTCTGTCTTAGTTTGGGCAGCTATAACAAAATACCATAAACTGGGGGGCATATAAATAATAAAAATTTATTTCTCCCAGTTCTGGAGATGAGGAAGTCCAAGATCACAGCACTGGCAGATCTGGTGTCTGGCGCAAGTCCACTTCCTCATTGGTGGCTGTCTTCTCACTGAAACCTCACGTGGCAGAAGGGACAAGGGGTCTCTCTGGGGCCTTTTTGGGTTTTTTGGCCGCGCCATGCGGCATGTGGGATCTTAGCTCCCCGACCAGGGATCGAACCTGTGCCCCTTGCACTGGGAGTGCAGCATCTTAACCACTGGACCACCAGGGAAGTCCCATCTGGGGCCTCTTTTTTAAGGGCACTAATCCCATTCATGCAGGCTCTGCCTCATGACCTGATCACCTCCCAAAGGTACCTCCTGATACCATGACCTTGAGGATTACGATTTCAACATATGAATTTTGAAGGGACACAAACATTCAGTTCAAACATGGTCTAAACAGCCTTAAACATTGTTTTAAGAGTTAGCCAAGTGGAGAGGTGATAGGGAGAGCAAGCCAGAAAGAATTGACAGCATGAAACAAAGTGTTTTACATGCATACAAAAGTGGTGCACGGGGGAGTAGTAGAAATAATTTCAAGCTGTAGAAATGGAGTGTGAAGCAGAGAAGTTGGCAGGGATTGAATCAGCATGGCTCTTGGCAAAAGGGAAATTTGAAAGGTTTTAAGAAGGAAATTGGCATTGCTTTGCATTTCAGAAAAATCACTTTGGGGACAGTTAGGGGAGTGAATTCAAGACAAGAATCTGGATTCAAGGAAAAGAGGATCATTATGAGTTCCTGGAGAAACAAGAGGCCACGAGGTTTAATCTGGTTAATCCATTCCCAAATGTATTAAGTCTAAATTTCAACATTTCAAAGTACTCTACCATGTTGAAGTCAAGTCCACCACGTGCTGAGTTGGATACCAGCCAAGAAGTATAACCAAAGGCTGACCTCCAGGCCCCCATCCTCTCATTGAAAGGGAGGTGGCAACAAAGGACTAGGGAGCGGACTGACTGCAAGATGGGGAAGAACCTACCTCTGTGTCTAGGCCACCTGCCCTAGTTCTCTGCGGGGAGGCCACCTGGTGCTGTCCCAACTGTTCATCCCTTACTGTTTCTACCATTCTGAAGCCCAGAAGGTAAGAACTTTAACCAAGGTCACACAGTGACCAGCCAGGAATAGTCCCAGTGGCTCCTGGACCCAATTCCACACCCTAAATTCCAGATGAGAAAACCTGCTGCATAAACATAGTTCAATTAAAATCTAAAATAAAAGGGGCACTTGCTCTCATAAGGAAAACAGCACAGTATTTCAGCAAAATGTCATGAACCTGCATGAAACTGTAATTTAGGAAGTTGTAAAAATATGGCCACATAATCCTGCTGGCCTGTCATGCCTGTCACGTGACTGTGAAACTCAGACTTGGCCCTTGGGCTCTCCCTTGCTTGGTTTGTGGGAAGCTGTGTGCGGGTGAAACTAGAGTGGGAGGTCAGCTACACAAGATGGTCCATTTAACAGCTGATCTGCTGGGACCAGTGCCTAAGAAGTTAATTTCTAGCTTTGAGATGGTTTCTGGTAATTGTAGGTAATTTAAAATATAATTGCAATTTAGTTGAAAAAAAAAAAAACCTCTGTTTGCAGTGTTTATGCTCATCACTCTAATTTAAGGTCTAGAATGTTGGATGAACTACACTTCAATACACGCCCATTTTGCATCTTCCTGATTTTACCACCAGTGATTATAAAAACAGCCTCAGCAAACCTCAGTCTGCATTTCAAGACAGATGCTGCAAAGCTCAGATATAAAGTTTCACATTGCTGGAAGGTTAACTGTTGTGCATGTTAATGATTATCAAATAGATGAAGAAAACCGCAAGGCTCCAAAATGCAAAAACCCCTCAAAAAAATCCAGCTTGCCCATGTTTATAATAAGGCCACTTTATTTTATTTTCTTTCAAAGAAGGACGACTATGGCTGAGCTCAGTGTGGTCTGCATGCGGGCTTAATGGAGGAGTAATTACACAAGGCTGCTTGTGAGGGGCTAACGGAGCTTCCCTCTGGGTTGTGTGTTACAAACTTCTATGTGCTGAGCCAGAGCATCTAGAGTTTTGCAGCATTCAGAGATTTCTTAGCACAGGGAGATCGAGTGGTTTTCCTTTTTTGTTTTTTGGTTTTTTTAATTCATTCATCTTTCATTTTTCTTTTAGCAAACATCAGATAATATGAACAAAATTGTATTGCTCACTATAGTTACACACATTCTTTTTCGCTTTATATAAGTTATAAACATATTTAAGTGGATAGAATTCTTGGCTAAACGCATATTCCAGAACTCTGACATTGAGTGTTTTGAGTGTACTGGTTTATTTTGAGTGAAGAAGAAATTTTCGGATATATTGTGTGTGGATTTATAGAAAAAAATTGTTTTAATTGTCCAAAATGTGAAAAGGAGAACAACTCAATAGCAGGCACCCTGGCAATTACTTAGATTCCAAAGCACTGTCATGAACCAAATCAGCCATTGTTATTTACTTAGGACACATGCAGCCAAATGATTGAGAAATTAGCTGAAATGAGCACTTGATCGAATAACCTCACATACAGTCTCCCCTCTACCAGCTTGCGAAACTTTCTAGAAGAAGCTTAGGGTGGAAGCAGCGCTGCGTTGCCATGACAATTACACTGCATTAACACTGGCACTGGAAATCACACTCTGAGTCTGAGAACTGAGGGCCAGGGGTCAAAATTTGCAGTGCTGATATCCAAAGCCTGCTTTCAAAAACAGACCCAAACTAAGGCTAATTGCCAACCAATTCCACATAGACAGTAAAGATTGTCTGCCTAGAAAGCTTTCACATAGAGCTGAGAAGTTTAATAACTGGGAAAACAAAAAGTGTTCCCCAGTAGCAGAACCAAGTTGATCTGACTTTGCTGATAATGATTCAGCAAGAAAACAAACTTTTTTAAAGAACTGATAATTTATTACATGTACCTGAATTTTTAAAAATTCAAATATTACAAAAGTGAAAATTTCTCTCCAACCTCAAACCCCTGTCTCCCCAGTCTCCTTCTCTCAAAGTAGCCCCTGCTATCAGTTTTTTGTGTGCTATAATCTATTCATATCTAAGTACATATAGGTATGCCACATACACACAGTGGTAGCTCCCAAATTTCTACGTAGGAGGGGCTATAATCCAACTGGCTATGGATAAACTGCCTAAAGCTACATTTGCCTAGTAACTTACATAAGTAAAAATATATAAATTTGAGTACCAAAAGAAGTACAGCAATCGATTATAAACCACTAAAAAATGGGAATTCACAAGTCCTTACCAATAATAAATAGATAGTAAATAAAAATTAAATGAGGGGAAAAAGGAGTCCTCAGCTATAGTGAAATTCAATGCCTTATTGGTTAGTGAGGAAGGAGTATTGGACCTGGAGGACCATTCTTTTGCAACCATGATAATGAAGATTGGATCAGACAAGACTCATCAATGGATGCTACACCTAGGAGAAAATTCTGATGAGGACCGGAATATTTGCATCATCTTAAAGTGTCTCCCCATCGACTGCTTTTATTAGTTGCAAAAGTGAAGACAAAAAACCCCACTAATTATATAATGGAGACTCTGGAAAACACCTTGACCAAGTCATCAAAATTAACTTTACCAGTGCGAACAGACATGGTACCCTGAGAAGGACACAGTATCACCTATGTGGTACCCTGGCCTAGAAGGCATCACTTCAACCTAATCACAAGGAAATATCAGACAAACCTAAACTGAGGAACATTTTATTTTTAAAAAGGCCACGGATCAGGAATTCCCCTGCAGTCCAGTGGTTAGGACTCCTTGCTTCCACTGCTGGATCCCACAAGCCGCGCAGCATGGCCGAAGCGGGGAAAAAGAGGTCAGGTAAGGAGTTGTAGTGAGGACTATATTCTTCAAAAGTGCCAACGTCATAAAAGACAGAAAGATTGTGGAAATGTTACAGATTAAATAAGGCTAAAGAGACATGACAGCCAAATGCAATACCAGACCCTAGACTTGAGAAGAAAAAGTATCACAGAAGAAGATTATTAGATCACCTGACAGAATGGGAGTACAAACATTACGGTAGATAAAGTCAGCTGTAGGACTGATACTTCTGCTTCTATAAGACCAAACGCTACCAGCCCCGCTCTTACCTGGGAGCTCTGAGTCCCCATGCCCTTTGGGAGCACTTAAGCCTTTGTCCACAAAGCTCCTTCTTTGCCCAGGTAAGTAGGGGATGGGAAAGGTCCGATGCCAGGTAGGTTGTTCCTGCAGCAGGAACGAGGACTATTTTAAGTTTTTCTTCAGGACCTGGAATTTTAGACTATGTCAATGATACAGACCCAAAAGTGAGAAACTGTCAATACCTCACAAATTTCTTTCTGGTCCTCTCTGACCAGCTTGTGCTAATCTCACTGAAACTTTCCTCTTACCTTCCTTTTTCCTAAGTCCATTTAAAAGCCAAACAAACTCTATCTAAGGAAAGAATAGGGCATGACAAATGCAGTAGCTAATATTTGCTTGGTAAATAAGTAAAAATGAATGATCAAGTGAATGAATGAACAAATAAACAGTGAGGGTATTTGAGTAATGCTCTGATAATGAAGACGACTAGTATTGTTTGTGCAGGAATAACAAAAAGAAAATGTGTTTTTTCTAACCTTAGCTCTTGCTAGCTGTGCTTAAGTAATGTAGTCATATCCCTGTATTTGCTTCTAAATGTAAATACCCTTGTATTTGAACCAATATTAAGTCTGGGAATATATTGACTATAACAGAGTAAAAAGGAGAAAAAAATCCTTTAAAGGAGACATGGAAACACAAAGGTACTCATTGCTGGCCTTCCTATCAGGTGGATGAAAATGGAAAATTAAACTTATAAGAAAACTATAAGAATTTTACACTCAAATGAAACCTTAAGATAAATGTGCATGTGAAGAGTGGGGAGCAGAAATTGACAATGATTAGGCAAAGAAAATAAAGTGTTGGGAAAAGCAGAATCTGTAATTCAGCTTGACAGAGAAAAAGGAAGCTGAGGCAAAACTTACCAGGCCCTTGGGATTACCCTCCTGCCTGGGATGCAGGAGGAAGCCAAGGTACGGATGAGGGAGGCTGCAGGTACCAGGTGAGGATTCACAACCAGGTTCTGCCTAGCTCTAGAGTGGTGTGAGCATAGTGGAAGTTAATATTCTCTACCCCAGTGATTTGGGACATTTAGAAATTTGCTCCAAAAGCAAGAAAATGTTCAGAGAATTGTTAATGTTTCTTGAAAAACAACAAGCATATAAATGTTTATGCACCTAAGGGAAATCATTCTATCGGGCTTATCAGCCATATTGAACACCCAGCAACCTTTCCCATTCCTCTGCTAACAACACTTTGATTTTACATTGGAGAGATGATCTCCCCCACCCCACCCCACCGAATGCACTGTCAGCCAAGTTGTGCATTTCAGGTGCCCCATGTATAGTAATAGAGATCAACAGGTACATTTGTTGAATGAATGAATGAGTCCAGCCCTCCTCTGGCTAGACTCATTCTATGAGTCAATGCAATATCTTTCTCCCAGAGATCTGGGTCTTAAGTAAAATGTCATAGACTATAAAATGCCAGAAGCAGATTCAACCCAGCAGAGATGTTCTAAAGAGAGACCATCCATTTTTGTTGCCTAGATCCTGGGATTCCTTCATCATGATTCCTGTCCTTTTCAAGCCAGGTGCCCAAGCTTTCTCTTTTACTCTAAGAACTATTATATATCCTTCCAGTAAACTCTCCCTCTGCTTAAGTTATCCAAAGCTCATTTCTGCTGCTTATGAAAGAAGAACCATGACAGACACACATTTCCCAGCTCACCCGTAAGGAGTACACCAATTATTATTCCCAAATACAGGATTGGTAATAAGAAGGTTAGAGGAAGTTTGCGGATTTTTTTTCTACTTTTGTTTCCATGTGTCTGGGTGAGCTCACCAAATATACTTAAGGGCAGGAACTCGGGTCTAAATAAGGAAATTCAGTTCTTTGCCTTCTCCTGCAAGAACCCTTTATTACTGTATCTAAAAGTATGTATTGTTCAATAGATGTTAGCCAGAGTTACATGTTTTTATGTTAAGAAACCACATATTTCTAGATTAATTTCAAAGGGAGCATTTTCAATATACCAATTTCCAAAGCCCTACCTCAGCTACCACAAATTTCCCCTGATTTTCACGTGCAATCAGGAATAGCTTGAAGCAGGAACAGGGTACCACTTTTGCTGCTAATGTTTCAACTTTCCAAGTTTAGCTATGTAAAGAACTCATTTAAACAAGTTCTAGCATCCTTTTTCAAAAATACAGTTTAAACACTAGGTTTCATTTAGCAGCCTAGGTACTTTACTGAAAAGCCTGGAGGAAACGATTATTGCTATCTTGTTTTCAACTGGTTATTTTTTAAGCAATTAAAAAACCTCCATCAATAATTCTTACTGTTTGGGCCATGATTTTTGTGCCCAGTACAGCTCTAAGCACCTAACAGATGTTTAAGAAATAGTAGTTAAATTCATGAACTACTAAATGTTTTGTTTTTCATTGTGAAGCTATTTTGGTTTGTGTCGTCACTGAGAATTGGTTAAAGAGAATCTACCGCATAGCCATTTTAAAGTTAGTGGACACAGATTTCACAGCAAATAGCTATTTTTGATGATTCCACAAACTTCCCATAAAAGTTTTAGAGTCCTAAAATGGTCCCATCATAGAATGAAAGCCTGAACTGCTGCCTGGGATGATCCTGTGGCAGGATTTATACTTCAGCGGTTCCCCCTCTTGTTCCAACATGAAGCTAGAAGGCTTGACTTTACCTTAAACCACACCTTTTAATGGCTCCTTCCCCTCCCTATCCTGTTTTCCTTATTACCTTATAGATCCTTAGCAAAGAGCAGCTGAATCCCTATTTCAGGCTTTGCTTCTCTTGAACCCAGCTGAAGACAACAATATGCTATTATCTTACTGCAAGTATTATATGGATTTCTTGTACCTATGGATTTCTTGGCCAATGAAATTTCAAATTCTACCAAATATGCAGATGCCTGCAAAGGATATAATATGATTGTATAGAATCAACACAGACAACTATAATTTACTGAGAGCTTTCTATGTAGATGCTAGCTCCTTGAATTCTTTTCACCATCTTTTAGGTAGGCATAACCACTTGCACTTCCAAAATAAAAAAAAAAGTTGAGTCACCAATGTTAAAACAATCTGTGCAAAGTCAGATAACTAGTAGATGACAATTTATTTTGAGTATTTCCTGAAAGGTCTCACAGGTTGATCGTAAACATTCTAAAATACTCCAAAAGAAAATGGTGATGTCCCTCTAACTTCCTGTTCTTCAATAGTTGTGGGATAAAGCCCAAGTGGTCACTTCAGAAATGACTGATATGTTTAAGGCTTACCCATGAGATCTAAAACAGATTTTTCTAAAAACAAAAACAAAAAACAAACAAACAAAAACACCCTGGCCTCATCACATTAACTTCTGTGTTTACAAAAACCAAATCAACCAACCTCTCCATAGCCAAAAAGAGGGGTCAATGATTGTTAAAACAGCATTTTAGTTTTGAAAGAAGTTGAAAATGGGAGTAGGTAAAGAGCATGTGACCCACTCTCAACCAGAAATACTAAAAAGCCTTTGATAGGGAACTGGATGAAGCAATTATAAGCAGCATCACAGGCTGTCAACCTTAGATATCTGTCTTCCTTAAAAGCCCACATGATCTGTCATCAAGAAGGTTATCTCAACCTTTCCTGAACCTATTTTTATTTTTAGCCTGGTTTACCTCTTAGTGTAATTATCTCCTAAGTTCAATTCCCATCAAGAAAAGCAGCGCTACACTAATGCAGCCCTAAAAAAGCTAAGTCACACATGGTTCGGTCCCCAAATAAATCATAATTTAAAGCATAGCCTAAGAGGTAAAAAAATAATTATAAAAGAAATTCATATGCTAAGTGAAATAAACCAGACACAAAAGGACAAATATTGCATGATTCCACTTGTATAAGGTACCCAGAATAATCAAATTCATAGAGACAGAAAGAATTGTAGTAGTTACCAGGGGCTGGTGGGGGAGGAGGGGAAATGGGGAGTTATTGTTTAATGGGTCAAGTTTCTGTTTGGATGGCGAAAACGTTCTGGAAATGGATAGTGGTGATGGTTGCACGACAATGTGAATATTCTTAACGCCACTGAACAGTATACTTTAAAAAAATTAAAATGCTAAATTTCGTTATGTATATTTCACCACAAGAACTTTTTTTTAAACATCTTTATTGCAGTATAATTGCTTTACAATGTTGTGTTAGTTTCTGCTGTATAACAAAATGAATCAGCTATATGCATACGTATATCCCCATATCCCCTCCCTCTTAAGTCTCCCTCCCATCCTCCTTATACCACCCCTCTAGGTGGTCACAAAGCACTGAGCCGATCTCCCTGTGCTATGCAGCTGCTTCCCACTAGCTATTTATTTTATATTTGGCAGTGTATATATGTCAAT
The DNA here is from genome assembly GCF_059928025.1 of Delphinapterus leucas. NCBI lineage: Eukaryota > Metazoa > Chordata > Mammalia > Artiodactyla > Monodontidae > Delphinapterus > Delphinapterus leucas. The sequence goes on from NC_143130.1 coordinate 135,101,673, forward strand.
GTTACTCTCTCACTTCGTCCCAGCTTACTCTTCCCCCTCCCCATGTCCTCAAGTCCATTCTCTACATGTGTGTCTTTATTCCTGTCCTGCCCCTAGATTCATCAGAACCACTTTTTTTTTTTTTTAGCTTCCATATATATGTGTTAACATACAGTATTTGTTTTTCTCTTTCTGACTTACTTCACTCTGTATGACAGACTCTAGGTCCATCCACCTCACTGCAAATAACTCAATTTCGTTTCTTTTTATGGCTAATATTCCACTGTATATATGTGTCACATCTTCTTTATCCATTCATCTGTCGATGGACACTTAGGTTGCATCCATGTCCTGGCTATTGTAAATAGTGCTGCAATGAATATTGTGGTACATGTCTCTTTTTGGATTATGGTTTTCTCAGAGTATATGACCAGTAGTGGGATTGCTGGGTCGGATGGTAGTTCCATTTTTAGTTTTATAAGGAACCTCCATGCTATTCTCCATAGCGGCTGTATCAATTTACATTCCCACCAACAGTGCAAGCAGGTTCCCTTTTCTCCACACCCTCTCCAGCATTTATTGTTTGTAGATTTTTTGATGATGGCCATTCTGACTGGTGTGAGGTGATACCTCATTGTAGTTTTGATTTGTATTTCTCTAATGATCAGTGATGTTGAGCATCCTTTCATGTGCTTGTTGGCAATCTGTATATCTTGTTTGGAGAAATGTCTATTTAGGTCTTCTGCCCATTTTTGGATTGGTTTGTTTGGTTTTTTGATATTGAGCTGCATGAGCTGCTTGTATATTTTGGAGATTAATCCTTTGTCAGTTGCTTCGTTTGCAAATATTTTCTCCCATTCTGAGGGTTGTCTTTTTGTCTTGTTTATGGTTTCCTTTGCTGTGCAAAAGCTTTTAAGTTTCATTAGGTCCCATTTGTCTATTTTTGTTTTTATTTCCATTTCTCTAGGAGGTGGGTCAAAAAGGATCTTGCTGTGATTTATGTCATAGTGTTCTGCCTATGTTTTCCTCTAAGAGTTTATGGTGTCTGGCCTTACATTTAGGTCTTTAATCCATTTTGAGTTTATTTTTGTGTATGTGTTAGGAAGTGTTCTAATTTCATTCTTTTACATGTAGCTGTCCAGTTTTCCCAGCACCACTTATTGAAGAGGATGTCTTTTCTCCATTGTATACTCTTGCCTCCTTTATCAAAGATGAGGTGACCATACGTGTGTGGGTTTACCTCTGGGCTTTCTATTCTGTTCCATTGATCTATATTTCTGTTTCGGTGCCAGTACCATACTCTCTTGATTACTGTAGCTTTGTAGTATAGTCTGAAATCCAGGAGCCTGATTCCTCCAGCCCCGTTTTTCTTTCTCAAGATGGCTTTGGCTATTTGTGGTCTTTTGTGTTTCCATACAAATTGTGAAATTTTTTGTTCTAGTTCTGTGAAAAATGCCATTGGTAGTTTGATAGGGATTGCACGGAATCTGTAGATTGCTTTGGGTAGTATAGTCATTTTCACAATGTTGATTCTTCCAATCCAAGAATATGGTATATCTCTTCATCTGTTTGTATCGTCTTTAACTTCTTTCATCAGCGTCTTATAGTTTTCTGCATACAGGTCTTTTGTCTCCTTAGGTAGGTTTATTCCTAGGTATTTTATTCTTTTGGTTGCAATGGTAAATGGGAGTATTTCCTTAATTTCTCTTTCAGATTTTTCATCATTAATGTATAGGAATGCAAGAGATTTCTGTGCATTAATTTTGTATCCTGCTATTTTAACAAATTCATTGATTAGCTCTAGTAGTTTTCTGGTAACATCTTTAGGATTCTTCACCACAAGAACTTTTTATAAAAGATATTCAGTGCTTTCCTTACATCTCTTAAAAATGCTAATGAGACTATAATCCATAAAATTTCCACATTTACCATATATTTTTTAATCCTTTCCCCAGTTTTCTCAAAACCCACACTCATCAACATCACTCTGTTCCAAATCCACCCCCAAACTTCTTAAAACCCTACCCTGGCCACTACCTTTTTTCTTCCACTTCTTCTCCTTTTCCTCATGAGCCCATATCATTTAAGCACTCAAGAGATAGAACCCTCATTTTGGGGCAGGAAGGGGAAAAAACATGAGCAAGCAAGGTCCTCTGTAGTGGGCAGGAGAAGGGGAAAGGCTAGAAGTAGTCATCCATAGTAATTTTAATTTCATCACACTAATTTTATTTTATACTTAATCCTTCTCTAGCTTCAAGTACTTCTAGTCACCTATGATTTGTTGAACAAATCTGTATTGACTTTAACTGACATTCATGATTTCACAGTCTTCATTCAAATCATGTCTCAGCCCTTTGCATATCATGTGTTTACACAATGATTAAAAGTTTTAGAGCCAGGAGTTCTCAACTTTTGCTGTACAGTAGAATCACCTGGGGAGCTGAAGGTGCTCATGCCCAGGCCATAGCCCACACCAACTAAGTTAGTAGGACCTCGGGCTGGGGACCCAGGCAACTGTATTTTTTTAAACTCCCAATGCGCTATGTGTGACAACCAATGTTTCAGAGAAGTGCTTCTCTAACTTTAATGGACATACCAATTAAGTGGAGATTATGTTAATTATGCTGGAAGATCTAATTCTGATTCAGTAGGGCTGGAGGAAGCCGCAGGATGCTGCATTTCTAACAAGTCAGGGTAATGCCAAATCTGTTGTTCTCAGACTCCACCTTGAGTAGTGAGGCTTTAGGGAACAAGAACTTTTCAGGTTTCCTTCTCTCCTTCCTTAGTGGAGCATTTATTATATACACAGTCAGTGAAGGTGAAGTCACAGCTGGACCTCCCAATGGAACAGGCCTGGAAGATGACTTGGGACACAACTGTGGTAGCCTCAGAGGCAGGCGTTCATTACTCTGCCCTGTGTGGCTTCAGTTTCTCTGCCTCCGCTTATAGGCTGGTCTAGGTATCAATCCAACTTAGCCCCTCTAACTTCAGGATCTTTAACAAGACACTCAATTCCCTAAGCCTCAGTGGCCTCATGTGTAAAATGGGGAATAAGCATGTCGACTATCTCATTTGGTTATTATGAGTTTTAAATGAGATAATCATGTACAGCACTAGTATGCCTGCCATTATGCATGCCTGTCTTTATTTCTGCTGCCAACGAGAACCAACTCACTAATTCTCTCTCTCTGCTTATAGCGTCTGCTTCTGGATTCAGCTAACTCATCGTTTTCCTCTGTGTACTTTTTTTTTTCCTTGCAATTTGCAAAAGGATTTTTTCAGGCAGACAGCATTTATGTACAGCATTTATGTACACACCAAATGTTAGTATATATTCGCATTGATACACACAGATGCAGTTTAATAACGTAAACAGGAAGCATACACATCAGCCTCAGGAGTGTTGTTATGTTGTGATTTCTCTTGTGTTAAGATTCCCACTCATCTTGTGTGAAACGCACAGGAGTTAAGGTATGTTCAGTAAGTCAAGATGGAGTCACAGTGGCCAACGTGGACTCCCAGCGTCTTAGTGTGATAAATTAAGAGTGTTAAGGAATTTGTTGGTAAAGTCTGAGGAAAGACATCACTGAAACAGAAGGAGCAACTGATGGAGACAAGACCCCCTGGGCCAGAACCAAGGGGTTCCTACTGGCCGACTCCTTAAAAAGAACACTGAGATGACCTGAAGACTCTTGGTTAGAGGACCCGACTCCACGCTGCTGAGCTGTTGCAGGTGGATGCTACTGAAACTTTGCCCCCATGCTTGTCTTGAGACCCATTGCTGGACCAGGATTGCCACTTGTGCCGAGACGCCTCCTTCCCGGACTTCTCCTGGGAGGGCTCGTTGCTCTGTGTACTTTTTGAACTCTGCTCCCACTACCAACTTCTGGCTCTCTCTACAAGCTCTAGTTAGGGGATCCCAAGAGTGGATGTGATTGGTTCAGTCAGTCACCATCCACTAGACCTCTGCAAGGAGGACTCTGTGTTTGCACAAAGCCTCTTCTGAGGTAGATCAGGGAAACTTATGGATTGGCTTCCATGGTCAGGATTTGACTTAGACTAGGCTACAGTGTAAGACAAGCTAAATATAAGAAACCTTCAGAAAGAGATGGGGATACGGTAGGCAATGAGGCTTTCTAGGACGGGTAGTGCAACTGCCAAGCACCTTGCTTGCCTTGCCCAGCACACTTAGCAAACATTTATTGAACATCTAATAAGTGCAAAGCATACATTGTGGCCCCTGTCTCTGGAGGCCTGGGACCATCTGCATATTTTGGAAATGCTAATATTTTTGCTCTTTGAATACTGTTTTTGGTTTTTGATTAATTTTGTGCTCAGACATGCTACCCCAAAAAGGACAAAGACAGCTTCTCCAAAGCTCAGAACTTGGTAAGGAGATAGTAGCTAACCTTTAATGCTTACTACATACTAGCACTGGTTCTAAGTACTTTATGTGGTTTAACTCATTTAATCCTCACAACACTATAGTTATCCCAATTTGGCAAACAGGGAAACTAAGGCTTTAAGAGGTTAAAACAAAGCCAAATCACACAGCTAGTAAGCGGCAGAGACAGGGGCGTGCTCCAGAGCCTACACTGCCTCTACAGAGTGCAATTCCTCTGGCCTTCTTCAGAATCTGCCCAGACTTGTGGTGACACGACCTGTACATTAACGTATACCTACCTTGTTTTTTGCAGAGATGCCTAGCAAATGGCATTTTCAGATCTGACATTCTCAGGTATATGTCATGGAGATATATACGATATATCCAGACTTCTGGCAGGAACCTAAAAGGATATTAAAAGATAAACTTGCAATCCCTCCAGTTTATGCCAAAATGCAAATTATTCACAAACTTCAGTATTATTATTATTTGCAACTTATTACATTTTAAAACAGCTGCTTTCTTACATATACATGTCACAGTGACTTTTTTTGGTTACCCAGCATCTGAAGCTCCTTCCTACCTTTGGGAAAGACCCACGGCGTAACTTTCCAAATTCCCAGATTCTTGTTTTCTCTCTCCTCTTGTCAGCCTGGGTAGGCACATGTGACCCAGACTTTACCCAGTCCTACCTAGAACTTACAGTCCTACCTAGAACTTACAGTCCTACCTAGAACTTGAATATAAGGAAATAAGCAGAGTGGAGGATTCATCCTGGGCCAGAGGAGAGGGCAATATTGCCAGTGGCACCAGCATCAGGAACCAGCAGCAGCTGTTGCATTACATCTGCAGACTCAGCATGATTTTGGCTGGGGCTCCCACTGCAATGCTTCCTTATTGTGTTAGTTTCCTAGGGCTGCCACAACAAAGTACCACAAACAGTGTAGCTTGAAACAACAGAAATTTATTCTCTCACAGTTCTATGGGCTAGAAGCCTAAAATCAAGTTATTGGCAGGGCCATGCTCTCTCTGAAAGCTCTAGGGAAGAACCCTTCTTGGCCTCTTCTAACTTCTGGTAGTTGCTGGCAATCCTTGGTGTTCCTTGGCTTGTAGTGGCATCATTCCAATCTCTGCATCTATCCTCCATGGCCTTCTTGCCTGTGTCTTCCCTTATGTCTCTTTGTATCAATCTCCCATTCCTTTCTCATAAAAAGATTCCAGTCACTGGGTCAGAGACCACCATAATCCAGTATGACCACATTTTTAACTTGATTACATCTACAACGACCCTATTTCCAATTAAGGTCACCTTCACAAGTATTGAGGATTAAGACTTCAGCATGTCTTTTACGGGGACACAATTCAACTCACAAAATCTACATTCCTGTTGATTTTCTGGGATGGATCTCCAGCCATTCCAGTGATCTTGTGGGCCACCCAATATTTTCTTACAAACTCTTTTCCTATTTAAATCAGCAGAATTAGTTTTGCTGCTTCCAACTTTAAACCTTGACCTGTTTTATCCCTCCCTCTATTTCCCTCACCCCACATCTGAAAGTATCCACCAAGAGCTCTCTAGGGATGAGTGGAACAGTGACCTTTTAATGGCAAAGGCAATCTGTCTTAGGAACAAGGTAAGATTCCCATTCCACTCCCTGGATCAAGCAGACTGAAGAAAGGACAGCCCAGGTCCATGTTAAAAGAAGGACTCAGACGGACCAGTCCCAAACCTCATGACTGAAATGCCTGCAGAATCTATTGATTTCCTAAGCTATGAGTTTGTTCTCAAGTTGCATCTCACTTTGGAGCAGAATTTGACTTGGCCTTGGCCTCTGGCCAAGGGTGGTGTGAGGCCTGTTTTGGTGGCAAGGACCACACCGCTTGCATCAGATCGTATAGACATTGCCCCAGTCTGTGTAATTTTCATCAGGTCATGACAGCAGCACCAAAGGGGCTAATTAGCACTTCAGTTGTGTTTGGTCTAAAGTTTCCAAAGCCTCATCAATGCTTTAGGCGCAATAACTGTTATGCCAGAAAGAGTTGCAGAGGAAACAAATATGGGGCTCTAAGAAACATGATAATCAAAGACAGCTGAATCTAAAGTGACAAATCTATGTCATTGACTTCAAGGAAATAAAAATACATTTAAAACTTTTGAATCAATCAACTTCACAAATGGCCATCAGGAGAAGAGCGCAATGTTACTTTTTGATTTGCTCTGATTTGCTTCCTTTTATAGTCTGCTCCTTGGCAACTTCATGGAATTTTGGTAGGGCTGGGGACCACATAAGCTTGGAACTAACTGCCTAAGGCTATCTTTGCCATCATTTGTAGAGGGCCCGTGTGATAATGAAGCCAACCCAGGAAAGAAGAATCCAAGAGATATATACAAAGTTATTATTTCATTGGAGTCTCACAGTCCAGCTGTACCTAAAAATACCCATTAAACTTCCAAGTTACTGGAACCAATATACCCTTTTTTCTGTTTGTTTGTTCAAGCTAATTTGAATTGCAGATCTAGCCTTACAAATGACAATGTGCTATCAAGTGTACATATCTGCTTTGACCTAATTCCCCTGGATTGTTGTTGGCCAGAGAATACTGTGTTGAATGGACCATGGATTTCAACTGGGATGGCGGTTTCTGAATTTCTGTCATCTGGCATACTATTGGGAACATGTGCACACACATAAGCTAACGGAGAAGCACCTGCATAACACAATCTTTTGGCAAGTGCATGGGACCGACATGAACCTCCCCATTCATTCACATATTTACTCAATATATCAGTAGTGGGCACTCGCTATGTGCCAAGCCCAGGTGTAGGCACCGGGAACTCGGCAATGAAAAGAGAACAAAGCCCTGCCCTTGTGAAGCTTCCACTCTAGTGAGGGAAGACAGACAACAGAAGCATTTTAAAGTAGATATATGCCAGATAATGATAAAATGTTATGGTGAAAGATTAAATAGGGTAAAAACGATAGGAGGGCAGGGTGGGTGTCTATTTCATATGTGATGAAATAATGAGCCTTGTGGTTGTCTGTAGGAAGACATTGCCAAGCCAAGGGAACAGCATATGCAAGGCACTGAAGCAGGAACAGGCAGTAGGCCAATGTGGCTGAAGTGGAGGGAATGAGGGGCAGTGTGGTAGGAGATGAGGTGAGAGAAGTTATTAGAGGGGGAAGGTGTGATAGAGAAAATTTAGAGACTTCATAGGCCATTGTAAGAATTCTGGGTTTTATCTTATGAACCAGATAAGAACCCCCAGGGTGGTTGTGAGCAAAGGAGTCACACAATCTGACTTAAAGTTTCAATGACTGTTCTATCTGCCATGTTGACAATATAACTGATGGTAAGAACAGAAGCAAGGAGGCCAATCAGGGAGACCATGAAAACAGGAGTGGAGGTGGTAAGAAATGGTTGAATTCTGAATATATTTTGAAGGTAGAGCCACCAACAGAATGGAATGTAAACAGAAGTTTTCATAAATGTCTCCAAGGGTTCTGGTCTAAGCAACTATAGAGATAGAGAGGCCAGGTACTTTGAGGCAATGGCTGTATGAAAAGCACAGATTTAGAATGGGGGAATAATCAGGAGTGTGGTTTAGATATATTAAGTTTGAGATGCCTATCAGATACCTATATAGAATAGGTAGTTAGCTAAATGAGTCTGAAGGTAAAAGGAAATTTCTGGGCTGGAGGCAAATATTTGGGAGCCATCAGAGTACACATGAATTTAAAGTCATGAGGCTCTGTGAGACCACCTCGGAAGTGGGTCCATACAGAAGAGAAGAGTTCTAAGGACTATACCCTTGAGCAGTCCACTGTTGAGAGAAAGGTGAATAGCTAGTAAGGTAGGATGAGAACCAAAAGGTGGAAGCTAAGTGGAAAAATATTTTTCAAAAACGAGAGTGGCTAATTACATCAAATGCTGAGATAAGTCAAGTAAGATGAGGACTAATAACTGACTACTGGATATAGCTACACAGAAGTCACTGGAGTGGGTACAAAAAAGAACAGGAGGGAATAAATCATAAACAGTGATTAGAGACAACTTTTTTCAAGGATTTTACTGTATATAGCAATAGAAAATTGGAGCAACATTTGGGAGAAATGTGGAAACGAGAGAAATTTCATTTAAGTTGGACGGTATTTCAACATGTTTGTATGCTATGGAAATGATCCATTACAGACAGAAAAACATGATGTAAGTGGGCGGAGGGGACAATTGCTGGAGCAATGTTCTTGAGTAGGCAAGAGGAGATGGGGTCTAGTCACAAGCATAGGAGTTAGTCTTAGATTAACATACAGATCATTCATGCACCCTAACTGGAGGAGAAGCAGAATATAAAGGCAAAGGCGCAGATAACTGGGTAGATGAGGCAATGGGATCTTGTATAAATCCTCTTCTGCTTCTATTTTCTCAGGAAAATAGGTGCAGATTTATCAGCTGAGAGTCAGAAGGAGGGAAAAAGTTTGAATGGTTTGAAGGAAGATGAAAAGATGTGAAATAGTTACCTAAGAAAGTAGGGGAAAGATCAGAGTAGGGAAATGCAATAGGACCCCTGGGCAGCACTGAGAGCCCGCATGAGGTCAAGGGTCATCTTCATGCTGTGCATTTTGAGCACCGTGGTGAAGAGGGTGATGTCCATAGGGGTTCAGAGTAAAGAGGAGAGAAGTGAGCAGTAATTTTAAAGTCAGCTAACTCATTAAGATCTAAGATAGAGAAGCAAACAGGTACACAGTTCAAATATGAGAAGTGCCTGGAATCTTAAAGACAATTAGATATAATTTGAACACATTCTTAGAAATAAAATCAGAGACCTTTAGAGCTTAAAATGAAAATGACCCTAGTGATCTTCTCCTCTGAATCCTTCATTTTATAACATTTGAAACCAAGGCCCTGGAAAATTAAATGATTCTCCCAAGACCACGCAGCTAGCTAGAGGCAGAGACAAATCTAGATGTCAGTTCTCCGTCTTCATCCACTAGTCTTCCCATCCTCATTTACTGGCAGGGTCCACTGAAATTTCAGGCTGGTGCCTTTTTCTCATTGCATGCCCAGGCCTGCCTTTCTCTGAGTATTTCTGAGCCCTGTTCCACGACTCCCATCTTCTATAACGAGTCCCTTTTGCTGTCTCTTAGTCACCCAGCTCCTCCCAGTGCCTCAGCCAAGTGTGTACTTCATTGAAGCTTTCAAACCCAGTGCACTAGGCTGGATCAAGAGCCCAGCCTCGGGAAACTATAGATGGAGCTTCACCTGGGAGGAAGGAAGGGGAATTATAGGATGAGCCTCTCTCAAATCCTGCAGCTGATTTCCTCAGACTCACCAGATGGCACCATGGTTTTCAGGTGCCAGTGAGAAGGGTATGGCATTCTCTTAGCGCTGCTTTCCTTCTGTCCAAGGAGGAGCTCAAGAGACCTTTCAAGCTACAAACTGTATGTGCTCATTGGACCAACAAATACCAAGCTTTTGCATTAAGAAGAAAACAGATCTGAACCAACAAGCCTGGGGATAGCCTGCAACCTGTGCCCCATCTGAATACCATTTGAACATAACTGGTTAAAGTTCTTCCAATGATGGCTTTTGTTATCTATAAAATTAAGACTAAACCAGAGATCAAGGAATTTCAACTGGAAGTTATATCCTGTCTCCAGTCTCCCATCTTGGTGTAATTTAAGTGAGTTACAGGCCCCTTTAAATTCACTTATTTAAAACAGATACTCATCCAAAGAGGCACTCTATAAACATTTGGCACATCTTGATGAGCCCTTCAATTGTCCTTTAAAGGCAGTGGAAACAACCTCAAAACCAATTACTTATGCTCTCCTCCAAGAAGTTCATTAATTGGAACGAGGGCTTTGCCTCTGCTGAGGGTACCCTCTCCACTCTTTAATGTCTCACAACTGTCCCTTCTGGAGAACAGTAGTATAGTTCCAGGCAATTCTTTTCATATTTAGAAATTATTTAAATACAGAGGTAAAGGGTATTGAAGGGGACTGGGAGTTAACATGTTACAAAAGGATAGGGTCTTAAATCTGCCCTCCCTTCTTCTGGTTAAAACACACAATGGAAAAATGGGGAGAAATCTATGCACCTTCGTATCCTCCCACGTGCTGGATGAGATACTAGGAACAAAATCCCTGAAGTAAACCTACATATATAAAACAGGGCCTACATACCCTTAAAAAGATTTAAAAGGATAAATCTGTGACAAAATCATCTTTGTAAACACAAATGCATGCCAGTACTAGAGGACTGAGGTTCAAGACACAGCATATTTTAAAGAATCAATCATGTAATCTACTTGGAGAATAGTTTTGTTTTTATATAGCTATCCATAGCTTTTGATCAATAATTCTACATTTATAAATAAGGAAAACAACCATGGGTAGGAAAAGATTTAGCTATAGAGATGATGATTTCAGCATTATTTGTAATAATGAAAATTAGAAACCACACAATAAAATATTGGTACATCCATATTATGAATTATGCAGCAACTAAGAATGGTATTATAGAAGAAAGATATAAGACATTCATAATGTATTAAGTTTAAAAGGTATAAAGACAGTATGCACAGTAAAAAAAGAACTTATAAAGTATATGCATATTATATATATATATATATTCATAGAGGGAAATGCACTAAGGTATTAATGGAGAGGTGACAGAAAATTTTTTGTCTTCTTTTGTTTATCTCTGTTGTATCTTTCCTATGATCATCACTGTCATAGATTGAGTTCCTTTAGAAAACAGTTTCTGAGGTAGAGATTTTCATGCTCTTGGTAACAACATCCATAGGGAGTTCTCTCAGAAACAACACCTATAAGGAGTGAGGGAAGCAGGGCCAGGCACGGGGGGAAGTTGAGCTGTAGTTGCAATAGAGACCCAACAAATTCCATAGGGACTATAAAATTGGGATGACCCTTGTGAGAGGTCCTGAATTGAGGCTAGAAAGCTGTGCTTTTGTACTCCTCTTTGGACAAGCCATTGAATGTGTGCTACCCCAGGGAGGAGTGTAACCTATGAGAGGCATCTCCCTTAAGCTGAGAGCAATGCCTGGTGAAGAACTCAGCTATAAGCTATTTGCAGGTAGCACTGGAGCAGCTGGGAAAATGAGTGTCTAAATCTTTAAGTGGGTGTAAAAAATTTGTGTGGCACATTACAGAATCTACTGTAGTACACTTTGTGCTCACTTTCTCTATTAAATTTACCCCATCCGGGAACAACTCCTTTCTATTCCTAGGGAAACATTTAGTATTTTTTTTTTCAACATCTTTATTGGGGTATAATTGCTTTACAATGGTGTGTTAGTTTCTGCTTTATAACAAAGTGAATCAGTTATACATATACATATGTTCCCATATGTCTTCCCTCTTGCGTCTCCCTCCCTCCCACTCTCCCTATCCCACCCCTCCAGGCTGTCACAAAGCACCGAGCTAATATCCCTGTGCCTTGCGGCTGCTTCCCCCTAGCTATCTACCTTACTACGTTTGTTAGTGTGTATATGTCCATGACTCTCTCTCGCCCTGTCAAAGCTCACCCCTCCCCCTCCCCATATCCTCAAGTCCGTTCTCCAGTAGGTCTGCGTCTTTATTCCTGTCTTACCCCTAGGTTCTTCATGACATTTTTTTTCCCCTTAAATTCCATATATATGTGTTAGCATACGGTATTTGTCTTTTTCTTTCTGACTTACTTCACTCTGTATGACAGACTCTAGGTCTATCGAAACATTTAGTATTAACGTTAACGAGACAAACATAAGCCCTAGCTACTGCAGCTGGTCATGGGGTTGTGTCACATTCATCACCTTCTTCCTCTATTTCCCAACTTAGTTTCCCCTCACTCTGCTGATTTAGGTGGCTTACCAGGCAGAGAGCCTGTATAATCAACCCTGGAGGTCTTAGTCACCATGCCCTTCCGGGCCATGACGGCAGAATTGGTACATCTACTAACAAAATTGGGCAGGGAGTGCCAATAGACAACTCAGAGGATCCAGAGGTATTCTTCTCTGCACCCACTCCACCTACTGACTAGAGTCAATTAACCCTGTCATTGAGGAGTATTAACAGGTAATATGAAGATCTTCACACTTAGTGCTCACTTGCATAGGTCCATCCACATTACTCTTATCCATATCTGCTTATCCTTAATATTCTAATTGTTCTCCTTCAGACCCCCAACCATTCAGCCAAGCTATTTACAAATGCCCACAAGTTGGTATATATTCTTCCTTCGGCCACTTTTCCTACCACATAAGGTGGACGATGTGCTATACTGCTCAAAGCTGTGTTCACTGGGAGAATTTCTCCTCATATACCCACATACCAAGCCAATACATTCAAAACTAAGCTTGGCCTTTAGCCTTCTTTGTCAGCTGGTCATAAGAGACTCTGTATGTGGCCATAGGTATAAGATGTGGGAGAGAAAACTGCCACAGCAGTGGATGACATGAGAGTCTGGGCCACTTGCTCATGCAGTCTATTTGTGCCCTCTCGTCATGGTCATGCCCAGTCCCAGATGGACCACTTCTCTCTTATGATGGATTGCTATTGGGATACCCCAATTTATGACGTGGTGGGTCTGATAGAACCCAGGTAATGGTGGACGGTTGTGCCACAGAGCCACTTAAGTTCCATGACTAGGTGCTCTGTCTCTACCAGAACCCAGAAACATATCATCACCTGATTTTCAATTAACACATAATTCTCCACTGTAGATGGCATGGCATTGCTTTAGGTGTCTACATGGTGATTCTCCTACTGCGGCTTGCCATAAACTCCACACAACATCATTCTTCACTGCAGATAATACCTCAGGGTCTCCCAGATCATGCTGCCAAAGAGGCAGGCCTGTTTGCCACATAGCTTAGATGTGCTACACATCCCTTTCCTGCATTGGGCCCTACTCAAAGCTGGAAACCTTTCATGTCACCTGGTTCCCATTCATGGAATATACTTATCTCCAGAATCTGAAGACCCTACCAGGCATTCTGCTTCCTTATTGGTGGTAGAAAGTGAAAAATACAATAATTTGTCTAGATCACTGGATTCCTGAAAACGTTACTGACACGCCAAGCCCCTGAATATTCATGAGGCTTATCTCTCACCCTTCATAGTATGTGTGCCCTACCAAGTCCTTCAACATACTCTCTACTTCATAATCATCCAGTCTGATTAACACAATGTCAACAATATCATGGACCAATAGAATGTCCTATGGAATATCTAGAGTCCAGCACTCTTCAGACTATATTATGACAGATGACTGATGGCAGAGTTAACACAGCCATGGGACAAGACTGTAAGTGTATACTATGTTAATCCCATGTGAATGCAAACTGCTTCTGGTCTTCCTTCCTGATGAAGATGAAACAAATACATTTGCCAGATAAGTGGTTGCATGCCAAGTACTTGAGACCATGTTAATCTGTTCTAGCAAAAATACCACATCTGGCACAGCAGCTGTAATTGGGACTACTACTTGGTTGAGCTTGTGATAGCTTACCCTTATCCTCCAGGATCAGTCTGGCTTTGTAAAGGACTGGACTGGTAAACTAAGCAGAGATATGTGGAGACCATGACCCCTGCATCCTTTAGATCTTTAAGATTGGCACTAATCTCTACTATTCCCTCTGGTATGCAATTGCTTTTACTTACTGCCTTGACTGGGAGCAGGGGTTTTAGAGGCTTCCTCTTGGTCTTCCCCCATTGCAACAGTTCTTACCCAGAGGTCAAGGAACCAATATGGGGTTCAGCCAACTACCACATATGTACACTCCGATTATGCATTCAGGGGTTGGGGAAATGGCTAGTGAGTCCACAGTCCCAGTGAACCCACTGTGAGCCAAATATGGGTCAGAGCTCCACTGGTCTTCATATGCCACCTCTCTAACACAGGGGTTGTGATGACCCTTCAAGCCCCAGCTATCAACTTCGATTTAAATCCTTTGTTCAACAGTCCTCCAATGTTCATGAACTGCCCTTTCCCCACTGAACAGTTACTCAATGAAATAGCCATAGATCCCTTTGGGGAAGGATTACAGGAATCATACCATTTACCCTTGTGAGGATACGGGCTACAGGGTTCTTCTTCCTGGGAACCAGGCCTTTCCTTCTGGCTGTAAATGGTAGGTCTACACACTGGCTCAGATCTGGAAACAGGAGAGGGAGCATGACTTTATAAAGTTCACATTTTCTAATGTAGCATTTTAAATCAGCTTTAATTGAGAGAAATTTTATTAAAGTTCACCCATTTTCAGTGTTCAATTCAATGAGATGTGACAAATGTATATAGTCATATAACCATCACTGCAATGAAAATACGGAAAATTTCTATCCTCCCCCAAAGTTCCCTTGTGCCCTTTGTAGCCAATTCCCTCCCCCTCTTCCCCATCTCCTGTTGACCACTTGTCTGCTTTCTGTCTAGAATGTCATTTAAATGGAATTACACAGTAAGTAATCTTTTGTGTCCTCTTAACATCATAATTCCATGTTGTGTGTATCAGTACTTCATTTTATTGCAGAGTAGTGTTCTGTTATACAGACATCCTGCAACATGTTTACCAATTCACCAGTTGGTAGGCATTTGGGTTGTTTCCAGTTTGGGGTTATTGTGAATATTCTTTCTACGATCACTGGCATGCAGGTCTTTGTGTGGACAGATGTCTTTATTTCTGTTTGGTAAATACTTAACAGTGGGATTACCGAGTTTATAGTAAGTATATGTTTCACTGTAAAAGAAACTGCCAATTGTTTTCCAAAGTGGTTGTACCATGTTATTTTCCCACCAGGAATGCATGAGAGTTTCAGTTGTGCCACATCCTTGACAGCACTTCATATCAATCTTTTCTAAATTTTACATATTTTAACAATGTATAGTAGTTATTTATTATGATTTTAATCTGTTTCCCTAACGACTAATGATGTTGAGCACACTTTCATGTGCTTATTTGTCATTTGAATATGTTCTTTGCTGAAATATCTTTTCAATCTCTTGTCCCTTTTTATTACAGTTTTTCCTTTTTTATTACCGACAACATTATTTCAGTTCCTGTTACACCACAAAGTGATTTGACATTTCTATACATTTCAAAATGATCACCATGATAGGTCTAGTTATGGTCTGCCACCATACAAAGTTGTAACAAAATTTTTTACTATTTCCCCCACACTTTACAATTCATACCCATGACATTTATTTTGCAACTGTTAGTATGTACCTTTAACTCTCCCTCACCTATTTCTCTTCTCTCCCCTCCCTCCTCCCCTCTGGCAAACACCTGTTTGTTTTCTATATCTACTATTCTGTTTTTGTTTTGTTATGTTTGTTCATTTGTTTGGTTTTCTAGATTCCATATGGAAGTGAAATCATACAGTGTTTGTCTTTTCCTGTCTGACTTATTTCACTTAGCATGATATACCCTCTAGGTCCATCCATGTTGTCACAAATGGCAAGATTTCTTTTCTGTGGCTCAGTAACATTCCATTATATATATATATATACACACACACACACATATATATATAGTAAATATATATATCTCAAGTATATCACATCTTCTTCATCTATTCATCTTTATTCATTTATCTATTCATCTACTGATAGGCACTTAGGTTGCTTCCATATCTTGGCTATTGTAAAATAATGCTGCAGTGAACACAGGGGTGTGTATATCTTTTCAAATTAGTATTTTCATTTTCTTCGGATAAATACCCAGGAGTAGAACTGCTGGATCGTGTGGTAGTTCTAATTTTAATTTTTTAATTTTCTGAAAAATCTCCATACTGTTTTCATAACTGCTACACCAATTTACATTCCCACCAACAGTGCATGAGGGTTCCCTTTCCTCTGCATCCTTGCCAACACTTATTTGTTATTTGCTGTCTTTTTTTTGTGTGTGTGGTACGCAGGCCTCTCACTGTTGTGGCCTCTCCCGTTGCGGAGCACAGGCTCCGGATGTGCAGGATCAGTGGCCATGGCTCACGGGCCCAGCCGCTTCGCGGCATGTGGGATCTTCCCAGACCGGGGCATGAACCCGTGTCCCCTGCATCAACAGGCAGACTCTCAACCACTGCGCCACCAGGGAAGCCCTGCTGTCTTTTTGATAATAGCCATTCTGACAGGTGTGAGGTGATATCTCACTGTGGTTTTGATTTGCATTTCCCTGATGATTAGTGATGTTGAGCATCTTTTCATGTGCTTGTTGGCCATCTCTATGTCTTCTTTGGAAAAATGTCCATTCAGGTCTTCTGCATATTTTTTAGTCGGGTTGTTTTTCTGATATTGAGTTGTCTGAGTTCTTTGTATATTTTGGATATTAACTCCTTAACAGATAAATCATTTGCAAATATCTTCTCCCATTCAGTAGGCAGCCTTTTTGCTTTGTTGATAGTCTCCTTTGCTGTTCAAAAGCTTTTTAGTTTGATGTAGTCCCATTTATTTACTTTTGCTTTTGTTTTCCTTGTCTGAGGTGACATATCCAAAAAAATTACCAAGACCAATGTCAAAGAGTGTACTGCCTATGTTTTTGTCTAGAAATTTTATGGTTTCAAGTCTTACATTTAAGCCTTTAATCCATTTTGAATTTATTTTTGTGCACTGTGTGAGAAAGTAGTCCAGTTTGATTCTTTTACATGGAACTGTACAATTTTCCCAACACCATTTATTGAAGAGGCTGTCTTTTCCCCATTGTATATTCTTGCCTACTTTGTCATAGATTAATTGCCCATATAAGTGTGAGTTACCTTGAGTTCTGTCTTCCTTTTGAGTTACAAGAGTACTTTGTGTATTCTGGACACAAGTCTTTATCACATATGTGTTTTGCAAATATTTTCTCCCAATCTGGCCTTCTATAATTTCTCAATAGTATTTTTTTGAAAAGCAAGAGCTTTTAATTTGATAAAGCCAAGTCACCAATTTTTTTCTTTTATGGTTCATGCTTTGTGTATTCTACCTGAAAAATCTTTGCCTGATTCAAGGTCACAGAGATTTGCTTTTATTTATTTTTTGTCTAGAAATTTGATCGTTTTTGCTTTAATGTTTAGGTCTATAATCCATTTCAAGCTAATTTTGTATATGGTGTGAGGTAAGGGTCGAGTTTCATTTTCTTTTTCATATGACTATTCAATTGTTCCAGCATGATTTCTTTAAAAGAATTGTGAATTTTATTGAGGTAGGCTACCCTCAACTTTATGATTCACCATCTTTTATTTGTTTTAATTTTATAAATTGAGCAATACCCCCTTTTAACTGCTCAACTGCCTCTACGGGATGCTGTGTCCATTCACCATGTCCATAGTTCTTTGTGGGTCAGGTTCACTGGGCAGGCACTCATTATGGTAATTGTACTCACCTGCTTCTGATAGGTAAGTACCACCACCTGGTCTCTATTTAGCTAAGGGCCCTATTATACCCATTGCTATCAGTGAGCCTAGTTCTGGAATGACAACTTCTATTGTCAGACCCAACCTACAAAAGACAACCATCACTGAGCTCAATAGCTGGTACCCTTCTCACCAGCACATTCCATCTCACTTTGGTGTGTGGAGGGCTTAAGGTTCCCTCCTGTGTAACATAGTTTGCTGGTTCGTTTGCCAGCATTATGTAATATATCTATTCTAGAATAACCCCTTCTCTAAAACCTTGACCCTTTCTTTTTTCTAACTCACTTAGGGCCATCATTGTCTGCAAATATTCCATTTCCTAGAATCCTTGCCCAAGGGTTAAATCTTGTATCATGGGGTGGGGGTGCTCCCATATTGACAAGCTCTCCTATGTCCATTTGACTCAACACCCTCAACATCCAGTCCCAGGCAACTCCCTTGGCTCCTGAACTAATCCATGCATGTTGATTAGTTCCTACAGCTGTTTCCTTCCTTTACAAGCCCAGCATTTTCCTGGCGAGATTGGATTGTGACCTAATCACAGTGGCCAGGAGTAGAGGTATGTATAGATATTGAGTAGGATACAAATCTTTCACTGCAGAGACCTCTGGCTCAGCTTCAAGCAATGGAATAGCTCTAGACTTAATAGGGCAGAGTGAGCCATACTTGCAGGCCCAGAGGGCTCAAAAGGACCTCAGTTTTCAAGATTCTTGAGTGTCAACCTAGAATGCTACCCCTTCCCAGCCAGACCCCTGACCTTGGTATAGCAGACTTGCCAAGGTTGAGAATCCAACCTTCTTTGGAGCTCTGTTGTCCTGATAATTAAGTCCTGAGCTTGATCCTCAGGTTTGTCTGTCCTCTGGCTGCAGAAGATGAGCCTATTTATATTCTACAAAGAGGCCCTCTGACTTTCACACTTAAATGGATGGCTAATTCCCCTCAGCCTTTCACTCTTTTTCTTCAGTGCATTGATAGCCCTCAGCAAGAGACATGCAATTCCATTGCTCTTATAATTACTATTTCCTCTAAACTTCTTAAATGCTTAAGACATCACACCACCATTGCTTTCCTTTTCCTCATTTCATCCCAGTTTAGTACTAGTGAAAGTTATAATAATTGTACTGCAACAGCATGCCAGCATACTCCCTACCACCAATGAATGGGTCCTAATTGTTAACCAGCCAGGAGTGATCTCACTCCCAAATCCCATTTTAGAGTTTGCTTCTTAAAGCCATCCCTAATACTAATTGTCATAGGTTACATTCCCTAGGAAATGTACTCTGAGATCTTTGTGCAGTAAGTTTTCTGCAGAACTCTCTCAATGACAACACCTCTAAGGGAGTGAGGGCTGAGCAGGGAAAGAAGTTGAACCTCTGGGGCCTTGGCAAGTACTGGGGTGCCCTGAGCTGGGATGGCCTTCAAAGCTATCCCAAATTGAGGCTAGGGTTCTAGGCATTATACTACCACAGTGACCAGTCGTTGGATGCAGTCTGCCCCTCTTGGGATGTAACTTCAGTGAAGCAACTCTGCATTACTTTGCAAGGGCTGTCACAACAAACACACAGACTGGGTGGTTTAAACAACATAAATTTATTTCTTACATTCTAGAAGCTAGAAGTCCAAGATCAAGGTGCCAGCAGGGTTGGTTTCTCCTGAGCTCACTCTCCGTGACTCGTAGATGGCCGTCCTCTTACTGCCTCTTCACAGCATCCACAGGATCCAGTCTCAGGCAACCCTCCTGTCCCTCTGTGCATGCATGCATGCCCTTGGTGTCTCTCTATATGTCCTAATCACTTTTTATAAAGGCAAGAGTCACATTGGATTAGGGCCCATACTAATGGCCTCATTTTAACCTCACTACCTCTTTAACACCCCTGTCTCCAAATATAGTCACATTCTGAGGTTATGGAGGTCAAGATTTCAACATTTGAATTTGGGGGGTAGGGGACACAAGCAAGTCCGTAACAAGCTTCTTTCAGCCAAAGGCAATTTCTGGAGACAGATTCACCTCTGAGCTATCATCGGTCAAAACTCCTGGCACTTAGGGGAATTAGTGTCCTCATCCTTAAAGGAAGATCTGTGTGGAGGACTATCGCATGAACAACAGCAATGATATTAATAGCTCTAATAAGAACACAAACACAACACTCTTTAGGCGTTATATTGTGCCAGGCCCCAGTCTATTTGTTCAAATGTCTAATTCTATTTAATCCTAACCTAGAAAAATGTTCCCTCTTCCCTGAAATCTCTGTAGTTACAGACAACTTCAAAATCCCCAAAACACAGAACTCTATATATAGCAATTCTCCATTTTAATATCTTAGTGCATATCACTTACCCCTTCCTGAATAAAAGTTAATCAAGAAATAGCTGTTGAATTTAACTCACTCTTTTACTAGAGAAGGAATACCTTTATGTTAGGCTTTGCATTCCTCTACAATATATAGACAAAACCGTTGACTCCATTTCAGTAATTCTGATGACCAGAAAAGAATTATTTGCTTGAATGAGTTCTCAAGACACAGAGTTGAAAAATGACAGATGATGCTGAGGGAAAGGTGCTTTGCGCAGTTCTGGGGGTATCAAGTCATGCTAGGAGAAGTATCTTTCAGCTGATTAATATGGCAAGGTCATATCAAGCCCATGTGGACTCTAATGTATATGATAAAGCTCCTAAGAACACCCCGCAGCAGTCTTTGGTCCAGCTCTGTATTCTCTAGTGTTGTCTATTAATTCTTCATATTTTCATTGAATACCTACCATGTGCCAGACACTGTGGTTGGCACTGGAAACACAGCAGCAGATAAAACATGCACAGTCTCTATCCTCACCAGTCTGCAGTCATTCTACCACCAAGTAGGATCCATAGAGGTCTCTACTCATTTCAAAGTTTCAAATAAAGTCAAACAGAAATGTTGAAGGCAAACCTAAAACATTACCCAATCAGAAATTCAGCCTGATTCTCATGGTTCTATCTGTTCTAATATACCAAGTTCTGAGAACCCTGGAAGTCTTACTGATCAATCTCTTCCACCATATACTTCAGAACATGGCTAGGTGTCTACACCATACAGACTGACCATTTTCTTGAGAGTGAAAAGGATTGGGGGTGGTTAATTTAATGAGCTACTTCCAGATGGTTTAAACTCAATCACACAGTAGTGGAAGTGATGATGTCTGGCAATCTAGACACTGCAAACATCAAGCCAAAACAGAAGTTGGTGGTGGAAACAGAAGTATTCTGAGATATTTTCAGAAAGTATAGATTATAACAATGAGAGCAATACTAGTAATAAAATAGCCATAATCATTAATTGAGCCATGTTCTAAACACACAAAAAATTGTTAAGGAATGATAAGACATAGAAATATAAAATAATTTTCCAAATTCATAAAGTAAAAGTGGTATATCAGGCATTTAAACACAAATTCATCTGACTCTAAAAGCTGGGTTCTTTCCCATTGTATTATAATGTTCTCCTCATGAAATAATCCTTCAATATTGCTATTGATTCTTGGTTATCTCCCAGGGAAAACAAGTAATTTAGAAAGTTAGATTAAGTTATATGGAATGTTTAACATTTTTAATAGCATTTCCAGATCAGAATCAATTTTAGACAGCCAAACCTTTCTTGCAGCCAGTGTTATTTGTGACTAATTCCTAGCATGTCAAGATAATGTGGTTGCTGTCTTATATAATGCGGTGGACGTTTTATGAACCAGTGCTAGAATTTCACTATAAAATGGACTTTATTGTGCATATATTATAGAGTGCCAGCCGTAGTATTAGGATAAGCTAACTGCTATAACAAATAATCCCCAAATCTCAGTGGCTTAACAAAGTAAAAGTTTATCTCTTGCTCATGCAACTTTTTATGAGGGTATTTCTTGATGGGCATCTCTCCTGAGCAGTTATCCTCCAAATGATGACTCAAGTATTTAATCTACTTTAATCTTGTGAAGGTGTCATCTTCATGCAGCCTTGTTAAGGTTGACATGAAAGGCAAAGAAAATGTGAGCCAGGCACATAGAATACTTAACCACCTTACTCTGGAAGCGTTATACATCATTTCTATTCACAGCACATTGGCCAGAACTTGTCAGAGGGACACACTAAAATTCAGAGGAGCTGGAAAGTGGAGTTCCCAGTTAGGCAGCTGCAACTTAGCCACAACTCTACATTGTAGAAGGAGATCTCATGCCTTTGGTTAGTCAGGTAGCTCTTTCTGCCACAGCTGGTGTCAGCTGGTTTGGGCTTGTGAAAAGCTTTTATTTATTTATTTTAATTAATTTTTATTGGAGTATAGTTGCTTTACAATGTTGTATTAGTTTCTACTGTACAGCAAACTGAATCAGTTATACCTATACATATATCCCCTCTTTTTTAGATTTCCTTCCTATTTAGGTCACCACAGAGCATTGAGTAGAGCAAAAAGCTTTTAAAGAGTAAGATTTCTCAAATAGTTTCTTTACTGGACACTGTTACCATATCTACCTATGATATAAATCAATATTTTGTCCCATGCATTTGATTAGATGAATTAATCTGTCTGCAGTAGGTTGAATGTCCCCCACCCTACCAACAAAGGTATGTCTACCTGGAATCTGTGAACATGATCTCATTTGAAAACGTGTCTTTATAGGTGTAACTGAGCTAAGGATCTTGAGATGACATCAACCTGGATTAACTGGGTGGACCCTAAATCCAATGACACTTGTCATTATAAAAGACAGATGAAGAAGAAAGAAAAGAAGACGACCATGTGAAGATGAAGGCAGAAATTGGAGTTAGGCCACATAAAGCCAAGAAATGCCTGGAGCTACTACAAGTTAGAAGAGGCAAGAGAAGATTCTCCCCAAGAGCCTTCTGAGGGAACATGGCCCTGCTGACACCTCAATTTTGGACTTCTGGTCTCCAGATCTGTGAGAGACTAAACTTCTGTTGTTTTAAGCCACGAAGTGTGTGGTCATTTGTTATGGCAACTCTAGGAAACTAATACACAGCCTAAAGAGGTGTGTATGGACTCCCACCACCACATTTGTATGTTGAAGCCCTAACTGAATAGGACTAGTGTCCTTATAAGAGGAAGGATACCAGGCATGCCTATGATCAAAGGAAATGCCGTGTGAGGACACAAGAAGATGGCCAGCTGCAAGCCAAAGAGAGAGGCCTCAGGAGAAACCAACCCTACTGACACCTTAATCCTGGACTTTAAAAATCTCTGGAACTGTGAGAAATTTCTGTGTTTAAGCTACCCAGTCTGTGATATTTTATTGTGGTAGTACTCGTAGGTTAATACAAGGTATGACACAGAGACTTCTACAGGTAAAAATTCTAATGAAAGAACTAGAAGGCCCAGAGTATTAGCATTTGATCGAGTACTTCTAATTTAATAAGCAAACAAATTTAGTCATTAAGCCAAAAACACGTGTGATGAGGGTCTCTTACCTATGATAAATGCTTAGCACAGTGTGTAGTGAAGAGTAAACACAATTTACTCAATTCTATGACAGAATTTTTATTTTTTTCATTTCTGATATAGGATATATACAACAATAAACATGTTTTTCATTAAAATCTATTTTTAAATTGTGGTTTTTCTTACAATTGATGGCATCTTAGAATCAAGGAAGTAAAATATATACAAGCACAAAATTAAGTACTTCACATGCTGTATCTCATTTAATGTTCCCAACAACCATAAGGTTTGGGTACTGTTAGTGGAGTGCTAACAATGGCTTGCACCAGCTCACGAAAACTGATTGTGCTGATGTCTCCCAGCTCCAGCTGACAACTTGAAATCAACCAAGCGGGAATATTCATACTGTGGAAACAAGCTATTACCAACATACCACTGGACAGGGCACTATTATTGTTCCCACAATATCAATGAGAAAACAGAAAGGCTCAGTAACGTGCCCTAGTTAATGCTAAGTAGCAGATCTCAGATTTCAACTTGGGTTTATCTAGTTCCACAGCACAGGTTCTCAATGCTTGTCCTAGGCTGCCACCCACCTGAACAGTATTTAACATAAAGCCATAGCTGCAGTGGTAATTCTGGAACTTCTTAAGTCCCATAATAGCAGCTAGGTCTCCTTTGCCCAACTACTTCAGTTTTGCAGATTATACTGGTCTTCAACAATCTGGCACACATAACAGAAAGTAAAACCATTACTACATAAAATGGAAATGAATTTGCCAAATTGTATAGGTGCCTGATTGTCACATCATTAAAATCAATACATGTCATAAGGTGTTACTGAGATACTCCATAATAGGCTCACTACTATCAAAACTTGATAGCTTAACCCAAGCATGTAAATCCCTTAATCTTTAAATAAGAACCTTGTTTAAGGTTGTAGTCAATACAATACATAAGCAACAGTAATGCATCCTTTAAATGAGATATTTCTCATCATGTTCCTACAAAGTTTAGATTATGGTTGTTATCCAGGAATGTGTAAACTAAGGATTGGGGAGGGAGCTATCTATTCTATTTCTGCCGGTGGGGGAAACAGGATGTAATCTAACTTTATTTCTACTTCCAAAGATCAGCAAGTTTACAACTGCAAGTGATGAAGGGATCTGGCCCCACTTAAGATGCTGCAACTACTGATTTTGACTAAAAGCTAGGGAAAAGAAGCTGCTTTGAGGGGATAAAACAAAACAAAACAAAACAAACAAACAAACAAAAAACTGTAAGACCAGAAAATACTGCACTTATTTTTCTTGCAGCTCACAAATATTCAGTTTTAAGAGTATTTGACAAAGAAAAGGGGATGGTGGTGGGGAGGGAAGAATACAATACTAGACTCCTTTTCCTATTCCCTAAAGTCAGTGAGATAAACAGTTCCCAGCCACTCACTCACTTTCATGAATGTAAGAAAAAGCAGTTGGCTCTTTTAAAATAGAAGAAAGAAAAGGAAAAGTCTGAGATCCCGTGAGTTTCCCCTCATAAAACTCTTGCAGATTCCAGCTTGTTTTCAAATCTCTGGTTGTGGGACAGAAGCAAAACACTCTATTCTTTTTAAAAAAATAAATAATTTAGGGAGCCTAGTAAGTGGGATAAATGGGGAAAAAATACTGCTTGTCACCATACAATGGACCAAAATTTATGCTAGAAAAAGGACAGAGAGCTTAGGGTCATCAGCACTCCTTGCTAATTACCCACCCATCTTTTCTTAAGGGTTTCTTGAAACAAAAACAAAGGAATCCAACCAAAACCAACATTTTGATGAGTAAAGTGTAAATGAATGAGAAGCAGATGGGCTTGGGTTTTTCCCAGGGGTCTATAAATGAAGGGCAAGGCACTTGGGGGCAAGATGAATTTGGGGCTTCACTGGCAAGTACTCTGCCTTGTTAACAAATCCAAAATGCAGCCAAAGTTCTCCTGCCTCATCTCCACGAGTTGGAAAGACTCAATATGAAAGGAAATGGATACAAAGGAGGTTTGGGAGACCCCCAGGACATTGTTGGGCACCTTAAAAATTGTATTTCATTGGTGCCAAAGGCAGTTGCAAATCTCACATGTGCAGCCAGAAGTTTTCATTCAAGAACCCAGAAATTTTGGCTTTGATAAGAAACCACAGGTTGGTGTAAACATTTCTCTTGCCACATTTTATGATATTTACACTTTGTATGGATCCTCCTGGTCTGATGATTGCGAAGTGTTCTGCAGGCATCTGTTGCCGAGTTATCCCCACCTCAGCCCTCAGGTGGAGAAACAGCTTCAGGGCAGGGAGAGTGACTAGCAAAGGTCAGTCCTAAATCAGAGGGGGTGAGCTCTTCCTGCATCCAGGCCAAGCCTCTCTCTCTTTGGGATTAAAGTGTCTCCCTGCTGTCTTCAAATCATGTATATATCAAGTTACAGCTCAGAAAGAATGCACTTTTAGTTTTTCATGGGACGGCAGTGGGGAGTGATGGGGGCGGTACAGAAGGAGTGTAGGCTCCAAACCACAGATTATTTGAAAACCATCCAAGCTGACTTTGAGATTTTTGAAAATAATTTATTTGGCAATTCCAAGAGCCAGACTGGCCATTTGGCCAAGGTAACATGCCCTTCAGTGCAAAGACTACAATTAATGGGCCACATCATTCTCTGCTCTCAAGCAACAGAAGCGGCCAGCTGCTGGAGAACGCTGTGCGGTCTCCCAGTGTAAACGCCACTGATATCATCACCATCAGAAGGTCATAAAACTGATTGATTATAAACACAGCTCTCCTTTGTTTACAGCTTACATTTTTGGGTTTGGGGTAATTAGCACATTAGCCATCTCTCCAGGGTGAGGGCTCACAGGTGCTGAGAGAGAGCCTTCCAAGCCAGGAGGGGATCACAAAACCTTTCGCAAGGCAATCGCTGGCCTTTCCGAGAAACAGACTAGGGGATCCTGATTCTTCTGCGAGAGGGGTACTTGATTACACCCACATGGGGTCACACGTGTAGGAGGACATTCAACCTCTGAGGTAATTTCTTCTAACACAATGTAAGTTTGGAAAAATCCAAGACATGTCAGCAATGTGAGGGAGATGTCCTCTGTGAGGAGCCTGCAGCTGCTGGAG
Organism: Delphinapterus leucas; assembly: GCF_059928025.1. Taxonomy (NCBI): domain Eukaryota; kingdom Metazoa; phylum Chordata; class Mammalia; order Artiodactyla; family Monodontidae; genus Delphinapterus; species Delphinapterus leucas. Next base: position 135,127,984 of record NC_143130.1, read on the forward strand.
CCTTTTAAGATTCCTTCCCTTTCTCTCAAGCCAACAAAGATAGATAAAGATCACTCTGGCTAGTGGTGACTGATACTTAGTTTCTTTTAGTTATAGTGAAAATAAACCCTTTTAGTCTTATAAAGATGTTGCTTCTCAAACACTCGCTTAGCGAAACAGCTGTCTCAGCTGTCTTCCCTGGATGCGATTCGTCCCAGATCCTGCCCCTTCCAGCCTTGCTCTGAGCCTTCCACCATCAAGGCAGGTTTTATTTAAACAGTTAGAACTATCAAATTAATAAAGATTGTCTAGTTAGTCACTCAAACCACTTGGGTAAGTGAGTTTTCCATATCAGCTTCAGTGAGAACTCCAGGGAGGCTAAAATGCTTCCCAAATGATTAAAAGGATATTCTTTTAAAGGATATGTGCAGATGCTCACAATCTGGGTTGTGAGATTGATCAGAGGACTTTTTTGTTTTTTCAACTGTTTTACCCAATTCCTAAATCTTTCGCCCAGCATGAGATTTTTTTCCATATCTTAAGTGATGAACTGCTGACAGGTCAAGAGCTCTGGAGCTGAATATGGAACATTAAAGATTCTCCCTCATGGGCCACATTCATGGTTAGCAACTTGAATTCCATTTTCCATTCATAATATTATTTTAATAATTGACACATATTGCTTTTTACAGTTTTCAAAGTTCCTCCACTTACATGATCTCCTTTGATCTTCACAGCAGTGCCATGAGGTTAGGCAACATCATGATATCTGCATTTCACAGATTAGGAACCAAGCTCAGAAAGATTGACCTATCCCAGATCACAAAGCTACTAAGTGGTAAATCTTCTCATTTGAAATTCATTTTCCTTGCCCCATATCAGACTATTTGCATGAGTTTTAATATGAGGATATTCCTTTGAAGCCATTTTTTTGGTCTGTTTTCCAAATGTTAGCCACTAAAATAGAGTTGGCAGCTAATTTCTTTGTGGTGCACAGAAGCAGCTACAAATAATAATCAAGTGATTCTTAGGTATTTCAGCTATCTGTAAATATCCAGTTAAAACACTACAGACACATTCTGAAAGAGCTTGAATAGGCACATGTACTTGCTTCATTGAGTTGTTAAGGCTCAAATTATGTTGTACTGCAATGTTTCCATTGGCATTACATATTGATTTTTTTCCCCTGATTTTTAAAACGATATATTTGATATCACCTTGACATTTCATTATCTTTCTTATTTGAGGGTTCAGACTAAAATTTTGATATTCATGGAAGTTTAATGGCAAGTAAATGTCAGATCAGTGTTCCCAGAAATGTTTTTTCTCTTCTCATAAGGAAACTCTAAGAATCAAAGAACAGGATTTGGGATAGTATCACCCATTGGGACAATTTCTATACCAAGCAAATGAAGTAAAGATAAGTTTTGATTAATTCAATCATTCATTCTATTTCTATTGAGCTTCCATCACATATTGGGCACTGTGCTAGGTTCTAGGGATGTTCAAGTGAACAAGAGAGATAAGGTCCTGTTCTAGAGATTCCAGTCTAATAGGAGCCTTGCTTGTGGAGCCTTTCTTAGCTGCCAGGTCTGGATTAGATGCCCCTCCTCTTTGCTCCCATAACACCCTGTGCATATTGCATTTCCTCACGCTTACCACCTTGAATAATAACTGACTGTTAACTTGATATCAGCCACCCTTCTGTCCGTCTTGCTTACGGTCATGTCCTTAGTTCCTGGCACCCTGACTTACAAACGGTAAGTTCGATAAACATTTGAATAAATAAATCAACCTTCTTTCATGATAGGTTAGAAACCCAAATTAATGAGAAAAAGTGCCTTAGCTATATTGCCCAGTGTGATGCCATTAGCTGAAATGCTCCCTTGTCAAAACTGACCTTCAGTATTTGTTAGGGCTCAGAGAACACACTTTGCTAACTGGGGGAAAATGGGGAAAGGGGTATCGATTCTGTCTTTTCTTGTAATTCCTCTTTATCCCGATTTATTCTCCTCTTCCTCTTAGGATCTCTATACTCTTTTGGCCATTATTGTCTTTAGCTACCTTTAACCCACTGCATAATATCTAAGATAGTAACTTTACATTTTGGCCTTCACATGTCTAATTATTCCCATCCTTCATTATCCTTTCAACTTCTTTTCACATTTCTTTCTAACTTTAGGAGGGCTCATTCTCAACAATAACAACAGCTAGAGAAGTTCCAATCTTCTTCTATCTGAAAATTTCTGCCAAAGAGACCATAGATAACCCCATTATATAATATTAGGTAAAATTCAAATGAGTCCAAGTCTTTCCTGCTAAGTTCTTTGATGAAAACACAATGTAAATGCTTTAGTTAGCAAGTCCCAGAAAGAACATAAGGTGTGGCTTGGGTTTGGGACAGGTAGCCTACATGACCAGGTGGCAAGGAGAGAACCTGCTCCAGGTCTGAGTTTAGCTCTGCAGACCAGACCAGTTTTGTCAGGATGTCTAGAGGTGATAAGACCTAGGGAGGTCAGCTCATTCTAACTAAACCCACAAAGGTCAAATGTCAGTTACTTCCTTTATAGTGAGAACTATAACTTCTCAACAGACTGGATTCTCCGTTATTCTAATTAGTCCATTTTCATTTGTTTGTTTTTATCTGTAGACATATATATATGACAAGCTAAATCATAATCTGCTTACTTGCTCACCACAGAATTAGAGCAGTGCTAAGTGGAGAAGTTCAATCCTAAGGAAACTCTCAAAAACAGTGGAAGTGGTAGTGAAAGGAAATTGGGAGGGTACCGATAGATTCATTGGAGATATATGCTAAGTTGTAGGCTGGTTAATTTGCTGGAGAGAACTGGGAAAAGGGACAACTGGGGAAAACAACTGGGGTCAGAACAAATCTCAAATACTGACCTCTGCAATTATATCTTCAAAGGAGCCTGGATTTGATTGGATTCATTTATAAAGCAATATATGCCCCTAGTACATTGTTTAAAACAATACAGTGATCAGATGGCAATTAGTGACACTTAGTGGATGAGTGTGGTCAGAGAAAGAGACCACCTAAGAGAGCCCTGCCAAAACTATTTTCATCCCAGGGTGACTGGGCATACCCAAGGCTGTGCCCCCTAAGTAGTAAAGTCAGCGATTTCACAGGGTCAGGAGAAAACAGACTTCCCTAAAGTAATCCAGAGAGTTAACCAAACAAATAAACAAATAACAAAAATAAGCCCCAGAGTGGAAAACCAATATCCAGGGATGCTATAATATTATGTTATCTAAAACATCCAGTTTCCATTTAAAAATTTATGAAACAAAAAAACAGGAAAGTATGTTCTTTACACCAGAAAAAAAGCAGAAAAAACATAAACTGCCTGTGAGAGTGACCAGATGTTGGATTTAACAGACAGTGACATCAAAGTACCCATTATAAATATGGTCAAAGAACTAAAGGCAATCATAATTAAAGAAGTAAAGGAAGACACAACGACATCACTGCATCAAATAGAGAATATCAATAAAGATAAAAGTTATAGGGGAAAATGGAAATTCTGGAGGTGAAAAGTACAACTGAAATTAAAAATACACTAGAGGAGCTCAACAGTAGATTCAAATGGACAGAAGAAATAATTAGCAAACAAGATAATTGATAGAGATTATACAACCTACAGAACAGAGAGAAAAAAGAATAAAGACAAATGAAAAGATTCTCAGAGAACTGTGAGATAGCATTAAAAATACCAATATATGCATATGTGAGTATTAGAAAGAAAGGAGAGATAGAAAGGGCAGAAGAAATATTCAAAGAAATAATGGCTGAAAAGTTCCCAAATTTATTGAAAAACATTAATCTACACATCCAGGTAGCTCAACAAATTCCAAGTAAGATAAACACAATGAGACTCACAAATAGACACATTGGGACTTCCCTGGTGGTCCAGTGGTTGAGACTCCGTGCTCCCAATGCAGGAGGCCCAAGTTCAATCCCTGGTCAGGGAACTAGATCCCGCATGCTGCAATTAAGAGCCCACATGCTACAACTAAAAGATCCCACATGCCGCAACTAAAGATCCCACATGCCGCAACGAAGATCCTGCATGTGGCAACAAAGATCTCGCTGTGCTGCAACTAAGACACGGCACAGCTAAATAAATAAATAAATATTAAACAAAAAACAGACACATTACAGCAAAAATGATGAAAGACAGGGAGAAAATCCTACAAGCAGAAAATGAAAAATAACTCATCAGTTACAAGGGAACTCCAATAAGATTAACGACTGACTTACAATCAGAAACAATGGATTCTAGGAGATAATGTTATTTAAAATGCTCAAAGAAAAAAGTGTCACCTAAAAATCCTGTATCCTGCAAAGCTATCTTTAAAAATAGAGATGGAATAAATTTCCAGATACACAAAAACTGAGAAAAGTTGTTGCTAGCAGACATGTCCTACAAGAAATATTTTTTAAAAGTTTTTCAGGCTGAAAGCTCCAGACAGTAATTCAGATCCACACCAGAAAAAAAAAAAAAAGGGCACCATTAAAGGTAATTATGTAATTACAAAAGACAGTAAAATGCATATTTTCTCTCTCTCTTAATTGATTTAAAAATCAACTGTATAAAATGTGTATAATATAATGTTGGACCAAAGCATATAGAAATAAAATGTATTTGCCAATAAGAGCACAAAGGAGGTGAGTGAAAGCAAAGCTCTATTGGCCTAAGGAAATGACTCCAGATGTAAACTCAGATCCATGCAAACAAATGAAGAGAACCAAAAACGATAAATAAGGTTAATATAACAAAAGCTGTAAATATATACCTGCTCTCCTTTCTCCTCTCAGCTTCTTTAAAAGTCATAAAATTATATAAAGTGAGAGCTCTGACAGTGTACTGTTGGGTCTGTAATATTTACAGAAGTATATGTCCAACAATAATATATATAACAAATACAAATACAAATATATAACAAATACAAATATATAACAAATACAAATATATAGAAATAATGCTTCTATATCTCACTAAGGTTAAGTTTGTGGCAACATGAAGTTGATTCTGATAAGCTAAGATGTATATGATAAGCACTAAAGCAACCTCTAAGGAAACAACTCAAAAATAGTGAAAAAATCATGAAAGAATTTAAATGCTACATTAGAAAATATTCATTTAGTGCAAAAGAAAGCAGTAAAGGAGGAACAAAGGAACAAAAAACAAAATATAAAGAAGAAAGTAAAATGGCAAACACAAATCCAACTACATCAATAATAACATTAAATGTGAATGGTATAAAAACCCATGCAAAAGGCAGAAATTGCCATACTGGGTTAAAAAAATAGGATCCCACTATATGCTCTCTGTGGGAGACATATTATATATTCAAAGATACAAATAAATTGAAAGGATGTAAAACAATATATCATGCAAACAGCAACCACAGGAAAACTGGGATGACTATACTAATAGACAAAAGAGACCTTAAAACACGAAAACACTACCAGCAATAAAGAGGGACATTGTATAAGAAGAAAAATCCATCAGGAAGATATTACAATTATAAACATATATGACCCTAAAAACAGAGTACCAAAATCATAAAGCAAACAAATAAAGGGAGAAAGGCAATTCAACAAGAGTAGTCAGAGACGTCAGTATTCCATTTAAATAATGGATAGAACAGAAGCAGAAGATCAAGGAAATAGAAGATTTGAGCAACACTGTAAGTCAATGATATCCAACGTACATCTGTAGAACACTCCACCCAATAATGGCAGAATATACATTCTTCTTGAGTGCACATGGAACATCTCCCCAGATAGACCATATGTTAGTCCATAAACAAACCTTGATAAATTTAAATGAGTGAAAATAGTACTAATATGTTCTCTGACTATAATAGAATGAAATTACCAATCAAAAACAGAAAAAAATTGGAAATTCACAAATATGTGAAAACTAATCAACAAACTCCAAATTATTGATGCTTCAAGGAGGAATTCAAAATAGAAAATACAGAATACTTTGGGATGAATGAAAATGGAGACACAACACATCAAAACGTATGGGATGCAGAGAAATCAGTGCTAAAAGGGAAATTTATAGCTGTAAATACCTAAATTAAAAAACAAGAAAGATCTCAAATCAATAACTTAAACTTCTACCTTATGACACTGGAAAAAGTTGAGCAAACTATACCCAAAGCAAGCAGAAGGAAGAAAATAATAAAGATTAGTGTGAAAATTAATGAAATAGGGAATAGAAAAGCAATAGAGAAAATCAATGACATGAAAAACTGGTTCTTTGAAAAGACTAACAAAATTGAAAAATCTTTAGCTAGATTTATTGGGGAAGAAAAGGGAGAAGAGTCAAATTACTAGATTCAGAAGTGAAAGAAAGGGCATTACTACTGAACATACAGTAATAAGAAGGATTATAAACAATCCCATATGAATAACTGTATGCCAATAAATTAGACAACTTAGATGAAATGGACAAACTCCTAGAAAGACACAAACTATTGCAACTGACTCAAGAAGAAATAGAAAATCTGAATATACTTATAGCAAGAAAAGAGATAAAATTAATAATCAAAAGTATGCACAAAGAAAAGCCATGCCCCAGAGAGCTTCACTGGCGATTTCTTCAAAACACTTGAAGAAGAATTAATATCAATTCTTCAAAAAGTACAAAAGAAGGGAACATTTTCCAACTTACTCTATGAAGCCAGTATTACTCTGAAACCAAAACCAGACAAAAATATCACAGAAAAGACAACTACATACCAGTATCTCTTATGAATATGGACACAAAAATCTTCAACAAAATACTAGCAAACCAAATCCAGCACCATATAAAAAGAATTATAAACCATGACCAATTGGGACCTATCCCAGGATGCAAGGTTGGTTTAACATCTGAAAATCAATTTATGTAACACACCATATCAGTAAGATAAAAAACAAAAACCGCTTAATCATCTCAATAGATGAAGTAAAAAGCATCTGACAGAATCCAAAATGCTTTCATGATAGAAACACTTAACAAACTAGGAATTGAAGGAAACTCTTAACTTGATAAAGGTGATCTACAAAATCCCATAGCAAACATCATACTTAATAGTAGAAGACCGGATGCTTTCTCCCGAAGTTCAGGAATAAGACAAGGATGTCCACTTTTGCCACTTCTGTTCAGCATTATACTGGAGGTTCAAACCAGGGTAATTAGGCAAGTAAGAGATATAAAAGGCATCTAGACTAGAAAAGAAAAAGTAAAACTATTTTTATTTGCAGATGACATGAACCTGTACATAGAAAATCTTAAGGAATCCACTAACAACTATTTGAATAATAAATAAGTCATCAAGGTTATAAGATACAAGATCAATATACAAAAATCAATTGTATTTCTATACACTTGTAATGAACAATCCAAAAATGAAGTTTAAAAATTCCATTTACAAAGCATCAAAAAGAGTAAAATATTTAGGAATAAATTTAACAAAAGTGCAAAACTTATATTCTGAAAATTATGAATCACTGTTAAAGAAAACATAAATAAATTGAAATATCCCAGGTTCATGGATCAGAAGACTTAACATTGTTATGAAGCCAATATTCCCTAATTGAATCTATACATTCAACACAATCCCTATATGAATCCTATCTGGCTTCTCTGTAGAAATTAATAAGACATTCCTAAAATTCATATGGAATTGCAAGGGATCCATAATAACCAAAACAATCTTGAAAAAGAAGAACATAGCTGGAGGACTCACACAAACATTTATAGCAGCATTATTCATAATAGCCAAAGGTGGAAAAAAACCCCAAATGTCCATTAATTGATGAATGGATAAACACAATATGGCATATCCATACAATGAAATATTATTCCCCCATAAAAAGGAATGAAGTAGTGATATGTGCTACAACATAGCTGAACCTTGAAAACATTAAGTGAAAGAAGTCAGTCACAAAAGATCAGACATTATATGATTTAATTTATATAAAATGTCAAGAATATGCAAATATATAAAGACAGAAACTATATTAATAGTTACTTAGGGCTGGGGGGCAATGGGTAACAAGAGTTTGATAGCTAAAGGGTACAGAGTTGGGTTGTTTTTTTTTTTAGATAATGATAACATTCTAAAATTGGATATGGTGATCATTGTATGCATCTGTAAATATACTATAAACCATTAATTGCATGCTTTAAATTACTTAATTGTATGGTTTGTGAATTATATCTCAATAAAACTGTTATAAAAATCATTAATGTGTATGTTATCTTAGGAGGAGAGGATAAGAAGCTTAAAATATTTCTTCTTTACCTCCTGTTTTTTTAAAGGGGCTACATCCTGAATCCTTAAGAAAATTTTGAAATCAGAAATGAAAATGAAGCATAACACATACATTTAAACATGGTTGTATCTTTTTGTTCTAAATACATTTTCCTGAATCTGATGTTCTATCTTGATCATGATAAAGATTTTCCTCAAGAAGGCCTCTCCAGAAGATGCTGGGTCACATCTGCTGGTAACATATCTTCATAATGCTTATCACTACCTAAAATTATCTTATTTATTAATTTGTTTATTATATTTCCCTACATGAAAAAAATGTTCCCTATTGATTTTAACTCCAGAGTCTAGAACAGTGTAACTCAAGTGTGGTAAGGATAGTGCCAGTCTGTGTGTGGTGCTACCAGTCCTCTACGAGCTAAGTAGAGAAACTGTATGCTAATTTTATGTCTGCTGAATCTAATAATTTAAAAACTGGACTTGTATTTTGTATATCTTCGGTTTATTTTCTTTTTCTAGTAATTTATTTTTATAGGTTTTTTTTTCCCAATTATCAGGCTGTGATAGATTTAACATTTTAAAAAACAGAATTGGTCCTTCACCTCAGATGGTTTGAGAAGCCCTAGTTTAGGTGACCACTGAAATTTTTTGCTCCCCTTCCCTAATGAAGTGTTAATGCTGGGAAGTATCCACAAAGCCAGGGATTATACTTTCCAGTCCCTCTGCCTCGGGGAAAGGGAGGGCACTTGTCCCAAGAGAATGTGAGCAGAAGTGATGCATGTCACTCTTGACATGGCTAATAAGGGGCTACGCCTTCCCTGCCATCTCTTTTTCAATTGCTAGCTAAATGAAGAGGACTCTGCAGACTATAAAAGAGTGAGCCACAAAACAGAAAGAGCCATTTTCCCAAAAACCACATAGAAGAGCACCAGACCAAGAACAATTGAGCAGACTGTGATATGTCTGAAAAATGGGTTTCTATTATGTTAACTTCAGGACTTATTTGTTATAACCTCTACCATTATGTTAACTGATATGGTGCTCAATAAATGCCTGCTGAGTGAATGAACGAATAGTAAACCTGCCATCAGAACAGTGCTACTACAGTTGACAGTAGTATTGCTATACTATTAGTGTACTATACTGTATTATTAGTCAACTTGCCAGTGCGTGAGAACTTAAAGAGCTTGTGCCAGAACAGAAACCAAGAAACTTTTAGGGAGAAAAAAAAAGTAGTGAACTAGCCTGTAGGTGTATTATCATTGCTACTGGGAACAAACAGTTTATGTACCAGCATGGGTTCATGGATTTTTAGAAAGCGCTGCATTAGAGGACATTTTTCAAAGTACTGAAAGAATCTAAAATTATGTTTAAAACCACACAAACAGTATTTGTAAAATCCATTCAACCTAATCTCCTACTTTGGATTTACTTCTAAGTTGTTTATTATCCGATTAAGTATAATTGTTAATTATGTATATTTAAAATAGAATATATATGAATACATACATTTATACATCCATCCATCTATCCATCTATCCATTCATTGTCCACCCATCTGTCTACCTATCCACCCATCCAAACTTAAAATGATCTGAAGAGGAGTATGGCTCAGTGGATCAAATACAGGCCAGAGCGTAACCAACTGCCTTATCTGAATAACACATATATACCTATAACAGGCAAACACATGTGCAGTGCTTCAGAAGGTACAAAGTACTTTCTAAATATACTTTTCATCTTTGTAATTTAATCCTCATTATAATCCCATGGGATAGTTAAAATTACTATTACTCTCATGTTACAAATCAAAAACTGAGACTACCTAAGCAAAGTGAAATTAAGAGACAATACAGATAATTATTGACAAGTTCAGATCTCAATACTTGCTATTAAAGAAAGGGAAAAACTTGGGGGCTGGTATTATCCAGTTAATTCACCTTCACCTTCACTCTTTGAATGACTTCTTCACTTTGTTAATGTCAACACAGTCATAATACTGTGGCAAATAAGAGAAACAGAGGGCCAGATTTACGTTGCTATTATGTATAAACAATTATACATAACAATATATACAAAATGTGATGGCTTGCATTTACCCAGAATCTCAGCCTGCAAGAATAATTTGAGTAAAGAGGAGTTTGTTTTTAAGGGCCTACTATTCCCGGGTATTAAGCCATCTTGTGATGCAAATAGGCTGACCAGGACTGGGCATTTGTTGCACCATTTTAATCCTTTGAAGTATTTTTTTAAGTGTCTTTTGCCTTTCAGCCTGTAAACTCATGATTTGCCCAAGTCTTGTAGCCAGGTTTCCAGAGGAAGCATGCCAAAGGTGAACCCACTCAGCAGTTCCTAGGCCATCTACACCACATACTTGCCAGCTTTGAGCCTCAAAATTTCAGAAAGTTACGCAATTTCTGGTTACATTTTTTTATATACATATTTTATGACTTAAAAGGCCCACACCTCTGCCCCCTTCCATCCCTGAAATTCCAAAGATCTGGGAGGATCTATTCATTCAGATAAGCCTCTGAACACATAGATGGTCTGTGGAAACTAGTCTAAACTCAGATGTGCTAAGGTCTCCTCACCATTAATCTACATCCTTAGGCCCAGTGACTGTCTTCAAACTAGATGTACTAGAGATTTCTCCAGTGCCTGTTCTCTAAACCACACTTTTTCAGTATAAGGATTAGGAAGGGAAGGAGGTAGTATTTAACTGATTCTTTTCATTTACTTATTTATCATCCAACATGTACAAGGCATGTTCACGCCTTCCATAAAGTGAAACCCAATGAGAAAGCTAAACTAGGTACCCAAATAACTACAGTACAAGACAATGCCTGTTATGGGACCTGAGAGTAGCCCTAATCAAATGTTTGAGGACAGGAAAGCAAAGAAAACTTCTGAGTAAAGTGGCCATGAAAGGCTTTATGAAAGAAAGAGGGAGCTTCTGAGTTGGATTTTGGAGGAAAAGCAAGATTTCATCAAGGACAGATGAGGGGAAGGACAGTTCAGATGATACGAGCCAGAAGTGAGCAAGAACAAGATGAGGTTAAAAAATGAGGGGGTGGGCTCCCTGGTGGTGCTGTGGTTGAGCGTCCGCCTGCCGATTCAGGGGACATGGGTTTGTGCCCGGGTCCGCGAGGATCCCACATGCTGCGGAGCGGCTGGGCCCGTGAGCCATGGCTGCTGAGCCTGAGCGTCCAGAGCCTGTGCTCCACAACGGGAGAGGCCACAACAGTGAGAGGCCCACGTACCGCAATGAAGAGTAGTCCCACTCGCTGCAACTAGAGAAAGCCCGCGCGCAGCAGTGAAGACCCAACGCAGCCAAAATATAAACAAACAAATTAAATAAATTTTTTAAAAAAAGAATGGCCTCTAATTTTGAAAGGCTAAAAGTTTGAGGATGAGTTAGAAGCCTTTTATAATAGACTAAAATGAAGCATTAAGACTTAAAGTGAGTTAGTGGCCAAGAAAATGGAAAAGAAGAGAAGAAATAACAAACAGAATTTGGTAGGGAAGAGGGGAAAAATGAAAAGATAACTCCCGGGTCTTGAGTCAGTGCCTGGAAAAATTTATGTTGTGGATACAAATGTTTGGACTCAAATTTATACAAAGATCTAGAGATTTAAAAAATTTATTTCAAGACTGTCTGTGATGTTATCCATAAAAAAAGGAAAGAAAGACCATAATTTCCCAGGATCACCCTGGACAGCTGGTTGCTCTTGCCCCATTCCTTCATAAGGCTTCTTTTTCCACGGCATCAGCCTGTTTTGGAATATGGACTTGAGAGTTATAAAAGGGGATGAAGAGTTCTTATTTTGATAAATCTAATGCCAGCCTACTCAGGCAGTGTCTAAAGATGCATATGGACCATCTCAATCCACTTTCTGGAGTAGAGAAGTAGACACGCGTTTGATGAGAACCGCAGAGAGAAACACTCCTTTGAGAATACTAGAGACCCATGATCTGTTCTGATGGCATCCACTATGACAGCACTGGGGGGACTCTTCAGTCTACTTCTAACCAAATACCCAAGAGACCTCCAGGCACAGCAGGTCCTCAGCTCAGGGAGCAGATGGAAAATATTCCATTTCCTCAGTGTCAGGGCACTGATGGCAACATTCTGCATGAAGGAATAGGGCTATGGGAAAGTCACTGGGACAGTATTCTTTACCTGTGGTGGGCAGGGGCCAAGAGAAACAAAACCAGTATCATTTTCAGGGCTGGGAAACCTAACCTGGCCACACAAATAATTAACCTGAAAGGCCACTTCATGCTCCTTCAATGGACCCAGATGTTGCACTTCACTTTAGGTAAACGTTATTTTTAGAGACATAAGAATTCAGCATCCAAAATTTATCACCCATCTGAGTGGGAGACACAGAACACAGAACAGATTTATATGTTTAGGGGGTAGGAATGGGGCTTAAGCTCAATAAAATCCTAACTGTGCTTTACTTTTTAATTTAACTTTCAAACATTTCTTTCCTGTTTTGTGACTGAGAATCTCGTACATGTCACCCTTTCAGTGAAGTATCACAGGAAAGACATTTTTGTGGTGTTTAATGGAAATAATTTTTCTTGTGGTATTGCTCTGATACCCTGGGAAACTGGCTTTCAGAGATAAATTAGGCAAAGAGCCGTCTAGTGCTAATTTATTAAGCAGTCAATGGTTTAAAACAACTTTCCCTGTTTCAGCTCACTGGAGATCTGTTACTGGCTCTTGAGAAGACAGCAAAGAGCCCCAAACTGATAAATTTCGTAGATTATCTTGAAACAGACAAAGTGAAGGGTTGGTGTAGGGTAGTTTCATAGGTGTGCGGGGGTAGTGCACACTGTGGTTAAGACTACACATGTGTACTGGATCTCCTGTAATGGTGGCTGAACACTCTAAAGAAACTTTAAAATTCTCTTCCAGGAAGAAATTTCTGTAAGAAATATCTCCTAAACTTTCTCGTCCTTCTAGGGTGTACCGGAAAATAGGAAAAGTGCCATCTGTAAAGAAAAATATTGATGATCAGCCTAAGGTGCTCTAAAGGCCTCAATGCACTTTCTACAGATGTCCCCAGAACCATGGTTCTTGGCCTAAGTTGCACCCTGGCATCACCAGGGCTGTTTCTCAAAGTACTAATGCCTGGGTCCTACTTCAGAGGCTCTGATGACATTGGTCAGGGGTATGGCCTAGGCATTGGGAGTTTTAAACCTTCCCAGGAAGTTCCAATGTGCACACAAGTTTAAGAACCACTGCCCAATAGAAGGTGTTGTCAGAGATCTACTTCATACCTGGTAACTGTCAGGTGACTCGGCTGCTAGAATGTGTTCTTTTTCTTGCCTGAAAGTGCAGATCATGGTCACTGATCAGCAATGCAGAGATATTAGGAACAAACAAGGACCAAAAATAATAATAACAATGTTTTGGGAGCTGCTCAACTCCAAATGCTATTCTCTGTGAAGAAGGCTGGACAATTGAGCCCCTGGAGGAAAACAGAGCTAGGAGAAAACATTAAGAAGAGGGAAAATGACTTGCTCTTCATTCAAACTGGAATTTTTTCAAAGGCAATGTACCATTGACCCCTTCTTCAAAGCCAGAAAAGTGCCAGGGCAGAAGGCACTACTGGCTTTTATGACATAACTACTAATTTCCACTTTGAAGAGACCCCTTACTTTTTAAGATACATAAGAATCACCTGCAGAGCTCATTAAATATGCAGCTTCTGAGTCCCACCCAGAGATCTGGACTCAGTAGGGCTGGAGGGGGGCCTAAATATCTGGTTTTAAAAGCTCCCCAGGGCATTCTGATAGAGGTGAGCTACACCCCACCTTTGAGAAACACTGAGTCTTCCCACCTCCAGGCAAACTCCTGAATGGTTCTTTGCCATAAACTGCATTGCTCTTCTTCAGTTAAATAGATTATCAAGTTAAAAAAGAAAAAAGGAATGCTTCTTTAGTAAAATAGTCTGCAAAGTATTTTTTGAAAGACATTTGACTGAACTATTTATTGAAAAATCTTCAGTCCTTTTTGGACATCCAAGTGTCTCCTCATTTGTTCAGTTTATTTACAGAGCAGAAGGAAGATAAACTACTGCAAACAGACACAACCATATCCACAAACTATAGGCCAATATAGTTCTTGGGCATGACAGGGGTCTTTCAAATTAAAATCTTCTCATGTCTTGAAATGCAATCAAAACTACAATGAGGTACCACCTCACACCAATCAGAATGGCCATCATTAAAAGTCTACAAATAACAAATGTTGGAGGGGGTGTGGAGAAAAGGGAACCCTCCTACACTGTTGGTGGGAATGTAAGTTGGTACAGCCACTGTGGAAAACAGTACAGAGGTTCCTCAGAAAACTAAAAATAGAATTACCATATGATCCAGAAATCCCACTCTTGGGCATATATCCGGACAAAACTATAATTCAAAAAAATACATGCACCCCTATGTTCATAGCAGCACTATTTACAACAGCCAAGACAGGGAAACAACCTAAGATGTGGTACATATATACAATAGAATATTACTCAGCCATAAAAAGAATGAAATAATGCCATTTGCAGCAACATGGATGCTACTAGAGATTATCATACTAAGTGAAGTAAGTCAGAAAGAGAAAGACAAATACCATATGATATCACTTATATGTGGAATCTAACATATGACACAAATGAACCCATCTATGAAACAGAAACAGAATCATGGATATAGAGAACAGACTGGTGGCTGCCAAGGGGGAGGGGGTTGGAAAAGGGATGGAGTGGGAGGGTGGGGTTAGCAGATGTAAGCTTTTATATACAGAATGGGTAAAGAGCAAGGTCCTACTGTATAGCAGAGAACTATATTCAATATCCTATGATAAACCATAATGGAAAAAATGTAAAGAAAAAAGAATGCAAGTATATGTATAGCTGAATCACTTTGCTGTACAGCAGTAAATCTGTACTTCAATTTAAAAAAAAAGAATAAAATCCAAAAAACTCCAAAATCTTTTCATGTCTTGAATGATCACAAACACTAATGAAGAAAAACCAACAACCATTACAGCAAGCAAATAAACTTTATTCAAGGAATTTGGGAACAAATTTCCATGATTAATATGGAAAATCTGTCCCTATAAATGTTTATTTTTTTAATTGCCAAAGTTTCATTATGGCAGCTTATCCACCTGGAGTCAAAGATAATGGAAAGAGACAAAATTTCTAGTTTGGGATTTAAATGTAATAAGTTTGTGTGTGTGTGTGTGTGTGTGTGTGTGTGTGTGAAAGAGAGAGATGCCAGAGGAGAGCTGTACATTTGAAAAATGTATCTATAATTATTTGGCACCAAATTTTGGAATCCATAGTTCATGGACCTAAAATTCACTCAGAATTCACAATTCAATCTGTAAACAGGGAAACTTGGTTGGGAGCAGAGGGTGATGTTCTTCACTGCTTTGTGTTTTTCACTCGGAATTTCCCTGGTCCTCTAAAGCTCTCCAGCCTTGGACATTGTTCCTGTGCTGTGCCCACATTCCATTGGCATAGTCATGGAATGGTATGCTTGGAATGTCTCCACCCTCCAAAATATTTCTGGATCAAGCTTATCCCTTTTCCCTCCGTTGTACAGCATTTGCTTCACTGACTTTTATATTTCTGTATATCATAAAACTCTAGAGCCCCAGTCTAAAGCTCTATTAACCCTCCTACATCAACACAATACCCACAGAAGGAGAGCAAACCTAGAATCCTCCACTTGGGGTGCATACAATCTCTTTATTCTGTTGTATTTACCTGCATGCTCCTTCTCTAAATGCTCTTGAATTTAGAAATCAGCTCAGAGAGGTCTAATCTAATTACCAGCAGATTTATCTAAAAAATAATGACTTTCTTTTGAAGTTGCCTCTTGGTAGGATGTTTTTCCTAGTGTGATTTGACAATCTCAAAAGAAGACTGGAACTTAAGGGATATTTGCAGGAAAGATTGCCTTTCTTTTAAAGAAATTCAGCAGCAGGGCACTTAGTGGGGGTTTTTGCTTGTATCAATAATTAGCACTGTTTGTAATAATAATAACAAACTAATGTGCCATTATTATGTGCCAAGTACTGGGCTAAGAGTGTCACATACATTATCTCACTTAATTTCCATAATAATCATAGGTAGGTACCAGCATCCCTATTTTGGTCATGAGAAAATTTGGGTCACAAAGGTAGCACGTGGCATAGCCAGGATTATCTTTATTGCCATAGCAAAATCATAAAAGAAAAAAAAATGACAGTGAAAAGACTTTAAGTATCCTCAATAAAACTGTGATTAAAAAGAAAATTAAATTGGTTTTCTAATACAACTATGATAGCAACATCTTTTGGGGTCAGTCAAGTGGGTAGAGAGACTTTGGGAAAAAATTCCTTTTAAAATCTTGTTGGCATTTAAGTGACATTTTGGCGAAACACCACGGAAACATCTGGTCACATCCTCTCAGCCCTAATTTCTTCCCTAAATGTTGTTTTTAATATGTCACAGTTGTTAAATTTGTAACAAGTAATGCCCTTGAGACTAAACAACAGTGCCTGGTATGTGAAAAATGAACAATACATTTTCGGCAGTAAAAACCAAAAGGAAATTTTAAATAAACATTTAATTGAGTACAAATAGTCTGAAAGTTATTTCGGTGGAACTTGCCCAATCTGTGTGCTGACATTAGCAGCAGGATGTTCTAAATAAACTCCGTTAAAACAAATGTAGTCTTCTTCACTTGTGACATAACTGATCAGATTCAGTTCTTCTGAAGGATTATGGCTGGGGAAGGAACACTTTTCAGTTGGAAGAGAACTCTGCATTTACAGTCTCAGAACAAATGCATAACCACCAAAATGCCGGGAAGAACAGAGCTGGGGATTTGGATGTTGAACAATGGCTTCAAAGTAGACAACCAAAAGTAGGAAAACAACCACCAACCACCAATGTTTGTGTATTGGTCAGTTAGCCAAGGTCCATGGGCCTGATTCACTTCCTTTCTAACTCTAAAAGGATTTTTCCTTCTAGATAAAACCCTGCATATTTGAATCTAATCCAACATACGTACTTGTCTCAGGCTATATTTTGCTCTTGCTGTATTTTAGTTGTGTACAATGGAAAAGTCTTGCAAAGAACTACACCAAGGGAAAAAAATCAGATCATGGATCATATTCAGGCAATTAGTAATGCAGCTGAGAAAAAGGGGCTGTGTATGTCATTAGCCAATTATTTGAAAACAATTATTTTTCAGTTTTGTGTATTGACTCTTTCTACATATGGATAGGCAGATGCTATTCAGCAGAAATGTTTTTCCACTGATATGGAATCCCCAAAGAAACCATATTGGCTTTGATGTGATTCAGAGATTGTGTCATTCATCAACATGGTTTTAAAGAATGTTAGCAACCTTAGGGTTGGTTCAACCTGAAAATAAACACAGATGGTTCTTGGGAGAACAAACTATTTTCCATAGCAGATTTAACCATACATGTAATGGAATATACATCCTTTGTATTTAGTGCCACATTTGATTACATAAAGGCAGTTGGAATGAATATGAGTCAGACTTTTTTCCTAATATGATAAATACATAGCTTAGCCCCTCCCATTTTTTTAATTTTGAGATTTTTAAAAACATACAGAAAAGTTGCATATATATTATCAAGAACTTTTTATTCTTGAACCATATAACAGTAAATTTAGTAATGTATTCCCTACAGTGACATGAAAGCAGGAAATTAACACTGATTTATTATTTCCAACTACTCTACAGTTTTAACAATTGCCCCAACAATCTGATTTATAGCAATGGATCTCAAACTTTTAGTGTGCATCAGAATCAGTGGAAAGTCTCATTAAACACAGATTACTGGCTCCCAAACCCAAGGTTTCTGATTCAGTGGGTTTGGCATGGGGTCCAAAGTTTTGTATTTCTAACCATGTTCCCAGGTGGTGCTGAAGGTCTGGTCCTGGGATCACACTTTGAGAACCACTGCTTTATAGTAAAAAATATACAATCTAAGATCATATGTAGTATTTAATTATCATGTCTGTTTAGTCTTCTTTAATATAGAGACTATTTTTCAGCTGTTCCTTGACTTACATGATCTTGAAATTTTAGAAGAGTACAGGCCAGTTATTCTATAGACCATCTATCCATATGGGTTTTCCCCATGTTTCTTCGTGATCAGATTCAGGTTATGACTTTTAGCAGGAATATATCACAAAAATGTTCATCTTGTTGTATCCTATTGGGTGGTACATAATTTAAATTGTCTCATTACTGGTGATATTAACTGATTACTTAATTAAGGTGGTCCTTGCCAGGATTCTTCACTTAAAGTTACTCTTTTTCCTTTTGTAGTTAAAAATTATTTTGTGGGGAGATACTCTGACACTAAGTAAACATCCTCTCTCTCATCAAATTTTTATCCACTAGTCCGAGCATCCACTAATGTTTCTTGCCTGAACTATTATTATGATAGTGCCGAATGGTGTTTTTCTAATTCTGTCATTCCTTCTACATTTATTAGTTGCCATTCTACTGTAAGAATTTTCTCTTCTCCCTATCTATATATACATTATTCATTAGTGTAACCTGCAGATTCATGTTTTACTTAATTGGTTATAATCCATTATTATTTTGATGCTCAAGTTGTCCCAGAGTTGCCCAGTGAGAGCCCTTTCAAGCTGGCTTCCACGTCCTTTCTATAAGTCCCAGTATTTCTTGAACATTCTTTACTTTCCGACGTCAAAAAATGTTCCAGGCTACTTTTTTACTTCCTCTGCCCTGATGAGTAATCAACCATTTACTCAAAGAGACTTGGTTGCTTTCAATAGAGAATGGTATTTAAAAGCCAAGATCTATGTCCCCAAGATGTATCCCTTGCTACTGGGCTGTTGCTGCTCCCAGGCCCTTTCATTAGACAGAGCTAGTAAAAATATGTATATATACGCACACACACATGCACACACACCATAGAATTACATCTAAATTTAGTTCTCTATTTATATTACTGCAATGTGCACAGATTTGCATCTATATATCTATATTTAGCTCTATATATTGATAATGATGAATTAACGCCTGTACCTCCAATTCCAATCCAACATCACAAGATTCAATCTAGCTTTCTTCCTCTCTATGTTCACAACTCCTTTCATAATTCTCAATATTTGTTACTTATTTGATTAATCCCCTGCATGTAGCCAATCTTCCAGCTCAACCAGATCAATAAGTTACCAATTATTAAAGGATAACTGAATTTTCAGATTTCTGTACACCCAAAGAAAACCAATTTTTTGGTGGCTTCTTGATCATTTTACCACAGTATAGCCCATGTAATCTCATCTTAGGCAACTCAGAAAATTAACTCAGTGACAGTACAGAGGGTTAACTGCTTTGAAGTCTAAGCTGTCTGGAGCTTATTCTGCTCACACTCAGCAGGTTCCACAGGTTCTCCATTCTCTTCAGGGCCAAATCATAGAGTTAGGTATGACCTCCCAAGCCTACCATAGTTTATAAAGTTTAAAAGCTTACTCCTCTCTATAACTCCTCCTCCCCGCCAAAAGGAATAACTGCTGTCAAGCACACCCTCCAGAGCTCCTCTGGAGGGGTCTTCCAGTTAAACGTGAAAGACTGAACACGTGCGTTTACCTCCTGTTCCATCTCAAACCTCAAATAAAATGGGCGTGAGGGGAGAGAGAAGGCATAAATATAGACAGAGAATAAGAGGGGATTTAACTGCAACAAAATTTTAGAAGGAATGGGAGATCTCAATGTCTCTGAAATTGGAGGTAGACAGTGGACTTGAAAAGAGAATTCACTGAAAGTCTCTCTAACGCGAAATTAGACTCACAGGTCCTCTTCTTCCATTCTTTACCACAGGCGTCAGTCTCTTCCCTATCTGAGCAGCAAACTAGAACAGAGAACTTTCTTCTCTACACTTTATTACAGAAAATGAACAGGAATGTCAGACACAGAATCAGGAATGTCAGACAAAGCTGAGAGAGGGTGCCTGGTATTGAAAACAGGGGATTAAGTGAAAGTCTAACTACTGAAATGAGAAAATTTCCCCCCACCTCCACATACCCAAACATACAACCTCTCCCCACAGGACTCTCAGAATATGCCCCAGTAAAAAGATCTGAGATTCATCTTTGGGAAGATAGAACATCTGCTATAGACTGAATGTTTGTGTCCCTCCATAATTCAAATTCTAAACCCAGTGAGATGGTATTTGTAGGTGGGACATTTGGGAGTTGATTAGGTCATGAGGGCATGAATGGGATTAGTGCCCTTATCAAAAAGACAAAAAGAGTTCCCTTGCCCCTTTCCCCATGTGAGAATACAGTGAGAAGTCAACCATTTATGAACCAGGAAGTGGGAAGTGGGCCTTCACTAAATACAGAATCTGCCAGCACCTCAATCTTGGAACCCCAGCCTCCAGAACTGTGAGAAATAAATTTCTGTTGTTTATAAGCCACCCAGTCTATGCTATTTTTGTTGTAGCAGATCCAACAGACTAAGACAGAAATTGGAACTAAGAAGTAGGGTGCTGCTATAACGAATACCTACAAATGTGAAGTAGCTTTGGAACTGGGTACGGGTAGAGGCTGAAAGAATGTGCACACTAGAAAAAGCCTACAATGCCATGAACACACGAAAACACCATCCCAAGAGGAAATTCTGACAGTTGGGTGTTCCCTAATGAAAGTCAGATCATCCTATACTAAAATCCACAAGTTGATAGCATACTGACTTTCCTTCAACCTCTATCTTAACTATGAGTGGGCAAAAAGTAGAAGAAATTTTCAGTCTCTTGGGAGAAGGTATAGCAAAGCTGCTTAGGGCTCCCTTTGCAAAGTTTTGTATTGGGCCTAAACATCCCAAGGACTTTTTTCCCCACAACAGAAGAAATTCCTCAGAAATTACTAGAAAGGGGCTTTTCATTCAAGACTGGAGGAACTTATTAAGTCAAGAATATGGAGACCTAATTTTTAAATCTCTTGTTCTCTCAGCATCTTGGTTACTCCATTTTACATTTAGGCACCTTTGAAGTTTCATTAACTCTTTCATGTATAATGTAATTATTTAGTTTGTAAATGTAATTAGTCCCATAATTGTTTGACTAGACAGGAATTCTAAAACTCTACTGTATAGACTGGAGTCATTCTAACCTCTACAGATTAGAGTCACTTAGCCTGTACTAATGACAGTTCAAGTTCAGGGACTAGGATGAATCTGAGAAACCATCTCTACTGCTGTTTGAAGAAAATGTCTTTCCCCGGGAGTCCCAGCTCTACTTCCTACAATTGGGCGCCATGAAATTCCCCTGAATGTTAACATCCTCTGTCAGTTCAGATCCTCTAAGAAGAAGATGTCAAGACAGAATTAGACTCGCAAGAGATTTATTGAGAGAAATGCCTATGAAAGATAGAAGGGAGACTGAGAAGAAGCAGGCAGGGGACAACTTCAAACCATGGAGTAGGTGGGACACTACGAAAGGAAAGAAGGAATGAAGGAGAATTGGGTAGGAAAAGCCTAAGACTGTATGTAACACAACTCTGAGATATCTTAGGCCAGTGAGAAGACCCAGAGCAAAGACTGAGAAGAGTCAGTGCTGGGCAGAAGGAGCCCAGCTCGAATACCCTCAGCACGTTTGGCCATTGGCTGGAAGCAGTTTGGCGACATCATGGATTTGGCGTGAGCAGGTGCTAGAGTGGGTCACAAAGGTGTGGCAGCTGGAGGCTGTTGGCTCACTAGGATCCTCACAGCAGCTTCTCTGTTGAAGGGAAATCTGAGTGGGGCTCTCCCTCACATCCTTTACCTTTATCATGTTCCTTGCAATGACTGATCTAGCACAGCTATAGTAAAAGTGAAGGCCGAAAGACTTTGTCCTGTTTTGTCAGTAACTGCCACAAGGCATCATTTCTTTACTTTGGCAGCAGATGTTAGCACAGTTTATATATATATATATATATATATATATATATATATATATATAATATTTAACATGCATCGGTCACCTATGACTCAGCTGACAACACACTCAAATATAATGTGTCCAATGTACTCGGGCAAGAAGTAAAAAGAGTAGAAGCATTTCATCTTGGCATGGAAATAGGGATGGATGTTCATCGAAGAACAAAAGGAAGTGGGTTGCAGGTGAATATTGGCTACACCTGTCTGTCCTCGAAATGCTGATCATTGTCTTCTCACAACACCCTCTTCTAAAACAATCTTGTACCTCTTTCATACCTAGTGAGGAGATGAGTACATGAAGCTACATTCGTACCTGGTAGTTTTATATTCTCTCCAAGCTGGGTCAATTGGTTCTCATTAGGAATTCTGAACTAAGACTCACTGAAAAGCTGAGTCAGGGAGCTGTGAATAGCTGGGGGTAATGTCTTGTGGAGTCACAGTGGGGGCACTGGAGATGTTATATCAAATTCATGTCATGTTCCAATCAAACTTTCAGGGAAAGAGCCCCCGCAACCCTTTCTCCATTACCAACTTATCTAATCCGGATTAGCTTTGGATCCAAAAGACCTGGGTACAAATCCTAGCTTACAAGTTTGCCTGTCTGATCTTAGTTTCCCCATCAATAAATCACACAGACTAAGACTTACTACTCAAGGCTATTGCAAGAAGCAAAAGTGATAATGTGTGTAAAGCACCTAGCAACACAGGCATTCAATAAACATGTGTTTTCCTTTCCTTAGGTCCTAAGTCACCTCCTTTTCCACCAGTGGCTGTCTCCCGAGTACCTCCCAGTCTGGCCTGAGGCACTTCAGTTCTTATCAGTCACCGAAGTCATCTACATTAGATGATCTACTCTTTTCTAACTCATAGCCCACTGGGATAAGAGCAGGTACTAACCGAATGGCATCCATACTGAACCATACATCCTGACTTTGTATGTTCGTTCACTAAGTTAGTCCACAAGTATTTGTGCAGCACCTACTATGTGCCACACACTGGGCCAGGTGCTAAGGACTGTGGGGTGAACTGGACAGACAAGATTCCTCCCCTCATAGATCCTATCTTCCAGTGTGGTTCTCTGGGACCATTTCAATTTTACATACTCTCCCTAGTGGTCCTCTTAGCACACTCCTACTTGCCACTGTAGGCAAACCTACGAGGCCCAAAGGCCCACTGGAGAGCCAGATCACAGCTTAAGGGTGCTCGGTACATCTTAGACAGAGGGGAGTACACCAAAAGGGGAACTGGGCAAGTGCCAATAGATAAGTCTTTCCTACTTCCTGAATTTACAAGAGTCCACCTTTGGAGCTACTTCCATATGTGTCCTCTGGTCGCCTTTGATTGTCCACTCATCTAGATTTCCCAGAGGCAAAGAGGAACTTCTGCTTCTTAATGTAGACGCCCAAGTGGCCCTAAGACCTAAGTTTTCCAGCAGCAAAATAATGCAGAAGAGAACAATGGATCCTTACTTAGTCAGACTCATAGGGAGAGCCCAAGATGAGGCAGTGTGTGTCTAAGGCCTGGAATTGTGAAGTTCATTAGATACATCTAGATATGAAGAGAGGACAAGTAGGGTCAGTGCTGGTTGTGTCCAAAGCCTTCATTCTGACTGAGTATTATTTCCGTTTGGAGAAGTCTCAGTGATTCTGGGTTCTGCCCCCATTTCTACAATCCAAAAGGTCCTGTGATCATAGGACTCTTAGATACAAGTGTCAGAAACTCGACTCACAAAGCATCAGAATAACAATGATCACTGCAGAGATGTTTCTTGCCCACAATGAAGGTGGCTTTCCATGTGATTAAACTGAACACCTGACACTCCACCTGAAGTACCTGCTTTGGAAGTCTGTTTTAGGAGATGTGAGAGATGACTCTAAAAGCTGCCCTTTGCCACCAGTGTGAGACCCAGACTTTTATGTTGAGCTGTGAGGTTTAAAGAGCGTTCACCAGGGCTTTTATTTTGCAGATGAGCTGTTGTCTTTAAAGAATTATTATACATTCTAAAAGTTTGGGGTTAATTGATCATAATCTCATTGGCACTATAACTAAGACAAACGCAAGCGATATCCACATGGAGAAACTTAGGTAGGCCTACAAAAACAAAGGTTGGAAATGCAGGCAAAATAGATTAGGAGTTACGAACTTTATACTGCCATTAACTTAAACCAAGAGTTGGTTTAAGTTAACACTAAGATTATTCTGATCCCTTGTCATTTTGCAGTTTTGTGGGATAAAATACTTATCAATTGCCCCAACATCGCTCCTAGAGATTCTGAGTTTCTTCCATGACCTCTTTCAGGGTCTTCCTAGTTAGAGCCTGGCCTGAAGGAAAACAGGAGGCACTTCTTTGGTTCATCCAGTTATGATGTAACGACACATCATAAACTCACCATCAGACTGCCAGTGACCTTTCCCACTGACATGATACGAAAAGAATGTATCTTGCAACTAGCTTATCTAGAAAACTCCATGCCCATTCACTTGCTCCACTTCCTAACACAGTTTTTTCCAGACCTTGTACAAACAGGAAATCAGACTAAAGCCATTATTAGAGAACAGGTCAATAGATGCTTCCTAGAGCAAACAGTACCTTGCTATCCCTATGCAAAACAAGAAAGGGCAATAAAGCAAGTCACAGGGTGATTTAGAAACATTCCCCTTCTACTCCCCTGGGGAAAAAAAAACTCCTTATACTTAAAATATTTCAATGAAAATATTTTAATGCAGTTTTTGAGCCTGAATTATCCAAGTAAATGCCTTCTGTATTGTAATTTGCAGAGGCAGACACCTACATGAGAATAAATCCAAACTATCACAAGGTTACCTTAAACTCATGTGCTTCAGTTTCCTTGGATCACAAAGCTAACGATTTATGCTAGAACAATGATTCTCAAAGTGTGATACCACATAAGCGGTGTCATATCACCTGGGAATCTGTCAAAATTGCCAACTCTGGAACTACCCCCACCACCCTAAACTTACAGAATGAGAAACTCTGGGGGTGTGACCAGGAATCTGGTTTATGGAGCCTGCAGACAAGCCAGTGACAGACTGGGCCTAGCATCACCTATAACAATGCTTTTTCTTTCAAAGTTGACTGACATTTGTGCTGGGCCTACCTAATAGTTTTGTTCCTTAGCTTTGTTTTGTTTTTCCTAGCAAAGGAAGGATCTGAGTAAGGGAAGTCGACATTATGGAGGACATGTGACCTTCTGGGGGTTGCTAGGCCCCTCCAGTTTTCCTCTTTGTTTCACCCTTTCTATTCCAGTGGGTAACAGGCATTTCTATTCTTATCTGAGAAACTGACTTGCTTTTTTATTTATTTTTCATTCTAATTCATTTGCAGTGGATTTTCTGAAACATTATACCACCTTTTTATTGGACATAATGAGTCTGCTGGTCTGCTCACACTTGAGCGAAGCTATCTTTGTTGGAAATCTCCATCCATTTTGAGGCTCTAAGGTCACTGGAAGAGTTCTGACTCAGAACTCTGACTCAGAACTGGGCAGAACTCTGCCCAGTTGCAGGGTACACGCTGGAAAGTAGTTTCTTGCCGCCGGTTTCTTGTAATGTATGTGCTGGTAACAACATGGCCGGTGCTTCAAGTCGGTTTGTGTGCCCCAGCATATACAACACCAGCGACTGTTGGTAAGGAGCACTCCTTAGAAAGATCACTTTGATGGCACCATTTAAAAGTGAGAATTTAAAATAAGAACATTTTAAAGCTGCTTTATTTTGAAGCTTTTGGTTTTCAAAAATTAAACATTATAAAGTTCTTCAAGAATTCTGTTGTTGATAATATTTTCTCTCATTAAAAAGGCAAAACCTTCTGGAGGAAATGATACTCCGAGCTTTGCAGCACAAATCAATGCCAAATGAAGACCATAAACTGTGTTTTGTTATGCATTTGGCAATGTCTCCAAATATCTTGAACAAACAACGTCACAGTGCTTCAGACCCATGGACCCTTACTTTTCTAGAAATTTATGATTGTCTGTTACGGGAAAGTAGAAATGCTGGGGATTAGCGAGTCTAGCTAGGGTGGGAGGACAAACAAATAAATTATGAAAAACAGGAACAATTTAAATATTATAAGCATTTGTTTTCCTAAGCTATTGCTTGGGAAAGCCATTCTTGCCATGCCTATGTGCTCAAAGGAAACTGGCTTTGAGTTTTGATTATCAGTCTCAGACTAATGAAAGTGTTCAAAGCTGGCCTAGGCAGAGGTAGTGCTGCAGGGGTAAGAGAGGGTAGGGCAAGTGCTTCATACAAATCCCATTAATGGGAAAAGTAATGAATCCTAGGTACCAAATCCCATGCCTTTGTCAAAATGTGTGTCATTTTACAGTTTGACTGCTATTTCTAAATAAACAAGAGCTGCCCCTATTTGGGAGAGGGTGGCTTTGTAAGAAAAGGCCATGGCTATGGGCTCTAGCCCTGCAGAGTACACTTTTGTGGTCAGGGAATCACAGGAAATCAGGGGCTCTACATACGATCCATTTCTCAGTGAAAGTCCAACTTGGAATCAAGGTAGAAAAAGCTGCTTAAAAATGTAAAACATCAAGAAATCAACCCTCCACATCACCAAACCACCTCATTAAAAAAAAAAAAAATCTAGCATTACTGATTTCTGACATTTGCTGTTAAGAAATCTATTTCAAAGGGGAATATTTCTAAGTAAGTATCTCAGTAATTGCCAGTAATGGAAATGAATTATAAAAACCTGGCTTGAGAGCTTAACAGTGCTATGTTCACTTCCTTTTGCCTACAGTGCATGTGGCTATATCACTTCCAGAAGTGAGCAAGTGGAATGATGGTTCATGCCTATTTTGTCTGACCCCTTATCATTGCTGAATACTACTTCTTCCACCTAAACCTGAATTCAAACCTGAGTTGGGATGTGGGGCAATCCTGGGGGTACTGTTAAGAGCTGGCATGGCGCCATCAGCATGCAGTGTTGTTCTCCCGTGTGCCAGGGTATGGTTTTGAGCTGGTTTATCTTTCTTTTGAAAGAAAAATCTGTCCCTTATTTAATAGTCTTGCATTACAGCTCTATCTTCAGAGAACTGTGAGATGTTGTTCTCTTATTAGTGCATTGCACTCCTGAAGGTCAGTCCCTTTTGCAAACCCCTGTATCCAGCAAGTGGGTCCACACTTACAATTGCAATGACATTAATAATAAGAGTTATGAGTAACAGTGAGCTAAAGTATTGGCCAAGGCTTATGGATTTCATTTGAGGCTTAGTGTGGCACTTCAAGTTCTCATTCAACTTTCCTTTTAGGAATTACTTTGCTAAACATATCCAGGTTGTCTTTGGTGCCTAATATTACTACTTCTTGGTATTTACTGCTACTGAAAATTAACAGAAGTGACTAGCCTCAACTTTAGAAGTTAATGAGACTTAAAAGAAGCAGGATTTTTTCTTTGCCATTTATATTAAGTATATAAATTTGATTTATGAATTTGGTTGAAAAAGCTCCTTGCCTTCTGATAGCACTGAGGAGCCAATCGGTGCATTCTCTGATTTGCAGAAGTGTTTTATATGCATGTATCCATGCAGTCATTTGGTAAATATATAAGATATATCTACTATCCAGAAACATTTTCAAGGAATTATTCAAAATCAAGATCTACTTATAAAACCTTGTTAGAAAGACAATGTTTGCACTTCACACAATGGAGCTCTGACCTATTAGAAATAAAAAGGCTTATTTTTCTCAAACTTGGTCTCAACATAGACTCCATGAAGGTTATTATAAAACTGGAGGTAAATTCTACTAGCCTTCGCGTTATTTACTTTTTGATCAACATCCAAACTCTCTTCATTTCATGTAACCAGATTTTACAGACTGATCCTTAAAATTATCATAGGTAGAAACAAATTAAATTCACATTTCAAAGAAATAGTACTATACAATAAAGAGAATCTTTTGAAATGACAAAAGCAGCTGTTGGTTAGGTTTTCCTGGTATTTGTGCAATGAATTCTCAGGAATATATACTAAAACCAATGTGGATACCACATATATTCACTAAATAGGAATGAATCTACCAAATACCTATTAGTAACCAGCCATAAAAAATCTGCTGTGATGTCTTTAATCTGGAAGTGCTTATAGCTTTATGAAACAATAATTCAGACATTATTTTTAATAAATATATTTTGAAGATATGCTATGGGCCAGGCATTATACTAGGCCCTGATGGTATAATTCCAAACAAAAACAATCTCTCTGCCTTCATAGGACTAGGAATTCTGCAGGTTGTAAGCAAAAAAAATTCTTTTTCAATTTTGCCTCCATAAAAATAACCACAAAATAACATCTTTTTTAAAGAAAGAGAAAGCCACCAATCAGGTGACTCTGAAAGTCACCTATAACTCTCATGCTTAGATAGTCTCAATTTTGTTTCTTCAAAATGGAGACTTTACTTACAGCTTCATACGTGAGGTTTTCATGACACCAGAGAGATGATCCATAGGAAGAAGTCCTCACTCTTCAAACAAAGAAGTGGAACAAAACAAAACAAAACGAAAAACTTTATCATTCACATTTTCCTGTAGTGTAAATGACATCATCTTTAAAATTCAATCCTCCCTTACCCCTCACCTGCCTCTACTCCCCATTATGTTCCTTTGATAAATCATCCCTTGGAATGGGTTTTTTCTTTCTCAATTGTCAGCAGCATTCCTGCTGTGTCTGGGCATCAACCTCCTTATCGGTATTTCATTAATTTTACGCACTTGACCTAACTAAGAAGCCAGATTGTACTTTGAATGTATTTCAGTTAACAATTAAAATTAAATACAACTCTAACCAGAGAAGCATAAGAATCATGTTTCTATACCATTAAAGCCAAAGTTTCTCATTAGCATTAATGGAAATTCAGATTTTTCTTCAAATAGGAAGCAGAACAAGAAGTCCTAGGATGATAACAGTAAAGACCACAGTGCAAACTGAAGAGAGGTTGAAGACTGAATTCATACAAAGAAAGGCTGGAAAGGCCTGCAGGATCTGAGCTGGGCCTGCAGAGAATTCTAAAGAGAAAGCTTTTAATCATCCTGGCTCCCTATCACCACTACTTTGGAAGTTGGCATCACTGCTCAGACCAGGGTACCTTTGAGTGAGAGGAATAAAAGGAATAAAGTTTAGGAGTCAAGATGGCAGATTAGGAGGACATCGAGTTTGCATCTCCTCACAACTAGGACACCTACCAGGCACTGGCAGGGGACTACAGACAGACACCTAAGGGGATGGGAGGAACCCCCAAGTGACTGGGTAAGACGTGGGGGGAAGGGAGGCGGGAAGAGAAGTGGAGGCAGGACGGGACTGGGGCCCCTGAGGGGTCTACTGGAGGAGGGGAGGAGTTCCCACACCCTGAGGGACCCACCCACAGTTAGGGGATCAACAGGACAGGGTGAGACCCTCGGGAGAGCGGAGGATTGAACAGGAACGTGGCCAGCGTTTCCACTGCCTGCTTGGACCCCAGAGAGCCTGCTGAGGTCCCGGGCCTGATCCTCCACCCTCTGAGGCTCCCTCCAGCTGCGCTGAGCCTAAGCCCCACCCCTGCACTCCCACCCAGGGCCTCACCTCCCAGGGCCCCTCCAGCTGTGCTGCCTTTTCCAGCCACAGGGGCCCTGAGCCTAGGCCCTTCCCCACCCTAAACCCCACCCTGCCTAAGCCCTGCCCCCCACTAAGCTCCAACCCCACAGCCAGGCTTTTTCTGGCATTTTTTTTTTTTTTAGGTTGTAGTTCTGTTTTACCTTGTTCTTATTGTTTCATTTACATTTTTATTTTTTCTAATAAATTTTTTATTTTTCTAATTTTATTTTATTTTCTATACTTTGTTATTATTCTGCTACTTTTGTCTTGTTCCCCACCCCACCCTCTTTTTTTTCTGTTGTGGTTCTGTTTTAACTTGTAGTTGTTTCACTTATATTTTTATTTTTCCTAATATATTTTTTATTTTTCTAATTTTATTTTATTTTTTATTCTTTGTTATTGTACTGACCCTTCTTTTTCCTTTTCTTTTCTTTTGCTGCGCCATGAAGCTTGTGGGATCTTGGTTCCCAGGCCGGGGGTCAGGCCTGAGCTCCTGTGGTGGGAGTGCCGAGTCCAAATTGCTGAACTAACAGAGAACCTCAGACCCCAGGAAATATTAATTGGAGTGAGGTCTCCCAGAGGTCCTCATCTCGGCACCAAGACCTGACTCTACCCACTGCCTGCAAACTCCAGTCCTGGACACCTCAGGCCAAACAACCAGTAAGATAGGAACACAGCCCCACCCATCAAAAAAAAAAAAATGAAATGACAAAAAAATATGTTACAGACAAGGGAGCAAGGTAAAAACCTACAAGACCAAATAAATGAAGAGGAAATAGGCAACCTACCTGAAAAAGAAATCAGAGTAATGATAGTAAAGATGATCCAAAATCTCGGAAATAGAATGGAGGCACAGAACAAGAAAATACAAGAAATGTTTAACAAAGACCTAGAAGAACTAAAGAACAAACAAAGAGTGATGAACAGCACAATAACTGAAATGAAAAATACACTAGAAGGAATCAACAGCAGAATAACTGAGGCAAAAGACCAAATAAGTGAGCTGGAAGACAGAATGGTGGAAGTAACTGCCAAGCAGCAGAATAAAGAAAACAGAATGAAAAGAACTAAAGACAGTCTCAGAGACCTCTGAGACAACATTAAACGCACCAACATTCAAATTTTAGGGGTCCAAGAAGAAGAAGAGAAAGAGAAAGGGTCTGATAAAATATTTGAAGAGATTATAATCAAAAACTTACCTAACATGGGAAAGGAAATAGCCACCCAAGTCCAGGAAGCATGGAGAGTCCCATACAGGATAAAGCCTAGGAGAAACACAGCAAAACACATATTAATCGAACTAAAAAAAATTAAATTCAAAGAAAAAATATTAAAAGCAGCAAGCAAAAAGCAACAAATAACATACAACGGAATCCCCATTAGGTTATCAGCTGATTTTTCAGCAGAAACTCTGCAGGCCAGAAGGGAGTGGCAGGATATATTTAAAGGGATGAAAGGGAAAAACCTACAACCAAAATTACTCTACCCACCCAGCAAGGATCTCATTCAGATTCGATGGAGAAATCAAAAGCTTTACAGATGAGCAAAAGCTAAGAGAATTCAGCATAACCAAACGAGGTTTACAACAAATGCTAAAGGAACTTCTCTAGGTGGGAAACACAAAAGAAGAAAAAGACCCACAAAAACAAACCCAAATCAGTTAAGAAAATGGTAATAGGAACCTTGAATGTAAATGGATTAAATGCTGCAACCAAAACACACAGACTAGCTGAATGGATACAAAAACAAGACCTGTATATATGCTGTCTACAAGAGACCCAATTAACACCTGGGACACATACAGACTGAAAGGGAGGGGATGGAAAAAGATACTCCATGCAAATGGAAATCACAAGAGAGCTGAAATAGCAATACTCATATCAGATAAAATAGACTTTAAAATAAATACTGTTACAAGAGATAAGGAAGGATACTACATAATGGTCAAGGGATCAATCCAAGAAGAAAACATAACAATTATAAATATTTATGCACCCAACATAGGAGCACCTCAATACATAAGGCAAATGCTAACAGCCATAAAAGGGAAAATCTACAGTAACACAGTAAGTGTTAACTTTAACACCTCACTTACACCAATGGACAGATCATCCAAACAGAAAATAAAGAAACACAAGCTTTAAATGACACAATAGACCAGATAGATTTAATTGATATTTATAGGACATTCCACCTGAGAGTGGAAGAATATACTTTCTTCTCAAGTGCACACAGAACATTCTCCAGGATAGATCACATCTTGGGTCACAAAATAAGCCTCGGAAAATTTTTAAAAATTGAAATCATATCAAGTATCTTTTCCAACAACAACACTATGAGATTAGAAATCAATTACAGGAAAAAAGCTGTAAAAAACCACAAACTCATGGAGGCTAAACAGTGTGCTTCTAAATAACCAAGAGATCACTGAAGAAATCAAAGAGAAAATTTAAAAATACCTAGAAACAAATGACAACAAAAACATGATGACCCAAAACCTATGGGAGGCAACAAAAGCAGTTCTAAGAGGGAAGTTTATAGCAATTCAATCTTACCTGAAGAAACAAGAAAAATCTCAAATAAACAATCTAACCTTATACCTAAAGCAACTAGAAAAAGAAGAACAAAGAAAAGCCAAAGTTAGTAGAAGGAAAGAAGTCATAAAGATCAGAGCAGAAGTAAATGCAATAGAAATGAAGAACACAACAGCAAAAATCAATAAAACTAAAAGTTGGTTCTTTGAGAAGATAAATATAATTGATAAACCTTTAGCCAGACTCATCAAGAAAAAAGGGAGAGGACTCAAATCAGTAAAATTAGAAATGAAAAAGGAGAAATTACAACAGACACCACAGAAATACAAAGGATCATAAGACTACTACAAGCAACTCTATGCCAATAAAATGGACAACCTGGAAGAAATGGACAAATTCTTGGAAAGGTACAACTTTCTAAGACTGAACCAAGAAGAATTAGAAAATGTAAATAGACCAATCACAAGTAATGACATTGAAACAGTAATTAAAAATCTTCCAACAAGCAAAAGTCCAGGACCAAATGGCTTCACAGGTGAATTCTATCAAACATTTAGAGAAGAGCTAACACCTATCCTTCTCAAATTCTTCCAAAAAATTGCAGAGGGAGGAACACTCCCATATTCCTTCAACGAGACCACCATCACCCTGATCCCAAAACCAGACAAATATATCACAAAAAAAGAAAATTACAGACCAATATCACTGATGAACATAGACACAAAAATCCTCAACAAAATACTAGCAAACAGAATCCAACAACACATTAAAAAATCATACACCATGATTTATCCCAGGGATACAAGGATTCTTCAATATATGCAAATCAATCAATGTGACATATTAACAAAATAAAGAATAAAAACCATATGATCATCTCAATAGATGCAGAAAAAGCTATCAACAAAATTCACCACCCATTTTTGATAAAAACTCTCCAGAAAGTGGGCATAGAGGGAACCTACCTCAACATAATAAGGGCCATATGTGACAAACCCACAGCAAACATCATTCTCAATGGTGAAAAACCGAAAGCATTTCCTCTAAGATCAGGAACAAGACAAGGATGTCCACTCTCAACATAGTATTGGAAGTTCTAGACACAGTCCTAGACACACACCTATGGTCACCTAATCTATGACAGAGAAGGCAAGAATATACAATGGAGAAAAGACAGCCTCTTCAATAAGTGGTGCTGGGAAAACTGGACAACTACAAGTAAAAGAATGAAATTAAAACACTACCTAACACCATACACAAAAATAAACTCAAAATGGATTAAAGACCTAAATGTAAGACCATACACTATAAAACTCTTAGAGGAAAACATAGGAAAAACACTCTTTGACAAAAACCACAGCAAGATCTTTTTTGACCCACCTCCTAGAGTAATGAAAATAAAAACAAAATAAGCAAATAGGACCTAATGAAACTTAAAAGCTTTTGCACAGCAAAGGAAACCATAAACAAGACGAAAAGACAACCCTCAGAATGGGACAAAATATTTGCAAACAAAGCAACTGACAAAGGATTAATCTCCAAAATATACAAGCAGCTCATGCATCTCAATATTAAAAAAAAAAACAACCCAATCAAAAAATGGGGAATACCTAAATAGACAATTCACCAAAGAAGACATACAGATGGCCAGGAGGCACATGAAAAGATGCTCAATATCACTAATTATTAGAGAAATGCAAATACTACAATGAGGTATCACCTCACACCGGTCAGAATGGCCACCATCAAAAAAAATCTACAACAATAAATGCTGGAGAGGGTGTGGAGAAAAGGGAACCCTCTTGCACTGTTGGTGGGAATGTAAATTGATACAGCCACTGTGGAGAACACTATGGAGGTTCCTTAAAAAACTAAAATAGAACTACCATATGACCCAGTGATTCCACTACTGGGCATATACCCTGAGAAAACCATAATTCAAAAAGACACATGTACCCAATGTTCATTGCAGCACTATTTACAATAGCCAGGTCATGGAAACAACCTAAATGTCCATCAACAGATAAATGGATAAAGAAGATGTGGTACATATATACAATGGAATATTACTCAGCCATAAAAAGGAACGAAATTGGGTCATTTGTAGAGATGTGGATGGACCTAGAGTCTGTCATACAGAGTGAAGTAAGTCAGAAAGAGAAAAACAAATATCATATATTAATGCATGTATGTGGAATCTAGAAAAACAGTACAGATGAACCTATTTCCAGGGCAGGAATAGAGACACAGATATTGGATATGTGGACACAGCGGGGAAGGAGAGGATGGGATGAATTGGGAGATTGGGATTGACATATATACACTACCATGTGTAAAATAGATAGCTAATGGGAAGCTGCTGTATAGCACAGGGAGTTCAGCTCGGCGCTCTGTGTTGACCTAGATGGGTGGGATGGGTGGGGGGGGGGGGAGGCCCAAGAGGGAGGGGATATATGTATACATATAGTGATTCACTTCACTGTACAGCAGAATCTAACACAACATTGTAAAGCAATTATACTCCAATAAAAAAAGTAATAAAGTTTATTTTGTAACTGAAGATTAGAAATAGCTTTTCAATCATCTCCTTTCCCAAGTCACATATAAATCATTCAACTGTGTGTCCCAATTGCTTTGCCAGGATTTAACTTAGTTCAAACAACTAAGTGTAAACACCAATTGAGATGGAAAAAAAATCTTTTCTCTCATAAAAATCAACTTAGTCTGCTGGTCTAGCTGTCTGAATTTGTTGCTTTTCTCACTACAGGATGTTCAGCAATTGAGAACTTAATAAAAGCACGACTCTCAATCCCAGCGCCCATAAGAAAAGAAATGGGGTGGGTAGACGCCCACACTCTTTGGCATCCTGCTCCCACCTGATGGCCTGAACACAGAGTCCAGCAATACTGGTCGTCTCCTGCCCACGCGGTTGGGGTGGGGGATCTGAGGAGCCTGGGCTAGGGTTCTAGACTAGCATTTTTCCCTCAACTCTGGGGTACGCAACACTTCACACTCCAAAGGGGGTTTTGTTGTTGTTGCCATCATCTTCCTCTCATTTTCTGTAGATAAAGCATCTCTAAACTGGTGAATGGAAGTGAGCTTCCATTTCCTTCTGTTAGACTCTCTTAAGAGATTTGGCGACAGGGCTGGATTCTTGCTAATCTCAGATGGGCCTGCTCTTTGAACTGTGTCGGTGGCCCCAAATGAGCTAGAAAGATAAATAGGTAGTTGCTCCACTCCCCCTTTCAAATATTCAGTATGATATAATACCACAGTGGATAGCAGAGACTCTGGCTCCCTGGACAATGGTGGAGATGTGTTCTGGGGATTTTGGAATGCTGGTTCCCTAGCCAAGGAGCACAAGAATTCAGGAATGTGGTGGCTGTTCTTAGTGGCTCATGCATTTAAGCATCAGGCCTGCTTGTCCCTATATCAACTCTAAAACGACTGTAGTTGCCTAACTCTGGAAATTAAAGAACTTTGTGCATTTCTGTATGTGTCCGATTATATTGGTTCCTTTTCTAAGCACTAGACAAAGCATTTCTTCAAAACAAATTGCCAGCCTTTGGCTTGTCTAGTGGTTGAACTTCAGGGATGAAAGCTGTATCCATTCATTCCCTTCCTTATCCAACAAATAGTTACTAAACATCTTGTACACACCAGGTGCTAATGAAGAGATTCCAAAAGCTAGATAGAGCCCTAAGAAGTCACTTCTTTAGAAGGGCCCCCCAAAAATGTTTACTGTTTTAAATCTTTACAAGAAAATCCACAATCTCTTGAAAAACTGCTCTGGAAGTTAATCCCCAAAAGACTGAGAAATTCTTTCTATGGTCCCAAATTGTTCTTGATGCAAGAACAGTTACCTCCTTGGCTTGAGTGAAGATGGAGAATGAGCTTCAGCACAATTTGTAGGACAATCCTCTGTTTACTTGTTGCCACTGAAATACCAATTCTCCTTCTTATCTAGCTAAAAAAAGTCTGTAATACTTCCGTCTTTACTTTTGAGACCATTCTCTTATTCCTTTAATCAGATTAGCTCTTCTTATTCAACAAGTATTAACAGAGTGGTCAGGGAAAGCTTCAGAGAAGAGGAATAATTGCATCCTTAAAGGAGAGGTAGAATTTAAATAGACTGACAGAACAGGGGATGGCACAGTAGGAGAGAGAATAGCATAAGCAGAGGCATGGAAGTAGGACAAATTAGTAAACTGGGTGAAGGTGGGGTAAGGTGCTGAATGGAAGGAGACAGGTGAGAACTCTGCAATAATCCAATTCCTCCCCAGAGGCTATTCATTTCTTCCAAGATCTTGGAGTTTCCTTTTGTCAAGGATCTTTTGATTATAAACAATAGATATCTACATTTTTGCTCAAGCAAAAAAAAAAAAAGATTTTTATAAAGAAGCAGGAGTTTTCAGTGAACCTAAAAGCAGGAGGTCCTCATAAGAAACAAAGAGTGGGAAATGGCTCTTCTCCACACCCACCCCTGCCACCCTCACCACCCCCCACACACACACCTCTGCTTCTCCCTGCCCATCTGACTCATCCTTCTCTCTTACAGTTGTTTCTCAGTTTCTCTATACATTTGGTTGCCCCAATAGTTCCTGATCGTACAAACCTCTCGTCCCAGGAGGGAGTAGGTAGCATCAACATAACCCAATTCCAATCATCAGGACAGATCATTCAGTTGGCCCAGATGAGGTCAGATCTCCGGCCCCAGTCCATCAACCATGGCCGGGCAGGGTTAGGTAATGCAAAAGCGGCTCTATGACCCAGCTGTGGGTACGTGGGCTCATTTTCAGAGAACACGTGACTGTGGCAACAGACACTAGGTGGAAACATGCATGTGTGAATTTCCCTGAAAAGGGGACTGAAGAGGATACACCCTTTCAATGAAATGTTCCAATCACCTTGG
This sequence comes from Delphinapterus leucas, assembly GCF_059928025.1. Classification (NCBI taxonomy): domain Eukaryota; kingdom Metazoa; phylum Chordata; class Mammalia; order Artiodactyla; family Monodontidae; genus Delphinapterus; species Delphinapterus leucas. Next base: position 135,165,294 of record NC_143130.1, read on the forward strand.
CAAAGCATCTGGGTGGGCAGAATGCCTCGTGTGAGGCTCAGTAAAGGAGAAACCGAACATCAGTGCCAAGGGTGTGAGTCGCCCCAAGCCATGAGGAACAATGGAAGAAGCTGCAGCTGCTCTTCTAGAGAAGCACACTTAAAGAACATCGGTTGCTGCTGCCTCTTTTCAAATGCCAGATGGGCTATCATTTTGAAGACAGATGCATCTCCAGGAGAAAGAACCAGACCAGAGATGGGACAGCCTAGATATGGTGCGATGGCCTTAGAGTTAGTGAATTCTCTATTAGGGAAGGGATTGCAAAATCATGGAAACACCATTTATGTGATGTTCATGGAGATAATTTAAGCACCCAATGGAGGATTAATTAGATGATCTATATTTACATGGAGACCTGCAATTAGGTGGCCTCCCAACCCTCAAATTGTATGATTGCTCTAATCTGCTGAGTCCCATCTTAGAATACACAATAAAGAATTTTTCAACAACAGGCCCTGAAGAAGAGGTCTTAATATTGAGAGGCAGGGAATCTGGGCAACACATGTTGTTTCAACATTTCTCAAACTTGTTTGCATGGAACTCTAGTGCACATGGGATGTTTACATGTATTTTACAAAAACAGGGCTTCCATGTCAAATAAAATGCTAGTTTAAATAAAGCAAAACAAGCTTATTTACTGCAGGATATCTCAGAGCCTTTAATAAGTTAAGGTTTTATGAATCTCCAACAGGTGAGATATATTAAACAATGTTTCCCAAGCCTATCTGACCACATGAGGACTTAACAACATCACCTAGTCCATTAAGTTCCATGAAACAGAATTTGAGACAGGCTGGCCTAGCTCTGTTGCCACGATTCTTCACTTTTTTTGAGTCACACACCCTTTTGAGAACCAAACAAAAGCTACTGACCACTCCCCTCACCAACAATGAAAAATGCATACATGCACACAAAATTTTGCACATAACTTCAGGGGGTCATAGAATATGCTGACTTGTCCATGGAATTTTCAGGTTTTCCTGGAAATTTTCAGGTGATAAATCCCTATCCTAGATAACCTAATTTTCTAAATAATTTTCTCTTAATTCATACATCCCCCAAAGACTCATAAGGTAGAGGCACAAATATTCCTTATTGCATTGCATGTGTGAGTTTTACACAGTTCTCCTGGATATACCTTAGTGCCATCCTTTGGTTTGTACCATCTAAAAGAAGGCCGGACTCCTGCTGCCTTTGATTATCTTCCCTCGGTTGGACTCTCACTCAATTTTAAGGTTCTTTCCAAAACAAGTCCTATTTAACTTGATTAATGAAGAGATAGTTGAAAGCTGTTTCACATTATTTTAAAGGTAAATTGAAGTTTTTTTCTAACAAAAAAGTCTAAAAAACTAAATGTGAGTATTGTTCTTATTTCACTATACACATCTTCAGGAAATTTCAATGCTTATGAAGACATGATCTTGGAGGAGGAGAAGCCCCTCCTTGATTTTTTACAAAAGGGTGCTTCATAATCCCAGCCCTGGCATCACTAGGAAAATTAAATACTTTGGGACAGGTATAAGAAGAACAAGTGAAAATGCAAAGGTCAAACAGTTCAGATTAAATGAGCTATCTACATTATTATTAAATAGCACAGGTAAAAAGAATAAGCTTATCATTTTAATTACTTCAGTCCTTAAAAAAGAGTTTTAAAATGGGCATTTAAAAGCTAACTCCAGAGCATGCATGTGGAAACCAGATATATTACTTTTGTGCATCTGTCATTAATTTTATAATTGAACTTTATGAATATCCCAGTTGAAAAACAAATGGTTTGTATCAATGGAAATGATTTAGTTTTTATTTTTATCAAAGTTAATACATGTTAATAATTCTTTTTCAGAGTAATAGCTGTTTGCACATTATGAGCACGTCTCACGTTTTCCTTATAAGGATATCCGATGGAAAATTTTTTTATCCTTGGCCCTCTTATAGTCAGTATATTTCCGTTCATACAAGAAGAAAGTAGATATTTGAAGTCTATGTAGAGATGTCTGTTTGACTAACAGATGTCTATGCTGGAGTAAGCAGGAAGTCTTACAGTTCCCTCCCAACACAAAGGCCCACTCATGATAAAAGAGAAGACCAAACATCTTGGGAATATAAAAAGCAATTTCAGTTCCAACAAACATCTGTCCTAAGCCAGCCAGGAAGGTAGGAATGAGAAAATCCATAGTACCTCACACTTAAATACATTTTTCTTTCTTTTACCCCTCTCCTACCCTTTCAACAACCATCCTCAACATTACTGAAAAACAGCCCAACACCGTTTTATTTGCTCCACCACCAATATTTTAATCTGGAATGCTTAAAAGGCAGTCTCTAGCTATAAGAAAGCAAGTTTCCTCAGCAAGAGATGAACTCTGGGAGCTGGAGACGAATCTAAAATCCAGTTTAGTCTTACACAATGTTTTACGTCAATTATAACTCAATAAATCTAGAAGAAAAAGTAAATTCAAATTCAGTCTAGTCATTGATATTTACTGATGACCACTGTATGCCATTCACTATTCTAGGCACTGTGGATACAGACACGTGCATGGTGGGCACCCCGTATTAGTAGAGACAGACAACAAACATGTAACGAAAGAGGTAAGCAAGTTAATTATAGAAAGTGATTTTAAAAATAGGGTGATAGACAGAAAATGACTGGTGGAAGATGGGGAGGAGGCTAATTTAGAGTGAGTGATATGTGAAGGTGATATGTGAACAAAGGCAAGACTGCCAAGGAACAGCTGCCTTCTGTAGATCTAGGTCAGAGTGTTTCAGAAAGAGAAAATAGCAAGTACCAAGGACCTGACATAGAAACAAGCTCAGTTTGTTCAAACAACTGAAAGAATGCCCAAGTGGCTGGACTACAGTGAACAAGGGGAAAGTGAAAGGAGATGAGTCAAGAAGGCCCAGGCTTTCCATCATTAAGGAAAAAGACAACTCTGGTCCCACATACAGTCAAATGATATGCCAAACCATTAGCTGAGGTATAAATTTCATTTTTATCTCTGAGAAAGAATGCAAGACTACAATAGTGAGCTTCTAAGTACATGTTCTGGAAAGGGACTTCTTCATAATAAAGTGCAGACGAGAACAATCTCCATCGGCAGGTACTGTCTTCCTTTGGAAGGGTAAGGATTGCCCAGAAAGTGGTTTCCTACATTTCTTTTCTCAGGTAGCAAATGCCCATTCATCCATCACCTTCTTTGCACCCTAGAATCTGGGTGTTCCATATCACCAGAGTGATAAGGAGAACCAAGCTCTGTCCTTGAAGGATTGTTCTGGAAGTCTGCCAGACCACTGGATCATTTCCCAGTGTTCTACAGAATGATCACTTTGTTTCCAGGTACAGTCAACACGGATTATTATCGAAGGGCCAGTTCCTAAATGAATTAATGAATTCTGACACCATACTTCAGGTTACTGTCTTTTGCTAACCTTCTGCAGCCTCTGAAAAATTGGAATGAGATAAAATCTGCTATTCCCCTCCGCTGCATTAGATCAGGCTCTATTCCCACCCCAAGTGGCAGTTGTCAGAGTGAAGAAAAAGTACCAGGTGAGTAAAGAATGAAGGAGATTTTCACCAAAGAAATGTCTATAGTTTCAGCAGAACATACATATTTATATATAAACATAAGTAAAGGCAGGGGATCTGTGCAACACAGTCTAGTTCAATAGTTTAGTTTGAAGATATATTAATATATAATATAAACATACAGAAATTGTATTATATGTTTAAGACATATAATTGTGTGTGTGTATACACACACACACACACACACACCTCTTCCCATAAAACAAAATGAAAGTTGTGCAATAAGATGACCCTGAAAATGTTTTTTTCCAGAGTAAGTGTATAAAAGTCCAGCTTTCTTTATCCAATTAGTGAGGGGGTGGTTTTCTCAACTCCTTATTTTTGCATTTCATTACTTGTCTATGAATCAGACTCATTTTCATTCTTAAACTCTCTTCATATAAAACTCTCTTCAACTTGCCTGCTGCTGTTTCTCTTCCATTGCTTGTTTGCATCTGTGTTATTCATTTTAGGTAAACAACATTTAGACAGCAATAACCGTATCTGTTTAACACAGTTGTATTATCGAATACTTTCAGAAATTAGTTTAGTTGCTTTCATGTTGAAGACCCTTTTCCTATTCTGAGGTAGCCCAAAATACAGGCGCAACAAAATTACAACTATTTACAGGACAATTATCAATAAAAAAGACCGGAATCCACCAGCAAAGATCTACTACAACTAATGATGTAAAGAAGGAACCACAATGAGACAGGTAGGAGGGACACAGTTGTGGTATAGTCAAGACCCATACCCCTGAGTGGGTGACCCACAAATGGGAGAATAATTACAATTGCAGAGGTTTTCCCCAAGGAGCAAGGGGTCTGAGCCCTATATCAGGCTCCCTAGCCCTGGGGGTCCTGCACCAGGAAGACAAGCCCCTGGGATGCTTGGCTTTGAAAGCCAGTGGGGATTACTTTTGGGAGACTCAAAGGACTATGGGAAATAGAGACTCCACTCTTAAAGGGCTCACATAAAATCTCACACACTCCAGGACGCAGGGCAGCAGCAATTTGAAAGGAGCCTGGGTCAGACCTACCTGCTGATCTTGGAGAGTCTCCTGGAGAGGCAGGAGGCAACTGAAGTTCACCCTGGGGACAGCCATTTTGGGGAGCTCCGTCTACCATGTGGACTCTGGTGCTGGCAAGAGCCATTTTGAAATCCTCCCTTTAGTTTATTAGCCTCAGGAACTAGCTCCCCTCCCCCACCTGTAGGCACCAGTACTGAGATGCCTCAGGCCAAGCAACTAACTGGGCAGGGACACAGCCACACCTACCAGCAGACAGGCTGCCTTAAGCCCCTTGAGCTCACAGCCTCCCCTGGACATGGCTCCATCCACAAGTGCACAGGCACCAGCCCCAGAATCCCTAGGGCTCCAGCCCCACCCACCAGTGAGCCTACTCTAGCCTCAGGACCAGCATTATCCACCAGCAGGCAGACACCAGCCCCAGACAACCACAGTTCTGGGACCCCTGGGCCCTGCAGCCAGACGCCAGGGCCTGGCTCTGTTGGCCATGGGGCAGGCACTAGCCCCAGGACATGGTTTTACCCACTGGTGGGAAGGCACTAATCCTGGGATCTCTTAGACCCCCAACTCCACACAACAGCAAGAAAGCACTTGCCCCATGGCCCCCAGGGGTTCTGCAGCCACTCACCTTGTGACCTGGCCCCACCAACCAGCAGCCAGCAGCCTCCACATAAGGCAGGGCCTGGCAACGAACCAGACCAGACCCTAGCCACACCTAGCAGAGACCCTACTGTAGTCAGCCCGTCACAACAGAAGGATCCATGCAGCCCACAGCGGGGCACCCCCAGAGCATATAGCTCTGGTGACCAGAGGGGAGTGTGCCCTTGGGACATTTAGGATGTCTACTACAAAAGACCAGTTCTCCAAGGTTGGGAAATATAACTAATCTATCAGATACGTAGAAATAAAAACAGTAAGTAAGGCAAAATGAGGCAACAGAAGAACATATTCCAAAGTAAGGAACAAGATAAAACCCCAAAAGAAGAACTAAGTGAAGTGGAGACAGGCAATCTACCCAACAAAGAGTTCAAGGTAATGATCATAAAGATGACCAAAGAGCTCAGGAGAAGAATGAATGAACAGAGCGAGAAGTCAGAAGTTTTTAACAAAGAGTTAGAAAATAAAAAGAACAACTAAACAGAGATGAAGAATACAATAACTGAAATGAAAAACCTACTAGAAGGAATCAATAGTAGACTAAATGATACAGGGGAAGGGATCAGTGAGCTGGAAGACAAAGTAGTGGAAATCACTGATGCTGAACAGAAAAAAGAAAAAAAATGAAATGAGGACAGTTCAAGAGACTTCTGGGACAACATCAAGTGCACTAATATTCACGTTATAGGGGTTCCAGAAAGAGAAGAGAGAGAGAAATGAGCTGGGAACATATTTGAAAACATAATTGCTGAAGACCTCCCTAACCTGGGAAAGGAAACAGACATCCACGTCCAGGAAGCACAGAGAGTCCCAAACAGGATCAACCCAAAGAGGACCACACCAATAAACACTGTAATTAAAATGGCAAAATTAAAGATAAAGAGACAATATTAAAAGCAGCAAGGGAAAAGTGACATAACATACAAGGGAACTCCTATAAGACTATCAGCTGATTTTTCAGCAGGACTCTGTGGGCAAGAAGGGAGCGGCAGGATATATTTAAAGTGATGAAAGGGAAAAACCCACAACCAAGAATACTTTACCAGCAAGACTCTCATTCAGATTTTATGAAAAGATCCAAAGTTTTACAGACAAACGAAAGCTAAAAGAGTTCAGCACCACCAAACTAGCTTTACAAGAATTGTTAAAGGGACTTCTCTAAGCAAAAAAGAAAAGGCCACAACTAGAAACATGAAAATTATGAAAGGAAAAAGCTCATCAGTAAAGGCAAATATATAGTAAAGGTAGTAAATCAACCACGTACTAAGTTAGTAGGAAGGTTAAAAAACAAAAGGAGTAAAATCATCTATATCTGCAATAAGCAGTTAAGGGATACATAGAAGAGACAGAGGTAAAATATGATGTCAAAACCAGTAATTATCAGGGGAGGGGAATAAAAACGCAAAGTTGTTAAAATGCATTTGATATTAAGAGATCAGCAACTTAAATAATCTCATATATATATAGTTTGCCATATATAAACCTCATGGTAACCACAAACCAAAAATCTATAATAGATACAGGAAAAAGAGAAATGAATCCAAACATAACACTAAAGATAGTCATCAAATCACTAGGGAAGAGAATAAAAGAAGAAAAAGGGAACAACAACAACAAAAACCTATAAAAACACCACAAAATGATTAACAAAATGACAATAAGTACATACATATCAATAATTACTTTAAAAATAAATGGGTTAAATGCTCCAATCAAAAGACATAGAGCAGCTGAATGGATACAAAATCAAGACCCATATATATGCTGCCTATAAGAGACTCACTTCAGTTCTAAAGACACACACACTGAAAGTGAGGGGATAGAAAAAGGTATTCCATGCAAATGGAAATAAAATTAAGCTGGGGTAGCAATACTTATATCAGACAAAATAGGCTTTACAACAATGACTGTTATAAGAGACAAAGAAGGGCACTGCATAATGATCAAGGTATCAATCCAAGAAGAAGTTGTAAATATATATGCACCCAACCTAAGACCACCTAAATACAAAAAGAAAATATTAACAGACACAAAGGGAGAAACTGACAGTAACACAATAATAGTAGGGGACTTTAACACCCTACTTACATCAATGGACAGATCATCCAGACAGAAAATCAATAAGACAGCATTGGCCTTATATGACACATCAGACCAGATGAATTTCATAGATATGTATAGATATACAGAACATTCCACCTGAAAGCAGCAGAATACACATTTTTTTCAAGTGCATATGGAACATTCCCCACAACAGATCACATGCTAGGCCACAAAACAAGCTTCATTAAATTTAAGAAAACTGAAATCATATCAAGCATCTTTTCTGACTATAATGCTATGAGATTAGAAATCAACTACAAGAAGAAAACTGCAAAAAACAAAAACACATAGAGGCTAATATACTACTAAACAACCAATGGACCACTGAAGAAATCAAAGAAGAAATCAGAAAATAACTGGAGACAAATGAAAACAAAAACACAATGATCCAAAACCTATGGGATGCAACAAAAGCAGTTCTAAGAGAAAAGTCTATAGCAATACAAGCTTACCTCAGTAAACAAGTCTCAAATAAACAAACTAACCTTACACCTAAAAAAACTAAAAAAAGAAAAACAAGAAAAAGCCAAAGATAGTAGAAGGAAAGAAATCATAAAGATCAGAGCAGAAATAAATGAAACAAAGACTAAAAAAAAAACAATAGAAAAGATCAATGAAACTAAGAGCTGGTTCTTTGAAAAGATAAACAAAATTGATAAACCTTTAGCCACACTCATCAAGAAATAAAGAGGGCCCAAATCAATAAAATCAGAAATGAAAAACAAGAAGTTACAACTGACACCACAGAAATACAAAGGATCATAAGAGATTACTATTACTGTTACTATTACTACTAGTACTACAACTCTATGGCAATAAAATGGACAACCTAGAAGAAATGAACAAATTCCAAGAAATGTACAACTTCCCAAGACTGAAACAGGAAGAAATAGAGACTACGGACAGACCAATTACCAGTAATGAAGTTAAATCAGTAATAGAAAAAAAAAACTCCCAACCAACAAAAGTCCAGGATCAGATGGCTTCACAGGTGAGTTCTACCTAAAAGAGGAGAGTTAATACCTTTCCTTCTTAAACTAGTCCCCAAAATTGCAGAGGAAGCAACACTTCTGAACTCATCCTATGGGGCCAGCATCACCCTGATACCAAAAACAGACAAATATATCACACAAAAAAAGAAAAGTATAGGCTAATATCACTGATGAATAAAGATGCAAAACTCCTCAGCAAAATATTAGCAAATCGAATCTAATGAGACATTAAAAGGATCATACACCATGATCAAGTGGGATTTATCCCAGGGATACAAGGATGTTTCAATATCTGCAAATCAATCGATGTGATACATCACATTAACAAACTGAAGAATAAAAACCTTATGATCAAAAAAAAAACAAACCATATAATCATCTCAAGAGATGCAGAAAAAGCTTTTCATAAAATTTAACATCCATTTATGATAAAAACTCTCCAGAAAGTGGGCACAAAGGGAACATACCTCAACATAATAAAGGTCATATATAACAAACTCACAGCTAACGTCATACTCAATGGTGAAAAGCTGAAAGCATTTCCTCTAAGATCAGGAACAAGACAAGGATGCCCACTCTCACCACTTTTATTCAACATGCTTTTGGAAGTCCTAGACACAGCAATCGGAGAAGAAAAAGTAATAAAAGAAATTCAAATCGGGAAAGAAGTAGTAAAAGTATCACAGTTTTCAGATAACATGATCTATACATAGAAAATCCTAAAGACTCTACCAGAAAACTACTAGAGCTCATCAATGAATTAGATAAAGTTGCAGGATACAAAATTAATACACAGAAATCTGTTGCATTTCTATACACTAACAACAAACTATCAGAAACAAATTAAGGAAATAATCCCATTTACCATCACATCAAAAAGAATAAAATACCTAGGAATAAACCTACCTAAGGAGGTAGAAGACCTGTACTCAGAAAACTATATGACACTAATCAAAGAAACTGAAGATGACACAAACAGATGGAAAGATGTACCATGTTCTTGGATTGAAAGAATTAATACTGTTAATGATCATACTACCCAAGGCAATCTAAGTATTCAATGCAATCCCTATCAAAATACCAAGGGTATTTTCCATAGAACTAGAGCAAATAATTTTAAAATTTGTATGGAATCACAAGAGACTCCAAATAGCCAAAACAATCTTGGGAAAGAAGAACAGAGGAGGAATCACACCCCCTGACTTCAGAGGATACTATCCATACAAAGCTAGAGTAACAAAACAGTATGGTACTGGCATAAAAACAGACACATAGATCAATGGAATAGAATAGAGAACCCAGAAATAAACCCATGTACTTATGGTCAATTAATCTATGACAAAGAAGGCAAGAAAATACAATGGAGAAGAGACAGTCTCTGCAATAAGTGGTGCTGAAAAAAACTAGACAGCTACTTGCAAAAGAATAAAATTAGGAAATTTTCTCACACCACATGTAAAAATCAAGTCAAAATGGATTAAAGACCTAAATGTAAGACTGGAAACCATTAAACTCCTAGAAGAAAACATAGGCAGAACACTCTGACATAAATAGTAGCAATATTTTTTTGGATCTGTCTCCTAAAGCAAAGGAAATAAAAGCAAAAATAAACAAATGGGACCTAACTAAACTTAAAAACTTTTGCACGGCAAAGGAAACCACTGACAAAACAAAAAGACAAGCCTATTTGCAAATGACATGGCCAATAATGGGGTAATATCCAAAATATATAAACAGCCCATATAATTCAATATCAAAAAAAGACCCAATTTTAAAATGGGCAGAACACCTGAATAGACACTTTTCCAAATAAGACATACAGATGGCCAACAAGCACATGAAAAGATGCTCAACGCTACTAATTATCAGAGAAATGCAAATCAAAACTATAATGAGATATCACCTCACACCTGTCAGAATGGCCATCATCAAAAAGACCACAAATCATAAATGTAGGTGAGGATGTGGAGGAAAGGAAACCCCTGTACACTGTTGGTGAGAATGCAAGTTGGCGCAGCCACTGTGGAAAACAGTATGGAGTCTCCTCAGAAAAACTAAAAATAGGACTACCATATATATGATCCAGCAATTCCACTCCTGGGTATATATCTGGAGAAAATGAAAACACTAATTCAAAAAGATACATGCACCCCAGTGTTCATAGCAGCATTTATAATAGCCAAGATATGGAAGCAAGCTAAGTGTCCATCAACAGATAAATGAATAAGAATAAAGAAGATGTGATAGGTGTATGTGTGTGTGTGTGTGTATACACACACACAGAGAGATATACACACACACATATATATATACATACATACATATACATACACACACACAATGAAATACTACTCAGCCATCAAAAAGAATGAAATTTTTCCATTTGCAACAACATTGATGGACCTGGAGGGTATTATGCTTAATGAAATATGTCAGACAAATACTGTATGATATCACTGATATATGGAATCTAAAAAATACAACAAACTAGTGAATATAACAAAAAAGAAGCAGACTCACAGATACAGAGAACAAACTAGTGGTTACCAGTTGGAGAAGGAAGAGGGGAGGGCCAAGAGAGGGGTAGGCAACTAAGAGGTACAAACTACTATGTATAAAATAAATAAGTTATAAAGATATATTGTACAGCACAGAGAATATAGTCAATATTTTATAATAAGTATAAATGAAGTATAATCTATAAAAATTTTGAATCCCTATGTTGTTCACATGAAACTAATACAAATCAACTATACCTCAATAAAAATATATACATATAAATAAATACACACATACACACCACATATGCATTCACACACACATTTTGATTGGATCATAGAGTTATAAAGGGAGGAAAGGGACTATACAGCTGGAAAAGTGTGTTAATTCACTCAGCACCTTTGAGAATTACTATGTGCAAGGCATTCTACTAGGTTCTATCAGAATCTTTCCATGAAGTCATGGGAAGGTGGTGTGGCAGGCTGAAATGTGGTGCCCCTAATGACCAAACTTCCAGAATTCATGCCCCTGCGTCATTCCATCTGACACTGACTCTAGGCTTGGCCATGTGATGAGTTTTATCGAAGCTTGATTAGTCCCTGCACATTTATTCTTATCCTCCTAGAATGCACCTTCTGGGAACCCAGCCACCATGTGAAGAGGCCCACATGGAAGACACTCAAGAACCCTAGTTCACAGGCCACACTGAACTCCCAGCTAGAGGCCAGTAGGAAATGCCAGCCATGGCCATAGGCCCTTTGGCACCTTCCACCTGTTGCAGCGTCCCTATAGATACCCTGTACAGCAGAACTGCCAGACCATCTGTAGACTCTTGAGAAATTATAAATCACTGTTGTTTAAAGCCACTGGGGTTGTTTGTCATGCATCAATGGGCAACCAAAACAAGTAGAAAGTGAAAGCAAGACACTATATTTTATTTAATGAATTCAAAACCAGCTTCAAATAATTTTGACTCTGAATCCTTCAAGACCTGAGTATGTGGTCTAGTGATTTTTAACCTGGTTGTGCCTCACAACTACCTTCAGAGCCTTTTCAAAGTGCACATAACTGGGCTCACCACAGAAATTCTGATTCTAGAATAGTCTGTAGTAAAGGCAACTTCTGTGTAAAAGGCTCCACGGCTGTGTTAGAACACCAGTGTTAGAACTGTCAGAAGCGTCTGTACTGACATGGCCAGTTGTTTCAAAATGGACAATATCACATAGAAGCTTACATGCAACTCAACACAGAGAATGGCATCTCATTAAGAATCTGTTGTAATCAGTCTATTTTATGGAGCAATACAGTGCTCAGGGGACTTCCCTGGTGGCACAGTGGTTAAGAATCTGCCTGCCAATGCAGGGGATACAGGTTCGATCCCTGGTCCAGGAAGATCCCACATGCCACAGAGCAACAAAGCTGGTTTGCCACAACTACTGAGCCTGCATTCTAGAGCCCATGAGCCAAAATTACTGAGCCCACATGCCACAACTACTGAAGTCCACGCACCTAGAGCCCATGCTCCACAACAAGAGAAGCCACCACAATGAGAAGCCCGCGCACCACAACGAAGAGTAGCGCCCGCTCGCTGCAACCAGAGAAAGCCTACATGCAGCAACAAAGACCCAACACAGCCAAAAATAAATAAAGTAATTAATTTTTTAAAAATGCAGTGCTCAGGGACTCTATAAGAAAAATGAAGCAGTGGTGGAATATGTTTCCAAACCTTTGTTGGAAAAAAAAATGTCAACTCTATATACTTTAATCACTAAGAAGTTTTCAAGGTCAAACTGAGCACATAAATCTCAAATAAGAAGTTGAAGAGACAGGTTTCCTAACAGGAGAGGAGGGGAGGGGAGGGGAGGGGAGGGGAGGGGAGGGGAGGGGAGGGGAGGGGAGGGGAGGAGAGAGGAGAGGAGAGAGGAGAGAGGAGAGGAGAGAGGAGAGGAAGCAAGGCAGCATGGAGTGTGTCGTTGCAACAATTGCTCCTTCTGTCTGCCCTGGCTTCATTATGGTCAGAGGAAAGGGAGAGGTTGTGCAACTGTATATATAAATCCTGGGTGAGGATGAGGCAGGTCAGGGGAAGCAAGAGGCGGGGGTGGCCCATTTTCCTCATCTGCTCAACATAAGCCTGTGAGGAAACATGCTGACTGTTTTAATAATATCAATGAAAGACAAACATCAGGGGAACAGGCATTGAGGCTATGAGGTCCAGCTGGTTCCTCCAACAGGGAAATTCTCCCCCCATTGCCAATCTTGCAGAACCTGGACATATGTTTATTAAGAGAAGAGAAAGGTTTTTATGTGGATTGTAGCAGTAGGGTGAGCAAGAAATCTCCAAAGGGAAGGTGAATCTTGGGGATCAAGGTTCCCTCCCAATGTGAAGACCTTTCCCCAATGATAATTTTAGACAATCTGGGTTTGGCTTTATTAAGGGAGGTAAAGGATTTCCTTAAAAATAAAATAGATTAATATATTTGAAAACATAGGAAAGAGTAAAAGGATATCTCATTTCTCCTCCCTGCTTGGACATGTGTTATTCAAGGCTCTCTTTGCTGCAAGTAAATGAAAACAACTCAAACTACCTTAAACATAGATGGGGAGTTATTGGCTCATTAAAACAAAAGTCGAAGGATATTCTGGCCTCAGCCATGGGTAGATCCAGGTGCTCAAACAATTTTTCATGAAGCTGCCTCTTTGTGCCTTGACTCAGCCTTCCTCTATGCTGGCTCCATTCTCTGGCAAGATCCCCCACTACAGTGTCAAGACAGAAGCCAGGAGCTCCAGGCCATTTTTCTATCCTCTCAACAACCCTCTACGGAAAGTTTCTCTTTTTCCAACTATTTCCAAGAACTGAGTCTCCTTCACAATAATTGAGTCCCATGCGCATCTTCAGCCAGTCACAGTGGTAGAAGAACGTAATCTCCTGGGGTGGCCAACCCTGGAGCATGAAGTGGAGTCTAGTTTTACCCAAGTAATATGGTCTGACAGTGGAGGAGGGGCAGCTTCCCACGAAAACTCAGAGTATTTTTTCCAGAAGCGGGTGAATGGACGCTGTCCAGGTAAATTCTCTGGCTGAAAGCAGAGAATTGGGCCTCCAGGAGAACAACTCATTCATTTAAAGAGGCAGTTCTGTGTTTTGAAGTAGTGATCTTGCAGGCCTTGCATGCCTGATGGCCCACAGATGCCAGCTCTGTAGCCTGCATGGTAAACAGTTCTTGCTCTTTCTCCAGTACCCACTAGTCATCCCAAAGGTGACTGGAGTCACTGATACTCAATCAGCCTCATCTTTAAAGTCCCAGAACAGAGTAGCCCAACTCTAACTTTTCTCTTCTGATGAAGTCAGTCAGTCGAAACTTGAGGAGTCTTGGTCTCAGCTTTTTGAGCTCTTTCGCTGGCTTGTTACTATGTGCCTAGAAGGTTAAACAACTGTTAAATCCTTCAGCTTTCTCTCAAGTAAAAAAGAAAAAAAAAAAAAGACTGAAAGTCCAAAATTCTTCAAAAAGACATTCTATTGAAATGAAAAACATTTCAAAGATACTGTCATCACTCTTACAAGTCTTCTCACCTGGGCTAAGAAACAATGTGCGCCAGATGAGTAAAAAAGAAGAATGCCAACTTTATTGATTTTACCACCTCATACTCTTTTCAGGTCTGTGAAAAATATTTAACGGGTGAGTAATTTTTTTTTATAATTCTCTACAAATCTGCTGTACATCAAAGGTTGTTTTGGGGGAGGATGTTGCCCAGATACAGAACAGAATGCTTGAATTGCTATAGTTTGATTGATCTTCACTGTTCCTGGTATAATAATGTATTTGGGGATGTTATGAATAAAAGCCTCCAAATTCCCAGCATGGTGGTCAAGGTATTTCATAGTCAAGCTAGAATCTTGTTGGTTTCTCATGCTGGCTAAATGTATTTAGTTGAAGAAGGAGGAAGCCATTCCTTTCTTCATTCTTCTCTTTCTATCCTAGTCTCCATTTTGACCCAACTCCCACTCTCAATCTGAATCCAACAAGATAACTATTACATGGTGTTATGATTTTTGAACATGTCTCAAACGCATAAGCATAAAAGAATGTGTGACTGGAGCAGAATAAAAAGACGGATCAGTGAGAAACATATTCTGCCTACCTGCTCATAATCCCCTGGCCTCCAAACTGGATAGAACTAAGAATATGGACAAGAGCAGCAGATGAAAAGGGCAAAGGAAGGCTCATTCTTTCTATCTCAGAAAGGCTATTTGAGAATCCTCCTCAACACAAAGAAAAGGAGTGACCTCGTTTAACCCTATGGCACGGGTGAGACACCCTAAAAATCCTCTAGTGTAGTGGTTTTTAAATCATGCATCATGGACCCCCACCCCCCAGATCCCACATGAAAAAGAAACTATTTTCATATCTATATGCATGTTAAATTTGTGCCCACCCTATCCCCTGTCTCCTCCCAGCCAACATTATACCAGATAGGACTCAGAATCCAAGCCTCAGAAAACAACGCAGAAAGTTTCTACGCTCCTGGCAAGTCTGATGAGCTGTGAGCTAGAACACAGAAAGAGTCATGGCCACATGAATCTGGTTTTTGTACCCTCACTTTGAGCCTCATTGCCGGTCTGGCTCTTTGTTTAGGTGACCTCTGGCCCCTGGAGTCAATGTTTGTCTTCTAAACGGTATTTCAACACTAGCATCTGGTGATGTCCCCCAGCCTGACATTTGTGAAGCAGATGCTTCCAGTGGCCTGGAGTGTGCCTTCTGGGTCAGTGTTTTCAATAATGCCCTCTGGCATTGATCTCTGTGGTACGTCTCCCCAGGTAAGAAAAGAAATGCCACTAGGAAATGGCTGAGAGAGAACACTTCAAACCATCTGGAGGCAATCTTGGAATATAAAACCCCAGAAGTTCTTGTATAAAGAAATACCTAGAGGTAGGGAGTAGAAGAAAAAGCCAAGTCCTTGGTATTTTTTTGAAGTTGTACTGACAAATCTATACTTCATTTTAAGTAATTTCTTTACATGTTTCTTTCTCTCCATCAGGGTCCTCTCTCTTAAAACTCTGAAGTAATAGAGAATAGAATCTGTTGCTGAGAAAAGCAAGCCCTCTCTCTCCTCTCATCCCCACTCTCACTCTACATATACACACAAGCACACACTTCATGGGGCTTAGTAAGAGGCTCCTCTCAATGTGGACCTAGAGAAAACTTCAAGGAGTCTTGTGAACTAGAGCAGAAATTCAGACAGCCTACGTTTGAACAATGGTGTCTTTTAAAATTAGGGATTTCCCCCAAGATTCCTGAAAAGCTTTCAAAAGTAGTAAGCAGTCAATGAGAATTAGTTACTTCAACTAGATAAAGAGTTTTGATCTCCAACGCTGTATCTCAAGATCTCCTCTTACCCGTAGGCAGCAACATCTACACAACTACCTGTAGAGAGGCAGAAATCTTCACAATCTACTCAGGACTTCAGTACAAGCAAGGTAACCATGAGGCTACTTTGTAATATTTACCACATTGCTGTATGGCTTCTATTTCCAAAGAGCTTAGAATCTATCACCCTCTCATTCATTCATCTTCACGAAAGCTCTGCTGTCCAAGTGGCCAACAAGGGCAGGGAGATAAGCACTGCACAAACCAGTGTGAAGGGGTGTGGTAGGCACTCCAATGACTCACTTCCTTGTATAATTCCCTCTTCTGAAAGCACATGGAACTAATCAATAGAATATGGCAAAGATGATGGAATATCACTTCCATGATTATATTATGCTATATGGCAGAGGTAAAGAAATTTTCAGATGTAATTAAGATTCCAGATCAGTTGACTTTAAGTTAATAAAAGGAGATCACCTAGAGTGGGAGTGAACCTAAACTAATCAGGTGAGCCCTTTAAAAGAGGGTCTAGAGTTGGACAACACAAGCAAGAAAGATTCTCTTTCTGGCTTGGAAGAAGTAAGCTCCCATGTGGTGAGAGGATTTGTGATAGGGCCACATGGCAAGGACCTGAGGGCAGCCTCTAGGAGTTGAAAGTGCTCCTTGGCCAATAGGTAGCAAGAAAACAGGGACCTCAACTATACAGCTGCAAGGAAATGAATACTGCAAACAAACTGAATGAGCTTGGAAGCAGATTCTTCCCCAGTCAAGTCCCTAGATAAGAACACAGCCTGGTTGACATCTTGATTTTAGCCTTGTGAGATCCTAAGCAGAGAACCCAGCTAAGCCATGCCTGGACTTCCGATCTACAGGAACTATGGGATAATAAATGGCTGTTGTTTGAAGCTGCTAAAGTTTATGGTAACTTGTTTGTTACACAGAAATAGATAACTAGTATGACGAGGTTGACTGGGAAGCAACCCAAATAGCTAAGATCCCACATTTCACTCCACCCATCCACTGAATACTTTGTGGAGCTTGGATATAGTTTTCCCTTGAGAATCAGTAGTCCATGGGATAGAAGAGAATGTGACTCTGCCTCAAAATATGGATGGATGGATGGATGAATAGCCACATACACACACACACACACACACACACACACACACACACACAATTAGAGTACGAAAATAGCTCAGTAAGTTTGGATCAAAGAGTCCAGTGGGAAGGGATGGGAGATAAGCAACAAGGCTGATCACCCAGTACAGACCTGTTCCAAAGATAATGGGTCTTAAGCAGGGGAGTGACACAATCAGATTCACTTCAGAAAGATCACTTGGGAGGATGGACTGTAGGAGGGCAAGTCTCTAGCCAAAGAGTACACTTAGACACTACTGACACTATCCAGGCAAAAGATATGAAGAAAACAATGATGATGACTCTGTTGCTTACTACTTCTATAAACTCTATTCAGAAACAATGGTCCTGAAATCATTGCCAGGACAGGGCCTCAAACTTCTCCTTGATGCCATGCTTGGCCTCTTCTCCACCTCTTCACCCCCCCACAGTCCTGGAAAAGGGCAATAGAAGGGAAAATGAGCTGTGACAGTGCTAAAAGATGTCCATCAAAAAGCACAAGTGCGAAGTTCATACTGCTCACTCCTCAAACAGCTGATGAAAATCCCTATTCCATTTGTACCCTGTTCTGCAGTAGTAATGCTCGTGGTTGACGACCAGGTCTTTTGGCTGCATCTCTGTCTTTCAGTTTGACTCTTGTTGGTAGAATTTCAATGACAGGAGTGTTTTGCTTGCTTGTCCACTGTTTCACAAATAATGTGTACACATATTTTTAAAACTAAGCTAATAGTATTAACAGGTTTATAATGAAGAATATCAGCACTCTCCACTCTCCCCCTCCATGTACCCCAGTCCCACTCTCCACAGACAACCGCTTTTTACTATTTTAGTTGTTTCTTCTAGTACCTTACTCCTTATTTCTAAAATTTTCTCTTAATCACAGGTTTTACATAATTTGATTATGCTGTGCCTTGCTACAGTTTTTTTCATGTTTTTTTGTGCTTGGGATTTATTGAGCTTCTTGAATCTGTGAGTTTATAGTTTTCAACCAAACTGGAAACATTTTGGCCATTATATCTTCACATATTTTTCCCCCACCTTCAGAGACTATAATTACACTTACACAAGCTTGCTTGAGGTTTTCCACAACTAGCAGACACACTGTTCATTTGGGTTTTTTTTTTTTTTTAGTCTGTTTTCTCTGTGTTTCATTTTGGATAGTTTGATCTCTATGTCTTCAGGTTCACTAATTTTTTATTCTGTAATGTTTAAACTTCTGTTTATCCTATCCAGTGCATTTTTCATCTCAGACTTTATAGTTTTCATCTTTGGAAGTTCAATTTCAGTCTTCTGTATCTTAGATCTGTCTAACGTGCTCAATTTTCCCTCTAGCTTCTTGAACAAAGGGAATCCAGTTATAATAACTATTTTCATATTCTGGTCTACTAATTAGATCATCTGTGTCATTTCTGGACTGGTTTTTACTCACTTTTCTCTTCATTATGGGTCACATTTTCTCACTTCTTTGCATGCCTGGTAATTTCTAAATGGATTCCAAATTTTGTGAATATTGCATTGCTGGATGTTGGATATTTTTATATTCCTATTATATTCTTAAGTTTTGTTCTGGACTGTGGTTAAGTTTCATACCCGAAAACAATTTAATCTTTACAGGTCTTGCTTTTAAGCTTTGTTAGGAGCAATATTTGGTCTAGAGCTAATTGTTTCTCCGCTACTAAGGCAAAACACTTCTGAATTGTCTACCTAATGTTCTGTGAATTATGAGGTTCCCCACTTTGGCTGGTAGAAACAGGAACTACTCCTGGCCCTGCATGGGCTCTGAATATTGCTCCCTCTAATCCATTCCGATGGTTCTATCCCCAAACTTGATTCGTTTTCTCACATGAAAATTCTCATCAGTACCAAGATGAAGAGTCAAGGCGGACCCTCTGCAGATCTCTGGAGCTCTCTTTCTGGGCTGCTTTCTTCTCTTTAGTACCTTGTCCTGAGAATTCTGGAGAAGTTACTCTCCCTCCCCAGCAACATTTTCTCAACTCAGGGAGTCCACCAGGCTCCACTTGGGTTCCCCCTCCCCACACCATGACCTCACAACCCTCTCAAGTCAGTAAGGTGGGGCAACCATAGGTAGGGCTCATCTCATTTGATTCCTGTTTCTCACAGATCACTGTCCTTCTCTGCCTGATTCCCAGTGTTCTGAAACATATTTTTTCATATACTGTGTCTGTTTTTTTGTGTTAGCAGGAGGGTAAATCTGATCCCTGTTATTACATCATGGCTATAAAATGGAGGTTCAATTCCATATTTCTAAATAAAAGGCTTATGCTAATATTTCTTGATTTATATGTTTTAGGCATTATTGACTATTGTCTTAACTCCTCACAGAGACCTTTCCTACCAAGCCCAGACTTGGCCTCAGAGTCATCCTCAGATAGCACTTTAGACAGACAGCCCTGACCAAAAGATTGGAGTTAACAAGTTGAAACGCGTTTGACATCCTAGGACTAGATGTTAGAGTGCCTTTCAATTCTAATATTTTATGTGATTCTGGTTAGATGTTAGAAGATGCAGTAAAAAATTAGATAAGTTATTATAGCTAATTGGAAACAATTACAATAGAAGTTTGCTAAGTCTCAAAGTTATAACTGGTGATTAAATGAAGTTTTAGAAAAAAAGTTGTTAATTCATCAACTTTTTTCAACTAGTGTTAGGAGTAGTAGGAGTTGTACTAGGAGTTGAGAAGAGTTAGAGGGACATGTAGAAGGGAGTGCAGTTTACAGAGTTTCTCACTTTCCACTCAACAATAGCACAGAGGAAGAATTACCAAACGAGGACTCTCTAGGCTCTTTACCTCATCCACAGAAAATACCACAAGTTTGCCACCTGAGGGAGTGCATGGGTTAGGGGTCCACAGAATGCATAATGAAACCTAAGGTGATTTCAAATCTAAGAATTAAAAAATGATTATATCCCAGGTTTTGGTAATCACATAAATGTTCAGATTTAATGTCCATTTAATTCTTTGAAAACAAAAGAAAAAAAGCAAGTCATCAAAGGATAACTGCTTAGAGGCAAGTGTCACTTAAACAAAAGTTTTCCTTTTATTTGATAAAATAATTTGCCTAAATATGGGGAGGAAAAAAACCCCTGGAGAATGCAAATTTGATAGAAATTTTCCACTTGGATAAAATTAAGGAAACTGAGTCTAACAATAACCACAACAAGCACAGTGTATCATATAACAAATAAGAAAAGGAAAGGTTCCCAACAACTCTTGCACTATTGAGAGAAAAATGCTGGCTCCACATACTCCGTTCTTCTCTGGCCCAACCTCCTCAAGGAAGGATCTGTTGGCATCATGGGCATGGTGGAGTCTCACTCTGGGGGTGGACGAGGTAATAGATACTCACTCCCCGCACCAACTGGGCTCTCCACAGACAGGTCTGACTCAGCTGGAAGGTGCTGGTGGTGCTGGAAAAGGGAGGAACTCTGGAGAGGACACTCTTGAACACCCTTACTATTCTCTTTCCTTTTGGAAGAAAAAGCTGAAGGTGTCCTTCTACTTGTAGAGGTTTTTGTGGGGTGTTGTTGCTGTTGTTGTTGTTGGGTTTGGGGATTTTTCTGTCTCTGTAAAACCAAATGGGATCAGGAATCCAGGAGTCACTTCTTTGAGGCTAACTCCAGTCAGGACTTTAAAAGAAGAGCTGGAAGAGTCTAAGCTATGCTTTCCAGCTAAGACCTCAGGGGATGTGCATGTGACAGGGGGTTGGGACAGAGGCTCTCTTCAGGAAAAGGGCATGTACATTTGGCCAGAACATCCCTAAAGCGGAACCCCCCTCTCTGCAGCAGGTAGCTCCATCAAAGGAAAAGTGCCCCTCCCCCAACACCCATACAGCTGGAACTCAGGAGGAGAAAGAGAAATTCTTTGTACACTTTTCACGAGTTCCCAATTCATTTGTATGCCTTGTTAAGGATTAAGATGATTCCTGCTCATGCTTGCTGACGTACATCCAAGATTATCCTGCTAAATCTCCAGAAATGCCAACTGGGAAACAAACGACGATTGTTCTCTTAAAAGATCTTTGTTTGCCTGTGTGACTGTAATGGCCTGTTGGGCTCCTTCAAGTGCCATCCTGGAGACAACCATGGATGTCTCCGGGATGGCAAACAGGAAAAAAAGCAAACCTCTGCAAAGCAGCAGACCAGGGCCACTGCAGGTCCAGCTCCACAAACCTGGTGGCTGGCCTTTTAGCTAAATGCTGAAGCAGGATTCCAGAACCAAGTGCAGGACGGACAGGCACCCAAGGGCAGAGCCAGAGTAGCACACGGCCTCAGCACAGAACTGGGCAGAAGGTTCAGCAATTGAGCCAGTTGTGCCCAGAGCTGGATTTGGGGCTACTGAGGAAATCAGAATTCTTGGCAGGCATCAGAGAACTAGAGGCAGCAAGCACTGCCAGAAGGTGTTGAAGAAGACCTGTGGTTTGTGTGCACACATCCAGCGTAGCGTAAGGCAAAGATCTGGCTGTCTAGCAACGACTGGCCATCTGAGCTCTCTCTTCCATCCTGTATATCCTTTCTCTTTCAAGGCTGTCCTCAGAGCCCACTTGATCCTATTTCCCCTGAGTAAAATTTCTCAAGACTTCCTGGAGAGACGAGAAGAGGGAGAAAAGGAGAGACTGACCACAGTGTAATTTCCCTGCTGCTCGGCACCTCACCCCCACTTGGCCCCCACCTTAGGCATGGTGCCCCCTCAGCCCGGGAAGGGTGCCTGGACTCCCCTTCTGAGCAGCTACATGAGACCCAATCTTCCCTCCCAGCAACATCCACCATTTGTAAGCTGACATACAGTATGAGGGAAGCTTAAAGATCTGCCCTTGCTCTTTTCCCATCTCTCATTGCCTTGATCAATGCAGGAAGCACTAGCCTCATGGCCAGCAGTTTCCCAGGAACCAGGGAGGGAGGTCTTCAATTTGAGAAAACTCTTACAGGTCTATCCATTTGCCTTTCTAATGCAAAGACTCAGCCATTAGAGAACAAAATAAAGCATGTGTTCAAAGAAATGTATTTTCACTGACATCTGGGCACTCACCTCTTGTTCCACTTTTTTTTTAACCTTCTGATTTTGTAATGGCATCGCTAAGATAAGGCAAGAGGAAAACATACTCTTTATTTTAACTACTGTATATCCATTAAATCTGCTTAAAAGCGTTTGTTTTCATTATTGCACAAAGCTGACTGACAGGAATGTGAAGTTGGGAGCAAGAGCCAGAAGAAGCTTAAGGTTTTATTTTAAACATATAGCCTTTCTCTCACACCAGGCCCAAGGACCTGGAGATGGACAACTGCCACAGGTCCAGTGCAGTCTAGGGTGGCACCAGAGAAAAGACCTTGAGATAGCAATAGAGTGTGAGAAAGTATTTTTAATTCATCCTCCTAGAGAACCAGGTTCTAAAGGAACTTGTTTTCCAAAGGCCCTCAAAGATCCAGCTAGCATTAACTTGACAAAGTTTAGCAACAAGGGCCAGTGTTGCTGATGAAGGCCAGAATAGGAACATGGAGGGTCAACCTCCAGAGTCAGGCCGCTGAGTTCAACTCCCTCCAGCTGTGGACTTCAGGGAAGTTACTTAACCCCTCTAAGCTTCCATTTCCCTGTGCATAAATGGAGATAATAAGTTACCACTTACTGAGCACATACTATGCACCAGGCTCTGTTTTGACACTTTCCCTATTATAACTCATTAGTCTTTGTTAACAACTGTAAGCCTTTTACCCATATTAACCCATTTGATCCTTACAACAACCAGAGGAGGTAGGTTCTATGGTTATCCCCATTTTACAGATGGGGAAACTGAGACACAAAGAAATTAAGTACCTCATTATAAGATTGCCTGGCACGTAGTAAGTACTCAAGAAATGTTAGTTATTGTTATTAGCATTAAGGAGTTCATAAAACCTTAAGCAGGTCAGAAGGAGATGCTGGGTGGATAAAGCAAGATCATAGGCTATTTTTCTCTTTTTAGCTTCATTCCTTAGTTCCCAGTTCTCACACGAATTTGCTATAAACCAGCACCTTCTTTACTGAGTCTCTCTCTTATTTGTCAGGCACACAAACACGCACGCACACACACACACACACACACACACACACTTTCTCACCCACATGCACTCAGGTTCACCACATTTGCCCAATATCCTGCCAAGCCACAAGAGACATCCTGGCAACCCTGACATAGCTTGAGATTTAAGGATGCTTTGATTCACCAAAAACTTTTGGTGGCCAGTTTAGCTTGATTTTTTTGTGGCCCAGTTGGCCTTAATGAGCAAATTCTAGAGATATTTTGACTTTAGAGGTCTTAGAAATACTTTCTGGGGGGTTTCCTTTTTTTTTTTTTTTTTGCAGTACGCGGGCCTCTCACTGTTGTGGCCCCTCCCGTTGCGGAGCACAGGCTCCGGACGCGCAGGCTCAGCGGCCATGGCTCACGGGCCCAGCCGCTCCGTGGCATGTGGGGTCCTTCCAGGCCAGGGCACGAACCCGTGTCCCCTGCATCGACAGGCGGACTCTCAACCACTGCGCCACCAGGGAAGCCCCCTCTGGGGGGTTTCTTATTAGCCAGCTGACCTGCAGCAATATTAACTTTCTATTACAGGAATCACCCAAGTGTTAACACTCTGTTGCAGCAAATGGTCGTGTTTGAGCCCTACCCTCAGCCCTGCCCATGATGCTCCTCATGGGGCGCTGAGAGGGCAGGCTGTTGGGAAAACTGCAGTATTTTCAGACAAGGGAACTCAGACTGGTTCAGAGCAGAAGAGCACACACAGATGTGTTTTAATGAGAGCGGCAGGAGACCTTAGCAGATACCTGGTTAAGACCCATCATCATAAAAGTGACACCTTTGGGCTCAGAGAGCTTGAAGGGGCTTCCCAGAGGTCATGCAACCAAAAGGGGCTTAGAGCTGAGGTCTCCTTATCCAGAGTTTGGTTTTCTTTTCACTATACCTCACACCAGCTTAACCTACTTCATCATCTATAAAACAAAAAATGTACACCTCTCCCTTTGCCTACTTGGCATTTTCCCACGTGGAACAGAGGAGCCTGAGAATGTGAGGGGAAGAAGGAAGAGGGATAGAACACGGGCCTAGAGTATTGCTGACAACGCCTGACCATGGGTCATAAGGAAAAGGCATTCTGATTCCCAAACTAAAAAGAAAAACGTCAAATCCCTGAAACCTTGTCAGACTCCCACAACTATCTTTAATGACAAAGTATAGAAATCACTCAGGTAGTGAATGAAGTTTCTTCCAGAATGTTCTTCGTGAGCAGGCACAAAATTTCAATGCTTAAAAATTAAATCTTTATTCTGTGCTTTATTCTGCGGCTGCTTTAACTGAACTCTTCACAGATGCGGTGCAGAGCCGTGCATGTGTCTGGACCTTCAGTGATGGGGAGCAGTGCTTTGCTTCCTGCACCATCTGGCTCATTGTTCCCAGCTCTAGCCTTGACTCCCACTACAGCCAAGTAATCAGAAGAAATCAGAAGAACACCTCAGGGAAAAGAATCTAGGGCTCAGACTTAACTTCCTCTAAGGGGGATCAAAAACTGAAGGCTGTTCCTTTTCAAGTTTTATTAATCCTGGTTCATAATTTCCACCACATCATTAGTCATTTCCTATTTCTGAAGGGCTGGCAGCAGTCGGCAAGGCATCAGGCAGTAAATGGCCAGATAACTGTGCCACCTGTGTGCCGTATTGACAGTTACCCACAACCGCATCTGGGTGAGAGGCTAATGTGCTTTTTCTAAAAGGGAAGCCATTTAGAAGTGCAGCCCAGTTTTTGATCTCTTGCTAAATACTTTTATCCACATCATCTCCCCATCTGGGCCTGGAAGTCATCATGTGACCTGCGGTACTTTGAAAAGAAAGCAGCAACGGCAACAACAGCAAATCTGCCTTAACCCTGGAGTAGGGTGAGCTCTTGAACCCCTCCCAAGAAAGGGAGGGAGTCCCTGTCTCTAGCCGGGAAAACTCCAGGAGCTGAAGTTTAAAGATAGAATGGCAAGTGACAAGAATGATGTCCAGCAAGATCCCTTTTTAAAAATAGACAGATGAAATATAATTTACAAAGAACTTGAGAGCTGACTAGTTAAGACTAACTCCATGGGGGTTATACCCAGTTCATAATGGCATGTAGGTAGCCACACAACCAAGGGTCTTCTCAAATTCCTGATTCGCTAAGGTCAGAGGGTCTCCCAATACAAAAACTCTCAGGAAACTCGGCATGTGACAGGCAGGTAGGATGCTGGGGGAGCCCTAATTCCAATACAAACCTAGGAATACAGGCTTCAGTCTAGGCACCAAAGAGAGGGCTAACAATGAAAAAAGGTATATAGCAGCTTTGTTGGCCAAGCCCTTGACTGGAGACTCTGCTACCCATGGTTTCTGGCCCATACCCAGAAACCTCTGAGCCCATATTTCCACCACTGGCAATTCCTATACCAAGGACTGTAAGAGAAACACAACTAAAGCTCATTTGCGGATATTTTCATTTTTAAAAGGCTAAACCCTAATACCTGGCCCTTAAAGAGCATTTCCACCTGGATAATCCCCAAGCACTTTGCCAAAAGTGAAATAATCACATCCCTACGTATCAAAGAGAAAAGTTCCCAAACTTAATTGCATCTCCCATAAAGGACAGAAAATTGAAGATACCAAGTTACGGGGGATGCATAGCTTTCCCCCAAAACAGAGTTTTCTCCTCTTGGAGAACTAACATCTTGAGTGCCATTCTGAGTATTAAAAATGAGCCAGAACAAGTGTTCATATAGGCAAAATTCCCCTGCTTCTCCACCCTTGTCTACCAATGGTAATACCAGGAGATCATAAAAATGCAATTCCGCAGGGTGTAGTATCAGCAACCATAGGGAACAAAAGTGGAAAAGCTGGAGAAATTTAAAATCCCTTGTTCTTTTTTCTTATACTTACACTGTATAAGTATACTGTGTAGGCATACTTATGCTTAAACTTTTTTCTTATACTTACAAAATGCATCAAAGTACCCATCCCATTCCATTTTAAGGAGCCTCTTCTATACATCTGGCCTCTTTTGATCTCTGGATGCTTCTTGGAAATGACTAAATATTCAAATTGGAGCTTTTCTGTTTGACTACATGCACACATACATACATGCTTACATGTATACATACAAACACCATCCCAGCCTTTGGACTTAACTTAAATCCTCAGATTTTAGTCTGATCTTCCCCCTCTGAATACTAAGTTGTAGTCAACAATCCATCCATTAGCTACTTGTCAAAGTATCAGGAAGGAGTAACTACCATTTCTTACCTTTTGATAATTACAATGTTCTTCAACTTAGAGTTTTATCCTCTAGTCTGGTTTTCCCACCAAAGGCCACTGAAAGAGGAAAACAATACTTGTGCTTGCATAGCACCCCAGTTGTCAGGAACATACCCATAACTCCCTTGCTGCAATTTAATTCATTAAATTCTCATCAGTCCTATAACTTCCATGTTCACATCCCCTCCACCAAATCAAACACTGAGAGCTAACACTCCTGCTTGACTATTTAAAAGTAAATTTGCCTCATTGATACACCTTTCTGAGAAGCTGACCATTCCAGCTCTCTCGATGAACTTAATCTGAATGATGTTAGCACAATGAAAGGAACCATCTAACAGAACCTGATCTGCATGATGTTTGCTCACAAGGCCTCTAAATCACTTTGCCAGAGGCACTAGGGCCTTCTGCTCCCGTTTCCAAACCTCCTAAGGCCCCCCTGCCCGCCGCCCCTCACTGCGATTGCTGTGGTAGCCGAAACCAGGGTTGATTTTTATCTGCATGGCAACCTCACACTCCCACAGCTTCCAAACTGATCAAGTGGCCTTCAAAAATGCCTCTACTTTTTAAAAGGGCTGAGCCAAGCTCTGTATGATCGAGACAGAAAACAATCCCTTATCATGTCGGAAGTAATACTTGTGGTTATCTAAAGCAACGGTAATCATATCATACACTTTATCTGTGAGTGGCTTTTTCCTTCCAGGGGTAGGAATAGAAACTTCTTCTCCTTCATAATGAGCACTATTGAAACTCCAGCAAGCCGACTCTTTTTTTGGCGAAATGCCATTCCCTAGCATAAGCATGTAATCATCTCAAAAAATGTAGCATGGCAGAGAACAGGTACAAGCATTTTCTGGAAATATGTTTGTAAAGGGCAGACTTTATAATAGGTGTTGTTTGTGTTAGGATCTTTTGGGCATGTATGATTAACAAGAACTTGCAGTTCTGTTCATCCAACAGGGCCTTGTGCAGGGGTTCAGGGGATAGGGCCCAAGAAACAACACAAGCATTTTTTCCTTATACGTGCTGCTACGTCATCAGAGAAAAGCACTCTGCCATTTAATCCATCATAGTTCCTTTTGACAGATATTGTGGCTGCCAGCGCACCACATCAAAACGTATGCTCTGTCAGAGTCTCAGCACTAGAGAAGTCTCTAGAATAAAATTATCAAACGGCATCATTTATCGAGGACGACAATCCAACCACAGTCACTTTGTGACTCATCATGCACACAAACACCACAGCACTGGTGTACACGTGAGCTAGGGGCCCTGCAGGTTAAGCCCTCTCATGTCTACAAGACACATTTCCAGGAGAGAAGTAAAATGAAGTTTCCTTTTGCAACAGAGAGAAATTTCCATCTTTGCCTGTCAGATTGGAAACCTGGAACACAGTGCCAGGTGCCCTGTGAGTTTAGCAAATACTGACCCAGAACAATGAAGCACTACGAAGTTTGGTTTTCCTCCTACTTTTCCCCTGGGAATGGTCCCACTGCCCCTTGCCCAGTCCCACAGACTTGACTCTCACCACAATTTGAGTCCCTGGTCCCAAATTGACTATGCAATACTTACAAAGGCTCCAAGAGGTAAAATGGGCCCCATTTACCTACAGACATAGTTTTATTTCAGTGACTTAATGTTGCTAAGAGTGAAACAAAGCATTTTAAAGCCTAGGACAGTGGTGGTCACTTTTATATCTCCTTTATTGAGCTAGTGTCTTTGCCTTTCTGTAATGTAAACAGATTATATAAAGACATCATACTCAATGCAAAGAAAATCCAAACCACCTGCTCTGCTTCAGAAGAGAATTGTGAGAATTAGATTTGTACAAGTATGAGTTAAACTAAAGCACATAGACTATAGTGACACCTATGAAGTGTTTTTACAATATTTCTGCTATATATAGAAATTTTTCTGTTAGATTTCTACTTAATAGAAAATAGTGTTTATTTTATTTAAGCGTTAATTATTAAGTTATGTGCAATTTTAGAGACCAGGCCATTGAAATATATAAAAGGCAATTATTGAAAGGTAATCTTAATCAACTGTTGTCAACCTCCCAGTCAATAAATAAGAAGCAAAAAAATTTAAATACATTGGAAGTTTAGACGAAAGGAAGAATTCTTGGCAACGTAGAATGGTAAATACTAGACTCTACAACAAATGTCCTAAATTTCTATTCCCAGGAAGCTCTAAGTTTGGGCTGTCTTAGGTGGTTTAAAAATTTTGTCAGAGTCATAAGGAACGATTTTAGATTGCTTATTGTAGTCCCGTCCGACAATATGGGTCTTCAGTCAACACATACACTAGCAGATGGCTGCCTGTTAAGGAGTTCACAGTCAGAAGCTAACCCTGGATAATGGACTTGATAGCTTTACGTTTCACATTCATAAACAAAACGTGTACTTTTCTCTACATGACAAGATGGCTGCAATAACCACTCTAAGATAAAAAGTGGGATAACAGATGGTGAGAAAAAAAATTAATACCCATAAGGTTTCTAATCTATAGAGAAAAAGGCAAAGGGGCTCCTGAAAATAAAAGTTATTTGTTCCTAAGCCCTGCTTCTTTGCTTGGAGCTATTTCTTAAGAAAGAAGCTGCTTCCTTCCCTAACCATATAAAACGGATCCCTGAAGTTATTTATAGTGTTCATGGCCTGGAGGCATCACTCGGTTCCCCTACCACAAGCCCAACCATGTGTTACTATATTAAAAAATGTGAAAAAGTAATTATGGGGTATGGGAGCCAGTGTCTGCAGACACAACCTGCCAAAGAGGAAGTGACAGGAAACTTATGCTCCTCGTTGCCGCTCAAGCACTGCCCAGGCTCCAGGCTCAGAAGAGAGCAATCTGTTCCAAGAAATAAGAGAGGAGCCTGCCCTGGTGAATCAGAAATATCCCTGTTTCTGACTATACAGTAAACTGGTTTCCATTCCCAGGTCCCCTCAGTTGGTCAGACTTTCCAGTCATGTGGAGAGACCACTCATGACATCCTCCCTCAGCAACTCAGCCAGCTGCCTGCCTCAGCTCCCGCTGGACTGGGGAGACTGGACATGTAAGGTCCTGGACTTGGACGAGAGGTCAAAGCCACTAAAACTGGCCCCTAAGATCCCATCCTGCCACTCCTGGGTACTGATTTCTGCCACCCTGTCCTAAATCTAGCTTCACTCTTCTTCTTGCCACCTCCACCCTGGTTCCTTGTCCTCACATAGGATGTGATGATCCACCCAATACTGATTTCTGGCCCGGCATCCACATGTTCACAACCCCCTCAGCTCTCCCCTTAGAAGATGGGCTCTACCACCATTGGGATACCCATGTGTTCTAGCCCTGGGGTCAGAGAGAAAAAGTATTCCAAATATCCCTAACCTGAACCCCAGAGAGCAGAAACTTATCAGGGAGAGAAGTCTACATTTCTGGTAGAAAGGCTGGTGTTCCCAAGAGGCCTCAGCTTAGGAAATGTTCATTGAGAGAAGTTACTTTCCCTCCCAGGCCCTCCATCTGCCTCTGGTCTAAGCTACAAAAGGAGTTCCCCTCTGATTCAGGAAAAGAGAGACAAGCCCCTACCCTCACAAGAGAGCCCCGGAAGTTTGGAGAATCCCTGCTATTTCAGGAAGGCTTCATCGGGAAGTAAATAATTGTTGCTATCTCTTTACTCAACTTGATTGCCTAAATGCAGCATTATATAAACTTCCAAAGAAGCAAAAATTTACCCCCACACAGCAAAGTATCTTCTAAAAACTGATTTACAGAAGTCTTTTCCAAATAATTTTTTTAAAGAAAAGTGAGTCATAGATGACTGAGAATGCAGAGGCTAATAGGAGGCCAGGAAAATGTCCTCCTCACTGCCTTTTTAATATAACTAATTCAAATTAACCTGTCTCCCTAGTTAATACTCTATGAGCATGAAATGTAGTTTTATATTATAAACACATAAAGCTCGAGTTCCATTTTATTCAATACATTCTGCAGTTTTAGAATATGAGTAAATGTTGATTTCTAAAATTCCCTAAGGATCTTCCCTTCAAGTTTGTTTTTCGAGTCTGGGCAATAACATATATAGAGAATTTAAACAGATATCAATTGATACAGCTGGAAAGAAGACTTTAAAAATCAGAGAAAATATCCTTATAAGGCCGATCCATGGCAACCTTCCACATTCAGAAACTGGTTTATAGCTTTCTGAGATGCCCTGTTAGCCTCCCAAAGATCTTTAGACAAGCTTAAGTTATCTCATTATCCCAGTTTTCCCCCTTTCATCTTTGCCTCCTAAATCCGTTTCTTTACCACTGTAGTATCCACAATGCCACCTGCTGGTTATAGGAAGTATCTCCATGGCTCCCAGCTCTCCTTTCTGGAATTTACTTAATTAAAGCCAATCAATGACTGCTAGAAAAGCCACAGGAACATACGCTTAAGATGAGAGAAGGTACCAATTCATGGAGGTTTAATATGACCCAATATATTCACCTGAGACAAAAGTCTGGCTATTTTAAAGACAATATTTTAAAAGTTAAACTGAATATTTGCAATTTGCTTCATGCAGGCTGGCAATAGGGGTCTGTGTGAGAATATTTTTTAAAAAAGGAAGAAAGGAAGGGAGAGCGGGGAGGAGGGAGGAAGGAAGGAGAATGGAAAGGAAAGGAAAGGAAGAAAGAAAATGATGAGCAAGGTTAAATAAATGATTAAAAATTTCCCAAATTTCTTTATTTTCTTGTACCCACCAATCCAGGATTTCTACTTTTTCCCTTTCTTAAACAAGTATCTTCTACTTTTAAAAGATACGAAATCTGCCATCATAATTGGTTAGATGAGAATAAAGCTTTAACTCAATCCCTTGACTTTGATTCATAGCAGTTCCTTCTCCACCAAAAGTTACAGCCCCACCTCCCTTAACCTGGAATCTAAGAGCCAGCACACAAATGATAGTCACAAAAGCATCTACAAGCATGTGTGAATGCAATGCCCCTCCTCCCATTCTCAACCTTTCAGATGGTTCAACTATTTTCCATGTGTCAACAATGTGCCATTTGCATCTCAGGCCTCAGCCAGGCAAAAGATAAGAGAGGATAACCTTTAGAAACCCAAAACTAATGAATATGAATGAGGTCATTCTTGCAAGCTTTACTGTAGGACAAAGTAGCACACAGGGAAAACATTTTTGCTTCAAGGCTCCTGACAAGCATTAGCTAATCAAGTCTCCTAACTAGCCCCTGGAGTCTAGACTGGCAAAAGGTCATTATCCCTCTAGCTGGTAGGCAAACTAAGACACCCAAAGGTTACCATTTCAACATCAATTCCATGTCATTGATATTCTGAAGTGACACTGGAAAAAAGATGCTGCAAGAAGCTTCTCATTGACTGTAAGTGCAAAACAGAAAACACGCCCAAGTCGGGAGGCACTAAAAGCTTGGATGAGTATTGAACCAACCATTATTTGGTAATGATTTTATCAGAGCATATGATTTTAGCAATATAGATTCTCTACCTAAATAAAAAATACTTGCAAGATTTAGATTGCAACTGAGTGATAATTTCAAAGAAAAGAAGTTTCCGTATTTAACAGTTCAGGATTTATTTGGGGAGTTGGTTAGGCTTCTTTCTTTTTCCCCAGTCCTTCCCAATTAAAGGCTAAACACGGAAACTACAGAAAGGATAAAGAGCACAAATGTGATCATCAGCCCTGAGCTCTAACTGGCATATCCTCCCATTTTATTTGTATTTGCTTTCCTCTTTTTAAAAGTATAAACTGAACCCTGACGTTTTTCTGCCTTCTAACAAATTCAGGAACTGTCAAATTTTCCCTTTTTTTTTGTTTTTTCTTTTTGAGTCTATAAACTTCAAAATATCTTCTGTCAAGTTGGCAAAGCTCCAGTCGGCCCTTCACCACTGCAATTAAAGTGATTTTTCCATCTGAATATAACCTGACATGGAGAGGAATTATAAGAGCTCTATATAAATCTATTTTGATAGATTAGTTACCTCACTGAGCATATTTTTATACTCATCACAAATGTTTATACGTCCTCACAAGATTCAGATTGTTCTAGGAATTGTGAGTCAAAATAACAGCGGTGGTCACTATGTAAAGGGAAAGCTGAATTCAGGATGCCCCTTTGAAAGCAAGCAATAACCTAGAAAGCAATAAAGGAGGCTGCCACTGCCTTTTATTTCTCTTAATGTTGATATAACACAAAACAAGCTAAACCCACAGTAGAACTAGACAAAGCCAAACAATATATTCAACTTCGAGAAGATGGTGCAACAGGGAATGCTGTGTTATAAAGCATTACTCCTACGTCATCACTATTTCCAGAAAATGCTCAAAGTTCCGACATTTGTTCACTTAATACAGGATTCACTTCTCAGTCGAGGAGGACCTTGGGAACAGCACACTCAGCGCTCAGCAGTTATTTGACCTATTTTACTAATGTGTTTGGGAAGGAGGTTAATTAACAGTGGATGGCTATATCCCTAAGCTTAATTTTTCCAACAGCCCTGCTCATAAAAAGAAAAATTGAGTATGTATTGAAGGAAGCAAGCAATTAAGTTGCACAAATAGTGAGCTCATTGAACTGCAGCTGACTTCTATCATGTCAAAGAACAACTAAACACAGAAGCAATAAAAAGATTGTTGCCACGACCACCACTGAGAACCGACTGGCAATAAAGATGAATAACTTCCTACTTGAAGATTACTTGATTAAAGCTCTTTAGAAACCAAATGTTACACATAGGCATAAATGGAGCAAAATATTTTAATGTGTGTTTGGCAGGTTCAGAAACATTTTATAGTCAATTTTAAATGAAGGTTTATACAACAACAGTAAACTCCACTTAAAACGGCCTTTCCAATTGCTGCTCTTGCAAGCAAGCTGCAGTGTTCCTGGGGAAGGCTTGAACCATAAAAGTCCCATGCCTAACAGAGTAAGGGGAGGGCCAACCGGGAGCGGAATTCCACAGGACCAGGTCCTCTGAAACCAAACCCAAGAGCAGAGCCAGAAAAGCCCATTCAGATGGCTGTGACCCTTGAAGGCAAGTAAACAGACTCCCTGTAGCAATAACCGGGAAATCTCTCTCTCCCCAGCAACCCTCTGCTCCCCTGCCCACCTTCCAAAGCTCCGAAAGGTCAAGTTTTAGCCCAAACTGCCCTTTAAGAAAGTTTGCTCACGTCTAGGAGTTCAATACAGGCTGGCATCAGAACCGGCTCCCAGGACTATCAGTATCAGTTAGGTGGGACAGGCATGATTTGACCAGGAAAATGTGTCTGACAGAGGATTCGGCTCTCAACTTACAAGTGTCTGTGGACATGTCTGGAGATTATCAGCCTCTTCGAGGGCTGGACCCCAGCACTTAACTGCTGCCTTTAGAGGGGATACCATGGAGAGTTAAAAAGACGGAAAAGAGGAGGACTTTGCTGTCAAAGTTGCTTATAAGCTAACATCAAAAAATAATAAGCCACCCTTTGCATTGCTGCCCTCAAACTCACTACTGTGGAGAATTAAAGCCAGTCTGTTGAAAGTAAAAGTCTGCCACCCCATGTCTATCCTTTCCCCACCCCTGCTATCCCCATCTCTAAAATGGGAGGGTGGCTGACAATGTGCTTTCCTTCTGAGCTTTTCCCCTCCGCTTGGTCTTCAAGGGATCAGAGCCTAGCAAAGAAATTATGGTGGGCCATTCTCGCCCTTCCTCAGCTCCAGCCCTCTCCTCCCTGTTCAGAAATGACCTCCTACAGGCCCTGTTTCTTCTTTCTGTTCCACACAGCACCCATCAATGTACAGGGTATACGGTAGGTGTTTAATGCATCCTTTTTGGCTACTGTCAGCAGGAAAGGCTCATATTTATGTACTTTTTGAAGAGTTATTTTATCTTACCCACTCCTGCTGAAATAATCAAAGGAATCGAAACTGGAGAAGCAATTTTGTACCACAACTTGGGGAAAAAAAGGAAGCATAGTATTCGCCATTTTCTTGGGTGGGAAATGGGACCCAAAATGCCCTGAATAAATTGTTAATGCTTATATAAACCACATGGTGCCTTAAGTTCACAATCTAATTAGATCCACCCATTATACACTGTTTTCCAGAGATTCAGAGCTGAATTTGCTGCCTGGGATTTTTAAATATTTAATTTGGGGAATTATAACCAAACCAAATTCATATGGCAAACTTCAGAATGGCTTTATCGGATGAAAAGTAGATATTTGGAATTTTGGTAACACTTTTCACTACCTTTGAAGAGGACCAGTCATTGGATATGTGATATGCAAATATAATAAAAGAAATGAGTTAGGAAAGAGTTTGAATATTTATATAAGTTACATCTCACTTACAGGAAGAAAGCACAGTGGTATAGTCCCTTTCTTCCATTTTGGTGTCTCCACCTTGAAGCCTTGCATTGTCTTTGAACTCCAGGCTCTCGGCTAAGACTTTCTAACACTGTGCACCAGAATTCTGGAGATGGAATAAGTTGTATAGCACAGGAAAAGCGGTGGAGAAAGAAAGTCACAACAGTTCAGAGATGGGAACCGTCTGCTCTCTGGAAACCCCTCCAGCCTTAGGTTCACTATCCAAACTCCAAGACTCTTCAGTTCCCCTGTGTTAAAAGAACAAGAAAAATGCCTAGGAAAGCACACAGTTTCCTTCCTTCTCAAGGAGAGGAAGCAGCAGAGGTAGCAGATGCCCATGTGTAGCCATCACTTCCTCCAGGGCTGGTGTCCATTTCTACCCACTGGATTGGAATCTGGCAGCTTCGTAACTGGCAGGAGATATGTGATCCAAGAATCCATTTTGGCTCCAAGTTTAGCCTTATAAAGGCCAGTTCTGTCTAACTGTGAGAATCCTATAAGCATTTTTAAGGATTTCAAATTGCCTCATCCTCAAGAGTATAGCCGGAGAAAGGGGATTTAGGTCAAAGAGTCTATCTCAAGGAAGGCTCAAGATACTCTTCAGAAATACCTTGAGATTAGAGTAAAACAGAAATATGTTCAGAAGCGACAAAAAGAAAATATACCTTTTCTTCTCCTCCTCTGAGGAGTCAGGAAGTGTCAAGATCCTAGATCAAAAGCAAAATAGGATATAATTCTAATAATGGAATCTAGAATAAATAACTGTAACAAGCTTGTCTTCAAAAAAGAAAGAAATGGTATATATAATCAAAGTATTAAAAATATCACTTTAAGCATTGTTTTCTCCTTCAAACCTTCTCCTAAATTTGCTTATCTCAGCTCACGATTTCTCCATTTACAATCACCTGAAGTAGAAACTTCAGAGTCATTTGTGTATCCCACCACATCCAATTCTAGATTCTGAATATCTCTTGGATTACACTCTCACTTCTGCTTCTACTGTCACTGCCCTATGTCATGTCATCTATACTTGGGCTATTGTAATAGCCCCCAATGTATCCACTGTCACCACTTGCTTTCTCTCTGCCCCAAGTCTTCTTTCACATCCCTAACAGTTACCTTTCTGAGGTACAGTCATAATCATGGCACACCCTGTTAGTCCAAAAGTTTTTACTAGCTTTCTGGGGTATTTTTAGAATAAAGGCCAAATTTCTTAGCATAGTATTCAAGGCTACTAATAAACTGAAATTGTTCTATACTTCAAAACTTACCTGCCACTTTCTCTTCACACACAGCTAATGCTCTACCCAAAACAGACTCACCTCCTTTCTCAGATCATGTCATGGACTTTCACACTTCTAGAACTTTGTATTTTTCTTCTAGCTTCATCTATTCAAATCTTGCTTCTCTTCTAAAGACTAATTCAAATGTCGCACCTCGAGGAAGCCTTGTCTGATTCCAAGGCAAAACAGATTGCTTCCTCCTCAATGCACACATAACACTTTGTTTACCCCTTTGTTATAATGTTTGTCCCAATCTGACTTGTATTCACTATTGTAGAATTTTCCATCTCTTCCTAAAGAACAGAGACAGTAGTTAATCCCTCTAAAGATGGTCCTGGGTGCCAAGCATGGTGCCTTAAATAAGGCAAGTACTTCATAAATGGTTCTTATACTAGAATTGACCAGTATAGGAATTATGAATTTTCACTAAAAGCTAAACCATGGATGAAAGACTAAGTTGAGAATCACAATCAAGAAGACTTGGTGGGAAGGAGGGAACCTCAATAAATGTCACCCAAACTGAGGATAACGAATACATCTTTCATAAAAGAATAGAGATGACCTAATCCATTGCTTCTCAACATTTCTAAATTCACACATACTTGTGAAGGGTTTGACTCTGATTGAGAACTACCATCCTGACCAAATGGAGAGACCACCTCTTTTTCAGCAGTAGAGACTTAAGTGCTACATTTAAAAGGGTTCAATCAAGGCTCAACAGATAAACACCACAATAAAAAATTATATATATATATATATATATATATATAAAATACAAATATAATAAATATATAAGTATAATATATGTTATATATATACACACGCATCTGAGATACTGTTTCATTTAAATAGCTCTACACACAGAGATCTAATGATGTCATAATAAAACAAATATTTAGTTCACATTTTTGCCTTCATTCCAAAAAGGGAAAAAAAGCCAAGAAGTAAAACCATGTCCTTAGCCTATTGGCATTAAGTAATCAAATTCCCTGCTACTAAGAAATCTGAGACAGACTAATTACAGTTCTTATTCTCGCCTGGAATGAAAAAACGAACTCAAACTTCCAAAAGAAAATCATAATTTTCCAACATCTTTCTGTCTCTACCCTAAAACTTTTAAGTCAACTCTTCCTGAGATGAATCACGTTAAGAAATGAATCTCTTAATTGCACCATAGAAGCTAAACAGTAAGCCATGACCTCATCACCCTGGATGTAATAAAAGGGCAGAGACACTCAGGCATTTCAACAACATCTTAATTCATGCACTGTTCTGGTTTATTATAAAGCAGGCCCGTACTCAGGAAGACGTTTTTTTAAATGCTTTTATCTTCGTTTTGCATGTTAGCAGATCTCACGGTCTCGTACCTCTGTAGATAGACGCCTGGGCTGTGCTAAGCTAAGCAGGCAGGCCAATGAATTTATTTGAGAAAGAAAGAAACCCAGTCTTGAAAATGACACAAGGACTCAAGATGAGCTAAGAGTTGAAGGACCTCAAGCTACACAATTACTCAAGCCAAAAACACACAAACAAACAAAACCTGGGACTGAACAAATATCTGAATGCCACAGCCAGACCAGAGAAGAAGCAACAGGAAGCTGGTATAGTTGAGCTTGAGAAGAAAGGCTAACAATACAATACTACGTCCCTTGCATGGCATATCACTTTCTGAGTCTTGATTTACCACGAAGTCCTCTTTCTGATGATTACTAGTAGCATTATTATTTTGCTAGAAGTAGCATTGGTAGATTCCATCTATACATGGAGACCTCTGCAGAATGCATCCATATGAGCACAAGTCTCTATCTACTCTGTATCTGGTACCAGTGAAAAATTATTTCTAAAATGATGGTCTGATGAGAGAATAAATTATTTGGATAATTTTTCAAGAAAGTTAATCTTTGTGTATGGAAAAGACTGTATTTGTGCCATATCTACAAGTAACTCCAAATATAGATATTTCAACAAGCGTTAACACTTTAGCCTATCAAATTACAAAAATGCACTTAACTTGTTTAGGATGGAAATTGCCCCAGCAGATCAAGGTGGTACAGAAAGGTACAGTCACCATCAGAATCAATAGTATTCAATAATTCCATAGGCTCAAACACGGACCTGGAGTGAACAGTCTTCTTCTGTATCATTTCCTAGCCACATTGCTCTATTGTTTCCAGTGTTTTCAGATGGTGCTATTGCTCGCAAATAGCGGTAAGCTTGCAGTTTTGCATTCCACTGCTTATCACTGTCAGAGCCTCTACCAATGGGCCTTCTGTTCTGAGTGTCCCAGTTAGAACTGTGCCTGCATCTTCAAAGTGGGCTCATAGGAGAAAACAGCAAAGTTGAAAGCACATAGCCCTGGGTTCATGATATCGCTCATACGGTATCCCATAGAGCAAGATGGTTCCAAGAACTGTAGTTTCACCATCTGTAAAAAGGGAATAGCCACTTTTACTTGCACTCTGAGACTCAAGAGCTATGAAGCAGTGATTTATAATATAAGCGGCCAATTCTACAGACAGATGCTTGAGTAAAAATTAGGCATACATTTATGAGAACTGTTCAGAAATAGCCGAGCAGATTGTTAGCAGAGACCAGGAAGATTCTGCTTCATAATCAAGATTAAATCCCTTTCTGTGACAACACCAAGCTACAGTGTTTGTGACTGATGTGGCCTTCATATTACTAAAATTAAGAAAGGTGCTCTGTTCTACTGACTGTGGCGTACATTATTTTCAACAATGTCATTTCTGTAAGAAAGGGGAAACAAGGGTGGAAAAAAGGCCTCTTATAAAAATCTTTTGTCCAAGCACCCTGGAAGAGCTCATTTCTGGGAATGGCCTAGCACCTTTAGAAGGTAACAGCATTGGGCTTCCCTGGTGGTGCAGTGGTTGAGTCCGCCTGCTGATGCAGGGGACACGGGTTTGTGCCCCGGTCCGGGAAGATCCCACATGCCGCGGAGCAGCTGGGCCCGTGAGCCATGTCCGCTGAGCCTGCGCGTCCGGAGCCTGTGCTCCGCAACAGGAGAGGCCACAACAGAGAGAGGTCCGCGTACTGCAAAAAAAAAGAGAAGGTAACGGCATTGTCCCAATCAGTTACAAAGAAGTTAAGGAAGACAATACTCCTAAATCCCACACAGCTGATGGAGTTATTAGGATATATACCATTTAACAAAAGCATTGATGTGAGGGAAACATAAACACATGAAACTTTCCTTTCTTCCTCCATTTGTTCAATGCTGAATGGCAGCAAAAGGAAAGGAGGAAAGGAGTTTCAACTTCCCGGGGTCATCCCCCTCCTGATAAGAAAGTTCTTCTTCACAAAGTAGGAATGAAGAAAAGCATGTGTATTTATACAATTTCTAAGACATTTCAGGATTCCCTAAACAGAAAAGAGTATGTTCAGAATACCTAAAAACAAAACAAAACAACAACAAATAAAAGTTGAACTTAATTTAACTACAACATTGGCTGGTATTTCTAGAGGAATGGAGGGATGCTAAAATGAGAAAAAGAGATTAAATATTCAAGACCACAATAATAATCCATGAACTTACTTTACTGCTATTTCAGGATTTTTTTCCATCAAATTTTAAGTACATAAGAAAACCGTATGCATTAAGGAATCAGGGACTGAGATATTCTTGTTTTCTGTTTTCACTGTTTACAAAGCAACCTTGAGCAGCCCTAGTTTATCTTTGGCGCTGTGTTTGCTGACTTGTCGGTGTTTAGATCAAGTTTTGATACTTGTGTCTTTAGCTGACCATGAAAAGGCAGCTGGCCCAGAGAGGCCAGAATCAGGGAGAGAGAAGTTGCAAGGCTTTATCAAGTCATCCGAGAGGCCCTGTTGTGCTCATCCTTTGTAAACAATAAGACATGTCAGTGTCCCTGGTTGCTGTCATTGCTGACAGTTCTCTAAAGACCAGTAAGTGTTGAATTCTTTAAAGCTGGATTGTGCCCAGTGAGAGAAATGATAGTGTGAGATGAGGGGGCCTTCGTGGATATCTGAGTACCTTGGGAAAAGAGAGGAATTAAGGCTTTTCACTCAGCAACCTAATGAAAACTAGACAAATAGTCTTGCATTTAATATATAGTTTCCACCAATTCATGCTTCTTTTGTTAGGAACAATTCCAGCCTGTATAGGAAAAGAGACAGTTAGATATAAAGAAATAATTTCTCATTGACAAGGGAGCTTCAGGTAAAGCAATGCTTATGAAAGGACAAGAGACTGAGTTTATATTGGTAAATTTCCATTGCACAACCATTTCATTGCTTTAACTTCATAGACCCCAAAACTTTATGTCCTTGAACAAGTAATCAAATGCAAAAGGACAGAACTAAATAATCCATCTGGGATAGCCAAGACTGTATGCAAAACACAAAGAATAAAATACAAGGCTTTAAGGAGTATGAATGAGAAATTGTGGCAAAGAAGAAAAGGATCTGAAAATAAGTTACAAAAGCAGTATCTAGTGCTTAAAGAATAATGAACTTTACATGCTCTGCTGTAAAATCCATAAAGGTATCTTTTGAACAAGGACTTATTTGTGTAAGTTAATTAGATCACAAAAAAATCCCAATTCATACCATTATTCACCATTTCTAACCTCAGACTTTTAAAATGTATAAAATGAAGATCAAATTATTTTCATGGAAACTGGTAACGTGTTGAGGTAGAATAAACTCCACATTAGGTATCACAATCTCATTATAACAGCAATTGGTAATGTTATATTCAAGACTAATTTTGCCATGACATTTAACCTATAGATTTTGAGGTTAATCATGTTTCTGAGGAAAGGAAATTTCCAGTGTTTCTATTTTGTTCTTCCTAGGAAGATCTCCTGAAAACATCTGCCTCCATCAAATGACCTAAAATGTCTGAGAGGACAAAATGTCTTAGATCCACTTGTAAAATATTAGGCTCTAAAACTTTGAGAAGGATTATCCTTTCAATGTCAAATTCATCCCTGAAATAAAGATCATCTCCACAAACAAGTCCAGAACCTGACAGTATATTATTTAACTTGGATTTTTACTTGTTTCTATATAATAAACACTATTTGATTGTACAGAATTATAGATTATTCTTCCCAAGTTTGTTCTTTTTACCCCTTCAATTTTCTTGATTGAAACAGCCAAACCATATCTTATACAGCTACAGTCCAAGCACTGAGTCTGAGAGTCCATCTGATCCATAGAACGCAGAGAGCAACTTAAGAAAAAAGTTTATATATTTCTATTAACTAAATAAAAGTCAACCCATTTCCCTAATTTTCCTATAAGCAGAAAAATTAAAGACCTATTGTCATGGCCTAGACAGACACTGCTGAGCAGCTTTCCAAAGAGCAAATGGTAAAAATAAAATAAAATGAAAAAGATTTGCCTGTCATGGGAGTTGGTCAATAAAATGCAACAGTGTTTATTACAACATTTAAAGTCTGTGATTAAGAACACCAAAAGGCCTAAACTAGAAAGGCTTTCAGCCTGTAATTTCCCTGCAGTCCTGGCCTGTACTTCCTTATGAGTTAGCTCAGCAGGGCTTTTTTTCCATGTCCATCATCAGCTTGTAATTATTGCCATTCTCAAAGCTATGCCAGATGGGTCTTTAGAAGCAGGCATGCAGCTTGTTTATGAGAGAAAGAGCTGTAATATTACTCTACACAGAGACCTATCTGGTCCTACTCAAAGAGCCCCGCTCCTCCCTCCCCCCACAAGTCACCCCCAGCACGATTTTTTCTTCCTCCCCTAGACAACCCTCTCAGTTTCAGCTCCCTGTCCCAGCTGAATGGCCTGCTGAAGGGCTGGGACCATGGGAGCCAAGAGATATCTGTATCTTAAAGCATATGGCCTAATCGTCACCTTTCACCATTCACATATGGAAATGAGGCC
This sequence comes from Delphinapterus leucas, assembly GCF_059928025.1. Lineage (NCBI taxonomy): Eukaryota > Metazoa > Chordata > Mammalia > Artiodactyla > Monodontidae > Delphinapterus > Delphinapterus leucas. Next base: position 135,207,505 of record NC_143130.1, read on the forward strand.
AACACCTAAGGGAAAGGAAACTGTGGACTCTCTTTCCCCTACATGTCCTTGTGCAGAAGCTCTATTTAAAACAGCAGAACTGCAAGTCTACCTTTCAGAATACAGATCTGCAGAGATACCACAACTCTGCCTTCCATTTCTCTTTTCCAGCAAGTCCTCATTGGCTAGAAGTGACATTCCCAGCAAGATTCTCCCTTTACTCCCTTTGCCTGGTAGGAAGGATAAACATTTGCATGAAGGTTGAGGTCAAGGAGCTGTGCAAAGCAACGCAGGGAAAGGCAAAAGCGCCTAACTGGGGTTCATCTGGTGATAGGCCTGGGGTGTTAGGTATCCCAGAGGGCCAAGCAGAGCTTCAATCAGCAGTTAATGAGGCAAGACCTGCAACAGATAGCCACTTTTAACTTACAAAAGCTTTTAGATGTCTCTGTTTACTTTGATCCATTTCAGTTAATTTGAGCCTGGTTAAGGTGCATTTTCCTCTTTTTTTTTTTTTTTTTTTCTTTTTTGGCTAGATAAACCCTCTGTTCCCACCCCATCTCCACCCCCACCACCCAAACAATAGGATCATTTACCAACTTCATACTTAAACAAGTTTTGAGATCTTCTGTCAGGGTCAGCAACAGTTATACAAAATACAATGCGAGGAAGGCCGGTACCAGAGTCTGCCTATAGAATGGTAATTTCAAAATCCCACCAGTGAAAGATAAATGAAAAGAAAAGGGCGGGACAGGAAAGGCTTGATTTTCAAGGGAGATTTAGTTATTTGTTTCTGATTAGGTGAAGTACGCGTTCTTTTATCCCTTGTTATTTTACCCATGATGACCAGAGAGCTTTCTTTGTTACAGTGGTTCAGAGAGAATAAAACTAATTTACTGGAATGTGAAATAAGCCAGAAAGAAACTGTACCTGAGGGTCACAGACGAGGAGGTCACTTAACTGGCCATAGTTTCCAGGCCCCCGGGTTGGGGCTGGAATCCCGTCTGGGAAGCAGGAAAGGCCTCCTGCGCTGAGGGATTTGTATGTGGGTCTGCCTGTTAATGGGGATGTGCTGGTGTAACGAGCTTTTAATTAGGTCAGCTCGGTGCTTCACCCCACGGTCCTGTGGGCCCGCGTCTGAGGAACCTTCCCACCCACAGGTGCGGATAACAGGGCTGGAACCCTTCCCGTCATGCCCTGGGCGGCCTCGCTATCGCAGCATACCCTGGGCGGCCTCGCTACCCCAGAATGCCCTAGGGCTGCCCTCGCCTCCACCCTCGCCCCTTTCCTACTTGGTTTATATCTTTCCTACATCCTTCCCTTATTCTCTCTCTCCCTCCTGTACCACTTCCCAAAACACCTTGCCCTTGCTCAAAATATCATATTTGAGGCAGGTGTGTATTTAAAAAGAAAAAGAAACTTCTAGTCATCCAGCCAGCAAAATTAATTTAACAAACACAACACACATGCTCAGGTTTGATTTGAGAGAGATACATATATATATATGGCTCAAAAATATACTTTTCTCAACTGAACCATATTCCTGTTCTCCACTCCCCACCCCTGTCCTGACTTCTACTTTTCCAGGAAGTATTATGAAGACGTATAAGTTAATGGAAGGAACAGGATGAAATCTTTCTGCACTTTTGCCCTTAAAGAAATTGGAACTACTTTAAAGTGTTTTTTTTGAAATCCTGTCCACTGAAGACCCCGAGGAATCATCAGGAAAGTACAAGTTAGGAAACACAATTTCTATTTTGAGCCCTTCTTGTTGGGAAAGGGAACGACTAGGTACCCAGCTTTGAGCTAATGTTACCTGCCAGGAAGGGTGTTAGACACTGAAGTTTCTTTATCTGTAGCTCTCACATTAGAGCCTCAACAGTAATAGTTTTCATTTATTTTGCTCTTTACCAAGTCTTTAAAATGAAAGTAAGGCTAGTTTATCACTGAAGAACATTGAACTCTGGTTAAAAGGCATTAAGATCAGAAAAAAACAAGTCTGGAGATTTTAAACTATATTGATGAGAAAGGTAATAGTAACAGCTAATATTTACTTAGTGCTTATAACGGACAACTGTGCTAAATGCTTTAGGATTCTGCAAATTTGTAGTATGTTTCATGTATAAGCTCACTAAATTCTTTCAGTTAATGATGGTGGCAGTTGCTAAGCTATAGCAAGTTATTCCTTTCATTCACAGTCTAGGGAGAGATGACACGGGCATGTTGAGTCACTCAAAACAGGCTCAAACCACCCCAAGGAGTTTGCCTGATGAAAGGTTTTCCTTTCCTTCAAAGCCACTTCCTGTGTCACATGACCTGTATCACTCCAAAGATAATAACACTTCATGCTTCCAGAACACTTTTATCCAAAGATCTCGAAGCATTTTCAAATGTTAATTAAGCCTTCACCATCCTGGAAGATAGCAATGCCAATCTTGCTGTTTAAATAGTGTTCCAGAACACAGGTTGTTCTAATCACTGAGAGGGAAATGGAGGCCTCTCTGAGCAAATCCAGTGTATAAGCCACCACTCAAACACTGATGACACCCAGAATTGCCCTGTGTCTCCTGGGGAACCACCACAGCATCTCTATTCTAAATTGTCCCCTGCTCCCACTGGTTGTTTCCCTTGGAAGAACCACATGGAAGAAAAAAAGGGGTAAGCAGAAAAAAAGGCTTTCTAATAGTTCCACTTTGCCTAGGGGTAAAAATGTATTTTTTTTTTAATAGATAAGCGCTGTCAACAAACAGCTAGGTGCCTTTGTTATGTTTCTTCATTTATCATGATAACCAGAGGGGAAAAAATAACCAACTTTTCCCAAGGCTTAGATGTGACTATTAAGACTTCAGTTTACCTGTCCTCCTGTTTCACAGGCATCATGGACCTCTCCGATACAGCCAGAGAACAGTCAGATTTCAGGCAGTCTGTGTATCCTTTGGTCTGGATAAAAGAAGACCACGTGGCAACCAAGACCCTTCAGGATTTGCCTTTTTTTCCAGCTTCATCTCCCTTCACTCTGCCACGCCGGCTTTCCCTCCATCCTTCCAATAAGCCAAGCTTTTTTCCTACTGCAGGACCTTTGCACGGGATTTTCCTGCTTCCTGGGCTGCTTTATCGCCTATGCTTAATGAAACTCCTACTCTTAGTTCCCAGTTTAAAGATTACTTCTTCAGAGAAGACTTACCTTTCTATTACTAAATTAGCTTCTATTAATATTCTCTCTAATGACAGACTGTTTGGGTAATAATTCATGAGATTTTCTTTGTTTAATGTCTCCCTTCTAGATTATAAGCTCCACAAGAACGGGAACTGTGTCTGTTCTGTTCACCACTGCATAACCGCCTGGCATTTTAGATGACCTCGAGAAACAGCTGTTGAATCAATTAATGAGTGACTGAATCTTTTAACGTAGTTGGCAAATCACATTTTCCTTTTGAAGTGATATTACAGGGTAAAGAGGACAAGAGAGAAATAGATATCAGAAGTTTGGTTGCAACCGTTTAAGGTCTTAGTTTATTTCTATCAATACTGAGAATAGCAAGCAGTATTTGAACTATTTGAATAAATACAATTTTTACTATATATTAAGCCTCTGGAGTAGGTGTTTTACCTACATATTCTCACAATAACCTTGGGAGGTAAGATACTATTATCCCCATTTTGTGCTCATGAGGACTAAGTTATTCTCCCGTGTCTCAGAGACTCCTCCTTCCATTTATTTGTTTATTGAGCACTCACTATTTACCAGGCACTGCAGTGGCAGAGTGATGAATGAGACAGTCATGGCCTCCTTCTTGGAGCTTCTGTCTTTGATCCTCCATAGCAGTAGCAGAGTGCATTCTGACATGTAGTTGGTGCTCAATAAATACTTAAAAAGTGTGAATCAGGTTTACAAAAAAAACCCTCAAGAACTATAATTGAATCCCTTCAGAATTTTAAAAGTTCCACAATACTGCTACAATACTGGTGATCATTACATGACTTTGCTGGAGGACATATGGTTTACTATTTATTCTGTAAAGATGTAGAGTGCAGAAAGAGGTCACAAATCATTCCAATATTCAAATAAAAAACACAGTGATGTCAATAACGAGCTTTAATTAATGGTGCCATATTGCAGCCAAAATGATCTTTCTAAAATACAAATTAGAAAACCAGCTCATGTCTCACCCATGATTTATAACCTCCTAGGGCTTCCCATTGGCCTTGGGATAGAGTCCAGTCTTTCCATCTTCTTGACGTGGATGACAAGAGCTTGACTCCCTCTTGGAATCATGTCTCTTCTACTGACTACACTCACTACTTTGCAGACTTTATAAAAAACATTTAACTCCTCCAACACCTCTAGGCCTTAGATATAATGTTCCATCTTTTAGTAACACTCTCCCTGCACCCCCCACCATCACTCGCACTCTTTGCCTATGTTGAGAGGATGGCTTATTTGCGTGCAGGATTTTTACTGGGCAGTGCTCCTAGGAACAATACCCGTGAATGGGGAGGGAAGCAGGATTGGGCAGAAGGAAAAACTTATCTGCAGTGCAGGTGCAACTGAAGCCTCAGCTGATCTTCTGAGGAGCTCTGGAACTGCGATGGCCCTTCAGAGATGTCTGAATTAAGGTAAGAAGGTGGCCCTTTTACCTCATCTGCCCCTAAAGATGGAACCTTGAGCAAGGCAGCTTCCTTCAGCAAAGGGTGATTCCCGGGGAAAGACCTCAGCTGAGAATCATCAAAAGGCAACACTACCGCCAGCAGGGGAATGAGTGTTTCAGTCCTTAAGGAGGATCTGGGTGACACACCACAACATCCATGACAGTCTGGTTAACTCTAGTCATCTTTCCAGGCTTGACCTAAATATCTCTTCCTCCAGGAAGCCTCTCCTAACTCCCTAAACCTAGAAGATGCTGCTACAAAGCACCTGTTGCTTCCTCCTTGTGGCATGCTTCACATTATATTATAATCACCTGTTTATGGGTCTGTATTCCCCCAGGAAAGTATAAACCACATGAAAAAGGACCTGGTGTCTATCTTACTAGCCTTCTATCTATCAATATTCAAATAATCATGAACAAATTAAAGAATGAAGGGCAAATTAAAGACTCCATTTTTATTTCTTAAAAATTTTACACAAATACCAAAAAGTCAGAAAGACTACTCACCAAAACATTGTCAATTGTTATCCCTTGGTGGCAGTATTATGTGTGGTTTTCCTTTATTACACCTTTCCATATAGCTAAGTTTGTATAAGCACATGTGACTTTTAGAAACATTTTTTGAAGTGATAATCATTTTGAATAAAAAGACATGACTCTTACTATAATAATAACTAGTATCAACAGACTCATTCCTTGAAGTTATTTTTTACTGGAATTTATACTCCATAGAGCAGTTTTATGTAAATGATTTTGTTTAATCTTGACAAAAAGTCAACAGGAGAAGAAAGGCAAGTATGATATTCTGATTCCTACTGGACAATAGATAAAACCAACCCCTTCAATCAGGAATAAGTTAATGTACCCTCACAGCCTTGGAACCCAGCTGTCTAACATTTCTTCTTCTTTTTTTTTTTTTTGATAGATTTTATTCATTTTTTAAAATTTTATTTATTTTTATTTTTGGCTGCGTTGGGTCTTCATTGCTGCACACAGTCTTTCTCTAGTTGCGGCGAGCGGGGGCTACTCTTCATTGCGGTGGGCGGGCTTCTCATTGCGGTGGCTTCTCTTGTGAAACATGGGCTCTAGGCACACGGGTTCAGCAGTTGTGGCTTGCAGGCTCTAGAGCACAGGCTCAGTAGTTGTGGCACACAGGCTTAGTAGTTGCTCCGCGGCATGTGGGATCTTCCCAGACCAGGGCTCAAACCCGTGTCCCCTGCATTGGCAGGCAGATTCTTAACCACTGCACCACCAGGGAAGCCCTAACATTTCTTCTTCTTCAACATGTTCATATTTGATGCAGTCTTGCCAGGCCTTGGGGACAACAGTGATACATAAAAAATGAAGCCATACCACCGTATCATCCCTGAGTCTTTACTGGCTGCATTCCCTGTCCTCACTTTTCTCTCTCTCCCTACCCTTATTCATGAAAGAGAGTATAATGTCTTTCCTGTGGCCTTATTTTCATGATTTGTTTGCACAAGCCTAATCTGCAAGGCCAGCTAGAGTTGAAAGCCCTGTTTTCCCCTCACATCTCATGTCCCCCTTCTCTCCTAGAATGATAATACTTCACATATGGATAGCACTTTCCAGAAGGCTTCCCCATACATCACCTCACTGGATCCTCCCAATAAACCTTTGAGGTCTGCACATCAGATAGCATTACCCCACATTTTAAAGATAAGGAGACCAAAACACAGGTTGCGTGACTTGCCAAAAATCACAGTTAGTTACTGATAAACAAAGGACTAGAATCTGGGGCCTTACAGAAAAGCCCAGAACCCCCTGTGTTTTTGCTTTGATCTTGTAGTCTAGCATATGACCCGCTGATAGGGCCCTGCAGAATCTAAAACTGGTTACAAACTAAACTGATGAGAGCAAGATTGTATGTTCAACTTCCAAGTGGCCAGTTGTGATGCTTGCATTGGAATGTGTGAAGGCATGCAACAGACCGGCAAATAGGACCTAAGTTTCAAATGGGACTAGTTAAGGGTGTGTAGATGATTCAGTTCAATTCCATCACCATTGTGAGTTAAATACCTTAATTACCTGTTCTTTTAAGCCTACATAGATATATTCATACAAATATATAAAACAACCTTCCTTAGAAAGAGACTATACAAATCTATGTTTCTATAATTGACATTTTCTGTCATCATAGTTTTTTCTTGGGATAGTCCCAATTTATACCAATTGTCCTGGTGCGATTAATGGCTCTCCCTTTCCCACAAAAAGAAGTCCCAGTGTGGAGGATAATTTATGTGGCCATCCTATATACATCTCACAGAGAACAAATGTGCAATTTCAGTAGACACTGAGCGGTATTGATTTTCAACGTGGCAAGCTCCAAATGTTGTAAGAAGGACTGCTGTTATTGAAATACACTGCTGGAAAAATTCCCAGTGTTAAATGGCCTTCGCTAAAGACACAGTGAGACACACATCCCTTTGTGTTCTGCCGGGCTCAAGTTTTAAAATGTAGTGAAATTCTGGCTAGCTTCAATCCATTTGCGAAATCATTTTGGTTTTTCTGCACCTCATTCCCTCACCTGATATTATATCTTTGTCTCATTGCCTATCAGAAGTGTTCCTTTCCACATGCATTTTAAAAAATGAGAAGAAACAAATTAGAATTCACATTTTTTTGGCTTAAAATTATAATGCCTCCTACATTTCCCAAAGGAATCCTGCCAAAGAAATGGCCGAGAACAATAGCAATTTGCCAAAAGGTAAGAGGTAAGATTTTCATGGTAATTCCAACTCAAGCCTTTGAGCTTATGTACATCTTTTCCTCCGTCTATAATATGGGGAGAATACCTGCTCTTGAGTTGCTGAAAAAGAGAAGATGCGACTCACACAAATGATGAACAATTGTATTTTGCTCCCCTTAGAAGTCCCAGTACTGCCTCAACAAAGACCTGGTCCTTGTTCTCAGAAAACTTAAAATCTTGTTCCAAAGGACACACTCAAGATAGCACATAACTAAACACTAGAAGTATGGGTTCAAAAAGCAGCGTGTGTTAGCCTTAGGAGAAGGTGCTGTGGTTGGAGCAGTAAGCAAGCAAGTCAGTTGTAATACTTTTTCCCAAAGGGCACCCCAAACAGCTCAAGAAAATTATCTGAAGGGTATACAGCCACTTCTCCAAGGTCTCCATGGATTTATGTTCAACAGAACTTTTTCAGATTTTAGACGCAGGCCCTAAGTGACTCAGGCACTTCATGAAAGACCTCATTTTTTTTTTTTTTTTTTTTAGATTAACCCAGTTCAATCACCTGAGCAAGCAAAGACGGAAAAATCTACATTCTGTTGAGATTCTTTGATCCTTTTTTTACAAAGCGCTGTCTTCCACTCTCATTGTAACAAGCACGGACTGCAGTTCTTTCTGAGGTATATGTATGTAAAGATGGTGTCTAAAAGACATGCGTAAACACATCCCAGCCCATGTCCCAGTAGAAAACAGACAGGAAGAGACAGAGCAACCTCAGGTTCTTTGAAGCAAGAATTTAGCTATTCTGTGATAATACATCTCCCTTACAGTCATTAATCTTCCCGCATTACTGAGCACCTACTAGGTTCCCTGACCAGGCGCCACGGTGAAGATCTTTGCCCTGCAGGAATACCTGAATTGGGAGAGTGACTGCAATAGGGCCCCTAGCCAGACACTAAATGAGGCTCTTTATACAGGATAAGCCTTAAATTAGCTTCCCATTTAGCCCCATTTTACAGATGAGGAAACAAATGCTCTGAGAAAGTATTCTGCCCGAGGTTGCAAAGTGGTAAACTAGAATTAAACCAGGGTTTTCAGGGTTTCAAAGCCTCTGCTCCTTTTAACCATCCCAGGTTTGCCTTGTTCTCATTTTAATTGCGATCCCTGTTAGTTGGCACTGCTGAAGAGAAGGATTTGATATCTGTATGTTTTTCCCACCAGGATCCTCCCAGAAGAAGATGTCCTAACTGCAGTGCAACAAAAACCTGAGCGATAACATCAGATTTTGCCAGAATGGAGTTACATCCTGGCTGTCATACAGAAACCCAGGCCTCCAACAGTGAGCGCACTATCATGTCACATTCTTTCAACAGCTCCAGGAGAATAGAGGAAAGCAATGACATGGGTAATTTAAAATAATAGAGGATTTTTTAAAACAATCCTTGGTGTCTGAGCTTCGACTTAATTATATGATTATTATTTATTTGAGTTCCTAACCACATTTTTCAAATGTTAAATTACAATTATTCCACAGTTTCTGGAACAATGTTAGCTGAGTACCAGAGCAAGTCAGCCAAGAAAACACTGGACAGCAGAGAAACTTAATTCAGGGCCCAGCTTCTATGATGCCAAAGTGCTGGTGGCATCGGACACATCACTAACTTGTCTGGCCCCCCGGTTTCCTCAAGAAGAAAATGAAGGGATTGATCTAGAATATTTATTTATTTATTCAGTAAATATTTAGTGTCAGTTATCAATATGTCTTAGCCCTCATGATGTTTACAGTCTAGTGAAGAGACAAACAAGATGACCGACAATGTCAATAGTGTGATAATTGTTATAAAAAGCTAAATAGGGCTTCCCTGATGGCGCAGTGGTTAAGAATCTGCCTGCCAATGCAGGGGACATGGGTTCAGGTCCTGGTCCGGGAAGATTCCACATGCTGCGGAGCAACTAAGCCCATGTGCTACAACTACTGAGCCCACGCTCTAGAGCCCGAGAACCACATCTACTGAAGCCTGCGACCTAGAACCCGTGCTCCGCAACAAGAGAAGCCACCGCAATGAGAAGCCCACACAGCGCAACGAAGAGTAGCACCCCCCGCTCGCCGCAACTAGAGAAAGCCCATGCGCAGCAACAAAGACCCAACTCAACCAAAAAATGAATAAATAAATAATAAATAATTTTTTAAAAAAAGCTAAATAGAGGATGTTATGGGAGCACATGGAGGGGCTTCCCATTCATTTTGGGGGGTACAGGAAGGGGTGCACAGTAGAGGGAGTGACCTCTAAGGCAGAGGCGTAAAGGATCAATAGGAGTTAGCAAGCAAAGCAGGCACATGCAGAGGGTGGAAGTGCATCCCAGGCAGATAGGACTGCGAGGGGAAAGCCTGAGGGGCACTGCCTTGTGAAAGCACAACTAGCTTAGCATGGCTGGTTTGTGAAAAGGCAGCTGGAGAGTTAGCAGAGAGGAGGAAAAGGAGGCAGTGGCCGGACCCATCATCAGGTATCTTGCATATCACCAAAAGGAGTCTGGACTTGATTCATTCCTTCGGAAACTATTAATTGACCTTAGTAAGGACCAGACATCCTTCTAGGTTCTGGGGTTACCAGAATAGCAAACAAGAGAGATAGGTTCCTGTTTTTACAGAGCGAAATACGAATCCATTCAAGGGTTAAAGCAGGGAAATGACATAATCAGAGTTTTAGAAAGACCACACTGACTGCAGAGTAGACATGGCTTGGACAAGGATAAGGCTCTTTCAGCTATAAAATTATAACTCCATGATTTAAAACTCAGGATATAATAAATTATAAAAACTCCATGTTAACATTTACATTATATGTGAATATATAATTGTATCCTTTTTCATATATATGATATCTTTGGTTTGCAGATTCTTTTGCAAGTGTTCAGTAGATTGAGTGGGTTCTTTCCCTTGTTGTATGTTCAGACACAGAAACATTTGGTGGGGAAGGAAAGAGAGCCAACATGTATTAAGCATACTGAAGGCAAAGGGGGCGGGATACATATTAATAATGCTCACTTCACAGAAGATGAATCCTAAGTCCCAAATTCAGTTAATTCTAAATGTCACTCAGTGAGAACATAGCCAAGATCCACATGTGATTTTTTGTTTGTTGTACATCAAAACCTATACTGTTTTATGTCTCAAAGCATATTTATAATATAGTGACCACTGACCTTGAGCTCTCAGAAGACTAATAAAAAACTGACTCACGGGTATCAGCTGGTTGACTCAACATACTTATTGATCGTGTAAGCATGTCCTATTTTTGATAAATTGCAAAACTCCTATGTTCAGAGACCATGGACATCTCAAAATTCTGCTGTGATTTCTTTTAGAAAATAGAACTCAAGTCCAGTCAAATACTGAAAGCGAGAGTTTCAGGTAATGAGAAGGTAGTATTTTTCTTGGAATAGAAATGCACCGGCGGTGAGAAGAGGGTCAAAACTTGAAGAATATTTAGCACTTCCTAGAAAGTTGTTTTCCAGTACAAGAAATGCTGCTTTCAAGTATAAGAATTCCCTGAGCTTCCTGAAAATAAACCAAAAATAAATAATTAAAACCACCTCAGGCCTCAGAGCCCATTCCTGCTCTGTTCACTTAGCACTTCCTCTCCTCCTGGCACATTGGCTTCTGTCTCCTCCCCAGGAATCCCAGCCCTCACTCAGCAAGCCTGGGGGTTTACAAGGCCTAAAGGAGCCTGGCAGCCTCCCTGTACTTCCTGGTCCCCAGCCACCACCCCCAGAACTTCCAGAGTTCCCTGCTTCCTGTCCTGGAGCTCAGCCCCTTACGGGACTCACAGGAGGTGGGGCACTTTCTTTTCAAGCCCCTGAAGATCTACTTCTTCTAAAATAAGACACCCGCTGTACTCTATAAGTTAGCTACAGCCACTGAGTCCAGGAAAGACTGAGCATCTTTTTTGTTCTTTTGGTTTGCTTTTGTTTGAAGCATAGTATTCAGTCATATCTGCTCACACCCAAGTTTAGCAGACTGCTGGCTACTTACTCAAAATTTCTAACCTCAGATTTTCTTTGGGCCCACATACTACACACATCTTGTGCTTTATTAAACTAGCTGTGCTAATCCCATTCCCATTGCTGGAAACTGACCTTTGCGGCGAGCGTTTGCTGTAATTCTGGCTAATGAGATGAGAGACATCTGCTGGTGGGGAAGGGGGAAGTCTGAGAAAGGTTTCCTTGCTCAAAAAAAAAAAAAGAAAAAAAAGAGGCACCTCACCTAGGAAGAAGCAGCCTCTTCTTTCTCTAGGTTTGGTAACTAAAAGCATCCTCACCATCTTGCAGTGATGAAGGGAATCGTGAGATTCTGAGAACAGAATCTGACTGCTCAAGGTAGTGGAGCAAGAAGACGGAAAGAACCTGGGTCTTTGACTTTACTAACCCTGGAGATGCCTGACTACAGGGCTTCTTCTTATGTGAAGTAAGAAGTTTTCCTCATCATTTAAGTCATTTTGAGTCAGCCTTCCGTGTACTTGAAAATGACGTGGCCTGCTTCAGAACTGATGAGTGAGACAATAAACTTACTAGTATGCGATACCAAGAAGCCAGTCATGGGGGCTTCCCTGGTGGTGCGGTGGTTAAGGATCCTCCTGCCAATGCAGGGGACACGGGTTCCAGCCCTGGTCCGGGAAGATCCCACGTGCCGTGGAGCAACTAAGCCCCTGCGCCACAACTACTGAGCCCGCAAGCCACGACTACTGAGCCCACATGCCACAACTACTGAAGCCCGAGCGCCTAGAGCCCGTGCTCCACAACAAGAGAAGCCACCACAATGAGAAGCCTGCGCACTGTAACGAGAGTAGCCCCCGCTCACCGCAACTAGAGAAAGCCCGCTCGCAACAACGAAAACCCAACACAGCCAAAAATAAATTAATTAACTAATTAATTTTTTAAAAAAGAAGCCAGGCATGGAAAGATTTCTTTGTCAAGGAAGGAGCAATTCTGGATGCAGTATAATGCCTGCCATTTGATTTTGCCTTCTGGTCCAGCCACACATTGGATTTGGGGATCACGAATAAATATTGAAAGAACTATTTACTTTTTAAAATTCCATAAGCAGCATCCTCGATCCGCCCTCAGGACCCATTTTGACGGAGTATGTCATAGAGGAAGATGTTTCCCTAGTTTAAAACTAAACACCTCACAGCTTGGGAAGCTCTAGGGCTTCACTGCCTCACTGCAGTGAGAGAAATTGGTACTCAGCAAATATCCACCAGAAACAGCATTCAGGGTGAAAGTGGTGTCCATGGAGCCTGCAGGGTCTGGGGAGGTGGTAGAAGTCCCCCAGCACTCCCCGTGCCAGATGTGGTGTCCCGAAGCGCAGCACAGGAACCTGTCAGGAGCCCTCAGAGCCCAGCGGCTCACAGCACTGGCAGGATGGATGGGGTTTGATTGTGAGCACAGGTGAGACTGTCTCCGGGGACTCCCAGAGATACTTAGGAGAATATTGCTGGAAACTGGGAACCAAGGACCCTGTGCCGACAGGTGGGAGCAAAGGCAAAAGAAATTTGAGTGATTGCTGTTTCTGTCACTTCATCCATACCCACAGGTGGCTAAGACGAAAGCGACTGAGAAAAAAGAAAGCTTTCGTGCCCCATTAGGAAAGGAGCTAACATAATATTTTGATGGAAATTCCAGCAAAGTAATAGATCAGAAGTTTAGATAGAACATGAAACTGCCCTTTTTGAGAAATTTTGCTTTGAGTCTATCCAAGCAGGATCATAGCCGAGGAGAGAGATAAGGGTAACATATTGAGAGGACAAGAGTCCACTAACCAGATCAGGCTTCAGATAATTCTGGTAACAGGAATCACTGCCTGAAACTTTAACGTTTTTAGTCAGATAAAATTAAAAGGGAAGCATTACTGAGATTCAATCATAGAGGATTTTAAATTGTAGAACTTCAGGACAATCGAGCAGTGACTATAAAACTAGAAGAATTAGCCTCCCAAGATTCACTTAGAATCTGTGCTGAAACTATATCCCGAGTAGTTGTGTTCCCAAATCTGCTTTCGTTGTTGATTCTAACCCCAGGGCATAGTGTGTGTGTATATGTGTGTGTGTGTGTGTGTGTGTGTGTGTGTGTGTGTGTGTGTGTGTGTGTGTATGGCTTCAGAGACCCAAAGTCGGCCTTACCAAAAGAAAAACTGGAAGGTCAAAACCCATATTTGCCTAAACCTGGAACAGAATTCAGTGGATTCTTGTTTCCAACAATCAAGAATCCACTGAACAGAGCAAGGAGGAAGCAACATGAAGTCATCAAGATGAGATTTCAAAGCAGTCTGATAGGACACAAAATTAGTGACAAAATTGGCAAAGCCCTCTAACTTAATCTTTTCACCTTCCTAAATCTCATAAAATAAAATCACACTTCAGGGCCACCCAGTGAAAGGCTGAGGGAAATGGGAAATGGTTACTACTGTCATTTTGAAAATGTGCATTCCGAAAAATGGAGCAGGGAGGCAGGCACTAACTATGGCATGGTCTAGAGCAAGGTTCTCTAATATTTGTAAATTAACTTTACAAAGGGGGGAATTCCTTTAAGTACCTACAGTTATCCCCAAAGGAATGTTCTGGTTCCTGGGATTGGCTTGGGAGTGAGGCTTGTACCACAGTTAGGTTCCAGAGTCTTAATCAGGATCAGGCAGGAACATCAGAGTCCAGGGGAGCAGGAGGGAGAGTCTGAGTGAAAACACAAAACCATATTCAAGAGATGATATGGAGATCAGACCAGAAAAGTTGAGTACAACATAAGATCAAGGGGCTGGCTGCAGGCCAGGAACAGGAAAAGAAGCCAGGAGAATGAAGGAAGGAGAGTGGGGAAGGTACGACCCAGGGTAGTAGAGTTCAGAAAGTTTATTGTGTGTAAGATCAGCTGCCCAAAAGGTTCTCCTACTGGGTCTGGCCACATGGGCTGGAATGGTCACCCTGGCTTAAAGGAACAGATAAGAGTAAAATAGAATGACTCAAGGGAAAATAAATGTCCGGAAAATTCCGGCCTTTCTATCTCCACCCTCAACTATCTCAACTATTGATCTCACTTCTCATCCACAAAATGTATAGGGGGCAAATGATTGCCAAATGTAGACAGGCATCTTCTTTATACGCAAATAACTTTAAAAACATAATCTCAAACAGTTTCAAATAAGTTGCAGGGGAGGTTCCAAAGAAGAAAAATCACTTCCAGTTAGAAGGAGAAAAGAAGAAAATCTACTACTATTTTTGAGCACCTGATATGTACAAGGCATGGCTTCTCACCACAATCCTGAAATATTATTAGCCCCAATCTTTATATGAGGAAATTTAAGACTGAAGAGGTCCATCCCCAGATAATCCAGGAGAGACAGATGCAAGGCCAGATATGATTCCAAAGCTTCCTCTTGAGAGAACCAGGGAAGGTTCATGTCAGGAAATTGGCATGCGGTCTGAAGCTTGTAAGCTGGCTAAGAGAAGCTAAAAGGGAGTTGCCAGAAGAGAGCATTCCAGAAGAAGAAACAAAGTCAGCAAATGCAGACAGATAGGAAATGCAGATATTATCAGAAAAATGCAGAGGACTGAGTTAGTTGGAAACGAGGGAGCAACAGGAAGAGCCACGGAGAAAAGAAGTGTAAGGATAAGTCATGATCAGAGCCTGAAAATGCTTCCACACAAATCCATGTGTCATCTTTGTGCTACCTATGTGTTCTACAGCCACTCTGAAGAGTCCCCTCAAGTAAATCATTGCAGGACAAATTAAAGCTCGTACCTAATTTTCAGGACAGGAATCAAGGCTCCTTAACTTGCCCTAAATTATACACAGGACTCTCTTGGAGTCACTGGAAACAAAGGCTCAACCTGGCAAACGTCCAGGGGAGACCTCATTCTTGGCCTTTTATGGCGTGTTTCGTTTTCAAAGAATATTTCAGCTTCTGGAATATCACACGTATTTAAAATTCTATGATCTATAGTGATGAAACTCCTCAGTTCACCCCTGGGGCTCCCAGGCTGTCACATAAACTGGTGTTTTACTTCTAGCTTATACCTTAGAGAGTCTGGAGACTACTGGAGCTTTTACATATGTCCCTGAGAGGGTCACAGTGTTGCAGTCCCTCCACAGGCTTCCTCTGCAGTCTGTGCCTCTGACCTCTGTGCTCATCTGTTTCCCATGATTCCTACTGGGCCCCAGGGCGGAGCGGTATAACATAGTGCAGCATAATTCACTTTTATAGAGCATCCTTCATGTGAGCTATCACAGGGAGCTAATCAAACGCTGACGAGAAAGGGTCTGCTGCAGGATAAGATTTAAAGGGAGGAACTGATTTAGTGGCTCAGGGGGCAGAAAAGAAATTTCAGATAGATGGGTTAGGAGAAGCGAAAGAACAACCCCCGCTGTGGTAAACCGTGGGTGGAGAGAAGTGGCTAAGTCTGGGGGGAAAGAACATGTAAGGGTAGGAAAGCAGCTGGCATTCTGAGAAACCACCGATACTTTCACAACCAAAGGTGATGGGGAAAAGAACATGTAAGGGTAGGAAAGCAGCTGGCATTCTGAGAAACCACCGATACTTTCACAACCAAAGGTGATTTGGATTTCATTCAGGAAAGTAAGTGAATCGTTGGAAAGCCTTTGAGACCAAAGAACAGAACACCCAACCCCAAATGACTTGAACAACAAGGAAATGTTATTATCTCACATGACAAGATGTCCTAAGAGGGCCTGGTTAACTCAGTGGCCCAACAATGTCATCCAAGTCCCAGACTCTCACCCTCTTTCTACTCTGAAGCCCTCCGTGTGTCAGATTTGTTCTCAGAACTGCAATTTCCCAGGTCACAGGATGGCTAATGCAGTTCCAAGCATCACACCTAGATGCAGCAACATCTAAACACAACAATAGGAAGCAACAGAAGAAAGAGAGGCTGTTTGCCCAGCAAGTCCCCTTTGCAGAGTGAGGAAATCCTTCCCAGAACACCCTAGCAGACTTAGCCCTTGCGTCTCTTTGGCCAGGAGTGGAGTCTAGTCCCTTTCTAAACCAAAGACGGATCAGCATGATTGGTTCAGACCAATCAAGATGCACTTTTAAGTCACATAAGAGAAAGGTAGGCACCCAAATCAAAGCTTTGCCCACAACGAAAAGGAAACAGTGGTTACTGATGTCAACCCACATGTCCATTGCATAAGTAATACAAAATGGACACTGCAGCTGTTGACGCCTGGAGGAATAGAATACATCCAATACATAGTTACCTGTACAATTAAGATTAATTGTTTAGAATTTAGGAAGACCATAATGGAAGAAAATCTCCTATACTGAGAAAGAAAATAAGAATTTCTAAGTATAAGGGCTTGTTAGGAAGAGGTGGTCAGGGGAGCTGAATTTGGGCCTCATTTTAGAGTGAAATTAAACATTTAAAAATGGGAGGAAAGTATGTTTGGGATCAAGGATTTTGGCTCTTGGCAGATGAAGCCTGGAAAGGGAAATTTCAAATTCTGAATTAAAGAATGCAATGGTAGAGTCAGAGCCTTTGAGAGCAAGAATCTCCTGTTTCTGGAGGGTGTACAGCAGCTGAAGAGGGAGATATGTAAGCATGCATAGCCAAATATCAATCCAGGGACCTGTGTATGAGAACTTCTGCAAAGTCCAAAGCAAAGGGTTGCTTTGGAAGAGGAGGAAGACACATTTTTGGTAAGTGTGGAACCAACCTGAACTTTACAGATTCTGAGCTTCTTGATGATCCTGAAGCTTTTGGGGTTTGCATTCATTTAGTTTGGGCAGAATTCACCTTCCAAGTACCAAGGGGAAAAATTGGCCCCAAAGATTGCTGAACACCAACTTGCTCTTAAGAAACCACGCAGGGATGAGTTAAGTGTAACTGAATCACAAACATGCAGATTAAATTTCTCCTAAACTGCACCAGAGTTTAAAGGCCAAGAGAAAAAAAGCACTTGAGGCAAAAGACATTTTGGCATTGCAGAAGCTAAAACATTTTTAATGAGTTTGAATTCATTCAATTAAGATTCAGCTGAGTTCTTTCTTCCAAACTCAATGTTCTGCCTAGTGATATATATACAGCTGCCAGTCTAGAACAGCTTCACCTTAGACAGAAAATTGCTTTTGTTTTTTTAAATATTAAATTCTTGATCCAATGTGATCAAAGATAGCTGAGACCAATATCACAATGACAAAATTATAATTCTAATGGCCTCTAGTATAAATGGTAGAATTCAAAGTTCTACACTCAATGCTAGGCACAAGATTAACAAACCTAAAAGATAAGACAGATAAAAATAAAGCAGTCTCTTCTCAAAACCTTACCTTTTAAAAGCTAGTGATTCTATAGCAGGAATTCTCGTGTCATACAACCACTTGTGGAAAGCTATTATTAAGTGTGCACTAGATATCGGGTACCATGGGACGCAAATGGTAAGGATGTAAAATCATCTATTTATTTATCAGTTTACTTCTTGTTCTGGATGAACACCACTTGCTAAGTGGCTCAGTGTATTATACCACTAAGGTCTCTTTCATACCCTCTCTTTCCTCCTTTTCGGAATAGCTGACTGTCCCCTATAAGTCTGTTTTCTTCTGTCTTCTACCTCTTACCTCTCAGTCCCTCCCATATCAGACTCTCTCAGATAAACACACATCCTTCCTCATAATAGATACTCAAACACTGAGAAGTTGAAATATCATTAATCCCCTTGTTTCTCTACTAGACTCCTCTACCTTCTGCCTGCCTACCTCAGACAAAGCTCCTTCTGTTCTCTTTTTGATCTGCTCAAAATAGTATATAACTACCCCAATGTTCACAGCAGAATTATTCACAATAGCCAAGTAATGAAAGTAACCTAAGTGTCTATCAATGGATGAATGAATAAAGAAGATGTGATATGTGATATATATACATATATGTGTGTATATATGTGTATATATATATATATTCACACACAAACACAAAATGGAATATTACTTAAGCCATAAAAAGAATGAAATGTTGCCAATTATGACAACATGGATGGACCTGGAGGGTATTACACTTAGTGCAAATAAGTCAGACAGAGAAAGACAAATACTGTATGTTTTCACTTTTATGTGGAATCTAAAAAAAAATTTTTTAATGAACAAATATAACAAAAAAGAAACAGACTCACAGATGCAGAAAATAAAGTAGTGGTTACCAGAGGGGAAGGGGTAGGAGAGACGTAACATAAGTGAAAAAGATTAACAGGTATAAACTATTAGGTATAAAGTAAATCAGTTACAAGGATGTAATGTGCAACATGGGGAATATAGTCAATATTTTACAATAACTTTGTACAGAGTATAAGCAATAAAAATATCGAATTCCTATGTTGTACACCTGAAACTAATATAATGTTGTAAGTCAACTATACTTCAATTAAAAATACAAATAAAACGGGCTTCCCTGGTGGCGCAGTGTGTTGGGAGTCCGCCTGCCGATGCAGGGGACGCGGGTTCGTGCCCCGGTCCGGGAAGATCCCACATGCCGCGGAGCGGCTGGGCCCGTGAGCCATGGCCGCTGAGCCTGCGCGTCCGGAGCCTGTGCTCCGCAACGGGAGAGGCCACAACAGTGAGAGGCCCGCGTACCGCCAAAAAAAATATATATATATATATATATACAAATAAAAATTTAAAAGTACATAACTAACTTTGGTTAAGTACTCCTCAATGGTCTAGCTTGATCTAGCTGTAGAATCTAGAATACTTGAATGAAAGTAGAGATTCCACATCTTTCAGACAGCTGTCCATGAGTATGATTTCTTGAACTGAAATTGAGGCAAGCTTTGCCGTGAAAGTTCTACTGCCTTGGGACATAGCGTACAGCCAGTCTGTGGTAGCCCTCCTAATGAAACGCAAACAATAGTGAGAACATAGAGGTGCCTGTATATATCTTACTTTGGTCAAACACATTCTAGGTTATAGACACTGTGTGCTTGCATCTCAGAAGGACCCAGGGAGGTGGGTATTAGTACTACCTCCAAAGGAGGAGTCTGAATTTCAGATAAATTACACTGGTAGGAAGTGGCAAGGGGAGAATTTGAAGAGGTCCATAGGAGCCTGTCAACTCACACTTCTCACTGGGTTCCGTAAAGCAGAGAGGGAGTGCTGGAGTTCTGTGGCTGGCGTAACAAAGCGAGAGCTAGAATTTTGTTTTGTTAACCTTAATTCAGTTAAGGGGAAGGAATGACACTTCAGGGGAAAGAACCCAAGTCGGTTTTTTTTTTTTTTTTCCAATTAAATTATATTTTATAAGAATCCCTGATGAAACTAGAGGGAAACAAATCTTGCTTCTCCTCTCTCCTTCAAATAAGTACCTAAAATATCCCTCCTAATTGCTGACTTGGGGAGATGGCTTATGTAATTATTATTACAGTGGCCTCTCCTGTTAAAGAAAAACCCAATAACAGGCGCATTGGGCTCTCCCTGCCTCGGAACAGAAGACTTCCTTATGGCAGGAGAGACTCACCACATCCAGTGAAAAAAGATCACAGATCTTGTATTTTCATTTGGATGTGTGTTTGGAGAAAGAAACAGGAAAAGCGTGTATGACTGACAAAGGAGACACAATTAGTGAACCTATCTTCATTGCACAAGTCCTGGGAAATTTTCTCTGGGAGCCAAGATAAAGCATTCATCTGCTCCATCCCTTTTGTAGAAGACTCAAAATAGTCGGATTTCCACTCCTTTCCTTAAAGCCACTTCCTTTCCCCTCCCTCTACCCACCTCTCACCCCAAAATAAAACTTTTTTCTCTCAGCCAACAAATTTTCTGGTCACCACCACAACAAGCAGATTCACAAAGCAAATGAGTAATTTGGAATGTGACAAGTCTCTCATCTGACTCACAGAAAGAAAAAAGAAAAGGTGGCTGCTGCCAAAATGGAAACGCTTTCTGGAAAATTCTTGAAAATATTCCTAAAATCTCAAATCAGGCAAGTGACTATACCCTGAGGAAAAACTTGGAATTTCTCAAAATATAAACGAGGTAAAAGAATTTTTAAGTGTTAAAATCATGGAAATGAATATGTTGATACATATGTAAATGAACCTTTTTTCCTTTTTCTAACATTGTTTGCCTTTAACACTTGAGCTGCTGCTTAAGAAGTCCCCTGACAGGAAGGCAGTGGTGATGGTCGCAGAATTTCTATACAGAAGGGGCTTATAGGAGACTATGTGGATTAAGGGGAGGCTGGGAACTTGAAGGCCATCTAGCAGCGCATGGATTTTACTTAGATACTATAATTATTGGCAGGGGTTACTTGGAGAGGGAGCTAATGAAGATTATGGTGAAACTAATAACCCCCATACACGCTCCAAGCCACAGTAGTAAACACTGTTGGTTGTCTACCCAGCAACCGTTCCTCCTTTCTTTCTCCCAGACAGAACCCTAATTGTGACCAGCCACTAATGCTCTATACAGCCATGGTCCTTAGGGGAACACGGTTCAGGACCAAAGCCAACTGGTCTAAGATAATCCCAAGAGCGTTTTCAGGAATGTTTTAAGAATAAGCATACACCCTAACTCTGACCAATAAGAGGTGAGGAAAAGTCTGCTGGAGGATTGTGGCAACAATTTTCTCATTCCTAAGCAAGGTGGTTTCCTCTACTATGAACACTGACACGAGTGGATGTGACTCCTGGCACTGCCACAGTCATCCTCCCACCGGCCTAAGGATGCAGTCAACCCTGCATCCTGGCTGAGGATGGAGATGCAAAGAACCTGGGTTATTGACAACATCACTGAGCCTCTGAAGCAACACACCCAAGAGACCATCCTATCTCTGGACTTCTTATAATGCGAAGAAATAAATCTCCATATTGTTGAAGCCAACTGACACAGGGTTTTCTGATGCTTGTGGCTAAAAGCAACCCTAGAGATATATAGCCACACTCCGCCTCCCTCCCCTGCCACCATCCCATGACAC
This sequence comes from Delphinapterus leucas, assembly GCF_059928025.1. Classification (NCBI taxonomy): domain Eukaryota; kingdom Metazoa; phylum Chordata; class Mammalia; order Artiodactyla; family Monodontidae; genus Delphinapterus; species Delphinapterus leucas. Next base: position 135,228,801 of record NC_143130.1, read on the forward strand.
AGACACTGGCTTCGAGGCTACAGGGGTTTCAAGAGGTCCACCCAGAATTTAGAGACAGGAGCCATAGCCTCCTATCTTATGTAAGACCCAAGACCTGCTTATTCAGAAGAGACTAATTGTGGAATGTTACACTGCATTTTCACAGAGCACTCATTTTGGCTTAATTTACCAGATTCGCTCTCTTGCTGACACTGTACCAAAACTTCAAGAATAAAAAATACAGTCTTATTGTTATAGAAATGGTGACTTACTTCCTGCATCAGTTCCAAGCTGAAATGTTTCTTTATCTTTTTGAGATGTTTGCTATTCATACGCCTACTTAGAGTAAGAAAAGTACGAAAGGCAACGGAGAGAATCAAAGTCAATCAGTGAGAGCAGCTGGCTCCTGCATTAAAAGAAAACTGATGTAATAGGAGTAACTGGGGTAATATTTTGAAAAATACCAAGTGCTTATTTTATTTTGTATTTCCATGTATTTGACTTCTCCTTAGTAAGTCCCAAACATCCACCTGCTCTTGTGGTAAAGTAGGATTGTTCTGGCAGGAAAGTAAAGAGAAATAAAGAGTTACTCCCCAACTTCTAACTCTCATAATAGGACAAAATAAGGCAATAGGTTTGTAAGTCAAGCTTCATTAAGAGGGGATTTGTTTAATGAATGTTTTATTGTAAAATATTTTAAACGTAGAGACAAGATAATAACATTATGAACACCTTTATATCCATATCCAAAATAAAATGTATTAACATTTTTCCATATTTGCTTTGGATCTTTTTTTTAACAAAACATAATAGTTACCTCCCCAAGCCCATTTCTCTCTGCTCTCACCAGTGGATCTTTCCCCTGAATGTTTGTATTCTTTGTATATTCCCACACCAATATATGTTATTACTCTGTGTGCCTTTAAGCATTATATAGATTATATCACCATGTACAATTTCAACTGAAGGCTGTCAGTTTCTTTAATTCACTAATCATTACCCCTCTGCAATTAATGATAGATTAATTGATAGATGTAGCTATTTTCATTCAACTTTTCAGCTTTATAACGTATTCTAATTTACTCATTCCCCTACTGATGGACAGTTAGGTTGTTTACAGTTTCTCATTATTCAAACAATGCTGCAATAAACATTTTTGCCTCCTTTAAATGTGTGTGAAAGTTTCCCTTCGATGTTTAGATTGAATCATTTGAAATTGTCAATATTCAACCATTTTGACTTACAAAATGGCAAATTCATATTGCTCACCTTATTATACACCTAGAGGTTAAAGTGTCAGTTGATAGGGTATAAACATCTTCGACTCAACCTGCTATAGCCAAATTTTGAGAGATGGTTTTCTAAAATCCTTTTGTAACCAACACCCAAGTCTTGAATACTCAGTTCATACAGTTTATTCCATAGAGAAAATAGGTTTTCTACCCACAAGAGAGAAGGGTTGGACAAAGAGGAAGAACCTGGAAGTTTCCATGTAGCTCTGTCATCTACCAAACCTGGGAGATAATGCTTTGCTTCATTTCAACCCCCCAATTTTCACTATTCCCCAAGGTTAAAACATCACGGATGACTGAAAAAACTTGGTACACTATTCTAGGAGATCGGTTCAATGAAGTTTGAGCTTGTCTTTAAGAAGCAGCCCAAGGGGATATTTGGAACCGCAAGTTATCCACAGTTATCCTCTTTTCTTAACCAGAACGAGAAAAGATACACAGGGGTGGGAGAGGAGCAAAGGAAAATGTAGAGATTCTTGTATCATTTCAATTTCTGAACCCAAGGACTAAAAGTTTGTGTCTTAACACAGGATCAGATGGGCTGACATTTGCTTGCTCAAGTGTACATGTTATTCCTATAGGTGACTTGGTATTTACACTCTGGAGGGCCGCACTAGAAATTACGATGTAACTTGTGCTCCTGTAATAAATACACACCACCTGCCTTGTAAACACTATTGACAGTGCTTGCAGCTTACTGTATCATTAAAATGCCAATACCCAGTTATCAAATATGACATCTGGATGCTTGAAGTTCATTTTTAATGATTGGAAATGACCTGACCACCCTCCACCAACAAATATTGCCCCAATAAACACAATGCACAAACTTGGATCCTTGCAGAGTTCTTTAAACATTTTACTTGTTCTGGGTATAATTCCTTAGATATTTCTCTTCCTAGATGACTGAAATTTGGAAATTTTCTTTATGGGCTCACTAACGTAAGTTTTATCTGCCTTATATAGATAAATTATGACATTATCGCTACTATATCTGTATTTTGCTACAGTAACAAACAACCTCAACACATCAATGGCTTACAATGACCATATCTATTTTGTTCATGAGGGCTGTGTGTTGGCTACAGTTCTTCTGGTGTCTGCTCAGCTCCACATGCACTCATCTCCACTGGCCAGAGCATGTCACACAATCAAGCTCTAAGTCAGGAATCAGGCCAGTATACTGGAGGAGAGGCAAATCACACACCTTACGAAGAGGAATGTAGAAACTTATTACAGGGAGGGAGTGAAGCATGGTAATCAGCAAAGTTTCTCAAAGTTCCTTTGGCCAATGGTAGAAAAGGGACCAAAAAATTGTAAATTGATGCTCATTAACAAAAAACTGTACTTTGAAGTCACATCAAATCTGACATGTTCAGTGTAGTAAGTACTACAAGGCCCTAAAAGGAGGAAGTCAGGGGTTGCTGAAAGCTTTTATTCCAATTCTCCCATTTGATTCACTATTTCCTTTTCCATTAACTAAAAAGTATGATCAACAGATAAAGAATTGGCTCTTTAATAGCAACAAGTATATGACGCTTCCCTTACTCAAAACATTTTCCTATGTTCTCCTCTGTACTTGCCTTCAAAAGTACAGCCTCTTTCTCATGAATGGTCTCACAGAAAAAAAGAAGTTCACTCTTGGGGGCTGGATTTAGATATTTGAAGGGTTCACTTGGTATCAAGTTTTATGAATCAGGTAAATAAATGGTCCAGGTGAGTAAGAGAGTTGGGGGTGGACAAAAGCGAAGTGCCAGCATAAAGAAATTAGCAGATTTCTTGAGTAGCTCGCATGCTGGTTCCGAAGGTAATTTCAGATGAGCATTTTCAAGAATGTTTTTAACAACAGCGGTAGCATCATCCGTATAAATGCAAAATCTCTTAAGGTGATACTTTAAAAAGTAAAACATTTGATTGATTTGAGATCTGATTTTTGTTATCTTGTTTTGTCTTTTACATTCTCATTTTCTAGTCTTCCCTACATGTATTTCATAGTGATGATTTACAGTAAACATATTTAGTATTTGTTTCTGTCTTCCACAGCAAGCCAACATGTGTTATTCGAACTTCCAACAAGGATTCCGAGATCACTGCATTATGCTCAGTTCTATGGAACTACAAAGTCAGTTCTAATCCTTGACCAATTTTCAAAACTTGCATGTTAGATATCATCTAGCAGTCCACACAGGTACTTTAAGCTGCTAGCCTCTTCAACACTAGGCAAAGAGAAACTGATCATTTCCATGTACGTCCCAATGGAAATTCCAAATAAAATTAAGATGGGAGATGGCAAATGAAACCTTCCCTAATGATAACAGATCTAAGGTACATGATGCAATGTGGGTCTCTGACAAAACAAACACTGTTCAACTACAGGTATACACGACTATTTCTTTCTCTCCAAAGTCATACCCAAGTCTTGGAAATGTCAAAAAGGAATAAGCTTTACAGAGGGACTACCTAAAGCACATAGCAGTGCATTGTAACCCATTGATTTCCATTCTGAAAATCATTCTGAAAATTGAACCCCCTTCTGAAAATCAGTGAGAGATTTTCAAGCTCTCATTGTGTGAAAGGATATTCGGGAACCTGATAAGGACAACGGTGGCAGCCCCTGGATTATGGTGCTGGGGACTTAATAGGATAGACCATTGTGAGATCTCTGTCCTACTGGGGCACAGCTGGAACTAAACCCCCCTCTGCCCAGCCTGAACTTCACATCTGCCAGCTTATCGCCCTTCAGCTTTATTTCCCTTTTCTTCCTCGCTACTTCTCACCCTTATGGTGGGCGTAGGGGGGTGGGGTGATAAGAACAGGAGAACAGGGGAGCTCACGATGGGGTAAGATTATTAACACCAGTGTAAACTTCAGGCCAATCTGGGTAACAGAATTACCTCAGAGGCACTCTTTGTAAATTTGCATTCTTCTTCCTGTACACTCTTTAAAAGTAGTATCTCTCTCACAATCTAGCCCCTCTTAGGCAGCTCTGCTGGTGAAATTTATGAGCTGTAGGAATGTTATTCATTTCAGTATGTTCACATTAAAATAAGTGCAGAAAGGAAAAATCTTCACCGGCTGCTTTGACGGAACTCAGAAATCAACTGCAGAGTTCCTTTCTCCAGAGCGCTGAAACGCGTGGTAAAGCCCCCGCCCGCACGTTCCCAAAGAGATTCGCTTACAAAGATCAGTATAAGGGAGGCTGATTGGGTCTCCTGAGATAGATCTCATCCTCTGACAACTCACCGAGGCCCCGCTGAACCTCGCTCTACGCGTCTAATTACCTGCCTGATACCTGAGCCTTTCTCCCTTCGCCCGAGCCCAGTGCGCAAACTCGCCCCGAGGCTCAGCAGACACGCAGCTGGGGGGGCCGGCCTGGGCGGGGAGCGGCCCCCCATCTGCCTCTGGAAATCCACATTTTAGGGCCTTGTAGTCATTTCCTTGCTAGTGAGAGGCAAGTTTTTGTACATTTTTATAAAAGGAGGCCCGAAGAGAACACCCTCCTCTTACTTCCTAATATATTATGTCCTCCCCTGCCGAGTCCGGGGACTCAGTCTGGATTTGGTAACTGAAGTAATATAAATGTTAGCTAAGAAGTATTCCCGCAATATGGTTCCAATTTAGGCCCGTTTTGAAGTCTAAAGGCCCAATATGTCTCATAGATTCTTCGCTGGACATTAGCGCTAATGTAATTTGCGGAGGAGAGCGGGCCGAGATGCAGAAGGCGGCTGGGCCTCTGCGGATCAGGGCCCTTTCCCAGGGCCAGGGTGACTCGAGCGCTCGCCCAGCCCACGCCCACCGCTCTTGATGCTGGGGGCTTTGCTCAGGAAATTGCCTTATACTTGCCAGGGTCTGCAGATAAATGGAGCAAGGTAAGTGCTGTACCCTGTCACCACCCTCTCTCCTCTACAGGCTATGGAACGAGGCAGCCCAGGCTGAATGCAGCCTTTCTCCGCAAGCTGTTTGCACTTTACTTCAATCACTTACTTCTCCGAACACTGCCTTGACTTGCGTAGACACGCGTGCGTTTTCGGAGCTGGGCTGCCGCGCCCCCTCCCCGAGCCCGCTCCCACCCTCAGCCCAGCTCTGCACTCACACCCCTCCCCAGCCCCCGGCTGCATCCCGGTAATGAGCATCCCCCTGGAACCGCCTGCCCTTTATCTTGCTGGGGGGACCCGCACCTTTGAACTGCCATCTGTAGATTGTGTTGGTGCACTGACTTGTTAACTGTGCCATGCTGTGAAGGAAATGGCATGATTTAGATCAAGTGCTCAAGACGGCTGTTCATAAGAAACACTTGAGCCAAGCTGTTGCTGCTCAGAAAGTGCCCTGGGGAGAGGGGTTCCGTTTCGGGTCACGGTCCTGCCTTGTATGAGGGCAGGCGCAGAGCGCTGCAGTCCCAGGGCTTCTTCGCGAGGCTGGAGGGAGGGCGTGGGGAGAAACGTTATGAAACCATAGAAGTGAGGCTGCCAAATTAACTTCTCACCCTTTCAATCACACTCCAGAGGATAAAAGCCTAACATTTCTGCCTCAGAAACAGGCTCGGTTTACACCAAACAAGTTACTTCTCTCATTTATCAGCCTGACCAGCTATCCTTCTAATTACTGAAAATCTCTGCTCTTTATGAAGCGACTTTTGTAGGTGTACAATGAACAGCGAGCTAGGAAATGGGTTTTGGAAAATATTTGTGGACAGCACTTCCCCAAGACTGCTTATCAAAATAACTGAAAAACAGAAAGTTTCTGGTTTCAGTTGTTTTGTTTCCATGAAGATGGTTTTGCTTGTTACAACGGGCAAAAACAAATTTGAGGAACTGCAAGTTCAGGTAAGCCAGCAAAATCACTCAGTCTTCACTTCTAAATTGCAAGTTTCTGTAAGTAAAGTTTAATTAGGAAGACAAAAGGAAAACTGAGAAAGAGTCAGGGAAGAGGGGACCCCTTCAGCTTAATTCATCAAATCCCAGGCTAATGCCAAGGGCACTGATTTGTCCATTATATGGAAATAGATGATTAGGGTCATTCTCTAAGACAAATTTACTTTTCTGCACACTCTAAATCTGTTTAGTCACTTTAAAGGTGTCAATTATTGGAACAGGCTAAGACTATGAATTTCTTAGTAATAGCTTTAATAACATTTTGAAATGAAAAGCAGATACCTTGAAGTCAGCCTGCTTTGAAAAGACATATGAGCGGCTCTGGTTTTAATTTGTGTAGCATTCTACATCTGGAATCCCTTATAATTAAAACTAAAAACTGAACTACTACTTCCACCTGTCAAATGATGAAAAGATGAATGCACTAATAAGTTACTAAATAGCCCGACATGATAGAGTTTACATTCTCATTCTATACAGTAAAACAGAATTTTGGACAGGAGGCTAGAGGTCTTTGGTCATTACTAATAACACGCTCTCAGTATTAACCTATATGTCCTGCAACAACTACTGACAGGATCTTTTTTACATTAAGAGCTCATTTTTGTTAAGTCTTTGTTTTAAAAGTAAATCGAGATTTCAGAAGGAATATTCAAAACACATAAATTAAGATGTACTTTTCATCCCACGTTTTATGGTTTTCATCATTCTTGAAACCCTTCTAAGAGCTTCCTCTTCTAATTGCATACAGTTGTCAAAAAGTTCAGTATTTACAAATATTTATCAAGCACCCACAGTGTGTATGGCTCTGTGCTCAGCACTGGCAATGCAGTGCTGAGTAAGACATATCTATGTAGGTAACTTAGAGTTAGGAAAACTTGAAGTAATTTCTTCAGAATGACAACAACAGCATTTTCCCCTAGATTCTCATAAGAAAAAGTAGTGCTTTTGCTGTTACTCCAATTAAAACAACAATGATCATTAAAATGCCCTCAGACTGTCACTGGTGATCAGAAGGTTAATTATTTAAAAATGTAAATCCTGAATTGTAATCCCTGTTGAAGCTGTTTGGAACAACTCCCCCCTGCAGAGGTCGAGCTGTGTGGGCAGCCCCTAAAGGCTCATTTTTCTTATTACACAGTCTTGCTTCTCTGTCACGAAATAAAAATGGAAATAACACATTTTGAAAAGAGCGTGGATTCTCTTAGAAAAAATAATGAAAAGTTTTGCCAGCTGTTGAAGGGCTCTTCCACAGCGTACATGCTGCTTTCACGGAGGTTGTCCTGATTGTTCTGTTTAGCACAGTAACTGTCATCGGCACCAGACAAGAGAAGGAAGGCAAGGCCTAGAGGCAGCAGGAATCACAATGAACTGAGTTCTCTGTGAAAGTATGCCCAGGAAGAGAATTCCAGCCTTTTTTTAAACTCTTTTGGGCTTCTGGGGACTCTATTAAATGACTGCTTTAGTATCCTTTTCTATACAGGGCTACTTTCCCTTGGAGAAAGAGTAGGATTTAGCTGCCACACACTTGTTCTTAGGGAGAGGTCACAAACTGGCCGCCCAAGGCTCAACGCAGCCTGAAGATGTGCCCGTGTGGCCAGCACACCAAGGGATCCATAGCAGCATTATTCACAGTAGCCAAAAGTAAAAAGCAACCCAGGTGTCCAGAGACAGATGAATGGATAAACAAAGTGTGGTGTATACACACAATGAAATATTGTTCAGCCTTAAAAAGGAAGGGAATTCTGACACATGCTACAACACGGATAATTCTCGAAGACATTATGCTCAGTGAAATAAGCCAACTCACAAAAGGACAAATATTGTATGATTCCTCTTACATGAAATACCTGGAGTATTCAAAATCATAAAGGCAGAAAGTAGAAAGCAGGTTGCCAAGGACTAGGGGAGGGTGCAATGGTAGTTATTGTTTACCAGGTACAGAGTTTCAATTTGGGAAGATGAAAAAAGTCCTGTAGATGGTTTCACAACAATGCGAATGTACCTAATGCCACCGAACTGTACACTTCAAAATGGTTAAAATCATAAATTTTATGTCATGTATATTTTGCCATGATAAAAATCGAGATTTCTTTACATTAAAATAGAGATTTCCAAGTTATCTAGAAACAAAGAAATCCAAGTAACTATTATCATTAGCCAGCATACCTGAATGACACCTAAGATTAAAACTGAGTACCTCTTGCACCCTTCACGGACCCGTCGGGTCTCCACAGCCCCCCTTCTCCCTCTGGTCTTCCGCCCACTCCACGTCACCCACGTAGGATCCCTGCCAGGCCCCAGCAGCCTTCTGTTCTAAGGGGCTCTGTGAATAGCTCTTGCATGTACATACAACTTTCCAAGACTTGCCTAGAATGGGATTTTATCCTATAACCCCACAATTCACTCCATCTATCCCCGGCACAGAGGAGGTGCGGCAAGACGCATGAGCCAGCATCCATGATAGAAACGTGACTAAGAAGACCCCCTCCCGCAAAATGAACCCTTAGCGCCCTCCTCTACCTACCCGCCTGGGAGAGAGAACATTGGATGTCACGCCTTAGAGACCTACTGAGCCATGCCTCTTGCTCGACAGCTGCAAACTGGGCCACAGGTAGATGCTTACAAAAGAACTAGAGGCACTTTTCAGGATCAGGAGAAGTTTCCTATTACCCGTTTTTCTGATACTGACTTTCTATAAATATATTACAGATCTTGTAGCTCAGAGTCAAGGAGCAATGAATTTAAGAATCTTTATTGAAGTCTGGATTATCCCCAAACTGTCAACTTTCCTTCTAAGCCATTAACTGTCTACGGGTTTTTTTTCCTCTTAAATGCTACTGTCAAATGAGCGTTTTAAAACATTTATCAAAAACCAATGGCTGCAAACTTCAATCTGTACATTCCATACAAAGTAAACCCCAGACTAGTTCTGATGCATAAGTGATGTGTTGGTTTAATCTATTTTTCACAGGGGGTGTCTGAGAGTAGGAAAATTAAAAACAGGTAGAATGGACTATTATTACTGTCCCATAGTGTGCTTTTTTACATGAGGTCTGGATTAAGATAACATCTGGTCTATATTTCTTGAACTATTTCCCTTTTATCACAAGAAAAATCGGCAACCCATCTCGCAACTGCTCTTAATTTAGATCTAAATATCACTGATGAAACATTGTACAACATGCTGTTATCTATTAAAATGATTTCCCTGAAGGAACAGTTGATACTTTTATATATTCGAGCAAAGCTAATCATGCCAGGCCCCCTTAGTAGGACTTACCTTATAATCATATGTTCAAATGTTCCACCTAAATCACTGCTTTGGTACCAAATGAGTCTTATTCTGAGATTGATTTCACTAGATTGTTAAATATAGTGCCCAGGTCTGAGAGTCACAGAACGATCAAGAATCTTTTAGGAGTGCAAAATTTTACTCTGGAGCAAAGAGGCCATTGTTCCCCCCCACCCCGCCGGGCTGTACTATGGGCTTTCCAGAGCCCCGTGCAAGGGGAAGGCAGTAAGCCGTTTTTAGCACTTTTCAGAGTTCAAGTCCTATACAATGTAGTATATTGATTTCACAGAATAAAAACTTACGGGTTGTTGTTTTTTGTTTTTTTTCAGAATTGTATAACTTATTTCCACAGATAATAAATCAGGAAAAGTATTTTCTCTAAAACTATGCTGCATACCTGTGGTTCACAGTCATTTTGTTCATTGTAAACTACATCAAGGCTCCGAATCACAGAAGGTAAGTCTATGCCTTAACCAGTTACATGGGAATGACTTTCTCTAACACCCACCTTTAATCTGGTAATATCATGTGTTCCTGATTTTTTTGTTAAAGCACGGAAACCAAAACACAAAAATTATAGGGGTTAAAAAATTCAAGTATAATTAATTCCTGGATAATTTTGAAAATACAAGGGTGTACCATTACAGTAGAAAAAGAAATTAGAACTATATTACACATAAAATATAGAAAAATGAGAAAAAATAAAAATACTGATAAAAAGGGGACTGAGTAAATGAATTATGCTATATGCATAATATGGAATACCTTACAGCCAGTAAATAAGGATATAGGATATGTGTATGCACCAAGGAATGATCTTCATGATATATTAAGAGCAATGCAACATCAACAGTTTGTCATTGAATAGAAAAAAGATAAAGAAACATATAATGTTGATGTGTCTGTAGAAGAGGTCTGGAAGAATTTGTATCAAACTCTTTTCAGTGATTAACTGTTTGGAATAAGGAGGGAAGAGAACATTTTATAAACCCCTGTGGGTTTTCTAGCTTTTCTGAACACACATATGTTACGTTCTAAATTTTAAAAAGAAAAGGAAAACTGCATTGAGGAAAAGAAGCAAATAGAACAGAGATCAATTAGCCGTTCTCTCACAAGCCTAAATCATAAGAAGGGAGGTGGCTGGCGGGGGAGGGTGGGTGCCAGCAGAACAGAGCAAGAGGAATGCGATTGACAGGCATCCTGTCATCTTGTATTTTTTGGAGGGAATTCTGAAAATAAAAAGCCTTTGGAAGTTATCAGCGGTCAGGCTGGAGCCATTCATTTTTCACCTGCCTGTGTTTGTTGTCTGGCAGCCAGTCAAGGGTGCTATTAGCAGAATTAAGATCCAGAAGAAAAGATTATCCCGTAGAAGGCAAGATAAGGGGCTGGAAAGTGTGGCTGGTTATCAATATCACAATACCAAACAGGTCAGAAAGGATTCCGTATAGGTTTCACTTGGAGCAGGTAATCTCTGCAAAAATAATGGTGTGACTGTTCCTCCGAAACACTTCAGTACTGCAACATACTGCAGTTCATTTAAGATAAAGCAGGAGTTTTACCGAAGAGTCCCCCAACTGCATTAGGCTGGAGAGTGGATAATAAAATGCTGCAACAACATTCTTTTATTCCCCCTTATTTGGTAACCCTAGGTAATGAAACAGCCTTCCATCTCTCTCCCAGGTCATTTTTTTTTCTTTTTTTTTTTCCAGGTCATTTTTAATATTTTGAATGGTACACTTTCATTCGCTTTTCTTTCCTTCTCACTGAGGAAAGATCTAAATGGAATTCCACAGTACAATTTGATATAAGAAATAGGAGTAGTGATTGTAACATTATTTAATTGTTAGAAGATTTTTTAAATCACCAGTAGTATTGTGGATTCAGAGTAGCAGCTCTTGCCTAGGGAGTTTGTGCCACTCCGGTACTGAAACATGTGTTTTCAAACAACGAATTGGAATGGTGAAGTTTTTGAGTTCATGTCAGCACTGCAATTTACAAGAGTTCACATACAGCATGAACTTACATAGCATTTCACCATGTTGTCTATGAATCATTCAAATTTAAGCTCTGCAGCATATGGACAATTGCAAAATGCAGAGGTAAGAAAACACATTTGGTATTTCCATTTTATACACCTCATATTGGAAATAAATGGTTTTGTTTTCCCAACAATTTTTCGTCTAAATGATAAGTGCTCTTTCATTTTCTTTTTCTCTTTTCTTTACCTCTTTTTCTTTTTAGCAATTTCAAGTAAATAGTTATTAACTTGTTCATCTTAATAATTTTTCAATGTACAGACCTTTGTATTATTTGTACACATATGGAGTGATCAACAACTAGTAGGTTATTGACTTTGTGTTGTCATGCCAGTAGAAGTGATGGATTGACAGTGGTTCATCCAGATAATACTTGATCAATAAAACACATTCTCAAGAGAGCTGCAGTTTAGGGAAGTGTCTAACCATTGACAGAATAGCAAGAATAAGGGTTGTGGCATTACGTCACCAATCAAGGTAGCCAAGCACACACTTAATGACTTGGGAGTTATCAATTTCTCAATGAAAAGATAAAACCAATATATATTTACAATAAAAATGGGCTTTGAGGGACTTACCTGGTGGTCCAGTGGTTAAGACTCTGCGCTCCTAATGCAGGGGGCCTGGGTTTGATCCCTGGTCAAGGAATTAGATCCTGCATGCCGCAACTAAAAATCCTGCATACCGCAACTAAAGATCCTGCGTGCCGCACCTAAGACCCAGTGCAGCCAAATAAATAAATATATATTTTTAAATGGGGTTTGATGTTTTTTAGAGTCATAAAATTGAGTCAGCTACAGCAGACATGAAAATGCTTACATTTCAGCAATGACTTTCAACAGCCTGTCAATGTTGCGCTGTTAGCATGAATGAGACTATGCGGTATCCATATGAGATAAATACCTTCCAAAATATTCTTATCCTTTCTCTCTATTTTTTTCACCTCCACTCTGTAAAAAGGACATTACACGAAAAGTAGAAAACTTTGGTAATTGAACATTAAGACCCAGTTTTAAAGAGTTTTTAATTACAAAAGCAATACATTAAAACATTTTGATTATTTTTAAATGCCAACAAATACAAAAAGTGTATAGTATGAAAACAAAAGCCTCCCTCAAATACCCCGACTCCCTCCCCAAAAATACACATCACACCTCCCCCCTGACCAGTAACCGCAGTTAGCAAATGTGGAGAGTATTTTACAGACTTTTTTCTATGCATTTACAAACATATACGTACACATACACGTGTCACGGAGGAGAGTGTTTTTTAAATAAATAAGCTTATGCTCTATGTAGTGTTCTGTAGGTGGTTTTTCTTCCTTTAATAATTTGTCTCAGACATCATTTCAGGTCACTATGTATAGACTAGAAGTTGCAAGGTAGAAGTCCACAGTTGAAAAAATCTTTAAAAAATGTTTTAATTTGTTTCAACATAGAAAGTCTGTGTTTTCCATTTTTTCTTTTAAATGAAAAGATCCAGCAACATTGTACCCAATTCTCACCAGGAACCGATTGGAAACAGGAATCTTTCCAATGGGACCCACACTCTCAGTACATCACAAGCTCCTGCAACCCCCAGTCCCATGTCCAGGCTGCCCTGTTAAATCTCCAGGTTTGCTACCCCTGCTTAGACATATCTACACTGTTCTTTTAAAAGACTGCATTATATACAAGGATGTATTGTACAACACAGCAAATATAGCCAGTATTTTGTAGTAACTATAAATGGAATATAACATTTAAAAATTTTGAATCACTATGTCATACACATGTAACTTATGTAATATGCATCAACTGTACTTCAATTTTAAAAATATCAAAAAAAGTCTGCATTATATCCCATAAGACAGATGCACCATAATTTATTTAACCATTTCCCTATTTATATCACATTTTTAATGTTCAGATTTCATGCTGTAGAGTAGAACTAAATCCCATATTCAGAAATGAAGCCCCCCTTTTTTGCTTTTATTTTTTCCTAGAGTTTGTGAAGATCCTGAATCCGTAACTAATAATGCCTTGGAAAACTTCACAAAAACGCAAAGGATTGCTGTGAAAAGCCTAAATCTATAATGGATGATGCCTTACAAAACTTTACAAAAATACAAAGGATTGTTCAATATTTTTCCCTTTGAAAAGTGATATTGTAACTGAGAGACCAGAGGTCCGGGGATGGCGAGAGAACGAGGACATTCTAAAAGATAAAGAAAACTCAACCAGAAGCTCATTGGGGTGGGTTCTATGTGTTATTTAGTTAAATCAGAATTTTTCACTTTTTAAAAAACTATGTCTCTGGCTTAAAAGTGACAAAGACCCGCTGAATAATTAAGGTCTTCTTTGGTCTTTTTCAGCAAAGACCTGTCTCTGTTCTTTTTCTCCTTTTTCTTATACCCCTGGCTCAAAAAAATCTCTAAGAGCATATAAAGTTCCTATCGCAGGGGTTTGCAACTGTGAAAATGGGACAGCAATCCTAAAAGTTCAAAACTTCTTCCTCCAAAGTGGTGCTGTTCGTATGGGTAAAGCTGACAGACTTTGGGGCCAAGTCACAGTTACAACTTAGTAACTATAGTGTACACTTGAGCCAAAAATCAAAGCACATGCAAAAGTAGAAAGGAACTAGAATTTTTTTAAAATAGTCTATCAGCCAAAATAAGAAACACACACGGAGAATAACAATTGCTGTTCTCAGAGGAACACAACTTTTGCCTATGTAATTTGATGTGAGGCAAGAATTCTGCTCAAATAAAAAATAGACACTGAGACAAAATTTGCCCACTTCCCATGGTTTTTTTCTTCCTATTCAAATTATTTGAAAATCCCTAAACTGGTGATTTTTTTCTACTGGGCTACAGTAAATACAAAAGTAGAGAAATGCTTACATATAGTTTTCAAGAGGATCATATTTATCTGGTACATATTCATTACTCAGAAGTAAACCAAAGCGTAATAACAGCCTATTGTTTTATCTGTCTTTCTAACCAAAAGTAAACTTTAATGATTCTTTACCTGCAGGTTTGAGACTTGGAAATAAATATATGTATCTACTGAATCTCTTCTACGTACCCACTTATAAAGAATAGTCATCTTTGATTATTTTTAATAGAAAACAATTTTTAGTAGAGAATAATCAGCATCTGAAAGCCTTATGGAATGTAGCAAAGTACTGTTGGAACAAACTATTTTAAACTGAAATTGCATGTCTGTTTTGAAATATCAAATCCATGCATTTTTTTCTTTTTAGTCCCTTTGCTGCTTATTTGAGCTATCAGTGGCATTTCCCAGGTAAACTAAAGTCAAAAATTTAGGCTTTACATAAAAGCCATCTTGCACTTCTCACAGGAACTGAGAACACAGCGCGGCACAGATCGCTTAGACGCCACAGACGATTTCGAACACAGCAGTAAAAGAATAACAGAAATGCTGGCAATTCCTTGCAGTAGCCCCTTCCCCACCCTTTGAAGTTACAGATAACCCAAAAGCCATCACGTCATGCTAGATTTAAATAGATTCTCAAAATATCTGCTCCTTTCCTGCTGTTAGTATCAAACAGGTATCAATAAGGATTGTTTTAAAACCACAACCCCTATGATTTCAATAGTAGCAGGGAAAACTGGTCGCAAAAAAATCAAAGTCCCAAAGGATGATGCAGGACTTGAGTCTAAGGTGAAATACAGCAGTTTCCCAGAGCTACTCAGGCCTAGCAGAGCCTGTGCCTCCTGGGTGCTCTACACTGCCTTCCTGGTCAATATACAAAGGAGCCCAAGACTGATAACCTTATCACTGAAAGATCATGCAAATACTGGTGCCTGTATGTACCAAGTACTGTGTTAGGGACTTGAGGTCAAAAAAGGGGTAAGATGTATATATAGGATCTGGGCAGACTAATGAAAATAGAATTACAAAGTATACATGGTAAGCCGATGCCAACATAAAGCTATGCACAAGAGATCACAGAGAAGGGACTAACTCTGCTTTTTTAATTTTTTTCTTTTGACGGAGAAGTAGGGGCTGGTCAAGGAAAGAAGCCAGAAGTCGTATGTTATGATAAGGGCAAGAATTGTTCCCTTTTTGTCCAAATGTGGTGGTCGCTTATCCACTAGCCATCTGTTTGATTCCTAACAGAGGGCTGCAGGTTGATCTCTCAGAGCTCTAACAAAAGCGTACATCCCCTGGCTTTTAGAGAATCTGTTTGCATTCTCTAGCTACCTTTCAATGATTTCATTATTTGACAAAACTGGATAATGATTTATCTTCCTGTCCTTCAGGCCACAGTAGAAACCGCAGGAGATGAAGAGCTGACCCCCAAGTGCCTCTGCTTACATATTGTTCAGAAACACCATAGTTTTACTTCAGAAAAGCCTGTGCACATATGTAAGTTCCAAAGTCTTAATGATGAAAGGAGGAACACAGAAATGTGTTCTGACGGGTGTTATGTTCCTTTTGAACGCTGCTTACCTGGTACCTGGATTTAGCCAATTTTAATATATCCTTGAATTCACAGATATATCTCCTCAAGTGGTAACCCAGTAAATCTCCACATAATTTCCCATGGAGCCTATTGATTATACGGCACATTTCTAAGATCCACGTTAAGAAACAATATTAGATAAAGTGGTCCATTTTATATGACCAAAGAAGAAGCCTGTATTTATTACAACAGTTGGACATCCACAGAACTGTGAATTCTCTACTCAACCATAGCTTTAAACTTCCATACACAACTTTTACTGTATTTCAAACGCTACAGTGTCTGTCCATTTTAAAACAAGTTAAGTAGGAGGAACTAAGAGTTTCTAGGGGGATTTCCCTCGGTGGTCCAGTGGTAAAGAATCCACCTTCCAATGCAGGGAACGTGGGACCGATCCCTGGTTGGGGAACTAGGTTCCCACATGCTGCGGGGCAGCTAAGCCCGCACGCCACAACTAGTGAGCTCACGTGCCTCAAGTAGAGAGCCCGCATGCCACAAACTATGGAGCCCATGCACTCTGGACATAGCCAAACAAATAAATTAAAATAAATATTAAAAAATAAATAAAAATATTTTAAAAAGAGTTTCTAGGAATCATAATAGAAGATAA
Organism: Delphinapterus leucas; assembly: GCF_059928025.1. NCBI lineage: Eukaryota > Metazoa > Chordata > Mammalia > Artiodactyla > Monodontidae > Delphinapterus > Delphinapterus leucas. The sequence continues at coordinate 135,245,354 of NC_143130.1, forward strand.
GACTATCACACCTCAAAATACAAGTCTAAAAACAATGAGATACTTTCTTTTTTCCCTATGAAATGGATAAGGATTTAAAAATAATAATAACCAATATATTGCAAGCAGGAGAAACTAACATATATAAAAATATGAGTAAGAGTGCAGTTTGGTTCAACCTTTTAGGGGCAGTTTAGCAATATGTGTCAAAACATGTATACCATTTGACTTATAATTACATTTCTAGGAATTTATCCCAAGAACCTAAGCAGAGATGAATCCAAAGGTTTACACATAAGGAGTGTGCACTTTTAATATACCTAAAAAACAACTAAATGTCCAACACTTAGGGACTGGCTAAATAAAGTGTGGTACATGCTTATATTAGAGTATTATATTTATAAAAAAGATATTTAACAAAACAGAAAATGTTTGAGATATGATGGAAAAACAAAAATTACAAAACAGCAAATATAGTATAATGATTTTTCAATACACACAAGTGTACTCATGTAAATATACCCAAGCACAAAAAATAGATTGAACATATATACTAAAATATTAGTGTTATATATGTGTATTATATGATATAATGTATATCATATCACCTGTGATGATAATATATACACATATTTAAAAATCTGACCTCTGGTTTTAAGGGAAAGCCCAAAGTGGAATCCTGATGGAGAACAGCAAGGTTGAAAATTTAAATACTTATATACATCATGTCAAACACTATGGGGTATAAACACTCTGATTCCTTAAATCAAGTGTGTCCTACAATATAGAGTATAAGTGTCAATGCTCAATGCCTCAAAATTAAAAGGATATTTCTACTTTTTCCCTTCCCACAGGGCAAAATACTCATCCTTGCTAAGAGAACACACTTACGTGAAACAAAGATTGTGTGAGGGTGAGGCAATTGCTCTTACGGTTCTACAGCCCTGGTGGATGAAGTTAACACCTTTTGTCCATGCCAGCCCTACATATCAGCTGCCTAGTTTTAAGTTAAGCACAATATGATTTCCATGGCAACCACTGGCCAGTAGAGGTGTCTTCCGGGGGTGAAACCCAAAGAAATGACTAACTAATTAGCAATAGTCTAATTCAGATATGCCAAGAAAAAAGTATTATGCATTAGTATTTATTTCCATTGCACTTCTTTTATAAGCACAGTGATACACTATTTCCCATGACACTTCCCTTGCAGAATTACAAAATTGTGGTTATACTAACAGATTTAAACATGAGAGGCGAAACAGCTCAGTGGGTATATAAACAGATGTTGAAAGATTATTGTGTGATCAAAGCACCAAAATCTGGAGAGAGCTTCTGGAAGTACCCACTCGGCCACTATCTGGCCAAAATCTGGTAACAGACGGTGGATGATAGTGGTTGCTTAGCAGTTGTTTTAAAAACAAAAACCTGTTTCTTGCACATTTTATCCTTGATTCTTGACAAAGAGAAGTGCCACAAAAATGAGACTTTGCTGGGGGTGGGATTAAAATGGAGTGTCAACTTTATCTTTTAAATGTCCTGTTTGAAGATAAGCCAGACCCTTAAGAGCATCCTAACGTGTGAGCGAGCATGAGGCCATCCGTTCTTTTTTGTCTTTAGGGGAAAAATAACCTTCACAAAACAACTTCTTTTTGGTGAAATTTCGCATAGTTAACATCTATTTGAACCAAAAAACAAATTATAAAGAAGGTATCTTAAAATTCCAGGAGATAGATATTTCTCTTGGAGAAGGTCATAGGTGTCGTGCTTTAATAAAGAAACCAGAACAGGAGTGGGTGGGTTCTCCCAGGGACGTTTGGCTTCCTTTTGGCCTGAGAGAGACAGGAGGTGGGGATGTGATCTTTCAGTCTCCTTCCCAGCTACTCATTGGCCTCCTACCTCCTTCCGGTTTGAATTCCAAATCTAAAATTTAGTATGACTTTTCTATTCGGGTCCTCTTCTTCAAGGATGTCCCCAAGAAACCAACAGATGCTCACACAGAACTATAAAGTTGTTAAGGAAACTAAAGGAAAGTTTGTCCGAACATATAAATGTCCTACTTTATATAGGTTCTGGGATAAATCTTATATGTTATCTGGGCATAAGACTTTGTTATTTGGGGCTTCCCAGCGTCTAAAGTATGGGTGGCAAGCTAGGATCTGCTATCCCTGAACTATCACAAAACAACACTAAATTGGACCAATTTCTGAATAATCCCTTATAAATAGTAAAATATATTTTAAAATATGAAACAAAAATGACAAATTAAAAAACCATTCTGGGACTCTTAGAGACTCATAGTTAAACATCCCTCAAAGGATAAAGCAATTTGCAGGTAGAATATTCACTAGAAAAATGTCAGCTTTAAATCAGAAGTTAACTCCAGACCTCATATGTTCCAATTTCCTTCTTACAAGCAGAAACGAGGAAAACTTCTTCACATAATTATAGAGGGAAATCTGGTATAAACTTATCCATATACCTTCAGTAACAACCCTTCAAAACCAAGTAAAGAAGGGACTTATTAATATTTACAATGCTCCTACAAAGTCACTGGCAGAAACAAAATCGTCCCATACCAAATCCCTGGGCAAAGTTTGCAAGGGATCAAGATTGAAGGTAAAAAATTAATAGATATAGCAGGATTCATACACACGTCACCAGTTTCATAATTACCCTCTATTTATGCAATCAGCAAGCATTCATCGAGCACCCATTGAGTGTCTATTATATGCCTGGTAGAGTGTCAGGTATTACAATTAAATAACGTAACAGTGACGATTTGTGGTATCAAACAACAGAATCTACTCTGGCAAGTTTAAGTGAAAAAAGAAATTGATTAGGTATTAGGTAGCTCAGAAGGGGTCAGACAGCCAAACCCTGAAGCTACACAGCCAGGAACAATGCACAGCATAGGGACTTCACTAAGAAAAACACCGCTGCGCCCATACTCAGTGCCTGCGATCCTTAGGACTGAAGGCCAGGAACTCTGCCACTGTTACCTCCCCTGAGTATCTCCATCATCAACCTTAGCAGAAGACTGATTCCCTTCCATGTAGCGATCTTCTTCCATGACTCACTTCCAAATCCACCTTGCATGGACCACGTCACAGAGCCCAGATCATAGGCCTGACCCCTGGCCACAAAGGAATCTGAGAGATCTGTCTTCTGGCTTCTGCCTTGGAAAGGTAGGTCTCATAATGTGGGAAATCACCAAAAGGTTGGATGACCACAGATGTCCACTATAAATTATGACACAGTCTGCCAATATGGAGCATTCAGTCCAGTATAATAATACATGAACAAAAACAAAAACAAAAACAAAAATCTCTGTATGCAGGGACTTCCAAGTATCATGCAGACCTTCTTAAATATAATCTAGTAAAATTTTTACATTAACAATATATGAGGTTTATCTGGCTTAAGATTTTTCTTCCCTAGAGGATCATTTTCTCTGCCTTTTCCTATAATCTCATACTTAACATGAATCAGTCCAGCCATTTGGCTATGGGCTAATTATGTTAGATGAAAAGAAAATCAATTATATTTTAAAACATGGATTAAATACTTATGTGTTAGACTCTAGGCTTCTGCATGTAACACTGACTTGTGGTATTCAAACGCCTGCTCCACCATTACCAGCTGCGTGTCCTTGAGCAGGATTTTTACTTCCTTACACCTTAGTTTCTGCTTCTGCTATACCTACCACATAGGAAGATTAAAAAGAAACAAGCATGTAGAAGACTTAGTACCATGCTTAGCACTATTGGATATTATCCAACCATTATTTAATCCTTACAATGACATTATGAACTCACATCGTTATCTCCATTTAAATTGACAAAGATGAATCTGAAGTCACTTACCCAGTAACACTGGAGTAGCGTTGGGATTTGAACCCAGATTTTCTAATGTCAAGCCTGGCCTTTTCCACTACCCCACCTGCTAAGACTTAAAGGCCATTACAAACAAGATCTCACAGTGACTCATGTAGGTTCTCAGAAAATCTTCTCTGTCCTACAAAGCAAAGTTGTTGTATTTTTCTCCATTTGTTAGGGAAAAAAAAAAAAAAGTATAGAAGTCCAATAATGGAATGTTCTTTCCCCAGAATCTTTAGATCCCCTAAATATTTAGGACTAGAAGGAAATTTAGAAGCCAGCCATTCTAGCCTCCTGTACTTATTTCACCCTAGGACCATTTTACCTTTCTTTAGATTTACCCTGCTTCCCTTTGCTTCTTTTGTCTTCTATCATTACAGGGAGAACCTGGAGACCACAGAAAAGCAGCCACAAAACTCTGAGTGTGATCCAGGCAAAATGCAAGAAAAGAGAGAACTTGACTGTTTCCCAATTGGTGGCACTCGTGGCTATATGAGCATTTCCCAAAGAATATTCCCTGGAACGCCTAGTTTCTCAGGATGCTAGTAGATACTTTACAAAGAAAGTGTCCTGGGGCTTCCCTGGTGGCACAGTGGTTGAGAGTCCGCCTGCCTATGCAGGCGATGCGGGTTCGTGCCCCGGTCCGGGAGGATCCCACGTGCCGCAGAGCGGCTGAGTCCGTGAGCCGTGGCCACTGGGCCTGCGCGTCCAGAGCCTGTGCTCCGCAACGGGAGAGGCCACAACAGTAAGAGGCCCGCGTACCGAAAAAAAAAAAAAAAAAAGAAAGTGTTCTTGGTCAAGTAAGTTTGGAAAATGTAGGGTTAAGCAAAGTTAAACAGGTTTGCTCAGAACTTTTAATGTGCTAACGAGCATAGTGAACCCACAAAATGAGGATATGGCATGCAGCATTGAATTTGTCACCCAGAGAGTCCTTTTTCTCCCCAAAGAATCAGGTAGGACTAGTGAATCATAGGGCACATTTGAGAAACACTGGGTGAGGAAAGGGGTTTGTCATCAGAATACAGAAAAAAAATGAGATAATTCAAATGTGACAGGAAACTTCTAGCACCACACAGGGAAGAAAGGATTCTGACCCCTGGCTCAAACATCCAGTTTGCCTGGCATATCTGACACTGTAGGTGGCACGCACCAGGTTATATGGCTTGATGCACTTGATATGAATATTGACAAGGTCACTCTCCATGTTCAACATGAAATCTTCTCATTATATTTTTTTTGCATAAATTTATTTATTTATTTTATTTTTTATTTTTTGCGGTACGTGGGCCTCTCACTGCTGTGGCCTCTCCCATTGCAGAGCACAGGGTCCGGACGCACAGGCTCAGTGGCCATGGCTCACGGGCCCAGCCGCTCCGCAGCATGTGGGATATTCCAGGACCGAGGCACGAACCCGTGTCCCCTGCATCGGCAGGTGGACTCTCAACCACTGCGCCACCAGGGAAGCCCTAAATTTATTTATTTTATTTTATTTTTATTTATTTATTTTTGGCTGCATTGGATCTTCATTGCTGTGCGCAGGCTTTCTCTAGTTGCAGTGAGTGGGGACTACTCTGTTGCGGTGCGCGGGCTTCGCATTGCTGTGGCTTCTCTTGTTGTGGAGCACGGGCTCTAGGCGTGCGGGCTTCAGTAGTTGTGGTGCACGGGCTTAGTTGCTCCGCGGCATGTGGGATCTTCCAGGACCAGGGCTCGAACCCGTGTCCCCTGCATTGGCAGGCGGATTCTTAACCACTGCACCACCAGGGAAGCCCTCTGATTGTATTTTAATTTCCTCTGTAGCCACCCTACAGAGAGAAGTGCTAGGCAAGCTGGTATAAATGCTTGGTATAATTGGTAGTTATATTTCTTGTTGTAAGTTAATCTAAATATTCCATCCAGACAATAAAAGTATCCAGTCAATTAGACAGATAATTTCTCAGTGTAAGTCAAACCATCATTACTTTATACAATCTCTTTCAAGTTTTGTGGGAATGAGATAGTCTTTAAGAGTTCCTAGGTACTGACAAAATCCAGTTTCCATCCTGCAAATGTTAAAACCATACAGAACCCAGGTCCTGTCATCTTTACCAAGGTAATGTGACCTTCAGGCATCGCCTGGGCATCCCTGTGAGGGTTTGTTATGCTCCTGAAAGATTAAACATTTCAATCCTTTATGCTTTAGCTCTGACTTGCCATCCTCTATAGCCCTAGGTTCTTGAAGAAATAGCTTCCAAATGAAATGAAAACACAGTTTCCCTCATCTGCCTTACTTACCAATGAGAAGTTCTAGGGTTCAAGTTTTAAAAGCATGTGCCAAGGCAAGCACAGTTATCTTACTCTGGAAAAATCTCAATAAGCTAAAACCAAAGGAACTCTGCTGTACCACAGAGAACAAGTACGCATCTCTTATGCTGCAGGAAGGGGTCAATCCTCCATCCCAAACTTGCCAAGCTACAGGTTGGAAAATCCATGCAAGGAGCCAGCTCTGCATCAGTCAGCTCTGCCCACAGGGATGCCTGGATTGTGAATCTCTCCTGAAGAGGGGCCGGGGTGCTGGGGAGATGATTTTCATAAATATACTTACTTTCCTCCTTTGAACAGGCACACCTGGTTTCTCTACTAACCACTGCTTCGGTCATTTATGCCCTAGGGAAAGCAGTTGTAAGAAATAGCAGATGCAGAATTTACACAGCACGAGAGCATTCCATCCCTTCAGTTTACAAATTCTGCAGAAAACGACCCAAGTGGTGCAGGACTATTTTATGAACTGTGACCTCAAGCCGCTCATTGAAAATGCAGTTCCTATCAAATTGTTCTTTGCAGATTTTCATTTTAAAATGATGAACACATTTTGGATTAGTTATACTTGAACCAGCCACACTTGCATCACAAAATTCTTTGCAAAAAGTTTACATCGTGTACTATTACATTATTGCCTCCGTTTTACAGATGGAGAAACTGAGACCCAAGCATCTTGCCCAAAACTTCTGCAAAATGACACAGAACAAATAAGACTTGTCCATAGCAAGTGACAAAATCTAAAACGCAGCTACCCAATTGGAGGTATGGAGTTTGCAGTGCATTCCCACTTATCTAGAATCTTCTTTCAGATGGATTTGCCTGGTGAGACGTGCATGAAATTGACCTCTGAGGACAGAGTTCAGCTCTCTGGTATCATGAATGTTATCATGAAAAACACAAAAATGCCCCCTGGCCATTTCTACTTCAATGACTCAGAAATGAGGAGTGGGATTATATGTTAAGTATCAAAGGGTAGACAATCCAAGCAAGAGTGAAAAATTAAAATTAGAAATTGTTTTATTTCTGAGGATCTGGCAGAAAGGATTCAGACATGCAGAGATTCTGCACACATCAGAGCAGGATCCCGGCTTGCGTGGGTGAGCGCAGAGAAAAGTCCTCAAACAAGGACAAATGAGGGACAGGATGGGAATGGAGGAGAACAGGGGAGGACCCAGGTCTGCAGGCAAATGGATAAATAAGAGACTCTTTAAACCACTCACTATCTAGTGCAATTGTTTAATTGCTTTTAAGACGACTTCTGCATTCAATAAACAGTGCTATGAGTTTAGGAGAGGGTATTTTATTTTCTCTAAGTTTATTTCACAACAGAGAATTAATTTCAAGAAATATTTTCAAAATAAAACCTGTGCTTCCCCACATTAGTGGTCCCTCAACCCAGATGCCCAACAAAATCACCTAGGGAGCTTGTTAAAAATGGATTCAGGACATCTTCCCTACTGATTCTGAATATCCATGGGGTGCTGCCCAGGGCATTTTTTTCAACGGTTACCCAAGGTTTCTTGGTCACAGATTTGGGGACTTCTACCATAGACATGCCAGTTTCAGGGTGACCTGAAGAAACATGTATAGCTATGGGTCTGGCTTATCCACAGCACCCTCCTTCCTGCCCAAGGATCTTCCTGATGTCTCACCAGGGCTCCTTGTCTACCATTTTAGCCCTCCTCTTGGCTGTCCCATGGAATCCATTCTCCTTCTTGTCATCCTGTGCTCTCCACATGGCTGGCTGGGGACGTTAATCCTTCCTAGCTGAAGGTGTGCTCCTAGCACTCCCTGCCTGGCGAAGTCACCCAGGGTTGTGTAACGCCAGTCACTCTTCTGCCATGGCTGGTGGCTGGGCCATGCTAGGGAAAGGGCTCTCCTCCCACAAGTTTTAAAATTTTTCATCAAGTCACACACACAAAAAAAGGGCAGCCATGCACTTGAATAATGTTTCCAAAATTCCCTTTCTCTAGGAATTGGGTACCAGTTCTATTGGCACTAGGGTTGGGGAGTGGGGAGAATCTTGGTTCAAAAATAATAGATAATTTGAGTGATGTCAACCCACAGAACACTTGGAACCCTCCCTCACTTATCACCTTTGCCCCTGCCTTCTCATGAGTAACGAGGTCTCGTCAGGATGGAGATCCAGGGCTCTCTTATGTGGCTCCATAGACCTCATGGACATACACCCCTGGCATACCCAAATGCCCTAGAGGAGCATACAAAATAATAAGAGCCCCCTTTACCAGGGAAATTTCCACTGATGCTTGATTTCGTACATTGTTCTTCTTCTTAGCTGTCTCTGAAAATGCCCTAAAGACCTTGAGGACCTTCCCAGGTTCTATGAAATATCTGTCCTTCCCATTCCTTTCTCTGCACTTTTTCTTGAGAGTCTAGAGAGAGAGGTGAGTACCAGAGAACCATTGCTACACAAAATGTTAATAGTTGCTTTGTGTAAAGCATTCTGGAATGAAATCAGTTTGGAAACACTGGATTAAAAACAAGTTACTCAAATGCAACAACGTATAAAAAGAATACTACACCACAACCAAGTACAGATTTATCCCAGGTATGCAACATACAAAACTCAATTAATATAATCCATCACATCTACAGGTTAAAAAGAAAAATCATATGATTATATACAATATTATATAGATTGTATATAACAATAGATAAGAAAAAGCATTTGACAAAATCCAACACCCATTCATGATAAAAATCTCTCAGTAAACTAGGAATATAGGGGAACTTCCTCAACTTGATAAAAAATATCTACAAAGAAAACCTACAGCTAACATCATACTTAATGATGAAAAACTTGAAGCTTTCCCACTGAGATCAGGAGAAAGGCAAGGATGTTCTCTCTCACCACTGCTTTTCAACATCTTACTGAAAGTTCTGGCTAATGTAACAAGACAAGGAAAGGAAATAAAAGGCACACAGATTGAGAAGTAATATACAAAAGTAAACCACTTTCCTATATGGCAGCCATGAACAAATAAAATTTAAAATGAAAAATACATTTACATTAGCACTCAGAATATGAAATACTTAGGTATAAATTTAACAAAATATGTATAAGATATATATGAGGAAAACTTCAAAACTTTAATAAACAAAATCAAAGGAGAACTAAATAAATGGAGAAATATTTCATTTGCATGGATAGGAAGACTCGATATTTTCAAGATATTAGTTCTTCCCAACTTGATCTACAGATTCCATGCAATCCCAATCAAAATCCCAGCAAGTTATTTTGTGGATATCAACAAACTAATTCTTAAGTTTATGCAGAAAAGCAAAAGACCCAGAATTACAATTCAGTTTTGAAAGAGCAGAACAAAGTTGGAGGACTGACATTATCTGACTTCAGGACTTACTACAAAGCCACAGTAATCAAGACAGGGTGGTACTAGTGAAAGAATACATCAATGGAACAGATTAGAGAGACCAGAATAGATCCACATAACTGTAATCAACTGATCTTTAATAAAGGAGTGAAGGCAATACAGTGGAGCAGAGATGATAGTCTTTTCTTTTTCATACAAAAAAAAAAATGAATCTAGACACAAACATTACACCCTTCACAAAAATTAACTCAAAATTAATTAAAGACCTAAATGTAAAACACAAAACTATAAAACTCCTAGAAGATAACATAGGTGAAAACCTAGATAGCCTTGGGATGTTCAATGACTTTTTAGATACAACAGCAAAGGCATGATCCATGAAAGAAATAATTGATAAGCTAGACTTCATCAAAATTAAAAACTTTTGCTCAGTGAAAGACAATGTCAAGAGAATGAGAAGACAAGCCATAAACTGGGAGAAAATATTTACAAAAGTCCCATCTGATAAAGGACTGTTACCCAAAGAACTCTTAAAACTCAGCAAAAGAAAGTAAGCAGTCTGATTAACAAATGGGCCAAAGACCTTAACAGATACCTCACCAAAGAAGATGTACAGATGGCAAACGAGCATATGAAAATATATTCCTCATTATATGTCATCAGGGAAATGCAAATTAAACAACAATGACACACCACTATACACCTATTAGAATGGGCAAAATCCGGAACACTGACAACACCAAATGCTGGCAAGAATGTGGAGTAACATCAACTCTCATCACTGGTGGGAATGCAAAATGGTGTGGTCATTCTAGGAGACAGTTTGGCAGGTCTTACCAAACTAAACATACTCTTACCATATGATCTAGCAATCACGTTCCTTGGTATTTACCCAAATGAATTGAAAACTTATGTCCACACAAAAACCTGTACACAAATGTTTACAGTAGCTTTATTCATAATGGCCAAGACTCGGAAGCAACCAAGACGTCCTTTCGTAGGTGAATGGATAAACTGTGGTATATCCAAACAATGGAATATTATTCAGTGCTAAAAAGAAGTGAACTATCAAGCCATGAAAAGACATGGGGAAACTTTAAATGCTTATTATTAAATGAAAGGAGCCAATCCGAAAAGTAGTATATGATTCCAGCTATGTGACATTCTAGAAAAAGGCAAAATTAAGGAGGCAATAAAAAGATCAGTGGTTGCCAAGGACTGATAGGGAGGAATGAATTGGTGGAGCACAGAGGATTTTTAAGGAGGTGAAAATATACTTTATGATATCATCATGATGGTGTCATTATACATTTGTCAAACCCATAGAATGTGCAACACCAAGAATGATCCATAATGTAAACTATGGAGTTTGGATGATTATGACGTGTCAATATAGATTCATCAATTGTAACAAATGTACCACTCTGGTGGGGATGTTGATAATGGGGGAGGCCATGTGTGTGTAGGAGCAGGGAACATTTATATTATAGAGCATGCTCTCAATTACATTGTTTAATGAAAAAATAAATGATTAGATTTAATAGAATACAATCAGAACTAATCTGGGATATTTATGGAGGTCAACTGATAAAGCTGCTTTTTTTTTAAAAAAAAAAAAGAGAAAGAAATTTAGCCCAGATTAATTGCAAATATGTGTCACTGAAAAGGAACTTTGAAAAAAAAGAACCACTTTTAAAACTCATAGAGTAATGCCTTAAACTTATGAGTAAGGAAAAAGTCATGGAGTAAAAGTTACACTGTGGTGATCACAACTATACCAGTAAAAAAATGAATGAAAAACAAAATAACTCCCTAATGTTATGTAAATGACTAACTGTGGCTTAGGATAAACAGCTGTGTTTGAAACAGAGGTGAGGAATACTTGCTATGTCCAATGGTGTTAGAAGAGGACTCATAAAAAAGGCCTGGATGCCACATACACAGGTGAAAACTTTTAATAAAATCGTTTCATAAACTGTGAGGGCGAAAAATGCAATATTTCTAATTTAAATCATTTTACATGATATGTGATTTTTGTATACGTATGTAAAACTACATTAATAAGCCGTATATATAAGATGAGTGACTAATTATCTAAATCCTTATAAGTTAATATAATCATTTTATTTTATTTTTTTGAAAGAACTTTTCATCAGAAAGGTAAAAGTTTCCTCCACATTCAGAGTCTCTCTAAGCCCCAGGAATAATATAGACACTTAGCTGTATTATGGGCCGCCTACTTTGGAAGAGTCTTTTCTAATACACTGGATTGCTAGAATCTCTAAGGGACCTTGTAGCTCTATTCTGGTATTTATCAGAGCCCACTTTCCAAATGGATAGCCCACCTTCCTTGATTTTCTTTGAGTTCTCCTTGATTCCTCCTTGAGTTCTCTTTTCAGAAAGAGGGCTGTAAGACAAATGTACTAATACAAATAAGGTTAAATGTAGAGACATACTTATTCTTTATTCCAATGTCCCTAGTCTATGACACAGATCCTATCTCTCAGCTGATGGTTTGGTATTCAGAGTATTATTTTTCCTTGGGTTTTGGATACAATATTGTGAGCTAGGAGCCATTTATCATATCATACTCTCATTACTCTACAATGGTCTTCCCCACCAGCCCAGTCCTCTCCCCAACACCTCTTCTCTTGGCCCCACGCTTGGAAGTAAAGCCAAGTTATCAGCACCCCATAATTATCAAATGCTCAGTCCATTAGAAAGGACAGGAGAGAAATCTCTAATTAAGCAAAGCATCAACTTTTCTCTTATGTGCAGGATTCTTACCTAAGTACAACTTCAAGCTATCGTGCCAGATATAGAACGCACAAAGCAGATATAAATATTTGCATTTGTGCTAATAGTCCTTTAAATACGGCTGGTGCTATCTCTATATACTTACAAGTATGATACAATTATTTCTTCATCAAACAAAATTCTTGGCGTGACTTTGTCAAGAATGGAATAAAAACAAAGGGAGGTCTGTGCAGCCCCCTCTGCCTTACACTGGCTCATTCTGGGTACAGTATGTCTTCTATCTTCCAGAAGGGGATTTGGCGCTCCAGTTACTGAGCAGTTTTTTTTCTTCTCATTACAGATATAGGCAACTGAGAATTACATAAATGGTACTGGCTGGCAGAAAGAATCCCAGCATTCCTCATCCCTTTCTTCTCTCCTCCAGGCTTACACATCCCACTAGAGGAGAAAGCACGACTTTGCTGACCCTTTCAAGGACAAGTTGTCCTGGAACAAGTGAGCAAGCCAACTCTTGAAAATACTCTGGAAAAGCAAACAGTGATATATCTTGGGTGTGTCAACCGTGTACACACGTTTTCCCACTTAGCACTGATGCTCCTCTCTGCTTTGGAATTGCCAGACAGGCAATTCCATCCATCAACAGGCACCCCATGCCTGACCCTAGTGTCCGTTGTCTCCTCCTACTGCTCCAAAAGACACATAAGCATCCTGCCAGACAATCCAATGTTCTAAGATCTATGCACAACTTCGATTTTCAGGAATTTTATAGCTGGGGAGTGGGGGAGTGGGGTGGGGCTTAGACAGTTTCTAGTCCAGAAACTGTAAATTCAAAATTTTAATGGGGTCGGAGAGGTACTGTAAATGAGAGCAGCAAGCCACATGTGAGGCAATAGGGAGTGGTGAGGACTGTAACAAACTGCCTAAAAACAGTCCCTCTGATTCTAATCCAACATTCCCATTTCACAGATGAATAAACTCATCCCAAAAAAGTGAAGTAATTTGTCAGGATAAAACTTCAGTTTAGCTCACTTTCCACCGAACAGGTTTCCCTTAGGCAAGGAAGGAAGATTATAACTTTCCCCAAATCTGCAGGTCTCTTGTTTGGGGGTATATAAAACCTTTGTTTTAGGGTATCAAAAATGCCATCCTCCTGGATATGTGCCCTCCTGGACTTACTTCACCCCATGGGCTGTGGTCAAGGCCGCATTCAATCCTAAGAATGTTCTGTCTAGGGAGGATTCCCAGGATGTGATCTGTGGTCACTGAGAAAGCTCTTTTGATCCCAGCCACAAAAATGCAGCTGAGCTCAGAATCCCTCTCTCCATAAATCAGAGTCCTCCCTCCGGGGAATGACTGGGTGTGGCTTCCCACGCAGGTGCCCGACTGCTGCAGCACTCCTAAGGGGGCACTCCCTCACTTTGAAAGTCTTCTAGGAGCTGCTGGAGTCAAAATGGTAAATCCATAAGACTCTGCGTTCACATATGAATTCTTCCTGACTTTCCGGGCATCTGTTTTGTTCATTCCTAGCAGCCAGGTGTGAGTGCCTGTCTGCCTTCCTTCTGTCTGCTATTTCGTGTCTAACCTTCAACTCTGAATTTGGCTCCGCTTGTGAACATGGGCCAAAGAGTTCTGTGTATACACTGCTTTTAATTTGTCCAAGGGTGCAGAAGGCAGCAGTGATCCAAATAGTTTAAGAAGCCAAAGTACTGCTGCAGCCTGGGTCCAGCACGCTGGCTGAAGACTGGCTGGTGAATTTGGAAACTCCCTCCAGAGATACCCATGAGCCTCTGGGAGACAAGCCCTTCCCTTTGCCAGCGACAAACTTCCTGCTCAGACCAGCATGAGGTCAGCGTAAGAGACCTGCCAGGAGGACTTGAGGCCAGGTCCAATTTTAAAGGCTCGGACACTCATGGCAGCTATTAGGTTTTTCAATAACTCACACCCCAGTATGCTTAAAAGTGCATATTCTTAGCCAACACACCCGTAGACGACATAACAACATTAGCATTTACTAAACACTCAAGGGGTTTTAGGTACCCTGACAAGTACTTCACAGAAATTTATTTCATTTAATCCTCACAACAACCCTGTGAAACGAGGGAGGTGCCGTCCATGAGTGAAGCAAGCCACGGTTACCACGATGACAATCTCCACTACACAGTCGGGGAAAGTGAGGCTTAGAACAATGCAGTTAATTCGCCAAAGTTCACCAAACTAGCAAATAGTGAAGCAAAACTTAGAATGCACCCATTCTTATTCCAGGGGACCATAAAGCTACAAATACACATTTCCAGGGAGAAATCTCACCATGTAGGTGACACCTTTGAAACACGCCTGAGCAGTTGTCAAGTAGAGGCTAGGCCTATGGAGCCTTCCGGTCCACCAGCAAAGTGGGAAGAGGGATAGGGCACCAGTTCCACTAGGACTCTAGGAGCCCCAAATCCACGTACACCTAATGGACAAGCAGGGGAATGCAGGCAGCCCCCCGTGCTAGTGACAGAGGACACGGGTGCTGCAGATAAAGGCCCCATCTGCCTGAGACCAGCCTCAAGGACAAAGGATCAGGCCTGGCGATCCTGGAAAAGCTACAGTGCCACGTGCAGTATATATACCACACAGGCTTGCACTGTAAGGAAATCTGTCTACTCCCTCCCGGTAGATAGGGTGAGTGCCTTCCAGGAGTTTCCTGGAGGCCAGAGAAGAAGGTCTGGGTCCACGGCCCCAGGTCAAGGCAGGCAAGAGCAACGTGACTGGGTCACGGAGGCTGCAGTCTGTCCCAGCTTTTCCATCACCTGCTTCTCTGTCCTGCTCCTCTTCAAGCTGAGTCTCAGAAATGACTCAGAGGGAGCAGCTAAGGTGACTCAGAGAGAAGTTCTTTCAGCTTCCTAAGAAAACATGCCCAGGGCCAACAATGAGGTGCGCTTCCTCGGGACTGTGTTATTTTAAAGGCAAATGTATCTCCAAAATGGAGCCGCCATCCTAGCCCTGGGCCAAATCGCACTGCAGGCCATTTTTAGTGGAAAGAGGCTGTTTACAATAAATCCAGGCCGGCTTTAAAATGTTGATTTATTCTTCTTAGAAGCTGAATCACACCGTGTGGATTGGCTGAATCAAATAAGGGATTCTGAGACTCCTTATTCTAAGTGGGGAAAACACTGTTCCAGGAGATGCTGGGGCAAGGCCTGGGTGGCTGCTCTTCGGGGCCAGCACTCAAGGATTCAAATGTGGGGACCACCCAAGTCCTTTTCTTTCCCGTCCTTGCTCTAGGTCCCTGCCTCTAGCCTACCACCTTTAGTACCTCTCCTGGATGGAGAGTTAAGAGGAGATGAAGTTAAAATAGTCATCTTTGCTCTTAATTGGCTGAAGAGAGGTGACATATAATGTCATTGCTCAGAATATCTGCACAATTATTTCCTTTATACTTACCCTATAACTCTCTCCCTCCTCTTGGAAATACTCCAGAAACCTAAGAAAGTAGAACAGTTCTAATATCTCTACTAACAGGAGGCAGTAAGACTTCCATAGGCCTTAGCTTAGTCTGTTAGGGCCGCTATAACCAAAATACCATAAACTGGGTGGCTTATAAACAACAGAAATTTATTTCCACAGTTCTGGAGGATGGGAAGTTCAAGCTCAAAATGCCAGCATATTTGGTATCTGCTGAGAACCTGCTTCCTGGTTCACAGATGACCATCTTTTAGCTCTTCACACAGTGGAAGGGGTGAGGGAGCTCTCTGGGGTCTCTTTTATAGAGGCACTAATCCCATTCATGCTCCCATGACCTAATCTCCTCCCAAAGGCCCGACGTCCAAATACCATCACCTTGGGGGTTAGGGTTCAACATATGGATTTTGAGGGGACACAAACATTCAGTCTATAGCGGGCCTCAAGACACTTTCCTCTTACTTGCCTGGAACAAGGCTTCAAACTAATGGATTTGGGGGAGCCAGTTCTGTTGTGCTTTCTGCTCAGACCTTGTCCTCAACCAAATGGCAAAACGATGACAGGACTGTTCCTTGAGGCTTATTCCTCCTCTTTTCCTCCTTACAGACACCCTTCTCCTACTCTTGGGTGCCATCTGACAAGTTAATTCACACCAGTCAGTCACAAGAGTATGAGTGACTTAATGGCCATCTACACCAAAGTATTATTACATGCTGAAAGAGAGCAGAAAACTCTTACCTAAAGAACATCCTCTAATTGTCAACAGCCAGTACCTGTGTGAGAGGGGCCTCCTGGGTTCCACAAATCCCCTAGTGTACAATATGTGCCTGGGGCCAGGCGGGACCTGAGTGACCTAATCACCCACCAGAGGCCCCGCTCCTGGGGCTCCAAGGCTGAATGGCTGGGGTGGGCTTGTGGGGATGGGAGAGCACATATCCAGCCCCCGGGAGAGTGGGGAGGGGAGACCCTTACCTCCTTGTGAAAATGCTGGCCCTGCTTTCAGAGCCTCCAATGATTCACCAGAAATCTAGATTTTCATGTGAAATCATTTTCAGGGTGTTTACTAATTCTGTTGAAAAACATGAAAACAAAGGTTACCAGGGCAAACAACCCTCATCAAGCAGCTGGTATGGCTCCTAGGGTGCCAGCTTTCTCACCTTTTGCCCAGTCAGGCAAACATTCAGGGTCTCCAGCACCAGGTGGAACCCTCCTGGTCACTAACGGTAGTGAGGACCAAAGGGATTTTCACGCCTCTTCCTGTTTCAGTCAGTGGAGTCGGGGATCCCTGTCTCCAAGGGACAGTGTGGTCAAGGCTTTTTTGAAACACAAGCCTGTTCCCAGGGGACTTGGGGCCCAGGGGTTCTGACTACACCAGTGAGGTGAAGTCCATCTGCTTCTTCTTGACTTTTTCATCCACCTCCAGAAGCTTGCCACCCAGCCAATGTGACAGACAAGACAATCCCAGCTCTGGCTCCAAGATCTGGGCTACACTCACTGCCGTCTCCCACGCTCCACCCTCATCTTCTGTTCTGAGGACAAAGCTGACTTTGCAAAGCTGAATTTTCCAACTGCTACTCTGCTCCATTATTTGAGAGGTTGGAGGGATTAAGCCTTTAAATGTTCAAGGCTATTTCCTTAATTCAACAAAACTTGTAATCACAGAAACACTTTCATACAGGTACCTCAGAATCAGCCCTGACGTTCCAGAGTCTGAAAATGACCCGTTTTCTTTCCTCAACAAAGAATGTTTTCACAGTGCTCTGTACTCACAGTTCTCAAAGTGCTAAGCAGAAGCACGCTGAATCTTCAATTACAAATGTAATTTATGCAAATATACATAAAGGGAAATTTTTAATTCTGTTCTTCAAAGTTCTGTCACATTCACCCCTAAGAATCTCAAATAACTATTGACCTCTGGGAAAAGGTTTTTACAGGAACTGACAAAGGCTCAGTACAGAGTTTCCTAAATTCAGTTGTCTTAACTAGCCTGTCCCTTGGATCTTTTGGTTTTCCAACCTTAGTATTTCCAAAAGTTGTCATTTCTTCCTTTGGATCCTTCCAGGCTAAATTAAACTAAAGAAGAAAGATGTAGACACCCTTAAATGCTTCAGACTATGTCCCCCAATCTTATTATGGAAAACAAGGGCTACAAAAACAGGTTTGTTTAATTCTTACATTCACTGGCTGAGGGAATAAAATGAAAACAAGCTATTGTGTTAATCTTCAGATTAGCCCTCTAGTCTGTCAATGTAATACTGATCAGTAAACAATGTCCATAATTAAACTGTTGTCAGAGACACAAATGCCCCACGAGCCTGAGCTAATGAGGCAGTATTCAACTCCTTCACAAAGGCCGGCCAAATACAATTCCAGGAATGTTAATGCTGCCAAGTATCCGGGATGCTCTCAACAGCGGGAAGACCACTGAGTCGAGGTAATTAAGTCTCCACAGCCTGCTAGAGAATTCTGTCCCAGTGCTATTTGTTTGTTGAGGACATGTGCTTAGGTGCAAGGAATTGGAAATCTCTGACACCAAATTGAGCACATTGGGCATCAAAGCACCCCAAGTCCTCTGCTGAGGTCTGTGACATGAATGTGCATGACAAGGGGGCAAGGGGGCCATAGTCTCCTAATTGTCCCAGAGACCTTTTAGTCTGGGGGGAGACTACATGTCTTGGTATTTATGTAATTAAGTGCACTGAAGTCCTCAGCACAGGTTTCCCATGAAGGCTGGCTGCATGTTAACTGGGGCTCAATAGATTTATGAGAGGACACTTTTCCATTCTTTTTGCTCTGGGAGATAGATGCTCTTCCATAAAATACCATCATGCCGAATTATTTTTCTAGAAAGCAGAGAATCACATCTATTCTTCTCTTCTAGAGAGAATTCCTACTAGGAACACTTTATTTCCCCTTCTGTTTTTCTTGGCTTCTCTTGAAAATTCCAGTACGTGGCCCAAGGCCCATTGCAATAAGAAATATCACAGCACGGGAGCCATTCAAAATGAGAAGTCCTGAACACAACCGTTTCCACCATGTGTCCACATTCACTGTGCACTCCTGCAGCCCGCAGGCCCCTTCACAGCCGGCCCACGGCTGCTACAGCCCTTAGTTACTCTTGGGGCTCCAAGAGAGGGTCCACATCCTGCCTCCTGGGGCGTCCACCTAGAGGGGCTTTTTTTTTTTTTTTTTTTGCACTGTGATGAGGATGAGAGGAGATAAAAGGGGGGAAAGAGGGCACGACACACCTGATGTTCCAGCAACATTTCACTGCAGCCTTGAAAATGTCATCAAGAGGTCAAGCTCCCTGGGGGGACAAGATTATGACACTTCTCTACTCCCAGTGATCAAAGGAAAACCAATTCCTGTCACAAAACTTAGAAGAGGGCAGGGAAAATGCTGGACTTGCCAAAACCTAGCTCTGTGCACTCATTTATTCATTTGAAAATGTTGATGCAGGTCCCCTTCGAGCCAGGCCCTGGGGATGCAGAGATGAACAAACAGAAGCAACCACTTCACTCACAGAATGTATTGCCTACTGGGGGAAACACACACCATTACACACTTAATTCTGAAAAGTGCTCTATGGAACAACAACAAAACCAGGGTGCAAAGCAAGTCACTTGAGCAGGCGGGCGGGCTGCCCTTTTCCATATCTGTTCAATGCCAAGTGCTAACAGGAGTTACTCCTAGGTGGTAGGACCATGGAGCGACTTATTTTACTACTGTCTCTTTATGCATTTTTCCTTGGGAGCTAGATAATTTAATAATTCAGACCACAGGTGTGAAGGCAAACTAGCTATCTGATCTCGAGCAATTTACTTAAACTCTCTGAGCCTCGGTTTCCATGTTCTAAAACGTGGGTAATGACAGTCCCTTCCTCATTGGCTGGCAGTAAGGATTAAACAGGATGAACATTCCGAGTGGGTGCATATTACAGAGTGGATACCCAGAGAATACGTTATGTCTACAAAAAATGAAAATACGTCAAGTTATCCATGGTTTTTTTTAATGAGGGGATTGTACCAAATCATCTCTACTATCCTAGCCCCTGTCAGTACAAGGATCCCATCATTACAACTACAACCGTTCTTCCTGTGTGGCTGGCATGTTCCAGGTCCCTTGCTGAGGACCACATTGGATTCTACTTTGGAGACTAGAGGAATCATCCCCTAAATGTCCTCTGACTTTTCTCTTCACAACTCTTCTGCGACAGTTTTCTATTCCAGAAATGTCTCTACTCCAAAGTGTATATGGGGATAGGCATGTAGTTTGGGATTCAGAGATTGGGATTAAGGAGAGAAGGGTAGTAACCATTTCTTCCCCACCCCATGCCCCAAACTCAAGCCCTACCCAAGCCCGAGTTTAATCGTAAGTACAAATATCATCACTGGTCACGAGATGATCTGGCCCTTTTGAAAACACAGCCGCAGAACTTGACTTGCTGACCTCTCAGGACAATGCATTCCACAGACTTCATGATGGCTTTTCAGCCTTTAAAATATGGCTAAGTAAATAAATAACTTACCAGCCCCAAATTCCTACACACCCCATTTCTTCCAACTTTGGTGAGGGCAACCTCTGGCAAAACTCAGTGAGAAGACAGAGCGACCTGGTCATACCCCTCTTCACATAAATATCAGGAACTCATCCCCAGAATGCATCCCAGACAGTGGGCTGTAAAACACATCCGCCTGCAGCTCGGTGGGGCCTTTGCTGGTCCTCTCTCTCCTTCAGGAAGTGGGAATGTCCTAGAAGAAAATGGTGAAGGCTACCAGGCCTACGATTTCAAGCTAACTGGGAACTAGAAATGTTACTTAAAATTTAAATAACAATGTAAAACACTCTACTTTCATTTTACTCCACTTCAGACATTGTCAGCCCCAAAAGGATGGGCCTCATTTCCTAACTCTACCAAAAAAGAGAACTGCTCCATTACTGTTACTATGATACATTATCATTAAAAGTATTGTCAATAGTCTGTTTTAAGAGTCCATTTTAATATTGGCAACGTTTCAAGCAAAGCGACCGCCCAAAAATGAAGGTTTTGCTGCAGTGGAGAACATGTGGAAATCCCCACTCTGCCACGTCTGAGTCCAGTGACTTTGGTTAAGTCTCCCACTCTCTTTGAACCTCAATTTCTCCGTCTTTGAAAGAAAAATAAAACCTGAAACCAGGGGCT
Source organism: Delphinapterus leucas (assembly GCF_059928025.1). Classification (NCBI taxonomy): domain Eukaryota; kingdom Metazoa; phylum Chordata; class Mammalia; order Artiodactyla; family Monodontidae; genus Delphinapterus; species Delphinapterus leucas. Next base: position 135,266,242 of record NC_143130.1, read on the forward strand.
TCCCTGGTGGCGCAGTGGTTGAGAATCCGCCTGCCAAGGCAGGGGATATGGGTTCGATCCCCGGTCCGGGAAGATCCCACATGTTGCTAAGCAACTAAGCCCGTGCACCACAACTACTGAGCCTGAGCTCTAGAGCCCGCGAGACACAACTACTGAAGCCCACGTGCTGCAACCACTGAAGCCCGCACACCTAGAGCCTGTGCTCTGCAACAGGAGAAGCCACCGCAATGAGAAACCCATGCAACGCAACAAAGAGTAGCCCCCGCTCGCCACAACTAGAGAAAGCCCGTGCGCAGCAACGAAGACCCCACGCAGCCAAAAATAAATAAATAAAATTTTTTTAAAAAGCCTCAAACTACTTTCATGGGAAAGGTAAGCAGAGTAAGGAGCTGGTTAAGCACACTCCAGAACCAGACAGCCCGGGTTCAAACCCCAGCTCTACCACTAACGCCTGAGGGCCTTGGGGAAGTTATACAACCTCTATGCCTCGGTTTCCTCAACTGTAAGGTAAGGTAGTAATACCTCCTTGCTCACAAGCTTGCCATGATGATGCATGAGTTCATCTATGTAAAGCACTTAGAATATTGTCTGGCAGATGGTAAGTTAAGTAAGCTGTAGCTATCATTGTTACTACTATATATGAATAGAATTAAGAATTATTATTATTATTACTATTATTAACATGTCGGCATTGTATCCTCAACAGATGTTTTAATAGAAAACAAGGGAAATAGGAACTAACACTTATAATCATGTATTCTGTGAGCCATCCTCATAGCAACCCTGTAAGGTAGTTATACATTACTATTCATGTTTACAGCTGAAAATTTTAAGGCTCAATTAGATGAAGAAAATTGTCCCAAATTACAATGTTGTTAGTAATAAAGACAAGAATGATTTCTTGAACATTGAACAAAGAAATGTAATGAGCACCTACTAAATGCTGACAGAAATGTTAAGGGCAGAAAATACAAAGATGAGCGTGGTACAGTCCTAGACCCCAAGGGGCTTACAGATAGACAGGCATTGGGTTTGCTGTGCCAGTGGGAGATGGGAAAAGAAGACTTCACAGAGGGCAGGGCAAGGACAGCGTATCCACGGGCTATTTTGGAGGAACGGAGCTGGGAGGCTGGGAGAGGGGTGCGAGGGAGGTTGGAGAAGAGTCGCTGAAGGGATGAAGACAGGTGCTGAATCTCAGAGGTGGCTGGGACTTTCTCCTCAAAGAGGGGCAGCAGGGGTAATTCAGGCAAAGGAGACCCCAAGGGTAAGGCACCAAAGAGAAAGACAGCCTGGTTCAAGACGGGGGCACTAAACAGTCAGTGTTGCTGAACCACGTCTCCAACGTCCAATGCATGGCAGGAGATGGGGGCTGGAGAGCAGGTCTGCAAAACCAGGAGCAAAGAGGAGGCCAGGCTCCATCCATGGAAGGCTTTTACGCAGGGCCTTGGTCAGACTTGCAACTGAAATTATGATGGCTGTGTGGAGGGTGGGTTTGCGGTGCCTGAGACGAAGCAAGAAACCTGCTCAGAAGACTGTTGCAATAATCCAGGGGAGGCGCAGAGAAGGCCTGGACCAGTTGGAGAGCAGGGGTCGCGATGTGGATCAGCATCCAGTGAGGCTCAAGGTGTAGAGGAGGACGGAGTCAGGCATAACTCTCAAGTTTCTAGCTTGGGAGACCAGGTGGGTGGAAGTCTAACCAACTGAAAAAAGAAAGACACCAGGGCTTCCCTGGTGGCGCAGTGGTTGAGAGTCTGCCTGCCAATGCAGGGGACACAGGTTCGAGCCCTGGTCTGGGAGGATCCCACATGTCGCGGAGCAACTAGGCCCGTGCACCACAACTACTGAGCCTGCGCGTGTGGAGCCTGTGCTCCGCAACAAGAGAGGCCGCGATAGTGAGAGGCCCGCGCACCGCGATGAAGAGTGGCCCCCGCTCGCCACAACTAGAGAAAGCCCTCTCACAGAAACGAAGACCCAACACAGCCAAAAATAAATAAATAAATTTATAAAAAAAAGAAAGACACCAGAGGCAGAACAAGTCTGGGGGGAGGTGCTTATAACGATGGTTTCAGAAGAGGGTTTTGACACCCACAATTGAGCGGCAAAGGCAGACACTTCAGCAAATGCATTGCATAGTGAAATTGTATACAAATACTACACCAGGCATCTCTCGAGGGCAGCCAGGCCTCCTGAAGGGAGGAGAGGAGCCTCCAAGAGAGGCTGAGGGAACAACAGGCCTTATCTCCGTGAAGGGAGAGTCCAAGAAAGGGCTAAGAAGAGGTATCCAAGCCGAGGCACCCACCTGCTGCCCCGTGAAGAAGGATGAGAAGAGCATGAAACAAGAGAGAATCAGCCCCAAAGCTCCAAGCACACTCTGGCATCAGGTGGCTTTACCATGACCACCACCTGGGGCCCCAGGTAGACTGAGGCCTGAAGGAGAAGCCACTGTCCTGCCTAGTCTGAAGGGACAAAGCCAGTGTCAGCACAGGCCCTGGCAGCCGTGCTGAAGACCAAGACACAAAGAGTGGACATGGGTGTGGACAAAGCAGGCAAAAGTGAGGAAACCGCTTTGGCCCTCCAGCCCTCATGCTCTGTCAACTCCCAACATCACGAGCCGACACAGAGAAGCAGACTGTAGAAGCACAAAAGGGAACTTGAAAAGTAGTGGCAATAATGGATCTCGGTATTATATGTCAGTTCAACCACAAGTCCAGTGGTGTCTACCTCAAAAATATCTGAAATCCGGGCTTCCCTGGTGGCGCAGTGGTTGAGAGTCCGCCTGCCGATGCAGAGGACACAGGTTCGTGCCCCGGTCCGGGAGGATCCCACATGCCGCAGAGCGGCTGGGCCCGTGAGCCATGGCCGCTGAGCCTGCACGTCCGGAGCCTGTGCTCCGCAACGGGAGAAGCCACAACAGTGAGAGGCCCGTGTACTGCAAATAAATAAATAAATAAATAAATATCTGAAATCCGTCTGCCTCTCTCTCATCCTATCTCTTACTACACCCTCTGTCCCCTCTATTCCCTGGACTCCAGTGGCAGGCTCTGTCCTGCTCTCCCTCTGGAGCCCTGTCTTCGGGCAGCCTCTGCACAGAGCCTGAGGATGACAGTCAGGCCAGTCTCACTCCCCTGCAGCCAGAGACCAAGGTGAGAAGAATCTCTGTGTCGGTTATGCGCAGGGTCAGACCCTGCCTTTAGTTAAAACTGTGATATTTTGCTCATCGTGGATTTTTCATTCATCTATATTTTTAAAATATAATTTGTCTTGATTATTGAGTTTTTTGGTGCCCCCCTGAACTGTGAGCCTTACTTTCCTGACATTGCTCCTAGGCCCCAAATTCCTCCAAACACCTCCTGTGCACTTAGGAAAAACTCCTTCTTCCTTCTCTCGGCCTACGGGCCTAGGTAACTGGACCACATTTCCCTCTGAACCACTGTCTCCAGACACATGTGTGGCTATCTCCATGGCCTTTGTGTTTCCATGTTTCTGTGCACCCTGAGCTCCATTTGGCTTCAGGATTTTGTGCTTTTCTGTTCCTTCATCCTTCAATGCTCTCTTTCCAAATGGCTGAATCCTTCTTTGGGTGACACTCAGACAACGGTTCAATCCAAAGGAAAGCCCCCTCAGTCCCAGGCAGTCTCTTTTTTGCATCCTGATATATGTTCTCCATTCCACTTACCAGGTAGGAGCTGACATAACCTGGTCTATTTATTTGTTCACCTGACTTTTTTCTATTTCCCCCTCTCCACGCAGGTAAAGTCTATGAGAGCAAATCCTGTGTTTTTGCTCACACTCTCTCCCAAGAGCTAGAACAAGATCTGGTGCACAGTAGGAGTTCAAATATTTGTCGAATGAACAAATGTACTACAACTACCAAGTATTTAGGCTAATAATAGAACTAGGTGCATAGTATTTAAAGACTGGACATATTTAAAATCATAAATGTAATACTTTTACATTTGAATATAAATGAATATCTCAAAAACTGGGACAATTTTCTGTTTTTTTTTTTCTTGAAATTAGTTCTCAATGAAGAGGGATAGTCATCATAGAGCATCTGTGAAAAGGCCTCCTTAATGTGGCATTCAGACTTTCTCTACCTTTCTATGTTGGGCAAATGAAGTCACATCTCTCTCCACTTAAGAATTTAATTCCCTTAATTATAAATGTAAGAGAGTGAATGACAATACTGATAACCAGCATCTAAAGCAGTTCACATTCATGGGCCAACTGGTCTCCAGTTCTAACATTCCAGATCATTCTGGTTCTCAGATCATCCACTCTTAACTTATGCAGGTAATAGGAAGTTTCTTGCTATGGCCAGAAGAACCAGTTGGCATCTGGTACCTTCAAGTAAATCTCCAAAGAAAGCAAGCCAGGGACTAGAAAATTTTTATCGTTCACAGAAAAAAATCCCCATAACCAGCCGCACATGAACTACACAAACATTCATTCAGTGATTAAAAATCAGCTTCACATAAAATTTCAAGAGTTTACTATGTGTGTGCTGGACTCAGTGCTAGGAGGTTTCATTTATATTATCTTATTTAATCCTTGCAACACCTCTGTGAGGTAGGTAATACAAGCCCACAATCCTTTATCTACAATTAAAAAAGCCAAAAAGCTTTGAAAACTGAAAGTTATTCTTTTAACTCATTTGGCAGCAGAAACTGGCCTGAATGAAGTGATATGAGTGTAACTACCATCGTCATTGAATCCATTTGCGATGAATGTTTATGTGTTGTCACAGAAATAAGAAGGTATTTGATTATAGGGAACCGCTGGGGTATTACATAATATATAATACATGCACAGTATTACTTTTATTCAAATAAAATCTGAAAAAACTCTAAGTTCCTAAACACATCTGGCCCTAAAATTAAACTGAGTACTATCCTCAGTTTTTTTTGTTTTTTTTTTTAAATTTATTTATTTTTGGCTGTATCGGGTCTTCGTTGCTGTGCACGGGCTTTAAGTTGCAGCGAGCAGGGCCTACTCTTTGTTGCGGTGCGCCGGCTTCTCATTGCGGTGGCTTCTCTTGTAGAGCACAGGCTCTAGGCGTGCGGGCTTCAGTAGTTGTGGCTCGTGGGTTCAGTAGTTGTGGCTCATGGGCTCTAGAGCGCAGGCTGAGTGGTTGTGGCGCACGGACTTAGTCGCTCCGCGGCATGTGGGATCTTCCCGAGCCAGGGCTTGAACCCGTGTCCCTTGCATTGGCAGGCAGACTCCCAACCACTGCGCCACCAGGGAAGCCCTATCCTCAGTTTTATAGAGGAGGATGTTGAAGCTTACATATTAAAGTAATTTGCCCAAAGTCACATGACTAGAATATGATAAGGTAGGATGTGAATCTACGTCTTTTGACCCCAATGTCATTTTCTACTCTGAAGCAGCTGATTTTCTAGCAAGGAAGATAATACATCAATGTAAATAACTACAGCGTAAGGAGAAGGTGAATGAGTACCTTAAGAGTGGTACAAAAACAGTTCTGTCAGAATTCAAGGAAGAGAGATTCCTTTGACTAGACTGTTGAAGGAGGGCTTCATGTTAATACTTTTCTTTTCCACAAATATCTCTTCTGTCACAGCTCAAGGGGGTTTGGCCACAAGCATGTTGTTACCCCAGAAACCTCAGGCTAGCCCAGGAGCCTGGGCTATACCTAGTGACTGGTACCCAAGATGCAGCTGGATGATTGAGATTTGGGTGGGCCAAGAGCAGGGGTAGCTGGGGAGATAAATTAGGTAACAGAAGCTGGCCCTTATTGAAGACAGTGGGGCTCTTCAAATATGGTATCTAAAGATCATAGCAAGCTTCAGTGCAAGCAATTTTCAGAATCAAGAAGTCTAATATGGCAGCTCAAACATCAGAGGATTCCAGGGAGCAACTTGAGAGTCAGGGAAGGCAACTGCAGATCTATTTACTCATAGCAGGCCACCCGTCCATCACAGAGTTCACTAGTCGTGAGAATTAAGCCAAGGGTAGTTAAGTGAGACAATGAGTTCTAATCAAGATAACGGAGAAGCACAGCAACATGTTTTGGGTCAGCATAGGAGGGTGCAACGGGTCCCATGTTTTCAGGAGCGCAGAAGAGTCCTAAAAGGTTCTTTGGTTTCACCTGACACAGGCATACTGGATATATCTGACTGCAGACAGAGAACCAGGGACTTCTATTTTGGAAAAATGCCAGACTAGAGATTCTGAAATCCACCAGCTATAAAAAGAATTTAAAAAGATATATATAGGGGCTTCCCTGGTGGCGCAGTGGTTGAGAGTCCGCCTGCCAATGCAGGGGACACGGGTTCATGCCCCGGTCTGGGAAGATCCCACATGCCGCAGAGCGGCTGGGTCCGTGAGCCATGGCCGTTGAGCCTGCGCGTCTGGAGCCTGTGCTCCGCAACGGGGAAGGTCACAACAGTGAGAGGCCCGCGGACCACAAAAAAAAAAAAAAAAAAAAAAAAAAAAAGATATATATATATACACACACATACATAGACACATACACATATATATATAATATTATAAGGTATATTATCCATTATACTACACATATAGGTAATAATCATATATCATGTTATATAATTATAATATATATAAACTGTATAATTATATAGACATATATTAATCAGTTTTTTTAAAAAAATAAGTGAAATAGGGCTTCCCTGGTGGCGCAGTGGTTGAGAGTCTGCCTGCCGATGCAGGGGACACGGGTTCATGCCCCCGTCCAGGAGGATCCCACATGCCGCGGAGCGCCTGAGCCCGTGAGCCATGGCCGCTGAGCCTGCGCGTCCGGAGCCTGTGCTCCGCAATGGGAGAGGCCACAACGGTGAGAGTCCCACGTACCACAAAAAAGTAAATAAATAAATAAGTGAAATACCGGCAGACCTGCTAAGAAGCTAAGGCTGAGATCAGAGAGGTGAAAGAGTTCGAATGCAGGCATTGTGAAAGACAAGAAGCCAGGTTGGAGACCCATTTGCACAGAGCTGGGATTCACCTCAGGAAAACGGTGAACCAGAAGAGAGCCTGTCCAGCAATGGCAAGCACAAAGGAAACCCTGGCTCTGGATCGAGGTTGAAAAAACAAAACAACAACAAAAAATTGTCCTCTGAGGTTTCAAAAAACCCAAATTGGCCACACACAGGGTTCAGGGCTAGAAATCACACTATCTGTGTGGCCCAGAAAACTTAGACGAGAACTTCATTTAAAGTGGACCCAGGTCTGTGGTGCCCCCAGGTACCTGGCAAAGACAATTGGAAATCTACCCGGAGAAACAAACCCTCGACCCAGGTCTCACAGCACCCCCTCAGAGATAATGCCAACAAATATGAACTCACAATCAAAAATTACAAAATCCACCAGGAGACAAGCACCCGTGAACAAGAGTCATCAGAAACAATAAACAACAGAACCAGAACTGCAAAGGCTTCAGAAGATGGCAGCATCAGATTCTAAATGAAAGATAAGTATGCTTAATATCTTTAAACAAATGGAGGAATTGAAGCTACGAAGACCTCTTAATGAATAGGGAGGAAGAGACTAAAATGGAAAAAAAAAAAAAATGACTGGACAAATCTGAAAAAAAATAAAAGGAAACTGTAGTAGTGGAAATAAAATAATTGTAATTTTAAACTCAGTGAAACCACAAGGATACCATCAGCCAAATCCCGAATGTGGGAAATTCCACAGGACAAATGACCTGTTTCTTCAACAACTAGATGGCAAGGATGAAAACAAATGAAATGGAACTGTTATAGATTAAAAGAGATATAAAAGACCTCAACCAAATGCAATGTGAGGATCCTGATTCCAATAAACAAAATCTAAAATATTGTTAAGAAATTATATCTAAAGAGAATTGTTTGAGGGACTACAAATATTTATGCTGACATTGCTAAAATGGGCTTTTGTCTTAGACTTATACTGGGGGACAATATAAGAAACAGCCATCTACCAGCCCTCCACAGTTTTCACTGTAAGAATACCATCTGGGATAATGTCACTACCCTATGGTGTGCTCTTAATGAAGACCTGAGGGAGGATTTGCTTTCAAGTCTCCAGAGAAAAACTGCTTCTCCTAAACTGATTCACTTTTATCTCAAGGATACTGCAGCTCTTGAAACCATGACTGTTTTTCTTTTTCCTCTGGTCTTTAGGAAACTCAAAGTCGAATACGCAATCCACCTCAAGCAGCTGCACAGAACCATATGGGACACATTCCTGTGTGCTATTTTATCCCAAATTAGCTCTATTTGCCTTTCCCTGGATTCCCTTAACCATATAGTTTATACTTTGCATATTTTTATAATCCACCTCAAGGTTTAAATAAAATTGTAAACCACCTCAAATTCTTGGTGTCTACTTTAGGAGGAACGCAAGCTTTATATAAGTTTTTTGGGGGGGTGATTAGAGATGGTGCTTATAATGTGAATGCCACCTAGACACTCAACAAAAGTGTTTCTGCACTTAGCTTTTTATCTCAAATAAGCTATAGTTCTTTAAAGGCACAAAACTGTATCTTCTCCAACTTTATATCACATATGCCTTGCACACTTAACTAATCTGTTTAGGGGTGAGAGAACTAGAGCATCATTAAGACTTCAGACAATAGTGTAATGCTCTAAGGTTTACTGACAGGAATGAATCAAGCTACATTCTTTGGAGCCAATGTCTGAATCTGTGCAATAGATTTTCATAATCTGCTAAGACACAAAATCCTGGAGAGGGAGATAAATACTGATGGGTACTACCTTCATAGGTTAATAGTACCTTGCATTCTACTCCTAAGTATATTGAAAATATAGCCCAAATTAATACGGGAGATGCAAGTCATGGTAAATTCATTAGACTCCCTCCTCTTTTAAATTCGTATTCTGTTTCTGAAATTTTGGTCAAACTCATATGCTGTTCATCCTAGACCATTACATATGATAACTTAGTATCCGACTCTGTTTGAAATTCCATATATCCCATTTTCTGTTTGTATTAGCATAGCCTAAATAAGACTAGAGGCTAAAAAGCAGAGACACACATGATGGGGTACTGGCAGTATGAGTCTCAGTTCCCAGGGAACCAGAGCTACAGTAGAAACGAGAGATGGGCTGAGCAGGGATGACGCAGGGTACCAAAAGCAACAGTAATGTCTGTATTTACTGTATATTTTAAAGAAGAATTTATTATTCCCACTTTAGAGGTGAGAAAAGCAAGGTGCTCAGAAGTTATTTAATTTCCCTGAGGTCCACAAAGAGAAAGTGACTGAACGAGAATTTGAATTTAGAGGTAGATATCTAATTCTAAAGCTTCTTCCATACCATCCTGCAGTGGAGAGAAGCAGAACGAAAAAAATGTAAACAATGTGTTTGAGGGTTTGGAGGAATGAGAACAACATGGGGAAGAAAGAAAGAAACAAACTGATAGGAAAAGGAAAGTGATATTTATTAATTCAACTGCTGTGAGCCAAGCACTTTTACTGCCTTACCTTATTTAAGTCATGCAAACACTTTGTTTGGTAGGACGTTTTTGTCCACAGACAAGATGAGCCTCAGAAAAGGAAAGTGACATCTCCAAGTCACACAGCAAGTAAATACATAGCTGGGAATCAAATCCACATCTTGTGACCTGAAGTCAGGGACTCCAAAGGCCATTGTTCAAACACAAATTACCTTCATTCTCTTATTTCTATTGGGTTTTGTTCAGATCTGTCTAACCAAATCTCAAGAACCAGTCCAGGAAGAGGTCAAGAATACACGACAAGCTATCAGAGCTGCCCTGTCCAGCAGGGCTAGGGTGACTAACCATCCTGGTTTCCCCAGCTCTGAAGCATTTCTCAGGATATGGGGCTTTCAGTGCTGAAATCAAGGCAATTCCAGGCAGATACTGATGGGAGAACTCAATGGCTCAGCCAAAGAGGGTTCTATCCACCATGGGGTTACTAGTTCCATGCAGAGATGGCCTTAGCATGGCAGCCAAGTAGGGGTGCCAGGATGGACGGGCAGACACAGTAGGGGACAAACAAGAAGACAATGAGACAGAGTTGGAGTTCTAGGAATTCAGGAGCCAGTCTTGTGAAAACAACACACATAAGATGATGTTTCTCTTACACTAGGCTAAGAATCTCTCTGGATTTAAAAAATACTCATACAGCACCAGAACTGCCCTGATGAACATCTAATTCTACCAGTTTGGTCTGAACAAAGGGTTTTTTCCCAAGCCCTTTGACTCATATCCACCTACAGAACATAATTTTGAAATTGAGGTCTTTGAACCCTGGCTTCTCTCCTCACCCTAAGCACTGACACTCTCTTTAGTGTTTTTACCCCTCTCTTTTTAGACAACCAGCATTCTGAATTTTGTCTATCTTATCAAAACCTGGAAAGGCTCTGCAATCATTCATTGAACCCACTGGTGTGAATTTAAGCCAAAGCGGACATTTCCCCAGGGTATTTTCATCTTCTTTTATCCTACATCTCCAGCTGTGGAGTGACTGGCTCTCCTTATAGCACCAAAGAGGACATGGGATAGTTGTCGGGGTGTGTGGAGAGGAACAGACGCCTCTCCCTAACCTCTGCCACTACCACAGTCCATGGAGTTGACATTGGACAAGTAAATCTAATTCAGAACTGCAAGCACCTGGTTGAAAAAAATGGGTAAGGCCTGTCCTCTTTTGAAACTTTATTTACCTAACTTATTTCTTTCCCAGAATTAGAATAGTAAAAGAGTTTTTAAAAAGTTGTTCCCTGAATCCGGGAGATATCTCTCTTTTGACATTTCACTGAAAAATTATTCAAGTGAAGGAGGCAGAATAGGAGAGCAGAGGGTTTTTGCAATTTTCTTCATATTATGTTTTTTTTAACTTTTTATTGAGGTATTACCTATTGTGTGGAGAAGTACACAAATCACAAACACACAGTTCATATTTTTAAAAATCTGAACACTCATGTAATCAGCACCCAGATCAAGAAACAAAATACAGGGGCTTCCCTGGTGGCGCAGTGGTTGAGGGTCCGCCTGCCGATGCAGGCGACGCGGGTTCGTGCCCCGGTCCGGGAAGATCCCACATGCCGCGGAGCGGCTGGGCCCGTGGGCCATGGCCGCCGAGCCTGCGCGTCCGGAGCCTGTGCTCCGCAACGGGAGAGGCCCCAACAGTGAGAGGCCTGTGTACCGCCAAAAAAAAAAAAATACGTATTACCAGTCCTTCCCTACCCATCCAGAGATAAACCATACAAATGAAATCCTTTGCTTTGTATTCTTTTCTGGCTGGCTTCTTTCACTCAGTATTATCTTTGTGAGATGTTGCTGCATGAGGCACTCGTTCGTTCTTCCTCATTGCTATAAAACCTGCCTTTGAATGAATATAACACGACTTACTTTCCATTCTAGTGTTAATGGCCATTTGTAGTTTCTACCTTGAGGTGACTACGAATAGTGCCTCTATGAACTTGATTATACATGCCTTTTGGTGAACATATGTATGCATTTCAGTTGTTAATATATACACTTGGGGATAAAATCACAGGGTCATGGGATATGCATGCAAATGTTCAACTTCAGAAGATATCGCCAAACGGTCTTCAAAGCCTTAGCCATTTCCAAGGAGAGAACAATTGATAATGAGAGCGCAGATTTAGAAGAAATTCTGGAAATCCAGTGAGCACATTCCCTGGTTTCTGGCTGACCTGCACTCCCACTGACCCCAATGGGCACAAAGCTCTTAATAAAGAAGGCACATCCCCTTTCTTCTGCACCCCTTTCACTAACCTGAACTTGGTAAAAGCAGCCATGGAATGACCATGGGGTAGGGACCCTGATTTTCAACCTACAACCTCTGTAAATCTCCTGGCTCCAAGCTGGCCAAGCATGGCAACAGTTTGGAACTCACTTTCTAAATACACAGAGCTGGGCTGGGCTCCGTCACCTACAGCAAGACGCTTAGCTTCTCTGAACCAGCTTCCTTATCTGTAAACTGACAATTGTTGTATAAAGGCACTTGTCCACACTTGTCACTAAGGAGATTATATTAGTTACCTGAGCTGCCATAACAAGTACCACAAACGGGGTGGTTTAAACAACCAAAACTTATTCTTTCACAGTTCTGGAGACCAGAAGTCAGAAATCAATGTGTCGGCAAGAGTTCGTTCCTTCTGGGATCTCTGAGGGCGAATCTGTTCCATGCCTCTCTCTTGGCTGCTGGCAACCCTTGGCATTTCTCAGCTTGCAGCTACTTAAATCCAGTCTCTGCCTACACGGTCATGTGTAGGCCTTCTTCCCTGTGTGTCTCTCTGTGTCCACCCTAATCCAGTATGACCTCAGCTCAATCATTGTCTGCAAAGACCCTATTTCCAAATAAGATCATATTCTGAGGCTCTGGTGGACATGAATTTTGAGAGACACTATTCAACTCAAAGCAGGGACATTTAATAAATAGTAACTATTAGTATCTACTATTTTATTATTTTCCTGACTGCTGGCTGGATGGATGGACCTCTCATTCAACAACTGGACAAATAGTATTGAATGTCTACTAAGGGCCAGGCACAGTTATAGGTGCTGGCGATACGGTCCCTGCTCTCATGAAAGTTACATGCTAAGGGAGCAGGGAGGGAGAGCAACAAATCTATAAATAATCATATAACCTGTCAGACGGTGACCATAAGAAGAAAAGGAACAGTGTATCTGAAAGTTCCGACTTTGTTCCCTCCGTGCTACCCTGTATGCGACCTTCTGCTCTGGGGCCTTGTTGTTGTCACATCAGCCCTTCGTTGTGTCCTTTGCAAAGGAGGACATGAATTTTCCCATCTAAAACTGAGAAAACCCATTCCGGATAGCATTTTCCATTACAGTGGACAAATTAATCATGATTATACCATAAACTGGAGACTTGTATAACCGAGGAAATTGTTCTAAATGAAAGGATAGCTCACAGGGTAGGAGGTAAATCGGATTCCACAAGTGATAATAAGAAAGAGCAAAAGGAGGGCAGTTACGTATCAGGCTGCATGAATCATTTACTATAAATCCAGATGTTTGCAAAATGAAAAACAGGCCAAGTCCATGACCTCGTGAACTGATGTAAGGACTGGTTAAAATATGATGGGAGGATAAATATCAGGGATTTTTTTTTTTAAGTCATGAAAAGGCCATTTACCTATCTATCACCTAAAAACATGTAGGGATAAAATATATATATATTGAAATTTTTATTTTGAACTGCCATCAAACCACTTAAATTTTTTAGTAACCAAAGTTTCAATTATTATAAATCAGTAGCACAGCATGAGTGGCTTGTTATATCACTGTGGAGAGAAAAACACTTTGTTAAGCTCGTTTCCAAGGAAATGAAACGCTTTTCAGACATGTCATTAACGCTCATAAAATTCCCCGAAGCCAAGTAGAGGGCAGATGTTATTTTTCAGAATGGTCACAGACCATCGATACAAGGAAATCTCAGTTAATTGTTTGAGTATTTATTTGCTTATTTATACTTGGAGAAACCAATTTAAGAAAGGAGACAGAGGTGGTCTGTATTACTAAAATACATATCAAACTACATAGAAGGAACCTATGGTTTATAAAAAAAAGTGAAGCCTACGTGGAGGATTAACCTATCACAAACAGAAGCAAAACACCAACGAAGTGGAAACTGTCTGCTCTTGTACATTCATGAAGCAAAGAGTCTTGAACCCCCCAAGACCCCTCCTGAGTTTGTACTAACCCAGAATTAACCTATCACAAACAGAAGCAAAACACCAATGAAGTGGAAACTGTCTACTCTTGTACATTCATGAAGCAAAGAATCTTGAACCGCCCCCCGGAGACCCCTCCTGAGTTTGTACTAACGCAGAATTCATTTCCACACTGACCCAGAACATTGCCGGTGCCCCAAGATTCCACTGCTTTAACCACCACACACCACACTCTACACATCACACTCCCACTCATATTTCCAAATCCCATATTTCTCTGTATTCTCCCTGAATTGTTCTGCTTCATGATGGGATGTTTGGACCACTGTTCTTATCCTCTTCCCATCACCACCAGTTTCTGGGAAACGACATCCCCAGCTCCCATGTATTCCCACCTAGTACTTCTGTCCTCACTCTTCATAGCATATCCACCTGCATCTGCCTCTAATGTGCTTACCCCGCTTATAGGCTTGCAAGAGTTTCCCTGACCTACCCAAGAAAGGTAGAGATCATCTCGGATGCATAAAAGGCAGCAACAGTCAGGTCTTCATGGCTTTTTTTGCCTATAGTAGTTAAGACTATGAATGAGCCTGTGGCGCCCTGAAAGACAATTCTGAATTCTACAGTACGTTCATTCACAGAATCACTCATTAAGTAAATACTTACTGAGCCGTGTTGGGTGATAAATTACCTCGACACATGGTAGCCTCCAAGTATACTAACAGGCAAGCTCTCCCAGGGGTCACAGAACAGAAGGGCTCTCAGACTACCTTAGGCTTGAATCACGTGGTTCATCAAGTGAATTTAAAACATGCAGTGAGAAGCAAGGTGAAAAGATATGGTGCCAGTTATCACACTTAGACTAGAGTGCAAGCAGGTGGAAGAAACCACACGGCCGGGATTCTGGGTTCAGCCTTCCCCATGGATGCTATTGTTGTAAGGACCAGAGTTAGGGATGGGCAAGAGGTGAAGGTGCCTGGGGTCAGGGGCACACACCTGCTCTATCAGAGCAGTTCCATCAGGCCATAGCTGTAGTTTGGCAATTAGCCTATTGAGATGCCATGGATTATATTGCACTTCTTTGGTTAAGGACACACAGGCCAAAAGCGACACGTCAATGAATACCCAAATTAAGCCTTCATAAATATTCGGCACTTTGTGTGTATTTAGTGTGTTATGAATATTTTGTAGCTACTTGGTCCCTCAACTCCTCTCTATATTCATACACATATGCTCTAATTAATTTATTTGTCAAACAGGCTACTCCAGGCTTAACATATTAATAAGTTTCATCCATTCCATTTGTTTTCTCCTATAGCGGAACTGAACATTCTCAAACAATATAGCAAAATGTACATTAGGAACAGCTACTGCGTCCCAAGGTCTGGGGGCAGGAAGAAGATGCACAGAGCAGAAAGTAAAGGCAGAGAGTGAGCACGTGGGGACATGGGCAGCAAAGACATCCTGGGGGGTTGCTCTGTGAAGTAAGGCTTAAAAGCTGGGAGGGACCTGCCCTGGGGAAGCAGAGGGTTTGGGCCTTCCAGACAGAAGAGGAACGACCAAGCAACTGCACTTAAGAGTGACCCAGCCTGATGCCTGCGGAAAACTAGAACATCATGTGCCAAGTGCAGAACGGGTGCATGGAAGGTGGGGCCAGAGAGGGGACAGGCAGGCCAGCAGGTGGAAGGTCTACATCAAGCTGGAGCTGGACAACGCTGAGGAGATAGGCCACCTCCTTTGAGGGCTGCATGTGGACTCGGGGTCCCAGCCAGGACTGCGTGGTGGAGGATCTGGGTATCACAGACCGGGTTGCTGAGTGGTGAAAATCGAATGCGTTGCAGGTCAGGTGAGTAGGAGGCCAGTGGCGTCCGGGGAGCAGGTGGGGTACTGCTCAGCGGAGGCCCACTTCACCTCCACCTCTGCGCTGCAACCAAGCCCTGTGGGCTTTGTTTGTCAGAACTGTCTCAGAGTAAATGAAGCGGATTTCACCTCTTTCCCTTCCAGCCGCTGATGGACGATCTCACCCAGCGGTGGACAGCGTTCAACACTATGTCATTCCACATTACGATTCCTGTTTGGTTTCTTGGCGAACAGGGGGCAGACTCAGAGCTCAGTTTTGATTTCACAAAGGGGCCCCTTTGCTCCACTCATTATGGATAAACAAACCCCCTTTCTGGGCCCTTTTTCAACCAGAGCTGATTAGGTTGTGTTTATATTTGTGGTAAAAGGGTAAACATCCTCCAATTTCTTTAAATTTTCACTGATAGACTCAGAAAGATCTAGTCTAACTCCTAATGCCCAACCTATAACCTGGGAGCAGAGGGGAAGCTATAGGAAAGAAAGAAAACAAATATCTGTGAATTGTAAACTGTATGCTTCCTAGTTCTTCAAGCCAGCTTAAATTAATGGGCTGGGCTTCCCTGGTGGCGCAGTGATTGAGAGTCCGCCTGCCGATGCAGGGGACGCAGGTTCGTGCCCCAGTCCGGGAGGATTCCACATGCCGAGGAGGGGCTGGGCCCGTGAGCCATGGCCGCTGAGCCTGCGCGTCCGGAGCCTGTGCTCCGCAACGGGAGAGGCCACAACAGTGAGAAGCCCGCGTACCACAAAAAAAAAAAAAAAAAAATTACAATGGGCTGCTCCATTCTCTTATTCATTCACTCAGCAAACATTCTGTGAGTCCTTAATGTGTAGGCAGCACATGTGTCTCACACAGTGATTCAACATCAGGCCCAGGTAGTGTTCATATGACACAGTTTAATTTATAAGTCAGAGATGGATTTTTCCCTAAATTAATAATGCTTAAGTTTCCAGGCCCCTCCCTTGAATAGGTATTTTCCAAGACCCTGTGAGAGGACTTAGCAAAGAGTTTACATAGTTGTGTGTTTTATGAAACATGCAAATGTATAATATTTTAACTGCATTGGCTTAAGCCCCATTTTATATTTCCATTTTGGTCTTCCTTCAGCCACACTTCCCCTCGAGTTGGATGGCTTTGGAGTGGCTACAGGCATTTTGGGGTTCTGGCTAAGAAGTTAAATTGGGGGTACATTTGTGTTTAGCGGGATGTATGTATGTGGATCACAGTCATTTACCATGGATAGTTAAGTCAGTGTTAACCATCCCTGTACAGGACCTAATCCCAGGAATGCTCTTCCATCACTGTGCTGACTTGCCCTGCATCAGGACCAAGGTACAGGGCCAAAGGTCACATCACGATCTGAATGTGTCCTACTGAACCCCGTACCCAAGTATGTGGGTAACAGGAGAAACAAGGTTTGACATGGAAGGAGCCAGAAGTTAGTCTGCCTTTTCCAGTCATCAGATGTGTAAAACTGGGTCCTTTGGTTGGGGACCCCAACTTTTTGGTTTGGGGAGGAGACACAGAAAGGTCCACAGGATGAATCACTACCTAGGTATGCCTGGCCTACTCTGGGAGTGCTAGAAAGCCAGGGGTAATGTGGGCCTAAGTGAAAGAAAGGAAGGAAGCATTGAATGCAGAGGGGGTAGAGACAGACAGGAAAAGATGGCTTTGTCACCTGGAAGAATTGTATGACTTGCGGAACTAAGTGACACAATGTAGCCTTGGTGCGTAGGGTTCCCTTTGGTCCTAAAATAGGATTCACGACACAAAATTATGCCCAGCAGTTGGAGCCACATGAATACAGAGTAATACTGCAGACTGTCAGATCCTACCTTGGTCATCGTTTGTATCTGCAGCTTTGAGTTATTTATACAAGTGTCTTACTTCCTTGGCTCTGAAACCAGAAAAAAATGTCTCTGACCTCAATTCCAGAGTAGTGTTGTCTGAATGCCACAGCTTACTTTCACGAGCGAGTCTCTGAAAGTGTGTCTACAGTTTTACTGACAAAGTACCCACCTCTGCCTGCCCCAGAGGCATCTACCTTCCTGTTGCGGATACATTAACACATAGTCCTCCGCTCAGTGCCAGCCTGGAGCCCTCTCCATCAGAAGATAAACTAGGCTCACCACATGGCAATACCAAGTTTCCAGGCTACTCCGGGAAGTTTAGTCCATCTGTGCCTCAAGTACCTTGGGTTTCCAGCGCACCATCAGCCAACAGCTGCAGGCTCCCCTACTCATGGTGGGAAAACGTGATTCATGGAGCTATAACGTATATGCTTCAGAGGTCTAAGCGAAACATAACCTAGAAGCTTTTGTAGTAATAAGTGTGAAGTACAATCTAGGAGACTCAAGACATAAAAAGCATAAAATCATCAGTCTCTGTAGATTATTGTCCTAGACGGATCATGATGCTTGATGGAGTTTCTACCACATCTTCAGTCCCAATCTGATGGACGACGCTACTGCAGGCAGTTCTTTACACACAAATCGGTGTCACTTGGGATGGGATGCTTTGGGCAGAAAATCTGATTTGATTAGTTTCAACAATAAGGAACTAATTACCTCACACAACGAGTCAAAGAGTAATTCAGCCGCTCAAAGATTTTTTTCCACCCTACCATCCTCCGTGTGGTGTGACCTTCCAGCTCGGCTCCCCCTTATGGTGTCAAGATGCTACTGCAGCTTCAGATAATACATGTCAAAGGCCTTGTCTGGAAGGCAGAAAGGGCCTGCTTCCTCTCACGTGCGGCTTTTTTAAAAGTCAGGTTTATGAATATAAGTTACATACAGTAAAATTCACCATTTTAAGTGTACATTTTGATGAGTTTGACAAATGTATACAGCCATGTAGCAATCAAGGTGTAGGACATTTCCATCCTGCCGAAAAGCTCCCTCATGTCTGCTTATAGTCAGTCTTCTCCCTCCACCCCAGCAGCTCGCAACCGCTGATCTGAATTCAGTCCCTATAATTTGCCTTTGCAAGGATGTCAGATAAATGGAATCATACATGAGAGTAGCCATTTGTGTCCAGCTTCTTACACTTAAGCACGATGCATTTGTGGTCCGTGTTGTTGCATATCTCAGTAGTTTGTTCTATTACTGAGTGGTACTCCATTGTATAGATATACCATGATTTGTTTACCCGTTCATGGACAAACATGGACATTTGCGCTGTTTCCAATTTTATCTATAATGAATAAAGATGCTGTAAACATTCACAGACAGGTCTGTGTGGATGTATGTTTTCATTTCCCTCAAGTAAATTCTTAGGAGTGGGATTGCTGGGTTGGGAAGTTAACGCACATCATTTTTTTTTTTTTTTTACAATGTTTTGTTTTGTTTTAAATGAAAGCTTCTTTCTGTATTTATTTATTTATTTTTGGCTGTGTTGGGTCTTCGTTTCTGTGCAAGGGCTTTCTCTAGTTGCGGCGAGCGGGGGCCACTCTTCATCGCGGTGCGCGGGCCTCTCACTATCGCGGCCTCTCTTGTTGTGGAGCACAAGCTCCAGACGTGCAGGTTCAGTAGTTGTGGCTCACGGGCCTAGTTACTCCACGGCATGTGGGATCTTCCCAGACCAGGGCTCGAACCTGTGTCCCCTGCATTGGCAGGCGGACTCTCAACCACTGCGCCACCAGGGAAGCCCAACACACATCATCTTTTAAGAGCAAGAAAACTTTCCCCAGAAGTTCCTTTGTGTTTGTTGGGTCCCGAGCCCCTGCCTAAACCAATCTTGGGCAGAAGGAACAGAAAGAAATGAACCAAACTCCACTCTCATGGCTATACAGGAAGGACAATCTCCCCTGGTCATATAGCTTCCTATGGAAACAAAATCCAGCCTCTTCCAGCAGGAAAAAAGAGAAAAATAGGTTTGCGCCAGTGACCAGTAGAGACCCACCCAAGAAACACCCTAACTCTGGACTTCTTGTATTAGATAATTAATTCCTTATTTTGAAAGCCACTTGAATCAGATTTTCTGCTGAAAGCACCCTGAATGACCCATGTGTGGCTGCCTGCAGCAGTTTTACCCATCAGAGGGAGACTGCCATGACTGATACCTGGTAACCTTGGGGTCCTGGCCACAGCTGATTGGACCACAAGCTGGTCAATGGCCCACGAGAGGCTCACTGAGGTGTTCCCCTCTAGACCTGGCAAAACCAATCACATAGTCTCTGGGAGAGTTTGAGCTCAAGACAGAGGAAAAGAGACAGTAAGTAGAAGAAGAAGGGCAGCAGAATCAGACACAGAGAACTCAAGCAGAAAGGATGAAGGAAGGAGAGTAGAGGGATGCCATGTCAGAGTGAGACAGTGATCCAGAAGGATGACAGAAGCAGCAGCAGAGATTAGCAGAACCCTCTGTACAACTCAGTCGTCAGATGAGGGAACACTGGCCATCACTTCCAGGAGAGGGTAAGATGCCACTGCCACAGCTTCAGGGGATCTGGAAGAGTTCTCTGTTTTTGCTGAGACTGCTGAGATGATTGCCAGTCTTTTTTTTTTTTTTTGCGGTACGCGGGCCTCTCACTGTTGTGGCCTCTCCCGTTGCAGAGCACAGGCTCCAGACGGGCAGGCCTAGCGGCCATGGCTCACGGGCCCAGCCACTCCGCGGCATGTGGGATCTTCCCGGACCGGGGCACGAACCCGCATCCCCTGCATCGGCAGGCGGACTCTCAACCACTGCGCCACCACGGAAGCTCAGCCCTTTTCTTTTAATGATGTCAGGATGTATCCACCTCTGCACTGTGGGGTTGGTATTCTGAATGCCCATTTAACAAGAAAAACAGGAATTCTTTTTTTCCTTATGAATTGCTTTCCTGAATCTCCTATATGTGTTTCATCTATTCTCCCTGGCTGTGTGTGTTTTTGTCTGTGGAAAAAGCAAAGCTTAAATGTCAGAAGGAAGGGATCACATTCCCCATCCTCTTGCCAACCAAGAGCACATTTACTAGTCTCTTCCCTCCATTAAATGTTAAATGATGTTTATGAAGCACCCGCATGGGCCTGGAGCTTTTCTCAGTGCTCAAGGTTGCCAGGTGGTCAACATAATGGCATTACCCTTTATTTGAACTCTCTACTCTGGTGTTCTTGGAGGCCCTGCAGGAACACGAGCAGACTCAAATTTAAAGTGAGAACCAAGAAGGGGGATAGATATGACACATGAGGAGTAGTCCCGATTCTCAATCAGGTAAATCAGTGGGCCGTGCCTGGTCAGTTTCACCTTATCAGTGCTGTCCAACTGCTGTCCTCAACTTCTCTGGTCATCCTCTACCCTGCCTGAGCCCTCTGCCCCTTACCGTCCACAGGAAGATTTGACAACCCAGCAAGTGTCAAAAGGGTATCAAAATAGATCAACTTTTCCTATGAGAATCTCACAGATGGAGTGACCAGACTCACTGACTAGATATCGGGGTTCGTGATTTTACAGTGGGGAAGTGCATCTTAAACCAGAGCTAGCCTGAAAATCTAGATCATACGGTCGCTCCAGCTGCTAACCAGGTAAATATAAAAATGGGCATTTCATCCTAACACGAGGAAAAGAGATATGCTTCTTTAAAGATGAATTGTGTCCTTTATTTTGTGTCCAAACCTGCAATCTTTCAACATCTTGTTCGGCGTAACAATTGCTATGTAAACTCAGCGTGGGTAATTACCTTCCTATCATCACCAGGAACTGGGATATGTAACATGCAAAAGTAGACTGTAACATCCTCCTACTAGAAAAGCATCCACTCCAGGAAAGCACAGAGACTCCTTCACAGAAACCCATCTGCAAAGCAGGCAGGAAGGAGGAGGAGGGAGGGGAAGCTTGTGCACCACCAGACTCTTGCCCTCCTCTGTCTTGGAGTCTTCTGCTCCAGTTCAGGAGAACGCTTTCAGGCCAGCAATGATGAATCTGACGCCATGTGAATGAGATTTGCAGGTGTGAGTGGGAGGCTGCCGGGGCAAACCCAGATGAATGGGAATGTGGGGAGAGGAGGGTTTCTGGGACAGAAGCAGAAGCAAAGGTTGTGCTTGAATGAGCAAAAATAGGACAGACGCCTCTTCTTGAGGGAGGGTAGATGGGTCGTCCCAAGAGGCAACTTGAGGGCTCTGAGCTGTACAACCTCAGTGCTGCTGTCCGGGAAGGATAAAACCAAGTGGGAGACGGCTTCGGCAGACACTGAGAGTCAGAATTGTCTGATGGCTTGGAAAGTCTGCCAAGCCCACTGGGGCCACCTCCACAGTAGCTCAGGCTAGGCAGCAGTCTTGATAGGTCAACCCCCATGAAATCAGATGACTGGGTAAGTCAAGGGCACAGTGCCTGCCACATAGTAGGCACTAAGTGAATAGTTACTGAATGAATGAATGAGTGGGTGGATGAGCCAATGTAAGCTTCAGAGCCAATCATTTGGTCCAGGAGCTGCATTGATTCATTCCTTAGTTCATGCAGTACGTATATTTTGAGCGTCCCCTCTATGTCTTGAACTATGCAGCAGTTCATGCTAGAAAAGGCCTGCCCTCCAAAGCTTCTAGTGGGGAGGCAGAGACAAATAAATACACAAGCAAATATATAATAAGATAATTTATAAGCAAAGGCAAATGCTATAGAGAAACTAAAATGTAGTGTTAGAGTGGAGCAGAGGTCAGCAAACTTTTTCCGTCAAGGGCTAGAGGGAAAATACTTTAGGTTTTGTGGACCAAATACTCTCTCTTAAAACAACTCAACTCTGCCATTGTAGCCTGAAGGCCCCTGTGGACAATATGTAAATGACAAGCATGGCTATGTTCAAATAAATCTTTATGGACACTGAAATTCCAATTTCACATAATTTTTGTGTCGCAAAAATTTTTTTTTCAACCACGTAAAAATGTAAAAACTATTCTTGGCTCTCAGGCCATATAAAAACAGGTTGATGGCCAGATCCGGCCCCCAGGACTTAGTTTGCAGACCCCTGGAATAGAGTGACGGGGTGGGAGGGTCACTGCTGGGAAGGTGACATTTGAGCCTAGACTAGCATGGGGAGAAAGAACCAGCCATGCAAAGAGGAGGGAAGAACATTCCAGGCACAAGGAGGCATGGTGCAAAGGTGCGTGCGTGTATATATACACACAAACACACATCCACAGTGCTATCCACCACAGACAGTTGTTGAATAGTGGTGAGAGAAAACGGATGTAGAAACGTCTGTGTCCCCACCTGACCATGATTTGGGGATGAAGGCTATCCCGGTCTCTGTGTTCATCAGCCAGGTGTGCAGCTTCACACTTTGATGGACTGGCATGTCTCCGCACAAAACAGATTCTGACTTTACTGGCCCTGGTTTCTCTTCTGCATATTTCCTCATTGTTCAAGATTAGTCATTAGTTTTTTAAGCAACAGCATCCTTCTGGAAAATTTGTGGGAGAAGCAGCTCACAAAATGAGGTTGTGCTTGTTTGTTTTGTTTTGTTTTGTTCAGGGTTTACAACTTTTTGAGTGTTATGGATTGATTCCTGGATTCTAACCAACGTCAATCATCCTGGTGCCTTTCACATGAGTGTATGGACATAATCTCACTAAATACAAATTATCGGAAGTCTTCTGGAATTGTGTATGCAAAGGGAAAATGGACAACTCCGTCCATCAACCACGCACCATGACAGCTGTGGCTACCATCAAAAACTAGGCGAAGCAGGTTCTTGGAAGCCCCTGCTGTACCTTCTCCAACCCCTACTAAGTAGGGATAGAGTAAGAGGGTGTGATGGAGAGAAACAGCCAGCCCCAGGTGAAAGGAACTTGTCTTTGAAGCATATTGTTTTGATTCTTTGGCTTCCGGCCCCTACAGCCTTTGGACTTGAGTCAACTCCTGTTCTTGTGGAAGCTACCCAGGTTCATACCTTCCCCCTCCATATGTGGATTTTTACTTTGTCAATTAACATTTCTTGCACAGAATTAAGGCACAGAATAGCATCTCAATCCTTCATATCCCCAACTGGGGGGCAAAGCAACTCAGCAGTTTTCAAGTCCTGGCAGCATCAAAAGAGCATCTGCAATCAATTACCACCTTTTCTCCCCCTGTTTCTCACCATCCGTTGCTTAAAAATGGCTAACTTATTTTTTTCCCTCATATCCTTGTAAAAACACATGCACACACCAACACACACATGGCTCCCAGGCTGAGATCACAAGTGCCAAAGCTCAGCCTGGAGAGAACGTTTATGACTGGGTTATACATCCCCGAAAATAGGGGTTTATAATGGAAACACTGACAGATCATTAACTATAATAGCATAAACCGAGGCACAGAATTTTCACGTTGTCTCCATTTTGTTTGTGTCAGCAGGATTTCCAGGCCCAGAATCTGGTTGGAGCTCATGAGCTGTGCCCAAATGTGTGAGGCAAATCTGAGGGCAAGAGGATTGCCCCGAGAAAATGGCTCAGGACATGCAGAGTCTTCAGGTGCAGAATATTCTGTGATGTTTGGATTCAGAAATGATCACAGGAATCTCAGCATGGAGAAGACAACCATCTGGGCTGGAAGCTTAAATCCCTGTCAGCCACTCATCTCCAATGACCAATTGCTCCTTGCCCCAGGCATGACTTTTACTGATATAAAGAAGCAATTTAGAGCAACTAGCTAGTTAGCTGATAGATGGAAACTATCCCCAGCAAGGTCTCCATTCTAGTTTTTGTGCTCTCCTAGGAAGAGATGCATCCACCAACTTACCACCAATGCTTAGAACATTGCCTGACACATAGTAGATGCTCAAAGCATATTTGGTGCTGCACGCATAACTGGATGGATCCATGAGCTAATGAAGGAGTTAACAGATCTCTTTCGGCCTCACTCAGGTTTCTCACGTGTGAAATGAGGGGGTTCAATACCAACAGTGGTTCTCCACTCTGGCTGCACCCTGGAATAACGCTAAATCACTTTACAAACATACTAACACCTGGACCCTACCCCCGACCAAATAAGTCAGAATCTCTAGACACGTGGCTTGAGCAGCAATAGTTTGAAAAACACCCCAGGCGGTTCTAATGTAGACTAGATGATTCTAAAATTCCTTTCTGTGTTTTTAATTCTAACTAATTTGGGTCATGAAATTCAAGGCCTAGAATTTGTCTCTCCTCAGCTCAGAGAGGTAAAAGGAACAGGGGTGAAATGACATTGAGAAATTATATTTAGGAAATAATGACCATTTATTGGACTCCTTGGTGCTGGGCACTGCGTATTGCATACTATTATCTCCAACCCCTCTGACAGGTGGCCTTATTCCAGCTTCCCTGTTTTTCAGATGAGGAACCTGGGGTTCAGAGAAGCAAAGTGAATTATCCAGCGATAAGGAGTTATCCAGGGAGAGGCTGACCTCCTCAGCTGCCGTGGGGCGTTGCCAATTCCTTTTCCGAATTAAAGGGTGTTCAGCATCCGGCAGAGATTTTATGTTCAGGCAGAGTGTTGGAAGAAAGAGAAGTGAGAACTTCAAGACACACCACACAAAACTGTGAGCTTTGGGGAGGAGGAATTCCCTCCCACCCCTGCGCCCCTCCCAAGTGAAAAAGGACAAGCTCGCGCTCCCCCAGGCCTGGGCCAGCTGTCAGAGATGAGCCCTGATAAAGGCCCTGGGCCTCCTCCTTGAATTCCTTTGTTCCAGAACCTATCCCATTAGAAAAAGGTCACACATCTTTGGCCCCTTTTAATTTCAGGGGTGGAGAGGTAAAAGCCCAGTCGGGGAAACATGTGCAATTATGAGCAATTACTTAAACGGCTTTCAGACAAGCCTTGGCCCTCCACCAGCGGGCACAGGGGCCGGCGTCTGCGTTTTGTAGGCGAGAAGGAGCGAGGGTGGGAAGGTGGGGACGGGGGAGGGGAGACAGCAAAGCCTTTTGTCACTGGGCTACAAAAAAACCCCATTGGTATTTCCTGCCACCGGACTAGCTGACACTAACCAGCCCTGCGCAGGGGAACTATTCACTTAAAAGTCATCGTTTCCTTTACTTATCTGCCTCTAAAGAAACAAATCTATTAGCAGCAAGAAATCACTCCAGCGGCTTCAACTAAGTGCTTCCCCTGCTGAAAATGCCAAAGCCCTCCTGCCTTCAGCTCCGGCCGGCCATCCCCTGGCCTCCGCTCCTCCCAGGCAGCAGCTCCGAGCTGGCCCGTGTCAGGGCGTCTCTGGCCACTACAGATAACAAGGGCCATTACGTTCCAAATCCTTCCCCAACCTCCTCCCCTCCCTTCCGCCAAAATCCCAAACCCAATTTCTCCCTGGCAGATCAAAGGCCGCCCAAGCTACAGGAGAGCTCACTTGATCAATAAACTCTTGACATGGGAATAAACAGAAGGATACAATATTCTCCTTCAGGATTTATTTTGTCCATGGAATAGCAGTGGCTTGCTATGCCTTTCCTTTTGAGAACCATGGAGATTCGGTGTTAAAACTCAAAATAGTTTACTCCTGAATGAAAAATCAAAAATGCCCAGATCGCCCGAAAACACTTTTTCAGTCTTTGTTGGCCTTAAACATACAAACTGTAAGGGGAAGACTAGATCTTCCAAAAGCAAACTTTCCTTCCACTCCAACTCGGTTTGCAAAAGTTTACTGTAGAGCTACCTAAGCAAGGCAATCTCATTTTGATAATTAACTTTGCAATTTAGGAAGTATAATAAAAATTAATATGCATCTCTCACTGTTCGTCCTAAAGAATTCAAAAGTACTTCCCAGACAACGATCTGAAACTGTAGATGAAAAAGTACAGCAAACCCCAGAAATGTTGAATCCAGGACGCTGTGCATTTGGGACATACCGATTGTTTTTAAACTCTTGAGAATATTTATTTAAAAAAATCAATTCATTGATTCCTGTATCACTCTCCTATGACTGTTTCTTTGATACTGAAATCCTTAACCCGCGAAACGGAAGGAGAGAGAATTTCAGCTGAGTTGCTAAAATAGTCCAGGGAACTCATTTGGAATCTAGCTATCTAGATTGCCCCATTAACTACCATGTTATGTTTACTCACACATGCTTTCATATATAGCACATGTATATCACAATTTTTAGAAATAAAGCCTTGCATCTTCCTCCTTTGTAAGATATATAAACGTATACTTAGATCAATACGAGCTTTTCATTAGTTAGTACGGAAAATGCTCCCCAAAGATCACTGAGGCATATTAAACCACTCTAACTTAGGATCCAGATAAGAGAAAGCAAAGTAGATCAGCAACATAGGCCAGAAGACGAGGAAAAGGAGGGGGAAAATGGTGTCTTGTGACACAATGACAGTTACAGCTTAAGCCCAGAATATAGACAACAGGGTGTGTCAGCTTTACATTTATAGCCCACGGGAAGAATAGAAACTCCTTGCCAACCTGTTTGTATATTTCCTCCTACAGCATGACTTCAGATTGATAACTACCATTTACTGAGATCTCACATTTACCAGGCAAAGAGCGAAGCACTTGACAAACTACATGATTTCCTTTATTCCTCACAAGAGTCCTATGAAATAGGTACCATTTGACAGATGAGGTATATGGTCCTAAAGAGGTTAACTGTCTTCCCCAGGGTCACATGGAAGCGATTGGAAATGCTGATATTTGAATGGGGGCATCTGACTTCAGAGCTGCCACGTGAACTGCCAACCTGAGACAAAAATGTCTGCAGCTTCCCTCCCAGACCAGCACTAAGAATTTCAGTCAAGAGGCAGTAGCCTTTCTCTTCTATAAAATCGTCCTCAGTCTTCTCCATCCAAACTTTTATATGATCAAACAGTGTTTATTTTATTCATGGATATGTTTACATTGCCTATCTCCAAGTACATTATTTTTGAAACACTTTCCCCTTATTCTTGCATTCCTGCCAATTAAGTCAGGAGAAAATCAATATTTCATGGAGGAGAGAAGGGATCATAAAGTACATTGGTGGGGACCTAGAAACAGGTCTACCGCTTCCATGTACCTTCCCCCTTAGTCTTGTGACCTTCAGGAAACACATCATTTACATTAATTTCATTAGTTTTCAAGTGTAGCATTTTAAAGAAGCCTGGCATGATTTATGGATGTCTGTCCCCCGGCAAGGAGTATTTTTCTCTTTCTTCTCTTAGCACAATGATTTGCACTAATCCTTTAGAGGGGCGGTGGGTAAGTCTTTTGTTCTATTAAGGTAATGTGCAACTGTCCAGACCCTGTGTTCAATGGCTACTTTGCCAGCCCTCTCAAGTAGCTTTACCATGAAAGTTCAGGGTCAAACAGCCTTTGGATACACGTATACTGTGCCGCTCACTCAGAGCAAACTCACTCAGAATGGCCTGCCTGCCTGGACACAGAACTTGACATCCTTGGCCTCAAAGGGTTCAGCACCACGGGTCCACCTTGTGGGAAAAACGTCTCTGAGCCAAACCATACAAAGCCAAAGTGGTGGGGGGTAGGGGAGGAAGACCAAGCCAGCCAAAAGAGAAACATGTTTCCCCTGTCAAGGAAATCAGCCAGGTGAGGCCAAAGTGGGACAACGGGGCAGGGGCTAGAAGCTCCAGTGGCACCCATGGCGGATAACAGCCTCACGGAGCCCCTCACCTTGATGAATATGTCTGGGCTTCGCCGGCTTCTTGGTGCCCTGGTTCATCCCTAAGGAGTGATCATCACCATGGTAGTGACCTGTTCAGTTTGCTGCTATCTCTTTTGTCTGACTGCGGTTCTGGCCCAAGTCAACCCCCTCTTTGGACCAGAGTTGAAAAATGAAACCATTTGGTATCTCAAGCATCTTTGGCCTTGAGGGACAAGACACCCTCTCCAGTGCTCAGCCACTGACGTCATGAAGAGAATTCCTCTAGATGCAAAAGCACCTCCAAACCCAGACCACCTTCTTAGACTCACCTATTTTGGCCATCAGTTGCCTTAAATATTCACACCATATTTGCATATCTTATTCTACAGTGAAGTATCTTTTCCTACCGTCTTTTTTACACTTTGAAAACTTATGTACCTACTTAACCTGAAGTGTGCCGACTCCATAAAATGTTTACACACTCTTCTGAGGTAGAAAGTGCTATTCCTCTGAGAAATATGTTACTCTCTCCTTGGAATCTATGGATTTGAAGATGGCTCCTGCCTGCTCACAACATGGGAATCAGTGAGGTGTTTAAAAACTGCTACAGGACAAATTAAGGCTCCAGTGGGACAGTCAATAAGGGAACATGTTCCGAAGGAAGATGTGACCCAACAGATACACAAAAGTATATTCTCAGGATGAATCTTATTTCTGCCCTCTTTTGGAATAACTTATTTTTCTGCTTCCTATGAAAAGAAGAAAAGAAAATCAAATTAATTCCCTGCCCTCAATAATATATAATTTGCAGAAGGTCTTGCAATGTGCTGAGATTTACGTTAAAATGTTAATTAAACCAAGTTGTTGAGTAGAGTCAAGGGAACAGTGGATAGGCCAGAGTCGCGTAGCAAACACAGCGAGAACTAACTTGCCCAATGAGCAGGACTCCATGAAAAGTCACATTTCCCAGAAGATGACTTTCCATCAGATTTCTCAAATGTCACAGGATTTTGCTGACAAAGGAGAAGCCTCAGCTCAAAGTGTCTCTGTGGAGGCCGCTATGAATCAATCTCCTGCTCTCCCACGCGCCTGTGGCCACAATAGATGTGCCTTGTCCACTGACACACGTGTCACCTGGGCTCCTCACAGCCAGAGGCACATGTGCCTAAACAGGCTAAACGAATTCTTGGCCTTGTAACAAAACAAGGATAACCAGCCACTGGTGTTTGACCCCGTGACCTTGGCCTCTTTAGCACCATGCCTTCCCCAACAGAGTTAAAGAGCTGTGTGCTCTGTGGTCATGTCACCTGGCAGGAAACCATCAAGCATGTGAGTCCTGTATGGGCAAGGAAAGTCTGGAGAAATTAAGGCTTAAATACTGCCTACACATCTATTTCTAGGAAGTGGTGTACTTCATATAACATGTTCCTATTTTCAAAAATGTCAAAATTGCTACATACTGAAAATGGTTGCTTTTGAGCCTTTAATAGAAATATGACTATGTATATAACAGGTAGGTAGATATTATGTATATATAACATATTATATATATTTATATATTAAATTACATATACATTATATATAAAAAATACATATATATATAATTTATGATTATATATATAAAATAATATATATAATTTTATATAATACAGATATATATATATATAAAAAAATTTTAGAACCTTCTTGAGGAGAAATTGAAATAGGTGTTTCAGAAGCTTTCCAGTGGCCGCATTTCACCTGGGCCCACCAGGAAGACTAATAAAATAAGGATCTTTTTTTGTTTGTTTTCCAAAGGAAAATTACCACCAAAATTCTAGTGTTCCTTTTCCTGGCAAGTCCCCTTGGTATTAGTCTCTTGGTCTTTTTCTCACGTGCCTGAGGAGCAAGGAGTCTGCTGCAACGGAAGCCTCCGCTTTGGGGGACTTCACTGGAATCTGCTCATGGGACTCTTTCCTTCAGTGGCCCCTCTTCCCCTCCCTCATCCTTTGCTCCTTGTCTCTGTCTTCTCCCCAGGATCTCAGCCTGCGCCACTGTCCCTTTCCCTTACCACATTCCTGGCATGACGGCCTTCTGCCTTAGCATGCCAAGCTCCTGCCTGCTCACAGGTGCTTGCATTTGCTGTTCATGGTACCTGGAAGACTTGTCCCTGTCTCCCTCTCATCTTTCATTTCTTACTTCAATAATCACTTGCTCAGAGACACTTCCCGGACCTCCCCACCTGAGTCAGTCCTCCACCTCCACCCAGGTACTCTCCATCACATTCCCCTGGGACTTGAGAGTACTTATAATCATCAAGCAATATTCTGTGTTTGTTTATTCACTGTTAGCCCTCCCCTCTCTCTAGAATATAAGTTCCATGAAGGGTGAACTTCACCTAATTTTTGCACTCTCAAACACCCAGCACCTAAGCAATGGCTGGCACACAGTAGGAGCTAAATAAACAATAGATGAATGAATGAATGAATGAATGAATGAATTGTCCAGTGTTCCTCAGAGGAAAGGCACAGCTTCTCCAGAGAGACTATGGAATATCTGACTTGTTATTTAAGGAGTTTGAAGAGCATTAATGACTTCAAACCCCTGACACTCTGCTTAGCCTCTGGTTGCTGTGGGACCTGCCTGACTTCAGGGAGCTTCTCTAGTTTCCAAACACAAAGTTGCCCACATATTAAAATGCTTAGAGATATTTAGCCTTTAG
Source organism: Delphinapterus leucas (assembly GCF_059928025.1). Lineage (NCBI taxonomy): Eukaryota > Metazoa > Chordata > Mammalia > Artiodactyla > Monodontidae > Delphinapterus > Delphinapterus leucas. The sequence continues at coordinate 135,296,982 of NC_143130.1, forward strand.
ATAATGATAATAGTTACCAGTTAGTGAGTACCTTCCCTGCCAGGAATGTGCATAAGACATTCTCACATTAGTCTGCTCGGCCAACCTATGCTGTAGGGGGTGTTATCCCTACTTCATATACTAGGAGATTGAGTCTCAAGTGATTTGCAAAAACACATGGAACGTGTAAGTATCAGAGCTGGTATCTGAATCTTGTCTGTCTCATCTATCTTAAAGGTCCATGCTTTTAACCACTTCTTTGTTTTGAGAAGCCAAAACATCAATGTGGTAAAGAGAATCAGCTCGTGGTGCACAAGCGTGTGATGTCCTTGAAAGGTGTGCAAGCATTTGTGTCATGTGATCTGTAGTTATAGCTTCCAACCCCTTCCTACCTATTCTAGACCAGTGCTTATTCGTAACAGTACAACTACTTCAGGTTGTTCATGAGTTCTCCTGGGTTTTCACATACTGCTCTCATCAACTCCAAGGAAAGAAAGCAGAGTTATCTGAGGTTTAGCACCTGCAGAAACTGTTGCTCTTTGCTCCAAGTAACAAACAGCTCACGTTTATGGAAGATACAAGCTGAGTTCCACCTTCTTTGTGGGAAATTTCTACCAAAAGTAATGTGAAGGGTTGAAAATTTAATGTTCCTAAGAGTAAAATGTATACAGAAGTTTACAATTCCTAATTTTTCTATAATAATAGCTATCTCAGCATCAACACCATTCAAACAAAGCTATAAAAACACTAGGATAATATTTCAGAGAAAAACAGAAAAGGAAAGAATTTACTCTCTTCCAACCCTCAGACCGTTATGATTCTTTTATCTGCATACCTGGCTTTTCTTTCTTAATCCGTCCATCATGTAGATTATTCTGAGTCTTTCCTTTTTTTTTTCTTTCTTCTTTCCCAGAAATCATCATAAGAATACCTACCTATTAAGCTCTTGTCCCTTCCACTTGCCTTCTAACCCCCCCACCCCAATTTCTACATGAAGTTTACCGGTTCCTCCCTTAATTTTTTCTTCTGTAAGATGAGCTTCCAAGTTCTTACTCCTTTCTGCTTGAATTTGTATGAAAATGCAAGTGTTTAAGATTTACAACTCTGCTTCGCAGGCTCTCTTTCCATCTCTTCTGGGGCTTAACTACTGAGCTAAAAATCCCCCAGCTGAAATAGCAACAGATGGAAGGTTTTGAAGACATATCCAAATCTCCCAGTTCAACCAAAAAAGCAACAGCTTTCAAACTTGTTACATTATGGTGGGGAAGGATTTTCCACAGCCTGACCCGTCTTTCTAACAGGAAACTTTCGGCAGCCTCCATGGTGTATTAACCAAATGACTGAATTTAATAGGAGCCTTTTCACAACAGGGAGAGCCTGTGTGCATGTGGACCTTCTCTCTCAGGCCAGTTTACTAGAGCAAGTGTCCAAGTCACCAGACATCTCCTCACTCCTGGGTAACAGGGGATAATGGGTAAAGAAAAAAAAAAAAAAGGCAAAGAAAACACAATGTTGGAGAGCACTGGGAAGTAGTGTGGCATAGCGGTGAAAAGTAAAGGCCTTGGGATCCCAGTTTTGGCACAGAGCAGTTTTTTGTGATCTTGGGCAAATTAATTAACTTCTCCAAGCCTCAGTTACCTCATCTGTAAAATGGGGCTATTCTCAGTACCTAGTTTGTCTTTTTGCTGTGACAAGATAGTCACAATTTGACAAGACTGTACAAAAAGCACTTAACACTCTTACAATACCATGCTCTGTAAGTGGTTCCTATCACGAACATAGTTTTTATTTGCTATTACATCATGGACCAGGCAGCTTCCCATGATAGCAAAGGAGTTTAGGCCAACAGGTATAATGTCAGGTTTACCCTCCTAGATAACCCAAATTTATACCAGATGAATTAAGTGGAAAAAAGGAAAAATAATAAACAATGGACCTTTTAAATGTGTTTCCAATATAAATGGTCTAGAAGCAGAAAAGAGAAAATAAAAGGAAAAGGACAGACAAAACAGATAAAGCTTGCATCTCTCCCAGATTTCAACATAAACTATCATGGCTTTGGAAAAGACCCATCCGTTAGTTCTTCAAAGTTCTTTTCTCAAGGGAGAAGAATCCCACCCAGAGAAGAGAGACTGGCCTCAAAATACCAAAAGAAAGTTCAAAACTCTGGCCTTCACATTGAGGTAACAGTCTCCAGGTCAGGGGTATTGACCTGTCTGCAATTTCTGCTGGTGGATCCACTGAAAGAGGGACGCCCAAGGTACACAAGTGTACACTGTCAATCCCAAATGCACACACATTCCGGGTAACGCACCAAAGGCAGGGGGGAGGGGCACTTCATCAACCCCATCAAACTGGTACTTCTAGTGGCTGATACTCTGACTTTCTGGCCACCAGCTGTCATAAGAGGGCTATATCCCTTTCTGAGACTCTGAGTAACCTCACCAAGAGGTTGTTCAAAAGGCATGCAGTTCAGAGAAGACAAAACAAACGCAGGTGTGCAGTAGAATGGGGCCGGTTCTGATGCTGAGACCAGAGTGAGGCTGCCTGCCACACTGCTTACTTCAAACCTAGTTTATTGGAACCAGAAAACTGAGTAACAACCACATTCTGAAACTCAGGATGCCAGCAAGAGTTGGATGTTCCTTAAAATAAGCTTTTGCGTTGATTATTTTTAGATGACGCTGAAAGGAGACAGTTGCACCCACCTAGAAATTGTTCACGGCTTAAGTAGTAGATAAATTATTTTCCCTAGTGTGTGCTTTAAAATTTCACCTGAATGGAAAACGACACCAGCCATGTGCCTCACTGACCTAAACACCAAGCAGTCTCCTCCATACAGAAATTTAATTATTCTGTAAAATAAGACTTTTATTCTTGTGGAGTGAGTATATTTTTCGCCAACAATGATTTTCAAAGGCTTCAAATATCTGAAATCACTGCGAGAGGCAAAACTCTGATTTAACTGCTTTTTTCCCCTCGTTAGGAAATATCTCCTTAAAATACTAATAGAGCCCAAGCCTATTTACATTGCAAACAACACGAAACAATTTCCCTCCTTCTTTCTCTGGCCTCATCTAGCAACCAACGTGGTGAGAGTAATAGCAACTAAAACTGACGATTCTGACCTGGTGCCTGGCGAACATTTCTCCTCTTATAACTACTTGAGCGTGGCAGGCTCTTCCTATTAACTACATTACCTCACCATTATCAAAGACGAAAGGAAATTAATTTTGTTTTTCAAGGTCTTGGCAATAAGTCGGTTCTTTACTTCATCAGACATCTGCTGTTTTTCTACGTGTGTCGTTTGCGAAGCTGAGTTTTCCTTATGACTTTATTCTCATAACAATTTATCACGCAACGGTGTTTACCAGAGGACTTGGGCCGACGGGTTTTTCTCTCTCCCAGCAGAAAACGTAACAGTAACTTAAGGCCAATATCATCATCTATATTTCATTCTCAAATAGTTTTCTGGGGCTTAAAAAAAAAAGCCAACAAGACTGTCAAGAAAAAATAACCACTTATGGTCTCCGGCTGAAATGTATTGCCAATGCAACTCTACTTTGTTTTAACAGATGGGCCTTTATCAGCAAATTATGTGGGCAGTTCACCAACTTCCCTTAGGAATGGAGGAGTGCTTCCATTTACTTGGGCTCTTATCTGTTCATTTAAAGCCACAGTTGACCACAAAATTCTAGGGGTTTTTTTTTTTCATGTATTGATACAAAGGATAAACTACAGAGAATCTTCTGTTCTCCAATCATTAGTCATTCCTGGGCTGATTGATAGGGCCTAAGCCTTATTTCACACCAGTGAAAAAAATAATTAGGTAGTCCCCATAGATACAGGAGGTTCTCTAACGCGCTCTACATTTATTCCCTTTGCCTAATGGTATGAGGGCCTCTGAGAAAGCTCTTCACAATATTTATTTTGATGTATAATCTGCTGGGGTTGACTCATTTTTCTTTTTCTTCTCTAATCTCTCACTGTTCCTCTCACTTTCTCCAGCTGCTGACTAACTCCTAGAAGCCTCAGTTCTGCTGGTAAACACAAGAACCAGATTCATGGGAGGCTGTTGTTTCAGACAAGAGTCAACAGCTCTAGAATGGGGTGTGCAGAGAATCTGAAAACCAACTTCAAGGAATATTAGAGAAAACCTCTATTTGCCTCATGCCTCCTATGTGGACCCATGTTTTTCTGTCTATATATATATATATATATCTATATATATATAGATATAGACTTTTTTTTTTTTTTTTTGCGGTACGCAGGCCACTCACTGTTGTGGCCTCTCCCGTTGCGGAGCACAGGCTCCGGACGCGCAGGCTCAGCGGCCACGGCTCACGAGCCCAGCCGCTCCGTGGCATGTGCGATCTTCCCGGACTGGGGCATGAACCCGTGTCCCCTGCATCGGCAGGCGGACTCTCAACCACTGTGCCACCAGGGAAGCCCTCTGTCTATATTTTTTTATTAAGGAGATTCTCATCAAAAAAAGATGAATGATGACAAATTTTTATTTTACCTTGAAAATTACTTTCACCTTCTTTTGTTGCAATTTACCATAAACATTGCCACAAGAATCCAATCCCTAGGCCTCAAGTTCTCTAAACCTATAAAATAAGAAGGTTGCACTAGACCCCAAGTTGAGTGTTCACAAGGAACACCTGGAGAGCTGGTTCAGTATGCAGATCTGAGCTCCACCCTGATTCAGTAGTGTGGAAGTGGCACCCAGGAATATTCCATTTTCAGCTCACCACTGGTGAATCTAATGTAGACTGTCCATGGACCACACTCTGGGAATACTGGTCTGATGAACTTCATAGGACACTTCCTCTTTCAAAAGTCTGTGATTCCATAAAAACCTCAACCGCAGCTATTGGCTGATCATCTGAGCAAATCTAACATTTATTGACAAATCTATCCAGCGGGCACTGGCTTCAGTGGTATCTCCCCGGGTCTACTTTGTGAGCAGGGCAAGCCTGGCTCCAGGTGGGCTTTGAGGCTGAGCAGGGTGTGGGTGGCAGCCCTACACTCCAGGAACCAAACACATCAGCCCAGCCCAGCCCAGCCCACGGGCTCCTCCTGGCCTCAGTCTGAGACATAAGGCTCTTCAAAATGCTGTATCGCGGGCTTCCCTGGTGGCGCAGTGGCTGAGAGTCCGCCTGCCGATGTAGGGGACACGGGTTCGTGCCCCGGTCCAGGAGGATCCCACATGCCACAGAGCGGCTGGGCCCGTGAGCCATGGCCGCTGAGCCTGCGCGTCCGGAGCCTGTGCTCCGCAACGGGAGAGGCCACAACAGTGAGAGGGCCACGCACCAGAAAAAAAAAAAAAAAATGCTTCATCGCTTTGGTATTCAAGGTAGGTTTCCAAAACAGCAGACACTTGCGTTTTCAAGGAAAAGTACAGAAACCTTTCATTTTGCAAGTAGTGACTCTGGGATCACCCATGATTTGTTACCTATTATCAGACAAGTCTTCTCCATTAGCACGAGACAATGCTGTAGGGATGAAATTAGAAAACTGATTACAACCCACATGAAAAATGAACCACAACGAAGTGTGCAACTTTTCAAAACCATTCATCCTAACCTCAAGGCTCACGAATGAAAACCAGAGAAGTAAACGGCTGGTATGACCCAAAGGTCAGTGCTCACGCATGCTAACAGAATTTACAGGATGCTGTGAGGACAAGATTCCAGGTTATGAGCACGTGGGAGTCAGAGGCCAAGGCTTGATCACAACTCCCTCACTAGCTACTTGTGTGACCTTGGCCAAGTTACTTCACTTCTCAGAATGTGTAAAATAGGGCTCACAGTTATTCAGTACATATCTACTGAGTGCCTGGAGTGGGCCAGTGACGTACAGTAATCTCAAGCAGTGGACAAAACAGGCGAAAATCCCTACCCTCAGGAAGAACACAGACAAGAGACAAAGAAGTTGAAACTACAATGTCAGTCAGTGATACGATGAAAAATAAAGCAGCGTAAGGAGTTAGAGTTTGGGGTAGCTATTTCAGATAAGAAGGTCAAAGAAAACCTCTCTGAGGAGGGACCGTTTGAACAGAGGCCATAATAAAGTGAGGAAGGAGCCTCATAATATCTGTGTAAAAGCCATCCAGGCAGAAGGAAAGTGCAGGGGCAAAGGCCCTGAAGCAGGAACATTTGAGGAATGGTCAGGTGACAGCAAGGTGACAAGTGTGGCTTAAGGAAAAGGAGTGAGGGGAGAGTAGTAGGAAATTAGGTCAAAGAAGTAGCCAGATCATAAAGGACCTGAAAGTGAGCACTTTGGGTCTCATTCTGTTTTGATGAGGAGGCTTTAGAAGTTCTGAGTAGCATGATGGATGTTTGAAAGGATGGCTCCAGCTGCTGTTTGTAGACAAGAATATAAGGGAAGTGCATCCATCAAGATAGGTGAGATCATCTTTTCTTGCTGCAATCTGACATAATCTTTTCCACAAGAATCAAGTCCCTGGGAAACCTATAAAACGAGAAGGTAATCAACAACCACAAAAATTTTGTGCTTTATAGAAGCAAAGTTTACTTCTCACTCATACTTCAGGTCCATTGTAAGTTAGCTGGGGTTCTGCTCCACCTCTTATCATTCTGGGACCCAAGGATGGAGCAGCCTCTATCTGGATCGCTGCAGATCACCACGACAGAGGGAAAAGGGAGCACGGTGACTCATGCAGAGGCTCTGCAATGTCAGCCTGGGAGTGATACGCATCACTTCCACTCATATTCCATTGGCCAAAGCAAATCGTTTGAACACATCTAACTTCAAGGGCAGTGGGAAAGTACAATCCTACCATGTGCCTGCAAGATGGAAAATTGGATGAACAGCACTAACGAATACCACAGAGACCAGAGGGAAGCAGGGAGACTGATTAGGAGGCTTTTACAGTAATCCAGGCAAGAGAGGCGAACGGCTTACACCAGGCAGTGGCAGGAGAGGCGTTAGGAAACAGATGCCGAAGATATTCTGAAGGCAGAGACAAAAAAAAATTTGCTGATGGATTGGATGTGGAATAATCATAACCACCTCACAGTGGATTTATTTTGGTGCAGATTAAATGAGATGATATATGTGAAATTTTTGCACAATGCCAGACACGTTGTAAACCTCAACGATGGTGATTATTATCATCGTAGTTCGAGACTAAAGAGGTACTTATGATAACAGAACAGAACAGCCTAATTTTGGCCCATCCTATTTTCCAAGATATATTGTTGCTTCGCTCTTACACCACTATTCACACACACACATGCACACAAAGATATTTTCCAAAAATAATCATAGTATTTATTATCAACTTGACTTTAAATGGTCTTCACCTCTTAGGAAACTTTCTAATAATGAACTGATTTTCCTAGTAACTTCAGAGAAGCTTTCATTCATGTGGACACACATTTGGGACCCAGAAAGCAGCCTGCATAAAAGTCAGGAAGCCCCCAGTCTCTCAGCTCAGATGTTGTAGATTAATAGTCATTCGATTTGGAAATGTGAAATGAACTGATAAGAAAACTTGTTCGTACCAATGACATTCAGGAATGAAAACTGACAGGTCACCTGCTTTAGAAGATTTGATTCTTCAGATTTTAAGGGGAGGAGACCTTTAGTGACATTTGCTCTCTTATGGCTTACATTAAACAATTTAATATATAACATGAGGGAGAGAACATGATTTAAACAATATATCCAGGAGGAAAAATAAATGACCTCAGTCCCAAGAGGCACTGTTATGCACTGGTACTATTCATGTACATTATAAGGAATGATGTATCAGTTTTACTTCTAATCAGCATCTAAATATATCACCGTCGGTTCCTGGAGTGCATTACACTATCTCGCAATGCATGCTCACATTCTACGTTAATGTGGAAAGTATCCATCCGTTATCAGGCAGAACTTAATTCTATATTGAAAAATGAGGTGTCTGCTTGGTACACTTCTATTTTTAGGTTTAAAGTCATTGAGAAACCAAATCTAAAATAGAACTTTGGAACTAAACTATGCTGTTTTTTAGGGCGTGGGTGTTAAGAGATAACAATTTTGGGGGCGTCTGATTCAGAGGTATCACCTATGTTTTGGGTGCCTCTGGTTTCCTCTCCCGTTTGGGAGCATCTAACCCAATGGTGTTGTGAAATTCTTTAAAAATATTCTTAGAACAAATTTTTAAATAAACATATAATACATGTGGCTATCTCTGAGTTAACTGTCCCCATAAACAAGCAAAATATCCCAGGAATGTCACAAATTTCAACTTCTAAACTATGTCTTTCAAACTGCTTCCTGTCTATGCATGTGTCTTGATTTGGGGTTCAAAATCTATGTTCTCTATGGATATCAGTAGGATAAAAAGGGCTGGTTTATGCTAACACATATATATGGAATCTAAGAAAAAAAAAAAAGGTCATGAAAAACCTAGGGGTAAGATGGGAATAAAGACACAGACCTACTAGAGAATGGACTTCAGGATATGGGGAGGGGGAAGGGTAGGCTGTGACAGAGTGAGAGAGTGGCATGGACATATATACACTACCAAACATAAAGTAGATAGCTAGTGGGAAGCAGCTGCATAGCACAGGGAGATCAGCTCGGTGCTTTGTGCAACCTCGATGGGTGGGATAGGGAGGGTGGGAGGGAGGGAGACGCAAGAGGGAGGAGATATGGGAACATATGTATATGTATAACTGATTCACTTTGTTATAAAGCAGAAAGTAACACACCATTGTAAAGCAATTATACTCCAATAAAGATGTTAAAAAAAAAAGGGCTGGTTGTTGCAATATTAAACAAATGAAAGTTAAGTATTGAAACACACCAGGTGATGTGTTCCACGGCATAACAAATACAAGCACTCAGTTAGCCAGACCACGTGCTGAGGCCACTGTGGATGTTCCATAAAGTGGATCTGATGGATTTACTGAGCATCTTCTATGCGCTTAGGACAGCGTTAGGTACCATGAAAAATAAAAAATACATGCAACTATTTCTGTTCTCAAACGCCTCAAAACAATTGAGGATTCGGTGGATCTCTGTTGGGTCCAAATGATAGAAATGCAACTTGATCTAGCTCAACTCAAACACAGAAAAAGTGGAGGAAGGTGGGAATTTATTGGCTCACCTGACTGAATTATGGGGCAAGTGTAGACCCAGCCTGTAGAGGGATGAAATTCTCGAGTGCTTTGTTTTTACGTCTTGCTCCTGTGCTTCTCTCTGTGCTTCAGCATCATCTTCTCAGACTGGGTTTTCCAGAAAGCACAACTCTGGCAACCTCCAGATTCACATCTTGACCACTTCGGCACCAGAATGAAAAGGACCCGTCCCCACTGGTTCTATGAAGGGGTGCACATTTCCGTGGTGTAAATACTCCCACCCTGGCCAGCTTCAAGCTACCACCCTGAGGTCACCAAATGGGGAGCAGGGAAGAGATGCTGTCCTGAGCCTGGCTGAGCAGGTGCAAGCCAGCTCCAGCATGCCACTGATTTCCACCATACTGCAATCCCCTCTCTATACACACCTACAGAAAACCCAGCTAGACCTGGTCCCCGCTTTCAAGGGGTATTTCAAAGAAGACAGAGAAGGAAGTAAATAATTACAGAACAGTGCGGTAATTGCTACAATACAGGCACACACAAATACAGAGATGGCCCCAAGCAGGGGTGATCCCCTCTGCCTGGGCTGGAGTTGGGGCCTCAGGGGAGGCTTCATAGGAGATGCCTTTATGGTGGAGAACATGTTCACCACTTGGAAGTGTAGAGGGGAAGGGTGTGCAGAGGAAACACCATGCACAGTGACCCACAGGAATGCAACGGAAGGGGGTGAAGGGACTGTGAGAGTGGTTGGAGGGAAGGTACAAGAAGCTGAGAGACATGGGCGAGGCTGGGGGCTGCGGGGAGTAAATCAGAGATGAGTCATGAGGACTTTGGATGCCTTCTAAGGAATTCAGCTCTTTAGCCCATCCGTCAGTGGTCTTCAACCTGTTTCTAGTAGGGGGAACCCTTTTGCTATGAAATGTTAGGTGCGATCTCAGCTTATAAAACAAATAAATCTCATATTCTTAGTGCATACTCATTGTACTAAAAATAACTGCGTTACGTTTGCTGAGAATACCCGTTTGTAAACTGGTGGCGTCCTGAGTGTTAAAATTTGGTGTACAGTATAGCACATTTGAGAGAGTTCACGTTACTTAGATTTTTAAATAATTGTTTCTGAAATAATTTCAAACTTAAAGCTGCAAGCATAGTATAAAGTACACCCATACTTTACCCAGACCTGCCTATTGTTAATATTTTGCCCTGTTTGCTTTATCGTTTGCTTTCTTACTCTTTGCTCTTTTCAAAAGTATGTACACACGTGTATCTGTATGTATGTGTGTATACTTATTTTTCTGAGCCATCTGGGAATACGTTACATACCTCATGGACATTTACCCCTGAACACCTCAGGATATATTTCCTAAGAATAGAAATACATATTCTCTCCTATAACTACAGTATAGCTATCAATTTCAATAAATTTAACCTTTATTCCATACTTCACTCTTCTGCCCTAATTCCAATTTTGTCAGTTATTCCAAAACTGTCATTTATAGCATTTCCCCCCTCCAGTACAGGATCCACTCTAGGACCACATAGGATGTCCTTCCATCCCTAATTTGTGATATGAATTTTGATCTCCAGTCGAAGTTTTTTCAACTTCTCCATTCTATGTATAGTGGCTATTTTTTTTACTTTGCTATTAATAAGCAATTTGAGGGGATACATTTTTAGATTAGGCAAAAATGATGATTTTTCAACTTTAGCACTCCTTCCATGATTACCAGTAGGTAGTTGACATTCCATTATAGGCAAGATCCCTCCCTTCTCCTCCATAGTTTTTGGTCTTTTTGTTTTTTAGTATTTATCTCTTTATTATCAGTGTGTACTCATGGATTCCTTTTTCTTCAATGCTTTATAATTCACTTACTGTCTTTAACATTAGTGCTCAGATTATCTCTGCTTTGACCACTGGACATCCCTTCAAACTGACTTCTCTGTCCTAGTGATATACCCCATTGGGTTTTGGGGATTTTTTTAGCATCTTCATACTTTCTGACATAAAATATACCAGGTTCATCCATACCTACCCTGCCTCAGCCTTGGAATCAGCCATTTCTTCAAGGATCCCTGGTTTCTTTTATTGGGGAATGGCATTAGGGACCAAGATTTGGGTACTAAGTGTGCTTATTTTTACTAGGGTGTCATTACCTCTTGGCCTTTTCAGTGGACGAAGCTAGGATATATACATGTATGTATCCACAGAGAACACACACACACATAATTCTGAGTCCACACCAATGCCTCAAGTTCAAATCCATCCCCACAGAGTTCTTTTCTTGACTTCCCCATTCCACATTTGTACCTCTCTTATTCCACAGTGACAACTAATTATTGTTCCTACTAATATGAACTAATTTACTCATTACTCAATCCTATAATATACCTAAAAGAGTTTCAGAAGGGCTTCTCCCCAAAACAAACCTACTAGGAAGAGTTCAGGACTTGTTTGCTGTTCTCTCCATCTCCCCAGCCTGCCAAGACTGGATGTATTTAGTCCAATATACTGTGTTCATAAATTACTTCAATCGGTTACTTTTTCCCCCATTTATTTTGGTAATGTTATTCATTTGAAATACAGCTGGGTTCATTCGCTTCAGTTTTCATCCAGTTTCAGGATGCTTTTTTACCTTCCATCATTGCTGACTTTATTTCATTTTTTGAATAGGTAGAACTAGCATGCTTACAAACCTCAAAACTGTATGAAAAGGTACACTCAGAAAAGTTTACACTGTAAACTTGTTTCTAAATGAACGGCATTCTTTTTTAGAAACAGCTCCTGTTTCTAAATGAACGGCATTCTTTTTCCTGTAATGAAATCATCAAATGATTTCATCCATCATCAACATGTGCGGGAAGGGGGAATATAATGATGTGTAAAGGGTTAAGGACAAGTCCCAGTTTTCAGGCTGGAGTGCCTGGTAGGATGAAGGTGAACCTCTGCAGGACACAGCTCACAGGGGAAGAAACAGGTTTGGACAGAAAGACAATGAATTCCGGTTTTGATACGTACTGTGTTCCTGCCCAGCTTATCTTCTGGAAAGCCAGAAGAAGCAGGACTAAATGAAAGGGACAGCAGCAAGAATGTGTGAAGGGCCAATGAAAGCTGCACAGCAATGAACCTTGAAACCATCTTGAAATTACCTGTCTTTATTGACTGTCCCATTACCATAGCCATAAACGCACCATCCCCCTGAAGCCTGGGTCCTCCCCTCCATCAGCCCCTAGGTAGGTCCTCTGCAGGGGCACATGGCTTAGTGGCTCTGGAATCAGACGTATCTTACACAAATTCTAGCTCCACTACTTCCTAGTTGGGTGAACTTACACAAATCGGCTCATCCTTCTAAGCTTCAGTTCCTTTCCTGTAAGACGGAGAGAGTGACACATCACCTACCTTGCAGTGTTGTTGTGGAGACTATGGGATAATATAAGGCAAGTGCCCAGCACAATGCCTGATTCAAAGAAGGTATTTTCTCTTTTTTCCATTAATCTCACGTAATCAAGATTCCAACTCCCTCACACTCTAAATATAAGCTATACAATACTCTACTGCTGTGGCTCTCAACATTGGCCACACATAAAAATCACCTGGGGAGCTTTTAAAAAATACCAAGACTCAAACCTCACAGCCCAGAGAGTCAGACTTAATCAGCCTGGGGTGGAATTCAGCATTGGTGTTTTTTTTTAAAAAAAAAAAAAAACTCCAAGGTGATTTTAAGCAGAGTTCAGCACCACTGCTTTCCTCACACACTAAATCTGAAGAAGGGCTCTCCTAGGTTGTACTCCCTCTTGACCCTTCTGACAGCACTTCAGAAGAGAAAGAGATGGCTTAAATTGTTCTCTTTTTATCCCAAACATCCAAAGCATATAGCAATATGTTATTCTCCAGGAACCTCTTTTCTGAGAAACATAAATACCACCTTCCCCACAGGAAGAAAGGAATGTTCCTCCCCACCCAAAAGAAACCTGCTCCTTTCTCACCCACCCAGGCAGGCTAGAAAGCAAAACACAATCGGAGCTTGGTCAGCGCAAACTCAGCCCCGAGGAGACGAGCCAGGAAGGGGCAGGTCTTTCCACCAGCCCAGTCCAAGCAGTCCCAACCGGCTGAGGGACGCAGAGGCTGGGGGCTCCCACAGGGCGATGCCATTTCCGCTTATCACACAAATCATGTCTAACGGGTGCCGGCACTCTCAGGAAGCGCGTGAGGCGCTGCACTGCACTTATGCCAGCCATCGCCACCAAACCGATGTGTACACGGGCTGGAAGGCAATTCCTCAGCCAACTCAGGGTTACTTTGAAAACTCTCGTCTGCAGGAGGAAAGGGAATCAGTCACCACCAGCAAAGGTAGAACGCTAACCGGTGGCTGAAGCCCATGTGATCCTCTAAGGTGGATGGATTCCTGAGAGGAGGCAGGTAGAAGCCTACTGCCTATCACCAGTTGCTTCTTTCAAAACAAGAAAGAGAAACCTTTCTGACGACAGGAAGCAGCTTTATGATCAATTTTTTTTTTTTTTGGCAAATAAAAATCTTTATCTAAGATGTTCGATTCCCATTGTTTACCAGTTTAGGAGTATTTTGATAAGAGTACGTGTTCCCTGGGGCCTGGAATCCCAAAATTCTATCTAGTAATGAAGCTTGCTGCCTTAGGTCGCCCAGCTGCCCTCCAAGGACCCTGAAGCCTATAGATCTTCAGTGTAAAATGGGCTGATTCGTCACCAAAGGTGCTGGGCAGAGCGCCTAAAAGGACAGTGTTTAGAATGTAGGTCCCAACACTGTCCTTTGTTCTGAGCTATACTTCTTTACAACATTGAGCCTGGGCAGCCCAGCCCCACAGTGTCTGGCCATTCTTGATGTGCTCAGGCAGCCCAGTCTGAATGTATCTTCACAAAAGCAGGGGTCCAGTGACCAGATGTCCAGTGCAGATGGAGCCTTGGGACACCCACCCAATCTGAGCCATGACTTACACCTGTGCAACCTCTGACAGCCAGGGACTCAGACTCCTTGGCAATCCAAAGACAGCCAGAGCAATTCTTCCACCTCAAACCCTCCCTCTATTCTGCACCTCTTCTTCTGAACCCTGCTTGGAGTAGTACGAAACTGTAACCTTTGGCTAAAGAACATCTTTTATTCCCATCACGTGTCAGAAAGACCCCAGGGTACTAAATGAAGAATGAGAAAGCAAGAAGTAAATGGAAAGAAAAACAGGAGACTAAAGGTTAGGCCATCAATATGAACAAGAAATTAAAACCCTTCTGCAAACCTACCCTTATTTATCACTTGTCTCTAATTTGCTTTAAGATCCTTCAGCCTGTGCAAAGGGACATTGAGTGTGTACCTCGGTTTAAGCCGTAAGTCTGGGGTTGAGCTGCCCAAGCTCAGAAAACATTTAACTCAAGTATGCACAGACCTGCAGCGGTCAGCTAGAGTTCTCTTCAGGAAACCCATAATCCAGAGGCAGCTACTACAAATGCTTCAAATCCATATCTCAGTCAAACGCAAGGCTTGCAAATTAATACGCTCAATGTCAGAAGCAGGCCCTCGTTGCTTTTTTAAATGAATATAGTGGCTTGTTTACAAGGATAACGACTGTTAGAAATTGGTTCTCACTGGTAAAATTAGAAGTATTCAGTATATGTGTATATTCATGACAAATATGTAATAGACCCTCCCCATCCAGTACGCTTACAATAAATTAGGTATAAGATTCCAGGTCCAGCCCACACCCAAGGGGAGGAGACAACACATGGGTGTGAATACAAGGAAGGGCATCATTGGGGTCCATCTCAAAGGCTGGGTGCCTTCTCTTTCCAGCTATGGGTCATGAAGGATTTCAGATTCCTGATGCCAGTTATAAGGGCTATAAAGAAATCTCGCCATTTGCCTCAAATAACCTTTCACGTACGATGGTGGGCAGAGTGCCTGCCACGGAACATCACCCAACCCTGAGCTTGTTGGTCAGCTTCCCTTTCTGCAGAATGTTCCTCTCTTCTCCTCCAACATAAATGAACCAAGCCTGTGTCCTGGATCCTCAAAGTATCGAGTATATTTGGCAAACACATTTGAGCTGAGGTATTTGTGTAAATGAGGCTTACAACGTTATCCTTCATAGGAGACACTTTTGGATTTTAACTGAAGCCTCTGGTGATAGCACCTCCCAGGGAAGCTGTTTGGAAGAAACTTTGGAATGCAGAACTTTCAGGCTGAAAGGGACCTGAAAGATGGGAGAGGCCAATACTCTTGCTTTACAGCAGAGAAGAAAACTGAGGCCTGCGGGGGACATGACCACAGACCTTCCCAAGTTGACGTAGCCAGATTTGCAGGGATCTTTACAATCAATTTTCCTCATTCTCTCTCTCAAATGAATAAAAGGGAAACCTTTTTGTCACTCCAAAAATGGATCTCTCGGAGGTAGTATTAGAAGCAGAGGGGGAAGAACTGTCAGTGGCACACCCAGGGCTTAGTGCTAATGATAGGTTTGTTGCTTTGTCTTTCAACGCCTAGAGCCTCTCAGCCTGTTCTAGTGGTTCCAAAGACTACGCCCCCCAACTCTTCTCCATTCTCCTCCCGCACCCAGCCCTGCATCCACCCCTCTGCCCTCAGTCCCCAGCAATGCAAAGGAAGAGGTCACCACCGCACCTACCCTAAAGATGGCTGTCCTCCGAGGATAACACCCAGGGCTGAGAGTGAGATCCGAGCATCAGAGCTGGGGTGTCTGGGCCTCCGGACGGGCTTCACGAGACCCTGTGAACCAGACTCTGCCCTTGGAAGGCAGGATGCCCCCTTTGACTTCGTCTCTGTGCAAATGTCATCATTATCCGACATTTGAGCAAAACACAGACATACTCCTGTTACACAAGCTGACTAAGCGACTTCATCATCAGAAAAAAGCAAATCTCCAAGAGAGCCCAGCTCACAGTTCATCAGCATGTAGCTCCCCGCACTCAACACAGCCGTTAAGAACCCAGTTCTGGGGCTGTGCTCTGAAAACCAAGACTTCTTGGTCCGTCTCACCAGGGCCAAGGGAAGCACAGCTACCTTTAGAGACAAAGGAGTCACCTGGTTTCAAAGGTTTCTTGATATTGTGCTGTTTGTTGGATTTGAGTTGCATAATATGATGTTTTTTGAGCCTTCAAAAGAGGGAGCAAAATCCAGGCTTTACGGATAGGACAGAGTCTCTGTGTGAATGCACATTTCATGTTCACCACTTGCAATCTTCTAATGGAAAATGACTTCAACAGGCCTTTTATGTGGCTTAAACCAGCTCTCCAACCCTTGACACTTTTGCCCTCCTAACAAGTTTGACGAGAAGGTGCGTGGGACTGAAAGAGATTCCACCTGGGCTGGAGTTAGGGCGACTTGAATTGCTGCCCCTCTTTGCAGGTCTGTGTCCCTGCCCCATCACACTTCCTGGAAGATGTGTGGCAGACCTGGACTCAGTCAGCCTGTACTGGTTAACAGTGCCTTCTAATTTCCCTTTCTTGTACCCCAACAAGATGAGGTATTGGGCTTCCCTGGTGGCGCAGTGGTTGAGAGTCCGCCTCCCGATGCAGGGAACACGGGTTCGTGCCCCGGTCCGGGAAGATCCCACATGCCGCAGAGCGGCTGGGCCCGTGAGCCATGGCCACTGAGCCTGCGCGTCCGGAGCCTGTGCTCCGCAATGGGAGAGGCCACAACAGTGAGAGGCCCGCGTACTGCAAAAAAAAAAAAAAAAAAGATGAGGTATTTCCTGCCTTGCCACAAGCCATGTCCCTAGGTCAAACATCTCTGGGCCTAATGAAGGCCTCCAGGGGCCGTGGAACAGAGGAAATGCTCCTTACGGGGAGGTTCCACATCATCCCGAATCTGGGCTGCTCTCCACAGCAACAAGGAGGACCCGAAGCTTGCACATGCGCATTTAAGCCGGATGGCATGCACAGGTGTGAGGCTCCCCTCCTCAAGGTCTGACACCATGGTTTAGATAAGAAAAATCTGTGATAATAGAAATTTCCCTAGGGGGGCTTTTTGAATTCCCTGGCACTCTTACCTAATAGCTTACCTGTCCCACAGGAAAACTATGCCCCATTCTTCATTTATTCAACAACTGTATTGAGTGCCTACTCTCTCCCAGACAGAAGAAACTGCCGAGTTTTACTTTATTATTTTACTGGTGGAAAAACCACAATGCAGACTTCCAGTCCAGGCAGCAATCTATGACCAAAATGGTGCAGAAATATTAACATGCTCCTCTTTTTTTGTAAACTTTTCACTGAAGCTCAATGTGCAGATACAAAGGGCACAAATCCTAAGTATGCAACTCAATGAACTTTCACAAACTCAATAATCCTATGCAACCAACACCCAGATCAAGAAACAGCACATCACCAGCACCCCAGAAACTTACTTCGCATGTCCCACCAGTCACTGCCCTTCATCAAAAGTAGCCACTGTCCTTACTTCTAACATCATAAATAGTTTTGCCTGTTTTAAACATCATATAAGTAGAATCAGTGTGGGTACTTTTTTACATCTGGCTTCCTGTGCTAATATTCTGTTTGTGAGAGTCAATCTTGTTGTTTCATGTATTTATGGTTTGTTCATCCTCATGGCTATACATTCCGTTGTGTGATTATATTATACCACCATGACTTTATTCTTCTTACTGTTGATGAGCATTTGAGTCGTGCCCAGCATTACATATAATGTAGCCATAGACATTCTTTTATGTGTCTTCTGGTCAACATGTATATGATTTCTCTTGTCCATATACCTAGGAGAGGTGATATGTTCTCTTAAATAATAAAGATCTGAAAAAGCTTTGAGAGCTACATTTTTATTTTTTTTAACACCTTTATTGGAGTATAATTGCTTTACAGTGGTGTGTTAGTTTCTGCTTTATAACAAAGTGAATCAGTTATACATAGACATATGTTCCCATATCTCTTTCCTCTTGCGGAGAGCTACATTTTAAATCAGATTCTTGCTGCTGGCGGTACGGATGGCTCCACCTTGATCCAACCAGTTTCTTCTCATCTCTTCCTTTCTAAGTTGGTCCCAAGATTTGGTGCTGATACCTGGAGCAAGTTTGGGTGGTGACTTCTATCCTGACATGGAAAGTCACTCAAGATTCAGGCCGTGGCCAAGGTTGTTGAGCTGGTCAGTAGCAGGCAGCCTGGGAAGTAACCACAACATGCCCTGGGGCAGGCTGACGGGTCTGCATAGGAAACCAAGAAGCATTCAGTGGGAGCTTCTGTAATCACCGCCACTGCACTCCTGGCTCTGTCTCCAGGGCTGCCTGCTCCTTCTCAGTTCAGACTCTTCTTGTGCCAGTGAATTTCTGGCTTGCTCTGGAAAGGCTGCCAGTGCCTTGTCATGAGCCCCAGAGACCAACCACTGGCATCCTAAGTGCACCACCGCTGCTTGGATGGCAGGATTCACTTGATGCCAACGTGCCCAACACTGACTTGGCATGTCCCAAAGAGTGAGGTAGACTTGGTCACTCTGCCAGTACTCAAGCTAACTCCCCACGCACCCCACCCCCAGCAATACCCAGTAAGGTTTGGGACTTCCTGCAAAGAACTGGCCAGAACTTGCAGTAAATGAGTTCTCCCAAAGTCCCAGCTTCTGGACAGGTGTTCCCGCTTATGCTGTCTCCTCAGTAGTCCCATCCACTCCCTCCACCAGTGTGGTAGGCATGGTTCTATTCTAAGTTCTGTTCTATTGGAGGTTGTTATAGGTTACACACGTGCCCAGTGTCATAAAGCTAACACATGGTAGGGCAAGGATAGCAAACAAGATCCAAACCTAGCTGCTTTTTGAGTAAAACTGGAACCTCAAACATTTTAATATTAGCCTAAATAAAAGATCATCAAGAAATCAACAAGGGTAGTTAGTGGAAAGAACATGGAAATAAGAATTGGGAGATGTGGGTATAGTTCCATTCCAGTTTACTACCACCTAATTTGGTTATCCAGGGAAGGTCACTTAAGCTTTCAGAATAACAGTGTCTTTAACTGAAAATGAAAGAGTCATGCATTCCCCACAGACCACACCTCCACGAGAGCGGGGACCATGTCCTTTTCTCCTGACTGTAGTGTTCCCAGCACCAACCATAGTGTCTGGCCAATAACAGGTACTCAATACTTGTGGAATGAATGGAAGAATAAATTCATGGGAATCCACATCAGACTCTCTTAACAAACTCTCTCTCTTACACATCAGACTCTCTCAAAATGCCCATGCCAAGGCCCCACCCCATAAATGCTGGTTTTCTTTTAAAGGGAAAAAAAAAACCTCTCTAGGTAGTTCTGATTTGGACCCATAGTATGACGTCACAACTCTAAAATTCTATTATTCTGTTAAATCAGCTGTATAAATAATCCCTTACTAAGTTCAACATGAATTTATTTATTCAATTTTATACAGTTCCCTCCTAATTAGGACAATCAGGCCATACGTTCTCTCTATCCCCCTAAATCCCTGAGAAGTCTAACTTCTTTCCCTGTCTGCAATTAATGAGTCCCCATCTTTCCCCTTCACTGCTACATTTTTCTCCCACTTGCTTTTGAGTCTGTTTTTTTCCTTGAATTACAACAGTTGGATTGAGACCATCAAATCTATAAAGATATAATATCTGCATAAATTAGAAACAAAGTAATTTCTTATTTGGATAGAATTCCTATGTGCTGGTTCACAAGTGTTCTCCCTTTTTCTCTTATCTTCATCTAAAGTTCAGTTAGAAGGAGTGATTGGGAAATTTGTCTTTACTCAGCACTCAGTAGGTACTTCACATAAAAAAGAGGAAAAAGGAAGAAATACTAAATCAAATCAACCTGACAAATCACTCAAATGACCCGGCAGCCTACACATAGGTACCGCTGGTCTGTTTTTGTCTTAGGAGGGGTAAAGCTAGCTAATACTGGTTTTCTTTAGGATTTTCCCAATATAGGCATTACCCTACCCAAATACTGTTTGCTAGGCTGCAGTGAAGCCATACTTACTTTAAATACAGACTTCTTTAAACATCCACT
This sequence comes from Delphinapterus leucas, assembly GCF_059928025.1. Taxonomy (NCBI): domain Eukaryota; kingdom Metazoa; phylum Chordata; class Mammalia; order Artiodactyla; family Monodontidae; genus Delphinapterus; species Delphinapterus leucas. Next base: position 135,317,066 of record NC_143130.1, read on the forward strand.
GAAGGGTTTTTTTTTTTTACTTAGATACATTTATGTATTGTAGCATGATTGCCATTTTAGCGATACTTATTACATTACATAATTATAGCACAATATTGTCTATATTCATTATACTGTGCAACTGACCTCTGTGGCTTCTTTACTACTTGTTGCAAGTTTGTACCTTAAACATCTATCTTATCACTCCATCCCCATCCCCTGAGAACCACTATTTATATCCACTGAAGTGTTTCAGAGCTGCAGCTTAAGAAACCTCCGTCTTCTGCTTACCTGAAAAAATTGGCCATCCCTGCTACCATGGGGGCCTGCAATCCTGCAGCCTTGCACTGTGTGTTCTACATACCCGTGGTCAATTGCCCTGATCAAGAAGTCTAGGCCAATAGCAGGCTACTCAGTTTTCTCCCGCACCCCCTCGAGTCCCTGGGCCCTCTGTGGCTTTTCCACCTGGGTGTTATTAAAAAAGCGAAGAGGGCAAGAGAAAGAAAGTGTTTGCTGGCTCCTTTGCCAACCGGGCCCTTCCTTCCAAGGCCACATGGCTCTGGTTTCTTTGTTTCCTCTTATGTTTAATTTTCTTTGGCCCAGGCTTTCCTCAATGGTTTTCTTTTCGCATTTTATCACCATAAATTAATTAAAATGTTTCTGGTGCTGAGTTCACATCTGATCATCTTGGCAGGATCCCCTTACACAGATGGCGAGTAGATAAAGAGCGATCCAAGCATCCAAGAACAAGAAGAACAGCCCACATAGGGAGCCGGCCTGAGAGAGGGCGAGAGGAAAGGAGGGTCCAAGGAGAAACAAGCTGCCACCAGCCTGCACAGGAAAGTTGGAATGGGGGGTTGGGGGCTCAGGGGGAATGTCTTGGGACTCTCTGTATTTCTCACCCCTTCCCCAAACTCCCCAGAAGAGAGCTTGAAACCAATTAGAGGAAGAACTAGAAGCAGTTTTTCTACGTTCCTCTTCACCCTGAAAATTTGGGTGGCGCAGGTGGGCTACACAGCTGTTGGGAGATGGAAGCGCTTTGGAGGTAAAATGTGGCTAGAGGGAAGGGAAGAAGCAATGATCTCCCTTGACCGAGAACCCAGCACGCATGGGTCAGACCCACACTATGCTACAGTCTAGGAATATAACAAACAACGAGACAGACCTGGGCCCTCTCCTCTTGGTGTGAATAATCCAGTAGGGGAGACAGACACGAAAAGACCAGCTATATGAGGCAGTAAAGAGACCACAGACTTGGAACTTGAAATACGTTTTTGTCATTGATAAGAAGTACGTCGCACAGATGGGACAAGTACGTTCACCGCCCAGAGACTGGACCCACCGCTCCCAGTGCCTGGCTGCCTCGAAGGCCATGGAGTCGTGACGCTCAGGTGGAAAAGAGGAAACTCTGTGATGCTCAGCAAGGGAAGGAGAGACAGCGTATGGTCATAAGTAAACTTTCAGAGCTATTCGAAAGGAGAGCTAAAAACATCCTGAGGCTTTAACCTTTCTTTCTCCAAAACTACTGGCACATAACGCTGTCTTATTATACAGGGAATGCTCTCTTCATCAAAACTAACAAGCAAAATAATTAGTTTGTGAAAAGTGCCTCAGACGAAATAAACAGGATGCTGGGCCAAAGAATAATAGAGGCAATCCAGACAGACCTCCCTGAGTGGTGACATTTAAACGGGAAGACAGGAAGGATCCCAGGGGCCTCAAATTAAAACAGAGCATCAGAACTAATACTGTGCAACCCGCCGAAATCAGGCACAGACCACGACGTGCAAAAGCCGCACTCCGGGCATCCGGAGAGAATAAGCAAAACCTGGAGCTGTTGCACTTCCAGGGCCGCATCTCCGAAGATGGCCGAGGCTAAGATCCGGCCATTGTTTCTGGCAGCTGGACAATGCGTTCACTGAAAATCAGTTACGTCTGTTGTCTCCTGGAGCAAAGTGAGAAGGGCTTTCCATCCTCCACTCAGGGGAGGAAGGAAATGTGGCATATATCACTTGCTCCAATCTTTGGCCTCCGTGTGTGCCAAGCTCTGTGTGGACACAAACAACGGCTTTATTTACAGTTGCTTACAAGGCCTAATTGTAAGGAGAAGAAAATCTCTCAAAAGCCCCATACGTTCCATCTCCAACTCTACCTCTGACATTTCTGGTCTTCCAGGCATCACTGGTTCATTTTCTCCTGACCACCTTGAAAGTTCTTTAGCATTTGCACACACGTATTCATGTTATCATAACGCTTCTCTGCCCACCTTCTCCTGCTGTCTCTAGTTACTGCGGGTCCAGTTCCTCCAACTACCTCTGACATGATGACCCTACACTCCTTAGGAATAAGAACTGAGTTGTCTACTGATTTTTTCTAGGCACTTAGTAGTTGCTTGATAAACACAATGAATTGAATTTACAACAAATAAATATCTCATTTCCAAATTGTTAAGTATCAACCATGAAAGCATGATTTTTTTTTTACCATCCCCGAATTTTATCTTGCAGATGTATTTTAGAAATCTTCAAAGAAAGAGGGAGGGAGAGTGAGGAGGAAAGCACTTAAATCTGCTTTTTTTTAAACTAATATTTTCCTTATTATTCTAATGTGATAAGCAAAGTCTATCAGTAGTAAATATAAATAATTTACAGATGCATAGATATTTTGTACATACACACACATACTAATTTCTCTGAAAAACCTTTCTGTATGAATTGTTTTTCAAGAGTATGATGTGATATATTCTGAGAAGAGAACAAAAAATATTTTAAAATTTTACTGTTGCCAAGCATTCCTTGTTTTTCTGTTCTTTGTTTCAGTTCCTAGAGTCCTGTGCCCTGCTCTCCCAGCATCACTAAATTCAGAGAAACACAAGGCAGATTAGACCATGAAGCAATCCATTAGAGAGCTCTGAGGCCCTGAAAACCTCAAAGATACAGGGTCAAGGGAGTGCTATTATTTTTATATTAGTTTACATTTGTCTCCGATTTTGAAACAACTCTTAATGTTTTTGTCTTGTCCTTGCACTTGCACTTGGTCTCGCGTGGGGCCTGGCTACAGTTACAAAGCAGAGCCCGAGGGAGTTCTCGGTCAGAGACTCAGGACCTGAGAAAAGGCCGGGTCTGGGAATCACTTGTCCGGTGACTCTGCCTTGGAGGGTGGATGGCAACCCTGGGGAAACTGGACTCCCACCTCTGATGTGTGGGCTTAAGGAGCTCCTTTAAACAGCCTGGAGCTCTGCCTGTGCTTGTTAAAGGATGCTTTGCAGATATGGCTGATACCGTGCATCCCCTCCCAATCGGGATGCTGAGTTATGTACCTTTCCTGATCACCAGCCTCAGACACTCTCTCTCTGGGGTTTAGCACCTTCTCTCCCATATTTCCCATTTTTTGTATTTGAGGTTTTGGGAAGTGAGATAAGAGTCAGGCAGGAAAAGACCTAGTATACAATAATTTAAATAAAAGCAAACTTAGTATAAAATAATTAGACGTGCTGTTTCATTCAAGTATCACAAGAATCCCACAAGGTAAGCAATTAGTATTCTGTTTCGGAAATTAGCAAAAGAAGGCACATAAAAGTCCATTATCTTGCTATTAGTCCCCGGGACTATTTACAGGTAAAGCTTTGAACCCAGGCCATCCAACTCCAAAGCTACCAAGATCTCCACTATGACACATGGCCTGTTGCTTGAAGACTGTACACACAAACACAACTCCAGTTTTCCAAAGGCAGGAAAGCTGGCACTGAAGCAAATCAGTCTGTGGGCATGTCTACAGAGCCCGGGCCTTCAATTCTACTCCACGTCACTCCCCTCCTATAGGACATAGGCCCATGCTTTGTCTAACTGGACTCCATCTCAAATGCACAGCTGAACTTCAAGACATTTCAGACAACTCAACATTAAATGTCTTACTCAGGATAAGAATATTGAGCAACCACGCTTAGGCAAAGAAACTTTACCAGGGAGTCTTTTTAATGTTGCTATAAATCCAGAGGCCATAATCAACTGCAGGTAAATTCTGCCTTAAGCCTCTACTGGCTCCTGACACTGAGCTAAGACAGAAAACTGTCTTGTCACAGTTTAGATAGAATAGTAGGCATCTCTATTTCATACAAACAAAATTCTCTTCAGATGCAGTCCCCACCTGATGATATCAGATACATGCCAGGAACCAGCCAGCTACTTATTTCCCCTTAAAAACAAAGTGTTGGACTTCCCTGGTGGCACAGTGATTAAGAATCCACCTGCCAATGCAGGGGACACAGGTTCAAGCCCTGGTCCGGGAAAATCCCACATGCCGCAGAGCAACTAAGCCTGTGCGCCACAACTACTGAGCCTGCGCTCTAGAGCCCGCGAGCCACAACTACCGAGCCCACGAGCCACAACTACTGAGCCTGCAAGCCACAACAACTGAAGCCTGTGCACCTAGAGCCCGTGCTCCGCACCAAGAGAAGCCACCGCAATGAGAAGCCCGTGCAGAGAAACGAAGTAGCCCCTGCTCACTCAACTAGAGAAAGCCCCCTCACAGCAACGAAGACCCAACACAGCCAAAAATAAAAAAGAAATAAAGAAATTTATTTATTTAAAAAAAAAAAAAAAAGCTTCAAGTGTCCTTATTGGGCAGATGGAGATGAGAGGGCTGGAAAACCAAACTACGAGTTCACATCTGGAAGCCAGGCCACTGAGCCAGTTCAGCTCAGATCACTTGTCAACGGGTCATAGTCTATGAGATCAGAAACAATGCCTTTCAACCAGAGCATTTTTCTCAGGGCCAGTTCTCATGACAGTCCAAAGATGTTGGAGTCAGGTTTGCAGTTGTGGTTAGAAGGAGACGTATTAAAGCCACCCATCCCCACTTCTCAGGGTCATGTCCTAGAAACACGGTCCAGCGTTTGGGCTGCGTGCGCTGATAAACGTTAGTGACACCCAGCTTTGACTGCTGGGTGCGGCAGCCACCCCAGCAGGGAAGAGGTGAGATGGGAAAGGTCCTGCTCTTTGCAGTGGACTGAAACAGCCCTGGCTCCCCACAACACGTAACTTTTGTCCCTGTGCCTCCCCAAAGAAAGGACAGGCCGCAGAACATTGGATATCCCACTGAACTAAAGTTGTGTAAGAGCCTGCCTCTCACTCTGCATCCACAGTGACCTGAGAACTGGGCACAAAGCCACTTGAAGGGGTAAAGGAAAATACCTCCCCTCCACTCCCCATAAAACTGCTTATAAAGAAAACAGAAGTAATTATGGGAAAAAAATGCTTAAAAACCTAGAGGGCTCTGTTAAATGAACCTCACATGGATTCTAGTTTAAGTTTCCAAGACTCGAGCAAGAAATATTCATGTTGAAAGCCTTCCTTATCCAAGATACTTGGAAAAACCAGCATGGTTGTCCAGAAGTCCAAACAAGCTCATCTAGTAACTAGTGGCTTCTCTTTATTTTTAATTTATTGCAAAAACTGCATTAAAATAGCGACAAAGGAAATTAGGAGAAGGAAAAGTTCCCTTATCAACACTGCAAACCATGAACTTGCTTTTGAATCTCATCTTTCCCCTTCTATACCTTGTTTATGGGCCAACATGATTTTTACACAGTAAATAAATGTCTCTCTAATCTCATTGTTAAAAAATATTTTCTAAGGAACTTTGAATGTATTAAAATCCCACAGTGATCTATCTAGCCACACTCTGAGCCACATCCTCCCAAGTCAGATCGATACTAAGCCAGTCATTTCTCAGGGCTAAAGATTCCTGATCTGTGCTAAAGCAAGCCACCTTTAAGTAGGAATGAAAAGCACCCAAAAAAACGATAAGATAGCACTGGACCATAAACTGCCAACATACAGCGTGCGCCAGCCTCACTGGATATCTTCCATTTGTCCCTCCGGATCCACTCTCTACCCTTCTACACTCTGCTCTGTGCCCAGAAAGGCTGACCCACGTCGTCCTTATCTTTTTTTTTTTTTTTTTTTTTTTCCGGTACGCGGGCCTCTCACTGTTGTGGCCTCTCCCGTTGTGGAGCACAGGCTCTGGACACGCAGGCTCAGCGGCCATGGCTCACGGGCCCAGCCGCTCCGCAGCATGTGGGATCCTCCTAGACCGGGGCACGAACCCGTGTCCCCTGCATCGGCAGGCGGACTCTCAACCACTGTGCCACCAGGGAAGCCCAATGGTCCTTATCTTGGGCTCCCCGTCCTCTGGCTTCTACTTGGAGTCAGCCAATGGGGGGGGGGGCACCAGCAGGAGATCAGAGGCCAAGAGGAGAGTGAAATCAAGGTATTTATTTTCCCAGCTCCTTTCCCACTGGTCTCCAGGCCATGGCTTCCCTCATGCAGCCTCTACTATAGCTACAGCTACAGCTCCCAGGGCTTGGCAACTGCTCCCTCCTCTTTGCTCCTGCACCCTAAAGGTGGTAGGACTTCCCGCTAGTCCTGGTTTCCCTGAACTGTACCCAGACCTCTGTGATTATGCTCTTCTCTTGGCTCGTCCTCTTGAGTGTGCCCCTGGGACCCTGACTCATACACCGGGCAATGTAGGAAGTGACCAGCTGAAGCCTTGTGTCTAAAACCAATGGGGAGAAAATGCAGCATCCTATAGTCCTACAGCAGAAGAACTTCAGAAGAAAAATGAGTGAAACAGATGGAAGTCAACACAGTCTTGTGGAGGGCCTACCACCTAAGAACTGTGCTTTGCCCTGAATCTCAAGGCCACCCTGAGATGCCCGGGGCCACACCTCCACTGAGGCATGGACTGTCAGATACCTTCGTGTTCCACCTCAGATCCTCTCAGCCCACCTTTGACTCCAGACATTGCCATGGCAACCAGCTGCACCCAGGTGCGCCCAGCAGCAACCTTGCCTCAGCTGCACCGAGGATCACTCCTGTTCTGCCCAGGGCGTCTCTGCCACAGTGGTGGCGCAAAACACATTGGCACTCACACATGCAGAAACGTGGAAGGGTGAGGAAGTTAATCTCATGGGACAACCCTTGACCTATGGAGCAGGGGAGGCAGTAGACAAATGCTCCTGTCTTCTGTCCCTCGGGTGAATAATTCTGGGGTGCATTTTACATGGCTCCTCAGAGGATTCCCAGTGGGATTGAGCCCCAGTTGCCCACAGTGGTAACCATCTTAATATGTACCCTTGCCTTGGCTTTCCTCTCTCCCTGTCTCAGTATTCCCAACCCTCCCTACACACACACACACACACACACACACACACACACACACACACACACACACTCCTATCTCTTAGGATACTTCATGAAATAAACTACCTTCACGTAAGCTCTTCTTGTTGGCTCTGCTTTCTAAAGAAAACCCAAGCTAAGCTAGGCAGAGAGATCTCCTTGCTGCTCCATAACAAAAGAAAAGCTCAGAAATGGGAGACAAACAATGAGGAAAAGGCCTCCTTATGCCTGTTTGAAATTCACCCCCACGTGCTCAGTGGCCTGACCAGCAAGCCCCAGGATCTTCAAACTATCCCAACCACATAAAAATGTGCCAAGGCAGAACCACACTCCATACCAGCTACAGGGTATCTGAGTTTTACGTGACCCAATAGCTTACGTTAGTCCCATATCTGCTGTCAGTGGGGAGAATAAACCAAGAGCAGATATCCTAGAAATTCCATCAACCCAGTTCCCCTACATGGAGGCAAAGTACTCTCATCCCCCCAGATCTTTCGGAAATGCATAAAACGTGGTTTCTACCATTTGTCTTCAGACTGCTCTATCTGCCTGACACAGAAAGAATCATTTCCTCACACCCTGAGATTTTTTTTAAAGTATCTGTTCAGCCTGTTTCCACAACTTCTCTCCAGTACAAATAATCTTTTTTAAAAACTGCTTTTCTCTTCCAAAAAAGTCAAGAAATGAGTCCTCTAGTAGCTTTTTGGGTATGAAAGAAAATACACTGGTTTCATATATATCATGAGTCCAGAGCAGTGGGGAAAGAGGAGAGATCCCATGATGGAAACAGGTGAATTTGGGGGAGTAAAACAAGTAGAGGGAAAGAGCAGGAGAATGCTGTCTTGTGGTAAGTGCTGAGAAAAAGGCTTCAGCACTCGGGAAGTTCTACGCCTACAGATGTCAGATGGAACTTTAAGCAAGGCACTTTGAATTCCTTTAAGATTCTTTTCAGTGCACTCACCTGTAAAATGAGAACAAATTCCACTTATCTGGGACAAAGATCAATACCGGAAGACTTCACACATATGAATATTCCTGGGACCACACACACACACAAAAAGCTAGAAAGTTGGATAGGATGAGCTAGCAGTGGGATCTCACCAACCTAATATGTAGCTCCAATTAAAATATGCCACTTATTAGGTAGTTTTCCAAATAAATCCCTTGTAGAGGGGGTATGTATGGAGTTCAAATTCTAATAATGTTGGTAGGTTATAATGAACAGGATTTCCACATCTTACTGTCTGCTTCAACTTTATAAGTCAGCCCCCAGGCATACACGCAATGCCCCCCTCTTCTCCTTGCCTTTGTTATTTCATCCAGCAATAAAGCCCCATGCCCAGGGCCACACGTGGGGCTGAGATGAACATCACCGGCCCAAACTTTGTGGAAAATAGTATTTTAGCGGCAGCATCTGGCTTCTTGGCATGATCCCCCAGCCGTTGCGCTGACAGCTCTGAAGCTGCTTTTTACTTTGTCATATGGTTCGGCTGCTAATGGGCTGTCTATTCTTGCTTGTCCTCCTCTGGGTCATTTTTCCTTTCAAACGCACACTGAGTTCCAAGAAAATTGCACACTATGACTCCTCTTCAGGAAAGCCCCGTGCCTAGTTGCCGTGGAATTCAGAGGGCTGGGCACCCCAAGTGGGAGTAAGCAGTCCCAATGCTCGAAGAGAAAACATCTCATTGCACTGCCTGGTACATTTATTCCACGAGAAGTAGGCTTATGAAGGGGCGATTAGGTAACTTGACAGGCACAGGTGGTAGGCTAATATAAAGCGTTATTTGTCTTTGTGTTTACACAGGATCGATCACCATAGTACCCAGGGCTTAAACAAGCACATGGTTTTGACACAAAAGGCCACAACTAACTTCTCATAATTGGCAATGCTGTTGGATTCCTAGTATTTTCTCCTCTTGATGCCAATCTGAATACCCAAATGGGAAATTTAGCACCTGCAAGTGGTTTCTTGGGCTCCCAGATCTCACATCAGCAGTCTGTGGGGTCTTTGCATGCCCTGTAACAGACCAGACAAGGGCTGGATGTCCAAACAGAAGCCTGTTTCCCTGAAACTCTGTGAGTGGCTAAAGAAATCAGCACGCAGTTGGCTTCCCATTCAACCCCTCTGGAGCTACCCAGGATCCAAATGAGCCCATGATGACTTATGAAGTGACCAGAAACCAACCAAACATGTACCTGACTTTCATGCTCCATAATCAGGGCTGCCACATACCGTTGAGCAGGCTGAGTACCGATCAACTCCAGAGAACACCATCCATACAGGCTAGTGACAATGGCCCAGACCTCAGTAAAGAGATAACTACAGGATATAGGACAAGGACGCATAACCACACGTTTAAATTGCCCCAAATGTAAATGACACAAGGCGGTAAGAGTATTTTGAGAATATATAACACACAAATCCTTGAAATAAGTATAAATGAGTTTCTGGAATGATTGAAGAGAGTTGATTTAATTCTAAAAGATGGAACAGTTCCTGAGAGCGAAGAGTGACTGGATGCAGAAGAAAGACAATGTGATTTGACAGCAGCAAAGCAAAACCTAAGAAAAAATTATATGGAAGAAGTTGGAGTTACTTCTTCAGGAAAAACTCTAGGGGCATCTAAAGTACGGATGATGCAGCTAGAACCCAGTTTTCTCTCAGCTCCCCAATTTTTCATCTGCCAACCTCTTCCAACCCCGTTCATTCCTTCAATGCATATCTGAGTTCCAGGCTAGGCCCTAAGGAGAACCAAGATAGGAATAAGACAAGATCCCTGTCTTCAGGAAGTCAAAATCTAATGGGCAAGTATATATGAAGTAAAGGCAGCATGGGACTACTGCCATACACTGTATAAAATGTCACCAGCATCCGAAGGAAAGAGAGGTCACTCCCAATGGGAACGAGAGGGGTGTCTTCAGGGAAGAATTGGCATCTGAAACTGACCCAGAACAACAGTTAGAATGTGAGCAGGTAGAGATGATGGAGAGCACGTTTCAGGCAAATAGTAAGTAGCACGCGAATAAAGGCACAGAGTAAAAGGTGAGGCATCAGGAAGAGTTTGCTTGGAATAAAAGAATATATGGGGCAAAAAGGGATGTGAAGGTAATCAGTGCAATTTAACTCTGGAAAGTTGGGCTGAGAAGTATCGTTTAAGGCCTTGATTGCCTAACTAAGGAGGCTGAACACTCTTTTAAGTCCACAGGAAGAAACCCACTGTTATTATTCATATATTAAATTTTGAGCAGAGAGTGTGATGTAATCAGAGCTGGGCTTTAAAAGCGGCTTTATCTGGCAGCAGAGTTCTCGTTAATTGGTGATGGTGGAGACTAATAGCCCAGGACAAATTAGCAGGTGAGAGGCCCTGTGGGGCTGGATTGCAGCCGTGGCAATAGGAATGGACAGTTTGGGTCAGGCGCCAAGGCCAGCCAGCCTCTGGATGTGGCAAGCAGGAAGTAGAAAGAAAGAACAAGCTGGGGCTTTAAGTCTGGGAGAAGAGTAACAGGGAAGCTGGACGGCAGAGGCGTGAATTTTACTTTCACACATTAAATGTGAGGTGCTTGTGGAATAGCCAGCTAGAGACACTCAGCTGGAAGGCGGAAGAGTGCTGGCACTGGCGTGAGAGGTAAGTCTAGAGACAACAAGTTTTGGGGTCCTGCAGGTCTGGGGGCAAGCCCCGGCTCTACCTCTACAGTGTCCTACTTTTGCGATTTGGGGCAAGTTAGTGACCTAAGTCTCAGTTATCTCACCTGTAAAATGGGGATAACAACCATGTTAATATCCCCGGTGTTCCTATGAAGATTAAATAAGAGATGTTAGCACAGAGCCTAGAACACAGTAAGCTTCAATATACACTCTCTTTTGTTATTTTTCCTACAGAGTCATTCCCTTTGTTTCAGTGATCAACTCAGTTCTTAATAATGTACCCCAGCTGTCCCCCTGCCCCTTTGCCACTCGGGGCCCTTATATGGGCTTGGCGTGCAGCCCTCCTGCCTTGCTCTGTTCTCTGGGGTCTGGGCCACCCTGACTCTTGTCTGGTCCACTCAACTCATGAGCCCCTAAGTCCCCCCTCTGACATGCTTGAGCCTCGATATATACCATCTCCCTCAAACTTGCCTTTCGTATCAGATCCTCACCCTGAATTCACGATCCACTGCTGCCCACGTCCTGCGGGGATGATTTGTTTTCTAATCTGGGGTCAAAATGAGGGGAAATGGGCCCACCCCTCAGCCAAAAGGTTTGACTTCAAGTCTTAGACAATATATTTCCTTACTACAAAAGTTGTAAAACATTGGGATAATGTTACGGTTTTACTACCCCCTCCTTTGTGCTCCCATGGCACTTTGTCCATCTCTTTGTGACAGAATTTATCACGTGTGTTATAGTTGGTTATGTGACTGCCCCCCCCCCCCCGCTGGGCCATGGGCTCCTCCGGGGCAGGGACCAAACCTTATTCATCTTTGTTTCCCCAAGCCTACCATAGGTGTTCAATAAATGCTGAAAGAGAGTTAACAACAGATTACATCTGTATAGGTCCTTATGTTTTGCAAAGGCCGCTGAGGGAGATGGTGGAATCTGGCTCTAGAATGCTAAGCTATAATTTTTCTCCTATTCAATGCACCTTGAGTAAGTATAGCCATCAAAGTGGGGAGGAGTAACAGCACCACATGCCAGTCTTTAAAAGCAGCAGTACCAAGACTTCGGGATTTCACTAATCAGTGTTTTCAGTAACCTTTTCATTGGGGGAAGCGACGTGGTGTTCCCAACTACTTACTTCGCTAAGTTGGTACCTTAGAGAAAAAGTCATTATCGGCTGCTCCTCTCCTCATTCCACAAAAGGAAGAAGACTTTAAGCATCCCCACTCCTCAAAAAAAAAGGAGTGGCATAAACATAAGCCTAGAATAAATGAAAACTTTTTAAATTGATAAACTTAGCTTTATGAAACCCTAGTACTACCACCTATCTTTTCCTCTTTTCCCCAAGAACAGTGGACTGGCCCCAGTGCCCAGACTCATAGTCCAGAGCAGTGTCTCTCAGACTGCGGCATTCCTGGGTGTCTGAAATTGCTCTGTTAGAATCTTTCTTTCTGGTAAAATATAGATAACATACAATTTACCATTTTAACCACTTTTAAGCGTACAGCTCAGTGGCATTCACATTGTTCAACCACCACCACCATCCAGCTCCAGAACTTTTCCATCTTCCCAAACTGAAACTCTGTACCCATTAAACACTAACTCCTCATTCCCTCTCCTCCCAGCCCCCAGCAACCACCATTCTACTTTCTGTCTCTATGAATCTGACTATTCTAGGTACCTCACATAAGTGGAATCATACAGTATTTTGTCCTTTTGTGACTGGCTCCTTTCACTTAGCATGTCTTCAGGGATCATGCATGTTGATCCATGTGTCAGAATTTCCTTCCTTTTCGATGCTGAATAATATTCCATTGTATGGATATACTACATTTTATTTATCCATTCATCCGTTAATGGACATGTGGGTTGTTTCCACCTTTTGGTTATTGTGCTCTACTAGAATTTTTAGCTTATTTTTTTTCACATGACAAAATCTCAGATTTGTAACATAAGCAAACTCTGAATCATCTTGCTGGTATGAGTCATCACAAGGCACATAGCAATATAGGTATAAGGTGCTCAAAAGAACCTTTGCCATAACAGTCTGTATTCCATCTGCAATGCAAGCTAAAATGTTGGGTGGTCCCTGCCTTTGTACATAACTAACTGTACCACTTTGCTACAATAGCAAATAAGCCATAAAGAGTATTTCTAGTCCCAATTTCAACAATCATTGAACCAGACACCAATTTGATGCAGATGCCAATCCACTGTGATGCTGGTCTTACTTTCTAGTGCAGAAAACACCTCACAATTAACTGATGCCTCATTAAAATTGGTATCTGAATATTTATTTTCAGTAAATCTTAGGTTTAATACGAAGTCTGACTTTTCTAAACTATCAATGCCTTGAAGTTACCAATATTTTTCCTACAGCTCACTTGCATGTACAGAAATTCTCTGAACTAGCATCATTGACACTAAAATGGCAAATTAAATACCAGGCTGGATCTCAAGTTTGCATTTCTACCGTGAATCAGGGATGTGGACTTTAACTAAATGACACCATCCACGCTATTTGATTAATAGTTATTTTGAATAGTGTTGGTTTTGTAAGCATTAGGAATATATGCCCAACTTTATGTGTATATAGAGTATAATAATAGAAAGGATGGGAGTCAACACCAGAGATGCAGGAAGACAATGTTGTCCCTTTAAAGGAGGTCTGTACGCTTCTCAAGTTTGCAGGGCACGAGTCTGGAGCTCTATTCCTGGAATGCTCCCCCTCATGTAAGAAGTAGTAGGGCAGGTCAAACCAATTAAGTGTTCCTAAAAACAGAGCTCACCAAATACCATGGCTGCAGAATAACAACGCCAAGAGCCAGCCAGAAGCTTAGAGTGGTGCACGGAGAGGAATAACCCCGGGGGACACCACGTTAAAAGCTCGTATTTCATTCCCCAATGAAGCACTTTCCTTTCAAGCTGCGACCTCTATCGCAGCCGTTGAGAACGACACTTCTTCCCCACTCCCAGGGGTGAGCATTCTCCTCCAGCTTCTGGGCCAGATTGCAGCCAAATGAGCCGTCAGGCACTCCCCTGGGATAGTCAGACATTTGCCCTGAGATCTATAATACAATTTGACCTTCTTTCTGCTGAGGTAAACACACCACCTGTCACCTCTGAAAACTCAGCCTTGGAGTCAAGCACATCTGGAATCAGCCTATAAACGTAGTCCTGAGATTAATGTTGAACAAGAAGAAAAGCTAAGGTATCCGCCACTGATTTCCACTTACTGACAATTCCCACTCAGCAGCAATGTTCGGCTTCCACATGTGGACACCTGAACACTTCCCTGTCAGCAACGCTACGCTGAGATTGGCCAAAAACAAGCCTCAGGACACCTTGAAATCTATTTTAGCTTCAACTGAACCCCCGGCGTGTGGTGTTTTGTATCTGTGTCCTCTGTGGGCAGAATCAGAAGTAATGAAGGGCAATTCTCAAACGTCTGGCTGCACAGAGGGGCGAGGTCCGCTCACACCACTGACTCTGGCGCCTGGAGACTCCCCAGTGTTCACCTCTTATCCTTATGGGCACAGTAGGAACTGGGGCCAGAAACTGACATCCTAGAAACTCATAAATGCACAGGAAATGTTCAAAGTTGCCATCTTCCCCCCAAAATGTTACATTTCCAAGAAACCAAGAGGAGAGAGAGAAGCATGAAAAGATCTTGTCTTGAAGCTCACTGACGTACACCTACGTTCGATGAAAGGGTAAGTAATGCCATCTAAAATCCCCGCTTCACAAAATACGATCTCCCTATTAACATCTGGACATGAGCCTAGTATGTCTTGAATCTTGAGTTGAAACTGTGGATCATCCATAACCCTAGTTATACAACCAACCTGTTGGCACTGACTACAGAGGTGAGACGCCCTGTTGCAAAGGAGGAATACTGCTTCACATTCAACGAGAATGAGAACGTGTTTCACTTCGCACCGAAGCACGACTTGGTAGGCTCCACATTGGCCCATGCACATGTGGGGTTATTTAAACGGTGCCTCTTAGTCACAGCTCCTGTGATGTGGTGTGTGCCAGGATTCAGCGGCACAATGTGATCGTATCATGAACATCCTGGCCCTCCTCACTTTACCTCTGAAACCAATTTTGGTGACTGACGCTGCTTTCTTTGCAGCCTTATCGGCCTCTTCTCCCCTTCCGACTGTGGATCTGATCTCCTGCCCAGCATTTCTGTGTTTAGACTGTCTGGCCGAGGGCACTTCCCCCTCGATGCTTAATGAACAGGTTTCCACAGTCTTTCGGTTTGTTTTTTGTTTGTTTCTGACAGTAGGCTGAGTGCACCACTTTCTGGGAAGTTTCGAGTTGTTTCAGGGAGTTCCTGGTTTTTTCAGGGAGCTAAGCTTCCCGTTTTTCGTTTTTTGAGGTGAGTGCCCCCAGAGTTAATGTAAGATCGGCCGAATCACAAAAACAATTCTGCCTCCCTTGAGAAACAGGCTTTCAAAGAAAATTTTCTTGTTTGCCTGTACATTTGATAAGCGTGATCAGGAAAGAAAATAGAAGTCCTGCAAATCTTCATGCTGTTTTTGATATTCTTGCCTCAACCTCAGTCCATCAGAAGTGGTGGGATTTCCCTGGTGGCGCAGTGGTTAAGAATCCACCTGCCAATGCAGGGGACCTGGGTTCGAGCCCTGGTCCAGGAGGATCCCACATGCCGCAGAGCAGCTAAGCCCATGCACCACAACTACTGAGCCTGCGCTCTAGAGCGGGTGAGCCACAACTACTGAGCCCATAAGCCACAACTACTGAGCCCGCGTGCCACAACTACTGAGCCCGCATGCCACAACTACTGAAGCCCACGCACCTAGAGCCTCTGCTTCGCAACAAGCGAAGCCACCGCAAGGAGAAGCCCATGCACTGCAATGAAGAGTAGCCCCCACTCGCTGCAACTAGAGAAAGCCTGTTGTGCAGCAACAAAGACCCAATGCAGCCAAAAATAAATAAAATTAAAAAAAAAAAAAGTGATGCCACTCAGTCCTCTGTAAGGTAGCTCTCACTAATGTACACTTCTCATTAACAACTATTAGAACTTCACTCTTACCTGTAACTGAACATAAGATAGTAATCAATAATCCCACTGTAACGGTTTTCTATTTCAGTCTTTCTCTTTGGGCTTTACTCTTACACACGGAATTTAAATACATGAACACATATTCCTACACACCTGCCAAAGCCAGCCTTCCTTTATCATCTTCCTCCAAGGAGTGGAATGCTATATCCCATAAACAAGGCTGGTAAGGGCATATCTGAGCCAACCTTTTCTTTGGCTGCCTTTCAAAAAGTTGTTTAAAACAAGCTATGTTCTTGAACTGGAAAAAGGAATTACACATGATAACCTTAGAAAGCAGCTACTTGCTATGCCCAACTAATATCATCACACAACACCGTGGCTCCGTGTGCAGCATCGTCTTCAGTTACTGGCCAGAGTCATGCCACCAAAATGACTAAGTTGAGATGAAATTAACTGCAATGGGACATGACCATATTGAAATATTGTACTGAGTGTGACTATAAAGTTGGAATAACTATCGAACACTTAATGAGTATAGGATAATTATGAAAAGGATAGTGCAAAACTCTGATTTCTATGAAATAACAAGTGACTCCAGTTATGGGTCCTTAACCTCACTAACTGATTTCTAACAGTAGCACCTACTCTGGCAATCACCTTTCCAGTCTTTTTTTTTAAGTTGAAATGCATAATTTTTTTTTTTGCCTTTGCAGTCTTTTTTTTTAACTGAAGAATATTTGATTTAAAATATTAGTTTCATATATACAGCACAGTGATTCAGTATTTTTGCAGATTATACTCCATTATTTTATATTTTATAATTATACTCCATTATTTTCCAGTCTTAATGAATGAGCTGTCCTGCGTCACTCACGCCATTCCTCTACTCCCCAAACGATGACCACGTTTATAGGAGGGTGGTCTGTGTCGTTGAAACACTTATTTTTCTCTAGGCAGAGCTAACTAGAACCATTAACCACTGACACCATAACATCAGATTTAGCTAGCTAAACCAACCCAGTGTTACCCCACTCCCCTCAACTTTTCTTTCACAACCTGTTAAAACAGATACATAAGCCCAGGTCCAAGCCAATGGGCATAAATGCAGCCGGAGCCTCAGTGGAGGGGGTCCACAGATACACCATCTAACACAAAGTGACAACATGACCCAAAGAACACATACTTCTTTTGTTTTGCTTGCAGTTCACTCCTTCTGTGAGAAGAAAGCTTGCAAAGAATTTTGTGAGCCGTAGTTTTTTAAGCTAACTGCAAGGCTGCCAAGCGCTGTTATTGCAGAATTCATCTAAGAGTGTGGTGTCAGTGTTACTGTGGAATCTAGGAGGGATGGATTCTGTTAACTGCCCTCTCAAGTACTCCCACCACCACCAGATGTTAAGATAATGATCAGCACATCATGTTCTCCAAGGCATGAGCCCCACCAAAATCAGCAAGGGATTTCTCCCTATTTCAAACATGTTCAAATAGTGTGATCATAAGAGGTTACCTGCTTTCCTCGGCCATTGTAAGTACATGCTTCCTCCTGGTGGGATGTAACTGTGGTTGAGTCTACGGTGAAAAGTTGGCTCAGAGGAATCTCCTTGAGTAAAAGTGGCCCTTCTTCCCATGATGGCTGCTTCTTGCCCTGTATCCCAGGTGTCTGCAGCATCTTTTCTAATTCACCCATCACTAGGACTCGCCCTCTAAGAAACAAAACTCCTAATCACTTTGCACCTAATTCCCCATCTGCAATGCGGAGCAATAGTAATCCCTCCCAACTTTCAGGAATAAAGAAGAGCTACAGGCTGCCCTTTTCATGGCATAGCAATGACTTCAGTAATAAGGATTCCTCTTTTACTTTCATGTTTTTAACTCATGCAACTCAAAATGCATAATGTCCTTGGGATGAATAAATTCCCCCAACATCTTAGGGAGACCCAGTATGTTTATACAGAAGAGAAGTTATTTACCCCCTGACATACAATGAATTCATGGGGAAACTCTTTAAATACCTTTACCATTCTCTCTGTCCTACTTTCAAAGAGTGGCGAATGCATTGAATTGAACAAGCAGGCACTTACTCCACTGTTGGTCCTCCCCCTCATGTCTTTCCCAAAGCATGATTTGCATGCAGTTAGAATCAGATACCAACTCCAAAACTGAAAATATGTCCAATAGCCAAAAATTAAATTCAGAGTTTTTATTTTTAAAAAACAACCCGCAAGATCTGTCTTCCCCTCCCCTTAAGAAATTCAGTGCCCAACGCTTCCCTATAAATAGTTGTCAATAAACACAACTGCTGCAAATGTATTCAGTAAATGTTAAGGTCAAAGGCCTTCACTGTTTATTGCCTTGTAAACTCAAAGACAAGTGAATTTATTGCTTGAATGAGTTTCAGGGTATTGGCCTTCATAAAAGTTCTGAATCGCAGGTACAAAATGCTCCATCAACACACACCAAAGCTATTCTGCACAGAACTGAGAGACTGCCCAGCACTGGATTCATAATTCAAACACGTCTTGGAAAGTGTATTGTTTGCCACGTTGCATAGATCCCCAAGGATTAGTCCTGAACCTCACCTGTCGTTATTAGAACTTGCTTCAACCTAACGATAAATTGCTGCTGCTTCTAAAACGATATCACGTATTAGCCTACCAATTTAAACTCTCCAAAATATAACAGAAAAGATGTCAAGGGCTTCCCTGGTGGCGCAGCGGTTGAGAGTCCGCCTGCCGATGCAGGGGACGCAGGTTCGTGCCCCGGTCCGGGAAGATCCCACATGCCGCGGAGCAGCTGGGCCCGTGAGCCACGGCCGCTGAGCCTGCGCGTCCGGAGCCTGTGCTCCGCAACGGGAGAGGCCACAACAGTGAGAGGCCCGCGTACGGCAAAAAAAAAAAAAAAGATGTCAAGAATGGAAGAGTTTATCATTTCTCTCTAATCTTCACGTAGGCGGGATTTCTATAATCTTGATAGAACATTTGTTACATTTTAAAGAAAAGGACAATGTTACATGTCAGAGCACATCAGAATGTGTGGACTACTTCAGAAAATTAATTTTTTATATTATTCAAAATGTAATTTTTCTAACCTTTCTGTCATTTGGCAGCTTTAGGTATCAATATGTATGCCTAGTAGAAGTAGCAAAAGGAGAGATCATAAGACAATTATTAAATATTGTTACTTTTAGAAATAAAAGAGTTATGGGAGAAGTTCACATTTATAGTTTTAAATAGTTGTATAATTATTTCATTGTTCTATGTTAATAATTTCCTTATGATATAGATATTTTAAAGTTAAATTTAGAGTTCCCTGTGGCCTAGTGGTTAGGATTCTGGGCTTTCACTGCCATGGCCCAGTTTCCATTCCTGGTGAGGGAACTGAGATCCCGCAAGCCATGTGGCATGGCCAGAAAATAATAATAATAAAGTTAAATTTATTTTTATAAATAAAGCCAACTCTGGGCTCCAGGACCATTGGGCCTTACCATCTTAAGTGAGGACCAAAGCAATGTAATATACAAAGGCTATGGTATTAATACCAGAAATGCATCATGAAATTTAAAATAAAATATCAAACTCAAACCACTGATGGTAAAATAAAATTATCCTAGACTTCTGATACTCTTCCTGCCATGACGGTTATCGCCTCCAAAGAGTGTTGCAGAAATCATACCCTGTATAAACCTAAATTTAAGTAATATTAAGTATCTTCCAACTGTCAAAATGTAAAGTATTAAAAAATTTCACACATGCTAATCCCACTACAAAATGTAGGTTTGGGCTTAAATGCTGGGTTATGTCATTTTTTGACATTACCCAGGGAAAAGTTGAATTCTTAATCTATTTTCTCTCATGTGAAATAGTAGATTATATCACTATTGTCCTTAATAAATTCACTTCATCCTAAACCACTCTCCAATTTTCTCCAAAGCACGGTCTTAATCAGGAGTTTTTCTATATATAAGATTGTAATAGCATAGTTGGAAGATATTAGGCTACATTTTTGCTATTTTTTAAAATCAAATTAGCTGTATGAAAATTAAACATATTAGATGACATAAACTGTCATATGCAAAAAAGAAATAGATTCTTTAATAAGTGTGTATTAAATACCTACCCTGCATTACTGAGATGATTAAGACAGGAACCCTGCTCTCAAGGAATTGAGAGATCACTGGGGTGGGGAGTCTGGTGTATGAATAGATGATTATAATGCAACACAGCAACAATAGAGATACTTCAAATAACTGCAGAGTTTACAGGTGAGAAGGCAAGGCAGGAAGTGATAACCCTGCCTGTACATTTTTTTTTTTTTTTTTTGCATTACGCAGGCCTCTCACTGTTGTGGCCTCTCCCGTTGCAGCCTCCTCTCCCAGACGCGCAGGCTCAGCGGCCATGGCCCACGGGCCCAGCCGCTCCACAGCATATGTGATCTTCCAGGACCAGGGCACGAACCCGTGTCCCCTGCATCGGCAGGCGGACTCTCAACCACTGCGCCACCAGGGAAGGAAGCCCTGCCAGTACATCCTTTTTGTTCTTTTTAAAATACTTATACCTCATCCATATAATGAGTGAAACATTATATAATGAACTGAAATTCAAATTATTTTCATGGAAAAAGATTCTCTGTTCACCTACGACAAGATGAAAATAATATACATGTCTACAAGACATGTTTATAAGTCTGAGTCTCTACACAAGCTGAAATGGATCATCTTTTAGAAGAAAGTATCTTCTGGAAGGCAGAATGAAAATTCTACCACTTCTGTTACTCCTAAAAATTTTTATGAGTTGGGCATTTATTCCAGAGATATGAAATCTTACATTCACACACAACCTGCACACAAATGTTCATAGATGCTTTATTCATAATAGCCAAAAACTGGAAAAACTCAGTTATCCTTCAACGAGTGAACAGTTAAACAATACCATGGAATATGACTCAGCAATGAAAAGGAACCAACTATTGACACACACAACAACTTGGAGGAATCTCCAGGGAATTATGCTGAGTGGGAAAAGGCGGTCATAAAAGGTTACGTACTGTATGATTCCATTTATATGACATTTTTGAAATGACAAAATTGTAGAAATGGAGGACAGATTAATGGTTGCCAGGGGATAGGGAAGGGAACAGGGTGGGAAGGAGGCAGGTATGGCTCTAAAAGAGCAACACAAGGGATGCTGGTGGTGATGGAGCTCTCCAGTGTCTTGATTGTGGTGGTGGATACGTGAACCTACACAAGTGATAAAGTTGTAGAGAACTAAACACATGCACACACACATGCTTGCACACAAAAGTACGAGTAAAAACTGGGGAAATCTGAACAAGATCCGTGGGTGGTATCAGTGTCAATATCCTGGTGGTGATATTACACTAGGGTTTTCCAAAGTGTTACCACTGGGGGAAACTGGGCAAGGTGCACACCAGCTCTCTCTGTGCTATTTCTTAACAGCTGCACGCGAATCTCCAATTATCTCAGCAAAAACTTTTAAATTTTTGAAAAAAAGTTTAAATTAAAACTACATGTTTGTGATACATTATTAAATGATATGGGCACAACGTGAGCCCCTTCACTATCACACAGCACGTTAACATAAAAAGAAGCGCACCAACTATGATCTCTCTAGTCTCCTTAAAAGCATACCTGCACAGAGCTGGATTCCTCAAGGATACAAGGACCCTACCTTATGGTATGTACAAACTGTGTGTGAATACCACTGGTAGATCTGACTTTGATTTTTCTAAGCAACTTCTGAAAGACTATTCCTCATTGATGAATCTTGCTGGAGGGCAGTGAAGAAGGTGAATTCAATTTCCAATCCATT
This sequence comes from Delphinapterus leucas, assembly GCF_059928025.1. Lineage (NCBI taxonomy): Eukaryota > Metazoa > Chordata > Mammalia > Artiodactyla > Monodontidae > Delphinapterus > Delphinapterus leucas. The sequence continues at coordinate 135,338,717 of NC_143130.1, forward strand.
TTGATAGCCAGTATACTAGATAAAGGAACCCTCATTAACTAATTTACCGCCTGGTATGTTCTAGCTTTCCATCTTCACAATGACACTAAACCCAAGAAGTTGCAGGACATAAAGGCACCAACTGAACTAATGCGACTTACAACTAGAAATATGTTAATTATCTGATGCTGAAAACACAGAAGGGATTAGGGGGATTCTGAGGCAGTTTGCTGAAACCTTCCTTCGTGCCTGGTCCACGAGGGGGCGGATCACATTCTGACACTAGTAAAGGCCTTCTCTCTCGTCCCCTCAGGCTCTTGGGGATCTAAGGCACGTTTGATAAAGATTGTCCTTATGATCAAGGCATTGATTATACCTGTGTCTTTCAGCACAGGTAGGAATGTATTTCAGATAAGACAATTCAGCATTTGAAAAGTGATCCATAGTCTCTCAAGTAAAAAACGTTTCTATAGAAACACTCTTTAGAATAAAGCTCCCTAAGAAGCAGAAAGCCTTTAATGTATAGAGCCTCTTATTCACTCTAAAAGTCCATGAAAAATCATGCTGTGCTGATCATTTATTGACACAACCAAAAACAGGTATGTTTGTCTATGAAGCAAGGGAGGAAAGATGGGACCAAAAAATTGCCATGAATAAAAGGCTACAATTCCAGCCTTATTACCATGGCCTGCAAGATGAAGGGGCCTTTGTTTATACGTTGTGTGTATGAGGAAGGGGAAAGCACAGTTTAGAACCGGAAGATGATTAAGTGTCTTTGGGTGCATGACTCAACTTGAACTTGTTTCCTATGCATCAGAATGGAAATCATGATTCCTCCTTTACCAAATTCACCAGACTGTTATGAGACTCCAATGAGAAGATATATACAAAGGCTTTACATTGTTAAAGCACTGTACAGAGATAAGGGATTATTATTAATAGTCTAAAGAGGAGACGTCTACTATTAAAAAATCAACAGAGAATACTCCCTAACTTAAAGTATGCTTCTAAATCAAAACATTACCTGAATATTTGTTGGTAAGAAGAAAAAAGTGCCAAAAGACTACTTAATTGTTGAACAAATTTTCTTTGATAACTCATGATTGACCTAGAATTCTACCAGGTGCAATAGGTGATAAGGAAAAAAAATATCTAGGATAATCATGCAACAACTTGGTCTAATGAAAATTAATAGCCAAAGTGAGATTTCTGAAAGGATACCTGTATAATTCATTGATCAAGTTGTTTCTATCTGATTGTTTGGATAGCCCACCATCTGCTTTCTTTATTCAATGAAGCTATAAGATTGCCAGAGCTGATGGTCCCATTTTACATGTAAGAAAAGTGGAGACCAAAGGGAATCAAGTCTCACAAGTTTAATACACACCGACTGATTTCACATAATTAATGCCAGCACACCTGATGCGAGGAAACATCCAACAGGGATGGCACATCGATGCGGAGCCCAGGATCTTTGCCAGCTTCAGAAAAGAGACAGAGATAAAAGCACTTCTCTGGCCTCATTTGAATTCCTTGCAAATTCAGGCCAAATCTTCAAATCCACCCAAGTTCTTGGCTGAACACAGTGACTGGGCAACACTGCCTTCCAGTGGCAACAATATGTTTTAAGAATCAGAAACCGCAGAGAGTATATACTATTTCAACTAGGTAGTGTCTTTTTACTCTTAGACCCAAAGAAACACCAAAAGATTCTTTTCAAAGCTTTGGTGTAGGCACTAATTAAAATTCCACTATTAATAATACTCTTTCTCAGTACTACTTGCTGAAAAAATTTAGAGCACCTACCTCCCTGTTGCAGATGAATCCCACTCAGAGCAATTATGTTATTCAAATAAAGTCACAGGATAACTCTGAACTGACTTGAGTGTGGTAATCCTGTATGTCATCATCAAAAGCATACTCAGTAGCCAGTGGTTCCAGACACAGAAAAATTAAAGTGATGCTTTGCAAAGTGGTTGTTCAAAGGTGCTTACGAACTTATGAAAATTCCAAATTTTCCTTGATTGAAACCAGTCCACCCATTCACTCCTTATACTTCTCTTAAATGCCCCAAAACACCTAATGCAGGATTAAGGCTATTTTGGATCCTTGAGAAATAATTATTGTATTGCACTTTTTTAAAGTCTGTGCTAACTAGGAAGTGCCATTCTCACTTTGTCTCCTAACCCAAATTTATCTTCTCTAGTTATCCCCACTCTGAATCCTCCATACCTGCTGGCCTGTCTGAAACCTCTCAGTGAGTTGATGGGATTTATCCTCATTATTTTTATCTATGGCTTAATTGTCACCTTCCCTGTCTGTCTCACTGCAGGGCTTCTGTCTCTTGGAATCCACATCTCTAGTTCTAGCATTCTTTCTTCCTAAGTTGTTGTTGCCACATAAATAGCTCCAGAATTTATGTTTCCAAGGGATCTGAGCAGGTTATACCAAAAGAAACCAAGGCATCTCCCAAAAGGCCTGCCCATTTAGGGGTAATTAGAATAGTAATGCCAACATTGTAAAGGTCTCATATATCTGAAGGCATGAAAGCACTTCTTGAAAGTGTTCTCACTGATAAATTCCACATCCTTGAGAGAGAGTTGAGTAGTCTAATATCATATCAACCAGAGCAGGCAACTGACACAGACAGAAGTTTCATAAATGTCTCATATGAGAGGATTGGTCAAATGCAGTAAGTCATTCTGTGGCACACTATGCAGTTATTAAAATAATGACTTGGATAAATGTTTATTGAGATAGAAAGATGGTGGCAACAATATAGCATTAAGGAGACAAAGAGGCAGGTTACCAGATTTAATATAAAATATGATGTTTTAGTGTGTGTGTGTGTGTGTGTGTGTGTGTGCGCGCGCGCGCGCGTATACAGAGACACCACCGATCTAAAACTGCCCCCCCTACAGAGATGCAGACGTGGAGAATGGATGTGTGGGTACAGGGCGGGAAGGGGAGGGTGGGACGTACTGGGAGATTAGGATGGACATATATACACTACCATGCGTAAAATAGATAGCTAGTGGGAACATGCTATAAAGCACAGAAAGCTCAGCTCGGTGCTCTGTGACGACCTAGATGGGTGGGATGGAGGGGCGGGAGGGAGGTCCAAGAGGGAGGGGATATATGTATACATATAGCTGACTCACTTCACTGTACAGCAGAAACTAACACATTGTAAAGCAATAATACTCCAATAAAAACATAATAATAAAATAAAAAATAAAACTGCCCCCTCCACACACAGAAAATCCCCATGAGCCCTCCCCCCTCCTCCCTCTTTTCTCCCAAATAAACAAAAAACTCTAAATAAAATCAGTTCTTGGATTTTTTAAAAAGGATTTTAGACAAGTCCTCTAGTTGTGTGCCGGTAAATGTTTAACCACTGGTTCCCCAGGAGGAAAGGCCTGATTTGTGGCATTTACCAATTTCCATAGTGTAAATAGTCTCAATGTGATCAGTTTTAAGCTACCACCTTGATTTTACTGAACGTGGTGTTGGGAGGAGATGCTCAGAATAGGCTCAACTGCTCTGGCGAAGCCACGTGGCCAGCTTCAGCAACCCACTGCCCATGCCCCACTTGCAAACATACTATAATCTGTAGGCCACTCTTATACAGAATAAACAACAGAATGCATGTTTTAAGTGGTTTTCTTTCTATCTTGTTATCAATCTAAATTTTCTGCCGTTTAAACAAAGACCATGTTTCCTGTGTTGGTTTTTACTTATTTAAATTTAAAAAGAAATTGTGTCTCTTTCACTACCTTGAAGTGGAGAAGATCTTTGTAACCATGACATGAAACCTAGAAGCCATAAATAAATTTGATCAATTTCACTGCATAAAAATCAAACAAAGACCTAACTAACCAACAAGGACCTACTGTATAGCACAGGGAACTCTCCTCAATATTATGTAACAACCTAAATGGGAAAAGAATTTCAAAAAGAATAGATACATGTATATGCATAACTGAATCACTTTGCTGTACACCGGAAACTAACACAACATTGTTAATCAACTATACTCTGATATAAAATAAAGAGTTAAAAAAATAACCTTTTGTGTGGCAAAAAAAAAGCTTTTATAAGGACAGCTGAAATAGAAATGACAAACTAGAAAAAAATATGTGCAGTTTGTTTCTCAGAAACTCCAACATACTGTCATTTCCCAACTGAAAACCTGATAGGAAAATAACTAATGATTTGAACAGTTCAAGAAGAAAGGAAAGAAAGATAGGACTCCCAGATAGATTCCCCATCCACCTACTCATCAACAAGAGAAATGCAACTTAAAATTTAACGCGGAGTTACCACTTACTTAACCTACCAGATTGGTAAAGTTGCAAACAGTGTGAATGTACATTCTGTGATGGGAGTTTAAATTGGTACAAATTCTCTGAGTGTGGTAGCCTGAATAATGACCCACAAAGATGGTCACATGCCAACCTGCAACTTGTGAATATGTTAACTTACATGGCAAAAGGGACTTTGCAGATGTGATTAAAGTCATGGATCTTGAAATGGGAGGTTATCCTGGATTATCCAAACGGGCTTAATATAATCACAAGAGTCCTTTTAAAAGGGAAGCAGGAGAATCAGAGTCAGAGAAGATGTGATTTTGGAAGCAGAGGTCAAAGAAGGAGATTTGAAGATTCTACACTTCTGGCCTTGAAGATGGAGGAAGGGGTCACAAGCCAAGGAATGCAGACAGCCTCTAGAATTGAAAGAGGCAAGGAAATGAACTCTTCTTGTAGAACCTCCAGAACGAACACAGCCCTGCTGACACCCTGATTTTAAGACTTCTGGGGACTTCCCTGGTGGCACAGTAGTTAAGAATCTGCCTTCCAATGCAGGGGACACGGGTTCGAGCCCTGGTCCAGGAAGATCCCACATGCTGCAGAGCAACTAAGCCCATGCGCCACAACTACTGAAGCCCGTGCACCTAGAGCCCGTGCTCCACAACAAAGAGTAGCCCCCGCTCGCTGCAACTAGAGAAAGTCCGCGCGCAGCAACAAAGACCCAAAGCAGCCAAAAATAAATTTATTTTAAAAAAAAAGACTTCTGACCTCCAGAACTGTAAGATAACAATTCTGTGTTGTTTTACACCACCACATTGGTGGTCATTGGTTACAGCAGTAATAGGAAACTAATAGAGAAATTTGGCAGACTATGAATGTATACACTCTTTGGCTCAACAAACCACATCTAGGAATTTAACTGAAGATACATTCACACACGTGCAAAATGATGCATGGTTCGTATTGTTGTTTGTAACAGCAAACAACTGGAATTCATGTAAATGTCCAGCAAAAGGAGGCTGATTAAATAACATGATAAAGTCACACAATGTAATATTATGTAGCCATAAAAAATGAATAAGAAAGGTCTTTATGTCATGATACTACAAGATCTCTAAGATATAGTAAATTTAAAAAGGAGGATGCTTTCAGTATAACAAGTACAGTGGGTACAGTATGCTAACAATTATATAGAAATGGGGAGGGAAGACATATACTAATTTGCATATATACACATAAATATGTCTGGAAGACTAAATAATTAACAGTATTTGTTGCCAGTGGGGAACGGAACTGGATGGCTGGACATTAGAAGGGAACAGGAGACTTCTTTTTTTTTTTTTTTTTTTGGTACGCGGGCCTCTCACTGTTGTGGCCTCTCCCGTTGCGGAGCACAGGCTCCGGACGCGCAGGCTCAGCGGCCATGGCTCACGGGCCCAGCCGCTCCGCGGCATGTGGGATCTTCCCGGACTGGGGCACGAACCTGCGTCCCCTGCATTGGCAGGCAGACTCTCAACCACTGCGCCACCAGGGAAGCCCCACTGCGCCACCAGGGAAGCCCGAGACTTCTTACTATATACATTTTATGTTTTGTTGAAATCAGTATATGTAATGTGAATAGATACTACTTATTCAAAAATTTAAATAAAAACAGAAAGAGCATAAATTAAACAAGAAAGAGATTTTGAAGCTTGACCAGATCACCAACCAAGTCAGTAAAGATGCCATTACCATCAGTGGGTCTCTGAAGAAACTTCTGTTATTTTTGAGGTAGGCAATGCCATGAATTCCAATCATTCTAGAACCTTTGGGGGTGGATTCATGGCATTCTCCGTGACCTAAGGAGCTGGATGAGAGAGGGATTTCATAATCAGGTGGGATGTGAATGGAGCCCACGGTGAGCTATAACAGAGGTAGCCTTACCTTGTCTCTAAATGAGGATCTATATTTGCTTTAAGCCATGGGCGAGAATTCTTTAGAAGTCCTTACAGAAACCTTATGCAGTCTCAGAAACCCTGTCGAGTAGGGTTGCCAGGTTCAACAAGTAAAACTACAGGACACCCAGTATAAATTTGAGTTTCAGGTAAACAACGGTTAAATATTAAGATTTTTTAATAGGAGAAATATTTTTAAATTTTTAATCATTTGCTATTTCTCTGAAATTCAGATTTAACTGGGCATCCTGTCATTTATTTGACAACCCTACCTCTAAACTTCCTTAGAGGCCCCATGATGGCCATGGACCAGCAGGTGAGGACAGACGGGCGCATGATGTGGATGCAGCCCCCTCTCCCAGCCACCATCACTCTCCCTTTCATAGACGCAGCACACACCCTTCTGACAGGAAGGCACAGAGAGCTGAACAGGTTTGCATGGTAAGGCATCACTTCACCCAGGCAGCGTTACTGGCCAAGGACAAAGGTATGTGGCTCCAAGTTAAAGGAAGTCTCTGCTCATTGCTGGCCCTGAAAGTTCCTGAAGGTAATGTGTGGAATACTCTAGAAGAAGTTTGCAATGGGGGTGGGGAGTGTCAGGCAACCTAGAGAAATGTTCTCCCAGCCCAGGTAATAAACGTATTCCTTTCCCCCAAAATACCGTTAAAGATGCTTTAAAGAAAAAAAAACCTTAAAAAAAAAAAACCCTTTAAGCTGACCTCCTGCCAAAGTACACATCAATTATACAGCTTCAGTCAGGCGGATGCTCGAGGAAAGGGGGATAATGTTACACCCAGCTGGGCACTTTGTAGTTAGCACAAATGTAATATAAAGCACAGCAGAGTTCGTCAAGTGTCTGTCTGGATTTTCAGTTTTCATTAGTGCTATAATTAAAACCACATTTTCAGCTCTATTACCTGTAACAAGAAAGGAATGAGAAATGAGGTTGTCAAGGTCAGGCTTTTCCAGCTATTTATACTGAAGATCTGCAGGCCACAAGTTGTTGCATTTGGTGTAAACCAGAGCGATGGCTGAATGTCGCACAAGGACCCATCCTGTGTGGCTTGAAAGGCACACTGATGAGGTCACTTCCTTTGAATGGCCACGGGGCAGCGTATGTCCACAGCGCATGAGAGCTTGGAGGGTGGGCGGTTGGGTGAATCTACTCTTGGCCACAGCCACCGGCCCCTGGATGGGTCTCTATCCCTTTGAGACCTGGTCATGCATCCTAAAACAGCCCCAAAGGCAGTCCTCGGACACTCTTGTTGAGGGCAGGAATCCCAAAAATCTAAGGCCATCTTCTTCTCACCTCAACTGTAAAGGTGCAAGAGGGCTGGATGGGAATGTAAATGTTAACCCTACCCCCCCAGTCACTCCCCAAACTGCACACATGCTCCACAAGGGCCACACTCTGTGCAGCAAATCCTGGCCTTCAAAACAGACCTAGAATCAGGCCACTTCTCACCACCACCTGGTCCATGGCACCACCATCTCTTCCCTGAATTCCAGCAAGAGTCTCCCTCCTAAAACCGCGGGTGGGGGGGGGGGGTGGTGGTGTGCTGAATGGTCATGAAGGCAGAGCCCTCATGAATGGGATTAGTGCTCTTATAAGAGAGGCTCCAGAGAACTCCCTCGCCCCTTCCACCATGTGAGGACACAGTGAGAAGTCGGCCATCTATGAACCAGAAGGTGGGTCTCACCAGATATCACATCTGCCAGTGCCTGGATGTCGGACTTTCCAGCCTCCAGAACTGCGAGAAATAAATTTCTGTTGTCTACCAGCCGCTCAGTCTGGTGGTACTTTGTTATATAAGCCCAAATGGACGAAGACACTCCTACCGCCCCCCACCGCAAACATACACCTCATAAGAGCAGCCAGACCACGTCACTCCTGGACACAAAACCTTCCTGTAGTTTTCTGCTCGCTCAGAGAAGAAGCTGGAGCCCTCGCTGTGGCCCTCAAGGCCCCACTCCTCCTGGCCTTCTCCTACTTCTCCACCTGCACCACCCACTACTCTCTCCCCTTTCATTCTATTCCAGGCACACTCCTTCCTCAGGGCCTTTGCGCTGGCTGTTCCCTCTGCCCGGAGTTCTCTTCCTGTTATCTGCATGAGTTGCTCTTTATTCAAAAGGTAACTTTTCTTCCAGTGAGGCCTTCCCTGACCACTCTACTCCATAATGCAAACCAGCAGCCTCCCATCCACACTGCCAACCATGGCATTCCCTATTTCTTGTCTCACCTTTATTTTCCTCCTCAGCATTTATCACCAGATGGTCTATGACACTTTTTAAATTTATTTGTTTTCTTTAAATGTCTGTCTCTCTTCACTTCCCAGAACATAAGTTTCTTGAGAATAGCAATTTTTGTCCGCCTTTGTTCACTGCTGTTTCCTCAGAATTAGAAAGAGCCTGGCACATAATAAACATTCACCAAATGTTTGTTGAATGAATAAATGAATGCAATCCAGAGATGGCTCAAGCCAGAACCAAGTGGGTCCTCTTTGGGTGAGTGATTACTAGGTCCCTGAGGCCCACCCAGCTAAAAAAGTGGGCCTTTTTTAGGGTCACTAAAAAGTGGGGTGCTCACGTACCCCCTCCCCAACCAAAAGATGGGTCTCAGGCAAATGCTTGTTCTCTGGACAAACCACACATTCTTAACCACAAGCACTGCCCTTGGGGAGCCGACTGGTAGTAACTTACAGTAGATGAGAGCTGGACTCCCCTCACCAAATGAGAAATAGAAAGTTCTCCAGCAATACTGCCCTCTCTGCATTCCAGCCTAGCCCAGGTTGGACCCAAGCATCAAGTACGGGCTTTGATGGTTAATTTTATGTGATAACTTGCCTGGGCCACAGGGCTCGGACATGTGGTCAAACATTATTCTAGATATTTCCGTGAGGGTATTTTGGATGTGATTAACATTTAAATTGGTGGACTTTGAATAAAGCAGGTTACTCTCCCTGTGGTAATGTGGGTGGGCATCATCCAATCAGTTGAAGACCTGACTAGAACAGAAGACTGACTTACCCTGAGCGAGAGGGAATTTTGCACAGATGGCATTCAGATTTGAACTACTATTCGGCTCATGCCCGGGTCTCCAGCCAACCAGCCCACTCTGCATATTAAAAAACAAAACAACCCTCTCTCCCTTTCTCTCAATCTCTCTCTCCATGTATATATATGGAGAGAACCCTGACTCATATACTGCCTGAGCTGTTCAGAGGCAGTTCTCCTGGGGATCAACCCTCCTGCAGGAAACCACACTCTTCCAGGTGCCAGCTGCTCTGGAAGTATGAACTGCTGTCCCTGACAGGAATCCTTCCCTCCATCCATGCACAAAAGCTAACACAGCCCCAAGGCATTCCAAACAACACTAGCTGGTCACATCCCTAGCCCAGAGGGCAGCAGAGAATCCCATATAACAAAGACTGCTGCTCTGCTGCTCTGCTAAGAACTGCAAAGAATATTTCTTTATTTATGGTATCATTGTTGTGAACAATCTTAATGCAATAATATTCACATTTCATGCAAACATTATGCTGAACTTTGAGAAAACACATAGCTGTAACCTAAGAAGCTGAACAGAGAGTAAAGCGGTTAAGAAAAGTGGGCCCTGGAGTCTGACTGCAAGACTCTAGTCCCTACTCTGCCAAGAGCTGGCTGAGTAAAATGTGTCTACTCCCTAGGCTTCAGTGCTCCCATCTTCAAAAGGGGATGATAATAGCAATACCTATCTCACAAGGTTGTCATAAGACCATTGAAATAAGTGGGAAAAAATGCAAATAGCACACGCATTTCCATGCCTGGCCCGTGACCCATGCTTCGTGAATGTTACTGTTATTATTGCTCCGGCATGATCCCAACCCTCAGAGTCTTCTAGAAGCCCAGTGTGGCACTTTGTTGAATGGGATTAAATCAGTTATGACCTGTGAGTTGCAAGTGAAGAACAGAAAATACTTGGAGAAGACCTGGAGCCTCAAAGAGCTGCTCCTGGAAATGTAATGAGTGAAAAGATGTTGCACAAAAGTGTAGGAGCTGTGAACTAGAAGACCTCTTAGAGGTCATCCTGCCCCAGGAGGACTCTCTTCTGCAAGAGTCCCAGGGGTGATCACACCACCACATTGATTCGCTCCCACAACAAGAGGCTGAGCTCACTGCATTGCTAGGCTGACTGAATAGGAAAAAAAACTCTACTTATATTCATGGAGCATGAGAATATATGATAAACAAGGAAACAAATGCATGTGTGCCACATATATACAATGCAATATTACTCAGCCATAAAAAGGAATGAAATTGAGTTATTTGCAGTGAGGTGGATGGACCTAGAGTCTGTCATAGAGAGTGAAGTAAGTCAGAAAGAGAAAAACAAATACCATGTGCTAACACATATATATGGAATTTTAAAAAGCAGTACTGATGAACCTAGTGGCAGGGCAGGAATAAAGGTGAAGACATAGAGAACAGACTTGAGGTCCCTGGGGGGAAGGGGAAGATGGGATGAAGTGAGAGAGTAGCATCGACATATATATATATATACAGTACCAAATGTAAAATGGACGGCTAGTGGGAAGCAGCTGCATAGCACAAGATCAACTCAATGCTTTGTGACGACTTAGAGGGGTGGGATAGGGAGGGTGGGAGGGAGGCTCAAGAGGGAGGGGATATGGGGATAACGTATACATATAGCAGAAACTAACACAACATTGTGAAGCATTTATACTCCAATAAAGATGTGAAAAAAAAATATGCATGTGTGCCAGAAAGGACACAAACAGGGTGCTTTAACAGTTCAAACGAAGTGGGTGTGAAATGTCCAGAGTAGGCAAATCCATAGGGACAGTAGGTAGATTAGTGAATATGAGGGGCTGGGAGGAATGGGGGGTGAGGAGAGACTTCCTAATGGTGTGCGATTTCTTCTTCGGGTAATGGAAACGCTCTGAAGCTAGGTAGTTATGACAATTGTACAATCTTCTGAATAGACTAAAACCTGCTGGATTGTACACTTTAAATGGTGAATTCTACACTATGTAAACTGTTATGTGAATCATAATGCAATTCAAATTTTTCTAATAAAAAAGAAAGCTGGGTGCGGAAGGACCTATTTTAGGTAGGGCAGACAAAGAAGAAAACCTCTCTGAGGAATTTATATGAAGCAAGGGACTGAGAAGTGGAAAGAAGCCAGCCATGGGAAGACGGGTGGATGGGCTCAATGAGCAGGTAGAGCAGCAGTTGAGGAGGACATTGAGTGTGGACCACTGAGTACGGTACATAAACTGTCCCAGATTCGGCCTGGACGTCAGGGAAGGAAGAGAGAGAGAAGGTTGACAAGTCGAAAGAGGCTATATCCTACAAGGCCTTGGTTAGCACAGTAAGAAGGGGGTCGGGGGGTTCATTCCAAATGAAATCAAAAACCACTAAAGGGGGGCTTCCCTAGTGGTGCAGTGGTTGAGAGTCTGCCTGCCGATGCAGGGGACACGGGTTCATGCCCCGGTCCGGGAAGATCCCACATGCCGCGCAGCAGCTGGGCCCGTGAGCCATGGCCACTGAGCCTGCGCGTCCGGAGCCTGTGCTCCACAACGGGAGAGGCCACAACAGTGAGAGGCCCGCGTACAGCCAAAAAAAAAAAAAAAAACCACTAAAGGTTTTTATGCAAAGAGTGTCCTGCTCCAGTTGCCATTTTTGGAAGATCACCTATAGTTCCCTGCACACACAGTATCAGTTATCCAGAGGTAGAACCAACACAAGGTATAATATATTAAATAGGAGAATTCTCACTGGGCAGGGCTGGTGCACTTTTAACAAAACTGTAACCAAAGGATACAAATTAGATGAGTTTATTCGCAAGAAGAAAGAAGTTAGAGAGGTAATATGAAAATTAAATGCACCTTATATCCTTTCCCATAAAATAATCTAGTAATAAAAGGTTACTCTCTTGCTGCTTCTAGCAGCAATGGCAGTGCTATTATTAAGACATGAGCGCCCTCTACAGTTATGAGCCTAGATTGCTTTTTACTATTGAACGGACTAAGCTTGGAAAAATGTCTACTTTTATTAATAGTGTGACTGAAAGATTACCATCCCCAAAGCCCATACCACCCATGATAAGCTAGCTCCTCCAACACTTTCCTGAAAGTGAAAAATATAAAAAGGAAGTGAAATTGGTAGCCTTCTTGGACAGTCATAGTGTAAACAGAGATTCGACTCTGCCCTTTGGGGTAATAAGCTCCCTCCACAGACCAAAAGGAGGGTTTGTGTGTGTGTACACATATACACATATATTCTCACTGCCAACATTCCATCTCATGTAATTGCAAGGACAGAACATGTGTTTGAATGATCGTCTCGTGTTCATCAAAATACTTGGTAGCGAGTCAATGAAAAGTACTTGCCATAAAACAACAGATCAAGGAGGTAAGGGACTGACTTCCCCTGGCCAGTGACAGTGGCAGGAGGCCAAGGGGAGAGCTGGCAACCACCAGCTGAACATGGTATGGACATGTTTGAAAATGCAATGGAAGTCTGAGAGGGTGGCCTTGAGTGGGAAATGGAGAGATGAGTGGAGAACGAAGATCTGTGTAAAGTGGTAAAAAATAATACCCAGGGAATTCCCTGGTGGTCCAGTGGTTAGGACTCGGCGCTTTCACTGCCGGGTTCGATCCCTGGTCGGGGAATTAAGATCCCACAAGCCGTGCGGCCATAAAAATTACATATAAATTTTTTTTTGAATTTTTTTACAAATAAGAATATCCAAGGAAGGGATTTAACAAAAAAAACACCCAGAGAGAGGCACCATGCAACAGCTGGAGAGAGCGTGAGGAGAGGCTCTCTGTCCAGATTAATGCTGTTCAACCGGGGCTGAGCAACATGGAAAGTGGGAAACCAGAATTTGTGAAATGCTTTGATTGCTCCCTCCACGGTCTACTCCTCACCCCCAATATTCTTAGGCAAAGTTTATTCGGGAAGGAGAAAGAACGGGGTGATGTACTGGGCATCTAAACAGGGCATGCGAGCTCAGAACCCAACTCAGTTTATAAAGCTTCCAGGACACGGTAAGTACCAATAAAGAAAGGGGGAGATGTCCCTAGGAGCCGGTAGAGACGTGGGCAGGGGGGCAGAAAAACAGACCCCTTCCCAGCGCTGCTTTCCGCTGACCAGCACGGCCTTTAAAAAATGAAATCTGTTCCCTAGACAAAATAGAGTCAAACATTCCTGCGCGCTCCATCCTTTAAGCAGATTTAAATATTGGCCTGTCTTCTCCGTGTTTGTTTTGGTTCCCTCAGCCCACACTGGAGTCCACGGGCTCTTTCCCTCACTCATCATCTTGCCTCCCGCTGCTTTGGCAGAGAATGGAGTAATAATTCAGCAAGCTGTTCGGGGCTTCCCATCCCGGGTTTTCACAGCCCCACATTCCAGTGGCGCTCGGCTCCCCGGCCAGCAAGCCGCGGGAGGGACCTTGCTGCAATGCGCTCTCCTGACGAAGTGAAAGCAACTTGGGAAGCAGAGTGAGGAAAGAGCTTAAAAAGGACATCCATTTCTCCTTATCGCCTCTCACAATGTCTTAGGAAGCTGGGCTGTCTGTAGCTTACAATTCCATTGCCCCAGTGGGTAGGGGGTCACAAGCAGCTTTTAAAAAAATATACAATCATATCTCAATTAAGCTGGGGGAAAAAAGAAAAAGCGAAAATCATGTAGAGGCTGGTTGATAGATGGCTTAAAAATAAATGACTGATTCTCTTTTCCTGAGAGCAACGTGCCATGGCCCTTGGAGTGCTTCTTTCCTGTCCTTGCGTTTGCTTCTGTTTGAGCTAAAAGAGCCTGCTGGAGTGCCACCTTTTGGTTTATCACCCAGCACATCCTTCTCCCTTGGAGGATGCAGGAGTCTGATATTCATCGCCATTGGGGATGTGTTTGTACCCAGAACTCTCCAGAATAAAAAGGTTTCCAAGTGCTTCACTATAGTGATTTAGTCACAAATGAATTGTGACATGTGAGAAAAACATGAGGGTTTTTTTTTTTTTTTTTTTTTTTGCGGTATGCAGGCCTCTCACTGTTGTGGCCTCTCCCGTTGCGGACGCGCAGGCTCAGCGGCCATGGCTCACGGGCCCAGCCGCTCCGCGGCATGTGGGATCTTCCCGGACTGGTGCACCAACCTGCGTCCCCTGCATCGGCAGGCAGACTCTCAACCACTGCGCCACCAGGGAAGTCCAAACATGAGTATTTTGGAAGAAAAGGCGATCCTCCCCCCACCCTCCATTAAAACAGAAACAAGCAGCATCTGAGCTCTGTAATACACTATCCAAAATCAACGTAATACCATTTTAACAAATAAGAGCCTAAATCAAGCTCAGCAGGGGCCTCAGGTCTGGTGATTTCCTGGAGAAGACTTAGTATCATTAAAAAAAGCTTTTTCCCAATGTAATGTGGATTTTTGAAAAATGGACTTTTTGTTTATGGTTTATTTGGTTTTGGTGATGGAAAACAGACCAGGGACTCAGCTCTTTTCACAGGGCTAAGTTTTGAACTTTTGCATAATGAATGCAATAAGAGAACCATGACTGCCTGAAAATCCTGAAGAACAGGAAGGTAGGATGATCAAGAGAAGGGCTGCACCAATGTTCACTGCAGCACTATTTACAATAGCCAGGTCATGGAAGCAACCTAAATGCCCATCGACAGACGAATGGATAAAGAAGTTGTGGTACATATATACAATGGAATATTACTCAGCCATAAAAAGGAACGAAATTGAGTCATTTGTTGAGACGTGGATGGAGCTAGAGACTGTCACACAGAGTGAAGTAAGTCAGAAAGAGAAAAACAAATATCGTATATTAACACATGTATGTGGAACCTAGAAAAATGGTACAGATGAACCGGTTTGCAGGGCAGAGGTTGAGACACAGATGTAGAGAACAAACGTATGGACACCAAGGGGGGAAAGCAGCGGGGGGATGGGGGTGGGGGGGTGATGAATTGGGCGATTGGGATTGATATGTATACCCTGATGTGTATACAATGGACGACTAATAAGAACCTGCTGTATAAAAAAGTATATAAAATAAAATTTAAAAAGAAACTAATACTAAACTTTCTTTGGGTTATTTATATGGAAATATGTTAATATAAATGTTTCAGACATTACATGAAATTCCTAAAAATCTTATATGTTCTGGTATAATGTTATAAGTCATAATTCTAGTTATTACTTTAAAATGTGTATCTCAGAAATAACTAAATTTCCTTGTCAATTGCATTATTATGAACTTTCATCAAATCTTTAACCGCGGTCATTTTTAAGTCTTTTGTGATTACAGACAGTTCTGGGTATACTCTGACGCTTTTGCAAAAATGTTCCTATAAAAAGGTCTCATCTTCAAGGAATTCATGGAAAAGACTCTGACAAGTACAGGTTTCTGGTAACTGACTATACTGCTGAACTGAATGAATAAGCATTTTCAGAACTCTAGTGGAACACTGATGAGTTCATAAAAGTGCTAACAAAAGATCAAGATAAAAAGAATTAATTACATGGGACTGAGTGAACTGATGAGGATGATTATAATTTTTGTGACTTTCTGTTTGAATAAAAAAAAAAAAAGAGAGAAGGGCTGCAGCCAGTACTCAGGAAGGCGGCCAATTCTCTAAAAATCACTCCAACAATAATTAACTGGCTGAAAGCCAATAGTACAGGGTTACAGTAAACACTGATAGACACTAACCGTAACTACAGAATTGTGAAGGGTAAAAAAAATAATATGGTTAACAATCCTAAAAATGTTAGAATGGGCAAGATAAGAATGAATAAGGAAGCCACAGGGAAAACTATATCACATATAATATTTTGGCTACTAATTCCTAGCAATAACACTTACAATGATACAGTATTATCAAATGGACCAATAAATCTTTGAAACTACTTTAAAAGGTTTACTGAACAGGAAAGGTGACTGAATAGGAAATATTTTTATGTGTAATATATAGAGAGAGAGAAACAGAGAAAAAGTGAGAGACGGGGGGTTACAGGAAGACTACCCACTGTGGGTAAGTTGATAAAGTTAAGCCCACAAAGGCACAAAGTTGAGGGGGAGATCCAAGCAACCCTCCACGTGCAAAGATCCATAAGCCACGCCTGAAATACCAGCCAGCCTTGTGGTTGCCAGTTGTCTTAATTCACTTAGCAGGCAGTCAATATTTACTGATAATTCAGCTTTAGCAACAACAGTAGGAACTGTCAGAAGTTACACTGTTTCTTAAATTGAAAGCTCCGAAGGGCAGGACCTCTGATTGCCTGGCTCACTTGTATGGTAGCACAGAACTGCCGCAGATGAGGTTTTCAAGCATTGTCTTTATCTTCCCATCACTTTCTGTTTTTCAGCTTGTTTGCTTGAGGTATGTATTCATAGGTACATATGTATGCATTTTGCAGATAATGAGAGCTAACATTTATTGTTCGCTGTGCGCCAGGCACCATCCTAAATGCTGTGCACACATCAATTCATTTAACGCTCACGATAACCGTATAAAGGAGGGACTCTGAATGACCCCTCTCTTTGCCCGATGAAAAGACTGAGCTCCAGAGAGACTAATAAGTCTACTCCTCATATTCTCTATCTCAAGTTCCAATTCCACCTGCTGGCAGAAATTACACTCCTGGCTCCCAAGGACATTTAGCTATTTCAAGTTTAAAATCAGTCTGGAATTTCTCCGCCCCCTCCTCTTCCCTGGGTGGTTTTCAAGCTCCTGGGGCTCGTGCAGCATCATGACACCTGGAGAAGGCATCCCATGCCTTGTTGCCATTATCTGCCGTACAACGGCTTCTGCTGAGATGTTCAGCCCCGTCTGGTCCTCGGTTCAGATGGATGACCCTGCAGGCCAGCGTTTGCTGAGGGGGCTGAAATCCCATCTGGTCCCCAGCCACACAGCACATACTCTCACCACGGCTGGTCTCCTGACCAAGGGACCCCTTCAGGCCCACCTGCTCTCGCTCTGCTTCTTGGCGATCTCCCAAGCCCTTCTAGAGAGATGTGAAACCGTGTCTGCTCTCCTAAGGCATGCTCGGCCAGGAAGCGAGGCAGGCAGGCTGTGGAGGCCCTCTCTGTGTTGACACATTCTGTTGCCTTATCTACATATCCTCAGGGACATCTCACCGGTGCAGTAGGAAAGCCTTGCTTTCTCAGACCCAACCCTGTACATAGTCACAAGTTCCCTCCTTCCTCATATCCCCTTACACATCTGAATGTCCTAGTATTGCTGACCCTCCCCCAGCACATAAAGCGAGTGGGAGGCAGCCGCTGCTCCTTTCTCTGGGAACCCAGTGGCATCTGATCCTCTCATTTCTGCCCCTAGCTATCAGCTCATAGGGGAAAAAACCTGACTCCTTATATATGCTTCGCAAATCTTACTTATATCCATAAAACGGCTTTTGAATATAAAGTGAAGGATCAGACACTTGTGTCCTCTGATTTCACACCAACAACCTTTCCCTAAATCGATAGCGACTAATATGTTGTGTGCCCAGGCTCTGGGCAGGGCCTCAGTGTAAAACTGAGGAAGTTCAATGAAGCAGAGGGAGACGGGTACACACAAGTTAGGACCCCAAAATATCATACCCCCAAAGAACCATTAGGAAAACAGTTTCATAAGTGATAGGGACTATTGAAGGTACCCCTACACTCTAAAAGCAAAGATCCAAACATCTCATTGAAATCAAAAGGCTACAGACTATATGATTTCATTTACATGACATTCTTGTAAAGGCAAAACTATAAGGACAAAGAAATGGATCATATCCATACAATGGAACATTATTCAGCCATAAAAAGGAATGGAGTACTGGTGCATGCTACAAAGGGCATCAACCTCCAAAACATTAGGTTAAGTGAAAGAAGCCAGACACAAAAGGTCACATACTGTATGATTCCATTTATATGAAATACCCAGAAGAGATAAATCCATAGAAACAGAATGCAGACTAGTAGTTGCCAGGGGATGGGGGAAGGAGCGAATGGGAGAGAACACTGCAAAGAGTTTTGCTTTGGAATAATGGAAATATTTTTGGAACTAAACAGAGATGGTGGTTGTACAGTATTATGAATATACTAAGTGTCACTACATTGTTCACTTTAAAATAGTTAATTTTATATATTTATATATAATATATAAAATAATAGTTATTTTATATATTATACGTATATCACAATAAATTGTTTTAAAAAAGCTCAGTGGTCAAGGGGGAGGCTTGACTACCAAGGAGCCCGGGGAAATTTGGGGGGGCAGGGGGGGGCTATGGAATGGTTCTGTATTGAGTGTTATGGTGGTTGTACAGCTGCCTACGTTTGTCAAAAGTTGCAGAACTGTATACTAAAAATGGTGCATTTTACTGTCTATAAATTGTAGCTTAATTTTTTTAATGGGGCAAGAGAACTATCTAACATATAAAAGCTAAATAAATATTGTTTACTGAAATCTGCCCTATATTATTTTGCTAAAGAATGACTCCTCTATAGAAAGGACCATAGAAAATCTTTTCTACAATTTCATTCTAATGAAATGAAAAATGCACTGGCTACTACAGGATGGAATTTATACTGACAATTTTTCACCAGCACGTTATTCGCTGTGTAAGAATTTGATGTGTATGAGCCTGTCAGAAAACTTTACTAAGATTTTTTTATAAATATGTAAATGTATCAGGAGTATATAACTCTCCAAATGAAGGACACTGTACATTTAAAAACTCTCATTGAAGCACGAGGTCTAATAGGTTCTCTGTGAAATAATGTAGCACAGAACTCCAAGGTCAGTTGTAGCAAGTTGGGTTAAACTATCCTTAACATAATTATTTCAAGCAGAAGATTTTATTCACTTCTAAGATGCTCTGGCTTTTCATCGTTGTACAACCACGGCAAAACTTAATTGGCTTATAACCTAATTGTATCTCACACAGATTGTGTGTTGAATGGGCTCAGCTGGGCAGTTCTCACTTGGGATGTCACACAGTTGCACTGCAAAGTTGGCTGTGGCTTCCACCTGCAGGCTCTATTGGGCTAGATGTCCAAATGCCCCACTCCCATGCTGGTGGTTGATGCCACCTGCTGGCTGGGAGCCCAGCAGGGGTCTATACATGGCCTCTTCATGTGACTTGAGGTCCACACAGCACAGCAGCTGGGTTCCCAGAGAGAGTAAAAAAGAGCAAGAATTCCAAGAAACTCAGGCAGAAGCAGTAAGACCTCTTCTGACCCAGGCTTGGAAGTCATACAGTGTCCTTTCCACCTCATTCTACTGATCAGAAAGCAAGTCAAAGGGCCAACCCAGGTTCAAGCGGGGGGGTGGGGGGGAACCACACAAGGGCATGAATACTGGGAGGCATGTTCGTTGGTGGCCATCTTTGGAGGCTGACTTGCAGAAGAGGCATCAGTATTTATGAGGATTTTGGAATGATATTAAGTTTTCCACTATAAAATAACTTTTTGGCACTTTTTGATAAGAATTAAAGTGAATGTCAATTTTAGAAAGTATACATCTTGGCAACTAACTACTGTCTAGTTTATTCACTCAACAAATTTTTATTAAGTGGCTACTCTGTGCCAATCACTGTGCAAGTCTTGAGGGTATATGGATAAATTAGACATGGAACCTATCCCTTTGGAGCTTAAAGTCTAGAGATTGTATCACGAAAACAAATTAAAAAATAAAAACAAAATTCCATAAAACCTATTGGAGTGCAAAAGAAAGAGAGTTGGTTCTCCCTAAAACGGGGTGAAGGAATGTCAGGAAATGCTTCAAAGAGAAAGGACCTATAGGGGAGTCTTGACAAATAAGGAAGAATCCCAAATTCCTTAGCATTTCTTTGGGAGAAGAGTGTGGGTGGGATGGGAGGAGTGTGTGGAAGAAAGAGGGCATTCCAAACGGAGCAAGCCAGCAGAAACAAAGGCGAGGAGGTATAAGACACTTTTAGGGCACTGGAAGCAGTTGCATGCAGCTGAGATACAGGATGCAGGGAGAGCTTACAGACACAGGCATCAATCATGCACCATCTTATACAGGTGTGTTTACTTTGGTCCACAGTTTGTTTTTCTTTTTCACTTTCATAGTGAACTACCACACGTTTTTTTAATTTTTAAAATTAGTTTCTAACATTTAATAAACAGCAAGCTGAACACACACACAAAGTTGATTTGATTTGGCTGTACTGTGCCCAAATTCCCACCTGGCAACAACTGGCTGGAGCCAAAGAGTGTCCCCTCAAAATGGGATTTGAACTCTCTAATTCACAACACCCCCACCTGGTCCCCACTGTCCCCTCCACTGTAGGCCTCTGGGTCTGAGATTCCCCCAAGAAAGTTAAGATGCATAGTTTAGGCAAGGGAGCCAATTAACAATCTTTTATGCTGTGCTCAAGGGTGGAAAAACGCACAATGTAGGAGCTGTGAGTTCCATTTTATTGGGGGCTCACTGAGGACTATAGCATGGGAGACAGCCTCTCAGATGGGTCTGAGGAACTGCTCTGAAAAGGTTTGGGGGAGGTCAGTATATATATGATTTTGGTGAAGGGGGGATACATGCCATCAAGCACACATTTCAGCAGAAGTTTGCTGCTAGTCATGAGGGAGCAGATGTCCCTGTTAATGATTTTAGTGCTTTTCTAGATATGAGAAGATGCAAGAAGTTGGTTCATAAAATTGTCTCCTGAAAATATCTAACTATCTGAAGGCCTGTTCTGCCAGTTTCTCCCGAAGCACATAGTGCCTCATTCCTGGTCTCCACCCTGAATTCCATTCAGGGTGTGTTGGAGGTCAGCAGCTGCAGTGGCTAATGACCTAATCTTTCTTGAGCTGGATGGCAAGTGACTTTCCTTAGTTAACAATCTCACGAGTGGGGAATAGTAAAGGGTATTCAGTAGGGAAGTGACATGATGAAATTTGCATCTTAAAATGATCCCTCTGGTATCACCAAAAGATCCAGGTAGAGAATGCACTGGTGAAGTGTATGAGCAAGAGGAGGAAGGGAGGTGGGAAACTGTCCATGTTACAGGTGAGAAGTGATAAGGTCGGATCCGGGGCAGTGGCAGTGGGGATGGAGAGAAGGGGGCCAAAACGAAAGGTAGTAAGGAGTTGAAAAGGCAACACTTGGCCGCCAATTAAATATGGGGTGAGATGGGGAGAGACAGAATGACCCTCAGGTGTGTGGCTACAGTGAGATGGAGGAAAAGCAAGTTTGAGGAAGAGATCATAATTCCAGCCCTTGCATGCTGGGTTCCCACCAGGAAGGCGGGGTGCTCTAGCAGGAAGGGAGAGGGCCTTGAAGTCAAAAGACCTGGCTTCAAGTCCTAGTTCTGCAGTGAGCTGTGTGACAGCTTTACTGCCTGAGGGCCATCAAGGTGGAAGGCAACTGTGCACATGAGTCTGAACTCAGAAGAGGTAAGGGCCAGAGGTGGACATTAGGAATTCATGGGCTTATTGGCAGTGGAAGGACCACTAAGGCAGCCAACGGTGAGTATGGGGAGTTAGAAGAAAGCCAAGGAAAGGACCCTGAGGAAGGCCGAGTTTCCAGGACAGAGGAGGAGGAATTGGAAAAGAGGAGCTAGGAGAACTGACAGCTGCAGAACTGAGGAAAGAGGGACTTTCACAAAGGGATGGGTCATCATAATCAAAGACCACAGACAAGTCACCTGCAATGTCCACTGCATGTGACCGGAGGATGTCATCAGGAGGGAACCTGCACAGAGCACATCAGAAGAACTCCAGAGGTACAGGCTGGCATTGAGTGTGGCTGACGGGAAGGTAATTCTCGAACGAGATACTGTGTTGTGTTTAGGATTCAGGGGAAAAAAACAGAAATTCCTTTATAAGGACTCTATCGTGGGAGGAAGACAGCATTTAGAATTGTTCCCTTTAACCAGGAGGCGTTTACATGGCCTTTCTATACCCTCTTCAATAATGCTCGTTAAGAAAGATTAGCAAACATCCTGCTGGTTCACTCTATTCTTCATCAACTGGTTCAACTGAAGAACCATCATTTCTTTTCACCTAGTCAGTCCCTCAACCTGAAAACAAACTCCAGTACAAGGGCTGCAGATGTGTATTTCCTCTTGGGTTATAAACAAGTTTTACAATAAAAGATCGTTCTTGTATTTTCCTCTTTTGTCGTCAAGGGGTTTTGCCAATGGAAAGTTTGATGACAAAATGCAAGTTGACTTGGGATTCATGCTCTTATCCTAAGAAATCTACCTAGCAAGGAAGAAAAATGTCTGGTTCCATTCTTTTTTTTTTTGGTACCCGGGTCTCTCACTGTTGTGGCCTCTCCCTTTGCAGGGCACAGGCTCCGGACACGCAGGCTTTACGGCCATGGCTCACGGGCCCAGCCGCTCCGCGGCATGTGGGATCTTCCCAGACCGGGGCACGAACCCGTGTCCCCTGCATCGGCAGGCGGACTCTCACCCACTGCGCCACCGGGGAAGCCCTCTGGTTCCATTCTTAAAGGAGAGACATATTTTCTGATTTTGTATTTTCCTTCTGAAAGAACATTATTTTCTTACTGAATTTTGCAAAGATAATAGATTTAAAAGAAGTGAGAAGGTAGAATCTCTGAATACGGACCTTTCTATTGAAAAACTAGGCTCTAAGGGTAAAAGTGATATGGAGCAAATTTGGAGGGGTTGGGGAGGGGTATTTGTTTTGGGGTATGGGTGTGTGTGTGTGTGTTTGTGTGCTCGTGTGTGTGTGTGTGTGTTTGTGTGTGTGTGTGTGTTGTGTGTGTTTTAACACTGGAAAGACTTGAGCTCTCCTATGGGCTCTGCAGAAGTCAATAGTGAGGAGCTGGCAGAAGAGAGGAAATAACTGGTGCTACAAGATTCCACAGAAGGGAAGGAGTCTGTCTTACATAGAAGGGATTCAAACTAGGGGGAAAGAGGCGAGCATTGCTGTGGCCACATAATGTTACAGGTGCAGACAAAGGAAGGCCAGGCCATGTGCCGAGCCGGGAAGCAGGGCTACTTCTAGAGGAGAGGGGTGAAGGCTGGGCGAGGAAGGGAGGCAAGAGGGATGAGTGAAAAGATTGCCAAGTGCCCACAAGGCCCCCTTCAAGGTGGCCATATTTGCTTTCAACTTGCCCCATTTGGTAGAGAAATGCTTTTAAATGCCTTCTGCGTAAACTAAATAAAAACAGAGTGAGAAAACAAAAGAGAGTAAGGAATGGACAAGATGATATTTACTGTGCAATTAAGAAGAGGGTGGGTGGACTTCCCTGGTGGCACAGTGGTTAAGAATCCGCCTGCCAATGCAAGGGACACGGGTTCGAGCCCTGGTCCGCGAAGATCCCACATGCTGTGGAGGAGCTAAGCCCGTGCACCACAACTACTAAGCCTGCACTCTAGAGCCCATGAGCCACAACTACTGAGCCCGCACACCTAGACCCCATGCTCCGCAACAAGAGAAGCCACCGCAGTGAGAATCCCGTGCACCGCAACTAAGAGTAGCCCCCGCTCGCCGCAACTAGAGAAAGCCTGTACACAGCAACGAAGACCCAACACAGCCAAAAATAAATTAATTAATTAAAAAAAGAAGAGGGTGGGCTTATAATTATTTATTCACTTATTTATTCATTCAACAAATATTTACTGGGTGGCTCTTTCGAGCCAGATGTTGGTCTAGATGCTGTTCAGTCATTGAGAGACAAAAATTCCTGCCTCAGAGAGCACACATTCTTGTCCTCTCCAGATATGCCAAGGTAGTCCTAGATCAAATTCCTAAAAAGTGTTAAGTTTTTGCACCGGCTTCCACTGCTATACAGAACATGCCACGTGACAGCCTCTCTTCCTAATAAAGGGCTGCAGCACAAAGAACAAGTGTGAATCAGCTACAGTGGAGGACAGGTTGGTTAATACTCATACAAATTAAAGTGGAAGGAAATTTCAGAAAAAGAACGCCATGACTCAGTTCAGGATTTGGCCAGGACTCCAGATTTAACAGTCTCTGAACAAATTAGCGTTTTCTAATAATCCATCTGACACGTTATGTTCAGAATGTGATTTTCCGATTAAGGCGCTAGGCACGGAACTACTTCTTGATAAATCTGCAGACAGACGCTGTAAAGCACATGCAAGGCCCCCCAGGTGTTTGCTGCAGAAGCTGAAAGGGGCAAGGGATGGGGCCATATCCTTTCGAAAGGTCAGGTTTCAGGATAAATAGATTTAAAGTATAAAACTGTAACCAGGATTTGGCCATCTTGGGAAGAAGCATGGTGTTTGAACAACATGCTTCCCAGACTGAAAGTTGTTCAGACATGGATCGTCATTCCAGGCGCTTGGCACACTGGTTTACACTAGCATCCAAGTGCATAATTGCCAGGAACTGGCCAAATCCACAGAGACACCAGTCACTTCTGAATGCTGAAAAATGTTTGTAATATACCGTAATGAATGTAAGCCTGACTCATTTAATCAGATCTGAGTCCCACACTGAGGATTTCTGCATGGGAGGAAGATGTTTTCTGAAATCCTACTTTTCTCGCCTGCTATCTCCTATTCCAGGAAGAACAGAACTATAACGAGGTTGGCCTTGCCAATTTCTGTTTTATATTTTAGATCATTAATATGGATGCTTATAACATACCTGTTTCCAACTCATTTTGAATTCACTTCGATGTGATGAAAATAAGGCTCTTTCTCCTTATTTTAGATTCTATTTTATTTTTGGACCCTTTTTTCTTTTTCTTTTTAAATTTATTTATTTTTGGCTGTGTTGGGTCTTTGTCGCTGCACGCGGGCTTTCTCTGGTTGAGGCAAGCAGCGGTGTATGGGCTTCTCATTGCAGTGGCTTCTCTTGTTGCACAGCACGGGCTCTAGGTGTGCAGGCTTCAGTAGTTGCAGCGCACGGGCTCAGTAGTTGTGGCTCACGGGCTCTAGAGCGCAGGCTCAGTAGTTGTGGCACACGGACTTAGTAGCTCCGTGGCATGTGGGACCTTCCCAGACCAGGGATCGAACCCATGTCCCCTGCATTGGCAGGTGGATTCCTAACCGCTGGGCCACCAGGGAGGTCCCTATTTTAGATTCTATTGAAAATGAACTAAGTATAACTGAAAGACAGAAATTTAAGACTCTCCTCCATTCTTGGCAAATTTCTCAAACTGGTTTCCAAAAACCCATGAGAGAAGATGGGGGAAAGGTGCTAGTGACACTCCCATGTGAGAAGCTGTCTGATTCAAGCCCTCTCTGGGCTAAAAGCAATTGGGACAGGTGAATAGCCCAGCTTCAGGAGTTGGCCAAACTTTCTCCTAAGACGACAATGGAAAATCCAGCCAACTGTTCCAGGCTCTCTTCCCCAGCTTCTTTTTTGTAGAGGCTTGATTCCTCAAGTTCAGAAATCTGACTTCCCAAGGATTATTCCAGCCCCAGATAACTGATTCATAACCAAACAAACTCACTAGGAAACTCTCTGAGCTCAGAAGTCAATTCATTCATTTTCAAGCAGCGATTCCATTCCACATGCTACAGATGAGGTGATTGCAATTCAGGTCAGCTGATTAGGTGATTAGTCCAAGGTCACACAGCTCATTGCAGAACTAGGACTTGAAGCCAGGTCTTTTGACTTCAAGGCCCTCTCCCTTCCTGCTAGAGCACCCCGCCTTCCTGGTGGGAGCCCAGCATGCAAGGGCAACCAGAGGTTACAAAACGGCTTCCAAAGAGCAGAGGACACAGATGGGGTGCAAGCAGGCAACAGGGTAGGACAGGCCGTGTTGAGAAAGCTGGACGTGGACAGCAGAACCCATGTGACTGAGGGTCAGGAGCCAGAATTCAGGTCCAGGGCAGGCCAGGGACAGGGGAAATGGCAAGAGATCATCAGGGCTCCATTCAGAACTAAGATATGATCGAAAATAGAAACTGTCCCAGGAAGACAGCAAAAGCCAGATTAGCAAAATTGGGCCCAGGCCACGCCAGGTAGGCCCCCCACCGCAAGTATTAACCTCCAACTGAGTTTCAGAGCATTTTACTCCTTCTCCTTCTATCTCCCTGTGTAAAACCAGAGCAGAAACCAGGCTGTAGGTGGAGCCAAGTGGCTGCCAGCCCTGGGGCTGGGAGGAAAAGCAGGGGCAGCAAACGAGGCCGTAGCTGCAATGCCACACCCAGCCTTCGGGGTTCAAAACCCTTTCCTATATATTCTATTTCTTGACTGTTCTGAAATGTGCTGTTGATTCTGTTTTACCTCTGGAAAACTTTCCTAAAGATGGCTGAAGAGAGAATGTCCATATAATTTACTACCCCACCCTGGACACTTTGGAAAGTAAAGGAGAGAGCTGTCAATAATTACGCTAGGGCAACCAACAGTCATAAACCAGGACTAAGGTTTAAACCGGACATGAGGTCACCCCAGCTTGAGACTAAGCACTCGGGACTCAGACATACTTGAGCACAGCTAGCAGAGGGTGAGATAATCTCGTCAGGATTGTTTCCCAGAAGAGGCCAGAGTTCTCCTGGAAAGAAACTCACCCTAAAGGAAGAGAAAGTCAAAGTACACAAATTGGGTTCCATGACATCAAGACAGAGCCAGGGGGGAGGAAGAATTCTCAGTACTGCCCAGTGTTGGCCACCCTCAACATCCTGCGACCCAAGTTCCATGGCTGTAAACAGCCAGTGAAACTAAAAAGAGCTATTTCATTAAAATCTCCAGGGGACAGCGAAGATGCAAGTGTTAGCAAAATCCTGTGCCAGCAATTTCAGCAGCGACAGAGAAGGTGCAGTTGGCACCGCAGATGGTGGGACGTCAGTGGTCAGCGGTGGTCCCAGCACCTTCGGCGGGTGTCAGCATGGTTGCTGCTCCAGGTTTGGGCAGTGACCCGACAAGCAAGGGAGAGCAGGAGAGCCAAAGACAGCAGGTGCCTTGCTCTTGCCTTTCTGAGCATATGGGATGTCATCCATGAGTATGCACTGAACTAGCATGAGGAATAAACAGGGGCTGCAATTTCATAGAGCAGACAGACTAGGAACCAAAGAAATATTATTTCATAAAGGATGGTTATTGTGACTTTAATTTTAGCCCCAAGCTGGGGATGCCTGGGAAACTTAAATAATATTTCTCCCATCACAGTGCGAGGTGCTCACTGATGAGGCCTAAATTTGGGAAGCTTCCTAAATTGAGGGCCACTCTGTTCATATCAGTAGTTTTACGGTCTAAAGTAGGCATGTACCCTCAAAATATAGACACTGCAATGATACGGACATTTATAAAATAATGCATAAAATATTTACACATGATAACATAGTACAAAAACATTTTCCAAAAATTCCTGAAAGTTATGGAACTTTTGCTCCCTCTTAAAGAATGGCATCTACGGATTCTCTCTGATATCCAACTGATTAGCGTTAGTCTCTTGACAATTTGAAATTAGCACCCACTGAATGGGTAAAATGAAAAAGACAGGCAATACTACATGTTGGCCAAAATGTTGACCTAGAATTCTAACACAGCCCGTGGGAGTGTGAATTGGTACCACCTCTCTGGAAAACTGGCCGTACTGACGAAGGATGAACATATGCACTTCCACTCTTAGTATATACTCAACAGCATTATGTACATATGTTTACCAAAAGACGTGGACAAGGATATTTTTAGCAGCACTATTCATAATAGCCCAGCCCTGGAAACTAACCCAGTGCCTATCAACAGTAGATGAGATGAATAAATTATAGCACATTCATACAACAGAATACTGCCATGAGAATGAACAAGTACAACCCCACACAACAGCATGAATGAATCTCACGAAGTGGGCAACAGAAGCCAGACACCAAAGATACCATTTATATACAACTTGTAAGCAAGCAAAATTAAGCAATGGTTTCAGAAATCAAACCAGAGCTAACCTCTGGGGTGGCTAGTGGACGAAGGAGACTTCTGGGGGCTGGTAATGTTCCATTACTTCACCTGGGTGCTGGATACATGAGGATGCAATTTTATCAAGCTTATCATTGATCACTTTGGTATATTCTCAGTCAAACTAGTCACTAAGGCCAGCGCATATTTAAGAGGAGTATTATACTCCACCTCGTGACAGAGCATGACAAAGCCACAGAACAGAAGAGTCTGTAGAATGAGCGAAGTTGTTACATCCATTCCCACTATAAAATACAATAGCATTTTAAAATTTAAATAATATTTTAAATATATTTTACAATCTACTCCAGTTATCCAGTGCAAATTAGAACTCATCATCATTCTGGGGTAAAACAGAGACCTTAGGAAGGTAAAGAAGAAAATAAGGATACCAGCAACCAAAGCACACAAGACAAGGAAGGATGCTCCAGTTGGGGTCACATGCATTCCCTGGACCATTAACTGTGACCAGAGGAATAGGGTACATTTATGGATCAGTCCCAGTCACATGCCCAACAAGACTGCATGAAATGAGACAGGAGCAACTCACCAAAGGAAGAAGCAATTGGAAAACAACATATGTCTACTGCAGATGTTATATACTGTAACCGATGGTCAGCACAAGAGAAATTTTTAAACTTGGCATGTCACGAATGGGGAGGTATGATCTCTCCAAGTTGCAGTCAACTCTAAGATTCCAGTGTTCTCTCCCTAACACACATGTCAAATCCATTAGCATTCATATTAAAATATTTTTAAATATGGATCTATTTGTAAAACATACATCCAAGTACAACCTCTGATGGCAATCATGTTTCATTTCTCTTTGAGCATCTCTAAAGATACTCATCTGTCTGTGAACATATGTTAACACTTTTCCCTCTGATGGTTTGGATAAATCCTCCACATTGTTTTGACCACACACATTTCTGTTAACAGCCGTGAGTCACACACCAAAAAATTAACTGAAGACTACAGGTGTGGCAGGCTGAACTCCAGCCCCCACTCCTCCTCTCCAGGGAGAATCTTGGGGATTAGAGAGAAACTAGGTTACTATGATGCCATTTAACCAGATAGTTCAGCCATAGCCCTTGTCAGTTTATGTGGGACCCCCATAATGAAGGGACCAAGCCAAGCAGAGGAGAATGTTTTAGCATAATAAGGCCAGGATTCTTCCTCTGCAAGAAACAGAGTTAAAATCATGTTACTAGAAGAAATATACATTTCTCTCACAGACTATATCACAGGGGTGGGCAAACTTTTTCTGTAAAGGGCCACAGAGTAAATATTTCAGGTTTTGCAGTCCATACAGTCCCTGCTGCAACTACTCAACTCTACCACTGTAACGCAAAAGTAGCCACAGATAATACTTAAACAATCAGGGGGCTTCCCTGGTGGCACAGCGGTTAAGAATCCTCCTGCCAATGCAGGGGACACGGGTTCAAGCCCTGGTCCGGAAGATCCCACGTGCCGCGGAGCAACTAAACCCCTGCACCCCAACTACTGAGCCTGCACTCTAGAGCCCACGAGCCACAAGTACTGAGCCCTCCTGCCACAACTACTGAAGCCTGCGTGCCTAGAGCCCGTGCTCCGCAACAAGAGAAGCCACCGCAATGAGAAGCCCGTGCACAGCAACGAAGACCAAATGCAGCCAAAAATTAATTAATTAATTTTCCAGTCTTTCCTTGGACCCTCTCTCAATGCTTCAGAAAAGAGGCTCTTAAGCCTCCCACAAGGCCCTGCTTCATTGCGTACCTCTCTCAGCCTCACTCAATCAGCTTCTCCCATACTGGCCTCTCTGCTGTTCCTTGAACACACCTAGCACATTCCCACCCCAGGGGCTTTGCACCTCCTTACTCTTCAGGCAGACTGAAAACTCTTCCTCTAACTATTCAAATGGTTCACTCTCTCTCTTCATTTGGGTGTTTCTCAAGTGACAGCTCAAAGATGCCTTCCCTGACTTTTCTATCTAGAATAGCATCCTCATCAGGCTCCACTTGTTTTAATTTTTCTTCACAGCACATATCACTACCTGACAGTCTCCCCCAGCAGCATGTGAGCCCCATAAAGGCAGGGACTTTGTTCAGTTCACTCAGATATTCCTTGCACCTTGAATAGTACCTAGGACACAGATGATGCTCATAAACATTTTCTGAATAAATTAATGAATCAAGTTCAATGATGATTGGACCTGTCTGATGGCTAATTTTATGTGCAAACTTAGCTGGGCTATGGTGCCCAGATATTTGCTCAAAATGTATTCTAGATGTTTCTGTGAGGGTGTTTTTGGATGAGATTAACATTTCAGTTGGTGGACTTTGAGGAAAGCAGACTCCCCTCTATAATGTGGGTGGTCCTGATTGAATCAATTGAAGGCCTGAACAAAAAGGCAAGCGGACATTTTGGAGCAGATGGCCTTTGGACTTCACCTGCAATATCAGGTATTCCTGGTTCTAGAGCAGATTGCCTTTGAACTCCAACTACAACTTTTTCCTGAGTCTCCAGCCCCCCCTAGTCTCCCCTATCAGCTTTTGACTTGCCAAGCTTAAAATAAATCTCTTCATGTACATATCCTATTGGTTCTTTTCTCTGGAGAACCCTGACTAATACAGTCTCTAAGTCAAACTGTGCTATCTTCTTTGCTAAAGAATTCTTCCCATTAGCTCTCTACCCACTGGTTTCCACAACATGAGTCAGGGAGCTGAAAGCTCTGCATATCTTTGTCAGATCAGCAGGTAATATTGCTCCAGGTGACCTTCTTCCCCATGGCCAACTAAATGGGGACTGGAGAATGGGGGAGAGAATAATCAAACATATTTTTTTAAGATAATAGCCCATTACTTAGAAACTGGCACTTAAAACCATCTGGAGACTTTATCTCCTCTTCATAACATACTATTTCATTGATATTTTGTTAACAGGAAGGTTGATCTACATCCCAACCTGTATATATCCTGAAATGGTAAGGAATATAAGATATCAAACATACTAGGTATGCTTATATTCTGGATTTTTGGCGGTTCCCATAGTATTTATATGACTAGATATGACCACAATTATAAAGTCTACAGGATGTGGTGTGTTTTCACAAGATGCTCCAGGTCAATGCTTCCCATCATGCCCTTAAAAAATAATTTAAAAGAACAAACAAAATTCCCTACCCTGGTACCACTTCGGATCCTGCCTCGAGAAAGTACCGCTTTCCAACATCCCCACAGCGTTGTGGCGGCCTTTAGAAGATATCGCTCCGCCCCTCTCCCCGCCCCACCCCGCTCCAAACCGGGGGGAGGAGGGCGCCCTCCCAGCCAATCAACACTCAGCAGGGTCCTCCTCCGGCGCGTGTTTCAAAGGCCCCGTAGGAACCAATGAGCGGTTAGAGGTCGAGCCTGGGCACCGGGGGCGGAGTAAGAAACAGGGGGAGTGTCCGATTGGTTCCAAGAAGAAGCCTCGCCCCACCTCACAGAAGGATGAACCAATGAGCTGAGCTGAGGGGCAGAGGGCGCGGGGCGGAGGTTGAGACGCTGGTGCTGCCCGAGGTAGGAGGAGGCCGGTCTGGTTGTCTGGCGGCCAGCTATGAAGCCGGTGAGTGGGGACGGGGATTGGAGGAACCGAGCCGCAGGGATGGGAGCGGCCCCGATGCGATTTATTGAGCCCGGGGACAGCCCCAGCCTGGTCGCGACACGACTCGCGCAGTAACCGTCCAGGGAATGGGAGGTGGCGCTTCCCGGAACCTGCAAGAAGGATGGCAGCGAAGGAATAGTGTCGGAGGCGGGCGAGGGGAAGACAGACATTCGCTGTGCGCCTGTTGTGGGCTGTGAGCTGTCGCATGCAGGGTCTCCTAAGCCTCACGACAGCCCTGCCAGAGAGGGCTGAGCCCCGTTTTACGAAGGAACTGAGGCATAGAGAGCTTAAGTGTCTCCGTGCATCATTCAGCCTGATACCCCAGCCCCAAAGCATATCCTGGGATGCCCTGGGCCCCCTGGGGAGCAGTCCTCTCCGCGGACGGGGAAAACTTCCTGGAAGATGATTAACACCCCCCGCCCCAGCTTGTGGGTGTGTCACCACGGCCACCATTCCACGGGGCCACCTGGCACTGCGTCCCTTTCCCTGGAGTTAAGAATCTCTGGGCTTGGGGAAGCGGAAACATCCAACTCTGTTAGGATTTGTAAAGCTGGCTGGGAGAGCCTGAGTGAATGGGCCACGCAAACTGAAACTCTTGAATCATCAAAACTGCCTTAAAGAAAGAAAAAACAGGCTTAAGGATCTGAAGCCCCACCTGACTCACATCACCTACCACAGAGCTGACAACCTGTTGAAGGGGCTCCATTTGAGTTGAGTTGATAATAATAATACGGATAGATCCAAAGCAACTCAAATCCATGGCCTAAATTGGCTCTGTAAAGCGATCTGGTAGTTACAAATAAGACCATTATAGAATAGAATATAGCTTCAGAGCTAGAAAAGACATTAGGCAGTTACACTTGCTAATCCCCATGTTTCCATGTGGAGGGACATCACCTGTCCTTCACTCCTGGCCTCTTTCTACACTTGTCCCCAGAAGGGGAAGAGTGAGTGATCTGGTCT
Source organism: Delphinapterus leucas (assembly GCF_059928025.1). NCBI lineage: Eukaryota > Metazoa > Chordata > Mammalia > Artiodactyla > Monodontidae > Delphinapterus > Delphinapterus leucas. The sequence goes on from NC_143130.1 coordinate 135,371,396, forward strand.
CTGAGTTTGGGAGGAACTGAACACAAGTAGCTGTGTTCCTTCCCTTCTCTTTGCAGAGAGTACTATCTGGGGTGCTGTCTGCCACAGGGGAGCCATAGGTTGTCCATCACTGCCTGTGCCTGGGTGGATAAGTCCAATTCTGGAGTGAAGAATTGACAAGCCCACTTGACCTCAGCTTTAAAGCCACATCCTCCATCCTCCACCTGACAGTCAGTAATAAAACTGATATATTGATCTCCATTTTCCTCTCCAGTGTCTCATCCCTCAGTTGGTTCCAACTAGGAAGTAGAAGAAAGGTGTGTTTTTTATTGGTCCTATAACACATCTTCCATGTAGAAATGCTTCCCACGTGATTTTCAGCTCCTTAGATCAGCACACAAAGTTCATCTCAGTCTCTCTAGTCCAGTGATTCACAAAGTTAGGGACATGTTATTCTACCTGTACTCCCACCCACCCACCAACCAAATTGCTAGGCTGTTTGGGGCTTATTTATTGAGAAATGGGGTAGAGAAAACTACTTCTTTAGCTTCCTCTTCTCTGCTCTGATGTCACAGTTCCTGTATACAGTCAGCTCTCGGTGTCCGTGGATGCAGAGGACCAACTGTCCCATGTTGGTCCGTTTTATGTAAGGGAGTTGAGCATCTGGGAATTTTGGAACCCGCGGTGGGGGGAGAGGTCCTGGAACCAACCAATCCCCCCCACCCCCCGCGGACACCAAGGGACTATACTGTACAAAAAGCCCTTTCTCTTTTTGCCTTAATTGCCTTAACTTCTCTATCTGCTTAAAAACCTCCTGCTCATCCATCAAAACCCAACTAATGGATCTCTCCTCTGTGAAGCTTTCTCCAGCTCCCTAAGCAGTCAGTCACTCCCTTGTCTGCTCTGAAGGGCATAGTGCCATTTTAGCACTTCTAACTTTTTTGAATCTATTTACACATTGTCTCTCCAATTATACTGAAGGCAGGCTGTTTATTTTATGGATCTTTGCATCTCCAGAGCTTGGCAAATGAAGGTGTCCAAGAAATGTTTGTGAATGAATGAATGAATGAATCTCACTTTATAGTTTTGGAAAACTGAGATCCAGTAGAAACTGACATCGCTTGTCCAAGTTTATACAGTAAGTGGCAGAGCCAGGACCAGAAGACAGGTTTCTTGGTTCCCAATCCAACACTCTTTCCACTACATGGGGCTGTAATTATTAATAGGACAGTAAACAGCAATAGCTTATTATTGATATCGCTGATCTCTCTGATATTCCAGGTTTCAGTAAATTGCAAATACGCATCAGTTTGTCTTTAAGCAAGGATCAGCTATACTAAAACTATATGTAAATATTCTTTAAAGTTATTTAACATAACTGATTTCTTTTGAAGCCTAGTTCAGTGCAAACAAGTGAGTTTGACTCATCAGACGAAGAGCCTATTGAAGACGAACAGACTCCAATTCAGATATCATGGTATGTTAACCTTTCTGATCAATGATGAGCTAAAATATTTGATGTGTACATAATAATCTTTGTAGAATTTAGTCTGCATATTGAAAATGATTCTCTTCTGCTGATTATAGAATTCTTATCTTTCTTATCTATGGTAGAATAAAGCTTTTTTGGGGGGTAAGGGGAGTGGTGGGAGTTCCTTCCTTATACATTGAGAAAACCATAGTAGAAACAAGGAGTTAAGATTTGAATGAGCTCCCATTTAGTACCAAAACCTTCTTATTCTTTTACGACAAAAGAATAGTGTACCAAACATAGGATGAGATATCCTATGTTATCATTTATTCCAGTCCTAGAACTACTTGCCACAATAATGCATCTATCAGCAGACCCTGTTTAAGATAAAAGCCACATCACCATAGATACAATAACAAAAACAAATGTTTTTATATAAAATCAACTTCTGAATTTTGGCAGTGACTTACGGTTACAGCAGATTCTCTACAATCCCTGTTAAGTGTAATAATCTCTCTCTTTAAGCACTGACCCTGCTGTAGGAAGAGAAAAAAAGTGTTGCCCCTATAGTTCTTTTGTTCTGCCATCAAATAGCAATTAACTTTCATTTCCCCTTCTAAGCTGCCTTCAAACTCAAAAACTCATCTAATTTTCAAAGTCAGGTGGTATTTATACAATGCCCCATATTTTCCTCTAAATTCATCTTCTGTTTTGCAGACAAGGTGAGCCTCTGCCCGCTTTGTCCCCAGGCACTGCAAACTGGGAATAGGATTTCTTGAAATTATCTCATTTTAACCAAAATCCATTACAACAAAGAATAGGTAGCCTGTGGTTTTTATTCTATGAAATTGTATCTGTTTAAGGAAGTCCTATAAAGAAATCTTAAAATAGTAATTTTGAATGAATGCTGGAGATGAAATCGTCAGATGGTCATTTTCCAGCTTATTTCCTAAGGTTACTAACACAAAATATCTCAGGTAACAAACCACAGGATAACTTAAGTATACTTTATACTAGCTGTAAGCAACCTAGGCATTACTATCTTTAAGTTAGTTTAAATTAGCTTGCCACTTTTAAGACTTAAATTGCAACAAAGCAAATGATAAGTTCCTATTTTAAAACTCCTAGTCTTTCTAAGCCTTTTTGTGACCAATACATTGATATTTAACTATGAATTTTTGTTTTGTGACTGCTGTAAAACTTTAAAACACCTTCATTTAGTGGCAGGCACACACGTTTGTATAAATGTCCATCTATAACTTTAAATTGAACTAAACTTGATAAAGTTTTATTCCTTTCAGGCTACCCCTGTCACGAGTGAACTGTTCTCAATTTCTTGGTTTATGTGCTCTTCCAGGTAGGTGACACTATTGATGTATTAGAAATTATTTTTTATATAATTCTCTGTACTGAGCAGTAAGAGAATTTCACAGACTATCAGCATAGGAACTCAGTTCTGGAAACCCTCTTGGTGGGCTACAGATAAAGGAACATAGACCCACTCTTCAACCCTTCCACATCCACATTCACAGTTCTACATTTCTGATTTACCTATCTTATAAAATGTAACGCAGGGGTACAATGTGAGGCTAAGGACTACAGCCAGGTACTTGTTACAGAAAGGACACAGAATAAAGAATCCTTGGATTAAGAGTTCCTTCAGCTGGGATCTATGAATCCCTGGAATTATATTCCTAAGAATATAAGAAATTTAAATTCCCATTCAGAATGGAATTGAAGCATATAAATGATCATGTGTAATGACTTTCTACAGTAGCTATATATGTGTTTAATATACTTGTTATTTATGACCAGAAACTGACTCTTGCACTTGCCTTGTTACTACTTACAGGTTGTAAATTTAAAGGTGTTAGAAGAAATATCCAAAAAGATACAGGTAGGTGTAATATGACAGAACCATCTTAATAGGTTCTTAAAAAATAATACTAAAAATCTTTGTCAAAAAGAACAAACTGTAGTCTCTTCTGAATTTTCCCAAAAAAATTTTTGGTATTTCATAAAGTTTCAAGCTATAGACTTATTCTAATATGTGAAGAGGTATTTGTGAAGGGCAAAAAAGACTCACCATTTACTAAACATAGTGTTGCTTTTCACTGGTTTTTGTAGTTCTCTACATAAAAACTGCATTTGAGTTATAATGTATAAGTTGGAGGGGGAAAAGTATGTAAATAGAAAGCTGACATTGCACTGCCCAGATCTTTGAACATACTGTTCTTTGCAGACTTGACTGTGATACTGGAAATTAAGCCTGAGCTGGGAACCCAGAGGTAGTATTGAAATTGTCCATCCCACATAGAAAATTTACAGAACCAGTGTCTAGGTGGAAAAGATGGAATAGGGTCTGATCTCTACATGCCCAAGGATGCTCTTAGCCTCAAGTCTAATAATCCTACAAATATCCCGATAATCTGTCCCAATTTGGAATTTATATATTGTACGATACTAACAAATTTAGACTTCCAAAGTATTTTATTCTGGCTGGCCTGGAATATCTCAAGTCTGATAGTCCTACCAATGTCCTTATAATAAACCAATACAAAAATGTATATGTTGTTTGATTCTGACCACTATAGATTTTATAAACCTAAAATTCTGTCCTAGTTATCCTAGAATATCAATTTGCTAATATACTTTCTTTAATTTACCTACCAGAAAAGACTAATAGATTAGTTGACCCTTGCAGTATTTGTAAAGATTTTCTGCTCTAGAGATACCCACCATGGTAGGAAATTTCCATTTGGAGAACATTCAGTTATAAGCAAAATATCATTTAAATCATTGGTTCAAGAACCAATCTTGCACATTTTGGAAAGCCCTATTCATTTAGTCTCTTCTGTAAAAGGAGTTTCCAATTTTTTACCAAACCTTTTTTTCTTCCAATGAAATCTTAAATGGAATCCAATATACAAAACAGATGACAGTGTCTGAAGGGGGAGACCTAGACTCTCCTGGCAGCACTTCCTGTGTCCGTCCTCAGAGTCCTTTCTGGGAAAGTTGAAATCTACTGTATAATAGAAATTATTCAATGCGTGCAAGAGGCAAATAGGAAATTTACCTACTCTCTTAAAAATGGTTACGGATGTCAACTACAAGTTAAACCCTTTTACAAGTACAAAAGCTTAATAGTATTATCTAGAGGAGCACTGTCCAACAGAAACATATTGGGAGCCACAAATAGAGGCCATATATGTACTTTTGACGTTTTCTAGGGGCCACATTAAAAAAGTAAAAACGGGTAAAATTAATTTTAGTAATATACTTGAGTTAACCTCATATAGGCTAAATAGTATCGTTTCAATGGGTTTTAAGTATAAAACAAATTATTGAGATAGGAGTTTTTTGGTACTTGGTCTTTGAAATCAGATACGTATTTTACATTTACAATACATCTCAATTTGGGGTAGCCATATTTCATGTACAGGTTTAGAGTTTCATGATAAAAAGTACTTTGTACTTAAATAGCTAAATGTCCTAGGATTTAGTGGGTGGGGAGAGAAAAAGGGGAACCAGATGAGTCAGAATTATTCATTATGAACCAAATGCTCTGTAGTGAATATTGCCCTAAGGAAGCTCCAGTGAACAGAATGGCCTGCAGTACTCTCGCTTGGTTCATATCATTATACTGAAATTCGCTAAGTCACATAATTTTCATACAGCTAATGCTTAATTTCCTAGAAACCTAGTCCCTAAAATTAAATACATGATGGTGTGGTACAGTGCAAATATAGGTGAGAATACAAGAGCTCTGGCACCATGGCTATGCTGGAGATTTTATATACAGTGCTTAGGGTAAAACAAAATAACAGAGACTTGTACACAGCAAACACCATTGATTTGGTGAGAAGAAAATGGGAAAAAATGTGCTATCACTCCTTCTTATTTTGAAATATTAGGTGTTTTACAATTTATTTTAAAGCAGTATTTATTGTAAAAAAATTTTTTTTCAAAACAGCGATATAATGGATGTCTTACAATCCAGTAAAAAAACATTTTGACTTATAAAGTCAGGTTTCATTTTAATAACCTTTTGGTTCAGATGTTTCTAATTACTATTTTGTGCTTAGTGACTTGGTTTTTACCCTAGTTTGAAGACAGATCAGTATTGTTTTAGATTATCAATGAGCACTTCAAAGGTTATCGTTTGTTATTTACTTAGTTTGTTTGGCTTAAGGAACTTAACTCCATATTTTCCCTCCCGACTGTATTTAAATTTGTAATGTTTTGTCCATGTGTGTCCTTGTGTTTCTTGGTCTGTTGGCAGAAGAACTAAAGAGCTATGGTATACAAGACATATTTGTTTTCTGCACCAGAGGGGAACTGTCAAAATATAGAGTTCCAAACCTTGTGGGCCTCTACCATCAGTATGGAATTATCACTCACCATCATCCGATTCCAGATGGAGGGACTCCTGACATAGCCAGCTGCTGTGACATAATGGAGGAGCTTGAGATCTGCCTTAAAAATAACCGAAAAACCTTAATGCAGTATGTTTTCCTTTTCTCCATATATTACATGAAAAATGTCCCAGTCAAAATGATTTCTCAAATTATTGCATCCTTATGCAGTTATTACCTACCTTATAGTTTGTTGCAAGGATCAAAAGGAGATAATACATGAAAAGTACTAGCACCATGCCTGGCACAGAGCAAGCACTCAGATATTTGCCATTATTACTTTTGAAGAGTAAGGACAATAAATGAGTAGATTAGGAAATTTTTAGGATAGGGTAACAGGCTTTTTTTTTTTTTTGCTTTCTTTCCTTTTGTCTTAGACCTTTACTCATGATTTTGGGACCCTCTCCTTCCCAAAAAGGTGAGGGCCTCATTCCTGTTATGTAACACCATACCTACTGGTCGGCCTTTCAGTTGTTTAGTTTCTTCCAACAGCAAGAAAGTCCATTTTTAAAAAATCAGCAAAGGAATTATCCCTAAGCAATGAGCAATCCTAAAAACAGGACTTGAAAATTGTATTTGATGATATGAATTTGCTACCTGAATGAAAGAGGGACTCTCATTGTTTGTCAGTGGCTGTAAATAAGCTGCTGGTATGAAAGTTTAAAACAAAAGAAAATGGATTAAGGGGAAAAAATGAGAAGAAAAGAAAAAAGTAGCTTGGAGAAAGGAAGAAGAAAGTGACAATCAGCAGTAGACAGTAGCATTGGAAAGACTCTAAGTGGTGCCATGGAAAGGAACATTAGTTATACCAGAAGTGAGACCCACAGAGCAGAGGGGAGCCAGCCACAAGGAGAAAACTATAGACTTATTCTAATATGTGAGGAGGTATTTGTGAAGAGCAAAGAGAACTCATCATTTACTAAACATAGGTCTTTGTGCTTATTGGGGTTTTTTTGTTTTTTCGGTTTTGGGGATGTTTCTTTGTTTTTTTGCATCCTAATCTTCTTAATCCTTTCTGGAGCAAGATAGAGCATTAAGTAGTGTAATACCTCAAAAGCTCTAAGGTCATTGCTTTGAGCTAGAAAGTATACAGACTATACCAAATAACTCAGTAGTCTCAGGCACCTAGGAGAAGGGCAAGCCCAGCCAGCTTCTCTCTCCTTAGACCAAGAGCCCCAGGGCTTCATGCCAGTAGCTTACGTTCTGAAAGCAAACCAACCAGTACAAGGGGACACATATCTGTTTGTGACCAAACTAAACTCTGATATAGAGAACTATCACCTGCAAAGTAGGAGAAAAAGAACTAGAAGCCATCCTACATCCTACGGTTTCCAAACTTTATAGAAACACATCATCTCTCATCTAGTACTAATTGGAGAAGCAAAATTTTAGAGTAAATAGTTGCCTGTGCTACATTTTCTTATAACTCCAAGTAAAACAGCATTAGGTGGTTAGATGGAGCCAGTGAAAAATACTTTACAGGTTTTGAACCCATTTTCAAACCAATTCTGAGATTTTTTTTTTCAAACGAGTCTTTGAAAGCAGCCTCTACTGAAAGATTACCAGAGATCAAACTAGCTCAGTTTAGAAAAGCTTAACAAAATCTACTCTAGCAAGTTCTAGCAAACCAAATGCTCTGGTGTTTGGATACAAACAGGATGGAAAGGTGGGTGGGCAATCTTGCATATGTCAAATGCTTCAGGCTCCCATAAAATAAAGCATCTGATGACTGGAAATTTTCATTGTCCTAGAGCTTTCAAAGGTGTCCCTACAGTGACTAATGTTTGTTTGGACAAAGATGATTTTCTATCCTTTCTACTATCTTTGGGTGCCCACACTGCTAAACAGCTCTAGAGTTTATCCCTCAGAAACAGGGTCTGGTACATTTTTTTCCCTGTTCTGTTGTCTGTCCTCCCTGGACATTTTTGTTCCTTTATAAAGTCAGTGAACACTGCTCGCCTATTTTGTTACATCATTTCCTGCGGCTGTTGTAACAAAGGACCACAGACCGGGTCGCTTAAAACAGAAGTTTATTCCCACCCAGTTCTAGTGGCTAGAAGTCCAAAATCAAGGTGTCAGCAGGGCTATCTTCAGTCAGAAACCGTGGATAGAGTCCTTCGTCACTTCTTCCTAGCTTCTGGTGGTGGCCGGCAATCCTTGGCATTCTTTGGCTCATCGCTGCATCACTCCCCTCTGCCTCTATCATCACATGAATCTCCCTGTGTGTCTGTGTTTTCATATGGTGTTTCCTATTATAAGGACACCAGTCGTATTGGATTAGGACCCACCCTAATGACCTCATCTTAACTTGATTATATCTGCAAAGACCCTATTTTCAAATAAGGTCCCATGCACAGTACCAGCGATTAGGTACAACATATCTTTTGCGGGGGACACAGTTCAACCCATAGCACCTACTGTGTATGAAACATTGTGAATATAAAACACACACTCTAGACACAGTCCCCACCCTCAAGGAACCCACAGCCAACGACACTCTCATGTAAGTGTAATAATACAACAGGTGTATATGAGGCAGTACACAGAATGGCAGTGGTTTCTATGGGGGCACAGAGGCATTTCAGAAGTTGAAATTTGAGCTAGGTTTTGAAGGATGAGTAGGAATCAATCAAACGGGAGTAAAGATAAAGCTAGCAAGATATAAAGTAATCTTTTTTTTTTTTTTTTTTGGCTGCGTTGGGTCTTCGTTGCTGCGCGCGGGCTTTCTCTAGTTTTGGTGAGCGGGGGCTACTCTTCGTTGCGGTGCGTGGGCTTCTCATTGCGGTGGCTTCTCTTGTTGCGGAGCACGGGCTCTAAGCGCGCGGGCTTCAGTAGTTGTGGCCCGTGGGCTCTAGAGCGCAGGCTCAGTAGTTGTGCTGCACGGGCTTAGTTGCTCCGCGCCATGTGGGATCTTCCCGGGCCAGGGCTCGAACCTGTGTCCCCTGCATTGGCAGGCGGATTCTCAACCACTGCACCACCAGGGAGGTCCCAAAAGTGGTACATCTTAATCTTGCAGAAAGCCACTAAAATGTTCTACCTTTATACAGTAGAGCCTCGTCTCTGAAACAGGCCTACAGCTGGGACACTTTGTAGAAAGCAAGTTCATCAGTTATACAGGGGTCAGTACCTGTTTGGTCCTGTTCACATCCTATCACAAGACATGTATCTACAGCTCCATCTACAAATACACCATAGTAACTGATGCTCATGATGGGTTGTCAGCACTGAATTAGGATCGTACACCCTCTGAGAAAGTTAGGAAGTATGGAATGCACTTTTTAGGATCTTTGAAACTGATTAAAGTGAATGGTTTTATTGCTTAAGAATCAGTCCTTGTTTTTCTAGAAAATCCAGTTATACAGAACTGCTCATTTCTTCACAATGCTACGTAATAGCAGCTAACGTTCATTTACCTCTTACTCTGTGCCAAGCTCTGTTGTGAGCTTTACAAATGTTATCTCACTCAGTCCTCACTGTGACATAGGTACTGTTGCTGGCCCCATCTTATAGGTGAAAAGGCTGAGGCCCAGAGAGGTTAAATAACTTAGGTTCACACATCTAATAAGTGACAGATTCAGGATTCAACCCCAGGCGGTGGGGCTCCAGAGCCCAGGCTTTAAACCTCTAGGATACACTGCCTCTTTACTCTTTCTAGATGAATGAAGAATTATCATACGGACCTGTCCCATAACCACTAAGGTTTTGTTTAGAGAAAAATTAAGTGGCAGTTGGTAAAAGCAGTCTGATTTCTATCAGTTTAGTAACATGTTCCACTCCTCAGATGTTTAAAGAGGTCAATAAAAAGGCCCTGCCTTCTTTGTCCCTTATAGGTGTACAGAATACCTCCCAACAAACAAATAAGCACACTTTGCTCTTGATTGATTTATTCAAAAATATTTATTAATCTCTGGGTACAAGGCACTGTGCTAGGCATTAGAGTAGAAATAGAAGGCAGAAAGAGCAAGTCTTTGGTTGTAATTGTTGGGATGGAATGAAAATGTACAAACTTCAAAACTGTACTTCCCTTTCAGCTGTTATGGAGGACTTGGGAGATCCTGTCTTGGTAAGAAATATATTTCTATTATTCAGTTGTTGTTTTTTACCTCGAAGTATGAAAACTCGTGTTTCTGGGCCATATGCTCACTTTGTATGAAAATGAGACGAAACATAATATATATCTGCTAAGACCCAAAGGATTATTTAAGGCCCTAAATTTGGTGTTCCCTAGAAAGCCTGGGTGGGAGAGGTATTTTCAGCATTGTTTGGGAGGATTCTACAAAACATAATTTACAGGTCTTAGCACCTGCATTCTTGTGTTTTTTTTGTTTTCTAATGTTCTCCCTTTGCAGGTGTTAAGATATTGACAGTAACTTTTAAATAATATCCATGGGTAATATAAGCATAAAAACAGTTATATATGTTAACTTTAAACTTTTAAAAAATGTATTGGGGGGGAAACAGCTAATGAAATACCACAGTGGGAGTAACAGTTATTCCTTTTAGTGTTGGACAGTATCAAAATTACAAAGTTTTGTGTTTCAAAGACATTATCAAAATGAAAAGACAACCCACAGAATGGGAAAAAAAAATTTGCAAAACCATGTATCTGATAAAGGACTTACCCAGACTATATAAAGAACTCTTACAACTCAATAGTAAAAAGACAATTAAAAAATTTAAAAATGGGCAAAGGATATGAATAGACATTTCTCCAAACAAAATATACAAATGACCAATAAGCGCATGGAAAAATGCTCAACATCTTAGTCCTCAGAGAAATGCAAATCAAAACCACAGTGAGATACCACCTAACACCCATTAGGATGGCTGTTATCCAAAAAATGGAGAACAAGCTTTGGAGAGGATGTAGAGAAACTGGAACCTAAATACACTGCTGGTGGGAGTGAAAAAGGTGCAGCTGCTTTGGAAAACAGCCAGGCATTACTTCCTCAAACAGTGACACACAGAGTGACCATATGACCCAGCAATTTCACTCCTAGGCATATACCCCAAAGAAATGAAAACAGGTCCAGACAAAACCTGTGCACTAACACTTATAGCCACATTATTCATAATAGGCAAAAAATGGAAACAACCTAAATGTCCATCAGCTGACAAATGGATAAACAAAATGTATAGCCATACAATGGAATATTATTCACCCATAAAAAGGAATGAAGTACTGATATGTGCCACAATATGTACGAATCTTGAACACATTATGCTAAGTGAAAGAAGCTAGTCGCAAAAGACCACGTATGATTCCATATATATGAAATGTCTAGAACAGGCAAATCCATAAAGACAAAGTAAATTAGTGGTTGCTTAGGGGAGGGGTGATGGGTGATTGAGGGATGATAACAAAAGTATACAGGGTTTCTTTCTGAGGTGATGAAAATGTTCTAAAACTGACTGTGGTGGTGGCTGCATTTAACTGCGAATACACTAAAATCCACTAAATTGTGCACTTTAAATGAATGAATTGTATGGGATGTGAATTATAATTATAATAACTCAATAAAGCTGTTTAAAGCTGTTTAAAAAAAGAATGAAGCCAGTGTTAAATTTTAAATTTAATTCAAGTGGGCCTGGCCAGAGAGGGTGGGGCTTATTAAAGTGCGTGTCAGAGCCAAAAAAAATTTTTTAATTCAACCAGTCATTTAAAATCATAATTTGTCAAAAACACAGTCTTCTGCACAAACAGAAGTCTGAATTAAGTATAAGAATATCATTAATTTATAATATACTATAAGAATATATATTACACGTAGTATACAATTTTTGTCTCGTGTTCTATTTAGTAGCCGCTTGTCTCCTCCTATACCTGTCTGACACAGTATCACCGCAGCAAGCCATCGACAGCCTGAGGGACCTGAGAGGGTCTGGAGCAATACAGACCATAAAGGTAAGGAGGGTGACCGTTCTCGTGAGGCTGTGGTCAGGGGCAGACCGTCACAGTGTAACATCTCATCAAAAGGGTAATGAAAATCCAAAGCATTCTATTATTCATGTATCACCTGTTTATATTTTGACTTTTTAAAAATTTACATTTAAATATAACCTGGACGTCTGAAAAAGTTCAGTTTTTCAAACAAAATAATGAAAAATTTGAACTTTCCAGTTTACTCTTTCAAGATCCACTGCTGTTCAGTTTTTGCCCATTCTGTTCTGGGAATGGATCCTCTCACCTGGAAAAATGAGGCAGTTACTATAAACCTGGTAGTTTCCTGGGTATATTTTTGACCAAAAAGATCTCATGAAGATCCTATTACTGTATCACCAAAACATTTAACAAAGATAGACGAATGACTATAATAGAAAAAAATGTAAAACCATGCTAATTACCCTTTGCTGTGGATAACCTAAGTGACATCTTTCACATTAACTTTCTATTTAACACCAAAACACTGCAGTGGCAAAGCCCCAAGGATATTATTGATTTGTAGATCTGTAAAGCTAACTTGTCTTCCTTTCCCAATTACCCAGTCTCAACTTTAGGATGAAGTCTGAGGAGCAGGTTCTGAAAACAGAGAAGCAGCTCCCTTTATTATCTGTTTTTAACAAATGATGCTTCATATTCAACATGTTCCCAAGTGTCTCTTTGACACAAAACAAAATACATGGTCAAACATATGTATATGCATGTTTTACATCTTTAATCATAGAGAGAATTAAGCCCACATTAATAGGGGCTGTCAGTTTATCACCTCAGCATTCTGGGGCAAACGTGCTTTTTCCATCTCTGTGCTGATGTAAGTTAGCAGTATGCAATTTCAATTTCTGAACAGTAATACAAAATGGGATTACTGGCAGAGTGAGAATATCCTCTGGGCAGCTATTAAAACTCCAAATGAATTATTTAAAGATTTTATTTTGCTTATCTGTTAAGATCAGTGATTTTATTTTAATATTATCTACTATGAAAATTGTTTCAGATGGATTTTATCATCACCAAAAGCAGAAAACTAAGGCTCTGTAAATTAAGAAATAGATTTTCTTGAATACACTGCTGTTAACTGCTGCAGAAAGCACCCTCTCCCCTGTACTTACTCCCCAGGGGAAAATGCATTAGCAAAAAGAATATCTTCGTGTGTTTTTAATCTTACTTCCTCCTGCCAGTAAAGGGAGAAAGGATTTTAAAGATTTATAAAACACTGCCGTTATTTCATGCTACCTCCTAATTTACAGAGATTTTTAAAACAACTTTTTCACACTATATGTAGCTTTATTGAAAGAGAAAACTTCCTCAAGATAGAAATACCTCCTTACACAAAAGGATGTAGAACTGTTTTTATCAAATATTTTTTTGATTCCCGATTCCGACTAGTATGACTACTCTGGTAATCAGGTTTCTACAATGTACTTCAATATATCTTTACTTTTTTCAGCAATATAATTATCTTCACGAGTTCCGGGACAAACTAGCTGCACACCTATCATCAAGAGATTCACTATCAAGATCTGTATCTAGATAGAAGAATTTCAGATAGCACATATATACGACCATGGCAGCAATCTGAGTCCTCTGACATTCGTATTGAATGAAACTACTGTTGTTATCAAACGGAATGTAATGAATGTAGATGTATATGTGCAGATATTCTTAAAGCTTTTATTGACAAATTTCATTGTGTCTCTTTCATCTCCTATAGGAGACAGAAAAACTGGTATACAATATTCCTTTTAAAAATGCACTAGCTGCTCTGATGTATTTTACCTGGAGGCAATGCTGAAAAAAGCATATGGAAAAATATATTTTTATTTTTTACCACACTCTTACCTCATATTATCGGTAACTACTGGGTAGCATATGACATAGTAATACATATGAAAATTGGTATGAGTAGCCATGCTAAAATTATTTAAATAACTCTTACCCTCTATTCCTCTGAAAATGTCTCCCACTGTTTTCTTTACTTCATAGACATACAGAATTGTGAGGCATCCTATGAATCACCTCGTCACCTCCCTCCCAATACCAGATCATCCCAACAGGTGTTTATCCAGCATTTGCTGGAATCTTCCAATTGGTTCAGACAGCTGCTCTGTTTTTACAGCACTCATTTTTCCACCCTAGGAACTACACAGAATGAATTTAATCCCTCCTCCACATTTATTTTATAAAAGCACTTATCTACAGGTTAAGTCTCCAGTTCTCTCACTCCTTCACTTCACTCTATGCTACTGAACATGTCTTTTTGTCTTTAAATTCCATGTTGAGCTACCAAAAGTAGTCATTTGTAGACAAGGATCATACAGTGAGTCAAAGTTGAGAGACCTCAGTGGTTTCACTGCTGCGGAGTGCCATGGCTCTCGGCTACTGGTAGTCACAAACGTGACCAACAGTCAGAGGCACTTCCACACAAGACAAAGCAAATTTCACTACATCAACCCTTAATTTTAAATAATCATATAATTACCCAAAGTCTTACTCTGTCATTCTTCTTGCTCTGATCGACTCCTTTGATTTCATTAGAGAATAAAACGATTACTGGTGCTGTTTGGGAACTTCAGACCAGAGAGCCAGCATGTACCATAATATAAAATCAATGTTTTAATACTTTTATATACACAGTGCTTCTAGAACTTAAGGTTTTATAAGACTATTAAGGAAGGTGGGAGAATTGCATATCCCTAGGGATTTCTTACCCAAGGTAATAAAATGCCAAAAGTTATAGCTAGAAAGTTATTTATTTTTTTTAAAGTACAGGCTGCAATAATAGACTGACCTTCCTCATGATTTTGGTATTATAACCAAATACAGTTTAAAAATCACAATATTCAATTAAACTTTAAACAGTCATTGAAATTGACATTACCAAATCTTATATTAGCTTTCTCCCAATATAAACATATAGCTTACTCATGAATACTTAAGAAAATGGAAGATAAGTATTGGCATGGACTAATCAAATCCTTTAATAATCAACTGAATTTTCAAAGTGCACGCATCTCAATTTCCACTGCAAGTGCTTGTTAAGCGTTCCGCGTTTAAAATGCTTGACTGAACTATTTTAATACTAGGTATAAGGAAAAACATCAATTATTCCATAACAAAGAAACATGGGATGTCACTACTCAAATATAATTATCCAATTAAGTTTAATAACATGTAATTCCAACATTCTTGGAAAAGCATTTTCTCTGGTTAATCTGCAGGACAGCCCTCAAAACAATGGGGGAGGGGAGACAGAGAGACCAGCTAGAATCCTGGTCATACACAAGCCAGTTAGTTGCTGAAATAGAATCAACACAAACTCAACTGTTATCCACAAACTACACAAGGAAACATTTGAGACAGTTTTTATTAAATATACAAAAGCAAAATAAAGCAAGCAAGCTCTAAGAAGGCAGGATGACATAAGGGCTGTACATGGTGTACAGGTCTTTGGATGGTGTACAGCACCATTAAGGTTAACTTAGATTTTAAATCTAACAAACCATGAGCACAGATGGCTAACTATATTCTGTGTTTCCCTTAGTAGTTTTAAGATCTACCAAGTCATCAATTTATTATTTAAGACATTTTTCTTCTCCAGAATATAAGAACTTGATAACCAAAGAAATTTAGGAAAGCACTGTACAATGAACGTTAACTTATTCATTCTTTTCCATGTCAAGATGTTCTCTACATCTTCCACAATGTGCATCAATGAAACTAAAGTAGGGTAAAACCTTCACTCCGATCCCCCAGATCACCTTAGGTGGTTAATACTATTTTCCAAAAACAAGCAGAACAAGCAGCAGAGCTGTTTACTCCTTTTAGACATTTAGCTTTAAAACCATTAATTTTAATCAAAGTAAAATTGTTCTAAGAAAGCTATTCAACATATCCAGAAACAGAACCCCATTTTCTCTCTTAGCACCACCCCAGAGTATTAGTTCAGAACCATCTGCTAAGCTATAATACTAGTGCCAGAGACTCATTAGCTGCTGGTCTGACCAGATCAATGACTGGTTTGAACAAAAGAGCTTAAATTATTCGACATTACTATCTTTCCCCTTTGAAAAGAGTGTTGTTTTAAAATATTTCGGCTGTCAGAACTTCTGATTTCCAATTATACTGTACAACTGATTATTAAGAGATGCACATTTTAAATAAGTAACTTAGATGAAAACTTTTAAATAGATTATTTTAATGGGCTTGATGCTGCTATGCTATAGCCATACCTGAAATGAAAGCCCACCCTCCTCCAGGGTGTAAGAAGAAATCCACAGAAGTCATTCTTTGTACTATGGCAATAATATTCCATGAACACTGTTCATAAATACATATAATTGGAGGAAAAGAGAAGTGTTGTATCAAGGAAAATAATTTGCTAGTTTCAAAGTGTATCTGTATCTCTTATTTCCTTTCTATGCAATTATCTGAAATATTTTCAAAGTATGTTGTTGATCTGCAGAGAAGATGAGAGCTATTAACATAAGTGGTCCTCAAGCTGGAAAATACTGAACAGGCTTTAAAAGACACATACTACAAACTGCCATGCACTCTGTTGCTTTGTGTAAGACCATTACCTGGGTATCTAAACTTGACTGGTAGGTCTCGCAATTCATGGTGTAATCCATGAGGCTTCTCAAATGCTTCAGTAATACCTCGTGTGTCTCAAAAGTGGATCATCTGGTCATTTCCCATCACTACCCCCTTCCCATGAAAAGTAATTCAAACTTCAAACAAATTAGCAGTTTATGTACAGCCTGTGACCCAACTCTCCTCTATCCTGGGATAGGGAGTGGGTACTATCAGTTAAATATTGTGAAAATCATCAAACATTATTAATAAAATTCAGATTCAGGCATTCAAGTTAAGTTTCTACCCCATACCTCCTTAACACTAATAGGACATGTCGGCATGATATAGTATTGTTACTAAGCAGAGTAACTGCTAAACAGACTACATTTGTTATGTAAGATTTTTAATGCAGGAGAATCTGTACCAACAGCAAGCAGTTGCTGATACAGATAAAAACCACAGTGTGTTACACTAATGGTTTCAGAGAGTTGGAACACTCTTAAGGATAAATCAAATCACACCATAGCAAAAGTAATTGTAACAAGGGAAAAAAGAATTCCTAAATAAACAGCTGTGGCTACACAGGGTGCAGTCTGACTAAAGCTGGAAAGGATTACAAACCCAGGCTAACTACGTTTCAGCTGGGCATGCAGGAAAAACAGAAATATGGCTAGGGCCACCCAAACCAGATTAATGGGGGGAACAAAGCAAACTCAGAGCAAGGGAAAGAACAAGTGGGATACTGTCAAATGCAAATATTATATTTCTGCTTTCTCTTGGTAAGTGACTTAATTTCATAAAACACTGGAAAAGGTAAAGATGAGTAGATATTGTGAGAGCATCCAGGTACCCAATCACATGCCTAGGAACTAACAATCTACCACTGAGATGCGTGAACCTCAACCGTCAGTCATCTTTGAGGAATCAGCTAAGGACTACATATCTAATTTTTGAAGCATGAGAAGGTGGCTTTCACAAATTACAACCAGTAAACCTTGCATTAATCATGGAGAGTATTGTGGAACACATTATTAAAGCTATGTTAATTTATAAAGGAAAGTGGTGTTTGCTGAGAGACAGCAAGGGCTCATGAAAATGCTTTGATAGGAATACAAAAGTAACTGCCCCAGGAAACCTATGTGAAGTACAGAAGACTTGGCCAAGTCTCTCATGATCAAAAGTTCTTGTGAACAAGAAAGAAAAATGAGTGCAAGCTGGTACAACTGGGTGGATTAGAAACTGAATTATTGCTTATACTCAGATCATGAGTCTTCAGTGCCCGGTAAGGGCTCAGTAAACAATTTACCACATTGAACTGATGATCCCTCGAAGCGTGCTCCAGACTACAAAAGACAAGGTCTTTAAAGCGTCTCTCATTATGAAATGGTTGGACTCTCCTCACTCTTCTGGTTCTACATCCTCTTCTTCAACATATTCACCCTCATTACCCAATCTCAAAACAGTAACAGCCACTCTCCCAAAGGTGGAGAGGCATTTTTCTCACTAGTAGAGAATAAAACAGTACAGCATCTAATTCAAGGGGTACTTAGAGTAAGACTTCCACAAACACATCCATAAACTCCCTTGATCATTAATGTGGAATTTCTGCCTATGGTTTTCTTTCTTTGACCCTTGAAGAAACTTTGAACCACTTAAGACTATTTTCAATTGCCTTAACTTCCTCATCCCAAATAAAGCACAAGAATGCTTACGGAAACATGCAAGCCATAATTATTTTACCTGCCTTACAAGCAGCAGCAAAAAAACCAAACTTATAAGTCATTTTACCTTAAAATGTGCTGTTTCAAAAAGGAAAAAAATATTTTAAACATTTTAAGTTTCACAATAATTGTTTTTAATTGGTAAGAAAAATGATGATGCTGTGCCATCAGTGTTTATGAATCTTGTCAAGTGACAAAAGAAGGTAATGTGCTTAACCATTTAAAAATCTTCCTTTTTAGATCCAAGCATGGTATTAAAAAAAAAATGTAATACTCTACTATCTTTTTAAAAAATTGACAGTGATATGTCTTTATTTGGAATAAGCAAGTTTAAGAATAGCTATTTGTAATCTTTAAAACAATGCACTGAAAATAAGTCTTAATTTCAGAGTTTTATTGTATTGCACTAAAGGAACAGCAGGACGGCTATACAATGTTCTCTCTCATTCAGTTTTGAAAATCTAAAGTACTTGCAAACTCTTAAGAATATCTTTACCACCAGATTAGAGCACTAAGTATAATAACCAATTTCTTAATAAGTAATGTCTCACAAATTAAAACACATTTAAAATAGCTTTAAATGCATTCTTCACAAGTAAGTCAGCATATATTTTTGTATCATGTTCACTTATGCTTAAGAATTAAAGCAAGTATATTACTCTGGTGGAAATATGGGAAATCTCTCATTCATGCAATATACAGGGATAATATTTCAAGTCAAAGGGAAAAAAATCCCACTCATTTTTTTAATGCATCCATATATAATCACCTACGTGATAGATGAGGAAACCCATGAAGTTTCCACAGGTCAGATATATATTTTCAATTCATCAGAAGCACCTGATATCTACAGCTAATTTATAATTAAATGGCATTTCAATAAAACCAAAATGAGCCCTACAACTTCTATAAACAAAAGCTTCCAATGGACTAAGGATAGTCAATAATTAATGCAGTCATTCAAGGGATTATGGCTGTTCCTTAAGGAGTGCAAGTTCAAACCTGTCAACACCAGAGGTATCATTTTATATTAATTTATACGTAATTCCATTTAAATTCTTTATCCGAGTATAACATATGAAAACAGTCTTTCCACAAGCAAAAAATGTGGAAACATTTAAAAAATAAGGAGTCATTTTTTAAAGTAACTGATCAGATTCCATAGGCTACTCTTGGAAACAGGATCTTGCTGGATAGAATCCCTTCATTTGGTGGCTTTTTGCATGCACTTAACTGGACCAGTTCTTCTGAGTGTTGTTCTAAGAGCTCACCAAAACATAGATCATGCTGAAAAGAAGAAAAAGGCTATTATTAACCCAAACATTCCTAATTATAAAAACTAAGAGCACCAAAAAGTTGAGTCTGCTTTATATAGCAAACTAGTTTGTGATATCACACCATCACAGAAAATGGAAAGACCGATGAATGACAAGTTCACAGTACGATTTTAATCTGCATTTATGGACTTTTGCCTAAGGTAGGATTGGCTCAGTGCATGTGCTGTAGTTGTCCCCTATTTCCTTTCCAATTTTAGCAAGTAGAACAGCACAGCTGAAAGCTTAATAGGGATCAGAGCTTAGAGAAGCAATCCAAACAGCACACTGCTCCAGAGCTATGTCTAAGAATAGGAGTGAGCATCTCCAAGGGCTCACTTCATGCCAGGCCTTCTGTTAGGTCCTAGGAGGTAGGGTAGGTACCATTATCCCCATTTTACAGACAGGAATGATCAATCAAGGAACTTTCCCATTAGAGAAAGGCTCTAGGCAATAGCAGCAAGGTTAAAAAGGAAAAGGGGACCAACAAGCAAAATAAAAAGCAATAACCATTTGATCCTACATGAAGGGCAAGGTGGGAGAGGCATGGTTCAAAAGCATGTGTGTCTAAACGGAAATACAAAGCAAGGAGGTGAGCAAACTTGATAGACTATTTTTTGTTATCATTATTTAATTAATAGACTTTTTTTAAAAGAGCAGTGTTAGGTTTACAGAAAAATTCAGCTCCAAGTAAAGAGACCTCTCACGGACCTCCCGATCCCAGCACACAGACATACATACAGACACACACAGTTTCCCTTATTACTGGCATCTTACGTTAGTGTGGTATGCTTGTTACAACTGAACCAATATTGATACATCATTATTAACTAGAGTCCAGTGTTTACATTAAGGTTCACTGGCTGTTGTACATTCTACAGGCTTTGACAAACGTATATTTGCTTGGCAAACGTACCCACCCTTACAGTATCATACAGAATAGTTTCACTGCCCTAAAAATTATCTGTGCTCTGTCTATTCATCCCTCTCTCCCTGCTAACCGCTGGTGACCACTGATATTTTTACTGTCTCCATAGTGTTGCCTTTTCCAGAATATATTTGGAATCAGACGATCTGTAGCCTTTTCAGACTGGCTTCTTTCACTTAGCAACATGCATTTAAGTTTCTTCCATGTATTTTCATGACTTGATAGATCATTTCTTTTAATCTCTGAATAATATTCCATTGCCTGGATGGCCCACAGATTAAATATGATGTTTATCCATTACTATTGCTTTTTTTTTTCTGGCCCCGTTGCCTGGCATGTGGGATCTTAGTTCCCCGACCAGGGATCGAACCTGTGCTCCCTACAGTGGAAGCGCAGGCTTAACCACTGGACTGCCAGGGAAGTCCCTACTATTGCTTTTTAAAGACAGACAATGGGCTTCATTGTAAGGGCTGGGCTCACAGAGGTTCACAGACAGCCTGGGAGGGGGCCCAATGGGTCAATGGTCTTGGTGCTCGCCTGAGGACAGATGATGGAGACAGAGTGGACTTGTGGGCTCTCGCAATCTGGGCGATTGTTTCCATTCTCCTCCTGCCGACAGCTGGCTGTCCCTGGCTCTTCTCAGAAAGGCCTTTCAGGTGGGGGTGATACCCTACTCCATCGGTAGGCCTGGGACTTAGTTTGCTGCTCTTATGGGGGCTCGTGGCTGATATGACCCCCAGACTGGGTGTCTGCCCTTCTCTTTCTCCTCAATCAAGGCACTGTGTTGGCTGGGCCTCCCGCCTGGATTCGTGTGTGTATGCATGTGTGTTGATAGACAATTTAAAACAAATGAATGATGTAGTGCCACCATCTCCTGGTGAACATTTTCCCACAACTCTACATCTCCAATTTTATCATTTATTCAAGCATTCATTTATTTTCCTTCTTTCAACAAATATGTTTTAAGTGCCTACTATATGCCAGCACTGTTCTAGACACTTATTATAGAAACTAAAAACTGAAAATTAACAGAAATTAAAAGGACACATGGAATTTCACTTTTCAGAACTTTTTCACTATCTTTGTTTCAGATATGAACGTCTCTAGGTGTACTAACGGACACTCATTTTCACAAATATAATGTGTAAAATCATAAAAATACATTTTCCATAAATTTAAGTCTAGCACTTCACCCTTTTCCATAATGGAAACTAGTATGATGTAAACAAGAAATAAGCAAGTTTTCAAGTAACA
Organism: Delphinapterus leucas; assembly: GCF_059928025.1. Lineage (NCBI taxonomy): Eukaryota > Metazoa > Chordata > Mammalia > Artiodactyla > Monodontidae > Delphinapterus > Delphinapterus leucas. The sequence goes on from NC_143130.1 coordinate 135,392,990, forward strand.
AAAAGGAGAGGGAAGAGAAACTTAATTACTGCCAAAATTTCATCTAATAAAACTAGTTTTCTTCATATTTTGACAATCAGGTAGAAATTCCTCTCCAGTTGAATATTTATCAATAAAAAATGGGAAAAATGTATTTATAAAGCTTAAAGAAAAATTATAACTCCACACTCACCCGTGTCCATTTCCAGTTTTAATAAGCAGCCGTTTTCCTCCACCTACAGTACACCTAGAACAGTGCCTCTCAACCAGGGCTGATTTTGCCCAACAGAGGGCATCTGGCAAACGTCTAGAGACATTTCTGGTTATTATGACTGGGGCAGGGGGAAGCTACTGGCATCTAGTGGGCAGAGGCCAGGGATGCTGCTAAACATCCTACAATGCACAGGACAGCTCCTCACAACAAAGATTTATCCTGCCCAAAATATCACAGTGCCAAGGTCAAGAAACCCTGACCTAAAGGAATGATGATATGAGTCCATCACAGTATAAAGGGAGGAAAATCAATAACTGCAGCATCGGGACTTCCCCGGTGGTCCAGTGGTTAAGAATCTGCCTTCCAACGCAGGGGATGCGGGTTCAATCCCTGGTCGGGGAACTAAGATCCCACATGCCTTGGGGCAACTAAGCCCGCGCGCCACAACTACTAAGCCTGCGCGCCTCAAATAGAGAGCCAGCTTGCCACAAACTACAGAGCCCTTGCACTTTGGAGCCCACGCACCACAGCTAGAGAGAAGCCCACATGCCATAACGAAGATCCTGTGTGCCACAACTAAGACCCGATGCAGCCAAAAAAAATAAATAATTAAAAAAATAAATAACTGCAGCATCCTATATGATAGAATTTTTCTTTCCTCCATCCCATTCGGATCATGCAAACCAGAAAATAAAGGGTAGAGCATACAGTTTATGAAGAATGATAAAGAAAAAATTAAACATAATCTTGAGACAGACACTGAAGCCAAGCAGAAACTTTTTTGCAAACGCACACAGCCATATCCTCTTGCTCTGCCATGGAGAATGAGGACTGTCCTTCACTGACTGTCTGAGACTTTGGAAGCAGCATCCCTGACCCAACTTTCTGCCTCTGACTGCACATCAGTTGGCTGCCTTGACAAGTACCAGTTGATTCAATGTGTGTGAATTTGCTGATGTGCACTGTGCCGTTTTCAGTACCACCGTTCAAGACATGAGTTATTCTTCAAGTGGATTTTAAGGTGTTCAGACCATAATGCCTGCAAATGTTTCCGGCAGCAAAGTGAAATCATATTTTCGTTTTGTTTTTTAAACTTACCCATATAGGTAGTAAAAAAATGCTAGAAGATAAAAAGCTAATTTGCACCATCCTTCTTTCTGACAATATGCTAGAATATCTGCATTCATGATGGTTGTAGGGTCATAGAGTCCTGGTCCACTCATCACTGGTCTACTCATATACCTGTAATAAACACAGTTGATTAGCCACTCAGAATGGAAGCTAACCTTCAGGATGGAAAGGCGCATTCTTCTTCTCAAATAATATTTGTTACAATGAGAGGTGGTCCACATTGGGAAGCATACTTTTAGTTCTAGGTGGAGTTCTTTCCTTTTATCATCTTAATTTTAAAACTGGAGCCCCTACAGAGAACAAGGTGGTTAAACAAGTCATATCTGGTCTCCTCTACACTTTCAGAAATCCAAGAAAATTAAGAATAACTGTAAAAAGGAAATATAATTTTTCTTTCAACTTTTTATTTTAACATAAAGAACACTTCACCAAGATATTCCAAATGTTCACATTTACCACACAGCTTTGTCCTTCTCTTTTCTGTTCTCTCTCTAAATACACGTACATTTTTTTCTGAGCCATTTCAGAGCCAGTTACAGATGTGAAACCACTTTACTCCTGAATACTTCTTCCATATGTATTTCCTAAAATCAAGGGCAATGAGATTTTGACATGCCTATCTAAAACAAAACACTCTAATGCTATATAGATCAGATAGATCATTTAGAAGTTATGAAATATGAATCTTTTATAAATAACCAAATTTAAAGTCATAAAGTAAACATGGAGAAAGAAGTTAGACACACACTGTACAATCTGATTTATATGAAGTTCAAAGATGGACAAAACTAATCTAAGCTGCAAGAGATCACTGGTTCTCCTATGAAAGTACAGGGCTAACTGATTGGAATGGGGCACAAGGGACTCTTCTGGGGGCTGGAAGTGCTGTATATCTTGATCTGGGCGGTAGTTTCACAAGTGTATCCATATGTAAAAATCCACTGAGCTGTACACTTCAGACGTGCACACATTATCGTATGTAAGTTATACCTCACTTTAAAAAAAAACCCTTTAAAGAATAATAACATAAGCTCCATAAGAGGTATTAACACAGTTATTTGTGCATCCATGTGGTTTTAAAAACAAATGCTAACTAGTTTCATTTAGGTGACTAGCATGTAACATAACCACATCGACCATAGTATAATTAAAATTTAATCAGGAAAAGTATTAGAAGTGTATCTAAATATTACCTCCAAATATGATATGCCAAGAGGGGCATATTGAGACCCAGTGTAAGCCACTCTGCTGCACAAAGAAACATGACACAGAAGAAAGCATGGATGAGGTACTCTGGAAGGACAAGCTGGAAGAAAAATACAAGCCAGTTATCAAAATGCCTTGGCATTAAATCAACTGCTAATTTGGAAAGCAGGTGGCAACTAAGTTTCAATAATGAAAAATCACTGTTTTCCTAGAATCAGAAATGAAAGATGCTACTGAGTTTTATTTTCATATTAAGCTTCTGAACAAAAGCAGGATTATATGCCAACTGACCAGAGGATATAGCTTGCACTAAAAGAATAAGATATAACTTAAAATTTAAAACCCAAACTTTTAGAGCAACAGGTTAAATTATACAAAGTTACCACCCAGATTGTTCAAACACAGTTATTTGCTAATCACTCAGAATATTTTTTCTTTCCACCATTCAAGAATGATGAAAATACAAAAATGAAATATCTGATCACATGCAACATGATATAAAAAAATCCACAAAAACAAAACTCCCCTTTAGAAGTTTACACATTAGTGTTTTTAAGCCTTTAAACAGAAACCAGGGATGTTACATATACAATATTTAGCAAACCACATCACATTACCACAAAAGTAATTTTTCAATGGAAAGCCAACAGCCAATAATCTCAGCACAGTCGGGGGGAAAGAACATTAATACGCACAGATGCAAACGATGTGCTTTCTGCAATGTAGGAGGGAAAAGACTAAGATCTGAAACATGAAATTGGAATTCTCCCGGTTCCTGAGCTCCCACTCCTACAAGGCCTTCCTATTTCTTTCAGCCTGCTTTCTCCAATGAAGGGCTACAAACACAGCAGACCAGTAGGAGCTCAGAACTCAAAATGCATCTTTTGATAGCAGGTAGTATTAAGTGAGGAAAAATTAGTTCAAGCAAAATGCTTTTTATAAAATGACCAAGAGTTCATGCTTTACTTTAAATTATCTTTCTCATCCTACAGATTTCAGCCTAATGACTCTGTTAAACATAAATACTAAAACCTTCCATTTCAAGTTTCAGCCAAAGAGCTTCCTACAAGTCACAGCTGCAAAGCCAGTTTCTCAAATGTGCTGCACTGTCCCATCAGATCTTTCCTGAGGGGAAACTATAGCTGTAGAAATAATATATTACTTATTCAAGTCCATTTTCTAGTACTCCCAAATTACTTTTCCCATTCAAAGCTGTAAAGCAAAGTTTTTAATTAATACTATTTTAAATAAAATTCCAGTAAAACCAATTAATCTATACCACTAACCAGATATTTTCTACAAATTTAAGTAATATAATAACAAGATAAACTCTGCACATATATATAAACATGTAAATAACATGGACCATTAAGCCAGCATTTAATTAAGATCAAAGTTAAACATCTGCAAGAAAATATCCACAGGAAAATCTTTGGAACACAAAGACTACAACCAGGACAAACCAAGAAAAATATATAATACATTTTATCAGGAGTTCCACTAAAGCTGCTGTTTATAATACTAGTTTAAATTACAAGAGTTTTCTTTAAAATATAATGAGCCTATTTGGGCCCTCTAAAACCAAGTGATCTAACAATACAAATCATCATCCAAGTTTTCCAGACTAGGGTATGGGGAGAAAATGATTTTGAAAGCATGATCCTTACTGCTCTTAAACAATATTCTTTAATAAGAGTGATAATAAAGATAATCTGCAACTCTACCAGTCTTTTGTTTTGTCTTGTTTTGTTTTGTTTTTGCGGTACGGGGGCCCCTCACTGCCGCGGCCTCTCCCATTGCAGAGCACAGGCTCTGGACGCGCAGGCCCAGCGGCCATGGCCCACAGGCCCAGCCGCTCCACGGCACGTGGGATCTTCCCGGACCGGGGCACGAACCCGCTTCCCCTGCATCGGCAGGCGGACTCCCAACCACTGCGCCACCAGGGAAGCCCTCTACCAGTTTTAATATGAAACAAATGCCACACTCCCTCCCTTCTCCTCAAAACAGTCCAGATACTTTTACTATGCATCTCTCATGAAGACCAGTCCTCTTCAATCATTCTTTAATGACGAAATTTCCCCATTAGTGGCACAAAATGATTCCATTTAGGAACCCACGTTTACACAAAAACTAGTATCCATAAACAGCACATGCAAATATGGCTGAAATGATAGTACTTAAACATGCAAATCATAATATTCTGTAGTTAAGGTTCACATTTTTAAATACAATGGTATTTGTCTTCCCCCATACTTTGGCAGAATTGTCAAAACAAATTTTCAATAGGGAAAACTGTCAGATGCACTGCTATTAAGCCAATTATCGGCACCCTATCCAAAACACAACTTGTGCTGGTGTAGAAACTTCCTTCCAATCCACTGCAGCATTAGGATGTCCCAAGCACAAAGTGAGAATGTCTTTCCATTAAAAAAAAGCCAAAAATCACACTCTATATTTTAAAATGAAATTAGTCCCTCTTAAGTTTATGGTAAATTAGGAAAATACAAGAATCTAAACCTAAAAAAATCAGGCTGTCTGGGTTTGAATTCTGACTCTATGTTAGCTGTGTGGCCCTGGGCAAAGTGCCTGAACCTCACTAAGCCTCAGTTTACTCTCCTATTCATGAGTATAATATACTCACCTCTTAGGATTGTCATGAAAACTGAATGAAAAAACCCAGGTAAAGATGCTTAGCACAGAGCCTGGCACCCAGGAAAGCCCTCATCTGATTTCAGCTATTATCATCTTCATCATCATTTGGTTATTTGAAGTAATGAAAAGCCAAAGAAGATAGAATACTATTAATACATAGCCATCAAAAGGAGAAATTTCAGTTTCTTAATTTCTTGGTAACAATTAGTTTAAACAGTAAGTTAAGATGTTTTACAATGAACATTATTACTTCCCAGTGAAAAAGCAGATTCAGCTCACATTTTGCTTCATAAGAGTAGAGAAACAGCAAGTTAATACTTTTAATTGTACCTACATCAAGTCTTACTGCAGCAGTTCTTTAAAGACAAACCAGGAATCTATTCCATCATGGCTATTTATCTAGGAAACAATGATAAAAGTAGCAAACCAACTTTATAGACCCTTTCTAAATAAAATCCCTCTAGCATGCTAGGGCTTTACAGTTTTACACAGCTAAAGTCTATACATGTTTTCATCTTCATTAAGTAATGTTCAAAGATGAATTATTACATTCTATTTCTTGAAGACATACTCACTGCTTTCTTACAAAAAACCTTTCAGTTTCTGACCAGTTAGGCAAAAATCAAACCTACAGGCTAAAGGAGAATCCTCCTGTAAACTAAATGAAGTCAAATATATATATAAAACCCCTAAGCACAATGGGGCCACATTATAACTAAATCCAGAAGAGCTCAGAACTTAGTGTTAGACAGGTCTGCTTTAGAAACTTAGAGTGGATATATACCAGAAATAACTATGTAGACATTTGTATACAAATTGTTATCCACAAAATTCTGACACCATGAATCCAAAGGTAAGCCTTAGTGCAAAATTCCAGAGCCTAAGCACAGAGCTATCTACCTAAAAGGCTCTGAATAAACAGCTGCCGAAAGAATAAATAAATTCCAGAATAGATAAAACCAAAGATAAAAATAGATATGGTACTAAAGACTCCACCTACAGATTACCTCAGAGTAAGTTACCACAAAAGAATAATCTCACCTATTAAAGTCATTTCATGTTAACCAACTTTCAAACACTGCACCTAATAATTTAATATCGAAGTGCCTATGGCTATAACATTTTTTTAAATGCATGAGCATTTAACAGCTTTCCCTACTTGACTGGGCCAGCAAGCAAACATTTGCGTAAAATATGAAATTTCATGAAATCATAAACCTCAACAGGCATATGAACAAGCACACTGAACAGAACAGTTTACAAATACAAATGCCCTAACCCTCCCCATGAAATGGATGTAGCATTAAAACATTAAACTAAAAAGCAGTACACACCTTTAATGCAATTTTGACTCTTTTAATCTTTTTGACCTTTTCAACTGTCTTTGGCCGACAATGTAAAAAGCAGATTGGAAGAATGTTAGTATGACAGCTGACAAGATCACCAGCAGATTAATAATAGAATAGTCAAGCAGGACAGGAAAAAGAATATTTTTTAAAATTCTGCCTACTTCAAAAAGTACAAATTTATCATGCTACTGAGAATATTGGCCATTTTCAAATTATATCAAGTTAAAAGCAAAAACAGTTTAAAAATCTAGAGAAATAGCCTATATTATAACTTACAGGATTCAGGGTATTACACTGGTCTATAGGATTCTTGTAATCAGTCTTCAGCTCATCAAATGCTATAATCTAAAATAAAAATAAAATAGTTAGGATCTCTCACTTTAATAAAAAGCAGCAATAAACCTGCCCCATCAAACAATAACTGAATAAAGTTAACAGGACAAAAGCACAGGTGTAGCAACTTTATATGTACCAGTTTACAGTAAGCTCAATATATGGTAATTAATAAATAACTAGAATCACATTCAAAGAACTGAAAACACTTGTATATTGTTATCATTAAAATGATCTGATATCACTGTGATAAATACCTTCAATTTTCAATTTTTTCACTGCCTCCACTAAAGTTATTTTCTCTGCTTGAAATAGTCTTTCCCCCAGCCATAACTATTTACAGAAGCTCCTCTTTATCCTAAACAAACATTCTTCCTATGTCAACTCCTCCCTGTAGGTCTCCCTAACTCCCTTGGGCAGAAATAATTGCACGCCTGTCTAATCTCCACATAGAACAAGGCTTTATAACGCTATCAGGCTGGCATTTCTCATACTGGAGGAGAGGATTTAAGTTCAGGTTTGTGTCCCCCCACTAGACTGTGTGCCCCTCAGGGTGAAGTGTTTTTAATCATCTGTGCATGCCCCTCCCTTGTCACAGTGTTCAGCGGGACACTAGAAATGGACTTGTATGCTTCAATTTGTTCCCATTTGTACCTAAACACATACATTTCACAGTCCTACTTCGATTTGGAAATTCAAGAAATAGCCTCAGAATAGAGGAACACTAAGAGAATATTTAACTTCACAGCCAGGACCACCACATACAGTACTGCAGTTTCTGCACAGAACAAAAGGCCAGGTGAGGGCACAATGCCACGCACGCTTCTGCTGCCAAGCACCCTGGCATGGGCTCTGCACCAGGGGCTATTCAGGAGGGAGGACTTTTCTAATCCTCTGCCTCAAGAGGCATCTTATTCTAATTCACCTTAAGGCACCACATAGGCAAGAGCAGGCCTGTTTAAGGGCACTGCAAAAATGATCATTCTGACCTCCTTTCATGTCCTCTGTATATTCCTACCACATGCAGGTCCTTTCATTTGATCACCAAACTAAAGACTGAAGAAGGGTAAAGCCCAGGTAAGGCCAGCTTCTCATGGTATGATGAGTGAAACAGTTATAAATATGATAAGGGAAGAAAGATCTCATCCACTTAAAATGCATTGCAAGGACTTTCCTGGCGGTCCAGGGGTTAAGACACCGTGCTTCCACTGCAGGGGACACAGTTCCATCCCTGGTCGGAGAACTAAGATCCCACATGCCGTGTGGCGTGACCAATAAATAATAAACAAATAAAATGCATGGCAAGAGTAAATCAACTATACTTTAATATAAATAAATAAAAATTTTATATCATACCATTAAAAAAAAAACAGCAAGAATCAAGAATATTTCTGTCCACACTCTGAGAAGAAATGTGGCTTTAACATTTAAGGTCACTGAACACAGAACTTCAAAGTCAAAATGCACTAAAAATCAAATAGGGGTGACACACCACTTTGTGTCAAAGTAAGAAGCCAAAGGCCCCAAATTTATGGGGGAGCTATTTTAGTTGCTGCCGCCAGTCGCCCAGGGGACAAAGAATTTAATCTGCCCTTGCTCTGGTGGGCTAGGACTAGTATTTTTATATGTGAGACAGTGCTACTCAATATTACCAGTAATCACTGAAGTCATATATTTCTAGCTTTTAATATACTGGCTTACCCTGTTAAAATTGTTAGCTTCATAAAAAGATGTTTTTTTTAATTTCTAGAATTTTATAAAATTACCAACCTGGCCTAATAAAAATTTTAATGAAAGCAGAAATAGAAGGAAAATAATTAAACATTAAAATGTAAGCTCCATGAGAGCAAAGATTTTTGCTGTGTTCACTGCTATGTCACAGGGCTTAAAATAGTGCCTGGCACCTATATAAGTGTCCAATCAATATTTACTGAATGGGACTACCCCGGTGGTCCAGTGGTTAAGAATCCACCTTCCAATGCAGGGGATGCGGGTTCGATCCCTGGTCAGAGAACTAAGATCCCACGTGCCCCGGGCTTCAACTACTGAGCCTGCATGCTCTGGAGCCCATGTGCCACAACTACTGAGCCCGCACGCTTCAACGAAAGACCCCGCAAGCCGAAACGAAGATCCCGCCTGCCGCAACTAAGACCTGATGCAGCCAAATAAATATTAAAAACAAATATTTACTGAATGAAAGGGGGGAAAAAGGGAAAACTAGTCCTATGCTTAAAAAAAAAGTACAGAACTCGCCAAAAGGCATTTTCCTTTGCTAATGACCCCTAAAACATATAAATGTTAAAAATATAAATGTACAAATAGAAGATACTAATTTCTGATTATTTATGGATATAATCAGTCAATTACCTGACATTAGCTGTGATATATTCCCAATGCATTTTAGACATTTAAGACAAGGACTGTGATCGCAAATACAATTACTTCCCTATAACAAGATCCAATTTACTAGCAGAGTATGAAACTTGTGCTTTAACTTTTTTCCCACTGCACGGTTTCTTCAGGTGATTTCAAAGGATCTTTTAATGCGTATGTTGCTGAATGGGTTTCTGTTTGAGTGCTATAAGCTAGAGTTGTCAAAACTCTTCTGAAAAGATTCTTAAACTAGAGGTTTTCAAATCTTCTGTGACTGTGGGTCTGGACAAGGACGTTCACAAAGTTTTCCAAAAAAGTGCAAAAACAAAACAAACAAACAAACAAAAATCCCTAAAGATAGCAAACTACACAATTCAGGATACCTCCAAATTCTATGCACATCTTTGCGGAATGACTTCTGCATTTTTAGCTTTCAAACAAATCTATGCTCCCAACTCTATTCTCCAATAAGCATCAATCACATGAATTAGGACTAAACTGACAGACGTAACCATCAGCATAAAAAAATCCTCCGTACAACAATTAACATAAACTGGATTTTCTGAATTTATACTTGAAATTTCCAGATGCGTCTTCTGACAGATACTTAAAATGACCTAAGAAAATAAACCGGGGACCTCCCTGGTGGGGCAGTGGTTAAGAATCTACCTGCCTAATGCAGGAGACACAGGTTCAAGCCCTGGTCTGGGAATATCCCACATGTTGCGGAGCAACTAAGCCTGTGCTCCATGACTACTGAGCCCGCGTGCCTAGAACCCATGCTCTGCAACAAGAGAAGCCACCGTAATGAGAAGCCCGCGCACCACAACGGAGAGTAGCCCCCGCTCGCTGCAACTAGAGAAAGCCTGCGTGCAGCAACGAAGACCCAATGCAGCCAAAAATAAATTATTTTAAAAAAATTAAAAAGAAAAGTTAAAAAAAAAGAAACTGAAGGTTACATAGTTAACAGAAAAATTAAAACTATATCTTTATTTAGAATTTTCTATTTTTTTCCCAAAGGATGCACAACCCTCTGAACTACTAGAAATCCCCAAGGGTATAAGCTCTCCACTAATCTGTGGAGTACAAACAAATTTTTAATTCTGTAACAGGACTTAAAATCATCTACTTCACCCAAACACATATTCATTTAAATTACCCCAATACATATTGATTTAAATTACCCATTTTTTTCTTTAAAGTGCAGTTCAGGTTTTCTTAGCAAAACACAATCTAGTTCAAAATGTAAGCCATTCACAGCTCTCTTCTAAGAATCCTCATCAGCTCAGAAAACAGAGTGCCCATCAAGCAGGAAGTGATTAAATCCTCATCTACAAATGGCAGGGAGCCACACATTTCAGTTTCATCAGAGGCTTACTAAGGCAGAGCTAGTTTGCATCCCAAATTATCTTTACTTATTGTCTTTATTCCACCAAACAAGAGCCCAAAATGCTCTTCAAGTTATGGGTTCCTACTGACAAAGCATTCTGAGGGAGCAGCCTACATAAGCATTCCCCCACTACACAAGCAGTTGGGTTTCAAATAATTATAAATGTAATTACGCTCCTTAGCAAAAGGGAATGAATTTGAGATTTTTTTTTTTTTTTTGCACAAGACACTGCTACCACATAAATCACTCTGCCTCTGTATGTTCCATAACAAATCCCTGCTATGGGCATGATGAAACCTGACTGAAAATTTACATGAGAGTGAACATGCCCAATCATTCAAACTAAGACCAATATTCCAAAAGGTACTAGAATATGGAGGGCAGAGCAAAAATAAGATAAATTTTTAATGAATGCTGATGTCCAAAAGGCTGCTTCTAATTTTGTGTTAGAGAAACAGGAATCCTTTAAAATCTCTTGTATTTCACAGGGAACTTAACTTGTTCCTTACAGGGGCCAGTAAGGATGTGCTTCTGTCCTGCAACATGATGTGAGTAAAAGAGGAAAAAAAAAAAATTATCCTAGAGAAGCGTAAGGTTTCTGAGCATTTTCAAAATCGAATTAAAACCACCTCTACTAAATCAAGCTACTCCGAACACAGAGGTGGCTAGGAAGTCTCTCGAGAAATCTGTCGGTCAAAGTATGATTTAGGGGGAAAGTTCGGAGATAACGGTCAACAAAGTAATCAATTCAACCGGCATCAAAGTTCACCAGGAGACAATGCCGGGGGCGGGGGTGGGTCGGTGGTTCTACCTGAAGAGCACCCAACAAGTGCCTGAAAAGTACAGCTGGAAATTTATCTCAAGTAGGTTATAACTACCTCATTTGGGCCACACTCCTGTGGACACCAGAAAACAAAGGCAATCTGCTTTAAATAATATTTCGGCAAACTTCATTCCAGCTCAGCACGTAGCACGCCCCTCTGCGCCCTTGACATCCTCCCGAGGGACGAGGGAACGCGGGGATGCGGCGCCGGCCAGCGAAGCGCTGTCCCGCAGGGCCCGCTAGGACCGCGGCCGCCCCACCCGGCGAGGGAGGAGTAGCAGCGCGCGCGGCCTGCGCCGGGACACAGCGGGCGCAGCCAGCCAGCCGCCGGACGCCTCGTCTCCTCCTGGACCTGCAGCCCCCGGTTCGCGGACCGAGGGCGCGCAGGGCCCTGGCCGCGCGGCCGGCACCGCCCCGGCCTGGCCCCATTCCCGGGCGTGCGGACCTCCGAGGGCCGTGGCCGCCCAGACCACGGGCCCGGGGCGAAAAGAGGCTACGCCGCCACCTCGCCCTTCTATCCCCGGCCCCGGCTACTCACATGCCAAATGGCGAAGAAGATGAGTGCGGCGGTGAGCAGCAGCGCCAGCATGTAGCAGAAGGCCGCGAACGTGAACGCCATGGCCGGGTAGGAGGAGCAGGGAGCAGCGCCGGTGCCAGCGGAGAAAGGCGGCGCAGGGCCCTCTGGGTAAAACCATTCACTTCCCGCGACCACAACCCACACCGCCGCCGCTGCCGCCGCGGGGGCGCCAGCCCTCCCAGCACGCCTGCGCACCAGCCCCGGTGCAAGGCGCCCTCCGGTGGCCGGAGTCCGCCATGCACTTGTATTGTCTGCATAGAGGATTAATTTATCTTGCCTACTTCGCTCGTTTATTCTTTGAACAAATATTCATTGACTGAGTGCCAGTATGTTCCAGGTTTTTGTGCTCCTCCTTTGAGATACAAAGGTGAGTAAAATAGTACTAGCACGGAAAGAATTTAGTATAGTGCTGGAAATGAATACGTAAATAAATCATTACAGTATTATTACCCTGTTAACGGAAGTCTACAGCATGTTATGACAGGTCAGAGCAGGGCGCCGAGCCCACCCTGGGGCGTTCAGGGAAGGATTCCTGGAATAGATGTTTTGTTTTTGTTTTTGTTTTTTTGCGATACGCGGGCCTCTCACTGCTGTGGCTTCTCCCGTTGCGGAGCACAGGCTCCGGACGCACAGGCTCAACGGCCATGGCTCAGGGGCCCAGCCGCTCCGCGGCATGTGGGATCTTCCCGGACCAGGGCACGAACCCGTGTCCCCTGCATCGGCAGGCAGACTCTCAACCACTGCGCCACCAGGGAAGCCCTGGAATATGTTTTTTAAACTGAGGCTTACATGAGTAGAAGTTGTCCAGGCAAAGAGATGGTAGGATCAGCCGTCCAGTCAGAGGGTTCAACGTGAGCAAAGGCACAGAGATGAAAGAAAGAAAAAAATTTCGGTGTCTTAGGTGAAACCACCTAAACAGTTCTAAATTAGTGGACAAGACAGTGCTGAGAGTTAGGGGTCATCAAGGGTTTAGATCATAGAGGGCCTTATATGCCTAGTTAAGGAGCTCAGACTTCATATCCCATAAGCCCATGTTTTTCAATCTCTTTTGCCCACCACACACAATTAGACTTTTTCATTGCAACACAGCAGAACATCATACACACGTGGAATTATAGAGACATGGACATCTGGATACAGAGACAAAGAAATACATATATAACAAACAAAAATTTCACAAAACTAAATATCCACGAGTACTTGCCCTTCTATTCTTTTTTGCTGTCTTGTTTCTGGAGGGTTTTTTTGTTTGTTTCTTTCTTTTCTTTTATTCTTAGGTGGTTTTTATTGTTTTTTTAACATCTTTATTGGAGTATAATTGCTTTACAATGGGGTGTTAGTTTCTGCTGTGTAACAAAGTGTAACAGCTATACATATACATATATCCCCATATCTCCTCCCTCTTGCATCTCCCTCCGACCCTCCCTATCCCACCCCTCTAGGTGGACACAAAGCACCGAGCTGATCTCCCTGTGCTATGCGGCTGCTTCCCACTAGCTATCTGTTTTACATTTGGTAGTGTATATATGTGCATGCCGCTCTCTCACTTGGTCCCAGCTTACCCTTCCCCCTCCGGGTGTCCTAAAATCCATTCTCTACATCAGTGTTGTTATTCCTGTCCTGACTCTAGGTTCTTCAGAAACTTTTTTTTTTCTTAGATTCCATATATATGTGTTAGCATATGGTATTTGTTTTTCTCTTTCTGACTTCACTCTGTAAGACAGACTCTATGTCCATCCACCTCACTACAAATAACTCAATTTCATTTCTTTTTATGGCTGAGTAATAGTCCATTGTATATATGTGCCACATCTTATTGATCCATTCATCTGTCGATGGACACTTAGGTTGCTTCCATGTCCTGGCTATTGCAAACAGAGCTTCAATGAACATTGTGGTACATGACTCTTTTTGAATTATGGTTTTCTCAGGGTATATGCCCAGTAGTGGGATTGCTGGTCGTATGGTAGTTCTATTTTTAGTTTCTTAAGGAACCTCCATACTGTTCTCCATAGTGGCTGTATCAATTTACATTCCCACCAGCAGTGCAAGAGGGTTCCCTTTTCTCCACACCCTCTCCAGCATTTATCGTTTGTAGATTTTTTGATGATGGCCATTCTGACTGGTGTGAGGTGATACCTCACCGTAGTTTTGATTTGCATTTCTCTAATTATTAGTGATGTTCAGCATCCTTTCATGTGTTTGTTGGCCATCTGTATATCTATTTTGGAGAAATGTCTATTTAGGTCTTCTGCCCATTTTTGGATTGGGTTGTTTGGTTTTTTGGTATTGAGCTGCATGAGCTGCTTGTAAATTTTGGAGATTAATCCTTTGTCAGTTGCTTCATTTGCAAACATTTTCTCCCATTCTGAGAGTTGCCTTTTCATCTTGTTTATGGTTCCCTTTGCTGGGCAAAAGCTTTTAAGTTTCATTAGGTCCCATTTGTTTATTTTTGTTTTTATTTCCATTTCTCTAGGAGGTGGGTCAAAAAGGATCTTGCTGTGATTTATGTCATAGAGTGTTCTGCCTATGTTTTCCTCTAAGAGTTTGATAGTGTCTGGCCTTAAATTTTGTCTTTAATCCATTTTGAGTTTATTTTTGTGTATGGTGTTAGGGAGTGTTCTAATTTCATTCTGTTATATGTAGCTGTCCAGTTTTCCCAGCACCACTTATTGAAGAGGTTGTCTTTTCTCCATTGTATATTTGCCTTCTTTATCAAAGATAAAGTGACCATATGTGCATGGGTTTATCTCTGAGCTTTCTATCCTGTTCCATTGATCTATATTTCTGTTTTTGGGCTAGTATCATACTGCCTTGATTACTGTAGCTTTGCAGTATTGTCTGAAGTCAGGGAGCCTGATTCCTCCAGTCCATTTTCCTTTCTCAAGATTGCTTTGGCTATTCGGGGTCTTTTGTGTTTCCATACAAATTGTGAAAATTTTTGTTCTAGTTCTGTGAAAAATGCCATTGGTAGTTTGATAGGGATTGCATTGAATCTGTAGATTGCTTTGGGTAGTATAGTCATTTTCAAAATATTGATTCTTCCAATCCAAGAACATGATATATCTCTCCATCTGTTCGTATCATCTTTAATTTCTTTCATCAGTGTCTTAAAGTTTCCTGCATTCAGGTCTTTTGTCTCCTTAGGTAGGTTTATTCCTAGGTACTTTATTCTTTTGGTTGCAGTGGTAAATGGGCGTGTTTCCTTAATTTCTGTTTCAGATTTTTCATCATTAATGTATAGGAATGCAAGAGATTTCTATGCATTAATTTTTTATCCTGCTACTTTACAAAATTCATTGATTATCTCTAATAGTTTTCTGGTAGCATCTTTAGGATTCTCTATGTATAACATCATGTCATCTGCAAACAGTGACAGTTTTACTTCTTCTTTTCCAATTTGGATTCCTTTTATTTCTTTTTATTCTCTGATTGCTGTGTCTAAAACTTCCAAAACTATGTTTAATAATAGTGGTGAGAGTGGACAACCTTGTCTTGTTCCTGATCTTAGTGGAAATGGTTTCCATTTTCACCATTGAGAACAATGTTGGCTGTGGGTTTGTCATATATGGCCTTTATTATGTTGAGGTAAGTTCCCTCTATGCCTACTTTCTGGAGGGTTTTTATCATAAATGGGTGTTGAATTTTGTCAAAAGCTTTTTCTGCATCTACTGAGATGATCATATGGTTTTTCTCCTTCAATTTGTTAATGTGGTGTATCACATTGATTGATTTGTGTATATTGAGGAATCCTTGCATTCCTGGGATAAACCTCACTTGATCATGGTGTATGATCCTTTTAATGTGCTGTTGGATTCTGTTTGCTAGTATTTTGTTGAGGATTTTTGCATCTATGTTCATCAGTGATACAGTGAAACTGGTAGTTTTCTTTCTTTGTGACATCTTTGTCTGGTTTTGGTATCAGGGTGATTGTGGCCTCGTAGAATGAGTTTGGGAGTGTTCCTTCCTCTGCTATATTTTGGAAGAGTTTGAGAAAGATAGGTGTTAGCTCTTCTCTAAATGTTTGATAGAATTTGCCTGTGAAGCCATATGGTCCTGGGCTTTTGTTTGTTGGAAGATTTTAATCACAGTTTCAATTTCAGTGCTTGTGATTGATCTCTTTTTATTTTCTATTTCTTCCTGGTTCAGCCTCGGAAAGTTGTGCTTTTCTAAGAATTTGTCCATTTCTTCCAGGTTGTCCATTTTATTGGCATATAGTTGTTTGTAGTAATCTCTCATGATCCTTTGTATTTCTGCAGTGTCTGTTGTTACTTCTCCTTTTTAATTTCTAATTCTATTGATTTGAGTCTGCTCCCTTGTTTTCCTGATGAGTCTGGCTAATGGTTTATCAATTTTGTTTATCTTCTGAAAGAACCAGCTTTTAGTTTTATTGATCTTTGCTATTGTTTCCTTCATTTCTTTTTCATTTATTTCTGACATGATCTTTATGATTTCTTTCCTTCTGCTAACTTTGGGGGATTTTTGTTCTTCTTTCTCTAGTTGCTTTAGGTGTAAGGTTAGGTTGTTTATTTGAGATGTTTCTTGTTTCTTGAGGTAGGATTGTATTGCTATAAACTTCCCTCTTAGAACTGCTTTTGCTGCATTCCATAGGTTTTAGGTCATCGTGTTTTCATTGTCATTTGTTTCTAGGTATTTTTTGATTTCCTCTTTGGTTTCTTCAGTGATCTCTTGGATATTTAGTAGTGTATTGTTTAACCTCCATGTATTTGTATTTTTTACAGATTCTTTCCTGTAATCGATATCTAGTCTCATAGCATTGTGGTCAGCAAAGATACTTGATACGATTTCAATTTTCTTAAATTTACCAAGGCTTGATTTGTGTCCCAAGATATGATCTATCCTGGAGAATGTTCCATGAGCACTTGAGAAGAAAGTGTATTCTGTTGTTTTTGGATGGAATGTGCTAGAAATATCAATTAAGTCCATCTTGTTTCATGTATCATTTAAAGCGTTTGTCCTTATTTATATTCATTTTGGATGATCTGTCCATTGATGAAAGTGTGGTGTTAAAGTCCCCTACTATGATTGTGTTACTGTCGATTTCCCCTTTTATGGCTGTTAGCATTTGCCTTATGTATTGAGGTTCTCCTATGTTGGGTGCATAAATATTTACAATTGTTATATCTTCATCTTGGATTGATCCCTTGATCATTATGTAGTGTCCTTCTTTGTCTCTTCTAATAGTCTTTATTTTAAAGTCTATTTTGTCTGATATGAGAATTGCTACTCCAGCTTTCTTTTGATTTCCATTTGCCAGGAATCTCTTTTTCCATCCCCTCACTTTCAGTTTGTATGTGTCCCTAGGTCTGAAGTGGTCTCTTGTAGACAGCATATATACGGGTCTTGTTTTTGTATGCATTCAGCCAGTTTATGTCTTTTGGTTGGAGCATTTAATCCATTTACATTTAAGGTAGCTATCAATATGTATGATCCTATTACCATTTTCTTAATTGTTTTGAGTTTGTTATAGTAGGTTTTTTCCTTCTCTTGTGTTTCCTGCCTAGAGAAGTTCCTTTAGCAGTTGTTGTAAAGCTGGTTTGGTGGTGCTGAATTCTCTTAGCTTTCGCTTGTCTGTAAAGGTTTTAATTCCTCCATGAAATCTGAATGAGATCCTTGCTGGGTACAGTAATCTTGGTTGTAGGTTTTTCCCTTTCATCACTTTAAAAAATGTCCTGCCACTCCCTTCTGGCTTGCAGAGTTTCTGCTGAAAGGTCAGGTGTTAACCTTATGGTGATTCCCTTGTATGTTATTTGTTGCTTTTCCCTGCTGTCTTGTTTTTAATGTTGGTTGTCACCCACAAAATTGGTTCACCACCTGCTAAATGATCGCTGCTGATGGAAATGGATATCACTGAAGGCTTTTAAGCAAGAGAGGGACATGTTTAGCTTTGTGCTAAAGATCGCTCACACCAGCAAACTGTATAGAGAATGGTTTAGAAGCAGTCTATCCAGTGCTGTCAGACAGAACTTTCTGCAATGGTGGAAATTTTCTTTATCAGCACTGTTCAATATAGTAGCCAGTAGCCACTTGTGCCTATTGAGCACTTGCAATGTGGCTAGTATGACTGAGAAATTGAACTTTAAATTCTACTTATTTTAATTAATTAAAATTTAAAGAGCCAGGGCTTCCCTGGTGGTGCAGTGATTAAGAATCTGCCTGCTGGGGGCTTCCCTGGTGGCGCAGTGGTTGAGAGTCCGCCTGCTGATGCAGGGGACGCGGGTTCGTGCCCCGGTCCGGGAGGGTCCCGCATGCCGCGGAGCGGCTGGGCCCGTGGGCCATGGCCGCTGAGCCTGCGCGTCCGGAGCCTGTGCTCCGCAGCGGGAGAGGCCACAGCAGTGAGAGGCCCGCGTACCGCAAAAAAAAAAAAAAAAAAAAAAAAAAAAAAGAATCTGCCTGCTAATGCAGGGGACACGGGTTCGAGCCCTGGCCCGGGAAGATCCCACATGCCGCGGAGCAACTAAGCCCGTGCGCCACAACTACTGATCCTGTGCTCTAAGGCCCGCATGCCACAACTACTGAGCCCACTTGCCACAACTACTGAAGCCCGCGTGCCTAGAGCCCGTGCTCCGCAACAAGAGAAGCCACTGCAATGAGAAGCCCATGCACCACAACAAAGAGTAGACCCGCTCACTGCAACCAGAGAAAGCCCGCACACAGCACAAAGACACAATGCAGCCAAAAATTAAAATAAATAAAATAAATAAATTTATTAAAAAAATATTTAAACAGCCACATGTGGCTAGTGGCTACCATATTGGATAGCCATGAGGATTATGTGGCACCTTTGTGCAAATTACAAAGGTACTCTCTCCAGATAAACAGAGCTCCTGTACCCGTGCACAAGAATGCAGGCGATACTTCAGCCCCACTAACCTCCTTGGCCAGCCACCTTTTGCAGTATACAAACTGCTCAACTGGACGCGATAACCCCCATTAGAGAAGCATGAGACTGGAAGCAAGGAGCCCATAGCAATGATCCAGGCAAAAGTTGCTGTGGCTCTGACTAAAGCTGTGGAAGCTGGGAGAAAAAGGAGTGAATATATTTGATAATATTTAGGAGATAAGCTCAGTAGGACTTGGTTGACTGTATGCAGTGGTGACAGAAAGGAAGGCATCAAAGAAGACATATACAGTACTACAGGCCACAGAAGCATGGCAAAATACAGCATTGGGCAATATTTGTCCAGGGGAACTCATGATCTAATGAGGGCAGAGGCAGTTTCCTGATGTCGGGGGAAACAAGAGTTTACGTGGAATTGTCCAAGCCAGACCGTGAGATCCAGCCACCTTCTTATGAATGAATCCCATCTACACTTTGGAAAATAATGTTTCATCACCATATACCTCGAGGTCCTACCTTTTGGCAACAAGCTCCTCTCCAGCTTCATTTGTGTAAAATATTAATAAACAGAAACCTGAATTAAATAGGGTTGGGAGACCAGCAAGGGAGCTCTCATGCCCTGTGATAACAGCAGAGCCCAAAAGGAAGATGAAAGACTCCTCCTCTTTCCTGACAAGGACTCAAACAATTAAAAGCCGTGGGCTCTGGGGCTTACCTGGTGGCGCAGTGGTTGAGAGTCTGCCTGCTGATGCAGGGGACATGGGTTCATGCCCCGGTCCGGGAAGATCCCACATGTCGCGAAGCGGCTGGGCCCGTGAGCCATGGCCGCTGAGCCTGCGCGTCCGGAGCCTGTGCTCCGCAACGGGAGAGGCCACAACAGTGAGAGGCCCGCGTACCGCAAAAAAAAAAAAAAGCCGTGGGTTCTTTGTTTGCCATAGTCCTCCCAACTTCCTTTTCCCCTCTATAAAAGTGTTCTTCTTCCTCCCTTGCCATTTTGGGGACTTGAGTGTGGATGCAGATCCCGAATCGCAGTTCTCTACTGATCTGGAATAAACCCATCTTTGCTGGAGAAACATCTGGCAATCTATTTCAGGTCAATACTTGGAATGTATCTTTCCCTTGCCTGGTAACTATGCCCGCACCTTATCACACAAAGGGGAACTGCCTCCCGAGGACACACCCTCAGCTCTAGAAGGGACGACTCACCTGAGAAAGTAGAAAAAATGGGCGAGAGAAATTTTGAACTTCATTCAAGTGTAGCATTTTAGGTGTCTCGACAAGGTTTACTCTACGTCAGATAGAATGCTGACTAATTCGCTCAGAGGCTGGGGCAGTGTGAAGCCCCCTTTACATTTTACCGGAGCACGCAGGTACATTTTAGACCTGTGTAGTCTAATACAGGAGCCGTTAGTCACGCGTGGCTGTTTAAATTGATTAAAATTAAATACAATTAAAAATTTCGTTCCTCAGCTCCACTAGCCATATTTCAAGTGCTCAGTAGCCTCATGTGGCTTCTGGCTACCCTATTGGACAATGTAGTTAAAGACTATTTCCATCATGCAGAAAGTTCTGTTGGACAGCACTGCTTCAGACAACATTACACAACTGTGATCAGTTACAAAACACACCGATTTTAATGAGGGCAAATGGCTAATTAGATGAACCAACCATAGACAAGGCAGTCGTCGAGGAAAAGAATGGGTTTACTTGACATTTTGGAGGACCATTATGAGCAGAAAGGGCAAACAATTCTCAGAAAATTTAAGAAGCTGCATTAACCCTTTTTAGCCCATGGGAGTAATCTTGTAGTCGATGGTGGTTCCTGCTTCTAGTTACATGTATGGATGGGGCTGGATGAAAGAATATTAATATTAATATTAATCTTCTGCTCGCTCACTCACTCCCTCTCCCCCCCTTCTCTTCTTCCCCCACTCAAATTTCCTTTGTTCAAGTTGTCTTTCCATCAGTTTGCCTCTACTCCCATGCCCTCAGCCCAGACAGGCGGAGGTCAGCCACCAGAGAGCTGGAAAACAAAGCCCACAAATACAAAGCATGTAGTCTAAGAATTGGATCCAAAAAGTTCAGATACACACCTGAGAGAACTTTCCAGCCCCTTAGACTAGATGAAGAAAGCCAGTGCTGAGGAAGACGGAAGAGGAGGTGCTGAGCAGTCAGGAGAACGTGAGCTCAAGCAGGCTGCAAGATTCCCTGGGAACCAGCACCGCCTTGCCAAACTCCAGCGAGCGCCTGGCAGCTGAGCTCAATTTTCCTTTCTGTTGGTGTCTGTTGAGAACTGCCATTCGACAGCAGGTCGTCTTCACACTTCCATCTTCCAAGTGGGAGTGATGCTCACCACTCCGCTCAGCACCACATTCAGTCCCTGCCGAGGAGACGTTCCTCTTTCTTTGGCCCAGGAGGCTGGTAAACCACGCACCCTCTCTGTGGAGAGGGAATGAATAGGCTCCTCAAAGACACCATGGAAGGGCTTCCGTGGTGGCACAGTGGTTGAGAGTCCGCCTGCCGATGCAGAGGACACGGGCTCGTGCCCCGGTCCGGGAGGATCCCACGTGCCGCGGAGCGGCTGCGCCCGTGAGCCATGGCTGCTGAGCCTGCGTGTCCGGAGCCTGAGCTCCGTAACGGGAGAGGCCACAACAGTGAGAGGCCCGCGTACCTCAAAAAAAAAAAAAAAAAAAAAAAAAAAAGACACCGTAGTAACATAAAGGGAGAGTCCCAACACTACTGTGAATTTGTCCTCAACCAACTCAAGGTCTCCCACAGGCATGGAGCAAGAGGAGAACATGTCATCCAGATGACATATACCATAAGGAACCTATGATGTTTTGGGAGGACCTGGGACCTTACGTTGAGTAATGAGCACAGAAAATGGTAGGCCAGCGGTTCCCAATGTTCCAGAAGAGGTTTGCATATTCGGGGGAAAATCAATTTCACCGGGTGATTGTGGGTGGCACCTGGATCTGGACATGTGTCTGAGATGTAAGCCTTGGAAAGAATAGCCATGGAGCTGAGAAGAATGGGAGGTATAGCAGAAAGTATTGGTTGCCACTCCCACTTCTTTCTTGTTGGCAGAGTTCAGAGTTTGTTCAAGGGTTCATGACCTTCATCCCATGTGGTTCAAGGAGGAGCCCTTCCCCAGCCCAAGGTTTTAGGGAAAGGCAGCTCCTGCCCTCCAGAGTGATGTCTGACTCCCAGCTGCTCTGTATGGGGCAGAGCTGATGGCTGTTCGTGTCATTTTCTGTTTACCACATACATTTATAAATCATTGGGTTAAGGCTGCATACAATCTTTTTTTTTTTTTTTTTGACTGCTCCACATCTTAGTTCCCCGACCAGGGATCGAACCCACACCCCCTGCAGTGGAGGCCCGGAGTCTTAACCACTGGACCGCCAGGGAAGTCCCTATATACAAATAGACAGCATCAGGCTGTCCAGCAGGATGTGGTTTCTCACATCAGGTGGCTGTGTTATCCACCTTGCCCTTTGCCCTAGGAGTGCCTGTTATACAACCATTATGAGAGGAATCAATGTACAAAAATGACTCAACAATCTCATGTGTGCAAAATCTCTCTTCACTGGTATTCTTTTTGTAATGTGTGCCTTTTTTTTATAAAGCCACATGAAGGTAAAATTTTTAAATGGTGAAAAACACAGATCTTAAGTGTATAAGGAGTTTCAGTACATGCACGCACGCATGTAACGACCACCCGCAAACAAGATAGAGAACTTGGCCATCACCTCACAAAGTTCCCTCATGGCCCACCCCCATAGGCAACAACCGTCCTGCTTCCTAGTAACATAGATTAGCTTCATCTGTTCTTGAACTTCATTAAATGGAATCCTGTGATATGTATTCTTTGTGTCTGGCTGTTTGGGCTCAGCACAATATTTGGGGGTTTTCTTTGAGACTCTTCCACAGGAGTTCCTTTTTTTTTTGGCTGCATTGGGTCTTTGTTGCTGTGCGCGGGCTTTCTCTAGCTGTGGCGAGCGGGGGCTACTCTTTGTTGTGCTGCACGGGCTTCTCATTGCAGTGGCTTCTCTTGTTGCAGAGCACGTGCTCTAGATGCGTGGGCTTCAGTAGTTGTTGCACATGGGCTCAGTAGTTGTGGCGTGCAGGCTCAGTAGTTGTGGCACACGGGCTTCGTTGCTCCGCGGCATGTGGGATCTTCCCAGACCAGAAATCAAACCCGTGTCCCCTGCATTGGCAGGCAGATTCTTAACAACTGCACCACCAGGGAAGTCCCTCATTCATTTTTAAAATCAACTTTATTAAAGTATGATTTACATAAAATAAAATATCCCCATTTTAAGTGCACAGTCAATGAATTTAGACAAAATTATACACTCAGGTAACCACCCATAATCAGTGCGTTCCACATTTACAACACCCCAAAAAAGTTCCACTGTGCCCCTTCCCAATGCCTAGCCCAAGGCCACCACTGATCTGTTTTCTGTCTACAGATTAGATTTGTCTTACCTAGAGCACCTTATCATTAAAATTATACAGTATGTATTCTTTTTTTTTTTTAACATCTTTATTGGGGTATAATTGCTTTACAATGGTGTGTTAGTTTCTGCTTTATAACAAAGTGAATCAGTTATACATATACATATGTTCCCATATCTCTTCCCTCTTGTGTCTCCCTCCCTCCCACCCTCCCTATCCCACCCCTTCAGGCGGTCACAAAGCACCGAGCCGATATCCCTGTGCCATGCGGCTGCTTCCCACTAGCTATCTACCTTACGTTTGGTAGTGTATATATGTCCATGCCTCTCTCTCGCCCTGTCACAGCTCACCCTTCCGCCTCCCCATATCCTCAAGTCCGTTCTCCAGTACAGTATGTATTCTTATGTCTGGATTCTTTCAGCATGTTTCTGAGATTCATCCATGTTGTTGCTGTATTAGTAGTCCATTCCTTTTTTTTTATTGCTCTGTAATATTCCATCATGTGAATACATCACAATTTGTTTATCCATCCTCTTATTGAAGGACATCTGGGTTATTTCCATTCTGGAGCTATTACAGATAAATATGCTATATACATTCTTGTACAAGTCTTTTCTTGGGGCCATATATTTTCATTTCTCTTAGGTAAATATTAGTGAAATTGCTGGGTCATAGAGAAGGTGCTATGTTCTTTATTGTTTTTAAAACACTTAATTCTAACTCCAGTTCTGCTTCCACTGAATTCGTGAAAGATTGTGTACCAGGTATTACTGGGGATCCCCCTTCCCAGTGTCACACTAGAGTCTTGGAAATGTATGTGGTCACAGAGGCAGAACTGGCAGGTATTAGAATCATTGCCAAGTTTGGAAACTCTGGTCCCCCCACAGGTACCCTAAGGTCACCCTTTCTATTATGTCAGCACCTCCCCAGGGCCCACGGAACAGGGCACAGATCTCCACTCCTACGTTCTGTTGACTACTTTCTCCCTAGTGTCTCTCCATTTGTGGCCTTGCCATCTGTTGCCAAGTGTCCTTGTATATCTCACATTCAAACTCCCTGAGAGATAGGGTCTGTGTGGTCCACTTGGGGATGTTGTCCTGGTTGAGCAGAGCAGTGCCTAGATGCTAGCTACCCACAGCTATGCAAGACTCACAGACTTCTCATCCCTTTCTACTTTAGGAGACTGATTAGCTATCCTCTCTTCTTTCTCTCCTGGACCCCCAAAACCTTCACACATCACCCTCCCCTTCTGGGACACCTGGCAGAGTCTCTTCAGTGCAATTAGGGCTCTCATAAAGGGCAAGGAGAGTGGTTGGCTTCAAATGGCTTTCTTCTTTCTGTCCTGTCTGCAAAAATCCCCGAGGCATGGAAGCCTAAACCGCCTAGCCACCTTCACAGTGTAGGGAGAGAAGGAAATACGAGAGAAAAACACCATAATTATTTCAAGATATTATTTAGCCACCCTTTAGTGCCGGGGAGCGCTTGATCTTCTTTAGGTGTGACTTCCTGAGGTTGTAATTGGAACACCCCCTGTGTTTCAGTCTCCTTATAGGACATACTGCTCTCAAATTTCCTTTACTGGATGTTCTGCCTGTTGGATCTGTGAGTGGTTGTTCAGGCCCATTGGGGTTGCAAGGAACAGAGTCATGTCCAGGTGGCATGGGTTTAGGGAAGTTTATCCTAAGGATAGACTAAGAAGTAGAGGAGCCAGGTACTGCTGCCTGGGAGCTGCTCTGCCCTCCCAGAACCACATCCCCAAGGGTATCACACAGACCCTGTGTCTCTGGGAGTTTGAATATGAGATATACAAGGACACTCAGCAACCAGGCGCAAGGCCACAAGTGGAGAGACACTAAAGAGAAAGCAGTCAACAGAACCCAGGAGTAAGCGGAATCCCAGGGTAAAAGCTGGAACCATAAACAGCACAGGAATGAGTTGATCAAAACCATGTCTAAACAGAAGTAAAGAAGCTGGTTTCCCCACAGGAGCCTGCTTCTCTTCCTAAACAAGAATGGGAAGTTATTCAAACTGAATAAGTCAAAAGTTCAATATGTTCACTGCTTGGCTGCTGTTGTATCTATTGTTCATGTCATCCTAAGCCAACCTCATTAGAACCTGAAACACCACAGAACCTGATGTTGGGAGTCTAGTAACTCCACTGGCTCAGAAAACAGGAAAAGAAAAAGCAAACTTGCAGATATAACACAGCAAGTTGTGGTGCATGCGAGTGCTTTTTAGCTAGCGTGGAACACCATTCTCAGGGCTTCTACACAGGGTGATTAGGCTGGATGAGTGCATGCGTATCTGCTTTATCATTTGTTAATCTTTGAATTTTACGCTCTTTTGTGGTTAATCTTTAAACTGTACCCTCTTAAGATCCTTATATACATTTGTCATTAGAAACATTTTTTTTTTTTTTGCTGCATCGGGTCTTAGTTGCAGCACCTGGGATCTTCATTGATGCATGCGGGATCATTCGTTGTGGCGCATGGGCTTCTCTCTAGTTGTGGTGTGCAGGTTTTCCCTCTCTTGTTGAGGCCTGGGAGCTCAGTAGTTGTGGCACACGGGCTTAGCTGCCCCGCAGCATGTGGGATTTTAGTTCCCTGACCAGGGATCGACCCTGTGTCCCCTGCACCGGAGGGCGGAATTTTTACCACTGGACCACCAGGGAAGTCCCTTTTTTTTTTAAAGTAACAAGTATATAACTTTATTTATTTACTTTAAAATATGTCTTTTTTTTCATTTATTTTTGGCTGTGTTGGGTCTTCGTTGCTGCACGCGGGCTGCGCGCAGGCTTTCTCTAGTTGCGGCGAGCCGGGGCTGCTCTTTGTTGCAGTGCGCGGTCTTCTCATTACGGTGGCTTCTCTTATTGCGGAGCACGGGCTCTAGGCACGCGGGCTTTAGTAGTTGTGGCTCGCAGGCTCAGTAGTTGTGGCGCACGGGCTTAGTTGCTCTTAGGCATGTGGGATCTTACCGGACCATGGCTCGACCCTGTGTCCCCTGCATTGGCAGGCGATTCTAATTTTTTCTTTTTTCTCTTTTTTTTTTTTTTTTTGCGGTACGCGGGCCTCTCACTGTTGTGGCCTCTCCCGTTGCGGAGCACAGGCTCCGGATGCGCAGGCTCAGCGGCAATGGCTCACGGGCCTAGCCGCTCCACGGCATGTGGGATCTTCCCGGAGCGGGGCACGAACCAATGTCCCCTGCATCGGCAGGCGGACTCTCAACCACTGCGCCACCAGGGAAGCCCTTGGCAGGCGATTCTTAACCACTGCGCCACCAGGGAAGTCCCAGGTTTACAACTTTAAAAGAACTCATCTTCCTCCAGTTCTATTGGACCAGCTCCATTTGTTTCTCAGAGAGAGCCCCAGGTGAGTAGAACAGAAATGAGATTCCACCTCTCACATCCAAGGCTATAACGACTGTCCTTTGGAAGCTGGGCGCATCCTGGCCAGGCCAGGCTGGGGCAGGTGCCAGCCTGGACACGCACCACATTGCAGTGCACTGGGCTGTTTGCAGTGCTGTGGGCAGGGCTAAAGGAGACTAACAAGGGGGAGTGCAGTACACTGCAGCCCGAAATAGCCAGGAGTCGCTACCACCCCCAGGCCAAAAAGGTTGTAATAGGAACTGAATCTGAATTCATAATGTGAGTGGCTATGAGGCAGGAAGGACTAAGATGACCCATGAGTAAAGGGAAGTCTAACTGGTTTTGAGCAAAAGCCAAAGTGGTGAGATTGAGAAAAGGCTAATAGAGTCCATGGCCAGGCAGTTCAACTGCAGCAACAAGCAGAGAGGTGCTTTGTTACCCTAACGGAAGAGGATCAACAAACTTCTGCATTTGACGTGAAAACCAGAAAATTCAGTCTTGCAGGTCAAGCTAGGTGCTTCCAGTTCCTGGGCCATATTCCAGTCTCAATGACACCTCTTCAACCATCCCTGGGTCAGGTCTTCTGACTGGGAGCAGTTGGGAGGAATCTCACGATTAATCCCATGACTAGAGATGGATTAAAATGAATACCCAGCAGATTCAACAAGGAATATGTGCCACCAATATGGAAAGAAAAAATTGATACCACTTCACTGAGAAAAATAAAAGAGTTAACGGAAAGATTTTCCTTGATTGAAGTTTAAAAAGATGTCATTTTCTCCCAAATTAATTTATGTTACCACGATTGTAATCAAAATGAGATTTCGAACATTATTTTAAAATTCACCTTAAAGAATACTTGAAAATACCAAATAAATATTTGAAAACAAACAAAGATGAAAAGAAATTAGCTTTATGAGATTTGAAAACATCTTACAAAGCAGTAATAATTATAAGTATGATTGAGGCAGAAAAATCAACAAATATATCAATATCTTAGAATAATTATTCCAGAAAAAGATACAATTCCACATAATAATTGAATGCTTTTTAAAGAAGGCATC
Organism: Delphinapterus leucas; assembly: GCF_059928025.1. Taxonomy (NCBI): domain Eukaryota; kingdom Metazoa; phylum Chordata; class Mammalia; order Artiodactyla; family Monodontidae; genus Delphinapterus; species Delphinapterus leucas. Next base: position 135,420,768 of record NC_143130.1, read on the forward strand.
CCAAATTATTGGAAAAAATATTTTTCATGATGTTAAAACCTTTGTCGAGGTACATTAATAATTTAAATTCTCTCTTGATACCATATAATTAGGTAAATTCAAGGTTAGCCATTTAAAATAAAGGAACGCATAGCATTGTCAGATCTCCGGGCGTGGGTGTACTTTTTAAACTAAAACCAGTCTGTTACATCTTACACACACACACACACACACACACACACACACACAAACCCACCCAATCAACAGAGTCAATTACAAAATAAACAAAATTTTCAATATATAAAAATACACCAAAGTAAAGAAGAAAACTGAAATACTCTGTTTAAAAAAAAAGACAAAGGATGAATAAGTACACTGAAATCTCTCTAAAAATGAACTCTAAACCCCCAGTTGATAAATGGACAAAGGGTAGGGTCACACAGTTTACAGTTGTAGTTGATTAACAAACATATGAGAAAATAAACTCTCTCTAGTAATCAAAGAAAAAGCCAATTTAAAAATAAAGATTACCATTTTGGTAAATCAAATTAGGTAGTACTTTAAATAAATGAAAGTATTTGGTATCGGCAAGTCTCCCTTGTCCATAGCTTCTCAGTATAATAACCCTCTTGAAAATCATCCAAAACATGGAAAAGCCTTTTGCACAAAAATATCTCTAGCGATAGTATTGGAAACCACCAAAATACCCAATAATAAAAGAATTGTTATGTAAACCGTGACATATGCACTAAGAAAAATATTATAAAATTATCTAATTATGTTTATAAATAGTTCCTTTTTAAATGGAGAATGTATAATTACATTACTCATGAAATTGGATACATACCGTATACAATTATCTTTTTTAAATACATGGGAAATGATTGAAAGGAAACTAATATATATTAAAATGCTTTTTCCAGCTTTGTTGAGATATTATTGACTTATATGTAAGTTTAAGGTGTACAACATGATGATTTGATACACATATATTGCAAAGTGATTATCACAGTAAGGTTAGTTAACACCTTTATCACCTCACATAATTACCATTTTTTTGGTGTGGTGATAACATTTAAGATTTACTCTCTTAACAGTACAACAATACATCAATACATTCAAGTACATAATACAGTACTGTTAATTACAGTCACCGTGCTGTACATTAGATCCCCAGAACTTAGTCATCTTATAGCTGGTAGCTGGTATCCTTTGATCAGCATCTCCCAGTTCCCTCCACCACCACCCTACCCCCAGCCCTTGGCAACTACCTTTCTACTCTCTATTTCTATGAATTCATCTGTTTTAGATTCCACACATAAGTGAGATCATACAGTATTTGTCTTTCTCTGTCTGACTTGCTTCACTTAGCATAATGCCCTCAAGGGCCATTCCTATTGTTGCAAAAGATAGAATTTCCTTCTTTTTTATGGCTGAATAATATTACTCTGTGTATGTGTTTGTGTGTGTGTGACATTTTCTTTATCCTTTCATCCATCAATGGACACTTTGGTGGTTTCCATGTCTTGGCTATTATAAATAATGGTGCAATGAACAGGGGGACGTAGGTATCTCTTTAGGAAAGTAGTTTCATTCCCTTTGGATAAATACACAGAAGTAGGATTGCTGAATCTTACAGTAGTTCTACTTTTAATTTTTTGAGGAACCTCCATACTGTTTTCCATAGTAGCTATACCTATTTACATTTCCACCACCACTACACAAGGGTTCCCTTTTTTCCACTTCCTTGACAATGCTTGTTATCTCTGTCTTTTTGATGATAGCCATTCTAACAGGTCATATCTCATTGTGGTTTTGATCTACATTTCCCAGATGATTAGTAATGTTGAGCATCTTTTCTTGTACCTATTGGCCATTTGCGTGTCTTCTTGGGAGAAATGTCTTTCAAGTCCTTTGCCCAATTTTTAATAGAATTGTTTGAGGTTTTTTGCTACTGAGTTGTATGAGTTCCTTATATTGGTTATTAATATATATATTGGTTATTAATCCCTTCTCAGATAGATGGTTTGCAAATATTTTCTCCCATTCTGTAGGTTGCCATTTCATTTTGCTGATTGTTTCTTTTGCTGTGCAGAAGCTTTTAGCTTGATGTAGTTCCTCTTGTTTATTTTTGCTTTTGTTGCTTCCACTTTTGGTGTCATATCCAAAAAATTGTTGACAAGAACCAATGTCAAGGAGCTTTTTCTCTACGTTTTCTTCTAGGAGTTTTATAGTTTCAGGTCTTACATTTAAGTCTTTAATCCATTTTGAGTTAATTGTGTGAGTGGTGTAAGATAGGGGTCCAATTTCATTCTTTTGCATGTGAATATCCAGTTTTCCCAACACAATTTATTGAAGAAACTATCCTGTCCTCACTGAGTATTTTTGGCTCCCTTGTCAAATATTAGTTGACTGTATATGCATGGGTTTATTTCTGGGCTCTTGATTCTGTTCCATTGGTCTATGTGTCTGTTTTTACGCTGGTACGATACTATTTTGAATACTATGGCTTAGTGATAAAGTTTGAAATAAGGAATGTGATGCCACCAACTTTGTTCTCTCTCAGGATTGCTTTGGCTATTTGGAGTCTTTTGTAGCTCTATATGAGTTTTAGGATTGTTTTTATTTCTATTTCTATGAAAAATACTGTTGGAATTTTGATAGAGATTGCATTAAATCCATAGATGTCTTTGGGTAGTATGGACATTTTAACAATATTAATTCTTCTGATCCATGAACATGGGATATGTTTCCATTTACTTGTGTCTTCTTCAATTTCTTTCATCAATGTCTTAATAGTTTTCAGTGGACAGATCTTTTACCCCCTTGGTTAAATTTATTCCTAAGTATTCTATTGTTTTTGATGCTACTGTAAATGGGGTTGTTTTCTTTTTTTTAGATAGTTTGTTTTTAGTGAATTGAAATACAACTGAATTTTGTATCTTGGTTTTGTATCCTGCAATTTTACTGAATTCCTTCATTAGTTCTAACAGTTTTTTTGTAGAGTCTTTAGGGTTTTCTATGTTTAAGTTCATATCATCTGCAAACAGAGACAGTTTTACTTCTTCCTTTCCAATTTGGATGCATTTTATTTCTTTTTCTTGCCTAGTTGCTCTGGCTAGAACAACCAGTCTCAGTTAGCTAGGCTCTTCCAAATAAGGCAATTGCTTAAGTATGTATAACCAGTCAAATAACTTCCTTGCTTTGCTTCAGCCTCTATTCTATAAAAGCCTTTCCCTTAGAAAGCTCCTAATCACTTCCAGTTTGGTGCTGCCTGATTTGAATCACTGTTTGCTCAAATAAACTCTTGTCAATTTTAACGTGCCTCTGTTTATCTTTTAATGGGAATATGGAATCCACTTCATATTCCTCACTGGGAACTGATCTGAAGTTTGTTTTAGACTTACAGGGTTCCAGGTTTACAGGTGGTCAAGGATATCACTTCCAGGCAGCCTGGGAACAATGGCAAACTTTGGAGATCTCAGAAAAAGAAAGGTACTTGCATGTTAAGAGATAATGCAGATGAAACTGGAGAAGAGCCACCAATCCTTGGTTCCTGGGCTTAGATGAGATGATAAGGGCAATTCAAGGGAGAAAGAAAGCATTAGAATAGCCTTGCCACCTTTTAGAAAATCTCCAGATAGAAGTTAACTCATTGGCATTTGTAGTCTTATAGCTCTAGTTTAGTTGATCATAGAGAACAGAACAGAACATTCACAATTTAAAAGCTCATATCTAGGGACTTCCCTGGTGGCGCAGTGGTTAAGAATCCGCCTGCCAATGCAGGGAACGTGGGTTTGATCCCTGGTCTGGGAAGATCCCACATGCCACGGAGCAACTAAGCCCGTGCGCCACAACTACTGAGCCCACATGCCACAACTACTGAAGCCCTCACACCTAAAACCCATGCTCCACAACAAGAGAAGCCACCACAATGAGAAGCCCGTGCATCGCAACGAAGAGTAGCCCCCACACACCGCAACTAGAGAAAGCCCGCGCACCCAGAGAAGACCCAACGCACCCAAAAGATAAATAAATAAAATAAAATAAAAGCTCATATCTACAAACTACATGAAGAGCTAGTACTGAAATTAAGTCATGGTGAGATTTTGTTTGGAGATTCTTCTCTAGAATAGAAAACATGTTTAAAGAGAAAATATCAGTATGTATACAAATACAAATATTGCTGACAACTATGATTGTGTATGTATCATATAAATTAAGCCTGTACCTAATTTGTACCAAATAAATAATGGGAAATAATTTTCCTCAAATTGAAGAATATGAATCCCCAGAGTCAAATGGTCCATCAGATATCTAGCACAATGAATGAAACCAGATCCATACCGAGTTTCATCACAGAGACATTTCACAGCACCAGAAATAAGAAGATCCCAAAAGCTTCCTGAGAGGAGAAGAATGTAATTTATGAAAGAATTGGAGTCCAACGGGCATCAGACTTCTTTTTGCGGTACGCAGGCCTCTCACTGTTGTGGCCTCTCCCGTTGCGGAGCACAGGCTCTGGACATGCAGGCTCAGCGGCCATGGCTCACGGGCCCAGCCGCTCTGCGGCATGTGGGATCTTCCCGGACCGGGGCACGAGCCCGTGTCCCCTGCATCGGCAGGCGGACTCTCAACCACTGCGCCACCAGGGAAGCCCCATCAGACTTCTTAACAGCACATTGAAGGTAGAAGGTGGAGGAGCAATGACCTTAAAATTCTGAGGGCAATTGATTTCCATCTTAGAATTTAATACCCAGAAAAGAGATGCCACTCTAAATTCAAATAATTTGAGGGGATTTTGAAAAGGGGCTATTACTAAAGAGTGGGAAGGGATGCTGGAGTCCTCAAAGCTTTGCTGTTCCCATCACCAGACCCAAGGATGAAGAGGAGGTGGTGGTTACCAGGATTCAGAAAAAGCAGATCATGTAGAGAGAACTACCTTGAGTGCAGGAATGACTTTCAGTGGAGGGCCACAGCCTGTGGAGGAAGCCCTAATGGAGTGATGAAGGGAATAAATACCCTATCCTCACCCCCTATCCTTCTTAGAGGTTGGCTGAAATCAAAAAGAAACCAGAAGGCAAAGGAGCCAGTTGATATAGTTTCTAACATCAGCCTCCTTGAGGGCACAGACCAGGGTGGAGAAGGGCAGAGAGTGGGTCTGGAGAAGCAAACCAAAACTATCTGGCACACCAGCCAAACCACAAATTAACTGTGAGTATGGAGGAAAAACATTTTCAGAAACACAGAAGCTCTCCTCCCTTGTGCCATGAGCCTCAACGTAATGAGTTAACAAGACAGGGAATACATGGGATCCAACCGAGGGGCTCCAACTAAGAAGCAAGAGGGGGAAACTTCAGGATGACATCTGGCCTCATACCTATAGAGCATCCAGTGTGTGTACAGATTTAGAGGGAAGATGGGAGGCAGGGAAGTAGGGCTCCAAGGAGAAGAAGGGAACTGACAGCTTTTCCTATATGCTGAAGTATTGGGAAGAATTGCTCTAGGCATTTTATTAATCTCTTGGGGTATTTGGGCAAAAAATAGCAATGAATACATTAAAAACTAAGAAAATGGGGGCAAATGATACTTATTAATCCAGTAAAACAAAATTTGTAGAAAGAGTAATCATGAAGAAACCCCCAAAAGACATCTAAAATCCAAAAGATGACCCCCAGGAAAGAATCATTGTTTGAATACTTGTCCCACTCTTGGAACCACAGCCAGTTGGTGTTAAATAAAGAAGCAATGACATCCAGAAGTAAGCAACCTACTCACCAGCAGCACGAGATGGATGCTCAAAGAAAGAAAGCCCTCCAGGAGAACAGCCTGCCCTGGGCAGGTGCATTAGCTAACACCTTTCCTGTCTCCTTCTTCCCCATCGCTATGCCAGGGGGATAAGTGAGAAAGGCAGTGCAAGGGGACTGAGGATGGGTGCTCCCCACCACTGCCAGCCACAAGTTTAGCCTGTGCCGATGGGGAGAAAAGGTCTGAATCAAATCTGAGACAGAATTTTTAAAAGGAACAGAACTGAATCTTAGTAACAGAAAAGGCACTTTTAACAACTAAGCGACTGACATGTTATGGAAATATATCATTAAGGAAGCTTTCTAACCAGAGGGAAAAAGAGAGGCTTGACAAGGAACAGAGGTAACAGTTTTTTAAAAAACCACCCAAAATTTGTTATAATGTTCCGTTTGAGAATCCTTCATCAGACCAGTTACGTAAATTAGAAAAGTATCAGATGGTGGTGAAGTGCTACACAGAGAATGAGAACAGATGGGACGTGAGTATCAATGTGTTGCCGCCTTAGGAAGGATGATAGGAAAGCCTCTGAGCGGCGCCACTTAAGCTCAGTTCAGAATACGGGAGCCAGCCACAGGAATACTGCAGGGGAAGGGATGAGGGGTGTGCAGAGGGGAGAGCGGGCAATCTTCCCAGGAAGAAGCTACAGCTAGTGAGAAAGACTGAGCTTGCTGTTGGAGGAACAAAAATAAGGCAGCTTGGCTCAGGTGTAGTGGGCTAGAATAGGACAGAATGAGATCAGAGAGGTACGCAGGGCTAGATCTGAGAGCTGACCCTGATGGCAGAACGAGAGATTTGTACAGTCCCTGACGGCAGCAAGGCAAAGACACGTGTTTCTTGCAGGCCCTGCTCAAAATGCCAGACTGGAGAAACAAAGGGAGGGTACCAGAGTTGACTGCTAGAAGCCAAGAGCTGGGAGGGACGGTTGTAAAGCCACCAGCCATAGGGGGCATGACCCGAGTCAAGGGTCTTGCAGCCAAAGCCCCCACTGGGGGAATTGGCAAGAAACCCACAAAATCATTCCATGGGAGAAAAAAGTTGGTATTTGACACTGACCACGCCAGAGGGCACCAACTCCAGGTTACATCTGTACCAGGTTAATAAGTCTTTTCCTTCTCCCTTATGTTGCCCATTTCCTCCAGTCTTTAAGGGCCCAAAGACACCTAGTGAATGGAGGAGCGAAGCAGGGCAATAATGCGGGACAGGCCACACCCCACGTCGCACGGTGGGTTTCCCTGCCTGGAACAAGCTTGAAGGAGGCAGAGTAGAGGAAAAGGAGATGGGAGGGAGGGAGGGAGCTTTAAAGAAAGTAAGATGTTGAAGTTCTGACATTAGGCTAGACTGGAATTTGTATTACCTGAAAAACTGAGCATAATTCCATAATTCTTAAGAGCGACCAGAAAAGCTATGGAGCCAGAGAATTCCTCCAGAGACAAGAAAAGAGATAACCAAAAATGTCACTGGATTCCTCTGAGTGGTAGACCTTTTCTACCTTTTGCTTAGGGTTAGGCACTTAGTTGGCATTTATGGAGCCATACTGCCATCAAGCAGATTGTTTCAGTCAAAGCCAGTTACCAGGTCTCAAGGGATGGAGACAGCCACAGGGCTGGAAGGAACTGGCCCCATGGGGACTGCGGGGGGTCGGGGGGGTTGGTTGTTCTGTCCTGAGGGTGCACCTGGGCAATGGGCTCCTGGCCGTAAAGTGTGTGTGTGTGTGTGTGTGTGTGTGTGTGTGTGTGTGTGTTTTAAGAAGATGCTATATTTAGTCCAACAAACAGCAGACTTCATGGTTTAAATGGCATTTGAGATGCTTTTTGAAGATCACTGATTTTGGCAGGCAGCAGCAGCATGGGGAAGAGGTGTTTCTGTTGGTTGGGGACAGGGCCAGGGCATGTTTGTATAAAAGGTGGGCTGGAGATGGTGTAAATGTAGGGAATAGGGGCAGATGAAACCAGAGGTAGCACTGGGGTTAGGTACTTTATGCAAGTGAACAAACATGTCCATATTGACTTAAGTAATGGAGGGTTTCTAGTAAGGATAGACAAACAGAGGAACCCAGAAAAAGCTGACCAACCAACCAGGCCTCAGAACGAGGGGGACTCTGAAGAATGGCCCTGGATCAAAGGAGGCCCTAGGAACCTAGAAGCCAGGAGGGTGGCCCTTCAATTCAGGGCTCCATCTTTAACATGATTCAGCTGCTCACTGCACACGTGCTTCATTCTATACCTCCCCAGCTGGCATCTTCTTTCCCTCTGCTCTGTAGGTTGCACTTGGCCTCTTCTCCATCTAACAGCGTTCTTCCAAGTTCAGCTCCCACTGCTAATGGCCTCATTCAAGAGAATGAGATCATCGTCCCAATATCAGGAATTGAACTATAATTGAATTGTACCTCTTTATAAAGTAACAAGACTGACACCGGGAAAGCAATTGGCCCAGCTCAGTGTTTGGTACCAGTTAGGCAACATCTTAGAGGCTGGTGGCCCTTGGGAGAGATCCTGTGTGTACTGACGATGGGGAGGGAGCTGCAGACAGGAGTACAGCCATGTGGGACAAACCATGGCTGTCTAAAGGCTTGCCCCTTCAGCAAGGAGCAGTGGCAGGGGTATTTCTACCTAACAAAGGTCTGTGGTGTATTGGGATCCGCCATCCATTACAGGTAAGGAATAGGTCACAATACGGCAGGACTTAATTCCAGGGTAACAGAATCTATACTTAACTGTGTAGGTAACAGTGTCTAGAATCCCCCGCCCCCCCACGTCCCCATCCCCACTCCTACCCCCACTCGCTGACACACATACACACACACACACACACACACACACACACACACACACACACACAGCCTTCCCCCTGCTTTGTCGGGGCAGCACAAGGTGGCTTTTGGATGCAACCTAGACATTCCGCTTTTTCTTTCCTGTAATTGGAAGAGAGGGTTACCTCAGCAGGGAGCTTTTCATGTAGCCTAGGCGCAGATCTCAGGCAAAGGATGAGAGAACTCCCTGATGCTCAGCGATAAGATCTTTCCTCTAACTGGCTTCCCAACATAGCTAAAAATGTACCGCACAAGGAGAGAGTATCCACTCAGGGTGCGCCCTCATGCAAATGAGAGTGGGCCCTCACTGTGAGGGTAAGTGATTAGAAATGCTTCTTGATGCTGAAAACTGAAAAGGACAAAAAGACAATGAAGGTGAAAAAATTTAGGAGCTGGCCGTCTGAGTAGCTAAGTGGCTAAATTTGAGAAATAAGGAAGATGTTTCCTCTGGCCAATTCTCCTTGTGAGATTCCTGAATATAGGAAGGCAAAAACAGCTCCTTTCACAACAGTAAACAAACTGTGACTGCTACATAGTCAATCACAAGAAGTATATGGTAAAGTCTAAATACTATGTTAAGTACTGTTGACTTGTATTCATTCAATAGATACCCACGACACACAAACCACGGACAACAGTCTGTGATATAGGCAGAATGGGTCTTTAACGGACGTTTAATAAATGGTGATAAACTATATTCAATCAAAGATCCTTCAATTTAATTTGATTTCTTACAAAATACACAGACCCTCTAACTTACAGTCTTCCCTTTGAAAGCAAGTGTTCATCATTTGAAATAATGCCCTCTGCCCCTACAAACAAACCATTTTAGTATCAGACCAAGTTTTAGAAATTTTTATAATCTCGTTATATTTTCCCTCCCCCGTTCCTACTTTTGCCAACTGATCCACTTATTCTGCCTCTCGGTTTTTCCAGATAAAGTAAACAACTGAATCTGTGTGGTTCACACAGATGCCACAATTGAGCCAGGCAGGTAATAGTAAATAACAACAAAAGGGAAAGGAGGCAAGTAAACAATGAAAAGCTGTAAGTCCTTTCATGTTAACATTTTATTTAAACCAGTACAAGCACCATGCTTAACAGAAGACTGTCCAAAATAAACATGCAATATGAACTCGCACAGACTGAAACCACAGCTTCAGAAGTTGTGCCAGCTGTTGATTTTGTTAAACGATGACAGGAAACTGTTAAAATTCACAAGACTAAACCATTAATGTTTCAAGCCTCCTGAATGAGATTACATTGGACCACCTGAATCAGTGGGAACTACCCTGGCATGTTAGTGATCTCAAACAATATTCAAGTAATTACACGTGTATGAACTATACTCCAAAAAGCAAGAAAACACAGTTTCTATCACAACCTTAATGTAGTTGTTTTAAATATCATAGGGAGATGATCACTGATTTGAAATGTCAAATGGCATAATAAGAAACAAATTTCTCAAGAGTATTCAACTTGGGAGCACTGATGTTAAGTGGCCTAAAAGAGTTACATTGTTCCAGAAATACAAAATAAGATTCGTCCAGAAATGTTTGAGACACTTCTTCACATAAGTTGTAAAGGCTCAAATTCTGTAGATTCCAGTATTACCAGTCTATTGAACAAACAGGGAAAGCAACTATACTAAGAATATTTGAATTGATAGATTACGAGTTACTCTCTACCTTCCACCAAATGTCAGCATTTAAACTCTTATGAAAATATCTTTTCATCACTAGTCCACATTATGGATTAATGACATTGCTCGTGTTTTAAGGTAGTCCAGACATATTTTTAAGAACCCCTTCCTTACTATCTATATGAGTGGGGAACAAAGACAGCCAAATTAAATTTGGCAATAAACTCCTTTAACTGGAAAAGTTTTAAAGTGTCAGACCAGGATACAGTTTATGGCTACGTTCGACTCCTGAAAATAGGAGACAAAAAGGGAGAGAAAAGTGCTGACATTTTGCTACAAAGACCATTTAGTAATGACAATACAAAATTCAGCAACACCCTCTTAAACAAGAGTATGTTTAACTGCACTAGGCATTTAGTAAACTTTTTAGAAATAGACAATTTGAACATTTATTTTAGAAGTCAATTAAACAAAAACAGCCAGCCAAACAACTTTTTTCCTAACATAATTGCTTCAATACCAGAACAAAGTGAATACTATTCAAAACTCTTTGACATTTTGGAGTTTCAGCATAGTCACCTGAGAACAGTTTTCTTCATATATCATTTATGTTGCCACAAAAACCATACTAAAAAACATGCTGTGATTACGAGTCAGTTCTATTTTGACAACATTAGATGCTATGCAGAACTTATACAAGGCCAACAATTTCAAAACTAATGGTGACTTAGAAGACCATGAAGGAGGTTCCCAGGAAAAAAGCTGCTGCCAAAAAGGAAAGATGAAGTTTGAAGGCTGAATGGGAATGGCTGTACCAGAAATGGAATGTAAAAACTGGAATTACAAAATCTGGAGTTGCTATTAGGGAGAAGGCAGAAAAAGAGATTGAACAGGAAATATACTTTAAAAGAACAATGCAAAATTTGATTAGATGAAAGGGAAATATATATAAAAAACAGAGAACACTCTAGGACAAGGAATCTATAACTCTCCCTATAGGACCAAGGAAGTGAAAAAAATGTTCTACTGATCCCCTAACCTCATCTATTGTCTTGCAAAAATACATGTTATCGATAAGGAGTCAGACAAGCTCAAAAAAGCATGGTTTATCACAGCTCTTTGTCCCTGTTAGAGCACAGGGGAGCTAAGAGTTCTGTGTATGGAGGTCAATATTATCTGACATTATGGAGGACCTTCCAATTAAATTTAAAAAACAAAAAAACACCTAAAACATGCAAGACAAAATAAGGAACCTCACTAAAAAAATACATTCTTGCAGCCCTAGATTCTCTTATTGCTGCGAACCTGATGAAACGAAATCTCATTTCCTTCATTCAAAAACATTAGAAGTGTCCAGTCACTTGGATTACATTTGCATTTCTGCATAATTATAAGCATTATTCTCCAATATCAAAATAGCTGTTTAAAGAATTCTTAAACATCCTGGGTTAAGTTCTCTCTCTCTGGAAATTGGAATAAAGAACCCTTCCCATTCATTAACCAAAACAAATACCCCCTCTAGCACTTCCTCATCTCCAACTAACTTCCTATTGCTTCCTGTTTTTTAGATTAGTGAAAGCCAAACAGTGTTGGAATAGAAGATTCAATATTGTGAAAATTCCAACTATCTTCACCTCTTTATTAAAGTTGGCACAGAAACCTTAAAAAAATGCAAAGCACATATGAATGGGAGATACGCCAACATTAAAAAAAAAAGCCTTTGCTAGTTTTGAAATGATTAAGATATTCTTAATAAAAGAATTCACTCACCAAATCTGGGTAGTCTTTAGAGTCTCAAGACCTTTTGTCAAATTAATGTCAAGATAATCTTAAACAGTTACTCATATGTTTTTAAAGTACACTATATATCAGAATCCTTGCTTTAATAATGCCAAGGATGCCATCATCTAACAAGACAGGTGTCCAGTTTAGAATATCTTCTGACATTTAGGATGTAAGATGAGATTTCTATTGATGTGTTAATGTTATTAACTATGGCCAAGGTTTTAAGATAACCATTTTTTTTCCTATGGCACAAAACTAATCACAAATATGCCCCAAATTATAACTCTCAACTGCCATATATTCACCAATGCAAGTAGATAGTTGGAATTTTTAAAATATCAAGTTGATTTTATTACAAATTTCAGATACACATATTAGAAAATTGTTTTACTTGGACCCTTTACAAAAGTATTAATTTCACCAAATCTGGAATACTGGCAGAGTGTAAAAGTCTTAAACTAAATGTAAAGCTAACAAAGGCACAGTATTAACACATGTAAAATAACGAGCATTCACAGGACATTAAGAGGTGCTTTATAAATAAAGTGTTATTAACGTAGATTCAAACCTATCTAGAAATGACACAACCAGGAATGAGGCCCTTAATTAGTTACAATCCATCAATTTCTAAGACTAAAATGCTATTTTCCATAAGAAGAGAACCTAATAGTCATAACTTTATTATAAAATCTAACTTCCAGACCTTAAGAACAAGCAACTGACGAAGTTTCTGGACTTGATTAAAAGGATATAGAAAATAAAGAAGGCAAGGAATTGATGGAAAAAATGCTTGTAATGCAGATTATACTATAGTAAGTTATTATTCATGGCTCAAAATTGGGTCACTCAAGTCTTTTATCCCAAATTGATTTCAAAGATTTGACAAGTGATAATATGCTATTTTCATATATAAACTGCTAATATCCAGTATTTGTCAAAAGGAGGCAACTGTTGTCTATCACAATCTAATACCCACTTTCCAATGGTGTCTGTAAATAGTAACAAATTCTGAACCATAAGTTGTAGAAATTAGTCACAAGAGTGCAAAAAGTCCCTGGAGAGAAGTAGTCCACCTAACAATTACAAATATAAGGAAACACTTTACAAAGTTTCATTACTATGAAGATGATTTCCCCTTTGTTCAAACTTTGAACAAATGAAGAATTTTTCTTTACTGCAGGTAACAAACTGTAAATAACAGTGCATTTTTAGGCATAAATAAGTATTTATGTCTGGTTCCAGTATGGTCAGGTTAATACATAAATACTTTAGAAACACAGAAGTTCACATTAGTGGAAAAATCCAAGTTTCTCACGTAACCATTCTTCAGTTAGGTCTTCGGTATTTCTTATTTCAAATACCTTAAGAAAAAAATCAAATATTTTGTATATTTGAGTATTAAATACCAAATTCTCCTTCCTTTCATGTTGGTCATGACTTAATCTGTGTAAATTAGATATAGTTTTACGTTTCTTTAAGTGCTAGAGCCTCAGTTACCAAAGTTTAGCAATCAAGACAGCATAAAATCAAAACTCTTAAAAGCACAAATCTACAAATGTTCTAAAAGAGTAGTTCTGTAAATATTACCCACTAAAAGAGAGAGCCAAGTATACACACTTAAAATCAATCCAGTTAGGAACTGGAAGAGCAGGTGCTGATCCTTCACAGGTGGAGGGAATACAGCTGTTTTTATAAGGATAGATTAGTGGTCCACAGCCACAAATCTCTAGCCAGAATCTGAACACACACAGGCCCAGAAAGTATAACGGCTATAAAAAGACAGTTTGTGTAAGACAATGTAATAGAGCAGAAAGGATGGGATTTGAGGCCAGATGAAAGTTTGAATCCTAGCTCTGAAATGTACTAATATACAACCCTAGGCAAGTCATTCATCCTCTGAACCTCAGTTTTCCCAGCTAAGAACAGGAGTTTCACCATCAACTTACAGAGCTGTGGTGAGGATTCAATCAGATTATTTGTAAAAGTAACTTGTAAATTGTAATGCCTTAATTCCAGCACTTTAGGGCAGGCCTAGGATTAGAGCAGACATGAGCCTGTTAACAGAGCTCCTTCCTAACCACCCAATCCCCTTAGAGCAACTCCAGCATATTCCCGTGGTACAAATGAGGATAAGTAGTGTCTATAAGTTGGTGGTATCAATGACAATCATGTGGGCTAAAGGGAAAAAGCAGAGGGCACTTAAAAACATCACCTGGGTTGATAATTAAGCACCCAAGGGGAAAACCCTGCTCTCATTAAAATAAAAACTGAAAGGAAATATTATTTAATACCATTCCAGTGATGTAAGATTCTATTTCAAAACGTTAAATGTATATACTTTTTCAACTCAAACTAATGCATGGAAGTTAAATAAAGTTTGAAAGCAAGTACCACTCTTACCTTTAACCTTCAAAAATGCCATAAAACAACAGGAACATGTTAAATCTTGAAGCAGGTGTCTCATATGAAACAGAATGCTCTAACTTAATAAAGCTAATACGTATTCTTAAAATTTTAATTTTAGATTTGGAAACAATACAGTTAACTGCATAGCATGGAATTGCTGCACAGAATTTGGTTCATTTAGTCAATGGTAAAGGGCCCGGAGAAGCTTCAAATGCTGCATTTATCTACTAGAAATTACATTATGGAAGATGAAAAATTCTCAACAGATTGAGTAGTTTTCTAAAGCTACCTATATTTTGAATATGAGTTCTTGTAGTCAACTTATAATTTTCATTCCAAAAACACACTTTTCGTTAAAGACTTCTATCATTCTATTTCCAACTAATAAAAAGCTCTAGTTTACTGCTCTGTTCTAAATAACTTTCACCTATATAAAGAAATACTTAACTCTTCAGATTACTTGGGTATTGCTCTATTTAGAAAGGGAAAAAATTGTCTCAACAAGTTAGTCAAATATAAATGCCACCTTGGTGAGTTCAGCTGTTTGGACTAGCTTATTCTTACTCCCAGCATACATCATCTGTTGTTCAGGCTTACATCCTGGAAGAGACAGATCAGAGTAGAAATGAGACTTAAATTTTGAAAGAGTGATGAGTTTTCATTATTTACTTTATAAAAATGACACATTTAGGATTTCCTGTGCTATCAAGTTTACAAACACTTCTGTCTAAATGTGTAAAAGCTGTATTTTGAGTCTTACACTGCATACTGCCTGCACAAAGAGAAACAGCTATATTACTAATGAACAAGGCTTTAGATCAGCAAAAATAAATGAGGCTAGATCTCTAAAGATCTTGACTTTTAGAGCCTTGCAAATACTTTAAAACTTTTCAGCACTTAGTTTTGACAGTAAATATCAAGATGAATTTTACAAAGGCCTAATACATATAGGTTTGGGGATGCTGTTGGGTCAGTAATGTCAGGAGATTGACTCTGAAAAAAGGTTACGGTCTGTTTACGTATTAATTAAAAAATAGACTGCAGTATATTTTAAGTGCTACATAAATGATACAAATAATAAAGTTCAGGGAGGAGTTCAGTGAGCAGAAACTTTATTGTGGGCTTGAATGGTGGTGGCAGTGGGAGTTCTGGTGATAATGGTTACTTTAAATACCAATAAGCCATTTTAATATCCAATGTAAGCTACTCTGGGACTATTTTCAAGATTATAGGCATATCACTGGTAACTGCTATTTTAAAGAGAAACACCAAATATATATCATAATCATACACATAGTTCACATACTTATAAATAAAATTAAAATACAGAAGAAAATGTACTTTTGATATTTTAAAATGTCATTACATTTTCCTTAAAATCAACTCCTTAAAACATCTTTACAATTTGACCTAACTACACTTCTAGGAATCTATCCTAAGAAAAGCAAGTTCTAAGAGATGATGCTTTATAGTAACTTCTTTTTAGGGATGCATTCATGTGTGTATGTGCGTGCGCACATACTGCAATTTAGGTTATTCAACATTTTTCCTCCTTAAAATGAGCATAAAATTTGTCTAGTATAAAAATGGTTTAATTTGATCAGAACCAAATATGCACTATTTAAAGAAATTCACTTACCAACAGGACTGGAGAAAATAAAGCACAGAGGGTATGAAACTCTTCCATCATCATGTTGATACTTATAACTATATACAATGAAGGTTTTTCTCAAGTTAAGGAAACTAAAATTACTGCTCTGTTTGAGACAAGTACTTATCAACAAAGTTCTGAAAGAAAACACGCACCAGGGGAGCTAGTGGGTGGCAAATTTCTATCCTATCCATTTAGGCCACACCTTCATTATTCATTATCTTTCCACAAAATTATAAATGGGCCCCCCCCAAAAGTTATAACATCTTATACTCTCTCACAAATAAATTTATTAAAAGTATAGATTTAATATGGATTTTTTCTCTTTCTCAATTTTTATTATAAACATGTAATAATAAAAGGAACTTTTAAAAAATAATATTAATTTTTTGGTTCTTTTCCAATACGAGCATACATTTTATTGAATAATTTGGTCATGATCATGGTGTAGAAGAAAATTTTGTAAAATATGTCTTTTAAAAGTTGAACAAATGAACTTCATAAATAAAATGGTGACCACTTAAAAAAAACAAATCTTTCTAAAGCACTAAGAAAAGGATATCGAGGTTGTCGTTCAGGTAGTTCATCTTTAAGTTCATCTGGTGAAATGCCCTGGAACCATAAAGAAAACAACTTTTAAACATTTTCTTACCCATAAATTCTTAAGAGATATACCAGCACCTATTCTACTAACAGGTATAAATTCATAACCTTATACCACAACATAAAATTTTATTTTACTAAATTGTACATAAGCTGAGGTTATTAAAACCTCAGTGCAATGAAAGCCTACTCCAGCCCACTCAGTTTAGCTCTGTGTATTAACTAAACATGGGGCTGAGAGGCAGAGTAGTCTATGCTCATGTTCCAATCGTCAGAAAATACTGAGTGAGATAAGCCAACTCCTCAGAGCAACAACAATATCTGATTTAGGGGAAAAAAGTTAATTTCTTTTCACTCTAAATTAGTTACTTAACTTGACAAACTAAATACTTAGGTTAAAGGGCTTTAGTTTTTAATTACTGGCCAACCAATTTAGAAGCAAGTTATAAAGCTGATTCAGTTTTGGGGCTTCCCTCGTGGCGCAGTGGTTGGGAGTCCACCTGCCAATGCAGGGGACATGGGTTCATGCCCCAGTCCGGGAAGATCCCACATGTCGCGGAGCGGCTGGGCCCGTGAGCCATGGCCGCTGAGCCTGCGCGTCCGGAGCCTGTGCTCCGCGACGGGAGAGGCCGCAGCAGTGAGAGGCCCGCGTACAGCCAAAAAAAAAAAAAAAGTTGATTCAGTTTTTACCAGACATATAGCCCTAGCTTCTACTACTTATTACCCTGGATTTCATTAATGTTTTATGGGAGGTGATTATATTACCAAGACAATGCACTACACAATAATTAGCACATGCTTTTCATGCATAATGATCATGTCTAAAGGTTTAGAACTTGCTTTAGAAGTAACTGTAACTAATATAGCATCTTTTGGGCAATAATAATTGCTTAATGATAAAACTATATTTAGCTGATCCAACAAACCTCAAGCTCTTCATCCAGCACCACCAGGCGTTTATCCTTATCAATTTTCACTAAAATAAAAATATAGTATGAGTAAACTGTGATTCTGATGTGACTTGATCTACCCAACCCGCAGAGTCCTAGCCCTTTTTTGGCATCCAAAATTAAAACAGGAAGAAACACAAGCATAAAACACAAGCTTGACTCTACAAGCAGTCAGCATTTAAAAGCTTTTACCCAGAATTCCCAGCACCTAACTTAGAACTTTATGTCAACTCCTTACATTTACTGTGTATATGAAGAACTTTGTAACTCAAATGCACTTCCTAGATGATAAGAAAAGGTCATTGTGACTGAGACTGGTTTATTGCACATGGTTAGAATTGCAAGCAAAACGTGGACCAAGGGTCAGGACAGAACAACCGCCAGATTCCCAGCTTCTCCAGAGTCAGGATTTCATGGTGCAGTATGAGTATTCTGAGAAAGTGAATTACCAAATAGTAGTGATATCTCTATTAAAATACATGCAACAGAGCCCAAAGCCAAACTGAAATACGTTTAGATAATCTATGCCTGTATTCTTTTCCATTACTCTGAAAAGTTATCCAATTTTTTATTTTGCACTAATTTCATAGTAAATCCTGTGAGACACAATATGATCTCAAATAGCTTTACTCTTTGTGGCAAAATGGCACTGACACACATTGTCACTTTAAAGAACTGTATGCCTACACTGTAGTATTTGTTTGTAAAAGAACCATAATTCAACAAGCTGTCACCACCTCATTAATTCACATCTGCCAGATGCATCTCTGTTAACAGTATATAGAGTTTTACATTCTCACCCCCTCATCCTTCCTTTATCTTTCTAAATCACTACCCACATGTTAAATATTACCTAAGAATATAAAAGAAATCTCCATAACATCACATACAGTTCACAGTGGAAGAGGCAATATACAAATCATTCTTTCTACTGTCAAAAGTCTGTGACACTTAAAAGTACTCTCCATGAAACTAGAGTTCAAGTCTACAATTGAATTAAGACCTCAAATCACTTTGAACATAATGCTGAACTGTACCACTTTAGGTGTAGGCAAAGGTGTCTGAGGATGAACAGCCAGGCTATTTTTAGTCCCCTGAAAGTTAAAGGATGGAGTTGGATGGGTCACTACAAATGACCAAGTGACCAAGAAGATGATCATCTTCTCCAGAGCTGTGTAGGCAGCTGAGGGCGGAGGCAGGACACTCTGCCTCTGTTCTGTTACAGTAGCTGCTACTTTTTAAAGTGACCTAACAGATGGGGGCTGGTGCGGGGGGGGCATTAAAACTGGAAGAGGTAACTTTCTAAAGGTTCAGGTTATTCGATGTAGCTATAGGATAAAGCCAAACTCCAAACTAAGACCATGTAACGGAGACAATCGCTTTTAGCTTACTTATAATGGCAGCATTGTTCGTCTCTTTGCGAAAACGAAACTTTCTCAGCTTTTCCACTAAATCTTCAGCAACATCACAAACTACCAAAGACTCACTCTAGAAAAGACAAAAATCATGTTAGCAAATGCCATGACTTCAATATACATATGTACATGTTAAAGTTATAAAACCTAATACCTTTATGAAGGTATACTGACACCTACAAATGTCATAATTATGTGAAAGTATTAATGTGAAACACATGAACACTTAAAAAGCTTTTAAATCTACCAAGCTTTGTATCTACATTATTAAATTATACACATTTGTTCATCTTATATGTAGGGTATACTTTCTCTTTGGCTACTAAATATCTCAAGGAACTAGACACATAATAATGTGCAATTTCATCAGAACTGTAGAGGAAGGGAAGAATAAGGGAAAAGTCAAGGATCATTGCTGTTAGAAAGTATACTATTTTTGCACTATGCAGCAAGAACAGGAAAATCATCTTATTACACTTAGAGTTAACAAGGCCTTAGTTCATTTTTGAGTCTCACAACTATGAAAAAATAAAAAGAAGCAAAAGTTATGAAAAATAAACCTAAGAGTAAAGACCAATTACATTTTATATCTTAATTAAATGACTACACGGATCAAAAAAAAAGGAGCTATTAAGAATTATGAAAGCAAAACCAGATGAAACAAATATAAACACTCAAAGAACCTTTTATAAATTATGAAAAAGTATTAGAAACTCTTCTCCAGAAATCTGGCAAGGAAATTATCAAAATCACTCTTCTTTTAGTGGTACAAATGCACTATTGATTGCAAGCATGTGGATGGGAATCTTTTTCTTTAATGTGTAAACTTTGAACACATACAAAAGTAGAGAATAGTATAGTGAAATCCTATGCACTTAACACTCAGCTTCAACCATTATCAACACAAAGCTAATCTTATTTCATCCAAAAACCTCAATACTGCCCCCATGGACCGTCATATAGGAAAGGCCCAAAGTCATTTTAACTATAAATATTTTAATATGTATTAATAAAATGACAGTATATGCCATTAAAAACATAATGACAATAACATTATCTCACCTAAAAAAAACTAATAATAATTCCAGTGAGTTATTCAAGTAGAGTTCAAAGTTCAAATTTCCCTATTGTTTTAATTTTTTTTTTTCTTTTTTAACAGTGAGTTTGATTGAGTCAGGTTCCAAACAAGGTCCACATTCTTTGGTCTCTTCATATATGGGTCTCCCCCCACCACCCACTTCTTCAGAAAATTAAAAGTGTTTTGAGACCAATGCCAAATACATGTCTCATTACAATCCGAAAGAATTAAGGCTTCAAATTTTAAGTTAAAAGGAAAATTTAAGAAAAGGCTGCTTTTTCATCCTGTGTTGGGTAAATAAGAGCATATGTTACAACAGTAAATAGCTATCAATTTTAAGTTGTCCTTTAAATTCATAACACTGGTAACATAAGTTATGATATACCATAGGATGTGCTACTTATACAATTAGAAAGTACATCCCACCAATACATATTATCCAATAAATTAGGCTCCAGTAGGAGTCATGTATGACCATCCTTTTACTTCTCTTTAGAGAAAGAAATGCTAAGTCATATAGAGCTTCCTGAATGCAGTATTCAAGCCTAGTCTATTTTTTCCTATCTTTCAAGAAAGAGATATAAATCAGAAAACTAGAATTTCCAATCTTTCATCAACCAAAGATAGAACCCTTTAGTAGAAACTAATAAATACTTTAGATTTTTGTAGGCAAAGAGCAATTTGTCATGAGTCTTATCTTACAGTTCTGATACCCAGAGCTGCCTGTGCAATCCTGACACTCTAAGAATAGTAAACCAAGTGAAAAACATGCTGTGATTTAATCTATATTGCTTTTTTTTCATTTTCACCCCTCCCAATACCTTAATAAGGCCAAAAATTCCTTCCTACAAGAAAAAGGACCACAGCTCAGCTAACTCTAATGCTTTCAGTCAATAGAAGCATTTAAAAATCAGTATAACACCCTGAAAACAACACTGTATGGTAAATATTAACATACAAAGTGGAGAGTTGAACTCAAGTGGTCATCTATTGGATAATCCACACAATGAACATTTAATGAGTGTCAGCAAGTGCTAAGTGCTAGGGATACAATGCTATAAGATAAATAGATTAAAACTATGGGCCCCTCAAGGAGCTTATAAAGTCTATTAGAAAACAGACATACATAAAAATCATCAGGTAAAAAAATATACACTTGTTTGTACCTAGGATAAGAGCTAGAAAGGAGAGAAACTTGATGCTATGAGAACTTATGACTAGCGGACAACAGCATGGTTACAGGAGACTTGCCTGAAAAAGGCATCTAAAGGACCAAAACTGCCTATGTAAAGGCCCTTTGATTAAAGTGAGCACGGCACATCTAAGATAACGAAAGGCCAGTGTGACTCAAGCACAGAGAACGAGCTGTAACACGTACAAGAGGAGGCTGGCAGGGGCTGGACCACATAGGGCCCAGTGAGTTATACTAAGTACTTTGGTCTCTATCCTATGAGCAAAGGGAAGCCACTAAGGTGTTTTAAGTAGGTGGTGACAGGAAGGAAACAGGCAGAGCACCTGGATGAACAGACCAAGACTAGTTAACTGACAAGGCTAGTCCAGGTGAGAGATGAAAAGTAGCTTAGACAGACTGATGAGGATAAAGAGAAGCAGGTGAATTCTGTTAATAATTGTTAACGTGTATTAAACGCTATGAGAAAACACTGTGCTATGTACTTTACATGGATCTCTCTTCATCCTCAAAACAATCCCATTAGATGGGTATTATAGTATACCCAATTGCAATAAACTTATTAATAAGATTTAGAGAGATTAAGTATATTCCCCCAAAGTTATGCAACTAGGGGAGCCAGGACTCAAGCCAGACAGCCTGACTTTAGCCCACACTTAACCACCACAAAGGAGCTGGTGACAGACAATACTGGCAGGGGTGGATCGGTAAAAAAGGTGACTCCTAAGCTTTATGGCTTGTGTTAAGACTTAAACAGTGCTACCTTTCACTAAGTTAAGGAACCACTGAGGAACACCAGGTTTGAGGGGAAAGAGATGAGTTCTATTTTGGACAAACTGAGAGGGCTATGAGGCACTCAAGTGGGGAAAAGCTTCCCAGGGGATGTTAACTAAATAGTGGGATATAAAATCTGTGCTGGATCTCAGAAGCAAGGTGTGCACTACAAATTCACAAGTCATCTACATATAGGTAAGTGGTAATTGAAGCTATGAGTGTAGGAAAGAAATGAAGGAGAAAAAAATACAGAATGTTAAATGAAGCATTAGGATGGAGCCTAGGACTCCTACTTGTGATGTACAGGATAGGAGAAATGCATGGGACACAGACAGACGAACAACAGGAGACGATGTAGGAGAAAAACCAGTTCTGTATCCTAGAAGCCAAGGGGGAAGCATGAGGGAAGAAAATGCTTCAAAGAGGGGAGCGTGATCAACACCCAGAATGCAGCTGAAAGGTCAGGAAACGTGAGAATTGAAGAGTGAGTCCCTTGGATTTAGTGACCAAGACAAGATCTATTCGATGGAAGTGAGTTGAGCAATGAGTGGGAGGTCAGAGAATACAACAGTGGGAGTTTTGTGTTTTGCTTGTAATTAAAGACACGAGAAGCATATTTTAAAACCCGATGGGAAAGATCCAGGAGATCCTCGTTGGGGAACTAATTTAATTCTACACTTTATTTTTGAGCGCGGGGTCTAACCCATACGAGACGGAAGCCAGAACCCCCAGACAGCGCAAAACTAAGCTTTTTACAGTTACTTTAAGGCCAAGGGTCAAAACACTGGGTCAAAAGATTTCCAACTGCCATAACTCGAAGAAAGCATGGGTAAGGAGAAATCCTTAGAGGCAGGCCAGGGGAAGGAGGAAAAAGAAACTAAGGCGAGGCCGAGAGAATGGAGTCAGAATTCGAGCCCTCCCCAGCAAAGGCGGCCAGACCGAAAGTGCTCGGCGTCCGCCGGCCCTTTGGGCCTGGCCCGGGCCCTGGGAGAAAAGCCGGCGTTTGGGGGAGCCCTCGGCTGGGCCAGACCCACGGCCCCTTCGACCCTTCAGCGCCGCAGCAGCTAAAGCCTTCCATCCAGAAGCACCCGATGAGAATCACCCACCCGCGCTGGTCGCACCCTAGTCGCCAAGCCCGCTGGGCGATTCGACCCCGGGCCCGGCAGGAGGATGCTGCCCTTAGGCGAGGCGGCAGCGTCCGCGGGCGGAGGCCAAGACTCAGACTGAGGGTACCCACCAGCAGCCGGGCCGGAAGCGGCCGCCGACCCACCCCGGGCACTGCCCGCCGAGACCGGTTCTGGCAAACAGGAAAGCCCGGCGGGTTGGCCCAGCCCTCCGGCCGGCCCCCACCCTCCCCGGCAGCAACTCACCATTTTCCTTCCGGCCGTCAGCAGCCTTTCGCCTTCCCTCGGGTCCCTTTAAGAATGGCACGACAGCCGCCTCCCTTCCTACCCGGCGCCAGGCAGAGCCGCCCCCACCAAGCTACGCGGCAGCGCCAGGCCGGCACGTGACGGTGGACGGCGTGCTGCGCGGCTCAAAATTAGCCGAAACGCGATCGCCCGCTTGCTCTTCAGCCATTGTAGGGGAGGATGCCCTGTCTGATTGGGAGTGGGCGACCGTGCCAAAATACACTCTTAAAACTCAAGCCAGTTTTTGCTTCCTTTTAACTTTCCTCAAGCTCTGAGATCAATTTTCTGGTGACATGATTAAGTCTACGATTTCAGTGGTAAATGTGTGGGTTAACCCTGGCTTCCCTCCCACCCTTTCCGGAACCCTACCCCAGACTCCCGCCAGCTTCTGGGACTTGATTAATACATTTCTTTTCTCAATGGTGTTTATTTATTGAAGTATGATTGAATGATGATTGATGTCTAGATGAGTGCTCTCATCTAGAGCTGTTGTCTAATCACACATTAAGAAGTTTCTGTAGGAGGTGCCGACTTACTGGAGCAAGTTTACTTTTGAATGTGGTGGGGAAAGTAGTTTAGAAGAAGTAAGGTTCGAACTCAGAATTCATACAGGTGCCTTCAATGAAAGAAGCTGCCTGAGGCAAGATCTCATGGTGTTTACAGCTTATCCCCAGCTGCTAGCATGATGCCGCATCCATAGTAGATGCTCAATTCATATTTGCCGAAAGAGTGAAAGAAGCAAAGAAAAAGAAAATTCCAGAACATGCTCCCACTTACATCCTTCTTCATTAGTATTAGACTGAATTATTAGAATTTTTAAAGTTTGTGTTTAATATTAAATTTAATGAATTGTTAGCATGTTAATAAGTAGCATTAAATCAGAATTCAAAATATATAAATTAATTTGATACAATACCTATGTTTTCTCATAAGTTAGAAAACTAGAAGGATTAGCTATAAGAAGTTCCACAGCTCAACTACATTCTCTTAGTGATCTGCCCCCCAGCCGCAATACTTTTTACCATGACAAGGGAACTGGTAAATTTGACATGTAGTACCATATAAGAAATGGTGGAAGAGAAAATGATTTTTACTGGTCCATGAACAGGTATATTAGACTTTTGCGGCGAGCGGGAGCCACTCTTCATCGCGGTGCACGGGCCTCTCACTGTCGCGGCCTCTCTTGTTGCAGAGCACAGGCTCCGGACGCGCAGGCTCAGCGGCCGTGGCTCACGGGCCCAGCCGCTCCGCAGCATGTGGAATCTTCCCGGACTAGGAGCACGAACCCATGTCCCCTGCATCGGCAGGCGGACTCTCAACCACTGCGCCACCAGGGAAGCCCTTATGTTGTTCTTTTAATGTTTCCTAAATGTTAATGGCTATGAAATGGGCTGGTCTCATGTTAGACCCAGAGAGGTTGGGCAGAGTAGTACGCTGACAAGAAAAGGACAATGATGAAAATATGATTTATTTTATTATGTGGGAGGTGTAAAATGAATATAGACTACGTACAGAAATTTTACTTGAACTCAGTCTGTAGAATATTCTTTGAACGAGGAAAAAAAAATTACATTTATTTTAAATGAGGTTTGGGAATGCCGTTCGGGCGTGGGTTATTCTGAGGGGGAAAAGTTCAAACTGTTTTCTAGCACTTTTCTGCCTGGGTAGCCCCTAGTAAAAACTCAAGAACCTATAAATACTAAGCTGTGTTGAGGTCACTGAAATGTGTTTTATCTCAGGGAAGCATTTGATGTCAAGACAAGATCAGGGTCGAAAGGAAAGGAGTATTCTAATTAAAAATCGAGGGAAGATCAGAATTAGAATAATCTTTTCTGGCCTGAATTTTTCTAAGTCCTCCATTCTCTGTATTGGCAGCCATGCTAAAGTGTTTCTATTATTTACATATTCATTCATGCAATAAATAGTTATTGAGGACCCATTGGCTCTGTCCTGGTGCCAAGATCCAAAACAGACTAAAATCCCTACCATTCTAGAACTAACATTCTAATGGGGGGGGGGGAGGTAACAGACAATAGCACAGTAAATTAGTAAATATTATAAGTTAGAAGGTAATCTGTGCTGGGGGAAAGAATTGGAAAAGGGAGATTGGGAGTGCACTGTATGAGGGATTTTTATTTTAAATAGGGAAGTCGCCCTAGTCTTCACTAGGAAGGTCATGTCTGAACAAAGATTTGAAGCTGTGGGGATTAAGCCTGTTGATATCTGGAGGAACATCCCACACAGAGGGAATAGCACTGTAAAGGCCCTGAGGCAGAAGCATGCATGTTGTTACAGGGGACAAAACAGCAGTCAAATGACTGGAGTGAGTTGTAGGTGTGGTCAGAGGGATTAGAGGGCTGGATTCTGTACAGCCTTGTCAATCATCACAAGGACGTGCCCTTGGAGAGATTGAGCAGGGGAGTGACGTGACCTGTTATGCATTTTAGCAGAATCATTCTTTTTAACAATTTTTTAAAATTAATTTATATTTTTAATCTATTTATTTTTGGCTGCTTTGGGTCTTTGTTGCTGCGCCGGGCTTTCTCTAGTTGCGGTTAGCTGGAGCTAGTCTTCGTTGTGGTGGCTTCTCTTGTTGCAGAGCACGGGCTCGAGGCACGCAGGCTTCAGTAGGTGTGGCACACGGGCTCAGTAGTTGTGGCTTGCGGGTTCTAGAGCACAGGGTCAGTAGTTGTGGCGCATGGGTTTAGTTGCTCCGTGGCATGTGGGATCTTCCCGGACCAGAGCTCGAACCCGTGTCCCCTGCATTGGCAGGCGGATTCTTAAGCACTGTGCCACCAGGGAAGCCCCTAGCAGAATCATTCTGACTTCAGTGTCCTTCTTAAAGGATCCTTCTGTTGTGTTAGACTGTAGGGATAAAGTGACTTCCAGAGCCAGCCAAGATGGAGTAAGTAAATTGCAGTCTTTCTCTCCCACTGATTACAACTAAAAGCTCTGGAGAGAATATGAAAAACAACTACCAGAGGACTCTGAAGAGTAAATAATAGCAAAATAGCTAGTGGATTGAGAAAGGAAGTGATTTGATCACCTCTTCTTCATCCTGTTTGTGAGGGAGGGATTCTCTCCCTAGGATTATGGAGATGGCTGAACACACAACACCCAATACTGGATAGGTGAAACTGACAGCAGTTTTTTAGTCACATACACTCACAGTCTGGGGGAGGGGAACACCAAGTGCCATGCCCTGGGGAACAGAGTGAACAACTAGAGGCTGTGGGAGGCAGGCTTTGTAGCATCAAGAGGGTGAGGTGCCCCCTGCTCCTGCGGGAGGATGTGACTGGCTTATTTGAATAATTTCAGGAGCTGGAAGGAAACTGAAACCTGGTACTCAGGGATAAGCAGGCGCTGTGCCTGGTCCCCTTGATAAGGAGGGTTGTTTGGGTAGGGGACCTTGTCCGTGGGAGAGGAGTGGGGATAGAAACTCACAGTTAGGTCATTCCCGATTTCACCAGATATCAAGGCAACACATAATATTACACCTTAATTTTAGGCCTTACACAGCAGGAACTCAGAACTTGACAAATGACTGGTACTGTGCTGGTAAGTTTTCTAGTTCTTTTTCCTCCTTTACTGCCTGACTTGAGAGTGGTCTGAATCAGCGAAGCAGCGACAGCAAAACCTCCAAAAGGAACCCTTCCTTCTAGCCTGGGGATGGCGAAAAGGGGCCCCTGGGAAAGGAGAGTGTGGAAGGAAACTCCCTTTTTTTTCTCCTAGCCCTGCCCTGAGGGCAACACCAATCAAGCTGGCACTGTTACAGCAGGGCAGGGGCTCAAGCACCTAAAACCAGGAGAGAAAATCCATTTTTCTGCATAGAGGAATTTGGAAAAAGGTCCCTGTTATACAAAAATTGATGGCGGTATCCCAGTTATTTTTTTTCTCCCTTTTCTTTTGTCACTTTAGCTGAAGGACAGGCTCAGTCATGCAGACTGACCCAGCAGTGTAGAGGGCAAATATTCTGGAAGCTCCCCATCTTTCAGGCCAGAAGAACGGAGAAAGGGGTCTCTGGGAGTCAGAGGGTGTAGAGGAAATCCTGAAGAGGAGAGACTGGGATTGACACTGGGCACATACCCAAGTTCCACATGTGCAGAACACACCCACAGGAGCATGGCAAAGACTTTGAGAGCTTAACTACAATATAAACCACTGCCGACACTCAGATTAAGTCCAGAGTGGCTCATGTGACGAACAGACCCAAACAGCATAGTAAAGACATTGAAAATTGAGCTGCCATTCTGTATCCTGGTTGTGGTGATAGGAACTGTACACCGGACATAATGATTTTTCTGTATTTAAATTAAAAATTGAATTTTTAAAAAGTAAAAAAAAAAAAAAAAAAGAACCAACTGTGGGAAATAGAGAAGCAAGGAAACCAGCCAGGAGACTATTGTAGTAATCCAGGGAATACATGGCCTGGACCAAGGTGGAAACAGTGATTTGGTGAGAAGTGCCCAGAACTACTAAGAATTTTCTGTATGAGGGTTTCTCAACTTCAGAAATATTGACATATGGAGTTGGATAATTCCCTGTGGTGGGTAGGCTGTGCTGGGCATTGGGGAATGTTTGGCAGCAACCCTGTCCTCTACCCACTAGACACTAGTAGCCCCTCAACCAAAATGTGGCCAGACATTGTCAAATGGTGTCAGGGCCCAAAGGTGAGGATTCACCCCCAGTTGAGAATGGCTGTTCTAGGTGAATGCCTTAAGGTTTGGGCCACAGACTAAGCACCATGTGAGTCATCAGTGTCGGCTCAGTTGGAACAGGCTTCAGGTGGGCTCCTAACACTTAGTACATACAGATGACAAAAGCCCAACATCGAAGACCATGAAAGCTTTTTTTACTAGAGGGACTTGGAAGTTCGATGGGCTACAAAAGGTTAGGTTCTGCCAAAGGACTATAAGATGTTTCACAGTTCCTGTCATCTATGAGATCATACCCAAATTGCACATTCATTCAATTCTGTTGTGCAGTGATTGTCTCAAAGTTTGAAACTCAAAGTCATGATGTTTATCATTCCTCTTGGTGTCTCCAAAACAGAGATAAATTTGACCTTCCAGGAAATAATGTGGGAGATACAAAGTCCATATAAAATGAATGAAGGGATTGGCAGCTCCAAGAAAAATGTATAAAAGAAATGTTTTAAAAACATGTTAATATTTTTAGCATTTCTAATGAGACCTTCTCCTTGCTCACCCAGAAGTATCTATTAGCCTCAAAGGATAAACAGAACCGTGATGTCAGGAATGCAAAAGAAAGCAAGCAGCTTTTGACTACTAAAATAGGATTTTTGAATCCGAAGAAACACAGTAGCCTTGAAAAAGCCTGACACTACCAAGGGAGAAAGGTTTTATAAAATTGTAAAGTTCCATTAACATTTGGAAATCCAGACCTTGGCAAAATTAAAAGTGGCATTTGATATACGCCATATGGTAGAGAAAACTGAGGCTATGACATAAGGAAAGTACCTGCTGAGGGTAGGAAGGAGAGAAAGTCTCCCTTCTGATCTGGAGCAGCGTGGGAAGAAGAAGGGGCTTGGGGGGGCTTTTCTGGTGGTGCAGTGGTTAAGAACCTGCCTGCCAATGCAGGGGACACGGGTTCGAGCCCTGGTCCGGGAAGATCCCACATGCCACAGAGCAACTAAGCCCGTGCGCCACAACTACTGAGCCTGTGCTTTAGACCCCGTCTGCCACAACTACTGAATCCCGTGAGCCACAACTACTGAGCCCACGAGCCACAACTACTGAAGCCCGCATGCCTAGAGCCCATGCTCCACAACAAGAGAAGCCACCGCAATGAGAAGCCCGCGCACTGCAACAGAGAGTAGACCCCGCTCGCTGTAACTAGAGAAAGCCTGTGCGCAGCAATGAAGACCCAACGCAGCCAAAAATAAATAAAATTAAAAAACAGAAAGGGCTTGGGGAAGTATGACAGGCAGCCATAGCCAGCCTGTTCTGGCAGGGCTCCACGGCTGAAGTTTCAGAATGGGGGGTGGGGAGGGGTTGTAGGAAAGCAGGAGGAGATTGGTATGGGCAGTCCACTTTTCCTATGAGAAAGGAGGAGAGGCCTTGCATTTAGCTTTGCGCCTCCTTGAATATGACTCAGGAGCAACAGTGTTCAATGGCAGAGGGGGCCTAGTTTGGTATCTTGAGGTTCTCAGTGGCCTGCAGGGTACAAGCTGGAGGAGCTACACATTCGTAGTTCCCTAAGGAAGTACCACTGGAAATGGTGAACAGTCTGGTGAACCAGCTAAGCTAGTGCTTGAGGGCTTTACAACCAGAGATAAAGGGCTAGAACCCTGGATCTCAGGAGTGGTTGCTAGCCCGTTGCCACAAAAGGCCAGATGAAACCTGCATCACCTTACTGAGGACTCAAAGGTGTGCAAAGTGAGACCTTGTTTTCCCAACCCTACCGTGAGATCACACGAATACCCTGTACAATTGAATACCATTTTAAGGAGAAGCAAGAGAAGAGGGAGGAGAGACTAAGAATTTTCCTGAAAGAGACAGCTACTCAAAAGGGGCAGTTAGGGGCTTCTGTGGTGGCGCAGTAGTTGAGAGTCTGCCTGCCGATGCAGGCGACACGGGTTCGTGCCCCAGTCCAGGAGGATCCCATATGCCGCGGAGCGGCTGGGCCCGTGAACCATGGCCGCTGAGCCTGCGCGTCCGGAGCCTGTGCTCCGCAACGGGAGAGGCCACAAGAGTGAGAGGCCCGCATGCCGCAAAAAAAAAAAAAAGAAGAATGGTTAAAAGTTCGCCAGGAGAGGGAAAAGGAAAGAAGAAGGGCTTTTCAGGCAAAGGGAAGAGCATATGTACAGAGCTGTGATGACTAATTTGATGTGCTGACTTCTCCACGTATTGCTCAGATTAAACGTTACTTCTGAGTCTGTCTGTGAGGGTGTCTCTGAATGAGAAGAGCACTGAATCAGTGCACTTGGCAAAGTAGATATCCCTCCCCAATGTGGGTGGGCATCATCCAATCCGTTGAGGGCCTGAAGAGAACAAAAGGCAGAGGAAGGATATCGCCCCCCATCCCGCCCCCTTTTTCTTCCTGATTGCCTGCTTGAGCTGGCACAGTGGTCTTCTGCCCTTGCACCGGGATTTATACCATTGACTCCCCTGGTTCTCAGGCCTTCAGACTTGGACAGGAATTACTCCACCAGCTTCGCTGGCCCTCCAGCTTATAGACGGCTGAACTGACTGTGGGAATCCCTCTCTCCCTCTCCTTCTCTCCCTCCCTCTCTGGAGAACCCTGACTAATACAATGGCCAATTCTGAAATCTGCAAATATTTTCTTTCACTGAGTTCAAAATTCATTTCCTCCCAACACTTTAACTTCTCTGAAATCAGGATGCACCTAGCAATCGTGGCATCTTACAATTTTTTTCTTGGTGATACATAAAGTAAAGGTGAGGCTTAAAGCACCCTAAAGTGAATGAAGTTTAAGTTTGGGGGCCACTTGCTTGCATAGGCCCTTTCCAAGGCCTTACAGTTAATTCTGTATTTGTGATTTTGTATTCACCCTCCTAGAATGGGCCCCCCAAATGGTATGTGCTTCAGGCCTCACATACCTGCATCTCTAATGTATTTTAGAAGACTGGTAATTCAATAGGTCTAAGATTTGTATTTGGAGGG
Organism: Delphinapterus leucas; assembly: GCF_059928025.1. NCBI lineage: Eukaryota > Metazoa > Chordata > Mammalia > Artiodactyla > Monodontidae > Delphinapterus > Delphinapterus leucas. The sequence goes on from NC_143130.1 coordinate 135,451,912, forward strand.
AATGAGAGAAGGGGAACAGGGATGAGAGTTGAGAGATTGGAGATTTAGGGTCTAATTTCAGTGAATGACAGCTACATCCACTCAACTGGTAGAAGAAGCCAGAAACTTCAACTCCTGCTACTCTCATGCCCCATGTCCAATGCATCATTAGGTCCTGTATACTTCTTCTGTGACAAGAGTTCTCTCCTTCAAACTGTTTCCTCCTTCTGTAAGTAATAGAGCCTTCTAGTTTTAGCTGGACACACAGCCACCCTGAACAAAGACTGTATTTTCCAGCCTCCCTTACAGTTAAATTTTGGCCAACAGAATGTGTCGTATATCCTTAGAGTTTCCTTAAATTGAAATGGTGTCTCATTCTTCCTCTTTTTCCTCCCTCTTGCTAGCAGGAATCTGGACATGGTGGCTGGAGCTGCAGCAGGTATCTTGGACCATGAGGTGACCTTAGGAATGGGGGCTACACATAGTGGAGCAAAATAGAAGCCTGGGTCCCTTGCACTGTGAAGCACTGTATCAGTCCTGCATTACCTACTTCTGGACTTTCACCTGAAAGAGAAATAAACTTCTATCTCAAGTAAGATACTGTTTTTATTTATTTATTTAGTCACTCACAGTTGAAATCACTTCTAACTAATAATCCACTTCGCTGCAAGTCCTCATCACTTTCCTAATCAGAGTTACCAATATTTCTTCTCTGGACTTTTGAAAGAATCTATTAATTGGTATCTCCATATTCACTTATATCCATCCCAGCCTCCTTCCAATAAGTTTTCTACACAATAGCTAAAGTAATTGATTTAAAATGCAAATAGGGGCTTCCCTGTTGGCGCAGTGGTTGACAGTCCGCCTGCCGATGCAGGGGACACGGATACGTGCCCCGGTCCGGGAAGATCGCACATGCCGCGGAGCAGCTGGGCCCGTAAGCCATGGCCACTGATCCTGCGCGTCCGGAGCCTGTGCTCCGCAGTGGGAGAGGCCACAGCAATGAGAGGCCCGCGTACCGCAAAAAAACTAAATAAATAAAATAAAATAAAATGCAAATAGAATGTCATTCCCTATATTAGTTTGCCTGGGCTGCCATAATAGAATACCACAGACTGGGTGGCGAAAACAATAGAAATTTTCTCATAGTTCTGGAGGCCAGAAGCCCAACATCAAGGTGCCAGCAGTCTTTCGGGAGAGAATTCTCTTCCATGGTTTTTAGACAGCTGCTTTCTTGCTGTGTTCTCATATGGCCTTTTCTCTGTACACACGTGTACACAGAGAGCAATCTCTGGTGTCTTGTCTTTTTTTTTTTTTAAATAAGTACACCAGTCCTATAAGATTAGGATCCCACCCTTATGACTTCACTTAACCTTCATTACTTAAAGGCCCTATCTTCAAATACAGTCACATTGCGGGGTTAAGGCCTCAACATACGAATTTTGAGGAGGGGACACAATTCAGTCCATAAAACTCTCTTCTTCAGTCATATCAGAGGCTTCTCATTGCTCTTAGGTTATTTGAGTAGTTAAAATGGCAAGACTCATGTATGATCTGGGTCCTACCTATGTCTCCATTTTCATCTCATAGCATGTTCCTCCTCCCTCTCCATGCTGGCCTTTCATTCTCTCAGGTATGCTATGATTTTCCCACCACAGGGCCTTTGCACATGCTGTAGCTTCTGACCTAAATGCTTTTTGTCCCATCCTGTCCCTTTGCCTGGTAAACCTCTTTCCATCAGCTCTCAGGTCAACCATCTGTTCTTTAGGGAAGACTTCCTTGATCTTCCTTATATTCCCCATTTCCCCATTATTTAGTCTCATAGCTCCATGTACCTATTTTTAGTAGCAGTTATAATTTTGCCTTTATATTTTGTTCAAGACTCTTTGGTTAATGTTTGTCTTTTCCATTAGATGATAAACTCCATGAGAACAGAGATGTGTCACTTTTTGCTTATTATTGTATCCCTATTGTTTTCTACAGTGTCTGGCACATACTGACCCTCAATAAACATTTCATGAATGAATAACTAAGAGGTAAGTGGGAGCTGGGTCATGGATAGATGGGTATGCTAAATAAGGAACTTGGAACTTTATTTTCAAGGACATATAGCATGACAACCAAGAAGTTTTGGCAGTGGAGTGAAATAAGACATGTTTAAAAATATATATGTGTGTTAAAAAAAAATGTTTGCCAGCACTGTGTAGAGTGTACTAGAAAGAATCTATGTTGGAAATAAAGTTACAAGTTTCAATGGTTGTAGCAGTTATCCAAGTGGAAAATTAGGGCTTGTCTTAAATTTGTGTCAGTTCCTGTTCTTTTTTCTGAGAATTCTTTGGTGTGAGTCAGGTTGGTTCTATTTCTCCACTGCTGGTTTGGGATTTGGCTTTAATAGCCTGGCTAGTGAATTATCCTTGTTCAGCTGTTTTCCATCTTCCAATATGTTGCTGCTGTTATTTTATTTCCTGTTCTTGTTTTTGTTGATTTATTTTTAAAATCCCTTTGATGTAGTTTTAGTGGAGTTTTGGGAGAGAGCAAACTTATAGGCATATGTTTAATATACCACTTTCACTTGGAACTCCTTACATTTTTGTTTCCATTATGAAAATTCTTCATTGTTTATTGAAATAAAATTGCCTTTCACATTAGTCAAGATTTTGTTAAGTGACAATATCAAATGATGACAAAACCGAGGATAAAAGGCAGGGAACATAAATTGGTACAACATTTCTGGAGAATGGTGTTTCTTCAAAGGCTTAAGACATACATACTTTTTGAACCGAAAGTTCCACCTCTAGAAATTTATCCCAAGGAAATGATTTAGCTTTAAGAATATCACTGCAGTGTTGTCTTTAATAATAATAATAAAAAATGTCCAGGGCTTCCCTGGTGGCGCAGTGGTTGAGAGTCCTCCTGCTGATGCAGGGGACACGGGTTCGTGCCCTGGTCCGGGAAGATCCCACATGCCGCGGAGCGGCTGGGCCCGTGAGCCATGGCCGCTGAGCCTGCGCGTCCGGAGCCTGTGCTCCGCAACGGGAGAGGCCACAACAGTGAGAGGCCCGCGTACAGCAAAAAAAAAAAAATTACGTTGTTGGACAAGAGAAGCCTCCGCAATGAGAAGCCCACACACCACAACGAAGAGGAGCCCCCACTCGCCGCAACTAGAGAAAGCCCGTGCGCAGCAACGAAGACCCAATGCAGCCAAAAATAAACAAATTAATTAATTAATTAAAAAAATTATGCTGTTGAACCAAGCTTCTCACACAGCACTACTCCAGAGAATACCCAATACATTGTCATTCACCAAAGGATAGGTGAAGCCACAGGACAAATTTAGCTCATCTTCCTCCAGCAGTAATTTTACTGGTGATTTGGGAGTGTGGAGGGACTACTAGTTATCTATCTCTAGGTCCTTTGTCCCTTTCTTCCGTGGTAACAAATCCCTGATCTGTAGCGGGGATGCTGCGTTTCCCTGACTCCGTGGCCGCTAGGTGTGGCCTTGGGACCAAACGCAAACCCATGAGATCTCAGTGGAAGTGTTGAGAGAGACGGGTATAACTTTAGTTGGTATCTGCGATACCTCAACCACGGATTCAACCAACCACAGACTGTGTAGTACTATAGTACTTACTATTGAAAAATATTCACCTATAAATGGACCTTGTGCAGTTCAAACCTGCGTTTGTTCAAGGGTCAACTGTATATATATATATATATATATGCACATATATACACATACACATAATACATATTTAAAATTATTATTAAAGTGAAAATTAATGCAAAAAATATTCAAATATCTAATTCTAATTTGAGGGGTATAGGGGAGGAAAAAAAGAAAGGGATATGGGAGGACAGTTGATTTATTTCTGAGAATCTTGACACCCAATGCTAATTTTCCTCTAGCATTAAATCCAACTTGAAAATGCTGACAAGGCTCCTATAAACTGCTTGTGAGACTCTTTTTGGTGTTTCGTACAGTGCCTATTTGTAAGTTTTGTACATAAAACAAGAGTAGGTGTGGGGTTATTTTACTTTGTAGATGCAGCCGCCCTCTTCCTCCCACAACCGCCTCAGATCTAATAGGCAGGATCTCAGGATTTTGACTCTGTGACGTGGATTTCGGACTGTGCCTCCTCTCTCTGGCATCAGAAAAACTACCTGAGTCTTGGGCGGGGTTGGCACCAACATCTATTCAGACTTTGCCGCAGACAAGCGCGGACCGCTGGGGCAGACCACGAAATAAGACGCTCGCTGGACACCAAGCCCGTGAGTCGGGGGCGGTGCGAGTCGCGGGCGGTGCGAGTCGCGGCCCCGCCCCTCTGCGAAGCCAATAACCCTGGACGGGAGCGGGAGGGGCGGGGCGAGCCCTGTAGGCCGCCTCGTGATTGGCACGCAGGCTCCCGCAGCCCGCGAGGCTACCCCTAACTAGTCTGCCGGAGCTCCAGGCTAGTGCGGATCTACAAAGTTTGTCCGCTCCGGGGCACCGTAGTGGCTTTTACCCTGGCCGAGAGGGCCCGGCTGGGCTAGACTGGGCTCAGCGGCTGGAACTCGGCTCAGCTTAGGAGACCCTGATGGCTGCGGTGTTTCTAGTAACGCTCTACGAGTACTCGCCGCTTTTCTACATCGCGGTGGTCTTTACCTGCTTCATCGTGACCACCGGCCTGGTGTTGGGATGGTAAGTGCCCCAGGGCCAGGGGCAAGGGACGACGGGGCGGACAGCCAGGGAGTGGGGTCGCGGCGGGCAACTGGGGGCAGAGGAGCTGGGTGGCTGCTGGATTGGGGCACCTGGGGCTGTCGGAGAGCCGGTGCCGAGGACTCCGACTAGCTCCGACTGGCTCCGGGAGGAAAACAAGGTGGACACCGCACCTGCATCACTGCTCCGCATCATCGTCCGGTCCCCGTCGCTGCGCGCATCTGAGGGTGGTGCCGGATTGAGGTATTTTACCCAGCTTTGTTTCTAGACGATAAAGCAACCAGTAAGGGCCAGGTCTTGGTGTTAGGATAGAGAGGTTGTACAACAGACTTTTGTCCGGAATTGGGGCCTACTGTGTGCCCGAGTGAACCCGTCATCCGCGGTGCAGTCCACAGACGTGGACAGTAAACCGAGTTGATCCTTGTTGTTCTGACCTGAACTGAGCACTTGGCCTCAGATCTTACAGTATAAGTTATAACTGACAGAACTCTGTTACCGTTTGAGAATTTAATGGTTTCTACACATATTTCACACCTTTTGAAGGAGTATTTAGATCGATAGAACCATAAAGACATAATTTTAGAGCTGGAAGAGACCTTAGAGATAAGTTACAGTAAGGGGTAAGGGCACTTTACCTATTGGAGACAAGGAGAGTAGACTGTTAGCTCATCCCTGAGCAATTCTAGCTCAGAAATTCTAAAATTTCTCTCTTGAGGAGATGCCATTGTATCATATTTAGGAAGCCTTAAAAATACAGCTATTTGAAACCATCTTACAGGCCTCATCCATTGAGGAGAGAGACATGAGCTGGAATTTGAAGAATGAGTATTTTGAAAAATAAATGGAGTTAAAGGTGTATAGTGGAGAATAGAAAGCATTTCAGAGAATACATGAGCAGAGGGTCAGAGAAGACATGCTAGCGAATAGAGCAGGCTGTGTAAAATGAGTTTTAAAATACCCTTTGAGCACATGTATGTGATTAGGTTAAAGAAAGGACACAAGCCCTGGTCAATTTCTGAAAAATATGCCATCTTTAGGAACTAAGTAAAGTTTTAATGTTTTCACACTGCTTTCCACCCTATCAGCAGTAGATCATAAAATTCCTTGTTGGCTGGTGGGGGAAGAATAAGACCAGTATTACACAATTTGTTATTCTTGACCCATCAGACTTTCTTGCTATTGTTCATCTCAAGAAAGTTTGTAATTGGAGTTAGGAAGATGTTGCCTAAGTGAGAAAAGCTGAAAGCTGTCTTAACACAGGACTTTTAGGGACTATAATGTTAGTGTTATTGTCTTCAAGAGTGTAATTTTCCTCCATTAAGGAAAATAAGTAACTAGTTGATAATTACATTATATCCTTAAATTTTAATTTTCAATAGGCCTAATTATTTTAAAATTAATTTTCAGTCGGCCTAATTCAACTAATTAGGTATCTCAGATGTCCGTCTTTAGTACTGGTAAGAGGAAAATAAGTGAAGACCATACTGATAATGATGGTGGCATCTGTGGGTGAAGGGTAGTTAGGAACCTCATGTTTGTGGTGGTTAAGAGACAGACTTTGGGGTCAGACAGACTTAGGCTCAAATCCTGGCTCTGCCAAATTTGGCTTGGTTTGAAAACTTAATGATTATCTAAACACTCCATTTAAGTATGACTTTTACAAGGGGTGGAAAGCCAGGTAATTGTAGAACTTTCAGAAGTCTGAACTAAGCACTGCTGAGGACACAAGACCATGTAAGTGCCACTCACTTCCATCCTGATTTGGGCCTAACCGGTTATCTTGAGCCTAACCCACCCATTCTCTCCATCTGGGTTAGCTTTGCCCATCTAGATAACCTTTTTACTAGTGTTTATTTGCTGCCCTAAGCCACGGCTACAGATTCATTGAGTAGAAACGATGAAAACCATCTAGATCTCATCAAATCAACTATCTGATAGTTCTCTAGGCAGGAGGTAAACCCATTAATCCACTATGCTTTTTCACTATGCTTGTCATTTTTTTTAACCTCCCCAAATATAATTTCAATTGGTCATCTGTTTTCTCTGTCATGGTTCTTACCTCGGTACTGCTCTGCGTTTCTTTCCACTTTTCCCCTGTCCACTTGCACTGTGTGGGAATGGAGAAAGACAGGAGCACCTGGTTGTTGGAATCCCAGTGGCCATAGCAGAGAATCATGCAACTGGAAGTATGGTATCTCTATTTAACTGTGTGATGGTTTCTGTGAGCTCTAATAGCTACATTTATTAAGCTCTTGCTATTTACCAGGCACTGTGCAGAAAGGAGACCAAAATGCCATATACATCCTTTAATAGTTTCAAATAATCAGTGAACCTAACTGTGCAGCTACTCTCTGCTTCCTCTGGACTGCGGATTATTAAAGTGTCATCTCCAGGCTTCATACCACCCGTATATACTCTGCTCTGTGAATCTGGGGCAGAACCTCTAAACCACGTTTCTTCTTTACTAGCTCGCTGCCTCAATGAGGCTTTGCCTATAGGGGAAGGGGAGTGGAAGGCTAGAGGAGGGCAAAAGGACTTGCTGCTTTCTGTTTGATTCTTGTCCTCCTCTGTCTCACCATAGTGATGGTGCCTCACCCTGGCATTAACAGTTGGTCGCAGTTTATAGTTTTCCACTCTCTTAGAACCAGCCTCATTGAACCCCCTCAAAGATTTCAATATCCCTTCCTCAGATCCGAGTCCCACGTGCATGGGGGTCTTTCCTCCAAATTTCTAAGCTGTAGTAATCCTCTTTGCTCTATTCCTTGTCCTAGGTGTGATAGGTGCTTCCCACTGTTACTACTTCTTTGATGCTTAGTGTCCCCTTTTTGCCTTTTCAGTTCTTCAACATCTGGTTAGCAATTTTACATTAAATTATCTGTTAAAATACTGGTGTGGTTTTGGTCTCTTGACTGGACTGATATATAAGAAATCGTTACTCAGAATGGGATCCTGGGTTGGGGGGAGGACCTTCAAAGATGGGATTTGGCTTTGGTCATTTCTTTAGCTCCTTGCCAATGGGAAATAAGATTCTAGTAATCTATGGCATGTGTTGGCCTCATAATTAATCAACTTACTATCTTTGTGTGATTGTGATTAAACGATTTCTGAAGTAAGTGCCTTGGGGGACCAAGCACCTTAACACTTAACAGAAAGGAAATGACAAGCTCATGTCTTTAAACTCTCAGATCAAGTCTTAGAGAATCAAGAGTTGTTATGGTTTTATAGCACTTTACTTCATGCCACAAAGCTAAAAATTGAACACAGATTTATTTGTGCTGGTATTAGAATTACATAGCCTTGTCAATGTCTCATTTAGGACACTGACTAGAAAAGAGTAGCTCCCTGAAACTAGGAATGGCAACATCTAAATGGACAGAGCTGAGAATCTTGAAACCCCAGTCATTCTGAGCTTTCCTTCTTGGTGGAAGCAGCCTGCTTTCCGTGTCTGAGAAAACTAGGCTTCTCTTGCTTGAAGATCTTGTAATAACCTCTCCCAGGGCAGTTGCTTTGCAAAGGGTGTTTATACTCAAGACGTACCTCTATTACCTTTTGCCACGAGGCGCAGATCTCTTCATGTTCCTCAGGACAGGGACAAAATTCTGACCTAGTCAGAAATAGCCTAGCCTCTAAAAGAATTATAAAAGTTTGCTAATTTATATCATTGCGAATTTGGGTAGTATGTGTGAGAATGGAGTGTAAGTAGGTTAGGCCAAGGAGGATAGAATGTAACAATAGAGCAGATTACATTTATTTATCTGGGTGTATTCTAAAAAAATTTCTAACTCTAAAGTGTTAACTCATACTTGGTTGACTGAAACTTGGACTCAGAGGTGCTCTATATTTAATAAGGTTGGACTTCGGTTAACCGTTTGCTTCCTTTTCCTGGTCTACATTCCTGCAGCCCTGGCATCACCCTGGCAGTGACAGTAGGCCTGAGTAGCAGCAGTTCATTTTAGTTTACAGTTTTTCCTCATACCTAGAAACAGCCTTATTGCACTCCTTCAGAAATATGAGCACCAGCTGGCCAGCACTCCTACTGGAAAAGTCTGGGTCCAGCTCTGGGGGATTCCTTCTCCCAGCTTCTAAACTGTAATAATCCCCACTCTTCCTTTTGTTTCCTTAGCCTTCGGAGGGATAACTGCTTCTTGCTAGGGTACCTCAGTGTCCCCTTCTTGGCTTTTCAGTCCTCCAGTACTTTAATAGTTCTGTATATTAAAATCTTTGTGTCGAAATAGCTGTCTCCTGCCAACCCTTCCTGATAAACTGACCTTGACTGTTTCTCATCTTACTTGTCGAATGCAGTAGGTTATGTATGTGTGATGAGGTACAGATTCCTTCTTAGGGAAAGAATATAGCGTTATTTTGTATTTGCTTAGGGTACAAAATATATGACACTTCTATTGGCAAGAAATTTCTTGGAACAATCTAGAAGAAAACACAAAGCTCTTAGAAATGGCATTTCAAACCTTAATAGGGCCTTAAGATAACTTATTCTAACCCTTCTTTTTACAATTAAAGGCACAGAATTTTAGAGATTGAGTAATTTACTCGAAGTCTGTTAGCACATCAGTTTGCCCAGAAACAACCCTCCTCCTCTACCAAGGATTCCCCCAAGAATGTTTTTTATATCCTGGTCCAATCTCAGTATCCAACTAGCCAAGTGAGGCCAACTTTGGGAGATTGCACAGGAGAGAAGCTTCCCCCCCATCGCCGCCCCCGCCCAGATTAACAGCTGCCTGTGTGTTTTCTAATTGACTTTAGAACTCAAGGCTGAAGGGGTGATAAAAGTTGTTTACTGCTGAGCTTGACACTTTAGCCTCAAAGTAAATTGTTTTCAGGAGGGACTCGGTGAGACTCCAACAAGGAAAGGAGGTCAGTTCTGATTCAGCTGCTGGGTGGAAGCTTAGGAAGTGTGTGCAGGGTAAGACAGTGTACAGGCAATATGAAAAAGTCTGGACAGAATTGGAAGTCCCCAGGTTACTGCTGTGCTGGAAGTTTAAGCAGTATGAACAAGTGCAACAAACACTTTAGAAATGGGAAAAAAACAGAATTATAGAAAATTCCAGGAGGATTAAGTATGAGACTTTAACAGTAAAGAGAATGGAAAATTCTCTTAATGGAAAAGAAAAGGGTGGGAGGCTGAGTTTATATAAAAGAGAAAGTAATGAATGTTAAGAAACGTTTATTTAGTTGGTATTCTATTGCTAACAGTTGCCAAAATGACTTTGAGTGGAAAAAGATAAAAATGGAATTTGATTGAAAAGAAAATTGCTCAATTTTCTATTTTACTGTTTCTGCTAATGTCATATCAGCCATGATCTGATACACAGGGCATCAGTGTCTTTATTCACGCTTTTGACTAAAAATGTGAAAAAGGCCAGATGTAGAATGGTGGCCAGAAACACATCACAGAGTCTACTTACTAACATTTTATAGAACCATTTGGCAGCACCAATTATGGATTGCTCTTTAGACAGTCTCTAGCATTTAACCTTATTCCAAATCATTTCTGCATATTGGCTTTTGAGCAATACATTAAAGATAGAAATATTGGTCCACATCAAATATGTTTAAACTGTAAAAGTTGTGGATTTTTGTGCAAAAGAGCAAGTTCACGATGGGTCAGGTATGTGAAAAGGTTTAGGGTTATTCTAGGCTGAAAGCTCAACGTGAGTCATCAGTGTGTCAGCTGACATGATCTTAGACTACATTAAGTGTGATGTTTAGGACAAGAGGTGTTGTCAGGCTACGATGTCACTCTGCTACACAGTGAACTCTATCCCCCTCACCCCCTGTTTTCCCTTCAAAGCATGAGGATATCAAGGGAGCAAGACTGGCAAAGTCAAATAAGGACGCAGAGCCTTGACTGAGTGCTGGCTGCACTAGCCATGCTTGGCTGACTCCCCTAAGAGGACAAGAATACAAAAATGTCTGAGATGGTAATTCAGAAGTGTAGCAGTGTTAGGCCGTAATTCACATAAGGCAGTAATGAAAAGCCAAAGAGCAAAAACATTAACCTTAAAGGAAAAGGTTAATAACTTTTGTGTTAAAATTAAGAACCCTGTTCATCAAGAGATACCATTATGGGACTTCCCTGGTGGCGCAGTGGTTAAGAATCTGCCTGCCAATGCAGGGGACACAGGTTCGAGCCCTGGTCCGGGAAGATCCCACATGCCTTGGAGCAACTAAGCCCGTGTGCCACAACTACTGAGCCTATGCTCTAGAGCCTGCAAGCCACAACTACTGAGCCCTCGTGCCACAACTACTGAAGCCCGTGTGCCTAGAGCCCATGCTCCGAAACAAAGAGAAGCCACTGCAACGAGAAGCCCGCGCACCGCAGCGAAGACCCAACACAGCCAAAAATAAATCACACAAAAAAAGCATTCTCCATTTATGTAAAAAAACAAACAAAAACCAAAAACATACTATTATGTACGTGAAAAGGCAAGGTTGTAGAAGAGCTGAACATACATCCAATAAAGGGCTTGTATTCAGAACATATAAAGAATTTTCTATAAATAAGAAAAATAGACAGACCAGTAGAAAAACAGGGAAGGGATTTCAAAGGGCTTTCACAAAAGAGGATATCCAAGTATCAATAAACATAAAAAGTGCTCAACCTCATTAATATTCAGGAAAGTAGAAATTAGAACCATAATGCAGTGCCACCACACACCTACCAGGATATCTAATAATGTTTTGACAAGGATATGGAGCAAGGGGAACCCTCATTCATTGCTGGTGGAGTGTAAATTGATACTACCACATAGAGCAGTTGTTAAGATTATCCACCAAAGTTGAAGAAGCACAGACCTTATGGCCGAGAAATTCCATTCCTAACGGAAGTGCATGTACATGTATGTGCGTTGAGAGCCTCTTATGAAAATGTTCATATAAACATTATTCATTATGGCCGAGAATTTCCATTCCTAACAGAAATGCATATGAACAAAATGTTCATATAAACATTATTCATAATGGCCAAGATGTGGGGACAACTTAAATGTCCATTAAGAGTAGAATGAGTAAGCACATTATGGCATGTTTGTACAATAGAATACTATACAGCCACAAAAATGCTCTAAGTATAGATACAAGAATGAATCTTCAACATAATGTGATAAAATAGGAAATAAAAGTATACACAGCATGCCTCCACTTATATGAAAGTTCAAAAACAGGTAAACTAAATTATAGTAATTGAAATCAAGATAGAGAAGGAAGGGGTAGTATGTGGGAGGTGACACAAGGAGACTTTCTGAGGATATTATTTTGGTTCTTAACCTGAATAACAAATATTTTGTTATTCAGAAAAGTACTTTGTGTACTTTTTTATATGTGTGTTATCCTTCACAGTAAAAAGGTTATATAATATTAAAAGGCCAAAGATTGAGCAAGATTCATAACAACTTTAAAAGATGTTAAATCAAGGACCTTAAGATATTAGAAAATGTAGACCCAAGATTAAGCATGAGGCAGAGAAATTAAAAATTGAGAGAGGGCTTCCCTGGTGGCGCAGTGGTTGAGAGTCCGCCTGCCGATGCAGGGGACACGGGTTCGTGCCCCTGTCTGGGAGGATCCCACATGCCGCGGAGCGGCTGGGCCCATGAGCTGTGACCGCTGAGCCTGCGCATCCGGAGCCTGTGCTCCGCAACGGGAGAGGCCACAACAGTGAGAGGCCCGCATACCGCCAAAAAAAAAAAAAAAAAAAAAATCGAGAGAGAGGAATTTCTTTTAATAATAGATATGCTTTGCCAACTGTTGATGTGATGCTGGGCCAAGCAGTATTGGATAAGCACGCTTAAAGAGAAACAGCACTGCACATGTCAAATTATTTGTTTCACTCTGAGGTGTATCCAAAGCCACAGAGCAGCTATGTTATATCCTCCTACAATATTGATTTTATGTAAGGATTTGGAGAAATAATATTTTTCTATTAAAACCAAATATATTATGGAGTATAAAAAGCATTTTACAAAGGAATTTTATGCTCACGATGGACCGCTTCCAGAAATTTCCCCAAAGCCTTGCCTTTTGTGGTTTCTGGCTTCTGTACCTTAAAGCAGCAGTCCCCAACCTTTTTGGCACCAGGGATGGGTTTTGTGGAAGACAATTTTTCCACGGACGGGGAGGGGTGGGGGGATGGCTCAGGCGGTAAGTGAGCGCTGGGGAGCGGCAGATGAAGCTTCTTTCGCTCACCCGCAGCTCACCTCCTGCTGTGCGGCCCAGTTCCTAACAGGCCTCTGACCGGTACCAGGGGTTGGGGACCCCTGCCTTAAAGGATTCTTTGATTGAAATTTTTAGGTACAACATTATAAAGTACCTGAAATACAGTACTTAAACCTACAGTAGAAATGAACACCATGAGCTCTAACTTCTAGCTCTTACTGCTGGTACAGTGGGTATAAAGAGTAAGGCAGTATGGGTAAAGAAAGAAAAGGGTGGGGAGAGGTAGGGAGAATTAAATAATGAGGAAAGGGCCAGGGAATATAATGAGGAGTATGCATAGAGTGGTGTTTTTTTCTTTGCTTTTTTTCACTCCAAGAGACGAAGGAAAGAAAGGGAAGGTGTTATGGCTGTAACAGGAAGGTTATATCTTGTGTCCTACCACTCCGTATGCCTGACTTGACCTCTAAAGGGCACTGGGGCAATGGTGAGCAGTGGAGACAAAAGCTGTGGGGCAATTGATTATGAGAATCAAAGAGGAGAAGTTACTGGATTTCTGTTTTCTCTCTTCCAACCCCTGAGTCCACTCCATCATCATCATCACTTACATAGTGCCAAGCCCTGTTACAGACATTTACAGGTGGGGAAACAGTTACACAGAGGTTGAGTGATTGCTTAAGGATACATGGCTATTAAGTATCTTGTTTCTCACTTTAGGAAGAAAGCAGTTTTTAATTAAGTATGATGTTAGCTATACTTTTTTTTTTTTTATTGCCTCTCTTTATCAGGTTGAGTAAGTTCTTTTTTTACATTCCTGGTTTGCCGACAGTTTTTATCAGGACCAGACATTGGATTTTAGCAAGCAGTTTTTCTGCATGTATTGAGAAGATTGTATGGTTTTTCTTTTTTAGTTTGTTAATATGGTGAATTACATTACATTTTTAATGTAATGTTAAGCCAGCCTTGCATTCCCGAGATAAACTTTGCTGGGTCTTGACATATTTTTATATACTGTTGGATTTAATTTGCCAAAATTTTGTTAAGAATTTTTATATTTATGTTCCTGAGTGGTATTGTAATTTTCCTGTATTGTCTCTTCCCCTCCACTGCAGACTTCAGTCACACCTATGTTAGACCACTTGAACTTGTCCCTCAGCTCACTGATGTTTTGTTCTTTTGTGCAGCCTTTTTTCCCTTTGTGTTTCATATTGGATACTTTCTGCTGCTATGTCTTCAAATTTACTAATCTTTTGTTCTGTAATATCTAACCTGCTGCTAATCCCATCCAGTGTATTTCTCACCCAAAACATTGTATTTTTCATCTTCAGAAATGGATTGGGATCTTTTTTATATCATCCATGTCTCTATATTATATGCTTGATCTTTACTTATTTTCTTGACATATGGAATATAGTTATAAAAATTATTTTGATATCCTTATTTACTAATTCTAGTATCTGTACCATTTCTCTGCTCATTATGGGTTATATTTTCCTGCTTCTTTGCATGCCTGTTAATTTTTTATTGGATGCTAAACATTGTGAATTTTACCTTATTGGGTGCTGGATGTTTTTGTATTCATACAAATATTCCTGAACTTTGTTTTGGGATTCAGTTAACTTACCTGGAATGCTTTGATCTGTTAGAGGCTTGCTTTTCAGCTTTTTAAAGCAGGAACAGAACAGGCTTATCCAACTGTTCTATAAAATTAAAATCATTTAGAGTGAAATTTTATTTCATTTGTTAATTTTATTGGCTTTCTCTTGGCATTAGATTTATTCATGTGTTTTGAAATTTTAGTTTGCAACCTAAATTTTAGTGGAAGTCCCCTGTCCCCCTCCTTTTTCCTCATCCTTGCTTGTTTAACCAGATTTCTAGACTCCCTCATCAGGGAGTAGGTCTTGTAATGAAAGTTCTGTCCCATATTGATATAAGCCTAACCCAGCTCCTGGATTCAAGTTGTGAACCTGGCTCTGGCCCTTGTCTTGAGTGGACAACCTGTAAGCCCTCTTACCGTGTGAAGGCTTAGTTGCCACTGCCTACTGCCAGACTCAGAACCCATCAAACCATGGCATCAGCCTTACTCATTACTTTGTATTTCTTTTCCTTTTCAGATCCGTAAAGATTTGTCTTTTAACCCAGCTCTTTTTTATTACAATTTATTATTAAAATTTTCAAACATACAGAAAACTTAAAAGAATTACGTAGTGAACACACATATGCCCATCACTTAAGTTCTACAATCAACATTTCACTATAATGTCTTCATTACATATCTGTCCATCCATCCGTTCCTCTATCTACCCATCAATCCATGTTAATTTCTTGATTACTTCAAAGTAAGTTATACTCTTTATCCATAAGTACTAAAGCATTGCATATTTTTAGCTAGAGTTGAATATTTGTTTTTCTTTGTATTTTTCTTTTGAAGTAAGATTTATATACAGTGAAATGTACAAATCTTAAGTGTTACCAACATATCTATACAACTCAAACCTCAGTCAAGGTAAGAGCATTACCATCACCAGAGCAAGTTTCTTTGTGCCCTTTCCCAGTCAGTCCATACTCCTGCATCCCTAGAAGAACCATTGTTCTGTATTTTATTTCTACCATAAATTAGTTTTGCTTGCTCTAGAATTTCCTATTGTGGAGTCATAGAGCATGTACTCTTTTATGTAAGGCTTCTTTTGCACAGCATGTTGTTTTTGAGATTTAGCCATGTGGTTGTGGTAATAATTTACTCCTTCTCATTGCTGAGCAGTACTATTGCTTTGTTTAAACACACCTGCTGTTTGTTTACTCATTTCAGTGTGGTCCTTCTGATTTCTCTTTTTATTTTTTTTCATCTATCACTGCTAAGTGTGTGGAGAGAAAAGAGTGCATTAAAGTATGAATCTAACTGTGCTATCTTAACCTAAAGTCCCCTGGTTTAACTAATGTGTTTTCATTTTAAGTTGTTTTGTTTAAACTGAGTAAACTCAGCTGCTTTCTACTTTTATAAGGAATTGAGTTTATCCCTTCCATTTTCCCTCTAAGTCTGTTCATTATCACATTTTTACATGAAATTTAAAAGTAGAGAATATGTTATATTAATGAAGGGCTATATTTGGTGTGTAAAAGTTCTCTTGTCCCATAAATAATATCAAATAGTCTGCACATTAAATATATATTTGCTTTTCATTTCATTTAAAAAATTCAATAATTCTTTTTGCTACTGTGTTAGGTTCATTTTATCTATAATCATGGCACTCCTTTGTAATCAACAATAATTAACAGTAGAACTCTCTGTTTTCAAGAGTATGTTGATTCAGCCAGCCAAACAATATATTGCAATTCTATGGGGCCTCTAATATCTCTTAGTTTTGGATTAATTCTGCAATATAATGTAAAATTTTGAGTAACTGAATCTATTTTTCTGATACTTATGTTAAGAGGAATAACTAATAAAGCACAGCATTCTTTACATATAAAGTTTCAATATTTATTAAAATTATGTCTTATTTTATTTTTACCTTTCTTCAGGTTTGGTTGGGATGTTCCAGTAATTCTGAGAAATTCGGAAGAGACCCAGTTCAACACAAGAGTTTTCAAAAAGCAAATGAGACAAGTCAAGAATCCTTTTGGCTTAGAGATCACCAGTCCATCTTCAGCTTCAATTACAAGTTGGTGGCTATTTTCCAAAGATTTTTCTCTCTTTCTATAGCCTTTTAATTAACCCTTTAATTTTCTTTCTCTACTGCTTAGCCGTTTAATTTTCTTTCTCTACTGCTTTCTCTTCCTCAGACTTAACAAACATTTATTGAGCCCCTATTCTGTTCCAGGAGCTATGCTACATACCAGAGATACAAAGACTAATAATTCACAAACCTTGCTCCTAAGGAGCTTATCAACTAGTAAATAGAGGCATTTGTATGAGAAAAATAAAGTATCACAGGTGTTAATAAGAGAAGTCTGTTAGGACACTGTGCCATTTTCATTGTTCTTCAGTGCAGTGAGAAAAGTAAGGCAGTGTAGTATAAGTATAGCTAATGTAAGGTTGCTACCCTTCTGAAGAACAGCCATCTTTTCATCTGAAATTATGGTATTTTGGTATTAAATGGTAATAATAAATGGTGGTTGTTTATTTCTGTACTTGGGGAAATAAATTGTCTGCAAGATCATCTAGGAACCACTGGAGTAAAAGAAAGAAGGAAAAGGGTTAAGTTTGGGGAAGCATATACCGGAAAAGCTTCATAAAGAGGAGTGTGCTGTGTGTGTGTCTCCCTCTGTCTTATTTTTCTCACCCCCCCCTTTTTTTTTTGGTGAGTAGAGTTTTGAGATAAGTAGGTGTTTATCTTTGGGGATTGGGAAAAATTCTAGGTAGAGAGAGAAGCATGAGCACAGCAATGAGATATAAACAGAATAATACATTAGAGAAACAATAAGTAGTTTGTTATGTATAAAACATAGGGTGGGACAGGTAAGAGAGAATAGTCAAGGAAAATTCAAGTTCTTTGCGTGGGTCCTCCATAGACAGATCCTATCGCCAAGGTAAGGAGTGCAGGAGGAGCAACAGGTTTTGGAAGAAAGGTAATGAATTCAGTTTTGAAATTGTGACTTTGAAATGCTTCTGTGACAGTTAAGTAGAGATATAGAGTAGGCAGTTCTCCACACAGTTCTGTAGCTCTACAAGAATTTCTGGGCTAAGACCCTATCATTTTTCACACTTGCTCACATTTCTGGTACCTTCTAAACAAACAACCCCAAACTTCTTCAACTTGTCATCTTATTCTAGCCACTGTCCTCTTTCTCTTCCTCCCTTTGCAGCCAAGCTTCTTAAAAGTGGTTTGCATTTGCCTTCTCTTAGCTCGTTCCCTTTTACGCCTCAGATGATTGCGGTCTGATTTTTGCCTGTATCCCTGTACTGAGATGGCCTTCTCCAAGGTCACTAATTACCGATTCAGCCCCCACCTCTGGTCCCCCCCCCCCCACGTCGTAAAATCCAGGGGACGCATTTCCGGCCTGAGTTAGTGCTCTCTCTGCAGTGTTTAGCAGAGTTGGCCAGGCCTTCCTTCTTGACATCCTCTCCCTTGGCACCTGTGACCTTCTTGTCTAGTCATCTTCCAGCCTCTAACTTCTAGAATCAGTTGTCATCAGTGTACATAGTCAACAGGGATTATCAACCGTAAGTAAATCTTTTTTTTAATTAATTCATTCATTTATTTGTGGGTTTTTTTTGGCTGTGTTGGGTCTTCATTGCTGTGAGGGGCCTTTCTCTAGTTGCAGTGAGCGGGGGCTACTCTTCGTTTTGGTGTGTGGGCTTCTCATTGCTGTGGCTTCTCTTGCTGCGGAGCACAGGCTCTAGGCGTGCAGGCTTCAGAGTTGTGACACGCAGACTCAGTAGTTGTGGCTCACGTGCTGTAGAGCGCAGGCTCAGTAGTTGTGGCACATGGGCTTAGTTGCTCCACGGCATACGGGATCTTCCCAGACCAGGGCTTTAACCCGTGTCCCCTGCATTGGCAGGCGGATTCTTAACCACTGTGCCACCAGGGAAGTCCAACCTTAAGTAAATCTTGATTTACGTTGAAAAAGTACAAAATTTCTTTTTCCTATTCCTTACCTATAAATATTGTATGATTACCCTATGACTTAAAGGAAACTAAGGACCTCTTTTCCCCCTCATGGTGGATAAGCAGTTCATTCTGACATTTTGCACTTAGGAATAACAAATTTCAAGATAGGACAGAGAAAACTAACTTGTTTAGAAAACATGCCTGATTAAGATGTGCAGAACTGTGGTGGTTTCCTGATTGCTAACCTCTATGGACACGTACTTAGACCTGCTATAATGTCACATCTGGCTTTTGAGCAGGACTGCCAATAAAAGAAATCCACCAGCACAAAACTGTCCTTCTTGCAGCACAGTTCCACAAGCCTGGAAACACTGAAAAAGAAGAACTGTCACATCATGAGCAAACAAATACAGGACACTTGTGAGCTAGAATGTGTGAGGAAATCCATCAGTCTGTCTTTCATGCAGAAAAAGTCTCAAATAGAGCCCACCCTGTAAATGTTAGAAGCAAATGAAAAGATACCCAGTAAGTAGATGACCTCTCTGCTATGTCCAACACACAAGATGCTAACAGTAGCATTAGTGAAGTATGTGAAAAAAATTTTAAGTGTGCAGACTTGTTGCATGCTTACTGAAGTATTTTAATTTTTCAAATACTAATGCATATCATTCTTTTTTAAAAAATTTGTTTATTTTATTTATTTATTTTTGGCTGTGTTGGGTCTTCATTGCTGCACACGGGCTTTCTCTCATTGCGGTGAGCGGGGGCTACTCTTTGTTGTGGTGCGCGGGCTTCTCGTTGTGGTGGCTTCTCTTGTTGCGGAGCACAGGCTCTAAGCATGAGGGCTTCAGTAGTTGCAGCACACGGGCTCAGTAGTTGTGGCTTGTGGCTTAGTTGCTCCGCGGCATGTGGGATCTTCCCAGACCAGGGATTGAACCCGTGTCCCCTGCATTGGCAGGCGGATTCTTAACCACTACGCCACCATGGAAGTCCCTCTTTTTTAAATTGAAGTATAGTTGATTTACCATGTTGTATTAATTACTGCTGTACAGCAAGGTGATTCAGTTATACATATATATACATTTTTAAAAATATATTTTTCCATTATGGTTTATCATAGGATATTGAATATAGTTCTCTGTGCTACACAGTAGGTTTATCCATTCTATGTATAAAAGCGTACTTCTGCTAACTGCAACCTCCCACTCCATCCCTCCCCCAACCCCCTCCCCCTTGGCAATCACCAGTCTGTTCTCTATGTCCGTGATTCTGTTTCTGTTTCATTGATAGGTTCATTTGTGTCGTATTTTAGATTCCACATATAAGTGATATCATATGGTATTTGTCTTTCTCTTTCTGACTTACTTTACTTAGTATCATAATCTCTAGGTCCATCCATGTTGCTGCAAATGGCATTATTTCATTCTTTTTTATGGCTGAGTAGTATTCCGTCCTATATATGTACATCTTCGTTATCCATTCATCTATTGATGGACATTTAGGTTGTTTCCATGTCTTAGCTATTGTGAATAGTGCTGCTGTGAACATAAGGGTGCATGTATCTTTTTGAATTATAGGTTTGTCTGGATATATGCCCAGGAGTGGGATTGCTGGATCATATGGTAATTCTGTTTTTAGTTTTCTGAGGAGCCTCCATACTGTTTTCCATGGTGCTTGCAGCAACTTACATTCCCACCAACAGTGTAGGAGGGTTCCCTTTTCTCCACACCCTCTCTAGCATTTGTTATTTGTAGACTTTTTAATGATGCCCATTCTGACTGGTGTGAGGTGGTACCTCATTGTAGTTTTGCAATGCATGTCATTCTTTATCTATGTTCTGTGGGGAAATAAGAAGAACGTTTTGCTGGGAATTATACTCAGTAGAATAAAATTCATTTGTTTAAACTGTGGAATGGTGGATGTTATTGAAGGTGTCTAACCAGAACATTGAAATAATATTCTGAGCAATAATTGTGAGATTGTAAGAGGTTATTTCATTTGATGTGTATATAGGTAGTTTAAAAATGCAAGTCTTTATTTTCACTGCTGTACCTAAGATGCCTGGCACATAGAGGAGGAAGGGTGAACACCTGGAGACCTGATTTACTTGAAAATAAAGCAGAGAATCAGTTTTAATCTTAGTTGTTTAGCTCTGTTTATTAGGCGTGGGTTGTTGGGATTGCTTTGTTATTATTTAATGTATGTGGGTTTATGATGCTTCCATGTCCCCAGGGTAGAAGCTTTAATGACATTAAAAGTAAGTACTCAGGGACTTCCCTGTTGGCTCAGTGGTTAAGAGTCCACCTGCCATTAGCCTGACGCTCGGTGTTTTTCTTTGTTTATAATTGAGTAATTAAGAGACTGAGAAGCTGAGCAGAAAACAGTAGCTGAGAGGCTGTGAAGTTGAACAGAGCTTTTGAAATTTCTTAGGACAGGTGGAACCAAAATACTGAGTCCCATTCTTCCAAAGAATAGAGCATTTGACAAGTATCAGATGATTTTTGTTAGGGATTTCTGAAGAACTATACTTCAGGAATAATGATAAAAAAGAGCATTACACACACACACACACACACACACACACACACACACACACCATTAATTACAGAAGGAAAGCTGAGAGAGAATGTTGTAAAAGTAATACAATAACCAAGAATTTTCTAGAACAGATAAAGGATCTGATGCCACAGACTCAAGAAACACTGCAAGCCCCAAGTAGAATAAATACAAAGAAAATCATTATAAGCACATCATAATAAAACTGCTGAAAAACAAAAACAAAACAGCAAAAAGAAAAGAAAAGAACCTGCCAATGCAGGGGACACGGGTTTGAGCCCTGGTCTGGGAAGATCTAACATGGCGCGGAGCACCTAAGCCTGTGTGCCACAACTACTGAGCCTGTGCTCTAGAGCCCGCGAGCCACAACTACTGAGCCCATGTGCCACAACTACTGAAGCCCGCATGCCTAGAGCCCGTGCTCTGCAACAAGAGAAGCCACCACAGTGAGAAGCCCGCGCACCGCAATGAAGACTAGCCCCCGCTCACCGCAACTACAGAAAGCCTGTGCACAGCAACAAATACCCCACACAGCCAAATAAATAAATTAAATTAATAAATTTATTTTTTTAAAAAAGTAAGTACTCAGGGTATATTAGTTGAGTTGAATTGACTTAAAGGGAACTAAGGACCTTTCTTCCCCCCAGTGGTAGATAAGGGGTTCATTCTGACATTTTGCACTTAGGAAGAACAAATTTCAAGATAGGACAGAGAAAACTAACTTGTTTAGAAAACATTCCTGATTAAAATGTGCAGAACCGTGGTGGTTCAGGAATTCTGCTCTCCTTTTGTAAACAGCTCCCTTGTGCAAGATGACACACGTAGCATTTTTGGAGGAATTTGTGAACCTCTCTTCCCTACAACCTAAAATTTTCAGCTCCCAGTACTCCCTCCGGTTTTATTATCCTCATGCATGATCTCCTTGTATATAGTTCTTCTTTCTCAGGGCTTCTTCTTCAAGGTTTGTGGCTTTTCTGCCCTAGGGTTTCTCCTTTTTTAACGGCTCAACTCATTTGACTGTAGTCCTTTTTTTTTTCCAGTTTTTTGCAAGGCTATCTTTTGTGCTGTGCTTTACTTGGCTGTTACAGCTAGGCACGTAAGGGCAGGTTGAGAGAGGTCACATCCATGCTGCCTCACCTAATTTGGCTTCTGAATTTTCTGGTTTATGCCTGTGCCCCAGTATTGTTATTGATCTGTTAGATCAGCAGATCTAAGATGCCGTTGTGTCCACACTGAATTATAGAAGATTAAGAAAATGTAAGAATGGGAATTCTATTTGCAAAGAAGCGGGAAGAACTAAAGGGAGACATTCTCTTGTCAGTCTGTTAATGGAAAAGTTTATGAAAGATTGTAGGGAGTAGAATTTTATAGATTCTGTAGTTCTTTTTGTTAACTTATTAATTTCAGAGACATATTATGTTAAAGTATGAGTAATATCCAGTGGTGAGTAGACTCTGACACTCCCTATTGTAGTCAGATGTACAAAGTCTGTACACAAGTCTTGTATGCAGCTCTGAACCGCTGGAACTCTGATTCTTTTTACAAAGCAAACACACTGGGTAGGTTTCTATGTTCTGTAAGTTGAGTTTTTATATATATTTTTTTAACGTTTATCCTTCCATTGTTCTTTTTTTTAGTGTAAGTAAAACCATATATATAGATATTCTCTCCTGTGAGGTAAACAGTAACATACTATATATACTTCCCTTCACCTTGTTTTTTTCATTCAACAATATATTCTGAAGATTGTTCCACGATAGTACATGCAGATATTTTGAAATGGCTCAATTCGTTTTTAAGAGTTACAGTACTTCATTATAAAGTATTCCAGAATGGCCATCATCAAAAAATCTACAAACAGTAAATGCTGGAGAGGGTGTGGAGAAAAGGGAACCCTCTTGCACTGCTGGTGGGAATGTAAATTGATACAGCCACTATGGAGAACAGTACGGAGGTTCCTTAGAAAACTAAAAATAGAACTACCATATGACCCAGCAATCCCACTACTGGGCATATACCCTGA
This sequence comes from Delphinapterus leucas, assembly GCF_059928025.1. NCBI lineage: Eukaryota > Metazoa > Chordata > Mammalia > Artiodactyla > Monodontidae > Delphinapterus > Delphinapterus leucas. The sequence continues at coordinate 135,474,884 of NC_143130.1, forward strand.
GAAAACCATAATTCAGAAAGAGTCATGTACCACAATGTTCATTGCAGCTCTATTTACAATAGCCAGGACATGGAAGTAACCTAAGCGTCCATTGACAGATGAATTGATAAAGAAGATGTGGTACATACATACAATGGAATATTACTCAGCCATAAAAAGAAACGAAATTGAGTTATTTGTAGTGAGGTGGATGGACCTAGAGACTGTCATACAGAGTGAAATAAGTCAGAAAGAGAAAAACAAATACTGTATGCTAACAAATCTAAAAAAAAAATGGTTCTGAAGAACCTAGGAGCAGGACAGGAATAAAGATGCAGACATAGAGAATGTGCTTGAGGACACGGGGAGGGGGAAGGGTAAGCTGGGACGAAGTGAGAGAGTAGCATGGACAGATATACACTACCAAATGTAAAATAGATAGCTATTGGGAAGCAGCCGCATAGCACAGGGAGATCAGCTCGGTGCTTTGTGGCCACCTAGAGGGGTGGGATAGGGAGGATGGGAGGGAGATGCAAGAGGGAGGAGATATGGGGATATATGTATATGTATAGCTTTGTTATAAAGCAGAAACTAACACACCATTGTAAAGCAGTTATCCTCCAATAAAGATGTTAAACAAAAATAAAATATTCCATATTTTATTCATTTAATCCCTTATTGATAGATATTTGGGTGGGTTCCAGCATTTTGCTATAACTAGTGCTCTAAACATAGATCTTTTCACATTTTTTTGCATTTTTGCCAGTAATACAATAATATTAAGAAATCATTTTCTGGGTTCCTTTTTTTTTTCTTTTTCTACTTTTTTTTATATGCCTTTTATATTTTTTCCTGTCCTGTCTACGTCCAACTTTTTTTCCTTTCCTCATGTTTTGTGGTTCTTTAGTGACATAGAGGAAAGTATGTGTGATTTTAATATATATGTATACATATACATATATATATATAATTTGTATTAATAGAGTGTTCCTCTTCAGCTATTCAATAGTTAATCAAGAAAAATAACTAACTGAATTTTCCATTCTTGAATTAATACCTGATGTTGGGCATTATTTAAAAATTTGAAATCAAATTCTGTTCCAATTACCTATGTGAAATTCCTGCCAATTAAGATTTTTGCTTAACAATGATTAGAAATTGCTCTATGTTGCTGCTACTGTACATGTTCAGAATCTGAGATGCTGTATACATACTACTGAATAGTGAGAAGAAAAGTGTAAAGCTCAATTTTTGGTGTCCTGTAGAGCAGCGGTCCCCAACCTTTTTGGCACCAGGGACCCGTTTCATGGAAGACAGTTTTTCCGCGGGGCAGGGTTGGGGGGATGGCTCAGGCGGTAACACAAGCGATGGGGGGCGGCAGATGAAGCTTCTGTCTCTCGCCTGCTGCTTATCTCCGGCTGTGCGGCCTGGTTCCTAACAGGCTACGGCAGACCGCTGCCCATCCACGGCCCGGGGTTGGGGACCCCTGCTGTAGAGCATCTGCTTGTGTTTGTGTATCTCCTTCCAACTCATACTCTTGATCACCTTTTAAAAAATACATAATGTATCAATAAAAATTCCTATTTGCAAACAACAGAAATGACTCCAAGGACATTGAGTAGCTTACAGAATTGCCCGTAGGTTTGGAGAGCCATAATCAGAGACCAAGGCTGTTCAGCCACGAACAATGACCAAAACCATGCCCTTTTGCTGTGGTAAGTATGCCATGGCCACTGAGCACTAGATGTTGCAGCTTGCACTGCCAGCAGTATGAGACATTGGATGCTGCTGCCCTTGAACTTAATATTGCTACAACTGCAATGAGCAAGGGAAAAAATCATATAGGTGGCACATAGTAAGTCCTATGTAAGTGTTAGGTAAATAGGCAAAACTATATAAGATAATTTGAATGTCCACTTATAACTTATATATCCACTTAATCAGGTTTACTTAAATTGTAATATATTTTACTATGCTGAAAGCAAACAAATGAATGAGGGCAACACTATTAAACCCTCCATGTTTCGGAATCTCCGCTCTTTCCTTAGGATATTTTGCATATTACATGGGACATTAACTGTGTGACAAGAGTATATCAGTGTTGTCAATGAGTATGTTAACGTTAGTAAGGCTCAATTTCTTCTTAATGTTTTTCCTACTCCACTGATCATCTTCTGGACCGCATGGGTTGTATGCATCCACTTTTAGAGACAGCTCTATTACTTCTTGTAGTTAGGATTATATACACTATTAGAGTGGTAGGTTATCAATAGTGAACTGTATTCCAGTTTTTTAAATATATGTGGGAAGAGTCTTGAAGTCATCAAAAAAAATCTTTATAACTTCCAAGAATAAATATAAAATAATGTAAATTAGAGTTTACTGACAGCGCTTTAAAATTGTGTAGACATTGAAGTTTTTATATCTTTTGTTTTAGAGACCATTTCCTTCATTTATAGGCACGTACCCTTTAATGAGTTCCTTTAACTGCCGTCAGCCTGGCCAGCAACCAAAAGGAAGGTTTTGTTACTGGCTATGTATAATTGTAGTAGACATAGCATTAGGTAATTTTCTTCTCTTTGTCTCGTTTGTTTTCCACAGCTGGCATAACTTTGACAACAGATTGCCTTGAAGATAGCCTCCTTACTTGCTACTGGGGGTGCAGTGTTCAAAAATTATATGAAGCTCTGCAGAAGCACTTTTATTGCTTCCGAATAAACACTCCTCAAGCATTAGAAGATGCTCTGTATAGTGAATATCTCTATCAAGAGCAGTATTTGTATCCTTTTATCTGATATATCCATTAGCACATGAAAATTTTAGACATTAGACTTTTTATGGATAAAATAGTGTTGCTAAGTTATTATTTATCCCCTTTGGTATATTGTATTTTTGCTTATAGTGGCAATTTCTCTTTACATCTTCAAAAAGTATTAAAAAGGACAGCAAAGAAGAAATATATTGCCAGTTACCAAAAGATACTAAAATTGAAGACTTTGGTACAGTGCCCAGATCTCGCTATCCATTGGTAGCACTGTTGACCCTAGCTGATGAAGATAACCGAGAAATTTATGATATTGTAAGTAATTTTAAAATTGTGGAAACATTAACTTTTAAGTGATTTGGATGATGGGTCTTAATTATTTGGTGAAATAGAAAAAGGTTTATTTTAATTTCTGAGGATATACATTTGGCCTGGACACATTTTTTTTTGGAAAATGAATACATGGGAAGTACACTTGTATGCGTTTTATATGTGTAATGCTCCTTCAGAGCATGACTTGTTTTTTTCCATATGGATTGCAAGAATATGATTTTATTTAGAAAATGAAAGATAGAGTTGAATTACATTAATTTCATCATCCTATATTCTGTCATTTTTGCCACATAGAAAAAGGTCTGTTAGGAAGCATGTTTATTCCTAGCATTTTTAGCACTGAATAAATAAACATTGTAATGATCTGAAGGGCTTGATTTTAAGACAGTATCCACTCTTTTCTTTGCATATTTGCAGTCATCTTGGTTCCATCATAGCCCCTGCTGCACCTACATCTTATATGTGTTTGGTCCCTATATTTTTAGTAATTATTTTAATCTCCTTTTCTCATTATGTGCTAATTATTTCTTTAGTCTGGTAGTTTACCCCAATTAGGAAGATAAAAGCATGTTAGAGGTCTAAAAGGTCCTGAGCCTGACATTTCTATAAGTATGGTAGAAGCTTGTACGTGAAATAAACTTTTGGTGAAATCCTATCATGATTAGAATGGCTTTATACACAATTTACTACTTTTCTGAAGTGCATGAAATAGATATGTTGATGAATAAAGATATGGTAACATTTTTATGACACTTTGTAATATACAAAGTACATTCGCTACCATTAACATATTTATTCCTTCCAACAACTTTGTGTGTTAGGGCATCTGTCTTATAGACACTGAAAGAGACTAAAGAAAACTCCCAGGCATTCAGGAAATAAGAGATGGAAGCAGGGCTCGATTCTGAGCCTTTGTAGTCCTGTGGCAGTATGCTTTGTTTTTAACAGGAGTATCTCACCAAAACCAGCACACATTGAGCTTTGGAAGGTGCACACCCTAATTGGGAGATCTAGACCCTGCTCAATAAGTTATGCCTCTGTAGTTTTTTGGGGAACGGGGTTTAATTTTATCAAATTGAAGTTCCATTGAGCTGAAGTCAGTTTGTTTTTTCCAAATAAAAGTCATACTAACAGCAGTGTATTTCCAGAACCTAACAGAGTGCCTGAAACACAGTAGGTGCTCAGTAAATTTGATAAGTGAAAAAAAAAGTCATACCAAGCAATGTTAGTGAGCCACATAGAGCCTCACAGCCAAGCTCCTGAATAGTCCATAGGAGAGCTCTTCTGGTTGTCTCCCCTGTCCCTCCCTTTGGCCCTCCCACTCTTTTCAACTGAAGATAAATAAGACCTATTAAGTTGGTGTTTGATATGTCCAGCCTTTCCGTCCTTCACTCTGCCTACCTGGGCAAGATAGCCTTTCTCTCACCACTGTGTCCCCCATCTCTTCTAAGCTCCCCTACTTCTTTCCTTTCATTCGAAACAGAAAGGGTCAGATCTGTCACCTTCCTCTCAGCTTCCCCTGTGGTTCCTTTCCCTCTCGCTGCTGGTGCTCTTTGTCAACGTGAGTACTCAGACTCTTCCTTATTTTCTAACTTTCCTCCTCAGTCTAAACAGAGAAGGAGTGAGAGAGAGAGAGAGAGAGAGAGAGAGAGAGAGAGTGTGTTTGGTGTTGGGAGGTGTAAAATACATATAACATAAAGTTGACCATTTTAACCACTTTTCAGTGTACAGTTCAGTGGCATTCTAAACAGGGAAAGATTTGCTCTCAGGTCCCTGATGCAACTGAAATGAAGTCTACTGGCCCGGCTGTGGTTGGGGGAGGCTTATTCCCACAGGGCAGACAAAGTACCTGGCTCTCAGGTCCTTTGTATACACCTCCCTGCCTGGGTCCTTCTCTGTATCTTCTGTTCTTATCAGTAGGTTCCCTTCTTTTTTTCCTGTTAATCCTTGCTTCTCGCTTTCTTACCTCTCTGGTGGGGCCTAACACTGGCACTAAAGCATATTAGTATATTTTGTATGAATGTTCTCTGTTCTTAATTTTAAAAGCAAATTGGGCATTTGGTTTTTCAGTATTTTATCTGGGGTCAGAAATTCTAAATCTAAGAAAGAAATTTTTTAACTCTCTCACTCCTATTGTAACAGTAATAAATTACATTCAGATTGTGTAGTTAGGAACCAGTTTGTTATTTTAGGTAGATAAGGAAAGTAGGGATTGTCACTGCAAGACCTTGACTTAAATTTTTATTTCATTTTTACTAAATTATACTAGTTTGTTTTCTGTACTACTCAAATGATACATGTTTGTGGCAGGAAATAGAAGTAGAAAATCTAGATAAGCCAAAAGGGAAAAAAGGAAAATCACCTGTATTCTATCATCCAAAGATAACCACTGTGAATATTTGTATCTTTCTAGACCTTTATGTATGTAATTTTAAAACAAAAATGGGATCAAATTGTCCATACTATTTTGGGATCTGCTTTCATTTAATAGTATGTTTTAAACATCTTTTCCATATCAAATGTAAATCTACAACTATATATATATTCATAACTAGCATGATAGTAGCTTCAGAGGCTTTTAATGTTAAATTAAATGGCAGGATTGTTAGTAGTAGGTGATAACATTACTATCTTTTACCAATCCTGTCATTTTGATTTAGTATTAAAAGCCTCTGAAGTCACTGCCAAATTAATAAATCCTTATAAGGCTGTAAAGGATATTGTATGTTTACAACCATAATAGGGTTGTTGTTGTTTTTTAACTTTCTTTATGGACATAATTTCAAAAACTTGCAAAAATAAAAAAGTAGAAGAACATCCATATACCCTTTACCCTGATCTCCTATTGTTAATTGTTAACATTTGCACCATTTTCACTATTTGCCCACATACATATTTATGGGTGTATGTGTATATATATATTTTTAATGAATTGAGAATAAGTTGTATACATGATGATTCTTTACACCCAAATACTTCAGTGTGTTTTCCTAATAATGGGGATATTCTCTTGTATAACTACAATATGGTTATCTACTTTATAAATCTAACATTGATATAATATTTTATCTAATCTATTATAATATATATTCCAATTTGTCAGTCTGTCTAACAGTATTCTTTACAACATGTTTTCCCCTCCAGTACAGATTCTAGTCTAGAGTCAGATGTTGTATTTGTCACGTATCTTTAACCTCCTTTAATCTGAAACATTTCCATAGCCTTTCTTTTGTCTTTTATTACATTAGCATTTTTGAAGAATAGAGTCACATGCACACACTGTTTTTGTAAAATAGAACATTTCTCATTTTGTCTGATGTTTCATCATGATTAGATTGGAGTTGAGCATTCTCAGCCAGTGTACCACGCAGGTGATTATGTGTGCGTTTCAGGGCATCACCTGTAGAAGAATGGGAGGTTCTTTTCCCTCATTGGTGATGTAAATTTTGATCTCTCAGTCAAGGTGTTATCCAATTTTCCACTGTTTCCTTTTTTTTCCCTCCCTTGCAAGTAATAAGCAGTGTGTGGGGAGGCACTTTAAGACCATACAAATATCCTGTTCTTTAGTAAAATTTCCCCCTGGATTTAATATCCATTAATGATTCTTACCAGATTTCATCTTTACCATGATGGTTGCAAAATGATTATTTTCCAGGGCTTCCCTAGTGGCGCAGTGGTTGAGAGTCCGCCTGCCGATGCAGGGGACATGGGTTCGTGCCCCGGTCCGGGAAGATCCCACATGCCGTGGAGCGGCTGGGCCCGTGAGCCATGGCCGCTGAGCCTGTGCGTCCGGAATCTGTGCTCCACAACGGGAGAGGCCACAACAGTGAGAGGCCCGCGTACCGCAAAAACAAAACAACAACAACAAAAAAAGATTATTTTCCAACTCCAGCCCTCCAGTCAGCCCTCAGCATTCTATTACAAACAAGAGTCCTCCGATTTACCTCTTTGTTTATCTATTTGTTATCCTCATGGCCTCATGAATTCCTTTTTCCCCCAGTGGTTTATAATTCATTACTGAATATGATTATTTTGATCCTCAAACTGCCCTTTCCTTATTTCCTGCCCCAAACTGAGGATTTATAGTCAAAAACTGTGTCCATAAATTACTCAGATTAGTTCTCTCAGAAGTCAAAAAACTATATAAAGTGGTATACTCAGATGTTGCTTTCATCCCTTACCCCCATTCTCATACACCCCAATTCTTGTACAGATAATCAAGTTCATTGTTTTCTGGTTTATCCTTCCTATGTTTCTTATTGTAATGATAAGAAAATACAGATGTCTTTGTTTCTTCTTATTTTTCCTTCTTTCTTACACAAAAGGTAGCACCCTATATATACTATACATGTTCTTGCTTTTTTCACTTACAGCTGCCTAGCACTTTATTGTATGTAGGGTATCCATGTATGACAGTTATTCAGCCAATCTCCTGTGGTTGGACATTCAGGTAGTTTCCAGTATTCTGCAATAACAGATAATCTTGCACTGAATAACCTGTGTGTCCGTATTTTAACATTGTTGAGGTTATGTGGTTGAAGGCTAAGTAAATACATTTCTTTTTGTTACATACTGCCAAATTCCCCTCCATTGGAATTGTACCTTTGGAGTTGTATTTTTTTTTTTAACACATTTCCACCAGCAGTATATGCGAGTGATGACTTCTCCATAGAGTGTACTGACAAGCTTTTCAATTTTCGTTAACCTGATGAGAAAGAAATTATATCTCAGTCAAGTTTTAATTTTCATTTATCATATTGTGAGTGAAATGAACATCTTTTAATATGGCTAAGGACCATGTTTTTATCTTTTTGTATATTATCTGTTCATGTCTTTTGCCCATTTCTCTATAGGATTTTTATTCACTTTTTCTTCAATTTTTAAAAGTTCTTTATAAATTAGAGATATTAACCCCGAGTCTGTGATATACGTTGTGAATATATATTTCAGCTTGTCATATGTCTTTTGACTTTGCTTATAGTGCTTTTTGTCAGTCAAATTTTATATTTTTATGTAGTTAGGTTTGTCAAATTTATCTGCCTCTGGGTTTGGGTCATAGTTCGAAAGTCTTTTTCTACACTGAAACTAAAAAGAAATTCACATGTTTTTCCTAGTACTTGTATAGTTTTATTTTTCACAATTAGATTTCTTATGCTTTTGGAGTTTATTCTTATGTATGGAATGAGGAATGCATCTAATTTTATATTTTTCCAAACAGCTATCCAGTTGCCCCAATACTTTTTATTAAGAAGGCTCTCTTTGTTTAATGATTTGAGATGCTACCTTTGTCATATTTGTATATATAGTTATGTCTGTTTCTGGACTGTTTATTCTGTTCCATCCATCTGTCTATTCATGTGCCAGTACCACACTGTTTTAATTTTAGAGGCTTTGTAGTGTGCTTTAATATCTGACTGAGCTTAGTCCCTCTCATAGCTTTCTTTTCAATATTTCCCTAGCTATTTTTTTTTTTAATTTATTTATTCATTTTTGGCTGCATTGGGTCTTTGTTGCTCCACATGGGCTTTCTCTCGTTGAAACGAGCAGGGGCTACTCTTCATTGCGGTGCGTGGGCTTTTCATCGCGGTGGCTTCTCTTGTTGCGGAGCACAGTCTCTAGGCCCGTGGGCTGCAGTAGTTGTGGTGTGCGGGCTCAGTAGTTGTGGCTCATGGGCTCTAGAGCGCAGGCTCAATAGTTGTGGCTCGCGGGCTCAGTAGTTGTGGAGCACGGGCTTAGCTGCTCTGTGGCATGTGGGATCTTCCTGGACCAGGGCTTGAACCCGTGTCCCGCATTAGCAGGAGGATTCTTAACCACTGCGCCACCAGGGAAGCCCCTTTCCTAGCTGTTCTTATGTTTTATTTTTCCATATGAAAATTTTAGTCAACTTATACAGCTGTATAAAAACTAATTGCTATTTTTGCTGAAACAACATTGAATTTGTCAATTTGAGTATAAATAAAATAATTCTGGCAAAAATATGTAACTGGGCCCTCTTTTGTGACTGTGATTTAAGGAACTTATTGTAAGTTTTCTAATTTATCAACCTCTTATTTTTATTTGAGAAGTATTTTTCACATATCTGTTAAATAATATAAGGAGGTATGTACTGACTGGTGTTCAATTTTTATCTTAGATTTCCATGGTGTCAGTAATTCATATTCCTGATGAGACTTATAAACTCTCCTGTAGAATATTGTATCAATATTTACTCCTGGCTCAAGGTCAATTTCATGATCTTAAGGTAAGTTGTACCCTCTAGTCTTTATCCTCTGTCTTTTTTGTTTGCAGTTTCAAAGAATGACTATCTATAAAGAGATAATATTTTTCAGTTAGTTATCATAGAAGTTAGCTATTATTAGTTATTGGATTTGCTAGCTCATAAATTTTTAGCACGTCTTATGACCCCCGGATTTGAAGCGTAATTGTCATTTGTAATATCTTTACATGTGTTTCTTTGATTTTCAGCAACTTTTCATGTCGGCAAATAATAATTCCACTCCCTCCAGCAGTTCCTCTCCAGAGGAAAAAAACACAGACCGAAGTTTGCTGGAAAAGGCTGGACTATCTGAAAGTGAAATAGAGCCTCCAGAAGAGAATAGCAAGGACTGCGTGGTTTGCCAGAATGGGACCGTGAACTGGGTGCTCTTGCCATGTAGACACACGTGCTTGTGTGATGGCTGTGTTAAGTATTTTCAGCAGTGCCCAATGTGCAGGCAGTTCGTTCGAGAATCTTTTGCACTTTGCAGTCAAAAAGAGCAAGGTAAAGACAAACTGAAAAGTCTCTGAGGATGTTGTTACAACTGAGAAGTACACTTCCCACTGAAGATGCAGCGTTCTTGTGCTCTTGGAACTAATCATAACGTGGAATCTACAGTGTTAACCGTCAGTGAAAATTCTATTTTAACTTCATATTTGTACGGTACATGGATGGTGAAAATTAATTATTCCTTGCTGTTCAGTATGGCAAACACTGGAATCCCATTCTGGGTCAATGCATAAAAATTCATTCAACCTCTTGAGAAGAATGTAAACATTTGGCCTTTTATCAGCTAGAGGATTTCACGTAATGTTGATTAGAAAAATTCTGAAAAGCAATCCATCTAAAATTCAAGGAAGTAAAAGTCTTAAGATTTCTGAATGTTTTTCCTTTGACGAAATCTAGAATGCAGTTGGGTAAAAATGAAATCCTTCTTAAAATAATTGTATGTTTTCTGGTTTACAAAAGAGTTGGAAAGGGCTTCTAACTTTAAATCCTTTCCTGAAATATCCGTTTTTATAAATATCCAGCTGTTCGGTTTCTAATTTTCCTTATAATTATAGTCACATAAACACAAGTCTTAATTTTTAAATATAGCTTCTTAAATCATAAATGCAAGAAACAATTCTTGACTGTTCTCAGTGTATCATAGACTTAAATGATACTCATTTATAGGAAGCAGATATATAAAACATGGATAATAAAATTTATTGGATAATTAAATGTATTGTCCAATATGATTAGAGTAGCTGGATGTGACCTACCAGGGAAGATCCGCGAGGCTCTCAATGCCTTACCTTAGAGTTCCTCCTGCACACGAACCCATCAAAACTGAAGGGGTTTAGAGCCAGAAAAATCACTAAAAGAAACAAGTGACTCTTTTTTTCTAGGGTGTTTTTCATTCTAAGTAAACCCCATGTCCTTCTGAATAGTAAATCACTTTGTTCATCCTTTGTTACATCCTGTTAAGAGTTGAGTAACCTGGTAGTCAAAAAAGCCCCATTCCCCACTTTTCCCAAGATGACTAAGAAGAAAAAAGTAAATCAGAGCTTCCTGTTTCTTCAGTGGAAATTACCTCTAACTCACTAAGAAATTAGATCATGGCAAATAAACTGTGACATGCAGGGAGATTTCCAAGGCTCATTTGTCCTGTTTGTATTAAGAATAATGCCTTATCTTTGTATCAGTGTGTTTATGTACTATTATTTCATTCCCATCAAATATAACACTCTCAAAAAGACATTACCTATTCTCCATTTTATAAACCAAATCAAATTTCATCTATGTTCAATAGCTATGTACTAAATACCTTCTAGGGGCCAGATACCTTTTGGGAGTCTGGGCTACAAAGAATCAGACAAGGCTCCTGACCTCCAAGTATTTGTCCCTAACAGAAGCATTGATGGCTTGTTAGAAGCACATCCCTATCTTAGTAATTCCTAAGGCCCTGTTCTAATTCTATTCCTGGAAGCAGGGTGGTCAAATGCTACAGTCCCTGCTGCAGTTGGCTAGCTGTATAGCAGTTCATCTGGGAAATTCACTTTGTAGTTCAGTTGGGGGAACACTCAGGGATCATTTTGCCCATCCTATCCATCCTGCTTCCCTTTACAGATCTATGTGTACCTAAACTGTCCTAGATACATGGTTGCTTTCTCATCTGAGATAGCTTCCACCTGCAATCTTATTCCGTTTTTCATAACTTTTTTTATTGTAGTAAAATATACATAACATAAAATTTACCATTTTAACCATTCTTAAGTATACAATTTGGTGGCATTAAGTACTTTCACATTGTTATGTGACCACCACCAGTATCCGTCTTCAGAATTTTTCCATCATCCCAGACTGAAACTCTATACCCATCAAACAGTAACTCCCCATTACCCCTCCCTTCAGCTCCTGGGCAACCACCATTCTACTTTCTGTCTCTATGAATTTGACTATTCTAGGTACTTCATATACATGGAATCATACAATATTTGTCCTTTTGTGTCTGGCTTATTTCATTGAGTACAGTGTTTTCAAGGCTCGTCTATGTTGCAGCATGTATCAGAATTTCCTGCCTTTTTAAGACTGAATAATATTCCATTATATGTATATACCACATTTCATTTATCCATTCACCCATTATTTTTCATAACTCTTAAAGATGATTTGCCCTTAGCTCCCCTTGCTGCAACTAAAGGAATTGTTTTTCCTGACCTCAGTAGTAATAAATATGAGGAATTTGGTAAGTAATCAAGTAAAAACAAGTACAGTGTCTCTTAGAGGCTTATGGCAGAATTTGCCAATAGCAGTGAATAAGGGACATCTTGTGAGAACATCTACAAAAGCATTTTATTTATTTTATGGATCATTAGATAAAACATTTGCTTTATGTAGAGTAGTTGGTACTTTCCAACTGTATCCCTCAACCAGGGATACATTAAGCAGACCTGATAGGTGAGTAGCCACCTCCTCCTTCAGTGACCCTTTCTTCCCAACTTGGTACCTATGAGGGTTCTTAATGTCGAAACCAGCTCTAGGGGAGGAACTTAAAAACTGTTGCTTAAGGACACAACACAAATCATCTCATCACATCACAGATAATCGTGAATTATCTCCCACTGGGATTATTGTATTTTTTAAGCCTCATTAATTGTGGAATGAAATTTTGTCTTGGCTTGTGGGAATTTGTAGCATCAATATAGGTAATCTGGGGTTTAGGAAGGGTCGGTGGAGGTGCTTTCAGCCTCTTCTACTCACTTCTGCCTCAGATGGCCCTTATTCCACTGGATAATTCCCTAACTCCATTACCTAGATTTTGAACACTGAATTCCCCTCTCTTTTCATATCTCCCTATATTATATTTCTCCTGAATCGTTTCTCTCTCGTCATCATGACCTCTAGTTCCTGGGTCCCTGAGTCTATTCTAATAATTCATGAACTTGCTCCTGGGTTGCTGGCTCAACTGTTTCAAATGTGTTACCATGTTGCCTTGCTTTCTTGGCCTCTCCACTCTACCTGCCCCAGCAACCCCCACGCTTGGCTTACCTCAACTATGTTTCTTTCCTGCTGTTACCACAGAAGGTCAAGTGGTCTAACCAATTTATGGAGTCCACCATGAAGCCTCTCTGCTTAGTTGCTTCCAGGTCTTCACTGCTGCTCAACAATCCTTTTATTGTTTTCCTAGTGGACCCCCTACCGAACTCCCAATAGCTATTTCTCTTCCACTCTTGTCAAGTTTTGTACCCCACCACTGCTGTCTCACTTTCAGAAAAGAACCAAAAGGTAGGTGAAGGGCTTCCCTGGTGGCGCAGTGGTTGAGAGTCCGCCTGCCAATGCAGGGAACACGGGTTCGTGCCCTGGTTCGGGAAGATCTGACGTGCCGCGGAGCAGCTGGGCCCGTGAGCCGTGACTGCTGAGCCTGCGCATCCGGAGCCTGTGCTTCGCAACGGGAGAGGCCGCAACAGTGAGAGTCCCGCGTACCGCACACACACACAAAAAAAAGGTAGGTGAAGATGATAGACCCCCAAAGTCATATATCTTGGGTTTTTTCCCAGCTCTGCCACTTGTCCCTTGGACAAATTATTTAACCTCACTCACTCTGATCAGTTTCCTCATCTAGAAAAATAGTGATAATAGAACCTAACTATAGGCTGTTGAGTTTTATACCAGTTAATACATGTGAAGTGCTTAGACCTGGGCATAGCATATAGTAAGCTCTATGTGTGACAGGTATTACCATTACTGCTTTGTTTAGATGTTCAAAGCCAGTAGACATTCTTTTCTCTCTTCCTCCAAAGAGGAGGTATATTATATATATTGATACTTCTGAGGCCAACACTGCTTGTGTTATTGATCTCATCTCTGTTTGCTCCCTGAACTCATTTAATTATTCATTCAGTAATTGAAAAATTAACGAGTGCCAAAGACATTACACGTTGTGTGGGCATGAGAATACAGCAGTAAAAAAAAAAATAGGCAAAAACCCGTGCCTTCATAGGCCTTACATTCTAGTAGAGAGAGAGAGAAATCAGTAAGCAATACCATATATCAGGTGGAGATTAAGTGCTATGGAGAAAATCAAAGCTGGGGTGAATGAGTCGGGAATGTGAAGGATGGAAGTGAGGATTCTACTTCAAATACGATGGTCAAGGAAGGCCTCACCAGGATAATAGAGACCTGTAGAAGGCCAGGAAGCGAGCTATGTATATCTAGACAAAGACGCCTTAACCACTGCAAGGCTGAGAGGTGCAATTTACTGAGATGGAAACAATTGGGAAAAGGTTTGGAGGACAAGAGCAATTTTGTTTTTGTTCCATTTTGGATGCCAGTTGGAAATTCAAGTAGGGATCTCAAATAAGCAGGTGAATATAGTACTCTGAAGTTCAGGGGAAAGATCTGGCTGATAGATTTCATCTTTTCTTGATGCGATGTCATCAGCATGGCATTTAAAGCCATGAGTCTGCATGAGATCACCGACGACGTGAGCACAGGAATAGAAGTGGTCCATGGACTGAGGGGATACTCCAGCATTCAGGGAGATTGGGAGGAACAAGTACACTGAGAAGTAGACGGTGAGGTAGGAGGAAAACCAGAAGCGTGGGCTTTACAAACCATCCCAAAATGGAGTTGTATAAAAGCATCACCATTTTATTATACTCACAGATTGTGTAGTCAGGTATTGGGACCGGGTATGGCAGGGATGGGCCTGTCTGGGACCTTAGTTGGGAAGACCCAAATGACTAAAGTGACTCAAAGTCCGGAGGACTAAAATCATCTGAAGGCTCTTCATTTACGTATTTGGTGCCTGGGCTGTGAGGACTTGAAAGCCGGGCCAAGCTAGGACAACTTGTGGCCTCTCCATGTGGCTTGGACTTTGTCACAGCCAGGTGGCCTCAGGATAGTCATTTCTTAAATGGGGGCTCAGGATTCCAAGAGTAAGTGTTTTTAGTGAACAAGGCAAAAGCTGCATGGCCTTTTTTGTTTTTGCCATTTTTAACAGCTTAATAGAGATATAGTTTAAATACCATATCAATACAATTGCCCCATTCAAGGGTTTAATGTACTCACAAAGCTTTCCAACCACCCCTACAGTCAATATTAGAACATTTTGATTACCCACACGAAAAACCCTGTGTGCATTAGCCATCACCCCCAATCCCTGCCATGTTTCCCTAACCCTATGCAACCACCGATTTACTTTCTTTATAGTATAGATTTGCCTGTCCTGGACATTACATGGAATGGAATCACATGTAGAATCACAAATGGAATCACACACAATATGTGGCCTTTTTTGACTGGCCACAGAACATTACTTAGCATAATGTTTTTAAGGTTCATCCATGTTATAGCATAAATCAGTATTTTATTTCTTTTTATTGCCAAATAATATTCCATTGCATAGGTATACCACACTGTGTTTATCCATTCATCAATTTATGGACATTTAGATTTTTTTCACTTTTTGGCTCTTATGAAAAATGCTGCTGTGGACATTGGCTACAAGTTTTCACATGGACATATGTTTTCATTAATCTTGGGTATACACCTAGAAGTGGAAGTGCTGGTTCATATCAAAATTCTACAATGAACATTTTGAGGAACTTCCCAACTGTTTTCAAAGCAGCTGCACCATTTTATGTTCTTACCAGCAATGTATAGTGTTCCAATTTTCCCACATCCTCACCAACACTTGTTATTATGTTTTTTATTATTGCCATCCTAGTGGGTGTGAAGTGGTATCAAACTTTTTTAACTGGGTAAAAAATACATAACATAAAATTTACCATCCTAACCCTTTAAAAATGTATAGTTTAGTAGCATTAAGTACATCACACTGTCGCAAAATAGACCTCCAGAATTTTTCATCTTGCAAAACTGAAACTCTACTCTCATTAAATAACAACTCCCTATTTCCCCCTCACCCCAGTCCCTGGCAACTACCATTCTACAGTGTAACTGTGGTTTTAATTTGCACTTGCCTAATGGCTAATGATGTGGAGCATCTTTTCATGTGCTTAGTAGCCATTTGTATATTTATTCAGATCTTTGACCCATTTTAAAATTGAGTAGACTTTTTGTTATTGATTTGTAAGTGTTTGTATTCTAGATACAAAGCCTTTAGCAGATATATGATTTACAAATATTTGCTCCCATTCTGCAGGCTGTCTTTTCACTTTCTTGGTGGTGACTTTGAAGCCTAAAAGTTTTTAATATTGACCAAGTCCAACTTACCTATTTTTTCTTCGGTTACTGCACTTTTGTTGTCATGCGTAAGAAGGCTTTGCCTAACTCAAGGTCACGAAGATTTACTCTTATGTTTTTTCTAAGGGTTTTATCATTTAGGTCTATAGTCAATTTTGAGTCAAATGTTGTATATGGTGTGAGGAAGGGGGTTCAACTTCATTCTTTTACATGTGGAAATCCTCAACAAAATATTAGCAAACCAAATTCAACAATACATTAAAAGAATCATACACCATGATCAAGTGGAATTTTTCCAGGGATGCAAGGATGGTTCAACAGATGCACATCTATCAATGTGCCACACCATATTAACAAAACAAAGGATAAAATTCATACGATCAAATCTTAAAGGTACTGAAGAATTGCTGCAGTAATTTAAAACAGAGCAATATAATCAGATATGCATTTTGTAAATGTCAGTATTGGAGGTGCTTTGAATGTAGCAGTCTACAAAGTGGAACGTGGGGAAAATATTGGAACTCATGTTTATTTTTATCTGCATGAGAAATCACACTTTACTAATCTTGGATTAGCTGGAGAACATGCCTATCACTTATAAATAGATAGGTAAGTTTGGAAGATGGTCTGGAGTTTGAAATGTGGGGAAGACTAAATGTGGAAAAATCAGGATCGAGATACTATTACAGTAATCCAGCTGAGAAACAATAAGGACCAAAGGACTTCATCAAATTGGATCATGGAGAGGAGGAGTCCAGGATAGCTCTTAGGCTTCTGGCTTGGGTAAAGTGAGTCAGGAAAACTGGGGAGACTCTGTCTTATTCATGTTTGTACCCCCAGAACACCATCCATTCATTCAACAAATACTTAGAAGGTCTTACATGGATCAGCTGCTGTGCTTGGTGCTAGAGGTAGAGGATGAACAAGGCATGTGAGATCTTTGCGCTTGTGGAACTCACTTGGATGACTGGAGGAGACTAACAATAAATAGTAAATTAAAAAAATAAGATGATACTGCTTATGCTGCATACTCTGAAGGGAAAAAGCAAGTTAGCAGGTAACTAGATAGGACGGTGTCTGTGGAGGTCTCTCTGAAGAGCCTACAATTGAGCTGAGCCCTGAGGGTTGAGGAAAAAAGCCTTGTCAAAAGCCTGGGCACAGGGAGACCTTCAAGATGGCGGAGGAGTAAGACATGGAGATCACCTTCCTCCCCACAAATACGTCAGAAATACATCTACATGTGGAACAACTCCTACGGAACACACTGAACACTGGCATAAGACCTCAGACTTCCCAAAAGGCAAGAAACTCCCCACGTACCTGGGTAGGACGAAAGAAAAAACAGAGACAAAAGAATAGGGACGGGACCCGCACCTCGGGGAGGGAGCTGTGAAGGAGGAAAGGTTTCCACACACTAGGAAGCCCCTTCGCGGGCGGAGACTGCGGGTGGTGGAGGGGGGAAGCTTCGGAGCCACGGAGGAGAGTGCAGCAACGGGGGTGCAGAGGGCAAAGCAGAGAGATTCCCGCACAGAGGATCGGTGCCGACCAGCGCTCACCAGCCCAAGACGCTTGTCTGCTCACCCGCTGCGGCAGGCGGGGACTGGGAGCTGAGGCTCAGGCTTCCGTCGGAGCACAGGGAGAGGGCTGGGGTTGGCTGCGTGAACACAGCCTGAAGGGGCTAGTGCGCCACAGCTAGCCGGGAGGGAGTCTGGGGAAAAGTCTAGACCTGCCTAAGAGGCAAGAGACCGTTGTTTTGGGGTGCGTGAGGAGAGGGGATTAAGAGCACCACCTAAACGAGCTCCAGAGACGGGCGCGAGCCGCGGCTATCAGCACGGACACGAGAGACGGGCATGAAACGCTAAGGCTGCTGCTGCCGCCACCAAGAAGCCTGTGTGTGAGCACAGGTCACTATCCACACCGCCCCTCCCGGTAGCCTGTGCAGCCTGCCACTGCCAGGGTCCCGTGATCCAGGGACAACTTCCCCGGGAGAACACACGGCAGCCTCAGGCTGGTGTAATGTCATGCTGACCTCTGCTGCCGCAGGCTTGCCCCACATTCCGTACCCCTCCCTCCCCCCGACCTGACTGAGCCAGAGCCCCCGAATCAGCTGCTCCTTTAACCCCGTCCTGTCTGGGCGGGGAACAGATGCCCTCAGGTGACCTACATGCAGAGGCGGGGCCAAATCCAAAGCTGAACCCCGGGAGCTGTGCGAACAAAGAAGAGAAAGGGAAATCTCTCCCAGCAGCCCCAGGAGTAGCAGATTAAATCTCCACAATCAACATGATGTACCCTGCATCTGTGGAACACCTGAATAGACAACGAATCATCCAAAAATTGAGGCAGTGGACTTTGGGAGCAAATGTAGACTTGGGGTTTGCTTTCTGCGTCTAATTTGTTACTGGCTTTATGTTTATCTTAGTTTAGTATTTAGAGTTTATTATCATTGGTAGATTTGTTTATTGATTTGGTTGCTCTCTTCCTCCTTTTTTTTTAACATGTAGATAAATATATATTTTTCCTTTTTCTCTTTTTGTGAGTGTGTATGTTTATGCTTTTTGTGATTTTGTCTGTATAGCTTTGCTTTTACCATTTGTCATAGGATTCTGTCTGTCCGTTTTTTGTTTGTTTGTTTTAGTATAGTTTTTAGCACCTGTTATCATTGGTGGATTTGTTTTTTGTTTTCGTTGCTCGCTTTTTTCTTTTATTTTTTTATTACTTTTTAATTTAAAAAACTTTTAATAATTATTTTTAAAATAACTTTTATTTTATTTATTTATGTATTTATTTCTCCCTTTTCTTCTAAGTCGTGTGGATTTCCAGGTCTTGGTGCTTAGCCGGGTGTCATCCTGTGCCTCTGAGGTGAGAGAGCTGAGTTCAGGATAATGGTCCACCAGAGACCTCCTGGCTCCATGTAATGTCAAATTGCAAAAGCTCTCCCAGAGATCTACATCTCAACACTAAGACCCAGCTCCACTCAATTACCAGCAAGCTACAGTACTGAACACCCTATGCCAAACAACTAGCAAGACAGGAACACAACCCGCTCATTAGCAGACAGGCTGCCTGAAATCATAATATGGTCACAGACACCCCAAAACACAACACCAGACACGGTCCTGCCCACCAGAAAGACAAGATCCAGCCTCATCCACCAGAACACAGGCACCAGTCCCCTCCACCAGGAAGCCTACACAACCCACTGAACCAACCTTAGCCACTGGGGGCAGACACCAAAAACAATGAGAACTATGAACCTGCAGCCTGTGAAAAGGAGACCCCAAACACAGTAAGATAAGCAAAATGAGAAGACAGAGAAACACACAGCAGATGAAAGAGCAATGTAAAAACCCAGCAGACCAAACAAAAGAAGAGGAAATAGGCAGTCTACCTGAAAAGGAATTCTGAGTAATGATAGTAAAGATGATCCAAAACTTGGAAATAGAATGGAGAAAATACAAGAAACGTTTAACAGGGACCTAGAAGAACTAAAGAGCAAACAAACAATGATGAACAACACAATAAATGAAATTAAAAATTCTCTAGAAGGAATCAGTACCAGAATGACTGAGGCAGAAGAATGGATACATGACCAGGAAGACAAAACAGTGGAAATCACTACTGCAGAGCAGAATAAAGAAAAAAGAATGAAAAGAATTGAGGACAGTCTCAGAGACCTCTGGGACAATACTAAATGCACGAACATCTGAATTATAGGGGTGCCAGAAGAAGAAGAGAAAAAGAAAGGGACTGAGAAAATATTTGAAGAGATTATAGTTGAAAACTTCCCTAATATGGGAAAGGAAATAGTTAATCAAGTCCAGGAAGCACAGAGAGTCCCATACATGATAAATCCAAGGAGAAACACGCCAAGACACATATTAATCAAACTATCAAAATTAAATACAAAGAAAAAATATTAAAAGCAGCAAGGGAAAAGCAACAAATAACATACAAGGGAATCCCCATAAGGTTAACAGCTGATCTTGCAACAGAAACTCTGCAAGCCAGAAGGGAGTGGCAGGACATTTTTTAAAGTGATGAAAGGGAAAAACCTACAACCAAGATTACTCTACTGAGCAAGGATCTCATTCAGATTCGACAGAGGAATTAAAACCTTTACAGACAACCAAAAGCTAAGAGAATTCAGCACCACCAAACCAGCTTTACAACAACTGCTAAATGAACTTCTCTAGGCAGGAAACACAAGAGAAAGAAAAGACCTACTATAACAAACCCAAAACAATTAAGAAAATGGTAATAGGAACATAAATATCGATAATTACCTTAAATGTAAATGGATTAAATGCTCTAACCAAAAGATATAAACTGGCTGAATGGATACAGAAACAAGACCCGTATCTATGCTGTCTACAAAGGACCCACTTCAGACCTAGGGACACATACAGACTGAAAGTGAGGGGATGGAAAAAGAGATTCCTTGCAAATGGAAATCAAAAGAAAGCTGGAGTAGCAATTCTCATATCAGACAAAATAGACTTTAAAATAAAGACTATTACAAGAGACAAAGAAGGACACTACATAATGATCAAGGGATCAATCCAAGAAGAAGATACAAGAATTGTAAATATTTATGCACACAACATAGGAGAACATCAATACAAAAGGCAAATGCTAACAGCCATAAAAGGGGAAATGGACAGTAACACAATCATAGTAGGGGACTTTAACACCCCACTTTCAGCAAGGGACATATCATCCAAAATGAATATAAATAAGGACAAACGCTTTAAATGATACATTAAACAAGATGGATTTAATTGATATTTATAGCACATTCCATCCAAAAACAACAGAATACACTTTCTTCTCAAGTGCTCATGGAACATTCTCCAGGATAGATCATATCTTGGGTCACAAATCAAGCCTGGGTAAATTTAAGAAAATTGAAATCTTATCAAGTATCTTTTCCGACCACAATGCTATCAGACTAGATATCAATTACAGGAAAGAATCTGTAAAAAATACGAAAACATGGAGCATAAAAAATACACTACTTAATAACCAAGAGATCACTGAAAAAATCAAAGAGGAAGTCAAAAAATACCTAGAAAAAAATGACAATGAAAACACGATGACCCAAAGCCCATGGGATGCAGCAAAAGCAGTTCTAAGAGGGAAGTTTATAGCAATACAATCTTACCTCAAGAAACAAGAAACATCTCAAATAAACAACCTAACCTTACACCTAAATAAATTAGAGAAAGAAGAACAAAAAACACCCAGAGTTAGCTGGAGGAAAGAAATCATAAAGATCAGATGAGAAATAAATGAAAAAGAAATGAAGGAAATGATAACAAATATCAATAAAACTAAAAGCTTGTTCTTTGATAAGGTAAACAAAATTGATAAACCATTAGCCAGACTCATCAAGAAAAAAAGGGAGAGGACTCAAATCAATAGAATTAGAAATGAAAAAGGAGAAGTAACAACAGACACTGCAGAAATACAAAGGATCATGAGAGATTACTACAAGCAACTATATGCCAATAAAATGGACAACCAAGAAGAAATGGACAAATTCTTAGAAAAGCACAACCTTCTGAGACCGAACCAGGAAGAAATAGAAAATATAAACAGACCAATCACAAGCACTGAAATTGAGACTGTGATTAAAAATCTTCCAACAAACAAAAGACCAGGACCAGATGACTTCACAGGCGAATTATATCAAGCATTTAGAGAAGAGCTAACACCTATCCTTCTCAAACTCTTCCAAAATATAGCAGAGGGAGGATCACTCCCAAACTCATTCTATGAGACCACAATCACCCTGATACCAAAACCAGACAAAGATGTCACAAAGAAAACTATGGGCCAATATCACTGATGAACATAGATGCAAAAATCCCTAACAAAATAGTAGCAAACGGAATCCAACAGCACATTAAAAGGATCATACACCATGATCAAGTGGAGTTTATCCCAGGAATGCAAGGATTCTTCAATATATGCAAATCAATCAATGGGATAAACCACATTAACAAATTGAAGGAGAAAAACCATATGATCATCTCAACAGATGCAGAAAAAGCTTTTGACAAAATTCAACACCCATTTATGATAAAAACCCTCCAGAAAGTAGGCATAGAGGGAACTTACCTCAACATAATAAAGGTCATATATGACAAACCCACAGCCAACATCATTCTCAATGGTGAAAAGCAGAAACCTTTTCCTCTAAGATCAGGAACAAGACAAGGATGCCCACTCTCACCACAATTATTCAATATAGTTTTGGAAGTTTTAGCCACAGCAATCAGAGAAGAAAAAGAAATAAAAGGAATGCTAATCGGAAAAGAAGAAGTAAAGCTGTCACT
Source organism: Delphinapterus leucas (assembly GCF_059928025.1). NCBI lineage: Eukaryota > Metazoa > Chordata > Mammalia > Artiodactyla > Monodontidae > Delphinapterus > Delphinapterus leucas. The sequence continues at coordinate 135,497,247 of NC_143130.1, forward strand.
GTTTGCAAATGACATGATATTATACACAGAGAATCCTAAAGATGCTACCAGAAAACTACTAGAGATAATCAATGACTTTGGTAAAGTAGCAGGATACAAAATTAATGCACAGAAATCTCTTGCATTCCTATACACTAATGATGAAAAATCTGACAGAGAAATTAAGGAAATACTCCTTAAACACCACTGCAACTAAAAGAATAAATACCTAGGAATAAACCTACCTAAGGAGACAAAAGACCTGTGTGTAGAAAACTATAGACACTGATGAAAGAAATTAAAGATGATACAAAGAGATGGAGAGATATACCATGTTCTTGGATTGGAAGAGTCAACATTGTGAAAATGACTATACTACCCAAAGCAATCTACAGATTCAATGCAATCCGTATCAAACTACCAATGGCATTTTTCACAGAACTAGAACAAAAAATTTCACTATTTGTATGGAAAAACAAAAGACCCCGAATAGCCAAAGCAATCTTGAGAACGAAAAACGGAGCTGGAGGAATCAGGCTCCCTGACTTCAGACTATACGACAAAGCTGCAGTAATCAAAACAGTATGGTCCTGGCACAAAAACATAAATATAGATAAATGGAGCAGGATAGAAAGCCCAGGGATAAACCCACACACATATGGTCACCTTATTTTTGATAAAGGTGGCAAGAATATACAATGGAGCAAAGACAGTCTCTTCAATAAGTGGTGCTGGGTAAACTGGACAGCTACATGTAAAGGAATGAAATTAGAACACTTCCTAACACCATACACAATAATAAACTCAAAATGGATTAAAGACCTAAATGTAAGGCCAGACACTATAAAACTCTTAGAGGAAAACATAGGCAGAACACTTTATGACGTAAATCACAGCAAGATCCTTTTTGACCCACCTCCTAGAGAAATGGAAATAAAAACAAAAATAAACAAATGGGACCTAATGAAATTTAAAAGCTTTTGCACAGCAAAGCAAACATAAACAAGGCGAAAAGACAACCTCAGAATGGAAGAAAATATTTACAAATGAAGCAACTGACAAAGGATCAACGTCCAAAATTTACAAGCAGCTCATGCAGCTCAATATCAAAAAAAAAACAAACAACCCAATCCAAAAATGGACAGAAGACCTAAATAGACATTTCTCCAAAGAAGATATACAGTTTGCCAACAAACACATGAAAGAATGCTCAACATCACTAATCATTACAGAAATGCAAATCAAAACTATAATGAAGTATCACCTCACACCAGTCAGAATGGCCATCATCAAAAAAATCTACAAACCATAAATTTTGGAGAGAGTGTGGAGAAAAAGGAACCCTCTTGCACTGTTGGTGGGAATGTAAATTGATACAGCCACTATGCAGAACAGTATGGAGATTCCTTAAAAAACTAAAAATAGAACTACCATACGATCTAGCAATCCCACTACTGGGCATATACCTTGAGACAACCATAATTCAGAAAGAGTCATGCACCACAGTGTTCATTGCAGCTCTATTCACAATAGCCAGGACATGGGAGCAACCTAAGTGTCCACTGACAGATGAATGGATAAAGAAGATGTGGCACATATATACAATGGAATATTACTCAGCCATAAAAAGAAACGAAATTGAGTTATTTGTAGTGAGGTGGATGGACCTAGAGACTGTCATACAGAGTGAAGTAAGTCAGAAAGAGAAAAATACTGTATGCTGACACATATATACAGAATCTAAAAAAAGAAAAAAAATATGGTTCTGAAGAAGCTAGGGGCAGGACAGGAATAAAGACGCAGAAGTAGAGAATGAACTTTTGGGACACCGGGAGGGGGAAGGGTAAGCTGGGATGAAGTGAGAGAGTGGCATGGACATATATACACTACCAAATGTAAAATAGCTAGTGGGAAGCAGCCGCATAACACAGGGAGATCAGCTCGATGCTTTGTGACCACCTAGAAGGGTGGGATAGGGAGGGTGGGAGGGAGATGTAAGAGGGAGGAGATATGGGGATATATGTATATGTATAGCTGATTCACTTTGTTATAAAGCAGAAACTAACACACCATTGTAAAGCAATTATACTCCAATAAAGATGTTAAAAAAAAAAAAGAGGCTGGGCACAGCATATTGGATGGAAGGAACAAAAAGCACAAAGTGAAAAAGAGCTTGGGTAGTAGAGGGAGAGAAAAAGCCTATGTGACTTGAAGTGAATAAACGCGAAGGAGCAATGTGGATGGGGTTGGAGAGAGGGCAAGTGTTGTCATGGGCAGGAGTCAGGATAGTCTTTTGTGCAGTGGGAAGACCTTGGAGAGCCAAAGAAGGGAGGTAACCTTGTCCATGTTGCAATTTTCAAAGACTGAGGGGGAATGCATCTTGGGGAGGGAGGAAGGGGGCAGAACCAGGAGTTCAGTTTTAGTTGTTAGAAGTTTGAGCTGTGATGTTAAGCCTACCTTATTTGTTTTATTTATTTAGTTGAACCTCCAGGCATTTACTCTCCTCTCTCTTTACTGTAGCTAGGTCCTATGGAAATTCTGCAAATCCGCCCCAGGCATAGGACTGAGTCAGTTAGGTTGGGGGAGGAGGAATAGCTGTCAGATACTTTCCTTGCTCTGAGCGCTTTGTATTTGTGCCAACAGTTAAGCTATTGCGTCTCAGCTGCAAACCCACCCTTCTACAACCGGCTTTGTGATGCTGGGGTAACACTCCGCAAACCACATTTATGCTTTGCCAGTGGGCTCCCTATGAGGCTTTGCAAACTGGAGCAATAGAGGGAAACTGGAAGACAGGAGGAAGGAGGGATTTGCTCCTTCCTGTCTGTTTCCTGTGGGCTTCATGTTGGCTTCCTGTTCCTGTGAGCACCACCGGAGCCTCGCTTCTTTACCTTGGTAATGGTGGTTAATTCCAGGAGCAGCAGTTGAATCCAGATTGCAGTTCTCCCAACATTTGCCAAACCTGCCTCCTCATCCCCACCTCAGGACGCCAGCCCCAGCCTAGCAACACCCCCTCCTCAGAGGGCTGAGCGTTCCAGCTCTGAGGGCCCGTCCTCCAAACTTCTAAGTTTTTATAATTCCAACTTCATTTTGTTTCCCTAGCCCTGTGGATGGTAGCTGCTTCCTGCAGTTGCTACCTGTGAGATACCTTAATGTTTTCCTTTCGACTCTTCAGTTACCAACTCTTTATATTCATGATCTCTGATAAAATAATTGGTGTTGTCTCTCTCCTGGCTACTCTAATTGATAGCAATTAGATCTTACCTCCTATATACCTGGCTCAATTTACTATGGTAGACAGAAAACTGAGACCAACTGAGGTTAAATAGACCATATCACACATCTACTTCGTGGTAGAGTTAGGATTTGAATCCAGTTCTGCTTTGTTTTGTTTTGCCTGAAGCTTGTGCTCTTAATCACTAGTCACCTTCCTACATTGTGTGAAAAGCACATGGTTTTTCAACATTGAACTGTGGGTACAATTTTAAATTCTTTCATCATTTTTATTGCTTTTCTTGAACCCATTATCACACCCAGCATTTCCCAAAACATATCCCAGGCAACACTATACTACAAGACCTAGGAAGAATGTGTTCTGGGCTCAAGTAACTTTAGGACCTGCCATATACTGTACTCTTCAGGAGAGCAGAATGAACGTTAGCATAATGAAGGCTCTGAGAAATCTTGCAATAAAATTTCAATGTATAACCAGGCAGTTTCTCATAAGCTTTCTGAATGGGGATATTCCAAGGATGTGGAAAAATGTGGGATTAATCAATATTTAATGTATCCTATGCAACAATAGTACCTGGTAAAGAGAAAGTTGTTGGTGCCAGCAGTCTTGGAATATTCTCATCACAGAGGTTGCTTTAAAGAATACTGGAGAAGGGGAGTCTGATCTTTGTTTAGATTACAGAAATATGACTTTAGACTTGTACATTTAAAAATTTCAGCTATTGAAAACTGTGGACACATTTCAATTGCACTTTCAGCTGGAAAAGATACTGGCAATCCTTTAATCAACAACAAAGATCAGAATTAGGATTTGATGATTTCTACAATGAGTAATTTTTACTTTCTTTCTCTCATGCCAATCTGGGACAACTTATCCCTCTAAAAGGTCTAAGCTCCTACTTTTGTAATCCTGACCTATACAAATCCTATAAATAGGAGTAGTTTTGCAGCACTTACATTTAACCTTTTGACTGTATTTATTTGAAAATTTATCTATGATGCCTTATAAGTTGTTTTACTGTAAAAAACTATAATTTAATATTTCACACATTTGCTTATTTTTAAAAAGTGTGAACCCATCTGCATTTGTGTTTGAAATTGTGGTTCAACTGCTTGAATTTATATTTTATTTAAGTACCAGTTAATTGGTTTGGATTATACTCTTTAGAAATCAGTCAAAAAGACAGTGTACCTGACTAAATGTTCTAAAAACTGGAGTTCACCTTTCTTATCTAACTCCATGCTAGAGAAAGCTGTCTCAAAAGTTTTCTTCGTGTAATATTAATCAGCCTTAAAAAGGAATAAAATTCCGATACATGCTGTAATATGGATGAACCTTGAAAACGTTATGCTAAGTGAAAAAAGCTAGACGCAAAAGGACAATGAATACTGTATGAGTCCACTTATATGAGGTACCTAGAACAGACACATTCATAGAGACAAAACGTAGAATAGTGGTTAGCAGAGACTGAGGGGAGGGAAGAATGGGGATTTATTGTTTAACAAGCCCAGAAGTTCAGTTTGGGACGATGGAAAAGATCTGGAAATGGATAGTTAGTGATGGTTGCACCAACAATGTGAATGTACTTAATGCAACTGAATTTTAGACTTAAGAGTGGTGAAAAGGGTAAACTTTATGTTATACATATTTTACCAAAATTTTAAAAAAAGACCTTTTCCCTATGCATTCAACATGTCCATCCAATTCATATTCTTGTTTCACTCCTGTAGAGTAACTAATCACACCTGTTATGGCCTTTGGGCAGTGGCATTCTATTTACCTAAAACTAGGCTTAAGAAGTCTTTCTTTTCTGGAAAAATTCTCTAAATTGAGGAACTGAAGAAAATTTGAAAACTATCCTTAGAGTGGTAAGAACTTCAGTGAAAAGTGAAAGCAGATTCCTCAGGAGTCCCAGTGCTTTCCCTGAGGCTTGCCCAGCCAGGTTTACCCTGGACCAGTTATCAGTCACGATCCCGTCAGTATAAAAACGTGCTAGGGGTGTAGGAAATTGGTGCTAGCCATTAGCACTCTGACCTGGGCTAACGGAACACCAGCTTCCTATCTGAATGTGTGCCCCTCCCAACACTGAGATATTTCTGAACTTCTTCTAATGAGATCTGAACTCAAGTTTAGTCTCCCTAAGCCATGGCTCCTGGGCCTCACCCAGCTTGCCTTTCACTGTTGCTATCTTAGCAGACCTGACTCCTGATTTAGCCTTCCCACATTCCATCTGTCACCAGTTCTGCAGTTTCTTCCTCCACATCTCTCTCTTCATCCCCTTGAATCCTGATTCAAGCCCTGGCAATCCTGTCCTCGGCCTTATTACCTGGCTTTTGAGAGGGCATGTCTTTGAAGAATGAAAAAGCATGCTTCTATGTGAGGCAGACCCAAGATGTAAATTAGGCAAATTAACATACTCTAATTTGTACCTACAAAGAAGGAAAACTAATACTTATCAGGTACCTCCTATGTGCCAAGTAATGTGCCAGTTATTTTCAGACCTTATGAGGGCAGGCATTACAATTATTTTTAAATGATATTCTTAACACAGAAACTACTTTACTGTAGCTGTGCCTGCTCTTCAGGAAGCACACTAGATCCCAGTGGCAAATATTACACAGATAGAGTTCTATCTGATGCAGATGCCAGTTTGGCTCACTTTCAATCAGTCTTCAAATTTCCTCACTCCTGGGCACTTTTGCTCAGTCACCCAAGTCTAATCTTTTCTGTTTTAAAAATAATTAATTAATTAATAGCTGCGTTGGGTCTCCATTGCTGCACGTGGGCTTTCTCTAGTCGCGGTGAGCAGGGGCTACTCTTCATTGCAGTGCGCAGGCTTCTCATTGCGGTGGCTTCTCTTGTTGCAGAGCACGGGCTCTAGGCGCACAGGCTTTAGTAGTTGTGGCTCGTGGGCTCTAGAGCGCAGGCTCAGTAGTTGTAGTGCACGGGCTTAGTTGCTCCGCGGCATATAGTATTTTCCCGGACCAGGGCTCGAACCCGTGTGCCCTGCATTGGCAGGCGGATTCTTAACCACTGCGCCACCAGGGAAGCCCCGAAGTGTAATCTTTTCATAGTCAATTCCTTCTCTACATCTTGGCCTGAGTAGCCTACTCTTGCCTCCATGCTCATCACTGGTTTTGCACCTTTCCTGTGTACAGAGTACGGAGAAGCACCTGGGCTTGCCTCCATTAACCAAGAAATGGTTTCCCTGCCTGCCAGCCATGTTTCTAGCTCACCTAAATCCCATTCCTCCCAGATTACCGCCTAATCAACTGTTCTTTGGAAGTTAGAATTTGCTTTAAAACTCCAAGTCATGTGGATATTTAGTACTTGTTAGCCACTTTTTTTTACAAAAAAATTTATTGGTTATCCATTTAAAGTATAGCAGTGTATACATGTCAATCCCAAAGCCACTTCTTAATTATCCATAAAAACTGGGTAAAGGTTCGAATAGGAAAGTCCATATTTAGACAAAAATATATATTTAGTTGATAGTATTACTTTCCTTCCTTCAGTCCTGACTTCACTCTGTGAGGAATAGCGAAGCAGCATCACTGGGTTTTATCTCCACTCCCTTTCCAGCCAGGGAAAAGGCCCAGAGGTGAGGGAAATCACAAGTATTGTGAACCCACAAAAGCAAGGCAGGCTGGCAACTCATGAGTCATGCTCCTCTTTGTATTTTTTAAAAAATAGCTCAAAAATTAGCTAAATCAAGATCTTTTCTTAGGTCACGGGCTGCTGTAAGAAGTACACTTATCCAGTAGGTGGCAGTATTTTCTTTCTTCAGCTTAAGCAGAATTCAATTTGCCTCAAGGTTTTGTTGTTTTTGTTTCTTAGTTTTACTATTCGCTTAGTAAACTGCAGGTGACAATAAATAAGTTAATGAAACTGATTTTTTCCCCACTTTCTTTTAAAAAATCACTCTTGGAGGCTTCTAGAATCCCCAGGTGGGGAACTTCTGCTTTGGCTGCAGTTGATAGCAAGGTATATATTGAGATAGACCATGCTCTAAACCTTCTCCCCATTTCTTGATAGAAGTTATTACTAAGTACTAGCTAATGATAATAATGTTTTGGAGAAAATATTTCAAGATTTCTTGCCTCTGTAATAATAAAACAAAACAAAATTAAAACACTGACTCTAGAATTGTTTTTAGGGCAAAATATTCATTAAATTATGCAGATACCTTTCCTGGCTGGTTAATGATGAGCTTAAGAAAATTATCCACACACCGTCTATTTTAATGGTAACACCTATATTTTTGCAGCTCCACAAGACCCTTCAATACCCCAACAGATGGTTAGGTGCTGTCACATGTTTCACAGGAACTAAGCGGTGCAGTAACTTAGGACGGAAGGAAGAAATGATTGAAAATCCAGGAACATACGCTGGAGTTAAAGAAGGAAGTGGTAAATCAGTGGAATAATATCTCAGATACTTTATCTTCAGAAATCCTGTATTAGCCAGAGTAGGGGAGGCAGGACTTGAAGCATAGGCTTCACTAATTTATCAGAAGTACTCTTATAAAGAAAGCCTCAAGTTGCTGGAGAAATGTTCCAGGGCTCACTGTTTTCACTGAAAACACAGACAGCCTGGATTTGGTCATCAAGTCCTCCTGTGAATATTCGATTACTATTAGAAGGCACAGCGATTGTTAGGTTTTAGGGTATTTTAAACCAATCCTCTACTTTCGAGACTACCCGAGGGCACTTTCCCAGCCCTCCCTGAACTGCATGGCCTCGGCGCTGCACCTCTACCCCCATCCTCTTGTGCGCGGCGAGGACCTCTGAAGCCCCCTGCCCGGCCTCGGCCTCGTGCACTCTGCAGGGCCAGATAAAGGCTGCCCAGCCCGGCGACTCAGACGGACTGACAGGTGGCCTCGCCCGCCTCCCAGCCGCCTGGGGCGGCGCTCCTCTCCTCTCCAGGCCCGCAGCCGGAGCCGCAGCCGCAGCCCGCGCGCCAGGTGTAACTCCCCGGCTGGCCCCAGAAGTCAGGCGGCTTCCCCAAGGGAGAGCAAGGCCGGAGAGGGGTGTGGGGCTAGCCGCGAGGCCGCCCACAGGAGCAAAGGGCATCCAAGGTCCCACCCGGGCGAGGGGTGAGCAACCCGGGAACTTCTCGCGCTCCTCGGACCCGGGCCGTCCGGCGTCCGGGCCGTCCGGCGTCCAGGCTCTTCCAGCACTGCGTACCGCCCCTCGGCCTCCTCCGCCCTTCGCGTCCTCGACCCCCGGAACCCGTCCACGCCTGCAGCGCCCTTGACCCCAGGTCTCTGTCACCTCCGGGCCCCAGTTGGGCCGAGTGGTCACCCGAGTTGGCGAACCACATTCCCAAGGACGAGCAGCCGGTGGCAGCACCGTCCCCGCTCAAGCGCCCTCTGGGTCCCCTCCGGCCCGCACGCCGGCGTCTCGAGCGCCCCGGCCCCTCCGGAACACGCAAGCAGCAGAAGGCAGGCATTCACTTGGACCCTCCCCTTCCCCAAACTTCTTCCCTCCGCCAGGCCGTTCCTCCAACCCGACCCCTTTGCGCCATCCGGCTCCTCCCTCTCCGCTCCCCTCCCCTTTTCTGGTCCCCACTTAGGAATCCGCCCCCCCCCCACCCCGGCCGCAGGCCGGGCCCGGGGATCCTCCCCCGACTACCCCCGCTTGCCGCCGCTGCCGCCGCCGCCCGGGTTCCTCTCCCCCCCTCTCGGGCGCTCCCTGCCAAGCCCATGATGTAATGGTGTATGTTAATCAGTAGCATGTGGGGAGCTCCGGCTCGGGCGGCTCAGTCCTCCGCGAGCCGACACTGGAGGCGGCAGGAGCGGCGGCGGCGGCGGCGGCCCGGACCCGCAGCGCCGCACTCTCTCAGCGCCGCCCGCCCCGACGGCATGGCCCGCAGCCCGCGCTCTGGGCGCCCCCAACCTCGCTGAGAGCCGCTGCGGTCCCGGACCCGTGCTTGGGGCCGCGAGCAGCCAGGATGAGCCGCTCCCAGGTGAGCGCCCTCTCTCTCTTTTGCCCCAGTGGGTCACTGGGTCCCCTTCCCGGAGGGGAGAAGTTCTGGGAACCGCGAAGTTCTGGGAGCCGGGAAACGGGGTGCTGGGAGCGAGCCGCCCCTTGAGGGCTGGCTGAGTCGCTGGGCTCTCTTCGCCGTCCGCTGGCTGCCACCCGAACAGGGTTAGGACTGGGGGAGCCCCCGAAACCGAACTTTTCTTCTTTGCGGTCCTTCGGGGGCGTGTGCGGGCGGCGCGGAGCCGCAGTTCCCGCGGAGCCGCCCTGCCCGCCGGGGGAGGCAGTGCTGTAGGCTCGGCTGTCTCCGCGCTCGGCGTTCGCCCGTAGCCGTGCTGCCTTCGGCCTGGGACGCGCAGGCAAGGCGGTGGGCCGGACAGACCCGCCCGTAGGCGGCGGCAGCGGGGGCAGGATGCCTACAGCACACACACGCGTACACACTCGCATACACACAGACGCACACGCACGCACACATCTGATCGCTCAGGACGAAGCAGGCCCTCGGAGACCTCCCGGGTGGGCTGGAGCGGCGCGGCGCGGGGTAGCCGGGGCTCCGGCTGCGCCTCCGCCCGCTGGACGCTGAGCTTTGGGTGGGGAGAGTTTATTTTTGTCTCGAGCTGTTGCCGCGGCTGCTCACGGCCTAAATCCAGAGGGGCGCCTGGCGGTGGAGATGCTGGCTGTTGCTGTAGATGGAGCTGCAGCCGTTCGGCTGCTTCTCCGGGAGGAGGAGGTGGCGGAGGAGGAGGCGGGAGAGGAGGAGGAGGAGGAGGAGGAGGAGGAGGAGGAGGAAGGAACTCGGGCTGCTGCTGCCTCCGCCTCTGCTTTGCATTAGCCCCCACCCCCACCTCCGCGCCCCTCCGCAGCCGCATTGCAAGTTTTCTGCGCGAGAAAGATCTGTTGCTGGTGCGGGCGTTTGCAGGCACAGTCCCCGAGGCCACCCCGGGTGGGGTGTGTGGGGAGCACTAGCCGTTCGCAGCGGCAGCAACAGGAAGCCGGGCGGTCTCCTCACGCACCTGGGAAGGAAGCTTCTTGCCTTTCCCAGAACGGGAATAGCTCCTCTCCAGCATCCGGGCGCGGAGGGGGCGGCCGGAATTTGGGGGACCAAACCCCCCGCGGGGCGCCCCCCTCCACCCCCTCTAATGCACTCGTTTCCCGCGCGCGCTCCCTCGCCGGCCGAGGTCTCACTGCAGCCTTTTCTCTCCTTCCAGTGGTGATCGCCACTCGGGAATGCGGGTGTGAAGGGTCCGAGCTGCCGCCCAGCGGGGGAGAGACCCCGGGACGCCGGAAATCACCATCCCGAAGCTGCGAGAAGAAGGCGGGGGAGGGGGGAAGAGAGCATTTTTCAGTTTGTGTGCCTTGTGGGGAAATTTTTTTTTTTAATCGTTATTTAAAAAAAAACAACAACAAACATTTCCGTGCTACTGTCTGTCATCATCTCTGGGGAAATCAGCCAGAACCACCAGAACGTAACTGAAACCAGACGAGAGAGGCAGGAGCCGAGGCAGTACCTGCAGCGTCCGGGCACCAGAGCCACCTTGGAACGGGAACGCGTCTCCGGCGGCCGCTGGGCTGCGGCTCCGCCAAACTTTGGGGCGGGCGGGGCGGGCTGGGGCTCGGAGGGGGCTTTGTAGACCGAGGGCCGCCCCCTAACCATGATGTTTCGCGACCAGGTCGGGGTGCTGGCGGGCTGGTTTAAGGGCTGGAACGAGTGCGAGCAGACTGTTGCACTGTTGTCGCTGCTCAAGCGCGTGAGCCAGACCCAGGCCCGCTTCCTCCAGCTCTGCCTGGAGCACTCGCTGGCCGACTGCACCGAGCTGCACGTCCTCGAAGGCGAGGCCAACAGTCCCGGTAAGTGCGCGGCAGCCGCCGTCCCGCTGTCCTGTCCACGCCCCCCCCCCTCCTCGGGCCTGGCCCCGCCCCCCGACCGCTGGTCCGTGGCGACAGAACCTCGAGGCCCCCGGGTCCTTGGCGTCTCCCGCCACCGGCCCCCGCCCTAGGCCCTGCCACCCACTAACCTCCGCTGGCCACTTCGTTTTTCTGCCCACTGTCAACTCCCTCAGTCCATTCCATGTGGTAGCTACGGTAGCATGAATGATTGATTTTTCTCTCAAGCAGTTTCCTGGGAAATAAGTCAGTCAGGTCACGTAGAGTCTGGATTTTCTGGGCTCTTCCCCCCCTTTCTTCTTTTGGGCAACGTGGCTCTTTGGATTTAAGCAACACATGAAGCCTGGGACTGCCCTTCAGAAGACAAGCTTTGATGAGGCTGTATGAGGAATACATGAAAATCCAATTTTGTTATTCATTTTTCCCCACGGATATTCCAATTTTAGAGCTCTGTCTTCAGAATAATTTGTAGGTGATGCTATAGACTATTAAAATATTTGCAGTTCGTGTACTATGTGGTTATACTTAACTATCACGACATTATTTATATTGATATACATCTTGTAGAAAGGGTCTCATAGGGAGCAGGCATGAATCAGGGTCATTAATGCTTTTGTCAGGAAACTTTACTGAGCATAACAGAATTGTTTCCTATTACCCTGCTAGTGTATTTACAGACACCTCGACTAGCATAGAAAGTGAATGTACTGAAAGGTTCAGCAGTTTGCTGTTTGCTAGCATGGGTGGTGACAGACTGAAATTATATCCGGGCCTGGGGGTGGGAGGTGAGGATGGGGGATGGGGAAAGGTCTGTTGGTTGTAATGTTGCATGGGGAAAATTCTTTAGTTCATGCTGCAGCAGGAGGGTGAACAGAGCCCCCAGTGTTTACACAGAGAAAAGAATGCAGGGTCCTCTTCCAGCTGTTCCATGTTAGAGCCGCCAGCCTGCAAGACTCAGCAGAGGGCTGGGCTGCCATTTGATGACAGGGTCCAGTCCAGGGCAGCAGGGCCTGGGAGACACGAAAGTGAGTGTGCCGGCAGCACAGCAAGAGGAGGGCTGGCCTGCTCCTCCCTCCTCCTCCCTGGTGTGGTGCCCGTGGTGCTGGAAACACTAGCATGGGATGTTTCCATATATAGAATCATAGGCTGGCAGTGACTGCTGGAAATCCTCACAGCCCTTTTCCTGACCAGACAGGACTGCACCCAGAGGATCCGGTGCTGCCTAGTGTGGTGGGCCATCCTGAGGGAGATCCCACAGGTCCCACTGGGATTCAGCCTGAGCCGAACAGCCCACCCTGTTGGTTACTCACAAGGGTGGCAGTGGCAGGGCCCCCTTCCCTTTCAGTTCTGTGTTTATAAATAGCTGAAGGGCCAGTCTCCTTCATAAGGGTGTGGAAACATAACTAGGATAACTGATGACCTGCTCTCTTTACTTCCATTCTTTTTTTTTTTTTAATATTTATTTATTTATTTGGCTGCGCCGGTCTTAGTTGCTTCACGGGGGATCTTTGTTGCCGTGTGCCGGATCTTATTTAGTTGTGGCATGCGGGATCTAGTTCCCCGACCAGGGATCGAACCCCGGCGCCCTGCACTGGGAGCTTGGAGTCTTAACCCCTGGACCATCAGGAAGTCCCTCTTTTTTTTCATTCTTTTTTTTTTTTTTTTGCGGTACGCGGGCTTCTCACCATTGTGGCCTCTCGCGTTGCTGAGCACAGGCTCCGGACGCGCAGGCTCAGCGGCCATGGCTCACGGGCCCAGCCGCTCCGCGACATGTGGGATCTTCCCGGACCAGGGCACGAACCCGTGTCCCCTGCATCGGCAGGTGGACTCTCAACCACTGCGCCACCAGGGAAGCCCTACTTCCGTACTTCCATCCTTAATGTGACAGGGTAGCCTGGATCACCTGCTTGATTTTGCTTTTTCAGGTTTGACAAGCAAGGTTATATAAACTTTTGCGTTTTATAGAATGCACAGAATTTAAGTACAGTGATTTATGTTGAATGCTTGACCTCATTGCTTGTAGGGGCTGTTTAAAACAATGATAATTAATCCTTAGGTTACTCAAATGTTAGGGGAACATTTTTTCCCTTTGAGTAAAGGAGAAGACTTTTCCCAACATAGCAGCCATCCGTTTAGTAAGTGAAGCCATTAGATGTATGGAATTAAAAAGAAGTTGCTTAGCTTAAAAATCTTTTACTTTAATAAACCAATTAAAAAATTGAACTTCTATGAGTTTAACAACATAATTTGGTTATTTTTCCCCTCAAAAAGTCTTTTTTAACCGTACTTATTTGTGTAAGCTGCCTACCTATTCATGATGCTAAATGCTGTAGATATGTGAAACCATAACCATTATGTAAGATAGGGACCATTTTCCAGTTTCTGGATTAATCTTTCAACCTGGATATTTTGCTTCCTGGAAAACTTTGCACTTTTTGTTATGTGGCCAGGACAGAAGTTTATTAGTGAGGTCATGTGATGGTTTGGTTTACTTCTGCATTAAGGGATCACAAGGAACATCAAGATTTGTCGTAGAATGCCTGTCTGGAGCACAGCTCTCTTACGTTTCTGGAACCTAGCCAAGAACCAGGCAAGGGGCAAAAATGCCTACTCAGCATAGGAATAGATGGCGTAAAGTCTGGGAGAATGCTTCAGATGCTCTTTCAGAACTTACTCTTATTTTAGATAACAATCCTAACTTTATTTTATTTGAAAAATGATCCATAGAATATATGGGGTAGCACATTTAGAATGGGGTGAGGAGTTGCTGTAACCAATGGTGAAAAGTGACCCCTGACAGCTTGACAACTAGGAAAGAAACAGAAAAATTATAACTTTAGATACGAGAGTTGGGAACAGAAGCCCTGAAGGTTTGGGAATATTAAGGTAGGAACCCTCAATCGGACTTGCGGACATTACTTTGTAATAACATAAATCCATAATTGCTGTTTACCATTAATGAGAGTGAACTACCAAAAAAGATAAATTTTTAAATACACTCTTTGAGAAGAGAGGGAAATATGCCATAAACATTGGAAATATTAACACTCAAGGTAATTAACCTCCAGAGCTCTTTTGGCATGTGAAGCTATTACCCATTCAGAAAACTAGGCTGTTTAGAATGACTCATTTATTGGCTGGCTGAGGTTTCCTATACCAAAATCATCATGTGTGACTTACTTTATTTTGTAATCATCAATTAAACAAACATGTATTTCTTCTGGTGTTCAGAGATTTTAAAACTTGGTGCATGAGAACGAAATTCATATCTGGGGCTTGACCTCAGTATAACAACAAAAAAATTACTAATAGTGCAAACTTGGCTCTGTTCTCTACAGGACTAACTTTAAATAGATAATCCTTCACATTAAACATGGTTTATTTGAGATCCATGGGATGTATTTTGATACTAACTTTTTGTTCTCTTAAATTTAGCATTTACTGAGATTCTAGTGGTTCACTGGTTCATCCTTTGCCTCAGGTTCGTGGTCATCTGAGATCCAAAGAACATGGTTGAGTTAGTCCTTGTGGATTTGTTTGTGTGTTGTATGTGTGTGTGTGTTTCACTCCAGATTTGGTCAGTGGGTACTGGTCATGCTCAGCTCTGTAAAGTAGAGGCTTGTTTCCAGAACGCTCATGACCTTAGATACGTGCCCTTCAGCCACCAGCCCAGGTTAACATTGAGATATCTGGCCAGTCTCAGTTTGTAGCTGTCTGTTTTTGGTGCTAAAATGTCATTTGATACCTAAAGATGGAACCCGCTGAGTTTACTTGGAAATCCTCAAAGAAAAATGGATTGTGTGGCACTAGTTTAGGACTTTCGTCATTTGAACTTGAAATATTTTTTCCAATGGAGATAGTGTAATAAATGGAGATTCACAAGTGAATCCACAAGTTTATTAATTCACAAAACAGTGCATATTTTGTGGGGAAATTGCGTATGTTTGTAGTAAATAAATGGCAAAGAGATTGTTACTTACTTATAATTAAATACAAGAGAAAGGATTATCTGAAATGGTAGTGTTAAAGACAAAATTAATTGTGGAGATTGAAAAGGGCTTGTGGGTGTATTTACTCTCATTAGAGGGCAAAGATGTGGGTCCTATGTTTTTATGGTTTTTGGTTTCCATGGTATAGGTATGCCATACCTTAGTTGATTTTTAAATCATAAATTGAGTAAAAGGAAAGCAGAAGAGTATAGGCTTTCCTGATGATATTTCCTGGATAAGATCTTGTTTGTAGTTCTTTCTTTCGCTTTTCCTTTTTCTGTTTTTTTTTTAACATCCTTATTGTAGTATAATTGCTTTACAATGGTGTGGTAGTTTCTGCTTTATAACAAAGTGAATCAGCTATACATATACATATATCCCCATATCTCCTCCCTCTTGTGTCTCCCTCCTACCCTCACTATCCCACCCCCCTAGGTGGTCACAAAGCACCGAGCTGATCTCCCTATGCTATGTGGCTGCTTCCCACTAGCTATCTACTTTACACTTGGTAGTATATATGTTCATGCCACTCTCTCACTTTGTCCCACCTTACCCTTCCCCCTCCCTGTGTCCTCAAGTCCATTCTCTACGTCTGCATCTTTATTCCTCTCCTGCCCCTAGGTTCTACAGAAGCATTTTTCCCCCTAGATTCCACATGTATGTGTTAGCATACTGTATTTGTTTTTCTCTTTCTGACATACTTCACTCTGTGTGACAGACTCCAGGCCCATCCACTTCACTACAAATAACTCAATTTTGTTTCTTTTTATGGCTGAGTAGTATTCCATTGTATATATGTGCCATATCTTCTTTATCCATTCATCTGTCAGTGGACACCTAGGTTGCTTCCATGTCCTGGCTGTTGTAAATAGAGCTGCAGTGAACATTGTGGTACATGACTCTTTTTGAATTATGGTTTTCTTACGGTATATGCCCAGTAGTGGGATTGCTGGATCGTATGGTAGTTCTATTTTTAGTTTCTTAAGGAACCTCCATACTGTTCTCCATAGTGGCTGTATCAATTTACATTCCCACCAACAGTGCAAGAAAGTTCCCTTTTCTCCACACCCTCTCCAGCATTTATGGTTTGTAGATTTTTTGATGATGGCCATTCTGACCGGTGTGAGGTGATACCTCACTGTAGTTTTGATTTGCATTTCTGTAGTGATTAGTGATGTTGAGCATCCTTTCATGTGTTTGTTGCCCATCTGTATATCTTCTTTGGACAAATGTCTATTTAGGTCTTCTGCCCATTTTTGGATTGGGTTGTTTGTTTTTTTGATATTGAACTGCATGAGCTGTTTGTAAATTTTGGAGATTAATCCTTTGTCAGTGCTTCATTTGCAAACATTTTCTCCCATTCTGAGGGCTGTCTTTTCATCTTGTTTATGTTTTCCTTTGCTGTGCAAAAGCTTTTAAGTTTCATGAGGCCCCATTTGTTTTTTTTTGTTTTGTTTTGGTTTTGAATTTAATTTTATTTATTTATTTGTACAGCAGGTTCTTATCCTGTCATCCATTTTATACACATCAGTGTATACATGTCAATCCCAATCTCCCAATTCATCACACCACCACCACCACCCCCTGCTGCTTTCCCCATTTAGTGTCCATACATTTGTTCTCTACATTTCTGTCTCAATTTCTGTCCTGCATACTGGTTCATCTGTACCTTTTTTCTAGGTTCCACATATACGCGTTAATATCTGATATTTGTTTTTCTCTTTCTGACTTACTTCACTCCATATGACAGTCTCTAGATCCATCCACGTCTCTACAAATGACCCAATTTCGTTCCTTTTTATGGCTGAGTAATATTCCATTGTGTATATGTATCACATCTTCTTTATCCATTCGTCTGTCGATGTAGGCCCCATTTGTTTATTTTTGTTTTTATTTCCATTTCTCTAGGAGGTGGGTCAAAAAGGATCTTGCTGTGATTTATGTCATAGAGTGTTCTGCCTATGTTTTCCTCTAAGAGTTTTATAGTGTCTGGCCTTACAGTTAGGTCTTTAATCCATTTTGAGTTTATTTTTGTGTATGGTGGTAGGGAGTGTTCTAATTTCTTTCTTTTACATGTAGCTGTCCAGTTTTTCCAGCACCACTTATTGAAGAGGCTGTCTTTTCTCCATTGTATATTCTTGCCTCCTTTATCAAAGATAAGGTGACCATATGTGTATGGGTTTATCTCTGAGCTTTCTATCCTGTTCCATTGATCTATATTTCTGGTTTTGTGTCAGTACCATACTATTTTGATTACTGTAACTTTGTATTATAGTCTGAAGTCAGGGAGCCTGATTCCTCCAGCTCCATTTTTCTTTCTCAGGATTGCTTTGGCTATTCGGTGTCTTTTGTGTCCTTACAAATTGTGCAATTTTTTGTTCTAGTTCTGTGAAAAATGCTATTGGTAGTTTGATAGGGATGGCTCTGTATCTGTAGATTGCTTTGGGTAATATAGTCATTTTCACAATGTTGATTCTTCCAATCTAACAACATGGTATATCTCTCCATCTATTTGTATAATCTTTAATTTCTTTCATCAGTGTCTTATAGTTTTCTGCATACAGGTCTTTTGTCTCCTTAGGTAGGTTTATTTATAGGTATTTTATTCTTTTTGTTGCAATGGTAAATGGCAGTGTTTCATTAATTTCTCTTTCACATTTTTCATCATTAGTGTATAGGAATGCAAGAGATTTCTGTGCATTAATTTTGTATCCTGCTACTTTACCAAATTCATTGATTAGCTCCAGTAGTTTTCTGGTAGCATCTTTAGGATTCTCTATGTATAGTATCATGTCATCTGCAAACAGTGACAGCTTTACTTCTTCTTTTCCAATTAGGATTCCTTTTATTTCTTTTTCTTCTCTGATTGCTGTGGCTAAAACTTCCAAAACTATATTGAATAATAGTGGTGAGAGTGGACAACCTTGTCTTGTTCCTGATCTTAGTGGAAATGGTTTCCATTTTCACCATTGAGAACGATGTTGGCTGTGGGTTTGTCATATATGGCCTTTATTATTTTGAGGTAAGTTCCCTCTATGCCTACTTTCTGGAGGGTCTTTTTTTTTTTATCATAAATGGGTGTTGAATTTTGTCAGAAGCGTTTTCTGCATCTGTTGAGATGATCATATGGTTTTTCTCCTTCAACTTGTTAATATGGTTTATCCCATTGATTGATTTGCATATATTGAAGAATCCTTGCATTCCTGGGATAAACTCCAGTTGATCATGGTGTATGATCCTTTTACTGTGCTGTTGGATTGTGTTGCTAGTATTTTGTTGAGGATATTTGCGTCTGTGTTCATCAGTGATATTAGCATTTAGTTTTCTTTCTTTGTGACATCTTTGTCTGGTTTTGGTATCAGGGTGATTGTGGCCTCATAGAATGAGTTTGGGAGTGTTCCTCCCTCTGCTATATTTTGGAAGAGTTTGAGAAGGATAGGTGTTAGTTCTTCTCTGAATGTTTGATAGAATTCGCCTGTGAAGCCATCTGTTCCTGGGCTTTTGTTTGTTGGAAGATTTTTAATCACAGTCTTAATTTCAGTGCTTGTGATTGGTCTGTTTATATATTCTATTTCTTCCTGGTTCAGTCTCAGAAGGTTGTGCTTTTCTAAGAATTTGTCCATTTCTTCTTGGTTGTCCATTTTATTGGCATATAGTTGCTTGTAGTAATCTCTCATGATCTTTGGTATTTCTGCAGTGTCAGTTGTTACTTCTCCTTTTTTATTTCTAATTCTATTGATTTGAGTCTTCTCCCTTGTTTTCCTGATGAGCCTGGTTAATCAATTTTGTTTATCTTATCAAGAACAAGCTTTCAGTTTTATTGATCTTTGCTATTGTTTCCTTCATTTCTTTTTCACTTATTTCTGGTCTGATCTTTATGGTTTCTTTCATTCAGCTAACTTTGGGGGGTTTTGTTCTTCTTTCTCTAGTTGCTTTAGGTTTAAGATTAGGTTGTTTATTTCAGGTGTTTCTTGTTTCGTGAGGTAGGATTGTATTGCTATAAACTTCCCTCTTAGAACTGCTTTTGCTGCATCCCGTGGGTTTTGGGTCCTTGTGTTTTCATTGTCGTTTGTTTCTAGGTATTTTTTGATTTCCTCTTTGATTTCCTTAGTGATCTCTTGGTTATTTAGTAGTATATTGTTTAGCCTCCATGTGTTTGTATTTTTTATAGATTTTTTCCTGTAATTGATATCTAGTCTCATAGCATTGTGGCCAGAAAAGATACTTGATATGATTTCAGTATTCTTAAATTTACCAAGGCTTGATTTGTGACCCAAGATATGATCTATCCTGGAGAATGTTCCATGAGCAGTTGAGAAGAAAGTGTATTCTGTTGTTTTTGGATGGAATGTCCTATAAATATCAATGAAGTCCATCTTGTTTAATTTTTCATTTAAAGTTTGTGTTTCCTTATTTATATTCATTTTGGATGATGTGTCCATTGGTGAAAGTGGGGGGGTTAAAGTCCCCTACTATGATTGTGTTACTGTCGATTTCCCCTTTTATGGCTGTTAGTATTTGCCTTATGTATTGAGGTGCTCCTATGTTGGGTGCATAAATATTTACTATTGTTATATCTTCTTGGATTGACCCCTTGATCATTATGTAGTGTTCTTCTTTGTCTCTTGTAATAGTCTTTATTTTAAAGTCTATTTTGTCTGATATGAGAATTGCTACTGCAGCTTTCTTTTGATTTCAATTTGCATGGAATATCTTTTTCCATCCCCTCACGTTCAATCTGTATGTGTCCCTAAGTCTGAAGTGAGTCTCTTGTAGACAGCATATATATGAGTCTTTGGGTTTGTTATTGTAGGTCTTTTCCTTCTCTTGTGTTTCCAGCCTAGAGAAGCTCCTTTAGCCTTTGTCGTAAAGCTGGTTTGGTGGTGCTGAATTCTCTTAGATTTTGCTTGTCTGTAAAGGTTTTAATTCCTCCATCGAATCTGAATGAGATTCTTGCTGGGTACAGTAATCTTGGCTGTAGGTTTTTCCCTTTCATCACTTTAAATATGTCCTGCCACTCCCTTTTGGCTTGCAGAGTTTCTCTGAAAGATCAGCTGTTAACCTTATGGGGATTCCCTGGTATGTTATTTATTGTTTTTCCATTGCTGCTTTTAATATTTTTTCTTTTTATTTAATTTTTGATAGTTTGATATGTGTCTTGGTGTGTTTCTCCTTGGATTTATCCTGTATGGGACTCTCTGTGCTTCCTGGACTTGATTAACTATTTCCTTTCCCATATTAGGGAAGTTTTCAACTATAATCTCTTCAAATATTTTCTCAGTCCCTTTCTTTTTCTCTTCTTCTGAGACCCCTGTAAGTTGAATGTTGGTGCATTTAATGTTGTCCCAGAGGTTTCTGAGACTGTCCTCAATTCTTTTCATTCTTTTTTCTTTATTCTGCTCTGCAGTCATTATTTCCACTTTTTTGTCCTCCAGGTCACTTATCCATTCTTCTGCATCAGTTATTCTGTTATTGATTCCTTCTAGAGAATTTTTAATTTCATTTATTGTGTTGTTCATCATTGTTTGTTTGCTCTTTAGTTCTTCTAGGTCCTTGTTAAATGTTTCTTGTATTTTCTCCATTGTGTTTCCAAGGTTTTGGATCATCTTTACTATCATTACTCAGAATTCCTTTTCAGGTAGACTGTCTATTTCCTCTTCATTTGTTTGGTCTGGTGGCTTTTTACCGTGCTCCTTCATCTGCTGTGTGTTTCTCTGTCTTCTCATTTTGCTTCACTTACTGTGTTTGGGGTCTCCTTTTCACAGGCTGCAGGTTCATAGTTCCCATTGTTTTTGGTGTCTGTTCCCAGTGGCTAAGGTTGGTTCAGTGAGTTGTGTAGCCTTCCTGGTGGAGTGGACTAGTGTCTGTGTTCTGGTGGATGAGACTGGATCTTGTCTTTCTGGTGGGCAGGACTGCGTCCAGTGGTGTGTTTTGGGGTGTCTGTGACCTTATTATGATTTTAGGCAACCTCTCTGCTAATGGGTAGGGTTGTGTTCCTGTCTTGCTAGTTGTTTGACCTAGGGTGCTCAGCACTGTAGCTTGCTGGTCGTTGAGTGGAGCTGGGTCTTTGTGTTGAGATGGAGATCTCTGGGAGAGCTTTTGCCATTTGATATTACTTGGAGCTGGGAGGTCTCTGTGGGACCAGTGTCCTGAACTCGGCTCTCCCACCTGAGAGGCTCAGGCCTGACACCCAGCCGGAGCACCAAGACCCTGTCAGCCACATGGCCTTTGCTTTCTTCTGCCAGTTTTCCCCAGGATTCTGCAGGCTCTGGAGCGAGTGGGATGTCCCAGCTGGTCTTATCCTGGCCAACAGAAGGTCATGAATAGGCAGAAAAGTAGTTTTCCTTCTTCTATTTTTAGTGAGTGCTTGGCCAAGAACAATTTTTCTCTAGGGCACCTCATAAATGGAAAAGCTTGTCCAGGTTAAAAGTTCTTGCAGTGGCCACTGTAATTCACGATTATCTTGGGTAAGGTTAACCCACTTGTTTGGCCTTAAAACGAAATTTGTTCACCTGATGCCTCACGCTGGGCCCAGTCTAGCTTCAGTCCGGCCCAGTCTCCTTTCACTTTTTCATTCAACAAACATTTACTGACTGCCTACTACTTTCCTGGCCCTGTGTTATGCAGTGGGAATACGAAGGTAATTTACTGTATTCCAATGCCTGGTGCATAGATACCGAGTGTTGAGTAAATGACAAATACCATATCACAGGTACAGAAGCATAGATATAGGAATAAAAAGGGTAGGGGTGAGGTTCTGGGAGCATTGTGAATGTACAGCTAATTGCCTGGAGGAATCAGGGAAGCCTCCACTGCAGAGGAGATATGTTTGAGTTTTGAAGGGTGAATAGGAGTTGGTTCAGTACGTAAAAAGGATTGTAGAGAGCGGGCTCGAAGGTGTTTTCCAAGCAGAAGAGATAGCATTTATAAAAACGTTGTCTTATGAAAGGGCCTTGTTGTGTGCAAGAAATAATGAGTTCAGAGTGGCTCAAAGGGTGTAGAATGCTGGGATCTAAGAGAGAGAAGTTAAAACAGAAGTCATGTGTGTGCAGGACTTTGCCAGCTAAGGAATTGGACTTAATCCTACAGAGATGATAGAGAACCCAAGAAGACTTTTAGACAGGGGTGTGCTGAGAATGAGGAGGGAAGAAGAAGGAAGTTAAAAGATGAAAAGGGTGTGTGTCTGTGTGTCTGCGTACACTTTGGGGAAAGCTTTGTAATATATGCATGATTCTCTGAGAGGCAAAAATGGGAGAAGTGAGGCAAAGTTTGGTTCAGACAATTTCCATTTTGGCCACATGGTGGCATCATCAGCCAAAGGCAGCTTTGTTGCTCTCAGCATTGCTGTATGGGGGAGAAGGAAGGACTGAGATAGGAAAAGAAGGTATTATCAGGTGACCATTTATTTATATCCATAGGAGGGGATATGTGTAGAGGATTCTTAGAGTATGGATTTTGAATTGGGCTAGTCACTTAATTTCTGAGCCTTAGTTTTCTCATCTGTAGAATGGGACTAATGAAACCTTGTTATTGGCTGGAAGCTACTTGTTAACAATCCAATGAGGACATATTCTGTCCCCCAGGTTTAAATTTGCCTCTAGTTAATATGAAATTTATATAAATAATGTTTTCCTAAATGATAGGGCATCTTTTTTTAAAAATTTTATTTATTTATTTTTGGTGGCGTTGGGTCTTCATTGCTGTGAGTGGGCTTTCTCTAGTTGCGGTGAGTGGGGGCTACTCTTCATTGCGGTGCTCAGGCTTCTCATTGCGGTGGCTTCTCTTGTGGAGCATGGGCTCTAGGCACGTGGGCTTCAGTAGTTGTGGCACGCGGGCTCAGTAGTTGTGGCTCTTGGGCTCTAGAGCACAGGCTCAGTAGTTGTGGCGTACGGGCTTACTTGCTCCACGGCATGTTGTGGACCAGAGCTCGAACCCACGTCCCCTGCATTGGCAGGCGGATTCTTAACCACTGCGCCACCAGGGAAGTCCTGATAGGGCATCTTTTATTTAAAGGATTATCTGGAAGAGATTGAAGATGACTTGGAACCTGAAAAGATATGAGTCTACTTTGCTCCACCTTCTATATTTTAGCTGTATTGCTCTATTTTATATCATGTTGAGTCCTAAAAAACACAGCCCTGACCCAGTTTTCCCAAATAACTTGTCAACACTTTTTACCTTTAGTTGGTGAATGTGAAAAAAAGAAATCATTTGGAGGAATGAAATATCTAGGGACTTCATATCTGAAACACTTTTCACTTTGGGTGTTGTAATTTTCTTTGGGTTGGTCTGGGATGACAGGGAGCAGGTCACACACATTTGTGATCTTTGTTGCAAATAAATTGCATTTGGTTGTTTAGCTCGGATGCTCAAAGGCTTTAGCAACTGAGTACATGTTATAAATAGGTCCCATCAAAGCAAGTAGAAGGCAGACAAACATAGCAATCAAATTGGTTTGTTTATGTATAAATAAACAAACTGAGAGTGAAATGAGGGTCAGAAGGACTGAGAAGTAACTGAAAGCTCCCCAGTATATCCTGCAGAAGCTTAATTCTAATAAGAATTGACAACACCACGGAAGACAAAATACTCTCCTCCTTGACCTGAGGAAAATTTGGAGGTTTTCATCCACGAGGGAAGTGCCTTACATAAGTCATTTGCTAGGAAAGCTGTGGTGCTCATAAAAATCCTGTTTTTCTTTTAAAAATATAATTACTACTTTGAATTTTTAGCCTGTTCCTTTCTTTCCATCTTTTCTAATCATTCTTTCCAAGGCATTACTGAGTTCATCCAGTTCACATAGATTAAGATGCAGAATCAGACGTCTCCTCTGAGCTATTTTTTGCTTCTGTGGAAGCCGCCTGAGGTAGGAATCTCCCAAGGAAAGCAGAACTTTCAGAAGAGGAGCGAAGCTTTCTCTCAAGGTTAGCTAGTCAAGGCTTGGGCTTTGCTCTGAAGCCTGCACTCCAGGAGCCAGCCGGAGTTCAGAGGAACCTGCTGCTTTTATTATATGTAGGAGCATTTTACTCCTTGGGACTCATAAGCTAGTTCTAGGGTTTTGTTCTTACCTAGGTATCATCATTTTAATACAGTTTTCCTTGTCTTGGTTTAGCAGGGAGAAAAAAATCAAACGATTCAGTGGTTTCTTTTATGCAATAGGTAAGACTGTTAAGTGGTACCTGGAGAAGAGTATCTGGTAAGAAACTGTGGGATCAAGTTCCTCACTACTTATTAATTCACCAAGTCCTGCAGCCGAGAGCTGGGAGCTGTGTCCAAAGGCAAAGGAGGTGTGATGATTCCCCTCAAGGAGCTTACACTCGAGTTGTGGAGTTAAAACAACATATATACAGGTGATCCCTGACTTACGGCAGTTTGCATTAGACAGTTTTTTGACTTTACGATTCCAAAAGTGATATGTATGCTGTAGAAGTCGTTCCTGGAATTCTGAATTTTGATCTTCTCCCAGGTTAGCAATCTGCCCCACGGTCCTCTCTTGTGATGCTGGGCAGTGGCAGCCCCCAGTCAGCCACACAATCACGAGGGAAAACAACTGATACTCTTAGAAGCATTCGGGACCCATATAACCATTCTGTTTTTCACTTTCAGTACAGTATTCAATAAATTACATGAGATATTCAACACTTTATTATAAAACAGGCTTTGTGTTGGATGGTTTTGCCCAATTGTAGGCTAATGAAAGTGTTTGAGCACATTTAAGTGGGCAAGGCTAAGCTAGGTGGGTTAAGTGTATTAAATGCATTGTCAACTCATAATGGGTTTATCAGGAGGCAACCCCGTTGTAAGCTAAGGGTGATCTGTATGTGTAATAATTAGACTGTAAAAAGTTGCTAAATGCTGTGTTTCCAGTGAGAGAACAAAACTGGACTTGAGTGAAGGGGAGAGAACAGGATGGGTTGGGTTGTCCAAGAAGTAACGAATGGAAGAAGTAAACTTGAGTGGGTCATTTGCAACAAGTGCTTTAGAGCTTACAAGATTCTTGCCTTTTTAGTACCTTTAATGAAAGTTTTGTCAAGAAAACCACACATATAGGGGGGAGTCTGTTGGACCACATAAGGGGCAGACTTCCAGGCCCCCCCCCTTTTTAAAAATAATTTATTTATTTTTGGCTGCGTTGGGTCTTCGTTGCTGTGTGCAGACTTTCTCTAGTTGTGGCGAGGGGTGGCTACTCTTCATTGTGGAGCACGGGCTCTAGGCCCGTGGGCTTCAGTAGTTGTGGCTCGCGGGCTCCAGAGCGCAGGCTCGGTAGTTGTGGTGCACGGGCTTAGTTGCTTCAGGGCATGTGGGATCTTCGCGGACCAGGGCTCGAACCCGTGTCCCCTGCATTAGCAGGCGGATTCTTAACCACTGCGCCACCAGGGAAGTTTCTTCCTGGGTCTTTGAAAGATGAGTATGAGTACATTAGAAAGAGGGGAGCATGGTGCATATTGTCCTTCAGAAATGAATTCTTGAATGGAAGAAGGAGCAATCCAAACACTCCTCTGATTTCTAACATGTTTAAAGGAGGAAAACAGCATATCAGCTCACGCCACATTTTTTTCCCTAAAATTACCCATTAAAATTATGAGACTTAGGGCTTCCCTGGTGGCGCAGTGGTTGAGAGTCCGCCTGCCGATGCAGGGGACACGGGTTCGTGCCCCGGTCCGGGAAGATCCCACATGCCGCGGAGCGGCTGGGCCCGTGAGCCATGGCCGCTGAGCCTGCGCGTCCGGAGCCTGTGCTCCGCAACGGGAGAGGCCGCAACAGTGAGAGGCCCGCGTACCGCAAAAAAAAAAAAAAAAAAAATTATGAGACTTAGTAGTAGTTCTCTCTCTTGGTTCCTTTTAGTAGAATACTTTCATATGTTACTTTGATTAGAACTAGTGTTAAGAAGAAACATGTTAAACACTTACAGCAGGGATCCCCAACCCCTGGGCCGCGGACTGATACCAGTCTGAGGTCTGTTAGGACCCGGGCTGTACAGCGGGAGGTGAGCGGAGGGCGAGCGGAGGGCGAGCCAGCAAAGCTTCATCTGCCGCTCCCCATCGCTCGCATTACTGCCTGAGCCATCCCCCCCACCTCCCCTCCCCCAACCCCGTCTGTGGATCTTCCACGAAACCGGTCCCTGGTGCCAAAAAGGTTGGGGACCACTGACTTACAGAAAAAGATAAAAGTGTCTTAAACTAGTTTTCAAGATTTAATATCCATACAGATCGCTTGGGGATCTTGTTAAACCGAAAATTCTTATTGAGGAGGCCTGTGGGGGGCCCAGAGTTCCTGCATTTCTAATAAACTCCCAGGTGATGCTGCTGCTGCAGGTCTGTGGACCACACTTTGAGTAGAAAGATCATAGGCTATTAGAGGTGGAAGGTAAATTTAGAGGTAATTGGTGCATTGGCTTTCAAGTTTTATGGATGAGTATTGCAAGGTTTTTGTTTGCAAATGAAAACTTAGATGAAAGCTTATGGTAAGTAGATGGTCCCCCTCCCACCAAACCCCATCTCCACCCCCCAACACTAACTTTCCAAGGAGAGCAGTTTGAAATCTCTGTGATTTCCCCAGGCTTGGAGATCGTCACAGCCTGAATGGAGGCTGGGACTGAGGAAGGCAGATCTGGGCTATGTTGTAGCATTTTCCAAGCTTTTTGGCCTTGCCCCTGCTGGAGTTTCCAGGCATTCTAATGATCAGTGTCTCATGGAAAATGAGGTTCCAGGAAAGATTTCTGTGTGTGTGTGTGGTGTGCTGACGCTATGGACTGTAAAGTTGAGCTGGTAAGAGCAGGAATGTTAACTCCAGAGACCGGATGGGAGAGATCTCTTCCTACTTCCCCAGCATCCTCCCATAAAATGCAACAGGAACTTCTGAAGCAGCTTATCCTGATTTGTCAGTAGAATTCAAGTGTGTGTGTGCAGCATAAATACATATAGAATACGTACTTTAATTGTATACGTTTATATCTGAGTGAGTATGTGCACCAAATATGTGATTTAAATATGTGACTAGAATGGCGATGCAAAACCACTTTTGAATTTCTCAAGAGTTGTGAAGGAATAATAGAGGAATCACCAGAAGCCTCCATAAATAATGATATCTCTGAGAAGGCAAAAAGGAGGGAAAAGTAAGTTCTGTGCCTTGTAAGGATATGTGAGATCAGCAGTGATCTTGTGCAAGATACCAGAAGAGTATCTGAAACTTGATATATGAGCATTTGGATGAGGAAGTAGGAAGCAGCCTGGTTTTCCTAAGAATGGGAAGACTGGGTCATGGAGAACTAATGTCATTTCCCTTTTGATGGGGGAATAGGAAAGCAAGGGAGATATCATTGACATTTACGGAGAGTCTTCTGTATTCTGGGCAGATTACAGGAATTCTGGTAGGCATTCCATATCTAAGTTTCAGCACAGCATTTGACAAAGCCTCTTCTTTCTTTCTTTCTTTTTTTTTTTTTTTTTGCGGTACGCGGGCCTCTCACTGTTGCGGCCTCTCCCGTTGCGGAGCACAGGCTCCGGATGCGCAGGCTCAGTGGCCATGGCTCACGGGCCCAGCCGCTCTGCGGCATGTGGGATCTTCCCGGACCGGGGCACGAACCCGTGTCCCCTGCATCGGCAGGCGGACTCTCAACCACTGCACCACCAGGGAAGCCCAGCCTCTTATTTCTTGATGAGTAAAATGGAGACATGGGAGGGCTGGGTGAGAGTCACCCACCCGTAAGAGGGCTGGGTGGCGTTAGAGTGACTTCTGCCGCTGTCAGCCTTAAGGGAGGTCTTTGGTGCTGTGCCTTGGGGCTCACATGTCCTACATCATTATTCATGTTGACTGCGACTTAGCCTGGGGTCCCCAAGAAAGCAGAGCGTGAGGCAAGGGCTGGCGTGCAGGCGGTTTATTTTTGGCAGTGATCCTGGGGAACAGGAAAGGGGGCTGGGGAGGAGAGAAACAGGGAAGGAGGGGAGGCCAACACAAGCCGATGTGGTTGAACTGGTCACTGTCATGGGCACTGGGGCTCAGTCCCATGGGACCCTCTGAGGGATGCAGACTGTGCCTCAGAAGGGACAGACACCGGTGGGCATTTATCCACAGGTTCCCCTCTCCTCTTAGTCAAGGGTTGCCCCAGGGTGCTAAGTCCCCGTACTTCCAGGTTTGCACATGTGCACGTGCTGCTCCTTTCCACAGTGTCCCAGGCATGGTGTTGGAGAAGCCCCAAGGCAGAGAGCTAGAGAGAAGTGACGTGATGGAGGTGGGGTGCTGTCAGGTTTCCCCTGCCTGAAGCTGGTGGCCACGGCAAGGAATGGGGTGTAAACTGGACTGAGAAGGTGTAATTATCAAATCTGTGGGTGAACCCAGAGGGACAGCTGAGAGCTTGATGACAGAATCATGATCCAAAATATTTCAATGTAACAAGATGACTATTAAACCACTAAAAGTGTAGCCTGTACATTTGCATCCCCTAGACCTCCTCTGGGGGAGACATGGTAGTGTGCACGGAAAGGACTTCGGGCTTTTAGTGGACTTAGAACTCAGTATGAATCATGTCACAAGGGGGTTGCCCCCCAAAGCCGCTAAGCTTTTAACAATACATTGTATATACAATGCAATGTATAATAATATTTTATTCAGAACAGGTCTTCTCGGCAAGCCAGCCTGTTCCTGGAGTGTGGGGTGCGGTTCTGAGGAGCTGCACACTTTGAGGAAGATGAATGAGTCAGGATGTGGCTGGCAGGAGGAGGATGGTGAGGCACTTGAGAACCAGGGGGAACATTCAGGCTGGAAAAAAAAATGAGCAGAGAACAGGACAACTGTCATTGGTTCCCTGAAAAGTTAGCTTGGAGTTGAGGGGTTCCATTCCATATCTGTGTAGAGGGCAGTGTGTGGAAGCCAAAGCTCGTTTAGCTCAAAGTAAAGAAAAACCTGGCGGGCTTCCCTCCCCTGTTGGCGCAGGGGTTGAGAGTCCGCCTGCCGATGCTAGGGGACACGGGTTCGTGCCCCGGTCCGGGAGGATCCCACATGCCGCGGAGCGGCTGGGCTCGTGAGCCATGGCCGCTGAGCCTGCGCGTCCGGAGCCTGTGCTCCGCAACGGGAGAGGCCACAACAGTGAGAGGCCCGCGTACCGCAAAAAAAAAAAAAAAAAAAAAAAAGAAAAGAAAAACCTGGCAATGGTGAGAGCTCCCAAACAACGGCACAAGCTGCTTTAGGAGGCAGAGGCTTGAGTTTCACCAGAGGTGGACAAGCATTCAACATCATGCAGGGCACAGAATAACTTCTAAATTAAGGTTGGCCCCTATTGAGCACCTGCTCTGTGCCAGGCACCTTACTGAATTCTTTGCATACATTATCATTTGTATATATTCATCCCAGCACCCCTTTGAGATGAGGTAGGAGCTGTCATTTTTCTGTTGGTCAGGGAGGAAACAAGCAGCTCGGCCTCAGAACACCTCCATGTGCTTCTCCACTGCAGGGAGACAGTATGTATTTCTCTAGGAAAGAAGCATGACCTCTTAGTGACCTCCAAAGTCCCTTCTAACCTTAAGATTCTATGATTTCTGTGAATCAGGAATAAAGATAAAACTTATCCAGAACTGTCCAGAGCAGAGGAGAAAGAACGAGAGAGAGAATATGAATAAATGAATGAAGGAGTGAATGCATAAGGGCGGGTCTTAAAAGTCTTCTTCAAATTATTTCCAGCGTATTCTTCCTGTGCTTCTTAGCCTGTTTGGGCTACAGATTTGTGGCACTTTGTTTAGGAAATACAAAGTAGAGTCATTTTCTGTGCTTTTTTTGAAGTAGGCAGTGTGGTGAGGCTAAGTCACCATGAAGACTAGGGCCACCACATTTAAGAAGAGATGTAACGAACCGAATGCAATCTTGTTTCTTTTGAGTCACACAATAGCAGTGATAATCTCTGAGTGTATCAGTCATTTATTAGCAAAGGTAAATCATAATTACTATCTGTGTCTCCAAATCTTTTTTGTTCCCTCTGTGTAGTTCTAAAAGTGACTATAGGGGAGTTCCCTGGTGTCCTAGTGGTTAGGATTCTGGGTTTTCACTGCCTGGGCCCTGGTTCAATCCCTGGTCGGGGAACCGAGATCCCGCCAGCCACGTGGCACGGCCAAAAAAATAAATAAATAAAAGTGACTATAGGATCTTCTTTATATATGGTAATAGACACCTTTTCTCCCCTCCCCGCTTTTTTAGCATTTTGTAGTGTCGGGCACTGGGCAGATAGCTACATACACACAACTATCTTCAATTATTGAATAGATGAGTGATACGAAGAGGCAAAACTAATGGTTGTAAAAGTTAATGCAATATATTGCAATAATTAGATAATGTGCTTATTGTTACCTAGAGTCTAGCACATAGTACATTATTAATAACTGGTTTCTGAATTATGTATTTTGTGTGTGTATATTATATATGTGTATATAAAGTAAGGTAGCATAATACTATGTAGATAAAACAAATAGTATAATCGTATGTGCATAATACAAAGTAGTATAATAAATACTGTGTATATAATAGAAACTATATATTGTCTCCATTTTACAGATGAGGAACCTTAGGTTGACAGTGGTTGTAAATGTGCTGAGGTCACCGAGGTGTTTGTGATCTAAAAGCCCATATTGAATCTTCGTCACTGTAGAATGCTGCAGATCTCTTCCAGTTCTTGGGTAAATAAAATGTTGGTGTTTAAAAGAAAAGCACTTAAGGATATTTAATGGTAGTTTGAATAACATTTTATAAATTCAATCTTGGAAGAATTCTTTTCAGCTTGTCTATTTTAATGTCCCTCTTATTGATCACATTTTAATCCTATGTAGCTTGACACGGCTTGGCTTCTGTTTTCCTCTGGCATTAAAAAAAAATTAAGTGAAAAGCATTGATTCAAACATTTCCCTTCCTATTAGGGAGATTCATGGGACAGGAGGCTTCTGCCGCCTCTGCCTGAACAGGCAGGACTTGGTGAAGGAAACAGGCTCGAGCAAGCTGCAGAGAGGAAAGAATGAGGAATGTGTTATCTAATAGCTCGTGGTATCCTTGACTTTGACAAACTAGCAATTGATGATCCTGGGTCAGGATCTCCTTAGGATTTGGAATTGGGCAAAGCACCAGCTTGAGGGCTGTAAATTAAAACAAGCTCTCCCGTTGTTTGTAAATGGTGGAAGATTTCTGAAGATTAGTTTAGGAAAACATATAGTTGGTCTAAGAGTGAATTCTACTTATTTCATTTTCTAGCAGCATAAAAATTAAGGAGGTGGAAGAGGCCTTGTCTACTCCAGCTCCTCTTTTGAAGATTTGAGAAGACTGAGATCCACTAAGGGTACCTGCTAGTAGGGAAGGGCTGGTGTTACACCCAGTTGCTTCTCGGCCATCTATGTCCTAGACCTTGATCTCCCACAACTTTCGCATGGTTGACTCGGCCACCATGGTCACCACATTGAATGACTGTGCTGGGCATGGGAGATGTTCTGTTTACCTGATTATCAAAGCGTTCATCAGGATGGTCTCCTTCCTCGAAGTTGTTTCCAGAACCCCCCTCCCCCCTTTTTTGTTTCTTTACCCACAATAAAGCACAGGTTTGTTTTCACTGGAGAATGATTAGCACTCATATTCTGAAATGACAGAGAGCTATAGCATGGGAAGGTTTGGCTTTATTTTGGCATGTTTTAATCACAGTTCCAGTAATGTCCTCTTGGTTTACGCAGGATCTGACTCAGCCACTGGAGTTACCCTCAATCCCAGCAGAGAACTGGGTGTCGTTCATGACTGCCCCTATGGCCCCTACGGGAGGGATTTCATTCACTGGTTGGTGAAGCAGTTCCTTTGCATGGCGGTGTGGTGGAGCAGCTGAGACTCCTCCTGAGAACGTCCCCTGACCCCTCAGGGCTCGCTGGCACCCTGCAAGCACCTCCTTTACAGCATCTGTCGCAAGACCTTGTCATTGTTCATCTTCCAGACTAGTCTGTGTCTTAGTCACTTTTGTCCTCCAGCACTGAATATTGTGCCTGGACTCAAGTGGTTTTGGTACATTTTTGTTGAAAGAATGGATGAGTGAATACAAAGAAATTTAACTCATGGCTCTTGTCCAGATGGGGCTTACATCTTGGATGTGAGAAAAACCTAACTGCATAAAGACTGAGTAATAAAACAGGACAAGATGATAATCCTAGTGCTGTTACCAACAGGTATGTGATAAAGGCCAGATGAGAGAAATAGATGTGTTACTTTTCAGTCCCTTACAGAAGACGTGGGTTAGCTTAGCATCATCACTTAGAAATGTTTCACTGTGTGAAAACGATTTAAACTCTCTGAGCCTCAGTTTCCTCATCTGTGAAATGGAGTTACCTCTACAAGAGTCACAGGGCTGTTACCAGGATGAAGTGAGATCACCTATGTGTAAAGTACTTTGTAAGCTGAATCATGTTGTATAAATGTGGGATGACATTATTTTCAAATGACCAACTGAAACAATGGGATAAAAAGTTCGGGAATGTGGGTGTTTAAGAGGTCCAGGAAAAGATAACCATGGGTTCTTTTTCAGAACTTCTGCTTGTTAGCAAGAGCTGAAATAAACGCACAGTTCTAGTAATGAATACCAGCCACCTCTGGGCCTGGACCAAGGCCTGGATCTGATGATTCAACTGGAACTTGTAGCTAATGGCCCGGAGTCCCCACAGGCTGGCCTGGCTGTAACTTGTCAAAGTTCGATTTGTGTCCACTTTTATCCTTTTAATTGAGTGCACTTTCTTCCAGTTTGAAGGACTTCAGACGTCAGTGCTAAAGAATTTCTTTTGGGGAAAGTTACATGAAATGCTGTGTGGTGACCACTATATCCCTGCCTGCAAATATTCTGGTATGAGAGTTCATAGAGCCATTGAAAGCATGCCACAGGGATTCTGTACATTAATTGGCAGGCCTGGATTTTTTAAAAACTTGTGATAGTTAAGTTTTTATTTAAGCTTTATTATTAAAGAGGTAACTTTTTCATAAAAGTTATTATCCAACTTAAAACATGCAGTGGGAAACCTTTGAGTATTTTTGTATACCTCAGCAAAACAAGAAAATAATTACGCTCTGCTTTTTATTCTTTAATATTATCTTCACCTTTACCTGTCACTGAACAAGCGTTAGTTGGAAAAGAACAGCCTTTTGCCGTTGTTCTTGTTTTTTTTAAACAAAACTTGCTATTCTCACATTTTTCTTTCAGTGGTAGAATTTCAGTGTTAGCAAATTTTCCAGATTATCGTGGTAGTTGCAGATGATCTGAGCACAGTTAAAATATTGAAACTGGGAGCTGTTAGATCAAAGTTGGATTTCGTGTGTGATTCTGATATTAAGGTGTTGATGAGTTACACGAAAATCACCGCGGTGCATATAGGTTTAGTTGGCGGTATTTTCGGTAGGAATGATCTGGACAAGAATTGCTGCTACTGGCGCTGCTGCTGGTTTTCTTTAAGATGCTCCCCCCTTTTCATTGAGAGAGAAGGATTCCCAGAGTTAAAATAGGAAATGCTGGAGTGTTTTGTTGAACTCCACAGGAAGTCGAATGGTGAGTGGTGTTCATGAGCTTCTCAGTCCTTGGATAGAGCAGATGTGTGTGTCTGTGTGAAGACAAATCAGGAGGTGACTTGCCGTCCCCGGTGCTCCCACATCCCCCTCTGCACACGACCAGCTTGGCACTTAGCACATTGGGTTGCGGTTACTGTGTTAGCTAAGGAACAGTTCCAGGGTAAAGGAAGCTACAAAGAGATGACAACGAAATGCAACGTGGGGCTCTGGATTGGGAAAATAAATATTGCCGTGAAGGACAGTATTAGGACAATTGGTGAAATTTAAATATGGGCTCTATCTACTGTAGAGGATAATACTATATCAATTTTAAATCTTCTTAATATTATCCTTATGCCTTGGTCACATCAGAAAATGTCCTTATTATTAAGGGATGCATGCTGAAGTCTTTAGGGGTGAAGGGACATGATGTCTGCAACTTATTCTCAAATGGTTGTCATATGTAAGGTGACAAAGGTTAAGAACTGGTAAATCTTGGTGAAATGTATAAAGAACACATTTTTTAAAATAAAAAGTTCAACATGTTTACCTTTCTTAGTTCTTGATATCCTTCACTGAAATGTTGGCTCCAGGAAGGAAGGGCCTGTGTTTTTTTATCACCCTCGTGTAGGTTGCCAGATAAAATACAGGATACCCAGGTAAATGTGACATGCAGATGCACCATGAATAATGGGACATACTTATAGCACTTATACAGAAAAACAAAAAACAAAAAACAAAAAAAACCTGTTTGGTGTATCTGCAATTCAGAGTTAACTGGGGTTCCTGTATTTTTATTTGCTGATTCTGGAAACCCTGTCCTGAACCAGCAGTGCCCCCAGTAGCGGCAGGGATGTATCTAGGAAATGTCCCCCCTGTTACGGGGAATGAATGACATGGCTTTTCAGAACCCTGACCTGAAGGTTCCTATGAGGTAAAACCCATCATGTCTGAGCACGGAGCTGGGACTTTACCTGTTTGGACTTGATCTCCTCCATTCCTACTCCCTTTGATGGATCTTTTCTCTTTGAGCTGATGTGAGCTTTCTCGCATCGAGCTTTCTCATCAGCTTTCTCCATTTCTCCATTAGTTGGTGGAGTCAGCTGGGTTACATTTTATACTAAGTTACCCACATCCTGACACTCCTGACAGCTTTAAGATCTTCTTCTAACACACTTGAGTAGAATGGATGCTGGAATCTGTTTTGACAGCTGTTGAAAACCTAGACTGTTGCTACAGCAGGTTAAAGAGGTTATTTGTAACACTGGTATGATTGTAACACTGGTATTATTCAGTGAACCTTTTGAAAAGATGTGCACCCTGTTAAGGCAAATAGTATTTTATAGAATTTAAATGATTTTGATGTTCACGGTTAAATTATCAAATATAATGCTCCTAGGGATTATACACGTAGTAATATTTTCCATTAATTTTCCCCACCAATGTAGTAATAGTACATTACAATGATCTCTATTATCAGTGCCTTTTAAAATGCAGGTGTAGAGCCTTAAAATACAGCTAGTCTATTGCCAGCTGTCCCATTGATAACCTTCCCTTTAAAAGTGACCTTTGAGCAATTCATAAAGAATGAATATTTATAGTATTTTCTTGTTGAGCTGCTAAAAGAGGGGTCTATGCAAGTAACAGGTGGCTTCAGTTGGCCTGCGTTCACTGAAATGTGATTCAAATAAAGCATTGCATTATTTTACCGTTGGAATTGTGATTATGTGCTAGACTGACTTCATTTTTGGCAAATCGCATGTCAGTGTTGAGGTTTGGGTTTAGGGTAGGCTGTCTTGCGTGTGCAGGAAAGGGAGAGCTTTGCAGATGAGGGATGAAATATCCAGGATCTTCTTTATGAAGCAGAGGAATTTTTACCAGAGGAGCTGTTGTTCTACTGGGATGTAGGGGCAACTGTTCAGGTGAACCCTTTAGACTTAAATGTTCTTTGGTCTTAGGAGAGGGCTCTGTCAAATTAATTATCAGTGCAGTGCTTAGCACATAGTAGGCACTCACAGTAAAATTTGTTCAATAGAATGAAATAGATAGTTATGTTTAGGTTATTATTTAACTTTTTATATGATTTAATTACTTGAATTAATCTTTCTGTTACTGCCCTTTACTCAATTGCTTGGCAACACACTTGTTAACATGTTTTCTGATTAAAATAAATGTTCCAATCTAAGTTTATTCTAGATAATATTATAAGGAATTAGAGGCATTAAATGGATGAAATGGAATTTGTCACAAAAGCTATTTCTGAGAAGTCTATTTTA
This sequence comes from Delphinapterus leucas, assembly GCF_059928025.1. Taxonomy (NCBI): domain Eukaryota; kingdom Metazoa; phylum Chordata; class Mammalia; order Artiodactyla; family Monodontidae; genus Delphinapterus; species Delphinapterus leucas. The sequence continues at coordinate 135,533,128 of NC_143130.1, forward strand.
GTAAGCGTACTTTCTCCTGTGTCTGAAAAGATTTATCACTTTGTGCAAATCAGGTCCTAGCAAATTGGGTAGAAGCGTTTTTTTTTTACAAAACAACATTCTTATAAGAAGAATTACATTTCTATGGGGAAAAACTGAAAAAGAGAGATCACATAAATAACCCCTGTAATCTTATTTCTCATTTTATCGAATATATTTGAGTCTTCTTTCCTACCGTCAGTACACAATTTTTTTTACACACATACACAAAATTAGGACCATATGAACATATTGTAGTGTTTATATGTAGTGTATACATGTGTTTATATGCTGTTCTCTGAAAAAATATATTTAAACTGCCTTTTAAAACTTAATATACCATTCATATTTTAATGCATCACCATTAGATTTTTTACAGCAGTATTTTTAATGACTATAGGATTTCATGGTATGGCTGTGCCATAATTTATTAAACCAAAGCCTTACACTTGGTCATTTAGGTTATTTCCAGTTTTTTACAATGCTGTGATAAGCAGCCTTTAAAGCATGGTTCTTACTTTGGGAGCCATGCCCAGAAATGCAAGTTCTGGGTCACACATCCTTACAATTTTGTTTATAGTATATTAACCATGTTGTCCTTCTGAAAGTTTGGGCAAATGACTGTTCCTGTGAACATTTAATTATTTAATTCTTGTACACTTTTTTCTACAATGGATATAATTAAAAGCAAGCAAAAGGAACCTATTTTTGTTAGGTTCGTATTTTCAGGTACATTCCTTTGATGATTTTTTTTATATTTATGGTTCAATTATAGTTTTTATCCTTTCTTTCTGTCTCTTTTTCCATCAGGGCATTTGTTTTCACTTACTAATTTATGATCACTATCACATTTTTTTTTTTTTCTTTCCAGTTTGTATAACGTGATTTGATGTCTGGAAGTTTAAGATTTTGATGCAGTCAGTCTATTGGTAGGAAAAGGATTTTTGAGAGCAAGTGATATTTCTATCAAAAGCTTATTTTCTCCTCCTGTGTGGTATCATTTAGTTTTCCAGAAGGAAGGAAGAGGTAGCTGCTCAGTTTTAGTTTAATTCCTTCAGAAGAGTTTTAAGTTACTAAAATGTATACAACTTATATATTAAGAATCAAGATATGTCTGTATTTGCATTGTTTGAATAGTATACCCAAAAGCTCAAATTAGTACTTTCATCCTAGAAAGTTCTCATTTTGGAGTTTGGTCCATTTTATATCAAGGCACATTAGAGGTGGGACAAGAGTTAAAATGGATAAGTGATTCATTGTGTGTGAAATTTTCTGAAGACAGAGTAATTTACATACTCATCTATCAGGAATGCCCAGGCTTGGGGATGGTAACAATGACTGCTATAGGCCTGTCACAGCTGATGGCTTTCTGATTCATAGATACCTACTGGGTCAAAAAGCCTCATGCTTTTCACTCCAGGGGTGGAATTTTGTAGCCATATGTGGTATGAATACTTTGGTTAGATTTTCCACGTGGATATTTTTCTGTCCACTCTGAATCAGATTTGTGCTGCCACATAAGTAGCAAGACTCAACTCTATGTGAAATTATTTCGGAAGCCAAGCGATATTCACATCAGTTAAGCCAGTGATTCTCAATGTGGGGAGTATGCGTGTCCTTCCAGAAGGTAATCAGGTGACTTGTGTCGTTCATTCATTCACTAATTTTATTTTGTGCCTATTCAAAACTGTATTTTTGGTAAGAGGCGACACCTGTGGTGTTAGAAGCTGCGATCCCGCAGTGTACGAGACAGCCCTTTCCTTAATTTGAAAGCAAAGTCCATTGCTTTAATTTGTTTCAATCATGATAGCTTCATTTTCATTTTCAAAGGCAGGGATTCCCTCTTTCCCTAGATGTCTGTGTGGCTCATTTCTTCATTTCCTTCAGGTCTCTGCTCATATGTCTCCTTCTCAGAGAAACCTTCCTGACCACCTTCTCTAAATCTCTTACCCTGGTTTCTTTTATTCACCATGTTCATCACCATATGACATATTAAATTATGTATCTGTTTATCATCCAAACCCCCCTCTAGAATGTAAAGTCCATGAAAGAAGGGCGTTGTCAGTTTTGTTGACTGCTTTCCCACCCCAGCATCAGAAACAGAACGTGGAATATAGCAGGCGCTCAATAAATATGTGTTGAATAAATTAATTCACTGAATATTTGCATGCCTGTGATGTGCTGGCACTGTAAGTGGTGATAAATGCTATGAAGAAAAATAAAGCAGGGTAAAGAGACAGAGAGATCTTAAAAATGTCTATCTTAAAAGCGTCTGGGTTATAAGGTAGGAAGACACTGATTAGACAGCCTTCTCTTCCCTTTTCTTTCTCCTGAGTGTCTTTGCGTCCTCCCCTCTCCCAGCTGTGTCATGGCCACTCTGTTAGTTGTGCCGAGTCTCTCTAAGGCGTGACGTTACATTCTTTTCATGCCTCATTCCAAGTGGGCCTTCCCACTTGAGTAACATGAAAACCCAAATGTGGTCAGCTCTTGAGTTTGTATTTCCCAGACCCTCAGGTGACATGCTTTCCAGCAGCTAGCTTAGAAGTAGCCAAAGGTTGCCTTAGGATTTGAGAGAAAATTAAATGTTAGTAAGTGTTCAAGGGTGCTTTTATTATAGTTTTCGTTTTTTGCATAATGATCATGTGATTCTGAACTTAAGTTCTTTGAGAGATGCATAATAGAAAGACTTGCAAGTTTTAAGTCAGAGTTCCTTATCTCAGACCTTCCCTTTCCCCAGTTGCTTCTGTAGCTTGTCATTCAAACCTTCTAAGATCTCAGCTAGTGTCTCTCAAAGGCGCAGTGGTAGCACCCAAAGAGGATGGATGAGGGCTGTTCTTTGGTTATCACCATGACAGGATTTTAGCACCCATGATAGGGTTACCCAACATCCTGCAAGACATGAGACAGGAGACAGTTGTGCCCATGAGAAAAATGTCCTGCCCAGGTGCCCCTAGCATAAATGCTGATTCTTTCCCAGTCCTTCTCAACAAGGGTGGTCATGGCCTCTATGGGGTACTTTAGAAACCTGTGAGATGGTGTTGGTTTTCACAACATTAGGGGGTGGTACGCTACTGACATTTAATGGGCGTGGCCAAGGAGGCTAGAAGTCCTGCAATGCATGGGTCAGATGTCTACCTTGGAGAATTTCCCTGCTTCCCACTTGACTTTCCAATGTCCACCAGGCAACAGGGAAGTGAAAAACCCTACTGATAATTATCAGAGCCTACAACCAACTCTATAAGCAAAAGGTACTTTTGCACAAATTGGCTGGAGGTCTGTATTTTTTCTTCTTCTGGACTTTACCTAGAGTCACCTTCCACACTGGCACCATTACTTGTGGTTTGTAACTGGCTATCAGTTGGTGTGCATAGCTGTTGCATTCATAGTGATTGTAGGATAGGGGCGAGGATCTGACCACTTCATTTTGTCTTCTGGAGATCTCGTGTCTGAAAATGTACATATTGTAATGTATATTATACCATTATAAATTATTTTCCTTTTATTTCTCCTTTATATTGCAGCTAGGTCGTAACATTGATTTATTAGAATTGCCTGTGGGTTACATTATATTACCTGTGATTTTCATTACAGATTATAAAGGGGGCATGGAGTCTGATGAGCTTGAAAACCTTCACTCTAACCTGACAGAGGTTATATTTCTTACTACTCCTCTACATGAACCCTGTTTCAGGCAAAGTTATTTGCTCTGAGTCCCACATTTTCTTTCCCTCCACGTGTGCCTCAAACCACCCCTTCTTCTCCAAGTTCCTTCCATCTCCCCCTCTATAAACCGTACCCACCCATCAGAGCCCAGTTCCCTGGGCAGCCTTGTGAAGTCATCATTCCTCAACTACCACAGCTCAGTGACTTTCTATTTTTCTTAACTACTGTAGCACTTGTAAGAACTCCTCATTCAACACTTGTCTGCAGCCCAGTGGCATCAGATATCTTTTTATGTTTAAGTTATCTCCTTGAATAGCTTGCAAGCTTCAGATGGCCCACTTGACTCAGTCTTTTTGTCCCATGCAGTGCCTAGGAATGCTTGATGTTTCGCCAGCCCTCGCTCATGGGCTGCACTCTCTTGTCTTCTTTCCTTTCCCAAATATGAATTCTTTCCTGTCTGTCATTTTGCTCGTTACAAAAGTAAAGCACGTTCATTGTTAAGACATTTATGGAAAAGTAAAAGAAGAAAATAATCATCATTGCTGATCTGCCGCCCAGAGCCACTCACTGCCTATCATTTTAGAGCATTTCCTTTCAAGCTGTTTTCTCTGTGTATATCTGTTTTTAACAAAATTAGAACCATGTACTTTATATGGTTTGTATTTGGCTTACCCCCTGCTTACTTCACTTAATGCTATATCACGAGAATTTTCCTTCGTTACTAAATAGTCTTAGGAAACATATTTATATAAAACAGGTTTTACTGAAAATTTTAGACATACAAAAAATAGAACAGTATGATAAATTCCTAGATACCCAGCAATCAGCGTCAGTAACATCAGCATTCTGCCATTCTGAATATGTGGTTTTTAATGGATGCATACCATCCATTGTTTGGATGATACATAATTTATTTAAGCATTTCTCTGTTATTGTAAATTTAGACGATTTCTAGTTTTCTATAATTATAGAGGCTTACGTTTTTATTCTTCTTGTCATAATTATTATTCGTGCTTCCTGGTTAACCTAATTAATTTCTTCATGATTAAGTAACTATGATTATTATTAGTTTTGTATTCTGGGATTTGTATTATATTTCATACCTGTGGCTGGTTTCATTGTCATTTTTCTTTTCTCCATCCATCAAATATTTCTTGTTCTAGCCAGAATGAGTCTAAAATGAATTACAGTAACAAGTTATGTTTCTCTATTCATTTTTTTTTTAGAGAAAAAAACCTCCTGAAAACTGGCAATGTAAAAGAATGGTATTTACTTTCTAGATAATTTAAGAGACAATCGCAAGAAGGAAAGAGAAAATGGTTTCAGGAGAAACAATATCTGGTAAATTGTAGTCTTTGCCCAATGGAAATTTATTTTACAAATACTTAATTTTGCTTAATTTTGATTGAAAAATGGCCCCCTCTTATAGGCTGGAATAGTGACCATCTACCTAAACTAAGGTGCACTTGAACCAGTATGTATAAGTGTTTTTATCCAGCTGATTTAAGTTTGTATTTTAACAAGTATATTTGGTATTAATTTAAAAACCCAGCATCTTTAAATGGAGAGGACCTACATACAGCTTCTCTTTAAAAAGGTAGTTTCTCAGGCAGTGGAGAGAGATGGTTTTCTTAGATCTGGCCCATTGTGAGCTGTGGGAGAAGGAGCAAGTGGGAGACAATTGGATGGGTGGTAGGATTACTAGTTCCCTGTGAAAATGAAGGAAGGATTACTGTTGCCCTAGTTCTGATGGGATTTCTTCTGCAGTATCTGCTGAAATTTCTAGACCAGATCATATACAGGAAGATGACTTATGTACCTACCTACTCTAAGAAGATGACTGTTTCTTGTATTACAAAGTAAAATACGGTTGCTGTAAAACAAAAAGTAGATTTTCAGATTTTTATAATAGATATGTATAACATAGAAAGCAAAAGTCTCCCATAACCCATACGTCTTGCCACTGAATGACCATGTTAGCAGTACTGAGTATGCTCATCTTGATTTCTCCATGCCCATATTAGCATATATTGTATGAATAATGTACAGAAAAGAAATGCTACCTTTTAAAATGCTTGTGTTAATTTGGTAATCAGTAACTGTCCAGACCTTTGATGTATAGAGACCACATGCAGTTTCTCCTGGTTAGAGGTAAGATACTAAGTTCAAATAACAGGACAGGGGCTTCCCTGGTGGCGCAGAGGTTGAGAGTCCGCCTGCCGATGCTAGGGGACACGGGTTCGTGCCCCGGTCCGGGAAGATCCCACATGCCGCGGAGCGGCTGGGCCCGTGAACCATGGCCGCTGAGCTTGCGCATCTGGAGACTGTGCTCCACAGTGGGAGAGGCCACAACAGTGAGAGGCCCACATACCGCAAAAAAAAAAAAAAAAAAAACAGGACAGAACTTGTTAGGTATAGAAAACTATAGCAGAAGGGAGAACTTAAGAAAAGGAAGGAGTTAAGAGCCCAATATTATTATTCAGGGGTTAGATTTTTATTGCTGAATCAGATTTAATTGGTGGTTGTACTTTTTCCCTTGGGAACACATTAAAATAGTCACTATGACAAGATGACTAAATCATGAATGAATTGAAAATATTAAGCTAGTCTCAGTCATACTAACATATCAGCAACTTGTTGGAGCTTAATTTTTGCATTGCAATTTAAGTGACAGGAATGTACATTGCCAACATTAGGACTTTTAATTTTGGGAACACTGCAAATAATGAATTTCACAAGGTCTATTTCCAGTTTAGGGCCAACCATGAATGATTATATTGCTACTCTAACAGGTGTTTAAATTATGAAAACAGTAGAATTTCTGTATGTGAAATACCACTTTGTTCATTCATTTAAAAAAAAGCCTACTCTGTGCCATGAGCTATACTCAGTATTAGAGAGAGAAACTTGTAAGACTTGCCCCTGTCACTCTTTGGTGTCTTGCACATGCTTTCCCATCCAAAAACCTTCCTCTCTTCCATCTGGCAACATCTCCCTCATCCTTCATGTCCCAACACAGAGGTCACCTATGATGTCCAGCCCTTTTAGCTCTACAGACTGACTTAGCAGATTCCTCATTGATGTTCTCACATTTGGACACATCCTACTAAAGCATTATCTCATTGTCTTGTAAATAACATAGATACTGAGTTCTCTGAGGTCAGGGACCTCATATCTCATAGCCTCAGAGTCAGAATGGATACATAGTTGGTGCTAAATGTATATAGATTAATACATAGTTACTGAATAAATGACTGAAAAGTTCTCTAAAAATGAAATGAAAAATCTAGTAATGTTGACTAAAATCTTTACATTCCTAACTACAATACAAGGAGTCAAGAAACAGTCTTGAGAGGAGTAGAGGAGTAGTGTCCCTCTTAATGCAGATCTTTAGTGTATGATACTTTTTTAAATTAATTTTTATTGGAGTATAATTGCTTTACAATGTTGTGTTTCTGCTGTACAGCAAAATGAATCAGCTATACGTAGACATATATCCCCTCTTTTTTGGATTTCCTTCCCATTTAGGTCACCACAGTGCATTAAGTAGAGTTCCTTGTGCTATACAGTGTATTCTCATAAGTTGTCTATTTTATACATAGCATCAATAGTGTATATGTGTCAATCCCAATCTCCCAATTCCTCCCCCCACCCATACATTTGTTCTTTAGTGTATGATATTGATACTTGAATATTAAGATAATTGGATTAAGCATTGCTCGTAAAAGTGTTTTTGGGGGGATCTTGGTTGCCCGACCAGGGATCAAACTGCGCCCCCTGCAGTGGAAGCGCGGAGTCCTAACCACTGGACCACCGGGGAATTCCCTGCTCCTAAAAGTGTTTAATGGGGTTAAATGGGAAGAAAAGGTTCAATATAACATGTCTTAATGACACATCTCTTTCAAAATTATTTAAAAATTATTAACCATCTTATGTGGGCATTTCAAGAAAATATCAGAAAAAGATCTTTGCCCTATGGAGCATATATGATTTCTAAACTTTATTTTTAGTGGGAGGATACCATTTTTTGCCTTTCCTGTTACCTGTTCCAGAGTGGGACTGGTGATCTAAGGATTTTAGTAATTCAGAACTGTGATTTAGAAATTAGAGTTCATGTAAGGTTCAAGAATTAATGTCTTTTAAAGCTAGAAAAAATAGAGTCAAGGTAGCCTCACCTCTTTCCCCTGTGGAATCAGACTCGTAGGTGTGGAAGGGAGGGATCTTGATCTTGTCTGCTTAATATCATAAGTACGTCGTGGTATGTGATATGGGAAGATGTGCCGGTCAGGTCCTGGCAGGAAAGAGATTGGCTTCCTCAAAAAGGGTAATGGAGGAAATAGAGGGACTCCTAAAAAAATCTAGGCAGAGGTCAGGGAGATCAACAAAAATTGGCCAAGCATCCTAGAGTTAACAATAGAAAGCCATTGCCGCTCCTTGGTCCTAAGGAGACAAGGACACAGAGAATCTCTTGTAACTTGTAAGAGGTTTAGCTGTAGGCGAGTGCTGCCTGACGGGAACTGTGGGCTTTCAGGGGAAGATTGCAGCAGCAGGAACTGGGGGATAAACACCCCAGCCTTTCTCTCTTCCCTCCCTTTGGTTTCCTGGTGGCCATTCCACTGGATGACCCAAGTAAACCCCAGAGATCAGGGAGCCAAGAGGTGTAGTCTGAGGAGGGTGGCCTCCTCGGTCACAGAGCAAGGTAAGAAGGAGGGGAGCGTGGATCTGGAGGGGCAAATGGAGAATATCCAGCCGGAGAGGAAAGTCTTTAAGTTATAAAAAGTAGCCTTCCCTGTTCATAGCATTCCTGTGTTCATTTGAAGGGTTAACTGGTGTGCTTCATTTGTTAGGATTTTATTGCTTGCAGACTAACCTCTAAATCAGATGTCATGAAAGGGAGCCCCATGTGGAAGAGTTTTGTTTGGGTCACAGTATTTTCTTTAAAAAAAAAAAATCTATATTGTCTTTGGGGAGATCCACATCAAAATCTGAGTTTTGTACTTTTGGCAAGTGGAAAATTTGGGAGCATTGAACATGCAGTCCTGTATGGAAACAATCTGCTAAGCCTAGTAGTAGCTACCCCTTTAGACAGGTAGGAACTCTTCACTTTGCCTCAATCCCCACCATTCCCTATTGTGGTCTTAAACCCACATTGCTTCTGCCTGGTCCCTGTAGACATGTGAGTTCATGAACCTGGCTTCAACAAAGCAATTTAGAGAAGGAAGGACAGATGAGTCACACAATCTAGAAAGAGAATGAACTTTGTCTTGGAAGACACACTTCTCTACAAAGGAAATAGAGAGACAGGGAGAGCAATCTTGTCCCTAGAGACACAGTCTGAGCGTTAGACTAACTAGGAGAAGGTTTTTCATAGATGAATGAAGTTCAGTTTTACTCTTTTAGGTCAGTCTCTAAGTTTTCTTTTAAACTTTTCATTCTTTTCCATAGAGCAACTGTTGTTGAATGGCATGTGTTCCCAGCTCATCCCTTATTTCAGAACAAGGGCATGCTAGGGAAAGAGAAAGGCTGAGGTGGGGCCCAGGGGACCTTGAACCAGAGGGAAGATGAGGAGACTCTGGAAATGGGGAGAGGAGCCTTTTTGCTCTTTGGTCCATTCTTTTCTCCTAACTGCTGCTCTGTCCCTTCACGAGCGCTGGGAACATGCTGGGGCCCGAATGAATGGACTCAGAGTTCCCCTCTCCTTAAGCCTAAAGATTGTCTATGTAATTTTTTAAATTGTGGTAAAATATACATAACATAAAATTTACCATTTTAACCATTTTTAAGTATGTAGTTCTATGGAATTAAGTACATTCACGTTGTTGTACAACCATCACCACCAGCCATCTCCAGGACTCTTTGTCTTTCCCAAAGGGAAACTCTGTGTGCATGAAACCCTAACTCCCCAATCCCTCCTCCCCCAGCCCCTGGCAACCAGCATCCTACTTTTGTCTCTATGAATTTGATTACTCTAAGTACCTCATATAAGTTGAATCATCCAATATTTGTTCTTTTGTGTCTGGCTTATTTTATTTAGCACGATATTTTCAAGATGTAAACATGTATCAGGATTTCCTTCCTTTTTAAGGCTGAATAACATTCCATTTGTATGTACATAGCACAGTTTGTTTATCCACCCATCTGTTGATGGACACTTAAGTTGTTTCTACCTTTGGCTATTGTGAATAATGTTGCTATGAACATAGGTGTACATACATCTGTTCAAATCCCTGCCATCAGTTATTTTATTTTTTAAAATACTTAATTAAATTAATTTATTTATTTGGCCACGCCATGCAGCGTGCGGGATCTTAGTTCCATGACCAGGGATCGAACACGTGCCCCCTCCAGTGGAAGCATGGAGTCTTAACCACTGGACTGCCAGGGAAACCCCAACTATTTGTTATTTTAAACGTTACATAAGTAATCCATGTAAAACCCACACAAACTGTAGAAAACTTGGAAGATACAGATAAAATATAGAAGCAACCATGGATGACCCCAGCATCATCAAGGATGACGATGATAGCATGTGTGTGACCCTCACTGTGTGCAAGGCACTCTGCTAGGTAAGTGCTTTACTTGTTTATTCCTCATAATGGCCTATGAGGCAGTCACGATTGTTCTTCTCATTACAAATGAGAAAAGTGAAGCACAAAGAAGGTTAAAATGTTTAAGATTATACACGGAAAATGTATTCCAGTATCCAGTATTCAAACTCAGGCAGCTTGGTTCTGGAGTCTTGGCCTAATATAACCATTATGTTATCCTGTCCACCAAGGCTAATTGCAACATAGCCACAGCCTTCTAAAGTTTTCCTCTGCAAATATATGCATATAGCCTTGTGCATACACACAATGAGGTAACACTGTATACATCCTCTTTTATAATTGGCTTTCTGTATTCAGTAATAAAAGCAAACGTCAACATCTTTAATGACTATGTAATGGCCAATCTTATGAAGATATCATGATTGTTAAATATTGTTATGATAGAAAAAAATTTAGTTTTGTCTCAGTTTTTCACTATTATAAAATACTGTGCTGTACTTTTTTTATGCACATGTTTTCAAACACTGATCCTAATCTTTTCCTTAGGAAAAATAGGTTTACTGTGTCAAAACTTATTTTTTATCTCTCTCTCTTTATAAAAATTGCTTTATTTTTCTGATTTTAAAAGAAACACAAGCTCACGGCAAAAAATAAGTAAATCAAGACAAAGCAGAGAAGAAGATAAACAACCTGTATATTAATATAAACAACACTGTCAGGAACATCCTGTTACTCACACTTTTGTGTACTTACCCTGATTTCTTTAGCATAAATTCCTGGGAGAGGAATTCCTGGGGTAATGCACATTTTAAAAATTTTATTTATTTATTTTTGACTGCGTTGGGTCTTCTTTCCTGCGTGCAGTCTTTCTCTAGTTGTGGTGAGCGGGGGCTACTCTTTGTTGCAGTGCATGTGCTTCTCATCGTTGTGGCTTCTCGTTGCAGATCACGAGCTCTAGGTGTGCGGCCCTCAGTAGTTGTGGCACATGGGCTCAGTAGTTGTGACGCACGGGCTTAGCCGCTCTGCGGCATGTGGGATTTTCCCGGACAAGGGCTCGAACCCATGTCCCCTGCATTGGCAGGCGGATTCTTAACCACTGTGCCACCAGGGAAGCCCCTGGGGTAATGTACATTTACATTTTTGATAGATATTCCCAAATAACATACCTATTTTTAAGGTGTTTAATTTCTATTGTCATATTGACCTATATTTCTGGAGTAATAGCCACTATTCAAAGAAGTGAGGTCTCAGATATGGACATACATAAGCCAACATAAAGTCAACCTGTTACGTAGGTCAACCTGTAGTGTGACAGGAACACACTACATTTTCATCTACTAGTGCCATCATTATAAATAATCTCAGCACCTTAAATTATCTTTTTTAAACTATAGGTGGGAAAATTGGAGCCCATAATTTTTAAAATGTTTAATCTTTATTTTTACAGATTCTTCGAAGTAAAATTTACATGCCATAAAATTCACCCATTTGAAGTGTACAATTCAATGATTTTTAGCAAATTTACAGTTGCATAATCATTACCACAGTCCAATTATAGAACATTTTCATCACCCTGTAAAAGATTCTTTGTGCCCACCCTTAATTCCAGGCAACCACTAATCTACTTTCTGACTCTATTGTTTTTTTTTTTGTTTTTTTTTTTTTGCGGCACGTGGGCCTCTCACTGTTGTGGCCTCTCCTGTTGCGGAGCACAGGCTCCGGACGCACAGGCTCCAGACGCACAGGCTCAGCGGCCATGGCTCACGGGCCTAGCCGCTTCGCGGCATGTGGGATCTTCCTGGACCAGGGCACGAACCCGTGTCCCCTGCATCGGCAGGCAGGCTCTCAACCACGGCGCCACCAGGGAAGCCCTGTTCTGTTTTTAATATAAATGGAATCCTACAATATGTGGTCTGGTTTGTTTCACTTAGCATAATGTTTTCAAGGTTCACCCATGTTGTAGCATGTATCAGCACTCCATTCTTTTTTTAATGGCTGAATAATATCCCGTTGTATGGAAATATCACCTCTTGTTTATCCATTCATCAGTTGATGTGGGGCCCAAAAATTTTGCGTAAAAAATTTTTTTTCTTTGTAGTACGAGCAGATTTTTTTAAAACATTGTAGTGCTTGGGTTGTATCAAGAAAAACGGGCTCCAATTTCTATGATAAAAGATTTAGAGTTAGAAGATTGAGTTCTAATTCTGGACCAGGTATTTCTCTGTTTATATGATGTTGGACAGGTTACTTGGCTTGTCTTAATTTTCTGCTCTATTCGATGATGAAGAATGCCATAATTGACTCCCAGTATTATCATAAAAATTAGATGAGTTAATACCTAGATGAAAATATAGAGTACTTTGTAAACTACAAAGCAATATACAAATATACCGATATCATCAATAACAGCAGTAATACTATTCCTAAGTTTTCCAGGTAGCGTTCCTTCTGATTAGTTCTCAAATTACAGGTTAATTAGTTCAGTGGACATCCCATTAAAACTCTGTGCCTCTTTTCTTCTTAAAACACTGGGGTTTCTCCATTCGAACTAAAAATTTCAGGAGAATTTACGGACTTGTAGTCTTAGATCTTGGAGAGAAGAGACATGTACTCCTGCATACTCCCAGATCATTAATTCTACTTTTATTCTACTCCAAACCTTGTACCACATCATTTCCTAATGCCAGACTGGAGTGAGTAATAACAACCTTTTGGCAGACCAGATTTCAATTTTAAAATCCAGGAAGCAAAGCCTTGTCCTGGGCCTTTCTTCTTTTTAAATTATAGCCAAATGTTCCTTTTCTGTTTTTAGGCAAGTGAGATGCCTGCTTTCTGCCAGACCAAAGGGGAGCCAGGCCCCTCCTCTGTACACGTCACCGTCATAAACCCAGGCAGACTGGTGAAGCAGATACTTATGAAATAATATTGCAGCACGAAGTGCCCACACCTGAAATTAGGATCTTTGGAAGACATTTTCCAGGATGTTGTCGCTCTTACTACGGGTTTCGTTTTTCTGTTTGTTCCTAAAAAACTCTTTATTAAGTTCACCCAGTGCTTACATTGACCTAGCTGCTTGGAATCTGGTGAACTATCAACAGGATGTGATTTCTCTCAGGATTTGTTATTCTGCTGGAACTGTGCTGTGGTGTTCTTGTGACTTGAGTTAGCCACCAGAGAACCCCTGCTCTTTACTTTCTAGACTAATGTGATTTCTCTCTGTTGCCCAGAACTTTGGGCTGGTATCACTCAAGTAACTGGTTTAGCATGTGAAGCTTATTAAAAGCATGCTACTGACAAATAATATGGGTCTTGCCTGGAGGAGCTATTGTAGAGCCCTTTTCCTGGTAAGATTTCAAGGCAGTGTCCTCCATTTTCTTAGCAGAACATCAGCCATCAGTATCCACACACTGCACTTGAAATGCTCGTCACAACATTAATCCTTCCTTGAGGAAACAGTCTGCAGGGCAGGTTGGTCATCAGTTACTCCAGTTCTCCAAGATCTACCGTTTTACCATGTTAGCACCAGAGACCAGCTTGCTCAGACTATGCTAACTCAGCTGTGCACAGATCTGGGTTTCAGCATCTGGGCCTTGGCTTCTTCCAACAGTTCAAGGAGGACATGGCCACCTGGCTTCAGCTGAAGTCCCCCTTCCTTATTTTATGGAGGGACTATGCCATAAATTCCTCTTTGAGCTCAGCAGTAGAAAATGGACTGTCCCTTCTAACAAATCCATCTGCTTCCACGTTTACGAAATTGAGAATTCCTAACCTATCATGTTTCCTTTTTAGCTGTGATTTCCTAAGCTGAGAGCCAAAATTAGTGCTTCGTTACAATAACTCTCATCTCTATTTCCTGGTAGTTATCTCCCCTTTCTTCCATGTGGATTAGCTCTTCTTTCCTTTGCTCCAGTTATCCTGTACATGTGTTTATTTTAAGGCATTTAAAATCCTTTATGGAAGTAGGTAGTTCAGATTATAAATAAAATAGCATCGCCTGCATTATTGTCACAGTCACATTATTGATTGGTCTTTGGTGTTAGTCTCCTGCTTCCCTCTGAGCTTCTTTATCCTTTTTGATTCATTCACATTTGGATAGAGATGAAAAACAGGAATAGGGGCAAAAAAGGAATACAATCCTCAACTGAAGCTGGGCAACATTTTTATAGTTTAAAGTATAAAGTTATAAAGGCTACTGTGCAAATATTTTTATTTTCATGTAAATCAAAGAGCCATCACTTGTCTTAGGTACAGTATAAGGGTTAGAGTAATTGGCTGGTAGATTTTGTTGAGGTTAAATAGTGGATTTCACAGCCCAGGGCTCCCCTGGAGTCTTTAGGGTTAGAATTTATAAAGCATTTTTTAGTTGAATCGCATGTCTGGGTGCAGAGTTGTTGTTTTAAGCAGAAACCAAGGCTGATGACTTGGAGAAAAAACTCAGACACCCTTATGTCACTTTCCATAAGAACTGATATGGGTGCTGGGGTTATAAGGCTACAGTCTGGCTAGAGTGACTTAAAGACTTTAGGATAAGATGATGATTCTAGGTCATTGGAAAAAGGAGAAAACTCCAAAGGCATCTGGCAAGAATGATGGAGAGAATATCAAGGAAAACAATATAAAAACAAAGGGGAAACAAGACAAAGACAGCAGGATCCTGGGGATCCAAGTGGTACCAGAAACTTCTTCCTTCAAAGTCTCAGCTGGACCCAGGGAGGCTTGTGGTTTAGAAGGAGGATGTGAGAGTGAGTGGTCATAGCTTAGGTAACCATGGAATCAGCAACCCCTTTACTTGGAACATCTTTCCAGGTCTGGACCATTCCCTTAGGATTAAGTGGAAAATCGCTGTTCAAAGGGGAAGCACATCCATGTACTGCTGCGTTATTTTCAACTGGAATAATGTATTTACCTATTGCTAGAAGATGCCCACCCCACAACACCCCCCCCCCCGCCTTTTAAACCAGAATGGCACCAACAGTGGCTTCAGGGATGAAGGTACATCCCTTTGTGTCTGTCCTAGTCAAGGCTCCTCTGGTTACACGAAACAGAAGCCAGTGTGAGCTGGCTTGAGGAAATGGGGCTCTATTGCAAGCATACAGATAAGTTCTCAGGGGAGTGGCACGAGACTCCATGAACAGGAACCTTTCCAGCCTCAGAGGGGCTAGAATTGAGATGATCTGGGCCCTTAAGACAGCTACTTGATGGATTTCTGTCTCAGTGCATCATGTCTGTCAGTCCAAATGTCTAGGTCCTTGTTACTTCAAGTGCAGACTGGGGACCAGCAGTATGGACCTAATCTGTGATCTTGACAGAAGTGCAACCCTCCCCATCTGAATATGCACTTTAACAAGACCCCCGGGTGATTCGTTGCCCATTAGAGTTTGAGGAACACTGGCGTAGGTCACTGGCTACTTACAGAGTAGTTTCTTTTCATCGAGTGCCCACCCTAATGTCATCATCCCAGATGAGGGGCGGGGCAGGGCCATGTGACAAGCATGAACACCACCGGGGCTTGTAGGAGGGAGAGGCCAGGCCAGGCACGTTGTATACAGTGCCCAAGACTCTTGGACTTTCCTTTAACTTGTAGCATCTCTGTCAGGGCCATGGTGGTTCCCAACTGCTAAGACAAAGTTGATAGAGAAATCTAGTGATTTACTGAAAAAGAAATAAAACTGGTTGTAGTGCCATTACTACTTTAAAGTGTCATTGTTTTATTTATCTTACTCTCATTAGCCCAAAGATAATTAAACCTGAGAACACTGTAGAATACCTATAATTTAGTTGTACGAATATGAGTTTTGAACTCTGACATAAATGAGCTCTTGGGTAATTTAACAATAGCTACCTTTTGCTTTGAGCTAGCAGAAACTAATCAGTGCTAGTGTTTACAAAGCTAGTGGTGCCTAGCTCTGTCTGGAGTCCAATGTGCATAGCTTGGCTCCCATAATGCCCATTAGCCTGTGAAATTGATTTTTTTTAATGGTTGTATGGGCATTTGGCCTATAGCCAACTGTATGATGGAGCAAGTGTGTCCTGTTTTAGTATTACTCTATGAGTAAGTAGTTGGACTCTTCAAGGACTGGTGTATGTGGATTAGTCATTCCTAGGGACACAGAATTCTTTTGTAATTTGGTACATAGAAGGCATCTTTTAAAAAGGGAGATTTTTTCTACTTCCATTATTTTATTTTAAAGAATTTTTTGCTTTCTTAAAAATTAATTTTAATTTTTTTTTTTTTTTGCAGTACGCAGGCCTCTCACTGTCACGGCCCCTCCCATTTTAATTTTTTATTAAGACAATTTTTTAAGAGCACTTTAAGGTTCTCAGGAAAATTGAGGGGATGGTACAAAGGTTTTCTGTAGGCCCCCTGCCCATATATACTATTATTATTTTTTTTTTTTTTTGAGTGCTTTATTCCCTTAACTCACCCTTGCTGACCACAGTTGTTTAAGGTATGGTTAGCCGTTTGCTCCTTGCTTGGCTGTTCCAGTTTTTGGTATTTGAAGTTGCTGATTTCTCCCTCTTTAGTAACTGTTTCAGCAAGAATGGCAGATTTCCATAATGCCTTTTAAATAGAATATGTCTCTGTAAGGCACATGGTACATTTCTCTCTGAACTTCTTGAAGACACATAAATTAAATCTGTATCTTTATTGAAGCAATTCAGGTGGTGGGAAAGAGTCTCCTGAATCAAGAAGCAAAGGAAGAACCAGGGCTGGTGGCAGGTAATGGAGAGACTTAGGCCCCTCTTCTGATGTACAAAGTGAAGTTCCAGTGCTAAGAAAACTCCCAGTTCTCTGAAAATACAGTAAACTATTAATAAAAATCATTTTTCTTAAAAAAATCTCCCAGTTCTGAGTAAGGAGTTTATGGTGTGTCTGTGCAAGATGGAATTTTATTTTGGGAACACCGTTGGGAACCCATTAGATTAGGTGGTCTTCAATATCTTGTAGTCTGAAATTTTATGAACTCTTACAAACGTTGTTTATCAATCCTAAATGAAGAGAAAAAGAGCTCCCTGCCTTAAATTTATATTCTATCTAATATGCACTTTTAAAGTTTGAGTTTCCATTGCACTTCTGATCTTCTTTTAAATCATGAAATCTATCACTCATACAAAAGAGTATATCATATTTATGTGCCATTAAAGATTAATAACCGCCCCTGCTCCTCAACTGAGAAATAGAGCATCACAGTCTTTGAAGCTGTCTCTGCTAATGTGCATTTCTAGGCCGCTTTACTGTCTCAGACCCGTGTACTGCAGTGTCTTATTTGTGAGCAGTAGCATCAGTAGGTACCCCGTGACAGTGGCCCAGCCATTTTTCCTCATGCCCAGACCTTTTCAGGTTTGCAATCTGTCTGATTCTGGACTTAAGAACAGTTAAGTTTTACCACTTAGAAACTGATCTTTAGTAAGCTAAGTAGCCTGCTGAAAAATAATAGCATGGTTTGTGATTCTAATTTTCCTGCTCACATGACAGTTACAGTGGCGGTAGCTTCCCTGAGCACAGGATGAATATCTGTCAGCTTGAGGTTCTGCTGCAAAGAAAGCAAGGAGCCGGGATGCTGAAAATCCACCCCGGAGAAAGCAAAAGACCAGGAGAGCATATCTAATGGAAACTATCTTTAACTCATCAACATTAAATCCAGATAAATTGGCATTATTTCCTAGGTGCATGCTAGGGGCATTGAAGCCAGTCACGCTTTCATTTGTGACCTGGATTTTCTTTGCCATCTATAATTCCAAGGAGGCAAGATTAGATGCCTATATTTTTAAAAATATGTGCTTTGGTGAAAAGCAGAGTTTTGAAAAAAGGAGAGTGAAGGATATTATTACATTGCAGTGAAGTAGCTATCACGTTGCTATTACATTGCGTCACTTAAAATAGGAACGAAAGCCCCACAGTGATGCAGATGTCTCACAGGACAGTTCTCAGGAGGCCCTGTGGATTGCCCATCCTGCTGCAGGTTTGGGCCCATGGCCAAACGTGCTGGTTCTTTTTTTTTTTTTTTAACTTATTTTATTTATTTTCGGCTGCGTTGGGTCTTTGTTGCTGCATGTGGCCTTTCTCTAGTTGCGGCGAGCGAGGGCTACTCTGTTGTGGTACGTGGGCTTCTCATTGCGGTGGCTTCTCTTGTTGCAGAGTACGAGCTCTAGGTGCATGGGCTTCAGTAGTTGTGGCTTGCGGGCTCTAGAGCGTAGGCTCAGTAGTTGTGGCGCACGGGCTTAGTTGCTCCGCGGCATATGGGATCTTCCGGGACCAGGGCTCAAACCTGTATCCCCTGCGTTGGCAGGCAAACTCTTTAACCACTGCGCCACCAGGGAAGCCCCTGGTTCTTTTTTAGAAATGACCAGAGCTGACACTAAGTGAGCTTAGTGTGTGAGTGCTTGCCATGTGCCAGGCATCTTGTTCAGCACTGTGTTTACATGTATCATCTCACAGCAACTCTATTGAGTAGGTGCCATTACAAATGAGGAAATTGAGGCCCAGAGAAGCTGCAGCACCTGCCAGGGTTGCATTACTTTAATCAGTGTCTCTGCTAGAGTCTTGTAGAGAGAGCATTGCACGGGGTTACAAGGATGAGTTCTGGGGCAGACCATCTGGGCTCACACTGCACTCAGCCACTTACTAGCTCTCTGACCTTGGGCAAGTTCATTTAACTGCTGTGTACCTCAATTTCCTCATCTGTAAAACAGGGATAATAGCCTTTCCTTCCTCCTAGGGTGGTGCTTAGGACTAAGAAGTAAAGACTGTAAAGCACTTGGTCAGGCCTGGCATATAGCGCATGCTTAGGAAAGAAGAGCTAATTTGCAGAACATGGAGAGTCAGTGTTGAGCATTTCTTGAAGCCTGAGACTATTCAGATATTTTAACATTTTAGAAAATAACTCACTTTTTATTATAAGCAATAATGTTTATAATAGAACGGTTAGAAAATATGTAGAAATAAAATAGGGAAAACACTTTATACCACTATCCAAACACAACTTCTGTTAATACTTTGCTCTGTTTTCTTCTGTGCGGTTTCTAATATCGTTGTGATCATAATCATACTCCATAAACAATTTTGCACCCTTTTACATTTAAAATGATAACATAATGATGGTATTATCATTGTAATATCTTTACAAATCTAATTTTAATGGCTCTGTAGCTTCTATACTGTTCCATTGCTTGGTATTTGACTATTATAATTAATTTTTTTCATAAAATCTTTGTGAATAAACTGTATTTTCCTAAAATAACTACACTTCAGAAAAAAATGGTTAAAAAATAGATTGGGTCATTAAGAACACACACATATATATATATAACTTAAAAAATCTAATTTTCACAGTAATCACTTTCCACCATGACTGACTTTACAAGTAGACTTCTTAAGGAATTCGTGTCTTTAAAACATCCTTGTTAAATACTTAAAAGCAAGTTATCCTCATTCTTCTGACTCTCTGGTAGAGAAAGAGTAGAGCTTAACTTAGAATAAAGCAATAATGAACTCAATTTAGTGTTTACTAGGTGCCCTTTTTTTTTTTTAACATCTTTATTGGAGTATAATTGCTTTACAATGGTGTGTTAGTTTCTGCTTTATAACAAAGTGAATCAGTTATACATATACATATGTTCCCATATCTCTTCCCTCTTGCGTCTCCCTCCCTCCCACCCTCCCTATCCCACCCTCCCTATCCCACCCCTACAGGTGGTCACAAAGCACCGAGCTGATCTCCCTGTGTTTTGCGGCTGCTTCCCACTAGCTATCTACCTTACGTTTGGTAGTATATATATGTCCATGCCTCTCTCTCGCTTTGTCACAGCTTACCCTTCCCCCTCCCCATATCCTCAAGTCCATTCTCTAGTAGGTCTGTGTCTTTATTCCTGTCTTACCCCTAGGTTCTTCATGACATTTTGTTTCCCTTAAATTCCATATATATGTGTTAGCATACGGTATTTGTCTTTCTCTTTCTGACTTATTTCACTCTGTATGACAGACTCTAAGTCTATTCACCTCATTACAAATAGCTCAATTTCGTTTCTTTTTATGGCTGAGTAATATTCCATTGTATATATGTGCCACATCTTCTTTATCCATTCATCCAATGATGGAAACTTAGGTTGTTTCCATCTCCGGGCCACTGTAAATAGAGCTGCAATGAACATTTTGGTACATGACTCCTTTTGAATTATGGTTTTCTCAGGGTATATGCCCAGTAGTGGGATTGCTGGGTCATATGGTAGTTCTATTTGTAGTTTTTTAAGGAACCTCCATACTATTCTCCACAGTGGCTGTATCAATTTACATTCCCACCAACAGTGCAAGAGGGTTCCCTTTTCTCCACACCCTCTCCAGCATTTATTGTTTCTAGATTTTTTGAGATGGCCATTCTGACAGGTGTGAGATGATATCTCATTGTAGTTTTGATTTGCATTTCTCTAATGATTAATGAAGTTGAGCATTCTTTCATGTGTTTGTTGGCCATCTGTATATCTTCTTTGGAGAAATGTCTGTTTAGGTCTTCTGTCCGTTTTTGGATTGGGTTTGTTTTTTTGTTATTGAGCTGCCTGAGCTGCTTATAAAGTTTGTTATTGAGCTGCATGAGCTGCTTATAAAGTTTGGAGATTAATCTTTTGTAAGTTGCTTCATTTGCAAATATTTTTTCCCATTCTGAGGGTTGTCTTTTGGTTTTGTTTATGGTTTCCTTTGCTGTGCAAAAGCTTTGAAGTTTCATTAGGTCCCATTTGTTTATTTTTGTTTTTATTTCCATTTCTCTAGGAGGTGGGTCAAAAAGGATCTTGCTGTGATTTATGTCATAGAGTGTTCTGCCTATGTTTTCCTCTAAGAGTTTGATAGTTTCTGGCCTTACATTTAGGTCTTTAATCCATTTTGAGCTTATTTTTGTGTGTGGTGTTAGGGAGTGATCTCATCTCATACTTTTACATGTACCAGTCCAGTTTTCCCAGCACCACTTATTGAAGAGGCTGTCCTTTCTCCACTGTACATTCCTGCCTCCTTTATCAAAGATAAGGTGACCATATGTGCGTGGGTTTATCTCTGGACTTTCTATCCTGTTCCATTGATCTATCTGTTTTTGTGCCAGTACCATACTGTCTTGATTACTGTAGCTTTGTAGTATAGTCTGAAGTCAGGGAGCCTGATTCCTCCAGCTCCATTTTTCGTTCTCAAGATTGCTTTGGCTATTCGGGGTCTTTTGTGTTTCCATACAAATTATGAAATTTTTTGTTCTAGTTCTGTGAAAAATGCCAGTGGTAGTTTGATAGGGATTGCATTGAATCTGTAGATTGCTTTGGGTAGTAGAGTCATTTTCACAATGTTGATTCTTCCAATCCAAGAACATGGTATATCTCTCCATCTATTTGTATCATCTTTAATTTCTTTCATCAGTGTCTTATAATTTTCTGCATACAGGTCTTTTGTCTCCTTAGGTAGGTTTATTCCTAGATATTTTATTCTTTTTGTTGCAATGGTAAATGGGAGTGTTTTCTTGATTTCACTTTCAGATTTTTCATCATTAGTGTATAGGAATGCCAGAGATTTCTATGCATTAATTTTGTATCCTGCTACTTTACCAAATTCATTAATTAGCTCTAGTAGTTTTCTGGTAGCATCTTTAGGATTCTCTATGTATAGTATCATGTCATCTGCAAACAGTGACAGCTTTACTTCTTCTTTTCTGATTTGGATTCCTTTTATTTCCTTTTCTTCTCTGATTGCTGTGGCTAAAGCTTCCAAAACTATGTTGAATAAGAGTGGTGAGAGTGGGCAACCTTCGCTTGTTCCTGATCATAGTGGAAATGCTTTCAGTTTTTCACCATTGAGGATGTTGGCTGTGCATTTGTCATATATGGCCTTTATTATGTTGAGGAAAGTTCCCTCTATGCCTACTTTCTGCAGGGTTTTTATCATAAATGGGTGTTGAATTTTGTCAAAAGGTTTCTCTGCATCTGTTGAGATGATCATATGGTTTTTCTCCTTCAATTTGTTAATATAGTTTATCACATTGATTGTTTTGCATATACTGAAGAATCCTTGCATTCCTGGAATAAACCCCACTTGATCATGGTGTATGATCCCTTTAATGTGCTGTTGGATTCTGTTTGCTAGTATTTTGTTGAGGATTTTTGCATCTATGTTAATCAGTCATATTGACCTGTAGTTTCCTTTCTTTGTGACATCCTTGTCTGGTTTTGGTATCAAGGTGATGGTGGCCTCGTAGAATGAGTTTGGGAGTGTTTCTCCCTCTGCTACATTTTGGAAGAGTTTGAGAAGGGTAGGTGTTAGCTCTTCTCTAAATGTTTTATAGAATTCGCCTGTAAAGCCATCTGGTCCTGGGCTTTTGTTTGTTGGAAGATTTTTAATCACAGTTTCAATTTCAGTGCTTGTGATTGGTCTGTTCATATTTTCTATTTCTTCCTGATTCAGTCTTGGTAGGTTGTGCATTTCTAAGAATTTGTCCATTTCTTCCAGGTTGTCCATTTTAGTGGCATAGAGTTGCTTGTAGTAATCTCTCATGATGTTTTGTATTTCTGCAGTGTCAGTTGTTACTTCTCCTTTTTCATTTCTAATTCTATTGATTTGAGTCTTCTCCCTTTTTTTCTTGATGAGTCTAGCTAATGGTTTATCAATTTTGTTTATCTTCTCAAAGAACCAACTTTTAGTTTTATTGATCTTTGCTATCATTTCCTTCATTTCTTTTTCATTTATTTATGATCTGATTTTTATGATTTCTTTCATTCTGCTAACTTTGGGGTTTTTTTGTTCTTCTTTCTCTAATTGCTTTAGGTGCAAGGTTAGGTTGTTTATTCGAGATGTTTCCTTTTTCTTAAGGTAGGATTGTATTGCTATAAACTTCCCTCTTAGAACTGCTTTTGCTGCATCCCATAGATTTTGGGTTGTCATGTCTCCATTGTCATTTGTTTCTAGGTATTTTTTGATTTCCT
Source organism: Delphinapterus leucas (assembly GCF_059928025.1). Classification (NCBI taxonomy): domain Eukaryota; kingdom Metazoa; phylum Chordata; class Mammalia; order Artiodactyla; family Monodontidae; genus Delphinapterus; species Delphinapterus leucas. The sequence continues at coordinate 135,556,308 of NC_143130.1, forward strand.
CTTTGATCTCTTCAGTGATCACTTCGTTATTAAGTAGTGTATTGTTTAGCCTCCATGTGTTTGTATTTTTTACAGATCTTTTCCTGTAATTGGTATCTAGTCTCATAGCATTGTGGTTGGAAAAGATACTTGAAACAATTTCAATTTTCTTAAATTTACCAAGGCTTGACTTGTGACCCAAGATATGATCTATCCTGGAGAATGTTCCATGAGCACTTGAGAAAAATGTGTATTCTGTTGTTTTTGGATGGAATGTCCTATAAATATCAATTAAGTCCATCTTGTTTAATGTATCATTTAAAGCTTGTGTTTCCTTATTTATTTTCATTTTGGATGATCTGTCCATTGGTGAAAGTGGGGTGTCAAAGTCCCCTACTATGAATGTGTTACTGTCAATTTCCCCTTTTATGGCTGTTAGTTTTTGCCTTATGTATTGAGGTGCTCCTATGTTGGGTGCATAAATATTTACAATTGTTATATCTTCATCTTGGATCGATCCCTTGATCATTATGTAGTGCCCTTCTTTGTCTCTTCTAATAGTCTTTATTTTAAAGTCTATTATGTCTGATATGAGAATTGCTACTCCAGCTTTCTTTTGGTTTCCATTTGCATGAAATATCTTTTTCCATCCCCTTAATTTTAGTCTGTATGTGTCTCTAGGTCTGAAGTGGGTCTCTTGCAGACAGCAAATATATGGGTCTTGTTTTTGTATCCATTCAGGCAATCTGTGTCTTTTGGTGGGAGCATTTAGTCCATTTACATTTAAGGTAATTATCGATATGTATGTTCCTATTCCCATTTTCTTAATTGTTTTGGGTTCATTATTGTAGGTCTTTTCCTTCTCTTGTGTTTCTTGCCTAGAGAAGTTCCTTTAGCAGTTTTTGTAAAGCTGGTTTGGTGGTGCTGAACTCTCTCAGCTTTTGCTTGTCTGTACAGGTTTTAATTTCTCCATCAAATCTGAATGAGATCCTTGCTGGGTAGAGTAATCTTGGTTGTAGGTTTTTCTCCTTCATCACTTTAAATATGTCCTGCCAGTGCCTTCTGGCTTGCAGAGTTTCTGCTGAAAGATCAGCTGTTAACCTTATGGGGATTCCCTTGTGTGTTATTTGTTGTTTTTCCCTTGCTGCTTTTAATATGTTTTCTTTGTATTTAATTTTTGACAGTTTGATTAATATGTGTCTTGGCGTGTTTCTCCTTGGATTTATCCTGTATGGGACTCTCTGTGCTTCATGGACTTGATTAACTATTTCCTTTCCCATATTAGGGAAGTTTTCAACTATAATCTCTTCAAATATTTTCTCAGTCCCTTTCTTTTTCTCTTCTTCTGGAAGCCCTGTAATTCAAATGTTGGTCCGTTTAATGTTGTCCCAGAGGTCTCTGAGACTGTCCTCAGTTCTTTTCACTCTTTTTTCTTTCTTTATTCTGCTCTGCAGTAGTTATTTCCACTATTTTATCTTCTAGGTCACTTATCCATTCTTCTGCCTCAGTTATTCTGCTATTGATCCCATCTAGAGTATTTTTAATTTCATTTATTGTGTTATTCATCATTGTTTGTTTCATCTTTAGTTCTTCTAGGTCCTTGTTAAATGTTTCTTGCATTTTGTCCATTCTATTTCCAAGATTTTGGATCATCTTTACTATCATTCTGAATTCTTTTTCAGGTAGACTGCCTATTTCCTCTTCATTTGTTCAGTCTGGTGTGTTTTTATCTTGCTCCTTCATCTGCTGTGTGTTTTTCTGTCTCTCATTTTGCTTATCTCACTGTGTTTGGGGGTCTCCTTTTTGCAGGCTGCAGGTTCATAGTTCCTCTTGTTTTTGGTGTCTGTCCCCAGTGGTTAAGGTTGGTTCAGTGGGTTGTGTATGCTTCCTGGTGGGGGGGACTAGTGCCTGTGTTCTGGTGGATGAGGCTGGATCTTTCTGTCTTTCTGGTGGGCAGGTCCACATCTGGTGGTGTGTTTTGGGGTGTCTGTGGACTTATTATGATTTTAGGCAGCCTCTCAGCTAATGGGTGGGGTTGTATTCCTCTCTTGCTAGTTGTTTGGCATAGGGTGTCCAGCACTGTAGCTTGCTGGTCATTGAGTGAAGCTGGGTGCTGGTGTTGAGATGGAGATCTCTGGGAGATTTTTGCCATTTGATATTATGTGGAGCTGGGAATTCTCTTGTGGACCAGTGTCCTGAAGTTGGCTCTCCCACCTCAGAGGCACAGCACTGACTCCTGGCTGCAGCACCAAGAGCCTTTCATCCACACGGCTCAGAATAAAAGGGAGAAAAAGTAGAAAGAAAGAATTAGTAGAAGAAGAAAGAAAGAAAGAGAGAAAGAAGGAAAGAAAGAAAGAAATGAGGGAGGGAGGAAGGAAGGAAGGAAGGAGGGAAGGAAGAAAAAAAGATGATAAAGTAAAATAAAATAAAGATAAAATATAATAAAGTTATTAAAATAAAAAAATAATTATTAAAAAAAAACGGACGGATAGAACCCTAGGACAAATGGTGGAAGCAAAGCTATACAGACAAAATCTCACACAGAAGCATACACATACACACTCAGAAAAAGAGGAAAAGGGGAAAAAAATCATAAATCTTGCTCTCAAAGTCCACCTCCTCAATTTGGGATGATTCATTTCTAAAGGAGGGAAGGAAGGAAGGAAAGAAAGAAAGAAAGAAAGAAGATAAAGTAAAATAAAATAATTAAAATAAAAATAATTATTAAGAAAAAAATTTTTAAAAAATAAAGGAAGCATAGAACCCTAGGACAAATGGTGGAAGCAAAGCTATACAGACCAAATCTCACACAGAAGCATACACATACACACTCACCAAAAGAGGAAAAGGGGAAAAAATAAGAAATCTTGCTCTCAAAGTCCACCTCCTCAATTTGGGATGATTCGTTTTCTATTCAGGTATTCCACAGATGCAGGGTACATCAAGTTGATTGTGGAGATTTAATCCACTGCTTCTGAGGCTGCTGGGAGAGATTTCCCTTTGTCTTCTTTGCTCTCACAGCTCCCAGGGGCTCAGCTTTGGATTTGGCCCCGCCTCTGCGTGTACGTCACAGGAGGGCGTCTGTTCTTCGCTCAGACAGGACGGGGTTAAAGGAGCCGCTGATTCGGGGGCTCTGGCTCACTCAGGCCGGGGGGAGGGAGGGGTACGGAGTGCGGGGCGAGCCTGCGGGCGGCAGAGGCCAGCCTGACGTTGCACCAGCCTGAGGCGCGCCGTGCGTTCTCCCGGGGGAGTGGTCCCTGGGTACCGGGACCCTGGCAGTGGCGGGCTGCACAGGCTCCCCGGAAGGGGTGTGGATAGTGACCGGTGCTCGCACCCAGGCTTCTTGGTGGCGACAGCAGCAGCCTTAGCGTCTCATGCCCGTCTCTGGGGTCCGCGCTTTTAGCCGCGGCTCGCGCCCGTCTCTGGAGCTCCTTTAAGCAGCGCTCTTAATCCCCTCTCCTCGCGCACCAGGAAACAAAGAGGGAAGAAAAAGTCTCTTGCCTCTTCGGCCTGTCCAGACTTTTCCCCGGACTCCCTCCCGGCTGGCCGTGGTGCACTAACCCCCTGCAGGCTGTGTTCACGCCGCCAACCCCAGTCCTCTCCCGGTGCTCCGACGGAAGCCCAAGCCTCAACTCCAGGCCCCGCCCGCCCCGGCGGGTGAGCAGACAAGCCTCTCGGGCTGGTGAGTGCCGGTCGGCCCTGATCCTCTGTGCGGGAATTTCTCCGCTTTGCCCTCCGCACCCCTGTTGCTGTTGTCTCCTCCGCGGCTCCGAAGCTTCCCCCCTCCGCCACCCGCAGTCTCTGCCGTCCAAGGGGCTTCCTAGTGTGTGGAAACGTTGCCTCCTTCACGGCTCCCTCCCACTGGTGCAGGTCCCGTCCGTATTCTTTTGTCTCTGCTTATTCTTTTTTATTTTGCCCTACCCAGGTACGTGGTGGGGGCGGTTCTTGCCTTTTGGGAGGTCTGAAGTCTTCCGCCAGCGTTCAGTAGGTGTTCTGTAGGAGTTGTTCCACGTGTAGATGTATTTCTGGTGCATCTGTGGGGAGGAAGGTGATCTCCGCGTATTACTCTTCCGCCATCTTCCCGGAAGCCTCCATCTTAATCCCTAGGTGCCCATTTTTACCTTAGGACTGTTCTAAGTACTGGGTTGGCCCAAAAGTTCATTTGGGTTTTTCCATAAGATATTACAAAATTCCGAACGAACTTTTTGGCCAGCCCAGTACTAGGAGGGAGAGGAAATTGTAAAGATACGTTTAAGAATCAGCCCCACCTTTTAGGAACTAGAAAGCGTGTCCTTTCTACTGTAAGGAAAAGAGCTCAGACCTCTACATGGCTTAGTTCTGGTGTGTGTGTGTGTGTGTGTGTGTGTGTATGTGTGTGTGTGTGTGTGTTCGCACATGCTTTTGCAACATTGCTTCCATGCCTCAGGCAGGCTCACGTGTAGTTTCCAATAGTGAGAGCTCAAGACTGGAGAGCACCTTGCAGTCCTGGTTGCCCATCACAGATTGATAGGACATTACTGTTTACAAGCTGCTGGCGGAATGTTGCTTGGTGCTCCTTAACCCGTGGCACGTGTCTGCTTCTAACGTGTCCCTTTGTGGGAGGCAGAGCTGAGCCCTGGCAGGGAGTATGGCCCCTGCGCGGTCAGGCTGGCGCAAGGCTGCTTCTCTGAGGCAGGCACGGTAACCTCGGAAAGGTGAAGGGCACAGGCCCGGTTTGGTCTCCGTCCTCTAGAAATCATCATTAGACCGTCAGCATTCATTCAGCACATTTCTTGAGGGTTTTCTGTAAAATGTCTTTTCATAATGTCTGTTTGAAAGGCTGTTTTCAAAGTCCAGAGAGATTTAGTGACTCAGCAAGTTCTTCATTCAGCAAGCTTCATGATACCTGGCACCATGTTTTTGATACCCTCCTCTTGTAGTCCTTTAGTTTGGTGGCTGAAGAGAATCTTCAGTTGGGTTTCTTCCACACTGTGGAAATGCTGAAGAAGTTGTAAGGGTGGTTGACACATCTTCATGTATTTGCCAACGTTGTCTTTGGTGCTACCCAAGAAGAGAGAACATTTGAGCCTACTTTCGGGGGAAATTCCTCTCTGGGCTGTATATTCCTTCTTGCCTGGTGGGATGTGGGGGTCAGAGGGCAGCCTGGCCAGTGGAGATTCCACAGAGTCTGAGGGGATGACTCTTACCCAAGCTGGGTTACCATTGGAGTCATGAGAACAAGAGGCCTTGACAGAACAAGATATAAAGGAGAGACAGGAGTTTAGTGATGTCAGTGGTGGAAATAGGGAATAGAGCTAAGGCCGGGGAATGGAGCAGAGGGCCTGGGTTACGTCATCCCAGTGGACATTCCTGATGGGCAGGTGGAGAGAGCTGGCGGTGGAGCTCGGAGAGCTCTGTGTCAGAGGGAAGTTCCTCACGGGGATAGGCAGTCATGGGAGGTAGACATAGTTTCCATTTACGAAGAGGGGCTGGTTCAAGCTCTGAGAAGAGAAAGGAGTATTGGGCAGTGCCCATGGTAGGAGATGGTAAGAAGTGTGTAGGAAGAAGGAGGGCTTCGAAGTTACGAGAAGCAGCAGGGCATCCTGCAAGCCAGGCAAGGAGAAGGGCTCTCAGTTAATAGCATAAAAATGACAGAGAGCAAATCATTTGAATTAAAACCTGAATCTGAGTCCTGGACTTTGCCATTTACTGTGTGGCCTTAGTCAAGTTACTAAAGCTTTCTGGGGAATTTCACACCAGCCAATCGGGGATAATTAGAACACTTTCCATACCTGACCAAGTCGTAGTGTGGATCAGAGGAGATAATGTATTGGAAAGCACTTAGTATACTGAGGTGTCTCATACAAAACTTAGAAAATCTGCTTTGAGTCCCAGTGTCTCAATCCAGACCTTCACCTGTCATGATAACTATTAATTTTTGTTACACCCTGCCTGATTTTATAGATTCGCATTGCACCTGTGTTTTTATCATATGTTCTCAGATATGTATTGAAAAGAAGTGGGGCATAAATAGTAGAAAATAGCTTTCCTCTATATCCTGCCAGCAAATATAGGAAAATGCTAAGCTAAGCCCAGGTAGGGCACGGAGTATGTCTCTTTTGTTTAATACTGGACTTGCGGTGCCTGGCACACAGTAGGTGTTGAGTTAATATATGTGAATGAATGAACAAATGTCTTGCCAAATTCTTTGAGCTGTGAATTTTGCATTTAAGCTAGCTGGAAGAAGAGAATCGTACTCAGAGCCACCCGACGTTGTCTTTTTAGTGGGAGGTGAAGGCTATATTTTATTAGGTGAAAACGTGGAAAGAATTGTTAGTCATAGAGTCACAGATTTAGAGGTAGAGGGGACAGCAGGAGAAGCAAGATTTATTATTACCACTTTTTTGAAGGTGAGGTGCCTGTAGAGTAACTCTGACTGGACAGTTTGTAACAGAAGAGAGGCAGAGGAAGGTAAAATATTTGTCTTATTCTTTGTACCTGTAGGAGGCAGAATAACGGCCTCCAGAAAAGGTCTACGTCCTAATCCCAGGGACGCGCGAAAATGTCATGTTACGTGGCACACATGCAGATGGAATTAAGGTTCTTAGTTTAACCTTAAAACTGGAAGATTCTTTTGGACTATCCGAGTGGGCTCCATGTAATCACAAGGGTCCTTAAGGGGAAGTGAGAGGTGGAAGAAGAGTCAATGCCAGAGAGATGTGATGGGAGGAAAAACTTGATCAGCCGCCGCTGACCTTGTGGATGGAAGGGGGCCGTGAACCCAGGAATGTGGGCGGCCTCTGGAAGGTGGAAAAGGCAAGGAAATGGATTCTCCCCCAGAACCTTCAGAAGGAACACAGCCCTGCTGACACCTTGATTTTAGCCCAGTGAGACCCATTTTGGACTTCTGACCTGCAGGACTATAAGATAGTAAAAGTATCATTTTTTTTAAGCCACTAAGTTTATGATGATTTGTTACAGTAGCCAACAGGAAACTAATACAGTTCCAATATGGTCTGCCCCTGATGTTTCACCTCTGGAGAATAATGTGCTTTTTGGTATTCAGATGCTTTTGTGCAGGGTTAATTTATGCATCTGGAGAGGAAGGTGAATTTAATAGGACACAGTTTGAAAGAAATAGCTGTAATTGACTAATAAATCATCACAGGTTCCTCTTGGCCACACTGCACTTCTTTTTTTCTGCCACATGATTATTCTGAGTGGACCTTTCTTGGCTATCAAAGAAAGTGCGGCTAGTTAAGTCCTTCGTGAGTCAGACTGACAGCAAAAGTTAGCAAAATCATTCAGAATATCTTCTTGGAGTGTTTAAACTTGCTTGTGGGATCTTGTATTGTTTACTCTTTGGAATAAAAGTAAAATTACCATCTCTTTGTGGATTTCTTTCCCCAGTAAGGAATTTATTTACTCTCTGAAAAATGGGAGCCTATTATGACTTTTAGAAACCTCTTTTATTGGCACTGCTGATTTTTAGTTGGAGTATCACAGGTGATTCGACTACGTATGGTGTGTTTCTAACTTTCAGCTGGTTAGTGAATTCCTTTTGTCTTTCCATCTTTCCACAACCTGGTTTTTGTTTTTCTCTATAAATATGACCCATCCCTTCCAGAGCTAGATTACTTTCATTCAGTTCTGAATATTTAATAAAAGTTTCAAAAGGAAGCAAGAGTTTTTGTAGCATTTTCTCTTCCAAACAAGCTAGGGCTCAGTTCTTCAAGTGAGAATGAAACTTAAATGTGGCCGAATCAGCATCGTCATTTGAAATGATGAGAATGTATTTCTACAGAAATATAAACTGAACTTTACAATGTAAAGAAGGAACAAAGTCATCTATAGAAAAGCAAGTCCAGGCCCCAGAGCTCACAGAGTACCCATTATAATCATTCCAGAAAAGCGTTTTCTTTACCGGAGAACTTACCAGCTAGCTCAGCCTGGCACAGCAACAGGCTGACACTAGCTCTTACTATTCTCTCCACTCGGTGTCTGAAAAGTATTTATTTTTTTAGTACATTTCTCTGACCTTTGGTTCTGTGCCTCTACAGCTGGATATTGCTTACAGCTAAATGTTTTCTGTGATAAAGTTAATTTCTGAAGCTTTCAATTTTTTTTGAGCCAAGTAGCATGTAGCACTCAGTCTCTGTTGACAAAGTCTTACTACTAGAAAAGTCCATTCTGATTTTTTTAAAAAGTCAGGCAGTTTGATTCTCCTGTGAAATAGCTGATAGTCAATGATATAATAGTTTGACTCTGACACAATCTCACGATAGCTCAGCTCTAGTGTGTTTTTTAGGAACGAGTGTGGAAAAAATAAGCTATGAAAAGCACTTGTAGCCAGATGGAAAAAGAGGAAGTTTTGATTCTTTCTCTCTCTGAGCAGCAGATATGCCCAAATATTCAGAATTAAAATAAGAAGCTGATAGGGCCCATGATAGGCTCAGATTTTTTCTAAGGTTTCACCTAATAATAATGATTAAAAACCAGCATGATGATATCTAGAATTTATAGCACATTTAATTTGTGCATTAAAAACCATATTAATTGTGATTACTCAAGGCTATATATAATAATGGCATAGAAATATAGTACTTTAGCCGAAAGGAAGCCTTTGACTCTTGGCTGGGCATATGGGTCTTAAAGAAGAAAAAAAACCCTAAAAAACCTAAAAACTAAAGAAGTCATAAGGGAAAATTGATGCTAATAATGTCATAGCTCACTTCCTTTTTTATTCATAAAGTCCCATTTATTAATAGTAACAGCATCAACAATAATGAGCATATTCCTTCTCTGCCCTACAAGTGGCCTTCGAGGTTTCACAGAGCTCTTCCTTCTGCCCGGTGAGTGTGCAGTGCTCAGAACACCGGCTGCCTTCCAGACTGGGCCGAAATTCCCTGGGCAGCCCCAGGTCCCAGCAAACCATTTGATCAAGCTTTACATGGAAATCAGCATAGAGAAGGCATTTGAAGTAGCTCTTCCTTATGTTAGGCTTTTCCCCTCTGGTTTTGTCCCCTGGCTTCCTATAAGGTCAAAAAGAGAGCCTGACATACTAGATTCTAGTAACATACTGAGTTTGATGGGAAATAAACCAGCAAGAGCTGTTGTTACGGCTAATAATTAGTGTCAACAGATCTCCTCAATCTGGATGGAAACCCCCAGATGGGCCTTCCCCTGATCGACCCCCCAGATGTGCAGACCCCTTGCTGAGGTCAGCTGGGTAGGTAGCAGTGGGTTCCTTACACCACAGGAACAGGGTTTCTGTTGGTTTCCAAACTGCATCTCTGAATACCACAGAATTTGAATTATTACTTAAACAGTTGGTTATTTATGTTTGGAAAATAACAACTGAAAATTTACCTGGAAAAAATTTTTATTCAGAGAAAATCCTTTCCATTAGATTGCATATAGCTAGTCAGTTTCTTCTAATTTTCCTTTTCTTTTAGCCTATCCCTTAATGTCCATATTTTCATGATAGGATCCCATCACTTTTGTATTCACTTGAATATGACAGTGTAATCTGCATGTCTCCCAGCCTTCTTTGAGTCATTAGAAGCTCTTTCCTGCTCCATAGAATTTGGGCTGTTATTAATTTTACCTCTTATTTAAAAATCTTATCTTTCTTTGAATGTAAATGTCTTCATTTTCCCTAATGTCTATTCCGGCAACTCTAATTGCTGTTTCTTCAGTCTAGGGTCATCTTCATTAGATTAATTACTGTGGAAACCTGTTTCCTAAATGTGCTAATAGCATGAAAATGACTTATTTCCGTGTTCTCTGTCACACTATGCTAAGAAACAGACAAAAAGAAAAATTTGTACAAGAAGACTGAAAAATATCTGTTTTCTTGAATGGCCCTTTTGAGGGAGCTGCACCCACTCATCTACCTGGGTATCAGGACTTGAGTGTGAGGGGCTAAAACCAGTGTGGAGGTTGGAATGGGGTGCTACCTGAGACAGTCAGTAGTGGAAAGAGACGCAGTCCTCCTAAAGAGGAAGAGCCAAGGAAAGCAAATATACTCGCTGATTCTAACAGCAAGAACAGGATGCATACCAGGGGCAGAAGGTTTGGCTTGGGAGCCGGGTGGAGATTGGAGGGAGGTGGGAACAGGTTGGGATGACATGAAGCAGGTAGCAGGCATTGCTATGACCAGGACTGGGTGTTTCTGGTTTGCCTCTGTTGGTAGTAGGTTATGGTGTATGTATACTAGGCTGGCTTAAAGGTCTGTGGCTGGTTGTGAGCAGTCATGATGCAATAAAAATGTGCCCAAGGGTTCTCACATATTGTTGAAGAGGTCACCCTGTCTGAGATGTTTGGACCATTATGGTGCAACTGCTGTTGCTGGGTTCCAGCTGGGGCTCCTGCCTTATAACGCCTGCTTTGCAGTTCCCACGTCCACATGAAGGTGGACCAGGGGGTGACTGATTTGTTTGCACTTGATCTTTCTTCCACACCGTGTTCCTTAAGTTTCATATAGTATATCCCTCATTCTACCAGTTACACATCATAAGACAGTTTGTATCTTTAAAGCAGAGGTTCTCAAAATGTGGTCTGGGGAACCCTAAGATCCCTAAGACCTTTTCAGAGGATCTGCAAGGTCAAACACATTTTTGCAATAATACTAAGACATTATTTGCCTTTTTGCTCTCATTATCTCATGACTATTTAGAGTACAAGTTCATCAATAAAGATTCAGATTCCATGTTGCAAGTAACCTTTAAGGAAATGACCAGTTGTGACCTTTTAGTCTTTATCAAAGAAGAATATCACAGTTATCTGAAAAGGTTATTAAAATACTCCTTCCTTTTCCAGCTACATTTCTGTGAGGCTAGATTTTCTTCATATACTTTAACTGAAAGAACATCACAACAGATTGAGTGCAGAAGGAGATATGAAAATCTAGCTGACTTCAGTTAAGACAGACATCAAAGAGATTTGCAAAAATGTAAATACTGTGGCCTTTCTCACTAAATTTTTTTTCTGGAAATCAGTCATTTTTCATAAAAAGATGTTATTTACTTTAATGTATAATGGGTTTACTTTTTTAAAATAAATTAATAAATATTTTTAAAGTTTCTTCATTTAAATTTATAATATAGTTAATCTGGATTTATAATATAGTATATCTGGAAAAATATAATCTATATAAACAAAAGTTCTTTGGGGTTTTCAATAATTTTTAAGAGTGGAGCTGGATCCTAAGACTAAAAAGTTTGAGAACCTCAGCTTTAAAATAAGCATTTTATGGATAATGCAAAAATTTTGTTGTTAAATGACATAAATATATACCATAAAATCAGATATTGATAATAGAAGTGCCTTTTAAGAGGCACTTGGTCTGGATCTCTCTTGTCTTCTGTGCCAGTGGTTAGTGTGTTTCCCTCTTCATTCTTCCCCTTACACACCAACTGAATCCCCTTAGCTGTAAAACCTGATGTAGGCCTTGTATAAAGACGTGGGAAACAGTTACTATTTATTCTCTTTTCATAAAATGTTTCTAGTTGCAAGTAATACTTTAATAAAAGCAAGCAGTTTTTGCCCTTTTTGCCTAAGGGACACAGAGCTTTACAACAAAATTTCATTGATTTTTCAGTTATTTACCCGTTAAAATAAGAGCCAGAGAACAGCCTCCTAAGAGGAAGACTGGAGAAGCCACATTATTTCCCCCAATTTAAAGAGAGAGAGCTTGTGAAGTGGGAAGTGGCTGTGTGATTGTCTAATTAAGTCCTAGAGTCAGAGGTGGGGCCAGGGTCGGGACATGGTTCTCCGGAGTTCAGCTCAGTCATCTCAAAATGTACCATTATTACTGTCACCTTTCTTTGGTACTCTGCCCAGTGTGTGTTCCATAAAGATTAACTGCCAAAAGTGTAAGTTAGATGCCACATCTAGTGCAGAGGGAGATGGACCAGAAGTCAAGGGCCCTGGCTGCTTCTCTAGGCTTCTCACAAGCTCAACTTGCAACCTTGGACAAGTCACCCAGCCTCCCGTGTGCTCTGGGTCATCTGTCAAATGAGGACTTACCTGCCAGGAGAGAAGGGAGGTAGTTTTAGAATGTAATTTTCTGGTAGAATGTAATTTTCTATCTCATTGAATGCTCACAGCAAACCTCTGAAGTAACTAGGGCAGGTGTCATTACTTTCATTTTGCAGTTGAGGAAATACCTGAGATTATGTGATTAGTAAATGATGACACTTTATTCCTTTTCCTAACAATACAAAAACATGAACCAGTCTCTTGACCCTTGAGAAACACCTGTTCAGAGCACAAGAGATGTATTTGACTTTTCAAGTTGGAACTCTGAATTATTTCATATAGAAATATTGTTACCTGTGGTTCTTCAGGACTGGATACTTTAAGTACTACATTTCAGGGACATCCTGGGCTACATAGATATTTGTGGGTTGACCTAGGACCCTCATCACCTCTTATAGTATTGTTTCTTGAAAAAGGTGTTGCAAGTTCTGTATAACCTGTATATAAATAAGCTTTTAGAATTCAAAAAAATTCTGCAGCTAGGTACTGTCTGTTCTCTATTTTAATGTTTATCATTTTTATTTTGTGACTTATTTGAAATCACAATATGGTATTACTAATAAGTAAGAATATTTTACCTGAAAGTGATAGTGTTAAAAGTATACTATTTCAAAAAGCTTTAGTCCATTATTTTATTATATTACATTATTATGTAATATTACATAAAACAATATTAATAATTACAGGAACTTTTTTGCCCACATGGAAGGCAGATTTAATTATATAATAGAAGTGAGTGGGGAAAAAATTCTCTCATCAGAAATTTCCTGTGTAAGAATAAAATTTCATTGTACTCCATCCTCTTTCAAATAAAATTTACTTGTGTTCAGAGTTGGCTATACAATTTACAGTATGTCCCGTGAGACTCTGTATCAACCACACATTATTTCTAGAGAAGATAACTACCATTAAACAGCTGCCTCTATTTAAGTGCAGAGAATGCAAATATAAACCTTCCCATAGGAAAGGTTATAAATTGCCTTGCTCCCTCTGCTCATGCACATTTTATACCTGTCCTTATTGTTCTCTTTAAAACTATTCAGTTACTCCACACTTTCTTATATCCTGGGGAAAAATTTTTTCCGTAACTCTATTGAATTATGTGGCAAGGCCTAGTTTTTGTTTTTGACTCTTGAGAACTTAAGTCTTTCATGAACAGACCCATCTCCCAGAAAGATTCCATACTAATCTGTCATGCTGTTTTGCTCTTCTTATCCCGTTAGAAGCCTATTCTGCTGGTTAGAGCTTTGTGCCACTGTAGAAAGCTGCATATGTCTTGGTGGTTGTGTCAGTACTCTTTAAAGCGTAGGATCTGCGGGTGGGAAGGCTCTGGTTGAGGTCCCAAGCTTGCTGATTGAGGCAAGGTGATATCTCAAATCATCCAAAACAAATCGCCCCATCCTTACATAACTGGATATAGTCAGCATAATCTCTCTCATTGGCTTATTCCAGAATTTAATAATATGGAAACTTGACTTGTGAATTCCTTTGATGAAACTAAGCTTTTATAGAATTAAACTTCCTATTGTTGATTTATTATTGCTAAATTGATGTAATTATTTTGTTTTGACAAATTCAGAGCCTTTTAATGCCTATCTTGTCACCGACCTTGTTTATTTTCCCTGAAGTAACAATGCACACTTCAAGAATTCTGAATTGTCAAAAAAATGTGAAATTGTATTTTATAAGGTAGCAATAAAGAAATAATTCTCTTTAATTGAGAAAGGAGAATTTTGAATGTGAGCTAGTGAAAGCTGAAGACAGAACTGGAATTTGTTTCCAGTCAACTTACCCTTGAGTAAAATTTATCCTTGATTTACTTATGTGTCAAACAAGTTATTCAAAACCCTGGTGAGTAACAAAATATATATTTACAAACCAAAGGGTTTTTTAAAGGTACTGAAGTTATGTATTTAATAAAGTGGAGGCGTTTAAATATGGTACCATTTGTTGCAATTCTCTGAGAATAAAGGAGGGAAGGTGAAAAGGTCATTCATTTCCTTGAGGTAATATATTCCATAGGATATTTCTCCATAGGTATTTCTTTCTCAATTGTACATGAAAAGATTGTGGCTCCCCAAACACAGTAGGCTCTTTCAATCGGAAAGAAATAAAACCGTGCATTAAAATACATAAATGATCAGTAAGTTATAATATAAGAACATGCAAATATGAATTACTATATCAGTAATATTACTGAAAGCAATAAACCATTTTCTTAAAGACATGAGCTCAGGCTTGGTTTGTTAAAATTATGTGAGGAAGAAGAACCTCACAATTCAGAGAAAAGTGGTATAGGAAGATAGTTTAGGTGTAGCCTGTTCCCTGGTGGATTCACATTTTGGTCTTCTTTGAAGTTGAGAAAATGAGCGAATGTCTGGTATCCAATACTGCGTGTAGTCATTCTGATGAGCCGTTGGATTTCATGATTAGTTTTAAGAAGTCATCCTACCTCTTTTTCCTTCAGAGTTGTAACTACCACTACTTGCACATTATCTATAGAATTAATAGTCAGGCATTAATGACGGTAACTTTAAACTGGACCTGGATCACCATTCAGTGAGTGTACCCAAAACAATTCTTTTCTCTGCAACTCATAACTATGCCTCGCTTAGAAACTTCTTGAAAATTGGGTACCTGATTTTTTTTTTGGGGGGGGGTACCTGATTTTAAGCACCATGTAAACTATGTTTTCACAGGTTTATTGATGACTGCATTGTGTGGGAAAGACATAAAGCCTTCCTGACATCAAGATAGATGATACCTTTTAGGCCTGGCCCTGGGTTATTGGAGGAGATTAGTATGAGAGGATTTGTTCCCTAAGGAGCCATTCCATTCATTACCCTGGTTTTTTTCAAGGGTGTGCAATTGATTGTGCCCCCAAACTATTAGTCTTTTGGTGACAGACATCATAAGAATAAACAATTCAGTGCTTTCAATTTGGATGAGGTGGCTTCTGGTACAACTCAGAATAAACTTGGCCTACAGCTATATGGTATCGCTGATGTACTTTATTTCCAGTGGTGTACTAGAGTCAGCTCACACCAGCTCCCACGAGCTGATTGAGAGCAGCTCTTCCCAACTGCACTTTCAATGACATCACCTAGGTCTGAAATCAACCATGTTGGTAGTCTTAATACCAGGGAAATTGGCACATGCTATAAATCCTGCCTTTCACCCTACAGAGAATCAGTTGTTAAAACATTTGCTAACATACTACTGCTTCAAAACCAAGAGATAGTACATTTTGCATTTTTGAGGTTTTAAACAATATCTACCAAGAATCAATCATAAAGGAAATATCAAAAAGTCTTTTGACATTGAGAAATCACAGATTTAGCCAAACTACCTCCACCCAAGCATTTATCAGATTTATCTCCCTTCAAACTTGAAAATGATCTAGAGATTTTAAGCCTATGTTAGGATAGATAAATATGTCTTCAAATATATTTTTAAATGTTAATTTGATTTAATAGATCTTTCCGGGATCTCTCTCTAGTGTGGAGAGAGCCAGGTACAGTACTAAGGTATATTCCCTCAGGGCTGCTGATCTTGACTGGTACTCACAGAAGTTGGCCAATCACTAAGATGCTTTCCTGTCCTTTTTTTCCCCTTTTCTTTTGTTTGTTTTATTTTTATTTATTTATTTATTTTGCGGTACGCGGGCCTCTCACTGTTGTGGCCTCTCCCGTTGCGGAGCACGGACTCCGGGCGCGCAGGCTCAGCGGCCATGGCTCACGGGCCCAGCCGCTCCGCGGCACGTGGGATCCTCCCGTACCGGGGCACGAACCCATGTCCCCTGCATTGGCAGGCGGACTCTCAACCACTGCGCCACCAGGGAAGCCCTGTTTTATTTTTAAGCTAACACTTGTCCTTTGGAAGATTACTTAGAGGTGTCTTGGGCAGGAAAGAAAAATGTTTTATTTCACTATTTATTGGACCTATATAAAGTAATGTACTTTTTCCTAAGGCTAACTATACAATAGGGCTAGCATTCTATAAAAAAGTCATGTCTTTTTTTAAATGCTGAAAAAATATATAGTTTTCATATAGGAAGATAAGAAAGCACCCCTTTATGGATCAATATGTCACTTTAAATATATTTTGAGAGTAGGTTTGTACAATATTTTCCAACGTGAATACAACTGCCATCATCTGTTAATGATTTAAAATAGCATGAATTATAAATGGAAAAATTGCTAAGAATGATAATCCACTTATTGATATAATTAATAGGTAATTATTTCAAGTCAGAATGTTAATTAGCCAAGATCAGTTTCTGGTATTCAGATATAGTTGTTATCAAGACTTTGAAAATGATAACAACTTTCTTACCACTGCATTCTAAATTATATTTAAAATTATTTAATTCCTTGAAGGCAGGAGAGAGAATCTTGAGATCCTGCCTTCTCATTTACATTTTTCTTTTCTGGCTGTGCCTGTAAGACACACCTTAGCACTCAGTACATTTAACATAACGGGTGTTCTTTCCCTACATAACATATACTTGGAGAAATGACTCGAACTAATTTAATCTAGAACATGTTAAGAAATCGGGAAGGAGATCATGCTTGTGGCTAGGGATAACCTTTTTTGTTTCAGCTGGAAGACAAAAACAAAGGTAGGCAAGTCAATCACTTTTAAAAAAATATGGTTCTCCTTTGGACTTGGGAGATGTTTGTCTTTTTTCATTGATCTCAGGAGAACTATCATGTGGATGACCTTAAATTTAGCCACACTAACCACTGACAGCACCTCCCTAATTCAGCCTCACCTGTGATGTGAGGTGATGCATAGCCATGAGACGGTGGTGAACACCTCTTGCTCCAGGCATCCAACTAATATAGATGGCTACCATTCAGTGGGTACCACATATACTCCAGGCCAGTGTGGAGAGCCTTCCATACATCATCTCACGAGGTTGACAATATTATAACCCTCACTTTTCAGATGTTGAAATGAAGGGTTTGGGAGTTTAACTAACTCATCCTAGGAGTCACAGTTAGCAGCTATCAAACCCAAACTTATCTGTAAAGGGACCTCACATCAGTGCCCATCCCATAGGGTTGTTTGAGGATTAAAATAATTAGCAAATGGAAACCGCTGAGAACAGTGCCTGAAACAAGAATAGGCACTGGTTAAGTGCCGCCTCCTTCATCATCATCATCGTCATCAAAGCTAGGGTCAATCTGATCCCCAGACTGGGGCTCACAGCCCTGCCTGAAGTGCCAAGTGAATAGAATAGTCAGTGGCATTCTCTCTGCTACGGTGGCTGTGGTCTACCCAGAGGATTCCCAAATGAGGCAACGGACAAGTAGTGCAGATTTGTATGGCATTGGCCCTGCCTTCCCAGTTTAGGAACAGCTTCTCTTGGTATAAGGTGGAGTGATTTTGACTGTTTTTAGATCTGAGCTTGTGTTTTGTTTTGTTTTTTTTAATCGGAATTAAACCAGGTAGGAAAGAAGTCTCGAGGAATACGGGCTAAAGCTATGGGGTTTTATGAGCAAACGTAGGAATTGAACCTAGGGGGGGAAATCAGTGTTCCATTTCTTTTTCCTTATGTTCAACTGAAGTTTCATGTGAGATCAGGTGACAAAGGGAGAAAGGAAGAGCTGAATTTGAGAGCTATTTTGAAGGTGTGACCTCTAGGGAAAGGTTCGGTGCATTTCAACTCCCAGATTTCCTGTTTGAATTTTTAAAATAGCAACCCTTGAACCCAAATGGCACAATCACAGAATAGCCTCCACTTGCTAGCACTCACCAACACAGAGAACCCAAGAAGGCTATCACCAAGCAAGACCCTCAGGGTTAGAAATGCCTGAAGGCTGTTCAATTTGTGTTTATTTTCAGATCTCCTTTTTGAGAGACAGAAGCATCCCCTAGATTCCAGATCAGATTCTTTCTTTCTAGTTTCCTCTACCCAAAAAACCCAAAACAAACAAAAACAAAAAACAAATCTATTCCCTAAAATGTACAGAACATTGATGCTTTCTAACCCATTGTCTAAGAAAAAAAAAGGGGAAATCTTCTGATTTTGAAAGTGCCCAAATACAATCAGACTCACTTTTGATATGTCAGTGAAGCAGAGGAGAGCAATATTTTGGAGGGAATTCTGCAGCAATTAATCTTTTAAGAATTATTTTTATTCATTCATTTAGTTCTTCTGTGTTACTCATAATCCATGAAATTTAGGAACAGAATGATGAGTATTTCTTTTATGAAAATTTTCCTCTGGAGGAAGAGAAATATTTCATTGATTTTTCATGTATAAGAATGTGCTACCTGTGTACAATCTTTGTGATTTTGACTTAGAAAACTAATTTTCCTTAATGGGAATAGTTTTGTGGTAGTGACACTAGGATACAGCTTGTTAGTGGGCAAAAAAAGCTTATTTCTTTATATTAATATTCTGTTGTTTTTGTTTAAAGTAGAAGCTAATCATTTAGGGTTAGTTATTTTGTTACATCAATTTTGATGTTTTACTGAGAAAGGAATAGTTATAATGTCTCTCTTCCACTTTGCCTTCTCATTGTCTAGTTCTCAGAGAAAAATTTTCTCAAATAACCAGGCAACTGGTGGAGGCACTGTTCAGGGTCTGCCAGGGGAGGTAGGATGCAGGATTATGATGGGCCTCAGATGCGCACTTGTGATGTTATCTTCAAATGAACTTACACGTAAAGTTGTACTTTGTGTAAAGGCTTTGGCGTGATAAATGTAAACACTCACAATAGGCCACAATTTGGGTAATTCTGCCTTGGCATTAGGAACTTCAAACAATGGAATCAGCTCAGGCCTCTGCAGACAGGCTTTGCTGATTTGCTCTTGAGTGTCAGGCTGTGGGAAGGCTCCTGACCCCGGACCGGCATCTAGGCCGGTCTGTCTCAGCCTGGGCTGCCCGTGGGATCATCCTGGAGCTTTCAGCATTACTATTCCTGGTCTCAGTCCCCGAGACTCTGATTTCATTGGTCTGTCATGCAGCCTGGCTATTGGGATTTTTGCTCCTCAAAGCGGGGTTCATAGATCAGCAGCATCTCATCACCTGGGAGCTTATTACACATCAGAATCTCAGGCCCAACGCCAGCACTACAGAATCAGAGCCCGCATCCCAGGTATGTACCGTCAGGTCTGAGGAGCACTTTTTACAGCCCTCCTAGGCTGATGGGTCTGAATGGCAGCTGCAAATGGAAGTGGTTTAGTTCTGTAGCTGAATAGTGAATTGATGTAGAAACTGTTGGAACCCATTGGATAGTGTCTAGAATAGATTTTGTTGTTTTGAAAACAGAAACATCACTGCTGCTGAGACCATTTCTATAAAGGCAGACTGTTGAGTACAGTTGGGATCATTGGGAGTCACATGATTCTACTGTAGACTGAGAACTTGGCAAAGTTAAGTGAAAATATGCCAAGATATTGCCATGAATGAACCACACTCCTGGGTCCAGTCCTTGGTCTGATGTGTCAACATACCTGGAGGGGATCCATCTCTAGGGGCAGACTCGGTCTCCAAACTCATGAGAGTAAAGTGTGAAAACAGGCCATGGAGAATCTACAGTGAGAAGTCTGACTGCCACAGGGCAGTGCTTTTTCTCCTTGCAAGCAGACCTAGATGAAAAGGCAGATCATGCCAGAAGGTTGCTTGGTGAGTAGGGGATCAGAACAGGGAAATTGGGTGGATGGAAAGGATTATGTTCTAAGTTTGGTTGTTTTCTGTCCCCGCCACTAGACTGACAGCCCTGTGAACACAGAGACTTGTTTTGTTCACTGCTGTTCTCCCAGCTCCCAGGAGCGTTCTGGCCTTGCACGGCTTCCGCCAGTGCTTCCCCCAGTGACTTTCCATACGCTCTGACCCCGTGGCTGGCCAGCTTCTTTTCTTTTGACGTCTTGATGGCCTGGTTGCTCTTTAGTCCCATTAGGTGTCTTTGCTCACCTACACGCCTGTCCCAGGTATTGCTCCCATGTTTTGTCTCTCAGAGGCTATCTTACTTCTCCTGTTTCTAGCTTCTCAGCAGGACCTCGGTGTAGTCCTTGTGTACTTTCCAAATTGTTTTTAGTATCATAAAGCCCACTTCCATTTTTTAAATACCCTGAGCAGGTGGGAGAACATTTACATTCACAGCTAAGTCAAGTCCATATCAGTGAATATTGGAGCGTGGGGCAGGGGGCCCAAATCTGTTGATATTAACTGTTAACTATGATGGCAACTTTGTTCAGAAATAGCTTGGCCATTGGTGAAAAGGGAGGAAATGTGTAAAAGATGGTTCCAAAGTATTAATCACTGGACACTGGGAAAATGATGGCTAATTTCATTGGTGGAAATAGAGAAATCAAGGTAGGGATCTGTTTTGAAGGGAACAAGGATGAACTTGATTTGGACTTGTTGAATTTGAGTTCAACAAGTTCAATTTGAATTTGAGTTCAGCTTGTTCAATTTGAGTTCAAGTTAAGCTCAGCTTGTTGAGTTAAGGGAGGGTATCAATGTGGAAATGTCATGAACACAGTTGGAGACAACATATGGAAGCTCCCAGTTGTTACTGCATTACCTCCTTTAGAATCTCTTGGCCTGGAATATTCTCATTCTTTCTACTCTCCCTGAACTGTTGGAAGGAAATGGACTATGGCTGCCCAGGGCCCTTCTCCTCTAAGTTTGCAACCAGGACAAATATGAGAAGGATATTTCTGTCTTCATAAGAACTTAGTGTGAAGAGACAGTCTAGTGGAACTGGTTTGATTTCATCCACTCCTATTTAATTTCTATGATGTCTTCTCTAGTCTCATGGTAACTTACACATCACTGTGCAATGTGAGAAGGACAAAGACATCAAATATTACTGAATGACTCCATACTTCTCTTCCAGAACCACTTCCATTGACTCTTACTACACAAACCCTCACTGAGCCAGGGATCCCAAGCATTACTGATCTAAGACCTTTTGGAGACCACCTGCTTTGACATCTATTTCAGTGCTAGCAGGAAATTTCAGAAACAGCCAATTTAACTGAGTGCAAATGATGTGCTCACTGAGGTTTGATAAAAAGCCTACAGTTGAGACCTAGAAAGTAAATGCTGTTTTCCTTCTGAGTCACTTGTGACCTTTAATAGACTGAGAACTGACAGAACTGCTAGGAAAGCAAATAGTTTTATTCATATGACTGTACAATTCCTCTCAATTACTGCATCCAATTGATGAGCACCACAATTACTTTGTAATATGTAGGACAACCTGGGAAAAGAGATTTTATTTTTGTGGGGGAAAGTGACCACAAATGACTGAAACTTGAAGCATACAGAAAGATATGCAGTAGTTTTTCTTAAAAAGTATCAGAAAAATCGGGCTTCCCTGGTGGCACAGTGGTTGAAAACCCGCCTGCCAGTGCAGGGGACATGGGTTCGAGCCCTGGTCTGGGAGGATCCCACATGCCACGGAGCAGCTAGGCCCGTGAGCCACAACTGCTGAGCCCGCGTGCCACAGCTACTGAAGCCCACACACCTGGAGCCCGTGCTCCACAATGGGAGAGGCCACCGCAGTGAGAAGCCCACGCATCGCGACGAGTAGCCCCCGCTCGCCGCAACTAGAGAAAGCCCGCACACAGCAACAAAGACCCAACGCAGCCAAAAATAAATAATTTTTTAAAAAGTATCAGAAAAATAAATACAGCTTTTCAGAGGGCATTCCAAATGTAAGGATTTTGTTGGCTAATCGAAGTCTTTGGAACGCATATCTGGAGTTGACAGCCATCGTCAGTCTGTTTGTTCTTTAGGATGAATAGTGACGTGAGTTTGGGTCCCCATGCTTTTTCTGAACACTACAGTGCTGCGGCAAAAAGCCCAATCATTTCTTTTTTAACACAGCATTTTTTGGTGGGTGGCTTCCCTTGTTCCTCCTTCCCCAACCCTCCATCCCTTGCAAAAAAAAAAAAAAAAAGAAAAGCTTTCAGGCAACCCAAAGAAACTGCCAATGATAGTGTTCTGCTAATCCTATAAATATTTCTGTAAACCTGACTCCAGTGAGACATAATTCGGCAACTGGAATAATGGGCTTTCCTGCTGTTGCAACCAGAGTGCAAGTGCTCCAACTTGCTGAGCAATTACTCCCACGTTTCTGCCTCCCCACACTGTCATTAGTCTTCCCTACGCTAGGTGTGAGATTGTAGGGAAAGTAAGGTAAACACTGCCTCCTGTAATTAGCTGGCACAAAGTTCAGTGGCAAAAATAGCAAGAATACGGTTTCCTTCTAGAACCTGCAAAAGCCATTTTGATTTGTTTGTGAACCCAGGTGGGGCTCGTTTATTGACAGACTGTTACTCTTCTGATCACCAGGTGATGTTTACACAATGAGATGTTAAATCCCTTCACACCTCTTTAAAAATCTGTTTCCACATTTGCAAGTGTTCTTGGAGAAAGGACCCCATAGTTAGGTGGTTGCCAGTTTGAAATGTAAAGTACTCAAGAAGTACCTAAGGAATAGAACTTTATAATAAAACAATTTAAAACATAAATTTGCTGAATTCCGCTGTGCTGCGTTGTTCATTGGGCCTGTTCGGATCATGACTAACGGTCTCCCTGGCCTTCCTTTCTTCATTTTCTTTCCTGCATCATTTCTCTATACATCGCACCTCTAAATGATCCCACTCTGATTTGATCTCTCTTTGAGTCCTGCTTAATAACTTCTAGTTGTTTCTGAAACATGCTAAGCAAAGTCTGTTTCAAACAATACCAAGGTTTGGTATTGTCATACTGGATAGCAGCTCTACTGCTAGGTGTTTGTACACATACGTGTGTGTGTGTGCGCATGTCTGAGTTACTTTGTCCTTTTAAACACAAGTTTCAGGAACTCAGGAAAGGTAGTAGCTCTACTTTAATTAACGTCCTCTTTCAGCACCTGATACAGGGTCATTAACACACTAAATGTTAGAGTTCATCTCCTTTCCATCAGAATTTAACTTTCCACAGGATACTATATTTCTTTCATGCTAATCTATATTTTAATGGCCTCGAAATTGTTAATTGGAGGGTAATTAGTTCTAATCTAGTGTTAATGCTATGAACATAGAGTAAGAAGCTAATTGACATGGCAGGCTACCAACTAGAATTTTATGAACTAAAACTTTTTATCTCTTGCACAACAGTGAGTGGACTCATTATGGAAGTGCCATTCAGGAAGAGAAACTGCTTTGCCTACGGGTGTTCTGTACCTTGTGGCTGCATCGTTGATTTCTGGGTGATGGCTGACTCCTTTGACTTTCTAAGTAGAACAGCTTACCTTTAAACCAACTTTGGGGAAGTTGGTCTAAAAAACTATATGCATATTTGGTTGGCATATTTTTGTTTTCAATTGCATTTTTGTCCCCGCTAGATATAAGGAACTCCTGTGGAGGCTGAAGGATGCACAAAGCAGGGGAACATCCAGTAAATCTAGATTCGAGTCGAAATAATCATACATTCACTGAGCAGTACCTAATGGTTTATAAAAGGATTTCATGTATGTGGTTTCATTTGCTCCCCAATTTGAATTATTGAGGTCAAGGCAGGTATTTTTATACCCATTTTATAGTTAAAACAGCCAAGGTTCCAGAAGTTTAACTAACTTGTCTGTGATTATGTGGCTGTTGTTAAGTGATAGAGCCACGCCAGGGACTTGAGTCTGTGACTTCTGCTCCAGAGTTTTTTTCCTGATCACATCCTGCTTTTCTCAGCTGTTTACACATAAAATCTTATTGTGTAATTCTAAGCAATCGCCATTCCCTTAGAAATTCAGAGAAGTTACATAATCATAACCAAGCTAACTCATCATCTTTTTACCTTCCCACTCCCAGACCCCTGAGTTAACAAATTCTACTCCAGTACTGACTCTGTTCCTCACTCAAGCTCAAAAAAAACCTGTCTTTGAAAAGGAGGTAAAAATGATAGAAAGTAAAGGAAATCAGGTCAAGGGGTGCTTCTGACCCTTTTTTCTTTTAAAGAAAATTTTAACTGCTGCCTAAGATGTCAGTTCTCAGTTTAACCCAGAGTAGTTTTTCAAAGAGAAAACGTGTTAGTTACATTTGCTGTCCTCTGGCTGGTCCTAGCCTGAGCTAGTGTACCAGAACTTTATTTGGTCGGTTTTTAAATTTTATTTATTTATTTACTTATAAAGATTTATTTATTATTTATTTATTTTTGGCTGCATCGGGTCTTAGTTGCAGCACGCGGGATCTTTCGTTGGGGCGCTCAGACTCTTTGTTGGGGGTGAGCGGGCCTCTCTCTAGTTGTGGCCTGTGGGTTTTCTCTTCTCTCGTTGTGGTGCACAGCCTCCAGAGCACGTGGGCTCTGTAGTTTGCGGCATATGGGCTCTAGTTGAGGCACGCGAGCTCAGTAGTTGTAGCGCGCAGGCTTAGTTGCCCCACGGTATGTGGGATCTTAGTTCCCTGACTAGGGATCGAACCCATGTCTCCTGCATTGTAAGGCAGATTCTTTACCACTGGACCACCAGGGAAGTCAGTTTGGTCAAATTTCGATTACTTAGTGCCTGCATATCTGGTACACAATCCGTGGTTTGCGTTCATGTGTTTGTTTGACTGAGATTTACCTTTTCAATCGTTTACTATTCCTTAGAAGCTCCACCAGAATGTAGACAGGAAAACAAAGACAGGAAAATCTAGTGAGTCAGCTCTGCTGTATGTGAGCGGCTCTTTCACAGCGTGGACAGCATAGAAGTTGCTGGAAGATGAGGTCTCAGCGTCCCAAGGCAGTTTCTTTCATCTTTCTCTGCCGTCCCCCAGCTCCTCTAAACCACTGGGAGATGAGAGGGCCCAAGTTCTATTTGTGTCCCTCTGTTAGTTTATTTGTAAACTGCAGGTCAAAAAGTAATATTATGTATAAAATCCAGGCTGGACAATTGCTCGTTTCATGCAGAGAGAGAGCTTTAAAGGAAATCAGCTGACTTCCTGACTTGATGAATGAAGTGTGAGTTTTAGTTTCTATCCTGTTAGGAACTGACATGTGAATAGAATACTTGTATGAGCAGGCTTTTATTTTTGTCAATGGCTGGAAACTTGTAAAAAAAAAAAAAGAAAGAAAGAAAGAAAAGAGAGATCTGTTTATTTTAGCATATCAAGATTCATTTCTGTGAAACAAAGGCAGAAATGGCAGTTTCTGAACCTTTGGTGGTCTCCATCCTGAGATTCCATTTCTTCTCCTCTTCTGGCCAGAGTTGTTGGGTTGCCATAGCAACATGACTCCTCCCCCACAACCCTGTAAGATTAACTGGATACAGATTTAGCAGCAAGTGAGGCCAAGATCAAAATCCAAATTTAGGGCACTGCTCACAGAAAGTGGGAGGTCTGAGGCCAAGGACCACTCTGCATCCCTCTGTGGGCTGCACGTGATGTGATGGGCGTTCTGCCCTGATGGCTTAGGTGGCACTGCTCAGAGACCCTGTCAGCCACGGAGAGCTCAACTGCCACACTGCAGATGGGATCACACCCAGGATGAGAGTTGGATAGCTGTGGGGAGGAGTATTTAGTGCAGTAGTGTAACCCTATATCAAACGAAATTGCTGGAGCTGTGAAGTCAGGCATGACGCTCTTGGGCAAGGAATGATGGAGAAGGGCATTCAGTAGGTGCTGCAAAAATAAAGGCACCCTGTGCCCAGGAATGCTTTCTAGGGGTCTTCGAGATCCTATAAATGGCGATAACCATGACAACAATTGCTCACGTTGCTTGAGCACTTAGGATGCCCTAAACACTTGGTACCTCGTTTAATCCTTCTGACAATCTGAACTAGATGCTGTTATTTTAAAATAAGGAAACTGAGGCAAGGAGAAGTTAATAAACTTCCCCAAGGTTATGCAGTTTGTAAATGGCTGACTGGGATTCGAGCCTTTGCCGTGTGACTCCTGAATCCAGGCTCTTGATTCTTGAAATACTGCCTCTAAAGTAGGGGTCCCCAACCCCCCATGTTAGGAAGTGGGCTGCACAGCAGGAGGTGAGCGGCGGGCTGGCCAGCGCAGCTTCATCTGCTGGCCCCATCGCTCGCATTACCGCCTGAGCCATCCCCCCCACCCCCCGCCACCGCTGGTCTGTGGAAAAATTGTCTTCCATGAAACAGGTCCCCGGTGCCAAGAAGGTTGGGGACTGCTGCTCTAAAGGATCTTTACTTATCCTCTTGAAGGCTCATAGGTAGAGTGTTCAAGGGAGCGTAACTGTAGTTTTTTTTAAATTAGTTTTTTAAAAAATCTTTTTTAATTGAAGTATAATTAATTTACAGTGTTGTATTAGATACTGGTATACAGCAAAATGATTCAGTTATACATATATATACATATTCTTTTTCATATTCTTTTCCATTATGGTTTATTACAGGATATTGAATATAGTTCCCTGTGCTATACAGTACGACCTTGTTGTTTATCCATTTTATATACAGTACTTTGTATCTGTTAATCCCAAACTCCTAATTTATCCCTCCTGCACCCACTTCCCCTTTGGTAACCATAAATTTGTTTTCTATGTCTGTGAATCTCTTTCTGTTTTGTAAATAAGTCAATTTGTGTCATATTTTAGATTCCACATATAAGTGATGTCATATGATATTTGTCTTTCTCTGTCTGA
Organism: Delphinapterus leucas; assembly: GCF_059928025.1. Lineage (NCBI taxonomy): Eukaryota > Metazoa > Chordata > Mammalia > Artiodactyla > Monodontidae > Delphinapterus > Delphinapterus leucas. The sequence goes on from NC_143130.1 coordinate 135,582,898, forward strand.
CTTACTTCACTTAGTATGATAATCTCTAGGTCCATCCATGTTGCTACAAATCGCGTTATTTCACTGTTTTTTATGGCTGAGTTGTATTCCATTGTGTGTGTGTGTGTGTGTGTGTGTGTGTATACCACATCTTCTTTATCCATTCATCTGTCGATGGACATTTAGGTTGCTTCCATGTCTTGTTGAAAAATGAGCAGAAGACCTAAAGAGACATTTCCCAAAAAAAGACATACAGATGGCAGATAGGTACATGAAAAGATTCTCGACATCGCTAATTATCAGAGAAATGCAAATCAAAACTCCAGTGAAGTATCACCTCACACTGGTCAGAATGGCCATCATCAAAAAGTCCACAAACAATAAATGCTGGAGAGGGTGTGGAGGAAAGGGAACCCTCCGACACTGTTGGTGAGAATGTAAATGGGTGTAGCCACTATGGAAAACAGTATGGAGGTTCCTTAAAAACTAAAAATAGAGTTGCCATATGACCCAACAATCCCACTCCTGGGCATATATCTGGAGAAAACTCTAATTAGAAAAAATACATGCACCTCAATGTTCATAGCAGCACTATTTACAATAGCCAAGACATGGAAACAACCTAAATGTCCCTTGACAGATGAATGGATAAAGAAGATGTGGTATATATATATACATACATACACACACAATATAGTTTTTTTAAACACAAATATTATTATAGTTTGAATTGTGTCCCCTCAAAAACATTGAAGTCCTAACCCCCAGTGGCTATGAATGTGAACTTGTTTGGAAATAGGGTCTTTGCAGATGGAATCAAGTTAAGATGAAGTCCTTAAGGTGGGCGCTAATCCAATACAACTGGTGTCCTTATCAGAAGGGAAAATGCCAAGTAAAGAGAGACGCACAGGGTGCACGCCGTATGACGACAGCAGCGGGGTTGGAGTGATTGAGGCTGCAAGCCAAGGAACACCAGGGAAGGATAGCCAGCCACCACCAGAAACTGGGAAGGGACAAGGAAGGACTCCACCCAGAGTCTCAGAGGGAGTGTGGCCCTGCTGACACATTGATCTCAAACTGCTAGCCTCCAGAACTGGGAGAGAATAAATTTGTTATTTAAGCCACTCAGTTCATTACTGCTGCCCCAGGAAGCTAATACAAATACGTTCTTATTGTACCAGGTTCAGTCAATACAGAGGCACACACACACACAGTGATGCACGAACATTCCCATTCTGCTTCATCTCCCCCTTCCCATCTTACTGACAACCGCTGATGACAATTTGTCTCCTTTCTATGCATGTATATTTACGTTCATTTTTATATAATGGGACTGTATTGTATGCATTTTACTGCAACTTTTTCTTTTTAAAGCTTACACATGTATCTTAGAGATCTCTAAGTCTTTAGCTTTTTTATTTAATTGTAAAATACATGTAGCATAAAATTTGCCATTTTTAAGTGTGCAGCTCAGTGGTATTAGGTACACTCACACTGTTGTGTAGCTATCACCACTAGCCCTCTGCAGTGCTCTTTTCATCTTATAAAACTGAAACTCTGTATCCATTAAACAGAAACTCCCCATCTTCCCCCAACTCCTATTGCTGGGCAACTACCATTCTACTTTCTGTCTCTAGGAATTTTACTACTCTAGGTACCTCATATAAGTGCAATAATACAGTATTTGTCTTTTTGTGTCTGGCTTATTTCGCTTGACGTCTACTCAGGTTTCATCCATGTTGTAGCATGCGTCAGAATTTTCTTCCTTTTAAGGCTGAATAATATTCCATTGTATGTGTATACCACATTTTGTTTATCCATTCATCTGTCAACGGACACTTGGGTTCCTTCCACCTTTTGGCGATTGTGAATAATGTTGCTATGAACATGGGTATACAAATATCTCTCTGAGATACTGCTTTCAGTTCTTTTGGGTGTATACCCAGAAGTGGAATTGCTAGATCATATGGTAATTCTATTTTTAATTTTCTGAGGCCTTACCATACTGTTTTCCATAGCAGCTGCATCATTTTACATTCCCACCAGCAGTCTACAAGGATTCCAATATCTTCACATCCTTGCCAACACTTGGGGTTTTTTTTATAGTCGCCATCTTAATGGATATGAGATGACACCTCATTGTAGTTTTGATTTACATTTCCCTAATGATTAGTGATGTTGGGCATATTTTCATGTGCATATTAGCCATTTACATGTCTTTGGAGAAATGTCTATTCAGGTCCTTTGCCCATTTTTTGTAATAGGCTTGTTTAAGGAGCTCCTATGGATGGACATTAAGGTTGTTGGCAGTGTTTGTCTATAAGAAGCAGCACAGCAGCACATAACCTTGCAATATATATCATTTCACACATGTACAAGTTTATATTTAGAATGAATTCTTAGAAGTAGAATTGCTGGGTCAAATGGCTATGTATGTGCCTTTAGGTATTGATGGATATTGCCAGCTGTCTGTCTGAAGAGATTGTATCAATCCACAGTCCTAATTAGAGTATATAAGGGAAAGTATGTGGGGTAGAGGGAGGGGTTACTTTAAATTGAGTGGTCAAGGAAGGTCACTCCTTGGATGTGACATTGAGATTAAATCTTAGATGATAAGACAGAGCCATCCATGTAAGACCTAGGGTCACAACAGCTGGGGCTAAGTTACAAGGCAGAAGTGGCCCTGGTGTGTCCAAGGGCATGAAAGCAGACCAGTGTGGCTGAAGGCTGGCAGGGGAGGAGGAGGGTACCAGGCTGTGAGTTGGACAGGAAGACAAGGTTCGCATAGACTCTACTCAGGAGTGTGTTCTATTGATACACGCAAGGGAAGCCAGTAGAGGGAATAAAGTTTGGTTTTATAAGATCACTCTGGTTGTGGGGTTGAAAGTAGACAGTTGGGGGCAAGTGGAGGGAGGCAGGGATATTACTTAGGAGCTACTGCAGTGACCCATGCAAGAGAGAGCATGGTGCTTGGATGCCTGGGGTGGTGGTAGAGATGGGGGTGGTGGAGCCTGCGAGCTTTGCTAATGGATTGGCCACAAAGGACTAAGGGCTTGGATGTGGGGGGCAGAGGGGAGGAAGACAGGGAGAGAGAAGACTCAGGATGATGGTGGCTTCTTGGTTCTGTCACTCACTAGAGGTATGACCTTGGGGAGGTAATCTCACCTCTCTGTACTTCACTGTTCTTTATACAATGAGAGTAATTTCAGCATTCTCATCTGGTGGTTATGAATAAATGACAATATGTGTAAAATGCTTTCAGTTTGGGACATATTGAATTCGAGTTGTTTATTATATCTCCAAGTCCAGTGTTGAATAAGCAGTTGGATATACAAGTCTAGAATTCAAGAGAGTGGTTAAGGGTGGGGATATAAATTTGGAAGTCGTTTGCCTTAAATATCATCTATAGGGCATGAGACTGCATGAGATCACCAAGGGAGAGAGGGAAGATAGAGGAGAGACAGGGACTAAGAATTGAGTCATTTCAGTATCAAGAGTCAGAGAGGGGGCTTCCCTGGTGGCGCAGTGGTTGAGAGTCCGCCTGCTGATGCAGGGGACACGGGTTCGTGCCCCGGTCCGGGAAGATCCCACATGCCGCGGAGCGGCTGGGCCCGTGAGCCATGGCCGCTGGCCCTGCGCGTCTGGAGCCTGTGCTCCGCAACGGGAGAGGCCGCAACAGTGAGAGGCCCGCGTACAGCAAAAAAAAAAAAAGAGTCAGAGAGAAGTATAGGAAGCCAAGGAGGATGAATTGGAGCCAACAGTGAGGTTGGCTGAAAGCCAGGAGAGCGTGGAGCCCTAGAAGCCAAATGAAGAAGGATCATCAAGGAAGAGAGAATGATGTGCTGTGTCCAGAGCTGCTCATAGGTCAAGTGAGAGTCTTCCCTTCTTCCACATGGAGTAGAGATCTAGCAGTCAGCACTGTGTGTCAGCATAGAGGAGACTGGGAAGAGACCTGGTGGATGCAGAGCTGTCAACAGCATCCTCAGGAGAAAAGGGAAGCATCTTCCTCCAGCAGTTCTGGCTTCTCGAGAAGAAGGGAAATGAGCAGGGATGGAAGGTAGGTTAGTGATACAGTGATGACTTCTTGACCCTTTTTTGACACTGGTTGTCTTAAATTGGTTCTAAATGGCCCTTTAGAATCCCCAGCAGATGAAATTTATTTCCCTTTTGTTTCATGTGCCACTGAGGATCTCTTGAATTCTTGAAATTTTTATTAAGAATTCCTCATACACCAGTAAACAATGCCCAGACTCAATAGCCTCTCTGCTAACACATTGCGCTTATGTTTAAGGAAGGTCTTGGGCAACAGAACAGCTCAGTTATTGCACAGAGACCTAACGTTGGTAGCTTTTTGCCAAATGGTCACCATCCATACATCGTTCCTTCCTGAAGGGATGTAAATCCTCAAGGTTATTTTTGCTACAAGGAAAATATGGCACAACATATGGAGTCTTCACTCTCCAGGAGCAGAAGCAAAGTCTTGTCTTTGCTTAAGCAGGCCACTTGGTGAATGCCACAGGCTTAGGGCAACTGCGATCCTCGTGACTCATGGGTGACTGTACCAGGGAGCCACATCACAGAGCAGCTGGTCTGAGGAGCATTCTAACCTGATGTTTCCCATAATGTTGTGCATGGAATTTGCCCCATTTGTCATGCTAAGATGGCTGTTAATCCTACCCAAATTTCTGTGTACATTAATATTTTACCTTGAACCTAAGTAATAGAATTCTAGAATATTGCCATTCTGAAGGCTGAATATTTAGTGATGGATATTATAAACTTTCAGTCTTATGGATATTCCCTCTTAAGCAGAATAAACGTGAAAGAAGAAGAGGAGTTATAATAAATTATCAAATAAGCTATTTTTTAAGTTTCCTGATTTAAAAGCAGATTCGTTTACAAGTAAAACAGTTTCTAGCAACAAGGACCTACTATATAGCACAGGGAACTATACTCAATATTTTGTATTAACCTATAAGTGAAAAGAATCTGAAAAAGAATATATATATATTACTATATATAACTATAACTAACTATAACTATATATATAACCGAATCACTGTGCTGTACACCTGAAACTTAACATGACATTGTAAATCAGCTATACTCCAATAGAAAACAACATCAACAACAACAAAAAACCAGTTTCCGTTACTATCTTTGAGCAGCAAGAAAGATTTCTCTAGGAGATTAAGCTAGTCACTTACTGTTTCAGCATAGATTATACTTTGAGTTATAATAGAATCCTGAAATTAATTTCTGTTATCATGAAAACTGTTTGTAATAATTTCTAGCTAAGCTCGAAATTGAAAAGTTAGCTTTATTATCTGGATCCAGTGTCTACTGATGTTCTAGGAGAGTGGACATGTAGCCAGTTCTATTATAAATGCTGTCGTTGAAAAACATTCCTCCTTATATTAGACAGGGTTGATTTTGCCTTTTGGCATTTATTATTTGTTAAAATCTGACCAAGTTGAGGTTTATTAACCTTAGGGCACAGAATCCCATTTATCTCTCTAAATGGCTGAGCAAGGTTGGCACGCTAGAGGAAGGGACATGGCTTAGCAGCTCTGTGGACTGTGCCACTTGGTCCTTATTGATCCCAGCAGTGACTTTAACCTCTCTAAGCCTGTTTCTTCATCTCTGTTGTGGGGTAGATAATCTGCCTCACAGAGTTACCGTGAGAACTGGATTACATACTTTATGTGGAGTTCTTAGCACAGTGCCTGGTGCGTAGGGGCATGGAATACATGGCAACTATTATTATTATTGTTGTGATCTCCTCTACCCTGCAGTCTTGAAGATGTAAGAAAAGAAACATGGTGGTTGAGCCTTGGTGAACTATCTCAGCATCTTTGTTTCTCCCGTGTGTGTTACATGCTTGTCTAAAACACCTTGCTCTCATCTAGCCCCACCTTCTCGTCCAATGGAGGCATCAGGGTCGGGAGTGAGGGGACAGAGGAGGAGGCGGGGGGCGGCCAGCCTCACAAGTGGCGGCCGCCCCTCGCAGCCACTACCAGCTGGGCCACATGAAGCAGCAGCAGCCAGGGTGACCTGTGTCAGTGGTGGTGTCAGTGGCTCCCTCCTTGGCCCTCAGACAGGCTCCTCTCGCTCTCAGAATCTCTCAGCATTTCTCTGCAGAGCCTGCTTCCCCATGTTCAGCCCCGCGGTTTTTAGGCTGTTTGTCCTTTGCCTTGGGATTTCAGACAGGCCAGCTCATATCACTGCATCCATTTCCTCAGGATGCTAGTGGTGCCTGCTACTTGCCTACGTTGATTAGATGTTTTGAACGTCAAGTCGGCGTTGATTAGAACACACACGCACACACACACACACTCACACACACATGCTTACATGCTCCCACTTTCTAGTTCTAATACATCTGACTCACTGATGAGGTTGTAAAGAGGTCTAACATTCTTCTATTGACAAACTACTCCCTGTTGAAAGTGCCAGTTCCTTGCGATGGTGTTTATTTTCATTGGATCTGTTTGGCCAAAAAGTCTGCGTAAATTGGCTCATTAGAGTAAAGTACTTGTGTTTGATAAAAAAAAAATAACCTTGGTATTTTGTTTTCCGTGTGCCTTCAAATCACCAGTGCAAGCCTTTTACCCAAGCAAGTCACAGCAGAGAGTGGCTTCTGTCTCCTTCCCCCAGTTAAACAAGACCAAATACCCTTTCCTCAGAAGTGTTTTCTCTTTCCTTCTCTTCTTTTCTCCCTCCCTCTCTATCTCTCTCTGCTTCTCTGTGTCTCTTTCTCTCTTTCTCATAACAGTATCTGGCAGTTTTTGTGCCATGGGTTTCCACGTGTTACTCTGGTTTGTAAATTTGTTTCATGGCCATAAAGATCTGTAGCTAATCCCTGAAATCTCTTAACCTGTGTTTGGGATGTAAGAGGTCCCAACTGACACAGAATCAATTATTTATTGATTTAGGAGAGAAATACAGAAGAGCAAAGACATTGTCAGGATTTATAGATCTCATTTCGGTTGATGGTCTCTAAGACAAGCCTGTTTGGGGACTCCACTGAGGGAAACTGTTCCCAGCAGAAGGGGCTCCTTTTCCGAATTTAGACTGTTCCGGGTGGTCGTGAAGAAGCTGGAGGTTTTGTTTGCAGACTTTCTGGTTTCCTTAGCAGTCTGGTGGTGACAGCTAGCTCTAGCTGTTTCCCCTTGTCATTGCTCACAGGAATGGTGCTGAATGCTCAGAGGTGGCACTAGGCTTTGGGATGGCAGCAGCTTCATCAGTGTGCCCTCACCCCAGTCCTCAGTTGTCACAGCAGCAGGTCGTGCCTCGGAGAATAACACCTGTTAATTAGTGTGCCTGGTGCATTGGGCAGGCCGTGGGGGAAATGCCACAGTCTGATCTCTGTTGATTTCCCAACAGTTACATTCTCCTTGCTTCCTACTGGCCTTCGCCTTCCAGGCAGACTAGGTTTTGTCTTCCATCATAAAGAATTTCCTTTTGGTCTTTTCCACTAGGTTCCTCCCAGGTTTCTTCTCAGGGTCTATAACTTCATTCCACCCCTGCTCTTGAACTTCACCACTCTGGGTTTCAACCTTTCAGTCCTGATGAATAAAAGTCTGCTCTTACTTCCTGATGCTTTTCTCCTCTCATTCAACCATCTATTGAAAAGCAACATATGTGCTCGGAGAGAATTGCGCTGTGTGATGAATTAAACTCTCTGGGCCTTTGTTTCTTTTCTCATCTGTAAAATGGAGATAACAGTATTACTTACTTCTTAGGGTTATTGTCAGTGTGAACAAGATAAAACATATGAAGTGCTCAGAATAGTGCTATACATGGTCTTCACTCAGTGAAGGCATCACCATCATCATCACCTCTTTCTTCATCACCAACATCACCAACAACTCTGGGTCTCTAGGCAGGGACCCCTTGTAATTTTGATATTATGGTTGTGTGTTAGGCCATACAGATCACAACCCAAGTCTCCTCTGGAACTCATTTCACATGGTACTAATTATCCCTTCTATCTTATATTTTGGATTTTCGAGGACTAGTCTTCTTGACCCTTCTTTTCTGCGCTGTTTTCACCTCACTCATTCATTTACTACATCAGATTTAACAAAGCTGTTCTATAAATTAAACTGCGTTTAATCAATATAACAGCACTATGAGATGAGGGCATTACCCTCTCCACTTTACATGTGATAACATTTCAGATCGGAGAGAGTACATCTTTTGCTTACGATAACCAGCCAGTAAAAGGCAGACCCAAGATGCAAACCCACATCATCTGACTCCAAGTCCAGTGTAGTTTCCGCATGGATCCGTTTATTGTGTGTGGAGGAGCAAAGTCATTTAATTTTCTATCTAGGCTTTAGCTAAAAAGTCAGTAAATTTTAAGTTGTTGGAAGGTAGCTGTTAGTTCTAAGTCTCTTTCTAAAATGCATATATCTAGTCTTCTCCCAGCACTACGCCTTGAACTTACTTACCAGGTTTCTTTCCTGGCATCACACTGAGGACTGAGGTCATGACACTAGGGATGAGACTTTGTCTAGGCTGGAAAAGTAGTCTAGTCTTATTGGAGTATGATACAAGGGCTCTCCATTCGACAAGAGTGGCACCAGGTATACTCTGAGAATTGGAGGTGGATATAGGTGACACAAAAACAAGATGTCTGCAAACCTGACATAAGTGCTGCCCTCAAATTGGCCTGGCATTGGCTGTAGAAGAATCCTTTTCTAATTCATCTGGTGCTGATCTGGCCCCAAATCCAGGAAAATCTTTGCTTTGCTACCTGGGCAGCAATAGATACCAAGTTCATTCATTCATTCAGCAGACATTCACTCAGTACCACCTGTGTGCCTGGTGCTGTGTTAGTCCCTGAAATAACAGGGATGAAAGATCCTGTGGAGTGGACGATCCAGCTTCCTGGTTCCTGGGTGGGGGGTTGGGGGAGAAGGGGCGGAGGAAGGGCAGAGAGTCAGATGAAGAGAAAAGCTTTCTGAATCAAGGGGGAGGCAAGTCTGCTGTAACCATACCTGCAAACCCTGCATTTCTGAACAAGGTGTCATATGCCGGTGAGCACTAATAAATACTAGGAGATATATCATACAGTGTGACTGGCCCGCCAGAACCTCTGAATGATGGAGAACCCAGCAGTGAATCCAACATGCAGTTGGAAAGCCCTGAACTGTAAAGGAAAATAACTTCCTTTCCTCAAAGGTCTCAAGGCAATTTACTGATTCAACTGTATCTTTAGTTCCTCTAATATCTGGGTAGGAAGGCATATGTTCAGTAAGAATAAGGCATTGAATCAGCAAGCAACTTGGTAAAAATCATGTAGACAACAGGCAAGAGCAGGGGAGTTAGTTAGAACCTTGCTCCAAGAACTCCATCCCTTAAGGAAGATGTACATATTAAAATGGAGTGTTATTCAACCTTAAGAAAGGAAAGCCTGCCATTTGCAACAACATGGATAGATATTGAGGGCATTATGCTAAGTGAGATAAGTGAGAGAGAGACAAATACAGTATGATCTCATTTATATGTGGAATCTAAAATCAAACAACCAACCAAAGAAAAAACAACCAAACTCATAGAAAATGAGATCAGATTTGTGGTTACCAGAGGTGGGGGTGAGGTGGGAGGAGTGGGTAAAATGGGTGAAGGTGGTCAAAAGTTACAAACTTCCAGTTACAAGATAAATGTCTTTACTATGGACTTAGGGGGGTGTAGTGTACAGCGTGGTGACTATAGTTAACAATATTGTATTGTATATCAGAAAGATGCTAAGAGAGTGGATCTTAAAAGTTCTCAGAGCAAGAAAAAATTTGTTACTATGTGTGGTGATGGATATTAACTAAACTTATTGTGGTGACCATTTCCCTGTGTGTGTATGTCAGTTATACTACACACTAAATCATTATGTAGTATAACTGAACCGAATACAATGTTACATGTCCGTTATATCTTAATTTATAAAAAAGAACTGCATCCCCTACTCTGTTGACTTTACTTCTACTCCTCTTCAACAAGTCTGATTTTGAAACAGAAGAACAATAGGAAAGGGAAAAAAGGAATACACCCTTCAGAATTGTTTGCCCTAATTGTGAAACTCACTGAGTAAGCTCGTTATTGGTCTAACTCCACGCAAATGAATTGGCTGTGAACCTTCTTCTCAACCCCGTTGTTGGCCACAGCAAGTGCGTGCCTCACGCCCCTGATGGTTTGGTTTCAAAACCCAAAGCTGCTCCTTTGACTTTGTTGCTAAACCAGACGTTGGCAAATGTCTGCCCTTTAATGGAAGTACCAGCCTGGAGCTAAGAAGTCTCCTTAGGCCCGAAGATTTACAGCCGGAGCTCTCAATAGGTTGTTGTTATCATATCCAGAAAGCATTTTAAAATATCCCTGAAATGCCTTTGACAATGGGCTTAGAAAGTTTAATTTCCCTTTAAGCCGGTAGGCAGGGATTGGTATGCTGTTTGAAGTTTTGTGGTGTTATAAGACACTCAGAGAAGTATGTGTGGCCAAGTATTCCAGGTATGTTTAAATTGTCAGTTATTGCTTATTCTCTTGTGCCTTCAAAGAGTGTTTTTGTTAAGGAGGTCACAGGGATTTGACTTCTTCTTTACTGAAGAGAATAGTCGAAAACTGCCTTCTCCGGAATTGAAAAGAAACGAGTCACAGGTTTTTTGTTTGTTTGTTTTTTGTTTTTCACTTTTGGCTTAGAGAAGAGAGCCCTCTCCACCAGTGGGAAGGAGAAAAGAAGAGCTCTAATGGATGGGGTGGGGGGTGCCCAGGGAAGAGGCTTCACACAGCACTGGGAAGGCAGGCAGGCCCACGAGAGACCTATTAGGACAAGCTCTCATTTTGGTGGCGAGCTGGGGGCACAGTCAGAGGTCAGTTGGGTGATCTGGAGACTTGAGAGCAAACCATAATGACCAGCCATGATGCGGGGGTGGCTAAAAACAAAGTATATCTTCTGTTTAGAAAAATTTACCATTCTGTAGAGTTTTCACACATATTTATTAAATTCGAGCTTCTCTGTCCCACTGCTGGGAAGAATGAGACAGGGAGGTGTGTGCCTTTTCTGAGGTTACTAACTTGTGGGAAATGCAGATCTTCTCAAAGATGAGCACTTATAATCAAATTTGGGGGAAGAGGCTATGGTTGTAATAGATTGAAAACAGGAATTAGTGTGGAAGGTTCTAAATTATACCTAGTTTATGAATTTAAATTTTGAGTGATGATTAACTTTTATTGAGCACCTATTATATACCAGGCATTTGGCTAGGTACTTGACATAAATGATTTCATTTAGTCCTCACAATTCCATTAAGTAGGCAGATATTGTTTTTTGTTTTTTGGGTATTTCTTGCTGTACGCGGGCCTCTCACTGTTGTGGCCTCTCCCGTTGCGGAGCACAGGCTCCGGACGCGCAGGCTCAGCGGCCATGGCTCACGGGCCCAGCCGCTCTGCGGCATGTGGGATCTTACCGGACCGGGGCACGAACCCGTGTCCCCTGCATTGCCAGGAGGACTCTTAACCACTGCGCCACCAGGGAAGCCCGGTAGATACTGTTTTTTATTACGATATTACAGATGAGAAAAAGAAGGCATAAGAGGTGGCATGCAGGGACTTCCCTGGCAGTCCAGTGGTTAAGACTCCACGCTTCCACTGCAGGGGGCACGGGTTCGATTCCTGGTCGGGTAACTAAGAGCCCTCATGCTGCGTGGAGCGGCCAAAAACATAAATAAATAAACAAAAGAACCATTCATTAAAAAAAAAAAAGAGGTTACATGCAGTTAGTCACACAGTTAGGAAGTGGAGGGGTCAGATTCAGGCAGAAAACTGCTGAATCCCTGATCTTAAGTCCTCCCATCACTGCCTGCATACAGGTCCTCTGCACAAGGCCATCCTTAAGCTCAGGGTTTAATTACAGTGTACAACTTTAGTTGCAGAGGAGTTATGTTTTTGTAACACTGTAGTAACTTCATGATTATGATTCAGACCTTCGATTAACCCATGAGTGGTGCTGTAGAACCTGTGATGGGCAACACGATATGATAAAGAAGGAGCATAAACCAAAAAGCCCAAGAGCTGAGGGTGAGCCTTGCCTCCAGAGTCAGGCAGTTTGAAGCAATGGGCAAATCCTTTAACCTCTCTGGATCTCAGCTTCTTCATTTGCAACTTGACTGAGTTGTACCAGTTGAGAGCCTCTGTCATCTGGTGATCCCATACTCAAATTGTAGGAAAAGTTAGCTGAAAATGCTACCTAGAGTTATTAAGTAACAGTCAGCGAAATGGATACAAAAGGTTAATGGTCCAATAATATGGATTAATTATTTTCAAGTTAACTTATTTGATTTCTAACTAGTACAGTTAAAAGAATTATACAAAATAGGTACAAAAATAAATCTGAATAGGCCTCAAGGATTTAAAGTGAAAAAGTAATAGTCTTTACCAAATGTAAAATAGATAGCTAGTGGGAAGCAGCCGCATAGCACAGGGAGATCAGCTCTGTGCTTTGTGACCACCTAGAGGGGTGGGATAGGGAGGGTGGGAGGGAGAAGCAAGAGGGAGGAGATATGGGGATATATGTATACATATAGCTGATTCACTTTGTTATAAAGCAGAAACTAACACAACAAAGTAAAGCAATTTTACCCCAATAAAGATGTTAAAAAGGAATATAAGAAAAAGTAATAGTCTTATTTCTCTGCCTCCCAACCCCCAGTGGAACCCCCAGTTCCACTGCCCAGACATAACTAGCGTTAGAAATTAGCTCTATATATACAACTATGCAACTATATTGCATATAAAAGAATACAACTATATTCTTTTATGTGAATTTATAAAAGACTCTGCTAGTTTCTTTAAATTATCTTAATTATAAAAACAATATGTGACTGTATGCACTTGGTAAAAAAAAAATTTCAAACAAAACCTGTTTGTTTGTAAAAAAGCACAAGACTTTAAATTTATGCATATTGAATTTTATTTCCTTCCACTGAAAAGAATAAGGCACTCTGCTGGAAAATATATTATATTAGAATTGAGAAAATATAACTGTCAACATTATGGAAGCATCAAAGTATTAAAATAAGCTTTCCTTTTGTTTTAGGTCTTTTAAAAAATGACAACAAAAGTCATTTAAGGCATTCTTACTTAAAAAAACTTTCTCATGGTGATTCAAGTTTTGAGAATCCAGGATACTTCTCCATTTCCCTCTAAATGAGTTTTGACTGTTAAGAAGTATTATGTTTTGAAAAACCTCTGGAGAGGATTTCCTGTATCTTTTTTGTTTTTCATATAGCTGGTAGGATTTTGTTATATAATTCTGTGATTCTTTTGTTTTTCACAATGATCAAAAGTAAAGAAGTGTTGGGGGCTTTCCTAAATTACTTGGAGTACTCCATCCTTTGTATTGTTACTGTGTCTCATTGTAAATCAGTAACTCTTCCTCTAAAGTCCAAGTAAATTGAATCGTGTGATTTTGGACTGTATGATTTTGACTCCATTCTCTGTGTAGATAGAATGCATGGTTCCAGGGTTAGCTTCCTCTACATGACCCAGCTTAGCTTGCTGGTGCCTTAGAGCCACAGGAGTCCCTGCTTCCTGGGTTCTGTTCAGTATCATTAATGACTTCATTAATTTTCACATCAGAGAGTCAAGTTTTAGTGAGGGAGGCTGAATCCAAATCCTGCAATTATACAGGGGAGAGCTAGTTGAAGATCTTTTAATACTACCTGTCCATGAGGAGGCCTAATGAAAGGCTTCTCTGCTTGAGCTACCCCACATTCAGGGCCCACAACTGAATTTCAGCTACTGAAGACAGGGAGAGAGATCTTAATGCTCCAAATGCATGGAATGTGTGTACCCACTTTATTTGTTCACTGGGATGATGAACCTTTAAGCCCTCAGTATAAAATAATACCCACATGTGCTTTCAATTGTAAGCCTTTCTTCCCTCTATTATTGTTTTGTTTTTCAGATTTTTAAAAAGACTAGTATGATTAGTTATATCCTGCCCATTTAACCACTTTCCACATTTCACTTTTAAAATGAAATCATCCTTCTTGCATTTAACTAATGGAAAGTTGTTTCACTTGCCAAGCAAGGTTCCACTGTCCCTGAAATAAATTTTCCAAAGAACTGGAAACTCTATGCAGCTTTTATACAAGAAGCAGAATGGAAATGTTCAAATTTATGTTACTCTGATACATATTTTCCACAGTTTGATATTTAAGTAATATCCATCACATTGTATGTGAAGATATTCATTTGACTCTCTAAGAAGAGCAATTGTATTCAGGATTTCTCTTTCATCTTTCTTCCAACTTCCTCAAGTATTGAAGTTTATTTCGTTTGCAACTATTGAAAATAACTGATAGCAGCAGCAGCAGCAGCCGACACAAGTGAGTGGTCGTCATGTATCAAACATTGCTAAGAGATGAACAGGTCTGATCTCATTTGACTATCACAACAACCCTATGAGGAAGACAGTTATTATTTTCTCTGTTTTACAGATGCTTAAACCAAGAATGATGAGGGATTAAATAACTTACCCAAGGTCCCTGGCTAGCAAGTGGCAGAAAAGGAACTCAGATGCAGGGTAATTCCAAAGCCTAAGTGCTTTCCCACTATGCTATTACCCTTATTAAAACGTACTTCTTAAAGAGCTCTCTATGCTTGGCATCATTAAATATTGGCCCTGCCCCCAAGAGCATTCAGTCTAAAATAGTAAACCTTATTGAGCTGATAGTAAGGGCGTAACAGCTGAGCAAGCATTGAAAAAGATATAAACTGAATTAATATTCAGTTAATTGAATAACTGTGCTGTTTGACAGGGTACCCACCAGTCACATGTGGCCACTGAGCACCTGAACTGTGACTAGCTCAGCTGAGGAGTTGAATTTTTAGTTTTATTAAATTTGAATTAATTGAAACATAAATAGCCACATGTGGCTAGTGGCTATCATACTGGAGAGCATAGGGACAGTAGAAGGCAGTAGAAGGATTAAGTCATAGGAGGCAGGAATGGAGGCTGAGATGCGTGGACCTAAACTGGAGTGTAGAGAGAAGCCCTTGTCAGCCCTCTGGAAGGACACTTGTTACAGCAATATGAGGAAGCAAAGGGGCAACTGGAGGAGGTGTGGGATTTCAGACATGAGATGAGTGGGGCAGGCACAAGACTGAATAGAGGGAACAAGAGGGACGGGCCAACCGGGACTTCTGTGGTGGGGAACGTGGCAGGATTTGGCAGCTGACTGATTGTGGGTTGAAGTACAGTGGAGGCTGGCAGCTACTTCAAGGCTTCCAGCCTGGTGATGGAAAAACAGCTCCTTTCTGCACTAATTTCTGTTGGCAGAGGGACATCTAGCTTGAGATGCCTTATAAACAGAGTATGTATCCTGAGGCTATATCTGAGAAGCAGGTTGGTAGATGGATAAATAGATTTAACATTTGCATAGTGATAATATTTGATCCATGTGCATAGAAAACATTCAGAGTTATTGTACAGCGTTTAAAAAATAGTAGCAAAATCAGTGACTGGAGTGGAGTGAGTGAGGCAAAGTGTGGTAGGAAATGAAGTTAGAGGCATAGCCTTATAGGCTATGGGGCTACCAGGAGCCGTATGGTCCATGTAAAACTTTGGATTGTATTCTATTCTAAGTGTGATGGGAAGCCTTTGGAAAAGTTTGATAACAATGATTTCATTGGACTGTGTAAATGACCACTCTGAATGTGGTACAGAGAATAGACTTTAGTGAAAGAGTAAGTGTGGAACCAGGGAGCTCAGGTAGGTTACTCCAGTATTCCAGGTGAGGGATGCTGATGTCTTGGACCAGCATAACAATGGTGGATGTGGAGACAAGTGGGTGGGTTCCGGAGGTAATTTTTCAAGGCAGAATCAACAGAATTTGTTGTTAGAGGAAATATGTGGTGTGAGAGACAGAGAGGAGTTGGGGGTGATTCTAAGCTTTTGTGCTAAGTGAGTGGTACCGTTTATTGAGATGGGGACCATGGAAGGAATACTGGGGGTTTACAACCAAAATCAAGAATTCAGTTCTGGACATATTAAGCTAGAGATGCCTATGAGACATCCTAGTGGGGCTGTCAAGTGGGCAGTTGAACATGTGATCCTGGAGTTGTCTCATGATTTGATGAGTTGTGGTTTATTAAGGTTTTTAGGGGAAGGGAGGAGCCAGAAGAGAGGAAGAGAAGCTGACTGACAAGAGTATTCAAGAGTGGGAGACGTAAACACCCCCCCCCCGCAAGTCGTAAACCTGGGTCCCAGATGTAAATCTGGGTGGAAGCTGTAAGCTGGGCCTCAGACGCTGGCCGAAGCCCCTGATGCTGAGCTGTGGAGCAGAGGAGGCGAGTACCCCAGCACCCCGCATGACTCAGACCCGACACCCGGACCTCAGGCGACTGCACCTGACAGGGAAGCCCCTGACAGGAGGCCGCCCCTCAGGCGTCTCTGGGACCAAGGAGAGGAGCCCCTGACAGGACGCCTGGCCCTCAGGTGACGCCGTGACAGGATGGCTGCCCGAGAATTTTAAAAGTTTCTTTGGAGGCTAGAAGCCCACACATTTTAAGACTTAACCAGGAGGACCTTCCAGATGATGGAGGAGTAAGATGTGGAGATCACCTTCCTCCCCGCACAAACATGAAAAATACGTCTACATGTGGAACAACTCCTACAGAACACCTACTAAACACTGACAGAAGACCGCAGACTTCCCAAAAGTGTCTTGGTGCTCCGGCCAGCTGTCAGGCCTGAGCCTCTGAGGTGGGAGAGCCGAGTTCAGGACATTGGACCACCAGAGTCCTCCCGGCCCCACATAATATCAATCAGTGAGAGCTTTCCCAGACAACTCTGTCTCAACACTAAGACCCAGCTCCACTCAACGAGCAGCAAGCTCCAGTGCTGGACACTGCATTCCAAACAACTAGCAAGACAGGAACACAACCCCACCCATTAGCAGAGAAGCTACCTAAAATCAGGCTAATATCACAGACACCCCAAAACACACCAGCGGATGCGGTCCTGCCCACCAGAAAGACAAGATCCAGTCTCATCCACCAGAACACAGGCACCAGTCCCTTCCACCAGGAAGCCTACACAACCCACTGAACCAACCTTAGCCACTGGGAGCAGACACCAAAAACAACAGGAACTACGAACCTGTAGCCTGCAAAAAGGAGACCCCAAACACAGTAAGTTAAGCAAAATGGGAAGACAGAGAAATACGCAGCAGATGAAGGAGCAAGGTAAAAACCCAGCAGACTAAACAAATGAAGAAGAAATAGGCAGTCTACCTGAAAAGGAATTCAGAGTAATGATAGTAAAGGTAATCCAAAATCTTGGAAATAGAATGGAGAAAATACAAGAAATGTTTAACAAGGACCTAGAACAACTAAAGAGCAAACAAACAATGATGAACAACACAATAAATGAAATTAAAAATTCTCTAGAAGGAATTAATAGCAGAATAACTGAGGCAGAAGAACAGATAATTGACCTGGAAGATAAAATAGTGGAAATAACTACCACAGAGCAAAAGAAAGAAAAAAGGATGAAAAGAGTTGAGGACAGTCACAGAGACCTTTGGGACAACATTAAATGCACCAACATTCAAATTATAGGGGTCCCAGAAGAAGAAGAGAAAAAGAAAGGGATGAAGAAAATATTTGAAGAGACTATAGTTGAAAAGTTCCCTAATATGGGAAAGGAGATAGTGAATCAAGTCCAGGAAGAAGAGAGAGTCCCATACAGGATAAATCCAAGGAGAAAAACGCCAAGACACAAATTAATCAAACTATCAAAAATTAAATACAAAGAAAAAATACTGAAAGCAGCAAGGGGAAAGCAACAAATAACATACAAGGGAATCCCCATAAGGTTAACAGCTGATCTTTCCGCAGAAACTCTACAAGCCAGAAGGGAGGGGCAGGACATATTTTATACGATGAATGGGAAAAACCTACAACCAAGATTACTCTGCCCAGCAAGGATCTCATTCAGATTCGATGGAGAAATTAAAACCTTTACAGACAACCAAAAGCTAAGAGAATTCAGCACCACCAAACCAGCTTTACAACAAATGCTAAAGGAGCTTCTCTAGGCAGGAAACACAAGAGAAGGAAAAGACCTACAATAACAAACCCAAAACAATTAAGAAAATGGGAATAGGAACATACATATCGATAATTACCTTAAATGTAAATGGATTAAATGGTCCAACCAAAAGACATAGACAGGCTGAATGGATACAAAAGCAAGATCTGTATATATGCTGTCTACAAGGCACCCACTTCAGACCTAGGGACACATACAGACTGAAAGTGAGGGGATGGAAAAAGATATTCCATGCGAATGGAAATCAAAAGAAAGCTGGAGTAGCAATTCTCATATCAGAAAAAATAGACTTTAAAATAAAGACTGTTACAAGAGACAAAGAAGGACACTACATAATGATCAAGGGGTCAGTCCAAGAAGAAGATATAACAATTGTAAATATTTATGCACCCAACATAGGAGGACCTCAATACATAAGGTTAACAGCCATAAAAGGGGAAATTGACAGTAACACAATCGTAGTAGGGGACTTTAACACCCCACTTTCAGCAATGGACAGATCATCCAAAGTGAAGTTAAATAAGGAAACACAACCTTTAAATGGCACATTCAACAAGATGGATTTACCTGATATTTATAGGACATTCCATCCAAAAACAACAGAATACACTTTCTTCTCAAGTGCTCATGGAACATTCTCCAGGATAGATCATATCTTGGGTCACAAATCAAGCCTTGGTAAATTTAAGAAAATTGAAATCATATCAGGTATCCTTTCCCACCTCAACGCCATGAGACTAGGTATCAATCACAGGAAAAAAACTGTAAAAAATACAAACACGTGGAGGCTAAACAATGCACTACTAAATGACTAAGAGATCACTGAAGAAATCAAAGAGGAAATCAAAAAATACCTAGAAACAAATGACAATGAAAACACGACAACCCAAAACCTATGGGAGGCAGCCAAAGCAGTTCTAAAAGGGAAGTTTATACCAATAAAATCCTACCTCAAGAAACAAGAAACATCGCAAATAAACAACCTAACCTTACACCTAAAGCAACTACAGAAAGAAGAACAAAAAAATCCAATGTTAGCAGAAGGAAACAAATCATAAAGATCAGGTCAGAAATAAATGAAAAAGAAATGAAGGAAATGATAGCAAATATCAATAAAACTGAAAGCTTGTTCTTTGAGAAGATAAACAAAACTGATAAACCATTAGCCAGACTCATCAAGAAAATAAGGGAGAAGACTCAAATCAACAGAATTAGAAATGAAAAAGGAGAAGTAACAACAGACACTGCAGAAATACAAAGGATCATGAGAGATTACTACAAGCAACTCTATGCCAATAAAATGGACAACCTGGAAGAAATGGACAAATTCTTAGAAAAGCACAACCTTCTGAGACTGAACCAGGAAGAAATAGAAAATATAAACAGACCAATCACAAGCACTGAAATTGAAACTGTGATTAAAAATCTTCCAACAAACAAAAGGCCAGGACCAGATGGCTTCACAGGCGAATTCTATCACACATTTACAGAAGAGCTAACACCAGCAGAGGGAGGAACACTCTCAAACTCATTCTACGAGGCCACCGTCACCCTGATACCAAAACAAGACAAAGATGTCACAAAAAATGAGAACTACAGGCCAATATCACTGATGAACATAGATGCAAAAATCCTCCACAAAATACTAGCAACCGGAATCCAACAGCACATTAAAAGGATCATACACCCTGATCAAGTGAGGTTTATCCCAGGAACGCAAGGATTCTTCAATATACGCAAATTAATAAATGTGATACACCATATTAACAAATTGAAGGAGAAAAACCATATGATCATCTCAATAGACACAGAAAAGCTTTTGAAAAAATTCAACACTCATTTATGATAAAAACTCTCCAGAAAGTAGGCATAGAAGGAACTTACCTCAACATAATAAAGGCCATATATGACAAACCCACAGCCAGCATCATTCTCAATGGTGAAAAACTGAAACCATTTCCACTAAGATCAGGAACAAGAGAAGGTTGCCCACTCTCACCACTCTTATTCAATATAGTTTTGGAAGTTTTAGCCACAGTAATCAGAGGAGAAAAAGAAATAAAAGGAATCCAAATCGGAAAAGAAGAAGTAAAGCTGTCACTGTTTGCAGATGACATGATACTATACATAGAGAATCCTAAAGATGCTACCAGAAAACTACTAGAGCTAATCAATGAAGTTGATAAAGTAGCAGGATACAAAATTAATGCACAGAAATCTCTTGCATTCCTATAAACTAATGATGGAAAATCTGAAACAGAAATTAAGGAAACACTCCCATTTACCACTGCAACAAAAAGAATACAATACCTAGGAATAAACCTACCTAAGGAGATAAAAGACCTGTATGCAGAAAACTATAAGAGACTGATGAAAAAAATTAAAGTTGATACACAGAGATGGACAGATATACGATGTTCTTGGATTGGGAAAATCAACATTGTGAAAATGACTGTACTACCCAAAGCAATCTACAGATACAGAGCAATCCCTATCAAACTACCACTGGCATTTTTCACAGAACTAGAACAAAAAATTTCACAATTTGTATGGAAACACAGAAGACCCCGAATAGCCAAAGCAATCTTGAGAAAGAAAAACAGCTGGAGGAATCAGGCTCCCTGACTCCAGACTATACTACAAAGCTACAGTAATCAAGACAGTATGGTACTGGCACAAAACCAGAAATATAGATCAATGGAACAGGATAGAAAGCCCAGAGATAAACCCACGCATATATGGTCACCTTATCTTTTTTTTTTTTTTTTTTTTTTTTTAACGGCACACAGGCCTCTCACTGTTGTGGTCTCTCCCATTGCAGAGCACAGGCTCCGGACACGCAGGCTCAGCGGCTATGGCTCACGGGCCAAGCCGCTCCGCGGCATGTGGGATCTTCCCGGACTGGGGCATGAACCTGTGTCCCCTGCATCGGCAGGCAGACTCTCAACCACTGCGCCACCAGGGAAGTCCAGTCACCTTACCTTTGATAAAGGAGGCCAGAGTATACAGTGGAGAGGCTTCCCTGGTGGTGCAGTGGTTGAGGGTCCGCCTGCCAGTGCAGGGGACACTGGTTCGAGCCCTGACCCGGGAAGATCCCACATGCCTTGCAGCAGCTGGGCCCGTCCACCACAGCTACTGGGCCTGCACTCTGGAGACCATGTGCCACAACTACTGAGCCCGCGAGCCAAAACTGCTGAAGCCCACACGACTAGAGCCGGTGCTCCACAGCAAGAGAAGCCACTGCAATGAGAAGCCCACGCACTGCAACAAAGAGTAGCCCCCTGCTCACAAAACTGGAGAAGGCCTGCACACAGCAATGAAGACCCAACGCAGCCAAAAATAAATAAAATTATTTTAAAAAAAGAAAAGAATATACAGTGGAGATAAAACAGCCTCTTCAATAAGTGGTGCTGGGAAAACTGGACAGCTACATGTAAAAGAGTGAAATTAGAACACTCTCTAACACCATACACAAAAATAAACTCAAAATGGATTAAAGACGTAACTGTAAGGCCAGACACTATCAAACTCCTAGAGGAAAACATAGGCAGAACACTCTATGACATAAATCACAGCAAGATCCTTTTTTTTTTTGCGGTATGCGGGCCTCTCACTCTTGTGTCCTCTCCCGTTGAGGAGCATAGGCTCCGGACGCGCAGGCTCAGCGGCCATGGCTCACGGGCCCAGCCTCTCCGCGGCATGTGGGATCTTCCCGGACCAGGGCACCCCCCTGCATCGGCAGGTGGACTCTCAACCACTGCACCACCAGGGAAGCCTGCAAGATCCTTTTTGACCCACCTCCTAGAGAAATGGAAATAAAAACAAAAATAAACAAATGGGACCTAATGAAACTTAAAAGCTTTTGCACAGCAAAGGAAACCATAAACAAGATGAAAAGACAGCCCTCAGAAGGGGAGAAAATATTTTCAAACAAAGCAACTGACAAAGGATTAATCTCCAAAATATACAAACAGCTCATGCAGCTCAATATGAAAAAAACAAACAACCCAATCCAAAACTGGGCAGAAGACCTAAATAGACATTTCTCCAAAGTAGATATACCGATTGCCAACAAACACATGAAAGGATGCCCAACATCACTAATCATTAGAGAAATGCAAATGAAAACTACAATGAGGTATCACAACACACCGGTCAGAATGGTTATCATCAAAAAAATCTACAAACCATAAATGCTGGAGAGGGTATGGAGAAAAGGGAACCCTCTTACACTGTTGGTGGGAATGTAAATTGATACAACCACTATGGAGAACAGCATGGAGGTTCCTTAAGAAACTAAAAATAGAACTACCATACAACCCAGCAATCCCACTACTGGGCATATACCCCGAGAAAACCATAATTCAAGAAGAGTCATGTACCACAATGTTCATTGCAGCTCTGTTTACAATAGCCAGGACATGGAAGCAACCTAAGTGTCCATCAACAGATGAACGGATAAAGAAGATGTGGCACGTGTATACAATGGAATATTAGTCATAAAAAGAAACGAAACTGAGTTATTTGTCGTGAGGTAGATGGACCTAGAGACTGTCATACAGAGTGAAGTAAGTCAGAAAGAGAAAAATAAATACCGTACGCTAACACATATATATGGAATCTAAAACAATAAATGGTTCTGACGAACCTAGGGGCAGGACAGGAACAAAGACACAGACGTAGAGAATGGACTTGATGACACAGCGGGGGAAGGGTAAGCTGGGACGAAGTGAGAGAGTGGCATGGACATATATACACTACCAAATGTAAAATAGATAGCTAGTGGGAAGCAGCCGCATAGCACAGGGAGATCAGCTCGGTGCTTT
This sequence comes from Delphinapterus leucas, assembly GCF_059928025.1. Classification (NCBI taxonomy): domain Eukaryota; kingdom Metazoa; phylum Chordata; class Mammalia; order Artiodactyla; family Monodontidae; genus Delphinapterus; species Delphinapterus leucas. Next base: position 135,605,815 of record NC_143130.1, read on the forward strand.
GTGACCACCTAGAGGGGTGGGATAGGGAGGGTGGGAGGGAGACGCAAGAGGGAAGAGATATGGGGATATATGTATATGTATAGCTGATTCACTTTGTTATAAAGCAGAAACGAACACAACAAAGTAAAGCAATTATACTCCAATAAAGATGTTTAAAAAAAAAAGAATCAATGAGAAAAAGAAGAGTGGGACAGAGGTTTTAGGAATTCGTATGGTCCTGTTTTGGGATGGAGGTGTTGAGCAGGAGAGGAACGTGTAATTCTGACTGTGATGTTGTTGAAACAGAGAAGGTGTTTTGAAGACACTGGCGTAGTGTGGTGGTGATCACCGCTGGGAGGCTTTGGTATGGTTCTCAGAGAAGGGGGAAGGGAGGGAGAGAGAGTGGGCAAGCAGAACTCAAGGTTAGTTTGGTGCCAGCACAAGGACGGGGTAGAAATCAGGCTATAGCTTGACTTTGTCATGGTGCAAGTCAGTTTTTGCCTGCTCCTTGTGCATGAGAGCATTTTTAGGCTATTGAATAAAATTTTTATGCCTCAGGGTAGAATAACAGAGTGGGAAGTGTTGACTTAAATTGTTTTTTGAAGCAAGCATAAATGTCAGAATTTAGGGGAATTGTACGCTGGCAAAAGATTAGTTTAGAAAGGGGAACTTTTTTCTACTTTTTCTCATTTGACTGTCAGTATTTGTCACACATAATCATCTTGCCTGCTTTTATAATGTAGGATTTCCATGTACGTGAATATATATATTTCATATTTTTTCCCATTAAAATGGCCAGTGTTGATATACTCGGTATTAGTTCCTAGTCCATTCAGACTTTTAGCCATTGGAAAGAATAGCTATTAAAAAGGAGGAGAAGGTTTTCTATTATGCTTACTGGCTTATAACGTACAAATAGGGTAATGGGAGGGGTTATCGAGAACTCTTACTAAGGGGATGATTGTTCTAGAGAGAGGTTTCTTGTCTTCCCACTTACCTCCTCTCTAGTAGTTCACTGACAAGTTGACAGAAGTGAATGAAAGTGAATTAAATCCGTCAGACTCACAACTTTTATCAGATAAAAGACTTGGAATAGAGGGTTTACATATTGTTTATAGAGAAACCTTTACATCCCTTATTGACTCACCAGTCCATCCTGTTCCTAAACCTGTATAAGTAATTAATAGTTGCTTAAATAGATAAAAATTAGAATTCCTTCCCCAAGTCCTGTTGTTAGATGAGGATCCCCCTGTTGCTGGCTGGTGTTTTCCCTTCTTGCATTTGTTGGCACGGTCCCATTGTCAAACTCTTGGGGCACTAATCAGAACTGACTCAATCTTGTCCCCCTTTGTCTCATCATAGTAGCTCCTGCGACTGGATTACAGTTCTGTGTCTTGTGGGTTGGCAGTAGGGAAGAGGACTTCCTTCCGACACTCGCGCTCAAGCAGCTGTTTCTCCCAAAACACCAGTTTCCCCAGGCCCCAGCTGGTTCCTCCCTGCTGGGAAGCCAGAATATGCCCATGTCACTGCTAGACCAAGTTCATCCCATGAGAGTGCAAATGACTGCGATGCCTTTTCCCAGCATAAGCTTGTATCCTCTTTGTCAAGAGTTTATTTTGTCATCCTCCTTCCCTTCCCCTATAAATAATCCATTTTCCCCCCACCAGACTCACGGAACAGAGAGAGGCATGCCCATGTCATATGCCTGCACTGAGCATTCTTTCTGTAGTTTTTACTTGCTTGGCCTTTTAGTTCTTTTCTTTCATCCCTATCAGGATCTCCAGACTGAGGTCGTGGAAGGTCAGAGTTAAAACCGATACCGAGTGCTTTTCATCTGAAAAACTGAGCTCCGTGCTTTCTGGATATCGCAGAAGTTTCCCCTGTCTGCAGCAACCCTTGCCATACTTTTGCTTCACTATTTCCGTTTCAAGGTTTAGAGGCCCTGGTGATAGGGAGGAACTATAAATAAGAACAACCCTGAGAGTGATAGGATGAGCTCAGATGATCCTTAAATTTTTGGCCTTTCTCTTGGTTTAGAATTCCTTAAGACCTATTATAGTGACTTATTTCACTTGACTCAGAATACTCAGAATCCCCTTTAGAGCTCCTACGTCACTTACAGAAAGTGACATATCATGGCTGTGATATCTGTCAACTCACTGCTTATTGAAATGCCTTTTATTATAAGGCTCAAAGTAAAGAGGGGGTGAAGTGGACACGACCTTAATGATATTTTACACACATACTTAATTGCCCCGAGGAAGTTCAGTTACATGAGTTGTAACATGAAATGACTAAGTTCTCTACTCTTCTTTTGTTTGACAAATTCAGTTGTCATTTAACAGATTTTCCTTATGGAAGGTAAGCTTATGCTTTCTAAGGATGAATGAATGCCTTGCAACTAAATTGGTATGTTGGAGTTTAAGCATATTAAAGAGTTGATTCTTTTTCAAAACTTCCTAGTAGAAATGCACTACCCACAAAGAGATTTTGTAAATAATCTCTTCTGGATGATTAATATGTATATGTAGTCATGCTGATAGCTTATTTGAGATATCCATGATATAAATACTGATGCAATATCCTTAAATAAGGAATACTATACATTATATGTGTGTACATATATATTCCAGAGTGGTAATATATTCAACTTAATCTTTATTTGACCTCTGAAGGCCTCCCAAATTTGGAAGGACCATTGATATTTCCTCATAAACAGAGTCCTAGGACTTGGCTTCTGTATAGACATCGGAGGAAATGCCCAAGGACTTTTGTGTGCTTATTGTAGTAATTGTCCTCACTGTCCAGAACATTATTCCTTCCGGCTAATTCATCTTGCTCCTTTTTGCCTCCTTCCTTCCATGTGAGGGTTTAGAAGATAAATTATACTCAGGGGTTAAAGTTCTCTGCAAGTTCACACCGCAAATTGTAGAAAGAAAACCAGAAATTTACACTTCTACCCTTTATCTTAATTCCTAGCCTGTGCTAAACTCTTAGGCTCTATAACCACCTTATATGATGGTCTGGAATTCTCCTGGCTTCAGTGGACCAGAGAGAACTGTGGCAGTCAGACCTCCATTGCATATTTCCTGGCCATATAGTCAAAATGGTAAAAGAATGAAATCGTCAGATCTCTAACCTTTCCATTTCTTTGCTTTATAAATGAATCACAGTGATCTACGAGTGAAAGAATGTAGCTCACCAGTGTCATTTGGGATCTTCTAAAGTAGTAGGAAACTCTGCATTCTTCAGACCAACTTGTGGCATGCCAGCACATTCCTCTGTGATGAGGTGGAGAAATACTGGTGGCGGTCTGGGATTTGTAGGGCTGGGTCGGGGAGCTGCTGTTTAAAAATACATTTAATTATATTCCTTCTCTGCAGTAATATTGATACCATTTTTAGCCCATTACAAATGCTGTGATTTTCATTTAAATCATGTCCATTATCTTATTGACCTAGTTTTTATTTTGTAATCAAAATGTTCTATTTCTGGATAGCTTAGGCCAGAATCTTTTTTTTCTTTTTTAAGGCTATGGACCCTTTGTGGACTTTTTCTTCCATATCTGTGTGTAGATGGGCTGCCTCTGCGTGCACTGAATTACAGAAAATGATACTATCTTGTTCTCTTTAAGGGTGCAGCTTTTCTCTATTTAATTTGGCAGGATGCCCTGGGACCTCACATCTGGTGACTTTTTTTGATGAATGGGTGATGGGAGAGTTAAGAAATTCTACTTATATTCAAAATGAGAGGCAGAGGTCTTGATTATCTTTTTTCCTTCTTTCTTTGCTCTCCCTCTGCTCTTCTGCCCTGTCTGTATTTTCAGCTTTCTCTTCTTTCCTCTCCACTCCTCCCCAATATGCTATCAACCTCTTACAGAGTTCTACTCATCTGTGCTCTCTCCTCACATGCTCTTTGATACTCATAGGATCCCACTTATTTTAGGCCTTTGCCTTTTCTATGTTTCTTTGCCTCCTATTTGCTTCCTGCTCTCTTCCTTACCTTCTCTCTCTTGGTCTCAGCAATACAGGCCCTATTCTTCATTTCTCGGCTCTGGCTGGAAGCTTGTTCCGGGGAGAACCCGTCTGGAGGTGTTCCTGGGGCTCCGATCCTGGGGCTCATCTTTCATCGGTGTCTGATCAGGGCCTTGAGACCCCTGAGGAACTTTCCACTTTACCTTCAACCACTTTACCTTCAAGGTTTTTTTTCAGTATCATTTCTCACAATCCTTCTTGACACATGAAGGTACTTTGTTCTTTTCTCCAGACAATGAACAGAATCAGGGAATTTTAGGATGCAGAGTGACCAGCCATCTTATTTCGCAGGTGAGGAAGTAGAAGACCTGAGAATGGTTTCTCCTAAGATTCTAAGGCAATCTAATGGCAGAACCACTCAACTACCCCATTTCCTGATTCCTGTTTTGGGGTCTCTTCTCATCACGCTCTTCCTTAGCCAGGAAGTCGTGTAGATGTTTTGTCTGGTTCCTGTTAGCACTCATTTCTCTCAATCACCGTTAACCTTCTCAAATATTGTTTGGCTTACATGACATTTTAGAGTAACTGAGTCTTAAATGTGTCACTTTCTTGTCAAAAGAAGACACAAAAGATGAAGTGCGGTGACAAGTGTCTCTCCCTGAGTTGTTGGGGATTTTCTCAGGAATACTCTTTTGTTCCAGGTCATTTCTGTTGATGTATTCATTCCTAAGAACTGGTAGATGACTATGACATATAATATTCAAGCTTGAACTCCTTCCTGCCTAACTGGAGTCTCTCTGCTAATCAGGAAACCACACTTAAAGCTGTGTCCTGAACTCTGCCCAGCACGTCAGCTTGGCCAGGAAGGATAGGGAAACCCTATTGGTAGCAGCCACGGGGGACTAAGGGAGTAACTGGAGGTCAGCTAGGAGCTTAGCAGGGAAGACATCAGCACAGGGGACATTCCAGCCACCCAATTGTCTCCTTGTCTTCTCAATTTTCTCTGTGGTTGAGGTCAAGCAAAACCCAAGATGTCAGCCCCCGGGCTAGCAACCCTACACTTTGGTATTTTATGATCTAACAACAATTTTTTTTTAAAAGTTCAGGAGGCTCAGTATAGGGTTGTTAGCTTTCATCTTGGGAAGTAAGGATATTAAAAACAGCAGTAGAAAAATTGTCATATAATGTTATAATCTTTTCATAAAAGAAAAGATATTTCAGCATCAGAAGTAGGAAGAATATACTCTCAGAATAAAGGAGAGTCTTCTATACCACACACATAGAGCTTCCAGATAAACTCATATTGGGTTGTCCAGGTTTTTCTTATTAAACCACAGGCCAGTATAAATTTTGTCCTAGAAGCAGTGTTGACCTGTGATACTTGGGAACCGCCAGCCTTCACTCCACGGCTAGTAGACCCCTGCCCCCTCTCCGGGGAGAGCACAGAAGAATGCACGAGGAAGATGGCCTATGAAATAGCTCCTCAGTAATAGGAAGTGTTCAGTAAATGGTGTTTATTTTTATTCTCTCTTGGAGAAGTGAATTAGGCTATTCATTAGAATGACCATTTCAGGTTGGGCTTCAAGGGACACTGCTTTTCTTTGCTTCTTTTCTTTGTCGACTGAGGTCTGATCTTCAGCTTTGTAGATCTGAAGGTTGATTTGATCAGTTACCTCATGGATGATCTGGGAAGACTTACACTTCCCAAGTTCAGAGGAGGCTAATCCATAAACAAAAATGCCGGCTTGTTGCTTTACATGTAGAAGATATGCTTTTTCAGAGACCACATCAATGAATCAGTCTGCCCAAATCCCATGTCCTCCCTACAGTGGGGGTGAGGGGGGATGGATGCTGGTGTGGGAGAGGGCAATCACGGCGTCCACTTTCCTCGGGGACGACAGACTCAGAGTAGCAGGAACTGGTAGACTGAATTTATTCCATCAATTTAGGGAGCCCATTGTATTCACTGCCATTGTTGTTGTTGTTTTTTTCTCTCCTTTGGACATTCCTCCTCGTTGAGAGACAGTAAAGCAGAGCAGTTAAGTGCAAAGGCTCTGGAGCCAAAATGTCTGGAAATCCAGGCTTTACCTCTTACTCGGTGTGTGACATTGGGTAATTTATATGACCTCTCTGCTTCAGTGTTGTCATCTGTAAAATGGAGATATTAATAGCATTTGCCTCATAGGTTTGCTTTGATGAGGAAAGGAGTTGATACATGGAAAGTGCTTAGGACTGTTTGGCATATAATAAATGATCAATACATACGTATTATTATTATTATAATGAATATTATTGAGGAAGCTAGTGGACATGGAAAAACGAATACAAATTAGATGGGCAGAATTGGTTAGATTCTTACCCTTTAACTTTCCTTACCGTAGAATTCAACTCTCTGGCAACCTTTGGTTTCGGTTTTTACCCTTCACCATTTCAGTAGATTTTCATATCATGTCACGCTGTCTAGATTGTTTTCCACTGTGTACTGTTCCCTGCTGACATGGAGAGATACTCTGATCTGAAGCTGTCAAGTCTTCTCTTCCCAGCGTGCACTTTTGGAGAGGCTTCTGTTCTCAGTGCGGTGGACTCCTGTCTGGGTCTCTTCCATAGGTCACTGTTTCCCGGACTTTCCGCCTTGAGTTTGAACTTGCCTTATCTGGAGGTGGTAGCTCTTGACATACCAGATGGGCATGAACCTGTCTGCTAAGATAGCGAGTGATGCTGAGACACTTGTGTAGATGTGCTTTAAAATAAGTAGCAAAAATAATTGTAAAGCTGATTCTGTGACTAGCTTTTCATGTGCTTCCTCATATTTTGCTAAGCCCACAGGGCAAGGTGACAGATAACCTGATTATATTCCATTTCTCCATCCCCTGGAGAAACTTAACAACTATTTTCCAGGGGGAGTCAGTGCCAGATTGACTGGTATTCAGGATGCCTTTTATAGGAATGCATGCATTCCATCTAATCTATAGATGTGTTTAGCACCTGTAGTGTGATCAGTTTTCAATTTCCTCACTAAACTTACAATGATAAATTACAAGTTTTAGCCATTAAAATATTTTACTATAAAATATTCCAGGTACATTGGCCACTGAAGCAAACTAATCCACTTACCACCTATCTGTGGTGTAATGAGGAACTAAAACTGATAATCAGCTGATCCCTCTCTTTTTTTTTTTTTGAAGTATAGTTGAGTCACGATGCTGTGTTAGTTTCGGGTGTACGGCACAGTGATTCAGTTGTATAGATTCTTTTTCAGATTCTTTTCCCTTATAGGTTATTATAAAATATTGAGTATAGTTCCCTGTGCTATACAGTAGGTCCTTGATGGTTATCTTTTTTTTTTTTTTTTTTCCTACGGTACGCAGGCCTCTCACTGTTGTGGCCTCTCCCGTTGCGGAGCACAGGCTCCGGATGCGCAGGCTCAGCGGCCATGGCTCACGGGCCCAGCCGCTCCGCGGCACGTGGGATCCTCCCAGACCGGGGCACGAACCCGTGTCCCCTGCATCGGCAGGCGGACTCTCAACCACTGCGCCACCGGGGAAGCCCATGGTTATCTATTTTATATACAGTAGTGTATATACGTTAATCCCAACCTGCTAATTTATCCGTCCCCCACCCCTTTCCCCTTTGGTAACCATAAGTTTGTAAAACTTTCCTTCTGTAAGTAACACTATCAGTTCACATAGATACTTTTCCTCACTACTCTGTTGTGTTCCCACCCCTCTAAGCACAGATTTCCTCCCTGACCCCTTCCTTATTTTCCAAGGCAGCTAGAATTAGCGATGCGATTGGGCTGTTGGTCTTGCTTGTTCATTGCCAGTTGAGAAGTCAGATGCTAGGTTTTCAGAGGGGAAGAGTTGAGGTCAGCTGGAAGTACTATTTCTAGTTTTGTGGTCAAGTTATTTTGTAGAGAGTGTTGCAATCTTGCTGTCAAAGTTGTGCTGGGTTCTCTACTAAGGCATGGGCACCTGTCTGTCCTCCGCAGTGGTGCAGTCATGTAAAATGACCACCAGCTCCTTCCTAGGGGCCAGCTGCACCTGTAGGCCAGGTCAGCCATGTGCAGTAAGTGACAATGTCAAGAAACTTCATATGAAGACTTGAAATCAGCCAATGAAGAGCCAGCCTTTTTCCCATCTATACCTTGGGCATGAGAATGTCCTCTTTGGGTTCTATTTTGCAATTTGGTAGACGTGGATAGTCTGAAGATTGTTCCGTTCATCCCAGGAGCTGAGGCTCTGCGGGGTAAAGATACCCTTAACAGCCCAGCTCAGCTTTAGGTTCTAGGATCTTGAGGTCAAGAATTTTCTGACATTGAATCCCACGAAATGGATGTGAAAGGTGCTGAAAGGGAAGGTGTAATATCTGTTTTCTAATTCATTAGAAATTTTAACCTGGAGCTGCAGAGCTCCCAGACCTCTCACAGAGACTCAGCGACACCCCCACATGGTCTGGATCTGGGCTATATTCTCCTGCCAGGCCTTAGCCAGCCCCAAAGTTTCAGCCTTTCTTCTCTGAGCAAATGACTGCCAAGTCCCATCTTTAGATACCCCCTATCCCAAGCCTCAGACCCACATTTCCAAAAGCTTGTATGACATCCTGCTCTGGGTTGCCATGGCCCTATCACAGCCTGCCCAACAAGAAGAATCTCCTCCTCACCCAGTATTGCCTGCCCTCTCCGCCATTTGTGATGCTCCCACTGTGGTGTCCACTCAGTCTCCAAATGAGGGTCAGTCCATCTTCACAGGCTTCCTCCAAGGAACTCTTCCCAGCATAATGTCCTTACTTTTCATTTTTGATTCCCACTCTTAATTTTATTCGTTAAGATTAATCTTAACGAATAATCTTTTAAGATTATTCGTTAGAAGAGAGGTCAGATTGGGGAATTAGGTGCAACTCGTGGCTGGGCATGTCCTACACACTGTGCAGGAAGTAGAGAATGAGCAGAACTGGGCCAGTCTGATGCTTTGAAAACGATGGCTCTGGGCAAGTTGCTTGGCTTTTCTGAGGCTCAGTTTGCATACCTGTAAATTGGGGATACCTATGCAAGCACCCCTTGCATAGGGTGCTTGTGAAGGCCTGATATCATAGGTGAGGGATCGGGCAAGGAAGTATTAATGACACTTGGGAATGTAGCATCCATCTTATCTCTGGCTCTGTACAAAAGAGAGATGTTTAGGATTGCAGTTCCACATGGCTGTGGCTGGTTCTCAATCCCTTATGTGCCCAGGCATGTGAGAAAGTGCTAACATTTGTTCAGCACGCTGGGGTCACCCAGCTACCCTGGGCCGTCCCTGACTGCTCGAGGGCTGAGGGGATCAGTATCTCCACAGCCTATGGAGATGCATTTGAGACATGTCATGGTTGAGAACTGTCTCACAGTTCACAAGAGACCTGCCACCTTCCCTGGCGGTATCCATTTTTATCATGGCTATTTAAAAATTTTTGTGTAAGCGTTTATTCCATTTAGTCAGAGACGTGACAGAGTGGAGCCAGGGTCAAGGCTTTACCCATTCTCTTGCTTCACACAGAAGGGTGTGTGATCATAGAACATATCGGTGGAGACCCCTACTGGTTGGGACACTTACTGATACCCTACATTCTCACCAGGGAGGATCCTGAGACCACTTTTCTGCTCCCTCCACACAGGATGTGGAGCTGCTGACAACCCTGTGGGTCTCCACACTCCATGCATCCCCCAGAGAGGTTTGGCCACCAAAGGGGATGCCCTGGGAAGTTCGTCCAGGATTTCCTGTGCTGCTGGGGCGGCTTCCTGCACTGGGCAGCAAACCAAAGGTCACAGACTCTGCAAATGCACCGCCTTTGTTCCTCAGTGGAAGGCCCGGACCACAGGGGTCCGAGTTAATTGATCACACTGGGAAAACTACTCATTGAAGTTGGACGTAGCAGTATGACGGAGAAGTGACTGAACTGATTTAGGACGGGCTTAACTGAAGAGCCACGCTGCCTCAAATCCTTCATGGAAGTAAGCAGGATGTAAATAATAAATCATAAATAAATAAAACTCCAGAGCTAAATAAAACCCCTTTAAATATACCATCCCTCACAGCTGCAAGTATTGCAAAGTGGAATTAGCCAGGATGGACGATTAAGGGCTTTCACTCCTCAACACTGAGACAGGATTCAGCCTCAGATACTTTTCATCCAGAATATTTTTATCCAAACCCTGTATAGTAGCAATGATGAGTAAAATGATAGACTGAGATCTGAAGTACTGAACCAAAGCAACTAAGTCGATTTTTCAATCCAGCTGGAATTTTAGGGATTCAAGTTTTCAGTCAAAGGATCTTAAGATACAGTGTGAACCTCCACACCTCATAAAGCACCATCAGATAAATATACACACACACACATAATGTATATGCCATAGACATCTGTATATGCACTTATATATATATAACATATACACATATATAACTAAAAGGCAGTATATTATATATAATATATAGACAGGTATATATACTTTAAAATATATAACATATATACTTTTATATATAACATACTAGATATTTTAAAGTGTATATATTTTATATAATAGATTCTGTGCATTTAAAATATATAGCATATATACTTTTATATAAATACGATAGTTACTTTTAAGTATATAGTATATATTATAGAAAGTATATAGTATACATATACTTTAAAATACATAGTATATGTACTTTTACATATAATATACTATATATTTAAAAGTATATACATACCTGTATAGTATAGACTTATATATTTATGTACTTATATAATATATATCCTGTCTTTTCATTTTTCTTTCTGTTTAGCCAAAAGCACAGCTACTTTTTCTTTCTGTCCTGTTTACAGCAGTGTTACTCATTGCATCTTATGAGGAGGCTTATCCAATAGTCTGTAAGATAAAAATTAAGCAGACCAAAAAAAAAAGAAATACATCTTCTAAATGGCAAAAAAAAAAAAAAAAATTAAGCCCAAATTATCCTTCAAAGTCTTAGAAAGGCATCAAGTTAGAGACCGACCTACAGTTCCTCCCTAGGTCCAACTTGGTCATTTCCCCCCCTCCATTATTGGAATAGATCATTAGCTGTTTCTTTGGTTGAGCCTCTGATGAGGTACAGAGAAGCCCATTGGATCCACTCGGCCATCAAGCTGTGCTCTTTTCCCTCTGACAAGTGCCAGATGTCTGTGGCATGCTGGGGTAGTCAGCTGCTCTCTTGTGGGCCCTCCTCCTCCTCCAGTCAGTTCAGTTGGAAGCCAGTTGAGAGTTGCTTGTTGCCAAACCTGTTTATGCCAGTTGTACTTTTTCCATTGAGGACATGTAGCTAAATATTATGTAAGCAGATATATATGAGTGTGAAAAGGAGAGGTGTTTCTACGAAAACTATACTGTTGTCTTGGACAGACTTGTCAATGATGAATTTGATTTTAAAAAAAAACAAAAACTGTAGCCAAATTAAGTGTAAACAAGGTAATTCTAAAAGATTAGGGGAAATTTTATAGAAATCTAGGCAGCTTCCCCAGTCAGATTGCTTTTCAGTTGTTTGGGGGTTGTTTTCTTCTTTAAGAAACTAAACCTGAAAATCATAGTAGATCTCTGGTTTATACAGGAAAGACAGTTGGGAATTCCAGACAGTTGGACCCATCATCAAAGACAAGGCATTGCTCCTGTACCAAATTTGTGAATGAGTGTATGCTCATATATTTAAATATCTATGAATAAATGTCAGTTGATACATATAACAAGAGTATCATTTTTATGATTCCATGCTTTAACCAGTTTTTTTTTTTTTTAGATTGTCAACCCAATCCAAGCTACTATATGTGTTGGATTAGAGAGTTTCTTTTTTAGTTGCGGCATGTTGTATAAAATATACATGTCTACTGAGCATATCAAGATGCTTACACAATGTGATTTGCAAAAGAGCTGAGCCAGGCTGAGGAGAGAGCAGACACACCTCCTTTAGCACCCTCATCCAAGGACACATGCTATTTGAGGGAAACTGTAGGCTGAACCCTTTGTGCAAGCTCTCTGGAGCACACTCACTTTCTGTCTCCCATCCTCTCTCCCCTTCTTCCTCTCTCCCCTCTCTACCACCTCCTGTTCTTCTTTCTACTTCTCTCTCCCTACATAAATGTAGTTGAGGTCAAAGAACTCTGAAATAAATAGGGGAGAAACCATTTGGAGTTGAACAACAATATATTTCAAAGCACTGTTCCAAGAAAGATAGGATCTTTGGCTTAAAACGGTTTGAATATATGTTTATTTATGTGAACTCAGCAGAGAGAGAGAGAGAGAAGGAGAGGGAATTCCTTTAAATAACGACCTTTGATTTATTACAATGTAGCTTACGTTAGATGGTTTAGGAATATACCTATTTCTCATGAAGTGAGATCAGGATATAGCGAAAGAAATCTTATTTGAAGTGTCCTAAAATCCAGTGTGTTTTAAAACATTTTTTATCCTCTTTGGTCTAAAAACATTGTGGAAAGACCTTCTTCTATTTCTGTGCTGTGTCTAGACTCTGTATCAGAGCGCAAACAACTGCAGGAAAAATGTGAGAATGCCTGTGGATTCCGGACATGTTAACAGAGGTATCTGAGAACCTCAGGAAGAATAATATTTTACAGTGAGGTGGTTGTCGTCTTGAACAATAGAAGCCATATGAATGTGCTTTAATTTATGCTAATGTGGAATGCTTAAAATCATAAAACGGGTATGACGATTGGGTTCCTGTTCACCCAGGGAATGCGGCTCCCAAAGATAAGTACGCCAGAATATGAACTTCATGGGAAAGCATGAATCCACCCACTTCCAACAAGTAAGAGGCCGTCCTTCCTTTCAGTATTAGCTCTTAGGGGTTTGATTTTGATAGATTGTGAGGTATTTTATTCTAGAGCATAAACCAGATGCTTCTCTCAAGGTAATGAGGAACAACTGATGGCTGCCAGATAAACTAGAAAAGAAATGTTTCTCTCTGCAGTTCTGGACAATAATGCAATTTAATGGCATTTCACCTGAGTGGACTTTTAAGATGGATGGAGTTTTCTTTTGCCTCTCAGGGCATAGGTCCAAATTTGGAGCAGATGGCGGAAAAGATGGATGGCCACAGAGATCTCCAGGTGAAATTAGTTGGATTTCCTCAATCCTCAGTAATTCCTGTTTGATCATCATCCATGTCCATCTCTCTGACCCTACATAATGGACCCTGGTTTCTGAGGATTTTCTGTGTCCAGAATAACGAAAAATGTGCTGACTAAACTCTGAACAGATTGAAAGAACTCCTCACCTGACATTTCAGGCTTTTGGAAGAAAGGGACTGTCTCAACCTGGAATCTTGTTTTCCTTACTTCGAGTAATAGTAGATTTTCTTTCCTCGCAATAAGAAGACACAATTGGGCAGGGTGTGAACCCTAAAGCTCAGGGAGTGAGCTTAAGAGACAAATTGCTTCCACTGTTGTTCAGGTAAAACCTAGTAAAAGAGAGATTTTTGGGCTCTTAGATTAAGTCTGGTGAGAGACTCGAGGTCCCCCGTAACTAAGCAAGACAGAGAGTTAGAGGTTACCCCAGCTGTGGAATAAGGCATAAGAAGCAGAAGATGCTTGTGGGAAAACCCCAGAAGCGTTGTTCTGGGCCACTGAGGTCAAGAGGGGCCCCTCAAGATCAATGGAAGGAGGGACCTATGGGAAGTACTAGGGACAGCGATGCTTTGTGGATTTAATTAAAAAATGTCTTTGTGAGGTCCTTGATCGATGGCCTGATATTCTCATTAACTTCCGTGTTAAGGTAGGCCTAATTGACGTAATTGTTTTTGCTCCTACTGGAGACTGTCCTGCTAACCCGTTTGTATTTATTACTTTTCCTGTGGTTGTAATTAGCCTCCATTCAGAGCTAGATGCCTTTGATTTATAAATAGCGTATATTGTCAAAGGCACTTAACTAGAAGGACAAATGATTCCCACTTAAGATGAGAACTTCTGTGTGACTGACAGAGTGAGCACTAGCCTTTTGGTTGCCATAGGCCTGCGGACACATATGTGCCCCCACATGGTGGAGGAATGGAATATACCAGCAGACTAAAAGCTGGCAAATCACAGGTGCTTAAGACCCTGGAAGAAAGTGCCCCAGAGGTGTACACTTAGTTTTAAGAAAAGCTAAATAAGTGTGACATTTTCAATGGGCCTTCTCTTCACTTGAGCAGAATGACAATATTTTACTAGTCAACCAAGAGATAAATCAAGATTTAAACCAACTTCTCACCTATCACGCAAAGCTTAACCTCAGTAGTTATTAAAAATAAATGGGATTTTAAATAGATGTAGAAGCACCTACTTTATTTCCAATTTCATGCTCTTGTATTTTGCAGTATGGTTTTAGATCTGTTTGTGAAGGCTGAATGGGGTAAAAACAGCCTGAGAAACAGCTGGGAGGGGAACAGGCTTTCAAGTCCAAGACAAAGTCCAGGCTCTGGGTTCAGCTGTTACCAGCTCACCAAGTGACCTCAGCCCAATTTCCTCACCTTGAACATGGAAACAATAATGCTTACTGTCTTCTTATGGGATGCAGTGATATCTGTGACTGGCATCATTAGTGGCTTTGTGCTGAGAGATGAGGGTAGAACCCCTCATCTCTTCCTCAGGGACCATGTGTGGAGATCAGGGCTCCAGGGCCAGGAAGGGCATTGGCTTTTATCCTCTCCCTAGTCTCCATGGCAACTGCAGTATTGCTACCCCAGGTCATCTGATTGAAGAGTCAAGGAAAGGTGCATGCCACGCCTCCACATCCTGACATTCTGCTGGATGACCTGCTCTCTTGGTCATCTTCTCCCAGCCCACTGTGCTGGTGACGTGGAGGAAGTCTCCATGGTCCCCCTCTTTCTTGCTGTCACCTGCTATTTGTTTCACCAATAACTGTGACTTCCAGGTGAATAGTAATTCTGCATTGACAGTTTTTCTCACATCCATCACTTTATTTTCTAGGTTAACGTTTACTGAGTCCTTACCACATGTAGGCACTGTGCTTACACTTCACTGTGTTATTTTGTTAACATGAGAGAACTGTGGATAAGAGAGGTTAAGAGAGCCCCCCGGACCTGACAGCTGCTCCATGGGGGCCCCCTCTCTCCCGAGGCTGCAGACACCCCTCACCCTGTGTCCTTGTGCCTTCTTGGTGCAGTTTTCCTCCAACTGTTCTCTCTCCACCCAGCTCCCTCCTGTGGCCACCAGCAGCAGATGGATCTCCCCATACCATGCCGTGCTCTTCAAAAACTGCCACTTGTTTTTTCACGCACCAGCCCTTCAAAAGCTGACCTCGCGTGTCTTCGCTCCTGCTTTCCCCAAACCAGTTCTCAGCAACAGCCGAAATATTCTCTTCCCTAGTTCCTAAATACTCCTGTGCGCCTGCACGTGCGCCTTCCTCCACCGGAAACAGCCTGCCCTCATCTCCATCTCCCTACTTCCGCCCCATCCTTCAGGGCCGAGCACGGATTGGCAGCCTGTGTTGCCTTCTGTGACTGGCTGGACAAGAAACCGTTTCTCTTCCTTCTGAGTTTTTGTGGTACTGGCTGTGTAATCACTCAGATGACATGAGGCCTGGCTGCATACTATTCCTTTCTTTGGTCAAGATCCCTAGAAGGATCTTGTCCACAGGCGAGAAAGCCATAAAGAAGTTACTGGCAGTGTTAGGGCTGGAGTTCAGTTTCCCCAAATCCCAGACCGGTGATGTGATAACTTTTTACCTTCTATCCTTCCTTGCAGGGCACAGACTTTATCCTGTCTATATTTATAAAGTTCACGTAGCGTCCAGTGTAGAGGCTTGTATCTAGGGGATAGTCAGTAACTATTTGTTGAAAGAAAGCAAATGAAAGAAGATAGGAAGAAAAAAATAATAATAGCTAACACTGACATGCACTTCTATTTTAATTTTATTTATTTAAGTTTCTTTTGTTTTCTTTTTCTTGTTTGTTTGTTTTTTGCGGTACGTGGGCCTCTCACTGTTGTGGCCTCTCCTGTTGTGGAGCACAGGCTCCGGACGCGCAGGCTCAGCGGCCATGGCTCACGGGCCCAGCCGCTCCGTGGCACGTGGGATCTTCCTGGACCGGGGCACGAACCCGCGTCCCCTGCATCGGCAGGCGGACTCTCAACCACTGCGCCACCAGGGAAGCCCTCTTTTGTTTTCTTTTCTAAAATTTTTATTGGAGTATAGTTATAGGTGATTTACAATGTTGTGTTAGTTTCAGGTACACAGCAAAGTGAATCAGTTATACATATACAGGTATTTTATTTTAATTCAATCCCCTTTCTAGTTTACTCCCTATAACATCCCTATGAAATAGGTACTGTTACCATCAGCCCCATTTTACAGGCAAGAGAGGTAAGTAACTTGCCCAAGGTCACAGAGCTGGTGAGTGACACTTATCAGGGCCTGAACCCAGGGAGTCTGGCCCCCGAGTCTGTGCGCCTCCTCTACCGTGTTCCCCTGTAGGGTCAGGGAGGACTGACAGACAGGGAAGGATACAGAAAGAAGCAGGGAGCTCAATTCAGTGTCCAAGATGACTGAGCAGAGGAAATTTAGATTAGCCTGCTGTGTTTCATCTTCCTTTAATTTAAACTGAAAAGAGGCACCACTTACAAGCCAGGGCAGTGGCCAGGCTGCTGAGTTTAGCTGCTGCCTGGATCCCTGTTGCAAGGTAATTACTGTGAAACTCCCCAAACACAACTCCACATCTTCTTCCTTATAGTCTCTTCATTATAGGAGACTTAGTCCAGGGTCTGTTAAGGAGTCTACATGCCCCCAACTCAGAGTCCCTTAGAGAGGGGAAGGTTGCCACTTTCTCCTCTGAGGCTCCTTCTAGAACAGGGGTCCCCAACCCCTGGGTCCTGGGCTGCTCCCCATCGCTCACATTACAGCCTGAACCATCCCTCACCCCTCCAGTCCGTGGAAAAATTGTCTTCCCTGAAACTGGTCCCCGCTGCCAAAAAGGTTGGGGACCGCTGCTCTAGAACGTGTGCTTTCCGTGGAATGCTTTCTTAAAGAAAAAGTCACAGACTTGAAATCACCACGACTAGAAATGAGTAGCTTATATGTCAAATTCAGCGAAACAAGCAGATGAAGAATATTTAATGGAGGCTTTTATCGTTAGAAGCGACCTTGACTCTTTTATTTAAGCCCACTTGTTAATGTGGTTGGTTTTTGGTGGTTTTTTTTAACATCTTTATTGGAGTATAATTGCTTTACAATGGGGTGTTAGTTTCTGCTGTATAACAAAGTGAATCAGCTATACATACGCTTATATCCCCATATCCCCTCCCTCTTGCTTCTCCCTCCCACCCTTCCTATCCCACCCCTCTAGGTGGTCACAAAGCGCAGAGCTGATCTCCCTGTGCTATGCGGCTGCTTCCCAATAGCTATCTATTTTACGTTTGGTAGTGTATAAATGTCCATGCCACTCTCTCACTTCGTCCCAGCTTACCCTTCCCCCTCCGCGTGTCCTCAAGTCCATTCTCTACATCTGCGTCTTTATTCCTGTCCTGCCCCTAAGTTCGTCAGAACCATTTTTTTTCTTTAGATTCCATATATATGTTAGCATACGGTATTTGTTTTTCTCTTTCTGACTTACTTCACTCTGTATGACAGACTCTAGGTCCATCCACCTCACTACAAATAACTCAATTTCGTTTCTGTTTATGGCTGAGTAATATTCCATTGTATATATGTGCCACATCTTCTTTATCCATTCATCTGTCGATGGACACTTAGGTTGCTTCCATGTCCTGGCTATCGTAAACAGAGCTGCAGTGAACATTGTGGTACATGACTCTCTTTGAATTATGGTTCTCTCAAGGTATATGCCCAGTAGTGGGATTGCTGGGTCGTATGGTAGTTCTATTTTTAGTTTCTTAAGGAACCTTCATACTGTTCTCCACAGTGGCTGTATAAATTCACATTCCCACCAACAGTGCAAGAGGGTTCCCTTTTCTCCACACCCTCTCCAGCATTTATTGTTTGTAGATTTTTTTGATGATGGCCATTCTGACTGGTGTGAGGTGATACCTCATGTAGTTTTGATTTGCATTTCTCTAATGATTAGTGATGTTGAGCATCATTTCATGTGTTTGTTGGCCATCTGTATATCTTCTTTGGAGAAATGTCTATTTAGGTCTTCTGCCCATTTTTGGATTGGCTTGTTTGGTTTTTTTTGGTACTGAGCTGCAACGTGGTTGGTTTTTAACTCGACCCCCAGTAGCTGTTAGTATTTCTGCTTGTGATAGCACCGCTTTTTCCTCACACACAGAAAAGTCTAACTTAAACTTGTCATGAGCTTAAGAGCACATTAGGGGAAGTAGCCTATCACTTAGGAGATTGAAAAGCTGATTTCGCAAGCGTTTAAAGAACATTTTGCACCAAGAATCCTAAAGTGAATTGAATACTCTTGCAGATGTGATGAATCAGAGCGGAACCATGTTTAAGTGTGTGCTGTATTTTGAGGGATTCCCTCCTGCCCCGCCCCTGCGAGATGTAAAGCACTGCTCTTCCTATATGAGGAAAAATAGCTGTTTATGCCCCAGACCAGTAACATGATTTTGTGGCAAAGTTCTGAACGCATTGAGTGTTTGTTGTGGCCCAAGACAACTTTATAGATTAACGAAAAGTGATTTATTCTTTCTTCTGAACAAAACATTTAGTTCTCTCTCTGCCTCTTTGACTCCAAACAAATCTGTCTGGTCCCATCCCTTGCCCCCCGTCCCCACCTGCACCCCCCTCTTGTAGATGTCATGGTACATTTTCGTGACTCTGATCCTGTCTGTTCCTAATAATTAAGGGCTCTCTGAGCAATGTGAAGGTAGGTTACCGTTCATCCGGTTTCTTGCAAGAACTGCGCATGTGTGAGGGTAGCTTTTCACCTAAAAGACTAAAACACAGAGAGAGTCCAGGAAGCAGGGAATGAACAGGCCAGGTGACTTGCTCTTCTTAGCTCCTGCAGGAGCCCAGATCAACCCTGAGGGAAGCAGAGCTGGGTTTACGACTCTGTACTCTATGATTTACCAGCTTGTAACCTTGGCCAAAAGAGTGAGCCTTTCTGAATCTCGGTTCCCATCTGTAAAATAAGGATGCTAAGGCCTAGATGCAGGGTTATTGAAAGGATTGCAAACACTGGATAGCAAGTTCCTAGCACGGGTATACGATAATTGATAGGAGTTTTTGTTGTTGTTATTGCTGATCTTGCCATCACTGTCATTACCGCTGCCTCTATCAGCAGCTCGTGCGTTTGGGAAGAACAAAGGGGAACTTGACTGCTGATGCCTCGCGTGCACATAGCGCACAGCTTTAGTCTTCAAAGCTACCTGCCTTCCCTACTGCAGCAGCTGAAGTTGCTCCAAAAACAACCAAAGTAGGGACTTCCCTGGTGGTCCAGTGGTTAAGACTCCACACTTCCAATGCAGGGGGCGCGAGTTCGATTCCTGGTCAGGGAACTAAAATCCCACGTGCTGCGCGGTGCGGCCAAAAAGGAAAAAAAGAACCACCAAAGTAAACATAAAAATCACAGCCACATAGGGATGAAAACAAAGAATGAGGTGTTTCCTCACTCTAGCAGGGGATCCCTTAGCCGAGTGGGTCCCTTCTTCCCTCCTTGTCTGCTCTCTTCTACCTACAAACACGCAAATGTTGACAGGCACCCACGGAGCATGTGCAGGGTTTGGGGGCGAACTGTAGGGGCCAACGTTGAATCAGACATGGATTCTGTCCTCAGGGAGCTTACCTGCTACCAGGAAAGAGGAAACGCCCATAAACATCTTGAAAGTTAGGAAGAAAATGGTAGGACCGTAAGAGAGATAGCACTAAAGGGCTATGGAATTTAGGAGGAGAGAGAAATTTTAGCTGGAGTTGGGACATGCAGGTTTTATGAAAGAGGCAGCCTAGCATCATCATTAAGAACGCAGATTCTGGAGGTGGATCACCAGGTTTGAACCTTGGCATTTTGCTACGTGGTTGCGGCTCCTTGAGTGCTTGGCTAGGTCACATCTCTGTGCTTCTGCTTCCTCATCTTTAAAATGGGGATAACGGTGGTACCTACCTCTCAGGGTTGTGGCAAGGATTAAGTGAGATAGGTAAAGTGCTTAGCACAGCGCCTGGCACACAGTGAGTCCCCTGTTAGTATTTGTTAAATGAATTTGCCAAAGGACAGCTGTGGATTTACCCTTCAAGGGAAGGTGGGTGGTGTCCTTCCACATGGAGGGTTGCATGAGCCAAGGCGGAGTCCACACCGAGGCACGGGCTTGGGGAGGGTGAGAGAGGGGGAAGGCAGCTTGGGATGAGACCATGGGGGCTCTTGAGTGTCAGGCCAGGAACCTTGGACTTTACCAAAAATGTGAAATGTACTCAGTCTTCCAGAATTCAGTGTGCGTGAAAGCCAGAATCTGAACCTGTCTGAGGGTAGGTCTCCGCATCTCAGTTCCGGTGAACCTGGCGATGAACCAGATGCCAGTGGCCGTGAAATCGAAGCTTGGATTATCAGGCCTGAATTGACACCTCAGGGAAGATGTGCAGCAGAGCCCCAGCAGGAAGCTGAAAGTCAGGGACAAAGAGGTGGGAGGTGCAGAGGCATGGCAGGGTTGGGGAGGGGTTGAGGGCAGGAAACATTACATGTTGCCCCCAACTATTGCTTCCTTTTCGGATTACAGATTTTTTTTCTTTAGCGTATAGTCAGCTGTTTCGTTGTTGTTTTATTTCTTTTAAGCCTCGGGATGCACACAGTCATCTTTACTCTCTTTGCTAGGGTGGCGGGGAGGTGGGAATGATCAAAACCAATCACAGGGGACTTTGTTTTCAGTCATCTGTGGGTGTTTCGCTTTGTGCGGGCATGGAATCTGTCACGCTCTGCCCAGTCCTCTCCGCACTTATAGCTGAGTCAGTAGGACTTCAGAAAGGGCTGCAGAAAGTCACAGAGCCCCTGAGAGGATGCCTGTCATCTTGGGATTTGTTTTTAAGTGAAAAATTGGAGGGTTGGAATGCCTTAGGTTTGATTTGCTTTCAACTTTAGCTGTGTAAAGGCTACATTCAATTTTTAAGGAATCGTCCAAGTTACAAGAGGATAATACAGTTAGCACTCTGTGTCCTCGGGTCCCGGAACTGCAGATTCCAATCTGAGGATGCAGAACCTGTGGATAGCGGGGCCGACTGTATTGTTTTTTAAG
The DNA here is from genome assembly GCF_059928025.1 of Delphinapterus leucas. Taxonomy (NCBI): domain Eukaryota; kingdom Metazoa; phylum Chordata; class Mammalia; order Artiodactyla; family Monodontidae; genus Delphinapterus; species Delphinapterus leucas. Next base: position 135,626,955 of record NC_143130.1, read on the forward strand.
TGTTATGGGGATGTGGGAGCAGTTCCTAAGACCACATGTAAGTCATTTAAAATTCTTTTTGGAACAAGGTAAAGCATGATAAATCTATATATGTACCAAATCAAGATCAATTTCCATAAAAGTCTGTCTGTAAAGTGGGAACAATGAAATGATAAAGTGCAACTATAAAGTCATTTGTGGCTCTGAAACCTGCTATGCATCTTCCCACAAAGTGACTGAGAGTGAAAAATCACCGTCTTAACGGTTGGAAGAGAGATCTTCTGGCCCAGGCTGCATTGTGCCTGCAGCGGTGGTGCACCTGAGATCTAGAATGATCTCCAGGGAGGTGCCTGGGGCCGTTGCTCAAAGGTTCCCTTGCAAGCTAGGAAGGTAGACATGCACATTCAGGAATGGTGGGGAGTGTTTGCTGATGTGAGCTTTAAAGGCATCTTTTCCATCCTCCTCTGGTGGCTCTTTTTCAGAGCATCGTATTCTGTTCTTGGAAACCACTGCTTATCCATCACATCCTTGATGAAGAGTGAAGTTTGCCCCCAGCTGTCTGACGGCCAAGTCACATCAACTTCAGTGGGAGTGACACATGTCCAGAGGCAGAATTTGGCTCTTTCAAACTTAGGCCTAAAGGTCCTGATTAATATATTATGTAAGAAAGAGTGAGGTCATAGAAACATTCAGTCTCCTACCTTGAACCAAAAGTTATCCTTATTTAGTGCTTCCAAAGTTAGAAAACAATACAGGCAATAGACGCTCCCTCAGGATCCGTGAAGAAATAATGGCTGTCTTGTTCTTGACCGTGGGTTTTGTGATGGTGTCAGCAAAGCAGGCTGCCTGTTGCTTTTAGCACTTGAAGTTTGGACTGGTTTCATTAACCCTCACAGCCCGCTTAGAAGGAACATTTGGGAAGTCCATTGAATCCCCACCTGCTGTCAGGGTGCCCAGGCATCACTGGGGGAAGCTCTACAGTGGGGCCCTGGACCCTGGGGTGAGGGTGGGTGGCTCTGTGGCCCTTGGGAAGAAGCAGCGGCCTCTCGCCTGGCAGCCCTGCCACTGTGCGGGCCCTTCAGCAGCTGAGTCTAAGAAGAAATAGAGTAACACTTCTCTCGGATCATCATTTTGGCTGGGCTAAAGGTAGATCAGATTTCACCCTTAAATAACTGTCTTCTGTCTGTGTAAACAGTCACAGCCATTACTGTTAAACTTCAAACCTCAGCCCATGGATCTGGATTGCTTTCTTTTTCAGACCTTAACTCCGGGGACCACCCTTCCCTGCATTCTGAAGCCTCCGATGCTATCTGAGCAGGCAACCTACTCTCTGAGTCTTAAAAAGCCATGCTTAGGGCACATGCAGTTAAGGAGGGGAGGCGTGTGAAAAATTCATTCACTTCTCCCCACTGGGACCTAAATCCATTTTAGCATTCCACTTGCATCCAAAAAGAAATGCCAAAATGTTAAAGCATGGCGTTCTCATTCTTTTCAATGGGAAGAAGAGGTTATGCAAAGGAAGCTTATGTCCCTGCAGAATGAGTGAGAAGAACCTGGAAAGAGGTTTGCCTCGTTTAAGAAGTTAATATATTCAGTGGCAGCAAAGATGCTGCCAAGTCAATCTAGTCCACGTTTAGGGAGAGAAGGGCAGGAGTTTTGCTGCTCTTCTCAGTTGCTTTTTGGATATAAATTCTCTAAACAAGTAAGAATGCAACAGCAGCTTGCTTAAAACTTGAGAAACAAAAGAAAAGGCAGTGGGTAATTGATTCTGCTCTCCAAAGGCCCGTTTGACACTGAGTGGATCCTGGCTTGGTTTCTACCATACAGGTGTTTAGTCTCTGCCAGCAGGAGGACACAGATGGGGTCTACCTTTCTGCAGATGCCTTTAAATGAGAAGGAAGTCCATTGACACATTGTCATAGTGACAGTGCGGTATATCCCTTAGCATCGATGTAGCCATGCCCCAAATGACACCCAAATCAATGGGATGGGAAGAGATTTTAAAAGAAGGCACAGCGTCCTCTACCATGGAGAGCAGCTTATTGTATACCCAGGAAGCCACGGAATCTTTCTGAAGTGTTGGCTTGAGGGCCAAGCTTTAAACTTATTCCTTAGCCACGCATTAGGTCTGATTAAGCAACAGGGTGAGAACATGCGAATTCATGTTTCAGCAGTGAAGAGCTTCAGAGTCTTGAGTTTATTACCAACTGTAAGATTTAGGAACTCTGTGATTTAATCACAGTGATTGCTTCTGGTAGCAATTTAATCAAGCTGTCATATCAAATGAAGTTTTATCAAGTTTTGTCTGGCAGGGATATTTACCAGCCAGGATTCCCCAACACAGTGTGTGCTCACTGCATTTATGAAAACAAGGCTAGAGTCACCCCGTAATATCAGTGAGGTCACCTTAATTGGCCTGTTTTAAGGCTCTGTGGCTATGGGGACATCAGAGCCCAGGGAATAAGCGAGTAGTCTATTAGGAAGGTCTCATAAAAGCGTTTCCTCCCTTGCACGGTTTAGAAAATTCAGCCCTTCAGTTAGCGTCTTGCTCAGGCACAAACCTTAACCTAAATATAGAGGGCTAAAAAAGAATCCTTCCATGGTAGGGCTCCCTTAAATTAGCTCAGCTAATCTATTCATCTGTGTACTGACTCGTGCCTAAACATTGGAGGCCAAATCCAAAAAAAGAGAAAGCAAGCCTGTGGCTCAGTCCTAGGAAAGATGTAGAACAACTGAGTATAATCCTGGACAAAGGAGCCCCTGAATACTGCAGCAGGTCCTTATTAGAAAAGAGATAGGCCGGCTCTTCGTAATCACCCTTGTTCGTTAACTGCTCATTTTGGCTTTACAGGTGCTTTTGGCGTATTCACAATTCTCCATTTATTGTGATTCTTCTCAGTTTCAATATTTCTACCTTGCTGGGCTTCCCAAAATACGCTCAAATAAAAATTTTCTTAATAGATAGCCAGGATGACAGTGTTCTAGGTCTCCATCTCTTAAACCTAGGAAGCTATTCTTAAGACAGAGGACAGCTAAAGACATCTGGACTCCAACTTCCTTAGCTAGAACGGCAAGAGGGAGCATGCCAGGATGCAGAAGAGGTCCCCGTGGTCTAGAGCCTTGCGTTATGCATTTTGCTTCCCACTGAAGCCAGAGGCCTGTGTGTACCTGCTGAAACACTGCCCATGACCTGCTTGAATTCTGGCCATTTTGTTATCCAACTTGTTATCTTCTAGCAACTTCCCATTTCTCTGTGAAAGCCGGCTAGTGGAAGACACCTGAAGAAGAAAAAGTCAGGACAAGAGAAGGTGTTTGGAAGTGGTCAAAAGGTAGTGCAGTGTGTGTGAAAGGGGCTGTGGAATTGTCCTTGAGAAGCTATTACTGGTCCTAGCAGTTTTACCACACTGTGTAGTGTTTGGGTAACTAACGGGTCATGGTGTTAGAATCCTTGTAATTGGATGGATCTATGCTTTTGGCAATCTTTGGAGAAATACATTTTATGAATGCTTCTATTTAAAGAGAACAAAACAATAACCAAAAAACGCCATTCTTCTTACCCTACCTCCCCCACGCACATAGCATTCTGATGTGGTTTATTCCTGAAACTGACTCATTCAGCTTTTCTCCTGGAAATTGTCAGTATGTACGCCTGGTTAATGGAGAAAATCAGTGCACTGCCCAGGCACAATGCCATGACTCATTCCTGGCATTTCAGGGGCTTTGTAATGGAAATCATAGCTCCAAGCTACAGTTCTTACCAAGTGGATGTGTGAATATTAATGAAACAAAGCAAGGTCTCTGGTCCTACTGCATAACTCTTGCCATAGATTCAGTGTCTGCTCATGAAGTGGAGGTTCTTCTCCATAACCCATGCTTGCTTGAATACCTCAATGTTGTTTTAATTAGTCTTTTAAAGCACAGTAAAATATTTGGCTTTGGTGAAAGGAGGAAATTCTCTCATATGTTGGAACTATTTGGTTGAAAGGGCATTTTTGTCTACTGAATTAGTCTCCTGGGGTTTGTACTAGTATCTGAATTCTTTTTAAATTGTCTCTAATGACTTGCAGCCAAATATCATTCATTTATTCTATCCCTCTATCTCTCTGTCTACCTACCTATCTATAATTGTGTGTGCATGTGGCACATTTATTTACATATATATATATATATATATATATATATATATATATAAAATATACAGTCTACTGGGAGAGCATGGATGATTGAAACCCTGGATAATCCCAACCTTTTATTTTACCTTCTGCTTGACCCAAACTTGTCCCCAAACATTTTTCAAGTGTCATTCCCCGTCCTTTGTGCTATGTAACATTTAAAAGTAGTTAAAAATACAAAAAATAGGCAGCAGGAAGAAGTGGGGGAAACAAGGAAGACAGATATTCAAACGCTTATTTTTTACTGACTTGGGTTTGAATTTTGGGTTTGACAGACTGGTAGGACTTCGTGGAAACTCACAGATGAGCCAGCTGCCCATCATTCTTGGAGATTGGGACTGAAGGTCAATTTTTTTTTTTTTTTTTTGCGGTACGCGGGCCTCTCACTGTTGTGGCCTCTCCCGTTGCGGAGCACAAGCTCCGGACGCGCAGGCTCCGCGGCCATGGCTCACGGGCCCAGCCACTCCGCGGCATGTGGGATCTTCCCGGACCGGGGCACGAACCCGTGTCCCCTGCGTCGGCAGGCGGACTCTCAACCACTGCGCCACCAGGGAAGCCCTGAAGGTCAAATATTTAAAGTTGGCTTTTGGTGATTCTTATATGTCTACAGTCCATTGGACCAGGAATATTTGGGCACTGCTAATTGGAAAGTAGACATTGAGGAGATATTTTCAGCAACAGAAGAGAATGAGCAATATACCTGATAACTCAGCCATTTTATTCTAATCTTGTCTTCTCTAACAATAGGTCCCTGCTATATGCTCTTAAAATACAAGTGCTAATATTATGAGAAATGAATTACATGAAAAATTACAGTCTAATCTTTTCTAAGTGTGCTAAAAATACCAATGTGCAACGAAGAACATTTAAACTTTCTTCCCTTTCCAGATGATGCAGGGTCCTAGGCAAAGGCTGGATTTCAGAGCATACCCTGAGGCCTGAGCCTGAGTGAAGCTTTTAGCTCATAGGAGTAAAGATCTTTAGACAAGGACTTTCAGAGCAAATGCCTTATCATTACACTTCATGCTGACTTTAGATGTACAAATCATGTTTGCCATGTCATTCTTTGGAAGTGGCTGGTGATGGAAGGGTATTTTTTTCCTTATGAGGAAACTGAGGCACAAGAGATGACATTCCTAGGCTGAATACCTAAGGCTATGACCCTGAGACCCCGTGTGCAGTTGGGAAACAACTTTCAAGCAAGCTGTTTCGTGTTGCTGGTTTCCACACGGTAACTCTTCCACCTGTTTCTCCTTACCAGATCCACCCATCTCTCAGAATGTGTGAGGGGAAGTACTGCTTTCTGTTTGATAGCCTTCAGGATTTGACAAGAGGATCTTGTCTGCCACCTGAGGTAGAGAGGACAGGATGGGATAATGACCTGGAGGATTTGGAGGCAGAGATGGTGGGACAGGTGTGTGTGTGTCCAGAGAAGATACAGTGTGTGTGTTCAGAGTCCCGCTGGGCCACGTTCCCTTGTGTGTGTACGGTTCCACAGTCCTTCACCATCACTCATTCCCATGTTGTTTGGTGGGAAACCTCACCAGCATGTCTGACATCACTGTGTATTTCTTTAGACAGAAATCTTTTCTTAGGCTTTATGGAGCTGTAGAATAAGAACTGTGCAAGTGAAAGAGTAACCGTCTTAATACAACCGCCAGCTCTTCAGTTTGACAAAAAATAGTTACTTCTGAGAAAATAAAACTTAATAAGGCAATGCGTGGAGAATTGGGCCTTAATAACTACCACTCACTTTTGAATGCTTCTGCCGTGGAGTTGCATCTTACCAAGGTGGTGTCATTTTGAGGTCTGTGGCTGAGAGACTTGGATTGTGTTTGTCCCCGGCCTGTGAGCAGAGGTGATATTTAGGGTTGTAATGCAGGTATTGAGGCCTTTTTAGTGTATGATTACTTTTTGATAGGGTTATTTTAAGGGAAACTTAACTAAATTAAGTTACTTAAATTTAGCCACATTTGTTAAATATCCTTTTCTGGCAAATTGAAAAGTGATTTAGTTGAAACAAGATCCAGAAACTTCTGTTCCAACACATTTTTCAGTTCATCATGTTAAAGTTCGAAGAAAACCCAATCAAAGTACCCAGCATCACTGAGACCTAATGAAGAAGTTTATATTTTTACTTTATGTTTTTTACTTCAGAAGCTTGTGGCCATGTAGAGTAAAAGAAACCTCATGCTCTTAATCTTTTCAGTGGACGTTGCCAGTGAGGGTGTTGTTATTGTTAGATAATCATAATGGTATGTTCTGGAGGCTCTTTCCCCTCACCCGACACACCCAACTCACTCACACCCCGCCAGCAGAGCCAGAGAAAGGAGAATAAAGCAGTGTCTTATTTGCTTTTAGAATCTGATTCTGCATTGCTTTGGAGACATGCTGGGATGTGCGCTTAGACTATTATTAAATTTCTGATGTCCATCCAGGACATTTAGAGTCATTAGTAAGAAGAACTAACAAAACAGTGAACAGGTCAGGCCTAGCGGTGCAGACCTTCTTCCAGCAAGCCTTAGCCTAGCCTCACAGCGAGAGGCCAGAGGACAGCAGCGCTGGGCTGGGGAGTGGGGATTAAGCCTGCACAGAGGGAATGGGGCGCATTGCTTCACCTCCACCAGCCTCAGCTCCTCACCGCCTGCCTAGTCACACTTGTCTTGAAAATTAGATGTGATAATGTTTAGATAGAGATTTTTCCAACTTTTAAAGAAAGTCCTCCACAGATGTTAGATATTCATAACCAGAGGTTGAGGAGGTAAATGTAATTATGTGTGCATGTTGATCATTATGTGTGTGGGGCACCGCTGATTTTGGAAAAGTTTTTAGTCACTTTTTGATGGAACCCCAAGTGAAAAATATTCAGGGAGACCAGTTCAGCAGTTCCCTTACGTTTAAACAAAGTGGGAATTGGAAATCTCCCCAACGACAAGCAGTAGAAGTAAGTTGTGATGGACCACTGCTCCAGATGATGGAAAAAGATTTATGACTGATGCAATATCCCACTTTAAGAAGAAATGCAGAGCTCTTGAAGAGAGCTATCATGACATCCAGTGTTGGTCACAGGACTGGCCTTACAGGGAGTGCAGGGGTGAATATTATGAATACCCCTGAGGTGGGTATTCCATTAAAGGGGCGTGTGGTTCAGGAATCCCTGGGTGAAGAAGGAGCCCTGTTCTCATCCCCCAACATGGGCTTTAATGTCCGAGGTCGTAGGGAGCCTGCTGCATGCATGGAAGAATCTTGAGGTATGAGTTTATAGGGAGAGACGTCTGTAAGTTCTACCTATTCCCAGGACTCAGAAAGCAGCAGAAGTAGCTGGGGCTTGTTCAGTTCCCTGTCGGCCTCCTGTCTCTACTGTTTCAGTCCATTTGCTCTCTTCTGTGACCTCTTCACTTCCCAGGCCAGGTTTGTACAGGAGAGAGTCACAGAAAAATAGAATAAGGTGGTTTCCTGAGGGCTGTTGAGTGCTGGTGCCCGTGGTAACCAAGGGACATACACCACATGTGGCCCCCTAACTCTCATCCAGTGCCCATCCCAGCACACATCCCACTGAAGGCTCATCTTGTGAATCTCTCTGACATTTCCCAACTCCTGGTAACCTTGCTGATATTAATGCTTACTGATCATTACTTGTATTTTAAGCATTTACTTTCGTTCCAAAAAGTATTGAAGATGGAGTTTCTCAGCACACAGTCAACATCCCATGATGTTCTGTTCCGGATCTGTACTCTGACTATGGCTGCATTCTTCAAAAGATAAATACGAAAGATAATGCAATGGAGAATAAATGTGTGCCAAATTAAAGCATAAAAGGAAATAAAGGAAGAGCAAATTTCCACTCTACTCACAGGATAGGCCAGCCCTATTTTTCAGGCATTCGGTGACTTCTGTTTAAGCCAGGCTACCTAGTACATAGGCCTGTTGGAAAGGAAGGAAACGAATGAACAAGGAAAAACCCCGTTTTCAGCATTGCTGGCTACCTGGATCACCAAGCCTGTGTTCTTGGCAGCCAGCATATCGTTTTCTTCTGTCGCCAGCCGCTGTGCACTGCTGTTAAAGGTGGACCCTGCTGGGGGAAGCTGTGTACCCAAGCGAGCACCCTGCCTGGTTCTCCATGGATGGAAGTATGTGCTGATGCTCTGGTCTTTACAGGCTCAGACTCCAGAACACTGGGGGAGAGCTGTCGTCTCTCGGAGTCACAGCCATCTCCCTCCCGGGGTACCCCTGATGGGGATGGAATAGCAGGTAGATGGCATCTGATTCTAGGATACTGTAGGGTTGGCCTAAAACCCGGGCACAAATCGTTGTGAGGTAGAACACAGTCGGAGGCACAGGACCACGCCAGGGTTCAGGCAGGGTCACAGAAACCCCCATTTCTGTCTAGGAAGGCCCCTGAGGGTGGCGGCGGTGATGCCTGAGCCCAACACAGTCACATATGGATCCTAAATTCATTACTAAAAGGGCTCATTCTGAGAGAGGTTGAAGAGTGCTGGCGGGAGGCTGAGCATGAGATTGGGAATCCAGAGTGACCTTTTCTCTATCAGCTTCGTAAACTTCTATGATTCTTCCACTGAGAATCGCTTCTCAGTTTGCTTTATTCCTACCTCAGAGGCCACCACACACACACTCGTCTTCCAGCAGAGCTCCGAAAACACTCCCCTGTCTGCATAGTTTTAATCAGAAAATTTAGATTACTTCCTGCAGGTTGCCTGTTTCATGAAACATGAGGCACAGGGGTCTTTGAGAGGCCTGTTTAAGTGATCATTTGAGCCAAAAAGAAATCACCTTTTTTATTCTTCAACGCAAAAGGCTTTTCCAAGCCACCTGATTAAAGTTTAAATTGTTCCACACAGGAGCATGGGAGGCATGTCTCCAGGTATATCCAGAGGCGCACAGTCTTTGAATAAGTGGGGATGTAGGAGATCGGTATGGAATCCCCGAGGCCACTAGACTCACAGAGAAGGGATTTTTCAAATCCTGTCATTTGAAACTCCAGGCAAATTATTGGCAGAGAAAACAGAGTTTTCCAAAGTCAACCCATCACTGGCTCAGATTTTAATAGAAAATCAGGAGTTGAGAAAAGTTAGAAGGTAGAGGCTTTAAAGTCAGGCCTGGTTTTAATTTATATGTGGTTATTCTAAGCAGTCAGAGAAGCACCCTTCCCCCAATACCCCGTCCCAGGCATAAACTGCTCACCCATTATAAAAGACAAATTAACTTTTTTTAAGGGTGCCACCTTAAGGGTCATTAATTTAGTAAATTAACTGACATTCCTAGAAAAGCTCCATGGCTTGTGCCAGTAAATATTTACCCAGCTAGTGACACTTCAAATGGCACCCCAAAATCTCTGGTCCACTTCCAAAGGGTGAGCAGTTTACTTTCAGGAAATGGATTACTCACTTGTGGAATCAGACCAACACCCAGGCTGCTCAGTTTCAACATCCTTTAAAATGCAAAAGGGAACTTTCCCTGCCTCAAACTTTCAAACCTTTTCCAGATGGTCCTATAGGGGCGAGTGCTTCAAGCCCAGCGAGGCTGGTCTAGCCGGGGTGGCTGAGCCCCCCGTGAGGCTGGCCACAGGCTGCTGGTGTGTTCTGGTGGGTGGCTGACAAGAGGCATCCCCGAGTGCCTGGAGAGAAATGCCTTCTGCCTGCCCCGTTTCCATCTGCCAGACACCCACAAAAACGAGGGGGATCTGTGTAAAGGCCAGAGCGTGCTCAGCTGGGACACTGCCCCCACTCCCACCCCGCCAGCTGCCTCTGCTGGTTTCACTTCTCAGCCGCAGCTGCCCACAGCTGTCTAAATGGATCTGGGCCTGGGGAAGCAGCCGCAAGGTGGGTGGGATGGGATAGGTCATGTGTTTTGAACCTAGACCTTTCTGTCCTGGTAGCCAAAACAGGCAGGCCTTGGGCCCGTTCTGTGAGCCTTTCGATTGGCGGTTAAGCTGGGTGCCTCTGAAGGAGACCCTGAGGACCCTGGACCAAGAGGATGGTGGCCAGGAGGCCGTGGGGTCTAGAAATCATATTATCTAAAGATGATGGGACTTTCCCGGCGGTCCAGTGGCTGAGACTCTGCACTTCTACAGCAGGGACGCGGGTTCGATCTCTGGTTGGGGAACTAAGATCCCACGTGCCGTGCGGCTCCAAAAAAAAAGCTTATTAGAAGGAACTGGGGAGTTTTAGCCTGAAAAAGAAAATTTAGGGGGATGGCTATCTTGTGAAAGGGGAAGTCGATTTTTTATTGTATATTTTTCATTGTAATAAAATAGACATTACATAAAATGTGCCATTTTAAAAGTTATGTGTGCCGTTCTGTTACATGAATTATATTTATAATATTGTGCTACCATCACTACTCTCCATTTCCAGAACTTTTTCATCATCTCAAACAGAAACTCTTTACAGTTCAAACAGTAGCATCCTCCCTCCCCTGAACCCCTGGTAACCACTATTCTGCTTTCTGTCTCTATGAATTTGCCTATTCTAGGCACCTCATCTCAGTGGAATCATACAATATTTGTCTATTGTATGGGGCTTCTTACACTTAGCGTAATGTTTTCAAGATTCATTCATGTTGTAGCATGTGTCAGAATTTTCTTCCTTTTAGAGGCTGAATGATATTCCATTGTATGTGTGGCCCACATTCTGTTTATCCATCCTCTGTTCTCTATTGATGGATTCTGGGGTTGCTTTTGGTCATTGTGAATAACGCTGCTATGAACACGAGTGTACAAGTACCTGTAGATTTATTCTCTGTAGTTTCAGAAAAACTGACCTTTGTTGAATGGAAAGAAGTTGCAGAGAGATGGGTTAGGGCGTCGATAATTCTAGCTCTCTTTGATGGTGGAAGTGGGCTCCCCGCGGCTAGGCTCAGCCCAGGTGAACATCAGGGAGGAACAAAGGTGGGAGGACCACAACTAGTAAAGGAAGGGCCAAAGCATCTCTGAGGGCCCTTCCATCTCCAGAATTCTGTGATTCTCAGGCAGATGGCGTGTGCATCCTAAGGGAACCATCTGGACAAGAAGAAAGTGGTGTCTGACCAACTTTCCCCTGGAAAAAAAGGGAACGTGAAATGGTAAATTATTTATCAGTCAGGGGAGGTGACTTGCTGAACCATCTCTGGCTGGACTTGAGATCAGAGGCTGATGTTGCTGTGACGCTCAGACAAAGGCTCTGTTTAGTCTTGGGGAGAGCGCCCCAGAGCTCCTAAGAAAGCTCCCTTGCACGCCAGCATCTGGGGGTGGTGAGTGGGGGTGAGAGGGCCAGGGTTCTCAGCACAATCCCCTGATGTCTTCCCAGAAAGGAGGGCTGCCCCTGGGAGACCGGAGCCCCATCTTCATGTAGGCTGTGTTGGTCCAGGTCAGGGCTGAGGGAAGGTGGAGAAAGCTGGATTGGGGAATATCCGACAGTGAATGTCAGCTGAGGTGGGGATGCCCTGGGATCCAGCACAATTAGCTTCGTTCTGTTACAGTTGGGGGTTTTCTTATCATTAATTGGGGAGGCCTAGCCAGAGAATTCCAGTATTCCACAGTGAGTCTAATTGTGGGTGATTTCATTCTGCCCTTTTTATGTTGAAGCCAGGGGCTTGGTCATATAACAGTGAATTCAGGGAGATTTTTATTTGCATGTGAATCATCGCTTTTCCAGCTGAATGTCACTTACTTGGAATTTTCATCTGATTTTGTTTTTGTTTTTGCTCTTGGTGTTTTTCCATCAGGCTCTTTGGCTAACCAGAAAAAAAAAAAAAAAAAAACAGAGGAAGGGCTCAATCTGACTGGAACAGGGTTTGAGTTGGCAACTCCAAAAGGAGAGTATTATGAATGTGAAAAAAAGAAAACGGATGCTTTATTTTGCTTTGAGGGAGGGACCGAGGCCAAGTCAAATTGAGAGCTCTAATTTGGGAATGGTGTTATTACAGGTCATTGGGAGTTGGTTACGCTCTAAATTGGGAGGCCGGTCACATGAGGAGGCAGCAAAGACAGATCACATGGGGGACATTGGGGCTCTTTTACAATGAAGTTTTATTTTATTTACTACACAGTTAAAATGCACTTCTGTCGTGTTGAGAAACCAAGTCACCTTATTGGCTGGTGAGCGCTCCCTGTCTTGGCCCATCAGTTGTTTTATAAATGAGCTAGTTCTTCCCATATGTGTGCTTTCTGAGGCTTTATTTAGGTACTGGAATCTGTTCAGTGATGAGTAGAGCAAGCCATGTACTGAAGGTTATATATCTCTTCTTCACCTTCACATGCAGATCTTATTCTGAGGGTCTTGCTTCCTTTTCTTCCAAAGGCTCTACCCATTTTAGATCTCAATCAAGACATTCTGGTAACTTTAAAATACATATATGTGTGTTTATGTGTGCGTGTATATGTACATATATATTTATTAGATTATCTATTTACTAGATTATCTTTCATTTTATCAGTACTGTTACTGTTAGCTTGCAAAATAAAAACAAATACTTGTTAGTTGGGTCCTGCCTCACCATGGGTCATTAGGAACAAAGTATTCTTCCTACCCTCAAACTTCAAACTCTCGACATTCTTGGCACCTTGGGGATGACCAAGAACAGTTGTGTGTGGTAAAACTGCTCATTTTTCTTGGAGAATTAAGTCAGCGTTCTTGATATATAAAAGGCCTGAGTAGTTAGCCGTGTTTGAAATAAAAACAAAAAAGCAGCCCAGGAAGAATATCAGGAATTCAGTGTCCCGTGCAAACAAGCTGTGCTCATGGTCCTAAATGAGACACGTTACTAAGGCTGTGACACAGAGTCTGCTGGTGCTTCGGAGGCATGCGGACTGGCGATGCTTTTGATCGGAGTTAGGAATAGAAGGTGTGTGGAAACTTTCTATAAAAGGCAGCCGGGTCCCCTGGACTGGTGTGGACAAGCGGTCAGGAAGCTCTGGCACTGTTCATGGCCATACTAGGGTATGGCTGCCTGACCTTGGGTGAGCTTCTCTGTGCCTCAGTTTCCCTGAAGCACCGTATTGGTTTTGGGAGGGGAGGATAAGGACTTCCGGAGATGTAGGAGATGTGAGATGTGATCAGGTAGATGGAGGGAGCTTGGTGTCACGGGAGCTCAAATCAGGCCTGTGTCCCCAAACAGGGTGGGGCTGCTAGTCTCCTCAGGCATCATCCACTCTGGGTGACATCACAATACCCAGCTGGACACTCAATAGTGCTGATCTGTGCCCAGTGGACACCAGAGGAGGAAAGAAAAGGCGGAGGACAAAGTGGAGAGGGAGGAGTTGAAGCAAACCCTTATGTGATCATCCCATCAACTCACAACTTTTTCACCTAACATCTGGTTCAAGTGTAACGTGTTCAGCCCCATACAACCTGTACAGCGTCTGCGCCCTCCCTCCCAAACTCAGCAAAATATCATCGTCCTCTAATCAAGAGAATTTTGCTCCTGTTGCTGCATGTGTCTCGTGGTTCATTGTCAGACCCGTGAGTTGATAACTTCTTCACTAAACGGCTCTCCGGTAAGCAACCGTTTAGAGGTAATGCCCTGGCTTTGTGGTCCAGGCTCCTCTGGGTCTCCTGCAGACCCCTCTCCACCCTCCTCCTTGGGACTGCACAGAACTCTGGGAAGATGAGGGGGTGGCTTGTGAAGGCGTGATTCTATGGTAACAATGCTTTAAAACAGGAATTTTCACCTTCTTTGTATTCATGAGCCATCCCAGGCCTGGTCAGACTTTGTTTCTTGTTCTGACAACACTTTTAAAACCCACATGGGCCAAATCGTGGCTCCCCCATGTAGCCTTAGAAGGTGCTATCACTCCTTTTATCTGGCTAGATGGCTATGAATAGAAAACTTGAGAGATCAGCCCTGTCCTGGAAATATTATGGCATTTTGCTGGCTTATTTGTTGGTTAATTTTTTAATCCAGCAACTTCCTCTTAAAAATAGATTCCTGGGCTTCCCTGGTGGCGCAGTGGTTGAGAGTCCGCCTGCCGATGCAGGGGACACGGGTTCGTGCCCCGGTCCGGGAAGATCCCACATGCCGCGGAGCGGCTGGGTCCGTGAGCCATGGCCGCTGAGCCTGCGCGTCCGGAGCCTGTGCTCCGCAACGGGAGAGGCCACAACAGCGAGATGCCCGTGTACCGCAAAAAAAAAAAAAAAAAAGATTCCTTTTGCCCTTTGAATGGATTCCTCTCAGCCCTCCTCCTGGTAAGAAATTAGTTTTCCCACCTGGTTTCACACCAGCCTTAACTTGTTGGTCATCCCAGAGCTGGAAATTAATTGGAGCTGCCTTAACCAAGGAGGCTACGATTTTCTCTTAGTTCCTTTGACCAGGGGTTCTCAAACTTAAGCCCGGAGGGGTTTTTAATCACAAAGCTTTCGATTCAGTAGATCTAGGGAGGGGTCCCAAATTTGCATTTCTAACAAGTTCCCAGGTGTGCAGCCCCCTACATTTGGAGCACCAGTGTGTTAGGGCTTTTTGGCTCTCCTGTTCTCCCCTCCTCCTCTTTCCCCAGCCTGTAGGGGAGGGGGCCATGGAGCCTTAGCCTCGTTCCTCAGATAATGGGGACTGTTGCTAACAATTAGAGAACATTCACGATGGGCCAGACAGTGGTCTCCATGCTTTACACAGATTAAATAATTCAAACAGCACAGCAATCCTATGAAGTGTTCCATCTTCCAGATGAGGCCCTGAAGTGTACACAATTCCCCAAGGTCACACAGCTAACTAAATGGAAGGTCGAGATCCAGACCCAAACAATACAGCTGGAATCTGTGCTCTCAATGCTTTATTATCTTTCTTTTCCTTTTCCTCAAGTTACTTAGAGCACCTGGTACTCCTACAGTTCTTGGAAGTGAATACCTCAAAAAGGAGCCCCAAGACAACTGAGCCCATCTTAGGTACTTGTAATCTGCATCCTGAGGTCCGAGTCTCCAGGCAGCTCGGCTTCCCCACGTGTGTGTGTGTGTGTGTGTGTGTGTGTGTGGAGGTGGGTGGGTGGGAAGGGCTCTCAGTGGATAGGACCTCGGGAGGGGGCTGATGTCAAGACGCCGGGGGGCGTCCACTTGTGAAGAGAGGCCAGACCTCCCCTTCTGTTGGGGCCCAGTGTCCCCTCACCATTCTGCCTTGGTCCGGAGATTTCTGCTATGGACCCTTAGCACCCTAACCAGAGACAGATGAAGCCAAGAAGGAACAGATCTGTGTCATCCACTGTGATAGAAAAGTGCGTGTGTCTTTTCTCCAGTCTGGTCCAGGAAGCATGTGTGATCAACACTGTCCTTGGCAAACAAACAGTAGAGACTTAAGTGGCAGGCACTGGCCCTGCCCTCAAGGAGCCACGGTCTAATGGAGGAGAAAGAGTATCGTATGTCACTGAGGTAGACAGTGTGGTAGAGAAGCAGTGAGGGCCGGAGTAGATCAACCGGATTCAAGGAAGGAGGTAGATTCCTAAACCATGTCATGGATAATGGCGGGGGCAGGAGGGAGTGAGTGTGGATGTATACAGGGCATATCTACAGCAAAGAATATTTAATGATAAATAATAGTCTCTTAGGATTTGAACAGCCAAGGTTAAGTCTCTATTGGTATAGTTGTAACTGATTAAGCTCTGCATGTTTTTCTAGTAAATAATGTGTCAGATGCTGGCTGGAGGTCTGCTGGAGGTTCTGGAGTTACTTTAGAAAATAGATTCTACTCCTTACGGAGTTGCCTGTTCTATAAATGGAGAGCTCTTTAAAGTATTTCTCTACCCCTCTGGTCTGATTCTTTCCAAATTCTTTGTATTACAGACTTCTCTATGGGGTACAAAACTTTTCCCATGGCTATCTCTGACCCTGCACACCCCATTGAAAAAGAGGGATCCTAGAACCAGGCCATATACATTGATAGGGACCAAAGATAAATATCCAGTGGATAGATAGATACATCCACCTCCAAAGGTGGTGGCATAAAGCCAGATTAAAACCAAACAGGCCGTTGCTGTCACTCCCTGCTCTAGACTAGTGTGGCCTAAGTCCTCTCACTGTTTTCTTGTCTTCCTTTGGTTTAGAATTCTAGACGGTGTGTTTGAGACTCAGGAAGCATGAGCAAAAGGCCCTTGTCCACAGACATTATAACTATGGGCTCTGAGCTCCTGTCTTCTCCTGCAGCATTCCCGCAAAGTCTCCTAAAGCAGAGTGCCCTCACCCGGTCAGTCCTGCTGATTCTGGCCCAGCCTCTGGCCTGTGGGTCTGTTTAATTTCACAGTGAGCTGCCCAGAAGGAGGGAAATGGCCTCTCATTTCTGATTAGAGAATTACATCCTTTACCATCCTTTTCTCCTTCAGAGCCCACTGCCCGGGAGAACTTCAGAAATTAAAAAGTAGCCCTCCTTCTCAAAAAATCTGAAAAGTCTTATTCTTGTGTGATTGCCTCGACAGACCTACTAACCTGAAAATGAGTTCAGTGCACAAGTAAGAGGGGAAAATAACCTGCCTTTTCTGCTTGCCTTTGCATAAATTCCTGGAGTTGGCTAATAGCTCAAGAGATCCAGTAAGGGAGGTGTGCTTCTAACTCCCAGTAAGGGAGGTGTGCTTCTAACTCCCCCTGCAGGGCTGTGGGTAGTGAGGACCAGAGGGTGGGATTGGCTCCGTCCTAGGGTTAGTCGCCCAACTCTGTCCTTGGGCGGTTAACCAGGCCCTTCTTTTCAAATATATTAACAGTTAATTTGTGACCATGGATTCAAATATCCTGCTTTCACAAATTTGTCCGTTGTATCCTCTGCCAAATAACTTGTACATGTACTTAAGAATTCCTACCTAAGGGAGTGATGCAAACATGTTACTATCAACTTTTCCAACATGGGTATTTTGGGCATATGTGTGTGCTGTTCCTTGGTGACAATATTTACGTGCATCCCAGGGTTCTCACATTCACACTCACACTTTGGATTCCCATCTCTCAAGATGGGAAATTTTGTCGAGCAACTTCCTCATTATTTTAGAAAGTGTGGGACCTGGTGATTCAATAGTCCAGACTCATTTCAAGACATAGTACGTCTCCACGTGGTCCGAGGTGGTTCACTCTGGCCCTTGCCAGACTTGTGAGGTTTACAAACCTATTATGTGAAGTGGCTGTTGTTCGGTTGGGTCTGCTGGATGGAGCACAGTCTATTTCTTTGTGATTTGGCCTTGTTTATATTCCTCCTGACACCTCTCGGTTGACTCTGTCTGGACGTTGCCAGGGATTTTGGTCCTGGAGTTCTTCGGTAACAAATCTCATTGCAGTTAGGCTCCCTGGACCACAGTGCGCTTCTTTTCACGCTCTCATTTCCAGTGCTGCTTATAGAGCAAGGCCTGAATCTAAGTGCAGGAGTGCAAAGCCTGTTTTTCTCTTCTGCAAGGTCAGCGTGAGGATTGCTAATTCATTATTTTGAAATACGATTGGAGAGTCATTTTGTGGTATGTGGGGTTTGTCAGTGGTGGTCTGGGAGGGCGAGAGGGGCACTGAAGATTAGCGACTGGGAAAGCTTCCTGCTTTGGGAACATTTAACGCCGCTCCTCGGAGGGGTTTTGGGTATAAAAAAACTAGCCAAATGTGGTTTGCAAAGATTTGTCTTGCATTTGTCAAAAGTAAGGTAACATTTTCTTCATCTCTAATTTATATGACTCTTAGGAGGCCCATTCCTATGAGGTTTTATTAGAACATAATCACTTATGGCCAAAAAAATTTGGACACGCCACAGCCTTAGCACAGCGCTATTGGCATTGGTTTTGTCTCTTTCTTCAACAGATGTTTGGGAAAGAGTCGTATTAAATGCATTTAATTCTGCTGTCTCAGCCTAACAAATCTTTATCATGAAGATTACTTTAATTGGTGTCAGTTACAAGCAGGAAAAGCTCCCATTAAGCTTTTGTTTTCTAGCACTTGGGGAAATTTTCCATCCTAAATAGAATGTTGAAATGGGGGATGTAGTAAAGATTTTGAAAACTGAGTTAATCATTTTATTTTCCTTTTTTACATATTCCTGTTTCTATTTGACGTTAAAGCTAAAATTAATCAGAATTCCACAGTCAAACAAGAAAGAGGTGACTGAACAGTTTGGGGGTGACAGTTGGTACCTTCTATTGCTTGCAGGTCACCCAGTCCATCAGTCTTTGTTTAAAGGAAATTTCTAGGAAGAACCTCAGATTTTGAGTAAGAAATCCCGAAGTCTAATAAACTATCAAACAAAATGCCTGGGGACAATTTTATATAGCCATTTTAAAACGTGATTAATAAGGAAATGGTAATGCAAGGGAAAATGGAGACAAATCACTACCCTCATGAAGCTTATATTCTAGTACAGAAAGATGGAAACTGAGTGTGGTACACAGCAGGTCACATGATAAGCACCGTGGAGAACAGTAAGGACAGGGGGATAGGGAGTGTAGGGGGAGGGGGCGATGTGGGCAGTTTTAGAGTGTGTACAGAGAAGGTCTCACTAAGAAGGCAACATGTGAGCAAAGACGGAACTGAGGGAGGCTGGATGTGGGTCTGGAGGAAGAGCGTTCCAGGCGGGTGCAAATGTTGGGAGGTAGGCCCAGGTCTGGCATGTAAAGGAACAGCAAGGGAGCCAGGATGGACTGACATGAATGAGGGACAGTAGTAGGGGGTGGGCTAGATCACAGAGGGGCTAATAGTCTGTTCTATGGCTTTTACCATTGGAATGTTTGATCAGAGAAGTGACATGACCTATCTTCTGGTATAAAAAGATCACTCTGCCTATTATATTGATAGTTAGATTCTGGATATATTTTGAAGATCCAGCACATAGGATTTGCTGACAGATGAAAGTAGTCAAGGATACTCCAAGGTTTCCACCTGAACTACTGGGAAGATGGAAAAGCCATTTGCTGAGATAGAAAAGAAGACCAAAGGCGCAGGTCTAGTGAGACTGAAAGCAAGAGTTCAGTTTGGGACTTGTTAACCTGTGCTGGAGATACAGCTGTAGGAGTTGTCTGCATACTCGTCAGGCCAGAGGTCAGAACTGAGGCAAGTGGTAGGGGGAGTTGGCCTGTCTTATGTGCCCTCAGGGGTTGGGGCAGCCTCAGACCCATGAGAGTTAGTAATTGCCAGGAGGAGGTCAGAAGCCTGAAGGTGAATCCCAGCCCTAACTTGAGATTTCAGGACTAGTTACTGCTGACCTGGGTCCTTCAGGAGCAAAGGAGACCTCCCGGATTGCCCAGCCATGCTGGTACCCAGGAGAAAAGGGACCAAAACAAAAGTCCCCATTGAAGAGACGACAAGATCACTTGGCAGCAGTAAGGGATTATTACAGGTATCTGTTGGGGCCAGAGGTGTCTGGTTCTTGCTCTTTGAGGATGGTCAGGTGCCTATGAATGACCAGCCCCTAACCACCATCGTACATTCAGAGAAATCGCTGGTGGTTATAATGGTCTATGGAGTCCGCTACGTAGATCCCTGCCTTTTCTAGTGAATTCAAGGGGCAGTAGCATTTTTGAGTGATTCTTTTTACCAAGTAACATGAAGCTCCCTGTACTAGTTAACTGTTGCTATATGACAAATTACCCCAAAACTTAACGGCTTCACATAATAACGTTTATCTCACAGTTTTCTGAGGGTCAGAAATTTGAGATGGCCTCGCTGGGTGGCTCTGGCTTAAAGTCTCTGGCAAGGTTGCAATCAAGATATTGAGTAGAGCTGGAGAATCCACTTCCAAGGTGGCTTACTCACATGGCTGGCAAGTTGGTGCTGACTGTTAGCAGGCGGCCTGGGTTCCTCCCCATACGGCGGCCTCTCCTGGGGCTGCCTGAGTGTCTTCATAATTGGGGTGGCTATAGCTTCCGCCAGAGGGAGTGAACCAAGAGAGTGAGGTGCAAGCTGCAGTGCCTTTTATGACCTAATCTCAGAACACCTCCCTCACATTCTGTTGGTCACATATAACTGTTCAGATTCGGTGTTGGGGGAGAGTACACAAGGGCATGAAGGCCAGGAGGCAAGGATCCGTGGGGACCGCCAGCCAGCAATCACCCTCCTTGAAAATAGGGAGGAGGTTTCTATCTTCTAAATCCTTTGTATCTGCTCAAAGCACCACTTGCAGCACCACTTCCATGTTCTTTGGGGTCCCCCATCACAACTGGTCTAATCCACATCTCTTGCAGGGCTCCACCAAATTACTGGGATGTTTCTTTAGCCACCTCTAGCTCAAGAGGATCCCTTGGGAGACAGTAGGCAAATGCAGGTGCCAACACAGGAATCCCATTGTTTGCCATGTTGGTTTTTGCTATTTTCCCCCTGACTTTTTAGGTGCCCTCTCAGCTCCCATCCCTACCAAATGCACGGCATGTGGTATTCCCACTGTCCTCGGTCCCTGATTTGTGCAAAGATGCACTACAGTTAGAAGCCTTTATTACATGACGTGTCTAGGATTGAGTTTGTAATACAAATTCTTCCAGGGAGCTTTTGACCATTTAAGACCCATTGTATTCCTGCCTTTTAGCACATTTATTTAACCAGTACTTCTTGTACGTGTGCATTTAATTTCCAGCCATTTCTCGCATGAGCAAATTGCCTAAATACACTTGTGAGAAACTCTTTTATGGTAAATGTTATTAAACTGAAAACAAGGGTAGAATAAAATAACAATTTAAAGGTAATTTACTAACAACTGGAGCGCTTAAACATTGACATACCATTGTGTAGTATTAATACCAGACTTGGTGGGTTTTTGGGGGTTTTTTTTGTTTTTTTGCGGTGCGCGGGCCTCTCACTGCTGCGGCCTCTCCCGTTGCGGAGCACAGGCTCCGGACGCGCAGGCCCAGCGGCCATGGCTCACGGGCCCAGCCGCTCCGCGGCATGTGGGATCTTCCCGGACCGGGGCACGGACCCGTGTCCCCTGTATCGGCAGGCGGACTCTCAACCACTGCGCCACCGGGGAAGCCCCCAGACTTGATATTTAAACACATTCTTTGTCACTCCAAGAATCACTGGGACAGCTTCCTAATCCTCATGGTCTTTAATTATAGCTCTTTCAAGATTTTTTTTACTACTCCTATGTCACTGGTTTATAAATTATAAATCATTAGCTTTTACCCACATAAAACATCCAGAAAACTCTTATCTCTGCTGCTTATCCAGAGAAATAATAAAGAAAATATTCAGAGAAAGTAATAGAGATGAGTTGGCATCATTGAACCTTATTGTTCTTGGACTTCCGTTCTCTCGACTGTCTACCGACTAGAGTGATATTGGGGTGGATAATAATAGAAACTACATCACAAAAGTGATCGATTAGTTGACCATTTTGAGGATTCCTGGGTCTTCCCCAGTAAGGAGAATTCCTTGAATACACATCTCAGTAAAGGCTCCTTCTGCCTGGAAGGTGGTGAGGATGACACAAAGAAGGCCAGTGGGCAGCTGGGCGGGACCTGCCATTCCTATACCAAGTCCCTACATGCAGGGCCTGGCTTCTGTTTTAACGTGGAGATTCTCACTCTTGTCAGTGCTCTGGGGATACTCCCCCTGAGAGATTGATTCAGCCAATCAGTGCTGGCTGACTAATTTGCCATAAGGAGGGACCTTCTGTACTCAAAGGAGCCAGAGAGACTAGATGTTCTCAAAGTCCATATAATCAGCACAGGAAGGCCTCCACAGGAAGCCATCATCAGAGACCATTTATTAAGTTGTCCTGAAAAATCATCATCACAGAATCTAGAAATCCCTTGTCTGTATGGTCAGTTCATCCTCTCCCTAAAGGTACCTGGGGAGCTAAATCATAGTCCAGAGGTTGTTTGGTGAGTGGATAACCAGGATGAGGGAAGCTAAGTGAGGGGAATGTTTAGTGGCAACAGGTTAGCTTCATGAGTCCAGCTCAGAATGGGAATGACCTTGCACTAAGGACTGAATTACTAGAAGCCAAAGGGCTAAAACTTCCTTTTTCCTAGAGGGGTACTTAGATAGGTGTATCAGTTATCTTTACCCCAAACGTAGAAGCTTAATACAACAATAAACATGTTATCACACACAGTTTCTCTGGCTCAGGAATACAACGCAGTGCCCCTCAAGATGTTCTCTGGAGTGTAGTCACCCGAAGGCTTCACGGAGGCTAAGAGTTCTGCTTCCAAGTTGGTGCTGCAGGCAGCAGGGCTTAGTTCCTTACTGTCCCTACTGGGTGGCTTGAGAGTCCTCGCAGCATGGCAGCTGGCTTCCCCCAGAGTGAGTAACCCAAGAGAGAGCAAGATAAAAGCTGCAATGCCTCTTCTAATCCATGAAGTTACGCACTGTCACTTCTGCTACATTCTATTTGATAGAAGTGACTCATTAACCCCAGCCTGCTCTCAGAGGGAGTTGATTGGCTCCACCTTTTGGAGAGGACTGACAAAGACATAGTGGACATATTTTAAAACCACAAAAGGTACATTATCCTCTGTACCTTCTTTTTTTCTACACTTCCATAGCCGACGCAACTCTTCTGCTGATCCATGTATTCTTAAAATTTTTTACATTATTATATTTGTAAATATAATGTACATATAAACATTTTAGGGACTTCTCCGGCAGTCCAGTGGTTAAGACTCCACCTTCCAATGCAGGGGGTGCGGGGTGGATCCCTGGTTGGGCAGCTAAGATCCCACATGCCATGGGATGCGGCCAAAATTTTTCTTTTTTAATTAAAAAAAATTTTTTTAAATTGTATGTGTAATTATATATAATTATATTTTAATGTATTATATAATTACATGTGTAGTATATAATTATATATGTAGTATATAATTACGTATGCATTATAAATATTAATATATTTAGCTTATAGCCAAGCTCTTCTAGTATGATAGTCATTGTGTATCTTTATGCTAATTTGCATACCCCCATTCTGCCACCTCCCTAGCTGGGGGACCTGGGGCAAGTTACTTGACCCCTCTGTGCCTCTGTGTCCCCATCCGTAAAGTAGGGCTGTAATAGAACCTGTGTCATAAGCTTCGTGTGAGGATTAAACGAGGAATTACATGCACAGAGCTTAGAAGAGTCCCTGGCACACAGAAAACATTCAGTACACTTAGCTCTCAGCATGGCAGCTGGAGCAGTGGGAGAAACAGTTTGATCCAGTAGGTGTAGTTAGCCCTCAGAAGGCCATCGTATTTCCATGTTCCCAGAGGCAGTAAACAAAAGTCATAGCTGTCTTTGTGGCCATGCCACGGCCCTACAGCATCCAAGCCCTGTCCCGAGGATAGAGAAAAAACCTTTTCAGGCCTGGAAGGGACCAAGGGTCAGCAGCCTCTTTGCTGTGCTTGTTTCTCCTCTGGATCCCAGGTTAATCCCTGCCAGAGAGGGCTTACCTGGAGATAACATGTTTAGTTTGTACTCTGAGTCCTATTTATTGATAAATTTTGTTTTTGTTCCTAAACTTTTTTTAGGCTGACCTTTCGTGGAAGGGTAGAATATCCAAACAGGGAAGTAACCTCGCAAAAAGCTAGGGAGTTCCTCAGCCTCAAGGATTTGTATTAAAGGTTGTTCCCAAATTTTTTTTTTTTTTTTTTTTTTTTTTTTGCGGTACGCGGGCCTCCCACTGCTGTGGCCTCTCCCGCTGCGGAGCACAGGCTCCAGACGCGCAGGCTCAGCGGCCATGGCTCACGGGCCCAGCCGCTCCACGGCATGTGGGATCTTCCCGGACCGGGGCACGAACCCGCGTCCCCTGAATCGGCAGGCGGACTCTCAACCACTGCGCCACCAGGGAAGCCCCCAAATTTTATTTTTAAACATACATTTTTCAGGGTATACGCTGGCTACGTGTGATCAGTGTTGGCGTTGGACATAGATCCATCTTCACTTCAGGCCCTTTTGCTTCTTGCCAGTGCCTCTTTAGTTCCTTGGGCTTAATGAATAGATTTTATCTTCATCCTAAGCATGTTCATAATTTAAAACATGCCGGGTGTTTGCTGAAAAGGTATTGATGAGAAAGTTAGAACTGGTGCTTTCTTCATCTCCCAGAGCAACTTTAAAAGAAAGGCTGTATACCTAGTGGAATGCATGAGGGTTGTCTTGTGTCAGGTGGCAATTTGCTAAATATAGGGAGCTTGGAGGGACCTGCTGAGGTCATCTGTGCCCTCCCACCCGCCTTCCGCATCTGAATGTCTCCAGCCCTGTGCTAGCCAGTTCAGTAGTCACCAGCCACACATGGCCTCTGAGCATTTCAGCTGTGTCTAGTCCAAGTTGAGATGTGCTGTCAGTGGTAAAGTACACCCTGGATTTAAAAAAAAAAAAAAAAATTTATTGAAGTATAGTTGATGTATAATATTGTGTACGTTACAGGTGTACAGTATAGTGATTCACAATTTTTAAAGGTTATACTCCATTTATAGTTATTATAAAATATTGGCTACATTCCATGTGTTGTACAAGATATTCTTGTAGCTTATTTTATACATAATAGTTTGTACCTCTTAATTCCTTACCCCTGTACTGCCACTTCTTCCCTCTCCCCACTGGTAACTACTAGTTTGTTCCCCATATCTGAGTCTGCTTCTTTTTAAAAAAATTATTTATTTATTATTATTTTTTGGCTGCGTTGGGTCTTCGTTGCTGCGAGGAGGCTTTCTCTAGTTGCAGCGAGCACAGGCTACTCTTCGTTGCGATGCGCGGGCTTCTCATTGCGGTGGCTTCTCTTGTTGCGGAGCATGGGCTCTAGGCGCATGGGCTTCAGTAGTTGTGGCTCATGGGCTCTAAAGCGCAGGCTCAGTAGTTGTGGCGCATGGGCTTAGTTGCTCCGTGGCATGTGGGATCTTCCCGGACCAGGGCTTGAACTCGTGTCCCTTGCATTTGCAGGTGGATTCTTAACCACTGCACCACCAGGGAAGCCCTGTTTCTTTTTTATTATAGTCACTCGTTTGTTGTATTTTTTAGATTCCACATAGAAGTAATATCATATAGTATTTGTCTTTCTCTGACTTATTTCACTTAGCATAGTACCCTCCAAGTCCATCCATGTTGTTGCAAAATTTCATTCTTTTTTATGGCTGAGTAGTATTCCATTGTATATATGTACTACATCTTCTTTATCCATTCCTCTGTTGATGAACACTTAGGTTACTTCCATACCTTGGCAATCGTAAATAATGCTTCTATGAACATTGGGGTGCATGTATCTTTTCAAATTAGCATTTTTGTTTTTTTCGGATATATACCCAGCAGTGGAATTTCTGGGTTATATAGTAGTTCTATTTTTAGTTTTTGAGAACGTTCCATACTGTTTTCCACAGTGGCTGCACGAATTTACATTCCCACCAACAGAGGGTTCCCTTTACTCCACATCTTCACCAACATTTGTTATTTGTGTTCTTTTTGATGATAGCCATTCTGACAGGGGTGAGGTGATATCTCATTGTGGTTTTGATTTGCATTTCCCTGATGATTAGCAATGTTGAGCATCTTTTCATGTGCCCATTGGCCATCTGCATTTCCTCTTTGGAAAAATGTTGCCAGTTCTTTAATCAGATTGTTCTTTTGATGTTGAGTTGTATGAGCTGTTTATATATGTTGGAAATTAACCCCTTATTGGTCATATCATTTGCAAATATTTTCTCCCATTCAGTTGGTTGTCTTTTCATTTTGTCAGTGGTTTTCTTTGCTCTGCAAAATCTTTTAAGTTTAATTAGGTCCTATTTATTTATTTTCACTTTTATTTCCTTTGCTTTAGGGGATGGATCCGAAAAAGTATTGCTGTGATTTATGTCAAAGAGTGTTCTGCCTATGTTTTCTTCTAAGAGTTTTATCATCTCTGGTCTTATATTTGGTCTTTAATCCATTTTGAGTTTATTTTTGTATATGGCATTAAAGAATGTTCTAATTTCATTCTTTCACATGTAGCTGTCCAGTTTTCCCAGCACCACTTATTGAAGAGACTGTCTTTTCTGCATTGTATATTCTTGCCTCCTTTGTTGTATATTAATTGACCATATGTGTGTGGGTTTATTTCTGGACTCTCTATTCTGATCTATTGATCTATGCATCTATTTTTGTGCCCGTACCATACTGTTTTGATTACTGTATCTTTGTAGTATAGTCTGAAGTCAGGGAGCATGACTCCTCCAGCTCTGTTCTTCTTTCTCAAGATTGATTTGTCCATTTGGGGTTTTCTTTGTTTTCATACAAATTTTTTAATTATTTGTTCTAGTTCTGTGAAAAATGCCATTAGTATTTTGATATAGATTACACTGAATCTGTAGCTTGCCTCGGGTAGTCTGAAGTGCACCCTGTATTTTGAAGACTTAATACAAAGAAAATGTAAAATGTTTCATCAGTAATTTTTATTGCTTACAAGTTGAAATAATAATATGATGATATAATGGATTAAATAAAATATATCATTAAAATTAATTTTACCTCCTTTTTACTTTTCTTTTAATACTAGAAAATTTTAAATTGTGTATGCTCGCATTATATTTCTATCTGACAGTGCTTCTCTGGACCATCTATCTCTATTCTTCAAGCCCCAAGGTTGGAGGTTGTAGAGACTTCCTTGGTGACTCCTTTGAGTCTTTTGTCATTCTGGCACTTCACACTCAATCTTATTCTCTCTCTCATGCTTCAATTCGAACACTTCTGCTTCAAGTAGTTGACTGTCCATCTCCTTATGAAATCCCTACTTGAAAAAAGTCAAGTATCTCTTCATATTGTTCAGTTATAAGCCCATTATTTTTTACCTTTGACTTTCTACCTCTTTTCCAACTCTGATAATATTTTAAAATTTTATTTTATTGAAGTATAGTTGATTTATTAATGCAGTGTTATGTTAACTTCCACTCTACAGCAAAGTGTTCAGTTATACATACACACACACACACACACACACATGCACGTATATATATACTTTTTCATATTCTTTTCAATTATGGCTTATCACAGGATATTGAATATAGTTCCCTATGCTATACAGTAGGATCTTGTTGTTTATCCATTCTATATATAATAGTTTGCATCTGCTAATCCCAAACTCCCAGTCCACCCCCCCCCACCCTTGGCAACCACAAGTCTGTTCTCTATGTCTGTGAGTCTGTTTCTGTTTTGTAGATAAGTTCATTTGTGTCATATTTTAGATTCCACATATAAGTGATATCATATGGTATTTGTCTTTCTCTTTCTGACTTACTTCACTTAGCATCATAATCTCTAGGTCCATCCATGTTGCTGCAAATGGCATTATTTCATTCTTTTTTGTGGCTGAGTAGTATTCTATTGTATATATGTACCACATCTTTATCCGTTCATCTGTCAATGGACATTTAGGTTGTTTCCTTGTCTTGGCTGTTGTGAATAGTGCTGCTGTGCATAGAGTTGCATGTATCTGTTTGAATTACAGTTTTGTCCAGATATATGCCCAGGAGTGGGATTGCTGGATCACATGGCAACTCTATTTTTAGTTTTCTGAGGAACCTCCATATGGTTTTGCATAGTGGCTGCACCAATTTACATTCCCACCAACAGTGTAGGAGGGTTCCCTTTTCTCTACACCCTCTCTAGCATTTGTTATTTGTAGACTTTTTTATGATGACGATTCTAACTGGTGTGAGGTGGCACCTGTTTGTAGTTTTTAAATTTTTTTTAAATTTATTTATTTTATCTATTTATTTTTGGCTGTGTTGGGTCTTTGTTGCTGTGCACAGGCTTTCTCTAGTTGCGGCTAGTGGGGGCTACTCTTCATTGAGGTATGCAGGCTTCTCATTGCAGTGGCTTCTCTTGTTGAGGAGCACGGGCTCTAGGTGCACGGGCTTCAGTAGTTGTGGCATGCAGGTTCAGTAGTTGTGGCTTGCGGGCTCTCAAGCGCAGGCTCAGTAGTTACGGTACACAGGCTTAGTTGCTCCACGGCATGTGGAATCTTCCCAGACCAGGGCTTGAACCTGTGTGCCTTGCATTGTCAGGCAGATTCTTAACCACTGCACCACCAGGGAAGCCCCCTCATTGTAGTTTTGATTCACATTTCTCTAATAATTAGCGATGTTGAACATCTTTTCATGTGCCTGTTAGCCATCTGTATGTCTTCTTTGGAGAAATGTCTATTTAGGTCTTCTGCCCATTTTTGGATTGGGTTGTTTGTTTTTTTTCGTAATTGAGTTGTATGTGCTGCTTGTATATTTTGGAAATTAAGCCCTTGTCGGTCACATCACTTGCAAATATTTCTCCCAGCCTGTAGGTTGTCTTTTCGTTTTGTTTATGGTTTCCTTTGCTGTACAAAAGCTTGCAAGTTTGATTAGGTTCCATTTGTTTATTTTTGCTTTTATTTCTATTGCCTTGGGAGACTGACCTAAGAAAACATTGTTATGATTTATGTCAGAGAATGTTTTGCCTGTGTTCTCTTCTAGGAGTTTTATGGTATCATGTTTTATATTTAAGTCTTTAAGCCATTTTAAGTTTATTTTTGTGTATGGTGTGCTGGTGTGTTCTAACTTCATTGATTTATTTACATCTGGCTGGCTATCCAGCTTCCCAACACCACTTGCTGAAGAGACTGTCTTTTCTCCATTGTATATTCTTACCTCCTTCCTTGAAGATTAATTGACCATAGGTGTGTGGGTTTATTTCTGGGGTCTCTGTTCTGTTCCACTGATCCACGTGTCTGTTTTTGTGTCAGTACCATGCTGTCTTGATTACTGTAGCTTTGTATCAACTCTGATAATTTTTAATGACCTTCCCTGGGTCATCTCTGGTCTCTGTTTTTTTTTAATAGATCTTTATTGGAGTATCTGGCCTCTATTATTTTTAAAGCTTGGTATCTGAAACCACCCAGCATGGCTCTAACATGGGCCTGACTAATGCAGAGACAAATAGAAGGAATTATTTCCACTATTAAGTACTTGACTGGTCCTTTTGATATATTACCTCCTTTAATCCTATAACACAAGGAGGGACAGGTGCTCTTGGTAGCACTCTTCACTGATGAGGGAGTTGAGGCTCAGAGAGGTTGAGTAACTTACCGAAGTTCCGTTGCCAATTAGGTGCCAGAGCTGGGATTCATGCCCACGTGTGCCTGAGTCTGAAGCCCACATTCTTTCATTACCTACCATGTCTTTCTCGCCTGATACTTTTCATTGAATACACCCCTTCATCTTGAGAGGCCTTATCCTACACAGCTGGTGCATTTGTAACTTATGGTCAACACTGACTCTGGAGCTTGTTCTGGTATGTTTGTGCCTCACTAGAATTGTGAAGTCCTTCTGCTAAATTCCAGAAATGCCTTTTCAACCCTGTAGATACTTTGTGAAAGCCCTAGCCCTTCTACAGTCATCACTGGGCCACAGTTGAGGTGTTCAGGTGTTCGGAATGACTTTTCTGGAGGGAGCTTTCTTTCCTATCACCCCAGGCCCCATGGATAACTATCAGTCTCCAAAACAAGCTACTTTTCAAAGGCCAGTTGAGGCAATTAATCCATGTTTACCTAACGGCAAAAGATTTGTGTTTTGAATAGTAGGGAATAGGAGGGGTTCCTTGGGAGAGTGTTAAAAACAAATCTTTTCATGGATGAACCTTGAAGACATTATGCTAAGTGCAATAAGCTTGTCACAAAAGGGCAAATACTAGAGGGCTTCCCTGATGGCGCAGTGGTTGAGAGTCCGCCTGCCGATGCAGGGGACACGGGTTCGTGCCCCGGTCCGGGAAGATCCCACGTGCCGCGGAGCGGCTGGGCCCGTGAGCCATGGCCGCTGGGCCTGCGCGTCCGGAGCCTGTGCTCCGCAACGGGAGAGGCCACAACAGTGAGCGGCCCGCGTACCGCAAAGAAACCAAAACAAACAAAGGGCAAATACTATATAATTCCACTTAAATACAGTAACTAGAGTAGTCAAATATATAGAGACAGAAAGTAGAATGATGGTCATCAGGGGATGGGAGAGGGAATGAGGAGTCAGTGTTTCATGGGTACAGAGTTTCAGTTTGGGAAGATAAAGATCTGGAGGTGGATGGTGGTGATGGCGGCACAGCAATATGAATGTACTTAATGCCGCAGAACTGTACACTTAAACACGGTTAAGATGGCAAATATTATGTATATTTTATCATAATAAAAATAACCAAACAGATCTTCTATATTTAAAGAAAAATAGCTTGCTTAGCATGTGTGATCAGAGGTGCCACTGGAGCTAAGTCTTGGGTCTATTGTTCATTCTAGCTTTGAGATCACAGTCATTTTCTGGGTCAGTTTCTCATGAGGAAGGTGCAGGCGTACTTCACCAAGCTGAGGGGTGTCCTTTTTTCCCTGACAGATTTCTCCATCTAGGAAGTTTTACCAACTTCAAACAAATGCCCTTGCCAGGGCTTCAGCCACTTTCCACAAATGTCTGGGGAAGGGAAAGCAGCCATACCTTCGCGGACTCCACTATATGAACCCTTGATTATACTCACTTTTCCACGGAGATTTTCTTATTCCTTCTTCACCTATCTGAGGGTATGCCTAGACTTTCCTAAGAAATAAAATGGCTGTAAATTGTATTTGTTTGTACCGAAGTGGTCATAGCCTCTTTGGAGACCTGCATGAGAATTAGATTGAGCACCCAAACATCTCAGAGCGTTTGTTTCATGTTTCATTGAAGTCATTGTCCCCTGACAACCCGAGGTCAGTTATCCAACTCAATGCAGAGGCTGTTTGGAGAAAATTTATGCAGGGTACATAGATTGAGCCTCTAATCCCCAGGAATTTTCTTTACAGTGTGGTGCTTGGTGCCGCTGTGGGTGTAATTGCTTATTTGCCCTGCATATTTTCTTTTCAGGAATCATTAACCAATGGCAACAGGAATCCAAGGATAAAGTGATATCCCTCCTGTTAACTCACCTGCCTTTGCTGAAGCCAGGAAACCTCGACGCGAAAGTAGAGTATATGAAGCTGCTGCCCCAGATCCTGGCGCACTCCATTGAGCACAACCAGCACATCGAGGAGAGCAGGCAGCTGCTGTCCTATGCTTTGATCCATCCGGCCACTTCGCTGGAAGACCGCAGTGCTTTGGCCATGTGGCTGAACCACTTGGAGGACCGCACGTCGACCAGCTTCGGCGGCCAGAACCGAGGCCGCTCGGACTCTGTGGATTACGGGCAGACGCACTACTATCACCAAAGACAGAACTCCGACGACAAGCTTAATGGGTGGCAGAACTCTAGGGATTCTGGGATTTGCCTCAACGCCTCCAACTGGCAGGACAAAAGCCTGGGGTGTGAGAATGGCCACGTGCCCCTCTACTCCTCTTCATCCGTCCCCACCACAATCAATACGATTGGAACCAGCACAAGTACAAGTAAGTCCCCGAGAAGCCCTTTAGCGCAGTCTGGTTTGGCGACTTGCTGTGTGTGGCATGTCCCACTGGGAATGTCTGCTCTGAGTACCCTGTAACCCTGGGAGAGAAGGGCTGATTGGAATTGGCTGTGGGAAAGGGCTCTTTGGACCCCATCTTTGTTGTTCTTTCAACTCTGGAAAGAGAAAAATGCTGGGCAGCCAAAAATGATTGATGGTCCAAATTCGGGTTACAAATAGACCAAAAAAAAAAGGAAAAATTAAATGAGACAGATTAAGTGGTGAAAGAAGGAAACTTCCTGTTTCCACAAACAGAACACCTTTCACCCGCTATCTTTCACCTGGGGTTTTTGGATTTGCTGAGACACTGAGTTCCCGTGTGATTCTCTAAACGTGATTCTAACCCGTGGTTAACCAGACAGCCTCATGGGCTTTGTGCATTTTCCTTTCTTTTCACTTCTTTTGTTTCTTTTCCTTTCTTTTTTTCTTTCTTTCTTTTTTTTTTTTTTAATTTCACCCTGGAATGTTCCCTCCCTTGCATCTCCTGGTTTTAATCCCCAGTTGTCAGGGTCACTTTTCCTCCTGAGCAGGGGGAGCAGGTTTGCTAACTGAGAATGCTGCTCTGTGCTGTGGCCTGGTGTGGATGCTGTGGCCTTCTCTTGCTCAGTCTAACCCCTTAGGAGAGGTGGGGCGGGAATGGCTTTGCGGGAGAGGAGAGCAGAGGACACCCTCCTCCTCTTTTGACCACTAAAGCAAAGTACTCTGCCCACAGCTGGGACCAGGGCCAGGAGTCCTCCTCTCTATGGCTCCCCACTTAGGCTGAGCAAAGTGACAAACATGCCACTGGTGCTTCTGTAAAGTGGCAATGTGGGAGAGTGGCCTGCCATTAAACAGAGTTTCCTGATGCTAGTTTGCATGTGTCCCTGAAGACAGCGTCAGTGCATAGATAACTTTCTTGGGGAAAAGCTTTTGCGGTTAGACCTCATGTGCCTGTTAACATGCAGGAACCCCCAATTAAAAGATCTGAGAGGATTAAGGATTGTCAGTGACAGTTTCTTGGCCTCTACCTCCACTCGGATCTTTTGGCTAATGGGCCTTTTTAAATGGCTTTCTCAAATACGTAAGAGTGTTGAATTTTTACTACATTGATTGAAACAGTACTTTAGTGGAATAATCAAAGAAGTACTTAAGATACCGCATTGATAATGCCACAACATGAGAGTTTAAAATTCTTTCGTCCATTTTTATATTTAGATATTGATAATTTTCAAATTTGGGGAATTAGGTGATTACTACATCATTAGTTTATTGTGTAAGAGGTTCTGGTGACAGTTTTTTTCACAGACTAGTAATCCAGGGAACAGTTTCGCTAACCCCTGTGTGATGAGAGTGATGGCTTGAACTATTCAAGCAGACACATGCAGGCTGGGATGACAGAGCTTCTTGGCCGGAGTTTCCTGGGTCGGTGACAGAACCCAGTAATTGTTACAAAACTCTTTGATTAGCTGGGAGAGATGCGGGCTCTGAGCTTCCTACCCTCTCAAAACTTGGTCTTTTGTATTTTAAGGGGTTGAGTTTTATGTCATTTGTCTTGAAATTAGTCTTGGGTCATCACATTTCCATCTCTGCTGATTTACACATTCTGGGGTCTTGATAAGATTAGTACAATTTGAGATGGTTATCAGATTGTAGTCAACAGGCACTTTTATATTTCACTGTGGCTACCTCGCCCAACAGAGGGGAGGAAATGCTTAGATGATTGTCATGGCCTCCTAGGCCTTTGAGCCCAGTGTAGTACTTGAGCTGAAAAGGACTTGGAGGTTTAACAAGGTAACTATATTACGTATCTTGAGAAGAAAGGGGTTAGAGCCCCTTTTCAGAGCATCAGTAAAGAAGATAAGAGCTCAGATCTCTCCTCCAGAAAGTTTCATTCAAACACTTAGGTCATATCAGCACTTGTATTTCAAGAACATCCCTTTAACAAAACAATAATGTCATTGCTTTATCCCTCTGCATTGTCGATGGTGGTTAAATTGTGCTTATCAAAACTGCAATCCTTTGGGTCATTCATTCGCTTGTGCTTCTATCAAATATCTCCTCAGCACCTGGAAGCCAGCTTGACAAAGTGGGCAGGACAAGGACTTTGGTGTCACTGCTTCCTGCATCCAAATCTCAGACCTGAAATTAGCTAACTGCAACTTGGCTGAGTTACTTCACCTCTCTGAGCAAGGTCCCCACTTGTAAAATGGGAACATTCATGATACCTGCCTGCGAGGGTTGTGGTGAGGGTAAATGAGATTATGTACGTAAATGCCCAGCCCTGGCCAGGGCTGGCAACAGTAGGCACTCAGTAAGTGTCTGCAAAATGAATGAGAGAGACTGGGCAAGACAGTGAGAAGCGAAGTGCTAGCACTAACCCCCAGACTCTGTGCCCTCATTTGCATTGTATCTTTCTTGAGCCCAGACCATGCAGCATGGTCTAGGGGGACTTGAGTCTGCTGTGACCATTTCACTGCAATAGAAAATTGTTTGGCCTTAAGTCTTCAGATGCCAAGATAGAAGAGTACCAGCTTGTTTGAGGAAAAGCAAAGAAGGTCGCTGGCTGAAAAAGAATGAGTGAGGTAGACAGCAGTGGGAGAGGTTGCAGAGGTAAGAGGGAGGGAGACATCCTACAGGGTATTGTGGGCCATTGCAAGAACTTTGACTTTTGCTCTCAGCAATCCCATTGGAGGATTTTTGGCAAACGAGTGATGTGATCTGACTCATGTTTTAAAGGGATTGTTTTGGCTGCTGTGTTAAGTAAGAATAGATTGTACCAGGACAAGGACAGAAACATGAAGACTGGTTAAGAGACTATTGCAGTAATCCAGGCAAGACATTGATGACTTGCACCAGAATGGCTGCAGTAGAAGGGGGGAGAAGTGGTCAAGTCTAGATGTATTTTTGAAAGTACAGCCAAAAGGATTTCCTGACAGAATAAATGAGTTGTGAGGGGAAAAATTCAAGAATGACTTCAGGGTTTTTGCTTACACAACTTGGAAGGATGGTACTGCCATCGGTTGAAATGAGGAAGTCTCTATTATTGAGGAGGTTTGGGGGTAAGATTGGGAGTTCAGTTTCATATATGGTGAGTTTATACATCTGTTAGACAATCAGAGTTGTCTAGTAAGCAATTGGATATATGAGCATGCAGTTTGGGAGAGAAGACTGACCTAAGATAGACATCTGGGAGTTGAGCACATGGGTGATATTTAAAGCTATGAAACTATGAGATGAGATTACCATAGTAGAGATGCAGATAGAGAAGAGAACCAAGGGCTGAGCCTGAGTACCTCAATATGAAGGCTGGGAAAAAGCAGAGGAAGCAGCAAACCAAGGAGAAACCATTGAAGTTGGAGAAAACTCAAGTGTATATATGTGTGTGTGTGTGTGTGTGTGTCAAGGCAAATGAAGAAAAGGTTTCAAGAAGGAAAAAGTGATCAACTGAGTCAAATGCTACTGGTAAGTCCAATAAGATGAGGAACAAGAAGTGACCATTGGATTTATCAAAGAGAGATCTTAGAGATCAGTTGGAAGTGCTTCACACATGATAGGCCTTCAAGGGATGAAGAAAGTTGAGTTAGTGATTCCAAAGAGATAAGAAACAAGATAGGGAGAGAAACTAGCTATAAGCTTGATTTTGGATGTATATTGACTTTGAGAAGGTGCTGGCACATTGAGATGGAGAAAATGATACATTAAAAAATAGATGATGGAACCACACAGATTTTTTGAAGGAAGGGATTAAGATGAGGCTAAGAGTAGAGGGCAAAACCTATGTCCTAATCTAACATGAATCAACCAATTTTCATCCATTTAGACAGAGGAGAGAGTACCTTTTATTGATTACAGAAGTTAAATCAAATGAGATCTCACAGGATCTTTGAGCTGGGGCTTTTCTTCCATGAGATAAGAGAAGAATGGGTTGGGACAATTGAGAGTCTATGAAGCGTCATTTTGGAGAGCATCAAGGTGTTCCAGACGAGAGGGGAGAATCTATTTTCAGTACCTAGCTCTCCTTTTTAAGGCTACTCAGGGGTCTGATGACTGAGAGCAAGAATGTGCAGATTCTTCATCATGAGCCTGTGAGGCCAGAAAGGACCAAGGTATTGGCTGTCACAAATCATGGCCTTTGTATTGACCATCACAAGCAATTCCAAATACAACATGCCTAGAACCTGGCTTAGCACCTTTAGGTTTGCTTTCTGTCTCAAGTGTTCCATAGAAAAAGGAAACTGTCCAGGAAAAGAACCATCCAGGTTTTCTTAAGAGCCCACAGAATTTCACTGTGGAGAGGTCAGTGCCACCTCCATTGCCCCAGACTGACTTTCTAACCATTTTCTACTCTTCACTGGCAGAACTTGACCTGGGAGAAAACTATGTGCTGCAGTTACAAATGAAAGGAACTTGTTTCTATTCAAATCATTGCCGATACATGGTTTTTCTTAGCATTCTTTACATCTGGATTTGAAAACGTGCCAACCTTTGCTAGCCTAGACTGAGGCAAGAACTCAGAAACTTTGCGTTACAGAAATTATTCCAAAGTGCTCCATTTGAACTGCCCAGTTCTTCTACAGTCTCATGGTGTAGCTTGGAACCTTAGTATTTCTTTTATTAATCTAAATTGATTTTTCTGATGATAAAAGCAATACATTAAAATTTGGGGGGGCACCATAGATCATGAAAAGTAAATTAACAGTAATCACTGCATCGTGCTTACTACATGGGGTACTCTTCAAAACGCTTTACATAAATATTAGTTCATTTAATTCTTATAACCCCACAATGTGGCTATTGTTGTTATTCCCATTTGACAGATAAGGAAACCGAGGCACAGAGAGGCCAAGCGACTTGACCAATGTCACAGACCATCCAAGTCTTGTACCCCAAGTATGCTTGCTTTGCACTGACTCATATACTGAGCATTGTGTCCCAGTTCTTGGTTGACATATTTGCCTCCCCTTCCTGATTATGAACTCTTTGGGGACAGGGGTTTTGTCTTCTTTATCCCTCTTTCCCAGCACCTTGAACACCCTCAAAAAGTCACAGAAATGTTGGAGATGGCAAATTCCTGGAACGTGTTTAGCTGCCACTCTCCTGTGGTAGAGCATCTCTTAGATAATGGCTGTCTCCTGCTAAGCCCAGATGTGGCCTCTGCGTCCTCCTCAATATGCCCCTCAAGGCAGCCACTATAATTCAATAAGAGATGGCATGTGAGCTGACGCCTGTCTGCCCGCCCTGCCAGAAACGTTTGCTGAACAGTAGGGACTTAATAAATTCCTGGGCTCACTAGGCAGATGTTCATGAAATTAATGAATTTCCAAAATAAATAAGAAAGTGTCCTTGGGAATTCATTAAATATTTGGCGATAATATTGATCATTTAGCATTCTGTCATCATCCTGACTCACGTTACCACCTTGGTCTCAATACTAACAGACTTTTAGTAACATACTGTGATCTTGATTGTGGAGGTAGTTATATGAATTTATATAGTTAATAAGATGTGCAAATATATACCAAAAAAATAGTGTGTACAAAAACTGCTGAGATCTGAGTAAGGTCTATAGTCTTGTTAAGGG
Source organism: Delphinapterus leucas (assembly GCF_059928025.1). Taxonomy (NCBI): domain Eukaryota; kingdom Metazoa; phylum Chordata; class Mammalia; order Artiodactyla; family Monodontidae; genus Delphinapterus; species Delphinapterus leucas. Next base: position 135,663,948 of record NC_143130.1, read on the forward strand.
TGTCGTGTTAATGTCAGTTTCCTAGTTTTGGTAATACACTACAGTTGTGTAAGATGCCATCATGGGCGATGCTGGGGGGATGGGTACATGAGACCTCTCTATGTAGTATTTTTGCAATTTCTTGTAGATCTGTAATTATTTCAAATTGAAAGTTAAAATGTAAAAACTACTGGGGCATCCTGTGCCTTGATATTTCTTGGACTTTGATCCTTGTTTCTCCGCCTTCCTGCAGGGTGGAGGGTCCATCCCTTCATGGAAAGGATGGCTGCTGGGCCCCAGAGAGCCGATACCTGAAACAAAACTACTTCAGCAGGGCAAGGTGAAAAGGAGGAATGTTGTGGGTCTCAGGAAATGGGGCTCCTTTGGGAACCCTGAATCTGCAACTGAAAAAAAAAAACCAATTCCATCAGCCCCTTAGGCAGCCAAGGCCAGCTCTTTCAAAGATACCAGTTTGGCGCAAGAAGTCCTTTTCTCTCTGCCCTTCACATTTTCTTACAAGGCTGCCAGCTACTTCGAGCTCATTCCAGCCATCCTGTAAAAAACCATTAGAACACAAATATTCAAGGGGAGGAGAGAGAACACTCAACTTTGGGCAGGCCTGATAAGAAGAGGTCTTGGCAAGTGGTCTCCTGGAAACTGAAAAGAGGGGCAAGGCTTGGAGACCTTGCTTCTGTCTTGCAGGCTGCAGGTCATCCCCATCCTAAGCCTTAGGAGCCACTGGTGTCCTTTGGAGTTCCTTTAAAATTTTCATGGAATTATCTTGTCTTTTACCAACAGACTTTCTTTCTTGGTGGAAAATTTCTTCCTCCCCAAAACGTAGCCAACCTGGCATGTAACTGAAAAATTCCCTTCGATCCTTAACCCCTCATTTGCTCTTCAAAGAGGTAACTCTAGTTGCTTTGCTTCCTTTGAGAAGCATTTATAACAGCTGGCATGATATATTTTTAGCTTCAGCTTCCTTTCCCTTTGGGGGAACCTTTTTTTAAATATGGCCCTGGCCTTCCTGATATGACATCGTGAAGATGGCTCAGTGATATCTCAGAGGACCCAATATTGCCACTGCCTGATCCTTCTCCTGTTTCCAAGAGTCCAAAGGTTTTACAGGATGGTGCTTTTCCTCACTATGTCTAGTGTTTGTTTTCTGGGGCTTGGGGAAGAACAATCAGAAAAAACACTATAGTGAGCAAGAAGCCTGCTAGTTTATTATGCATCGGAAATCCCGCTGCTTGGGAAAAGTCAAAGACCTCCATGGTACACATGCCTTGGGTCATGAGGCTGTACCATCCGGCCCCTATCCAGGAGGAGTTTTTTAGACTCTAATGACAGTGAGGGTTATTAAACACTAGATGAGCTCCAGAGGAAGGCAGTAGTGTTTCTAATTCCCCACTGTACTTCAAAAATAGGATGGATTCTGGCTGGAATAAATGGCTTAAATTGGACTAGCCTGGAAGAGGGGAGGAAGAAGATGAACAGCCTGGCTCCTTTAAGACTTTTTCTGAGCCCTGTAGTCTTACGATTTCAATTATTTCACAAGATTTATAGTCTAACAGTGGCTACTCCACGAACAATGGGACAAAAAAGTCTTCTAATCTTGCATTTACTTATTTTTCTTCTTTTCTCACTTTTAAGACTTCTGGGGACAAACTCAGGTTACACTGAGGAAAGACGTATCATGAGTGTAGCTTATCTTTGATGTTGTTAACATTAAGCAAATTAAACCCTTGAATTTCATGGTGACAGGTGAGGATAAATTTTAGTAGAAGCAATTACTATTAATCTGAGGTATATTTCCTAACTCTTGAACACTGTAGGTATCATTCCTGCCATCACCTACCCCCACCCCAGTCCTCAACATTCTGCTAGGTAAAATATGGTCTTAGAAAATCTCAGGTGTAAGTCAAGTAAGAGAAGGGATATGCAGATGGGGAAGTGAGGTAGGCAGGGGGCTTCCAAAATCTGGAAAGTGCTATAAAGGATTTTTGTGGATTGGAGAAAGGCTAAAACTCCCAACATACCCTGGGATAATCATTCTTTGCCAAAAGTCTGGACCATTCCCATAGACAAATTCCGTGGCTACAATTAGAGAGTAGAGCCAATGAGAGCACAGGGTTTGCTTTAGAGATTTGTTTCACAGCCAACCTTGCTGAGATGCATCCTTTTGGAAAAGCCCAGCAAAACCCATATGGAGCTAAAAATTTATAACAGATTATTTTATACTTTAGCCTTCTCCTTTGCACAGTAAGACATTGCAATGCAAAGGGAATTATAAGGCTATAAGTGGCATTTTAGATATTCAAGTTTGGGGTATAAATGATGAGGCAGTCTTGATCAAAATCAAGAACTTGGCTTTGAAGTCAGATGTCTTGGTTTTAAATTCCAGCCCCACCAATGACTGGGTATGTGACCATGGACAAGTTACTTGACCTCTAAACCTCCTTTCCTCATCCATAAAATGGGAATACATTTCGGTAGGAGATCTCTTAATTGGCTTGATAGGGTGGATGGTTGATGTGTTAATTGCAATAGCTGTTTAAAGCAGGAAATCATAAAAAAGGCTTAAGACCTTAAACATATTGTTTTAACTTAAAGTGTAAATACATTCATGTGCCATCTTTTGTATCGCGAGATGGTCCTTTCTTTGAGGATAGGGTTCCTGACTGAGGCTGCTATTTGTTTTTCCTGTATAAATCACACGCTTGATGCATTATTGTCTGTTTTCCTTAAAATGGAACCGGAATTTGAAGACATTTGCAAAAACAGAGCACAGAATCTTTCTAGATTCTGGTTTTTCTCTTTTTATATTTTAGCTTATACTTTTCTCACTAACACTGAATTCAACAGTAGATTTTTTAAAAGTAAAACAATGGATATTTCTAAAGCTTGTAACAAAGTTTTTAAGCAGTTAACTTTATTTATAATTCATATGTTATTTCTGTTATACTTTTTAAAGTGATACATTTACAATAGTAAGTACAACTGGCATAAATAGATTTGGTGACAAATTCAACCTTCTCTTGGTACACCAATAAGTCAGCTGATGGGAGCAGAAGTGCCAAGTAAATTCTAGTTTGTAAAGAGTCCGTGAGCCACGGGCATCTGTGAATAGTTGGAAGGGAATGGAAAGTACCGGTTGGTCCAGTAAGTTGGTTAAGTGAAGATGAGTTAAGAGAGCTTCTTAGGGTTGTGGGGATTAAATGAAAAATGCATGTAAAGCACTTGCCAATAGGAGATACTCAACAGATAATAGCCCTCATTATTATTATTTCTGCACTGGTTGTTAATGCTGATACAAGTAAGGGGTGGTTCATCCACCAGCCCAGGCTCTGCGGTAAACTAGGGTGGAATAGGCTTCCTAGGGCAGCTCTATGACACGGCTCTTCCAATAGGCTCAATTGAAATCAAGATACTTTGAGTCAGCTCTGTAGAGAGCTGCCTTCCCCAAATACCTATATCCCCATAAGGACTGTTGCAGTGATGTATCTTACTAAATAGCTTAAAATGGGCCAGAAGCAAAAGAAAGAATAAGAATAGGTAAAATTTTGTTGTTGCTTCTTTGGGATCCACTGCTAACAGGAATAACTTTTTAAATTGGCGATAAGTGTAAGGATATTTTTCACATTTATTAAAATGATCCTTAAGTAACAGAATAAGATTTAATAGAGATAAATGAGGCTATGCACATAGCTGCAGGCTAGGGAAGTGTGGCCAGTCCCGAGAGAGCAGAGTGTTTGGAAGGAAAGAGTAGTGGCCTAGGAAAGTCACTCCATCTCCAACTCAGTGTGGGATCCTGCACTGTCAGGAACTCTTCTCTATCAAGGCATGAGGTTGGATGACCCCTAAGGATCCTGTATGGTGCTTTCATTTTATGCTTCCAGACTTAGTGGGCAGGTGGCTCTAATTCCCACCTCAAGCTGCATTTCTAAACACAGAGAATGTGGCCTTCCCAAACACTTTCAGGAGCTGGAGAGAGAACTTGCTGAGAAAAGATGTGGATGTGAGGGCCTGGCTAGAATGATGCCTGGTCTGCATCCACTGGGTGCATTGGGAGGAAGCTCAGGACTGCAGCATGTTCGGAAAGTTGGAAGAATTTTGGAGTAGTCATTAGGCCTCAGGGAGGATAGTTTGTGAGAAAGGGGATTGTTCACCCATGTTCATCGTTATCCGAGAAATTGGTGCCTGCAATATTGCTATTAACTCGGACAGGCTTAGCAGGATAATTTCAATATCCCGACTGAATGTTATATATAAATATTGTTGTAAAAGTCAGAGCTCACTGCAAGTACAATAATGGCATCTCTGGCTAAAAATGACCGTTTGTTACATTTTGGCAAGGTAGCTCCAAATTCACCTGGAATCTCAAAGCATTGTGGGCTCCCCTACAGAGCCTGAGAGGTTTTGATTCCCAAGAGTGTCTCTAATTTGGTTATAAGGCTGACAGTGTGACTGAGGTCAGCCAGTCCCTGAATCGGGATCTGAGCTGCAGACCCTAAATTCAAGGTAAGCCTTGTCATATAGCTCACGGCTGTTCAGGAATGAGTTTTGTCAATAGTCAGCGAGAGTGGATGTCTTGCAAGCAAAGATGTGTTGCTTGAATGCTTTCTTTTTAATCTGTGCAGTTTGTGAGAAAGAATTTAAAGCTTTGTATGGTCACAGTTCTTTCCCTAATTTTCTGTTGGTGATGATCTCTCTCTAGCTGGAGACAGCTGCATAATTTTTATTTGCTTCTAGAGTTATTCTCTTGATCCTCTTCCCCAGCCACTCCATCTGTATGCAGTTCAGAGAGCAGGCTAATTATGGGGTACTGGAGAAGCAGTTGCTCAGAGAAAAGCTCTTTAAGTGCTCGACTCGGGTAGCTCAACGCCAGGGTCATGCTCGTGACCATCTCCTCATTCACGTCCACACGTCTGCTTGTGAGCTGCCTTCCATCCTCTTGCAGTTGCATGAACAAACTTTTTAGAAAGGTCAACATGAGAAACAAGTGCTTTTTCTTAAAGGACAGAGCAAGTAAAGGATTTCATGCTTACTTCTTAGGTCTTCACACTGGAAAAATAGCCACCAAGTGGCCGAGAACAAAGATATGTTCCTATACTTAACACAGGTTTTGTATTTTTGGCTGCCCCTGCACTGGCTTAAGAGCAAGACGCTTCATACACTCAGGGGTCAAACTCTCAAACTGGTGTGACTCCAAGCAAAAGGGCTGCTGAAATTCCTTGACCCAGGAGATTGCTTTGCCCGCAGGTCAGTTTTTTCAACTCCACTTCATCATATCGGGTAATTGATTTACTTCTGGAGATGTTGACCCTATGAGACCTCTCTGCCACCTAAATGGCATGGGCTGAGAGATACAAAACACTTAAGAATCCTGACTTTGGGAAGAGGGTACAGAGAAATACCTTTCCCCTCTGCCCCTCCCTCTTTTAAATCAATCAGCTTAGATTCTGTTGGAATCATCTAGACTGGCAAAGACTTGGGGCCCTTGGTTGAGCTGTTAGAACTCTAGAAGAAGCCTGCTTGAAAGCCAGATTTGTCTTCGATGTAAAGAATCTATAGACTCCCACTAATTCTTAGAGAAATGCAAATCAAAACTACAATGAGGGGCTTCCCTGGTGGCGCAGTGGTTGAGAGTCCGCCTGCCGATGCAGGGGACATGGGTTCGTGCCCCGGTCTGGGAAGATCCCACATGCCGCGGAGCGGCTGGGCCCGTGAGCCACAGCCGCTGAGCCTGCGCATCCGGAGCCTGTGGTCCGCAACGGGAGAGGCCACAACAGTGAGAGGCCCGCGTACTGCAAAAAAAAAAAAAAAAAACTACAATGAGGTATCACCTCACACCAGTTAGAATGAGCATCGTCAGAAAATCTACAAAAAACAAACGCTGGAGAGGGTGTGGAGAAAAGGGAACCGGCTTGCACTGTTGGTGGGAATGTAAATTGATACAGCCACTATGGAGAATAGTATGGAGGTTCCTTAAAAAACTAAAAATAGAATTACCATATGACCCAGCAATCCCACTACTGGGCATATACCCTGAGAAAAACATAATTCAAAAACACACATGCACCCCAATGTTCATTGCAGCACTGTTTACAATAGCCAGGTCATGGAAGCAACCTAAATGCCCATCGACAGACAAATGGATAAAGAAGATGTGGTACATATATACAATGGAATATTACTCAGCCATAAGAATGAACGAAATTGGGTCGTTTGTAGAGACGTGGATGGACCTAGAGACTGTCATACAGAGTGAAGTAAGTCAGAAAGAGAAAAGCAAATATTGTATATTAACGGAACCTAGAAAAATGGTACAGATGAACCAGTTTGCAGGGCAGAAATAGAGACACAGGTGTAGAGAACAAACATATGGGCACCAAGGTGGGGAAGTGGCAGGAAGGGTGGTGATGGTGGTGGGATGAACTGGGAGATTGGGATTGACATGTATACACTAATACGTATAAAATGGATAACTAATAAGAACCTGCTGTATAAAATAAATAAAATTAAATTTAAAAATTAAAAAAAAAATCTATAGACTCCCAACACCACATCTTTCCAATGGGAACTTTGATGAAATTTCTACCTCAAACAAATCCGTGATGGTCATAAGGATCCCATTGGGAACCTGATCTCTAAGCCCATCACAAGTAGAGTTGGGTCTTCCTTTGGTGCTGGAGAAGTTTGCTTTTCCTCAAGTCCCACAGTTCAAATATGAGTCTGACTCTCCTGAATTGCCCCGGTTTGCATCACCACCCAAATCTATCCATGGAGGTGGCCTAGTTTTTACGATTGAAGGGAGAGTTTGGGCAAATAATCCCATATTTCTCAACGTTCCCTCCTCTGTTATACTTTGGCTAATTCAAGAACACATTCTGGTAGAATGGATCTGGCAGGGTTGCTAATTTACACTGATGGCAGAATCAGAGTCCAGAAAGGTCTCAGGCAATATCCACTTGTGGTTCAGAGCACATGCTTTGGAGTCAGACCAACCTGGGTCTGACTGATTCCACTGATTCCCAGTTCCACTGATGACTAGCTGTGTGACCTTGGAGAGATGCCTTAAGCTCTCTTGGCCTTTATTTTCTCATATTTAAGAAGGGAATAATAATCCCCACCCATGAGTGATTGTGAAATTCCTCTCTGAGCCTAAGTACAGTCCTTTTTTTTTGAAGACAAAGATTTTACACCAGCCCTCCTGATCTTAAAACTTGTGCCCCTTCAGTTCTAGGAAATTTTCTCAAATTTTAAAAATAATTCTCTCTGATTTTGATCAGGTAATAGCTTTTCTCTTTTGATCATCTAATTTCCTTAACTTTCCCTTTCTTGTTTTCAATCTTTTTGCTCTACTTTTAGTCTTCCTGTTCTACTTTCTGGTTGATATCTTTATCTTCTACACCTACTATATAATTTTTAATTTTTGCTATTATATTTTCAAATGGCAAGTGTTCTTGTTCTTTGAATGTTCCTTTTCGTATTGCATTCTGTTCTTGTTTCATGAGTGCAAACCTTTTCTAATATCTCTAAAGATGTTACAGTTGAGTTTTGGAGTCTTTTTCAGCTCCCAACATTGTCTGTGCTTCCTTGAGTTAATTTTTCTGTTTGTTTTGGACCCTGTATCTCAAGCAAATGTCCTTTCATTTAAAAGGAAGGCACTAGAACTTGTGTGTATGAATTTCACCATGAAGAGATCTGTTTGGGCCTGGCCAGGCTGTTTCCTGGGGACTCACAGCTGTAATTCTTTTCTCATGAACTAGTTCATTTCCCCTAGAGGAATCCTTTTCTCCTTCTGGAAGATACAGGCCTGGCTGCCTGGGTCCTGGGGGCTGTCAGGAGAAAGATGCTAAGAAGATAGGATAGTTGCCTGATTTTGTGGGGTGGGAGAGAGTATCTGAGGTTGTCCCTGTACCTTAGACATACTTTCTACCAAACCTCCTGTCTTCAGCCCCTTCCAGCACCCCTGCCTTCAGAGGTACCTGATCTTGGAGTCCTAATCTTCTTGGGAATTCTGCAGCGTAAACTGTCATGCTTCCATTGCTGTGGGCATATGTGTCCCCTTTCTTTGGTCTACTGAGTCAGTTACCTTCATGTCCTTCTGTTTCCCAGCTTCCAAAATTTTGTTGATTTCAGTGGTCTACTTATACCCATTGTCATCTCCTGTCATTTCTCTGTGTCCTTTTCCTTGTGCATTTATGCCTTTGCTGTCTTTTTAATGAGTTTCCCGAAGGAACGGTAATATCTCCATATGTTGGAAGTCTATTTTAACTTGTTGATTTGTTTATTATCTATCTCTCCCACTTGATTATAAATTCCAAGAGGCCAGGGAACTGGCCTTGTTCACTATAGTATGCCTACTGTCCAAAACACTCCCTGGCGTCTCATGGGTGTTGAATAAATACTTAATGAATGTATGCATGAACGAATGACATGTAATATAGATCTCTTTGTACAATGCTTACAGCCCAATAAATGATAACTATCTTAAGCATAATTATTTCTATCTTTGAAGATTAAGTATTGAAACCAAACTTTATGCTACTCACAGCCATTGATTTTAAATGGGGACAAATCTATCTCTTAAGTTAAAATCTTTAATGAGAAGCATCTGAAATATCTTACCTCCCCTAGAGCACCTTCTTCAAGCCCAAACTTTTCCTGATAGTGATCTTCCCACCATAACTCTCTTTACTAATAGGATGTCACCTGTTTCTGTTAAATTAAGGTCTGCATTTGAAAGGTAAGAGACTGCCTGAAGATCCCATTTCCTAGTAGAAGCACTCCTGGAACTAGTTCCCCTCGTTCATAATGTGACCTTCTGCCTGTCACCTACCTTCCTTCAGTTTCCATTGTCTTATCTGGAAAGTAGGCTGGGGAGAACAGAAAGATTGATTAAATGATCCCTGAAGCTTTTGCAGGCTCTAAAATGACAGATTCTGTGGTTCTGATAATTACCAAGTGTCAATAAATAACCATCTCTAGGGCCCAGGTGTTACGATAGTGACATCCCTGTGAAATTGCCCAATCTTTTCAAATGGCAGATTGGTCAATTCATTAGATAATTAGGTATATAAATGATGGCTTCCAGGTATACATATAGACATCCCAGTTTTAAACATCTGCATAAATATATTGTCACAATAAAAACCACAGAATTAAATAAATACAACCCCAACTGATTAATAGGATTAACTGTAGTAGAGAAACCAGCCTTCCCCTGGTGAAGATTCTGGCCGAAGAAGGTGTTGCTTTTTCCAATCTCCAGACAATCCCTGACTTCACATCAATGCTGGCAATCTCTCTGACCACTTTGGCAAAAACAAGAGCATCCTGTGGCAGGTCTTGAGTGGCGGATGGCTGAACAGTGGTGGGCAGCCAATATGAGAAAAACAGGTGCACAGAGTGCCCAGAACTGGAAAATGCCAACCCACTGTGAAGATGCAACAGCTCTGCTTCTGGAAAAACCCAATGGCATACTGTTGTTTTTGGAGACCCTAGACCCTGCTGTGTTTGGGTTACATTGTTTATGACGTTGTACATAGGCCTCAACATTGGGGTCCTGCAGTGTGTTACTCTGGTGTTAAACGAGGGATTATCTGTTTTAAATCGCAGATCTATTAATCTCCCCCTCTCTATCAATGACATTGATATAAAGACTAATGACCATTGATGTAACTTGAATAATAAAGACCAAAAACATAGGGGCTCTAGTATTAGCTTCAATATCAGTTTTGTTGAGTGACCTTGGCAATTGCTGTTATCTCTTTCAGCCTCTGGTTCCTTAAGTGATACAATGGCAAGGGGGTAGACTGGATGATTTCTAAATCATATTCTTAAAGAAGTCCTTTCCTCTTTTAAAGTTCTGGAATTCTGAGATAGTTGGGGAGTAAATAAATGAGGAAAACAAATTGTGGTGCTCCTGACACCTTCCAGTCTTCTGAAAATAATATTCTTGGAGGAAGGGCCTAGTAAATGCAACACCATCTTTAAAACCCCATCAGGACCAACTCCATTGGGTATCTAAACAACAACAACGACTTTTCAATAAAACATAGGGGGACTTCCCTGGCGGTCCAGTGGTTAAGACTTCGCCTTCCGATGCAGGGGGTGCAGGTTCGATCCCTGGTCGGGGAGCTAAGATGCCTCATGGCCAAAAAAACAAAACATAAAAGAACAGAGCAATATTGTAACCGATTCAATAAAGACTTTAAAAACCAATTCTCTTAAGGGCTTGACTCAGGAATGAGGAGCTCTATACCCACCCTATTGGGCACCTGGTGAGTCAGTGTTCATTTTATGGGGATGCTTCTTTTTTTTTTTTTTGGGGGGGGGGATGCTTCTTGAAGCACAGCTTTCTGTTTAGGGAAACTTCATGGTTATCTTACATCTTTGAAGGGGGAATAAAAACTAGGTTGTTTCTCTTAAGTCTGCTTCTCCTCTAGCATTTAATTTTTTTGTTGTTTGTTTGTTTTGGCCATGCTGTGCAGCATGCAGGATCTTAGTTCCCAGACCAGGGGTCGAACATGTGCCCCCTGCAGTGGGAGCATGGAGTCCTAACCTCTGGACTGCCAGGGAATTCCCTCTAGCCTTTAATTTAAAATGAAAGGATCTTGGTTTGGCTTTTTGATGCAAATGCTCATCTGACTCTGCCCTCAGAACACCCACACAAGACCAAAACCATAAGCTCTGTGAGCCGGTCAGGGAAAGCCCAAGTGGAAAAGAGATGCTTCCTAGGCAGCTGAGCAGGTGATTTCTAATTCAGTTATAGGGAATCTTCATGCTACTCAGAGCCGCGGATTTTAAGTGACTGCATGGAATAGCCAAAGAAACAACATGCACATTTACCATAGAAGCAAGAGAGAATAGAAGAGCTTTTCTGATTTTTATGCATTTCTCCTGACACTGTCATTCTCAAATGGAGAGCCAGGATTCAGAGAGGCGTCTTGGTCCTGGTGCATTACCACCTCCTCAAAAACTCTGATTAGTCCTTGAGATACTGTAGCAAATTAATTGAAATTGAAATCACCTAAAATTTTTACTTCCTTCAGCAATTCTTCACCTTCATGCAAAGTGTTACTTAAAATATTAACAATGCCTTACAGCTCGTAGCAGCTGTGTGCTTCTGAATGATAGAAGATGATGGCTTAATAAGTGATAGAAGATACTGTTTGCATCTGTGCTGCCCTGTCTTTTATTATTCTTTTTTGGCACCTGTAGCCCTAGTCACTAGCATAGTGCCCTGTGCATAGAAATGTTAGCTAAGTGTTTGTTGGATGAGTGAGTGAATAAGGCAGTTAGCTTAAAGGTAAAAAATGTATTTCAAAAGGATCTTGCATACATCATCTTAGAGGGCCTTCGTCATCCTTCCTAATACCCAGCATATGCCTAACACAGAGCAGATGCTCAGCGAGTATTGGATTGATGGATAGATGGATAGATGGATAGATGGATGGATGGATGGATGAATAATACGGACAGCACGTGATCCCACAGCAACCCTGGGAGGTATGTAGGAGAGGTATTATCACTGTTATAACTGTTTTCCAGATGAGTACCATGAGACCCTGAATGAGGAGGCAGCGGACCTGCCCGGGGTTTTGGATATTGAGTGTTCAGTGTCAAGGCCCAGTGTCAGGGCTGGAGTTCTTTCTTCCATGAGAAACAGTGTGGAGTTGGGCTGAAGAACACAAGTGAAGCTTGCAAGTCAGAGAAGCTTGGGTTTTGAACCTGGCCCTCGCCCCTTCCTAGCTGTGTGATCTTTGCCAAGCCCCTTACCCTCTGCACCTCAGCTTCCTCCCGGTAAAACGTGTGTTTGTGTGTTTGTTCGTGGGGGAGGAGTAATGATAGAACCCACCGCATAAGGCATTAAATGAGGAGTGACTGGAACGATGTGAGGGCGCATTTGGCAGTGCCCGACACTCGGCCGGCCTTAGTGATGGTAGCTGGTGCTGCGGTTGTGCTCACCCTCGTGTGGCCTCCTCTTCAGGGAGAAGGTTCAGGAAAGGTGGTCCTAAGGATGTGCTTTTGGGTTGTGTTTGGGGAAAGGACAGTACAGTATCCCCAGCCTAGGGCCGGGAAGAAAGAAAGAGACTAAAGAGACAGAGCATTCATTCCTTCAGTCACCCTTCCATGAAAGCCTAAAATGTGCGGGAGAAAGGAGAGCATTGGGATGAGCCAGGAAGGGGAGGGATGAGATCAGTTAGTGCCTTCCCTGGTGCAGAATGTAGTCTGCAGTGAGCAGCTGGCAGCTCCTTTACCCTGACACCCTCGCTGGATGTCCTATCAGTATTACAAGGCAGACTTTTTTAAAAATATGGGGAAATAAACAATGCGAGGAAAATGTCTTGTCCAAATGAGAATGGCACTGCATAAATATGCTAATAGCATCATAGCCGATTGGCTTAGAGAGGGGCTGAGAGATCATCCTCTGGGCTGTAATGGCTTTTTCATTGTTGTGCCCTCAGCTTGTAGAGCTTGACACACGGGCACCCAACAAATGTCTGATGAATGAGTGAAGGAAGGAGTTCATCTAGTCCAGCCTCCTTGTTTTGCATATGAGGAACCCAGTGTCACCTAGCTGTGTTATACGTTCTTAGCTTGAATTTCTAAATATAATGGAAGTACTTAGAATCTTCAGTAAGGACTTCTGGCAATCGGTGTTGCTTACCACTATCAGGACAAAGAGAAGATCTCGAGAGGGTTTCTTTTCTTTTTTTTTTTTTTTTGTGGTATGCGGGCCTCTCACTGTTGTGGCTTCTTCTCCCGTTGCGCAGGCTCAGCGGCCATGGTTCACGGGCCTAGCCGCTCCGCAGCATGTGGGATCTTCCTGGACCGGGGCACGAACCCGTGTCCCCTGCATCGGCAGGCGGACTCTCAACCACTGTGCCACCAGGGAAGCCGAGGGGTTCTTTTCATTAATGGAAAAGAAGGTGATTCACGTGCCCTGACCCTCCAAAATGGAAATGAAACGCGAACACTTAAAATGAGTGAGAGGAAAGGAAAGACCAGGTTGAGTCTGAATCAAAGGAGCGTTATTCTGATTGGGGCAGAGAAAAGATTGTCTGTAGATAAGAATTCTGAAAGAACAAGGAAGACACTTCTTTTGGTATGACAGCCCATGGTAGAAAATTCATCTCTTGTAAATCTGTGAAACACTATCCAGCAATCAGAGATATTTTTCATACTGCACATAATACACTGAAAATGCTCCATGAATATCATTAGACTGGCTAGTACTTTGAGTTGATCTTTCAGTTAGCAGTGTTGGTTTATATTGGGTTATTCTTACTCTGACGACTAATAACTAATATTTCTGTAGGACTTCACAGTTTAAAAAACACTTTCATGTACAGTAAATGATTTAATTTTTCAGCAATCTTATGATGGAGCCTTTGATAGCTACTGCTGGAGAAAACTGAGGCACAGAATGGCCACATGTCTTCCAACCCAAATCCCAAATTCTTATTCGGCAGGCTGCATTTCCTGTAGATGATGCCTCCCCCAGTGTCAACAGAACAGGTGTCAAGCCAGTAAGTCAGAGCTGGGTGTGTAGCCAGTACATCTTAACCTTGAATGTGCACACAAATCTCCTGGGATCTTAAAATGCAGGTCCTAATTCTGGGTCTGGGGTGAGGCCTGAGAGTCCAGCCTTTCTAACAAGTTCCCAGATGTCGCTGATGCTGCCGGTTCATGGATCTAGAACACATTTTTTGCTGCTTGTGGATCAGTTATGCTCTCACCTACCGAATTTCCAGACCAGGAGAGAATGTACTCAGAGCTTTCTGCAGCTGATTCATGTCCAGAGAGAGCCTGAGGCTGACCCCTGACCCTCTCTTCCTGCCTAGCAAGGATGAAATGGCCACAGCAAGAGGCAGGCACTATTGCCCAGGAGTCAAAACATTGTATAGGGAGTCTTTAGAAATTTCTGCCCAGATATCATTCACATTGGAATTCTGGTTCCAAAATATCTATTTTACCTGGAGGGCAGGACAAGAGTGATAAAATCCTGGGCTGAAGAGCCTGAGCAGAATTCTGCATGTGAAGCCAAAGCGATGATGTGTATGTTTTCTTTTGAAGTGACTTAAAGAGTAAAAAAGTGCCCATTCTTTGGGGGCATTTTATTAAGACCAGGCGGCCAACCTGGGGAGGTTTGCAATGTCCAGGATGTGGGCAGAGTTTGAGGGGAACACTGAGGTAAGAAGACAGCCCAGGACGGTGGTTCTCAGCCTGGCTAGCCATTCAAACCACTCACATGCATCAGAAAGTATGAATGCTCTGACTCCATTACAGGGATTTTCAGTTACTTGGTCTGGGCTGGGATCTGGGCATTGGGATTATTTTTAAGGCTCCAGAGGGGTTGAATGTGCAGCCAAGGTTGAGAACTGCTAGCCTAAGACAAAAATGCTCCAGGATGGAAGACGGAATGAAGAATTGTATCCATAACTATATTAGTCAGTTCTCATTATTTGCAGTGCCGATGTTCTGTGAAGTCCCTGTGAACACTGAATTAGCAAACACTGAACCCCCCTGCTGCTAGGGGAAATACTAGACTAGGTTCCTGCAAACCTCATGACATTTTCATTAACCTATCAATACATAACATTATTTTATATATGTTTAAAGACATCTTATTTAATACATATTGTTGATTCATTAATATCTGCATTCAAGGCCAACAGCACTCTTACTCATGCTGAACAAAACTTGTCCAACACATGTGTTTTCCCCCTAAAGCACATCACAGCCTCTTGCACTGAGCAACACTAGCCAGCACACCAGCCCTACACTTGGGGGCGATTTTAAACAGTAAATCACCAACGAAAAACACCGAAGTTAGAAAAACATGGTGCTGAACAACCTTGTAAAGGACACTGGTTTACAATATGAGAACTGACATGGGAAGGCTGAGCAACAAGGCCTGTTTGACTCCAGCCAGGAACACGTGCTCCAAGGACTCATTTTTTGCCAGCCTGCACAGGTCCGTGAATGACGATGAGAATGCTGCGAATGTTGATTTTTGGTTACAAGAAATTTTTAGCAAGTAGGTGAATTCGCAAATACAGAATCTGTGAATACGGAGGATCAGTGATATATAAGACATAATAAAGGAACACACACTGTATAGTTTGTATGCAGGTCAAGGTGGACATAGAAGTTGACAAGCAAAGAGACCTATGGATCTGAGCTGGTTGTCTGGGGTCAGCCCAGCCCCCCTGATCGCCCTACAGCCTGTTCTCTTTGCTGCCCAGATCTTAAGGCTCCAGACAGCCCACCCCATCTCATATCCAATAAGAAATGAATGCTGTTCAATTCCTGTCCTTAAACTAGAACAGTCCTGGGGCCTGAATTATGCCAGGAACCTCATGCTTGCAGTGTCTCTGGAAGTCTTTTATTGCAGGACTGATTTATAATACCCAAGTCGATGAGTTGAGAGCAATTACGTAAACGCTGTTTCTCTGGGATAGAGAATAACGGTCCGGTTTAAATGAAAAATGCAGTGCCAAGTGAAAAATTCAAATCGTTATGTGTAATTACAGACCGCAGTAAATCAATTTTACAAACACAGTACCAATCTCACTGTGTCCCAACACCCACAGGGTCAGGCTGTGACAGTTTAAATTTGAGAAGAGGCTGAAGGTGAAGAGAAGGTGGGAATTGGGATGCGTGAAGCCTCAGTAGCTTGTCTTGAATCACATGGTGATTCAATCAAATATAATTAAGAAACCAGGAGAACCCAAACCATCCAATTTCTCTTAATTAACACCCCCCCAATAATCTAATTAGCAGTGTAAGCTCAAATTGTGGGTTTTTTTTTTTTGAATGGTCATTTATGTGTATTGTTACACTTGACATTTAGATTGAATGCTTTAATGAAAACAAGAACCAATTCCCTCATCAGTAAATTGCCGGCCGAAATGCTGAGAATCTCCAGTTCTCATTCTTCTATCAAGGAACTAAGTTAGGAATTAGTCAGGACTGCATAATACATTTCTAATTATTTATAACCCGTCTCCTAACACTAGAAAGAAAAGAAAAAAGATTGCTGCTTAATCAAGGCCAAGTTCAGAGTTTCACACTCTGAAATCCTGGCACCGGTCCTGCGTTTGACTGGTGCTGAGTTGAGACCCTGATGGCAGTAGGATTTTGGCATCTTCTAATGATGCCAGTCCTTGCCTAATCACTGCTGTTGCATTTAAGAGCCACCTTGCCCTCTTATCTGGGAGCCTTTTAAGCTCCAGTGGCAGTGAAGACTTTGCCAGTAGTTCAGCTCAAGACAGGAGTTAGTAGACAAGACTCCAAAATATCCTTTGTAAGCCCCTTTTAAGTGTGACCCCCTTCTCCTCTGGACAACTGCTGCTGGTGGTGTCAAGATGCAAAAGGATACCCTGATGATTTGTTCAGTGACTCTGGTAGTGGCCCTGGGACTGATGCTCTGAGGCGGGGCTTGGTTGCTCAATCATGAAACCCTGGCTATTGCAGTTCCAAACTTGGATTGCTTTGCCGCATTCAGTCAGCGGCTGGGGAGTGCTAAACACAGGATGGACAGTGCATTTTGTAAACCTAAGAAGCACTTCCTGGAGAGACATGTGAGCTAACAGTGACTACAATTTGAGAGTTATCTTTTAAGAAAGGGGTAGGAGGGTAGTTTTGTCATCAAACATCTAACTTTCTGAGTTTCTCCACTCTCTTCCTTAAACACAGTGACTGGAGCATTTTTATGGACACACTGGTAAACAAAAAAGGAAATAGCTGCTTCAGTCCACTCGTGGCCACTTGCTTGACTCAAATATTTTCTTTACTTGGTGTCATAATCAGAATTATTCAGATTCTGCAACTCTGTCTAAACTCTTCACTCACCACATGGGTAGAAATTCCACGGACAAACCTAAGGTCTAAGAAGCCTAAGGGTTAAGCACATATAGGTATAACTGTAGATATGAAAAGGAACATAATTCAGGAAAGTAGAAGTGAACCCAATATACAGGAACCTTAGAAATGGCTGGGTTGATTCCACAGTCCCTCGAATGGGCTGAAACATCCGCTTCAGTGGTGTCAAGTTGCTTCCATAGTTGGTGTCATTGGTTTTGATAGAATGGAATGAGAGGATTTGGGCAGTTTCCTTTTAGGACTGATTGATTTGAAGTTCTACTTGTAAGATTCTACTGATTTCTATCAAATGTGTATATTGGCTTCTTGTCTAACTTATAAATAATGACAGTGTAAAGTCAAACAGCAGTTTTCTAAAATAGATTTTCTACTGGATGACACCCAGTTTTGCCATTATAGAAACTGACGAAAGAGGACAAATGAAATGTACAAAAGATTAATGCAGCAATAAAAGTCTGCCAGAAACATTCTAATTTACTTCTTAAAAGCCTAAATGTTTAAGTGATAATGTGAAGGCAGAAACATACATCTTTGCTCTGCCCAAAGGCCGAGCCTTCTGTGGAGTCATAAGGGCTGACACCAGTGACAAGGACTCACATCATGGAAAAACCTCTCCAGGTGCTTTTCCCTGCGTCAGAACGTGTTCACTTCAATATGGTATGAAAATGAGACTGAACGGGGAGGAAGAGATTTGGCAGTGTGTATTTGTCAGCCCTGTTGGCATGTTCTTTGCGGCTCTGTCTTCTTCTAGAGTCTCCGTTTGTTTTGTTTTGTTGCGTAGGCGAGTGTATACTTTCTCTTCAGAGAGCGGGTGGCTTCCTCCCTGGGCTTGTCGGGAACACCCGGTCCGCCCCCTACGTCTTTGCTTTGTAGCATGCTCTTTCTTCTTCCCCCAGGATGAGGTGGAGTCTAAAGCTGTATGGGGGAATCATCTTCTGGTGTCCAGATGTTGTGAGCACTGGTTTTCCAAACTTTTGGACAAGAAGCAGAGCACAAGCATGCAGAGTTGAGGCATATAACCTTTCAGATTTGCTTTTAATCTATTCCCTGAAGCAATGAGACGGAGCATGTTAATTTTAACCGTAATAATTAATACTCCCTTCCCCCTCCAACCCCCGACACAAATCTGTTCTTGGCCATGAATGTGACTGGTGTTGTCTTTTTTTTGCATGATGTCACTGATTAAATACCCAAGTTTTTTTTTTTTTTTAATGTATTCTTGCAGTACTATTAATCTTTTCTTCCCCAAAGATTCCCACCACAGGGCCTCAGATTACTGGTTGTGGCACCACAAAACCAACTAAAGAAGAGGAATCCAGGGTCTAATGTCGTTTCGCCACTGAGCCTTACTCAAAAATGTTGGCTTTTTTAAAAAGCAAGTGCCTAGAATTATGCATAGGTGTTAGTGGTGTTAGCAGAACTCTGCTCTTTGAAAATGGAAAGCCTTTAGCAACAGTTCCTTAGATGCTCTGAAGTCAGTGTTCTCAGAAGAAACTCTTGGGATGGCACCCGAAAGATGCCTGTTAAGCAGGCCTCAACTAAGGGAATGGACAGAAACACTCTCCCCAGTAACTTTGAAACAATAGCCATAGCTATTTTATAGCTGGCGATGGCTTGAGCTTTTTCTCCTTTAAACTTGACAAGTATCAAACCACCTCCTGCAGCAAAACTCTCAAATCGGTGTATCCAGCAAAGGTTCTACTGATACTTCTGCATTTCTTTTGGGAGTAGGTCTAAAAAATATTGTTAAAGTACACCATTAACAACACGTAAGGAGAATATTCCCCGTGCTTTTTCATAGCCTGTTGACACACGTAACATGTATCACCCGAGTAGGGAATTGACCTGGACCTTTTCATTCGGGAAAGAAATTCTAAGTTAATATTTAAAAAATAATATGCAAATGTTTGATTTCCTCATTC
Organism: Delphinapterus leucas; assembly: GCF_059928025.1. NCBI lineage: Eukaryota > Metazoa > Chordata > Mammalia > Artiodactyla > Monodontidae > Delphinapterus > Delphinapterus leucas. Next base: position 135,682,745 of record NC_143130.1, read on the forward strand.
TACTTTTTAAAATCCCTAAATTAGAATGAGTTGTTTTTGTAAAGTTTAGTCATACTAGCAATTAGATTGAGTTCTGTCACATGAGCGTCTAGGATTTGAAAAATTAACAAAGCGTTAAGTTTTTCTGTGAAGGCCAACTTCTTGAATTAGAAATGGAGAGACTGGCTTAAGAAGAAAGAAGAGTGAAATTGCAAATCATGTCTATGTGGCTGAACTCATGAGGGCCTGGTGAGGCTGCAGAGCCCAACCTTGGGTTGAGAAGACAGGTTATTGGGTTTGGTGAAAGAGAATGACATTAGGAGTATGGGTGTACTTAATGCCCTTATTCAAAAGGAAATCAGCTTCAGCAGTCTAGATTTTAGACTCCAGGGCAAAATGCTGAGCCTGGAGATAGGTGGAAACTCACAGTGGTAGCAATGAGACCTGGTGGTGGAGTGAACTTGAGGAGGTAGTATAACTGTGAAAGGCACCAGAGGACTTTAAGCATACGAGTTCCCGAGGCCACTAGGTGCCCGTGGAACTCAGCAAACACAGCAGAGAATAGCAGTCATCTCTGTCATTTATTGAGTTTGGGCCTCAGTTTTTAACAAAAAACTGGGATCCCCGTAAAACGATAATTGTACTTCAAATCTGATGATCAAAAAAATGACAAAAAGAGCTATGAATTCAGCAAATATAAATGAATTTATATTTTATTAATTTTAATACTCTCTACATACGTATAAAAACCACGTATAGCACAGCGTCTCATCTACTAACCGGTACACGTAGGAATTCCCAGGTCCTTCCACTACCCAGGGGCCCCCAGCTCACAACATAGGGATTATTGGATTACATTGCCTTTCAGGGCCTTGCAGCTCTGAAATGTTATTAATCTATGCTCATAATACTAATTTTAAAGCATTACTTGCATTCACTGTATAAAGTTAAGGAGAACAGAGAAGTATGCAATGTATCTTTGAAAGATCTCCATTACCGTTTGTTAGGATAAAGTTTCAGTGTAAGAGTTGAGCTTCAGTCGTCCAAACTGTTTGTGTATGAGGATCACTTCACTCCTTGACAGTGGGGTACAATTCTTAACCTAACAGTGGACCAAGGAAAAGCTGGGCCCGTATCCCAAACCTTCCTCTTTCCACAAACCCCATTATTGGGCATATTAGAAGGCAGGAGAAGTAGTTATACGTAATTTTCTTAAAAGAGTCTATCTTGAAAAGTCTTTTCCTGAACCTTATTTCAGTAGCTAAAAATCAAGGCAAAGTTAAGTTTGGTCAAAGGAAAGGGGAAAGAAATCTGATTTCCAGGCTTTCAAGAAAATACTTAAAAGAACAGAACCCAGCACCAGGTATCGTATTTTCCCCTAAAAATGTGTTGAAAGTAGTCTCATGAAAGATGCTTGGAGATGAAAAAGAAATCATAAGGTTAAAGGAGGTCAGAGACAGCGGCTGGCCCCGAATGGTATGACAGAGTTTATTGCCGGATTATAAGACCCTCTGTCCTCACTTCATACTGCTCCACTGCTGAAGCAAGATTATTTTTAGCTGCTTTTCCCATATTTCAACTAGACTTGCTCAATATTTATTATTTATTTTTAGTTCACTTGAAGTTATAAATGTTCCAACTATTATAGTACTCTACTGTCATATGTACACATACATACATATATATGTGTACATACCTGAGATTTCCTATTCCTAAAAATATAAGCGATACGGGCTCTATACTCTACACAGTATTAAGTTCTAGCTTCAGCTTTTTCAAGAGCAAGAGTCACAATTTTGCCCCCCTGGGCAATTGTTAGAATGAATCCCCCCTGAAATATGCTGTCCCTCCAACGCTCATTATTATAAAGTCACAAAATTCAGGACCTCGGTTCAGCTGGAACTTGCCAACTTCTAATCAATAGTGAGATTTTTTTGCAAGGTGTGCTTAATTCTGCATCATTTGAATATTACTCTGGGGCAGCTTAAGTCTGAATGGAGCGCTGCTGTTGTCTGGCATGCAGCAGTCAGCAAGCGAGAACATTCAAAAGGTCTGCCTCTAGCTAGAGTTATTCTGGGGCAGCTAACACAGTGTGAAGAGCTTCTCAGAAGCCTCACTTCACTGCTCTCCCCTCCCTACTCTTAGGGAAAGGAATTTTATTTATTTATTTTTGCCTGAATACCCATTCTTCCTCTATTTACCACCACTTCAGATGAGTTCTTTTGGTTGAAAAGAAAAAGGAGCCATGGGACAGCCATCCACCCTTTGCCCCGGGCCACCTCATTCATTCCACCGCTGTGTGGCCTGTTTTCTCACACTCTTTCTGTCCATGGCGTTTATTCTTTCCTCTGCTATTTTATGCCAAACAAAGTACTCCAGCACCTGAAGTAATACCAAATTCGGCTCCGCGGTCACCATTACCTCTACCTGAAGATTTGTCTTCACGCCAAAGTGGCCTTGTTGGCAGGTGACCTGTCACCTGCTCCAGTCTCCTTCCCACAGGAAGGTGAGCCTGTATTGCCTCCAGGCCTCAGTTCCCTTTGGAGAAATGAGGTGTTTGCCCCGCACAACTTGGCTTTCATGTAAGTGTGGGCCCCCGCTGGCTCTCAATTCACGGCCCTCTCTGCAAACCAAACCAGAAGCTTAACGAGAGGCATTGTGCTTGGTTGCTATGGCAGGTTCGCTCCTAAGGGGACGTTTCTGAGTTTGGTGCCAGCTGTGGGAATCTCTATGATACAGACAGGGTGGGGCCTTAGGTAGAAAGTCCCTGGGAAAAGGTCCTGGTACCTCAGGTATAATTGATTTTTATTGGAGACAGAGACCAACCAAGTTTGTGCCATAATCCCTGTAGCTTCGGTCAAGCTCAGGGATATATGAAGAAATGGATGTAGGTTTCTATGAACAAATCCCTATAAGTCCTGGGAAGTTAGGTAAACATTTAGTAGATTCCTTGGACACTGACAGCCTCCCCAAGGACACCCATCAGTGGGGAGGTAGCATGGATTTTAAGAAAACTTTCGGTGGAAAGAAGCAAATTGGCTTCATCTAATAACAGAATTCAACTGCTACCTGTGTGTGGTATTGTTCTCCACATCCAAAAATGGGGACTCTCTTAGCAGTGTTACCACTCATGGTTATGGACTCAGTTATAGCCTCTAACCAGGTGGAATGCTAAGGGTTCCAGCAGCTCTGAGCTGTGTGTCTCTCTTTGGCAAGGCCTGTTTTTATGGTTTCGGGCTCACTCTAATCCTGGCTGTGAAGAGGAGCCCCCGTTTCCACTCTGGGCACACCTGGCTGGCACCGTTCAGATCATCTACCAGATATTCTGAAATGGTTGCAGAGGTACCAGGAAGCAAAGACATCTAAGCTGGAAAGTCCCAGCACTTGGGGCAGCCCTGAACAAGTCTGCCCAATTTTGTATAAATACTTAGACAGGCATGAAATGAATTTTCTGGATGTCTGGCTTTTCTTCCTACTGGCTTCTCTCTTCATTTTTGCTGCTGCTTCCTTTTTCTTTTTCTGCTTTTTCTTTTTTCTTTTTCTTTTTCTCTTGCTAATTCGGATCCAACCAGGTAGCAATGCATTTTCCAGGGAGCCTTTTAAAATAGTTTCTTCCATAGTCTATTTAGTGGAAATGCAAGCTGTTTCAGCCTGTTAGGATCCAAAAAAATTTTTAACAGTGTTCCCTTTGCATATTTTGAAATTAGATGATAATTCCTTGCCTTTGATAGAATCGACCCAAATTAGAAATATTTCTCAGGTTACAGATACTAAACTCGGCAGCTCCCTTTTTCCCTCCCTTTTTTGTCAATAAGGAAGTTTCTAGCCCTTCTGATTGTCCCTCTTGCACACACAAGACTGCCCTTCTGGCCACATGAAGCCAAATGGAAACACTGACAGCAGAGGTGTGAGCCCCATGGCTCTCAGGGCCTGGTTAATGCCAGCTGACCAGGAGCAGCCTGCCCTCACCTCTACTGCCCCAAACACACTTTTTGCAAACACTCAGACTTTTGGCTCTGGTCTTTATCTTTTTAAGTGGGCGGCAAGGGAGCCTGCTGTTCAGGTCTCTATGTGGGTGCTGCCGCACCAGAATGCGGTTTAACAGAAAGCAGAACTTCTTACTTTGGGATGTCAGGTCTGCTGACTAAAAAACGCACAAAGATGAACGCCAGCAAAGCATTGCTAGTCCGGACTTGGGAGAGTAAATACCTCATCGGAGGGGATAGAGCCTGAGATGGAACTTAATGGCTTCCCTGAAAAATGTTTAAAAATGCATGTGGCTCAATTCCATGTTAACACTGCAGCAGTCAAAATAAACTGGACCTGTCAGTAGCCAGCGCAGAGAGAAAGTTATGAATAGACTTATTTTGTAAGGTTGTCACTTTACACGCCCAGAAAAACCAACCAAGGGTAACGTCGGCTCCCTCGGCGTTGATTTTGGTTAAATCCCTCCCTTGAATGACCTCAATTTAATTTGGCTAGTTATATGTGAGTTGTTGCTTTTTCCTGGTTTTCTGGAAAAGAAATTAAAACTGGGGGCTACACAGATGTTGCCCACTGCACGGAAGGGCTGAGCACGCTGGTAGAAACCATTCCCAGCTTACTGAGAGCACCCCACTGGCTTCTGAATGAACGCCTTGTTACCTGGAAGTGTTTTCAATATAAAGTTTGGCGATTAACCTGTGAAGCCAAGAGAAAGAATCGGCCCTTTCACGCACAGCTGCTGTGTCCCGTACCCCTGGTAGTGTTGGGCCCCTCGCTGAGCCTGCAACCCCTTCAGAGGTGATGGTTCCCCCGATTCCTGGTTGGAAGGACTAGTCCACTTCGTCTAGCTCAGCCCAGCAAAGATCCCCCAACGATGATGACCGGCCTGCCTGCCCTTCCAGAAGTCCACCCTTAACGACATGGGTAATGTCGGGTTTTGTGTGTTTCCTCCCCTGCAAAAAAAAAAATTATCCAGGACATGTTCTTTTCAGTCTTGGCAGATGGCCACTTAGCCAGACTGTCAAGCCTCACCTGATTTATGTAGTAGTAGCCCACTACTCCAAATCCTGATTTCTAGAGTTGGAACTAAACCCAGATCCCAACCCACAAAAGCACAGGTCTGGGCACTATAGATGTAGCCTCCCTGGAGAAGCCCAACCCACCCAGAGGTACAGGCAGCATCCTTTTTAATCACCCCGAAGGGAAGGGCCACCCCATGCCCACTGATGCAGTAATAAGACAGCGCCATCTCTCAGGGTGAAGAGGTACTGTGGGTTCTTCTGCGGCCCAGGCTAAAGGGGGGGGAATAACCTATTTCATTTTATTTTTTTTTTCCAGTTCTCTCAGGCCAGGCACACCACAGCCCTTTGAAACGATCTGTGTCCCTTACCCCACCCATGAATGTGCCAAACCAGCCTCTAGGACATGGATGGATGTCTCATGAGGACTTACGAGCTAGAGGACCCCAGTGCCTCCCATCCGATCATGCCCCCCTGTCACCACAAAGCAGTGTAGCCTCTTCAGGAAGTGGTGGGAGTGAACACTTAGAAGATCAGACCACTGCTCGTAACACATTCCAAGAAGAAGGTAGTGGTATGAAAGGTGAGTGACTACCACTGGCAACAGAGTCCATCCCTTTATTTGGAATCAGGAGGGTGAGAAGACAGATAGGCAGTGAGGAGGAAGGGGCCCGCCCCTCCCCAGGCTGATGGAGTTGACCGTGGAGGAAAGGGCTCGGATTCCCCTTCCAGGGCTTCTTGCCAAAACCTGGGAAGAGCAAGAGAGGTCAACACCCTCTTTTTTTTTTGAATGCAGTGACTTGCAGACAATTAAATGTGTCACAGCTGGCGGTGATAGCATCTACTGTTTGCACGTACGTTCCTGGTCTGCCCTGTTTGTAAAGACGCTGAGCTGCTCCAGCCTTCTACCTCACTGCTTTGGCCAGGGAACCGTCAATAATTTAGCAAAACAAACCGCAGGATCTTTTTTCAAATCTCTCTTAGTGTACAATCGTAATGTTGCTTTCTTTCCTCTCTCCCTTTTCCTTTGATATCCAAAGAAGCTTGCAAACCCTTTTTCTCTGCATCTGTTTAAGGGACATGAAAAAACTACCACTGAGACTCTCTGACAGTGTTTTAAGCCTGATAGCAGATTTGCATACAGGTGATAACAGCCTTTTGTGCAGCATAAATAAATGTTCCTACACTGCCCTGTAAATCTCTCCTATTCTAAAGATACTCATCGGGAGATAGAGATTTCCAAATTGCCCATGGTAGGTTCAGAGAGGATACGCACATTCTGTATTTTTAGATGCAAGTTGTTCAAGGGCTGGGAAGCCCTTAGGGAAAGATGCTCATCAGAGACACATTAATAACAATTTTAGATGGATAAACAAGAGCTAGTCGTGCTCCTGGGACTACGATGCTGAGGGGAGGCTCTGAGGGTGCCCTCGTTGCTGGCATGCATAGTCCTGAGGTTGTGCTGTTTCTGATCGTACCCTTGAGAAGAACTAGTGTTGACATAGGAGGCTGTGTACTGAGTTTCCTCCCCACCACAGAAGCGTGGCACAGGGAGATGCCCGCCATTGCCCAGGTGCTGGTTGTAAGCGAGCGCCAGGCTGAAAAATGGAGCTTGCCCACCAGGGGACATGAATCTGACACAAAGACACTTTCCTGGAGCATTCCTCCCTCCCAGCTGCTCAGGCCAGCATCCTCCCATCCCACCGCAATCTGTGGTGGATACTCTACTGAGTGCCCAGAGCGGGTGGGACACATCTTGATGTTTTCCTCTCTCTGGTGATCCAAATGGGTCATTAAAGGTGTTTAACAGGCAGCAAAAACAATGGCTCCTTTTGGCACGGTGGGGATGTGTGTCCTCTTTTCTTTCTCTTTCACAGTTCTCGGGGAAATGTGTCATAATTTTGGAGACCTACCAAAACCCATTTTTGAGTTTATGCTACATGGTTCTGTGTTCAAGCAGCTGAGCCCCGGGGGATGAGTAGCAGGGGAGGCTCAGCCATGCTTGGCCCAAGACGGGTGGAAGCCATGGTTACTCAGGACTAGCTTCTTGCCGAGTGAAGTGGAGCATCTGGACAAGTGGAGTGTCTGGACAGATGGTTTCCAAGAAAGCTACGTGCGGTTCTAATTGGTAACTGTGGGAAGGAGGCCTGGCCTTTACGTTGAAGGGCTTGGAGGGTCTTGCAGGAAGCCTGTTGTTCTCCAGGACACAGGCCTCGCCCAGAGGAATGCTGGGTCTGCTCTCTGTTTATAGGAGCTTCGTTATCTTTTCTTTCTCTTTTCCTTTTCTTTTCTTGGTTTTCTTTCTTGGTTTTTGGTTGTGAAGCCCTCTGTATACCTTAGACATTCTCCCAAAGCAGGTAAATGTTTGTTCATTGCATGCTGGCCTTTCGAGGTGAGAAATGAGTAATGAGAGCAGGCTTTTAAAGAGAAATGAATGAGAGAAAAATGGAATAAATGTCCTATCCCTGTTTTAGAATAAAAGCCGAAATATTCCAAAGTTCAAGGAACATCCCATATACCCTCTTCTTTGATTCCTTCTTTTAGAATCGGTGAGAATTGTCCCCTCAGAGCTTCTTCGATCGGAAAATGATGCAGATAAGATCTGATAGCCAAGATTTTCTGTATAGGCCCAAGGCATGTGATCAGAAAACAGGCTCTTTGGTGGCAGGACTAAACAGAGGACCCTCTTCTGTGTATATCCACCTTCTGCTGACCTATTGAATGGTCCTTCTCCCAACGTATACAGTCCTTAGTGAATGAAATGGCAAAACCTATTTGAAGGAAGGAACATAATAGACGATGAGGGTTCTATGTGTGGGAAAAGTATATTTGCAGTTCAGCTGGTAGGTCAAGCCGTAGGAACATCCACACCTGAAAACAGCATCATTCCAGAGTGTCGGGGCCAGTGTTTATGCCACACGAATGCCCCTCCCCTGCTGCACCTGGCAACAGCTTCCCTTGAAGGCCACCCCTGAGGACTCCCACCATCAAGCCCTGCTCAGGATGGCCTCCCAGGAGAGCGCAGAAGCAACCCTTAACAAGCCTGTCCTAAGAGTGTGTCATACGATTCCCCTGTCCAAGAGCAGGCACCGGTTTAAATTTCCAAATTAATTTGTATTTTTCTGAGAAATGAAATCTGAAATCAAATGAAGTGCTTTTAAAGAGAGCTAGCTCTTCCTCTTGGATCCATGTCTCTTCCTTTCTGTGACCTGGCCCTTTGGCAGGAGTGTCAGCCTTTTAAAGCTAGTTTCTGGTCCACTTCAGGATGCCATCATCTAATTGCTATTTTCCTACTTTTTAGACACCCAGTTTACGAGAACAGCAAGGAATCTGTAGGAACAAGAATTTGGAGGAGTTCCAAATCTCCAGGGGATGCATGTCAGCCCTCACCCCACACCTTGGGAAAAGAATAAAAATTCCCGTAATTGAGCTTAATTTAGTGTGAATTCATCCTTCTTGACAGCAGCTGTGCGTACTTTGCCGAAACGCTGTGTTCATCCGAGGCTTCCTTTTCATCCAGACAGATGAGCCAGGTTTGGCTACACATCGTCCCTTAGGAATGTGCCTCTTGGGTCCAGAGTGGGAACTAAAGCTCACAGCCCAGCATTCTTGCCCTTCTTATTTTTTCAAAAACATCCATCTCTCCCTCTTTTCGTCTTGGTGTCAGCGTTCCCTGCCAGGGATTGTCACTAAGTTCCCTCCCAAGTAGACCAGCTCCTGCTCTCAGAGGATTAACGTCATCTGCCTGCTTCGCTGTGTTTTCCTTTTATAGTAAACACACATCCTGAAGGTTTAAGTCAGCTCTGAGGCACTGAGTGGATGTCCCTGGCAGCAGGGATCTCAAACTAATATCTCAGGCTCAGGGAAGCATGGGATCGGCTACTCAACTAGAAATTAGTGAACAGAAGTGGGACACTGAATGGTGACATGGAAGCTCCCCTTCAACATGCCCTGGGGAGGCTACTGGTTATACACGTTCGGATTGCCTAGGCTGATGGTGGTTTCTAAAATCAGTGGTCCTTCTTCCTTGCAAAAGCTTCGCCGTGACTTATCCCAGGGGAAAGATTCTCGATTCTAAGTTGACACTCCGTTCCATTCTTCTCCCCTCCATATCACATGAGTAGAATGTGCTCTCTTACCCCTTCGCTCATACAAAGCCTCCAGGTGGCCAAGAGCGGGAAAAAAATGACATTCCCATAAATTCCTGAAAGGAAAAGAAAATAGAGAACAGAATTTCATTGGTGGGAGAAGTACATGTGCCCCTCCTATTAGCATCACGTCTTCAGAAATTTTGTGTAAACCCAACACCTAAAGACTTATCCGAAGGCAAGGGCTGTTCGTGAGTGATATGGCTGGTCTATGGGAACAGAGACGAGGGAAGCAAGACTGACTAACAGGTTTCATTTTTGTCCTCAGCAAGTCAGCTGCCTTTCTTGAGTGCTTGCTGAGAGAGGCTTTGGACTGGTTACTGGGGAGACAGAGGTGAAGGAGATGGTCCCTGCCTCAAGGGACTCGCTATCATGCGAGCCACAAACAGAGACCTGATGCATGTGCACATCTGTGAAAATACCTTGTCTCAGAGACTTGCCCTGGGTCGAGGCAGGCAGCAAGGAGGGCCCTAATTCAAAGTGGAGGGAAGTCAAGGAAAGTTCCTGGAGGGGGAGAGGCCTGGAGCTTCAGCTCGGAGCAGGATTACAGATTAGCCAAATATATAAGGTGAGGGAAGGGCATTCTATGCAGAGGGAATGTTATTCGTGAAAGCATGGTTATGAGACAGCTTGACCAAGTGCATCACCCGATGGCTTGTGTGTTAGGGGCACATGGGAGCAGTGTCTGGAGAGGGACGAGCCAGATGCTAGGCATTGCAAAAGACTGGAGCTTTTATCCTGACATGGAAGGAATTTAGCAGCAGAATGACCTGCTTAGATTTACATATCAGAAATAGGACCTGAACGGAAGAGTGGGAGACATACCAAAGTAGGAAAGGGGCAGGGGATTCTGGATTTGGAGGCCAGCTGGGCGGTGGGGGATGTTTCAGTACCTGAGGAGGAAAATGAATTTGGACCAAGACGAACAAAGGAGACAAGGTAGTGTGTTCGTGGCGTCTTCATAAGATAGACCTGAGAGAGCTCTGAATTGAATTGCACTGATTGAATGTAGACAGGGATGGAGCACGAGGAATTTAGGACGATGCCCAGCTTTTTGCCTGGGACATCTGGGTAGCCCATGATGTCATCGACAGCAAAGAGTAAATCGGAAAAGAAACAGACTGGGAGGACAGCGTGCGGCAGGCTGAGTGCGGGCACCTGTAGAAGATTCCAGTGGAGGTGCGCCAGCCAGGCCCACAGCGCACCATGCTCTCCCCTGGCTCAGCCTCCCTAGCATTCTGCCTCCCTGTGGTGAAGTTCCTGTGGGGAATTTACTAGACTTCTGGCTAGTAAGGCCCATAGATTTAGTCTCCTAAGACTGAGAAGCTCCATGATTTTCTCATTGCAGTTGTCGGTGTGAGAGAGGTAGAGATGGGGGTTGGGGTCTGTTTCTCTTGAGATGAGCTTCGGCCTCACCATTATGAATTAACATTGGCTGGTATACTTATGAGGTATGGCACTATGTTAGTGTAAAAATATAGGGGTAATTTAAACTTACATTGTTTTCATATAGACATGATAAAGGTAAAAAAGAAACCTTTGGGTCCAGTAACCTTGATAGAAACATAGCAATTAAGAGCGGAGGGAACCATGAAAATAGGCTCAGGTTTTCTTTTCTAAAGAATCTTTCTTAGATGAAACTTACGTAAACTTTTTTCCTCCATAGCAAAGGAAATATATTGCCTATTCTGAAATAGCTTGTTTGGGGTTTTGAGTTGTAGACCTTTGAACTTCTGCCTGTCTTAGAATGAGATGAGGAAAAAAAAATATTGAAAAGTGTTATTTTTGTAAGACAAAGGAACCCATCAGAAACCTTTGTAAGAAAGGTTGTGAATACAGCATTTCTGAGGGTCGTAAGGGTGTGAATGATGGAAAGGGAGTGACACAGCCCCTTGTGTGGCTGGGACACTTTTCAGCATGGCTGTCATGGGAACAAGTTCCTATTTTCTGAATGCTGACTTTCTAGATGCTGTCTCGAATTCATCTAACTTAAAGGCCAGGATTTAGTAAACTTACTTCACTTTCTTTATTCCCAAATGCCAACATACGACCTGTGTGGATAGGTCCTAATGGGCTCAGACTTGTGCTCCCTCTTTTCAGATAGGCTGAGAGGCCCTGATATCTTTGAAAAGTAAATCCCCAGGATTCCCCCAAATTCTAAAGGTCCTGAGACTTACAGCTGCTATTTCTTACAAAGTGTGTGTCTTCAGCTAAAGTGCTTTAAGGACAGCTGTCAATGTGGAGCCCAGCTGCTGTTGACGCAAAGCAGGCTAAGAGTAGAACAGCACTTACGGGTGTCATAGCCGATGGAAACTGGGAGAAATTTAGTCCTTCTGTTTGTATCAAACACTTCGGAGAGGGTATTTTACCCAAACTCGACCATCTCTGTGCCTTCCAAGACCCACACATGTTCCCCACAAGCGTGGAAGCCGGAGGCCACCATGGACACGTCCCAGGATGGCGGAGCCTGCTCCAGCCCCACAGGGACCCGAGACCAAGGCGCCTTCTTTCTTTTGCTCAGAGGCTGGTACAGAATGGGGCTGTTCATTCCGCTCTGGCCAAAAATAGGCTTCAGTTATCTTAATGGTGCTGCTAGAGTTCTTCATTTTCGAAAGACATGTTTTCCTTCTTGCTTCAACCCTGAAGAGTTAGTCCCTTCTTGTTCCTACGTTGGCTCTTCTCCCTCCAAGACCAAGGATGCAGTCGTGTCTTGGAGAGAGAGAGGGAGTTGTTTGAGATTAGCCTGGCTCTCCGTGGCGAATGGGAGTTGCTTTTCCATTTGCAGGTACCAGGACCACCACAGTGAAGCCTCTTGTGGAAAAGGCGGCTGTTCGTGGTTCTGTCTTCCAGGGATGCCTTACTCCCTACCCGTTACATCGTTCCCCATATTGAGCTCTTCTGCAGTATTGGTTCCATCTTTCTCTCGTGTGGGGCCTCCTTGTTTGGGGGGCAGGTGCTGCATGGCCTGTTGACCTGAATGATATTTGCAGCCGTTCCAGCAGCAGGCATTTGAGCAAAGCAGCCCAAGTTCTAACTGGAGCCCAGCTTCCGTGTGAGCTGTAATATGCACCACAAAGCCTCTCGGTGGCTGATTTATCCGAACTCTAAGAGGTAAATAGAAAGCGTAATTGGAAACTTGACCCATTGGTAAAGACCAACAGGTAGACGTACCAGCGTATAAAACATGGGTGAAGCACTATTATCAAAAACGCCCATGAGAAGATAAACCACCGTGGACTGCAGCAAGATGTAGAGGAGCTTCATAAGGATGGACACTGTGGCATGGGAGCCCACTGTCCACACATGGATGGTGCTGCTTTCTCCCAGAAACTTCCTACCCTTTGCCCTTGTCAGTTTCCTTCATGGGCTTCTCTTCCCTCACCTTCCCCTAAAAGCCTGGTGCTCCCAGGGCTCCACCTTGGCTCTCCCCTCTTCCCTGAGTAATCTCACCCACTTCCGTGGCTAAAACAACTACCATGTGCTACTGACAAGGAAAGTGTTTCTCCAGCTCAGCCCCCTCTTCAGAGGTCTTGACCAGTTGACTTCTCCACCTGGATGGCTCAAAGGTGATGACACCCAGCTGACCTAAAGTGGAGTTCACCATCTCTCTCCTCTCACCCCAAATCTGATGCTCCCCTGTACTTTCCTACCAAACCTACTCAGAGGAACCATTTTAGGCTCCTTTCTCTCCCTTATTCCCTGTACTTCCTTGATCTTCAAGTGCTGTGGATTTACCTACTTTCCTTCTCCTCTGCCACTGCCCTCCTGAGCTTGGATTCATCTCCTGGCCTCCACTCCCACTTCATCCAGCCCAGCCTTTACATCGACAGCCGTCATCATTCTTACGCACTCATCTGATTGTGCCTCTACTGCTCAGATTTCAACAGTTTCTCATCACCCAAGCCAAGGCTGACTCTCCTTGGTTCGGTATTAGAAATCCCAGTCATCTGACCCTTGCCTATTTGTCCCGTCTTACGTCTAAGCTCTTCTCTAGAATTCACCCAAGCCTTTGCTTGGCCTGGAATGCTCTCTTGCATCTCTGCTTTGCTTATGCACTGCTCCTGCTTCCTGAGACGGCTTCCTCATTATGATCTGCCCAGTGACTCCCAGACAAATGCTACTGTGACGCTATCCCACTCCCCAAGGCAAACCCAAATGCCCATCACCCCCGCCCCACCCCACCCCACCCCCCCGCAGAACTTTGAGTAGACTTAGCACTTGTCCTGCAACTTTTATCATTTTTTTGTGAGTTACCTGTTTTTTTGTATTAAAAATTCCTTGATGGCAGGGACATGCCTAGCCCCCATAATAGGCATTCAACAAATGTTGAGTCAGCAAATATCAGGATTCCCACACTTGGCAAGGAAGTCAGTCCCAGCATGTAGTAAATTCATCTTTATCTTTCTTACACTGCATAAGAGAATAACTTTCTAGTCTGGGGCCTCCATTGGCATGTCCGTCAGAAACAGCCCAGATGAAGTTATAAGGCTGTGCACCAACCAGAGGCAGGAGCCCAGGCGGCATGCACGCTTTCAATCACGTATCAGCCACTCCAGGAAACACCCCTGTTGGTCTGTGTCTTCCAACCATAGGCCTGAGGTTATGTTAGCTGGTTCTCAGCTTTGCATCCAACCATGTAGTATCTGGACCATGGGAAAGGAACTGAGCTTTCAGTGAGAGTTTGTCCCTGGCCAACATCTTATAGAATCTAGCCTCCAAGTCATTGGAGTTCCTGGCTTCAGAGGAGTGAAATGGTCAAGGCACTCAGTTCTCTGGTGTGTTTCCCTCTTAATGGAGTTTTGTTTTAATCCCTGGCAAAGGAAGGTGCCTCACCGCCAACCAGGGGGTGAAAGGTTAGTAAACTACATTCTTAAGAACTGGGATTTCCTCTCCTCTGTTCATCACTTCCCGTTGCAGGAGGAGGTGGCACATGGCACTGAGCTAGGAACTGACCCTCTAGGAGCAGGTTCAACCTGCCTACCCAAGGCACGTATGGCCAAGAAGAGCTTGCATTCCCCCAGAACATAGCCAGAAATAACTCTTCAGGAAGGCCTAACTCACCATGTTCTGAAGCTGTGTAGGAACCCTTTCTGGGGAAACGACTCCCAGCGACCTACATTTTGATTAAATGAGTGAGGCAGGCTCTTCATCCCTCTAACCAGGGAAATTCTAGTTGTCAAAATACTTTTATAGAAAGGAATGAGTACTGATTGGACTGAGACTTGCCAAGCCAAGATTTGCACCCCACTCTCCCCGACTCTTAAAACACCGTATTGTCACCTTGGCCTATAAAGCACCCAGTTTGCATCATGATTTAGTAGCTTGGGATTCTATTTGTTTTATCATCAGTGGATTTTGCATGATTAAGCTGTGGGGCACCCAGTGAAAAGTTAGCCCATGAAGTTGCTCCATATTCTTTTATGACAGACTGTACCCAAGCATGGCATTGGGTTACCCAGACTTCTCTGAATCACTATCACTGAGTTTTCTGAGCAGCTACTTGGGGCCTTTCAAAGATGTAAACAACAAACGTGAAACCTGGTGACAAAGCAGTAACATGTCAGTGGCCTAAAAGCCAGAGATACATCTATTTGCTGCTCACCCTGTGGAAGTATTAGCATTGTTTTAACAGCAACAAAAGCATGACGGAGAATCAAGTCTGGTCGAATAGTTCCAGGATGTCACCAGAGGGAAGCAGATGTCCTGAGCTCTTGATCCAACCACAACCTGAGTTGGGGAGGATGTGAGGATTGGTAGTATGTGGCTGGGGAAGCCCTGTCTCTTGTGGTTAACAATGGTCCCAGAAGGACTCTCCACTTGTCACAGTAGAATGAAGGGCCGGCAAGCACAGAGTCAAGTGACTTCTCACCTGAGATGACTGAGTCTGTTCTTAAAATGCCATTGGCTATCCAATTCTGTTTCTCCAGAAATTCCTCCTCTTCGGTCTTCACATTACTGCAAATCAAGAAGTAACCTCACCAGGCCCACTCTCCCCTGCTATATCTTTGAGTTTCAGGTGATCATCCCATACCCACATTCCCTGAAACTAGGTTGGGTTCACCCAGGTGGCAGGGCCTGATATCAGAGTAGGCCAGGCCTCTTTAATCAATCCCAGTTAGCTACTCTAAACATTAAAAAATGAGAAGTTTCCTGCTTATTTTGTAGTGTTTGTGGATTCTGTCAGCACCTCAGAATAAAGCACTTAGTGGTAGATAGTATCTTGCAATCAACATGGTTAGTAATGGATAATTCATAGAAAGCATGAATAACGTTTATCCAATGCTTCAGCATTTCAAAGACTTTACAGTCACTGTTTATTCAGCCCTCCCACTGATGGGCTATTTGGTCCTCATTCTACAAAAAGTTGATACAATGTAGGAAAAATCTGGGAATCTGGCAACCTGTCTCTAGTCCCTATTTCACCACATACTTGCCCTGTGATCTAGATTTAATGACTTAATTTTGCCATCTGTAGAATGAGCTGGGGTGGGGGAAGATGATTCTAGAGGCTTCTCAAAGATCCTATCAGCTCAAAAACCCTGACTTTAGAGCATGGGCAAGTGCTTTGTTTTGGTTGTACTTAGCAAGGTAATAATTCTCCTGTGGATTTTCAATACAGTTACTGTTTAATTTTCCTAAATCTAGAATCCCAAATGTAGGAATTATTTCAGATGTGCTTTGGAATTCCCATTATCCCATAGTCTGGGCAATCTTTGGACCTTTCAAGTCCTGATATGTGGTTGACATTTGAGGAGAAGGTCAAAGACACATCCAGATACATGGCTTAGCTAGGGGAAATGGTCGGCAGACACACACACACACGCGCACACACACACACACACACACACACACACACACACACACACTATGTGGTAGTTTTAGAGTGCAGGATGCCCTTATTCCCACTGGGGTATAGGAAGTCAGAAGAAAAATCAGGCTAAGAATGACAGCAGCTCCACCCATGGGGAAAGTGCCGCTGCCTGGATTTTTTCCTATCACTGTGGAAGTGGCAGAAACAGCATATGGGGATCTGCACTAAGCCTAGAAACAAATTATCTTGAGGATGAAGACTCATCATATGTAGTTGACGTTCTAAGTCATGTCTTTCGAAATCAAAAATGAAGTCGTCTGGCTAAAGCAGTGAATCCCTGACATTTTGGGGGCCATGAATCCCTTTGAGAATCTTATAGAAGCTGTGGATGACCCTCTGCCCAGAAAAGCACCCATATATTCACAGATTGGGATGTAATTTTAGAGAATTGCTGTATGCTCTGAAGCCCACGGACCCCGAGTTAGCCACCCCCTGGTGTAAAGAGTAAGGGAGCCCAACAGTGGGAATATCAGAACTAGATCAAGGCTTCAAAGTCTGTAATTTGCTGACAAAATTATACAAGTAGTAACATAAAGGTTTTTTTTTTCTTTCGTTTTTTTCCCTCTGACCACCACCTTCTTTTCCTTTCTCTCTTCCCACATCTCTTGTCATCTCTTCTCTTTCCCTCTGAATTTCTCTCCCCATCTCCTGTGCATCTCGCACCACAGATGTTCCAGCCTGGTTAAAAAGCCTCCGCCTGCACAAGTATGCTGCGCTCTTCTCCCAGATGACCTACGAGGAGATGATGGCCCTCACTGAGTGCCAGCTGGAGGCTCAGGTATGTGCTTGGCTGGCTATCCCCGAGAAGGTACCCCGGGTGGAATCTGACGTTCAAGTCCAAGGCAGACCTTGTTTGAACCCGTACCTGTACCCACCTGGTAGCTTGCCTTGTTCTAGGAACTGCCAGGTGCTGGCCAGCATGCTATGGTGAGTAGGGCTGGGTTCTTGCCTTCAGGGTCCAGTAGGAGATGGGAAGACGAACAGGTAACCACAGAGTAAATGAGGGTGAGAAGGAGTGTTATGAAAAAGAAATAACCTGGGTGCACACTTCTGGGCTGCTGGGGGGAATCAGAAGAAGTAACATTGACCAAGACCTCAAAGAGTCTGTGTCCCTGCTTTTGTTTTCCTGGGCCCCTCCCTCTGTCTGCCCAGCCAGGGCTGGTTTGGAGGATGACAGATTGGTTGTATATTGTCCAGTCCAGTTATAAATCACCTGACTTCTAGTAGTTAGGAAGTAGAAGCATCAGCTCCTGTCTCAGACCTTCCCCAACACTTGTCCAAAAACACATTCAGACTGATCTTAGTTGGAATGGAGAAAGTTGTACAAAATATTTTCTTCTAACCACCCTAAATAACATAGGACAGCCATCGAGCATGGGATTACCCCAGGTCTCAGATGTCAGTTCCCTCCGTGTGCCATAAAAGGACAAAGTTCCTCCTTCCCTCTGTGGATACCGAAGCCCAGGCCAGTCAGCAGAGCCCCTGAAACTAAGCATGTTTCCTACCATGCCGTGCTAGGGCAAATAGATCTGACCAATGTCTTTGTTTCCCTTGTTTAAAATGCTATTTGCATGTTTCAAATTGACCTCAGTTTCCTTTGAGCGGTGATTTGAGAGAATTAATGGTCTGAATGGGCTAATAGTACTTCCCCTGCAGGAAGAGGAGATTATACCATTTGGGGCATGGCTGGTCTGGACGCGGACCTCCCAGCAGATCCTGGTTTCCCACTGCGTATTCAGTATCCACAGTTAACCTCTGCAGGCCTGGCTGAATACCAGTATTGAGTTGTAAGACAAAGCCCAGAGTCACTGCACATTCTCAGAGAATGAAAGGCCCTAATTTCAACTTCCTAACACTTCTCCCACTGCTTTTTTATCTCGATCACTCCTTGAGATCCCCAGGACTGATGAGAACTTCTTCTAAGAGCATTCTTGTGTTTGGGTCAGAGTTGAGAAAAAAATCTCGGTCATCAGTTGTTCGACTTGAGAAAAAACAAGAAATAATTGACACAGAGGGCAAAGCCAGAGGCCAGCACAGACTTTTCAGAGTAAAAATTCACTTGAACCCAAAGTCAAGGCTAAACAGAAATATGCCCCCAGTGCTTTATCTTAAAGAGTGGGTTTAGACATGATTTGAGTCTTAATTTTCCTCAGTAAAGGCAATACCTCTGGTGTTCCCATCTTTAAGAGAAATTTGATGAATATTTGCGAGAGTCATCAGAAGTTTATATTAGAGAGCTGATTTGAGAAAGAACCTTCTATTTGGAAATTTGCAGTCTCTCTAGTCAACAAATGTTTAACTGAATCCTTGGGCTCACCACTGAGGCACAGTTAAGCAGATAAAATCCATAATCCTAACTGTGAATCCTAATCCTCTATCTGAAGTGATGACTGAAATATAGGTTTAAGTTCTCTATTCTAGTTTTCCTTATGGAGAACCAAGAGGGGCTGCAAACTGACAAAAACCAGCCTGTGTTGTCTGACACCAGGTGAGAACTGCACTGGATTTCATGTCTCCTCGAGATGGGTAAAGATAGGAAAGCTTTGAGAAAGCAATGCGTATCTCTGTATGGGGTTGGAACCTTCAGGAAAACTGGAAGGGACCGAAATGATAAAACCTGGACACAAGGAGTGAGTGTATGACCTAAAAGTCATCTTTTAAGAGTATGAAGAAATTTCATGCTGGATGGGATAATTGGCTATTTCTCGTTCTCCTAAAGGCCACAGCCAAGAGACACAGGCAAATATGTAGCCAGATGGAGTTAAAGTATTTAGTAAGAAGAGGTCGATGACAATGGATATTGAGGAGTTACAATATTTAGTAAGAAGAGGTTGATGACAATGGATGTTGAAGAGAGAGACAAATGAATATTTACTAGTCTGCACACACATGGGAACCAAGAAGACAGTAAAGTACTAAATGTTTCCAAGAATCTCTAAGCTGATGCTTAAAAATATGTTTTTAAATATAACTTTTACTTCATTACAGAATGTTACCAAAGGTGCAAGACACAAAATTGTCATCAGTATTCAGAAGCTCAAAGAGAGACAAAACCTCCTGAAGTCTTTGGAAAGGGTAAGTTATTACCCGGTGATGGGCCACTTCCACCTTCATCGTGGGAAAATGGGCCAAGGGAGATTCTCAGGTGAAAGTGTCATTGGCAGATCTTGTAGAGAGTATCATGCTGTTTCCTTACCCAAGTCAGAAAAACATGAAATGATTTTGAAGTGAAGTTTCCTGGTTATACATGCTTCTATGTAATTTAACCGCTGAAATGGACTTATTCCCTGCATCCAGGCATCCCACAACTGGCCATCCCAGAGCTCTGTGGAAATGTTTTATATATATTCCCTTCTGCCTTTTATACATTTGTAGAGATGTAGGAGTGTTCAGCCCACAATCAGAGGCTGCAATCTTGACACATGAGTGTAGCGAACATACAGATGTGCTTCTTTCCTGCTGTCCACCCAGGGAAGGATCTTATTTTGAGAAAAGCTGCCCCCAGAGTGGCAAACACCAAGTAAGCCCCAGGCTTCAACAGAGAGGATCAAAATCATTTGACAGGCAGGCATGGTAGGCTCTCCAGAGAAAAATTTCAGACATTAACTTACCAGAATGGGTCCCTGTGACTCTGATAGGAACCATCTCAAAAGTGCACAGTGCTGAAAAAGAGTTTATTCCATTGTTAAAAGCAGTTTATTCGCTGCTACCATCCCTTTTTGTGTGCTGCCTAAGCATGTTCTCTTCCTATCATTGTATCTGGATGTCACCACAGTAAGGATGTCATTTTTAGGGCTTGGTGACTTTATGAGTTTATCTAAGGTCCAAAAGAGAGCAGGCCTTGTGAGTCAGTGCTGCCTCAGCCGCAGTGTGGAGATCCTTGTATATTGCTGTCGGGAGGCAGCAACTGGGAGGCAGCTGGGAGTGGTGGGTGGGAAGGTACTGATATTTGCTGCCTTCAGAGCTTGGGTTGTAATCTCTTCCAGTAATCCCAGGGTGCCTTTGGAAGGGAGCAAAGTATTGAGGTAGGTGAGGCTAAAGCAAGTTTTGTAAGCACATAAACATTTTAATGTCATGGGAATTTTTTTTCACCTTATTCACAAAGATGTGTGACAACATATAAAATTATGCTTAATGCATATCTTATAAAATATAAAGTAATATGTAGTTACAGAATATACATCTTTATAAGGAAGGTGGGTTTTTAAACCTCTGGATGGATAGATAGAGGCTACTCATAGGCACCTCCTTGATGAAAGGCCTGTTCTTAGTTAAAGTGAATCACCAATGACAAGTAACCTATCCAAGCGAACTCGAAGTTGTTTTTGTTGTTCTTAAATTTATATCAACTCCTTTACCAGGCAGTTTGCCTAACAGAGTGATTACTGCCGTTTTTATATAACTGTTCTTTTTGGGGGAACATTCAACAGGCCAGTTTTCTCCTTATCTGTTAAAAAGCACAGAAAACATTTTACATAAGGATTAGATTGCTAAGCATTATGGTAAAAGAGCGATGTTTTCCGCACTATTTCTGGAGCATCCTTCAAGAGCTCATTCATATCCTCTTGTCACTGAGGATATGCACCCACCTGGGGGACAGAGAGATGGAGTTGCTGTTGGCTCCACTCCATGCAACGTTGGACCAAATCAGCACGTGGAAGCACAAGGGCAGCAAGGTGGCTCGGGCCGCCCTCACGTGCCACTGACTTTCTATCTAGCCTGTCATAAGTCGGTGACACTTTCTGTGTCCTATATTTCACACCTAGAATAATGTTGACTCCACAAAAAGACCTTCTCCCTGGGTCACTGGACTGGGAATGTTAAAAAGATGACAGGGCTTCCCTGGTGGCGCAGTGGTTGAGCGTCCGCCTGCCGATGCAGGGGACACGGGTTCGTGCCCCAGTCCGAGAAGATCCCACATGCCGCGGAGTGGCTGGGCCCGTGAGCCATGGCCGCTGAGGCTGCGCGTCCGGAGCCTGTGCTCCGCAGTGGGAGAGGCCACAACAGTGAGAGGCCTGCGTACCGCAAAAAAAAAAAAAAAAAGATGACAGATGTAATACAGAGTCTGAAAGCAGCTACTGGCCAAGCAGAAAGCATGATGAGTTTACTCGGTGTGACTTCTTTGAGGAGGGAAGCTGTGGACAGCCACGTTGGGCTTGCTTGAGAACACCCGAGTCCAGACACCTGCGAGCTTGTCCCTTTGGGAGCTGATGGCCTGGGGGTGGGAGTGCAGCTCTCCTCAGCATCCACTGAGGACTCAGCCCCTGGCTCTGTTCCCTCTTCTCTGGGAGCCGCGCCTGTCCCGCTCTGCCAGGGAGAGGGTTGTCGGTAACCCGTTCCCACATAGGCCCCCAGCGACAGGCTCCAATCAGCCATGTCTCTGACATTCCCAGACATCCTCAGCTGATGATGCTGTTGGAAACGCTGTCATCATGCCCTTGCCTCCTACGGCATTCTTACGTCACACAGAACCCAGAGATTTCTAAGGAGATGGCCGGGACCCCGCCCGTGGCTGAGTCCATAACCAGCAGCCACTGCAGATAAGCTCTAGGTCCAGAGCGCTTCCACTCAGTTACTGAACACTTACTAAGCTGCCTTGGACTAGATTTCCCCTGTCCACTGGAGGCTCACCGTGAGGAACTGGTGGTTCCCACCCTCGGGGAGCTCAGGACACGAGGTACCACAGATAGACGTGTAGTGGTGCTCTCAGAATCCAGCGTGATCCACGTCATCGCTGAGGCTGGTGGGGACGTCTTCCTGGGATGAAACAGGCCACTCCACCGCGATGAGGATGGAAAGCAGAGGGGAGCCAGTGCTGGCGGGAGGACTCGCTGGGAGCCCGTGGCCAGTGGTGGGCCCCTGAGCCAGGGCGGGGGCCGTGACGGTGGAGAAGGATGAGAGAGTCAGTTAGCGGGAGTCCGGGCATTGGCAGGAGGTGTGGGCTTGGGTGTCATGCGATTTGGGAACTGAAAATAGAGGAGGAGCTATAGCGTGGGAGAAATGGAGTTGAGTCTGGCGGATGCAGCCTGAGGTGCCTGTGGGACACCCAGGCAGAAACAGCAAGTCAGTGTCCAGGAGAACAAGTCTAGAGTCCACAAGGCTTTGAAAGGCTCAGCTGTGGGTCGTTTGTGTGTGAGTGGTGGTTGGTACCCCCAGAAGTGTGTGGTGAGTGACGAGAGCCGAGAAGAGACCCTGGGTGGGGGGCAGCAGAGGACACGGAGGGACCAAACAGCGACAGACCCCTGAGGGTCAGAGAGCGAAGGAGGGACCATGGAGGGGTCACATCCCATGAGGACTGTCACTGCCCCCTGGAAGTGGCCACCAGTAGCTCACTGGTAGCCATGATGAGTAGGGTTTCAGAGAGATGGGAGGGGAAGCAGAAACCCAAGAACCGGCGAGCATGAAAGGATATCGAAGCTGTGGGGTCAGGCAGTGTAGACTTCTCAAGGTATTTGGTAGAAAAGGAAAAGGAAAGATTAGAATGGTCACTAGGGCAGATTTTCCAGCATTTATCTTTAATAATGAAAATGTTTCCATGTGCTTTTATTTACTGTCTTTTTTCAACTGACTCCCAAATGATGAAGTTGAACCATTCTCTGAGCCTGGGAACCTGGCCTGGAGAAAGGAGACACACACACACACTCACACACACACACACACTCACACACACACATACACTCGCACACGCACACACACTCACACACATACACTTCTGTGTTGCCACTGCTCCCTGTCCTGGCAGTATCCTCACGCTGCATGGGTCCCGGTAACCGTAAGCATCTTAGGGCAAATGTTCTCTCATATTTGTTTTTACAGCCCCAGTGTCTGACAGTGCCCGGCCCGTAGGGAGAATACGGTTAAGTAGACGCAGGAGTGCTATCTGTACGGTGAGGAGCCCAGTGCTTCTCACACAGAGAGAAGGATAGAGCCATGGGAAGTTACGTAAGTGCCGGGGCCGCCACTGGCAGCCGAAGCTCTCGCTTCCAGATGATGTGCCCCTTGTGGCTGTTACATGCCCCTAGAGAGGCTCTGAACCAGTCTTCCTCCAAGACCTAAGAAAGCCAGGCCAGGAAGGCTGGGATAGTCAGATTGTAGCCTCCTTCCCACT
Organism: Delphinapterus leucas; assembly: GCF_059928025.1. Taxonomy (NCBI): domain Eukaryota; kingdom Metazoa; phylum Chordata; class Mammalia; order Artiodactyla; family Monodontidae; genus Delphinapterus; species Delphinapterus leucas. Next base: position 135,705,854 of record NC_143130.1, read on the forward strand.
TGTCGGCCCTGAGCTGTGCCTGCCTGAATGGACTGCTGTACAGGAAGGACCCGCCTTCCCACTTCTGCTCTCACGTGAGCTCCTTGGCTCTGCATGGGAGTTAACGGGCAGCTTTGCTTCTTTTTGTGTTCATAACACAGGAGTATATTCATGGTATGAAGGATCAGTAGAGACTTGGGCTGATTCCCTGTTTTTGTCATCATGGAGAATTCATTCCCACAGCCAGTCGAGGGTACAGGATTGAGCTAGCTTCCTTCTCAACTTGGGCCCTCAGTGCTGAGTTCCAGACTTCACTCTGAAGAGTCAGGAATGTAACCGGATGGTCATAGTGCCACCCCACGGAGGCTGGCATAAGCAGGAGTATTGCCAGCTGGTCACAAGCCAGGTGTTGTCTTTGAGACAGTGGCTTTGAAGTCAAAACAGAAGTCAAACAAAGCATGATTCCTGATTGTGATATTTTCAGAAAGTGTCCAACATTATTCATTATGTTTATGGTTTCCTTGTTGGTGTAGTTGTCCCCAGTAGAATAAGATCTGAACTTGGGACAAGTATATGCTCCCTGTTTGAAGGAGTTCGGCTCTTAGCATAACCCAGATCTCCTTCCCCATCACTGAGTAACTACAGAAGCCTTCATGCCACGTGACGAGAGCAGACAAGGTTTCAGTGGCAGTCGACAGAGTATCACAAGTGTGCATTAGCTCCCCTCAGTGGTAGCTGCCACGCGGGATGGCACAGCAGGGGTACACGTGGTCACCCAGAGGGGCCTGCCAGCTCCGCCTGCCCAGCCCCCTTTCATGGGGAAGCCTCATCCCTTCTGTCTCCTCTCCTTTCCCCTCCTCAGTCAGGGCTGACCTTCCACACCCAGGTGCTGGCTGGGCGGTTGGCAGAAACTGGAGGACCTCGAGGCAGGGGTTGCCCAGTTGGCGCACAGTTTGGTCAGAAAAGGCAGCAGGGGCTCTTCTGGCATAGGTCAGCTAGCTTGCCTCCCTGTGTCACGCCCTGATAGATCACCAGGTCCAAAGTCAAGGAACCAGTCACGTGACAGCATCAGACTCTGGGAAAGGGCTGGTCCAGCCTGGGCAGTGGGAAAACTGGGAATGACCAGGAGCGTCCTGACTCACGCATCAGGCTGGCAGACACAGGCTGCAGGCTGGTCTCACCACACACGGCCCTCTCCGCCAGGTTTAGAAGGAAGAGGGTAGACTCTCTGAAGCCTGCCTCTTTAAAAGGAAAATGGGATTCTCTCCCCTGAAATAGGTGGGATAGTGGCCCTGGCCAGGTTTGAGACAGTTCTGGTGGCTACTTAACATTTCACTTCCCTCCGAATCCCTGGGTGCCATGCGATTTGGCAGCAACTAGGCTGAGGCACAGTTCAGGCTCTGCTTCCAACCCGCGAACAAAGCAGGTTCCCACCAGCGACGGGGCGGGCTGTCGGTGCTTTGCTGCCCAGAACTGAAACATGCCTGTCCAAGGCTACGTCCTCAGATTTCCTCTTTCTAACTGATTGATGGGCGGTCCGGGTGTAGAAATGATCACATTCCATGAGCTTGTGTTCCTTGACATCATCAAGCAATTTTTCTTGGTAAGAGAGGATCCCAGGAACGGGTTGGTACTCATACTTCAGGCTTTTAAAATTATGTCCTTGCTATTCTGGGCTCTCAGAAGATTAAATACTTCATTAGTAATCAGGGCTCTGGTAGTCACGGCCCTTCCCGGGTCCCGGGCAGAGGTCTCCTGCCTAAGCATTGGGCAGCACTGTGGCAGGGCAGGTCCACCCACCACACCACAGAAGACCCCCCAACCCCTGACCTCCAGCCCCAAGCATCTGAGCCTGTTCTGTGCCTCTGCGAGCATCGGGCAAACAGATAGATGTCTACCAGAATCAACTTTCACTCCTTTTTCTAATAAATAATGCCCAGGATATAAAACTCTATGTATAGGAGGATCTAATTTTATTATATAAAGTCATGTATGTATTACAGACGATTATATACATTACAGGCATACCTCGCTTTATTGCACTTCGCACATACTGCCTTTTTCTTTTTTCTTTTTAACAAATTGAAGGTTTGTGGCAGCTCTGAGTTGAACAAGGCTTTTGGAGACATTTTTCCAACAGCATTTGCTTATTACTTCATGTCTCTATGTCACATTTTGGTAATTCTCACAATATTTCAAACTTTTTCATTATTATTATATTTGTTATGGTGATCTGTGATCTTTGATGTTACTATTGCAAAAAAATTATGACTCATTAAAGGCTCCAGTCATGACTAGCATTATTTAGCAATAAAGTTTTTTTTTTTTTTTAAAGACTTCTATTTTATTTATTTATTTTTTGGCTGCGTTGGGTCTTTGTTGCTGCACGCAGGCTTTCTCTAGTTGCGGTGAGCGGGGGCTACTGTTCGTTGTGGTGCGCGGGCTTCTTATTGCGGTGGCTTCTCTTGCTGCGGAGCACGGGCTCTAGGCGCGCGGGCTCAGTAGTTGTGGCTCGTGGGCTCTAGAGCGCAGGCTCAGTAGTTGTGGCGCACGGGCTTAGTTGCTCCACGGCATGTGGGATCTTCCCGGACCAGGGCTCGAACCCGTGTCCCCTGCATTAGCAGGCAGATTCCTAACCACTGTACCACCAGGGAAGCCCCAATAAGTATTTTTTAATTAAGGTATGTACATTGTCTTTTTTAGACATAATGCTATCGAATATTTAATAGACTATAGTGTAGTGTGAACATAACTTTTATATACACCAGAAAACAAAAAACATTTGTGTGACTTGCTTTATTGAGATAACTGGTTTATTGAGGTGGTTGGGAACCAAACCCGGAATATGTCCAAGGTCTGCCTGTATAGTATATACAGTTCTCATCTCATGTAGAAGAAATTCTTGCATCCCTGCCCCAGACTGCTGACTCCTACACTCAGGCCCCCATGGCTCCTTGGACCTCATTTTCCACCCCCTCCCCTCCCCCACCCTGTTCTACCCCAGCCCTCCTTGCTGTTCCTCACACACTCCAGGCTCCCACCTCAGTGCCTGTGCCCTCTGCCTGGAGCACTCCTGGGAACCTGCAGCTCAGGCTCAACTGGGTTCCTGCTCCAATGTCACCCCGTCACGGAGCCTCCCCTCCCAGCAGCCCTGCCCTGTGCCTTAGTCTCTAGCATGACGAATGTTCATCTCATGGCAGGATGTAAACTCCCTGAGGGAATCCTACTGGCTTTCTCGCCATATCCCCATGCCTAGCCCAGTGCACAGCAGGTCAGAACACCCAAAACATACTTACAGATTTAACAAAGAAGCACATAACGCTGAAACCTGCAGCTTTACAAATATTAACATCATCACAACCACCTGATGAGGCAGGTCCTGCTGTTACCTTCATTTTATCCACAGGGAAACTGAGGTACAAGGAGGTTAAGTCATTTACCCAAGGTCACACAGCAGTGTCAGAATTCAAACCCAGGCATCTGTCCTAGAGTCTGTGCTTTTAACCACTGCCTGTGTTGCTTGTGTCATGCGCTGAATGAATGTGTGAATGAGCATGTTCCTTCATCTAAAACAAATCACATGCAGGTCAGGAAGCCACCATGTGACCCTGTATAACTTTGTTATACAGCTTCTAAAGTGTGTGAATGTAAACTAAATAAATGCAGTTTAAAGAAAGGCATTGAGGAAGCCAGGGAAGGAAATGTACCAAAATCATTTTAGTGATCATCACTAGATAGTGGGATTTTAAAGTGATCATATTTTCCTTGCCATACCTGTATGTATTTTCCAAGTTTTCTGCCTGGGCTAACAATAGAATGATTCAGTTTTAAATGGTTGCTCTTCCAAAGAACATTCTAATGAAGGGGTCAGCAGCCCTGAGCCCTGCGTGGGAACAGCTCGGGGAAGAGGCGGGGCGGCATGGAGGAGGGTCACCCAGTTCCTGACCCTCATGGAGGTCTTCTCCCTCCGACCATCCAGGACATCATCGAGGGGGGCAACCTGCGCATCCCCCTCCAGGAGCTGCACCAAATGATCCTGACTCCCATCAAGGCCTACAGCTCCCCAAGCGCCACCCCCGAGGCTCGCCGCCGGGAGTCCCAGGCCTCACACCCTCCTTCGCTGATGGGCCCGGAGAGCCAGAGCCCCGACTGCAAAGAGAGCGCCGCGGCCGCGGGAGCCACGGCCACTGCCTCGGCTGGGGCCAGTGGCGGGCTCCAACCGCACCAGCTGAGCAGCTGTGACGGGGAGCTGGCTGTCACCCCCCTGCCAGAGGGGGATCTCCCTGGGCAGTTCACACGTGTCATGGGGAAAGGTAGGACCCGATTCTCCCGCCTCCCCTTTCCTCTTCTCGACACCACTGACCAGAGCTCCCAGTTCCCGAGAACCTTCCCCAGGGTGCTAGGCGAACTACCAGAGTACATGTCATTAGCCCATTTTACAGATGAGGAAAGTGCGGCCCGGAGAGGTTAAGGTATTTGGATCTGAACTTCAAGCTCTCTGATCCCCAAAGGCGTCTTCCTTCACCCTGGCTCCCTTCTCTCCCACTTCCTCAGACCAGGGCCTCCTGGGCCCTGCTGGCGGAGCGCTCATTGGGCCTTTGGACGCTCAGGCGGAAGGCCGCGTTCCCACGGGCCACAGAAGGTACCACAGCCACACTGTGTGTGTCTGTAGGGCAGCATAGAATTCCCACGTGGTCCTTCGGGTAAGAGCGCCCCTTCTGCCTGCGACTGCCCTGTGCCCGGCCCTTGTGCACATATCCTTGACCCTGTCTGACACTAGAATAATTTGTGCTTGATGGGGTATTTCTCAAAAAATCTCGATTATTTAAAAAATGTAGCGAATACCAGTACTTTTCCTTTGGGAAGGGGAAACAAGTTTTTTCTCCTTCCATTGTGCAATATTTCAGACCATTTAAAACTGGGTTCTAACAAAAAGGACAGCTGAATCTTACAGGCGCAGTGAGACACTCCCTATGGTACATGTCCTTAAAAAGACTGAAATCTGTAGAAATCTGGCTCAGAGGAGATGGTTTGTAGCATCCCTTGGAGCTGAAATGCTGGTAGCTTCCTGGTCAGGGTAGGTCCCGCCACCTTCTCACTCTCCCCCACCCCCAAGTGGGCTCTTTGCTGTGTGGATTAGAGCAGATGGCCCCATGGGTGGAGGTACAGGTGGGCGTGGTTACCTGAGAGTGTGGTACATCACCCCCCTTCCCTGTGATAAGACCCATGTGGGCTCTGCCCTCAGGGGACTCGCAGTCCTCTGACATGGTGTCTTTTTAAATTTTAACTACTTTCAAATAAATTATAAAATTAATTCATGCTCTACATAAAAAATCAAAGCTAAACAAAATAGTGAAAGGTGAAAAATACGCCCACCTCCACCCCAGGCCCTGCCATCTTCGTCCTCAGAGGTAACCATTCTAAACGGTGCGGAATATCCCTTCAGAAACATTATAATCATATACAAGCTCATGAGCATCCTTTTTACACACACACGGGTCTTGCTTACATGTTTCTCTGCAGCTTGTTTTTTTTACATTATATGCTTTCAGTATTTCTAGCAATACAAAAGCACCACCTCATTCTTTTTTAAAGGCTGCATACTATTCCCCTGTGTGCATAAACCATAATTTAACAGGGCCACAATTAATGGGCATTGAGATGGTTTCCATGTTTTGTTATTACCAACAATGCTATACTGAAAATCTACGTGAAATGGTATAAATGGGATTCTATGACAGATTGGTTATGCAGGATTAAGGAGAGAAAGGAATCCTGATGCCCGGTTTCAAGCTTCATGGCGAGGCATTTTTACTTCTCACTGACGTCTTTGTCAAACCATCTCCACCTGGCCTTCTAAACATTCCCATCAAAATCAGAGCATCAGGGCCTCTAGGATGAGAATAGAATGGGCTACACTAGCGTGGCCATGACCTGTCCAGGGGGGTTGTGTCCTCCACCTGCAGACTAGCTCTGCTCTGTCTCTGCGAGAACTTCCTTGAGTGTGTAGGTGAATGTGAGCCTGTGCATGTATAAATGTGGGTATCACTTTGAGAAAATCACCCTCCTGTGATTGAGTAGCAGGCTCCCCGCTCATGTGCGTGCCCACACACCTCACATCCTAAAAGATGTGCCAGCCTCGCTCCTCCAAATGAGATGTGCGGCTCATTCATAAAATTATGGCTCTTGCTCTCTGATAAGGGCTGATGGTCTTTAATGCCTTTGAACTCCCTCTCCAAAGGAACCTCTTTCAAAGACAGGGCTCCTGACGCTGCTGCATTCTTCCTCTCCCAGAGTGGGCAGGGTTGCAGAAGGCTTAATATAGAATGGTATGCGTGGAATTAACCAAAGGGGCTTCTGGAGGCAAGGGCTCCTGTGGTAACCAAGCCTTTGACTTCAGTGGAATGAGGAGCCTCCTGGCCTTTTTTGTGAACGTGACATAAAGCCACAGTCACACATACCTCTCAAAATATTGGTCCTGAAAGGAAATCAGAGGCAGATCTCAGAGGTTAGGATGGGTGTACATTTCTCTAATTCACCTTCCCTTTTTTATTTTTTTAATTCCCAGTGTGCACACAGCTCTTGGTCTCCAGACCCGATGAGGAGAATATAAGTTCCTATTTACAGCTCATAGACAAGTGTCTAATCCATGAGGTGAGTAGTGACAGGTTTCACAAAACTGCTTTTTCTCATTGCTTAAAAGTGGTTCTCAGAGTTTCTGTGGTATGATCATTTGGGTCTCCAACACCTTGTGTTTGAGTCGGGGGGTCATTAATAATAGCTCGGGCAGAACTTGGCTGTGGTGGCTTCAAACCTAAACGCAGCTTGCGTATTACTCTGGGGTCCAAAGATTCACCTGGACTGAGCTCTGACTTGGGGGCAAATGCCTGAGAGAAACGTCCGGCTCCGGAAGCCTGCCCGAGGGACCGAGCCTGGGGAGGCCGACCACAGTCCTGCCACCTAGCCCCGGGGGTGTGGAAACATTTCCCCTCTGAGCTCAGGAAAATTGGAGGAGGGCGGGGAGAAAAGGAGAGCGTTCAGAAGAAATAACGTGTGTCTGTGTGTATGTTGTTTGGTGGTTATTCTGCTGTATTTTGACTTGTGATTCTTATAAGAATTGGTTTTATTTTTTTAAATTTTTATTGGAGTAGAGCTGATTTACAATGTTGCATTAGTTTCTGCTGTACAGCAAAGTGAATCAGCTATACGTATACATATATCCACTCTTTTTTAGATTCTTTTCCCATAGAGGTCATTACAGAGTATTGCGTAGAGCTCCCTGTGCTATGCAGCAGGTCCTTATTAGTCATCTATTTTATATAAAGCAGTGTGTCTATGTCTGTCCCAATATCTCCCAGTTTATCCCTCCCCCCACCCCGCTTTCCCCCTTGGTAACCGTAAGTTTTTTTTTTTTAACATCTGTGACTCTGTTTCTGTTTTGTAAATAAGTTCATCTGTACCATTTTTTTAGATTCCACATATAAGTGATAACATATGGTATTTGTCTTTCTCTCTCTGACTTACTTCACTCAGTGTGACAATCTCTAGGTAGCCTCCACCCAAACTCCCACTCACCCTTTTCAATGTCCAATCCTGACACTGCTCTCATTTGGGCCAGCAAAAAAACAATAGGAAGGAGAGAAGGCAAGAACAGGGGATGGATTTTAGAGCTCATTCATTCTGTAGATATTTATTAAGTACCTAGGTCCTGCCCCCGGCTAGGGAGCTTCCTGTGGGAGGGGAGTGGGTGAGACAAAAGGAAAACAGGTCATCACACATATGACAATAAGGCCACCTCCGAGGAACTGGAGCCCAGGAGGTGTGGCGGGCACCTACCCAGAGCCCAGAGGCACTCCGTCCAAGCTAGACCTGAAAGGCGAGCAGAATCTTAGTGGGAAAGTCTTGGTCCGTGAGGAAGCGGAAGAGAGCAGTCAGGCAGAGGGAGCAGCGCTCGGAGGGGCCAAGGATGCTTGGAGTAGGCTTCAGCGGGGTCTGATCAGGGGAGCATTTACATTTCTGAAAAAGCAAACCAGAACCCTGCTTCCTCTCCCACGCCCACACTCAGCACTGAGCCTTGAAGATACTGCAGGACAAGTTCCCTCCCACCTCGCCTCCAGTCTGCTGAGCCCAGGAGACAAAGTAACCAGTCCTCCAGCTGCCTCCGTTGGATGGTGCACTAGCTTCCTAATTGGTCCACACCAGCCCCGACACTGTGGCCTGGTGCTTCTCCCTTTCCTGCCATCCTGCATGCCCTCCCTGGGCATCCCAGCTCTCCTTTCTGTGTCTTTCCCCTTTTCCTCCCTGGAGCTCCAAGTGACAGGTGCCAAGGTGGCCCCGTGTGGGCTCATCTCCCCTGACTGCAGTGGAGGGGGGCGCGTCACTGACGGGAGTCACGGGCAGAAAGGAGCTTGTGCCCTGTCCGCTTGCCTGCATTCATGTCAGGATGGAGGGGCCTGCTCTCTGCTTCGGGAGGGAAAATGGTGTTTGAGGCTTTTTATGATTTGAGTTTGAGTAGAAGGAACATGTTTGAATAATTTTCCACAGCCTCGGGTTATTCTGTGTGTGCAGAACCCACCCTCCCCGCGAGGCCCTGTCGAGGCACAGTCTCCATCCGGGCTGAAGACTCACCGGGGCTCCGAGACACAGGGCTCCCTTTCACAGCCCGATCTTGCTGTTCTTTAGCCAGTGGATGGGAGGGTGTTGACTGCCGAGACACCTTCCTTCCTCCCCAGGGACAAAGGAGCCAACTCCCTAGAGGAGTAAAAGGACAGGAAAGTTCTGAATCTTATTTCTGAGACCAGTCACTTCATCTCCTGGATTATAAGCCCAGGCTTCTCGCCTCCTTTCCGTCTTGAGAAGGTTCTGGGAAGACGAGCTCTTGCCCCCTTTATGACCCTTGTAATCCAGCCACAAGAGCTGTAGGACACATCTTCATCCAGACAGACATATGGGTCTGGGCCTGACAGGGACAGAGAACTCAGAAGTGGCTGACCGGCTGCGTCTGGGCGTTCTAGATTCTGGAGTCTTCCTTCCCCTCCAGCCCCCGAGGAGGCTGCTGCCAGCACAACCCAGAGCTGCCTGGAGCCAGCTGAGATGAGGCGCTGGCATCCCAGCTGATAGCAGAGCTCCCACAACTGAGTGCTATTTGCAGGCACACACGGGAAGCAGCTCTCAGAAATCACTCATTACCAGCCATGGTCTAGCTCCTCTCCAAGCCTCCCAGCCGCAGCTCCCAGGACTGAGAACAGCCACACACTCAGCACTCCTGAGGGGCCCGTTCCCATCTGCAGCCCCAACTACGTGAGCCTGTTGCCCCGCTGCTGAGTGGATGAGCTGACCTCTCTGAGGGGGCATAAACATTTCCATCTTCTTGGGTGCTCCTTGCCGCCATGGGAGATGTCACATATGAGCCAGTGTCCCTGGAAGCACTTTGAATGCACGTCTGTAAAGTGAGCCATTTGCTCCTTTGTCGCTTGGAAACTCAGGTGGGCTCCAGACCAGCTCAGTGTTGTAGTTTTGAGACCTCGAAGACATTGGTTGGAGTTTAAGGCCAGGGTTGAATACCAAAGCTTATGAATGTGATGGACTTTCATATGCTGCCACCAACGGGCTGGTCCGTGCAACCGAAAAACCTAGTCAGGGTCTGTGGGTAGCACACAGTGAACCATGACGAAGAGCGAGGCATGTTCTGAGTATCCTAAGTGCCCTTCGTGTGTGAATTTCATTTAATCCTTACAAGATCCCTTTGATGAGATATTATTAACCTGAGTTTTTAGAAGGAGCTGAGTCTCAGGTAGAGGAACTTGCATAAAGATGTGCAGGGATTCAAGCCCTGCCCATTTGCATCCAGAGGCTTCCACTGACCCACTGGGCTGGACTCTCCTCTCCTCCCCAAGTCATCTTGACCAGCGCACCTGCATCTTGTGTCCTCGCTCAACATTTGGCTGAATAAGCTGGTCAGAGGCAGAATCTACCCATCCCTTTATTAGTCTAGCAGAAATGCTTGCCTTTTGCAGTTTTTGAAGCTATTCCTGTATAGCTGGACACTCGCTGAACATCACCAGCAAATGAGAGGGACCACAGAGGAGAACCACATCCTCACCTTTTAGCCGTGAGACCATCCACCATGCACCTTACGGCGTGTCAGCACATTTTTCTCTAACGGGGCACTGAGTGCCTGCTGGGGAAGTCCACCTTGATGACTGTGCTCAGTGGCATCTGGCTAAGGTCAGCCAGGAGGAAGGGGTTTGCAAGTCGTCAGTACCTTCTCCACAATATGACAAACGTCTTCTTGCTTTTGTTCACATAGCTCTCCTGTGTTCAGGTCCTTAAAGATGAAATGTCATTGGAAGAAAATAAAACTGTCATTTTTTTCTGTCTGTTTAAGGAATCTGTTTCCTTTATGGGAAACAGACATATAGTCTGTTACTCTAAGTATTCATTTATTTCTACTTAAAGTATTTCATGCTTTATTGACAAAACTACTTGGGTATGGTATCTCCATCACTGTTACTGCTAGTCAGTCAGATCCAGTGGATTTATGACAGTGCGTGGACCACAGTTCTAGGCACTTGACAGGGGTTTCCTATATTGCATGTGTGGTCCTCACCGTCTAGAACACTGCATGGCCATGGCTTATCTGCAGCAGAATTCCCAGGGCACTTGCTGCAAACACAAACCCCCTAGACTCCTCTCCATATCTATGAAATCAGGCTCTGGTGGGGAGAAGGGGTTCAGAAATCTGCATTTTAACAGTCTCCTGGGGGGATCCTGATATATCATGAATTTGAGAGTCCCTGCCTTGGGGTCTCATAGCCCCTGTGAAGTCCTTCCCTGGGCTTCGCTTGTGTACATAAGGCTGTACACACAAAGACACATGATATAGGTGAGAGTGCGTTACGTATGGGGCAGTAGGCAAAGCATCCCCAAACACCAATTTTACTAGAAAAGACTTGAGAAGGCATCAGATCTACCCATTTTCCTAAACCTTAGACAAAATTTAGGTGGGGAATGGCGCACTGGGGTTGTGTAGAGCATGGGGCCCTTTGACTGGAGATTTCTCAGCAGAGGCCAGACACGCCGAGAGTACATTCCCTTTTCTGAAGCCCCACAGACCACTCCAGGGTGAACACACACCGTCAAGCAGATTGATTTTTTGGAATGGTTTAGCATTTCCATGGATTATGAAAATGCCTGTAAAAGCCCGAGTAGTCAACAATCAATTTTGCAATTCATTCTTGGTTAATAAACAGAGTCCAGAGTGGAGTCAGGGGAAAGTGGAAAGAGGGTATGGATCTGCCAGAAATGCAACCAGAATCGAGGGTTGTCAAAAGCTTAATGCATGTACCTTACCAGGCACCTCCAATGTCAAATAACTTGAATTTTCAGTACAGGCAGCTCCCAAATAAAACTGACTGCTGTTTGGAGCAGGTTGGAAACAAGGTGAAGAAAAGGCAGCTGCAGGACTCCGATGTTTCCCCGATTAATTGCGTGTTTCTCTCTCTAATGCCAGGCTGCGTCACCCATTAAAAAGTCCTGTTTGTTTTGCAGGCATTTACAGAGACACAGAAAAAACGATTGTTGTCATGGAAACAGCAGGTGCAGAAGCTCTTTCGGTCTTTCCCTCGGAAAACCCTTCTAGACATATCAGGATATCGACAGCAAAGAAAGTATGTTGGGATTTCAGTCTTTGTACTGCATGGTGGTTCCAGTACCTCACTGTCTGCTTAGGTTCCAGGGGCAGGACTACACAGGGCATCATTCCTTGTTTATCAGGGCGCCCTGTGACAAGTCCAGATCGCATTCCTTAAACAGGTGGGGTTGGGAAAAAGCTGTAGAGGGAAAGAATTCCCAGAGGAAGAGCTGAATGTGATCTTGGGCAACTCAATTTACATGGTCAAAATGACGGTATTAGTCTGGATGGGCATCGAGTGGGGAGTGGGTACGATTTAATGAATGTCCACAAAACACTTGGTGGTTTATCCACAACAGGGGGCTCTGAAAGGACAAAAACGGGTTGTTCTCTCCACACCTTAAGTGGTAGTGTAATTTTTTCTCCCTTCTGGCTGCAGACAAGCTAATTATAGTTGGTGGCAGGGTGAAGAGCCCAGTGCTAGTCTATTTTGGTCTGAGCTGCAATCTAAGAGTGGAGCAGTGCCATTCTTGATTTTTCATAGTACTTCAGCTTCTTGGATGCAGTTAAAAATAAGCCTCGTTGTACTTTAGAACCCATTACCTTAATCTGGTTTTAAAGTGAGGAATCTAATTGCATATTAAAGGTGAATTACAGTGACAATCTGGGGGAGGAATCACGGGGAGGGGTAGAGGGAAGCCTTGAACAATGACAGGGAGTTTTGGGGAGACAAGGGAATGACGATGATGCAGATATGCTGAAAAATCAACATTCTGTTTTACTTTTTTCAACATGAGCAGATAAATACTCATTTTTTTCACTTGCACCTAGCAAGTTCTGAATTCATTTCTCAGTGCATATGTAGAAGCTCTGTCTGTGTTAAAATGTTGGGCATTTATTTGCATAAGTGTGCCTTGAAACATCACTGTTTTATAAATTACTTCAGGGAGATAAGGCCAGTTGGAACTTGTGAAAAGTCTTCATTGAAGATTAATGTAAAAATTGAATTGTTATCATATTCCAGCATATATAACACAGTTATTTATTAAACAAACATTTAGCATGTACTTTGTGCCAAGTGGGTATCCAAGCACTTAAGAATATTAATACATTTAATCCTTGCAACAGCCATATGAGGTAGAGGTGCTTATTATCAACCCCAATTTACGGAAGAGTTGGGGGACAGTGGCATCCGGGATTTGGACCAGGCAGGCCAGCGTCAGCTCCAGAGTCAGTGCTCTTAACCACTGTGGTTGCCGGGCAGCTCTCCTGGTCCCCGGATGATGTGCAGAAAAGAGAGTCAGACAAAACAATACTCTATTGCCAGCTCCTTGGCCCCAAGCCTCCCTGGAGGGTTGGGCTGTACCACCTGTGCACCCTGAGGATTCCTGGGGGCCCAGATGAAAGGCGAGGCCTGCTCCTTAGCCTTCTTCCCTGGGGCTGCCCCCTTCCCAGGCTCTCCCTCTTCTTGACCCCCAAGAAAGGGGAGGAAGATCCAGACCCCTCTTGCAACACCAGGCCCTTGGGAGACAAGTTCCAAGAGGAAGAAGGAATTCAGAAGTTGAAGATGAAAACAGAGCTTTCAAGCTCTTTTGTCTTCCTCCCCAAAGTGCCATCCGCTGCTTCCGTCTGCCCTGCTCTGTCCTTGGTCCACATCACTGTTCCCCTTAACCTTGACTCCTCTACAGTGTTATTAACTGACGCTTGAATTGGGCTAACCCAAGGTTTGCCAGATTGGTCCTCCTTTTATTGATTAGATCAGAATGAATTCAGTCATCAATTATGGATGTTCAACTGGAAGTTGCTGAAGCTCCAGAAAATAATTCATTCTCATAAATATTACCTCTGGGATCTTTTTATGCTATTAATTTGCTTTGAAGACCTGATTTTCCCATAATACAAAGGTAACTGCAGCCCAGCCCCTCCTTGAATTATCACAAATCCCAAATTAATTGGTTCTTATTAATGTTATTTTATCAGTCATTTCATGCATTTCAAGGAAATGAACTCAGTTGGTTAGATGTAGGAAAGCACAGAAAGACACAGATGGGCAGAGCAAGAGAATGAGAAATGAAAACTGACGTTTGTCACTTTGTTCTCTCCCTAGAAAGAATGATGATTTCATTAAGCCTAGTGATCTGAAGTGACTTAAGCTTTCACTCTGGTTACCAGCAGTGGCAACCCTCAGTAAGCCTGACTTTGTAATAACCAAGTTTAGGACACCACGGTGAGATCCACCGTCATTCGACGGCCTAACCAAATTCTCCCCTCCATCCAGCCTGTCCCCAAAATGTTCTGGGCTCTACCAGCTCTGTGAATGCTAACTTTAGGAGTCCACGTTTCTCCCGTGACTAAATGTCCCATTACAGAATCCTCTGCCTACATTATATTGCTTAAGAACACAGTCTTGCCTGCCTGGAAGCACAAATCATTTTAGCATCACTCGCTGACTGCTCTGTTTTGCATATGAAATAACTTTTTAAAAATCCAACCAAAAAGGAAGATGAGCAAAAAAGCTGTCTGCACTAAATAAGGAAAAATCTTAGGAGAATACTAAATCATCATACCAGGTGGCCAAAATCCTGGCTCCAAAAACCGAAGGACTAGTTTTCATAGTTTAAAAAACAAAAACAACCCCCCCCCCCAAAACAGCCACTTGATCCTTGTCTCCACCTGTCACATGTTGTCCATACTCCAGAGGAGGCCTCTTCCATCACTTGAGATTACTTCTGCTCCTCTGGGCCTGAATTTCTTCTTTCAAACCAAACATTTTAAACCTTAGTAAAAGAAGGAAGAAAGGGGGAGAATGGGAGAAAGAATGAGATAAACCAAGAGACCTAGAACCCGTGAGTGTCCTTCTCACCACGTGTACATGAGCCTCTGACTGGAATCGGGAACCATTCTTTTGGGTCACAAAAGCCTAGAAGTGGAAAAACACAGCCCAGAAATCAGTTGCCACCAGCTCACCGTGGCATTCTCTTCCCTGCTCCCGCCCGCCCCCCCGCCCCGCCCAGGAAATGTAGGAATTCTAAGGAAGAAACACTTTCTGAGATCAACTGTGCTGATGACTTAGATGCTCCACCCCACCCACACACACACACACACACACACACACACACACACACACACACACACACACACACCCCTCTCTCCCTCAGGAAATAACTGTTTTGCAGCACCTCCCCTCCCCATCATCTGGTTAAACTACGTCAGCTCTGTCTCCTGGAGTCTCCACACAGGCTTGGTACAAACCTCCCCTGTGTGGCTGGGAAAGCAAGTCTATTCCATCTTGTGGCCATCGGAGGTAAAGCATTTTGACTGAAACATCAGTGAATGACTAAAGCTGACTCTTCTTGGAAAGAATGTGCTGGTTCCTGAAACCCTGCTGGCTGCTGTGCACCCTCCCAGAACTTGAGGCCTGCTGGAGAGGACGAGTTCTTCGGCACTGAGGTCACCAGACCAATGGGAGCACGGTGTCCGAGCATGATGCCACGGGTCCGCGGCTGCCTCCCTGCGTGGACCCAGGCGAAGCCTGTGACCTCCGGGCCTTTCTCTGGGGAAGGCCTGAGGAGTGGGGAACAGTCGGTGTCCTAGGCCCAGAGTGATTGCAAACATCATCATCTTCATTCTCATATCCCTCCTCTTCACCTGGAGTCAGAGCCCCAGACATGGGGTCAGCTCTCCCATTTGGAGAGGTGATTATAATGCCAGAGACTCATTCATTCGTTCACTCAGCCCGCATTTACCGCCAGGGGCTGATCCAGGCAGGAGGGACCTGCAGGGTTGATGAGGACAGACACCATCTTTTTTCTCATGGAGCTTACGTCCTAGTGGGGCTCAGAGGCCACTCCTTGCAAGTCTGCTGTACAGACAGACATCAGAACCGGACTGTGGTCTGAAGGAAGGGGCACAGATCCTGGCTCTGCCGCTTTCTTACCGTGTGGCCTCTTGACGGGAACGTGAGTGCTCAGGGCCCGTGACATAGTGGAAGAAGGCTGTAGAGCACACGGGTTAACCTTCTGGGCTCATAGTCCAGCACTGCCCCCCAATGGCTGTGTGACCTTTGAGAAATTATTAAGCTCTCTGTTTTACTTCTCCAGCTGTAAATGGAGATAGAGTGCCTACCTCATAGGATTGTCGTGAGGATTGAAGAATCAACATCAAAGTCCCAGGGCGGTGCACGTGATGTTAGCTCTCAGATGTTAGCTGTCATTTAGTCATAGAACCCTGACCCCCGTAGACCTCATAACGGTCAAAATGTGAGCAGACCCCAAGGAGGCATCCTGCTGGCAGCCCGGGGGTTGGGAAGGGCTGAGGGTGACTGATGGCCTCTGTTCTTCCCTCTTGGCTCTCACAGCCGCGGCTTCGGGCAGTCCAACTCCCTCCCGACGGCTGGCTCTGTGGGCGGTGGCATGGGCAGGCGGAACCCACGCCAGTACCAGATCCCCTCCCGGAACGTCCCTTCCGCCCGCCTTGGCCTCCTGGGCACCAGCGGATTCGTCAGCTCCACCCAGCGCAACACCGCAGCCAACCCCACCATCATGAAACAAGGAAGACAGGTCTGCTTGGCTCCGGGGAGGAGGGTGGGCAGGCCCAGCTCGGGGCCTGAGGCTCCAGACGTCCCCCCAGACAACCCCAAGGCGAGAGGAGAGGCCCAGGGGGGGCTAGACTGAGGACAGTTGTCCCCGTGGCTCAGAGGTTGTTTGCACTGTTTCTCGGGAAGACAAAGCGAGGCCACGGCAGCAACTGGCTTTGTGGGGATTTTGTTTAGGCTGCCCCACGACCGCTTTAACCTTGGGGGCCCTGCACACGGGGGGGCCTTTAGGAAGAAATGCAAGACCTATTTCTTCTTTGCCTTGATCCTTGACCTGCCCCAGCAGATCCCACTGCCTTCCAAATTTTGCTTCCAGAGCATCTGAGGGCTTTCTTAGCCTTTTTATCTGAGGCAAATAGCTCCTTTGTCGTGGTCCCAGCTGTGGTGGAGAACCCACAGGAAGGAGCATGAGAAAGGCTGTCAGAGGGAGAATTGAAACATTCTCAGGCGGTCAAGGCCAGGCTGCCCAGAGATTCTCGCCGTGGGATATAGAGCCACAACCTCTGTCCCCTGGGTCCTCGTCCCAGTACTCCCACCCTCCCACCCAGCGCCTCCCACCTATGTAGCCCCTGCTTTGTGGGGACTCTGCAGGTCGGGGCTGGGGTTAGAGGGACACCAAGTGAGTCTGAGGTTCTGGGTTGTCATGAGAAACTAAGGGATGAGAGCTTGATTTACAAAACAGGAAACAGTTCCTGGCAAGACAGGCAGGATTCACTCCCCCCAGGGAAACAGCACAGGGTAGGAAAAAGCCCCGCTCTCTGACCATTGTGGGAAGCCCCCAGATGGGTCCAAGAGGAAATCACTGCTAGGACACCCGCGTAATAATAAACACACAAGCTGAGTTGTGCCAGCTCTTTGCCAGCTGAGAGGTTCTTTTTTCTCCTCCTTGCTTTGTAGTAAATTGTAAGAATCTCAGAGAGAAAATCAACTGAGAGCCCTGAAATAGTTTGTGCTCTTCGTTGCAGACATTTATAGAACTCCCCCCATTTCCTAGAAAAGTGATAGGAAAAGCAAAGGCAACAGAAGGGATAAAAAGAGTTTTGGAGCTAGCAAGGGAGATTGGTGTCCAGATTAAGTTGAGGCTTAGAGAGGAACCTGAGGCTAAGGACGTTTTGCCGGGGGGTGGGGGGGGAAGGCGGGGACTGAACGGAATCTAAAGCCCCTCTCTCTGAATAAGCAGATGGATTGCGCTGGCCTATAAGCCCTTTCCCAGAAGTTAGCAGAGAGTCCTCCCAGGGTACTTGCCTCCTGGATTCTGGCTGGGGGCCCCTCCCCGCAGGTGTCCGGACTAACGGGTTCTGCTTTCGTGTTTCTCCCTAGAACCTCTGGTTCGCCAACCCCGGGGGCAGCAACAGCATGCCAAGCCGCACCCACAGCTCAGTCCAAAGGACCCGCTCGCTGCCTGTGCACACTTCACCACAGAATATGCTGATGTTCCAGCAGCCAGGTAGGGCCCGGCCCTCCATCCCTCGCTCTCCTCTCCGGGAGGTCAGGTCGCCAAAATAGATGCCCCAGTGAACCCAGGCAGAAAGTGCTTAGCCTCAACTGTCACCGTGCATTCTTTTGAGCTTATAGAAGCCTTTCCTTTTTTAAACCGTGTCTTGCCGGCATGAATAGCGGCTGGTTGGCGGGGAGCCAGCACACGGAGCTCGAGTTGGTTGTGATCTGTTGGGGGTATTTTTGATCCTAGTTAGATTTCTAGATTGATGAACCCAGGGATATTACTGGGGGGTTTTCGGGGGGGTTGGGGGGGTTTCATGTGTAGTGTGTGTGCCATTGGTATATATGTGGGGGAATGTGTAGATAGTGAGACAGAGAAAGAAAACTTGACAGTGTGGATGCTGAGAGACCTCCGCCTGGTTCGGGAGTTCCTTGCACACGTGACCGCTGATCCAGCCATCTTCCCTTTACTTGGTTAAAGAGCAGCTTGGTGCACCTCATGTCAATTTCACCTTTGCCCACGCCTCCTCAAACAGAGTAGCCAGAATTACATGCAGCCGACAGATGCCTGCACCTTCTTCTGTGCAGACAGTGACCTCTTAGACTCCATGAGTAATGCAAAGCCCCACAAGCAATTACTACATGGGTCGCACCTGGAAGAAGGTCCTCACCCTGGGTAGACATGCTCTGTACCATGTCTTACAGGAGTTTGAGGGGAAATGTCACTGTGGCCTGGGTGGGCAAGGAAGCTTCTTAGAGTCATAGGTGAGCTTCAGGGAGCAGAGGGTGAAAAGATGGAAAGAGGAGCGTGGCGTTGCAAGCAGAAGGAGCTAAGAGAGCAAGACTGCAAGGGTATCGAGTCCCACGGCGGCTCGGCAGAGGGGTTAGGCTGAAGTAGCGGCAAGTAGACCAAGGGAGCTGGAAAGACTGCAGCCAAAGGTGGGATGCTGAATCCAAGGCCGAGGAGCTCAGACTCCAGCTGCTCTCAGTGAGGAATCGGTAAAAGATTTTGAGCAGGGGCGTCAGACAGGGCTAAGCATGGAGGAGTGAAGGGAAGGCAGGCTGGAGGAGGAGAGGCCACCAAGGAGAAGGGCGGGTGCCGATAGCAGGGAGCCACCAGGGCATAAGGTATGTCAGGAAAGGATGGGACGTCCACAGAGTCCAGATGCTGGTTTAAAGTTGCTTCTTGACGGGCTTCCCTGGTGACGCAGTGGTTGAGAGTCCACCTGCCAATGCTAGCGGACGTGGGTTCGTGCCCCGGTCCGGGAAGATCCCACATGCCGCGGAGCGGCTGGGCCCGTGAGCCATGG
Source organism: Delphinapterus leucas (assembly GCF_059928025.1). NCBI lineage: Eukaryota > Metazoa > Chordata > Mammalia > Artiodactyla > Monodontidae > Delphinapterus > Delphinapterus leucas. The sequence continues at coordinate 135,724,809 of NC_143130.1, forward strand.
CCGCTGACCCTGCGCGTCCGGAGCCTGTGCTCCCCAACGGGAGAGGCACTTTTGTTTTAAAGCTCCTTTTCTTCATTTTGATACTTGCTGTTTTTCTTCCCAGGAAGAGATACTTGATAAAATTTTGGGGGTTGTGAAGGCCTTCTCCCTGGGTCATTTAGTCCCAGCCTCTGTTTTCATGTAGAATTATGTATAATCCATTCCCAGTAAAAAGAGAATCTGGACAAGATTTGAAGACATCCTGGGCACGAGACCTTTCACCTTAAATAAATAGTTCACCCTGACCTCAGCCCCAGGACTGCAGCCCAGCCACCGTGCAACCTCACGGGAGCCCTCGCGTAGCCGACCACTCTCTTCCAATCCTAACATACTTGTAGACTTCTCCATTGTTTCCTACCTCTTTTTTCCTTCCTGCAGCTCTCTTCCAAGTCCTCAGTCACCCTCTTTGTCCCCCATCTTAATTGGGCAGACCAGGCCCACCAGGAAGAGCTGGGCCATCCCTGGGAGAAGAACCATTTGGGTCTGTTGGTCTGAATCCTCCACCTGCACTATGTTTCCCCTCTGCTCTTATACAGCAACGCTGAACAGTTGGCTTATGCTCAGGTCAGCTATGACCCTAAGATTGTCTCCACCCTCTTCCTGTGAAGGCTCTTGTTCCCATAGTTAAAGAATCAAATACTACGAAACAGCTTATAAGAGAAAATGACTCCCCCTTGCCCTCCCCTCCCAGCCCACAGTCCCATCTCCAGAAGCAGCACTTCCAACTGTTTTCAGTTTTCCTGGTAGTTATCTGCAAGTCTCTCAATAATGTTCTTCACATACTGGACTTAGAACCCTTGGGTTATTGTTGCTGTTTTAATTAACCTCTCACCCGAGCATGACAAACCCACTTCCAGCAAGGCCCTGATGAGGCAAGGCATTTCTGGTAACCACGGCCCGGGGACAGGACTGCTCCATATTTCCTGACTGCAAATACCCTGGTTAGGGCTCAGCAGAAGCCACTTCTAAGTCCTGCCCGGCACCCTTGGCCCATGTGGGGTGGCTATTCCTGAGACATGGCCATGAAGGGCAAGGCAGGGCATAGCTGTGACCCAGGATCCCTGGCTAAAGGGAAAGCAGGCTGCAGAAAGTCCCCCCATGGGCGCAGAAAGTTCCTCCTCAGCCTTTGCATCTAGGGCCTGAGGGCCAGGGGCTGGGACTAGACCATAAGCCTCACATCAGGTAGGCAGAAATCAGGACGGCAGAAAGCGGCTTTCATCTTTACACAAGCAGTAGTAATTGTGAAGGCAAAGCGGAATAGAGATGTGCGACCAACCCAAAATTAGATACTCAGAAAACTGTGCTACATTCCAACATAGTGATTTCCTCCTGGCCGTTAGATGTCTTCAAAGCACCCATTTTGACCCATCTGAGCAAATCTTGAAGACTACAATACATTCTAAGGAAGTTTGGATTCTATAAACTTAAAATAATCCCATCAAGATGATGGAATGTCTCCAAAGAATAAAGAAAAGCCTGGGGGCTAGAACCAGCCTCCAAGTTGTATATCAATTCATCAGTCACCTTGCTTGAATTTGCGAGACACTTCTTTCTTTCCTGGACCTACAGAATCCGTGGGCCCCTTGGAGGCCAGGGCAGGAGGGGTGGTTCTCCACTTCATTCCCATGTGGACAGATTTAAAATGTTTCCCAGGACAAGCCAGGAGAGCCATCGGTGATTGTTGCCTCTTGCTGGCCTGTGGGATGAGTAAGAAACATGAAGCTGGTCCTCCCAGAGAGGAGGACAGGTTCTGATACCATCACCGGGGGGTGACAAGCTCAAAATCAGGGTGGCGCCTGGCGAGAGGGGTCATGTTTCTCCGAGAGGTAGGGTTTTTTCCCAACTGGAAAATTAGTTTGGAAACTGCTCGCAGAATGACACCTTGTCTTGGAAGCAGACCCTGCTGACCCAGGCTCCGCCACCCTTGGGATCAGAGAGGATCTCAGAGCAGCCCTGGCGTGACACTAGGAGGCCACGGAAGCTCCTCGCCACCTAGAGGGCCTGACGGGAAAGGGCAGAGGGGGCCAGCAGCTGACTTCAAAGGAAAAGCATGGAGAAAGGTAGATGGGGCAGCCTCACAGGGGACCTCATCCTTCCCTTGCACAAAACCATGTGCAAACTACCTTTGGTGCTGGACCACCCAGATGTGAGATGGGTAAGGCAGTGCCTTACCTGGCAGCATTTCATGATGTGACATATCTGTTCTCCATCGCAAACCTCCCCTGTGCAGTGGCTCATGACTGGAATCCTTCCATCATTAGAATACCTGGGAGCATAGTGCACAAAGCTGTTATCATTGCTTTCTCCTTAGTGTGAGTGAGTTTCAGACTGCTTCCAGAGAACTGCCTTTAGAAAGAGGGGAGAGGGGGAGTGCCGTCAGTGCACTGGCTCCGCTGAGGGGATGGAAGGGGCTGCCCTGCAGAAGCAGAGGCCAGAGCAGGGACCCACTTAGAGTACCTGATCAACATTTGCTCCCTTCTTCTAGTAATCCAAGGCAAACAGCCCTGCTCAGGACTGACAGAGGATGGGCAGGGAGGTTGGCAAATGAATCAGTTCTATCACAGCCAAGAACCCAGCTGGGTCTGTGCCCCACTGCTTCTGAGAGCCAAATTCAGAGAGACCGGCTTGAGGCAAGATGGTACAATAGTGTCGTGTACCATAGTATGCTCATCATTGTTTGTGAAAATGGGGGTCCCATAGGATTTCCGCAGCACTTAGTTCTGCAGGTCTAGGAGTGAGGTCCCCAGAGAAGAGCTCCGTTCCCCACAGCAGATTCAGGGAGCGACTGCGTACCTGTGTTCCCTGCCGCCTGCCCACCACTACCAGCTCTGCACGGCCGCATTGGCCCATTTCCCTGCCCGCACTGATCTCTTTTCCTTTTGACACCATTCTCCCCCTTTCCTCTTGGTTCCCGCCTTCCCTTTATCTTCCTTCCTCCCCTCATCACAGTTGTGTAGCTCCCACTTCTGCATCCCCTGCCCCTTCCTCAAGAGACTGACTTTCCTCATTTCTCGCCTTCCAGCAACCCACTTCTCACTCAACCAGACTCAAAGCCCTCCTGGTTCACTCAGCAGAGTGGCCTCAGCTGTCGTTGGCAAAGTGGGATCCTCAAGGTTTTTCCTAGAATGCCCCAACCTGCTGCTTGTTCTAAAGTCCTAAAAACATTGGCCTCTTTACCTCAGCCTCAGGGACTTGGAGAGAGAGGCAGAAGGACACTTCAGGCCAGGTGGACCCTGCAGCAACACCTCATTAGGGATGGGCGCTGCTTCCTTCCGGAATCCTCTTGACCCTGGGCCTGAACAGCAGTCCCTGTTCTTGTGGGACTTCCGAAAAGGCACAATTTGAAAGTCCCCCATCAGCCTAGACTTTGGGCATCCTAGAACTGGGGATCCTCAAATACATCCTAAATACTGGAAGGGTCTGATGGGGAGGGGAAGAATCCCTCGTACTCAGAGATGCCATCTGAGCTAAGGAAACAGCCCTGCTCAGGCAACAGGACAGAAGGCTCAGAGTCTATCCTTTTTGCCCTCCCGAAGACTCGAAACTACACCTGCCTGGTCTGTTACAGCTGGGGGCCCAGGATAAACGCGATGAGCCCCCAGGCTGAGCAGAAGCAAGGACAAGAGTTGGTCTGTGGTCCAAGTGGACCTGTGGGCAGGAGCTGTCCACACGCTTAGTCGGGGCATGGAGAGCTCTGCCCACCAAGCCACCCGTGGCTGAGGGCTTACAGCTGAGATGGAAGCTGCTCTTCACCCGTCTGGTCTCCCTCTGTCTCCTGTGTGCAGGGAGATGCCACGGATCTGTTTTTATCAAATACACAATTAAAAAGTCACACTACTAGGAAACTCTGGAGTGTGAACATACGGGCTTCTCCCAAGACTTAGAATTTTTCAGAGCTGCTCTGAGAGTGCTTAGGAGTCACGACTCCCCCGTGCAACAGAGGGAAGAGCTGGAGGATAAAAAGCAAGCATGCCGACTTTCAACCTAAAAGAGCAGCCGCTAGGGTTTGGAGATTCTGGAGCAGAGAGCCCCACATTTCTCAGCCCCCCTTTTTTTGGAACACGCAATCCCAGGCTTGGAAAATGCCATTTTGCTGCGTGTTGGCAAGAAATCCTGCAGCTGAAACACTTCTCTCCAAATGTCGAGCATCTTTATTTATCCAAATCTCTCCACAGTGTTTGTTTAAAGGGGAGTGCTAGAGAGTAAACTAAATTTTACAATGAGCATATGGATGGCTGTAACTGCTGGGTTTTTTTTTTTTTTTATTTGCTAACTGGCTATATATAAAATTGTGTTTCTATTTTATAGATTTCACACCCTGAAGGCTGCTAATTTTTGCATGCATATGATTTTCACATGAATGGATGAAAATACTAAAATACTCTTCCCTCTGGGTTGTTTAATTGCCCGACCCTACTCAGAGCAGTGGTGGATGGGCGTGTGGGGAAGCCAGCTTCCCTAGAAGCCCAGTTGTCCTCTGTCTGCTCATGAACTGGCACAGTTGTCTTTCAGACCCATCGATGCTGGAACTGGTGTCAGAAAGAACCTTATCTGCTCCCCAGTGTTCATATCGATCGCTTTTGCCAACCTTCTCTTTGAGAATTTTAAATAACGGAAACGACATCTGCCTCTGAATTAGCTGGTAATGGGGAACACAGATTGCAGGGAAGGCTGAAATATATAGCTCCTCGAGGAAAACAAATACTTTGGTTTAGCCATTCGTTTCAACTTCCCCTCCCACCAAACCATCAACCTCATTTTTCATTCCCTACCCCCGCTCCGGCCCCAAGCGCCCCCTAGTGGAGATGCGAAGGAGCCAGGAAATGGCCTGCAGTTTGGGCCTCAGGATCCTTTCCCCACTTTACAGATAAGAAGAGCTAAGGCCCAAAGAAGGGAACAGCTTCCCAGGGTCACACAGGAAGGCAGTGGCAACGCTGAGACTCCCCCAGGCACTCAGAACATATCCCACTGCTGATTTTTTCTGCCCTCTCCCATAGGATTTCACAGTTCTGTCCGAGTTTCACAGTAGCTGTCAGTTTCCTTCTATTTCCATCTTTTTCATCACTCCATAGACAGGTAATGAGGTGTGCAGAAGGCCATGGCTGGGTATCATGGGAGAGTCAGAGAAATCTGAGAGCATCGTCGCTGTCTGCAAGGCACTTCCAAACTAGTTAAGGATGTTCAAGAGTTCCACAGGATAGGGAGGTTGGGGGAGGTGCTGACGGTGAGCCCTAGCACGACAGAGGAGGCTCAGGGGTGCCTCCCCCTTGGAGGAGAGATAGGGAGGGTCCACATGGTAGAGGGGGCTTTGTGGTTAGGATGCACAGTATTGTCCTGGGTAGCGGGAACCCTCAGAACAGACGTCTCAGCCCTTGCTTCCCAGTGCTTGGAGTTGGAGAGTGTTGACAGGCATGGCAGGCATGCAGTGTGCAGTGGAGCAGCAGCTCTGGGTGAGACCCATGTGGCTTCCTGTCCCAGCTCCGTGTCAGCTGGCTAGCCTTGACAAGTCACTTAGCCTCTGGGGGCCCCACTTGAGAACTGGACACCCAGCAGGGTCTTGGACTCAGAAGAGGCTCTTGCCAGGCTGTGGCTTCCCTTTCCTGCTCCTTGTAATGAAGCAGAAATGCATCAGGCCCCAGTTCTAGGCACAGGGAGCAAAGCCAAGTCCTGCTCCAATGAAGCAAACACTCAACTGGGAGGAGGTGACAAATACACACATGTCAGGTGTTGGTGATGGCGATGAAGAAAAATAAAGCAGAGAAAAGGGATGGGATGGAAAAATTCTGTTCACATACAATGAACAGAAAGTCCTTTCCAAGGAGACGGTAGAGCCAGAGACGTGACAGCAGGCAGAGAGCGAGCCATGGAAATGTCCAGGGACCAGCATTCTGGGCAGAGGGAACAGCAGTGCAAAGGCCCCGGGGTAGAAAAGGGCCTGGTAGGGAGTGAAGGAAGGGGTTGCTGTACGAAGGCAGAGAGGTAACAAGAGGCCAGGTCTTCGGGGCCTTGCAGGCCATGGCAAGGGGTTGGCTTTTACTCCGATGGGAAGCCGCTGGAGGGGTCTGAGCAGAGGCCTGGCAGACTGTGACCATGACAGCTATTTTTAGTCACCAATTTTTTTCCAGCTGCAGTGGACTCAGTGTGTCTAACAGACTCAGAGGTTGGTTGAACCCGAGTCCAGCTCACCCTCCACACCGGCCCTGTTGGTCTCTCCCGCCCCCCGAGTCCTCCCAGGGAGGCACTCCAAACCCTCACCCTGGCAAGTGGAGCCAGCGACACCATGCCTACTTCCTCCTTGCTCTCAGAGCCCCTGTCACCAACGGAACCCTTTGTCCCTTGCAGAATTCCAGCTTCCCGTGACTGAACCTGACATCAACAACAGGCTGGAGTCCTTGTGCCTCAGTATGACCGAGCACGCCCTGGGAGGTGAGTGCATCCTCCCCGCATGGCACTGCACACCTGGGAGAACCCCCAGCCACGTGCCATCCTCCACAGCTCGGGAGAGAGGGAAGGGCACAGGCCGAGGAGGCAAGGGACAGGGAGGGAGAGGGAGAGTGGCTGCAGGGTGCTGTCGAACCCTCGTCAAGCCTCGCCATACACAGTGGCCGCCAGCGCCCTTGCTCCTCCTTCTCTGGGAGGTGCCTCAGGGCCCCGGAGACTGAGGCTGCCCTCTTTCCCCAGAGGCTCCACCCCCCAGGGCACACTGGAATCCCAGCCCCGCAGCTGTCCTAGCCCAGTGCGGGCGCTGGAGGAGCCAGGAACACAAGACGTGGCTTTTAGTGGAAACATTCCCCCACAGCACTGGATTCCTTCCTTCTCGGCACTAGATCCCCCAGTCCGGTCCAAGCGTATCCCAACTTGCTCTAAAAATAGAATTTCTGAAACCAGAATCCCTCCTTGTTTTTACATCTCCCTGTTCCAATGGCTTCCACGACGCCCAGAGCCCCAAGCAGTCCGAGGCGTCCTTCGCAGTGTGACAGGGACGGTCTAGTTGGATGCGCCAGTGGTATGCAGGGCTGCAGCCCCTGGAGGAGCTCCCAGAAGCAGCTGGGTCGTCCCCCTGTGTGTTTGGTCTGCAGCCCTGCATCGTCACGACAGCCCTGGGAGGCCTTCAGTGCCCTCCTGGTACTAAACGGGTGCCTTCCTCTGGCCTGGACTCACTGCCAACCCTGGGGTGTTTGGCAGACAGAGGAGAGACGTCCGCCCCTTCCTGCCAACCTCCAGGGAGGCTGTGAGTCATGGAGATCGAGACAGGCCTCCTGTGACCCTTCCCGACAGCCCTGTCCGGTCTGGACGTGCTCACCCACCGCAGAGGCAGAGACGGGTACGCGGAGAGGCACAATTTGTGCTAGCCCAGCAGCAGCAGAAAGAAATGCTGTCATAAGCCACTGCTCCAGAGAGCTTTGTCCTCCTGACCAGGGGTGTTTAGATTTTCAGTCTCTACAAACACAGGCTTATCCTGAAACCAAATAGGACAAAGGTAAATGCTCTGTGTGGAGCAGAGTACAGGCCAGGACTGCACCCACCTGACCTCACCCATGCAAGGTTCTCCATAGCCTGGAGAAAGCCTCCGCTCCGTACCAGAAGGGAGCTAGCTGAAGGCCTCCCAGGGCTGCTGAGCAGACAGACGGTGGGGTGCACAGCTCCCTCTGTGACCCCCTGTGGGGGTTCCGGGGAACGCCATTTGCACACACCACTCTCTCCCTTGGCCATTCAGTTCAGATCTTAGAAGCTTTGCAGCACCACTGGTTCACTCCTGGTACCTCCGCGTGTGGTGCCACCAGCTCCTCTTCTCCAGGTAACCGAGGAGATTGGGTCAGCACCCTGACAGCCCCTGAGGAGTAATGGGAAACAACCCAAAGGTCCATCAGCCGATGAATATGGATGGACAAGATGCACTATAGCCACACAGTGGAATGTCATTCAGCCTTGGAAAGGAATGAAGTACTGTTACATGGCTGATCTGTGAAAGCATTATGCTAATGGGTGAAAAAGCCAGACACAAAACGCCACACCGTGTATGATTCCCTTAATGTGACACGTCCAGAATAGGCAAACCTACAGAGACAGAAGGCAGATCAGTGGCTGCCAGGGTTTGGAGGGCGGTGGGAATGGAGAGTGGCTGCTAATGGGCACCAGATTTCTTTCGGGGGTGACAAAATAGTCTGGAATTCAATGGTGGTGATGGCTGCGCAGCTCTTGTGAATATGCTCAAAACCACCAAACTGTACACTTTAAAAGGGTGACATTTGTGGTGTACAAATTATATCTCAATTTTGTCCTAAACGGAAGGCCTCCGGACCTGAGCCTTCAGCCCAAGCGCAGCCCCCTGTAGGCAGCCCAGGTGCCCTCCCACCTGACACCTGACAGGCGCTGGCTTGCAGGGCGACTCCACTGAGTCCTGCATTGCCTGTGAGAGTCAGCCAGGAGGACTGATCTCCCCCCCCACCCCCGCCCCGGGCTTGACAGATCTCAGGTAATTGGTGTGTTGGAAGCTCTTATCAACCTGCTAAGTGCTAACGTCATCATCAACATTAAGAGCAGTAATGCCAAATGCTCTTTATTAAAGGGAGGTCTTCATTGAAAGACTCCATTTTTAGCCTGTTCTTCTATTTTTACAGGAAACATCTGTGAACTGGTTTTTTTGCTAATGTTTTCATCTTGTTAATCTCCTAAGCCTTTTTATTGCTGTGTTTTTTCTCAATAATCCTCTCTGGTGGGAGGCCTCATAAGCAGTTTCCTGAGCAGGGAATGCAAATTAGGTTCAGGGTGGCCCAGTTGGGTGCGGTGGCAGCGGTGTGCCCTCCCACTGTGACAGCACCTTTCTGCTGGCCGACCCCTGCCAGGTGCCAACGGAGATGACTTTGCTGGGAACAGAACTTCTGCCAGTGAGCGAAGTTATCTTACACGAGGACGAATGACCAGGGAGAGGAAAGCAGAGTAGTAAAAGATGCTCCTCTGCTTGTATCTCAAGGAAAGAGGGGGAGGGCTTCCCTGGTGGCACAGTGGTTGAGAGTCCGCCTGCCGATGCAGGGGACACGGGTTCGTGCCCCGGTCCGGGGGGATCCCACATGCCGCGGAACGGCTGGGCCTGTGAGCCATGGCCGCTGGGCCTGCGCGTCCGGAGCCTGTGCTCCGTCCGCAACGGGAGAGGCCACAACAGTGAGAGGCCCGCGTACCGCAAAAAAAAAAAGAGAAGAGGGGGAGAGGTGTCCAAGTTCCTAGGACACCACATCCCAGGATGGCCATTCTAACGGGGCTGCTCCCCGGGCCCCAAGCCTTGGGGCCCATCCTTTTGTGCTGGCATCTCTGCTCTTTCAGTCTCCTCCAGTAACTGCTACCCTCTGGGTGTTAGTCGAAGCTACTTTTCCCATCCATCTTCCTATCCTAGCCTTCCCTATCCATCTCTTCTTTTCTCTCCCCAGGCCCCTCCGACAGAACCGGTGAGGAAGCCCAGGGTGTGGGTTGCCTCTGCCATCTTGGTTTGTGAGTCTTTATTTAAGGCTTTCATCTGGCTCTGCTGGGCTTGCTCCTGACTGGTGGCCCCAGGTGTTCAGGGAGACTCAGTACCAGCAGAATGAGTCTGCGAGGCTCCGCCCAGCAGAATGGCGTCCATAGTGAATCAAACCATAAAGAGGAATGCACGGTCCATCCTCGGATGTTCTGGGGTTTGTGCTTCACCTGATCCCGTCGTCATTCTTTCTCACCTTCTCTCCTCACTTCTTCTTGGGACTTAAAGCTCCACTTATAGCCTATATAAGTGCAAATCGGGAAAAGGTTCCACTTTCTCAAGACATTATTCTGCCTTTCATTTGAAATTTGCCATAGTAATTATAAAACCTATGATGGTTGCATGTGAATGGTGCCCCTTTGAGTTGTGCAGTGCACGACCCGCACAACTGTAAATGGTGCGTCTGGACTTAACCTACTGGTCATTTCCCTGCAGGTGAATACCGACCATCACCCTTGGAGGATGAGGTATAGGGTGAGAATTCTGTGAAAATGCAACTTGGGGCTTGGGTTAGTTGAGATTTTCTTGTTTTCAGCTCCTCACTTCAACAACTATGAAATGTTGACATTAATGAATGGACGAGTTGAGGCCCAGCAAGAGTGTGCACTGCGCTTCTACAGATGAGGGAGTGGCCTCTGCACCCTCACCCCACCCACACATGTGTGTGTGCACACATACACACACTCACTGTTCTCCCACAGCCAGTTACCACTGCTGAGCCACCACTCAAGAGGCTACGGTTGACATGCGTGGAAGGCGGGAAGAGGTGATTCGTTCACATCTGGGGACCTCTAGGATTGATAATCTGAAACAACAGATGCTCTCAGGGGCCATTTGCTTCCCTTCTATAAAATCTCTCAAAAAATCATGTAGAACTTTACACACACACACACACACGAGTACAAGTAAAACTGGGAAAATCTGTAAGATGGGTAGATTACATCAATGTCACTATCTTGGTGGTAATACTATACTATACTTTTGCAAAATGTTACCTTAGGGGCAAACTCAGAAACAGGGTGCTCTTTCTTATGTGAACCGACAGTGATCTCATTAAAAATCTGAATGAAAGAAACATTCTCCCTCCAAGTCCCTGCTGGCAAGATGCCAGCCTGGCACCACCCACGAGGCGGCCAGGAGACCCCTGCAGTGGGCCTAGTGCTCCCCTGTATCACTTAGGTCCTCCAGCTTTCCCTGGAACAGTCGGCCACGCCCCTCTCACACCTGAGCTCTGCCCACTGCATCTAGACGCACCTCTGCTAGACGGGCCTTGTGATGTGGAGGTTTAGACCAAGACACATCTACTGACATGTGGATGTCAGCGAAACCAGGGAGGCATCCTGCATCCCATCCTGGCCTTCATTTAGTGGTCACTGAACATAGTCATTTCTACCTCCTATGACTAATCCATGCCTCTCTCTGCTCACTGGAGAAACTCTAGCATGGACCATTGTAGGGACCTCTTAACTGGTTCACCATTCTGAAGTCAAATCTGGTTACTCTACCACTTATAACTCCCCAGTTACTTATGTCCAAGCTCCTGTTAATAGTACACAAGGCCCTTATCGTCTGATTCTGGGGACTCTCCCACAGCCCCATGTGAAAAGGGGTTGGGCAGCCGTCGGCTCCCTCTGTGGTCTGGCTTACTCATGGCCTCTCCTCTCTGACAGTCATGTCCCCCACTTTCTCTATAGCCTGGTTTCACCGATTCTCCATAACACCGACATGGCATATGCTGGATGGCCTCAGCACTCTTCCATGTCCACTGGATCTTTCAGTTCCAGGTGCCAAAAAAAAATCTCACCCTGGTGTCTCTGCCCCCGATCAGATTCTTGAGACAGAGAATCTGGATCAGTTTGGGTCAGCTGCATCCCCCTGGTCTGCTCAGCTGTGATCAGAGATCACAGTCACCACCACTCATCCCTGGCCTTTCAGCAGGGACTCAGGGGGAAAGGGAGATGCTCCCAAAGAAAGGGACATGAGCTGGACAGGTCCACCTACATGTGTATTGCAAAACCTAGCTGGCTCTCTGCCGTATCTCCTGCCACTCCTCCTGTCCTTCATCCTAAACCTCCAGCCCGCCCCTAGGCCCACCATTTGATGAGCAGCATCACGCCTGTACATGAGCTGTATGCCCTCCCCACCCTAATACTCTCCTGCCTCCTCCTTTCTTCTCCTACCAGACCATCTACAAAGTCATTTTCTTTCTCTGTGAAACCATCCTTGACTTCCAAGGGCAACCTAAACACTCCTTCCCCCTTGTTCCTGCTGTGCCTGGTACATACTCCATTACAGCAACCATCCCTCATGTGTCATTGTCAGTTTACATGTCCGTGTCCTATCTAGGATATATATATACTTGGACTAAGTGTGAGGATTAGGTCTTTTCATCTTGGTTTCCAGGCTCAGTATGGCTCCTGGCAATAATAGCTATGTTGAGTGGGTGGGTATGTGAAGAATGAGTGAATGGATGGATGGATGAATTTAACCCTTATCTGTCCTCAGAGACTGGGAGGTCCAACATGCATGACGCTGGAATCGGTGGGCATGAATGGAATTGCTTTGCTCACCTGTGCCCATTGTGTCCTCCTTTCTCTCCCAGACGGGGCTGACCGGACCTCCACAATCTAGAGTTGAAGATGACAGTGACCGCGCTGGCCGTGAAACCGACTGCTGCGGGTCCAGTGTTAGCCGTCTTCAGGGTTGCACAGAATCCTCCAAGATACTTTGCAGCCATTTCTTTTCCCCTGGTCCCTCTCCCATTTTGATTTTGTGAGAGCGTAGGTCGTCCTTGTAAACATATCAGTAGACCTGGGACTGGTTATTTCGTCATTTGTTTCTGTCGTGGGATGGCTTGGTGTGGGGCATGGGGAGGGATCTCTAAGGGAAACATAGGACTGGGAACGGGTGGAGGGAATGCAAGTGGCTTCTTGGATGGAAATGAGGGGGAAAAAAAAAGAGGGTACCGCTTGGAAAGAGATGAGAGACTTGGGAGGGAGGCAGAAGCCCCAGCCCTTGGGAGCCTTCTCAGAAGCCTGCCTTCAGAGTCAGGCCCCGGGAGAAAAGCACGGATGCCTGCGACCAAAGCACAACGGCGGCTCGCTCTTTTATGTCTCCCCTGATTGGATTCCCTGAGGCCCCTGCTTGAAATCCAGCCGCAGAAGAAGTCCACATGGCAACGGGGGCAGGAAGGGAGAAATTCCCTCCAACAAAATTTCAGATAAACTTTGATTTGTGTATTGTTTACATAACAATTTTAAAGGGTACATAATGTGTAAAGAGTTGGGATAGAACTTTTCTTCATACTATGGTTTTTGTAAAGGATTTGTTGCTATGGATTCATTTTTTCCCTCTATTTTTATAATAGCAGCAGGGTTGTCTTTTTAAATGGCTGCCAAGCTCTGCTTCTCGGGAAGACGGAGCTGTCGCGTAGGCCTGAGTTGTGTCTCCCACCTGTGGGTGGGAGGAGTGTGTAGGTGGAGTTGAGGATGTGGCTGGAGTGGGCGGAGCACTGGGCAGGGCGCCACCATGTGATCGGTTATGGGATTGCGCGCAGTCACCTAGGGAGTCTAAAGGAATCCTGCTGCCCTTTCTACGCTGGATTTGCTTCTCACCCGGAGAACCTCTTTCTCCCCACCCTACCATGGGGTGTCATCCTATCACTCCTGGCCTCGCTACACACACACACACACACACACACACACACAGGTGGGTACAAGTTTCACTGGAGGAGAAAAGGCAAGGATGGATATTTTTCCCTAGCAAGAGGCCTTAATACACAGATAATAAGCTCAAAAGGCCGCTTTTGGGGGGGTTGCTCGCAGGAACCCCAGCCTGGGGGCTGCAGCCCCTTGGCTCGCTCACCGCTGAGGAAGATACTGGAGGAAGAGAGCAAGGTCCGGCAACAGTGTATAAACGGTCAGTCAGCAAGTGGCAGAGAGAGCTGCGGGGAGACGTCCCAGGTGGGCAGTGGAAGAAGATGTGAGAAAGGTCGACTTCATGATGGAAATGATGATTCTATCACGTACGTCAGGGATTTGCTGTGTTGTCGGCTGATTTATCCACCCGCATGGAAGGGAGACAAAACTACTACTTAACATGGTGAGAGATTAACAAACTATGCTACCAAAAAGTAATAGCTCTATTTCTTAAGGGCAAGAAAGACTACGTTTGGAATTTGATGCAATAGAGGGTATTAGAGGAAATCCAAGAGGAGCTGTGCTCTGCGCTGGAAAATTGGGTTGTGTAAATGATAGTGTGACAGCTCAGCCAGAGGCGAGATCAGGGAGATGGTAGGAGGCCTGTTTATTGAATGGGTGTCTGGTACCATTTTGGGGGTTTGTTTTTTTTAGCAAAGTCAGAGTCGAAATTAAAGAGATCAGACCATGAAAATCACTGCGTTTGCTTGGGGTTATGTTTTAAAATAATGAAGTAAATACAATTTAAAAGGCCTTAATGAAATCCAAACAGCTTTCTTCTACCTTCAAGATTGAAAACGTACACCCAACACAGCCTTGGATGTTGTGAAGCTTGCAAAGTCTTCTTAAGGTCTAAAATGTGGGAACATCTTAACCACAGAGAGCCTTTAGCAAGCAAAGAACATTGAATCCACAACATCCTGCACTGCATTTTATAAAAAAGGGGGGGCTCTCCATGGGTGACCATGTTCTAAAGATGCAAATTCATTTGCAGAAAGAGGCAGCACTTTTAAGTTGATATTTTTTAACCAAGTGCCATTAACATTCATCCTCCACTCCCCTTTTCTAAGCAAGCTTAGGGTTACTTGGGGAATGTGTTGGGATGGACAATCGTGTGAGCCAGGAAGGACAAGTCAAAGATGTTGAAGGCCAAAGGCAAGACCAGAGGGTTTGCGAAGGTGTTTTTTGGATGCTAAGAACGTTAATGGAAGAAAAAAACAATGGTATAACACATCTTGTGGAGAAATTAAAAAGCATTCAGATCTGCTGCAAAACACGTATATCCATAAACACTCGGGTTGTTCAGAAAACAGATTGTGAACACAATCACATTAGCATGAATCCTTTAAAAGGATGAAGACCTTAAAGTATTTGCAAATCTGAATTTCTATTTATTCCTTCACTGAATATAGAAACAATGGTTATCTGATTATTAGAGATATTATTTTGGATATGTTACTTATTAACTTGCTATGGCTGGTAACCATGATAAAGTCTGTTATTAATAACAACATAATTCTTTTTTTAAGAGAAAAGCTTATTTTTCATTGACTGTGTATAGATTTATCTACTTAGTTGTGTTTTGCTGTTAGTGTTTTAATTTTTTTTTAAGTTGACTGTTCTGATAAATTTTAGGCGCCTGTCCCCACCTTGTTTTGAGTCCTGTGTTGACTGCAGGTATACAGCTCAATCTAAAAATCCTAAAGCAAAAGAGCTTTATTTATAAAAAAAAAAAAAAAAAAAAACAGTTGCATGCATAGAAGGCTGTGAAGTCGGATATTTAGTAATAAAGCGGCAGTGCCTTTTTTTGTATTTACCCATTGACCCCCCAATGCAACTGTTTTATATTAAGTAAATAGTAAACGTTAAAAATCTCAGAGTAAAATCTATTTCACTACATGGGTTTTTTTTCTCCCCTTGTTCTGATTCAAGCAGTGTGTATTTGACATCTCTACATTGTCCCAGGGACAGTGATGTTCTACGATATTGTTATCATGTATGATGTTTTATTGGTGCTTTTTATTCATAGTGGTTTCTTACCAGAAACAGTAGGAAGACACACATGAACTGTGTACAAGAAATGAAACATTGCTGCTGATATGTTTTGTTTTGTTTTCCACATGCTTTTTGAGTTTCACTTTTTAAACCAAGGGCCAGCAAGCAAAATCGATGCCCTGAAGAGGGCGGCTGTTTGCACCAAGCTCTCCAATGCTGTGTATTGACAGTCCCTTTTTGGTACTCAGGATTGGAGCTAGAGCTGGGCCCCCTCTCCCATTCATTTGAAGAGACACTGAGGGAAACAAGGTTTTCTTTTGAGGTGTCGTTGGCTGCCTTTTACGGAATGGGAGCCTTCTCCGGGTCTTCTGTTCTTCTGCCCCTCTTGTAGCTACTGCCAGTGCAAAGTTTGTAGATGCACGTTCCCCCTCTGGAACCGGGATCTCCCTGAGAGCCTAGCCTGGGGGCTGAGCTGGGTTGAATGCATAGGCGCACAACCAGAAGGGCAGCGAGGGGAGGAGAAAGCAGCCCCCATCTCGGTGGCCCTCTGGGGATGTCTTGGGCAGGTGGCCCCAGCTTGGGTGCAGGGAAGCAGCCTAACCAAGGCGTTCAGGTGTGCCTGTTACAAGAAGGCCCCTGGGGAAGGATAATTTGCACATGGGGCTGTGATAACACTAATGTTGATTTTTTGTTTTACAAGTCATCAGAGATGTTTGCAAAGTGAGTTTTATTTTTTTGTAATTCCTTTATCTTTACTTAAAGGTGAATGTGTATTCCTCTGGGAGGAATAGGAAGAAAACAGGAATGTTAATAATGTCAAACAGAAGACTTCCTCCCTTATTAATATATAACCCTCATGTATTTATGCCTAATGTAAGCTGACTTTTAAAAAGCTTTCTTTTGTTGCATGCCCCATGCAGACATCCCTATTGTACATGCATGCCTTTCGTCCTGTTTTCCTGTATAAAGTTAGTGAACAAAGAACTATTTTTGCCTAGTTCATGTTGCCAAGCAATGCATATTTTTTAAATTTGTCATATATGGAAATAGCATGTTTGTTACATGTAAAAGCTTTACTGATATACAGATATACTAATGTTTGAAGAAGCTGTTCTTTGCAAGTGTACAGTTTTCAAATGTTACCAGTGAAACACCCTTGTGGTTTAAACTTGCTACAATGTATTTATTACTCATTTCCTCCCATGTAACTAAGAATCATGGCTATATTTCATATCAACGTTATATTGAAAGTGAAGGGAAATGATTAATACAAGGTTTTGTAACACTGGTGTGTGTCTTTTTTCATTTTCGTCAATATGATCGATTAGAAAACAAGAACTGAATCTTAGAAATAAGCCAGCCAGGAAGAATAAGCCTGACATCCCTGTAAACTGTTCCCCCCGACCATTCTATGAAAACTGTGTCTTCCAACCATGAGCTACTTTTTTTTAACAAAAAGGTAGGGAGAGAGGTGTAAAATTTTATGCAGCTTGATCTGTGCCCAGAGTAACCAATAAATGTATCACCTGAGTTAGGGGTATGTTTCTAAATAAAAACTCTAACCTTGCAGGTGGTACTGTTTATAGCTTGCTCTCCACCCTCAGTGCCTTTGAAATCATATTTTACCCCTTAACCACAGCATAAACAGTAGCCTCCTTGGAGCCTTGGGGTTTTCAATACACATGGCTTGAATCTTATTTTAATACTTCTAATTCCAGTAAGATATATAATATACATTAATATAAATTTTAAATAATGTGTCAGTTAAGCATATGGTTGGAGAGACAAACCTGGGTTTGAATTCGGCTCCAGCGTTCTCTGGCTGTGTGATCTTGAGCAAGTTACTTAACCTCTCTGAGCCTTGGGTTTGGTTTGGGTTTTGGCCTATGACACTCAAGGTTTGTGTAGTTAAAACTCTAGTCCAAAAAATAAAAGAAAGAAAGAAAGGGAAAGACAAAATAAAACATAGGATACAGAGGTTATTACCACCAAAACCTAGCAACCTGAGATTTCTCTGAGGCAACCACAGCTTAACATTGTGACAGTGACCATCCGGTGACTGCCTTTCCACCAGGCTCAAGCTGCTCAAGAGACTGACAAGATCCAAAATGATCCCTGGAAAAGTGAAGAAATGCCTCGTAAGCTGAGACATTAAATGAAGTTCCTCCTGCAGTTAAACTCCCATAACCCAGGTGAGCTCTATCTCGGTATTCTGAGAGGAGAGGATAG
Organism: Delphinapterus leucas; assembly: GCF_059928025.1. Classification (NCBI taxonomy): domain Eukaryota; kingdom Metazoa; phylum Chordata; class Mammalia; order Artiodactyla; family Monodontidae; genus Delphinapterus; species Delphinapterus leucas. Next base: position 135,742,281 of record NC_143130.1, read on the forward strand.
TGTACAAGAGAAAAGTTGAGCCTCACTTTTGAAATGTGTGGAATGAGGGGAGATAAGAGAGTTGTGAGATTAGAGGGACCATAAAGGGCTCAGCACGGTGCCCAAAACGGGGTTAGTTAGCAATTTTTTTTTTTTTTTTTTTTTGCGGTACGCGGGCCTCTCACTGTTCTGGCCTCTCCCGTCGCGGAGCACTGGCTCCGGACACGCAGGCTCAGCGGCCATGGCTCACGGGCCCAGCAGCTCCGCGGCATGTGGGATACTCCCGGACCGGGGCACGAACCCGTGTCCCCTGCATCGGCAGGCGGACTTTCAACCACTGCACCACCAGGTAAGCCCTGCAGTTTTTATCAGTAGAGTTGTAGCTCTTTGTCAGCCATCTTTGTAATGGAACGTTCAATCCTAGAGAAAAGGTTACTCCTGTAGTAAAGTTTTCAGGACTCCCCCTAGCAGTCCCTCCCAAAAAGAGATTTAATTGCATTTATTGAAGGGGGATGAATATCTATATAGCGTACTGGCTCGGAAGAGGCTGCAATGGGTTTGAGCCAGGAATCCAGAAGGAGCACAGATGGGTACAATCAACTCATACTCTCCAAGCTAATGAGAATGGCGGCCCAGGGGAACAGAAAAAGGGACCAAACTCCTGTGAAAGTACCTTGGTTTTGTCCCTTGAACAGTCACTACATCTATATGTAGCCCTGACTCCTGATCAGCCCAAGACCTATTGTCCCCAGGGGTTGAGGGGAGGGCCTGGGGGTATCGAAAATCTCATCCATAACCAGAACCTAATCCTCTAAGAAAGATGACCAGTCAGGGTGGATCTGGCCCCCCCGAAGCACAGTGTGTCAGCCCACACTTTGTCCAGGCCCCTTTTCCCAGTGAGCTGTGCTAGCATGTCAAACTCAGGCACTGATCTCACAGATACCGTTCCACAGACTTCTACAAGCACTCTCCTTTTCTATCTTCCATCCACACATCACAAAACTTGAAAACTACCCCTTCCCTGGGCATTTCAGCCTCTAGATGCTTAACTGTGGCTCTAGGATGGCCTAGCTCACTTGGTGCTTCTCAAACCATCTGTCAATTTTAGTTGTAGGGGGTGGCTGTTTATTTCCAACCCACATAGCCTAATTCTTTTTTTAAATACAAGAAAAATAAAAGAAAAAAACCACCATCCCCCAATCTCATACTATATTCAAAAGACAAAATTATTTTGTCAAATTGCTAAAAAGTAGTCCTGTTCTGGCTCCCTAAGTTCTGGGATCAGCCTGCAAGATCAGACTGGGAGATTGCCCTGAGGATGAGATGGTGGAAATCCTGATGCCAACATCTCCCTCCCCTGGGCTAACAATGCCTGCAATACAGCAGAGGAGTAACCATCACATCACATCTGAGAGATGCATAGACATTGGCTCAAGAACGGCAAGTGCTGGGACTTCCCTGGCAGTCCAGAGGTTAAGACTTCGCCTTCCAATGCCCGGGGTGCAGGTTCGATCTCTGGCCAGGGAACTAAGATCCCACATGGCTCATGGCCAAAAAACCAAAACATAAAACAGAAGCAATATTGTAACAAATTCAAGAAAAGACTTTAAAAATGGCCCACATCAAAAAAAAAATCTTTCTAAAAAGTGGCAAGTGCTTTGTTCACTGGGCATTTCTAAGAGCTAAAAAAGCAATCCTTGAGAAAGGGGACATGTCAGCAGGGAAGGAAAAGGAGGGTCCAGACGGTAATGGGACCGGTGGTGGGAGGTTAGAGCCCAAACCTAAAGGGCTTGGAAATGGGTCACGTGAAAGAGCACCGTTTCCATGGTAACTTTGAGCAGTGGTCTTCATGCTCCTCCTCTCAGTTTCTGGCCCAGTGTCTTGAGACCGGAGGGTGGCACCTCTGTTTGTGTGTGTGTGGGGGGGTGTCTGCCCACACATTTGGGACACAGGTACATAAAGTAGGAAATGCGGGTGCCTGGGAAGTTGCAAACTTTGGCAAACGTCAGCACGACATCTCAGTTATGAACAAGGGGCTCCGCTGGAGCGCGTGATCTTTCCCTGTCCTCCCGGGTGTCAGCCCACCAGCCTTGCCCAAGGGGCCCTTGTGCACAGACAGTGACTTCTCTGTGATATGAACCTGGCCATTTGATGACTGAGAATTTCCTCCAAGGAATATTTTTCATTCTTCAGTGGTTTCTACTTCAACTTTTAAAACCCACGGAGAAATATTTTGGCAACGTTATAAAGCTCAGACTTTATGAAAAGACAGCTTTGTGTTGACATTTGACTCAGAGCGCATGTTTTTAAATAGTGTGTTCCACAGTTTTTTGAGGTTTTATGTTTTTAAGTCCAATCCAGGAGAAACAAAATCGGAGCTTTGGTGAGTGAAACAGTCCCACCAGAGCTATTGGAACTCAAGACAGCTGAAAGGTTCCAGTTAAACCTCCCTGTGGGGACCACAGCCGGGACTGGGTGTCCCTGTTTGTGCCAACATCCTTGGGAGATAGTTCCAGTTTTCCATGCCATAAAATTCTAACAGGCTTGGAGTGAAGTCAGACGAACCTACAAAACCCCAAGATCAAATCTGTCCAATTGGACCTCTCCACTTTGCTTTCTGTTAAGCTTATCCCAGATCTGTTCACTGGGAAAAAAGCTAAACATGGATTTCCAGTACCTCTACCTGACTGAGTCCCTTTTGGCATTGACCTATAACTGTGTTACTCATCCAAGATGGAATATGTCCAAAGACAGCAAATTGTGGATGAGAGAAATAAAATGCATACATGACATCATTTCCCTCCCTCCATTACCAAGTGCGCATATCCAACCCGGGGCGGAGAAAACACACCCTATGTGCTTTCTCCTGTTCTGTGCTTTGGGGTCTAGATGGCTTCATCTCCTAACTGACTCCACTTTGCTCTCCTAAGACACAGAACCCAAGCCCTCGTTCACCTGCGGTCACTGCATTTATCCAGAGGTGTTTCCAAAGTGTTCAGATCCAACCCATCTCCCAGAAAAGCCTTCAGGAAACAGACCCCGGTTTTGCTGTCTTCCTCCTACAACAGGATTTCCTGGGGACCAGGTGCTGACCAGCTGCATGTCTGGAAACAGAGGATACTTTGCAGGGGACAAGCACCAAGGTCTTTCTGGACCCAGTAGGTAAAGTCCAGTGACAGTGAGCCATCTGTCCCGTGCCACTCAGAGAAAACCTGAGATGGCCCATCAGGCCCCCTGGGGGGTCTTTTTAGTCTCTTAGCCTGAATGATATGAGCCCAGGGGTCAGGGTGTCCACAAGGGGGCAGCAGGGGTATAAGGGTTGCTGCTCTCTTCCCAGCAGACCGAAGTCAAACACCCACCAAGCCTCCTAGCTTCCTCTGAAGACAGGAAGCAACCCGGATGAAAAGTAGTTCTTGGAGGGAGCCTGGGAGCATTCCAGATCTGGAGGCAAGAGAGAGCTTGTGAATCTGAGGAACAGAAATAAACAGACAACTGGAACGGAGAATGGGGATTGGTGGGTTTAGGGGCTGGGGACTAGCTGGCGCCAGTGGCAGAGTCATAAAGGGCCTTGTTAACCGTGGTGAAAAGTGCAGACTCCACCTTAACTACCGTAGCTGCCCTTGCCTGCCAGCAATGTGATCACATATGAGGTTTTTGGTTTTGTAGAACAAAGAACCTAAGTGAAAAGCCTCCCTCCTGCCCCAGGCCCTCAGCACCCCCCACCCCCCACCCCCAGGCATTCAGAGTTAGTTTCTTCTGTAGCCACCAAGAGATATTTTATACATTTACAAACACTGATATATTTTCTCTCTTTTTACACACAAAAGAGCACAATGCACACAGTGTTTGTCATTGTGTGCTATTTTTCTTCCCCCCGCCCCAGCTTAGATCAGTTTTGTAAACCACACTCTATCATTGCCTCATACTTTCTGATGACTGCTCAGGGCTCGAGTCTCTGGGCTAGTGGGATTTCACCAGTCCTGTGCTGATGGGCACTCATGCTGACTTCATTCTTTCTGTTACAGGCACTGCTATGATGAAATACATTGTACATGGGTCGTTTCACATGTGTACAAGTGTTCCCACAAGTGGGAAAGTGGAATTGCTAGATTAAAGGGCATTATATCAGCGTTCTCCAGAGAAACACCAGTCAGATAGATAAATTACAGATAGATAGATGATAGATAGATAGATATGGGGGACTTATTGTAAGCAGTTACTCATTTGTAGGGGCTGGTAAGTCTGAAATCCGTAGGGAAGGCCAGGAGACTGGAAACTCAGGCAGGAACTCATGCTTCAGTCTTGAGGCAGAATTTCTCCTCCTAGAAACTTCAGTTTTTGCTCTTAAGACATTTAACTGATTGCATGAGGCCCACCTACATCATCAAGGGCACTCTCCTTTACTTGATGTCACCTGACTATAGGTGCTGTTAACCACATCTACAAAATACCTTCACAGCAACACCTAGATGAGTGTTTGATTAAATAACTGGTACTAGAGCCTCGCCAAGCTGATAACAATCACATTTATCACTTGTCATCTGGCTAACTTTTCCCAGGTTGTCTTCCATAGATTTATACATCTGGCAGCAATGGTTGACAGTGCTTTATTTCTTACCCTCAGCAATTCCTATGCACCAACTTAAAGAATATTTTCCAATCTAATAGGTGAAAAATAACATATGTCCTTTTCATTTGCATTTCACTTATTTGAGTGAGGGTGAGCATATTTTTATATGCTTAATAGTCATTCGTAATTTCCTTTGAACTGTCTGTCCATATATTTTCCCATTTTCTATCAGGTTGTTGGTCGTTTTCTAATAATTGGTAGAAGCTCTTTTTATATTGTGGAAATTACATTTGGTCTGTGATATGAGTTAAAATACTTTTCCCAGTTTGTCTTTTGATTTTGGCTATAGTGATTGTTTCCACTGAGAATTTTTTTTAATGTACTTGAATTTCTTGATCCTTTCTTTTTTGGCTTCTGTATTTTGAATCATATTTTAAAAGGCCCTTTTTGCTTTGAGATATACTATGTTTTCCTCTAGTACTTTTATGGATTCACTTTTTTACATTTATACATTTGAACCATTCCTTGTGTAAAGTATGAGGTAAGGATCCAATTTTATTTCTATGCAAAGATGGCTACCCAGTTGTGCCTATGCTGTTTATTGAATAATCTTTCCTCCACTGATTTGAAATGTCACTTTTGTAATATACCAACTTCCTCTGTGTATGTAGGTCTATTTCTAGACTTACTTTTTTTCTTTCTATTGATAAGTTTGTCTATTCATCTACCAGCATCCCCACTGTTTTAATTATTACAACTTAAAAATTTGCTTTAATATCTAATAGGCAGGTTTATATTTTAGAAAGATCACTCTGACTACATTCTGGGAAATGGATTTGAGGAGAGGCAGAGTGACGCTGGGGAGACCCACCAGGGGCTACTGCATTATTCAGACAACGCACAAGCTTGAGTGAGTGGCGGGAGGGATAGGGAGAACTGGATGGATCTATGAGATTCTTAGCGGGCAGCAGCATCATGGTTAATGACGGACTGGATGTGGGGATTGAAAGAGAAATTGAAGAGTCCAGAATCCTCCCCAGTTTCTGACTAGGGCAACTGGGGAGTCGAGGTTCCATTCACCACTGAAGGAGTGAGCTACAGGTAAGGGCAGCAGATGGAATTTGTTATATTACTGGACCTCATCATTCAAGAAAAGTCACCTGGGAGAAATAATAACTAGCTGGTAGTTATGCAGAGACAATTGTGCTAAGCCAGTTAGGTTGGTATTAGCTTATCCCCACACTGCAGCCCAGGAAACTGATGCTCAGAGATGTCAAGCAACTTGTCCGAGGTCACAGAACTGTTATGGGGAAGAGCAGGGCAGAGGTTCAAGTCCAGGTCTGTCTACTCTCAAATCCTGCTAGGAGGGGACCATGGCTGGCTGTCAGGCTCCGAGATCTCCCCATATGAGCACTTGCACTTAGGAGACTGCAGTGAATCTCCAGGCCTTTTCCTTCCAACATCTGTCGCAACCTGAGACACAGGCCACAGGTATAGGCAGGAGAATTCTATAAAATGACTGCCTCAAACATTGGTTAAAGTATGGCCCCTGCTGGAGGACGAGGAGCCTTCATGGCTGTGGTGCTCAGCCTGGAACACACACAGATCATGTAGGGATCTTCACCAGCTGCTCAAGCTGATCCCACCTCCAGAGACTCTGACTTGGTTTGGGGCGTGACCCGGGGGCGGGGATTTTAAGCTCCCAGGTAATTCTAATGCGCAGCCAAGGGTGAGACCCACCCATTAAAGGGACCTGCTTCTCCTCTTTTACCGAAGTGGTCTTTGACCGTGCTTCTGCCTCTTTAGAAGATGAGGGTAGAAGGCAGCTGTCTCCATTCACTCATTAGAGAACTAAGCACCTGACCCTCACAGTCCTTGGACGCCCTACCTATGGGAATCCTCTAGGCCCGGCAGAGTAAGCAGTGGGGTTTCAGCAGGCTCAGAGCCACTTCCCAAATTTCTCCCCCCGACTAACTTGCAATTGTGCTTGCAATGCCTACCACAAAGACTCAGTTTTGGAAATGACTTGTACTTTAATTAGGTTAATCCATGTTGTTTCTTGGGATATATAACACATTAGCCGAAGGATCCATCAGCCTGAAAAGATCCATCTGATTATCCACGTGTCTGTCATCGTAAGTTCGATTATGCTGCAGTAACAGACACCCCCAAAATGTCAGTGGCTTACAACCACAAAGACTTATCTCTCACTGAGCAGCGCGTCCACCCCAGCTCAGCTGGGGCCTCTACTCCACACAGCTCACCCTGGAACTGAGGCCGGCACAACTGCCACCACCTGGAGTGTTGATGTTTGCCACGGCAGAGGGAAAGAAGGGTGAGGCTTCCACTAGAAGTATCGCGGCAGCTCATCCTTCATCCGCCAAAGCTAGTCACATGGCCACATCTGACTTCAAGGGAGCTGAGATGCACAGTCCTACCCTGCACCCAGGTGGGTAAGGTCCTGGGGTCCCTGTCTGGCCAATTCCCAACTGTTCGGGAATTTCATTGTTTTATTGAAGTATAGTTGATGTACAATATTATGTAAGTTACGGGTGTACAACATAGTAATTCACAATTTTTAAAGATTATACTCCATTTATAGGTCTTATAAAATATTGGCTAAATTCCCTGTGTTGTACAATAATACCCTTTCCTCTCCCCACTGGTAACCACTAGTTTGTTTTTTATATCTGTGAGTTTGTTTCTTGTTTGTTATAGTCACTAGTTGGTTGTAGTTTTTAGATTCCACATATAAGTGATATCACACAGTGTCTTTCTCTGACTTATTTCGCTTCGTGTAATACCCTCCAAATTCATCCATGTTGTTGCAAACGGCAAAATTTCACTCCTTTTATGGCTGAGTAGTATTCCATTGTGTGTGTATATATATATATATATATATATATATATATATATATATATGCCACATCTTCTTTATCCATTTATCTGTCGATGGACACTTAGGTTGCTTCCCTGTCTTGACAATTATAAATAATGCTGCTATGAACATCAGGATGTGTGTATCTTTTTGAATTATTGGTTTTGTTTTGTTTTTTGGACCTATACCTAAGAGTGGAATTGCTAGATCATATGGCAACTCTATTTTTAGGGTTTTTAAAATATATTTATTTATTTATTTTTGGCTGCATTGGGTCTTCATTGCTGCAAGCGGGCTTTCTCTAGTTGAGGCGAGCAGGGGTACTCTTCATTGTGACACGCAGGCTTGTCACCGCGGTGGCTTCTCTTGTTGCGAAGCATGGGCTCTACGCGCAAGGGCTTCAGTAGTTGTGGCAGGTGGGCTCAGTAGTTGTGGCTGGCGGACTCTAGAGCACAGGCTCAGTAGTTGTGGTGCATGGGCTTAGTTGCTCCGCGGCATGTGGTATCTTCCCGAACCAGGGCTCGAACCCGTGTCCCCTGCATTGGCAGGCGGATTCTTAACCACTGTGCCACCAGGGAAGTCCCTGTTTTTAGTTTTATGAGGAACCTCCATACTGTTTTCCACAGTGGCTGCACCAATTTACATTCCCACCAACAGTGTACGAGGGTTCCCTTTTCTCCACATCCTTGCCAACATTTGTTTGTTCTTTGTTCTTTTTATAAATTTATCTATTTTTGGCTGCGCTGGGTCTTCGTTGCTGCATGCGGGCTTTCTCTAGATGTGGCGAGCAGGGGCTACCCTTCGTTGTGGTGTGTGGGCTTCTAATTGTGGTGGTTTCTGTTGTTGCAGAGCACAGGGTCTAGGCATGCGGGCTTCAGTAGTTATGGAACGAGGGCTTAGTAGTTGTGGCTTGTGGGCTCTAGAGTGCAGGCTTAGTAGTTGCGGTGCATGGGCTTAGTTGCTCCGTGCCATGTGGGATCTTCCCAGACCAGGGATTGAACCCATGTCCCCTGCACTGGCAGGTGGATTCTTAACCACTGAGCCACCAGGGAAGTCCCAACATTTGTTATTTGTGTTCTTTTTGATGATAGCCATTCTGACAGGTGTGAGGTGATATCTCATTTTGATTTTAATTTGCATTTCTCTGATGATTAATGATGTTGAGCATCTTTTCATTTGCCTGTTGGCCATCTGCTTGTCTTCTTTGGAAAAATGTCTACTTAGATCTTTTGTCCATTTTTAATTGGGTTGTTTGTTTTTTGTTGTTGAGTTGTATGAGCTGTTTATGTATTTTGGATGTTAATCCTTTACTGGTCATATCATTTGCAAATATTTTCTCCCATTCAGTAGATTGTCTTCGTTTTGTCAATGGTTTCCTTTGCTGTGCAAAAGCTTTTAAGTTTAGTTAGGTCCCATTTGTTTATTTTCACTTTTGTATCGTTCACTTTAGGAGACAGATCCAAAAAAATATAGCTATGATTTATGTCAAAGAGTGTTCTGCCTATGTTTTCATCTAGGAGTTTTATGGTTTCCAGCCTTACATTTAGGTCTTTAATCCATTTGGAGTTTATTTTTGTATATGGTGTTAAGAATGTTCTAATTTCATTCTTTTACATGTAGCTGGATGCTTATTGGAGAGACTATCTTTTATCCATTGTATATTCTTGCCTCTTTTGTCATAGATTAATTGACCATAAGTGTGTGGGTTTATTTCTGGGCTCTCTATTCTGTTCCAGTGATCTATGTGCCTGTTTTTGTGCCAGTACCACAGTTTTGCTTACTGTATCTTTGTAATATAGGCTGAAGTCAGGGACCATGATTCCTCCACCTCTGTTCTTTCCCAAGATTGTTTTGGCTATTTGGGTTCTTTTGTGTTTTCATACAAATTTTTAAATTATTTGTTCTAGTTCTGTGAAAAATGCCCTTGGTATTTTTCACAGAAATATTATGGTAAATGGCCATATTACCCAAGGCAATATCTATAGATTGCCTTGGGTAATATGGTCATTTTAACAATATTAATTCTTCCAATCCAAGAACACAGAATATCTTTCCATCTGATAGTGTTGTCTTCAATTTCTTTCACCAGTGTCTTACAGTTTTCTGGGTACAGGTCTTTTACCTCCTTAGGTAGGTTTATTCCTAGGTGATGGTAAATGGGATTGTTTCCTTAATTTCTCTTTCTAATTGTACCTGTTAGTGTATAGAAATGCATCAGATTTCTATATATTAATTTGGTATCCTGCAACTTTACTGAATTCATTGATGAGCTCTAGTAGTTTTCTAGTTGTGTCTTTAGGGTTTTCTATGTATAGTATCATGTCATCTGCAAAAAGTGACAGTTTTACTTCTTCCTTTCCATTTGGTTTCCTTTTATTTGTTTTTACTCTCAGATTGTTGTGGCTAGGAGCTCCAAAACTATGTTGAATAAAAGTGGTGAGAGTGGGCATCCTTGTCTTGATCTTGATCTTAGAGAGTATACTTTCAGTTTTTCACCATTGAGTACGATGTTTGCTGTGGTTTTGGCATATACGGCCTTAATTTTGTTGAGGTTTGTTCCCTCTATGCCCACTTTCTGAAGAGTTTTTATCATGAATAGATGTTGAATTTTATGAAGAGCTTTTTCTGCATCTATGGAGATGATCATATGTTTTTTTCCTTCAGTTTGTTACTGTGGTGTCTAACACTGATTGATTTGCAGATATCGAAGAATCCTTGCATCCTTGGATAAATCCCCCTTGGTTATGTGTATGATCCTTTCAATGTATTGTTGGATTTGATTTGCTAGTATTTTGTTGAGGACTTTTGCATGAATGTTCATCAGTGATATTGGCCTATAATTTTCTTTTTTTGTGATATCTTTGTCTGGGTTTGGTATCAGGGTGATGGTGGCCTCATAGAATACATTCAGAAGTGTTCCTCCCTCTGCAAATTTTTGGAATAGTTTCAAAAGGATAAGTGTTAACTATTCTCTAAATGTTTGGTAAAATTAACCTGTGAAGCAGTCTTGTTCTGGACTTTTGTTTGTTGGGAGTTTTTAAATTACTGATTCAATTTCAGTACTGGTAATTGTTCTGTTCATAGTTTCTATTTCTTCCTGGTTCAGTCTTGGGAGATTGTACCTTTCTAGGAATTTGTCAATTTCTTCTAGGTTGTCCATTTTATTGGTGTATAGTTGTTCATAGTAGTCTCTTATGATCCTTTGTATTTCTGTGGCATGGGTTGTAATTTCTCTTTTTTCATTTCTGATCTTATTGATGTGGACCCTCTTTTTTTCTTGATGAGTCTAGCTAAAGGTTTATCAATTCTGTTTATATTTTCAAAGAACCAGTTCTTAGTTTCATTGATCTTTTCTATTGTTTTTTCAGTCTCTATTTCATTTATTTCTGCTCTGACCCTTATGATTTCTTTCCTTTAATTAACTTTGGGTTTTGTTTGTTCCTCTTCCTCTAGTTGCTTTAGGTGTAATGTTAGGTTGTTTATTTGAGATTTTTCTTGTTTCCTGAGGTAGGACTGTAGTGCTACAGACTTCCCTCTTAGAACTGCTTTTGCTGTGTCCCATAGATTTTGGATCATTGTGTTTTCATTTTCATTTGTCTCCAGGTATTTTTTAATTTCCCTTTGATTTCTTCAGTGACCCATTGGTTGTTAAGTAGCATATTGTTAATCCTCCATGTATTTGTGCTTTTGCAATATTTTTCTTTTAGTTGATATCTAGTCTTATAGCGTTGTGGTTGGAAAAGATGCTTGATATGATTTCAATTTTCTTAAATTTACTGAGGCTTGTTTTGTGGCCTAGCATGTGATCTATCCTGGAGAATGTTCCATGTGCACTTGAAAAGAATGTGTATTCTGCTGCTTTCAGATGGAATGTTTTCTATATATCTATTAAGTCCATCTGGTCTAATGTATCATTTAAGGCCAGTGTTTCCTTTTTTTTTTGTTAAAAATTTGTTCAGTTTTTTTTAACATCTTTATTGGAGTATAATTGCTTTACAATGGTGTGTTACTTTCTGCTTTATAACAAAGTGAATCAGTTATACATATACATATATCCCCATATCTCTTCCCTCTTGCGTCTCCCTCCCACCCCCCCATCCCACCCCTCTAGGTGGTCACAAAACACTGAGCTGATCTCCCTGTGCTATGCAGCTGCTTCCCACTAGCTATGTATTTTACATTTGGTAGTGTATATATGTCCATGCCACTCTCTCGCTTTGTCCCAGCTTACCCTTCCCCCTCCCCGTATCCTCAAGTCCATTCTCTAGTAGGTCTGCGTCTTTATTCCCATCTTGCCCCTAGGTTCTTCATGACCATTTTGTTGTTGTTGTTGATTTTTAGATTCCATATATATGTGTTAGCATATGGTATTTGTTTTTCTCTTTCTGACTTACTTCAAGGCCAGTGTTTCCTTATTGATTTTCTGTCCAGATGATCTTTCCATTGATGTAAGTGGGGTCCCCTACTATTATTGTGTTACCGTTGATTTCTCCCCTTATGTCTGTTAATATTTCCTTTATATATTTAGATACTCCTATGTTGGCTGCATATATACAATTGTTGTATCTTCTTCTTGGATTTATCCCTTGATCATTAGGCAGTATCCTTCTTTGTCTCCTGTAACAGTCTTTATTTTAAAATCTATTTTATTTGATAAAGGTATTGCTACCCCAGCTTTCTTTTGATTTTCTTTCCATCCCCTCACTTTCAGTCTGCGTATGTCTTTATATCTGAAGTGAGTCTCTTGTAGGCAGCATATATATGGGTCTTGTTTTTGTATCCATTCAGCCACTCCATGTCTTTTGATTGGAGCATTTAGTCCATTTACATTTAAAGTAATAATTGATATATCTGTTCTTTTTGCCATTTTGTTAATTGTTTGGGGGTTGTTTTTGTAGGTCTATTTTTGTTTCTTCCTTCTTCCTTTGTTCTCTTCTCTTGTGATTTTATGACTATCTTTAGTGTTATGTTTGGATTCCTTTTTCTCTCTCTGTGTGTGTGTGTGTGTGTGTGTGTGTGTGTGTGTGTGTGTATCTAGTATATGTTTTTGGTGTGTGGTTACCATGAGGTTTTAAGTTGCTGATCGCTTAATCTCAAATGCATTTTAACAACCCCACATTTGTACTGTCCTTCCCTCATGATTACTGTTTTTGATATTATATTTTACATCTAATTGTTTTGGGTATCCCTTAACTGCTTATTGTGGATCTAGATGATTTTACTACTTTTGTCTTTTAAACCTTTCTACTAGCTTTGTGTGTGGATGATTTCCTAACTTTACTGTATGTTTGCCTTTACCAGTGGTCTTTTTCCTTCCATAATTTTTGTGTTTCTAGTTGTGGCCTTTTCTTTTTCACTTAGGGAAGTTCCTTAAACATTTCTTGTAAAGCTGATTTGGTGGTGCTGAAGTTTTAGCTTTTGCTTATCTGTAAAGCTTTTGATCTCTCCATCAAATCTGAATGAGAGCCTTCCCGGGTAGAGTATTCTTGACTGTAGGTGCTTCCCTTTCATCACTTTAAATATATCATGCCACTCCCTTCTAGTCTGCAGAGTTTTGGCTGAAAAGTCAGCTGATAGCCTTATGCGAATGCCCTTGTGTGTTATTTGTTGCTTTTCCCTTGCTGCTTTTAATATTCTCTCTTTATCTTTAATATTTGTCATTTTAATTACTGTGTGTCTTGGTGTGTTCTTCTTTGATTAATACTGTGTGGGAATCTCTGGGCTTCCTGGACTTGGATGTCTGTTTCCTTTCCCAAGTTAGGGAAGTTTTCAGCTATTATGTCTTCAAATATGTTTTCAACCCCTTTCTTTCTCCCTTCTCCTTCTGGAACCCCTATAATGCAAATATTTGTGCACTTCATGTTGTCCCAGAGGTCTCTTAAACTGTCCTCATTTCTTTTCATTCTTTTTTTTTTCTGTTCAGCATCAGTGATTTCCACTACTCTGTCTTCCAGCTCACTGATCCATTCCTCTGTATCATTTAGTCTACTGTTGAGTCCTTCTAGTGTATTTTTTCATTTCAGTTATTGTATTCTTCATCTCTGTTTGATTGTTCTTTATATTTTCTAATTCTTTGTTGAAAACTTCTAACTTTTCACTCTGTGCATCCATTCTTCTCCTGAGTTCTTTAATCATCTTTACAATCACTACCCTAAATTCCTTCTTGGGTAGATTGCCTGTCTCCACTTCACTTAGTTCTTCTTCTGGGGTTTTATCTTCTTCCTTCATCTGGAACATGTTCCTCTGTCACCTCATTTTGCCTAATTTGCTGTTGTATTTTTATGTATCTTGTAGGTTGGTTATGTTTCCCAACCTTGCAGAAGTGGCCTTTTGTAGGAGATGTCCTATGTTTCCCAGCAGCACACTCCCCTCGTCACCTGAGTTGTATGACCTAAGGGTTCCCCCTACAAGGGCTGTGTGTGTCCTTCTGTTGTGGCATGCTGACTATGTGGGTGGTCTGGTAGACTTGGCTGGCCCCCATTCTGGTTGGTGGCCAGGCTCTGCCTCCTGTGGAGGCTGCCAGCTGCTGGTGGACAGGACCATGTCATGAGGTGGCTGACTACAGAACTCCAGGAGGTGGCTCCAGGGCTAGTGCTGGCTCAGTGATGGATGGAGTCAGGGTCCAAAAGACTCTGTTGTTGTTGCCTGCCCGCTGGTGGGTAGAGCCAGGTCCTGGGGTTAATGCTGGCCTAAAGGTGGGCAGAGCCAAGTCCTGGTGTCTGGTTTCAGGGCCCAGGGGTCCCCGAGCTGGTGTCAGATTTCTGGAGGTGGGGGGGAGGGTGGTTCTTGACACAGTTGGGTACAGTGTCTGGGGTGTCTCAAAGCTTGTGTTGACCTTCTAGTGGGCAGGGTCAAGGCCTAGCTGCTCTCAGGGCAGGTTCTGGCCTGCTGGTGGGTAGACTGGGTTCACAAGTTGTGGGATAGTGATTTTCTTGAGTCTGGTGTCTGCCCCCTGATGGTTGAAGCTGGTAGAGGGGCTAAAGCAGGCTTCCTGGAGGGCTGGATCAGGGCCCAGGAGATTCTGGGGCTGGTGCCTACCCACTGTGGGTGGAGCTGTGTCCTGGGTCCTCTGGTGGACCAGGCCATGTCCAGAGGTGGCTCTGGGCCCGGGGGTCCTAAGGCAACCTGTCTGCTGATGAGTGGGGCTGTGTCCCCACCAGTTAGCTGCCTGAGGTGTCCCTGCACCAGCACCTACAGGCTGTAGGGCCAAGGCAAGGCTGGGTCCTGGGGTTAATAAGCTAGAGGGAGGATTCTACAATGGCACTTGCCAGCATCAGTGTCCATATGGTAGAAGCTCCCAAAATGGCTGCCACCAGTGTCTGTGTCCCCAGGGTGAGCTGCAGTTGCCTCCTGCCTCTCCAGGAGACTCTCCAGGATTAGCAGGTAGGTCTGACTCAGGCTCCTATCAAATTTCTTCTGCCCTGGGTCCCAGACCATGTGAGATTTTGTGTGCACCCTTTAAGAGTGAAGTCTCTATTTTGCCCAGCCCTCTGGGACTCCTGAAAGTAAGCCCTGCTGGCCTTCAAAGCCTAATGCTCTGGGGGCTCATCTTCTCAGTGCAGGACCTCCAGGCTGGGGAACGTGATGTAGGACTCAGACCTCTCACTCCTGTGGGAGAACCTCTGCAATGTAATTATTCTCCAGGTTGTGGATCACCCATAGGGATATGGGAATTGACTATATCGTGAGTCCACCCCTCCGACCTGTCTCACTGTGGTTCCTTCTCTATGTCTTTAGTTGTAGAGCATCTTTTCTGGTAGGGTCTGGTCTTTCTCATCAATGGTTGTTCTGCAACTGGTTATGATTTTGGTGTGCCCACGAGAGGAGGTGAGCTCAGGGTCTTTCTACTTTGCCATCTTGGCTGATCTCCTGTTGAGGATTTATTTTTCCAAAAATATTTAATGAGGTAGCTGAGATCAAATATCAAATCCACAGCATGCACAAAGGTGGTTAATAAGTTCTCAGGCATTTTAAAATATATTTTTAAATGCAGACTATGACAGTGCCTAATAAATACTCATTCTTCCCAATTCCTCAAGAGGAATTGCAAAGAGTCCTCTGCAGAATGAGAGCAGCAAGAGTAGGTGAAGCCAGACAGGTGGAGAAAGGAGGGCGCTCTGGGGCATCCAGCTTTGGTGAAATGGAGTGCTCCCTAGGGAACTAAAATACAGTCGGTGCAAGAGAACAAACACCAAGTAGCACTCAGGGACGTGATGGGCTGAGAACGGGCCTTGACTCCATGCTGTCAGGGACACTTTCATTAAGATTGAGGCAACACTGGGGACTTCCCTTGCGGTCTAGTGGTTAGGGCTCCGTGCTTCCACTGCAGGGGGCACAGGTTCTATCCCTGGTCAGGGAACTAAGATTCTGTATGCTGCACGGTGCAGCCAAAAAAAAAAAAGAGAGAGATTGAGGCAATGGTCAGTGCAGCTCCCAATTCCCAGGGTGCCTGGAACTGCCCTCAGGAGGTAGTCGGGCCTCCTGCGATCTCCGCCACGAACACTTTGGCCACTGCTCAGCTGCTCAGCCCCAAGTTCTCCTCACTGTCTCCTCACAGGCACGGGAAAGTATAATCCTCCCCTCTGCCCAGGTGGGTGAGGTCCTAGGCTCCCTGATTGGCCAGTGTCCTTACCCCCCTGGGCACATTATCAAGACAAACTCTGGTCACTTTATCTAAGTTCACTGTCTCTCTTCAAGCTCTCAAAGTCTGGAGGAGCTTGAAGTGGCCTCATGGGACCAGGTGGTATCCTGACTGGCCAGTTGACCTCCTGTCCCACCCGTGGCACACAGTGGAATCACCAGACCTCAGAATCAGACCCAGCCTCAACTGTATTAAACTCTCCTCCTCTGTCAGCTCCCCCTGGGCTCTGAGCAGGCCAATTTCTTTTATCACTCGTCTCCAGCTGGGCTGCAGCCTGTGGATCACTCCAGGTTCAAAGACTCCAAAGCAGAGGAATTTAATGCTATGAAAAGTGCTTTTATGAGCAGCGGCTCTCACCTTCCAGGCATATTTGAGGCAGCTCTGACTCAGTCTCCCATTCAAAGGTTGGATTCAATGGAGAGGCAGCAGGAAGCCAGCAACCTGACCGTTTGAGGGTCTGACCCAAAAAATAAAATAAAAAGGAACAAGTGCTAGAGAGCAGAAGTGCCTGCAGCGGCCTCCTACCCACTTCCACTGGATATGCCGGGAGTGAAGAGGCTTCAGCTCAACACCTCCCTGCAGCCAGCGGAGCCCCAGGAGGATGAGCTGCTTCCTACTTCCGCTCTGCCGCCGACAGAGGTGTGGGAGGTGCCTGGTGCCTACTGTGGTCTCAGATGTCCCTTCAGAGAAGCTGCCCACAGGACCCTGGCCCTGAGCCGGAAAGGGCCTCCAGCTCCCCCAGATGGTCCCCAAATCCCAACTTGGGCACATTTTCAAGACACTTTGCTCTTCATATTTTTTCTGAAGGGGGTATTCCTTGACCAGGACTCTGAGAAGATCTTAGGAACGCGGAAACTTTGTGCCCATTTTGGAATCTAGTTTCTCTCACCTTGAAAATGGGATGACTCCCCGTCTGGGTACCTTGAAGAAAGTGCTGCAAGACTGAATAGACTGGCTTCAAATCCCTGGGGCTTCAGAGCCCAATTTCCTGAGTTCAAGTCCCAGCTATGCCTCTTACCAGCTCTGTGTCCTTGGGGAAATTACTCTGCCTCTCTGTGCTTCCATTTCTTTATCTGTGAAATAGGGGTAATACCCAGTGGGGTTCTAAATACATAGTGAGGTAAATATTTAGTCCTCTGTTCAGAGGAGCAAATGAATTGATGTGTGCAGAGCACCTGGAACAGTGCCTTATTGACTGTTAGTGGCTAACATTATTATCATTATTACAAACCCCAAGTGCGGTCCAGTCCAAGCCTCACCAGCCAATGGCAAGAGTCATAAGCTACAAAGACAGAACTCAGGGCCGTTCCCAGCACTCTTCCCAGCCTAGAAAAACCCACAAACCCAGGCATCCTATGGACTGACCATCTCTCCATTCTCCTTGGAATCTACAGCCTTGGCTGTAGGCTTAGAGACAGGAACCGTGAGCTCCCGCAATGATGCCACTCAGGGGCTGCTGAGAGAAAACGTCCTCTAGCCCCCTGTATCTCCTGTGAGCAGGCAGGTGGAGGCAAAGGGCGCTGACACAGCCTATTAAGTGCCCCGGCCAGTAAGGGCTGGGGGGCGTCATCCTGCAGAGGGAAGAACATTTGGAGTATGATGAACCTGGGACATGGCATTTCCTTGGGGATTCCTTCCTTCTACTGTCTGGGCAGAGGTTGTTGACAAAGCCACAGGGAGGTAAGAAATGAGGGAGACTCAGAGCCAGGGAGAGGTCGCGGTCCAGGGTGGGATGGCGGGATCTGGGAACGTAAGGCATTCTGACTGCTGGGGGCAGAGAGGCGTGGGGAGGCTTGGTTGTTTCCAGGCAGACTCAACCCCCAGGCAGATGCTAACTGACCTGGAACTCACAACCCAGGGTCCTGCGCACACACACACACGTCATACACCTTGCAAGCTCATGCATGCACATATACACACACACACACACCATACACCTTGCAAGCCCATACATGCACACACACACACACACACACGTCATACACCTTGCGAGCCCATGCATGCACACACACACACATACATGTGTCATACACCTTGCGAGCCCATGCGCGCGCACACACACACACACACACACACACACACACCCATCCCCAGGGGTGTTACTCCAGTTCCTGCAGCACCTTGGTGACTAGAATCCCCCAGGCCTAAGTGAAACCAATCAGCGTATTCAGTGGACGTAAAAAGGAAGAAAAGCTCACCTTAAATCTTTTCCCTGGCAAACCTCCTGTCACATTCTGGCGGCTGAAGAAGTGGTTCCAGAAACGGGAGGGGAGGCAGCGCGGCAGCTGATGCCCTCTGGTGGACAGTCTTGGCTCAGCTGCCTGTACATGTGCTCGGGAACAGCACAGCGCAAATCAACAGCACAACTCAAGTCAGCACACCTTTCTGTGCCTGATGGGGGTGCTGCAGAGAAGGCGAGGGTGAGAAAGAGGCAATGCTTGCTTCTGAGGTGCCCACAGCCTCCCCCATCATGTCTCTCCTAGCCTGACTTGTTCTCCCCGCCCCCGGGAATCCGGGTGGTAACAACTTAAACATAACCAGTAAACAATCATGGAAGCTCCTCTCACTGAATCCCCATTATGTCCACATCCTGCACAAGGCTCTTCCCATCCACCAGTTCTCACTGTGACTTTAATCTTATCTGATTTTACAGATGAGGCTCAGAGCATGTAAGCAACTTGCCCAGAGTCACACAGCCAGCCCATAAATACCAGAGAAATGCCAGAGATTTTATTTACATGTATTTATTTAAAATGCATACACATGGTGCAAAACTCAAATCTTACAAAGGAGTTCACAGTAAAAACACACCTCCCCCACCACTGTCCCCCCGGGTCACCACGCCAGAGACAACCTCCATTTTTAGTTTCTTGCAACTTGCCCACAAATATTCTATACGTATCAAAGGAGTCCTTTTTAAAAAGCACAAAAGGTAGCATGCTATACGCTCTTTTCAACCTTGCCTTCTTCACTCAACAATATCACTGAAGGTCATTCTGTAGCAGTAAATGTATAGAGCTGACTCATTCTTTTCAAGAGTCTATTGTATGGAATAACCACAGGTCATTTAATTGCCCATGGATGGGCATTTTGGTGTTGCCAGTCTCCTGCTATTACAAATACACCACAATGGGGACTTCCCTTGTGGCGCAGTGGTTGAGAATCCACCTGCCAATGCAGGGGACACAGGTTCGCGCCCCGGTCCTGGAAGATCCCACATGCCGCGGAGCAGCTAAGCCCATGCGCCACAACTACTGAGCCTGCGCTCTAGAGCCCCCGAATCACAACTACCGAGCACACGTGCCACAGCTACTGAAACCCGCGCGCCTAGAGCCCGTGCTCTGCAACAAGAGAAGCCATCGCCATGAGAAGCCTGCACACTGCAATGAAGAGTAGCCCCCACTCACCGCAACTAGAGAAAGCCCAAGTGCACAACAGCGAAGACCCAATGCAGCCAAAAATAAAATAAATTTATGAGTGCATCCATTCTTTTAAAAAAAATACACCACAATGAACTTCCTTGCACGTATGCCCCTTTCACACAAGTGGAATTGCTGCATCAAAGGATATGTGCATTTGTGATTTTGAGAGATGTCACCATCTTCCCTCCAATATGGCTGTACCACCTGACCCCAGGCTCCACCACTGGCAGGGAATGGAACCCAGGGCCGCCTGGCTCCACAGCCAAGGCTGTCTCTCCTATAGAATGCCCCTCCTCGACAAACCCTCAAAGTCACAACTCGGACCTGCTGGACAGGCCCTAAACACCTTTGCCAGAGCTGTGCCAGGAGGCTCTCGTGAACCACCTTGGAAGCACAGGGTTCATGGAGGAGGGGAGCCTTCCCCGCTCTAAAGGTATAATGTCCCTCCAGCCATAGCTCCTGGACAGACATGGCCCTTTGGGGACGCACCTTGGTCTCCCCAAGCATCTAAAAAGAGGCAGAGAAGTGACCTCTATCCCCGGACTTCAGAGTCACCAGCCCCTCCCTCGGCCACTCTCCAAGGATCTGCACACGCTCTGGCTCCTGCGGAGAGGAAGAGGCTCTGTTACCGGGGCACCTTTGAGACTTTGGCCTCACTGCACTGTCTTCCACACCGACGAGCCCGTCTTGCTGGATGCCTGTACCACCAAGCGGCATGCGCCTGTGAGGAGAGACGGCAAGAGAAGGCCCTGGCGACGCGCTGCCCCCTCATGCAGCCTCCTTCACCAGCAAAGCTCCCTCTCCTCTCTCCCGGTCCCCCACTGGAATCCAGGGACACCCGGTGAGTCAAGGCCAAAGCAGTCTTACTGCTGAGGGGACTGGGAGGTGTGGGCAAGGACACCTTCACCAGCACAGAAGACAGTCAACTAAGGAGATCCACACCATACCCTTGGAGGGTTCCAGAAGGTGGGGAGGTGAAGCAAGAGTCCCAGCAGGGCCTGTGCAGCCCACCAGCCTTGGGGGCTCTGGGTGTCCGGGAAGCCCAGCTGGCTCCCACTCAGCACCTGGAAGAAGCCATGACTGGAGATCTGGGAGTGGAGGTGAGGCCTGGAAAGCTGCCTGGACGGGCTCCGGGCTCTGGGGCAGGCGGTGAGCACAGCCACGCAGGGGAGCACTCTCCCGGCACGCTCCCCTGGCACAGCAGCCACTGTCATTACTTCAAACGCACACCCCTGCCTGCTGACTGGGGCAATGCTGTCATCCTTGTAACACAGACAAGGAAACTACCCAGCACTTTATACGGCAGAGCCACAAATCAAATCCCAGTTTTCTGACTGGACATTTGAAACCTAGGGTCATGTCAGGGAGCCCGCAGAGTGACATCAGACCGGTAGCCCTCAAGAGACTGTCCCCGATGGAACCCAACATCAGCTACCCTTTAGGTTAAAATACAAAATTTGTCTGAAAAATAACTAGAAGGCTTCGACTACAAGATGACAAGATTCCTGGGCCTAATACTCAGGGACCCTTGTGCAGTGCAAGCCGTCAGCCTGACTTTGTTCTATTTTCTCTTGTGAGTGTGGATTTTTAGAAGTGAGGCTCCTGCCAGCCTCCTCTAAAAATGCCAAGCTTCCTCTAACACGTCAGGCATGCCTCCTGCCGCCAGAGGATGTGATCTCCCAGTTGGCCTGTGGTCCTCACCCTTGACTCTGCATTAGAAACACCCAGAAACCATTGCTCATTTTTTAAGGCGTAATAATGATACTATGGTTATGCCTTTAAAAAAAAAAAAAGTTATCTCTTAGCCATATGTACTGAGCTGTCTACGGATGAAATAATCGGATGTCTGAGGCTTGATTCAAAATAACTTGGAGGGGCATGAGTTGGGGTAGAGATGAAACAAGATTGTCATATTGGTAACTGCTGAAGCTGGGCTGTGGGTAGATGGGGTTCATGATACGATTCTATCTGCTTTTGTACATGTTTAAATGTTTCCATAATAGAAAGGAGGAGGAGGAGGGAGTGTGCGGAGAGCTTGGTGAAATGCAGGGTCTCAGGCCCCTGCCCGGGGTGGCTGAGTGAAGCTGAGGGCGCCCTGAGAAAGCTCAGGGTTGGAGCCCTGGAGCACCCCTGCAAAGGCCCGTCTGCTGTCAGCCGCCACTCAGGCTGCGCTCGGCGTCAGTGCCAGGAATGTGAACCGCCTCGGGCTCAGCCTTTGCCTGCTTGTCCCACGTCACTGTCCAGATCACAATAAGAAGAGTGGCAGCATCTACGCACGGAGCCAGTTTAATCTTTATTAAAATCTTTTTTGCACACGATGTTCCCAATTTGTTTCTTTTTTCCTGGTGTCTGGAGTCGCACAGCCTCTGATGTTTGTCTTGGGGATGGAGCTAGTTTAAGGGACACAGCGTGGTGGTGGAAAGACCAATGCCAACCAGCAGGAAACATCCCCGCAGCCGGGCTGCTGTGTCTGGTCACCTCCGGGGGCCTCGGCTCTGCTGCCAGCTTGGAGGGCCCCAAGGAGAGCTCTGGGCACGGCAGACAGAGATGTGGGCAGCCCAGGCCTGGCCAGTATCACTGCTCCTGTGGTTGACTCAGAACTCAACTGAAAGTTAAATCTGATGAAAGCTGACTCAAACTTGGACCTAGAGTGGGGTCATCACTCTGGGCCCCCCTGGGCCCCGGAGCAAACAGAGGCCTTCAGGCTCCACGCACCTCCTCAACCCTTCAGCCAAATTTCTATCTCCTTATCTGCTTTATTTATTGAGGGTGTAGGTATGACCTTTTTTATTTTTTAAGGTTCTGCTTCTTAAAAATATGTATCTACTTTTTAAAGTTTGAAAGAACTGACTTTGATATATGAGGAAGACCAGAAAATGTGGCCGAAGCGACTATAAAACCGAACAGGTGGGGACATCGAATGGGACAACCAGGCTGGAAAACAGTTGGCGGTTTCTTACAAAGTTAAGCACACATCTACCCCGTAATCCTTCCATTCGACTCCTATGTATTTGCCCAGCAAAATGAGCCAGCGATGAGGAAGATTTGAGTCTGGACACCTCAAAAACTCCTCAGAAGTCCCTATCATCCAATAGGAGCCACGCACCATTCCCCATTTCTGACCCATGCAGAGGCAAGATGACTTGGTCCCAGCCCTTGTGCAACCAGGTGGGAAGTACCTTCTCCCCGTCTTCACATGCACAAGCACCAGGCTCAGAGGGTCAGGTCCAGCCAAGGTGGGGGAACTCCCCTGAGTGTTAACATCTTTCAAGTGAGAGAGAGGACCATCACAGGACAATCCCTGTTGTGAAAGTAACCAGTTTCCAACTTGTCAACTGTAAGCTATAAAGTAGCTTATAATAATAAGCATTTATAATAAACACGACAACAGACGTGAAAACTGGCTTTTATTGAGCCCTCAGCAGGTTCCAAGAGCTCTACAGATATCATCTGATTTAGTAATTCCAGCAATTCTGTAATGTATTATTCCTATTTTACAAATGGGGAAACTGAATCTCAGAGAGGTTAAGTAACTGGCCCAAGGTCACACAGCTGATAAGTAGCAGAGCCAAGAGTTTGAGGACAGCATCTGCTTTTTCAATTCTTGGGCTCCCTTGTGAGAAGTCACTTCTCTGCTGCCTTCAGTGTAGTTGGAGAGATTAATGAAATTCTCAAGGTCAAGTTTCCCATTTGACCTTTTATTTCGTGAATTCACAGGCTTGATTATTTTTCCATCAGCCCCCTCCAGAAGTAGATAGAACCATAGCCCTTTCCCCTTAGGGTCTTGACCATGTCCCTGGCAAGGCCATGAAGGTGTAAAATAAGTATTGGTTGGAACCCTGCTTGGAGACAGGGAAACTGTCTAAGGATCCTAGGCTGCGTCCATCTGTGAAATCTAATATTCACGGTCATCATCATTGTCATTATAATAGTTAATATGCATTGAGTGCAAACTCCCTGTGCTAACTGCTCTTTTTTTTAAGGTATTAACTCAGTTAATCTTCACACAATTCCTTGAGATGGATACTATTATTATCTCATTTTACAAATGAGAACTAAGGGCTGCAGAGCTTAAATAACCTGCCAATAACAGCAAAGACAACAGCTCTCAGGTGAAAGGATCTCTATTCTAGTTACATATACATCCTGGGGCAGAAAACGAGGTCTCAATGCCTACAAGGCGGAGGGAAGCTAAGCCTCCAATGGCATCTACTGCGGTCTGACTCTGTGATCCTCACCCTGCCATACGCAGCCCCCATCAGGACTGGGGGTCCATGCCTGACTCCTCAAACATGCACTGTCGTGGCTTGGAAAACACACATAGCTTCCTCAACATGCCTGTTATAAAACTGCCCATCCCATGAGGCTGAGCAGTTGGTCAACTACCGACTGAAAAACTGAAATTAAATAACCCTGTGGAAAATATTCTATATTAGGAAGATCAAACCAGATCTACTAGAAAGCCCTATGAAAAACACAAAGCAGTTTCATGGTGATTAATAATAAATACTGGCACAGTGCTAAGTTTGACCAAATGCCTTCCAGGAGGCAGTTTTCCTCTCCATGGCAGCCAACTGTGTGTGCCACCCATCCTCCCAAAGCCTCTCCTCTGTGCACTCAACACCAAAAGACCCCCAAGTCCCTTCCCAGCAAGGAGGGCTGATGTTCATGCCCGTCACGATGCTCTGATATTCTTAGGCTCATCCCCTTTGTGATGCAGGCCCGTTGGTGTGAGGTGGTTCCTGCTGGGTTCCTCATCCCCTGACCCTCAGAGAACTACGGGGAGTCCAGGATTATCAGCTCAGAAGAGTTCAGAGCTTACCTATGCCAAACCTGCTTTTTCCATGGTGAAAAGTCTTCATCCCCATGGCATTATGATATTTCGCCTTGCAGGGCACTTTATGTCAGCCGACTATAGTTAGCTTTGGCCAAGTTACTTGAGTGTCATAACCCAACGTGAAAGATGCAATTTGAATTCCTCTCAGTTTCCAGCGCCTCAGAAACGAGAGGCATTCGTGTTTAGTTCTCCTACAGGTTGCCTCTCCGAGCTTATTTATGACTATATTGGATTCTGATGACAGGAAATTATACATAAAACCTCCATCCTCTTTCCCACATTCCGGGTAATGATGCAGTTTCTCTCACACCTCGGCAGCTCTTCTGGGAGCACTTGCCGATTTGGGATGATGGAGGGGCCATTCTAGCCCAGGCTTCACGGGCGTAGCTCACACCACCTGCTTCGGCTGGAGGGAAACCAGTGTCCCCTCAGACTTCCCTGCCTCCCAGGCCTTGGCCACAGCCATTGCTTTCCTCCTCATAAACTCAGTTATTGGAACTGGGGACAAAACACCTTGTGATTTTGCCATCCAGATCCATCCCTGGACCTTCTAACTAGAATGAGTTGCACTAAAGTCATTTTTGTATCATGAAAAGAGCACAGAGTATCTACTTTTCCTCAAAGCCCAGCCACACCACCCCAGGACTGCTAGTTCTCCCCACACATCGCTGGTTACATATTACAGATTATAGGTCTGACTCAGAGAGGATCCCATGCCCATCACCTGGGCCTGAGGACCTGCATACATAGAAACACCAGAAGCCTGGCATCCATACACAGCTGGTCCTAAACTACCTACTCAACAGATTATCCACCAACCTCAGACTCGAAATATCAACCCTGGCCCCAAACACTCTATTTACCCCATCATCAAGGAAACAGACACCACAAAACACAATGAAAAATTTTTGACATGTGATTTTCTGCATGAATGAGGGGAAGAAAAGGGGGAAGGACTGGAGCTGTAGAAAATCAGTCTATTAGTTAGCTAGGCACCCTGCCTGCATCCCAAAGCCACCTCAAGCCTCTTGCATCCCATATCATGCTCCATCCAGCCCTGCCCTCAGATTAGAAGGCCCACTCAGGGATGACTGAAAACAGACACTTAGGAAGATTGGTTTTAGGCTCTGAAGGCTACTAGCAACTACTTTAACTGCCCTCAGCTCCCTGGCAGCTCGCCCCAATTTCATCTTGCTAAGTGATAACTAATGACACTTAAATTCCATCGTCTGGAAGCAAGGGAGCACAAGATATCTCTGCCAGCCAATTAACCGCAAGGAGAATATTTAACCTCGTGGAATCCAAGATATTAAAATTAACAAGGAGATGCTCATTTTTCACCTATAAAATTGACAAGTATATTTTATTTTCTTATTTAAAATCTTTTTTTAACTTTATAAATTTATTTATTTATTTTTGGCTGTGTTGGGTCTTCGTTGCTGCACACAGGCTTTCTCTAGTTGCGGCGAGCAGGGGCTACTCTTCATTGCAGTGTGCGGGCTTCTCTTTGAGGTAGCTTCTCTTGTTGCAGAGCACAGGCTCTAGACACGCAGGCTCAGTAGTTGTGGCTCGCAGGCTCCAGAGCGCAGGCTTAGTAGTTGTGGCACATGGGCTTAGTTGCTCCGCGGCATGTGGGATCTTCCTGGACCAGGGCTCGAACCTGTGTCTCCTGCATTGGACAGGTAGATTCCTAACCACTGCACCACCAGGGAAGTCCCGACAAGTATATTTTAAATTGCAATAAAAAGCGTCTATACACAGCTGGTCAGGAAAATGCACTTTCAGAATAATTTAGGAATATCAATCAACGTCTTTTAAAATGTGCTTAACTCTGACATAAAGAGGAAACCTCAAGGATGTTCATTACAGCAGCGATTATAATGGCAAAAATATATATATTGGAATCAACCTAAAGTTCACCTAACAGGGAAGTGGTTAAATAAATCAGAACATGTTCATATCATGAACGTTAGGCAATCAAAATGATGATGTAGTGTAATCTGATGACATGGCAGAATGTTTATAGCACAATGTTAAATGGGAAAAGCAGGTGTAAAATAGTATGATCCCATTTTTAAAAATTATATATATACCTATGTAAATATGAGTATATATAGATATATATATTCTGAGATAAATGTTTCAAAATGTTATTAGTGGTCATCTATGGGTTAATGTTGGGTTATGGGTGATTTTTACATCTTTATAGTGCTCTTCTATTTTTTCAGCATTTTTCCACCATGAACGTGCAACAGTTTACGATCTGAATTTTGTAAAAGGTTATCACTGTTAAAGGTGCATCACCATCTCTAGGGTTCTTACCAGTCTTCACTTTGAAGGAAAGGAAGGAAGGGTGGGTACCCTAGACTCGGCCAGGATATTCCAACAGCAGTAGTGATGGAAACAATTCTAAATGAGGTGGGACTGTCTCAAGAATGAAAGGCCGCTCCACCAAGGAGCTGCTATCCACAGGTGAGAGTGATGCCTTGAAGGCCCTCAGAAGATCAGGATGCCCTGAAGCTGCTCTTGTCCAGGCCTGGGACCCTGCCAGTGTGGGCAGGGCCTCTGGTCCCATCCCTTTACCAGCCCAGGGAATTCAGCTGCAGTTGACAATCTTGGAAATGGGCAAGTACATAGACAGATGTATGTGCTTAGCAACTCACCAGAAGGTCAGCAGAGCCGTGGAGACACTCAGCTTAGAGCCAGCTCACACTTTGGAAGTTTTTCCAGCAGCAGGACAAACAGAAGTCATAAAGGAACCACCCAAGGAAACACATCTTTTCAACCCAGCAAGTGTCTGCTCTCCAGAGAAATAAAATGGGCGCTGTTTAAATATAGCCAGCATTTTCTTCCATGGAAATAGTGGAAGAGGAGATAGAAATCATGCGGCTCTTTAACTTATTAAGTAGCCAATTAGTAGTGAAAACAGTTGGCAAAAATAGTTATATTAGAACTAACCAATGAGACCCAAGCACCAAGGCACATTCCTATGAAACAAATCACAGTGCACAGCTACACAAGGTTTGCAAAGCACTGCTAAATGGGATGTTAGCAGTTAAGGATTGAATGTCAATATCCAAACAATTATTTGTTAAAACAAAAGGCTGAACTGAAATCTGACCCCTGCTTGGTGAAGTGCTTCCTGGTGTGATATGTGAGGGTGGAACAGGGGGATGTCAGGAAAACCTTCAGACCACTGACCAGCCCAGGTAGCCCCCCAGGGCAGTCTGGTTGAAGCAAGGACAGCTCTTCCCCAGGGAGATGGCTCCAAGCCTGCAGCTGGCCAAAAAAGTGGAAAGAATGCATCCTCATGGAAGGTTTGATTGGGAGACATCCCCAGTCTCAAAGTCTTTGTCTCCTCTGGGCACAGCCAAGTCTCATATCATAGAACAAAGGCCAGAAGGAATTCCCTTCCACTTTCTTCTGTTTGGCGAAGATGGGGACTGGCTAGGCCAGATTCTCAAGGGCTCAGATCTGGCCGCATCCTCTGTGCTGCAGGAATCTCCCTCCAGGGTGCCTACGAGCCCCACCCTCTTCTGT
Source organism: Delphinapterus leucas (assembly GCF_059928025.1). NCBI lineage: Eukaryota > Metazoa > Chordata > Mammalia > Artiodactyla > Monodontidae > Delphinapterus > Delphinapterus leucas. The sequence continues at coordinate 135,770,148 of NC_143130.1, forward strand.
CTCAGCAACCAGAAGTCCTGTGAGGCCCAGCCTATCTGAATGAGTCTTGAAGAATAATCCGCAGCATTGTGGAGAAGATGTGATTTAAAATACAAATTAAGGAGGAGGAATTTCACCCTCCTGCCCCATCCCAGGAGTCCAAATCAGAGATGGAGGGAGTTCTCCCAGAGAGGGGAGCTGGGGAGGGCTCCAGATGCCCCAAACCTCTGACCACATGGCCCCAAATCGTTGGACAACTTCCCCGCCCAGTGTAACTATGGGGTTGCAGAAGAGCTACGTGGGGTGGGTGAAGATACTAAGATGCTAAGTCCCTACCTGCCTGAACTAAGGCGGCCATGGAGCTACTGCCTGACTCGGGAGCTGTGCCCTCAAGCTCTAAACTTGGTGGATCCAGGAGGAGCCGAACCCTGAAATGGACACAGATGGTTTGACCGGAGAGAAATGAGGACAGGAAACCCCTGGACCATCTCAGCTGCCCAAGCATCCCATGGGCCAGGATACCCACTCTGGGCTCAAGGGCTCTGCTGTAGAAAGAGAAAAGCCCCCTAAAGAAAAAACTGCCCTGAGGGAGAAATTGCCAGGAATGCTCCCATCACCTAGTGCCACACCCACTGAGAAGTATCCCCAGGAAGAAGGAAGCCAACAGCCACTCTGCAAACACTCCAGAGGGCCAGGTGCCAGACACAGAGGTAGATTTGACCAGGCCCTCATGGCCCAGGGCAGAGGGGCCCTGACGGCAAGATGGCTGTCTCTGATCTCCCCCCACCCCCACCCTCCTCCTCCATCAGCCATGAGCTAGTATCTCCAGCACGCGCACACACACACACACACACACACACACACACACACACACACACACACCCCTAGCATCTAGGAAGGGAAATTCTATCTCTTGCTTATAACCAAGTTACCCCATTTTCTGACCTTAAAAAAGAATAGCAGGTTTCCTTTGAAGGTTTCAAACCTTATTAGCCACAGTGGGAAATGATGCTTTAATGGGGCTGTGATGGTCTGAGCCTCGGGTGTCTGTGTATGCAGCCATATTACTTAGCAACACCATAGCCGCTTAGGTTTAATTTCCTAGCTTGCCTGATAAGGAGGCTGCAAATGTAATTTGTGATGCCGCAAGCTGGGTAAACTCATGGGGCTATTAGATGAGTCACCGGGTGATTGAGGCCACTGTGCTGAGCTCTGCAGAAGAAGGGAAATGAACCCTGATCTGTGGGGCCAATGGCGCTCGGGCAGTCACGGTTTTCTAAAGTGTCTGGGAGCTGTGCTGCCTCCTCTCTTGCTTTCTGGTTTGGTGCCATCGTTTATTAAGGGAAGCTTCACTCACCTCTCAACCCCTGTCAGAATCCTCTTCCAGCTTTCTGAAATCCTCATTGCTAGCATTACAAACTCAGAGACCTGTAAGAACAGACAGCTAATAATCACAACAATAGTCATGACAGTAATAAGAGCAAACATTTTTGAACAATTAATAGACACCATTCTAGTTGTTTTACATGAATCATCTCCGTTAATTTTCCTAACAACCCCAAGAGGTAGGTACTGCTGTTATTCCCATTTTCCAATGAGAAGACTGGGCACTGAAAGGGTAGCCTCAGTTGCAAGATAATAGGGAGTAGGGGCGTGACTGCCCACTAAACAGGGCACACCCTGCTGGAGGGAACAGCTGTCATTCAGGGCCAATCATCTCTTACCTGGTTGCCAGAGCTGCCACTTTTCTAAAAGAGCAGGAAATCCAGATTTTTATATAAAATGCCATGAGTTTTAAACCTCACCAGCTAATTCAGCTGTTTAATAAATACCTTGAGAACCAAACCAAGGACGTCTGCCCGCCAGATTTGGCCCATGGGCCACCAGTTTGCAACTTCTTCCTCATTAGAACAAGTGCACTTGTACATCAATAAGTACACTCCAACATGGATAAGCAACAAGGACTTACTGGATAGCACAGGGAACTCTGCTCAATATTCTGTAACAACCTAACCGGGAAAAGAATTTGAAAAAGAAGAGATACGTGCATACGTAAAAAAATAAATAAATAAATAGGTACACTCCAGTTTTTCAGCCTTGCTTCCATGTGCCTCTGGCCCCCCAGCCCTTGGATCAGCCTCGTTTAGCTGTGTCCCTTCTAGAGCCTCAGCTCCATTCTTCCAGTAGCTCAGGATAACGGTCTTAGTGTCACCCTCGGAACCTTCTCTTTTCTCACATCTCACAGGCAATCTGTCAACAGGTCCTGTGGGCTCTCCCTTAAAATTTATCCAGAATCTTTCACTTTTCTCACCCCCACCAAAACCACCCTGGTCCAAGTCACCATCATCTCTTTTTTTTTTTTTTAAAGGGACTTTTATTTATTTAAAAATTTTAATTAATTAATTTATTTATGGCTGTGTTGGGTCTTTGTTGCTGTGCGCAGGCTTTCTCTAGTTGCAGTGAGCGGGGGCTACTCTTCATTGCGGTGTGCGGGCTTCTCATTGCAGTGGCTTCTCTTGTTGCAGAGCACAGGCTCTAGGCGTGCAGGCTTAGTAGTTGTGGCACATGGGCTCAGTAGTTGTGGCTCGCAGGCTCTAGAGCTCAGGCTCAGTAGTTGTGGTGCACGGGCTTAGTTGCTCTGCGGCATGTGGGATCTTCCCGGACCAGGGTTCGAACCCGTGTCCCCTGCATTGGCAGGCGGATTCCTAACCACTGCGCCACCAGGGAAGCCCACCATCATCTCTTACTTGGAAATCATGAGCCAATAAGCCACCAACTACGTCCAGCTTCCCCCCTTACTCCATTCTCCCCAGAACAGCTACCCCGCCCCTGTAAAACCTAAGTCAGATCTGGCCACTTTTCTGATCACCCCCCTCCAATGGCTCCATCTCACTCAGTGAAAGTCCTAAACGGCCTTCAGACTGGCCCCACCTCCCACCTCTCTCTCCCTGGACTGCAGATACACTGCTTCCTCCTTGCTGTAGCTCAAATATACCAAATTCAAATGCGCTCCCACCTCAGGCCCTGGCACTCCTACTCCCTCGGAGTCTCTCCCCACAGGCATTCTCTTATCTCTCATCCTCTCTTCACTCTGTTCAATTGCCACCTATTTGGAAAGATCTTCCTGGACACTTACCCCAAATAGCAATCTCCCCATCACTCTCCCTCCCCTTGTCCTTCTCAGTCAGCCCTAGGACATGCCATATATCATCTGTTCCTGTTTTCTCTCTTCCCACTAGAAGGCACCCTTCATAAAAGGTGGGAATTTGTTTTCTTCTCTGCTCTACCCCTGGTGTCTGGTATATAGTAGACATTCATTAAAGATTTGTTGAATGAATGAAGAAATGAACACAGTGGGCGCTTATGAGAAACGCTCCCTTCTCAGATCGCTATACACGCCTTGGTCCCATCTTCTCTACAGTCTGCGTGCACCTGGGGGACTGTTGTCTCCACCATGGCTGCTGCTTAACAATCCCAGCTCAGTAGGGTGCCAGATTGATGGATCAGGAGACAGTCCTCGCTCTCGCCCACCTCCCATGTGGAATAGGAGCTGGTGATCTGGGAGCACCTTGCCCTGGATGGAAGGAGCCACGGCTCAGTCATCATGATGATGAATTTTATAATTACTCTGGATGAGACATGGCAGGTTTTGCGTGAGAGTAGAACATTTTAATCCTTAATTACAAGACTAGATAAAAGCTTTTTACTCATTTATCTGCAGAATGTGTGTATGTGCTTGTTGGCCTTAATTTCATTTCATATTTATTTGAAAGCGCATATATTCTAGGAAGGTAGATATGATTCAGTCCTTCATATTTCTTTCACATAGACAAAAACAGAGAATTGTAGACTGAATGATTCCAACTCCATCCAAATCCTCCGGAAAGCCTGGACAGAGCTGCAGTAATTCAACACGTGTTCCCTCCATGGACCTCCGTGAACCCAGCACGGCATGGTTAGCCCTCCACAGGATCCCTAGAGGGCAGGGCCCGCCCTGATTAGCCATAGGTGATGTCTTGAATATTCATCCTTCCTTGGCCACTAAATGCTCCAGCTCAACAAGAAGGTAAGCCAGGACATCAGGATGACCGGCCCCAAATCTCAAGTTTACTTGGGAAGGAAGCATAGCCAAGAGGCCCAATAAGACATACCCATGTGTGGCAGCGAAAGGCTTCATCTAGCAGCACCAAAGCTATGGGTGGGGGATGCACTGGACCATTTGTCATTTTGCTGAGGGACCCAGCATGTGAAAAAAGCATCTCCATTTGACTACCTTTTCTGTATCCCACAGTGTTGCTCTCTCAACATCTTTTCATCAGTCTCAGAACTTGCAAGTCAATGTTTTTTCCTTGAATGTTTGTTGAAAAGGTCCCACTTTGGGCATGTATGCCCCACCCATCATCACTACCCTCTCACCCCCAGCTGCTCTTCTAAGGATATGATAAGATCTTTTTATGAAAGTGTCCACAGCCTTGCCTCCTCTGCCAGCCTGCAAAAACCAAGCCTGCAAATGCCAAGAGACTTCGCCTCTGCCTCCCCGTCCCAAACAGGGAGGGTCCTTTCTCCTGGAGGAATGGGTGAGAGGAGGGAGAGGGGAGCAGTACTTGGGAAGAGTTTGAATTACAGGGAGGGATGTTCTTGGGCAGTTGGAAACACTGCGCACGTGGTACATGAAGGCAAGAGGTTTTATCATTGTTTCTGTGATTTATGATTTATTATGTGATTTATGGAATCCTCTGGACAGTTTTATTTTTTTTATTTATTTTATTGAAGTATAATTGACTTACAATGTTGTGTTAATTTCTGCTGTACAGCAAAGTGATTCAGTTATACACATATATATATTCTTTTCTATTATGGTTTATTACAGGATATTGAATATAGTTCCCTGTGCTATACAGTAGGACCTTGCTGTTTATCCATTCTATATATAATAGTTTGCATCTGCTAATCCCAAGTTCCCAATCCATCCCTCCTCACAGCCCCCAGCCCCCTGGGCAACCACAAGTCTGTTCTCTATGTCTGTGAGTCTGTTTCTGTTTCGTAGATAAGTTCATTTGTGTCATATTTTTGATTCCACATATAAGTGATATCATATAGTATTTGTCTCTCTTTTTCTGACTTACCGCACTTAGTATGATAATCTCTAGGTCCATCCATGTTGTTGCAAATGGCATTATTTCATTCATTTTTATGGCTGAGTAGTATTCCGTTGTATATGTGTACCACATCTTCTTTATCCATTCATTCATCGATGGACATTTAGGTTGTTTCCATGTCTTGGCTACTGTGAATAGTGCTGCTATGCATAGGGGTGCATGTATCTTTTTGGATTATAGTTTTCTCTGGATATATGCCCAGGAGTGGAATTGCTGGATCATATGGCAACTCTATTTTTAGTTTTTTGAGGTACATCCATACTATTTTCCATAGTAGCTGCACCAATTTACATTCCCACCACTAGTGTAGGGGGGTTCCCTTTTCTCCCCACCCTCTCCCTCATTTGTTATTTGTAGACTTTTTTAGGATGGCCATTCTGACTGGTATGAGGTGATATCTCATTATAGTTTTGATTTGCATTTCTCTAATAATTAGAAATGCTGAGCATCTTTTCATGTGCCTGTTGGCCATCTGTATGTCATTCTAGGTGTTCTGCCCATTTTTCGATTGGGTTGTTTGTTTTTTGTTTTGCTTTGTTTTTTTGTTATTGAGTTATATGAGTTGTTTGTCTATTTTGGAAATTAAACCCTTGTTGGTCGCATCTTTTGCAAACATTTTCTTCCATTCAGTAGGTTGTCTTTTCGTTTTGTTTATGGTTTCCTTTCCTGTGCAAAAGCTTATGTTTGATTAGGTCCCATTTGTTTATTCTTGCTTTTATTTCTATTGCCCGGGGTAACTGACCTAAGAAAACATTGATACAATTTATGTCAGAGAATGTTTTGGCTGTGTTCCCTTCTAGGAGTTTTATGATGTCATGTCTTATATTTAAGTCTTAAGCCATTTTGAATTTATTTTTGTGTATGGTGAGAGGGTGTGTTCTAACTTCATTGATTTACACAGGGCTGTCCAGCTATCCCAAAACCACTTGCTGAAGAGATTGTCTTTTCTCCATTGTATATTCTTGCCTCACTTATTGAAGCTTAATTGACTGTAGGTGTGTGGGTTTATTTCTGGGCTCTCTATTCTGTTCTACTGATCCATATGTCTGTTTTTGTGCCATTACCACGCTGTTTTGATTACTGTAGCTTTGTAGTATTGCTCTTGACAGTTGTAAAGAAGGCTAAGCAATGGACTTGAGCTGTTTTTAAGTTGCCTTGGGATCCTGGACACTGTTTCTTTTACCATATCACTCTTCATTTGGGCCCAGGCTTTGAAAGGATTACAAACAGATTTACTCACTCTGGGATGTTCAAGGAGAAAAGTTTGTCATCAAACCTGCCACTAACAGTTGTGTGACCTGGGACAAGTCAGTCAAGCTCCCCCAGTTTCTTCATCTACAAAATGAGTGATCTGAAAGGAATGAGCTCTGAGGTGTCGGCTCTAAAACTTTATGACTCTTGAAAGTTCTATTCTATGCAGTCAGGGAATGATGGTGATGAGGTAGCATTCACTGAACGTTCATTCTGTGCCAAAATCTTTAAGAGCATCATCTCAAGAAAAAAGGTCTAAAGTTTTTATTCTGGGTACTATAATTACATGAGAAGATGAGTTTCTAAGAATGATGCCTGGCTGCTGGGACGGAGAATTGGACACCTGAGCAAAGCACAAATGTGATAATTCTTCCCCAAATTACCATTCTACTGTGATTTCAAGCCCAGAGACCCCTCGGCCCACAGAACCTCTGGACAGCATAATACAGGGGTGGGGGTGGTAAAAGGGGGGCTCAGGTGGTGCCACAGCCCACTGTTTACTGCATGTTTCTATGCTATAGGCCCAAGATTACTTGGGGGTTCTGCATTCAAGATTCCCTTCCGTTTTAAGGTGTCTAGTTTGGCCACTGAGCCCTTGCTTCAGAAACAGCCAGCCATTTGTAGCAGGAACTTGCCCTGGGCCCCTTCCTGCCCAGAGGGGCTGGGACAAGAATGAGGCAGCCAGGAAGCTGAAGTATCCACTGTCTGGGATGTGGGGGTAGGTAAATGGAAACAGTTGGGTTAATAGCCACAGGTAGGAGTCGGATCAGACTCTGCAGCTATCCTCGGGTAAGAAGACTGCTTTTTAAATATTTAATTTTGGAACGTTTTGAAAGTTCACAAAAGTATTTAGGACTATATGGTCAACGGTCATTACCCAGCTTCAACGATTATCACTAATTTGCTAATCTTGTCTCATCTATCCCAACCCCCCATCCTGACCCCACCCCCAACAGAGTATTTAAAAGCAAATCCCAGACATGAAATCTTCTCACCCAGAAATGCTTCAGTAGGCACCCGGCTCCACCCTTGCTCCCCACACTCATACACCATCAAATGTCTTTGCATTCTTTCCATCCTCTTTCCCATATCCTGCCCACAAGTCATCCCTAAAATAAGTTCTAGACCCTTCTTCCTTCCTTCTCCTTGATCCCCTAGCCCATCAATAATCCTGTCTCATACCTGTAACCCTCAACATCTCCCTAGAGACTAATTCTTTTCTTTAACCTATGAAACTGGTCAAGACTCTCCTACCTGAATAAGTAGTTCCCCAACTCCTCATCCACTCTAGATATGGCCCCTTTATCTCACTCTCCCTTTAGAACCGACCCTCTTCAAAAAGGAATCTACACTTGCAGCCTCTACCTCCTCTGTTCCCATCCGCTCCTGGAGCAGCGTTGGTGCTACCAGGTTAATGATTTCCCCGGTACTAGAGCCAAAGAGCACTTCTGCAGTGTGGTCCTGCCTACTTACATGGGTGTGCTTATCAATGCAATACAAGTTCACGGTATATAATTTGAAAAAGAGAAGAGGTAAATAGGAAAACTTGTGTGAGTACTAAATAAATAATAAAAGAGAATTTTCTATTACTCACTTTGGCATATTTGCTCTGATGTTTTACATATACATTTTCATATTTTAACAGCTGCCTGGTAGTCTACCATAGGGCCATGCCGTGATTTAGTTCCTGTTGTTAGATATTTAAGCAATGTCAACTTTTCAATATTAGGAACAACTCCAGAATAAACATCCTCACAGACACATATCTATGCACACATCCATCTTGATTTCCTCACATTCACTCTTTTTGGAAACCCCATCCTTGGCATTGGGCACACCCATCTCTCAGGGTTCCCTGAGTCCCTTTGTGGAGGGTCTCTGGGGAGTTCTCACATCTCCAGTCTCCCTACTCTGTATCCTCTCCCTGGCTGACCTCGGCTCCACTGGTCTGCACTTGACTTTCACATCTCTGCCTCCAGCCCAGACCTCACTCCTAAGCTTTATTTACTAAACAGCTGCCCTTGGATGTCCCATCTCAACGGTCATGTCTAAGCGAAGGCTCCATAGCCACCATTCTCCCCACTCCCAGTACCCTCCGAAGCCCATTTCTCTTACTATCATTACCTCAGTGATCAGTGATGCTGTGATTCCCAGACACTCAAGCCCCCCAAACTGGGGGTTGTCCCACACTAATTGTCTTCAGCTGTTTGCAGACAAGCTCTTCCATGTTCTACCTCCTAAATCTGTCTGCTATCCCCTTCTCAGCCTCCACTGCCACTGATCTAGTTGAGGTCTCATTATCCTCTCTGAGTTAATTAAATAGCTCACCTCACTGTCCTCCAACTCAGATGACAACCCACACTTCCGCCAGCTTTCCACAGCTTCCAGATCAGTTCCTGGGCAGGACATAGGCAGGGACCTCTGTGATTGGGCCTCTGCCTACCTCTTCCACTGTCTTTCTTCACTCTCCCCTCTCCATTGTAGGTTCCACATATATTGGAGCTCTTTATGTGCTTCAAATATTTATTGACATGCATCCTTCACTAGGTTTGAGGAGAGGGCAGTCTCACTCATCTTTATATTCCAACACACAACACAGACCGAAGGGAACAAAGCCATGTAGGGAAGATCTGTGTCCTCCCCATTGATGGCAACTATGGTGACAAGGAAGGGGGCCATGTGCTGTCTCTAGGGAGGTCTTCTCAGGGCAGGCAAGACCTCACTCCCAGGACTCACCTGGGCTGGTCACCTGTGGGTGGAGACAGAGCCTGACATCCATGAAGCCTCCTTTCTGCCCAACCCTTCAGAAGCTGCTGGAGCCAAGGTGGCCCAATCCAGCTCTCCTGGAGCAAAGGGAACTCAGGGCTCTATGTCTATGACCACCTTATTATTCCTATCTCTGGTAATGAAACTTCCAGCAATGATGGACTCACTGAAATATAGCTTCATTCACAGAGATGTTTCTATAATTAGACATTAAAAATAAATGAGAATAAGGGAGGAGGAGACAAGAAACAGAGTTTAACTCTTTACAGCCAGTGAGGAATTTAAAGATCATTTCCATAGCTGTGAATGCTGGGGAACGGATGCTGACCTATTCCATGCCAATTCCTCCTTGAAGCCCAGATGGCCACAGCTCTTTGCTATGCTTGGGGGGAACAACACAATTGTGTTACAGCTAGAGCAGAGGTCAGCAAATTACGGCCTGCTGGCCAAATCCTGCCCACCACCTGCTTTTGTAAGGTCCAGGAGCTAAGAATGATTTTCACATTTTTTAATGATAAAGAAGAAAAACCAAAAGAACACTAAGTTATATGTGAATATTAGATATTCACAGAAAAATGGTATGAGATTCAAATTTCAGTGTCCATAGATAAAGTTATACTGAAACACAACCACACTCATTCACTTATATATTGTCTAGGGTATCTTTCATACTATAATGAGTGGCCGCAACAGAAACCATGTAACCTGCCAAACCTGAAATATTTACTATTAGGCCCTTTGCAGAAAAAGTTTGCCAAGCCCTGTTCTCGAACACAGAAGGCCCACGAATTACAGAGAAATAAAGATGCGAAAATTCAGGCCAACTAAGGTTAGATGAAAGCAATGACTCCTTTATTTCATCCAAGAATTCACATACTTCACTTCTATCATTTTTCCCCCAAAACTTTACTTTAGTTGTAACATTCAAAGATATTTCAAATAATCATTACAGACACTATAGTCACCCTATTCTCTTGGCTCTATATATGTAGATAAAGATATAGATATAGGGCTTCCCTGGTGGCGCAGTGGTCAAGAGTCCGCCTGCCGATACAGGGGACTACGGGTTCGTGCCCCGGTCCAGGAAGATCCCACATGCCGCGGAGCGGCTGGGCCCGTGAGCCATGGCCGCTGAGCCTGTGCGTCCGGAGCCTGTGCTCCGCAAAGGTAGAGCCCACAACAGTGAGAGGCCCGCATACAGAAAAAAAAAAAAAAAAAGATATAGATATATTTTTAACTTTTAATTAAGTACAGGCATATGATTTTTTAAAAAGTCAAATAGCGACAGAAGGCTTATAATTCAAGCAAAAGTCCTCCCCACTGCCCCAGTTAAACAGACAACTCCTTAAAAGTCACTGTTAAACCTTAACAGCTGAAAAGTTAGCTATTTCTCCTGTATTTACTTACCTAAAAATTGAGCATAATTGCTCTTTCTTGATTGTTCAGTTTAGATGTTATCTAAGCTGCGTCATGACAGATGAGGATTTAACTCATATTCCTTCCTCTAAGAGAGTTTTTCTCACAATTTTTAGATACCTCAGTAATCAGTGTTTACATGATGAGTATGTAAATATTTCTCACCACAGAGACAAGTAGTATTCCATGGTTATATTTCTAAGTTATACCTCATTTTGTTTTGTTGCATGTATTTAAAAGCTAAGAAGGGGAACGCTGTGTCCCAATACTATCAGAAGTTCTAGACCTCCAACAATGATCTTCCCCAAACTCAGGACACTGCAAATTATGAGAGCAATTACATGTCTTTAAAACAGACTGTGAAACACAGATGTTGCTTAAAAAATTAAACAGTCTGTTCAAAAATTACAGGAACTCAGGCCTGAACTTCCCTTCCAAGTTGTAATATCTCATGCGGCATTTATATAAGGTAGATTTTGGCCTTTTGCTTCTGATCCTGAGGGAAAAGAGTAAGAAGGAAAGGATGATGAAGGCAGTTCTGCATCCCTCACTTCCTCTGCTTACAGAACATTTAATCAAAGAACAAATTCCCCCAAACCTCCCTGCTCGAAATCTCTAGTGTAAAATACAGTTGAGAACGCCACAGCTCCCGGCCACATGCTACACTTATAATGAAAAGCTAACTAACTCCTTGAAGGGTTCTCAAAAAGAACCAACCAAGAGTCCTGCCCAACCTCAGAACTTTGTTACATGGGAGCCCAAGGGATAAAAATGGACAGTGGAAAAAAAAAAAAAAAGGACAGTGGATCAAACTCTGATCTATCTCTGGGTAGAATGATGCTAAGAATCACAACCCAAACTTCATGAGATCATTTCACATATTTTGGGTTCAGAGCTGACTTATAAATAAGAGCTTTCTTATTACAAACAATGCTGCAACAAACAACCTTGTACACAAATGTCACTTTCACATGTATACAAATACATGTAGAGGATAAATTCCCGAAAGTAGAATTGCTGAGGCAAGGGATATATGCATTTAATGTTTTAAATTTAAATATATCTATATGGAGAGAGAGAGAGAGAGAGCGAGTCTTTCAGAATCAGATCTTCTTTGCTTATATTCCATATATGATTTCTAAATCTAAAATGTGCACGACTACATGGCTAAAATTAAATTGTATCTTCTATGCATTGTATGTGTTCATTTTTCCAGGCTAACTGGGGAATGATTTATCCTAAATTGCCTTTCTGGCCCACATAACTCCCCATGATATATTTGTTTGAGGACAGTCCCTGCTAATTCCACCTATCCCCCGCTACACTGTTCTTTAGATCCCTTCTAGTCCAAGTTCATCCCTATATTATTGTTTATGATCACCTCAATTCCAAGTTCAGCAATGCTCTGCCTTTAGGAGAAATGATAGCTTATAATATAAGGTAGATCCCCACTGATTCACTCTAGACCAGTAAGAATTCTGACCCCACAAAAGGAGCCTGCTGCTGTGATGACCTGGATTACCCTGACCAGTAACAAGCAGAAAGAATATGCTCATTTCTCAGAGACAGAGACTGTGAGGGGCCCTCCTCCCAGAGATTACCTCCCACTCGAAGAAAATAAAATTATTTTTCATTAAGGTGTACTTAGAAAGGGTAAATGTTCTTTGATTTAGATCAAATCCCTTTTAGAAATAATTTTAGCAGTCTTCCAGTCTGTCCTTAGCCAGAAAACCTCACTAAGCAAAGTACTATTGTCTCAACTCCATGAAAAGAGTTTCTGTAAAGTTAGTACCAGTTTTGTTGAAGGTAGAAGTCTGTATGCGTATTGCATTTGGCAGCTTCAGTGATTTGATTTTTGCTGAACATAATGTTTCAAAGTATTGGATAACCAGAGAAATGAAAGAAACGGCTGTCCCATATTCTCTAGGAGAGGATTTGTAATACTCTTTGAGACCCAATTTGATAATAAATGCACTAAAAGACTGTTAAAGTCTTTTATGTTAAATAAAGGTAGGACAGTGAAAATATTGTCCCCCTAGTAATATATTACATTTTTAAATGATACCCAATTCTGGTAATACCTTGCCAGGAAGTAATTTGGAATATTTATCAAGAGTCTTTTTAAAATGTGAAGGGAGGGGGTGTGATTACAATAAGGGAATACAAAGAATTTTTAAAAAATCTTATTGGGGTATAGTTGATTTACAATGTTGTGTTAGTTTCAGGTGTACAGCAAAGTGAATCTGTTATACATGTACATATATCCAATCTTTTTTAGATTCTTTTCCCATATAAGCCACTACAGAGCATTGAGTAGAGCTCTCTGTGCTATACAGGAGGCCCTTATTAGTTATCTATTTTATATATAGTAGTGTGTATTTGTCAATCCCAATCTTCCAATTTATCCCTCCCCCTTTACCCGCTGGTAACCATAAATTTATTTTCTACATCTGTAACTCTATTTTTGTTTTGTAGATAAGTTCATTTGTAGCCTTTTTTAAGATTCCACATCTAAGCGATATCATGATATTTGTCTTTCTCTGTCTGACTTACTTCACTCAGTATGACAATCTCTAGGTCCATGCATGTTGCTGCAAATGGCATTATTTCATTCTTTTTTATGGCTGAGTAATATTCCATTGTATATATGTACCACATCTTCTTTATCCATTCCTCTGTTGATGGACATTTAGGTTGCTTCCATGTCCTGGCTATTGTAAATAGTGCTGCAGTGAACATTGGGGTGCATGTGTCTTTTCGAATTATGGTTTTCTCTGGATATCTGCCCAGGAGTAGGTTTGCTGGATCGTATGGTAGCTCTATGTTTAGTTTTTTAAGGAACCTCCATACTGTTCTCCATAGTGGCTGTACCAGTTCACATTCCCACCAATAGTGCAAGAGGGTTCCCTTTTCTCCACACCCTCTCCAGCATTTATTGTTTGTAGATTTTTTGATGATGGCCATTCTGACCGGTGTGAGCTGATACCTCATTGTACTTTTGATTTACATTTCTCTAATAATTAGTGATGTTGAGCATCCTTTCATGTGCTTTTTAACCATCTGTATGTCTTCTTTGGAGAAATATCTATTTAGATCTTCCACCCTTTTTTTTTTTTTTTTTTTTGCGGTATGTGGGCCTCTCACTGTTGTGGCCTCTCCCATTGCAGAGCACAGGCTCCGGACGTGCAGGCTCAGCGGCCATGGCTCACAGGCCCAGCCGCTCCGCAGCATGTGGGATCTTCCCGGACCGGGGCACAAACCCGTGTCCCCTGCATCATCAGGCGGACTCTCAACCACTGCACCACCAGGGAAGCCTCTGAGGTCTTTTTTTGATACTGAGCTGCACGAACTGTTTGTATATTTTGGAGATTAATCCCTTGTTAGTTGCTTCATTTGCAAATATTTTCTCCCATTCTGAGGGTTGTCTTTTTATTTTGTTTATGGTTCACTTTGCTGTGCAAAAGCCTTTAAGTTTAGTTAGGTCCCATTTGTTTATTTTTGTTTTTATTTTCATTACTCTAGGAGGTGGATCGAAAAAGATCTTGCTGCGATTTATGTCAGACAGTGTTCCGCCTATGTTTTCTTCTAAGAGTTTTATAGTATACAGCCTTACCTTTAGGTATTTAATCCATTTTGAGTTTATTTTTGTGTATGGCGTTAGGGAGTGTCCTAATTTCATTCTTTTACATGTGGCTGTCCAGTTTTCCCAGCACCACTTATTGAAGAGACTGTCTTTTCTCCATTTATATTCTTTCCTCCTTTATCATAGATTAGGTGACCATAGGTGCGTGGCTTTATCTCTGGACTTGCAGCATTGGAACCATTCAATATCGACTATGGTGGTGGATACACCAACCCATACATGTGATAAAACTGCATAAAACTTGGGCTTCCCTGGTGGCACAGTGGTTAAGAACCTGCCTGCCAGTGCAGGGGATGTGGGTTTGAGCCCTGGTCCGGGAAGATCCCACATGCTGCGGAGCAACTAAGCCCATGCGCCACAACTACTGAGCCTGCGCTCTAGAGCCCATGAGCCACAACTACTGAGCCTGTGTGCCTAGAGCCCGTGCTCTGCAACAAGAGAAGCCACCGCAATGAGGAGCCCGTGCACCACAACGAAGAGTAGCCCCTGCTCGCCGCAACTAGAGAAAGCCCGCGCACAGCAATGAAGACCCAACGCAGCCAAAAATAAATAAATAAATAATTTTATTTTAAAATATATAAATAAAAAATAAAATTGCATTAAACTTAATACACACATGTGTCAGTACAAGTATAAGTAGAGAAAACTGAATAAGACTGGTGAATTCTATCAATGTCAACATCTTGGTTGTGAGAGATTGTATGATAGTTTTGCCAAATTTAGTACTGGGGAAAGAAAACCTGGCAAAGTATACAAGGGATCTCTGCATAGTGTTTCTTACAACTGTATGTAAATCTACAATCGTTTTGATAAAATGTTCCATTTAAAAATGTGAACCTGCCAAGATAAATGAGGTATAAAGTACCCCTAGGTAAAGAAAGAAATTAATTTGTGTGCTATAAAAATTTTAGCTATAAGACAGAGGATAGCTATACAGTGCAGGGGATGAGCAGTGAATAGCTCACCCTAAGCCATCTATTCTTGTCACTTAGGGGAGGGGAAGAGAGAAAAGGTGGTGACTTCTTTGTCCCAGTGAATCCATATTTAGAGCCTTATTCTTGAGAAATAGAGATGTTTACTGTAGCATTATTTATAGTAATAAAAAAACAGAGACAACCTAAAAGTCCATCATTATAAAATTGATTGCGACATTAGGACATTTCTACCATGGAATGTCATGTAACCATTTAAACAAATCTACAATATAAGATACCAAGATAAGAGAGGGAAAGGCTATGTGTACTTTACAGTATCCAAGTATTGTACAGTTATATGGGGAGAAGCAGGAGGCAAAGACTGGCAGAGTAGCTATCAAAGTGTTAATAATGAACACTAAAAGGAAATTTGAGACAATCCAGGGGGTCAATGCATTATGGGTATGATAAGTAGTAATCATGGTAGATTTTTGTTGGGTGTAATAATGTGTGTGTGTGTGTTTTAAATCCTTCCTTACCCTTTATCCATTAGTGTTACATACTGAAGCACATACAGGTAATGTCTGGATAGATTTGCTTCAATACTCCAGAAGTGTCCATATATTATTTGAACAATTTAAGAAGTAAGTAAAATAAAACAAATGTTAACAGTAGTTCTTTCTGGGCTATGTAATTATGGGTACCTCATCTTTTTCTTTATGCCTTACTATGTTTTGTATGATGAACAACTAAAAATCAGAGGAAGAAAAGTAGGATATGTTTAGAAAAATCAGGCCAGAGAACTAAGTGATTTATACACAGGTAATTGCAGCACTGATCATATTAATCTGGAGACAGTCCCTTTTAAGGGGCAATTTACCTTTAGACTTATCAACTGAGTGGTTGCAGATGCCCTTAACCCTGGGTGGTGGAACCGATCTCTCGCAGAGTGATCCACACAGCTGTTCTCCTGCCCAAATCGCCTGGGTATGGGCCCAGTAGCTTCCTGGTGGGTTTCACAGGTCTGAATGGTTGTATCTTAGGCTGGTGGTTCACAACTGGGGGAGCCCACCAGAATTATCAAGGGCAATTTTTAATAAATTTATTTATTTACTTTTGGCTGCATTGGGTCTTCGTTGCTGCGCACAGGCTTTCTCTAGTTGCGGACAGCGGGGGTTACTCTTCGTTGCGGTGCGTGGGCTTCTCATCGCGGTGGCTTCTCTTGTAGCAGAGCACGAGCTCTAGGTATGCAGCCTTCAGTAGTTGTGGCACGCGGGCTCAGTAGTTGTGCCTCTCGGGCTCTAGAGCACAGGCTCAGTAGTTGTGGCACACGGGCTTAGTTGCTCCGTGTCATGTGGGGTCTTCCCAGACCAGGGCTCGAGCCCATGTCCCCTGCATTGGCAGGTGGATTCTTAACCACTGTGCACCAGGGAAGTCCTGTGATTTATTTCAAGATAACAATTACAAATAGTGAATAAGTCCTCCTAGGGCGCAGGCACATGGATTATCTGAAAGTTCCCCATGTGATTTTGATGGACACACATGGTCAAGCACCCCTGATTTAAATAAGCAAACAGATATGTAATATATATAATATAGAAATAATTTTGTGTGTTATGACTTTGCTTACATGTGCCTTAAATATTTTTGGAAGTATATTTAAGAAGGTGATACAAAAATAGTGGTTTTGGGTGTCCGCAGCAGTGGCTGGGAAAAGAGAGAGACTTTTCACTGTATATTCTTTTGTGAGTTCACATTTTATGCAAACGAATGTATTGCCTAGTCCAAAAAAAAGGGTGAAAAGTGAAAGAAAACCAAATTTTAAAAGAGTCTCTGCTTTAGATGGTTCACCAGAAGCATTTTTCTTTTGCTAAGATAGTCAAAGTTCTGTAAAATGAACACATTTTGGGGGCAGAAGTTTCTGCTAAACAATTTTTTGAGAAAGCACCTAACATTGACTTAAAAAGAACACTAGAAATAATCATTGTAGTGGATCTTACATTCTGACAGTTACGGAGACCACTCGCCACTTTAGAGCCACGCAGCCTACCATTGGGAAGAACATACAGTCAGCTGGCTGGAGAAGGGAAGGGTTCTCATTGTGCAGTAATAGTAAAGCATTGCATAAAATATCCTTGGTGATAGCAGTTGCCTGGCTCACTCAAGGGTGGAGGTGGGTAAGCTTCTCCTTAACATCCTTTTGTGCTGTTTGAATTTTGTGCTAAGTACACATATTACCAGTTTAAAATCTCTACATAGTATTTTAAAAATATGAACATTTAAGACTGTGTGATTAGATGGAACTACAGGTGGCCAGTTCACAGCCCTATCTTAAAGTTACTCCCAGCAGCACTTTTGAGTTCAAAGGGCAAAGCCAATTGCATACATCTTCAAAAATCTGATTCCACAAATCGAGGCCAATACATTCTGTGGGCAGGAAATTCAGTTTTAGCAAATACCGCACAATAATTAAATGTGGCTGCGCCGTGATCATAAAATCTAAAATTTAAAAGCAAATCTGATTCCAATTCAAAAAAGTGGGGCCTCAGAGTTACAGAGGTCAACTGGAAAAGACTAACCAGCTACAGTGGTGAGCTAGAGGTGACCTCATGGTTTAGGCCCACTGGTTAACAAGATGACCAACAGATGGAGAGTCAAGACAGGAACCTCCAATCTTTAACCCAGTGGCAGGAACGCAAGTCATTTAATCCTCCCTGAGGCCTAACTTGCTCACTGATAAAATGAAATAAATATTCTTAAGAAAGCTGTTGAGGAAATACTACTTGTGGAAAGTACTATTAAAAATTTAATACATCCCATAAAAGAAGTAGCACTTTATAACAATTTTTCCAGATTTAATGTAGGGTACAAACACACACGTACACATGTACACACATACACACATGATACACATGTGTACACACATATACACACACACACACACACACACACAACATTAAATCTGGAAGATTTCTCTTCCATCCTCAAAAAAACTAAAATGCAGGAAATGTAAATTATCAGTTCTCAGGATTCAGGGTTTCACCTTGATTTTATTTCTTTTTAAATTAATTAATTAATTAATTAAATTTTGGCTGTGTTGGGTCTTTGTTGCTGCACGCGGGCTGTCTCTAGTTGCAGCAAGCGGGGGCCACTCTCCGTTGCGGTGCGCGGGGTTTCTCATTGAGCCTGGAGCATGGACTCTAGGTGCAGGGGACTCAGCAGTTGTGGCACACAGGCTCAGCAGCTTTGGCTCATGGGCTCCAGAGCACAGGCTCAGCAGTTGTGGTACACGGGCCCAGTTGCTCCGTGGCATGTGGGATCCTCCCAGACCAGGGCTTGAACCCATGTCCCCTGCATTGGCAGGCGGATTCTTAACCACTGTGCCATCAGGGAAGTCCCTTGATTTTAATTTAACACTCTTACAGTGTTCTAGTTAAAAAGGCCATGAGAATTCTTTTTTTAAAAAAATTTATTTATGTATTTATTTATTTATTTTTGGCTGCATTGGGTCTTCATTGCTACGCGCAGGCTTTCTCTAGTTGTGGCGAGCAGGGGCTACTCTTCATTGCGGTGCATGGGCTTCTCATTGCGGTGTCTTCTCTTGTTGTGGAGCATGGGCTGTAGGCACGCAGGCTTCAGTAGTTGTGGCACGCAGGCTCAGTAGTTGTGGCTTACGGGCTCTAGAGCACAGGCTCAGTAGTTGTGGTGCATGGGCATGTTGCTCCGCGGCATGTGGGATCTTCCCAGACCAGGGATTGAACCTGTGTCCCCTGCACTGTCAGGTGGATTCTTAACCACTGAGCCACCAGGGAAGTCCCGAGAATTCATTGTTGACCTATCGATACTTTAAGTGCACCAGATACTTTTAATGTTCTAATTATTTTCTAAATATTAAATTTATATGGAAATTCTGTTAAAGTAATCAAGCATTGACATAAGAAGTCTCTCTTTCCTACTCCTTCATTAGGAGGTGATTTTGACAACTGTTAAGCAAGAGAAGGTCAGATAAGATTTGGATGAGAACTTCAAGCTCACATGTTCCACCCTCACAGATGAATCAGCTTTCAGAAGGACCCAGAAATGAGAAATTTTTCTCTGAGATTAGCTGTCCTTAGTTAAAGGTACTTTCCAAATGGCCACTATGAAATAATTCTGTGGTCCCTGATCGTTTTAAACTGATTTTTATCTACTAGCTTTTCTGTTTCCTATTCAGTTTATCTCTGGGTTTTAGAAGTGAAATGGCCCTGCAAAAAAGAAAAATCCCCATAAAGAAATTTACCAGTCAAGATCAAATATGACTTTAAAGATTAGTGTCATCACATGGGTGACATTGGAAACCCCTCGAAAAAACAAATTAGAAAGAAAAGTATCTCATTTGTCTATTCATTTGGCACATTTTCAAACATGAGAAGATCCAGGAAAAGGAGAAAGAAGAAGAGACTCATTCTAAAATCAGGAGAAAATCAACAAAGCCTAAGTGTGACAGCCTCAGAGGAAGTTTTCATACACACCCTGGCATTTCATCACAGCTCTCCCTCAACACAGCCTTCTCAACACTGATCAACAGCCAAACCATGGCTCTCTGGGCAGCATGGTCAGTTCCTGAAGTTCAAGGATTTCTCAAAAGGTCAGAGTTGTGGACACATTGCTTAAACCAAACAGGAGAATGTAGAAATAAGAGGAAAAGCAGATGGACGCATTAGGGCTGTGTACTGCATGTGCTAGGAGTCATCCCAACAGGATTTGTAAGCAAGTCATAACTACACAGAGCATAAAAGAAGCTACTTAAATACAAGACTGGGTGTGTCACTTCCCTCCCCACCCCAGCCAGCCAGAGCCTGGTATTCTTACTCAGAGGGCCATGGACATATAACTAAAGTCAGGCACCCAAACACTCCGACCGTCACCCAAACCTTGGAATTCCCCAGGAATAGGCCCACAAAGTGATGTCCAGTCTTGTGGGATTCACCAATTCCAGTCCTACAATAACACTTCCTCCTTAACCCAAATCTTGACAGCCAAGGAACACACCACAATGAAGCCAAGGAAGTCACATGGTAGATGTTTTAAAACTGAAGGCTGTTTTAAAACTGAAGTGTATGATCCAGAAAGGACAGACCCTCCCAAAAAAGGAGAGAACTCTGTTCCATACCTCGGAGGGTGACTCTGAGTTACAAAACAAAGGAGAGCTGTGTCTAAGGTAAAGGCTGAGCAGGACCAGGCTGAGGGGGGCTGCCTCAGGAGTAGGAATACAAGGTCATGGAGGAGTATTGTAGAAGAGAACAACCCTTTGTCTTCTGGTCAGCTGAAGTTTCACTTAGTTGGACAGCCATGGACATTCCAGCATTTGACATTCCTTGGGGTAAACATAGGGCTTCTCAAAAGCAAATGACCAAATAAATTTTAAAGGAGAATATGGGACTGAGGGAGCAAGAGGTGAATCTACAGCTTTAAAAAAGGCTTTGAGGAACTTCCCTCGTGGACCAGTGGTTAAGAATCCACCTTCCAATGCAGAGGACGCGGGTTCGATCCCTGGTAGGGGAACTAAGATCCCACATGCCACAGGGCAACTAAGCCCTCGTGCTGCAACTACTGAGCCCGCACGCTCTAGAGCCTGTGCGCCACGACTAGAGAGCCCGCGTGCCACAACTACTGAGCCTGCACACCCTGGAGCCCACATCACAACTAGGGAGAAGCCTGTGCACCGCAATGAAAAGATCCTGCATGCTGCAACAAAGATCCCACGTGCCACAACTAAGACCCAACACAGCCAAATAAACAAATTAATTAATTAATTATTTTTTAAAGGCTTTGAAAACACATCAACCAATGAACAATCTACAGAGGAAATTAACCTCTCACAGTATACACAACAAAAAGTGGCATTTTTGACATCTATATGAATGGCAACTGCAAATGAATGTCCTTGAATTTGCTATGAATAAATAGCAAATTAATAGCAGTTAACTCATAAAAAAATAAAAAATAAAGAGGAAATTAAGAAAATACTTTCATTTACAATAGCATCAGCAAGAATAAAATAGGTGATGATTGCGGAACATGAATGATTTTTAGGGCAGTGAAACTACTTTGTATGACACTATAATGGTGGATACATATCATTATACATTTGTCTGAATCCACAGAATGTACAACACCAAGAGTGAAACCTAATGTAAACTGTGGACTTTGAGTGATTATGATATGTCAGTGTAGGTTCATCAGTTGTAACAAATGTATCACTGTGGTGTGGAATGTTGATACCGGGAGGCTGGGCATGTGGGGGGGGGCAGGAGGTATATGGGAAATCTCTGTACCTTCCACTCAATTCTACTGTGAATCTAAAACTGCTTTAGAAAATAAAGTCTGCTAATAAAAAAGAATAGAATACTTAGGAATAAACTTAACTAAGGAGATGAAAGACTTGTACACTGAAAAACTATAAAACATTGATAAAAGAAATTAAAGAAGACATTAATAAATTGAAAGATACCCCATGTTCATGAATCGAAAGACTTAATATTGCTAAAATGTCCAGCAAGCTACAGATTTACTGCAATCCGTATCAAAACTCCAATAGCATTTTTTTTTGCAGAAATAGAAAAAAAATCCTAAAATTCATATGAAATCTCTGAGACCCCAAACAGCCAAAACAATCTTGAGAAAGAAAAACAAAGCTGGAGGTCTCAATTGGTTTCCAAACATATTATAAAGCTACAGTAATCAGGGCTTCCCTGGTGGCGCAGTGGTCGAGAGTCCGCCTGCCGATGCAGGGGACACAGGTTTGTGCCCTGGTCCGGGAGGATCCTGCATGCCGTGGAACGGCTGGGCCCATGAGCCATGGCCGCTGGGCCTGTGCTCCGCGGCGGGAGAGGCCACAGCAGTGAGAGGCCCGCGTACCGCAAAAAAAAAAACAAAACAAAAAACTATATAAACCAATGGAACAGAATCAAACAGTCCAGAACAAATCCTCAAGTGTATGATCAAATGACCTTTGACAAAGGTACAAGTGCTACACAATGGGGGAAAGACAGTCTGTTCAACAAATGTGCTGGGAAAACTGGACAGCTACATACAAAAGAATGAAGTTGGACCCTTACCTTACATCATATGCAAAAATTAACTAAAAATGGATTAAAAACCTAAACCTAAGAACTGAAACTATAAAATTCCCAGGAGAAAACAGAGGCGGAAACTTCATGACATTGGAATGGGCAATGATTTCTTGGATATGACACCAAAAGTATAGGCAAAAAGACAAATGGGACTACACCAAACCTAAAAACTTCTGTGCAGCAAAGGAAACAATCAACATAGTAAAAAGGAAACCTACAAAATTGGAGAAAATATTTGCAAACTATTTATCTGATAAGGGATTAATATATAAAGAACTCCTACAACTCAACAACAAAAACGTCATATAACCTGATTTATAAAAAGTACTTGAATAGACATTTCTCCAAAGAAGATACACAAATAGTCATATGCACATGAAAAGATGCTGAACATCACTAATCATCAGGGAAATGCAAATCAAAACCACAGTGAAATACTACTTCACACCCATTCCGATGGCCATCACAAAACTGGAAAATAACAAGTTTTGGCAAGAAGGTGGAGAAATTGGAACTCTCGTGCATTGTTGGTGGGAATGTAAAATGGTACAGCAGCTATGGAAAACAGTATGGCGTTACCTCAAAAAAATTTTAAAGAATTACTATATGATCTAGCAATTCCACTTCTGGGGTATATATCCAAAATAATTGAAAACAGGATATTGAGATATTTGCATAGTTATGTTCATTGCAGTATTATTCACAATAGCCAAGAGGTGGAGACAATCTAAATGTGCATCGGCAAATGAATGGATAAAGAAAATATAGTATATATGTATATAGTGGAATATTATTCAATTTTTAAAAAGAAGGAAATTCTTAAAAAAAAAAAAAAAGGAAATCCTTATACTACAAAATGGATGACTCTTGAGGACATTATGCTAACTGAAACAAACCTGTCACAAAAAAGACAAATACTGCTAATTCTACTTATATGAGGAATCTGAAGCCAACTCTTAGAAAGTAGAATAACAGTTACCAGGGTCTGGAGGAGGGAAAAAATGGGGGAGTTGTTCAATGGGTAGAGGGTTTCAATTTTGCAACATGAAAAATTCTAGAGATCTATTGTACAATGTGCATATAGTTACTACTGTACCATACACTTAAAAATGGTTAAGATGGTAAATTTTATGTGTTTTTAACCACAGTTTAAAAAACCCAGATCAAGCAATTGCAGTGTATAGACCTCATCTGTACTTTGATTCAAATAACTATTTTTAAAAATTATGGGACAATAGAGAAAAATTGAATGTCAACTGAATATTTTATATTAAAGCATTGTTTTGTGTGATAATGAATGGTATTTGGGTTATGTGATTCCTCTTCTTTTAGTTAATTAATTAATTAATTAAAATATTTATTTATTTATTTAGGCTGCTCCGGGTCTTAGTTATGCCACACGGGATCTTCATTGCGGCACGTGGGACCTTTTAGTTGTGGTGTGCAGGCTTCTTAGTTGCAGCATGCAAATTCTTAGTTGTGGCATGCATGCGGGATCTAGTTCCCAACCAGGAATCAAACCCGGGCCCCCTGCATTGGGAGCACGGGGTCTTACCCACTGAAACACCAGGGAAGCCTCTCCTCTTTTTTTAGTTAATCTGAAATATTTATGCGTGAAAGGATGTCTGTGATTTGTTTTGAAATCCAGATGGAGGAATCATGATGACCATGAGTTGAGACTTACTGAAGCTGGATGATGGGTACGCGAGGCTCATGTACTCATGTACTGTCTACTGTTGTACGTTTTTCCCATAATAAAGACTAAAACACAAAGCAAGTGCCCCTGGAAGGGTTGGGGCTGTCAGGCATTTACACTGTGCCCTTGAGCTCATCTACTGAGACGTTCCTCTTCACCATCAGCAGGACCAGGCCCATCATGGTGAATCTTGGTGTTCTGTGTTGATGGACCACCTTCTCTAAAACCTTTGGTGTCTGCAACTGCTTTTCCATTAAGTGATAAAACAAGGAACTCACCCAATTTAATCTTTAAAAAAATTTTTTTTATTGTAGTTGATTTACAATATTGTGTTAGTTTCAGGTGTACAGCAAAGTGATCCATATATATATATTTCAGATTCTTTTCCATTATAGTTTATTACAAGATATTGAATATAGTTCCCTGTGCTATACAGTAAGTCCTTGTTATTTTATATATAGTAGTGTGTATATGTTAATCCTAAACTCCTAATTTATCTCTCCCTCCTCCTTTCCCATTTGGTAACCATAAGTTGGTTTTCTATGTCTGTGAGTCTATTTCTGTTTTGTAAATAAGTTCATCTGTATCATTTTTTTTAGATTCCACGTATAAGTGATATATATTTGTCTTTGTCTGACTTACTTCACTTTGTATAATAATCTCTACGTCCATTCATGTTGTTGCAAATGGCATCATCTCATTCTTTTTTATGGCTTAGTAATATTCATATATATATATATACCACATCTTCTTTATCCATTCATCTGTCCATGGACATTTAGGTTGTTTCCATGTCTTGGCTATTGTAAATAGTGCTGCTATGAACATAGGAGTGCATGTATCTTTTTGAATTAGAGTTTTCATATTTTCTGGATATATATGCCCAGAAGTGTGATTGCTGGATTACATGGTAACTCTATTTTTATTTTTTGAGGAACTTCCATATTGTTCTCCATAGTGGTTACACCAATTTACATTGCCACCAACAGTGTAAGAGGCCCCTTTTCCCCACACCCTCTCCAGAATTTATCATTTGCAGATTTTTGATGATGGCCATTCTGACTGGTGTGAGGTGATACCTCATTGCGGTTTTGATTTGCATTTTTCTAATAATTATCGATATTGAGCATCTTTTCATATGTCTGTTGGCCATCTGTATGTCTTTTGGAAAAATGTCTATTTAGGTCTTCTGCCCAGTTTTTTATTTTTTTGATATTGAGCTGTATGAGCTGCTTGTATATTTTAGAAATTAATCCCTTTTCAGTTGCATGGTTTGCAAGTATTTTCTCCCATTCCATAGGTTGTCTTTTCATGTTGTTTATAGTTTCCTTTGCCGTGCAAAAGCTTTTAAGTTAATTAGGTCCCATTTGTTCATTTTTGCTTTTACTTCTATTACTCTAGGAGACAGATCCAAAAAAATATGCTGCGATTTATGTCAAAGAGTGTTCTGCCTATGTTTTCCTCTAGGAGTTTTATAGTATCCAGTCTTACATTTAGGTCTTTAATCCATTTTGAGTTTATTTTTGTGTATGGTGTTACAGAATGGTCTAATTTCATTCTTTTACATGTAGCTGTCCAGTCTTCCCAGCACCACTTATTGAACAGATTGTCTTTTCTCTACTGTATATTCTTGCCTCCTTTGTCATAAATTAATTGAACATGAGTGCATGGGTTTATTTCTGGGCTCTCTATTCTGTTCCACTGATCTATTTCTGTTTTTGTGCCAGTAACATACTGTTTTGATTACTGTAGCTTAGTCCAAAGTCAGGGAGTGTGATTTCTCCAGCTCTGTTCTTCTTTCAGCCAATTCAATCTTTAGTGAAAAAACTCAGGAGCAGCAACTTGGGCTTATTGAGCAGCTCATTGTTTTATTGACACGTGTGAGTTGTGGTTTCAGGAATGTTTTAGGAATTCCCTGGTGGTCCAGTGGCTAGGACTCTGCACTTTCACTGCTGAAAGCATGGGTTCGATCCCTGGTTGAGGAACTAAGATCCCACAAGCTGTGTGGTGGGGCAAAAAAAAAAAAAAAAAAAAAAAAAAAAGGAATGTTTCTTGCATTCCTAGTTTAGGTGATTAGGTTCACTACCTACAGGCTACGGGGTCCTTCAAAGAGCAGCAGGCCACTCCACTGGCCCCAGCACCCGGACAGGCTGACAATCAGTGACGGCTGGGGCCTCTGCCTAGGTGGAGCAGGGAATGGGAAGTCCACCCAATAGAGGGAATGATGTGGTCACCAGGTATGGACAGAAAAGAGGCAGCAAAACCTTTGCTCCTACTTGGAAGTTTTGCCCAGGCAGGCTCTTCCCTATAAAAGGGAGGGAAACTCTTCCACTCCCTGCATTGCCCAGCTCCCTGCCCCAGCCAGCTCTTCCCTCCTCAGCTGCTCCCACACAGAAAGCAGTGGAGTTCTCAGGAGCTGCAGTTATGCAAAGTTAGGCTTAGAACAAGGACATGTGGGCCATTCAGATTCCTTACTCTTAACCCAGATCTGTCCTTCCCATTACTGCAATAGGATGAGGACAGTAATACCCAAACTGAATACCAAAGGGAAACAGAGAGCCTGGGGTAAATTTATGTCTGGGATTTATATTCTAATAGCTTGATGGCTGAGAGAAGCCCTTATGAAGGGTATCTTTGCTGAAACAGAATGCAGTAAAAATAATTGAATTTATTGATTTATCTATAGCAGTGGTTCAAAAAGAAACTACTTTCACAAGAACAGTCATAACACTTTAATAATTTGAATAAAACCAACTTCAGGAACAATATACATACAATTTGAACAATTAAACTGAACAGTGTATTTAAATGCATCGAATTCTTAAAAATCCCCCAAATGAGTTCAAGCCCACGGATATGAAAAAGTAATTTTGAAGTACTACAGACCAGAGTAAAACAGACAAGGTAATTACTTTGCATTTATCAATACTCTAGACCAATACTGTGGATACTGTAGACCTTTATGAGAACACTTCTAAGGAATGTTAGAATAAACAGTCATTAAAAAGGAATACAATTGATCTCAGAAAGATGAATTAACAGCTAACAATTTCTTTGGTCCTCCAAGTCACAGGTGTAAAAACTTTAAAATACCAAACGTGAGCTGAATGTTTAATTCTATCTCTAAATGTTAAGCAGGATAATGTTTATATCAGGTTAGATTTTAAAAGGAACTCAGAATCAACCGCCACTCTACTTTAGAAACTCCAAGTGAAAAATATATATATATAGGAACTAGAAGTAGGGAAGATTTAAAATTAAAAAAACAAACAAACAAAAAAAGTGCCATCTGGCCCTAGCATAAGCCAAATGGCATCAGAGTGGCAGAGACAGGACTACCAGAGTTACAGCAAGCATTGTAGTTGATCCTTGTTGGTAACAGGATAAATTTGAAGAGCACAGTGTCAACCAAATAAGAGACTTCTCCATGGAATAACTGTGTTTGTTTTTGCAGAGAGCTGGGGTTTTTTTCGTTTGTTTGTTTTAATTTGGCCCACACTGCCCCAGTGGAGGAAATTTTAAGATAATCATTAATAAGGCAGCAGCTTCCTGGGCTAAAAGACCTATCCCACTTAAACAGTTACACAGAAGACAAGATCCACGTGGATCACAAGGGAAACCAGAACACTGGCTTCCAGTAGCTTCCAATCACTCCAGATAATGACGGTGCATTTTTACAGACACCAACAATACAGCTTTCATTAGACATGGGACATAGTTCAAAGCAGTCCACAGTGCAATTCTGCATTCTCTCATATTCACGGAAGCTATGGTTCTGCAGACCTGAAAATGATGGACACTTTCAAAAGTTTCTGTAAATACTTAGAAAAATATTTGATAAGTTAAAAAAAAAAAGTTTTGAGGCATCTACAAGGAACTCACAAAGTAAGCTCCCAAGAAACGTATAAAGGTAGAACTGTGAGAGCTAGTTATTTGCAAGGTCAGTACTAAGTCTTATAAAATAATGGCTTTTAAAAAAAAGGCAAAGGTATCTACACTCTAAATGGTGTGATATTCTCATCAAGGCACAGAGAGTTAAATGTCTAAATCCCTGTATATTGACATGAGAATACACTCGTAAACAACTCCAGGAACTAATTCCCTGTACTTGAATTTTAAAAAGAATAGAAGGTAGAAATTGCTTTTTTAACTCACAGTGAAATTAAAAAACATAGATATTCCACCACCTTCCCTTGGTGACATATGTTACAACTGGATAGTTAAAAAATAAATATATAAAAAATAAAGTATCACTGGCAGTTAAATAAACATGATTAAAATGGAGCTGTTGGACTTTGAATTTGCAGAGCAATGCCGCACAGTGTACATAAATTATTTTAAGCACTACGCCATTTTTGTTTGGGGAGGATAAAATAAATATATTGGTCATAGTTTTCTCCCATTCCCAACACACCCGTGCTTCTGAATCAAATTACCATACTCTGAACAAAACACATGAATTCTTCTCCCTTCCCAGCACCCTCAGGTTACCTGAAAGGCAGTGGTTTTATGCAAGTAACTTACACTATTGGCAGTTGGCTTGAATGTTGCCACTAAAAGGTGGCAAGAAGAAAGTAGATTAATTACCCCTTTGTTAATTATCTTTATTTGACTTGCTTTAAATAATTATTAAATACAATTCGTGACAAGGGATAAGCAACAACTGGAAATGGAATGTACAAACAATTAAGACCAAATGATGCTACTAGCTGCACAAGCTGTAAACCATGTGGCACGTGCTGAGGCTCAGCTCTTAATGAGAGTCAGAAACTCTTCCCGGGTCTTCGGGTCCTCGCGGAACACCCCCAGCATCGTGCTGGTCACGGTTCTGCTGTTCATTTTCTGTACCCCTCGCATTACCATACACATGTGTCTACAAAACAAGGCAACAAATGTGGCTTCAAGGAGTAGACAGTTGCTGGTTTGGTTTTTAAAATAAAAGCAGCCCGAAAGATTAAATCTGATTCAACTGAGTTCACAGTTACCAAGTATATCAAAATGTCGCTTCTTAGACAAATTTGGTCTAAAACCTTTTTTTTTTTTTTTAAGTTCCTAAGCCTTACAGCTCTTATTCTTATCAGTGGTTGAGTCCTTAAGGCATCCAGTCGGAGGGGGAAAAATAGGATTTTCTTCCTGGGTGAAACTAATACAAAGTGTCTACAGAGATACACAACTTCTAGATAAAAAGAAATTCAGGATTCTCACCTGATCCATCTTCAGGACCGAGACAGCACTAAGCTAGCTTAGGTGTTCCGAGAAATACTGAGGCACGGTGGTCTCACCAGGCAGAATCCAGAGAACAGTGACCACAGTGGGTGAAGCTGGATGGCACCCACAGTGCACAGTTCACGCCATGACAAAAGGATGGGTGAAAACTGCCCACAAGATGTTCGCAATTCTCATAATTCATTCTAACTTAAAGAAGTGTCTTCAGTTGCCCTTTGTACCTATTCTTAAGTACAACTCTATTTTTCAAATGTGTCGCAAAATATTGGGAAAACTCTGCTCTTAGCAACAAAGAGCTAAAGAAGAAATCAAGAGAAGACTGATTTGCACTGTTGTGCAAATTCACTACACCTAAGTCTATGACTCTCTACACCTCCAGCCCAAAACACCACTGGGACATTATTAAAAGCAAACATGGACTTACGTCGCTTCAACCACTACCCCCACTCCAGCAGGTCGCAAGGCCTCTGTGATTGCTACAGCAATTTGTTTCGTAAGGCGCTCTTGAACTGTGGATGTGACAAGGAGCTCAGTTTAAGAGTCTGACACGAACAGAGACCTGGAAGCTTTTGTTGTCTCTAGAATACTTGAAATCTTAAAAAGCAAGACTTTGGTGAGGTTTAAGAGCCAAGACACACCACCTTTTACCAGTTTGCTTGCTCTGCTGTCTGGGCCACAGGATGCCCCTGTTCAGTCCCCTCACCTGCAGTACAGGTGCCAAGGGGAACTAAGGAACCCCCAGTGCCCACCAGCACCACTGGAGGGAACAGATCAGAATGACGACTGTCTCTTTAGGTGTGCAGAAAGACTGACCAGATATTGATAACAAGCACCCCCGTGGAGGCAGAGTAAAGTAAATGAATAAATAGCTTGAAGCAGGGTTAACAAAGGACCTACAGTCCAATTATTGAATTGTACTTAGAGCAATGTTGAAAATCAACGATTTAACCTAAATAACGTAGTTCCTGTGCTGAATAAACAACATCTTTGAAAACATTAAGTGTTCAGCACTGCCTCTATTTGAAAACCGACAAAATCCCCAAATACCAGAACAGGAACTGGTTAAATCAAGCCACAGCGTAGCTGTACAATGGAATGCTGAACAGCCAACAAAATGCATGAGATGGTTACATGTATGTGAAAAAATGTTTAAGATTTGGTAAGTGAAAAAGTAGGGGGAAAAGAAGGTGACACCAATTTTCAAATACTATAATAAAAGTAGATTGATTTTTTAAATGTTGGTATATGCAATAAAATGTGAAGGAATGTGCAAATACAATGATTTGTTCTGGAGACTTGAAACACGGCAGACTTTCTGTTTTATATTCCTATAAAGTTTTCTTTTTTTTTTTTTTTGGTCACACCACACGGCTTGGGGGAATCTTAGTTCCCTGAACAGGTATTGAACCCTGGCCACCGCAGCGAATGCACCGAGTCCTAACCACTGGACCGCCAGGGAATTCCCTTGATTTTTATAAGCCATATGTATTACACTTGTAATAAGAACAAAAAATACTTTTTCCTTAATAAAAAATGTTTTTCTGTAAATAAAGTAGTTTCAAAGTTTACCTTGTAATCTTCTACTATAGATTTCTACAATCCTAGAAAAGAAAGAATTGTTTTAGTTAATTATAAATTGTTTGAAGTGAAATTGGCAAGGCTTCCCCATAAGTCTAAAGAATAATTGCTTTATTGAAGTAATTGTAGGGTCTGGGCAGGAGATAAATGCTTATAGGAGGAGGATAGAAAGATACAAAAACTACAAGGAAATGAGAAGAGGGAGGGTCTAAAGGAGACCACCAACCATGACACAGTGGTACTTCCGTAAGTCCCCAAAGACAGAGAGAATTAAGTGTAACATTCACTTAGGAAAAACAACAATTAGAGGTGAGTAATTTTCAAGCTCCCATGTCATCAATTTTAGGTCACATCTCACATGTTCTAATTAGGTCACATCTCACATGTTTAATAAGAGCTTAAAGCTCAAGTTAAAAATAAAGACTATTTGTCAATTAATAGCAGACAAATATCAACTATGTACCAACTAAACCTATTAGGATAATCAGATGAGAGCTAAACAGACCTCTTCAGACATCTCTTTATAATATAGGTCTACATAAGCACTCAGTAGGATTAACCACCCCCTCCAAATAAAAGCCCCTGATCTTAGCTCATAACACAATCTGTCAAGTGATGAATTTCCCCTTTCAACATCTTTTACTCTGGCTGTAAAATGGCTACAGAATTACACATTTGAGGATTGCAATTCACGTGAAGGGTCTTTTCTTTAAAATTTAGCATTTTAGTCATGAATTTGGACTCAATTTAAGGATCAGCTTACCTATGAGGTATGTTATGGCCCTTTCCCCCACTGTGCCACTCAGACAGAACTGATGACTTGCTTCTTTATACCTCCAACAGCCAATGAAGTCAGTCACAGGTGGGCTGCCTACCCTAACAGGAATGCCTCTAACATTTCACTGCCAGCCCGGGTGCCTGCCTGTTGCTGGCGACTGTGCCAGACGAGGGTCATTCGTTATTGAGTGCCTACTGTGTATATGATTATGTGGTGAACAGGGCCCCTATGCTCAGAGTTTATCATTTCTTATTCCTAGTTTGTTTTTCTTTTTCAAGTAAAGAATAGGTGTCGGATTTCTGTCTTCTAAGCATTAAAGATAATCACATAGTGTATGAAGGCCATTCAAGATGGCTGCTGTCTTGCTCTCTCTACATCCCCTGCTTGATGAGTCCCTGCTTCACTCACATGACTATCCAATCCTCTTCATTATAGGGCTTAATCAGTAACTGCCTCCATGCTTGCCCCCTGCCCCAGCCGCTGGTTTCCCTCGTAACTGATGAACCAACCTGATGTCAATTCCCCCTATAAATGGTAGCCTCCTTCTCCCCCGGGTAGTGACGGTTGTTGCCGCGCACGGTGAGGTGTTGCTCCAGGACCTGGCTTTGGACTAGTAAGATCCTTTTCTCCACTAAACCGCTGATGTCTCTGTCACTGTTTCGGGGCTCGTTCTCCAGTCTTGAGGCTGGGCTATCGATCATAAGGCTTGCAGGCCTTCGAGGCGCAGCCCAATAATTGCTGAGCCAGCCAGGAGGCCGAGGAAACTCCCGTGAATGCAGAGATGTCGGGAAATACGGGTGAGGAACGGAAAGGTGGGGGGGGGCGGGAATCGCGAGGTGGCTGTCCACTAGCCACGTGGGGCCCTGTGGCAGCTGACTGCCATGAGAGATGCCTTCTTCTTCCATTACGCTGATGATAGCCTGTTATCCTCAGAGTCTCTTTCCAATTTAAAAGTAGCAGCCCCGGGCTTCCGTGGTGGCGCAGTGGTTGAGAGTCCGCCTGCCGATGCAGAGGACACGGGTTCGTGTCCCAGTCTGGGAAGATCCCACATGCCGCAGAGCGGCTGGGCCCGTGAGCCATGGCCGCTGAGCCTGCGCGTCCGGAGCCTGTGCTCCGCAACGGGAGAGGCCGCAACAGTGAGAGGCCCGCATACCACAAAAAAAAAAAAAAAAAAAAAGTACCAGCCCCACACTCATAGCTCATCTGACTGCACTGGGCTGGCTGGTGAACACAGACAAAACTCAAGGACCTGGAATATCTAGAATATATAAGCATACCCCAACTCACCATCCCTAAACAATTACAGACACAGGCTTTAGGGATACTAACTCAGGGGCAGGCTTGTGAGTTGGACGTGGCCAGTTACCTGGGAGGATTTGGTTGGGGTCTGTGGCAACGGCAAACTAATACGAGTACCCATGGGCTTCTGGTCCCAGCTGTGGAAGGGGGCGGAGCAACCATATAGTGTCATGGAACAACAGCCATACGCAGTCTACAGTGCATTACAGTAGGTGGAAGACGCTACAAAAGGCCTACCCGAGTCATCGAGCAATGCACAAAACCGTGATTTGGGGTCTAGAACAGCTGCTTGTGACATACAGGACCCTCGTGGACATCGACAGTGACCAAGGAATCCACTTTGCCAGCTACGAAGTTCAGGAATGGGCTGATAGAAATGACACACTGGCATTTTCACCTGCCCTACAATCTCACTGCTGCCGGCTAATTGAAAGGCTGAATGGACTACTTAACAACTGAGATGGGAAACCAGCTCTCTCAATGCATGGGCCAGGAGGCTAACTCAAGCCCTACAAACTATAACTGAACATCCCAGGATCAGCGGTCCCAGTGTCTACGTCATTTTCACCCAGAGGTAACTAGTCAACACCATCTGAGTTCAGCTGTTGACCACAGAAGGACAATAACTTGCTTTTGCCCTTATCATAGGATCTAACCCCAAGGCGAACACATTATAAAATGACCCTGGAACTGACAGTAAGTCCCAAGTGGTTTGGGTTTGCCGCCCCATTGGGGAATAGGATTAGAAAGGGACTTAGCGATTTCACCTGTCTCCTACCCAGCCCCACCGAAGACTGCTGAGGTAATCAATCTGGGCCCCTACTGGAGAAAGGCGGCGTTATATTAACCCTGTGGTCGGTTGTTACAGCACCCCTCCAATACTAGGCATGGCTGTGGGGACTGAGGGTGGACACTGTGATGTGGTCCTGCAGGCCAGGACAAAACCCGCGTTATCCCAGGATGCTATTACTGCTTATGTTTTGCTTAATGGTCATGACCTCCCCTGTATTGTGCCTGTTAAACATCTTATATATTTCATCCCTTGCCTGAGGGGAGGGAATCTGTTCCAGGGCTGGGTGGCAACAGTGGGCTCGCCGCAAAATGAGTCTGATTGCTGGGTCTATGGTGAGATGCCGTTGTCCTCCTCCTCTGGACTTCCATGGTAAATGGACCTGCTAAGCGCCTTGCTTTCTCTTGCTACTCTTTAGCTGCTGCTGTCTGTACTGCATTTGTGGTATCTGGTTGCAAGTGCCCCTCGACA
This sequence comes from Delphinapterus leucas, assembly GCF_059928025.1. NCBI lineage: Eukaryota > Metazoa > Chordata > Mammalia > Artiodactyla > Monodontidae > Delphinapterus > Delphinapterus leucas. The sequence continues at coordinate 135,804,229 of NC_143130.1, forward strand.
TACCTGACCCCAGGGACACTGCGTAAGAGGGGTGGACCAAGATTGTAAGGGTCATGCAGGGTATGTAAGGGTAGAGGGTATGGTCAGGCCATTCAAGATGGCTGTCCTCTTGCTTGATCAGTCCCTGCTTCACTCACATGACTATCCAATCCTCCTAGTTATAGGGCTTCATCAGTTACCGCCTTTGTGCTTGCCCCCTGCCCTAGCCGCTAGTTTCCCTGGTAACTCATGAGCCAAGCTGACATCAATTTCCCCTGTAAGTGGTAGCCTTCTACCCCGAGTAGAGAAGGTTGTTGCCGAGCACAGTGAGGTGTCGCTCCAGGACCTTTCTTCGGACTAGGAACCCTCTGTCCACTAAGCTGTTGATGTTTCTAGGTTCTTTCTTCAGTTTTGAGGCTGGGCAACTACAGGGCTTGCAGGCCTGTAAGGTGCAGCCCAACATACAGCTTCACCGAATTAAAAAAAAAAAAACACTTTATTTTGCCCTCATCTGTCAACTTGCTGAGAGGTAATTATTGGGAAAAGAATTCTAGTTTGACACCGACATTTATCTGCCTTTCAATACTGCCATAGGCAAATCAACGGTCAGTCTAGTTGCTGTTACCTTGTAGGTAACACTTTTCTGTGTGGCTGCTTTTATGGTATTTGAGTATGTGCACTCTTGCCTATGTTGTGTCTAGATGAGGGTTTAATTTCATTTTTCCTATTTGGCATCCATTAGGCTTCCTGAATCTGAAGACTGATAGGCTGCATATGCTCTAGAAGCGTCTCAGCTGTTAACTTCTCTAATACTACACCTACCCCATTGCCTCTAACCCCCAGGAATTTCAATGAACGGCATATTATACCTTCTTATTCTTCCATGTCTTACACCCTCATTCATACTTCCCACCTGTCTGTGTTGTATTCCATGTAGTTTCTTCAGACCTTTCTTTGGGTTAACTCATTTTCAGCTGTGCCAAATCTGTTTGATGTGAGTGTACTGGACTTCGGATTCCATTACCACATCTCTTTTTCCTACAAGTTATATTTGGTTCCTTTTCCAATCTGTCTAGTTAATCCTGAAAGTTTCTTGCCCCTTTGTCAAACTTTCAGTACTCTTTTTTTAAAAAATTTTTTTAGGAGTTTATTAACTTATTGATTTTTGCTGTGTTGGGTCTTCGTTTCTGTGCCAGGGCTATCTCTAGTTGTGGCAAGTGGGGGCCACTCTTCATCACGGTGCGCAGGCCTCTCACTATCGCGGCCTCTCTTGTTGCGGAGCACAGGCTCCAGATGCGCAGGCTCAGTAGTTGTGGCTCACAGGCCTAGCTGCTCCGTGACATGTGGGATCCTCCCAGACCAGGGCTCGAACCCGTGTCCCCTGCATTAGCAGGCAGATTCTCAACCACTGCGCCACCAGGGAAGCCCCCTCAGTACTCTTATTTTTCTAGCACACTTGTATATTCTGTATCTGATAACTCTGGTATCTGCCCTATTTGACCAATTGTTTTAAGCTGAATCTGGTTCATGGTGACTTTCCTTTACTTTCAGTGAATACATGCTCTTAGGAACATTTGTCGGAATTCTTTGAAGCCTGGATAAAAGTATCCAAACATGCACTTGTTTCTGCTAGGTGCTAGAAGGCTACCTCCTTAGTGACATCTTAAATAATTGCCTTGGGTTTTTTGAGGACCACACAGGTAATCTGAATTCTGACCCACACCTAAGTGACTATGTGCCTAGGGGTGGTTCTTCCTGCTCTCCCCAGAATATTTAGGGGAAAATAGGGAGGACAAAACCCTGATTTTGGCCCCAGTGCTGGGTAATTCCTGTGGATTCTTACAATAACTGCTTCATATTTCCGCCAATGTGTGAAATGTTAATACACATTATATCTTAGTATGCTACACCAAGATATCATTACAATCTAGTTTACCATACTCTTGGAATCAGTAGTTCTCAAATTTTAATGTAACCTATTTTTGTATTCTTGAAGTAAAGCTCCTTGGACGATGAAGACAGTACTTGTAGCCTACTGAAGTAGGTTTTTTGATATTTAGGATTTTTATGACTACTCATAATTGAGGGTAGTCTATAATTAACAGCTTTATCAGGCTTTGTTATCAGGGACAGACAGCTTCATCTAATTAATTGTATAGCTTTTCAGGTTTTTCCAGGCTCTTGAATTACTTACACAACATGAAAACTAGTGGTTACTTAGAAGTTTGAAAGAATGCCTAGTAAATTGACTGGGTCCAGCCCCTTCCCCTCCACTGCTCTCCCAACATTAATTTTACTTTTTCTAATGGTTACTAGCTGATCCAGGTTTTCTAATGCTTGCTTCATTCCTGTCCATCTTTTTCCTTAACCTGTTTTTTAAAGTTTTTAAACCATATTCTTAGTTACATAACCCCTCATTTCTAAATAGAATTATTCTCTCAGACTTATAAGCAACTTATAGATTTTCACACTTTAAGCTCGTCACCACTGAGTAAGATGTTAGCTGTGGGCTTGTCATATATAGCCTTTATTACACAGGCAATGAGGTAGGTTGTCTTTCTGAGTTTTTATCATGAATGGATATTGAATTTTGTCAAATGCTTTTCTACATCTAATGAGAGATGATTTTATCATTCATTTTGTTCGTATGGTGTATCACATTGATTGGTTTGCAAATGTTGAACCATCCTTGCACCCCTGGAATAAATCCCACTCGATCATAGTGTGTGATCCTCTTAATGAATTACTGATTTCAGTTTGCTAATATATTGTGGATTTTTGCATCTATATTAATCAGGGGTATTGGCTTGTAATTTTCTTCTTGTAGTGGCCTTGTCTGGTTTGGTATCAGGATAATGTCTTGAACAGAGTTTGGAAGGGTTCCTCTTAAATCTTTTGGAAGAGTTTGGGGAGGGTTGGTGTTAGTTCCAAAGAATGGCTTTGCAGTAAAGACTGTATATAATTTATATAGTGTTAGCATCATGATTTTTTATCATGTCTAAGGAATTTAAAAAATTTTTGACCTCTAAATAGTTGGGTTTTTAATCTTGAATTTCTAGTTTTCTTGTTACACAACAGCCTTTTCAATTTTTTTAAGTTTAAGCTTACCTTTTGGCCAAAATTCTATTACTCTGCTGTGTATATCTTTTTTGTCCACTTCATAGACTGAGAGGTAATTAGTGTCCCTACTCCTTTCAGGTTTGTCAGTTTCTCTATGCATTTTAGCCAGTTCATGTTTTGTTTTGAACCCATTTGATGAAGATTCATGACCACTTTTATTATACAACCTTCTCAAAATAAGAGAACTCACTTTATCCCCTTTGATAAATTTTGCCTTGATTTTTATTAACATTTTACTATTTTAAAAGGGGGACATGGTTGGATACTAGATTTAACCCAGTGGACAGCTTATTTAAATAGCCTACTTACTGGTCTTATAACATCTGTGCTCGATCCTCTGTTTTCTCTTGCATTATTATGCTTTCTCTCCTCTTCCTCCTCTGGCAACTGGGAAAGTAATCTGGTGATACTTTTGCAGGAAGAACCCATGGATGGTATAATTTAACCCTTGCAAACCTTCGAAGTGTTTCTGATGCCTTCACATAACTTGACAAGCTAGACTTGACACTGGGCTGCAAATTCTCAAGTGTGGCTAGAGCAAAAAGTGAAAGAAGAGCAAGAATACAGCCAGATCACAGTGGGACTTGTCAGCTAAGGTAAGAAGCCTGAACTTTATTAATGCTGCCCCTTCGCAGCTCCATAGCTTTTGTCAAATCCACACTTGCGAAAGAACATCCTAGCAGCATATGAGAGCAGATTTAGGGATCCTAAGAGATGAGAGGACAGGAGTTAGGAGTTTAACACATGACCCAGGAGGAACATGAAGGCCCAGAGAGTGGCAGCGAGGATAGCAAGAAGGCAGCGTGGTGATGATGTGAGGGAAGTGGAGGTGTTACAGGGGTTCAGTGAGCATACAACAGCCATGGATGGATTCCCCCTTACTCCTTGCCCCAAAATACATTTCCAGATGAAGCAAAGATCTAAATATAAAAATAAAGCCATAAAAATAACCCCAAAATACATGAGTTTATGGTTACATAGGTTTTAAACTTCATGAAAAATACTACTAGAAAACAGACAAATGACAAGCCTGGACAAATTATTTGCAGCTTTAATATTCAGAAAGCTCATACAGATCAGTAATAAAAAGACAACCCAATGGAAAAATTAGCAAAGACTAAGAGCAGGAAGTTCCTGAAAAAAATCAGCCTCACCCGATTAAATGCAAATTAAAACAACAGGTACCATTTTTTACTTACCTGTTTGGGTTTCACACTCTTCAATGTTTGCCAGTGTTGGCAAAAGGGTAGAGAAACACACACCTTTAATCTATTATTAGAGTATAGTTCAGTATGATCTTTTCTGGAGAGCAATTTGGTAATATCAAAAAGTTAGCTACCCTTAACCCAGCAAATCCGACTCCAATCTTACAGACTCAGAGTAAGGAAACAGATAAGGACGTGTTCACCAAAGTTCTTCTTTTTCCCATTTTTGACAGTAGTCTCAAACTGTAGGCTATACTTATATCAAGGACTGGTTAAATGAGTTATATTAAAGAAATACTATGTAGCCATTAAAAGGAACTTTTTTAGACTAAAAGACGTCCAAGGAATTTCAAGGTACTTTAAGTTTTTTAAAAAAAGTAGTATAGAATATAGGATATGATCCCCTTTCACCTTGTTTAGCTAGTAGTTTTAAGGCTACATGTTTGTGTTTGCACTGAAATCTTCCAGAAGGATAGTGAAAGATCTCTAGTGGGGAATGGAAATAGGAAAGAAAAGTTTTCCCTCTACTCACTCACTTGTATTTAAGTTTAACTGGTATGTTACTTTTATAGCATAGAGAAACAAGAAAATGTTCCCTTTGTAATCTAATGTTCCCATTGTGATCTAATCTACCCTTGTTCACTATCTCCCAGTCACCTCTGCCTAAATCTCTTGTATCAATCAACCTGCTCCCCATCCACTGGGAGATGCCTTGCTCCTACCCTCTGATTTGCCTTTGTTTATGCATTAACTATACCTACAGGAATTTCTCTTCTGTTCAGAATTCTGTTCAGCCCTCTACCTCTGGGTCTCCTCAGTCCTGCCTGGCCACAGCCATCTTGGCTTCTCTGAACTCAGACCTCCTAACCAGGCACGTCTGTGGCACCTGCTGCCAAGTACTGTCCACTCTCCTTGAGGGCAGTGGCTCTGTCCTACTTCTCTCTAGCAGCCATGATAACTGGCACATTGTCCTTTCACAGTAGGTGCCCAACAGTTGAACCACGGCTACCTGAGGCACTACAATTCTATGTTCAAGATTTAATTGTGTTCACTCAATTTTCTAATTCAAGAAAATGAATACATGTTCAATGGATTTTCAGCAACAGAAGGAATTTCTATTCAAACTAAATTTACTCTAGAATTCTACTAGAGTTAAACCAGATCAACTCACTTTTGGCATTTTCTTGTTACTTAAAGCTTTACTGTTTGATATTTGACTTCCCTGGCACTGAAAGGTCATTCGTTTAAAGGCAAGCATATAACAAACTTCACATACAAGATTAAAATCAGCAGTGAAGTTTTGCTAAGACATTTAGCCTTATTTATTCCTCTTCATTCCCTAAATATTCCAACTTCTTATAAGGAATAAGCAGTTGGATAATATCTTAGTCTCCTGTTTCATTTAATAGACCCTTTATTCAAAATTTTTACAAAATATCTGAGTTCAGTTCTTTGGTTTACTGCTCCATTTTTTTTTCTTACATTTTAATCCTATTAGTGTAAGGACAAATCCCCATGCTAATAATTAACTCCTTTGTATTGTTCATAAAAGCTTAATTATTGGAGAGCTTTTCCTTTCACTAGGAAAGGAAATAACCAAAGGCTATTCCCTTCTACCCCCAAGTCACCACTTTTTCCAAGATCTCACTAGACTACTCTCGAATCCATTTCTCTAAAGTGTTACCCACGGCCTACACAGTGTGGTCTTCTAGAGAAGACTGCTTACATTAAGACCATGGCCGAGTGTGGTCTGCCAAGCTTTTTATAATATGAAGACTGTCTATGCTACACCTTTCACACGTGGGCAGTCTGATACAGGCAGGAGCAGTGCCAGGATTTCTATATAAGGTGGAGGATTAGCCATCTTGCTGGAAGAGGGGGAACCAGGGGAGTGAGCCTACAGCTGTGTTTGCACAGCAAGCCTGCAGATCTTAGACTATGTATTATAAAACAGTAAGAATAACCAATTATAATAAAGACACTTGTATTTATTGGGAGTAAGTTATTGGAGAGGAGGTTGCTAATAGAAATTATAATAAGGTTGATTACCCCCATCACCACCAATACTATTTTTCAGCCACTGCTTGGCACTGCCATTGGGTACAGATCACTGAAAGGCACCAACATGTTTGCGTTTGTATTAAGAGCCTGACTGCAGTGAAGCAATTATATTTATGATGTAAGAACATCCTTTCATGCTACCAAGTAGTCCTGTCTGGTAGTGAGATTGCCAAGTAGGAATGAAACTAGGGAAACTAGTCAGAAACTAGGGAAGTTAAACTTCTCTCTTCTACCTACTTTCTCCTTAATCCCTAGAAGAAATGAGTAAGAAAGTGGAAGTGAAAACAACGTAAAACAAACAGCTGTGGAGAGCAGGCATCAGATTGCAGGGGCGGTGTTTACAGAGTCCAACACAGAATTGAAAAAGATCTGGACCACCATTTCAGGATTGTCTAAGTGGAGAAGAAGCAGGAACATATCAGAGCCACAGATGTCAGTTAGTCACAAAGGTATGTTTATTCCAATTTTGATATGGTCACTTTCACCTCAGTCAAGTTATCCAAACTTAGCTTGGTTTATTTTTAGAAGGAGGGGGACTCTTGATGGCATTTCATTACCTACTCCTTCATTTTAACTCTCCTTTAACACATACACCTCCCAATATTTCCCCATCACCCACAACTCGCTAACTCTATACAAGGAAACTACACAAAAGGGTATTTAGGTCTAGTCCCCAATATTTTATTGTCCCTATCAGAGATATATGAACACTGACCCTCAATTTGACTTCTAGTTAAACACAGGAGACCATGCTTGTATATATCACCACTCTTTCCTAAAACTCAAAAATGGTAGCAAAGGCCAGAACCCACAGGATAAAGAATGAAAAAAGACTGTAGCAGAAAGAGAAATAGAGAGTTAGTATTGTCTCAGAATAGAGCTGAGGGGGGAAAAAAGCTGAAAAAGCCAAGGAAGGCATGGTCTTGGGTCTGTAGGAGCAACGGAGCCAGACGTGAACCAACTGGCCCTACAGGATGCAGAGATGTGTGGAGGTACCCAAGTGGAAGGCAGGGTTGAGGCCCCCACTTCAAAGAGCAGTGCAGTTAGACCTCTGTGCCGGTTTCCTCTCCCCCACAGTTAGCTAAACCACCCTTAAAGAATGGGGGCTGAACTGAATGCACCCTCAGGTCCTCTCCAGTCAGCGAAGGCTCTACTGAGAGAAGTGTGAGGTAAGGCTTCAAGGATTGTGCAGGAGGGAGGTGGAGAAGGCAGGCAGGCAATAGGGGAGCGAGAAGGAAAGGGCATTTGTGTTTTCAGGTCCTCTTAGTCTGTCTTAGACTATACATATTGTCTATATATTGTCTCTGCAACTATAAAGTAAGTTGGAATGTACCTTCCAAGTTAGATCCACATCGATCAAGAGACAAAGCCTGATAAGATTCTCACCATGTAGGGGCAGGTCCTATAAACCTGTCATCTTATTCACTACACAGTCATACTTACCTAGCAAGTTTGCTGAGGCCAAGAACTTGCTTGTTAGGAAGATAACCGATATGGACCTTCAGAGAAGAGACAGAAATCATGAGCTAAGCGAAAACACAGTACTTCTTTGTGACGAAAGGAAACATAATACAGTATACTTACAGTGTGGTTCAACACAATGAAAACATTTTTAAAACATCTAGAAGCTTTAAGACATAGAAAATGAAGCACTTACATAAGCAGTTAAAAATCACATAAATTAAGTAAAAGGAAAATAAGAATGACTTAATAAAATGACACAGTTGAAGTATAGCTGTGGTATTTCCTGGTGAAGTTAAGCTCTTTATACAATTCTTAGAATCTTTCCTCTGTTGAGGGGAAACTTTCTCAGGAAAATGCTAATTATCCCACAGCAACATTAAAATGTAGCTAAGAAAACCTCCTTTAAATGGCTGAAACTGTAAGTATAAATATTGCCATTCTACACATCATGGTGGCCTTAACCTTGCCCTGTTGCACAGAAAGAGGGTCTCCGTGCTCTTTGTCATCCTGGGCAGTCCCATTTCTAAGCTGCTAGAGAACACCATCCTCCTGACAGGAAGAAAAGGACATGGCTACAAGTTGTGACTCAGAAAAAATCTGGATCCTAAGGCTTAAGTTCTTGTAGGACTTACTATAAGGCAAAGCCATTTCTATAATCTTAAAAAGCACTGATTAATATCTAATATGAAAAAGTTACACGTCTTTCAGCCAAGTGTTAAGTATGAGAGAATATTAGTTCTCCAAAAAGATTAATAAATGGTCACTTATAGGCAATCAATTTACCTAATATAAAATGATCAACTCATTTGCATCATGGTTTGCCAGCATTTGTTGCATTTGTTCACCTAATATTTACTGTACACTTGAATAATCCAGGAGTAATTAGTGGGTTTTTTTTCATCTATTAGGCACTATGCTTTGGGAGTCTGAGAATACCAATTCATTGCCTTCCTGCTCAGCAGAAGGAGAAAGTTATATAGCACCTGAACATTGGGTATGTCAAAGAAAAATTAGAGTTGAAACTTTCCCATGGAACCAAGGTACAGAAGTACCACTTGAAATTTATACACTTATATACAGAGCTATAATTTATTTGTTTATACTATTTTTAGTCTTCCCAAAGATCCTGTCATTTAAATGGTCACTTTTTATTTTTTTTGGCCACGCCATGTGGCTTGTGTGATCTTTGCTCCTTGACCAGGGATCGAACCTGGGCCCTTCGCAGTGAAAGCGTGGAGTCCTAACCACTGGACCACCAGGGAATTCCTGTAAATGGCCACTTTAGGCAATCATCACTGAACAGTATGTTTAAAAACCGAGTTAGTAAGAACACAGACACAGAAGTAATCAGAGCAAAAGGTAGGAGGATATAGTGGAGAGAGGCTGAGTACAGGCTCAAGTTCCTGGGTCTGACCCCAGCCAAGTCACTAACTCCCTATGTCCTCTTGGACAATTCACAGCTTCCTGGGCCTGGTATTCTCACTTAAAATAAAAGGTAGCCATGAGCTCAAAGGTTCCCTCATTTCTGAAAATACAAAGCCCTGCTGTCACGGCCCAGCATCATTAGTTGTGTGACTACCAGACCATATATGCCTCCTCATGTGATGGAATACGGAATCGTCAGCACCCCGATGAACTACTCTTGTCAAATGTTTAATCTTAAACTTAGGAAGTTTTAGATCTAATCCAGTTTATAGAAAAATGCAGAGATTGAATGGAGCAAATCCAGAAACTGAGACACTCTACAGAGCAACTGGCCTAGTTTCTCCGGTAAAGAACGTCATTGGGGTGGGGATGGAGGTGGGGCTGGCAGAGGAGACTATTGTAGATTAAGAGACTTAAGATGCATAACAACCAAATGCAATGCGAGTGCAAATGTGTAACCCTTATTTGGATTCTGGTTTAAACCAACAAGACAGCTGGGACACCTGGAAACATGTAAATATCCGTTATTAGATGCTATTTAGGAATTACTTTCGTCTATGCTAGTGCTACTGAGGATAAGTAAAACTATTTTAGAGATAGGTATTAATGACTAGTAATGAAGAGTCGTGTTGTCTATATCATACTTCAATATATTGAAGGATTTACTGCCAACTTTTTAGGTTGATAATCAAATCAGTTATGTTCCTTAAAAAAAATCCTTATCTTTTAGAGAAATATGCTGGAAGAAATTATAGAAAAAAAAATGTTATCTAGGATTTGCTTCAAAATAGTCCAGTGGGGACATATATAGGACAAGATTAGTCCTTTACTGATAACTGTTGAAACTGGTTGATGGGAACATGGAACGTTATATACTAATATACCTATTCTTAGATATGTTTGAAATTTTCTGTAATAAAAGGTTTTAAAAAGAGATACCGCTACATACACATCAGAATACTAAAAAAAAGACTGAAAGTGCCAAGTGTTGATGAGGATGTGACGTGACTAGGACTCATGAGAGTATATGAAATGTAAACTGGTACAACCAACTTGGAAAACTAAAAGTCTGTATTTAATAAGTTGAACACAGGTATACCCTGTATCCCTGTACATCCACTCCTAGGTATATTCCAATGGAAATGCATGCAAGAGGAGGATCAAGGTGGCGGAGCAGAAGGACGTACAGCTCATCTCCCCCAAGAGGCACATCAAAAATCCATCTACACCTGGAACAATTCATGCAGAAAACCAACTGGAAACTGGCAGATTTCTTGTAACTTTGGTTATATAAGAAAGTTCTCTGTGTAACCAGGTAGGATGAGAAAAAAAAAAAAAAAAGGCATCAGGACAGGACCAGTGCCCCTGGGAGGGATCTGTGAAGGAGGGAAGGTCTACAGGGGCAGGCCCAAGCCCTGAGGGGCCCCCTTGCCTGCTGGGAGGCTTGCTGGAATAGACAGAAGGGCTAGAGGGGGCTGGACTCTGCTTGCAAGGAGTGAGCAAGCCGGCTGGCCAGCAATCGAGAGAGAGGGCACTGCTGGCTTCCACCTGGCCACACTTCCAGTCCAAAACGCTTGCCAGGGCTGGGAGGGGTTGCTGCTAGTACACACAGGGCTTAGGCACTGAATCCCGGATGGACAAGTCCTGAGAGAGGACCCAGCCTAGCTGCAAAGAGATAGTCCAGAGGGCCTGGGGTGTGGTCTGGGCCAAAACTCAAAAGTCCACTGTCAGCATTCACATGGCAGGGGCAGTCCAGCCATGGCAGACTTGGTCAGCACACACACTGGGTGGCACCACAGAAACGTCTTGGGTGGACAGCCTCTGGGGAGGAGTAAACAGTGGCTCACTACCTGCCAGGAGCACTCCAGGTCCGCCCACCCCACACTACAGCTCGGTGCCAGATCTGGGGCAGATAGGTCCTGGAAGAGGTCCACCACAGAGGCAGCCCAGGTCCCAGGCAGCAGCACAAGCACCTGGATTCCTGCAGTCATCACACCCTGGCCCCCTGCACCAGCCCACTCCACATCACAGCCTAGAGCTAGGCCTGGGATGAACACAACGGAGAAAGGGTCATGGCCTCGGGCTGCTGCTGAGCAGAGGTGTGGACACCTGTGTGGGCGGTGCCTGGGTTCACTGTGACCATGTGGGCTTCACCTGCTTCAGCAGCCACATGCTTTGAGACAGGGCATGCATTCAAGGAACATGGAGCCTTACTGAACCTGACCCTCTGGGCTTCTGCTCCAACAACTGGGGAGCACACCCCACCCCGTGTGTGACAGCCACAGAGCAAAGAGGAGGCCCCACCCGACCTCCAGCTCAGGCTCTGGACATGCCACCAATCACATCCGCTATCAGGAGGATGACGGCCAGTACACTTTGAGGAAAGACGTGGCTGGCATGCATACCAAAAACAGCCCTTGCATCAAAAATACTGGACTCACACAGTCTACGCAGGGACACTCCCACATTAAAACACCCCTTCAAGACCACAGTAGATTAACTTTATGAATTTAGGAGAAACAGTTAAGTAAAATGAAAAGGCAGAGGAACTATTCCCAATTAAAAGGACAAGAGAAATCCCCTGAAAGAACTAATAATGAAACAGGCTTTACCAGCCAACTAGACCCCAAGTTTAAAATATAGGTAATAAAAATGCTAAAGGATTATAGATAGAAATGCAGATCACTATAATGGAACTAGAAACTATAGAGGAACCAATCAAAATTAGGTAACTCAATTCCCAAGATAAAAAACAATCTAGAAGCAATAAAACAGAACAAATAAGTGATCTGAGAGATAGAATAATGGAAATCATCCAATCAGAACAGCAGATGGAAAGACAAACAAAAAAAAAGAAAGCACCATATGAGAACTATGGGATAATAAAAAGGGTGCCAACCAACTCGTAATGGGTTTCAGATGGAGAAAAGAGAGAAGATCAAAAATGTATCAGAAATTATGGCTTAAAACTTTCCATACCTAAAGAATGAAATACATTCAGGTACAGGAAGGATAGAGGGTTCCAAACAAGATGAACACAAACAGACCCAGACCAAGATATATCATAATTAAAGTGGCAAAAGTTAATGTAAGGATTCTAAAGGCAGCAAGAGAAAAACAGTCAGTTACAAGGGAACCCCCATAAGGCTAGCAGCAGATTTCTCTGCAGAAACTTTGCACGCCAGAAGGGAGTGGCATGATATATTCAAAGTCCTGAAAGGGAAAACCCTGCAACTCTACCCAGCAAGAATATAATTTAGAATAGGAGAGAGAAAGAATTTCTCGGACAAGCAAAAACTAAAAGAATTCAGCAATACTAAACCTACCCTTAAAGAAATATTGAAAGGTTTTCTCTAAATAGCAGAGAAGCAAGAATCTATAGGGGGACTTCCCTGGTGGCACAGTGGTTAAGAATCCACCTGCCAGTGCAGGGGACACGGATTCGAGCCCTGGTCTGGGAAAAATCCCACATCCTGCAGAGCAGCTAAGCCCGTGCGTCACAACTACTGAGCCTGTGCTCTAGAGCCCATGAACCACAACTACTGAAGCCTGCGCGCCTAGAGCCCGTGCTCTGCAACAAAGAGAAGCCACCGCAATGAGAACCCCGCGCACTGCAACAAGGAGTAGCCCCCACTCACCGCAACTAGAGAAAGCCTGTGTGCAGCAATGAAGACCCAATGCAGCCAAAATTAAATTAATTTTAAAAAATGTTCTCAATTAAAAAAAAAAGAATCTATAGGATAGGGAAAAATCACAATAGGAAAAGCAAATATATGGAACTTCCCTGGTGGTCCAGTGGTTAAGAATCCACCTTCCAATGCAAGGGATGTGGGTTCGATCCCTGGTCAGGGAACTAAGATCCCACATGCCACAGGGCAACTGAGCCCATGCACCACAACTAATGAGCCTGTGTGCTGCAGCTACAGAGCCTATGCGCTCTGGAGACTGTGTGCCACAACTACAGAGAAGCCCAAGCGCCGCAATGAAAGATCCCACATGCTACAACTAACACCTGATGCAGCCAAAAATGAAATATAAAAAAAAAGAAAAGCAAATATATAAAAGGACTGAAGATCACTTAAATAAGCCAGTACATAGATTAAAAAACAATAACTGAATCACTGCGCTGTACACCTGAAACTAAGATGACATTGTAAATAATGTTTACACTATTTACACTGCAAAAAAATCAAAAAAATTTGTAAATGCAATTATAACTACAATTAACAGCAAAAGAATAAACATGAAGATGTAAAATGGGACATCAAAGCCATAAAATATGGGAAAGGAGAGTATAAAAATGTAGATCTTTTAGAACATGTTCAAACTTACATGATATGACTATCAGTTTAAAGCAAGTAGATATAGTTATGGGTCAACATACTTGAAAACCAGGATAACCACAAATCAAAAACACATGACAGATTCACAACAACCAAAAAGAAAGGAACTCAAGCATAATATAAAAAAGAACCATCAAACCACAAAGGAAAAACATAAAGAGAGGAACAAAGAAGAACTACAAAATCAACTGGAAAACAAGGTTTCAAATGGCAATAAGTACATACCGATCAATAATTACTTTAAATGTCAATGGACTAAATGCTCCCATCAAAAGACATAGAGTGGCAGACTGAATAAAAAGAAACTAAAATGCGCTGCCTACAAGAGATTTACTTCAGGGCAAGATACACACACAGATTGAAAGTGAAGGGATGAAAATAGATATTTCATCCAAATAGAAATGACAAGAAAACAGAGGTAGCAATATTCATATTGGACAAAATAGACTTTAAAACAGAGTCCATAAAGAAAGACAAGGACATTATATAATAAAGGGATCAATACAAGAAGAGGATATTATACTCATTAACATATATGCACCCATTTTGGAATACCTAAATATATAAAAATACTAACAAAGGGAGAAAGTGACAGGAAAACAATAATAGTAGGAGACTTTTAACACCTCACTGACATCAATGTATAGATCCTCCAGACAGAAAATCAATAAGGCAACAGAGGTCCTAAAATGACACTAGACCAGTTGGCCTTAACTGATATCTATTAGAAAAAAAATTCTTTTCAAGCACACATGGAACATTCCCTAGAATAGACCATATACTAGGTCATAAAACAAACCTCAACAAATTTAAGAGGACAGAAATTATTTCAAGCATCTTTTTTGACCACAATGATATGACATGAGAAATCAACCACAAAGAAAAACAGGAAAAAACAACAACAAAAAAACACATGGAGACTAAATAATATGCTACTAAAAACCCAACAGGTCAATGATGAAATCAAAGAAGAAATCAGAAAATACCTTGTGACAAACAACAATAAAAACACAACCTTACAAAAATCTATGGAATGCAGCAAAAGCAGTTCTAAGAGAGAAGTTCATAGCAATACAGGATTTCCTCAAGTAAGAAAAATCTCAAACAACCTAACCTATCACCTAAAGAATTAGAAAAAGAAGAACAAACAAAACCCAAAGTAAGCAGAAGGAAGGAAATCATAAAGATCAGAAAATAAATAAATAAAATAGAGATTTTTAAAAAATAGAAAAGATCAATAAAACCAAGAGCTGGTTTTTTGAAAAGATAAAAGAGACAAACTTCTAGCCAGGCTCACCAAGAAGAAAACAGAGAGGACCCAAATATACAAGAAGTGAAAGAGGAGAAATAACAACCAATACTGCAGAAATACCAAAAATAAAAAAAACATAAGACGATACTATAAACAGTTGTATACCAACAAATTGGACAACTGGAAGAACAAGTTTCTAGAAACCAATGGCCTGCCAAAACTGAGTCAAGAAGAAAGATAATTTGAACAGACCAATTACTAGAAGTGAAACAGAATCTGTAATAAAAAAATTTAAAAACAAAACCTCCCTGCAAACAAAAGTCCAGGACTTGATGGCTTCACTGGGGAAATTCTACCAAACATACAAAGAACTTACACCTATCCTTCCCAAACTATTCCAAAAGACTGAAGAGGACGAAACACTCTCAAATTCATTCTAGGAAGCCACCATCGCCCTAATACCAAAACCAAAGACACTACAAATAAAAGAAAATTACAGGCTAATATCTTTGATGAATATAGATGCAAAAATCCTCAACAAAATGTTGGCAAACTGAATCCAATAATACATAAAAAGGATCATACACCATGATCAAGTTGGATTCATTCCAGAGTTGCAAGGATGGTTCAACATACAAATCAGTGTGATACACCACGTTAAGAAAAGGAAAGACAAAAACCACATGATTATCTCAATAGATGCAGAAAAATTATTTGATAAAATTCAACATCCACTCATGACAAAAACTCTCACCAAAGTGGATATAGAGGGAACATATCTCAACATAATAAAAGCCATTTACGACAAACCCACAGCCAATATAATACTCAACAGTGTAAAGCTTAAAGCCTTCCTATTAAATTCAGGAACAAGACAATGATGCCCACTCTCACCACTCCTATTCAACATAGTATTGGAAGTCCGAGCCACAGCAATCAGATAGGAAAAAGAGAAGGTACCCAAATTGGAAGTAAAGAGGTAAACTGTCACTATTTTCAGATGACACAGTTCTCTATATAGAGAACCCTAACGACCCCACACAAAAACTATCAGAATAAAAGAAATCAGCAAGGTAGCAGGATACAAGACTAATATACAGAAATCTGTTGCATTTATTTACACTAACAATGAAATATCAGAAAGAGAAAGTTTAAAAATTCTGTTTAAAATCACATCCAATTAAAAAAAAAAACAACCTAGGAATAAATTTAACCAAGGAGGTGAAAGACCTATAGGCTAAAAACTATAAAACATTGATAAACTAAGTAAATTGAAGATGATTCAAAGAAATGGAAAGATATCTCATCCTCTTGGATTAGAAGAATTTATATTGTTAAAATGGCCATACTACTCCACAAGCAATCTACAGATTTAATGCAATCCCTATCAAAATACCCATGACATTTTCCACAGAACTGGAACAAGTAATACTAAAATTTATATGGAGCCACAAAAGACATAGAATTGCCAAAGCAATCCTGAGGGAAAAGAGCAAAGCTGGAGGCATAACTCTCCCAGACTTCAGACAATACTACAAAGCTACAGTAATCAAAACAGCATAGTATTGGCACAAAAACAGACACAAAGGTCAATGGAACAGGATAGAAAGCCCAGAAATAAACCCATGTACTTATGGTCAATTAATCTATGACAAAGGAGGCAAGAATATACAATGGAGAAAAGACAATCTCTTCAAAAAGTGGTGTTGGGAAAGCTGGACAGCTACATGTATATCAACGAAATTAGAACACTCCCTCACACTGTACACAAAAATAAACTCAAAATAGTTTAAAGACCTAAATATAAGACACAACACCATAAAACTCCTAGAAGAGAACATAGGCAAAACATTCCCTGACATAAGTCATAGCAACATTTTCTTAGATCAGTCTCCCAATGCAAAAGAAATAAAAGCAAAAATAAACAAATGGGACTTAATCAAACTTACAAGCATTTGCACAGCAAAGAATACCATCGACAAAACAAAAAGACAACCTACCTAATGGGAGAAAATGTTTGCAAACGATGTGACCGACAAGGGGTTAATATCCAAAATATACAAGCAAGTCATACAACTCAATACTGAGAAAAGAAACCCAATCAAAAAATGGGCAGAAGGTCTAAACAGACGTTTCTCCAAAGAAGACACACAGATGGCTAACGGGCACATGAACAATGTTCAACATATTATTAGAGAAATGCAAATCAAAACCACAATGAGGTATCACTTCACATTGATCAGAATGACCATCATCAAAAAGTCTACAAATAATAAACGCTGGAGAGGGTGTGGGGAAAAGGGAACCCTCTTACATTGTTGGTGGGAATGTAAATTGGTGCAACCACTATGGAGGTTCCTTCAAAAACTAGAGTTACCATATGATCCAGCAGTCCCACTCCTGGACATATATCCAGAAAAGATTAAAACTCTAACTCAAAAAAATACATGCACCACAATGTTCAGAGCAGCACTATTTACAATAGCCAAGACACAGAAACAACCCAAGTGTCTATCAACAGACAATTGGTTTAAGAAGATATGGTATATGTATACAATGGACTATGACTCAGCCATAAAAAAGAATAAAGTATTGCCATTTGCAGCAACGTGGGGTGACCTAGAGAATACAATACTAAGTGAAGTAAGTCAGACAGAGAGAGACAAATATCATATGATATCACTTATATGTGGAACCTTAAAAATAATACACATGAATGTATAGACAAAACAGAAACAGACTAATAGACATAGAAGACAAACTTATGGTTACCAAAGGGGAAAGGGATAAATTAGGATACAAGCTACTATACATAAAATACATAGGTAATAAGGATTTATTGTATAGCACAGGGAACTATATTCTATATCTTATAATAATCTAGAATGGAAAATAACCTGAAAAAAATATACACACACACACACACACACACACACACACATACAGCTGAATCACTTTACTGTACACCTGAGGCTAATACAATATTGTAAATCAACTAAAATTTAAAAATAAATTAGTGAGTTCCCTGGTGGCCTAGTGATTAGGATTCTGAGCTTTCACTGCCGTGGCCCAGGTTCAATCCCTGGTCAGGGAACTGAGATCCCACATGCTGTGTGGCTCGGTAAATAAATAAATAATAAATAAATAAAATTCTTTCAGAAAATTAAAAAATAAATAAAAATTTAAAAAAGAAATATATGCATCTGTGCACCAAAAGAATGCTGATAGCAGTATTGTTTGCAATAGCCAAAAACAAAAAAAACACCAACAACAACAACCAAAAAACCCAAACAGAGAGAGAGAGAGGAAACAATACAAATGTCCTCCAAGAACAGAATAAATTGTGGTATGTTTGTACAATGGAATTATATATAGCAATGAAAATATAATGACAGGCAATAACATAACATCAATGACTCTTTCAATATGGAACAAAAGAAGCTAAACACAAAAGAGTACATTCTGTAGACCCCACCTATTTATATATAGTAATTGAAAAACCAGCAAAACTAATCAATCTATAATGTTACAAATCCATATACTGGTTACCTGTGGGGACAAGATGGGTTAGGGATTAACAAGGGGCACAAGGTGAGCTTCTAGGACACTGATAATGTTCTAGTTCTTGATCTGTGAGGTAGTAGGAAGTACCCTAATGATTTGTGCATTTTTCTACGTTTCACTTCTATAAAAAATGAAAAAATACTTTAACAAAAAAATATGAAGCAAATGTTAACACATTAAATTTAGGTGATGGGTGTTTAGATATTCATACCACTATTTCCTGTAAGTCTTCCATTTGAAAATTATTAATAAAAAGTCAAAATAAAATAAAATTATATGGGGGGAGGGAAGAGAAAAGGACAACTCTAGGTAGCCCACATGTTCTCAAAAGTATGTTTAACTACAGCAAACTAGATAACATTATCTAGCTCACAGATTCATTTTTCCTAAAATAGAAAGGGTTGGAAACAAATTAAACCCACTAATACTATAACCTCTGCCACAAGACATTCTGCAATCATTACTGCTCATGTCATATTATACAAAAGTATATCTTGGATCAAGTCAAAATAAAGGGCAAAGGTTTTCAGAGCCTGCAGCAGCTACCTAAAAAAAAAAAAAAAAGATGGTCTTTAATCTCATTATTTTAACCTATTAACATGGTATTTACTGTGAAATGCTTGCCCAGAGGGCCTTCTGCTACTTTGTTTTTATTTTGTTAATTTCCAGCTATTAGATTAGTAGGGTTGATAAAGAGTAAATGTTTATGTGTAATTCTAAATATCTGGGATATTAGGAATTAGCAGGTGACAATTTAAAATATAATTATCCTAACTTTAAAACTGTCATTGTGCTTTTAAACACTGTTAGGAGACAACATAGAAAAACTTACCTTTCCAACAAACGGAACTAGATGATGTTCACACATGGAAAACATGTCTATGTCCTTCACAATCACCATCTCATCGTGATCTTCATCAAATATAGCATCATTTAGGACATCTGAAATCAGAGGCTTGCTTTAGTAACGTTTCCAATTTTATAGTAAGATAAAGAATAGAAAAGCTAACACCCTGTAGGTACATGTAAATTGACAGTCAACATAAGAATGTTAATCCTAACTAAAATATTAATGGCATGCAAATTAAAACTAGTTATTTTTCTCCCACCACATTAGCAAAGTCTTTTTCTTTAAATGGTGGGGAAAATCCTTATGATGTGGTATTACATAAAAAATGCAGGATTACCAATGTATTTGTAGCATAGGAGAGGAAGGGAAAAAGAGGGAGGGAAGAAAGGAGATAGATTATGCAAAACAAAAGAGTGGGTATTTCTGGTGATAGGAATGGTCTACTTTCACTTCCTTCCTTACATTTTCCTGTACCTAACACTTTCTCTATAACAAATGTGTAGAAAACTATATCTGAGAAAAAACCAATTCTTACCTCTCTGATTGCTGAAGCTAGATCCAGATACCCATAAACTTGACCTCTGTTATTACCACCCCAAATAATTTTCTATTCTTATAAAATTTTCTAGTTATTGTATGCAAGCATCAGACTCGTTCTAAACAGTTGCCTTCCTCCTCCCTTCCTAAGGAAATCAATTCTATAGTTTTTATGTGTGTGCCTGTCCAGGTTGGCTTTGGGTGATGAACAGTGTCTTGTTTAACCTGTGGACTCTGTCATATAAGGCCAGGCTTACAACAGACATTTAGAAACAAAAACTTTATTTTTAAAAACTGCACTCATATCTGAACAGCTTGGCAGACTAGATACATTCAAGTCATCTAGGTATGTGATTTCAAGGATTTGGGGATACCCAATCTACACAGTATGAGACAGAAGGGAGGAGATGAACAGAGCTTTGTAGCCACATACTGCTATTTCCCCTTGGAAAGGCAGGCTGCTGAGTGAGTCACAGGGAAGATGTGCAAATGTCCACCCACACAGCCTGACCTTCAGTGGCTCCGTTGCTACCAGAAGAGAGGCTCACAGATATTGAGTTATCATTTAACCACAGTTGTCATCCCCCGATTTAGGCTATTCAGAGACATATTTGACTGTGTAATACAGCAGTTATTAGTGTGGTAAACAAAAGTGAACATGTGGGGTTTGGACACAGAGATAAACATGACACCCTGGTTAAGAGAGGCTAAAAAAATCCAGGGAGGAAAAGGCTCAGGGCCATTCTTTAAGTAAATACTCCTCCAAAAGCAGTTTTCTCTTCTGAATACTCTGTCCTAACCTTCAGTCCTATTTTTATAAGAAGTCCAAAAATAGATCCTCAGTGCTCCCCAAAGTATCTTGGAGTTCTCCATGATTTTAATGTAATGTTACTGCCATGCATAGCTGACTAAATAAAATCTTTAGTCACACAAGGAATCTTCCTGAAAGTAAAAACAAAAAAATTTTTCTTAAAGAACAAAAGAGAATTGTCAAATATAGGAAGTGTTCATTTGTTTTCTCTGGCAAAAAATGAGAGCATCCCCATTCTAAGCTCCGACAACAACCATATGGCATGTGTTAAATGCTGGCCCTCAAGTTAGGCTTATGTTAGCATCTGGCTCCATTGCTAACTGCAGAACCTTGGGCAAGGCACTCTGTGCCTCAATCTTCTCAGCTATAAAATGGGCATGAAAAAAGTATCTACTTCAGAGAGGTATCCTGAGGATTAAATGAGATAATCCACTTGTGCTTAGAAATATGCAGGTGGGGTATGCGATAGATAATATTATTACTATTACTATAATTAAGAGAGTTGCTAAGCTATGTTCCCATGCACATTGATGTACACCAGAATTTAAAAAGCAATAATTTGCTTCTAAGGAACAGACTGCAGAAAAGGAAAAGTAATAAATTTACTATGGAGAAACCTGGCAGACACTACTTTAATCAAATAATTAAGGTTAACTTTACCAGTAATAAGACATACTGATATCATGTAGCTCCTGACATAAGACCATGAGAAGGGCACATCACCTCTGTGGAATTCTTCCCCAAAATCTGTAACTGCAGTCTAATCACCACACAAACTGAGGGACATTCTACAAAATATCTAAAGAAGAACTCTTTTTAAAAAGACATGGAGGGAATTTCCTGGTGGTCCAGCGACTAGGACTCCGCATTCTCACTGCTGTGGGCCTGGGTTCAATCCCTGGTCGGGGAGCTCAGATCCCACAGGTCACGCGGCGTGGCCAAAAAAATAAATAAATAATTTAAAAATAGACATGGAAAGACTAAGGAACTGTCCACGCTAGAGGAGACTAAAGACACATGACAAGTAAAAGCAACAGAAAAACTAAAATCCAAATAAAGCCTGTAGTTTCGTTCATGGTGTTGATGATTGCACCATGGCCATGGGAGATGTTAGCATTAGAGGAAGCTTGGGAAAGGGTATATAGAGAATCTCTCTTACTATTTTTATCATTATTCTGTAAGTCTAAAATTATTTCAGAATAAAAACTTCTAAAAAACACAACAGAGGGACTTCCCTGGTGGCGCAGTGGTTAAGAATCCGCCTGCCATGGGCTTCCCTGGTGGCGCAGTGGTTGAGAGTCCGCCTGCCGATATAGGGGACACGGGTTCGTGCCCCGGTCCGGGAAGATCCCACATGCCGCGGAGCGGCTAGGCCCGTGAGCCATGGCCGCTGAGCCTGCACGTCCGGAGGCTGTGCTCCGCAACGGGAGAGGCCACAACAGTGAGAGGCCCGCGTACCACACACACAAAAAAGAATCCGCCTGTCAATGTGGGGGACACGGGTTCAAGCCCTGGTCCAGGAGGATCCCACGTGCCACGGAGCAACTAAGCCCGTGCGCCACAACTACTGAGCCTGCGCTCTAGAGCCCACGAGCCACAACTACTGAAGCCCGTGCACCTAGAGCCCATGCTCCACAACAAGAGAAGCCACCACAATGAGAAGCCCGCACAGCGCAACAAAGAGTAGCCCCCGCTCGCCGCAACTAGAGAAAGCCTGTGCACAGCAACAAAGACCCAATGCAGCCAATAAATAAATAAATTTTTTAAAAATTAGTTAATTAAAAAAAAACACACAACAGAACAATGCCCATCAACTGGAATATATAAGCAATGGAGCACTACTCAGCAATAAGATGGGATAAAATAATGATTCATGTACTAAGATGGTTGAACCTCCAAAGAATTATACTAAGTAAAAGAAGTCAAAGACCTGCACACACAAAAAACTATGTGAGATTCTAGGAAAAGCAAATATAGTGATAGAAAGCAGACAGAAAGTTTACCAGAGACCACAGAGGACTGGCTGCAAAAAGATATGAAGACATTTTTTTTTTGGTTGATGGAAACCATATAAACCTTCGTTGTACTGGTGGCTATGAGTTTGTCAAAATTAAAATTGTGCACATAAAGTTGGTAAATTTTATTGAATATAACTTACACCTTAATAGAGCTAACTTTAAAAAAAACTGTGGCATAAGGGACTTCCCTGGCAGTCCAGTGGTTAAGACTCCACACTTCCACTGCCAGGGCCACTGGTTCTATCCCTGGTTGGAGAAGTAAGATCCTGTGTGCCGCGCAGTGTGGCCAAAAAATAAAAAAAAAAAAACAAGAAAAGTTTAAAAGTTGTGGTATATTATGAAATCTTTTGTGTAAAAGTCGAAAGGAGATACGAACATATACACACATATATATGCTTATCTTCAAAAGGAAACACTAGAAGAATAAATCTAAAAGCAAATAAAAATGATTACCCATAAAAGACTAAAAGAACAGGCAAAAAGGGATATGATAAAATGAGACATCTTTGAATAAAATTTGTTACATAATTTTGACTTTGAAATCATGTAAATGTTTTACATACTCAAAACTAAACTAAAAAGAAAACAACTAGCGACCCCATACGTTGTGATGCTTTGTGCGATAATGGAGCATTGATGCTTTGCCTCTATCCTATTTCATTAAAATGGATCCAGACTATAAACTTGACCCAGCCTAATCATTTTTCTTCAGTAATGAAGTCTCGCTGCTATATTTATTTATGTTTTGCTCCAACGTATCTGAAAGCTACCATCTGTGGCTAATAAGAACAAAACACTATCATGGATTGTTTTAATTTCCTGTCTGTTATCAGCAGCAAGGAGGTAACCCTGGAAACAAGGATTTATGGTATTCTATTTCCCACTGTTGGTCATAACCAACAAAAGAAACCAAAGCCACCTCCAAAAGTTGAAGGCCTATCTATAACAACACCACACACAAAAAGTATAAAAGTATACCTTTCTCATGTCATTAATGACTAAGCAATGACAACAAACAACCCTGCTGAGCAGCCACCCATCAAGCATTTTGTCCCTTCCTGAAAGTGCATTAAGGCAGGCCCACGAATGACCCAAAGTATTTAAGCACCCTCTGAAGCAGAAGTTCTGACTCCCCCAGTGAGCTTGTTAAAACACAAATCCCTGGACCCCACCCCCAGAGCATCCGATTTAGGAGGTTTGGGTGAGCCTGATAATTTGCATTTTTAACAAGTTTCCAGAAGATGCTAATGCTCCTGGTCTGGGAACCACACTTTGAGAGCCGCTGTTTTGAGGTATTCCATGTTCTGTGCTGCCACATAGAATCTTTACATCTTGAAAATGCTCCTACTGATACATCATATATATTAAGGAACACAGACCTGTTTCTGCTGGGGTAAAAGGAAACTCCTAGGGGAAATTCCACACAAAAGGAAAATTATATCTAAGGAACTTTCTTTTGCATGAGTGTTAACAGTAATTAGCACTACCCTGGATGTTTTGTGATCAGCACCAAAAATTAGAGCTCTCTGAGGAAGTCAGAATTGCACAGATGATCCATCATCCTGGAGGACCGCATTTAGACAATGGAAGAAGACCTGGAACGCTGAACGTGTGTCCATCCTAAGGGACAGGAAAGAGAGAATGGGGTCTGCTTACTGGTCTTCGAATTAAGAGAGAACAAGACGCAGAGAGTGAGGCCTAACAAGGCATCAGGCCTCTTCGCTCTTGGCTGGAATTAAATCAACTCAAGGGGCTAACGAAGATAAGCCCACCTGATTTAGTGGAGAAAGATCTGAATCACTGGCCCAAACCCTCTAACATTAGAGCTGCCTCAACCAGCATAGAGTACTTACTTCATTGTACTTCCTGGTACCACTTACCTGTGTTGATTTCTCCCAACCTTGGAGATAAGTGTTGTAGCTGAAGGCTTTGGAGTTTCCACACAATACCCTACGCACCATGCACAGAGCCAGGGCTAAACAGAGATCTTCCATTTTATCTAATTAATATCTCAGTCTTTACCCTGTGATTTACTTCCTTAAACTAGAAGACTCCAAAGAAACTCATGTGGCCAAGGGAACATAGGAATTCTCATTGCAACATTATTGGTAATAACAAATATTAGGAATTTAAATGTGCATCAGAAGAACAATTATACATCTTACTTAGAAAAGCACTAAAACCATTAACTAAGGTATCTCTTCCTTGTGAGTAGCAGTAACCTTCGACCAAGATGTGTGCTTGATTATCCTTTGTCAAAATCACATATGTACTGCCCTCCCCGCTTACCGCTTCAGAACAGTTCTCAAAGTTCTCTGAGAGACTGTCTCTCAGGTTATAATCCTCAGGTTGGCTCAAATAAAATTTTCCATTTCTTACTTAGATTGACTATTGATTAATTTTTTTCATTGACAAGAGTATGTCCATTTAAATGAAGTAGAAACAATACTACCTGTTGTTTGTGGACACACACATAAAATGAAAGTAAAAACATAGGCATGAGAGTAAGAGATCAAATTCAGAATACTGGTTAACTCTGCACAGGGAGGCTAGCAGGATCAGAAAGAGATAACTATGAGCTTTATCTGTATTTTTTAAAGCAATTATAGCAAAATATTAAGGTTTGCTAAAATTGGATGAATGTTGGCTAAATTAGTTCTTTATACCTTTTCTTGTATATTTGGGATATTTCATTAATAAAAAAAAAAGATTTTTTAAACTGAGGAGTTCATACACATGCTGGTGTTTTGTTTTTTTCCTGAAAGAAAAGCAAGCAACTGAGGTTACCCTTGCACAAGACTGGGGCTAGAGAAGGATTCCACAGGAAAGACACAGCCTGCTTCACGCAATGCTGCAAACGCCTTCAGAAACCTCCCTAAATCACACTCTGCAATTAAAACAAAGGCTTCTGCCCTGAGTGTGGCACTGAAACTTTTTGCTTTCTACCTCCTGTTTGAAAAGTTTGTCCTATGAGTACGAGCAACATTAAAACAAATTAAAAGAGAAAAGAAAATCACTATCTCTGCTTTCATTTCCATCATGGTAATACACCTCTTGTTAGTACTCCAACAGGCACAGCTTTTTGCACTTAACAAGACAGAGCTAACATTTGTAAACTGGCCAAAATAAGCATGAACCCGAATATTCCACAGACTGACATAATGACAGAAACTAAGATGACTTTAGACAACCATTCGCACCATCTGCTGAAGTAGGCAGAGCTGCTGCACAGCTCTGATATGCTCCATGAACGTACTTCATAAACTGCAAGTTTGTCAGCAGGAAAGATCCAGTGCATTGCAAAGAAAGTCAAAGTTCGGTTATTTGGGAAATTTTCCTTCCTGCCCTCCTTGGCAGAGATAAATTCCCATGTTGCATCTAAGCAACTAAAATACGGCTAAGACAACATGAATGGACCTTGAGGGCATCATGCTAAGTGAAATAAGTCAGACGGAGAAAGACAAACAGTGTACGATCTCACATGTGGAATCTAAAAAAGCTGAACCTGTAGAAACAGAGTATAATGGTTACAAGAAGCTGGGAGGGTGGAGGAAATGGGAAGAGGGTAGTCAAAGAGTACAAACTTCAAGTTAGAAGATGAATAAATTCTAGGGATTTAACACATAGCTTTTTAATTATAATTAACAATACTGTATTAAATATTTGAAAGTTGCTAAGAGAGTAGATCTTAAAAGGGTGGTAATCATATTGCAACATATAAGTGTATCAAATCAATACACTGCACATCTTAAATTTATACAATGTTACATATCAATTATATCTTAATAAAGCTGGGGAAAAAATACATAGCCAAGGCTATGGAAATAAATGTGCTAGCTGCCCTCAAAAGAGAACTGATATGCATGTTTCAGCAAATACAGTAGCAGTATGCTCTTCCCATCCTCTCAGCAGCCATTTTTATGAACACAACATCTCTCCCTGAGAGACAAGTTTCATATATGAAGTTAATTAAGACCTTTTCCTTGATCACAACAGTAATGTTTGTTACAGTTTATCTATAAGACATTAAAACACTGAAATGAGAAAATGGAAGCACATAAAATCTCTCTACCCACAATTACTTAACTGGCTCTTAGGGAACCACAGGCACAGTAGTTCAAGAAGTAGTATGGTAAAGTAGAAGGAATGAGTTAAAAGAATCCAGAGACCCGAGTTCTCTTTCAAGCTCTGTGCAGACTGTGCCCTGGGTGGCAGGGTCCTCACAAGTAAGAGGATGGTTTTGAAAAAGGAATTCAACATGACTCCCAGGTTCCTGGTTTGCACAACTCTGCGAGTGTTGGAAATCAATGCCAAATTACAACAGAATTACCCTCCCACTCTACTGGTCAGCTTCTGAGATGCGCACAGCAACGGCTAGTGGCTTTCTGTACTGAGGAAGAGAAAAGCACCTGTTTTAAACTATTCAGATTTATTCATGGATAAAACCGAAGGTTCCCAATCATATACACTATTAACTCTCAAAGTTACCTAAGCCAAAGAACTCTCATTCTGGTCACAGTTTAACTACTCTGAAAATCTGTGGTAAAAGTTTCTTATTTGTGGAAAATAAGATCCTTAAAAAGCTGTTTAAAGAAAGAAACACAGTGTATTCAAGGAATCATTAAAAAAAATACACACCTGTCAAATTTAGTTTTTTAATTGGATATTTCTGTATACCTTTCACAATCCAGCTGTTTAACTGAAAATGGAATTTACAAAACAGATGGTGGTAACAAGGTCTGGTGTGCAGCAGTTCTAGAGAAAGAGCACACCAATCTGATAAACTATCCATTTGCTTCAAAGCCTTTAATAGGCTCATCCCTTATCATCCTACTTTCACTTATGCCATGAGATTTCACACTGACGGATGTTATGGAACCATTTGTAATGCTATCCGACAAATAAGTACCAGCAGGGTGTGCAAGTCTCTATCATTCATGACAAATGATTAAGGGACAAGGGATCATCTTTTAGAACAGTGGCTCCCAAATACAGCCAATCATAGGGAGCCTTGGAAAATACAGCTTCCCAAGCCACCCTGATAAAGTCTGACTCACTGGGTGTCGGGGTGATCCCAGGATTACGTCTTTTAAAAACCCAAATGATTCCGATAACCAGTCAAGCTGGGAGCGTAGGATTTTAAGGGGTGAAAGAGGATGAAGGTTGAAAATGGACCCACTACTGGCTCTAACTTGCTGTTCAGCAAGGCCAAACAGTGGGCAATATAATTCTTCACCATAAACCCTCACTACAGTCACCAAGTCACAGGGTGACAACTTGCACGGAACACTGTGAGCTCTGCACAGGAGGCCTGGAAGAGAGACTGAGGTTGGAGGTGGTGGGGTGAGTGACCAGGAGAGACAAAGGGAAGAAGCTGGAGCCACCTTCAGAGCAGGTGGCAGAGAGGGCCACATGGCCCAGCAAAAAATGAGGAAGGAGGACCTCACACAAGAAAGTTGTACCCATCTCCCAGGAAAAATATCAGCCATTTAAGAAACCAATGGGCCCCCACAGCCAATACACTAGAAACCAGTTTCAAAGGTAACATGATCATGTTTTCATAGAAATCCTGTACTAATTTCCAAGCTGGACACAAATATATCAGACTGTGACCTCAAGAACCTTAAGATAGGAGGAAATAAGAAGTCTTTGTGTAAAAATATTTGGATAATGACTATAGCTAAACTACAAAAGCAACAGTTTACAAAAAGGGAAAATTATGGGCCAGGAGAAGAAATACAGCTAAATTGAAGATAAAGATTTGAGCCAGGCCTTAAGGATGGATACGAGGAAAGGAAGAGAGGGTTTTCTAGAGGGCGTGAGGAAAGGAGGTACTATATGAGATGAAATACAGAGGTGAGAAACAATAAAAGGAGAGGTACACTGCCTGAATGGGTCATGCACTGGGCAGAAACCAAATTCCCTTCTGTTTTAGAGCATTTTTCAAGTTAAAATTTACATTGAGTTCACAACCTCTTTCAAGTCCTGCCACACTCTGCATTGGTCAAAAGTTATTATCCTCATTTGACAGATGAGGAAACTAATGCTGTGCCTGCTGAAGAAGAGCCAACTGCTGGTTTGAGGGCTCGATTTTGACCCCTGTCCTCTGACTTCCAGATGAGAGCCTGATCACCAGCCACCGGAAGTCTGAACCTGGTGAGCCCAGTGGCTGGAAAGCCAAGTCAGGAGTTGCTGCAGCCATGAGGTGACAAGGCCTAGAATAGCAAAGGAAATGAAGAGAGCTAATCCGATTCTTTAAAAGAAAAATAAAATATCAATAGTTACGTATACGGAGGCTGAAGGAGAAGAGAGGGTCAAGCTAACCGCCAGCCCAGGAGAGCAGCTAGAAAGAGTGGCCTGATAACAACCATCTGCTAGAGCCCAGAGCTGGTGCACCTCAGTCACAAAATACTGTTTAGCCAACTGTTTATTTGGTTTATATGCAGGAAAATTCAGTAATTTAATGCTACTTTGACCTTTACTTTCCGAAATCAAACTGGAACAGTTTCAGGGGAAAGGAGAATCACATTAAATCTTCAAACTAATAAAAAGGCTTTTTTTTAAAAAAAGGAACTTCTCTATGGAAGTTTATCCTAGGAAACCAGTAAAAGATAGCTTTTCAAACCAGCTAGAGTCTTACAATCTTCAAGATCTAAATATTGTGTCTCTCCTCATTGTGATATTGCATGAAGAAAACAGCATTCCCAATAAAAAGGTTTTCCCTGAATTTAATCAAGTCTTTAGACCTAACTTCCAGTTTCCAGGAATATGAGGGATAGAGAAACAAATTAAATGAAAACAAGAAGAAAAGAATCACACAAATCTCAAAGGTGGAGTATCTTACAGGATAGCTGACAATCTCTGATAAATCGGGGGGAGGAGGGTAGTAGGAACTTTTCTAGATTTAAACCTAACAATCAAATGCAAACGTATGGATACTGAGTGGGTCCTAGTTTGAACAAATCATGAGTGAAAGACATTTGGGACAACTGGGGAAATCTGAATGTAGATCAGGTACTAAATGATAAGAAGGAATTACTGGTTAGTATAGGATAGTATAAACGGTTAAGAAGAAAAACACCTTCAAGGGTGACATTTCACCTCTAAATACACATCTCTGATTTGCTCTCAGTACAAGAACAGACCATACCAATATGACAAAATGTTAATTTTGAATCTAGGTAGTAGGTATACAGCTGTCCCTCATACAATTTTGTCTACTTTTGTGTTTGGAAATTTTACATAATAAAAATTAAAAGTAAAATAAAATGTCATGATTCTAACAGAATATCAGTTTTATTGGCATTACTGTTTAACCAACGAATCCAACAATTCCTCTTCTAATTGATAAAAAGCTTTATTAACAGACTGAAACCTCAAGTGCTAGTATGACTAGCAACTACTTGGAGAAGTGTCTACAATACTCCTGAGGGGAAAGTCTTTAAACAAATGTTTTGTCCAAGCAAAGGGGCTATAGGTTAGAAGATCACCAACCCTAAAGAGCATATCGATGAAGAACCTTTTAAAAAATCTGCGTCACAAGAAAAATAAGAGAGACCTGTTACCGTAGAAACCATCTGTGTGGCTTGAATGTTTCAAAGGAAAACAGCACCTCTAGCAACAAAAGAAGCCTAAGGTCCTTGCTAGGACCTCACCTGTCAACTGCTGGAAGTCAACAGAGTGAGCAAAGAGAGAATGCCAACAAGCGTGCCCATACTACAGAGACCTTGGCGAGACAATCCAACTCTAGTCTAACTGCCTTTCCCCGCAGACCAGATCCACAACAGTCTTGAAAGTGACTTGTGCAGGGTCATAAACTCGTTAGTGCAGATACTGTGACTAGTCCAGAGTAGTTGTTCTTCCCATTATACCAGGATGAGTCTTTGTTAACACTAAAATGGTTTGAGAAACACCCAATGGACCCTTAGCATCAATATTATATCACTGAACATTTCTAACATGCTAAATATGTAGCTAAAAGACTTGTCGCCCTCTTATAAACTACTTCACTTGTAAAGGGCCACCCTTGAAAAGGCTCAGTTTATTGTGCTGGAGGGGTATAGAAAGAAAGAGTTAGATATTAAAATGAGAGAAAAAAAACAGCATGGGCTAAGCTTGGCCTCCACTGAGGCAAATCCTGAAGGCGCTGGAGGCTGTCAGCTAACTGCACCTTACCCTTGTGGCTGAAAGGCAAATTGTTTCTGATGGGCAGCCAGAGTGGCACTCCTCCACAGTTGCCTGTGCATTAACAGAAGCACTTATATCTTGAAGGGGTGGTCAGCTAGAGAGGTGTGATCTACAGCAGCTCTACCTTAAAGCGGTCTGGATTCTGCAGAGTCCTTGCCGAGTTAGCAGCCTCTCAGCTGAACTCCAGCACCCAGTACCTTCATCACTGCTCATGAACATTTTACTGCGAGTGCATAAACTATACCATCGGTGTAATTGTATTTTAAGCTATTTTAGTGACAAATTCCTTGTTTGGGACATTTGTCAATGGCCTCTGTTGAACTGGGCTCTGATTCCTATTTAGAATAAAAACTAATACATGTATGATCATGCCTCACATCAGTAGCCATGAACTTCACTGAAACAGCATCTGGACCAACCAGATCTCAAAAAATGTCAACCCAGAACTCAGCAACTGACAATTTCCTCACCTAAACCTGGATGTTTGTTCACAGAACTCTAGAGAGACAAAAGGTGTTGACTGGTGGAGGTGGCAGGGGGGAGGATTCTCATGGTTAGCAGCCAAAAACAAAAACAAAAAAAAGAGGAACAATTAGAGGAAGAGAGCAGGCATAAGGGCCAAATATTGCAGAACAAGCCTCATGTAGGACTTCTGCCTCAGTCTCTAGCTCCAGTGTGAGAAGGAGACAGAGTGGATTTTCAAAACAGCCTATGCACTAAGCTATGCACTAAACTAAAATGCTCGCTTGCCCTCGTGAGGAGGTGTTGATGGAAGAGAATTTAAAAATGCAGGCAAGAGGCTGGAACACAACGAAACATTACAGCCGTGGTGAGGAAAGACAGGAGGAAATCAGTCAAGTGTTTCTAGAAGGAAGAGATCTATCTACTCGATGTCTGTAAAATCACTCTGGCACCGATGGATGGGAGCAGGACAAGCTAGGAGGCAAGACAGCCAGTAAAGAAGTGAGAGATGACTAAGAGTCAGAGCAAGAGAAGGTAAGAGAGTCTAGAGATATTCAGGAAGTATAAGAGTCAGGACCTGGGGCACGAGTAACCAAGGGGATTAATGAGAAGGAAGAATCGCAAGAGGAAATGAACTACCAGATTATAAAGCCTGGACAAGCAACATGTGTTCAGGTAAAGTTGTTCATTAGAAGGGCTGACTGGTCAAAATGGACTTTAGAAACATCAGAGAAAGAAGCCAACCCTAATGCCTTCCCATGCTGATCTTTAAAAAGTTTAAAATAAACCTGCTTTGAAAGATTCATTTAATTTTAACTCTATGGTACAGAAAACTATGAATATTAGTGTATTCCTTTTATTCCAGAACACCTAAGAGAGTAATCTGCTCTTAACTATCATGGACTATTTGTTTAAAAAAAAAATTCAAAATGAATTTCCTTCTAGGTTCAGCTCAAAATCTACCTCCTCCATAGTCATCTGTGGTTTAAAGTCTCTGCCATAAGAACCCACCTTCCTTCTGACCACACAGGACCCCACTTGCTCCTCTCTACAGGAACTTAGTGCTGGTCCCGGCTAGCACAGACCAGAGGCTCCCTGAGGGCCAAGCCAATGCCAACCAGTTTTGCTTCCCTTTTAACAGTTAGCTCAGGGTCATTCACAGGCCTGATGTTTGATAAATAAATATGCACACAGTTAATATATCTTCAATTCTAAAGATTTCTTAAAATAAGAAAATAAAATACTTACGAATTTAAGAACATACAACATTCTACAGATGAGTTACTGGCTCAAACAAGGACCAAACGGTACTTTTCTAACTTTAAAACGATGCTCTTAACACGGACGAACCTTGAAGACATTATGCTAAGTGAAATAAGCCAGACACAAAGGACAAAATGATATGATTCCACTCATATGAGGTCCCTAGAATACTCAAATGCAGAAAGTAAAACAGAGGTTACCAAGGGCTGAGAGAAAAGGGGACCAGGGAGTTATTGGTTGATGAATATGGTTTCAGTTTGGGATAACGAAAATGTTCTGGAAATAGACTGTGGTGATGGTCGCACAGCAATGCGAATGTACTTAATGCCACTGAACTATATACTTAAAAATGGTAAACTTTATGTCGCGTATGCTTTAAAGCAAACAAATAAAAAAAAGAATATACAACATTCAAGCGTATACACTTCAACACAGTTGCAAACATGCTGTAGGAAACACAACTGGGTAAGTTGGTAGAGATACAACATAATTATGTTGTATTATTTTGCCTAATTATTCAAAGAGAAGATAAAATAAATTGTATCTCAAACTTACATACCATTGTAGTTACAGAAAAAATTACTTTAAATAAAAGGAAAGATTAAGAATTTATAACTGCATTTAAGAAAAAGTACAAACTCTAAAATCGAAGATTTAAAACAGAACTGAAGTTTCCAAATAGTAAAACCATTAAAACAGACGCACATTTGTAAAGTATAAATGATCAAAATATAATTAAATGTGCTTTAGACAAAATGTATAAAATTTTGGTTTTCAAATATCTCCCTCAAAAGATTAAGTGGGGAGGGCTTCCCTGGTGGCGCAGTGGTTGAGAGTCCGCCTGCTGATGCAGGGGACACGGGTTCGTGCCCCGGTCTGGGAAGATCCCACTTGCCGCAAAGCGGCTGGGCCCGTGAGCCATGGCCGCTGAGCCTGCGCGTCCGGAGCCTGTGCTCCGCAGTGGGAGAGGCCACAGCAGTGAGAGGCCCGCGTACCGCAACAACAACAACAAAAGATTAAGTGGGGAAAAGTTTGTTAGTTATTAATCCACCTTTGAACTGAATGTAATTTAGCTAAATTTTTTTGCAATTATTCACAAATTCCCCTGATTAAAAATTTCATGAACTATCTTAAAGTCAGGATGTTAAGAAATGCCTCAAACTAAAACTACTTGGCTTTCTGTTTGCTAGAATTCAAGAAGAAAAACAGAATGCCTATGGATTACACTGCTCACATCTTAAATGGATCTTCATATGAAAATGTAACATAGGCACTTAAAACCTGAGGGGGCACGGTGTCCACTGGAACATGAGCACTGTCATCACACACACCTGGGTTTTGCTCTGTGCCCTCTGGCAAGTGACTTGACCAGAGGCCTCTCAGTTTCCAACTCTATAATGAGTACAGCCTCCAAGTTGACAGGAGGATCATATGAGATCACACGCATACAACCTGGCCCACTTCCCAGGGTTTGGGTGCCCATACTCTTCTCTTCAACACCTAACACTTTCATTCACCAACAACCAGCACACTGCCTTGATACACACCAAGGGGAAGCTCACATGATCCTACCAGTCAGGAAAAAATACCTCAAAAAATTTCTTATTTTCTGTAATTTGTTATATTACTCCCTAAAGTCCTACAATCTGGCTTCTGAGCACATTAAGCTATTGAAACTACTAACAACACCTTCAAATAAAATCTCAGTACTCACTGCTAACACAGACAAAATGTCTATAGCACTTCATACATGCTGGGCATTTCTCTCAGTTATATGTACTAACTCACTTAATCCTCACAATAACCCTATAAGATGGATGATTACTATTAACTGCCCCATTTTACAGATGAAGCAATTAAGGCACAGCTGGTCAGTAACAGGATTTGAAGCCAGGCAATCTGACTCAAGTCTACTATGTCTCGGAACCTTTTCCTTCTGTTCCACGTTCCTTTTAAAACCATTTTCTGCCAACACTTACACTCCTGGATCTCCTGCCTCTCACATCTCCCTTTCGGGCAGTCTCTGCTGGTTCTTCTCTCACTCTCCTTAGTGTCGGAATGCTGACATCTCCTCTTCTCACTCCTTTGAGGAGCTCAGGCACTCTCCAAGCTTAACTCTCAGATTTATACCGATAATTCACAAATTTGAATTTCTAGCCTTAAACCACCATGCCATCTCTTGGCCTGTTTAAGTCACTCCCTTTTCCTCTGCACAAATGCAAATTCTAACCACCCTCATCTCAAAATCTGGTCCAGTTGCTTCTGGTGCATAACAAAACATCCCAGAATTTAGTGGTGTACAACTATTTTATGATGTCCTGGGATTCCGTGGGTCAGGAATTCAGACAAGGCACAGGAGAGATGACTGGCCTCTGGCCCACAATGTCTGGGGCTCAGTGGGGATGACTAGTTGGCTGGGGACTGGAATCACCTGGAGGAGTCTTTACTCACATGTCTAGTGTTTGGTGCTAGCTGTTGGGTGGGACCCCAGCTAAAGCCATCAGCCGGAACACCCAGTTGTGGCCTCGCCATGTGGCAGAGCTTCCTCACAGCATGGCAGCCTCAGAGTAACTGGACTTTTTACATGGTGGCTCAGGGCTCCAGAGTATCCCACATTCTTAGAACACTTTCCAATTAATCCAACCCCATAGTTCTTCCTCATCACAAAAGAAGGAATATATTAAGCATCAGGTGCTTTTCGCATACCTTCTGAATTCTTGTAAGAGCCCAGGCAAAGCAGGTGTTACCATTTTTTATAAAAAGAGAAAGATGAAAATTAAGTTTGGAGACATGCCAGTAATTATACAGATAGTTAAGGGACAAGGTCACATTCAAACTCAGTCTCTTTCTTTACACTATATGGATCACAATGAAGATCAGGCTTGCAAATATATACATCTAACTATTTTTCTCTAATTCCAGGGTAAAGGTTTTCAGTAACCAGATTTTTCTTATTAGCTAGCCCTTAAAAAGTTGTATTTCCTTTGCTCCTAGATTTGAAACAACTTTGTCACAATGTTTTTAATTTGTCTATCTGAAAATACATGTACATACTTCAAAAATAACAAACTGAAAATATAGTGAAAAGTCTTGCTTCTACTCTGGTCTGCCATCTGCCCAGTTCATATCCCTGATTAACACATAACCACTTGTGTATCCTCCAATTCTTAATGTCAATATAAACATTTTATTGTCCCCCCCAACATAACTCCTCTGCATCATTTAGCCATTCTAAGGGACTAGACATATAGGATGGTTCTTTTCATGGCTGCAGTGACTAACCTTGAGCATATGTCATTTCGTGTATGCAATTCCCAGAGGCAGGATTTTCAAATAGGATATGTGTATTTGTATTTAATAGATGTTGCCAAATTATCCTCCATAAAGATAGCTTACACTCTCAACAGTAATATTTGTTTCCCTATAACTTCCATAATGTAATGCAGTATCAAGTTTCTAGACTTTGGCCAATCAAACAAGGAAAAAGTATATCTTTGGGTGGTCTGTGTGCATTTCTCTTATTGAAGGTGAGGTCAAGCATCTTTCCATGTATTTAAAAGTCATTTGTATTTCCTTTCCTGTGAATTGTCTGCTTACATGTCTTGCCAATTTTTCAATTGTGTGTTTGGCCTTTCTCTCACATTAATTTCTAGCATCTCTTTTATATTAGTATGATAATCCTGTTGTCTACAAAATGAATTGTAAATATTTCTTCCCAGTTTGTCATTTCTGTTGGTATTTGACCTGTAAAAGTTCTTAGTTTTTATATAAAGTAACAATTATTTTCTTTTATGGCTTCTAGATTGAGGCATAATTAGGTCAATCTCCAGTGCAGAATTAAAGAAATATATTAGAGAAATTAACAACCTTATATATCTTTAAGCTTTATTTAAAATACTTTTAAACTTACTGAATAGTTGCAAAGATGGCCTAAAGAGTTCCCATATATCTTCTTTATAGAAGAACTCCAGTTAATAAATTCAGAAGGAATTAAAGAACCAAACATCATTATTTTTCAACTTCTAAAAAATACTGGATCTAGGCAATCACCAATGGCTTCTAAAGTCAAGTGAAATGCTGGTGAAAAGCTCTGTAATGGACAACTTTGGCTGATAACACTTAAAGCTAATCGATTATAACATCACAAAAAGACAACTAGATATTTAACTGCTTACCGATGGAAGCACATGCCACCACCTATGAAGTATTCTTGACTAAATTTAAGAGTTATTTGGTGGGGGTGGGAGTGGGGAGAAGCAGGAAGGCAAGCGTCTAAATCTAACTGCTAGTATATAAGCAACACAGGAGCTAAAGGAACATGTTAAATTAAATCGTGAGAAAAATAACGAGCAGAACCCAGAATGTGGGAAATTCTGTAGGACAAATGACCCTGTTTCTTCAACAAATTTTTAGGGGATAAAAAAGAATACCAAACTAACAAATTTTTTAAAAACTTGAAGACATTTATCAAATATAATACGTGAATCTTGTCTGAATCCTTATTCAAACAAACCAATTTGTAAAGAGATACCTGTGAGAAAAATCAAAGAAATGTAAATATTGGTTAGATATTTTCTATTAAGGAATTACTGTTGATTTCAAGTATGATAATATTTTTAAGTCTCTATTTTCAAGATATAGTAAAGTATTTATCAATGAAGTGACATATCTAGGATTTGCTTTAAAATAATTCAGTGGGAAAAAATAATAATAATAATTCAGTGGGGGAAGGTGTGTGACAAGAGGAACGAAGCAAAACTTATGTTTATGTTAAAGGTTGGGTGATGGGCACATAGAAACTCATTATACTATTCTAATTTTGTGTACATTTGAACACTTCTACAATAATTTAAAAACTGCAATCCTGACAGATTTTCTAGAGATTCTTCCCCATGAGAATTTTGATGTGCCAGGGAAACACCCCAGTTGCTTCAATCGATACCTTGGAATAATATGTTGACTGGATATAGAAGAAGCCATCTAGCCAAACAGGTGAGTTTCTACAGGCACAGGACTCTATGAAGGACACAAAGATGTCTAAAGGATGACCTCTGGCCTAGAATAGAAGTGTTCAGGAGATCCAGTAGAAATAACTTCCATGGCTTTTCCATAAAGTTAATCCCCTACGTTTTTCTTTAGTGTATAAAAAAGCCAGCATTTATTGAGCACCTATGCACAGAGCACTGTGGTAGAAGAAAGACAAGTGTTAAGAAAGGGTCCTTGTCTTTTTTTCTTTTCAATATTTATTTATTTGTCTGTGCCAGGTCTTAGTTGCTGCACACGGAATCTTAGTTGCGGCCTGCGGGATCTTTAGCTGCAGCATGCAGGCTCTTAGCTGTGGCATGCAGGATCTAGTGCCCTGACCAGGGATCGAACCCAGGCCCCCTGCATTGGGAGCACGGAGTCTTAACCACTGGACCACCAGGGAAGTCCCAAGAAGGTGTCCTTGTCTTTAAGAAATTAATTCAAACATTCATCAAGTCATCTACATGTGCTGGGCAATTTGCTGGGCATTCAAAGGTGAGTACAGACAGTCCCTCTTCTAAAAAACTGTGACTGAGGCTATAACAGAACCAAATTCTAGTGAGTAAATGTCCTCAATCTTGAGTATAACAAATTTACCTTGATTCAGACAATCTTTGATTAACCCCAATCTAAATTATCCCTCCATCTAATTGCTCTAAACTCAGTAGAGAATGTATAACCATAGGGAACATATTCATTACATAAGCTGGACTTATGAATTGTTCATATAATCTAGGATTCATAACCCAGGATTCATCAAAGATTAGATAGGGGCTTCCCTTGTGGCGCAGTGCTTGAGGGTCTGCCTGCCAATGCAGGGGACACGGGTTCGGGCCCTGGTCTGGGAAGATCCCGCATGCCGCGGAGCGACTGGGCCCGTGAGCCACAACTACTGAGCCTGCGCGTCTGGAGCCTGTGCTCTGCAACAAGAGAGGCCACGACAGTGAGAGGCCCGCGCACCGCGATGAGGGGTGGCCCCTGCTTGCCGCAACTGGAGAAAGCCCTCACACAGAAACAAAGACCCAACACAGCCAAAAATAATAAATAAATAAATTTATAAAAAAAAAAAAAGATTAGATAGTTGCCCTCTCCTGGCAAATTTTATTACTGCAGCCTGACTCAACCAAATACTGGACTCAAATAGAGGTATACTGCAAATGAGTCAGTGGGGGAATGCCCAGGCATAGAAGAGTTTCTAGAGCTGGACAAAGAAAACAGCAGAGGGCTTCCCTGCTGGCGCAGTGGTTAAGAATCCGCCTGCCAATGCAGGGGACACGGGTTCAAGCCCTGGTCTGGGAAGATCCCACATGCCGCGGAGCAACTAAGCCCGTGCGCCACAACTACTGAGCCTGCTCTCTAGAGCCCACGAGCCACAACTACTGAGCCCACGTGCCACAACTACCGAAGCCCATGTGCCTAGAGCCTGTGCTCCACAACAAGGGAAGCCGTCACAATGAGAAGCCCACGCACTGCAATGAAGAGTAGCCCCCGCTCCCCACAACGAGAGAAAGCCTGCACGCAGCAACGAAGACCCAACGCAGCCAAAAATACATAAAATAAAATAAAAAAGAAAACAGCAGAGAAGATACAAAAAGGGAAGGGGAGGGGAGTTGATTCAAATAAATCAGTAAAATATTATGATTAAAATTAAATAGACTATGAGAGATTATGATGATTCTCATTCTCTATCATTCTCCCAGTGCTGCTACTTTTCAGATATGATCTTGTGCAAGTTCTCTCTGTGCCCCAGTTTCCTTATCCCTAAAAACACTGCTAATATTACCTACCCCGTAGGGTTATTGTGAGGATCAGTGAGGCAATACATGTAAAGAACTCACAACTGTGCTCAGCACATAGTAATCAGGAGTGTTCGTTGTTATTCAGATATCAGCTCAAGCATCCACACTTCCCATCTCCTAGCATAGATCAAGTTCCTTTGGTAAACGCTCTCACTGAGCTGTGTTCTTTTTATCACTAGATTTCTCCATCTATAATCACACTCATTCATGTGATTCTGATGAACATCTGTTTTAGTCTAATAGACTGTCTGTTCCATGAGGGAAGGAACCATATCTGGTTTTGCTGAGCCTGTTTCCCAGCATTCAGCGCAGTGGCTGGCACTCAGTGAATAAATTAAATGAAATTATAAAGTTCCCAGTCAGTCTTATGAATAATAGCATTTAACACTGGTATAGGTTAAACTGTGTTGAAGGTTAAGTTGAAGTCCTAAAGCTCAGTACCTCGGAAAGTGACCTTGGAAATAGAGTAACTGCAAACGTAATTAGCTAAATTAAGATAAGGCATACAGGTGTAAAGTGGATTCACTCCTACGTGACTGATGTCCTTAAAAGAGGGAAATTTGGACACCGACAGAAGCAGAGATGGGAGTAATGCAGTTGCAAGCTAATGGGCTCCAGACGCGCAGGCTCAGTGGCCATGGCTCACGGGCCCAGACACTCCGCGGCACGTGGAATCTTCCCTGTCCGGGGCAGGAACCCGTGTCCCCTGCATCGGCAGGCGGACTCTCAACCACTGCGCCACCAGGGAAGCCCCATGTGGTACTTTCTTCTAGTAGTCCAGTGAAACTAAAACAAGTACCAATTTGTTTAGTATTTCAAAGTTATGTGTAGGACTTTTCCTCCCAGGCCAGAAAAAATGTTAACAGATAATACTTTTTTTTTTTTTTTTGCGGTACGCGGGCCTCTCACTGTTGTGGCCTCTCCCGTTGCGGAGCACAGGCTCCAGACGCGCAGGCTCAGCGGCCATGGCTCACAGGCCCAGCCGCTCCGTGGCATGTGGGATCTTCCCGGACCGGGACACGAACCCGTGTCCCCTGCATCATTAGGCGGACTCTCAACCACTGCGCCACCAGGGAAGCCCCTGATAATACATTTTTAAAAGAAACTAGTAAGACTAGATTTTCTCCTCCATTCTCAATGACTCTTTTTTTTTTTTTTTTTTTTTTGCGGGACGCGGGCCTCTTCAATGACTCTTAACAGCTTTAATCAACTTTGACTACTCCCAAGTTCCAGTCATAAACTTCAATGGTCTTGTTATTTTTTCTTCTTTATTCATAGTACCTTTTCTGGCAATACACAGAACTAAGTCTTATGTAAGAAGTATTCATTAACAAAATGAAAATGAAGCTTATTAGTGAATCAAGATTTAAATGAACTATACACATCTAAAATAGCACCTCTCAATAATGAGATTAACTTTTCTACAACCTACTTTAAAACATGGGACATAAACTTACCTTTTGCCCACAATATGGGAGGCTATGATAAATAAGTATTATCACATCTTAGAAGTTGTTACAATTCTTAGTTCATCATGGCAGTCTGATTTGGTAAATCACAGACGTTCATGATTCAAAAAGAAAAACCTTTTGTGAGTGCTGGCACGTTTCAGTATGAAGTGGCTAAGACTCATTTTTGTATAAATAAACTATCTAATTGCCTCGATTTAGCTTTAGAGAATAGTTGTCATCTTGTAGTGAACATGGTTGAGGCAGGGTGGGGAAACAGTCATGAAGTCCATCACTGGGACTTCCCATGTGGCGCAGTGGTTAAGAATCCCCCACCAATGCAGGGGACATGGGTTCGATCCCTGGTTTAGGAAGATCCCACATGCCGCAGAGCAACTAAGCCCGTGCGCCACAACTACTGAGCCCGTGTGACACAACTACCGAAGCCCACGTGCCTAGAGCCCGTGCTCCGCAACAAGAGAAGCCACCGCAATGAAGCCTGCACACTGCAATGAAGAGTAGCCCCCGCTCGCCGCAACTAAAGCCCGCACACGGCAACGAAGACCCAACACAGCGAAAAATAAATTTAAAAAATAAAATAAATAAATTTATAAGAAGTCCATCACCTGTGATACCATCTCCTCTTCCTGCATTATATACAGGCTCACAGGCTTCCCAAATTTGGGACACTGTCAACTTGATTTATGAAAACTGCCTTGGCATCCTGGATAAGACAAGCTAAAACCTACTTCAACTAGAAATGTGATAGAAGACTCAAGACTCTTGTGTACTCCCATAAACTTATAAAAAGGACAGCTGATGAGACAAGTTACATTCACTTAACCTTTGATGGATAATACTATCTAAGAGGTTGTTCCTATTTATACCCAGGAGAGGACAGGGAAAGAGAAGGGTCAGACACAAGAACATGAAGATCAAAGACCTCAGGCAACAGCAGACCCTCCAATTTAATTAGGATTCTGAATTTAAAAAATAGTGGAAATACAGGAAATATATAGAAAAGAAGATCTCATCAAAGGTTCTCTGAATATGTAAGAGAACTAGGATACGGTTATATTGAAATGGGATAGCAACAGATAAAGATGAGCTGGTCCAAGGATCACCCTGTGATGCTATTCAAAGGACAGCCATTCCTGGGAGAGGTGATCGTGTCTTCTTCCAGCCCTCCCTCCACTACAAGCTACAGCCCAGTGGTGAACAGTAACCAGGAGACTTGCACAACCTTGACAGAGCCCCATTACAGGTGACCACAGATGCACCCATAATGAGGTACATACTGGAAAGTAAAGAAAGTTGTACCATGCAAGGGTCATGAAAATACGCTGCAGTGCAGGGAGAACTGACAAATTCCCCAAACATCAGAAATTAGCATCAATTCACTCAAGAGGAGCTAAAAAAAATAATTTGGGGAATGTAAAGTACCAACTTATTTATTTTATGTTTTAAAAAACTTAAGTCAACACTAGTAACAAGTAATTAATATACAGAGATATAAAAGATGTTAAGTATCTTATCTACAAGCATAGAAAAGTGACAGTTTCAAAGAAGTTTGCTTCTATCCAAAATAATCTATAGTGGTCATTGACTTATACTCTCTAAAGAAATAAAAATTAGGGATTGGGTAGGAGTGTTTTCTCTATTACTTACTTCTGTATTTTCTATAGATTTAAAGTATCCTTCCTTCTCCCACCCAGGTTGGTCCAAGGCCTGGACCACCACCATTTCAGGTTCATTCCTTTAAGTTCAGCATCGTCCTTGTCACCCTCTCCTCTCTGTCTTCTATTTATGTACCTCTAAGAAATCAATATTAAGCCCTTAAGTGTGATCCTCTAGACAGAGGCTTTCAAACTTTTGACCACAACAAATACAAGAAATACTACATTCTACAACCGGAGCCAGTACATACCAGAAAAAATCATACCTATAAAACCTACTTGTAAGCTTCTCAAAACATTTACCCTTACTACATATGATAGACTGATTTTCTCCATTCTACTCCACCTTATTTTAATGCTGGTGACCCAAGTATTAGGTCCAAACTCAGTGTGAAATGCTTAGTAGAGAAGATACACTGACATATCTCACCAAGTAGCAACATAAGGAAGCAGGTAAGAGTTCTGCATTCAGGCTGCCTAGATTCCAACACCAGCTCTACCACCTGAAGCTGTCAACCTCTCTGCCTCAGGTTCCTTATCATGGGGTAAAAGAACAGTGTTTACCTCAAAAATGAGGATTAACCAAAGACCATCCACAAAAAGCACTTAGAGCATAAAAAGTATTCAGTTAATGGCTATTAATAATTCTTAAACGGTCTGTGACATTTTCACTGTCGTAAAATACATATAACGCTCATCATCTTAACCATTTTAAAATGTGCGACTCAGTGGCACTTAGCACATTCACCATGTGCGCAACCATCACCACTCTCTAGTCCTAGAACATTTTCATCATGCCAAAAGGAAACCTGGAACCCATTAAGCAGTCACTCCCCATTCCACCCTCTCCCCCAGGTCCTCTTGGGTAGGGAGATGATTAGAGTCCCCCTAATCTGATTTCTGTTCCTAGGTCCATGGACTTTTTAAATAATAAATTAACACTTGACTAGAACTGTCTTCTAAGGTAGAATGAAGTGTTCTTTGCAGTCATTAGTCCTATGGCTCATGAGACAAACTTCTGCTAATCATTTCTTAAGTAAACCTTTTGAGACACTTTAGGTCTCAAAAGTCAGGAGGACCTCCCCTACTCTCGAGGTCAGAAATCCCTCTCTCCTGTGAATTCTATTAGGGCGATTCCCAAAGCCTGACCAAGTGCGGTGGACATTTTCAGTGAACACAAGAGGCAGACTGAGCAAGGCCCTAAGAAGATGTTTGTTCATCACATTCGTGGAATATCACCAAATGGTAGAATATTCACCAAATGAAGAATGTTTATTCTTCAGTCTTTGCATTTTAAAATTCTGTATTTGAGGCTCCAGACTTTTACCAACAAAGGTTTAAAAAGTAAACTTGGACACAGAACTAGATATCCATTTCTTGGCTTTAAGATGTAGTGTCATTTCCTTTATGTGCCTCACCCCTCTCACACTGATTTCTCACCCTTCCTTTGGGGTGGGGGAGACTGGGCAAAAATAACTGCTTTTCCCAGAATCTATTCAGGAAGTCTCCAGAAACTTGATTGGGGAAATAATCTGAGCAGGGAGGTTACCTTGCAAAGCAGCACTGTTAATTCTTTGAGAAATGGTGAAGGCAGAAGGCTTCTTAGGCCAAAGGAATAAATGTCACCAAGAGGTACAGAAGATGTGGACTGGAAAACAACGCCCTTGGTCCGAGCTGTGCAAGTCAGATCTTTTTTAACTTTTTTTTTTTTTATTAGTGACCAACATCGCTCACCCAGCAATTAGGCAGCGAAGTTCTCAATCATTTTCCACCGCCACCCCGCGCCCCGTACTTCCCGGCCTCCTGGGCAAAAGCCTGACCCTCCTCAGGCGCCGAAAGCACTGGGCCAACCCGGCTCCTTTGGGATGCGTGGGTGGGAAGTGGGTGATAGAGAGACTCCGGGTCCCACAGCCCAGCGAAACTCCCAGGAAGTCGCTTTCCTGCTTTGGGGTTTGGGGAGTGGGGGAGAAAAGGCGGAGAACGCTTTAAGCAGCAAACTAACCCCCCAAAAACCTCACACTTCAAACTCCAGGAAAGCCCATGCCCAGAACTATGCCAAATTCTGGCAAAGTCCTGAGCTGGAGTGAACTGGATGTGAACAAAAGAGAATTACGACTTTCGGAACACCCGGGTACCCTGGCAAGTCAGCGAGAGTGAGGGTCCCCGAGTTTGCAGCAAAGAATCACCCCCGGCTTCAGACACACAAAGCCAAGGCTTCACCCCAGACCTAC
This sequence comes from Delphinapterus leucas, assembly GCF_059928025.1. NCBI lineage: Eukaryota > Metazoa > Chordata > Mammalia > Artiodactyla > Monodontidae > Delphinapterus > Delphinapterus leucas. The sequence goes on from NC_143130.1 coordinate 135,848,949, forward strand.
CAAAAATGAGACCTCCAGAGCAGAGATGACCTAGGAAGCCGTCACTTCCACGAGCCCAGGTGCACGTTCCTCGGGCATCCGGCCCTGGGCGCTCAGGCGACAAGGGCTCCAGGCTCCCACCCGGGGGCGGGGGTAAGGGACGTGGGGAGGCTCTGTGACTGCGGTCCCGCCAACCCGAGGCTGGAGGAGAGGGCCGCGTGCAGCGAGCGGGGAGGACCCCGCGAGGGCCGCTTCAACTAGTCCCCGGGTGGAGAGGCCGCTGACTCCCACCGCGGCCGAAATGCGTCCCACGCAGGGCCCTCTCCTTGGCCGGACGGCTGGGCCAGGGCCGAGGGCGGGGTTCGGAAAGTGACAGCACTCGGCTTCCTCCGCCAAGAGTGAGCAACTCCGGGAACTAACTGGAGCCGGCGCGCGCTTCCAGCAGCCACCTCCCCAGTGACCGGCACGCCGGCCGGCGGGCCCACTGACCTGAGATGGTCTCCTGGTAGCCCTTGGTGAAGAACTGCATGGCCGTGGCCGCCCTCCAGGGCGTCTTGCGCAGCCCCTGCCGCTGGGGGTCCTCGCCCAGCGAGCGCAGGATGGACGAGTAGGCGGCCGCCAGGTTGGGGAGGTTCAGCTCGTTGTCCTCCTCGTTGCGGGGCCGCTCGCCCTTCCAGCCGTCCGCCGGCTGGACGGTCTTGCTCTCCGGCCGCGGCTGCTTCTCGGTGGGCGTACTGGGCCTGGGCCGCGGCGGCTCCCCCTCGGGTAACCCATTGCTGCACCGGGCGTCCCGCGGCTTCGCCTGCACCCGCCCCAGGCCCTTCTCCATAGACCTGCCGCTGCCGCCCCGGAGGGACCCTCGGACGCGCCAGGGGCTGCAACTGAACTTCGCCGGCGGGCAATGGACTGTGACCGCAATCGCCTGAATAGCGTAGGCCTCGGGCCAGGGGTAGGCTCCGAGCCCGGAACAGAAGAGACTGAGAAGTGCCGGAGCGCCTCCTTTTTATGGGCTGGCGGCTCGGCCGGCGCCGCGGGGCGTTTCCATTGGCCGAGGCTCCTGGCGTCATGGCGCTCACTCCGCCCCTTCGCCCTGCCCTCCGCCGGGTGCTCTGGAAGCCGGCCCCTGTGGCGCGGACCTTGTCCGAGTCCGTGGCGCGGACCTTGTCCGAGTCCGTGGCGCGGACCTTGTCCGAGTCCCTCCCGCGCCAGGCGGGAGGATTGGGTTGGACCCCTCTGGCTATTGCCGGATGAACTGAATCCTAAAGGGGGCAGGTGTTCGGAGCTGGAACCTCGGCGAGGGGAGGCAAGGTCTGGGTGCCCCGTCAGCCCTCCTCCTCTTAGGGCAAAGAGCACGCTGCATCAGAAGTGTTCTGGTCGCCTCGCCCTGTGAAAGATGAGCAAACAGGTGGCCTCGCCGGGGAAGAGACTGGGTTAAAATGTAGGTATGGAAACCAACTCATACTTTTAGGGCAAGAGAATAATATGAATTGAAACGATTGCGTTCGTTAGTTAAAAACATGTCCAACGCACCTGCCTCCAGCCGCTGTCAGGAGGAATGTTACACCAAGTGGTCCTTAAGTGAGTTCCTATATCTAGGAGGAAGGTATCTGTGGTGGCCAGAACTTTGACCCTGCAGAAATTGGTTTGCGAGCGAAGAAAAATTAGGGGTCTCATTAAAAACCCATTTGCGTTTTGTGGAAACGCAACTGTGGAAATTTGGTGCTGATCGTTTTAAGAGTGACATGCTAAGTGCCTTTCTCCTGATGCTGATAGAGATTGTGAAACGTTATTGATCAACTGGACCCTTAACCAGTGACATTTGCTTTGACTGTTTAAGATTTTTTAAATGGACTTTTTTTTTCTCACTAGAGGGATTATTTCATAACACCAAAGGTGAGTTTTAAAACATGTATCAAATTAATATTTTATGATTTGCCCCAGAGAGTTTCTAATGCTGATTTTCTGACATATAAACACGTATTTAAAGGCTTAGGATCAGACAAACCAGGAGGGAAGCCCCTGGAATTATTCTATGCTAATAAAGTAGTTCAGTCATTATTAGTAGTAATTTGTATTTATTGGATGTCTGCTCCAGGCATATTCCTGTTCTAAACATTAAGGAAAGAAATATGGGAAATACCTAGCCTCCTAGGTACTTTTAATCTAAAGTAGAAGAATTATTGGTGTAAGTGGGGTTTTTCAAAATAATTATTGGATTTCTATATACAATAAATACCAAATTACATAGATCAAGAAATATGAACATCCCTTGGAAAGCCTCTTTGTCACTGTCCTACTATTTATTGTCAGTGTTCCAACCCGTCCCCATCGTCAAGGTCCTATAATATTTTTTCCCTCTAACTGCTCTGCCCACTGTCCAATGATACTTCCTGGTCAGAATTATCCACTGGGTCTCAAACTATTTCAAGCTGGAGACAACATTAAAGGATGGCCTTGTATTTAACAAATGAGAATAAAGATACCAAGTGAAGTATTTTTAAAACAGAGGGATTCAATGGAGATGCTTTCCATGAGATTTTTTTTTTTTAGAGGCAATCATTTGCCTTCCTTTAAAAACACTTGTAAACATTAACTAATATATTTCCCAAAGCAATTTCTAATGAAATTTTACCCTAAAAATTAACATTTTCTTATAAACACTGCCACTAAGTCATTAGCATTTTTATTGCCAGTTACCAGTACAAGGTCTCTGGATTTGTTCTGTATTTACTTGTAAATTGGAGGCAGTGTATTTCAGCCAAATGCCCAAAGGCAATACAAGGAAGCTTTAAAATCATGAACACTAGGCAAACAGTTTAACAGTGAAATGTAGGTAGTTGGCAGGGATGGTTATAAGTAGAAATGGGAGAAGAAGAGGGAATAAATTAAAAGAGGAGGGATATATCCCACAGAATTAATTAGCATAAAATGGTTCAGCAGTGAAACTATGAGCATTCACAACCAGGAATTACAACAGCATTCATGTTTTTAACCCAGTAAGGGGACTCATTTTCATCTTGGACCCAACCTGCGAGTTGCTTTCTATCAAAAAACCAAGGAATTTTTTTTTAAAGTTCTCCCATTTCTAGGGCAGTAGCAAAACAGAGAAGCAGATAAGTGAGATACACAGCACCAAAGACTGAAAATACTGCAGGGCTACAGACATATGTAGTCACTTGCCAAGGGTAACAGGTAAACTAACATTAAGCATTTGGCAATGGTAATTGGAAAAAAGCAAATTTCTCTAAGTGTGCTTGATGAAGGTTCTTTATTTGAAATCCAAACTTTGGAGGAGATTCTGGATCAAGATTGGACATAGGGCTTCCCTGGTGGCGCAGTGGTTAAGAATCTGCCTGCCAGTGCAGGGGACATGGGTTTGAGCCCTGGTCTGGGAAGATCCCACATGATGCAGAGCAACTAAGCCCAAGCACCACAACTACTGAGCCTGCGCTCCAGAGCCCGCGAGCCACAACTACTGAAGCCCGCGTGCCTAGAGCCTGTGCCCCGCAAGAAGAGAAGCCACCGCAATGAGAAGCCCACGCACTGCAACAAAGGGTAGCCCCCGCTCACCGCAACTACAGAAAACCAGCGTGCAGCAGCAAACACCCAATGCAGCCAAAAATTAAATAAATAAATTTATAAAAATAAATAATTTAAATATTGGACATAGATAATAACAAGGTGGACACAGGAAAAGTGTCCTTGTTCCACTCCTAATTTCCAGAAGCTAGCCTGTGGAGTCAATGCAATCCTGAGATGTCTCACTAAATCCCCCAAATGTAGGGAGAAGCAAAGTGAATGGAAGCCCTCACGTTTCTTCTCTTCTGAATGAGGAGGAATGGAACAAGAGAGAAAATGGGAGAATGTGAACACTGAGCAGACTTTCTGAGATGGAAGGGAAGGCTCGAGGGCACCTCACTGAGTTGAGAAAACTATCCATAGCCCAAAGGTACCTCACAAGGGAAGAACAGACATACCCCAGGTAGTCACCTGTCCCTGGTAGAGGATCTTTAATACCATATCGGAAGAAAGGGCAGATGCTAAAAAGGGGATGTTAATGGACAGTCCAGCCACCACAACTGAATTCTGTCCTAATCGTCACGATCCCTCAGGGAAAACGAGATACAACACAACCTCCTCCAGCCCCAGACTGTAGCAGAGTGAGGGAAACAAACAGGCTTCCACTGTAATAGGAAACAAAGAAGTCACCCTCAATAATATGAGGCAGGGACAGGAGGCAGAGAAGCAGCATGGCAACCGTGCAAACATACTGTACAATGGCCAGATGGAACAAAACTAAACAAAGAAAGATAATAATGTAGCATATAAAAAGCACAACATCAAAAAATGCAACTGAAAACAAACTCACAGAATAGAAGAAAATTCTTCACAAATGTTTTGTTTGTTTGCTTGGTGTTGGACACCCGTTTAATGTGGACACTCAAGGCCTGGGCAGACTAGGGAGCATGCAGGAGTTGGGCAGGTGGGCAAGGTGGGTGGGTCACTGGCCCACACCTGGCCCCAAGAGGGGGTGCTGGAGGTGGGGGCTGACACAGGCACGCCACGGGAAGTACCAGAGGGTGGCCTAGGCAGGCAGACCCCCAGGAGACCCATAGGCCAGCCCTGGAGAAGGTGTCTAAGCCAGAGGATGAGTGCTCAGGCCAGAGCCTGGCCCAGGGAGGCAGGGCTGGGGCATGGCTGGGGACTCCCGAGCTTAGGGGCTGGCATCACTGGGGGCCTCCCCAGTTGGATTCAAGGAGCTCCTGGAGGCGGGCATGGAGGTTGTCATTCTTCTCCTCCAGGTGGTCCAGACAGGAGTTGATCTGGTCCAACATGGAGTTAATGGCAGCGTATTCTGCTTCCCTGAAGTCATTGTCCCCACCTTCCACGCTTGCCTCCACCGGCATGCCCGGGTCCCCACTGGGGCCCAACATTGCAGGCTGGGGTGCTGCAAGGGCAGAACGATGATGGAATGTGGCTATGGTCGCACTGACAGCTGGCGCAGGGTGGAAGATGGAGGCTCATAAATGTTTTCTGCTACAGAAAAACTTAATAAAAACATTGAGTTCAATAAGACAAAAACCAAGGGCTTCCCTAGTGGCGCAGTGGTTGAGAGTCCGCCTGCCGATGCAGGGGACACGGGTTCGTGCCCCGGTCCGGAAAGATCCCACATGCCGTGGAGCGGCTGGGCCCGTGAGCCATGGCCGCTGAGCCTGCACGTCTGGAGCCTGTGCTCCACAACGGGAGAGGCCACAGCAGTGAGAGGCCCACGTACCGCCAAAAAAAAAAAAAAATTACACAAAAACCAAGATAATAAAATGATAGAATTGAAAAAGGAGTTACAGATCTAAGGAAATAGAGGACCATCATTACTATGGGATTAATTAGAACCATGTACAAAATAGACACTGTTGAAAATGTAATTATTGACATGAAGAAAGGCATGGGAATGAATGCAGAATAAAAGACAAAGATGAAAGTTGTTAGAGAAGACAAGGATGATCTAGCATAAGAAAAATCAGTGTTTCTGAGGTAGAGAACCCAACAAATGAGAGAATGTAGTCAAAGATATAATATAAGCATATTTCTCTACCAGAAATAAACGTTTATATTTATGTTCAACTGATGTTTTCTTTTTTTTGAATTTTATTTTATTTATCTTTTTATACAGCAGGTCCTTATTAGTCATCCATTTTATACACATCAGTGTATACATGTCAATCCCAATCGCCCAATTCATCACACCACCACCCCCGTGCCCCCACAGCTTTCCCCCTTGGTGTCCATACATTTGTTCTCTACATCTGTGTCTCAATTTCTGCCCTGCATACCGGTTCATCTGTACCATTTTTCTAGGCTCCACATACATACGTTAATATACAATATTTGTTTTTCTCATTCTGACTTACTTCACTCTGTATGACAGGCTCTAGATCCATCCACATCTTTACAAATGACCCAATTTAGTTCCTTTTTATGGCTGAGTAATATTCCATTATATATATGTACCACATCTTCTTTATGCATTCATCTGTCGATGGGCATTTAGGTTGCTTCCATGACCTGGCTGTTGTAAATAGTGCTGCAATGAACATTGGGGTGCATGTGTCTTTTTGAATTATGGTTTTCTCTGGGTATATGCCCAGTAGTGGGATTGCTGGATCATATGGTAATTCTATTTTTAGATTTTTAAGGAACCTGCATACTGTTCTCCATAGTGGCTGTATCAATTTACATTCCCACCAACAGTGCAAGAGGGTTCCCTTTTCTACCACCCTCTCCAACATTTGTTGTTTGTAGATTTTCTGATGATGCCCATTCTAACCTGTCTGAGGTGATACATCATTGTAGTTTTGATTTGCATTTACCTAATAATTAGTGATGTTGAGCAGCTTTTCATGTGCTTCTTGGCCATCTGTATGTCTTCTTTGGAGAAATGTCTATTTAGGTCTTCTGCCCATTTTTGGATTGGGTTGTTTGTTGTTTTAATATTGAGCTGCATAAGCTGTTTATATATTTTGGAGATTAATCCTTTGTCCGATTGATTCATTTGCAAATATTTTCTCCCATTCTGAGGGTTGTCTTTTTGTCTTGTTTATGTTATCCTTTGCTGTGCAAAAGCTTTTAAGTTTCATTAGGTCCCATTTGTTTATTTTTGTTTTTATTTCCATTACTCTAGGAGGTGGATCAAAAAAGATCTTGCTGTGATTTATGTCAAAGAGTGCTCTTCCTATGTTTCCTCTAAGAGTTTTATAGTGTCCGGTCTTACATTTGGGTCTCGAATCCATTTTGAGTTTATTTTTGTGTATGGTGTTAGGGAGTGTTCTAATTTCATTCTTTTATGTGTAGCTGTCCAGTTTTCCCAGCACCACTAATTGCAGAGGCTGTCTTTTCTCCATTGTATATCCTTGCCTCCTTTGTCATAGATTAGTTGACCATAGGTGCCTGGGTTTATCTCTGGGCTTTCTATCTTCTTCCATTGATCTATGTTCCTGTTTTTGTGCCAGTACCATATTCTCTTGATTACTGTACCTTTGTCGTATAGTCTGAAGTCAGGGAGCCTGATTCCTCCAGCTCTGTTTTTCGTTCTCAAGATTGCTTTGGCTATTAGGGGTCTTTTGTGTCTCCATACAAATTTTAAGATTTTTTATTCTAGTTCTGTAAAAAATACCATTGGTAATTTGCTAGGGATTGCATTGAATCTGTAGATTGCTTTGGGTAGTATAGTCATTTTCACAATATTGATTCTTCCAACCCAAGAACATGGTATACCTCTCCATCTGTAGCTATCATCTTTAATTTCTTTCATCAGTGTATTATACTTTTCTGCATACAGGTCTTTTGTCTCCCTAGGTAGGTTTATTCCTAGGTATTTTATTCTTTTTGTTGCAATGGTAAATGTGAGTGTTTCCTTAATTTCTCTCTCAGATTTTTCATCGTTAGTGTATAGGAATGCAAGAGATTTCTGTGCATTAATTTTGTATCCTGCAACTTCACCAAATTCATTGATTACCTCTAGTAGTTTTCTGGTGGCATCTTTAGGATTCTTCATGTATAGTATCATGTCATCTGCAAACAGTGACACTTTTACTTCTTCTTTTCCAATTTGTATTCCTTTTATTTCTTTTTCTTCTCTGATTGCTATGGCTAGGACTTCCAAAACTATGTTGAATGATAGAGGTGAGAGTGGACATCCTTGTCTTGCTCCTGATCTTAGAGGAAATGCTTTCAGTTTTTCACCATTGAGAATGATGTTTGCTGTGGGTTTCTCATATATGGCCCTTATTATGTTGAGGTAGTTTCCCTCTATGCCCATTTTCTGGAGAGGTTTTATATAAATGAGTGTTGAATTTTGTCAAAAGCTTTTTCTGCATCTATTGAGATGATCATATGGTTTTTATTCTTCAATTTGTTAATATGATTTATCACATTGATTGATTTACATATATTGAAGAATCCTTGCATCCCTGGGATAAATCCCACTTGATTATGGTGTGTGATCCTTTTAATGTGTTGTTGAATTCTGTTTGCTAGTATTTTGTTGAGGATTTTTGCATCTATATTCATCAGTTATATTGGTCTGTAATTTTCTTTTTTTGTAGTATCTTTGTCTGGTTTTGGTATCAGGGTGATGGTGGCCTAATAGAATGAATTTGGAAGTGTTCCTTCCTCTGCAACTTTTAGGAAGAGTTTGAGAAGGATGGGTGTTAGCTCTTCTCTAAATATTTGATAGAATTCACCTGTGAAGCCATCTGGTCCTGGACATTTGTTTGTTGGAAGATTTTTAATCACAGTTTCAATTTCATTACTTGTGATTGGTCTGTTCATATTTTCTATTTCTTCCTGGTTCAGTCTTGGAAACCTATACCTTTCTAAGAATTTGTCCATTTCTTCCAGGTTGTCCATTTTATTGGCATAGAGTTGCTTGTAGTAGTCTCTTAGGATGCTTTGTATTTCTGCGGTGTCTATTGTAACTTCTCCTTTTTCATTTCTAATTTTATTGATTTGAGTCCTCTCCCTCTTTTTCTTTTTTTTTTTTTTTTTTTTTTTTTGTGGTACATGGGCCTCTCGCTGTTGTGGCCTCTCCCGTTGCGGAGCACAGCCTCCGGACGTGCAGGCTGAGCAGCCATGGCTCACGGGCCCAGCCGCTCCGCGGCATGTGGGATCTTCCCAGACCAGGGCACAAACCTGTGTCCCCTGCATTGGCAGGCGGACTCTCAACCACTGCACCACAAGGGAAGCCCTTCCTCTTTTTCTTGATGAGTCGGGCTAATGGTTTATCCATTTTGTTTATCTTCTCAAAGAACCAGCTTTTAGTTTTATTGATCTTTGCTATTGTTTTGTTTGTTTCTGTTTCATTTATTTCTGCTCTGATCTTTATGAATTCTTTCCTTCTGCTAACTTTCGGTTTTATTTTTTCTTCTTTCTCTTGTTCCTTTAGGTGTAAGGTCAGATTGTTCATTTGAGATTTTTCTTGTTTCTTGAGGTAGGCTTGTATAGCTATAAGCTTCCCTCTTAGAACTGCTTTTGCTGCATCCCATAGGTTTTGGATCATCATGTTTTCATTGTCATTTGTCTCTAGGTATTTTTTGATTTCCTCTGTGATTTCTTCAGTGATCTCTTGGTTATTTAGAGTGTATTGTTTAGCCTCCATGTGTTTGTGTTTTTTACGTTTTTTTCCCTGTAATTCATTTCTAATCTCATAGTGTTGTGGTCAGAAAAGATGTTTGATATGATTTCAATTTTCTTAAATTTACTGTGGCTTGATTTGTGACCCAAGATGTGATCTATCCTGGAGAATGTTTCATGCGCACTTGAGAAGAAAGTGTAATCTGCTGTTTCTGGATGGAATGTCCTATAAATATCAATTAAATCTATCTGGTCTATTGTGTCATTTAAAGCTTGTGTTTCCTTATTTATTTTCATTTGGATGATCTGTCCATTGGTGTAAGTGAGGTGTTAAAGTCCCCCACTATTACTGTGTTACTGTTGATTTCCTCTTTTATAGCTCTTAGCTGTTGCCTTATGTATTGAGGTGCTCCTATGTTGGGTGCATATATATTTATAATTGTTATATCTTCTTCTTTGATTGATCCCTTGATCATTATGTAGTGTCCTTCCTTGTCTCTTGTAACATTCTTTATTTTAAAGTCTATTTTATCTGAAACGAGTATTGCTACTCCAGCTTTCTTTTGATTTCCATTTGCATGGAATATCTTTTTCCATCCCCTCACTTTCAGTCTGTATGTGTCCCTAGGTCTGAAGTGGGTCTCTTGTAGACAGCGTATAGATAGGTCTTGTTTTTGTATCCATTCAGCAAGCCTGTGTCTTTTGGTTGGAGCATTTAATCCATTCACGTTTAAGGTAATTATCGATATGTGTGTTCCTATGACCATTTTCTTAATTGTTTTGGGTTTGTTTTTGTAGGTCCTTTTCTTCTCTTGTGTTTCCCACTTTGAGAAGTTCCTTTAGTATTTGTTGTAGAGCTGCTTTGGTGGTGCTGAATTCTCTTAGCTTTTGCTTGTCTGTAAAGCTTTTGATTTCTCCATCAAATCTGAATGAGATCCTTGCCGGTAGAGTAATCTTGGTTGTAGGTTCCTCCCTTTCATCACTTTAAGTATATCATGCCACTCCCTTCTGGCTTGTAGAGTTTCTGCTGAGAAATCAGCTGTTAACCTTATGGGAGTTCCCTTGTATGTTATTTGTCGTTTTTCCCTTGCTGCTTTCAATAATTTTTCTTTGTCTTTAATTTTTGCCAGTTTGATTACTATGTGTCTCGGCGTGTTTCTCCTTGGGTTTATCCTGTATGGGATGTGCTTCCTGGACTTGGGTGGCTATTTCCTTTCCCATGTTAGGGAAGTTTTCGACTGTAATCTCTTCAAATATTTGCTTGGGTCCTTTCTCTCTCTCTTCTCCTTCTGGGACCCCTGTAATGCGAATGTTGTTGCGTTTAATGTTGTCCCAGAGGTCTCTTAGGCTGTCTTCATTTCTTTTCATTCTTTTTTCTTTATTCTGTTCCGCATCAGTGAATTCCACCATTCTGTCTTCCAGGGCACTTATCCGTTTTTCTGCCTCAGTTATTCTGCTATTGATTCCTTCTAGTGTAGTTTTCATTTCAGTTATTGTATTGGTCATCTCCGTTTGTTTGTCCTTTAATTCTTGTAGGTCTTTGTTAAACATTTCTTGCATCTTCTCGATCTTTGCCTCCATTCTTTATCTGAGGTCCTGGATCATCTTCACAATCATTATTCTGAATTCTTTTTCTGGAAGGTTGCCTATCTCCACTTCATTTAGTTGTTTTTCTGGGGTTTTATCTTGTTCCTTCATCTGGTACATAGCCCTCTACCTTTTCATCTTGTCTATCTTTCTGTGAATGTGGTTTTTGTTCCACAAACTGCAGGATTGTAGTTCTTCTTGCTTCTGCCGTCTGCCCTCTAGTGGATGAGGCTATCTAAGAGGCTTGTGCAAGTTTCCTGATGGGAGGGACTGGTGGTGGGTAGAGCTGACTGTTGCTCTGGTGGGCAGAGCTCAGTAAAACTTTAATCTGTTTGACTGCTGATGGGTGGGGCTGGGTTCCCTCCCTGTTGGTTGTTTGGCCTGAGGCAACCCAACACTGGAGCCTACCTGGGCTCTTTGATGGGGCTAATGGCGGACTCTGGGAGGGCTCACGCCAAGGAGTACTTCCCAGAACTTCTGCTGCCAGTGTCCTAGTCCCCACTGTGAGCCACAGCCACAGCCTGCCTCTGCAGGAGACCCTCCAACACTAGCAGGTTGGTCTGGTTCAATCTCCCCTCGGGTCACTGCTACTTCCCCTGGGTCCCGATGCACACACCACTTTCTGTGTGCCCTCCAAGAGTGAAGTCTCTGTTTCCCCCAGTCCTGCTGAAGTCCTGCAGTCAAATCCCACTAGCCTTCAAAGTCTGATTCTCTAGGAATTCCTCCTCCCATTGCCAGACCCGCAGGTTGGGCAAAGTCTGATTCTCTAGGAATTCCTCCTCCCATTGCCAGACCCCCAGGTTGGGAACCTGACGTGGGGCTCAGAACCTTCACTCCAGTGAGTGGACTTCTGTGGTATAAGTGTTCTCCAGTCTGTGAGTCACCCACCCAGCAGTTACGGGATTTGATTTTACTGTGTTTGCGCCCCTCCTGCCATCTCATTGTGGCTTTTCCTTTGTCTTTGGCTGTGGGATATCTTTTTTGGTGAGTTCCAGTGTCTTCCGGTCGATGATTGTCCAGCTAGTTGTGATTCTGGTGTTCTCACAAGAGGGAATGAGAGCACATCCTACTCCACCATCTTGATTCCTAATCTCAACTGATTTTCAAGAAGGGTGCCAAGACAATTCAATGGGGTAAAGAAGAGCCTTTGCAACAAATGGTACTGGGACAATTGTATATCCTTTTGCATGTAGCAAAAGAAATAAGTTGGGACTTCCATGGTGGCACAGTGGTTAGGAATCCACCTGCCAATGCAGGGGACATGGGTTTGGGCCCTGGTCCAGGAAGATCCCACATGCTGCGGAGCAACTAAGCCTGTGCACCACAACTACTGAACCTGTTCTCTAGAGCCCGCGAGCCACAATTACTGAAGCCCACATGCCACAACTACTGAAGCCCATGGGCCTAGATTCTGCACAACACAAGGAAGAGTAGCCCCCACTCACCACAACTAGAGAAAGCCCACACGCAGCAACAAAGACCCAACGCAGCCTAAAATAAGTTAATTAATTAATTAAATAAAAAAGGGAAAGAACTAAGTTGGATCTCTGTCTCATGCTACATACAAAAACCAGCTCAAAATAGATCAAAGACTAAATCTAAGAACAAAAATTACAAACCTTTTAGAAGAAAACATAGGCATTAATCTTCATAACTTTGGATTAGGCGATTAGATTTACTAGAAATGACACCAAAAGTGGAAGCAACAAAAGAAAAAAAAAAGATAAATTAGACTTCACCAAATTAAAAATTGTTGTGCTTCAAAGGACACTATCAAGAGAGGAAAAGAACAACCCACAGTTGGGAGAAAATATTTGCAAATCATATATCTGATATGGGACTAGTATCTAGAATATATAAGAACTCTTACTACTTAATAATAAAAGGACCAATAATCTAATTTTAAAATGGGCAAAGGATTTAGATAGACGTCTCTCCAGAGAAGATATACACATGGCCAATAAGCATGAGAAAAGATGCGCAACTTCATTAGCCATCAAGGAAACGTAAATTAGGGTATGACTGAATACTACCTCATACCCACTAGGATGGCTATATTCAAAAAGATAGGTAATAACAAGTGTTTCTGAGAACTAAAGAAATTAGTATCCTTATACACTTCTGGTAGAAATATAAAATAGTCCAGCTACTTTAAAAAACAGTCTGGCAGTTCCTTAAATGGTTAAACATAGAGTTCCCATATAACCCAGCAATTCTACAGCAGGTATAAACCCAAGAGTAATAAAAACATATATCTATACAAAAACTTATACATGAATGCTTATAGCACCAGTATTCATAATATCCAAAAAGTGGAAACAACCCAAATGTTCATCAACTGATGAATGGATAAACAAAGTGTGATATATACATGCACTGGCATACTATTCAGCCATAAAAATGAAGTACTGAATACTAACATAGCCTATAACATGGATAAATCTCTTTTTAATGTATTTATTTGCTTATTTGGCTGCGTTGCGTCTTTGTTGCTGCATGCTGGCAGCAACTCTTCATTGCAGTGTGCAGGCTTCTCATTGCAGTGGCTTCTCTTGTTGTGGAGCACAGACTCTAGGTGCACGGGCTCAGTAGTTGTGGCTCGCGGGCTCTAGAGAACAGGTTCAGTAGTTGTGGTGCACAGGCTTAGTTGCTCCACGGCATGTGGGATCTTCCTGGACCAGGGATTGAACCCGTGTCCCCTGCACTGGCAGGCGGATTCTTAACCACTGTGCCACCAGGGAAGTCCCACATGAATGAATCTTGAAGACATTATCCCAAGTGAAAAAAGTCAGGTGCAAATCGTCACATACTGTGTGATACTATTACATGAAATGTTCAGAATAAGCAAATGCATAAAGATAGAAAGTAAATTAGTGGTTGCCATGGCCTGGGCAGAATGGGGAATAGGGAGTGACCACTAACAGGTATGGGGTTTCTTTTGGGGTAATAAACATTCTTTGGAATTAGATAGTGGTGACAGTTGTATAATTTTGTAAATATACTAAAAATCACTGAACTGTACACTTGAAAAGGATGAACTTTATGGTGTGTGAATTATATCTCAATAAAAAAAGTTAGTTCTCAAAAAAAAAAAAAGTTAGTTCTCTTAAAAATACATTTGGCAAAAAATACATATATTTGATTGGCAAAAAGAAATTCGTTCGGGTTTTTCCATGTTTCCGAAAAACCCGAACGAACTTTTTGGCCAATCCAATAGCTTTCTAGAAAACATTGAGACAGAAGGCTTAACTTAACTCCAAGCTAGATAAAATTCAAGGATAAAGACAGCTTCAAGAATAGAGTGTTTTAAGCATCCAGGCGAAAACCAAGCCAAACCAAAACAACAAATTGCCTAAAAGAAAGGAGTTGGGAGTAAGGACATAGGCTACTCTCCAAATTTTCCACAGCAACGTCCATTGCCAAAAAACAAACAAACAAAAATTTGGAGGAGACAGCTTTATAGCTTTAAGGAAAGTAAGCTATACTCAATGAAGAAAGCATTCAAGTTATAAGTGTGCACCATCTCAAAGATGTATGAACTCAGAAAGCATAACTCCTATAAGTTCCTTATTGAGAAAACCACTTGACATGAGATCTCGCTAATTGAGATAATCAAAATAAAGACTCAAGAGTGAAGAAATTATGGTAAACATTTAAGTATAAAACCAATTTAAAATATTTAAATATGAAAACAGTGCTAAGTATAAAGCCAATACTAAATAACTTTGATAATCATCATTACAAACAGAAGAACATGAACAGTGTGAACCTGGACAACATAAGAATAAGAATACAACCAACCAAAACTAAGATTTGGAGAAAAGGAGATAGACACAGTCTTCACCCTTCAGAAAAAGAAGTCAATAATATTCTTTAAACTGAAACATAGTAGTAAAAATATCTTCATGGAGTTTATAATTTCTTTTTTTTTTTAACTTCAGAGATATTGTTAAAGAAATATTACTGGGGGAGTGAAGAAGTTTTGTGTCAACTTGACTGGGCTAAGGGATGCCCAAATATCTGGTCAAACATTTCTAGGCATGTCTGGGAGGGTGTTTCCAGAAGAGATTAGCCTTTGAATTAGTGAACTGAGTAAAGAAGATTGCCCTCCCCAATGCAAGTGGGCATCATTCAACTCCTTGAGAGCCCAAATAGAACAAAAAGGCAGGGGAAAAGCAAATTCACTCTCTCGGCTTGAGCTGAGAGATCCATCTTCTCCTGCCCTGGGCCTCAATCATCAGTGAGTGCTTCTGGTTCCCCGGCTTTCCAACTCAGATCATGGCTTACACCATCAGCGCCCCCTCACTCCACCACTGTTCCCAGGCCTTTGGACTCAGGCTGAATTACAGCACTGGCTTTCCTGGGCTTCCAGCTTGTAGATGGCAGATCATGGGACTTCTCATCCACCATGACCATGTGAGCCAATTCCTATAATAAATCTCCTCTTATATATATATTTATATCCTATTGGCTTCGTTTCTCTGGAGAATCCTTACTAATACAGATTTTTCAAAATAGATTCCTTCAGATTTGCTTCAGATCCCTTTTCTTCTATTAAATTCAAATAAAATGAATTTAAGTGTTTCTATTAAAAATAGTATTTCTGGGGCTTCCCTGGTGGCGCAGTGGTTGAGAGTCCGCCTGCCGATGCAGGGGACACAGGTTCGTGCCCCGGTCCAGGAGGATCCCACATGCCGCGGAGCGGCTGGGCCAGTGAGCCATGGCTGCTGAGCCTGCGTGTCCGGAGCCTGTGCTCCGCAACGGGAGAGGCCACAACAGAGAGAGGCCCGCGTACTGCAAAAAAAAAAAAAAAAAATAGTATTTCTGGTAGGATGCCATTTGGCAAAGGGTTTCAACCAGTTTGTAGTGAAGAATTAGAAATTCACATTGGGATGCCATTGCATGGTATTCATAGTTACTGATCCAATAAACTGTATTTGGTTCTCAGCCTGCTGGGTAGGTTCGGTTATAAATCACTTTAAAGTTCCAAGTACGTCGGAATTCCCTGGTGGTCCAGTGGTTAGGACTTTGCGCTTGGCCCGGTTCAATCCCTGGTTGGGGAACTAAGATCCCCCAAGCTGCAGCAGGACCGAAAAAAAAAAAAAGTCCCAAGTACAGAATAAGCCATGTGGAACCCCAACCGAAGATTGGATCCTGATGCCCACAGTGAGCAATCAGGTAAATGCCACTGATTTAAAACACTGAAGGTAGGCTTACCTGGTGGTGCAGTAGTTGAGAGTCCGCCTGCCGATGCAGGGGACACGGGTTCGTGCCCCGGTCCGGGAAGATCCCACATGCCACGGAGCGGCTGGGCCCGTGAACCATGGCCGCTGAGCCTGCGCGTCCGGAGCCTGTGCTCCGCAACGGGAGAGGCCACAACAGTGAGAGGCCCGCGTACCGCCAAAAAAAAACAAAACACCGAAGGCTGTTTTAGCAATGATTCTTCTCTGGGTGTACCACGTGTTAATTGCAGCACAGGAAATATGGTCAGAGAGGACAAAATCCAAGCTTCTGTTTCCTGATGAGCTATAAAAAAAAGGTCAGGCAACACAAGCTGTCACACCCTGAGGTGCCTTAGGTTGAATTCATAGGGAGAGCTGAATGTGAAGCATTCTTTAGTCTGCTTGATGATGGGGGCTGGGAGTGGAGCTTCAGTCCTGGGATCCCCTCCTCCACTTACTGCCCTGGTTCAGGACCACCTGCCCACCCACAGGTGTATTACAATACAACAAGCCTCTTTCCATCCATATGCCATCTAACCTTGTCCATATCAGTAGGCACAGATAGAAGACTCCCTGGAGACAGTTTCCCCTATTCTATACTGGATCCCAAACCAGATGTGAACATTGAGATTGAGAATCCAAGCCAAGAAGGAGATATTTTAAATTTCATATAATTGTCCAAATGTTTTCACTTTGAGCCAAGTCACTCAGGATTTCAGTCAGTTCCAGAATCAGGTATTTGTCCTTTTTGGTCTATCACCTGCAATGTGCAAAATATTTGTGGTTTTAAAGATTAACAAAAATTAAGCTTGTAATCTACTCTGGCAGAGTTAAATTTCAGAGAGGGGCTCTACTGACATGGAGAAAGATTGCCCTCATGATGCCATCAGGATTAGGTGTCATTCAACAAATATTCAGTGACCATCTGCTACATGCCAGGGTGTGTATAAGGCATAAAGGAGTACAACAGTGAACAAAAGAAACAAAAACTCCCTGCCTTCATGGAGCTTCCATTCATTCATTCAACAAGGTCTTTGATGTTGTTACCTCTAAGGCATATGTGATTTTTTTTTTCATTGCTTTTGGAAGAATTCTAGAGACTTTATTGCCACTTAAAAAGTAAAACTGGGGTCTTCCCTGGTGGCACGTGGTTAAGAATCCTCCTGCCAATGCAGGGGACACAGGTTCAATCCCTGGTCCGGGAAGATCCCACATGCCACGGAGCAGCTAAGCCCGTGGGCCACAACTACTGAGCCTACATTTTAGAGCCCATGAGCCACAACTACTGAGCCAGCACACCAGAGCCCACGCTCCACAACAAGAGAAGCCACCGCAATGAGAAGCCCGCACACTGCAATGAAGAGTAACTCCGGCTTGCCACAACTAGAGAAAGTCCAGGCACAGCAACGAAGGCCCAATGCAGCCAAAAATAAATAAATAAGTAAATAAATTTATTAAGAAAAAAAAAGTAAAACCAGGTAAGCTCACAAATTAGAAAAAATAAGGGCCATGTCATGTAGTGGTTAAGAAACAATTTGAGGTGTCACCCTCCCTGGGTTCGTGCCCTTGCCTCCATCGGTTATCAGCTTGTTGACCATGGGCACATTTCCTAACTTCTTTAAGCCTCAGTTTCCTCATCTGTAAAATGAGTATACTAATAATAGAATATTCTCCATAGGCTTGTTGTGGGAGTTTGAGATAATCTATGTAGAGAATTTAGCAACAGTACTAGAGACAGAACAATTGAGTGATAAATGTTAGCCATTGTTAATGGCAAGAGTGTTTAAAATACAAAAAGAATATTCTGATTATAGAAAGATCCCTTGGAAAATGAGTATTTAACTGCTAATTTACTTAAGGGAACCTAAGTACAGACCAGAAAAAACTTAGTGTTATCTCTTATTAACTGAAAACTAATCAGAAGTTGAAATAAAATATTTCTGAAATTATAATGTAAATCCATAAGAATATGATTTGTTTCAAGCTTTTCAGTAATAGATTGTGTTCAGTGTATTGTAAAGACTGTGTTGTAAATACTGTGAGTTTGGTTTGTTTTTTTTTTAAGCACAGTTGGTGCAACCCCCGATCATGGAAGTACAGAATTATACTTTAGACAATGCACTTTGCTTAATATTGTTTCCTCGTAAACACCGATTTGCTGAGTTCCCAACCAGGCATTGTGAAATGGCACAGTTCAATAGAAGGTTGTCAGGCTCATGTATGAGGAGAACACTGGGCTGGCGCTCTGTCATCTGAGACAAAGATGACCTGAACACTGACCAACATTTATCTGCAAAGAGTGCCATCTCCAACACAGCCGTGTCTGATGGCAAGGCTGTACATCCAGCCACATATTTCCACTGCTCATGCCTTCTCCCTGATCCCCTCTATCAATTAGTGTGGGAGTTATTTCTGGAGGATGCCTAGTTTATCCAGAGTAAAGGATTTGTTTGCTAGTCAGCAGATGCTTTCAAGTGGTAATTTAACTGTCAATGAAAAATAAATAAATGGTGTTGCAAATTCTGGATGATCTTAGCAGTTCTTGGAAGCTCTGCGTTATCGAATGTATCTCCGTCTCAGTTGCCCGGGGAACTACATTTTGATGTCGCACGTCAAGCAGCTCTTTCCTGAGTGTAATTGTAGTTTTTCTGATGCCGTGCTTAAAGCTGTTCAAATGTTTGGCTTCTGGCAAATATTTCCTAACATCATTCATGACAGTGATGGATCTGAAGCAATTTTAATACATTTTTAAATCCCGCTAACTTGTTAAATAACCAGAGAAAGAATCCTACATAAGTTGAAAACATCTTTATTACCAGAAGAGATGTCTGGGAAGATATAGGCGAATCTGTATTGATCTGACGTTTCCAAGACCATGGTTGGTCCTTTGCAGGATCAAATCTTAGAAGCCAGTCATGCATCTTCATATAGTGAGATGAAGCCCAGTACTGGGTGGACCATTGGTTTCTGGAAGTCACTGCTAGATGCCTACCCAATAGTCTTTCTCCCCTTCTATTTTTACCGAAATATCTCCAACTTAGTTCAGAGAGGCAGTGTGCCTGGACTTGGCTAAAAACACAAATTTTCCAAGTTTCCTGGAACTGCAATGATCACATATTCTGTCCAATGAGTTATCCGTTGCTAGGTGGCACTTCTGGGAAAGGCCTTTGAAAGGGTGAAGATAGGTGCTCAGCCTATAGGTGCCTCCTGCCCTTCACGTTCTTTCTCTTGCTAGGAACGCAGAGGTCACGCAGAAGTGGATTAGCCATCTTGTGCCACAAGTACATGCTCAGGATAACTGAGCAGAAAGATACGAAGATCCTGAGTCCCCAGTGACACAGCAGAACCTCTGTTCCAGCCCTGGATCACCTCACCCCAGCTTGCCATTATTTGAGAAAAGGGAAACAATTTACTGAGCCACTGGCGTTTGAGTCCCTGTCATTAGAAGCCAAACACAGTTCCTAACCTGTAGTGGAATGCTGCAAGTAAAATGGGAAACTAAGTGTTTGACAGAGGGCTTTAAAGATCCACCTACTGGAGCCTGGAAGGCTAGTGGTCCCTGTTTCAGCAAGGCAAAGCATTTGGTCAGACTGTTCCCTGCTATACCTTTCTTGCAGTACGTCAGTCATCACTCTGATGGCAGAAGAGGAAGAGAGATGGGACGTTGTTCATTGATAGTATTGCCAAGTCATTCTAGACCAGGTCTGCCACACCCAGACCTCTTATTGGGTAAGAAGAATGATCCTTTATATTTTCTTTGCATTTTACGTTATACAGTGCATTCTACCTAAGGCATATAAATGAGAGGAATAATTCCAAATACCCTGCATGGTACCTGGCATATGGAAAGTATTTAATAGAAATTTGTGGTGGTGGGATGAATTGGGAGGCTGGGATTGACATGTATACACTGATATGTATAAAACAGATAGCTAGTAAGAACATGCTATATAAAATTTAATTAAATATAAAAAAAGATTTTAAAAATTTGTTGAATAACTAAATGGGAAACTCTTATCATTCTATCCGTCTCACTTCAGAATGTACATAAATGAGGACCTTGCTTTTGTTGGTTTTACTGTTACTTATCTGCCAATTTATTATGCCTTGCTCCAGGAAAATAAACAGTTTACAGATTGATTAAAAAATTAGGTTGGGGGCTTCCCTGGTGGCGCAGTGGTTGAGAGTCCGCCTGCCGATGCAGGGGATGCGGATTCGTGCCCCGGTCCGGGAAGATCCCACATGCCGCGGAGCGGCTGGGCCCGTGAGCCATGGCCGTTGAGCCTGCGCGTCCGGAGCCTGTGCTCCGCAACGGGAGAGGCCACAACAGTGAGAGGCCCACGTATGCCAAAAAAAAAAAAAAAAAAAATTATGTTGGACTTTGTGATATCTAGCCCTCGACGAAACCATAAGACAATGATGATAGCTAACAGTTTTTGAATGCCCTCTATGTGCCAGTCACTGTTCTAAGAAATTTGTTAACTGATTTAATCCTTACTACCATCCTATAACATATGATTATTATGATAATAATTCCATAGGTGGGAAACTATTATTATAGTAGTTTTCTAGGTACAGAAGGCACAGATAAGCTAGGTCACTTGTCCAAGATCACACAATCAGAATTAGTGAGCGGCAGAGCCAGGATTAATCCAGGTGTTCTAGCTCTCAAGTACTACACTCTAACTTTGCTTTAGTATATTTTTCTTCCTTCTTCGTCCTCCTCCTCACTCCAGCCTTTGGACTTCTGTGATAGTTGCTATCACCCTGTGAGTTTGAGTGTTTAAAGTCTTTGCTTTGCCAGGCTGTGTATTTCTTCTTCTTCTCACTTGTGAGGAGGTGATTCCTGGGTTCAGACCTCATAGCCCGCTGGAGTCAGGTTCTCTATAGGGATGATTAATGTTTACACTTGATGCTTTTTGAAAAGCAAAATCGTAACTTTTGTGTTTATTATAACAGTGAGGCATAATCATTTGCTGGTACTATGTTGACTAGTGTGGCAGAGAATTCTAGATATTCCTGTATCCCTGCTCCCCTTCTTCTAAAGTAACAGATCCTATTATTAACCTGGGCATATGGCCACTCTGAATAACGACACTTCTATCCACTCTCACACTTAGGTGAGGCCACAGAGTGCTGGTCAGTGGGATGTGAACGCAGGGGATGTATACAACTCGCAGGTTGCATCTCATTTCTAATGCCCTGGAATGGGAACATAATGGACCATGTAGAAAGAGCAGTCTCCTAGAGATGGTGGAACAACCAGATGGATGGAGCCTGGAGCTTTGGTAACATTACAGAGCAAAGCCACCTTATTAATCCAGTCATATACTCAAGAGAGAAATAAACTCCTCTGTTGTTTAAGCTACTGGTATTTTGGGGTTTTGGGGGGGTTTTGGTTTTGTTTGCTTTTTTGTTGTTTTTTGGTTTTGGCCGCACTGCATGGCATGTGGGATCCTAGTTCCCAGACCAGGGATTGAACCCTGGCCATGGCAGTGAAAGCACCGAGTCCTAACCACTGGACCGTGAGGGAATTCCGAAGTCACTGGTATTTTGGACGGCTATTATTGGCAGCAGAGCCTATTAATTAATTCTAATTAATACAACTGAGGTATACAATCAGAGCCAGACCTAAAGAAATGAAAATGTCAATCATATCATGTTAGTATCCTGCATGATTTACCTGACTCAGCAATCTTTAATTGACATCCATCACTGTTGTATAACTCTCGGTTGAATAGGGAAAATCCCACATTTGAATAAAAACAACCCTGAATCTTTCCTGTAATCAGACCCCTTCCTGATGACTTATAGTCTCAAAGCCTCCAGATTCCTTTCTGTAGCTGTCAAGGACTCCGTTTACCACGATTAGAGAAATAATCTTGCCACTCTCTTTGACTTTGTTTTTTTCTTGCTTGATTCAGGGTTCGAATCTCTAGAGTTGACAACCAGGTTCTAGTGTTAGGTGACAACCATCCCAGTTTGCCTGGGATCTTCCCAGGAGATCAGCTCGGTGCTTTGTGACCACCTAGAGGGGTGGGATAGGGAGGGTGGGAGGGAGACGCAAGAGGGAGGGGATATGGGGATATATGTATACATATAGCTGATTCACTTTGTTATACAGCAGAAACTAACACAACATTGTAAAGCAACTATATTCTAATAAAGATGTTTAAAAAAAAAAAAGGCACTGAAAGCCTGGAATCACAGAAAACCCCTGATTCCTGATCAAACCGGGATAGTTGGTCACACTGTTACACTTTAAATATGTTATGCTATTTCTTTTCTCAGAGCTTCTCAGTTTTTATCTACCGCTACCTTTCTACTTTCATTCTCATGTGTCATTTGTTGTCCAGTATGTGTCAAGTATAATGTTAGGTGTTGGAGAAGTACAAAGAGTAGTTGGATCAGGAAGTTTTCATCTACTAAAGGAGACAGATGTATAAATCTAATTATAATACAGTATAGTACATTCAGTTGAAGAGGTAAGTGTGAAATATTTTGGGAATGCAGAAGAAGTAATTTAAGGTACTGGGTGATTTAGGAAAGGGCTTCATAGAGAAGGGGACATTTCATCTGCATCTTAAAAATGATTAGATATTCATCAAGCAGGGAAGTTGCTGAGTAGTTGCCTCTTACCACTTAATTCTTCCTTTTTTTTTTTTTTTTGCGGTACGCAGGCCTCTCACTGTTGTGGCCTCTCCCACTGCGGAGCACAGGCTCCGGACGCGCAGGCTCTGTGGCCATGGCTCACGGGCCCAGCCACTCTGCGGCATGAGGGATCTTCCCGGTCCAGGGCACGAACACACGTCCCCTGTATCAGCAGGCGGACTCTCAACCACTGCACCACCAGGGAAGCCCAATCCTTCCTTTTTAATGGAACTTTAATCTGAACAGAAGATCAGCATAAAACAAATCCAGGAAAAGGATGCTCATTATTCATGATTTCTTATCTTTTATGAAATTTTTATCTGAATCTTTCTCCCACACAGAAACAAGTTCTAGTAGTTCAGGCTAAAGAAATGCAAACAGAAGCTGTTGGATGGGTGGGAAAACTGATTAAAAGGGACAGACAGAGTATCCTTGACCCCACGGTGAGCTACAGCCAACACCTGCCTCTGCAGGAGACCCTTCAACACTAGCAGCCGTGTGTCTGACAGGGTCTTGGTGCTCCGGCTGGGTGTCAGGCCTGTGCCTCTGAGATGGGAGAGCCGAGTTCAGGACATTGGTCCACCAGAGACCTCCCAACTCCACGTAATATCAAATGGCAAAAGCTCTCCCAGAGATCTCCATCTCAACACTAAGACCCAGCTCCACTCAACGACCAGCAAGCTAGAGTACTGGACACCCTATGCCAAACAACTAGCAAGACAGGAACACAACCCCACCCATTAGCAGACAGGCTGCCTAAAATCATAATAAGGTCACAGACACCCCAAAACACACCAACGGATGCGGTCCTGCCAACCAGAAAGACAAGATCCAGCCTCATCCACCAGAACACAGGCACCAGTCCCCTCCACCAGGAAGCCTAAACAACCCTCTGAACCAACCTCAGCCACTGGGGACAGACCCCAAAAACAACGGGAACTACAAACCTGCAGCCTGCGAAAAGGAGACCCCAAATACAGTAGGTTAAGCAAAATGAGAAGACAGAGAAACACACAGCAGATGAAGCAGCAAGGCAAAAACCCACCAGACCAAACAAATGAAGAGGAAATAGGCAGTCTACCTGAAAAAGAATTCAGAGTAATGATAGTAAAGATGATCCAAAACTTGGAAATAGAATGGAGAAAATACAAGAAACGTTTAACAAGGACCTAGAAGAACTACAGAGCAAGCAAATAATGATGAGCAACACAATAAATGAAATTAAAAATTCTCTAGAAGGAATCAATACAGAATAACTGAGGCAGGAGAATGGATAAGTGACCTGGAAGATAAAATATTGGAAATAACTACTGCAGAGCAGAATAAAGAAAAAAGAATGAAAAGAACTGAGGACAGTCTCAGAGACCTCTGGGACAACATTAAACACACCAACATTCTAATTATAGAGGTCCCAGAAGAAGAAGAGAAAAAGAAAGGGACTGAGAAAGTATTTGAAGAGATTATACTTGAAAACTTCCCTAATATGGGAAAGGAAATAGTTAATCAAGTCCAGGAAGCACAGAGAGTCCCATACAGGATAAATCCAAGGAGAAACATGCAAAGACACATATTAATCAAACTATCAAAAATTAAATACAAAGAAAAAATATTAAAAGCGGCAAGGGAAAAACAACAAATAATATACAAGGGAATCCCCATAAGGTTAACACCTGATCTTTCAGCAGAAACTCTGCAAGCCAGAAGGGAGTGGCAGGACATATTTAAAGTGATGAAAGGGAAAAACCTACAACCAAGATTACTCTACCCAGCAAGGATCTCATTCAGATTCAACGGAGAAATTAAAACCTTTACAGAAAAGCAAAAGCTAAGAGAATTCAGTGCCACCAAACCAGCTTTACAACAAATGCTAAAAGAACTTCTCTAGGCAGGAAACAAAAGAGAAGGAAAAGACCTAATAACAAACCCAAAACAATTAAGAAAATGGTAATAGGAACATACATATCAATAACTATCTTAAATGTAAATGGATTAAATGCTCAAACCAAAAGACATAAACTGGCTGAATGGATACAAAAACAAGGCCCACATATATGCTGTCTACAAGAGACCTACTTCAGACCTAAGGACACATACAGGCTGAAAGTGAGGGGATGGAAAAAGATATTCCATGCAAATGGAAATCAAAAGAATGATGGAGTAGCAATTCTCATATCAGACAAAATAGACTTTAAAATAAAGACTATTACAAGAGACAAAAAGGACACTACGTAATGATCTAGGGATCAATCCAAGAAGATATAATAATTGTAAATATTTATGAACCCAACATAGGAGAACTTCAATACATAAGGCAAATGCTAACAGCCATAAAAGGGGAAATCGACATTAAGACAATCATAGTAGGGGACTTTAACACCCCACTTTCACCAATGAACAGATCATCCAAAATGAAAATAAGTAAGGAAACACAAGCTTTAAATGATACGTTAAACAAGATAGACCTAATTGATATTTATAAGACATTCCATCCAAAAACAACAGAATACACTTTCTTCTCAAGTGCTCATGGAACATTCTCTAGGATAGATCATACCTTGGGTCTCAAATCAAGCCTTGGTAAATTTAAGAAAATTGAAATCTTATCAAGTATCTTTTCTGA
This sequence comes from Delphinapterus leucas, assembly GCF_059928025.1. Classification (NCBI taxonomy): domain Eukaryota; kingdom Metazoa; phylum Chordata; class Mammalia; order Artiodactyla; family Monodontidae; genus Delphinapterus; species Delphinapterus leucas. The sequence goes on from NC_143130.1 coordinate 135,874,137, forward strand.
CCACAACATTATGAGACTTGGTATCAATTAGAGGAAAAAATATGTAAAAAAATTACAAACAGATGGAGGCTAAACAATACACTACTAAATAACCAAGAGATCACTGAAGAAATAAAAGAGGAAATTTAAAAATACCTAGAAAAAAATGACAATGAAAACACGAGGACACAAAACCTATGGGATGCAGCCAAAGCAGTTCTAAGAGGGAAGTTTATAGCAATACAATCCTACCTCAAGAAACAAGAAATATCTCAAACAAACAACCTAACCTTACACCTAAAGCAATTAGAGAGGGAAGAACAAAAAACCCCCAAAGTTAGCAGAAGGAAAGAAATCATAAAGATCAGATCAGAAATAAATGAAAAAGAAACGAAGGGAACAATAGCAAAGATCAATAAAACTAAAAGCTAGTTCTTTGAGAAGATAAACAAAATTGATAAACCATTAGCCAGGCTCCTCAGGAAAAAAAGGGAGAAGACTCAAATCAATAGAATGAGAAATGACAAAGGAGAAGTAACAACTGACCCTGCAGAAATACAAAAGATCATGAGAGATTACTACAAGCAACTCTATGCCAATAAAATGGACAACCTGGAAGAAATGGACAAATTCTTAGAAAAGCACAAGCTTTCAAGACTGAACCAGGAAGAAAGAGAAAATGTAAATAGACCAATCACAAGCACTGAAATTGAGACTGTGATTAAAAATCTTCCAACTAACTAAAGACCAGGACCAGATGGCTTCACAGGCGAATTATATCAAACATTTAGAAAAGAGCTAACACCTATCCTTCTCAAACTCTTCCAAAATATAGCAGAGGGAGGAACACTCCCAAACTCATTCTAAGAGGCCACCATCACCTTGATACTAAAACCAGACAAGGATGTCACAAAGAAAGAAAACTACAGGCCAATATCACTGATGAACATAGATGCAAAAATCCTCAACAAAATACTAGCAAACAGAATCCAACAGCACATTAAAAGGATCATACACCATGATCAAGTGGGGTTTATCCCAGGAATGCAAGGATTCTTCAATATACGCAAACCAATCAATGTGATATACCATATTAACAAACTGAAGGATAAAAACCATATGATCATCTCAATAGATGCAGAAAAGCTTTTGACAAAATTTGACACCCATTTATGATAAAAACTCTCCAAAAAGTAGGCATAGAGGGAACTTACCTCAACATAATAAAGGCCATATATGACAAACCCACAGCCAACATCGTTCTCAAGGGTGAAAACCTGAAAGCATTTCCACTAAGATCAGGAACAAGACAAGGATGTCCATTCTCACCACTATTATTCAACATAGTTTTGGAAGTTTTAGCCACAACAATCAGAGAAATAAAAGGAATCCAAATCGGAAAAGAAGAAGTAAAGCTGTCACTGTTTGCAGATGACATGATACTACACATAGAGAATCCTATAGATGCTACCAGAAAACTACTAGAGTTAATCAATGAATTTGGTAACGCAGCAGGATACAAAATTAATGCACAGAAATCTCTTGCATTCCTATACACTAATGATGAAAAATCTAAAAGAGAAATTAAGGAAACACGCCCATTTACCATTGCAACAAAAAGAATAAAATACCTAGGAATAAACCTACCTAAGGGGACAAGAGACCTGTATGCAGAAAATTATAAGACACTGATGAAAGAAATTAAAGATGACACAAACAGATGGAGAGATATACCATGTTCTTGGATTGGAAGAATCAACATTGTGAAAAAGACTATACTACCTATAGCAATCTACAGATTCAATGCAATCCCTATCAAACTACCAATGGCATTTTTCACTGAACTAGAACAAAAAATTTCACAATTTGTATGGAAACAAAAAAGACCCCGAATAGCCAAAGGAATCTTGAGAAAGAAAAACAGAGCTGGAAGAATCAGGCTCCCGGACTTCAGACTACACTACAAAGCTACAGCAAGCAAGATAGTTGGGTACTGGCATAAAAACAGAAATATAGATCCATGGAACAGGATAGAAAGCCCAGAGATAAACCCACGCACATATGGTCACCTTATTTTTGATAAAGGAGGCAGGAATGTACAATGGAGAAAAGACAGCCTCTTCAATAAGTGGTGCCGGGGAAAATGACAGCTACATGTAAAAGTATGAGATTAGAACACTCCCTAACACCAAACACAAAAATAAACTCAAAATGGATTAAAGACCTAAATGTAAGGCCAGACACTATAAAATTCTTAGAGGAAAACATCAGCAGAACACTCTATGACATAAATCACAGCAAGATCCGTTTTGACCCACCTCCTAGAGAAATGGAAATAAAAACAGAAATAAACAAATGGGACCTAATGAAACTTAAAAGCTTTTGCACAGCAAAGGAAACCATAAACAAGATGAAAAGACAACCCTCAGAATGGGAGAAAATATTTGCAAATGAAGCAACGGACAAAGGATTAATCTTCAAAATTTACAAGCAGCTCATGCAGCTCAATATCAAAAAAACGAACAACCCAATCCAAAAATGGGCAGAAGACCTAAATAGACATTTCTCCAAAGAAGATATACAGATTGCCAACAAACACATGAAAGAATGCTCAACATCATTAATCATTACAGAAATGCAAACCTAAACTACAATGAGGTATCACCTCACACCAGTCAGAATGGCCATCATCAAAAAATCTACAAACAATAAATGCTGGAGAGGGTGTGGAGAAAAGGGAACCCTCTTGCAGTGTTGGTGGGAATGTAAACTGATACAGACACTATGGAGAACAGTATGGAGGTTCCATAAAAAACTAAAAATAGAACTACCATATGACCCAGCAATCCCACTACTGGGCATATACCCTGAGAAAACCATAATTCAAAAAGAGTCATGTACCACAATGTTCATTGCAGCTCTATTTACAATAGCCAGGACATGGAAGCAATCTAAGTTGCTGTCCATTGACAGATGAATGGATAAAGAAGATGTGACACATATATACAATGGAATATTACTCAGCCATAAAAAGAAATGAAACTGAGTTATTTGTAGTGAGGTGGATGGACCTAGAGCCTGTCATAGAGAGTGAAGTAAGTCAGAAAGAGAAAAACAAATACCATATGGTAACACATATATATGGAATCTAAAAACAATAAATAAAAGAAAAAATGGTTCTGAAGAACCTAGGGGCAGGACAGGAATGAAGATGCAAATGTAGAGAATGGACTTGATGACCTGGGGAGGGGGAAAGGTAAGCTGGGACAAAGTGAGAGAGTGTCATGGACATATATACACTACCAAATGTGAAATAGATAGCTAGTGGGAAGCAGCCACATAGCACAGGGAGATCAGCTTGGTGCTTTGTGACCACCTAGAGGGGTGGGATAGGGAGGGTGGGAAGGAGATGCAAGAGGGAGGAGATATGGGGATATATGTCTATGTATAGCTGATTCACTTTGTTATAACGCAGAAACTAACGCACCACTGTAAAGCAGTTATACTCCAATAAAGATGTTAAAAAAATTAAAATAAAAAAAGTCAAATTCAAGGAGACTGATTAGCAAATGAATAGAAATATATCTTTTAAAATAAAATATTGGCTGTCTATAAAAAAAAAAAAGGGACAGACAGCTGGGCAAGCTCTTTTGCCATTTCCTCTTTGTTTTGCTGGAACTCAGAGGTGATGACTAGCGCTGTCACAGACATCTTGGACCATGAGGCATCTTTCAAAATGAGTGCACTAATGGTGGCAGGTCAGAAAGATAAAAGGAATCTGGTCCCTGATAATTGTGGAGCAACCACAGGAGTCCTGAACTGCCTACCTCAGAACCTTTACAAGAGAGGAAACTAATCTTTTGTGTGTTTATAACCATTGCTATTTAGGGGGTTGGGTTATATGAAGTTAAACCTAAACACAACGGTTATAAGTAACAAGTCAAATTTTTAGTGATAACTTTAGTGTATTAACAGTCATATACCCGCAACTACTATTGAGTAAGAATTTTCTGACATAGTACAAAATATGCAGACATCATTGTAGATAATAGCAGACAGCCTTTGGCCATATTCCTCTTCAATCCCACTCGGGCTCACATCTCCCTCCAGATGCTGGATCCCTCTCCTACCACTTCCCCTCTTCTCAAGTTTAGCTCTGTTTGCCTACCACCTGAACCATCTCGTTCCTGTCCATTTATCCTGTGAATTAGTCAGTTTACCACTCCAGACCTCAGCCTAGCTCAGCGCTGATGAACATGTACTTTCTACTCCCAAAAGATATTTTGCTTATTGTAGGTAATTTTCCTCCCTAAAAGGAATTCCGTTTGTAAATCAACTATACTCCAACCAAAAAAATAAATAAATACGAATATTGTATTAACTCAAACTAATATTTTTCCTCTACTACATATATTTTTTTAAAACTTTTTTGTTTAAATATTTCTTGGCTTCCCGGAAGATGGGGGAAGAGTAAGACGGGGAGATTACTTTCCTCCCCACAGATACACCAGAAATACATCTACACGTGGAACAACTCCTAGAGAACACCTACTGAACACTGGCAGAAGACCTCAGACCTCCCAAAAGGCAAGAAACCCCCCACGTACCTGGGTAGGCAAAAGAAAAAAAAATAAACAGAGACAAAAGGATAGGGATGGGACCTGCACTAGTGGGAGAGAGCTGTGAAGGAGGAAAGGTTTCCACACACTAGGAAGACCCTTCGAGGGCGGAGACTGCGGGTGGCGCAGGGGGAAAGCTTCGGAGCCCGGAGGAGTGCAGAGCAACAGGGGTGCGGAGGGCAAAGTGGCGAGATTCCCGCACAGAGGAACAGGGCCGACCGGGACTCACCAGCCCGAGAGGTTTGTCTGCTCACCCACCAGGGCGGGCGGGGCTAGGAGTTGAGGCTCGGGCTTCGGTTGGAGCGCCGGGAGAGGACTGGGGTTGGCAGCGTGAACACAGCCTGCAGGGGGTTAGTGCACCACGGCTAGCCGGGAGGGAGTCCGGGGAAAGTGTGGAGCTGCCGAAAAGGCAAGAGACTTTTTCTTGCCTCTTTGTTTCCTGGCGCGCGAGGAGACGGGATTAAGAGCGCCGCTTAAAGGAGCTCCAGAGACTGGCGCGAGCCGCGGCTAAAAGCGCGGACCCCAGAGACGGGCATGAGACGCTAAGGCTGCTGCTGCCGCCACCAAAAAGCCTGTGTGTGAGCACAGGTCACTATCCACACCCCTTTCCAGGGAGCCTGTGCAGCCCGCCACTGCCAGGGTCCCGGGATCCAGGGACAACTCCCCCGGGAGAATGCACGGCGCGCCTCAGGCAGTTGCAACATCACGCCGGCCTCTGCCGCCGCACCCTTGCCCCGCACTCCGTGCCCCTCCCTCCCCCCGGCCTGAGTGAGCCAGAGCCCCCCAATCAGCGGCTCCTTTAACCCCGTCCCGTCTGAGCGAACAACAGATGCCCTCCTGTGACGTACACGCAGAGGTGGGGCCAAATCCAAAGCTGAGCCCCTGGGAGCTGTGAGAACAAAGAAGAGAAAGGGAAATCTCTCCCAGCAGCCTCAGGAGCAGCGGATTAAAGCTCCACAATCAACTTGATGTACCCTGCATCAGTGGAATACATGAATAGACAACGAATCATCCCAGATTAAGGAGGTGGACTTTGAGAGCAAGATTTATGATTTTTTTCCCCTTTTCCTCTTTTTGTCAGTGTGTACGTGTATGCTTCTGTGTGAGATTATGTCTGTATAGCTTTGTTTCCACCATTTGTCCTAGGGTTCTATCCGTCCGTTTTTTAATTTCTTAATCATTATTTTTTAATTTTAATAACTTTATTATATTTTATCTTACTTTATTTTATCTTCTTTCTTTCTTTCTTTTTTTCCTTCCTTCCCTCCTTCCTTCCTTCCTCCCTCCCTCGCTCCCTCCTTTCTTTCTTTCTTTCTTCTTCTACTAATTCTTTCTTTCTACTTTTTCTCCCTTTTATTCTGAGCCATGTGGATGAAAGGCTCTTGGTGCTACAGTCAGGAATCAGTGCTGTTCCTCTGAGGTGGGAGAGCCAACTTCAGGACACTGATCCACAAGGGACCTCCCAGCTCCACATAATATCAAATGGCGAAAATCTCCCAGAGATCTCCATCTCAACACCAGCACCCAGCTTCACTCAATGACCAGTAAGCTACAGTGCTGGACATCCTATGCCACACAACTAGCAAGACAGGAACACAGCCCCATCCATTAGCAGAGAGGCTGCCTAAAATCATAATAAGTCCACAGACACCCCAAAACATACCACCAGACGTGGACCTGCCCACCAGAAACACAAGATCCAGCCTCATCCACCAGAACACAGGCACTAGTCCCCTCCACCAGGAAGCCTACACAACCCACTGAGCCAACCTTAGCCACTGGGGACAGACACCGAAAACAACGGGAACTACGAACCTGCAGCCTGAAAAGAGGAGACCCCAAGCACAGTAAGATAAGCAAAATGAGAAGACAGAGAAACACTCAGCAGATGAAGGAGCAAGATAAAAACCCAGCAAACCTAACAAATGAAGAGGAAATAGGCAGTCTACCTGCAAAAGAATTCAGAATTATGATAGTAAAGATGATCCAAAATCTTGGAAATAGAATGGACAAAATGCAAGAAACATTTAACAAGGACCTAGAAGAACTAAAGATGAAACAAACAACGATGAACAACACAATAAATGAAATTAAAAATACTCTAGATGGGATCAATAGCAGAATAACTGAGGCAGAAGAATGGATAAGTGACCTGGCAGAAAAAACAGTGGAAATAACTACTGCAGAGCAGAATAAAGAAAAAAGAATGAAAAGAACTGAGGACAGTCTCAGAGACCTCTGGGACAACATTAAACGCACCAACATTCAAGTTATAGGGGTTCCAGAAGAAGAAGAGAAAAAGAAAGGGACTGAGAAAATATTTGAAGAGATTATACTTGAAAACTTCCCTAATATGGGAAAGGAAATAGTTAATCAAGTCCAGGAAGCACAGAGAGTCCCATACAGGATAAATCCAAGGAGAAACACGCCAAGACACATATTAATCAAACTGTCAAAAATTAAATACAAAGAAAACATATTAAAAGCAGCAAGGGAAAAACAACAAATAACACACAAGGGAATCCCCATAAGGTTAACACCGGATCGTTCAGCAGAAACTCTGCAAGCCAGAAGGGACTGGCAGGACATATTTAAAGTGATGAAGGAGAAGAACCTGCAACCAAGATTACTCTACCCAGCAAGGATCTCATTCAGGTGTGATGGAGAAATTAAAACCTTTACAGACAAGCAAAAGCTGAGAGAGTTCAGCACCACCAAACCAGCTTTACAACAACTGCTAAAGGAACTTCTCTAGGCAAGAAACACAAGAGAAGGAAAAGACCTACAATAACAAACCCAAAACAATTAAGAAAATGGGACTAGGAACATACATATTGATAATTACCTTAAATGTAAATGGACTAAATGCTCCCACCAAAAGACACAGATTGGCTGACTGGATACGAAAACAAGTCCCATATATTTGCTGTCTACAAGAGACACACTTCAGACCTAGAGACACATACAGACTGAAAGAGGATGGAAAAACATATTTCATGCAAATGGAAACCAAAAGAAAGCTGGAGTAGCAATTCTCATATCAGACAAAATAGACTTTAAAATAAAGACTATTACAAGAGACAAAGAAGGACACTACATAATGATCAAGGGATCGATCCAAGAAGAAGATATAATAATTGTAAATATTTATGCACCCAACATAGGAGTACCTCAGTACATAAGGCAAATACTAACAGCCATAAAAGGGGAAATCTACAGTAACACATTCATAGTAGGGGACTTTAACACCCCACTTTCACCAATGTACAGATAATCCAAAATGACAATAAATAAGGAAACACAAGCTTTAAATGATACATTAAACAAGATGGACTTAATTGATATTTATAGGACATTCCATCCAAAAACAACACAATACACATTTTTCTCAAGTGCTCATGGAACATTCTCCAGGATAGATCATATCTTGGGTCACAAGTCACGCCTTGGTAAATTTAAGAAAACTGAAATTGTTTCAAGTAACTTTTCCGACCACAACGCTATGAGACTAGCTGTCAATTACACAAAAAGATCTGTAAAAAATACAAACACATGGAGGCTAAACAATACTCTACTTAATAACGAAGTGATCACTGAAGAAATCAAAGAGGAAATAAAAAAGTACCTAGAAACAAATGACAATGGAGATACGACGACCCAAAATCTATGGGATGCAGCAAAAGCAGTTCTAAGAGGGAAGTTTATTGCAATACAATCCTACCTTAAGAAACAGGAAACATCTCGAATAAACAACCTAACCTTGCACCTAAAGCAATTAGAGAAAGAAGAACAAAAAACCCCAAAAGTTAGCAGAAGGAAAGAAATCATAAAAATCAGATCAGAAATAAATGAAAAAGAAATGAAGGAAATGATAGCAAAGATCAATAAAACTAAAAGCTGGTTCTTTGAGAAGATAAACAAAATTGATAAACCAATAGCCAGACTCATCAAGAAAAAAAGGGAGAAGACTCAAATCAATAGAATTAGAAATGAAAAAGGAGAAGTAACAACTGACCCTGCAGAAATACAAAGGATCATGAGAGATTACTGCAAGCAACTCTATGCCAATAAAATGGACAACCTGGAAGAAATGGACGAATTCTTAGAAATGCACAACCTGCCAAGACTGAATCAGTAAGAAATAGAAAATATGAGGAGACCAATCACAAGCACTGAAATTGAAACTGTGATTAAAAATCTTCCAACAAACAAAAGACCAGGACCAGATGGCTTCACAGGCGAATTATATCAAACATTTAGAAAAGAGCTAACACCTATCCTTCTCAAACTCTTCCAAAATATAGCAGAGGGAGGAACACTCCCAAACTCATTCTAAGAGGCCACCATCACCTTGATACTAAAACCAGACAAGGATGTCACAAAGAAAGAAAACTACAGGCCAATATCACTGATGAACATAGATGCAAAAATCCTCAACAAAATACTAGCAAACAGACTCCAGCAGCACATTAAAAGGATCATACACCATGATCACGTGGGGTTTATTCCAGGAATACAAGGATTCTTCAATATATGCAAAACAATCAATGTGATCAACCATATGAACAAATTGAAGGATAAAAACCATATGAGCATCTCAATAGATGCAGAGAAAGCTTTTGACAAAATTCAACACCCATTTATGATAAAATCCCTGCGGAAAGTAGGCATAGAGGGAACTTTCCTCAACATAATAAAGGCCATATATGACAAACCCACAGCCAACATTGTCCTCAATGGTGAAAACCTGAAAGCATCTCCACTAAGATCAGGAACAAGAGAAGGTTGCCCACTCTCACCACTCTTATTCAACATAGTTTTGGAAGTTTTAGCCACAACAATCAGAGAAGAAAAGGAAATAAAAGGAATCCAAATCGGAAAAGAAGAAGTAAAGCTGTCACTGTTTGCAGATGACTGATACTATACATAGAGAATCCTAAAGATGCTACCGGAAAACTACTAGAGCTAATCAATAAATTTGGTAAAGTAGCAGCATACAAAATTAATGCACAGACATCTCTTGCATTCCTATGCACTAATGATGAAAAATCTGAAAGTGAAATCAAGAAAACACTCCCATTTACCATTACAACAAAAAGAATAAAATACCTAGGAATAAACCTACCTAAGGGGACAAGAGACCTGTATGCAGAAAATTATAAGACACTGATGAAAGAAATTAAAGATGATACAAATAGATGGAGAGATATACCATGTTCTTGGATTGGAAGAATCAACATTGTGAAAATGACTCTACTACCCAAAGCAATCTACAGATTCAATGCAATCCCTATCAAACTACCACTGGTATTTTTCACAGAACTAGAACAAAAAATTTCACAATTTGTATGGAAACACAAAAGACCCCGAATAGCCAAAGCAGTCTTGAGAACGAAAAATGGAGCTGGAGGAATCAGGCTCCCTGACTTCAGACTATACTACAAAGCTACAGTAATCAAGATAGTATGGTACTGCCACAAAAACAGAAAGATAGACCAATGGAACAGGATAGAAAGCCCAGAGATAAACCCACACACATATGGTCACCTTATCTTTGATAAAGGAGGCAGGAATGTACAGTGGAGAAAGGACAGCCTCTGCAATAAGTGGTGCTGGGAAAACTGGACAGGTATATGTAAAAGTATGAGATTAGATCACTCCCTAACACCATACACAAAAATAAGCTCAAAATGAATAAAAGACCTAAATGTAAGGCCAGAAACTATCAAACTCTTAGAGGAAAACATAGGCAGAACACTCTATGACATAAATCAGAGCAAGATCCGTTTTGACCCACCTCCTAGAGAAATGGAAATAAAAATAAACAAATGTGACCTAATGAAACTTCAAAGCTTTTCCACAGCAAAGGAAACCATAAACAAGACCAAAAGACAACCCTCAGAATGGGAGAAAATATTTGCAAATGAAGCAACTGAGAAAGGATGAATCTCCAAATTTTATAAGCAGCTCATGCAGCTAAATAACAAAAAAGCAAACAACCCAATCCAAAAATGGGCAGAAGTCCTAAACAGACATTTCTCCAAAGAAGATATATAGACTGCCAACAAACACATGAAAGAATGCTCAACTTCACTAATCATTATAGAAATTCAAATCAAAACTACAATGAGATATCATCTCACACCAGTCAGAAAAGCCATCATCAAGAAATCTACAAACAATAAATGCTGGAGAGGGTGTGGAGAAAAGGAAACCCTCTTGCACTGTTAGTGGGAATGTAAATTGATACAGCCACTGTAGAGAACAGTATGGAGATTCCTTAAAAAACTACAAATAGAACTACCATATGACCCAGCAATCCCACTACTGGGCATATACCCTGAGAAAACCATAATTCAAAAAAGTCATGTACCAAAATGTTCATTGCAGCTCTATTTACAATAGCCCGGAGATGGAAACAACCTAAGTGTCCATCATCAGATGAATGGATAAAGAAGATGTGGCACATATATACAATGGAATATTACTCAGCCATAAAAAGAAACGAAATTGAGCTTTTTGTAATGAGGTGGATAGAACTACAGTCTGTAATACAGAGTGAAGTAAGTCAGAAAGAGAAAGACAAATACCGTATGCTAACACATATGTATGGAATTTAAAAAAAAAATGTCATGAAGAACCTAGGGGTAAGACAGGAATAAAGACACAGACCTACTAGAGAATGGAGTTGAGTACATGGGGAGGGGGAAGGGTAAGCTGTGACAAAGCGAGAGAGAGGCATGGACATAAATACACTACCAAACGTAAGGTAGATAGCTAGTGGGAAGCAGCCGCATAGCACAGGGAGATCAGCTCGGTGCTTTGTGACCGCATGCAGGGGTGGGATAGGGAGGGTGGGGGGGAGGGAGACGTAAGAGGGACGAGATATGGGAACATATGTATATGTATAACTGATTCACTTTGTTATAAAGGAGAAACTAACACACCATTGTAAAGCAATTATACTCCAATAAAGATGTTTAAAAAAAAAAATTCTTTATTTAGGCTGCACTGGTCTTAGTTCCGGCACACAGGATCTTCATTGCGGCATGTGGGCTTCTTAGTTGCGGCATACATGTGGGATCTAGTTCCCCAACCAGGGATCGAACCCAGGCCCCCTGCATTGGGAGCACATATTCTTACCCACTGGACCACCAGGGAAGTCCCTCCTCTACTACATATATTATCTCAAAAATTCCAAAGCTTACGCATCCAATTTTTACCTATTTGTTGAAGTCCTGTGTCATTTACTATCCATGGAAAAGCTTGGTCCACGAAGGAAACTCCTAACCAAAAATGTATAGATTGAGTTTATTGTGTTAAAAGATAAACTGAGGCATATTAAAATTTTAACTTTATTTAAGCAAAAATCAATTCCAGTTGGGCAGTGCTAAACCAGAAGTGGTTTGGGTGTGCCACAGAAAGGAGCCAGCGAAAAGACTCTTATAGAGAAGTCACAGAAGCAAAGCAAGGAATTTATTTGATTGGTTATAGCTTAAGCGGCTGCCTTATTTGGGCAAGATTACCTGGCTGTTTGTGATTCGTTGTCCTTAGGTTTTGATTTCTTAAACTTGAGGCATTATAGGTTTAGGATTTGGTTTTCTTACTTAGGCTGCTAAGGTATTAAAGCTTCCTCAGTCTAATGACCTCCTTGTTTAATTAATTTAACAATCCAAAGCCCTAACAATTTCTCCACACTCCATCTGCATAGCACAAATTGCTTTTCTAAATCTCAGAAATGTGATAAGAAATATGACATACCCATCACGTCCCAGAAAAAATTCTGAGTTAATGTGCAGTCCTATTCATGTATCAGTCTTACATTTTCTTGATGAAACCTAGAGACAAAAATGTTAAAATTTTAGGCTGGTAAGGAGGTATTTTTGAGCAGGTAAGCCTCAGTCCCCGCCCCCCCCCCCCCCCCCCAGTTTCCAATGTACAAGAAGTACCCCTGACCTTCAGCCTCTGAATAGATCTACCTTTGGCTTCCATGTACTGCGAGGTATAGGGGAGATGAGAGACACTTCAATGGAATTGGACAAAGGGATATCCTAGCAAGAGCAGTGAATCCTAGGTCTTGGGAAATAGCATCAGGTGGGTTTGTATATTTGCAAAGTTGTGGAGAATCTAAAAGGAAAATTGTGGAAACTGGGACTTCCCTGGTTGTGCAGTGGTTAAGAATCTGCCTGCCAATGCAGGGGACACAGGTTCGATCCCTGGTCTGGGAAGATCCCACATGCTGCAGATCAACTAAGCCCGTGCGCCATAACTACTGAGCCTGCGCTCTAGAGCCCGTGAGCCACAACTACTGAGCCCACGCGCCACAACTACTGAAGCCCACACGCCTAGAGGCTGTGTTCTGCAACAAGAGAAGGCACCGCAATGAGAAGCCCACGCATTGCAACGGAGAGTAGCCCCCGCTCGCCGCAACTATAGAAAGCCCATGCGCAGTGTCGAAGACCCAACAAAGCCAAAAATAAATAATTAAATAAATAAAATAAAAGGAAAATTGCGGAAACTTTCCTCTCCAAGGTCACCTCATTTTCCTTCTCTTAACTCCCTGGTTTTGCTTGACCTGTTTCTTTCTTCTTTTGGCTTCTTTCATACCTGCCAAAGTCTGCTCTTCTCACTTTTATCATATACATAATATTAATTACTATTTAAAAAAATGAAACATTTCCAAACTGGTGAGAAGATTATATATATATGTGTGTGTGTGTGTGTGTATACATATACATATTTTTTCTTATTGAAATCTACATAGAATAATATAGAAGCAGGCATTTGTAAAACTTGTGAATGCATTTGGGAGGTATAGTTTAAAAGATATAGTTGAAAGATCAGTGAGACTTTCCAGAATGTTAACGTGATAGGAGCATGTGTTTAAACTGTATATTCCAAGCTTCAATCATTCAAATACTATCTGGCTGTCAGGACTGTCCCTGTTTCTCAGGATGTTTTAAAAGCTCCGGGATCCACCCCATACAACCAAAAACTTGGAGGGAAGTACAAAAATGTTCCCAGCCTTGTATAATTGTTGCAGGAAGGGGGACCCTTTCCAGGGCCTGAGAGTGGGCTCTTGTCTAACACTCGGAAGTGAACTGTCCAAGGAGACACATGTGCTGACAAAGCAAGAGACTTTATTGGGAAGGGGCACCTGGGAGTAGAGGAGGAGGGTAAGGGAACCCAGGAGGACTGTTCTGCCACCTGGCTCACAGTCTCGGGTTTTATGGTGATGGGGTTAGTTTCTGGGTTGTCTCTGGCCAACCATTCTGACTCAGGGTCTTTCCTGGTGGCGCGTGCATTGCTCAGCCAAGATGGATTCCAGCGAGAAGGGTCCTGGGAGGTTGGTAGGACATATGGGCTGGTGTCTCCTCTCTCCTTTTTTTTTTTTTGCGGTACGTGGGCCTCTCACTGCCGTGGCCTCTCCCGCCGCGGAGCACAGGCTCCGGACGCGCAGGCTCAGCGGCCATGGCTCACGGGCCCAGCCGCTCCGCGGCATGTGGGATCCTCCCGGACCGGGGCACGAACCCGTGTCCCCTGCATCGGCAGGCGGACTCTCAACCACTGCGCCACCAGGGAAGCCCTCCTCTCTCCTTTTGACCTTTCCCGAATTCTTCTGGTTGGTGGTAGCTTGTCAGTTCCGTGTTCCTTACCAGGACCTCCTGTTGTAAGATAACTCATGCAAATTGTTACTACAGTGCCTGGCCAGGGCGGGCGGTTTCAGTCAGTGTTTCCCCTAACATAATCACTAAACTTAAATAGATTCAAACCATGAAAGAGAACAGGCCCTTTGGTAGCCCGGCCGGAGAATGGTATCCGTCTGAACAAGGATGAGACAGAAATAACCAAATGACCAGAAAGCAGAGAAACTCAACCCTTACCCCAGGTCCCTTCACCACACTTGCTCGAGGTAAGGGAGAAGGCCACAGCCAAGCACCAGTCTAATCCAGTCTTTTCAGGAATTGAAAGGACAGGTATTCTTTGGGAAGAGCCTCTGAAAGGCACTGGTTCTGGTCTTATGATCAGAAGCTGAATTGATAGATTGCTCCATCTCATTAAACCAGTCTCTTAGTCTTGACTCTAGGGCAGTCCAGTTAAATTCACTTCAGGAGGCAGTGATTGATATAGGTGGGCTTTCAAATTTAGGCCTATAAAGTGCAAGCAATCAGGTATTTAATAAGAGGCATTTCTGTGGAGACAAAAGAAAAACAAAGGTTAATGACTGGAGCAAATTATAAACCAGTTTCTGAACCTGGGGGCAGTCAGTTGAGAAGATTTCTGGATGTCAGAGCTGAAGCATTTTGCAGTTTAAAATGTCTCTGGGACTTCCCTGGTGGTCAGTGGTAAAGAATTCACCTTACAATGCAGGGGATGTGGGTTCGATTCCTGGTCAGGGAACAAAGATCCCACGTGCCACAGGGCAACTAAGCCCACGCGCCACAACTACCGAGCTCGCGCGCCTCAACTAGAGCCTGCGTGTCGCAAACTACAGAGCCCACGTACCCTGGAGCCCAGGTGCCACAACTAGAGAGAGAAAACCCACCCGCCACAACTAGAGAGAAGCCCACGCACCACAACGAGGATCCCACATGCTGCAACTAAGACCCAACGCAGCCAAAAATAAATAAAATAAATAACAAATTTAAATTAAAAATTAAATGTCTCTGATGATGTCATCAGGTGTTCAGGTAAACTTTCTGAGTGGCTTACACAGCAACAAGAATGCAGATTGTGTAAGCATGGGCTATTGTGGTAATCTCTATCACGTTTATATCAAGTTGTTCAGCTTCAGAGGGCTTCAGGAAAAGGGCAGCTTTAGTTCTCAATGATTCCAAGTCAAAAGTGGGAGAAAAATTGCAAATGTTACTTTGGAGAGTTGTAGTCGAATTTTTGAGGAAACTAGAAGAATTTAGGATCCAGTCCTGTTTACAGAAAAAGAAAACCTCAAAGATGATTAACAACTAGAATCTAATATCCACGAGTGTCTATTATAGTTTCTGCTGAAACACAACTTTTTCTCTCTAAAATCACCCTCAGTTCTACCAAAGATAGCCAAATTAAGACAAATTTGTTTGCGAAATAAGTTTAGTCTCATTAAACTTGGCCTGCTTATTTACATAAGTCCAGCAAGAAAAGCAATTGAGCATAGAGGTTCTTTTGAATCTGCTTTGCGTGCACGTTTCATAAGGAATCCCCAGATTGAACTTTTACATGCCTCTCGAGACCAGGAGACCATGCCAAGAACATGCCATCAGACTTGTCTGTAATACCTATGGATTTGGGTGAATTCCTCTCTTCTTAAGGTCCCCCAAAGATCCTGAGGTTCCTATCTGCTGGGAAGTGGCCTCCCTTACTCACCTGGTAAGGCTGCTGGGAACCCTGTAAGCAAGGTACCAGGCTCTTTTTCCAAGGGGCTTTATGGCTTCATAAAGTCAACCTTAGTTCCTTAAAGCCATCCAGTCATATCTGAGTCTATGCATGTCTTTCTCAAATATGACATTCCAGTCAAAGCCTTGGTAATATAACCAATGTTCCCAAATGTGTCCTATTATAATAAAGAAGATAGATTCTTAATGAACTTATGTAAATAACTATATTGCCATGAGAATAAGAATATTCACTAAGAGTTTCCAAATTCTGGAGGAATCAGGTAGGGATAAATATTTGAATTCTGCTTACAAATGCATCATTTACTAAATTGCTGTTAGTCATAGTATAAAAGGAAAGGTTTCCTTATGTTTGTAAAACAAAAATTTAGTATTTCAGACAAAGAGTCATAAAAATTATAATCATATTCATCAGTTTATTCAGTCCCATGTGATTAATTTTTGTTGATCTTGGTCTTTTTTTAGCAGTTTTATGGAGCCATCAAGTTTTTCATTAGTGTTCTGTAATTTCTTGCTCAATTCAGTGGTATGATCTGAAAGTTATCAGAAAACTATATATGTCAAAAAGTCCATTCTATGAATCTTCTTGAAGATGACGCTTTTTTGCAAAAGCATCAGAGTAAAACAATAACTGTTTATAAATAACAAAAATGGCATGGTTAAAGATCTAATCACAATGCAGTTGACAAAGAAATTTGGTTATTTCTGCAATATACAATATTTTAAGATAATAACTAGAATTGTGATGGGTAATATATCAGGACATAGCTGAATTTCAGAAATTTCATATAATTTCTAGAACATTTATATTAATAACGTTTATCCACATAATATAACCTAAGAAGTTTTACCAACACCCTTTGACAATGCTTCCCATGTAATTTAACATACCAAATAAAACTAATTAATTTAATACTGCTCTTTTGAGATGTTTCAGGGCCCTCTGAAACATCCCAAAGTTAGCTAGAGGTCAAAAGCACTTCATTTAGAATTTAATTGCAGAAAGTTTGTCAAAGATATCAAAATTTGTTTAAACACTTGGTCAAATAGGATCATAGGTCACTGTGAAACAATATTTATTCATGTAATCAAAGTGACAATAAAAGGTTTCAAAGGCAAATACAGAAAGTTACAACAGATTACTTAAAAGGTAAAAAAAACTTTATAATCTGTTATCAAAAGCAGATCAATATTCTAAGAAAACTCTGTCCTCTTAACAGAAAGAAAATCAAATTCTAGTTTCTTACCAGCTTACCTTTAATATTAAAAAGCATTCACTCACCAAAGCTATCTTGAGAAAGAACAGAGCTAGAGGTATCATACTCCCTGACTTCAGACGATATTACAAAGATAGAGTAATCAAAACAGTACAGTACTGACACAAAACAGATACATAAATCAATGGAACAGAAATAAACCCACGCACTTATGGCCAATAAATCTACAACAAAAGAGGCAAGAATATACAACGGAGAAAAGACAGTCTTTTCAATAAGTAGTGCTGGGAAGACTGGACAGCTATGTGTGAAAGAATAAAATTAGAACATTCTCTAACACCACATACAAAAATAAACTCAATATTGATTAAAGGCCTAAGTGGAAGACCAGAAACCAAAAAACTCCTAGGAGAAAACACAGGTTAAACAATCTTTGACGTAAGTCATAGTAATATTTTGGGGGCCTGTCTCCTAAGGCAAAGGAAACAGAAGCAAAAATAAACAAATGGGAGCTAACCAAACCCAAAAGCTTTTGAACAGTAAAGGAAACCATCGACAAAACAAAAAGACAACCTACCAAATGGGAGCAATATTTGCAAATGATATGACCAAAAAGGGGTTAATATCCAAAACATATAAACAACTCATACAACTCAATATCAGAAAACCATACAACCCAATTAAAAAATGGGCAGAAGACCTGAATAGACATTTTTCCAAAGAAAACATACATATGGCCGACAAGCACATGAAAAGATACTCAACATCACTAATCATCAGGGTAAAGCAAATCAAAACCACAGTGAGATCCCCTTGGGAGACCCCAGTGACTGGGACAGGACCTTGAGAGGTATTTCTGGGTGCTAGTCATGTTTTATTTCTTTATCTGTGAGCAAACTACATAGGTGTACTTACTTTTTGACACCCATGATTTGTGTACATTTCTTTATGTATGTTACACTCAAAAAAAATTTTACTTGAAAAAAAACACAATGAGATATTATTTCAAACCTGCCAGAATGGCTATCATCAAAAAGAACACAAATAACAAATGTTGGCGAGGATGTAGAGAAAAGGGAACCATTGTACACTGTTGGTGGGAATGTACATTGGTGCAGACACTATGGAAAACAATATGGAGATTCCTCAAAAAACTAAAAATAGAACTACCATATAATCCAGCAATTCCATTCCTGGGTATATATCCAAAGAAAATAAAAACACTAGTTCAAAAAGATTCATGCACCCCAACGTTCATAGCAGGATGGTGATGATGAGTATCAATAGCCAAGATATGGAAGCAACCTAAATGTACATCAATAGATGAATGGGTAAAGATGTGATATATATATATATATATATATCACATATATATAGGAATATATGTTTATATATATATGGGAGATATATATATATATATCTCCCATATATATAGGAATATATGTTTATATATATGGGAGATATATATATATATCACATATATATAGGAATATATGTTTATATATATGGGAGATATATATATATATGAATACTACTTAGTCATAAGAAAGAATGAAATTTTGCCATTTGCAACAACATGGATGGACTTGGAGGATATTATGCTTACTGAAATAAGTCAGACAGAGAAAGACAAATATTGTATGTTATCACTTTTATGTGGAATCTAAAAAATCAAACAAACAAATGAATATAACAAAATAGAAACAGACTCCAATATATAGAGAACACACTAGTGGTTACCAGTGCGAGAGGGAATGGGGTAGGGGCAAAATAGGCGTAGGGGACTAAGAGGTACAAACTACTATGTATAAAACAAATAAGCTACAAGGATATATTGTACAGTACAGGGACTCTATAGACAATATTTTATAATATTGGGCTGGCCAAAAAGCTCGTTCAGCTTTTTCCATAAGATGGCCCTAGTAGCGCTTAGTTGTCTGTAACTTCATTTGAAAAATTTTGTTAGATTGTATTGTGACAGCTGTCACATCAGCATGCATTAAAATTATCAAAGTTGGTGAATCTTTGTGTAGCCATTTTACTATTAAAGATGGAAGAAAAAAAGCAACATTTTCGGCATATTGTGCTTTATTATTTCAAGAAAGGTAAAAACACAACTGAAACGCTAAAAAAGATTTGTACAGTCTATGGCAAAGGTGCTGTGACTGATTGAACATATCAAAAGTGGTTTGCGAAGTTTCATGCTACAGATTTCTCACTGGACGATGCTCCACGGTCGGGTAGACCAGTTGAAGCTGGTAGCAATCAAATCGAGACATTAATTGAGAACAATCAAAGTTATACCACGTGGGAGATAGCCGACATACTCAAAATATCCAAATCAAGCACTGAATATCATTTTTCCAGCTTGGTTATGTTAATCGCTTTGATGGTTGGGTTCCACATAAGTTAAGTGAAAAAAACCTTCTTGATCATATTTCCTCATGCGATTCTCTACTTAAAAAGTAAGGAAAACATTCCGTTTTTAAAACAAATTGTGACGGGTAATGAAAAGTGGATACTGCACAATAATGTGGAAGAGAAGAGATCGTGCAGCAAGTGAAATGAACCACCACCAACCACACCAAAAGAAGGTGATGTTGTGTATATGGTGGGATTGGAAGGGAGTCCTCTATTATGAGCTCCTTCCACAAAACCAAATGATTAGTTCCAACAAGTACTGCTCCCAGTTAGACCAACTGAAAGCAGCACTCAACAAAAAGTGTCCGGAATTAGTCAACAGAAAACGCATAATCTTCCATCAGGATAATGCAAGGCTGCATGTTTCTTTGATGACCAGGCAAAAACTGTTACAGCTTGGCTGGGTACTTCTGATTCATCTGCCCTATTCACCAGACATTGCACCTTTGGATATCCATTTATTTCGGTCTTTACAAAATTCTCTTAATGGAAAAAATGTAAATTACCTGGAAGACTGTAAAAGGTACCTGGGACAGTTCTTTGCTCAAAAAGATAAAAAGTTTGGGCTTCCCTGGTGGCGCAGTGGTTGAGAGTCCACCTGCCGATGCAGGGGACACGGGTTTGTGTCCCGGTCCGGGAAGATCCCACGTGCCGCGGAGAAGCTAGGCCCGTGAGCCATGGCCGCTGAGCCTGCGCGTCCGGAGCCTGTGCTCCGCAACAGGAGAGGCCACAACAGTGAGAGGCCCGCGTACCGAAAAAAAAACAAAGATAAAAAGTTTTGGGAAGATGGAATTATGAAGTTGCCAGAAAAATTGCAGAAGATAATGGAACAAACAGTGAATACGTTGTTCAATAAAGCTCTTAGTGAAAATGAAAAATGTGTCTTTTATTTTTACTTAAAAACCAAAGGAATTTTTGGCCAACCCAATATTTTATAGTAACTTTAAGTGGAATATAATCTATAAAATTTTTGAATCACTATGTTGTACAACTGAAACTAATACAATATTGTATATCAACGATACATCAATAAGGGACTTCCCTGGTGGTGCAGTGGTTAAGAATCTGCCTGTCAATGCAGGGGACACGGGTTTGAGCCCTGGTCTGGAAATATCCCGCATGCCACGGAGCAACTAAGCCCGAGTGCCACAACTACTGAGCCTGCGTGCTGCAACTACTGAAGCCCACATGCCTAGAGCCCGTGCTCTGCAACAAGAGAAGCCACCACAATGAGAAGCCCATGCACTGCAATGAAGAGTAGCCCCTGCTCGCCGCAACTAGAGAAAGCCCGCACACAGCAAAAAAGATCCAACTCAGCCAAAAATAAATAAATTTATTTAAAAAATTACACACAAATTCTTCTTGCACAGAGGCTTGACAAGGGCAATCAACAAGAGACTTTCAAAACAGAATGTTGAATAAAGTTCAGTAGAGGGAAGAGAAATGGAAATGTAAATTTAAGGAGAAAAATGAAGAAAAAGAAGAGCTTATTCAATAATTTGTTTAACTGGATGGTGGTAACAAACTACTATGTATTTACATTCCATTGGCTACTCTCAGAATGCTGTTCTGGTTTTGTTTTAAAGTTCGTGTTTAAAATACACCACACCTCCAAAGAAGACATACAGATGGCCAATAGGCACATGAAAAGATGCTCATCATCCCTAATTATTAGAGAAATGCAAATCAAAACAACTATGAGGTTCCATCTCATACCAGTCAGAATGGCCATCATTAAAAAGTCTACAAACAGTAAACTCTAGAGAGGGTGTGGAGTAAAGGGAACCCTCCTACACTGTTGGTGGGAATGTAAATTGGTGCAGCCACTGTGGAAAACAGTACGGAGGTTCCTCAGAAAACTAAAAATAGAATTACCATATGATCCAGAAATCCCACTCCTGAGCATATATCCAGACAAAACTATAATTCAAAAAGATACATGCACTGCTGTGTTCATAGCAGCACTATTCACAATAGCCAAGACTTGGAAAAAAAAAGAAAAGACTTGGAAACAACCTAAATGTCCATCGACAGATGAATGGATAAAGAAGATGTGGTACATATATACAATGGAATACTACTCAGCCATAAAAAAGAATGAAATGATGCCATTTGCAGCAACATGGATGAAACTAGAGATTATCATACTAAACGAAGTAAGTCAGAAACAGAAAGACAAATACCACATAATATCACTTATATGTGGAATCTAAAATATGATGCAAGTGAACATATCTATGAAAAAGAAACAGACTCACAGACATATAGAACAGACTGTGGTTGCCAAGAGGGAGGGGGGAGGGCTAGGGAAGCATTGGGAGTTTGGGATTAGCAGATGCAAACTAGTATATATAGGATGGATAAACAACAAGGTCCTACAGTATACAGGGAACTATATTCAATATCCTGTGATAAACCATAATGGAAAAGAATATGAAAAAGAATATATATATAACTGAAACACTTTGCTGTACAGCAGAAATTAACACAACATTGTAAATCAACTATACTTCAATAAAGTAAAAATAAAAAATAAAATACACTGCAAATATATCCTTTACAACTACAATCTTATAAAACTTTTAGTAATCAGTCTAACAGTGTATGTGTGAGGTAGGGAAAAGGTAGACGGACACACAGATTTCTAAAATTCTTTTGGAGGTACCTGAGCAAAAATGTTTGGTGACAACCACTGTGGGATTTGGAAACTTAAGTGGCAGCGTGTAACCTCACTTCCCCTCAACCTGTGCTGTGCAGTGCAGTAGCTACTAGCCAATATCACTCTTGAGCACCTGAAATATCGTTAGTCTGAATAAGAAACAAATGCTATAAGTGTAAAATACATACTGGGTTTCAAAATTTAGTATTAAAAAATGTAAACTATCTCATCAATAATTTTTATATTGATTACATGTTGAAATGATAATATTTTGGATATACTAGGTTGAATGAAATATATTATTAAAATTAATGTCACCTATTTCTTTTTTAATGTGGCTAACTAGAAAAATTTAAATTGTATAGGTGACTTGCATTTGTGGCTCACATATTTCTATTGAACAGCTCTGTGCCTAGACAAATGTTTCCCACATCCCAGGCATCCCCAGGGCCCTGTAAGATTTTTGGAATATCTGCTATTACTGGTGGTACTATTATTATGTACTCAATATTGACTCACATTTTTACTTAAAGTTATTTTTAAAGGAAGCTACATATATCATGGGCTTAATATATGAACTCAAGTTGTTAATACACATTAAGTAAATATATAACCCTTAAAATAAAAATTGCTTGTGTCTCAGGACTTCCCTTGTGGTCCAGTGGTTGACTCCACCCTTCCATTGCAGGGGGCACAGGTTCCATCCCTGGTCGGAGAGCCAAGATCCCACATGCTGTGTGGTGCATCCAAAAAAGAAAAAAGAAATGTTCTGTCTCTGTACCTCTGAAATCATGTTATGATGTGGTAGTAACAGACCCACATGTGTTGGGAAACTCTTCCCTGGACGAAGGAAGAGGAGTTTGGGGGGAACCTCCCCGGGTGGTAGAAGCTCTAGGCCCACTCCTGAACAGTGCTATTTCCGGCCACCCAAAGACTGTGCCACCACGAGCCGTGGCCCTGGAGGCAGCAGTGAGGCAGAGTGGGATCTGAGCTTCCGAGGAGGCGTGGAGCTGCCTCTCTTACGGGGATTCAGACAGCTTAGATGGCAAGCGTCTCAGCAGCAATCAGGTGGACTGAGTAATAAAGACCTTTCTTTATTTTCCATACCCCCTCAAACACCCAACTCAACACCCCATTCTGGTGTAGTCCTCCAAGAAAAGAGTGCCCCACCTTGACATAGGGGCTGAAATCAGGTTAAATTTGATTTAGAAAACAACGTGATTTCTTTTTTATAAATTTATTCATTTTATTTATTTATTTTTGGCAGTGTTGGGTCTTTGTTGATGCGTGGGGGCTTTCTCTAGTTGCTGCAAGTGGGGCCTACTCTTCATTGCCGTTTGCAGGCTTCTCATTGCAGTGGCTTCTCTTGTTGCAAAGCATGAGCTCTAGGCACACGGGCTTCAGTACTTGTGGCACGCAGGCTCGGTAGTTGTGGCACACGGGCTTAGTTGCCCCGCGGCATGTGGGATCTTCCCGGACCAGGGCTCGGACCTGTGTCCCCTGCATTGGCAGGCGGATTCTTAACCACTGTGCCACCAGGGAAGCCCCAAACAACATGATTCCTGCCTCCAGGATTGTGAAGTAAAATTCAGATCCCTTACGCACCTCTGCAACATGGGTACTGTTATCCTTATATGTAGATGAAACTAAGATGATGTAAGGGACCTCCCAAGGTCATGCAGCTAGCAAGTGACACCTAGCTGACTTCAATCTTGGAGGCTTTGCTATTTCCATCTGCTCCCATTTTGCAATAGGCATCATGGACACAAGAGAGGTGTGATCCTACCCTCTACACACTCGAAATCTAATTGGGACCCAAAATATTTTCCCCTCGTATTATCAGGAAAACATCAGAAAAAGTCTTCACTGGCAAACATACATCCAACTCATTTCCATAAACAAAATTTAAAGCCATATTCAACATCCTTTTGGGCCCACAAAGTAGTTTCTTTTATTTTTTAAATTTATTTATTATTTTATTTTTTATTTCTGTCTGTGTTGGGTCTTCCTTGCTGCGTGTGGGCTTTCTCTAGCTGCGGTGAGTGGGGACTACTCTTCGTTGCGGTGCGCGGGCTTCTCATTGTCTTGGCTTCTCTTGTTGCGGAGCATGGATTCCAGGCGCGTGGGCTTCAGTAGTTGTGTCACATGGGCTCAGTAGCTGTGGCTCGCAGGCTCTAGAGCTCAGGCTCAGTAGTTGTGGCGCATGGGCTTAGTTGCTCCGCGGCATGTGGGATCTTCCGGCCAGGGCTGGAACCCGTGTCCCTTGCATTGGCAGGCAGATTCTTAACCACTGCGCCACCAGGGAAGCCCTAGTTTCTTTTATTTTAATATTTTCCTCTGACCACAAGGAAATGACCATTTGGCAGATATGGTAAAAAATAGTCCAGGCTGATGTCTGACAGACCTGGATTCCACATCCTAATTCTGCCCTTTACTGTGTGACCTTGGGGAAATAATCTCTCTGGGCTGCAATCTCCTCATTTTCAAAAAGGGAAAAGTTGTTTTGAGAATTAGAAATAATGTATGCAAAGGACCTTGCAAAAGTACCATAAGTAATAACTATGATGATTATAGTAAACGATCATTCCTTATGCCTCTTGGTCCTCAAAATCTTCCTTCAGCTTTAAAACAAAATGAGACCAAGGCTTTCGTCTTTCAAAGAAAAAAAAAGCCTAAAGGGTGTTTGTGTGGCTGCACCTGTCTATTCACTTACTTAGTGTCATCATTTCCTGGGAACCAATACGATTATTTGCCCCTGGACATAGTTTCCCGGCAACACACATCTTGAGCCAATTCAGGTGAATTTTCTCTGTCATTATGGTACCTGGCCCCTGCATCAAGCGGCTCCTTGCAACCTTCCATAAATATTAGAATTATGTTGGCTACAGGGAAACTGAGCAAAGGTTATGTTTATACACTGTCTTTCTCTTGGGATTTTACAACACGGAGCAAAGAGCCATCAGCTGAGGCCACCACAGTCTCTTTGAAAGCAGCTGGGTGGGTATTTTTGTGCCATGCAAACAGAGCAGAACAGATTTATTCCTAGGGTTTTCTGACCAGAAGCAAAAGGAGTACACTCAGTGAATCCTCAACAACTATTGCTGATGATCAGAAGAGACCCAGGAAATAATCTGATTTTCCTGAACAAGGGTCTACCCTGACATTTTCTCTTTCTTTCCGCTGGGAGCAGGCTGGCAAATACGTTTAAAGCAAAGTAACAGTCAAGTTATTGCTAAACCATTTAGCAAACAGTATATGAATTTTCCATGTTTTAAGTGTAAATATTCTTCACTTTAAATTCTGTTTATCCTTCCAAGTCTGATTTTTAAAAAATTTTTTATGTTGTTTGAATCCCTGCAGGCAAGACTTTTACTTTGATATTCATTAAATAGGTTTCTGTGATTGCTAAGCAAACATATCATAATTTTAATAATGATGTATAGGTTTTTTAATTTGAAAAATAATGATGACAATTATTTTTGATAGGATTAAAATATTCCCTAATCTCACCACCATGTTATCAATTTGCTATATTTCTTTTTAATAGTTTTCCTATGTACAAATGGTGGTTTTATTTTGTATTTTTATATTCCATTGGCAACCTACTTTTTTCTTTTACCACTATATTAATATTTCCATGTTACAACAAAACTTTCATAGCTACTTTTTAAAAAAACTGGCTTACTACCCAGTTAATTTGATAAAATCTATTAACGATAGAGTACTTCATCACTGACTATCACTCAAGGACAATCACCTTAAGAGACAAACGTATGGGGCTTCCCTGGTGGTGCAGTGATTAAGAATCCACCTGCCAACGCAGAGGACACAGGTTCAAGCCCTGGTCCAGGAAGATCCCACATGCCACGGAACAACTAAGCCCGTGTGCCACAACTACTGAGCCTGCGTGTCACAACTACTGAAGCCCACACACCTAGAGGCCGTGCTCCGCAACAAGAGAAGCTACCGCAATGAGAAGCACGTGCACTGCAATGAAGAGTAGCCCCAGCTCGCTGCAACTAGAGAAAGCCCGTGTGCAGCAACGAAGACCCAAAGCAGCCGAAAATAAATAAATTAATTTTTAAAAAAAGGGAGAATACATGTATGGACACCAAGGGGGGAAAAGGGGGTGTGATGAATTGGGAGATCGGGACTGACAGCCATATGTACACTACTATGTATAAAACAGATAACTAATGAGAACCTGCTGTATAGCACAGGGAACTCTACTCAACGCTCTGTGGTGACCTAAATGGGAAGGAAATACAAAAAAGAGGGGATATATGTATACGTATAGCTGATTCACTTCACTGTACAGCAGAAGGGTCTTCAATTTGTATTGATAAGTAAATTATTGTTTGCTTGTAAGGTATTTTTGCTTATTCTGTACTTACATAAAAATCTAAAGTACAAACAATGTGACCTTGTGTAAGTTATTTAGCTTCTAAACTCAGCCTCTTTATCTGTAAAATGGGAATAAGAGAACCCAGCTCAAGAAGATGTGAGATCAGTGCCTCTCATACGCTAAGCAATCAACAAATGCTATTGATAAATGTATGTTTTAAACAGGATTCATTTCCCATCAAAATAAACGGAAAAGAAACAGTTGGACTTTTCCTAACAGATGTCCAATTAGGTTACGATCTTGCCCAATGTGTAGGGGGCAGCTAAAGGAATGTAAGTTGTACAGTCAGTGGAGAATGTTATCTCCTGATCCAGCAGTGTCAAGCTTGCCTTCTTCAGCCCCTGCCAGCTCTGTCTCTGGCAGAGTCACAAACCACAGCACAGCGGCACCTCAGGGCTCTGCACTGGTCAGCTCAGTGCCTCCCACCAAGCCTGCCCATCCTGTCCCTCTCAGCTATCAAGCAGATCTTAAAGTTTTCCTGCGAAGCACAGGACCTGTTATTTCTCTTTAGCCTTCAAATATCTAGATGTTATCCCAAACACAATTTTGTAATTTGGAGCCCACATTTGGAATTTATTGAAAGCTACTTTTCAAAGATTCTGAAATGCCTTTTACAGGCTCCGGACGCGCAGGCTCAGCGGCCATGGCTCACGGGCCCAGCCGCTCCGCGGCATGTGGGATCTTCCCGGACCGGGGCACGAACCTGCCTTCCCTGCATCGGCAGGCAGACTCTCAACCACTGTGCCACCAGGGAAGCCCCCAGAGGCATATTTTAAGCAACACTTTTTGCTCTGGGTTTTTCCCAAACCCACACATCTCAAAACAATATGCTTCTACTGCTATTTCTTACTAATCAACTTTGGACATTTAGTTTTAAGTTCCCAACATGAAAAACAAGAATTTAGCCCATTTAATCCCTCTCTCTCTTAGTGATATCATTGTTCTTAGTTCTTACTCTAGTCACCTCTGTATCTTCAATCAACATACTTAAGTCTCAACTTTGGCTCCAGTCACCAAGGAAAGTGAAATGACCTGCTTAGTAAGCAGAGGATATTAGCATTCTAATTCCTTACCCTCTTCCCTTCACCTAAAGGCTGTACCTTTACTTTTACATTGTCAATATATAACATTATCTTTCTGTTCTAGAAGCACCATTCAAACCTCCATAATTTGTCTATGAGTTCACCTTACAAGGTGGAAAGCTAATAACTTACATTTCCATGACGATGTGACCAAGTAGCATGCTAGGAGTCCTTCTCCGCAGGGTGGGATCATGACCGCCGGTCACTTAGTGGAGAAGTTCCTGTGTCAAACTGAAGTGGGATTCTACCTTTTACCTCCACCAAATCCCTGAATCGTATCTTTGTGATTTTCCAACTCCTGGCTACTACCTGATCAGTCATTGTCCTGGCATCTGTGTTTTGTCTCTGGCTTATTCCTTCCTTCTCAGTCTTTGTGAGCATGAGGAACACCACTCCCTTACCCTCCGCCTCCCCCTCAGCTCCCCACCTCTGCCTTCGGAATACCAGAACTCACTGCTCTGGTTCTCCCCAGGAAATTTGCTCACTTTCTTTAGAATAGCCTTCCATTTTAATTAGTTGCCAAAAATGAAACAAATTCAGGAGACTTCACACAAATTCTAGATTTCTGTCTTCTACTGAAAATTGTAAGATTGGGTAACTCTGGGCTCAAATTCTACAGCAATGGCCTAGGGTGCAACTGTACTAGCTTTCTTCCCTTTACCTGTCTGGACCCTATGGTAATGGGTTCTCAACCCTTGAAATACAGACTTAATCTCCTTGGCTCCAGCCCCACGCCTCACTCCTGCCCTGATCAGAAGCCTCTCTCACATTCCACAGGACAGGCTGTGCCCTCCTGGGCCATAGCCCCTCCTTATATATTCTCCCTTGTTACTTACTCAACAGGCGGTCCTCGGACCAGAACAGCCTCAGGGGCATCACCTGGGAGCTTTTTAGAGCTGCAGAACCTCATGCCCCACCCTAGACTTATTGAACCATAATCTGCATTTTAATGAGCTCTCTTGGTGATTAGTAGGCCAATTAAGAAAAGAGCTGGCCTAGGTTATAATTTCCCTGCCTTGCTTCATTGGGCATCCCTCTCTTTTTGTCCTCCTAAATTTACTGAATTCTCTCATTCATGGATGTCCCTCATCCCTTTCACTTCATCATCAATTTTGTGGATTTATTTACTTTCTATATTCATTTCTTTTCCATTGTTTTGTGGGATCTCTGGAGGCAAAGGGAAAACAATTTTGCATGGTCAGTAATTCAGCAAGCAGTTTGACAGTTTTCAGACACAGGTCTTAAAACACTAGAGTAATAGAAAGTGTTGCTATGTCCTGTTTCTGTTTTGTTTTGTTGGCTTGGTTGTGTTTTATAGCTGTTATCTCAGTAAGAACACAGATGTGAGAGGGGATGATAGATGTTTATGATCTTGATGGAACAGCTCCTCATGTGAAAGTCTCCTGATGCCCTTTGGTTGCCTAACTGAGCAAGGGCTTGTGTGCCTGTGGGCAGACGCAGGTGTTTGCAGCAAAGTAAGGGCTTACTGCAGGGCGCCAAGCAAGGGAGTAGGAGACAAGCCTCAGATCCATTGCCACCTGGTCTTTGAGTTAGGGGGTTTTTAAATGGGAAGAACAAAGAAACTGGGATTAAGTATCGTCTTGTGACATTTCCTTTTTTTCATTTTTTAAAAATTGAAGTACAGTTAATTTACAATGTTGTGTCAGTTTCAAGTGTACAGCAAAGTGATTCAGTTACATGTATGTGTTCTTTTTCAGATTCCTTCCCGTTATAGGTTATTACAACATAGTGAGTATAGTACCCTGTGCTATGCAGTAGGTCCTTGTTGTTTACCTATTTTATATTACAGTAGTGTGTATATGCTAATCCCAAACTCCTAATTTATCCCACCCTCCTTCTATCCCCTTTGGTAACCAGAGGTTATTTTTCTATGTCTGTTGAGTCTATTTCTGTTTTGTAAATAAGTTCATTTGTATCGTTTTTTAAGATTCCACATATAAGTGCTATCATATGATATTTGTCTTTCTCTGTCTTGTGACATTTTTATTTTTTTGGCTGCACCAAGTGGCATGTGGGATCCCAGTCCCCCAACCAGGGATCGAACCGGCACCCCCTGCATTGGAAGCATAGAGTCTTAACCACTGGACCCCCAGGGAAGTCCCTGTGACATTTCTTAATCGTAGTTTCAAGAGTCTGGATGCCTACAGTTTATGAGTCTCTGGTCTGAGGGTCCAATGGCCCGGGTGATCTGTTAGCTTATCCTGCCCTAGAGAAAACAACCTGTATGTTAGTGGTAAGTAATTGACAATAGCAACTTTAGCACATTAACGATGTTATTGACAACAGCAATTTTAGTCCTCTGACTCTGGTTGATTAGTCTTCAGTATGCACAGGACTGAGGTCAGAGGGGACAAGAGAGGGAATAAAATTTTTTACAGAGAGGTTAACCATAAACTCTTCAGGGGAGCTCGGTTTTAGGGGGACCTGGTTTCAGTTGATTACTTTACACCTGAAAAACTCAGAGACATTGCTGCCTGTAAGACTGGTGGCCACCATTTTGCCAGAAGATATCAGCATTAAAGAAAGCAAACTGGAAATTACAATAAAGACAAAGGGAATGGAACAGCTTAGCAGAGTTGTGCAAAGCCATGTTTCTTTGTTGTTCTGGGTGTATTTGTATTTTTAGCATCACGACTGCTACTGTACATTTGTCCCAGCCAGTCATCCAAGTCTTTGTGGAAATTAACTGCAATGTTATGAATGTTTCACAGATGGATGAACCAAAACTGATGAGAAAACAAACTGGTTCTGATCTTTTCACCATTTGGGGAATCTGAGTTTTATCTGGCTGAAATAAATGTTTGCAATCAGAAACTGTATCATGAAGGATATTTTTTTTCCTGCCCAAAATGGAATACCCAACTAAAAGTGGCCTGGACTGGTGGTTCTCAAAATTGGCTGCACATTGGAATCACCTGGGAAACCTGACTCCTACATGGTGAAATCTGATTTCATTGGTCTGGGGTATGACTTGGGCCTTGAGAGGGATTCTCAAGTGCAGCCAAGGTTGGGAACCACCTGCTTAAACAATTCAGACACATTGTTTCGCTTAACCAGAGTCCTGGAGGTGGCATTGTAGGCATGGATGGGAGACTCGATAGTGTTATCAAGGACCCAGGCTCTCCCCGACTTCCTCCTTAGTCATTCTCAGCATGTTGTCAGTGCATGCCCTTCCAGACACAGATGGCTGCTGTCGCTCTGAGCATCAAGTGTTCAAACACAGCAGGGAAAATGAAACCGCCTCCTCTTTGTCAGCGAGGAAGACTTTCTAAGAAGCTCCCCACCGCCACCCACCCCAGGAGATTTCTCCTTATTTCTTTGGTTAAAACACAGCCACCCAAAGACCAACTGCTGGCAAAGAATGGCTTACATCAATTGTTGCTGTTACAAAACAAAATGAGGGTGCCATTAAACTAAGTAAAAAGAGGGAAAGGCTGTTAGGTAGGCAACCAACAGCGTCTCTGTAGCCTTGTTATCCAAACCAAATTAGCCGATTGTGTTAGTTGGGTACCTAGGCTAACTTTGTTGGACTTATGAACAAACTGGACTTACGAACATGCTCTAGGAACGGAACTCGTTCATATGTAGGGAATTTGTTCATATGTTAATGATGTAATTCATCATTAACCCGTGGAATACCATCAGGCTCCATTGGACCTGATATTAGTTTTTAAATTTCCTTTTGGAGCAGTTCTAACTATTTGTAAGGAGTAATCTTTTGACTTTTTCTTTCTTAGAGGTCTTCCAAAAAACAAAGGGAAAATTTAATTTTAAAAAATAGAATAAAATTCATTCTATCCTGGTGATTACCATATGGGCCACTGACGCTTTTATAAATCTAAGATACGTTAGGGGATTTTACTGATCTCATTTTTCTTAGTTCAGGTTTTGCTATTTCATCACTTAGGAAATTCTTTTTTTTTTTAAATAAATTTATTTATTTATTTATTTTTGGCTGTGTTGGGTCTTCGCTGCTGCGCGCGTACTTTCTCTAGTTGTGGTGAGCAGGGGCTACTCTTTGCAGAGATGCTCAGGCTTCTCATTGCGGTGGCTTCTCTTGTTGTGGAGCACGGGCTCTAGGTATGTGGGCTTCAGTAGTTGTGACACGCGGGCTCTAGAGTGCAGGATCAGTAGTTGTGGCACACGGGCTTAGTTGCTCCGCGGCATGTGGGATCTTCCTGAACCAGGGCTTGAACCCGTGTCCCCTGCGTTGGCAGGCAGATTCTTAACCACTGCGCCACCAGGGAAGCCCTAAGAAATTCTTTTATCATACACTTCAATTTTTCCCAGCTATATTTAAAAAAGGAATTAAATTATAAGAAAATGGAAAAATGATGGAATCACCTAAAAGGATGATGCAATGTCTACAAAAATGCTATATTGCAGTTTTCTTATTATAATGCCCAAAGTATTGCCTCATTTTCAAGAAGGAAAAAAAGAAGACTGGAGGGATTATCTTTATAGTTTGCTTTAAGATTTCATAGAACAAGTTGAGAATTCAGAATTTTTCATTTTCCATCCATAGTGGCAAAAAAAAGGAAACTGACAGGGGAAGATGTTTCAAAGTTATTAGATGAATCAGAAGATAAATGCAAGGAGACAAATAGCAGCACTCTAGACTCTATTAATGGTGGTGGAATTGGTCATATAAATGGAATCTCATGTTATGAGTTTTCAGATCAAGTTATCGTAGATGAATTGTTCTCAAACTCAAGAATTAATGTGACCTATATATTCCTAAGGACACAAAAGCAATGTGGTATTTTCATCCAGCTAGTCATTTGACAGGAAGCATGTCATCATGCAATATTCTGTGACAAGAACTCGGACCGTCTTGTTTTGTCAAAATGATGTATGATGATATTTTTTCATCTTTTTTATTGGTTGTGCACCGGTGTTTGAGTTGAAGAGGTTTGGTATGTTTTAATTCTTGTGGACATTCCTAATAAAGTTTTCTTCTTACTATCCCTTTATTCTTCTGCAAATTAATCATAAAATGACTTCAAAAATATAATGAATCTTTTTCTTGGTATATTGACAAAGAACATTCAGATTTCTCAGTTGTGAGCTCAAAATCCTTTATCAGTGTTGACAAGAGAAACATACTGATTATCTTGTTTAGGAGAGCCACTGTGCCAGGTTCTGACAATACAAGGAAACCCAGGTCTGCTCTTAAAGGGCTTATAACCCTGTTGGGGGTCAGGAATATAAATTCTCTTCCATTAGCTACAAATGCCTCATTAGGGTTTTTCATTTCCAGTTGTAGGATATCCTCAGATATCCCCTCCCAGTGTTAATATCTTACAGAATGATAGTATAATATCAAAACCAAGAAATTGACACTGAAATAATCTATACAACTTATTCAGGTTTTACCAGGACAGAGTTACTTGTGTGTGTGTGTACCTCTATGTAATTTTATCACGTGTAAATCCTTGTGAAACCACCACCATAATCAAGATACTCGATTATACCATCACCACAAGACTTGCTCTTACTCATCCCTGTAGAGCCACATCCCTCCTTTCCCCATCTTTAACTCTGGCAACCACTAATATATTTTCCATCTCTGTATTATTTCATGGACGTTATATAAATGGAATCATGCAGTGGAATGGAATCAAAACATCCTTTTGAGATTGGCCTTCTTTCACTCAGCTTAATTTTCTTGAGGTTATTCCAAATTGTTGCTTTTGCATCAATAGTTTGCTCCTTTTCATTGCTGAGTAGTATACCATGCACGGTAGGAATGTACTATATAGTCATTGAGGGACATTTGGGTAGTTGCCAGTTTGGTGCTCTTAAAAATAAAGCTGCGGGCTTCCCTGGTGGCACAGTGGTTGAGAGTCCGCCTGCCGATGCAGGGGACATGGGTTCGTGCCCCGGTCCGGGAAGATCCCACATGCCGCGGAGCGGCTGGGCCCGTGAGCCATGGCCGCTGAGCCTGCGCGTCCAGAGCCTGTGCTCCGCAACGGGAGAGGCCACAACAGTGAAAGGCCCGCGAACCCAAAAAAAAAAACAAAACAAAACACCTGCTATGAACAATCATGCACAAGTTCCTGTGTGAAAATAAGTTTTCATTTCTCGGGGATAAGTGCTTAAGAGGGCAATTGCTGGTTATACAGTAAGTCCCTTTTAGTTTTGAAAGGAACTGCCAAACTGTGTTCTAGAGTGGCTGTACCATTTTACGTTCCCACCAGCAACATGAGTGATCCAGTTTCTCTGCATCCTTACTTGTATTTGGTGTTATCATTATATTTCATTTTAGCTGTTCTGATAGGTGTACAGTGAAATCTCACTGTAGTTTCAATTTGCAGTTCTCTAGTAATTAATGCTCTTGAACATCTTTTCATGTGTTTGCCTTTTGTATACCCTTAGTGAAATGTGTGTTTTCCTAATTTCTAACTGGAGTATATGTTTTGTTTTTAATGCTGAGTTTATGAGTTCTTTATATATTCTAGATATGCCCAGCTACTATAACATTTGAGGGAGAAATGATGTCATGAAGAGTCTCTATCTCACTGAAGCACATTAATACTCCTCCCTCTTTAGAAAACCCATCTATATCAATTCCAATCCAGCTGTTTTCAGAGAGGAACACTCTCTGTGGGGGCCAGTTTCCAACCTTCGGTGAACACTTTATTTGCCACTGATATGCTCCACGCTATTCTTGAAGAATTGGAGTGCCACTCTTCATCTTCCTTTCTCTAGGACTTTTGTTATCAGGGCCACAAAAGCAGCTGAGATAATGCTGACCTGACAATTTTTGTTTGTTTTTAATTTTTTCCTCACTTTTCCACTTTCACTAGATGTATTTCTTCTGCTCACTTGTTTCTCTGCTTTCCCACAACTTTAGCTTTCCCCTGCTGTTGTTATGACACTTGCCTCTACATCCCTGTGCAGCTCAGTTCCTCAGATTAAACAATTCTGCTTCTGTGTCCAAATTCCAAATATCAGGGAGAGAGATGGGATCACTGAATACTGGGGTCAGTCGTGCAATTCTGGTGCAGTGTGGCCTGCGGAAGTGACAGCAAGTGATATGTGACTATCCTGGGATGGTTCTCTGAGGAGGTCTGAGCAAAAAATTGCTGTCATTTTTATTACAAG
The DNA here is from genome assembly GCF_059928025.1 of Delphinapterus leucas. Classification (NCBI taxonomy): domain Eukaryota; kingdom Metazoa; phylum Chordata; class Mammalia; order Artiodactyla; family Monodontidae; genus Delphinapterus; species Delphinapterus leucas. The sequence continues at coordinate 135,909,037 of NC_143130.1, forward strand.
GACCATAGGAGTTAGACAGATTAAGTGGTTCCCAGAGCCACATAGCTCCAGTGGTAGAGGCAGTATATAAACCCTAAGCCTACCCAGTTGCAAAGATTATACTGTATCGACTATGCCAATCACCCCACCAATACAGTTCCTGACCTTGAAAACCTGTGTCTCTTGGTGAGATCAACAAGCATCTACAATTATTGATATAATAGAGACACATACAATCCGACAGAAAAATATACCCGGAGAAAACAGAAGACAGAGGTCTATTAAATGAAATACAATTTACAACTAAAAGAACAATAGCATTCTTCTCTTCTTAAAAAAGTTTGGCAGTAGTTTAAATTTATGCTTATATTATTACCCTCATTATAAAAATACATTAATGTGTTTATGAGCCCTTGGGTGAAATGGTTCAGTAACATACAAAGTTAATTCCATACAGTGTCAGAAAAAACCAGAATGGCACAAATCCCTTTAAACAAGATACATACTTTATGCAAGACACTTTTTGTCCTTTAATCAACATTAACTGACTTTCTAATGTTAGACGAATGTTGTATTCTTGTGATTAAGTCAATGGGGTAACTAAATAGTATCTTTTTAAATACAATGTTGGATCTGGTCTACTAAAATTTTTACTTAGGAGTTTTCTTCCATGTTCATGAGTGAGATTGGTTTAAAATTTTCCTTCTTAAAACTAACCTTGTCAGGTTTCAACATCAACGTTATGACAGCTGCTATACTAAATAATTTGTAGAAGACTGTAACTTTTACTTGACTATGATAGAACTTGACTCTTCACACCCAGAATTTTAAATATAGACTAATTTTTAAAATTGGTTATAGACTACTCTGATTTTCTATTTCTCTGAGTCAGTTTTTTTCTTCCAGCTTTATTGAGACATAACTTATGTACAGTAGTGTATACGTTTAAGGTGTAAAACATAATGATTTGGGACTTCCCTGGTGGCGCAGTGGATAAGGATCCGCCTGCCAATGCGGGGGACATGGATTCGAGCCCTGGTCCAGGAAGATCCCACATGCCGTGGACCAACTAAGCCCGTGAGCCACAACTACTGAGCCTGCACTCTAGAGCCTGCAAGCCACAACTCTGAGCCTGTGTGCCACAACTACTGCAGCCCGTGCACCTACAGCCTGTGCTCTGCAACAAGAGAAGCAATCACAATGAGAAGCCCGCGCACTGCAATGAAGAGTAGCCCCCACTCACTGTAACTAGAGAAAGCTTGTGTGCAGCAACTAAGACCCAGCCAGCCAAAAATAAAAATATAAAACAAAAAAAACATAATGATTTGACTTACAACACGAAGCAATTATCACAGTAAGTTCAATGGATATCCATCATCTCATACAGATAAAAAATTAAAGAAATTAAATATTTTTCTTGTGATGAGAACTCAGGATTTACTCTCTTAACTTCCATATATTGATATAACATATAGCAGTGTTAATTATATATATCATGTTGTACTTTACATCCCTAGTACTTATTTGTATCTTACAGCTAGAAGTTTGTACCTTTTGACTGTCTTCATCCAATTCCCCTCCCTTCCACCCCTGCCTCTGGTAACCACAAATCTGATCTCTTTGTCTATAAGTTTGTTTGTTTTGAAGTATAACTGACCTACAATACTTTGTTGGTTCCCATTAACACAATGTAGTGATTTGATATTTTTATACATTTCAAAATGATCACATAAATCTAGTTATGATCTATCATCAAAGATATTACATAATTATTGACAATATTCTTCACACTGTACATTTCATACCCATGACTCATTTATTTTGCAACTGGAAGTTTGTACCTTGATTCAGTTTTTTTTTTATAACAACTTTATAGAGACATAATTCACATACCATGGTCACCCGCTTAAAGTGTACAATTCAGTGGTTTTTAGTAAATTTAGAGTTGTGCAATCACTGCCACTATCCAATTCCAGAATATTTTTGTCACTCCAAAAAGAAACCCTGTACCGATCAGCAGTCAGCCACCCACCCTTTCCTCTTAACCTCCAGCCCAAGGCAACTACCAATCTACTTTCTGTCTCTATAGATTTGCCTAGTCTGGACATTTCATAGAAATGAAGTCATATAAAATATCATCTTTTGTGACTGGCTTCTTTCACTTAGCATGTTTTCATGGTTTATCCATGTTGTAACATGTATCAGTACTTCATTTCTTTTTATTAACAAATAATATTCCATTGTATGGACATACCACTTTTGTTTATCCATTCGTCACTTGATGGACATTTGGGTTGTTTTAACTTTTTGGCTATTATAGATTAACGGTGCTCTGAACAATCATGTACAAGTTTTTGTGTGGACATGTTTTTATTACTCTTGGGTTTATACCTAGTTGTGGAAATGCTGGGTCATTTGATAACTCTGTGTTTAACCTTTTGAAGAACTGCCAAACCACCATTTTACATCCTACCAGTAAAGTCTGAGGGTTCCAATTTCTCCGCATCCTAACACTTGTTATTGTCCATCTTTTTCATTATAGCCATCCTAGTGGATGTGAAGTTGTATCTCTTTGTGATCTGATTTTCCTGGTGGCTAAGGATACTGAGTATCTTTTCACATGCTGATTGGCCATTTGTATATTGTCTTTTGGAGAAATGTTGATATATTTTAAGACTTGTTGATACATTTTAGTTACAAGTTCCTTATCAGATATATGATTTCCAAAAAACTTTTCCCTTTCTGTGGCTTGTTTTTTGCACGTTCTTGATGGTGTTCTTTGAAGCACAAACATTTTTAATTTTGATGATGTTGACTTCATCTATTTTGCTTGTGCTTCTGGTGCTATACCTAAGAAACCATTACTTAGTCCAAGGTCACAAAGATTTACACCTATGTTTTCTTCTAAGACTTGTAGTTTTAGTTTACATTTATGTCTTGATACACCTGGGATTAATTTTTTTATATGGTGTGAGAGAGGGGTCCAACTTCATTCTTTTGCATGTTTCCAGTTGTCCCAGCACCGTTTGTGGAAAAAGACTATCCTTTCCCCATTTACTTGCCCTGGCACCTTGTCAAAAATCAACTGACTCTTAAGTGTGAGAGTTTATTCCTGGACTCTCCATTCCATTGATCTGTAGGTCTATTCTCATGCCAGTACCACACTGTCTTGATTAATATAGCTTTGTAGTTTTTAAATTGGGAAGTATGAATCCTCTAACTTGTTCTTTTTCAATATTATTTTGGCTATTCCAAGTCCCTTGATTTTCTATATGAACATTTGGATTAGCTTGTCATTTTCTACAAAGAAGCCAGCTGGGGTTTTGATAGGATAGCATTGAATCTGTAGATCAGTTTGGGGGGTATTGCCATCTTAACACTAGTAAGTCTTCTGCTCTCTAAAAACAGGATCTTTCCATTTATTTGGGTCTTCTTGTATGTCTTTCAACAATGTTTTGTAGTTCAAAGAATAAGTTTTGCACTTGTTAAATTTATTCCTAAGTATTTTAGTCTTTTTTGTAGAAACTTGTTGATTTCATCGGAATTTTCCAACTTACTGTCAGAAAGCTGTTTAAAAGTCTTGAATCAGTGTTCAACTGGAGAAACAGAACCGGTAGGAATATATATACTGACTTATTGCAAGAAATTGACTCACATGATTATGGAGGCTGGAAGGCAGGTCTGAAATCCCAAACCATAGGGGAGACCTTCAGGAAAGGCAGGCTGAAAAATCTCAAGGCATGAGTGGAAGCTGCGATCTACAGGTGTGGTACCTTCTTCTCCCTCAGAGAAGTTATCAGTTCTGCTCTTAAGGCCTTTCAACTGATTGAGTTGGGACCACGCAGACTATCTAGGATAATCTCTTACTTAAAGTCAACTGATTATGAACTTTAAAACAATCTATAAAATACCTTCACAGCAACACATAGGTTAGTGTTTGACTGAATAACATCTGTAGCCTAGCCAGTTGACACATAAAACTGACCATCATAAGCCTCTTACCTTTAAAAAATCTGTACTGTTTTTGTAGTTAATAATTTCCTTTTCATTCCTAATACTACTTATTCATGCTTTTCTCTTTGTATCATGATTAATCTTGTCAGATATTTTTCTAATTTATCAGTCTTTCAAAGAACCAACTTTTGGCTTTCTGATTCCATTATGTTTACTTTCTACTCCATACGTTTTTGCCCTTTATGACACAGCTGCAGAGTAGGTAGAAATTGGTGTCAATTATAGGAACACCACAAGCAAAAGGCCACACTTTAAACTGCAGGCTTGAGCTGTTTTGTTTTTTCCTTTACGCCTCTACTCAGCATGAATTTGGACTGCACACCTATGTAAAAAAACAAACAAAAACCACATATACAGAAAAAAGCCTAATGACATACACTAAAATGTTAACAGTGGTTATCTCTGGATATTAGGATTAGGGATGATGTTCTTCCTCACTCTTTCCTGTATTAAAAGGTATATACTTCTAATAATTAAATACAATTCAATATTCTTTTTTTAAAAATATTTTGTTTGTTTATTTATTTTTGGCTGCATTGGGTCTTCATCGTTGGGTCTTTGTTGCTGCATGCAGGCTTTCTCTAGCTGTGGTGAGTGGGGGCTACTCTTTGATGCAGTGCACGGGCTTCTCACTGCAGTGGCTTCTCTTGCTGCGGAGCACTGGCTCTAGGCGCATGGGCTTCAGTAGCTGTAGCACACGGGCTCAGTAGTTGTGGCTCACGGGCTCTAGAGTGCAGGCTCAGTAGTTGTGGTGCAAGGGCTTAGTTACTCCACGGCATGTGGATCTTCCCAGACCAGGGCTCGAACATGTGCCCCCTTCATTGGCAGGCGGATTCTTAACCACTGAACCACCAGGGAAGTCCCAATTCAACATTCTTGATTGATCCTAGATTTGGGGGGGGGGGAGGCTAAAAAGGGTACTTTGGGGGAAATTTTTTTTTTAATATTTATTTATTTGGCTGCGCCAGATTTTAGTTGCAGCATGTGAACTCTTAGTTGCAGCATGTAGGATCCAGTTCCCCAACCAGGGATTGAACTCAGGCCCCCTGCATTGGGAGTGTGCAGTCTTGCCCACTGGACCACCAGGGAAGTCCCAAAGATTTTTTTTTTTTAAAAGAAGTTTAATATTATATAGAAAAGGAATAAGTATGATATTTCTTGGTTTCAAAGTTCTGATTTGTAAATTAAACCAGGTCAATACAAAAACCTTCCTTCAACCAAACAAAAGTAGGAGATTAAAAAAACCTTTTGCAGGGACTTCGCTGGTGGTCCAGTGGTTAAGACTCCACACTTCCACTCCAGGGGGTACGGGTTCGATCCCTGGTCGGGGAACTAAGATCCTGCATGCCGCACGGCGTGGTCAAAGGAACAAAAGAGAGAAAAAACCTTTTGAAAATCCTTGGTGTTATCAGGTTCCTATGGATCTGAAATATAACACTCAAGGATTATATCCTTAAGTATTATACACTGTGGTAATAAGCAAGTTGAGGAAGTAAAAACAAAATACATGTCTATAAACATGCTTTCCAAAGTAATATAAATAAACGTTTACTTCAGGATCTTGCAATCAAAATTAATTCATACATAATTAATTCAGAATCAAACCTAATGACAAAGCAAGATGGACCAGCCAACAGCATAGTAACAATAGCTGATATGTATATAAAACATTACTATGTGCCAGGTAAGTGCTTTTACCTCATTTAATTCTCATAACAACCCTCTAAAGTAGTTACTATTAATATACCCATTTTACAGATGAGTGGACAAAGGCTAGAACTTACCCAAGGTTATTTAGCTGGTAGTATTGCAGTGGTCCTTTGAGCCCAGGTAGCCTGGCTTTGAAATCTGTGCTCCTAACCTCTATGCTACAATGTTTCTCAATACCAGCTACTAACTAAAAAATCAGAAATGTATTCCTTCGCAACCTTAATCATCATGAGACAAGGAATATCCTTTGGCTCCTATACATCTAAATTTTCAACATATTTTGTTCCTTCCAACCTATAAAACTACCCTAGATTTTGAGCCACCTGATTTTATTTTACTACTATCCCCCTACCCAACCCCACCCCTTGTACTTTGCCCTCATTAAGTGGCTGCATTTGTATTAAGTTCTGCTTAGAATACTAACCAAAAAATGTATGAACTACTTAATTAAATCTTGTTTGTTCAAAATAAAAGAGGAGTTAAACACTTCCCATTACTCTTCAACCACTCTCTTATCAAGGCTTCAAAGACTTGCTCAGAAAAGCACTGCTGATGCTGATAACCAGAGTAGCTTACGAGGAGCACATCATGTGCTGGGCTGCAATGCTATCAAAACAGTATCTTCAATTCTCTTCTGTGTGTATACTGTGTAATAGGATGGGGGGTGGTAGAAATTACGGTAATAAATATAAAATATATTTTCTAGAAACACTTCCATTTCATGGAAATACAATGTGAAGACCATATCAAGCTAAATATGGAAATGTGCAAGTTTTATTTAAAAAAAAAAGGCTACACAAATAATTAAAGGTAATATATGAAGAAACTGCCAAAACAAACAAAAGGTCTCATCTACAAAATTATTTACATGTTTAGGGCCCATACTAAAAAAAAACCATGGTCCCCTGGGGCCAGTATAGACATAGAGAGCAGTCTATGGGAAGAGGACTTCTGTAGTGCTTCCCAGTACATGACATGAACCAAACAACGAAAACCCTGCAAGGTACTTCAATGTTCAGAGGTTTTAAGACCTTGGCTTTGATGATTTTTAAGGTAAGAAACAAAACCAAATCAGCTTCCAATGGGACATGACAGTGGCGTCCAGTCAGTGACCATGACCACAAAGCTTCTGAATGGCCCTCCATTTGGGGGCAGAGCAATCTGAAGAGATGATAGTTTTTACAGATGCCCTGCTACCTACACTAATATAATTACTACAGTATCTTATAAAGACAAACAGCAGTCTTTAAACTCTTTTAAAAATATATAAAGAGTTTCCTAAAGATTTTTTTTAAAAGGTCTAGATTCATCAAAGATGAGTAAAAAATCCATTACTTTCCTAAGTACACTTCCTTACTCTATTCCTGATTAAATGCAAAAGCTGACAGTTTCTGATTCGTAGAAAGATCTAAAGGTTTTTGCTTTTTAGGCAAATTCAGATTCTCCTTCGTTTTTTCTTTCTGGTTTTCAGTTTCGTGACTATCATCGACCACACGTTTTCGTTTCTTTTCTTCAGCTCCATCACTTGCAGTTCCTCCTTTGGCCTTGGCAGCCCATGCCTTTATAAAAATATTGCAGGAGAAAAGTTTTTAGACACTAACAAAGAAATAGGAAGGACATGATTTCGTTACTTTTGCAGGCAACATTCCTTTATGTAAAGCAGCATAATTAGCATTTGAATTGTTAAACTAATCATTAAGGGTTCTTTTTTTTTTAAACAAATCTTTTATTACTTAATTGCAGGGCACGTTAAAAAATTTACATTCTACCTCTATAATATTTCAATCTAAACTCTGCTTGTATTTAAGCATATTAAGTGCAAAACACTATAACTGCAGGTACTTTTTTAGAAAGAAAACCTTTTAAGATTATTATAGATTTCCATGCAGTTGTAGGAAATAATACAGAAAGCCACCGTGTTCCCTTTACTCAGTTTCCCTCAATGGTTGCATCTTGCAAAACTGTAGTGCGCTATTACAACTAGGATATTGACATTGATAAAATCCCCTTTTTTATTTCTACTTGTTTGTGTGTGTGTATATAATTCTATTGTAGGCTGTGTATTTACCACCACATTCAGGATACAGAACAGTAGTTCCATAAGCACGAGGATCCCACATGTTGCCCCACCCCACTCCTCTCCCAGGCCCTAACCCCTGGCAATCAGTTCTCTGTTCTTCATCCCCATCACTTTGTCATATCAGGAACGTTATATACAGTATACACTCTTTTGGGATTGGTTTCTACTCACTAAGCAAGAACCTAACAAGCTTCACTCATTTCATTTACCTCTTAAACCTCTTTTAATCTATAACAATTCCTCCTCCTCCTACTTTATTTTCCTTCCTAGTCATTGTTGTTGAAATGGGACCATTTGACCTGTAGTATTTTTCACATTAACAGACTGGATTTAAGAAATGTTTAAGGTTTACACTAAAAATATTGATTACATTTTTAAGTATTCAAGAACACAATCGCAACTTTTGCCAAATCTCTTCTTCTTTTCCTAATAAGGTCTTATTCATTCAGATGTCATTTTATCTAATTCTTTACAATTTTTATCCTTTTATAAATACTTATAAAAAATGAGAAATACAAGATGCTAATGAGATTCTAAAGGAGGCTAGAGGTGGTAAGACCAGTTTCTAGCTTCCTAATTTTGCATTAGTTTTATTCGTTTTTAAAACCAGCTTATCAAGGTAACTATGTCACAAGGTGCCCATGCAGCACGCAGTCATTCCTAGGGAAGGGAAGTCTGAGATTTATTGATACAACACACACAATCCTTCCCCTTGCAAAAGAAAGCTGCTCTTAGCCTTCTTTCACATGGCAGAAACTGACATGAGGAGCAATAGGTACAAGCCACCTGTCCTAATTTCCAGATGAAAGGCTAGAACAGAACATCAGATTTTTTCCCCCCAAAGCAGTATTCTCATTTAGTAGTCAATGTGTAAGTAAACAGCATTTTAAGAAATTCTGCTTACAAGGACTTTAGAGTAGTACTCCAAAAATGTGAATTAATTTCATTTTTACTTATTAATCTTTTTTTGCTTTTGATAAGTAATGCACTTTTTCTTGGGGTATTCCCCTAACTTACAATATGCAGAAACTTATACAGATGTAAGCAGTACATCTGCCAAAAAATTAACCATCAGCACTAAATAATAATTATTACATATCCATAGGTTCAAAGCTGACATTTTGCTTGTTGTATTTCCTCTCCACCAAGAGTTTATCAGAATGTATTCAATTTCTAAAAACAGAAAAAGGCACTTTCTTTAAGAATTTTTAAAACCTGGGAATTCACTGAAGTCCCCATCTCAGTACAATTAACCTTACAAATGGGACCTAATGAAACTTAAAAGCTTTTGTATAGCAAAGGAAACTATAAACAAGACAAAAAGACAATCCTCAGAATGGGAGAAAATATTTGCAAATGAATCAACGGACAATCAAAGGATTAATCTCCAAAATATATAAACAGCTCACGCAACTCAATATCAAAAAAACAAACAACCCAATCAAAAAATGGGCAGAAGACCTAAATAGACATTTCTCCAAAGAAGACATACAGATTGCCAAGAAGCACATGAAAAGCTGCTCAACATCACTAATTATTAGAGAAATGCAAATCAAAACTACAATGATGTATCACCTCACACAGGTTAGAATGGGCATCATCAGAAAATCTATAAACAATAAATGCCGGAGAAGGTGTGGAGAAAAGGGAACCCTCTTGCACTGTTGGTGGGAATGTAAACTGACACAGCCACTATGGAGAACAGTATGGAGGTTCCTTAAAAAATTAAAAATAGAATTACCATATGACCCAGCAATCCCACTACTGGGCATATACCCAGAGAAAACTCTAATTCAAAAAGACACATGCACCCCAATGTTCACTGCAGCACTATTTACAATAGCCAGGTCATGGAAGCAACCTAAATGTCCATCAACAGAGGAATGGATAAAGAAGATGTGGTACTTATATACAATGGAATATTACTCAACCATAAAAACGAATGAAATTGGGTTATTTATAGAGACGTGGATGGACCTAGAGATTGTCATACAGAGTGAAGTAAGTCAGAAAGAGAAGAACAAATATCGTATATTAACGCATATATGTGGAACCTGGAAAAATGGTACAGATGAACTGGTGTGCAAGGCAGAAATAGAGACACAGATGTAGAGAACAAACGTATGGACAGCAAGTGGGGAAAGTGAGGGCGGGGGGATGAATTGGGAGATTGGGATTGATATATATACACTAATGTGTATAAAATAGATAACTAATAAGAATCTGCTGTATAGCACAGGGAACTCCACTTCGCTGTACAGCAGAAACTAACACAACATTGTAAAATAACTATACCCCAATTAAAAAAGAAACAAAAAAAAAACCCCTGGGAATTCACTAAAGTCTCATTCTCAATACAATGATCCTTACTTACCTTCCTTTCTTCAGTTGACAATACTCTAAATCGAATCATTCCTTCTTTTATTATGTCTGCTTCATCTGAAAAGTCAGGATTGTCAGACAAAATATTACATCTGTTTTCTTCCAGCCACATCTGGAACCCGGTCTTTGGCCTAAAATAGCAGTTATGTAAAAAAATTTTATAATTAAGACAGTCTTAAAAGTGCTTCATGATTTTTCAGGTTAGTGATTAACCATTAGCATACCTATATATAAAGTAAGAGAGACACAGTTAATTACACTTGTTAATATTCATAATTACATATTACTTAAAACTGCCTAGAGACTGCAGGAATAATGAGCTGAAAAAATCCTTTATAAGATCAATTCAAAGGGATTACTCACATTTGTATTTTCCAAGTGCAGCAAAACTCTGAACTTTCAACTCTTTTATGAATGTTGACAGGCTCAAGGTCTCTAATCCTACTTCGCCCCTCTAGCCCAATATAACCCTTCCATGTATCTTTGGTAGCCTTTCTCCATTTCCCAAACCAGCTATTGGAAATCGTCATGACTTCTCTCAAGCTCCTCACCCCTGCCCTCACAGCTGACCTGAGAGTGTGGGTCCTTTCTTGTACCATTATTATGTAAAGCATGGACACAGCATACTTGTCAGTTTCATTAGATTTCAGTTCTGACACAAACTGTCTTTAGGTCACAAGTGAAGATTTAATGCAAACATTTAATATTTACTGAGCACTTTTTTTCTGTATAGCCTGTTGATAGTATAAAAAATGGAATCTTCTTAAATAAAAATTTCACTGTTTAATATCTAAATTAAATTCAGAACAAAATAGGAAAAAATAAAAACCACAGCTATCCCTTCAAATTAAATTGGTTAACATCAGATATTGGTTAAATGAGATACGTAACACTAAAAATGAAACGGTGACTTTTTCAATTTAGCTGATGTATTTTAAATAAATCTAGCATACAAGAGATCAAGAAATTTGGTAACACTGAGTTGGTGGACAAACAGGATATGGACAAATAGGAACTCTCATATTGCTGGGGGTGTATAAAATAATACAACATCCATGCAGAACAATTTTGCAATATCTATCGAAATTACAATTGTACATTAGCTTGAACCATACAGGAATCCATCTTACAGCTATAGGTATATAATATTCATATAAAGTTATTCACTGTACTACTATTTGTACTAGCAAAAGACCAGCAACTACCTTTTGTCCACCAGTAGAGAACTAAATAAATTATGGTATAGCCATTCAATGGAAGTAAAAAGATTAAAGAAACTCTTCATGTAGTAATAAGAAATCAACTGCAAAAGCTATTAAATGAAAAAAATACGGCACAGAACAATGAGTATACTACCATTCCTGTAAAACTAAAAAAAGACAGATAAATCTAAGTGTACATGCATAGGATAATTCCAGAAGGCTATATAAGAAACTTGTGCAGTGACTATTTGTGGGGGGGAAACTGGGTGGGTAGGGAAAAGATTTACTCTTCATCACAAATCTTTTTCTATCTTTTGACTGTGTTTCTCCCATGTAACTACACTAACGATTTAAAAACAAACAAATGAAAAAATGAACTAATTATAAAATATAGTGTCCCAGCAAAACTTATCCACAATTTAAAACATGTATGCAGTTTATCAAAGCATACTTTAATAAGTAATATAAATAGACATTAATCAATATTTGTGGCTTCCCTAAAGTTACAAGTGTTCAGAATGCCTACTACCTGTGCCAATGTATTATTTACATGAACGAATAACAGGGCCACATAATTTTGTATTGCTACTTCTGTATGCCTTTTACTGGAATACTACATCTTGAGAACACTAAATTTCTCTATGTACTGACCTTTGGTTTTCAGTGTTTTGAGGACACATAGCTGGGGTTTCAGATGATGGATTTTTAGGATTTTCTTCTTTTACTTCCTCAGTCTTATCAGCTTGGGAAGTTCTTTTCCAGAAAAAGGATGCTGCAGATGCCTGTAAAAACAAACATAATGAATACCGCAACAAAATCTAGTATGATTTTATATGTTACAAGCAAATTTTGAAAAATGTGGAGAAATATAATTATTTAGAATTCTTACACCAACGTGTGAAGTCCCGAGAGTTTCTCTGTTGAAAATAAACATGTATAAACACACACACACAATCCCAAAAAACTGTACCTCAAATTTCATGTATTCTAGATGAATAAAATTATATGAAATGGAAAATACAAATGATAGGTCTATTTTACTGATGACAAATCTGTGATAAAATACCAAAACTGGGACACAATCTGGGAGGCAAAATCAGAATACAGAACAAGGGAAGATTAGGGCTAGGTACTAAACCAGCTGTCATTAAATAGGGACATGCATCAGAACCATTTGGAAAATGAAAAAAAATACAGATAGATGCATGAGTCCCTGTCCTGGGTCTACATATTTTTAAAAAGTGATTCTGATGCAAAACCAGAATTGAGAACCATTGCCTTCACTAGACAATCACTTATAAACAACTGGAGCCTCCTGTCTCATACCTGAAAGAGTGAACAAAACTAAAGTAAGACAAACAGACTATGAGTTGTGTACTGCAGATGGGGGCAGGTGAAATCATACCTGCTTAGACTTTGGTTTTGGAACCAGAGGCTTTATAACTGGAGACTTTTCATAATTTGTAGCTCGATTAAGTGCAGTAGATTTCTTGGATGATTTGTTCATATTGTCTAAAATATTAGTTGAACGTACTGAATTCACTGAAATGGATGGCTCTTTGGAATTGCCTGATACCTACAAAGCAAGCTAATATTAGCATTTAATGTTTAAAGAAGAAAAAAAAATGCCAAGAGATTTATCTTTCCTTTAAATTTCTGTTAAGTTTGTATTGTAGTCTCACCTTCGGAAATGAATATATTTGGTATAATCCAAATTAAGACTGATGCGCATATTCCCAAATACCACATCCCCAAGTTTTGAAAACCTTCAAAACTGTAGGTTCTCAGAAGATAAGTAGAAAATGTAACTCCTGGTCCAAGCAGGAACTAGTGCTGCTTTCATCTTTGTTTATTTTAAAATATTTACTTATTTAAATATTTTAAAATTTAATCTGTTGCAGTCTTTAATGCCTCTTAAGTCTGGGGAGGGTCGTCTGGTAGTTTGGAAATATTTCTCTGTATGGAAATGTATTTAAGTAATAGAAAACATCACTGGAAAGAGTTTACCTTGAAGGGGTTTATTCGTCCTTGGTTGCTAGAGGTAACTGCACCTTTCATAAGAAAGAAACCCTCACTTAATAGTGGTAAAACTCAGAAGACTATGACTTCTATAAGAATTATGGAATATTTTAATCTGTATTATATGAAAATAATGCACTTTGCAACTTTAAAACTATTAATAACTATATATGACCTCCTTCCTATTTCTAAGACAAAATAAAAGCTATTAGATGATGGGAACTATCCCAATTTGCCACTATGAAATAGACAGATACAATATGTAGAGATCTCTTCTTTTCTCCTGTTACCAGGGAAGAATGGTGCCTTATTTTAGCTAGTTAATAATTCCTCTACAAATGCTCTAGATCCCACCCACTCCTGCTTTTCAAGAAACTTGTGTTATCAATGGCTACACGTGTCATCTTTGACTTTTCCTTCTTTATTGGCTCAAGTTTCCCAACTTAAAGAAACAAACAAAAACCAAACACGCTCTCTGCCACATCCCCTTCTCGCCCCCCACATAATTTTCCCTCATCTCCCCTAAGCAGCCAAATTTCTCAAGAGTTGTCTACACAGCTATTCCCATTTCCTCACTATTCACATGTTCCTCCATCCAATACATGGCTTCCAGCCTTACTACCCTGCAGAATCTGCTCTTGCTAAGAACTCAGTAAACCCTATGCAGCCAAAACTGGTGGATCTTTTCCAGCCATCACCTTGTTTGACCTCTCAACAGCATTCCACATAGCGGAGTGTTCCTTTTTCTTGATACTATCTCCCCTTTGACTTCTGAGATACTGCATTCCCTGGCTTACCTCCTTCCTCACTTTCTTTTGATGGTTCGTCCTCCTCCTCTCTAGGCCTAACCTCATTTTTCTCCTCACTTTGATCCTCCCCCAGTGCTCACTCACCCATACCCATGGTTTAAACTGCTATACTTATGTCAACAATTTTCACTTTACATCTCCATCCCAGAGATACTACTTTCCTGAACAGCCAATAGTAATTCATCATCCTCCTATCTAAACCTACGTTTTCCTAGTGTTTCCTGACTCAGTAAATGGCACCATCATTCATTCAAGTACTCAAGCCAGAAACTGACAGTTATTCTTCACACCCTGAACTTCCATCCTCTCTATATCATCTTCAGAAACACCTCTTCAATTCCTCCCATGCTTTCTACCAGCAATCACCACCACCCCAGTCTATTCAATCTCACTTGGGACTACCTCAGAAGTCTCCTTATAATCAGTCCTCCTCTTCACAGTGTGCCATACTCTGCCCCTCGTTAAAACCTACAACAGCCTCCCAGCAACCTCAGAATAAAGGTCCAAATCCTACCATGGCCTACATGGATCTGCAAGGTCTGGCTCCTGCTCATTGCTCCAAAACCATTCAGCGCCACTTTCTCTTTGCTCTCTGTGCTCTTCAAGCCTCTCTTATAGTCTTCACACTTGCTGTTCCTTAAGCCCACATGCTTTTCCTCTGCTTCTGCTCCCACCCACCTTTGCATGGCTGACTCATTCACCCTTTAGATCTCTGCTTTAAACATTCCACATGGCAGCTTCCCTGGTGGCGCAGTGGTTAAGAATCTGCCTGCCAATGCAGGGGACACGGGTTACAGCCCTGGTCTGGGAAGATCCCACATGCTGCAGAGCAACTAAGCCCCTGGGCCACAACTACTAAGCCCGTGTGCCACATCGACTGAAGCCCACGGGCCTAGAGCCCGTGCTCCACAACAAGAGAAGCCACCGCAATAAGAAGCCTGCGCGCCACAATGAAGAGCAGCCCCCGCTCGCCGCAACTAGAGAAAGCCCACGCACAGCAATGAAGACCCAGTGCAGCCAAAAATAAATTTAAAAAATAAAATAGGGCTTCCCTGGTGGCGCAGTGGTTGAGAGTCCACCTGCTGATGCAGGGGACATGGGTTCGTGCCCCGGTCCGGGAAGATCCCACATGCCATGGAGCGGCTGGGCCCGTGAGCCATGGCTGCTGAGCCTGCGCGTCCGGAGCCTGTGCTCCACAACGGGAGAGGCCACAACAGTGAGAGGCCCACGTACCACAAATAAATAAATAAATAAAATAAAATAAATAAACATTCCATGAGGCCTTCCTTGGGGTCCCAAACCATCCCCCACCACTGACTAGATTACAGCCACCTGTCATATGCTCTTTTAATAATCTGTACACATGTAAAAGTATACTAAAATCAAACATATATATATATATATATATATATATATATACACACGTATACTTTTAAAAGCCAGCTGGTACTATAATGTTTACGCAGGGATCAAACATGCATGTCTACTTGACCACTGTAGCCCCCCACCCCAGGCAAATACTAGACACAAAATAGGCATTTAATAAGTATTTGTTAAATGACCACTGTTTCACAAACATTTCTGATTAAAAACAACAACAACAAAGCAGGCCCTGAAGAGTAAGGTGTATTTGAGTAGATGTATCACTGTAAAGACTACTTCAAAATTTTCTCGATATTACAAAATCCAAATTTTCTTACCTGACTTAATAGCTGGCATATCAGAGGAATTTACACTTTTGAAAAACGGGTTTTCTCCTACAGAATAATTAAGATAAAACAATACAATGTAAATGGGAAGATAAAGTCATCTTCTGTAATCAACAATCAGACAGGAAAGACGTCTTGAAAAAGTATGGGTATTCAATATCCCTCAGCCAAGTAAAAGGGGAGAAGTCACACACATGACACATCTCATCTTTAAACTACCTTAAAAATGTTATCTTACCATGTTTATGTATTTCTGGTTTTTCTTCTATATCATCAGCTTCTCCAGTGTCCTCTGAATCCTCTTCAACTTGATTTCTGAGCCTTGGCTGACTCCACTCTGTAGGAGTATTACTGTAACTAAAAGACAATGATATTATTCAATAAAGGGCTATAAAAAGACCAAGTCAATATTTAGGATGGTAAAACTCAAACATTTCTTACCCAGCATTCAACTTTTTATTGAAATCCTCTTCTTCTTCTTCCTCTTCTTCAGCTTGGGTGGCTGCCGATTCTGCTGCTTTCTCTACAGCCAGTTCACTAAGTCTCTGGGCCAATATTAATCTCCGAGAACGAGAAGCATATTTAATGGCTAAATTCACAGCATTTTGAGTCATTAGATCAGCAAGTTCCACACAACGAAATTCCCGCTCCAGTTTACAAGAAAGCTAAAGGAAAAAAAGGGGGAAAAAAGTCAAATTATGTTGAGTAAAACTTTTTAAAAATAAAAGAATGATACTACTAGTAGAACTGAGAAAAGTTTTCTAGATATTGTATCCCTGATTCTAAGAGGCACATTTTTACACATTTTAACATCTCTCTCTGAAGTTGAGAACCATCTTACAATTGACGGTGAGTCAGTTTAAATGGCAGCATTTCTTTCTGTCTTAGTGACTTAAATAAGAAAAATACTGGTGCATTTCACAATCAACAATGAAATATGACATATCATTTCAAGTTATTGATTGCAAGGAGTAAGAGATTTATTTAAAAATTCAAAAATGGTTCTCCTAAATTTGTTTTCCTGCCCATTCCACCACCTGCACTCACAAAACAGGGTAGCAAATTGAAAGAAAGAATAAATTGTAAATGATTTGTTATTACTTTGCGTAGAATCGGCACACAAATGCTACTAAGTGAATGTGGGTGGGCAAACAGATTTACCCATTAGCTTTTTTTTTTTTTTTTTTTTTTTTTTTTACCCATTAGCTTTTTAAGTATGATTGTCTATGATCTCTAACTACCAGAAACAGTTATACAACTTCCAAATTAGCAAACAACCTCCTTTTTCTTGCTCTATTTTTTATGCTTACAATATAAAATGAAAAACATTCATTTATCATGACTTTTTCTTTTGGTATGAATTTTGACGACTCAAAGTGAGGCAACTGAAGTACAATGTGAGGAAAGCTAATATTTCGAAGACTACTAAAGGTCTCATAATTCACAGAAGTATTACTTTGTTACTTAGACATGTCAAGTCTGATACATCAGCATAGACGCTTTAGATATTTACCTGCATGTCCTTCTCAAGTTTTCCAGAATCACTTATCTGTAAGCAGTACTTCTCAATCAGGGTGGTACTCTGCCTCAGAGGGCATTTGGAAATGAAAGTAGTATGGTTTTCCCAGGAATTAGGTGGAACTATGGGCATTTGCCTGGGGGCAGGAATGCTAAAGAACTAACAGGATGCTACTAGCACCCTACTGAGGAACACTGCACTCCAGCGGAAAAGCTCCTCTATGGCTAAATGGTAAATAAATCAAACATGTTTCCTTACATATGCTGTAGAAAATAAAAAGGTTACTAGTTCATGTTGGTGTACAAATGGGACTTTGTGAATGGAACAAAACTTACTCTATAGTAAACTAATTAAATTTCTTTAATACTAAATGCAAGGCAGTGTTGCATAGAGGTGACAGCAGTGAATATCACCTTTTGGAGACAAGTTACAATAAGCTCTGTGGTCTCAGATATCACTTTGCCCTCAGAAGTTTTTTCCCTCAACTTTAAAATGGAAAGTCTGGGCCGTTTACTCTCTTAGGAAATACTGAGGTGCACTATGTATCAGACACTACATCAGTGCCTCGCATACATTAGTGAACAGGACATGGTCACTGCCCTCAAGGTGTTTACAGTCTAGTCCAAGAAGAGCACAGAAGAAATTACATTATACTCCTCCTCATAAGCCAACCTGGAATGAGGACACACACTTATGAATCTTATGTTTCAAAAAGTTTTTTATCTCTAAAGATAAATGTATTTAAATATCCAGGGGACCAAACCTGGTCACTGGCTACAGACAAACTTTTACCTAAGAGGATACCAAAAGGCAGGCATGTCTAAAAGCCTGATCAAAGTTCTTAAGACTGCTCAGCCTGCAGACCTAAAAGTCTACACTCAAACTTTATTTGCTGCACATGATAAGAGCAGGAGCTAGAGCCAGTCCTCAAACTTTATTAATAAGCATCTGAATCACCTACAGGGCCTATTAAAACAGACCAGTCGGCAAAAACAAAACAGGGAGGTAGCACCAGAAGAGTTTATTTCTTCCTATGATCTTAGATACAAGGCAATGTCGTAAATATTTTATATGCAACGTGAACTGGGAAACAGAACTTTTAAGGGAGAAAAACACCACCAGATACAACTTAGGAATTCTAGGTTGTGGAACCTGGTGCTAATTCACATACCATTAAGAAATTCAACCTAGAGAAAAAAAATTAACTTTTCTTCCCCACTATACTTATTTTACTCACCGCAAGCATTTTCATTAAAAGTTCCTGTTGTTCTTTTATTGCTTGATTTTTAGTGCTCTCTTCATATTCATAACCATTTTTAGCTAAATAATCAAGGTGGTTGTGAAACATAACTGAACGCCAGTACTGTTCCTGCAAAAGTGGAAAAACTGCTTAGAGCCAACTATCAGTTGAATACCACGCAAGTGTTAAACATTTATCATGATACCAGTTTCTGAATAAAATATTTTCTGAAATATTCCTTTCTACAGCTTATTTTACAATTCTAATGTGATATTATGGCTTGACTTTATCTTCTATCATTAAAAAAAAAAAACAGGGAAATACAGTGACCCTTGAACAATGTAGCAGGTAGAGGTGCCTACCCTCTGTGTAGTTGAAAATCTGCGTATAACTTATAGTCAGCCCTCCATATATATGCGGTTCCTCCATATCTGAGGTTCGGCATCCTCAGATTCAACCAATCTTGCATGGTGCTGTACTGTAGTATTTACTACTGAAAAAAACCCACGTATAAATGGACCCACACAGTTCAAACCCATGTTCTTCAAGGGTCAACTGTATATAGCATTTTAAAGTTTCCTAGCTATCATAGTTGATGCTCAGAGAACTTAGTAAACTAGATTTTTATAAGCTGATTTGTTTCTTGTTTAGAATAACTAACTGCAAGATATCGAATGACTTTTGATGACGCAGGGCTAGGAGTAAGGTGAGGCAAGCCTGGCCTTTGTGTACATGAATTTTGTACCCTTTGTGAGGGTACAAAATTCATGAAGGCATTGTCCTCTTAGGCACTTGTCCAAGCCCGAGAGTGAGCGCCTTACCCTAGTGAGGCCCTGACAGTCACACCCATTTACCTCTTAGACAAAGTCCCTGGAAGCAGCCCTCCTCCCTCACAGCTACTGCTATTTCTTTAATTATAAAGTAATGAATACTCAACACTGGTCATCAGAATAATTCTAAATGTCTGTGTCACAGGCAGGGTATTATCAAACTCAGAGTGTCAAGGTAAGATTTGTGCATACCTCCATTTGTCCTTTCTCTGTGGCAGTCTGACAGTAAGGAAGCTTAAAGGGTAATACAGCTACAGCAGGGCGTGGAAGGGTGGGAGGAAATCGAGAACCTTTGCAAGGAATACACCTGTCAGGAAAGAAACAGTCTCACCATAAAAATTTTCCAAAATATCATAAAAACTGCTACATTATAAATTTTCCAAAAGTTAGTAACTTGGAATAATAATATTCCAATAGCTGGCTTAATAATATACAAAAGATTCCTCTTTTAAAAAAGTACTTTAGGCCTGATTAAGTATCAAAATTATCCCTCCACATACTTCAAAAATCCCTCCTCACATCAGCTTTATTAACTTAACAATCATTAAAAGTGAAATCAGCTTTTCTCAGATTTTCCTTAGCAAAATGCCCACTTCCAAAATACAGAAATTGTGCCATAAACACTTGTCATGGGATCCATGTTATAAAACAGATTGCCCTAAGATAAAATGCTGATAAAGCATATTCACTTTCATTCTTCAGTTTGGAAGTATTGGTACTGTTGGTAGAAAGTGTCATATAAGAGAAAAAGAGGGTGAAATGTCCAATAAGTGTTTATTATTAGATATTGGTGAGAGTGAAGCAGAAAATCTATTATCATTATAAAAAGGTTATACTGTATATCTGCTCTGCTAAATGAAGGGTTGCCATATGTGGTAATAGTTCAGTTGGCAAGGACTTTTCTGACTAGAATATGTAAGGCACTCATATATGCCCATCAGGATGAGTACTAATGCAATTTATGAATTAAAAAGTATCCATTCATCAGAGTGATTTATATATGCAGAATACTCTTTTAATGTATTTACTCCAAATTATTTATAAGAAAAACATAACTGCACACTCTAAGTACTATAGACAAATTTTCTAATTTTCATAAAGTCATTTAAAAAACATAGACCCTTGTTCAATGCTTACTAACAGCCATCCGGTAATACAGCCTTTTAATCAGGGCTTTAAGTTATGATTTTCTTGAAGGAAAATACTAAGTAGAAATTAGGCCCTTAGGTTTAAAATTTTTTTCATAAATATCTTCTAATATTATCAAATGTCCACTAGAATAGTTAAAAAATAAATAAGTGGCATTACCCAGGAATACTACATAGGCTCCCTTTCTAGTAAGATTTAAATACTCCCTTTCCTTCTTTTTGCGAAAATATAATAAAAACAAACATGTTTTTAGAGTTCCAATATTTTTTAACATAAATCCTTTCTTTCTACCTCCTCCCCTTTTATGATTTCACATAAATCAGTGGTTTTCACCACATAGTATGAGGTGGCAATGTGAATACTGAGCGTTTGAAAAAACATCTTGTAGTAATTCTGTTATGCACCTATTCACAAAACCATTTTAGTCATGCAAAACGGAAGACAGAACATGTGCATTCAGAAAGGACGAGTGCAATTACATATGCATATATGTACATTAACAAAACTAGGAGGAACACTGGGAGTAATCTTAATTGCCTTAACATTCTTTTTTCTATAAAGTGACTTAGACTCTGTTTAAAAACATTTTACAACTCTAATACTTTAGTCATAGTAAGCGATTATCATAAAGAAAAACTGATAAGGATTTTACTAATAGCTTTTTTAAAGCCACATTTACATCAAAGCAGAGCACCAATTCACATTTCTTATCCTT
Organism: Delphinapterus leucas; assembly: GCF_059928025.1. Taxonomy (NCBI): domain Eukaryota; kingdom Metazoa; phylum Chordata; class Mammalia; order Artiodactyla; family Monodontidae; genus Delphinapterus; species Delphinapterus leucas. The sequence continues at coordinate 135,930,394 of NC_143130.1, forward strand.
TTCTTAGCTTTAAAGACTTGAAGTAAAATGACCTTTTCTCTGTTAGATATCTCTTTCATGGAAGAAGAGGAAAAAACAAACTCATTTGACTGCTAATTTGATGGGTTTTGCCTACAATGAATGAGTTTCCTGGAAACTGTGGCTAAACCATTTGGAGGATAAAATGTGAAAAAATAAACCACAGTTTACTAAGGAGACAAAATTACTTCAATTCCTTTCCAAACAAATCAAAAAATTTGTTCTCTTATATTACAGAGTTGAAAATTATCAAACTGGAGAAAACGGGGGCCAATGTCCAGAATAAGTTTCTAAGAGTTAGTGAGTTTCGCTTGTGGTCTGTGTTGCATGGGCCTCTTTTCAGTGTTCGAGGGGATTTAACTCTTTTAGAGCACTGACTCAGGAGTAGATAATGATTTTACCACCCAACTCTTCCAGGCTGCTCCAATTTATCTTCATGTAGCACAGGACATGTAGTCAGTACTTTTAGCAAATGCTTATTAAATGAACATAACTTGCAAAAAAAAGTCTGTTTTCAAGTGCATTAAATAACTCTTAAGAGTTTTTAAAAACCAAAGAGAATGCCTGATATGAAGTGCCTGCATAAAATATCGTTAAATAAATATGTTCTAATATCAAAAAATAAAGCAGAATAAGGTAAAAAAAAAACTAAACTAAACTAAAGAGAAAAGGAATATTGATGTTTGTAGAAAGCAAATTAGATTGTGGCACGAAAATTAGTAAACTCTCAGTTATGTATTAACCAGTGGTGACAATAAAAAAAATCTTCAGAGGAAACCATAAAGACAATTTCTGCTAAACTGAAGTTCATTTCAAACAGAGGTAGGAAATCAGATATGCTACACATCAGTAATTAAAGGCAGGTGTTTTGTACTGATTCAAATGAATTAAAAAAAATTATTTTTAACAAAATGTATTTCCTCACCAAAAAGAAAGCATAAATACTGCTGAATCTGGGTTAGAAAATGTATTTTAAATGGAAAAATTATAGAAACATAATCATTAACCATGAAATACAAGGCTAAATGCCTTAAAGTAGTGACGGTAAGAAAACTACTGTTGTTATTAACAACTGACATTCAATGAACACTCACTAAGGGCCAGGCACTGTTCTAAGTACTCCGACATCACTTCATCTTCACAGTAGTTCTGTGAGATGGGTACTAGCTTCATCCTGGTTTTAGAAATGAGGAAACAGAGGCACAGAGAGTCTAAATGTCATGGCCAGGGCTACACAGTGAGCATTTCAGCCAGGATACTGCAGCAGGCTCCAGCGCTGGACCATTATGAAATGCTGCCTTTCCAGAGGAGCAAGTGGTTTGCTATCTTTACCACGAACACGTGAGAACGGAAGCGTGAGATTTAAATAAATATAAGAATGAATTTCTTTTTTTTTTTTCGTTACACGGGCCTCTCACTGTTGTGGCCTCTCCCGGTGCGGAGCACAGGCTCTGGACGCGCAGGCTCAGCGGCCATGGCTCACGGGCCTAGCCGCTCCGCAGCATGTGGGATCTTCCCAGACCAGGGCATGAACCCGTGTCCCCTGCATCAGCAGGCGGACTCTCAACCACTGTGCCACCAGGGAAGCCCAAGAATGAATTTCTTGATAGCAAGGATAATTAAGTCTCATTAAACACAGCAGCAGGCTACTAAAGATGGTTGCACGGTTTTCTTCCTGGGCTTTCACGGACCTCTGTATCAATAGAAAGGAAATTAATCATCCTCTACGTGTGACTAAATGTAAGGAAAGCTGGTATGAGAAGCACAGTAGGCCATACTGAGAAATGTAACTTCCAATCTTTGAAAAACATTCTTATTCAAGTTGATTCTTCCAGAATAAAGCCAGGAAAAAATGAAAAACATTCTGATCAATTTATCACGGTATATACAAGTACATATATTTTTCAGCATTATCTTCTCAGTGTTTCAAATGTCAGCTGTATGAGATTCCCCTCAGTAATTCAATTATTCCCCTAGAATAAGCCAGTCCTTAAGGGATAAGTTTATTCTTTCAATCTATTTATCAACTCAACTTCCACTGTTCCTGTATTTCAACAGAGAAAATACAGGAACTTTTTTGCTACTAACTAGCTGTGTGATCCCAAGTTACTTAGTCTTTTTGGGCCTCAGTTTTCTCACCTGTAAAAATTGGGGAAAAGGACCAGGAGTAAAGGCAGAGCACAGGAACTAGACCAAAAGAAACTGGCGGTTCTCATTTTTTTATCCCTGTAGGGCTGCTGAGCTATTGCAAAATGACCATGCATTCACAAGGGCACCATGAACTGTCTGCAGAATGAATAAAAGAGTTTCCACTTTATGTACTAGAATTTTCACATGCATGTACATGATGTAACTTATAATACAAATTTAGGTTCAAATATGATCTTTAGGTCTATAGAAACTTCCTGCTATTATGGATTTTCTCTATCAACTGATATTCACTGTACAAGCTGCTATCATTTGTAGTTCATGAAATGCTTTGACATATAAAAGGACTCTTATGCTTAAAAATGCCAGGAGCCACTGGCCTACACAATTTCTAAAATCCTTCCAAGTCTAAAAACTGTAATTTAGAGTCCATTATTTTTTTTATCCCATGTTGAAAATTTTTTTAATTAATTAATTTATTTATTTTTGGCTGCGTTGGGTCTTCGTTACTGCACGCGGGCTTTCTCTAGTTGTGGTGAGCAGGGGCTACTCTTTGTTGTGGTGCACGGGCTTCCCATTGCGGTGGCTTCTCCTGCTGCAGAGCACGGGCTCTAGGCATGCAGGCTTCAGTAGTTGTGGCTCACGGGCTTCAGAGCGCAGGCTCAGTAGCTGTGGCACATGGGCTTAGTTGCTCCGTGGCATGTGGGATCTTCCCGGGCCATGGCTTGAACCCATGTCCCCTGCACTGGCAGGCGGATTCTTAACCACTGAGCCACCAGGGAAGCCCTCCCATGTTGAATTTAAATTAAATGTTAACAGCTGTAATTATCATGTCTTTTAATGAGAGTTAAAACTCTTCACAGATCTTAACTATAAAGCAAGTAAGAAAAAAAGCCAGCTGTACAAATTATTAGGGGGTGTAAAAATTGAACTTGATAAAATAGTTTTAATATTAAATGAAAAACCAAAATTATTCATTGCAAATGAATAACTGCATGTACTTCCTTAAGATAATAATATTAACAAACAAAATGAATCATCTTACTTGAATAAACATTAGATGGAACAGTAAAAATCCTTCTAGGTTAAAAAAACTCTGATTAAGATAAAATATGAATTCTTCCATTCAAGTTACTAAAAACTTGATTCCTGGAAACAGACATGTAAAAATATCCCTGAGAACAACCTACACTCTAAGAACTGTTAGAAACAGTTAACTAGGGACTTCCCCGGTGGTGCAGTGGTTAAGAATCTGCCTGCCAATACAGGGAACACGGGTTTGAGCCCTGGTCCTGGAAGATCCCACATGCTGCAGAGCAACTAAGCCCGTGCACCACAACTGCTGAGCCTGTGCTCTAGAGCCCGCGAGCCACAACTACTGAAGCCCGAGTGCCTAGAGCCTGTGTTCTGCAACAAGAGAAGCCACCACAGTGAGAAGCCTGTGAAGTGCAACGAAGAGTAGCCCCCGCTTGCCCCAACTAGAGAAAAGCCCGTGTGCAGCAACAGAGACCCAACGCAGCCAAAACTTAATTAGTTAGAATTTTTTAAAAGTTTAATAAATTCCTTCTGATACTAAATATGTCAATAATGGACTATCTGGAGACTTTGAAAACACACGACATACAGAAATAATAACCAGCAATTCCTCTATGATTTTCTACTAAGCTCAATTTCACATTCTTTAGGAAGCCTATGTCTTCTCAAACATCCACACTGCCAACCAATGCCTTCAAAAATACCCTCTATCTTACTTCAAAACCTGCCACCAAAACAGAAGGCATCAGACAAGAATTCCTGTCACCTTTCATCCACTAAATCGATCTGCATTTGCACCTATCTTCTTCCCTCTCATTACACCTGATAAAATATTTTTTTAAAAATCATATAGGGCTTCCCTGGTGGCGCAATGGTTGAGAGTCCACCTGCCAATGCAGGGGACACAGGTTCGTGCCCTGGTCCGGCAAGATCCCACATGCCGCGGAGCGGCTGGGCCCATGAGCCATGGCCACTGAGCCTGCACGTCCGGAGCCTGTGCTCCGCAACAGGAAAAGCCACAACAGTGAGAGGCCCGCGTACTGCAAAAAAAAAAATCATGTATATATACCACATCTTCTTTATCCATTCAGCAGTTGATGGACACTTAGGTTGCTTCCGTAACTTGACAACTGTGTAAATAACGCTGCTACGAACATGGGGATGCATGAATCTTGTCCACTTAGTGTTTTTGGTTTTCTTCAGATATATACCCAGAAGTGGAATTTCTGGGTCATTTCTGGGTTTATTTTTAGCTTTTTAAGAAACTTCCATACTGTTCTCCACAGTGGCTGTACCAATTTACATTCCCACCAACAGTATATGTGGGTTCCCTTTTATCCACACCCTTGCCAACATTTATTATATGTGTTCTTTTCCATGGATTACACTTCAAATAGCAAGTACTAGTTTTTCAGAAGGATAAATCCTAAAGACAGATTCACTGGGTCAAAGGGCATATGCATTTCTAATTCTGATAGTTCTTGACAAATTGCCTTCCACAGGGATTGTGACCAACTTACACTCCTGTCAGCAATACATAAACGTGGCTATTTCCCCACAGCCTCACCAGCTAAGAGTGTTATCAAATTTTCAGATTTTTCTAATTTAATAGGTAAAAAGAGGAATCTCTTTTTAGTTCTGATTTGTGTTTAATCTTACTTCAAGTGACATCAATCATCTTTTCATATATTTGAAAGCCATTTTAATTTCACTTTCTGATTATTGCTTCTTGAAATAGTCTCCACTTACAATTTCTATGACATGACCCTCTTCAGGCGATTTTTCTCTTAATTGCTTAGCTAATCTTCCTTTTTCTCATTCGAAAGCTTCTACTCCAATAACTGACCTCTAAATGCTGGAATTTCTTTGGGGTTGGACTGATACCTTTTGTCTCTTTCTTCTCATTTACTACTATAACTTTATATACCTTCTATAATCTGATGATTCCCAAATGTATATAACCAGCCAAAATTTCTGAGTTTGAATCATATATTCCAATACCTTCCTTTTTTTTCCTTTTAAACTTAAGCATTTTCTCTTTTTTTTTTTAAATTAATTAATTTATTTTTGGTCATTTTGGGTCTTCGTTGCTTCGAGCGGGCTTTTCTCTGGTTGCGGTGAGCGGGGGCTACTCTTTGTTGTGGTGCGCGGGCTTCTCATTGCGGAGGCTTCTCTTGTTGCGGAGCACGGGCTCTAGGTGCGTGGGCTTCAGTAGTTGTGGCATGCAGGCTCAATAGTTGTAGCTGGCGGGCTCTAGAGCGCAGGCTCAGTAGTTGTGGCGCATGGCCTTAGGTGCTCTGTGGCACATGGGATCTTCCCAGACCAGGGCCCAAACCCATGTCTCCTGCATTGGCAGGCAGATTCTTAACCACTGCTTCACCAGGGAAGCCCCCAATACCTTCTTGATATCTTCCTTTGGATATTGTGCAGGCTTAACACACCCAAGAGTATTCATTTTTATCTTCCTTATTTCTATAAATGGTACTACTCTTTATCTAGTAGCTTTAACTAGAAATATAGGTGTCATTGATTCTTCTCTCATTCCCAACCCCCAAACTACCAGCAAATCCTGTTTCTATCTTGAATCTGCTTCTCTTCATTTCCACTTCCCCACACTAGTTCCAGCCTACTCCGAATGACAGAGTAAGCCCTAATCCTTGTGACAACTAAAAACAATACCCCACATTTCTAAACATCCCCAGAAGAGTGGAAAAACCCCTGGTTGAAAAATTGGTCTCCCTGCTTCCAGTCCTACCCTTGCCAATCCATTTGCCACATACATTTTTCTTTTTATAGTATAAATCATATTATATCATTCCCCTGGATAAAACACTTGAATGACTTCTTGTTATACTTCAAAGAAAATCCAAACTTCTCTATCATGGCCTATAATGCAGCCTATGTCTAACTTACTGATACCAACTTGGATTTATATTCCCTGCTACCTCTTGCTTCTTTGTACTCCAGCCATGTTTACATCCTTTTAATTCCTCAAACACACCAAGTTCTTTCTGAACTCACAGCCTTTGTACATGCTGTTTACTCTTCATGGATTGCTTTTCAATCCATTCTTCCATAACAGACCCCCTTGGCCACCAGGTCTCATTCTAAATACTACCTCCATTAAGAGTCTTCTATGACTGGGACTTCCCTGGTGGCACAGTGGTTAAGAATCCACCTGCCAATTCAGGGAACACAGGTTCGAGCCCTGGTCCAGGAAGATCTCACATGCTGCGAAGCAACTAAGCCCGTGCACTATAACTACTGAGCCTGCGCTCTAGAGCCCGTAGGCCACAACTACTGAGCCATGTACCACAGCTACTGAGCCCGCAAGCCTAGAGCCTGTGTACCACAACGAAGTGTAGCCCCCACTTACTACAACTGGAGAAAGCTCGTGCGCAGCAATGAAGACCCAATGCAGCCAAAAATAAATAAATAAATACATAAATTTATTAAAAAAAAAAACGAGTCTTCTATGACCATACTATCTAGAAAATGCTCTTCTGTTATTCTTTATCATGGGTCTGCTCAGATTAATGGGTAGTATTTATTCTAAGTAGTAATTAATATTTAGTTGTTTCTGTTATCTGTCTCCCCAATCAGACTATAAGCTTCATGAAAGCACAGACTTCTTTGTTCACCAAGTATCTGTCCAATGTCACTGACAGTCTTTTAGACCAAGAAGATATCCGGTGTCAAAAAAGAGGTAAATACTCAACACAATACTGAATAGAGACTATATGTACTGAGAATTCTACACTTGCAGTCAACTACTAAATTTCTACTAGCCCACTCCCCTATAACAATAATTAAGCTAAAAATCTCAAAAAGCAACTAAATTATATATTCAATTCTAAATCAAAGTTTAAAATAAAAAGCTATAATAAAAGATGAAATGTGATGTTCACCCAAAACTCCCCTCCCTATCTGGCTGAAATAATGCTAGTCACACTAATAAACTTGTTTTCTTTTCCTTTTTTTAGGCCATGCAGCTCGGCTTGCGGGATCTTAGTTCTCTGACCAGGGATTAAAACCATGCCCCCTGCAGTGGAAGCGCAGAGTCCTAACCACTGGACCTCCAGGGAATTCCCTTAGTTTCTATTTTGCTCAATAGGTTCCAAGTCAAGCAACTGGTTGAAAACTTCAAAGTGAATGTAAACAAATTCCTAATTTAGTGAATATGGAAAGCAAGTAAATGAGCTAAGGTTAAAGACTTTAAAAATACCTTTAAAGATAAGCATAATAAAGAATTTCAAAGTACTTTTTAAAAAGAGTCAGCTAAGCATTTTCTAATAGCCCACCTCAGTTGCTGGGGATTTTCATGGATACCAACCACCCAGTAGTGATCAGATTTTCCTTTGCAGTGTTCCCTTGTGTTACATACAGGAGTCCATGTATGACCAAGTCCTCTGTTAAGCATTCGAACAATGCCTTCTGAATCCACATAAAATGGGGTACCTATATACCAACAGAAAAACAAATCACCTGGAAACATAGCTATGTACTTGTTAAATAAATCCTTTTTCAAATACACACACCAATCAATCAACTTTCAATTCAAAAGCAAAACAAACAAACAAAAAACAACCAAACAAAAAAAAACCTCCCCAAAACCCAAAAGGCAAATAATCCAAGATTATTTCCCATAAAATTTCACTAACCACATAGAGTAAGGCCTAACTGAATCAAAGGAAAAAAAAATTGCATGTGATGTGACTAAAATTTATCCAAAAAAAAGAGGAAAAAAAACCCTGATCAATTCAGAGAAAACTATGCCACCTGCTGGAATACAGCAGTTTTTCAAAGCCAATTTCAGTAAAGAAGTTAAAATTGAATCTGAAGTTTCCTTGGTCAAGAGAGACTTGGAAAAATGAGAAGAACCTAATGCAAGGTGGTGATGTAGAGAAATCTGTCTTTAGTACTCTTCTTCCTCCCCCCTCTCTTGGCCTTGTCACTGTTCTGTTCCCCAACAGTTCCCCACTGTTCTGCACCTAGACTTACCTAGGAAACAAGTAACATCCCTGTTTCCCACCTACTCTGCTCCCATTTCAGGAAGTACATGGCAAATTCCCTAATTATCCTTTTTTTCTCTGTGACTTCACGCCCCTCTTACTCTGCAAACAGCAGTTTCCTCAGGGTCTAGATCTGATTGGTAACTGGGAGTAAAAAATAAAGCTATACGAATGGAAGTTATTAATGGTCACATTATTAAAGCATAAGTGACTAATTAATATCCCAGTAGAAAACATATACAGAAATGGTTGGGTTTTTTTAAAGACAAACTGGAGTTTCCAATGATGTAATTAAAGGGCATGAATCTCCAATAATAGAAATATTTAAGCCAGAAGACAGGGTTAACAAGTGCCTTAAAATAAGGTACTCCTCAGTGTCCTTCAAATCATCTGTCATAACCCACTGTTAAGTGAGTCTACAACAGCACACTGTTCAATAGAAATATCATGGGGCCACAAATGTAATTTTTAATTTCCTCCTGCCACATGACAAAAGGGGAAAAAAAAGTGAAGTTAATAATATATTTTATTAAATCCAATATATCCAAAATATTATCATTTTAACATGTAATCAATATAAAAGAATTATTGAAATTTTTTACATTTTTAAAATTTCATACTAAGCCTTCAAAATTTGGAGAGTATTTTATAGTTATAGCACATCTCAACTCAAATTAGCCACTTTTCAAGTGCGCTATATATAGCCACATGTGGTTAGTGGTTACTGTAGTGGAAATCAGTAGAAAATTCTGATTTTCACGTAGAATCTGCTAAAAAAGCCAAAACTTGAACACTGATTTGTATCTCCTTTTTGCTAGCTAATAAACTTTCAGAAAAATTTATTTCCCTCTTTGTAAGTTTTCTAATCAGAATTCTGATGAAGAAGAGATCTTGTACATAAAACAGTGGCTACCTCGCCTGGAAATTCCAGTTTCCAGTTCTGCCAATATATTAAAATAAATAAATTTAAACATAAAATATAGACAATTTATCTTTAAGCAAATTAATTAGGAATAAATAATGAAGCAATTTTCTTCTTGAGAAATGACTTTAATATAAATGAATTTATCTTGCCTTCAGCTGAAAAGCCAAGCCATACAAGGTAGGATTTCCTTGTAAGAGGAAGAGGATCACCATGTAAAATTTGTTTTTTCTTTTTCCCCAGCTCCAGCAGTTGAACTCCAAGGCACTGATCCCCATCAAATCCTGTACCTAGTGAGAAAATGTAAATATAAATCAGGTATCAAAGGTTATTTAGCTATGATGTAGTTTAAATTATTTTCTCTGAATTGAATTTTATTTTGTGATAAATTCCTAAATTAGCAGTACTTTTTATAGATAATCCACTTACCTGAGGCACCATTCAGGGATTAGAAGCAGAATAGTATGTTACATGGACTATTTATATAAAGTGTTTATAAGTGGTAATTCATTCACTCAAGAAATATTTAAAGAGAGCTTACTTTGTACCAGGTACTGAGGCTACAATGGTAAACAAGACAAAGTCAGCATTCTCATGAAACTCATATTCAGGTAGGAGAGGAAAAACTAATTTAAAAAGAAAGAAAATACTAAGTGTCATGATCAAAGATGAAAATACTAATGTGATACAGAGTGTCAGACTGAGTGGCTACTTTAGATTGGACAGACAAAAGTGGCCTTTTGAGAAAGTGAAATTTAAACCGAGATATGATTTGCAAGTTGGAGTCAGCCATCCAAACGACAGGGGGAGGGGCACTACAGTAGACAGGGAAAAGCTAATGAAAAGGGCCTAAGTTGGGAACAAGCTTGGTGAGTTTGAAGAACACAAAGAAGCCAGTAGGGCCAGAACCAGTAGCAAGAAAAAAAGTGGTAAGTAATGAGGTTGAAGAGGCAGGCAAATGTCAGATCATGTAGGACCTTGCCACCTGGGATAACAAGTTTGATTTTTATTCTAAAGCAATAGGAAGACATCAGAGGATTCTGAGCAGAAGAGGGAAGTGATTGGATTTGTTTTTAAGAAATCACCTAGGCTTCTATGTGGAGAATGGATTGTGGCAGGCAAGAATTGAAGCTGAAAAGCTAGTTAGGAGGTTATTCCAACAGTCCAAGAGATGATGTCTGGGTTGCACTGGGGTTTTAGTGGAGATAAAAAGAGACAGATGTGCAATGCATTGTGTGAACTGACATGATAATGACTTTGCTGACAAAGTCAGCAATGTGGGGATGTGAGGGAAAGAAAGGATAACTCTTAACATTTCTGGCTTGAGTAGCTAGATTGATAGTATGCCGTTTACTGAAATGGAAAAACTAAGAAGCAAGTTTGGAGGGAAAAAGAAAGCCCAGAGGCTTTATTGTGACCAAGTTAAGTATGAGATAAATATCAAAACTCTACATAGAGATTTCAAGTCGGCAATTGGATATGTAAGTCTGGAGACACAAGGAGGGGGCAGGGCTGGTGATATTAATTTAGAAGTCATGAACATATAGATGTATTAAAGCCATGGGTGTTAATGAGATATCCCAAAGTAGTTTCTCAAACTGCATTTTTTGACCTGTGAGTCATGAAATCAATCCAGAGTTACAACCAGAATTTAAAGAAAAATGAAATCAAAGAGTAAATATTGTCCATGAGACTTTCATTCTAGTTATATCTGCAGGTATGTATAGAATAGCAACATAGAATATATTTCTCACTAGGGCTAAGCGTTCGAAAGACTAATAGCTCCTGACCTAGTGAAAGGAAAAGAAGGGGGCTGTGACTGCACCCTGGAGTACTCCAGCTAAGAGGGGGGCATAGGAATAGGAGCCAGCAAAGGAGCTCAAAGAGTTATCAGCTCCTAAGGAAAAATAAATGGGCGAGTGACATCACAGAAGCCAAGAGAAGAAAGTATTTCTGGTGGAATTATTTAAATAAATAAGCATAAAAAGATCATCGGTAACCTTAATAAAACCAGCCTTAGCACAGCGATGGGGACTGAGGACAGAATATGAAGTGAGGAAAAGGAGGCAACAACTTTTTAAGTCACATTCAAAGTTGCTTTGGTCCTTCACACAAGGAGTTAGTTTATTTTTTGAGGCATTTCAACTCTGATAATTCTTGTAAGATATAGACATGGAAGCAATTAACCAAACTCTACCTTAGAATTCTTTCTATAGTACAGTTTTTCTATAAATAAAATGTTTTCATTTTCATTGCTATTAGTGAATACAACAAAATTCTGTACAAAGATTATACTGATTCAAATACTAAAATAAATGCAAAAGGAGATACAATCCAAAACAGAGAGAAAAAAAGCTTAAGTAATTTCCATTTTACTTCAGGTCATGGTAAAACTATAAAATAGTAGAAAAAATCTACCTCTGTGATAAACAATGACAAGCTGTTCTCCATGTCCTGCCACTGACACAACAGGCCCAGGGAGACTGAAGACCTCTTTCTGAACACCTCCAATGGTAAACAAGCGAAGGAGCAAGGCGCTAGTGGCAGCAGCAGCCCATCCCTGACCAAGACATATGGCTTCAATATTTTCATCCTGAGGCATGTCTACTATCCACTCTTTGCTTGAATCCCATGAACTAAAGTGCAGGCAGTGAAGCTTGCTAAAAGTTAAAACAAGACAGAAACAATCAAACTTTCAAATATCAAATATCAAATTTGATATTTTATACATATATATAACTAATCATTACACCCAGTAACAATCAAATAGTTTATTTTTCTATTACACATAAATAATACAAAAATGGCTTTAAGAAAGTAATTATGAAATATCCTTAAAATGAACTATGTTAAAACCATTAATAGTCATGTTACTGAAGAATATTTAAAGATACAGGAAAATGCTCACAATATAATGTTAAATGAAAAAAAGCAGGATAAAATCAGCAGAGTGTGATCCTAGGCTGCAGATACACACAAAAATCACAACCAAATTTCTAAAAAGGAAGAAAGCATCAAAATGTTAGGCAAGAGTCCTCTCTTTGCAAAAAAGAAAATTCAATATGGGAGAACAAAGAGAAAAAGAAAAAAGAAATCATAATCCCACCAGCAAGATTACCAACCACTGCTAACAATCTGATTTGTGTTTCCAGTCTTTTTTCTTTGCATATTTACATACATGCAAGTTATTATGAAACTTAAGCTTCAAAACGTAGATACCATAGTATTTAGAATCAGAGGCAGTACTGACTTCCTAAACAGTAATTTAAAATTCAAATTTAAAATAAAGAGAGATGAGGGACTTCCTTGGTGGTCCAGTGGGTAAGACTCTGCGCTCCCAATGCAGGGGGCTTGGGTTCCACCCCTGGTTGGGTAACTAGATCCGGCATGCATGCCACAACTAAGAAGTCCGCGTGCTGCAACTAAAAGATCCCGCGTGCCGCAACGAAGACCCAGTGCAGCCAAAATAAATAAATAAATAAAAATAAAAAAAAGGGGGATGGGAATTCCCTAGCGGTCCAGTGATTAAGATTCCGCGTTTTCACTACTGAGGATGCAGGTCAATCCCTGGTCAGGGAACTAAGATCCCCCAAGCCACACAGCTCAGCCGGAAAAAAAAAAAGGGTGGCGGGGTGGACCTAGACATTATCATGTTAATTGAAGTAAATCAGAAAGAGAAAGACAAATATCATATGGTATCACTTATATGTGGAATCTAAAATACAACACAAATGAACATATCCAAGAAACAGAAACAGACTCACAGACATAGAGAACGGACTTGTGGTTGCCAAGCGGGAGGGTGGGTGGGGGAGGGAAGGATTGGGAGTTTGGGATTAACAGATGCAAACTAGAATATATAGCATGGATAAACAACAAGGTCCTACTGTATAGCAGAGGAACCTATATTCAATATCCAGTGATAAACCAATGGAAAAGAACATGAAAAAGAATATATATAACTGAATCACTTAGCTGTACAGCAGTAATTAACATAATATTGTAAATCAACTACACTTCAATAAAATATTTAAAAAATAAAATAAAATAAATAAAAGGATAACATTGTATATGACTCTGAAATAATATATCTAGGAAAACAAAGAGAAGAACAATGATCAGTCAGGAAACCATAACAATCTTAACAATCTGAAATCAAAATTGCACATGGAGCGAAGGGGGAAGGGGGATGTGAGGGGATGGATTGGGAGTCTGGGGTTAGTAGATGCAAACTATTATACACAGAATTGGATAAACACTGAGGTGCAACTGTGTAGCACAGGAAACTACATATCCTGTGATAAACCATAATGGAAAAGAATATAAAAAAGAATGTATACATATGTATAGCTAAATCACTTTGCTATACAGCAGAAACTAACATAACATTGTAAAACAACTATACTTCAATTTAAAAAAATTGCCATGGAAATAAATGTTCTAATTATGTAAGATATTCTGAGTTAGAGACACTGAGTCAATAGTGGTTATTTTAGTAAACTGATTTAATTCAATAATAAAGTATTGAGTTGATTTTACAATGTGTAAATTAGGAAACCAATTAAAATATTAAAATGACCCAATTTGGTGTTTCTCAGGCTTTAATGCATACTCTATCACCTGAGGATCTTGTTAAAATGCAGATTCTGACTCAGAAGGTCTGGGTTTGGGTCTGTGATTCTGTGTTTTCAACATGCTCCCACGTGACCCACACCCCTAGTTTGTGGACCATAATTTGAGCAGCGAGGAACTAATATATCTAGTCAGAAGGATTTTAATTTCAAATCACCTGGGAGTTAGTAAAATCTGTGATCAAGTGTATAAGCACTATGATCAGCTGAAAAAATTAACAGGGCAAACTGGCTGAAATAACAAAGCTGAATAAAATATTTTTTCTTCTTTAAAAAAAATACAGATTCTGCATCCACTGCTTTTCCATCATAATTTTCTTATCTCTATATCTACCTACCTACCTAGCAACCAATATATCTAAGTTAAAGTTTTTTAAGTTAAAAAGTCAAAATGACAAATAGTACTAATAACATTTTTAGTGTGTTTTTCCTTTTTTTTTTTTTAAAGAGGAGTTTCAAATCTAATCTATAGTGACAAAACCTACATCAGTAGTTGTCCAAGGCTGGGATTAGATTAACTGTTAATTGTTAACAGTACTTATATCTGACAGTAGAATTCTGGGGGGAATTTTCATTTTCTAAAAATTCTGTACTACTTAAGCTTGCTTGTTTACAATTAATCCGTGTATTACTCTTATGTAAGAAGGGGACAAATAAGCAAAAACAGACATATGTTCTGAGGTATTACGGGTGTGCTGCTATTTGTACTAAACTCTTCCTTCTGAAATTCCATATTATAAAAGACATAATTTTGTTTTTTGTCTTACAAACTTTTTGTACTGAATTTCAACATTTTAGTACAACAGTTCAACAGTAACAAATTCTTCCTAATAATCTTGAATTTACCTTGCTAGTTCATCAGTGCTTTCACATGCCAACAAAACAGCTTCATGGGAAAGATCCGCTACTGTATAATTCAAAGTGTTTGCTAAGTGTGTTGCATGGTGTATGGAGGTATCATGGAACTCCACATCTATGGCATTGTCTTGCTCATCATTATAGCAGCGAATAATTCCAATAGAGTTCCACACCTACAAACATGTAAGGTGAAATACAAGTCTGAGAAAGAGTAAAGTTCTTAGAATCAATAGACTAAAATAGTACAAGTTAACAAATAATGTAGTCTGTATCAGGGATTAAGTTATGGGAGCAACCACAGCTTACTTACCTCTAAATAGTTTCAGGTAACAGCAGTAACATCGGAGCAACAATTACTAATTATTCTCTTCCTCATGAGAAGAAGGTACATATATACTTATTTATTAGCAAATGGAATATTTTACCTAATATTTTAAAAAATTATATTACTGTCATAAAAAATACTTTACAATTCACCTTTGGACAACTGAACCATTAAATTCATCAAACAAAACACTTCAAAAATGTATTTACTTACAAATATGACTGCGTATTTCCTTTGGTCCAACTAACTGGTTTACAGTTGTGGCATAAATATATACATTTTAAGGCAGCATAGGACTTCCCTCGTGGCTCAGTGGTTAAGAATCCGCCTGCCAATACAGGGGACACAGGTTCGAGCCCTGGTCTGGGAAGATCCCACATGCCATGGAGCAACTAAGCCCGTGTGCCACAACTACTGAGCCTGCATTCTAGAGCCTGCAAGCCACAACTACTGAGCCCACGTGCCACAACTACTGAAGCCCATGAGTCCTAAAGCCTGTGCACTGCAACTACTCAGCCCACGCGTGGCAACTACTGAAGCCCACATGCTCTAGGGCTCATGTGCTGCAACTACTGAGCCCGCATGCCTAGAGCTTGTGCTCTGCAACGAGAGAAGCCACCGCAGTGAGAAGCCCGTGCACTGCAACAAAAGAGTAGCCCCCGCTCGCTGCATCTAGAGAAAGCCTGCTCGCAGCAGCGAAGACCCAACACAGCCAAAACTAAATAAAAATAATTAAACACACACACACACACACACACAAAAAAAACAAAAACAGGAATTAAAAAAAAAAGGCAGCATAAATTGATACCATTTAGAAAACCTGTCTTCCACTCATGTACACTACAGGCTCACACTACGCAGGGCAGGCCCTAGTGTTTCCTTTCCCCTACCACAAATACAACTATAAAGTATTTGACAATATTAGAAAAATTAAGATCTATTACTTGATGATGATTACTGATGGCAATAAAAAGGTTGTTTTTTTTTTTTAATAAAACATCACCTTTAATATTTATCTACAAATTTATGCCAGGACCATACAATTTAAGAAGGACAACTGTCAAAGTCCTCAGTGGAAAACCTCAAATAATCAACAAATAAAAATATTAAACTTTTTTAGTTCTCAAACTTAAGACAAAAAGTTAATATAGTCATTCATCCATAAATATATATTGAATGCCTATTGTGCCATACCTTGTTCTAAGTGCTATCAGTAAACAAAACAGAAAAATCTCTGGGCTTCTGGAGAATATATTCCATTGGCATGGGGAAAAGGGGCAGATAGCTTTTTTTTCCATAGCACTTATCACCTTCTAATAGTATACCATACCAGTGGTTGCTTTCTAAAAAACACCTTCTAACTAGTGTGCTGGAATCAGTACAATCTCCTATATAAAAACTAATATGAGAAGTAAAGTTTGGAAGTATAGCCAAGAGGTACTACAAGATATACAGTCACATTTATTATGTTCATTATATGTCATTTTGCAAAGCAGAATTTTATTTAACACAACATTCAATAATAAGGTTGAAATAAGATTAAAACTGGGAGTTAACCATAGAATAAATCAAGCACAAAATTATAATCAACCAAAGTGTTCCAGGCCAGTTAACCAAGGTTTTTAACAAATATTTTTACCACACAAAATTAACTACAGTGAGATAAAATGCTTAAAAGTGAGATAAAACTATTTTAAAGTTACATGTAGATGAAAGGCTTACCATGAATCTGTGAGTGAGATGCAAGGGTGTAGAACCTGACTGGAATGGCTTTTGCCGGGGCGTTGGCATAGGACCATCATAAAATGGCCTTTGGGATGTTACAACTGGTAGATTGTGAATGCTGCCTGCCTGATCATCCTCCTCCTCTTCTTTGAGAAAACTAGAACCAGTTTTTATCATTGTAACATCTAGAAAACAAAGGATTATAATTAGAGAATCATAAATACCTATTACCTTGAAAAAGAAAAGCATTACGAAA
Source organism: Delphinapterus leucas (assembly GCF_059928025.1). Classification (NCBI taxonomy): domain Eukaryota; kingdom Metazoa; phylum Chordata; class Mammalia; order Artiodactyla; family Monodontidae; genus Delphinapterus; species Delphinapterus leucas. Next base: position 135,947,324 of record NC_143130.1, read on the forward strand.
TCTAATAACCTTGTCCATTCATATTTAGTAATACTAACATTTTAATACTATTTGCCTCTTTCACTGTGTTAACATCTGCAGTGATCATTCAAAAGCAATGGAGGGTAAAACTGCTGGTACCTTAGCATGAATCAAAGCAGTGGCACCAATCTGTATTAGTAGTCAGTGTATTGTTAACCAATTGCAGTAAAAATGGTAAAAATATTAATTTTATTAAATCTTGATCTTTGCATAGATTTTTAAAAAATGTTCTCTGTGTTAAAATGGGAAGTGTGCATAAAGAATTGTGATGGGGGATTTCCCTGGTGGTCCAGTGGTTAAGACTCTGTGCTTCCAATGCAGGGGTTGTAGGTTCGATCCCTGGTCAGGGAACTAGATCCCACATGCTGTGCAACACGGTCAAAAAATTAAAAAAAAAAACATGCTGTGTAGTGCGGCCAAAAAATTAAAAAAAAAAAAAAAAAGAACTGTGATGGTTGTCTCAAAAAAAAAAGCAATTCTGCAATTGAGTTGTAAGCTGAACTAGCTAATTTTTTCGTGTAACACCATTTTTATTGGAAATACCAGATAAACTATGGTTTATCAAGTATGTGGCAAACATTTTCTTAAAAATGAAGTGAGCTGGTCATTTAAGAAAAGTAACTGACAGAATTTGTGGTCAATGATAAAACTGGAGCTTTCAAGCGAAAATCAGAATAGTGAAAAACGTGTATCTGCCACCACGAGCTTGACTGCTTTGTAATATTTAAAAACTTCTGATGAGATTGGCGATGATACTAACAAATATTATTCTGGATAACGTGTCAATATTAGGAAGGTCTGCAAAGCTCAGGAAACAGTATTTTCCAAATTAACAATGCATACGTGAAAAAATCAAACATGGTAAAAGATCCATTCAAGTTAGACCAATGGATTTTAATGTAATAATAGAGTTGAAAAGTTCACCGAAAAGTTTTCAGATTCCACATCGCAAGTAATCTTTAAGAAATTATCATTTGTTGCGTTTTGGTGCAACATCGAAGAAGAATATCCGCAATTCTTTCAATAGGCTATTAAAATACTTCTCCTTTTTCAAACTACATATTGTGTGAGGCTAAATTTTTTTCACATACTTCAAACAAAAACAAATATATGGCAGTAGACTGAATCCTGAAGCACATGAAAGAATACAGCTGTCTTCTATGCTAAGATCTGCAAAATAATATTTTTCTAGAGTTGTTTTATTTTCATAAAAAATGTTATTTTCATTTACATATAATGAGTTTATTAATGTTACTTTAAAATGAATATTTTTAAAATTTCTCAGTTTTAATTTCTAACATAGTAAATAACAATAAATATAACTCCACAAACAATTTTCTTTGGGGTCCTCAAAAAATTTTAGGAATGTAATGAGCTCCTGAAACCAAACATTTGAGGAGTGCTATCCTATAAACCCTATATGCTTTAAATGCAGCACAACTTACCACTGTACACTGGTATTTCACTTGGTAATGTTCAAATGTGTTAATTTTAGCATATAAGTTGTAACAGTCACTTTATTTAAAGGTTTTTCATTACAATCCCAGTATCTTTAACAGATACCAAACTATTCAGGTTACCTATTTCTTTTGTTTAAAAATTTTTAATATTTATTTATGTATTTAATTGGCTGCACCGGGTCTTAGTTGCCACGTGTGGGATCTTTAGTTGCAGCACCCAGGATCTTTTAGTTGCGGCCAGATTACCTATTTCTTGAGTTAGCTTGGTAGTTTGTGTCTTTCAAAGAATTTATCTATTTTATCTAAGTTGTTGAATTTATGGACACAAAGTTGTTCATAATATTCACCTATTAAACTTTTGTTATTAATAGCAGTGCTATCTTACAGAAATATAATGTGAGTTACATATGTAACTTAAAATTTTCTAGTAGCCATAAACAGTAAAAAGAAACAGGTGTAATTAATTGTAATAATATACTGCATTTAAAATATAATTTCAACATGTACTCAATGTAAAAAACGACCAAGATATTTTACATTGTCTTTTTTGTACTGTCTTCAAAATCTGGTTGCATTTTATATTTAAAACCACCTCAATTTGAACTAGCCACATTTTAAGTGCTCAAAAGCCGTAAGTGGCTAGTGGCTATCATATTGGATAGTGAAGGTCTATGGGATACACGGTGATGATACCCCTTTCATTTCTTATATTAGTCATTTGTGTCTTTCTTTCTTGATCAATCAGGATAGAGATTTATCAGTTTTATTGATCTTTTCAAAGAATAAGCTTTCGGTTTTACTGACTTTTCTATAGCTTTTGGTTGTCAATTTCATTGAATTCTGTTCTTTCTCATTTCCTTCCGTTTGCTCGCTTGGGGTTTAATTTCCTCTTCTTCTAGTTTGCTAAAGCAGAAGCTTAGATCATTGTTTTGAAACCTTTTTCAACATACGTATTTAATGCTATAGCTACATTCTACCAATCCAGTACTGACTTTAAATAATAGTTTTAATAAAAAATTGAAAATATTGATCAGTAAGATGGATCATCCCATTCACAAAGTCAACTCATACCAACTGAGTTTTCATCATCTTCTAGGATGTGACTTCGCTGTCTAGGACGACCTGAAGCCAGCATGAGGTCATCATCATCTTCCTCATCATTCATAATCCGTTTCGAAAAAGAGCGGGTTTCGACTGCATTGTCCTTTAGAAAATCACCAGCACTGCTTGTATCTTCTCCATCAAAAAGATCATTATAATCCTTTTCTACTCTGCTGGATACCTTGAACAAATTAATACAAATTAGAAAGTATTAGTGAACTACTTAGATAAACACAATTACTCAAAAGGCAATCTTTTAATATGCACCTATAAACTCTACCCAGTAAGCAAGTGCCTTGGTAAAAATAATTAACAAATATGTTTATGAGGATTGTATTATATTTATATAAGACCTAGTCCTTACTTTAAATGACTATAGTCTACGGATAAGGTGGAAGTATAAGACAGACATGTAAAAAAATACATGTGTATACCCAAATATAAAGCAAAATTTTATTCCTCACAATCATTCTCCAGAAAAGAAGTCACCTATGAGTCCTTACAAAGTCTCTCATTATAAGATATTCTCTCATTTACTTTTATTTTGAACAAGATACTGCTTAGGTAAGATGTTTACTTTAAATGATCTCAGTTAAAGCTTGTCTTTGGGGTATTTTTTGATGCTTATAGAAGTAAACAAATAGAACCAAAAGAAAAACAAGAGTGGTAAATAAATCCAACATTAATCATTGATTCCTAGGAACATGAACATATCATTGCAAGTACTGAATGTCACTGTAAACAATTTTTGAGATCACTTTAAAAAGTGAATAGTAAGCAGATACATTGTAAGGATCACAATTATTCCTACAGAATGAATAAAAACTGTACAATGTTAAGTCAATGGAAACTTATAGTTGGGTATAAAAGTCTAATGAGAACACCATTAATGGATTCAAAAGGGACTATATCACAAATCTTTTAGATGGAAGCGCATATAACTGTGTTCTGGAAAGTTGACATTTAAAGAAATGAGAGAACAGAAAAAATACTTCTAAATTCATATGTTTAAACAAATGATTTGAATAATTAAATTAATAACTATTGATAAATGCTATAAGAAGATATTTAACTATTTTATCCATAGTCCTAAAAGCTTATGTACTCAAGTTGGTCAAAAACTTTTTTCGGGAGGGGGCTTCCCTGGTGGCGCAGTGGTGGAGAGTCTGCCTGCCGATGCAGGGGACCCGGATTTGTGCCCCGGTCTGGGAAGATCCCACATGCCGCGGAAGGGCTGGGCCCGTGCGCCATGGCCGCTGAGCCTGCGCGAACTTTTTTCAGACTTTCTTATCAAAAATGAGGGTTTTAACTTACGGTGAGAGGTGTTGTAACAGAAACATGTACTATGAGGAGTAAAAGCAAAAAGGAGAGAGTGGGCAATTCTGGATAGAAGGGTTAAGGTTTTATAAGAGGTGACCTTTAAACTAAAATTTTTTAAATTATTTTTTTTTTTTTGCAGTACGCAGGCCTCTCACTGCTGTGGCCTCTCCCGTTGCGGAGCACAGGCTCTGGACGCGCAGTTGATTTACAGTGTTGTATTAATTTCTGTTGATTCAGTTATATGTATATGTATTCTTTTTCATATCCTTTCCCATTACGGTTTATCACAGGTTACTGAATATAGTTCCCTGTGCTATACAACAGGACATTGTTGTTGAACTAAAAATTGTTTCTCAATTTAATTTTCTTTTTTATCAACGTTAGACATGCATATAGTCAGTGTTATAAGATTTAATATAAAAATGAAAACAATCCTCTGCACAGCCTCCGACTTACTTCTCTGCTCTCAATTGTTTCTTTTGATACTTTCCTCCACACTTGTAAATCATATTCCAGTGAAATTTTTTGATTTTTCAGTTTTAATTACCTATTTAATAGATGTTACTAACTTCTTTCTGTTAAGAAAGATGAGGATTTGGTGCCATTTTTCAACCACCACTACTTCCCTTGTATGCATATACACCATTCTCCTACTCCTGTCCACCCAATATAGATATATTCTCATTTTGCTTGGATCAATTTACAGTATTTAGATTTATTATGACCATGTAAATGCTATTCATAGCTGAACCCTAAAGCAAAGGAAATAAAAGCAAAAATAAATAAATGAAACCTAATTAAACCAAAAAGCTTTTGCATAGCAAAGAAAACCTTTGACAAAACAAAAGGACAACTTACTGAATAGGAGAAAATATTTGCAAATGATATGACCGATAAGGGGTTAATATCTGAAATACATAAACAGCTCATACAACTCAACATCAAAAAAACAAACAACTCAATTAAAAAATGGGGAGAGGGCTTCCCTGGTGGCACAGTGGTTGAGAGTCCGCCTGCCGATGCAGGGGACACGGGTTCGTGCCCTGGTCCGGGAAGATCCCACATGCCGTGGAGAAGCTGGGCCCGTGCGCCATGGCCACTGAGCCTGCGCATCTGGAGCCTGTGCTCCGCAACGGGAGAGGCCACAACAGTGAGAGGCCCGCGTACCGCAAAAAAAAAAAGGGCAGAAAAGCTGAATAGACATTTTTGCAAAGGGGAAATGCAGATGGCCAACAGGCACACAAAAAGATGCTCAACATTGCTAATCATCAGGGAAATGCAAATCAAAACCACAATGAGATATCACCTCACACCTGTCAGAATGGCTATTATCAAAAGGAACACAAATAACAAATATTGGCAAGGATGTAGAGAAAAGGGAACCCTCCTACACTGTTGGTGGGAATATAAATTGGTGTAGCCACTGTGGAAAACAGTATGGAGGGTTCTCAAAAAACTAAAAATGGAACTACCATATGACCCATCAATTCCACTCCTGGGTGTACATCCGAAAAAAACCAAATACACTAGCTGGAAAAGATACATGCACCCCAATGTTCATAGCAGCATTATTTACAGTTGTCAAGTTATAGAACCAACCTAAGTGTCCATCAACAGCTGAATGGATAAAGAAGATGTGATATAGATAGACAGATAGATAGATATTGGAATACTACTCAGCCATAAAAAAAGAATGAAATTTTGCCATTTGCAACAACATGGATGGACTTGGAGCTTAAGGTATTATGCTAAGAGAAATAAGTCAAACAGAGAAAGACAAATACTATATGATATCACTTACATGTGGAATATAAAAAATATAACAAACTAGTGAGTATAACAAAAAGAAACAGACTCACAGATACAGAGAACAAACTAGTGGGGAGAGGGGTGGGGAGAGGGGCAATATATGGGTAGGGGATTAAAAGGCACAAGCTATACTGTATAAAATAAGCTACAAAGATATGTACAACAGGGAATACAGCCAATATTTTATAATAACTATAAATGGAGTACATCCTTTAAAAATTATGAATCACTATACTTCAATAAAAATAAAATAAAATAAAGAATTTCTCTGTTTTGGTTTTTTCTTACATGGATTCCCCAAAGATCTTCCAATCTCCTGCCTGAAAAACATTAAGACTGGCTGACAACACTCTGGGAGCCAAGTATGAAAAGTGAGCTGGGAATTTCAACGTTCAAGTATATACATTTTCATTTAATCCTTTTCAGTACAGTATTCCTCCTTCACCCAACACCACTCAATTGTACCCAGTGTCCCTGGATCTGAATCTTTGGGGACTCAGGCAAGCTAAGTGGCACCTCAGGGGAAATAATGAACAAAAACAAGGCAGCCTGTTTAAAGCAGTTCAGTCAGGCTGTGCAGCTAAGCATAAGAAGTATATAGTTAGCTTTAAGAGTTAAGGGAATTCATGACAGAAAAACTTAGGCTAAACTAATACAGTTATTAACTAATTTTCATCTATAAAACATTTATTTAACTAAAAACACCTAGAACACCAGGATACTAAAAAATTACAGTTTTTCACAAAGGTATTCCTTGGAAAGCCATGAAATATTAATGGATATTATATGGAGGGAAAGAAGTTCCTTAGTAAAACGTATTTGGGAAACATTAGGTTAAACAAGTTTAAACGTTCTTTGTGATAGAGCATTACTGAACATCTAATAACATAAATTATAATTTTCAAAGAAAGTAATGTAGCTTGTGGTGTTTCCCAAATTCATATGGCCACAGAAAGACTTTGAAGAAACTGTTCTACCCTATTACTTATTACCTTACTGCTTGACATCTTTCCACTGGGGTCACAAACATTCTCCAGGACTCCCAGATTTCCTTCTGCATCAGTATAAGCTATTTGACCACAAGTAGGATGCCATGACAGGCCACAAATTGCATAACCTTTCTCATGTTTCACCCTAAAAATTAAAAAGTGAATTCTTAAAACACTGTCAAGAAAAATATAAGCTATACATTTCTTTAGGTAAATTTTAGTTAGAAAAAGTTTTGATAAACATAGCTATATGTCTGCATTTTAACAATCTAATGATTGCAGATGTGAAATGTTTAATAATAAAAAAAACAAACATCTAATAGAAATAAGCAAAAAAGAGACAAAAGATTTACTGAATCATACCTTTCCATGCAATCTTTGGTTTCCACATTCCAAACTATAATTAAACCATTAATACTCCCTGCAGCTAAATATTGTCCACAAGGAGACCAGGTTACTATATTTAGGGTCTAGTAAAGAAAAACAATAAATAAATAATAATTTCATATAATTTAAAACTAAAAACTCATTTTATTACCAAATTCAAATTTTTATAACCCTTATTGTATGCAATTTCTAATTAAATCTGATACATAAACAGCAAGACAAAGTTTGCTTACTAACTTTCTTTTTCAATAATATTCAACAATCAAAGTAATAGCAGCTTTTACTTTATCACAAGAAAATTACACTAGCACAATTTTAAAAGCAAAAGCTAAAAAATGTTTTTATCCTAGAAAGAAAGACAACACAAGTTATCCTCTTAGCAGTCACCATCAAGATGAAGAGAACTAGGAAGTGAAGTGAATCGTACTAAGCCATTGCTGACCTACTGGGCCTCTGTTTCCTAACTGCAAAATGGGTATATATGAGAGAAGGGGGCAGGGGGAGAGGGAGAGAGAGAGAAAGAAACACAGACTAACAACCTTTCCTGCTCTAAAACTCCAGTGTCCATAGTCACAAGTCTCAATGAAACTCACTTAACAATAAATACTACTAATAATGTGAGAATTACCTATTCTAATACTATGCTAGGGTTAAATTTGACTTCTTATAAATTAAAAGATTTTTCTTACCAAATTTCACAAAGGAGAAAGGTCAGATAGGACCTAGCAAAGACTTATCTACTAGTTATTCACTAAGTGAAGAAAGGCTGAGGGGTAAAAGGTGGACACATGCACAGCAGTCTGGAGTTGTTCTCCATTTCCAACAATATTTAGCTGTAATTGTATTAAAGCAAAGTATGCATTAACTATTCCCATTAGCCTACTGAAAGTATCACTTACAAAACCTACCTGAGAGATGAAATTATCTGAAAGATCAAATTGATTACTCCAAGTTTCTCTTCTATATAGCTTAACAGATTTTTCCACAGGAACTGCTAGTAACTATTAGGAAAGATAAATGATTTAAACAAAAGTTTACACTAAATTAAGTTTAAAGAGAAAAAAGAGCAGAAAATTCATCTAAATAAAACTAAAAAACATAAAAGCAAATTTGTATTTTAACTGGCAACTAACAAAACTCAGAAAGCTACTTAAAATTTTGATAAAGAATGGGTGATGGGGCTTCCCTGGTGGCGCAGTGGTTCAGAGTCCGCCTGCCGATGCAGGGGACACGGATTCGTGCCCCGGTCTGGGAAGATCCCACATGCCACGGAGTGGCTGGGCCTGTGAGCCTTGGCCGCTGAGCCTGTGCTCTGCAATGGGAAAGGCTACAACAGTGAGAGACCTGCGTACCACAAAAAAAAAAAAAAAGAATGGGAGATGATCATTATTGCTTGCACTGAAAGACAGAGAACTTATAGTCACTAATATTTTTAACACTATTTCTTAAGGAATATAAGCCCTTTGGATCTAAAAATTCATCTTATTTGCTGGCAGGAGAGAAACAGAGCCAAAATACTTTGAATATCTTTGGAAAAGGAAACTTATCTTCTTACATATACTTCCAAAAAACAGATTAGTAGAAAAAATAAAACTGACATATTCTTTCCATGCTTATCAAAAAACGAAGAAAAATGTATTATTTATGAATAGTAAAACTATGTTTAAATTTTTTTTAATTAATTAGATTGTTTCATAAGCAAAGAATAAATACATACTGGATTTCCCAACTATCACTTTAGTGCAGAATGTACCCTTAAAAGTTTACATGACACAAAAGGTCATACATTGAAAAGAAAGTCTCCCTCCAATCCCTAAATCCTATTTCTACTTCCCAAAGGCAAAAAACATAAGCATAGACCATATAAGAATGCATATGTACTTATACACAAATAGACACACAATTAAACAGTAGCATTCTATCTACTATCTATACCTACTGCTCTACAGCTTGATGTTTTTAATATATCTAAAGACTGATTATTCCATGTGAAGACTCACAGATATACCTCATTCTAACAGTTGCAGAGTATTCCATTTCCAGGAATAAATTCCACAGTTTATTTAACCAGTTCTCTATTAATGAACATTCAGGATGTTTACAATCTTTTGCTACTATAAACAATGATACAACATTTTCATTATACATACTCTGTAGTGCATATGAATAAATATGCTTATAAAATATATGCCTAGAACTAGTACTACTGGTCATTCATTCTAATAAAAACTGCCACATCCTCTTCCACACAGTATATATCAAACTTTTGATCTTTGACCATCTGACAAATGAAAAATAGACAATCATATTTCAATTTGTATTTCTTTTAGTATGAAAGGTTGCATGTATTTTCATATGTTAAAAGCCATCTGTGTATCTTTTTCTGTATACTGTCTGCTCATGTCCTTGTTCATCTTTTTACTGGGATCTTATTGATTTACAAGAACTCTTTGAATATTAAGGAAATTAGCTCTGTCATATTGTTTCAAACTTTTTCTCAGTTTATCATTTGTCCCTTGACACTGAAATATTTATTTTTTTACTTTTCATATTGTTGAGTTTATAAATTTTTTCTGGAAATTTTCACATATGCAGAGAAGTTAAAAAGATGATACAGCAAATACCTATACAATGAGATTCACCATGTGATAGGAAGTCTCCAAGATGGTTCTCAGTAATTCTCACCTCCTGGTATTCATGTCCTTTGCCAGTACATTTATTAAATCTCCTTTTCTCCACCTTTATAATACACTAAATTCCCATGTATACTGGATCTATCTCTCTGTTTAATAGATATCTGTCTATTCATGAATTAGTATCACACTTTTAGTTCCCATAGCATTATAATGTTATATCTGATTGAGTTAAACTTTACCACTTTTGTTTTTCAAGACTTTTGCTTTTCCATATGGCTTTAGAATCAGTTCTATTTGGTCCCCCCAAACATCTTACTGATATTTTATATTGAATGCTTCAAAACTATAGATAATTCAGGGAAGAACTGACATCTTTATAACAAAAATTCATTTCTAAGAATAGGATATATTTTTCTATGCGTTTTTCTAAATGTTGCCATTTGCAACAACTTGAATGAACCTAGAGGGTATTATGGTTAGTGAGATAAGTCAGAGAGAGAAAGACAAATACTGTATGTTATCACTTACATGCGGAATCTAAAAAATAAAATAAAAATAAGTAAATAAAATGAATAAATATAACAAAACAGAAACAGACTCAGAAATATAAAGAACAAACTAGTGGTTACCAGTGGGAAGAGGGGAGGGGGTAGGGCAAAACAGGGGTGGGGGATTAAGAGGTACAAACTATTATGTATAAAATAAATAATCTTTTTAGCTTATCCTTTTGGATATATTATATAGCACAGGGAATATAGCCAATATTTTATAATAACTTTAAATGGAATATTATCTATAAAAATTTTGAATCACTATGCTGTACACCTGAAACTAATATAACATTGTAAATCAACTATACCTCAATAAATAAATAAATGAATAACGAAAAAGAATGGGATACATTTTTTTCTATTTAAGTCTTCTTTTACTCTTCTTTGTAGCATGTTTAAATTTTCTTTACATAGCTCTTTCACATTTTTTGGTAAGTTTATTCCTAGTTATTTTATCTTTTTTTAAAATTTTAAAATCTTTTTTGACTTTACAGTTTGTGCATTATTTTCTCTCACCATGTTTTCTAAATGGCTACTGTTTGTATATAGGACTATAGGTTTCGTATATTAATTTTGCTTCCAACTACCTTACTGAATTTTCTTATTAGTAATATTTTTCCCCCAGTTGATTTTCTTGGGATTTCCTCGTATACAAGCATTTCATTTGCAAATAATGAGCATTATCCTTCCCTTCTTTCAAACCTCTCATATCTTTCTATTGTCTAACTGTATCAGCTAGTACCTCCAAAATGTTAAACACTAGTAGTAAGAGTTGATATAACAAGACTGTTTCCAAAGTTGCCCCATTAAACATGAATGTAGGGCTTCCCTGGTGGCGCGGTGGTTGAGAGTCCGCCTGCCGATGCAGGGGACACGGGTTCATGCCCCGGTCTGGGAAGATCCCACATGCCACGGAGTGGTTGGGCCCGTGAGCCATGGCCGGTGAGCCTGCGCGTCCGGAGCCTGTGCTCCGCAACGGAAGAGGCCACAACAGTGAGAGGCCCACATACCACAAAAAAAAACACAAAAAAACATGAATGTAAAGAAAAAGGTAAAATCAATTCATTCCTGCCAAATGTACTCTTCAAAAAAGAGCCTTTAAAAAGTTGAAATGTTTCTTACAGCATTTCAATAATTAATTTGCTTGGAGCTCTAAAATTTATAATCTGAATGAAATAGTTACAATTAAAAAAACTATTCTTACATTCAAAGATAACAAGGACTGGAACATATAATTAAAACAAAATAAGGGACTTCCCTGGTGGTGCAGTGGTTAAGCCTCTGTGCTCCCAATGCAGGGGGCCCAGGTTCCTCCCTGGTCAGGGAACTAGATCCCACATGCATGCCACAACTGAAGAGTTCGCATGCCACAACTAAGGAGCCTGTGTGCTGCAACTAAGACCCAGCACAACCAAAGAAGTAAATAAATAAATATTTTAAAAACAAAACAAAACATAAAACAAAATAAGAGTCACTCACCTTCCCACTTTTGGGTTGCCAAGCAAGTCTGCAGATTGATTTTGCATTTATCACATCATTGCATTTTTGCAGCAGTGGCCAACTGATAGCACATGTCTGATTAAAAAAAAAAAAAGAAAATGTAAGTCTTGTGACTGAAAAATAATCTTTTTAAATAAATAAAAATTAAAAAGAAAATGCCAAAAGAAAAAAAAGAAAATTTATTTCCCCTTATGAAAATTCTCCCAAAAAAAGATACGCAGCACTGAGTACATTTAATAAGTGGTTTCTTCAAACTGATAGATAGCTCGGAAAAAAGCAACTTAATTCACTTTAACCTAATTATAATATTTGATTTACCTAAGTTACTTTATGTTTTTCACAGTTATAAAGAGCACAAGTCTTAAATAATTAACTCAAATAGGAGTATTTCCTATGTAGAATAAGCAAACAGTATACTCACTGAATAAACGTACACAAACAAAAAAAACCCCAATACATTAAAATCTTAAAGTAACTATGAAAATAAACTTGAGAGATCTACTACCAAATGTTAAGGTGTCAAAGTCAATCCTTTTAAATAGTTCAAAAGTGAGGGAAGAAACTGTGGCTATGAGCTGAAGCATATCTGTGAGGGATGTTTTTCTCATCAGCTACATCATTCCTAGAAATGCCAAGCCTTCTCTGATTGCCTCAGGAAGAATTCATTGTTCCCTCTGCCAATCCAGAAAGCACTTTCTTCATACCTCCTTTAAAGCTATTACCAGGCTGGGTCAGAGTAAGTTATGTGACTCTCCAAATCAAGTGTGGCCCATGCCTTACTTTCGTATCCCCAACACCTGGGGACCAACATATGGTAGTTAGCTTATAAATATATAATGATTGAATTTCCCTTTGTGATTAGATACAGAATCAATTAGTCTTCAACATATTTACTTTTACTTAGATTGTTGGGGAATTTGATCACAAAACCAGTATTTAATGCTACTCAAAAGAAACAAACTATGAAGAAGAATTATTAATTTGGTCCAATAATACATTATGTAACGTCCAATATATGATGGAAATAGGCAAAAAGCTTTAAATTCAAATTGATGAGCTTACCTGATCTGAAATTTGCCACACCTTGACAGATCCATCACAACTAGCTGATGCCTGCAGAATAAACAATAGATTTCTCTATAGTTACAGCCATAATACTATATGGAGACTGGTTCAACTGATAAATTAAAGAGGCTTTTAACAATTGTGTGAAACTTTCTGCTAATTCTCTCACAGTTTTAAACATATTCGCAAAAAATGCAAAAAGAGAGGGAAAAAAATGATTACCAGAAAGATGTCCTTAGGGTCAAAGGAAAGACTTAAAACAGGGGCATCATGTCCTCGAAATGTTTTCTGTTGGCTGCAATCCACCACATCCACAACTTTGACTAGAAAATCACTAAGAACAAGTGTAACGTACATCAATAAATGTCAATACAAAAGACTCAAAAGCTATGACCCAAATATTTCAAAGTAATGAGTAAATGCCATAATTTCTTTATAGCAACATGTGAAATTTGGCACCCATATTACCTTTTAGTTTTGGTCTATAAAGATGCTAAAAACATAACTCAAGATTTCTCATATGTTAAAATATAAATACTTTTAGAAAGTGGCTTCCTTAGTTAGATCTTAAGCTTCTATTATTTGCTCATCTAATTACAGCCACAACCATTTTTAAAAGCATTATGCCTTTTACTCCAACTCAGCAATTCATCAATTACATTTTTTTCTTATGACAAATAAGCAACAAGAAAAACAACAAAAATCCTGATTGTACAGTCTAGGTTGTACCAAAAATAATTTTTAAAACTTTGTATCCAACTATCATCTTTCCCCAGTCTTTTCCAGCATTTACTGAGCAGGCTGTCAGCAAAGCAATATACCTCAATTCACAAAGAAGCACAAGTCTGTCATCAAAAACCTTTAACAGAAAGAAGACTTGAATATAATAATTAAATAACAACAACAAAGAAGGTACAGAGTCCTGAAAACGTTACCCTGAATCCAATGAATGAGGCCATTTTGTTCTAATATTGTTTCATTTTCTGATATCAAAGAGCCTTACCTAGATCCAGCAGCAATTTTTGCACCATCCCCATTAAAGACCACATGGTTTGCATTTGTGGTGAAGCGAGTCAATATACCATCTGGAACTCCTTCAGGGAACGTGTGCACTTGAACAGTATTGTTAGATACTGCAGTGACCAATTTCCCATTCTAAAAGAAAAATGAAAGAAACATTGGCAAAAATTAGTTAATTAACTGGGAGTCTCTCCATAGTTAAAAATCCAGTAAAAAACAAAAAAAACCCTTATAAATGTAGTTCATGTCAAGAGAAAAATAATCAATATATAATTTTTCTGAAATGGCTATTAGCAAGAAAAATTTACTTGCTGCCTTTAGAAAATTTAATTCCCTCTTCATCAGCCAAACTTTTAGCCTCTGATTTCTCTTGTACTTCTGGCAAGAAAAATATTTAAATAGTGTTTTTGTGGATTCCCAAATGTCATAAGAAGGAGACTCAGAACAAGAAAACATAGCTAATCTCAATGAGGGAAGAGCACAAGGGACACAATTAGTATTACCCTGTGTTTCCAGAAAACAATCATTAGATGTGTTTTCAGAGTAGGGTAAAGTCTAAATGCGAATCCATGAATCCATGGCTCCTGTTTTTGTTTTTTTTTTGGCCGCACTGCAGGGCATGCGGAATCTTAGTTCCCCAACCAGGGGTCGAACCTGTGCCCCCTGCAGTGGAAGCGCAGTGTTTAGTGTTCTAAAAACACTAAATAGAAAGTTTTAGGATCCGAAAATGATCTGCAAACACCGTTGTTTTGCACAGCTTTTAGCTAAGAATCATAAAAGGTCAGGGATCTGCCCTCCCACCTTAATTTTATTACTTACCCAGGAAGAATTAAGTCCTGATGGACTAAATCATAGTCTACCAACCTCATACACAATTCGATATATCATATGGTCAATTTATTAATTTATATTAAATGATAACTACCAAAAGAAACAAACTACTCAAGTTTGTTAATTAACATACTTTACCCTATAGCAACAGGTCTCAGCCGTATTTGCGCACTTAGGACCCTTAGCTTATCTACAGCATCTGCTCCCATTCTAATGGGAAAAGAACCTGGTAATACAATGACATGTTACTATATAGCAACATTTGGGGAAATGTATACATCTGTTCAAATAACAGTATAGATGATTCAAATTTGAACTGTGATAAACACCTTCAAGTTCAATTACTGGAAAACTGGTGAAAAATACTGTTTATGCCTACATTACAACTACTGTATATAATTAAATCCATAATAAACTAAATTCATAATGTTGAAGTTAAGCTAACAATAATTTAAATGTGAAAACCAGAAGAAAATCAACAAAATGCTATAAACAACTCAACACAACACTGATACTGCTAAGTGTTCTTTGGCAAAACTGCAGAAACACCAACTATTTATTTGTGTGCATGTACAGAAATTTTGCAACCTTGGCTGTGCTTTACTTTGCAGACAGATTTCTTAGTAGAATACTGACTAAGCATCCTCAGTTAGCTCTCGTAAAGAATCTTGGTAATTCTTTAACAAAACTTTAGCCCTCTATTCATGTGAAAATGTTGAAGTATATAACAGCACTAACTCACCTGGGAGACCTGAATAAAGGCCTTGCTTTGAAGTCATTTTCAAACAAATCTACTGGGAAACCAAATCACTACCAGTATACGGTGTCAACTAGTAAAAATTTAAGAAAAAGAAACCATGCAAAGGATCAGAGCTGTGGTCCGGATCTGGTCAGACTATTCTTCTCCCTGGTGGATAGGGAGGAATGGAACCCAGCACAGGATGACTTGGGCCCACTGTGTTTGACTTTCCTCTGAGCTTTGATTTTCCCAAGAATAAAATGGAGATAATTCCACGTACCTCTCCTTACCTTTGTTAAAGACAACGTAAAATACTATGCAAGTGTTAACTATTACTACCTACAAATATGTTGATATATCCCAGTTTCACTATTTTGGAGGGTGATTTTTTTTCTCCTTTGTTCTCAAATAAAGCACCTAATTGTACTTCCCTATAGCACTGAATCCATAAAGTACATATTTACATATTTATAAGCAATTATGCTTTAAATGAAATTGTCAACTTTGCATGGCTATTTGGTAACATCATTTCATTGAAGAATTATAAACTCCATTCCTAAAGCCAAATATTTTAGCACTGAATATGAGCCTTGTAGTCAGTTCAATAGTGGCCCCTAAAAGACATGTCTAAATCCTAAGCCCAGGTACCTGTTACCGTAGCCCTAGGAAACTACCATAAGCCCACTTTCACTTTTTTCTTCTTTAAAGTCTTTTTCATATACAAAAGCAGTACATACTTATTGTAGGAAAAAAAACACGAAACTGTCCTGAGCAGACAGTGAGTTTCCCTACTCTTGTGAAGTAATTTCCATTAACATGTTGGGGTTAAGTCTTTTTAACTTTATTCTATAGATATGCAAATTACAAATATTTGTGTACTTAAATCCTTTATTTTAACAAACATAAGACTATTCTATAACAGACTGTTATGAAACTCTATTTTTCATTTTTTCAATTAATTGTAAACATCTCTCCAAATGAAGGTATACAGCACTCCCACATTTTTTTAGTGGCTGCATAGTATTACATTATATGACTACCAAAATTTATAAAATGTACTCTCTATTCAGGGACACTTCAATTGTTTCTTTTGCTATTATAAACAATGGTTTTACTAATATTCTTGTCCACAGAAATGAATGTGTGTACTTCCTTAGAGTAAATAGCCTGAAATGACTGTGTGCATTCTAACTGTGATACACCATTATCAATTTATTCCAAAAAAAGTTCATCAGTTATACTTCCAGCAACTGTTGTGTGAAAATACTGTGAAACAGAAAATATATATTGGTCTCTACCCTCAGTTCCTGGCACAGAGTTCCTAAAACCCTTGAACTGTCCTAAGTGATAAGAGCACCAGGAGCATCTTTTGTTCCAAACTTTGGTCTTTGACTGATTCCTGACACAAAGCTCCCAAATCCCTTGGAACTTTCTGGGTGATAGGAATGTCTTTTGTTCTAATGAGGTGCGTCTTGGTGGGCTCCTGGATAGCTTCAGGATGGTGGCTGGTCACCAGAAAGATCAAGTAATGATCAGAAGCTTGGAACTTTCAGTCCCACACCCCTATCATCCAGGAAAGGGAGAGGGGTTGGAAATGAAGTTAATAATCAGTCATGCCCATGTGATGAGCCTCCATAAAAATCCCAATAACATGGGGTTCAAGGAGCTTCCAGGTTGGTGGTGCACCCCAACTCCACACCTCCATTCTCCAGACCTCACCCCATGTTCTCTTCATCTGGCTGTTCATCTGTATCCTTTATTATGTAATAAACTGGTAAACTTATTTCCCTGATTTCTGTGAGCTGTTGTAGCAATAATCTTATCCAAGGAGGGGGTGATGGAAATCCCCATTTGCAGCCAAGCTGAACAGAAGTTGTAGGTAATCTGGGGACCTAATACTCGCGACTGGTGTCTGAAGTGGGGGATAGTCTCGTGGGACTGAGACCTTAACCTGTGAGGTCTGAGCTAACTCCAGTTAATGTCAAAATTGAACTGAATTGTAGGACACCCAGTATTGCAAAGAACTTACTGATATGGGGAAAAACCCATATATCTGGTGTCAGAAGTGTTGTGAGCATGGTAGTGTGAGAGTAAAGGAGAAACGCAGGAAAACAGTTGTTTTTCCTTTATAAATACTTCTCCAAGGCCTCACTATTACTGTGATCAGGAATATTTTTCATCCTTGTCAATCTTACAGGAAAAAAATCCAATTGTTTAATTTGCATTTCTTTGCTTATTAGTGAGATTTAGCTCATATTTAATGTACATTAGTCATTTATATTTTTTCTCCTAGGAATACATTTTCCATTATATATGACCATTTTTTAAAAAGTATCTAAAGTATCTAAAGACCATCTCATCTACCTTAATGAGTCTGGGTTTGAAAAAAATATGAATTCTGTAGAAAGATTTTTTTTTCCTATCCAAATACAATACACTCAACTTAAAATTCATCACAAATAAAAAGGTTAGATACTTAGTTTGCAAAGTCCTTCTGAAAACATATCTCCATTCTCCAAGTAAACTATATCTCATTCCTATATTTACTTTACATAAAACATTAGAAATGTGAAATAAGTATATATCTTGAAAAAGTTAATGAAACAGTCCTTTTTTCCAGTACAATTCCTCGTTATCTGAATTAGTGAGCTAAAAATTTGAAACTGCACTGAGTTTTCCTTCAAAGAAAAAAAAAGATACATTTAAATCTCTTAAAAGATAAAGTATAATTTCCTGCATATATTTTAATTGGCTCATCATTACTATCCATTAATCACCTTTAATAAACCATTCAGATTTTACCTGTAAAAGTTTTGGGCAAATTATGGCATTATTACACATTTTTAAATATTATTATTTCATAAGAGAAATGAAAAAGTTTATCTGTATTCAAAACTTCTATAAAAGTATTTTTCATCCATGTATAAAACATCACATGGCAGTAACATTTCATATCAGTTGCTGTAATTGTTTTAATACCTTCAAAGCACATGAATATGCTTTTTCTCCAACATTAATGGACTTAGGATCATCATCATCCAAGTCTTCCCAAATCCTCACATCACCATCACTTCCACAAGTTACAATACAACTGTGAAGGAAACACACTCGTTAAAAAGTCACCCAGTTTTAGGCTTATTAATTTTTTTGGAATGCTACTTTATCTCTTTTCTAATAAAATCAAGGTATTAGCCAATATGCTACCTCATTTTACATACATAAACCTCAATAACAAGGACTGTTAACCTCCTATTCTGTAAAATGAAAGGTAAATTTATGCTTTCTACAGTTTCTCCTTGGCATAAAATTCCTTATATATTTGTAACAATGTAAGAAAAATGTAATCTCTGTAACAACAGGGACCAGGTCTACTTTGCTTACCATTGTGTCTCTAGCACAAAGTAGTCTCTAACAAATAGAAGCTTTGATAAATGTTGAATGAATAAATGGATGAATGGAAGAGCTCAATTATCCAAAGCTGATTATTCAAATGGCTATCTGTCAACTCCCAAATTGTTTTCTGAGTGCTTTTCTTCATTCGGTATGTGTCCTCTCTGGGCACATACAAAAGCAAATAAAATACAAAAATAAAATGGTAAATGGTGGAGTCTCGATGTGCAACTGATCCCAGGTTAAGATGGAGCAGGGAGCCAAGGGCCTAAGCCAGTGGCATGTGGCTCTGCACCAGTTCAGAGACCTGCCCACAGCATTCCCACTCAGGATACTGAGAAGTCAATGTCCATCTTGGACGTGTCTTCATCTTCCAGAAGCAGTGGAGTGCACACCTCTTGGAATCATGGCCCGTCAGGCATTCAACATGTTCCTCAGTGCACAGAGCTGGAGAGGATCCCCTTGGTCTCTGCTGAGGCACCCAGGCACCCAGGCAGAATGCCAGTGAAATGGGGCCACACTTCAGTATGTCGCTGCCTGACTACGGTGTGAGCTACTGCCCTCAAGCGACTTTCACTCCTTCCCAGGGTATGTCTCCTACCCAGCCAGGAATGATGACTTTCAAGGGGCCCCAGGTGATGCCTTTAGGAGAGCCCAGTATTCCAGCGGTGGCCCCGACCTTTGGTGGGAATCTAAGGATGCCCCCCAATGGGCCACCAGTTCTCACCTGCCAGTGGAATCCCAATGATGTCCCACATCAGAATGTGAACAATGCCTTATTCTGGCCTCCCAACAGTAACTTCTTAACAGAGGCCCTTTAACACCTAAAACATTATTGGGTCCAACCATGCCTTCCACTGAGACCCCGGCAATGCTCCCCTCTTTGGATCAGATGTTGCCTCCTAGAAACCACACAACTTTGCGATGCCCCCAGCTGGATCCCCATTATTGCTGGCTTTGGAATCCCAGGGCTCTCTTGTGAGCCGGCCAGTCTCCCAGGAAGACCCCTTCCTACCTAAGCAGCCCTTACCTGCTCCACGGAGGGAAGAGCAGTACTTCGGGGCCCAAGAAAGGGCTTCCAGGAGGAGACCCCCAGTTTCAAGGCCTTACTGCTGTGACTATGAGAACTGTGAAGAAGCTTATACTAAGCACTCCCACCTCGTGAGTCACCAACGCAAACACACAGGTGAAAGGCCCTATAAATGCATGTGAGAAGTCTGCACTTGGTCCTTCCATTCCAATGAACTTAGAAGACATACTCGGATACACACCAAATACCAACGACGTAAATGTGACCAGTGCGGCCGACAATTCATGAGATCTGACCATCTCAGGCAACACCAAAGGACTCGTATGCGGGTGCCAACATCCCCAGACCCACCGGCTGACAGTGGACGTATGGCTGGTCCTCCTGCTTCTGGTCTTTAGGTCAATCTGCTCTTCCCCTCATTTTGGCTTCTCTGCTCAGATCCTGCCTGCCTCTGACCAGCTAGTCTCTTTGGTAGGTGTAGGCTTTGATGAAGACAGAAAGATTATGAGACAGTGTGGAAGCCCATATGAGCTCTGGACCTAGTCGGGGCTCCTCAAAAACTGTCTTGGGTGTCCTCACATCTCTGGGGCCACCTACTTTTGTGCCAAGTTCAGCCACATGGGAAGATGGAGCAAAGTAGAGATTGGGAGCTTTATAAAAAGCTCTTTATCTTATGTCACTCCCAGCTTGAAACCCTTTAGCCACTCTCCTTTGCCTGCTACATAAAATCCAAGTTCCTTATCTTGGTCTTTGACAGTTTCCAGAGACAGACTATGTTCAAATCCTGAATTTACCACTTACTAGCCATGTGACTTTGGGAAAGGTCTTTGATCATTATGTCAGGCTCCCTCTTCTGGTAAAAGAAAAACAGTATTGGACTGTTGTGAACACATCTTATGTACAAAATCAGATTCTCTCCGGCACTCACCAGCCTCATGCCCAGAGTTTGCCTCCTCCCATCATTTCCAGACTTGGATGGAATGCCCCCACAGGACATGGGATCTGGCACCTCAAGTACACACTAGCAACCCAGGAATGTGGAAGAGTTAGTGCTCCTGGGGTAATATTTAACTAATGGGAGATGGGAGAAATCCAGGACGATAAATTCCCTCTTCTTCCCTCCCTTCCCTGAACTGGTGCAAGACACCATTTCTCCCAGGGGGGAGGCCTCCCAAGTAGCCAGTGGACACACCTTCTGTGCCTCTTCCAGGCTTGTCATGAAGCAGACTCAATCTATCACCTGGCATTGCCTCCCATTCTTCCTTGAGTCGAGTCCCTTTTCTCACTCTCAATGCTCTGTATTTGCATCACCCAAATAAAACATTGGTACTTAAAAAAAAAAAAAAAGGTGGGAGGGAGGGAGACGCAAGAGGGAAGAGATATGGGAACATATGTATAACTGATTCACTTTGTTATAAAGCAGAAACTAGCACACCATTGTAAAGCAATTATACTCCAATAAAGATGTAAAAAAAAAAAAGAAAATAAGCTAATGTCATAAGAAAGCACACACACACACACACACACACAAAACGAGATTTTCACATTTAAAAAAAAAGGGGGGGGGGCTTCCCTGGTGGCACAGTGGTTGAGAGTCCGCCTGCCGATGCAGGGGACACGGGTTTGTGCCCCGGTCCAGAAGGATCCCACATGCCGCAGAGCGGCTAGGACTGTGAGCCATGGCCGCTGAGCCTGCGCGTCCAGAGCCTGTGCTCCGCAACGGGAGAGGCCCACGTACCACAAAAAAAAAAAAAAAGTAAATGGTGGGACTTCCCTGATGGTCCACTGGGTAAGACTCCATGCTCCCAATGCAGGGGCCCCAGGTTCAATCCCTGGTCAGGGAACTAGATCCCGCATGCATGCCGCAACTAAAGAGTTCGCATGCTGCAACTAAGAAACCCACAGGCCACAACTAAGAAACCTGCAGGCTGCAACTAAGAGCCCACATGCCGCAACAAAGGTCCTGCGTGAAGACCTGGTGCAGCCTAAATAAATAAATAATAATTTTAAAAAGGTAAATGGCAAAGAGAAGCCATATAAAAAACTATGGATGTTCAGAAGACAAAAATTAATTCCCACTTGGAAAATCAGAAGGGTTCATAAGAAAAGTATTTACATTGGGAAATTAAAGGACAGGTAGGACTGGATATGCTGAGATTGGTAAAAAGGACAGTTCCAAACAGACAAAACTACATGAACCAAAATATGAAGTTAGTAAAGCATAGGGGAGTTTACATGGAGCAGGCAGGCCAGGAAATCAAGGGAAAAAAAAGTAGATTGGGGTCATCCTATTTAAGATGACCTTAAGGCCAGAGTAAGGAGCTTGGTCTCGGTTCTATAAGAAATAAATAAGAGGACTATAAGTCTCAGTTTGCCCAGGACATTCCTGATTTATGCATCCAGCTGGTTTGGCATTCGTCCTGATTTTTCACTTAAAAACACATTAGTATTAGTTGCATCAAAATTGGTGAGTTTGACAGACTTCTTTGCACTTCCAGCTTCTGCCATGATCTTGTTTGGTAGTATAACATGTGCAATGAATAGTGTTCTCACCTCAACATGTAGGTAAATCTGAAAGACAACCAGTGATAACCCATCTCTCCCTTTCCAACCCTTTCTTGACGTAACATAACAACTCCTTTCAAGGACAATAGGTGTTAACTGATAAAAAACTGGAGTCAGACATGAGCCGCTAGAAAGAGCCATTTCTTTCTGTCTCCAGTGGTGATGGGAGGAGCATTTCATATCCCCATCCCTACTGGCTATTTGGTGTATCAGCTAGGTGCACTGAGGGAGATGTTACAGGTGCCAGCTGGAGACGCCAGTGGGAAATTACAATGAAATAATAGCGGAATTAATGAGAAACATATGGAAGAATTAGAGTTAAGAAGTCCTTTGAAGGGCTTTTGGAGTAGTCTGAACATTCTTCCTACAATGTTTTGTCATTTACTGTAGGACTAAAAGTAACCACAGGGCTTCCCTGGTGGCGCAGTGGTTGAGAGTCCGCCTGCCAATGCAGGGGACACGGCTCCGTGCCCCGGTCCAGGAAGATCCCACATGCCACGGAGTGGCTAGGCCCGTGAGCCATGGCCGCTGAGCCTGTGCGTCCGGAGCTCCGCAACGGGAGAGGCCACAACAGTGAGATGCCCACGTACCGCAAAAAAAGAAAAAAAAAAAAAATCAAAAAGGAGTAACTACATTTCAGGCATTCAATAATGGAGCTGGGTGGCCATTGTGGATACGGTTTTAGACACGTTCCAACATTACTGAGAACTTGAATTTTCTGAACTGTATCATACTCAAGGATACCACCAGCTGTTCTCAAAACAATATCTGAGAGCAGCTGCCAACTGCAACCTTATGGTCTCAAGGTCTCCCCTTATAACTAGGCAACCATACTGGACTCTAATCCTTACTTAACAAGCACCCTTACTTCTTGCAACTCCAATTATAATTCTCACAAACAACATGTAATTTTGCAGTCTGTGCTGTTATAAGCCTCCCCCATTTTGTAGTCCGACAGAATGCAATTCAAGTGCTTCTTTAATCTGTGTCTCCTGGGCTATAGTCCTCAGTTTGGCTCAAATAAAACTCTTTTATATTCCTCGCACAGATTGTTTATTGATTATACCCCTCCAACAGGGACTAGAATAACCCTGAGAAAATATCACCATTTAGGAATCAAGCAGAGGAAATAAATTAGAAAAAGAAGCTGTCAGAAAGTTAAAAACAATTTTAAAAAGAAAAGAGCATCACAAAAGGCAAGGGAGGATAAAATACCGAAAAGTTAGAATGGGCCACTAAATTTGACAAGCAGGCAGCTACCGTTCTGACAAAATAACTGATAATGTGAGATGCAGAAACGAAGTGAACAAAGGGGAAATGTGGGGGAAAGCTCATATCATTCCAACTCCTCTGGAAGTAAGATTTCACACTCGTTGGCTTCCTTGATATACTAAAACTGCCATGCTGGTCCGAATTAAACAGTAAATCTAAGAACATTTATGTGCCGTTTTAGATATCAACCTTATTTCTATCTGGATGAGTAATTTGAGGCAGAACTGCTTACATGACATACAAGAATAACTCTTCTAACATTCACCATGAAACGTTCTTTTTGTTTCTCAAAGTACCTTACCTCCCAGAATCATCAAAACAGACATCTGTGTGTCCCTCTGTGTGCCCATATCTCATCGGCTTCTGTGTAGCAGGCATTTTTTCCTTTACCTATCTGAAAATGTTTTATAGAAGTCAGTATTATTTTAAAGGACAGGAAAGCCGGGGGCTGAACAGGAAGAAGGGAGGTTAGTCTCCTGCGGGACACGCCCTCGGCAGCCCCTTTTCCCCCACCCGAGTGGCACAAACAGGGAATAGGGATGGGTCTGTCCGACACTAAGCCGGGAAGAGGACACGCTTCTCTTCGTTGGGCCGCACGCACGCGGGCAGCGGAAGGGAGCACTCACCGAAGCTCCGCGACTGAGGAAAGGCGACAAGGAGCAGCACCGGTGGAGGAGCAGCACGGGTGCAGGGAGCTTCCCGCGCTCGGCGTGCTCCCACACTGCGCCTGCGCCGGCCCGCCCACGCCCGGCGCGGTCCCGACCCAGGTCGCTGGGCGGTGGCGTCAGCTGCGCGCCCGCCGGCAGGGAAAAAGCCGGTTGCTGGGGGAGTGAGGAAGAAAGGGAGGGACCCGAACACGGAAGTGGTGGCAGCGCCGGCGAAGCAGGTGGAGGCGGTGACTGCGACGTCTGAGATGAGAACCCCGCACCGAAGGGTGGGGGCTTGCAGGCAGGCCTCAGTCTTAGAGGACCTACATGAGGTGCCGGAGTGGTTGGGTCTCCCTTCTCCAGCTTAGCGAGCACCCAGAGTGATGGCGGTGGTGATGGCGGCAGTTACTCGGACAGCCCCAGTTAAACTGCGCTCCGAGAGGTGAGTGGGGGAAGGGTGGTTGCTGCTTGGCCTTGCCCAGCGGGGTCTGCTTCTACTTTCCGGGCGCTCCTCACAGGCAGCCATATCCGGGTCCCCGTACGGGTCCAGCCCTTCCTTGGGACCCGGCTAGAGAACGAGATGTTTGGGCATGTTCTTTCGAGAAAAGGAAGCTGAGACCCTTCTCAAGCCTTTAATCTTGGCATCCTTGGCGCCTTCATCTTGTCATTTCTATACCGGTAAAGGAAGTAAGACTTAATCTCAGTTCATGGTTCCTGGAGGTCTGGCGTGTACATTAATGCTTATTCTATAGGACATTTTACATATATCCCTTAAGAAGAAAGTAATTCGGGTTTCCCTATTCAGACCCCACCTAAAGTTCACTGAAGTGCATATTTAGATGAGCTAGAACTAAAGTATATTGTTGAATACTTCATTCGATCCTTACAGTCTTTGCTAAGGTCTTGGCCATTAAGTTTATGCTTTGCTTGGGTCTTCATGTTCTCCATGTTGGGAGACCTGTCTCTGATGAAAACCTTCACAATGATATTTTTCGTGCTACCCACCTTCTAGTCTCAATCGGAACTTGTTTATGACATAAGAGAAACGTTTTTCTGTTGTAGAGTTTTCCCCATTGTTTTTCAGTCTAGTTCCATTGGGAAAACTTGCAAACAGATTTAGACAAACCGTGGTATAGTTCTTACCGTGGTGGCATTGTGAAAGGTGTTGCTTTGAGTACTAGGGCTCCAAATAGGCTTGCTAGACACTGAGGTTTGGTACGTGAATGAAGAGGAAGAGTGGTTGGCTGAAAAAGAACTTGGGATTTGTGGAAAAATAACCAACCTATCCTTGATTTCCCACAAGAGCAAAAGATACCTGAGATGATTCTTTCCGAGTGACTTAATTTTATTTGGATAGCATTCGTTGTTTAGATAGACTGATTTCTAATTTTTTTAAAATCCAATATCACTGGATAGACTGGGGTTCAAGAAGAAGTCCGATAGTACACCAAATAAATCATCGTGAGATTTCAGTGTAGTGCTTTTCAGAGCTCAGCATAAGAAGAATCTGCCAATTTGGAACAAGATTTATAGCTATAAAATGCCGTAACTATAAAATATGTTAACACCATGTGACTTCGAAACTATGAATGGTGTTTGCGCTTCTCTCCTTTCACTCTGCTTTAGCAATGAACACATTTGATTCATAGGGTTTTTTGTTTTGTTTTGTTTTTTTTACAAATTTCACATGTATGGAAAGAGCTTGGGCCTTAGAGTTGAACAATCCTAGATTTTAATTTTGACTCTGACAGTTACTCGTGTGACCTTGAATATACTTCTTTACTTTTACTGAATGTCAGATTCCTCATCTCTAAAATGAAGATGACACCTTCTTCCATATATAGAAGATACTCATGGATGTATAAAACTAATTGTCTTGTGTTATTAATGGGGTACTTTGGGTGGGCATTTAATGGTTTCATTTAAAATGGAGTTGTTTGAATCATTATCCATTAAATTTTTTCAACTGTTAAAAGATGTATTCTTGCTTTTGCCAGTATGTTTTCACATGTCCATTTCTATTTCAGTCAGATTTTAAAAAGACAAATTTTAAAGTCCTCAGTGAATTCACAATCTTGGTGAGGGAAACAGACATTCAAATAATATGTACAAGACAATAGTGTGGTAATGAAATGTGTAACTTAAATCTTAAATTGCGTGGTTATTTAAGATAATATAGCTTTTAAAAAGAAACCAGTGTAGCTGTCCGTCACCAATGTGGGTGTCAGGTGCATGTCTCATAGGAGTGGATAGCTGAATGAACTCACTGAAAATCATGCCAAGGTCGCAGCTTCGATTGCAGTGAAGGTTAGTTACCGTTTCTCTGTTGTGACCATTCATAGTACCCTTAGGCTCACAAATATTGTTGTTCTCAAGGACAGTAGGGTGAGAAAGCATGAATATATTACCATTCTACTTGTGGCAGTATTCTCTATATAAATAATAATGTCATATAATCTTAGTTTATCCAGGAGGCATATCAGTATTGCCTTAGAGAGTTTTTTAAATTCCTTTTTAATAAAATATGTATTGATATTTGATGTAAAAATTATTAATCCTATGAAAGATAAGGCTAGAAGAAGAGAGTAATAACAAAACTGAGAACAGAGTATTGAAAAAAAAAATTGAAGGCAGTTTAGAAATCTGAAGATTTTTATATCTCTGAAAGTGTCCTGAATCTTACCAGCCTATTTAATTTATTTTTGGGGTAAATAATACTTGTGCATGTATAAACTTTCTAAGGTATAAAAGGGAATACAGGAAAGTCCTACTCTCAACCTACCCAGTTCCGCTGGCCAGAGACAGCTAATATTTGACTCTTGTGTTGTTACAGTGGCAGTGGATCCTTACTACGGCGAGACAGATATAATCATTGTCTTATGAATGAAAAAAACCAAGGCTGAGAAAGGTTGTGAGTTGTCCAAGGTCACACACCTAACCAACTGTCTGAACTAGAAATAGAACCCAGGTCTATTAACTTCTGATCCAAGTAGTCTACCATACTGCCTCTCCAAGTCATAACTGTTGCCATAAAACTTAGAATTTAGTTTTATCAGAACATGAAAACAATTTTATTTAATTCTAGAATAACATTATACTAGTTTGTAGGTAAAACTTGTTACCCAAGCTTAAATGTAAGCATACGTAGTTATCATAAAGCAATGAAAAGAATAATCTATGATCGTTTTTTTTAAAAAAAAAAACTTTGCCTACTGTTACTGTTGAAACCTGTTTATTTACTAAGTTAGCTTGTAAGAAATTTTAAGTTTGGTTATTTACACCCATACTACTTTTCAAGAATTTAAAGCTTAAAAACACTTTTTAAAAGAGCATGTTTAGTATCAGGAGTAATAGAAAGTGCTTTATGATATCTCAGAAATGCCAAAGCATCCTCAGCCTCAGGTTTTTGAGATATGTTTTTGTCTGGATTTTCTAGCCTTATATGTAGCCTTTGTTTCCTTTCATTCTTTTTCCTTAATTTTGCCACTTTCCCATCTCTCATTTTTAGAAATTAGCTTATTCTACATGGAAGGTTCTGAGAAGACAATGTATTACAGAACGTAGTATGTATTCTCATTAAGCTCAATGTATGCTGTTTTCATAGATTTTAATCCTGGCAGTAAAAACATGGGGCAGCTGACAGTATCCAGATTTAACAATGTGAACACTGAAGCTAAATGAGATTCTAAAAGTCAGGAGAGATAGCTAGTAAGTGACAAAGTCTAAATTTTAGATCATGTTTGATGATTTAGCAACTCATGCTGTTGTTTCATCTGCACCATGCTTCATTTTTAAATATGGTATAGTGAAAAACTAGGTTGTTAATTTTTTATAGATCTTTATAACTTAAAAATTTCCTCTTCAGACTAAATTGTACTCATAGGAAGAAAGACTACAAGGAAATTGGCCAAAATGTCTAAATTGATTGCCTCTAGGTAATTGAATTACAGTTTTTTTCCCTCCTTTTTGAACTTTTCTGAATGTTCCATGTATTTTATAATGAGCATATATTATTTTTATAATGAAAAAATTACAAATTGAAAGGAAGAAGTACATCTGTACAATCCAATTTATTCTCTAAGAGTCACAATCGAATATCTTAAATATTCTGGTTTCTAAGATTCTGTTAAGGTTCTTGCGCTTTTAATTTAAAAAAATTTTTTTAATAAATTTATTTTATTTTTATTTTTGGCTGCGTTGTGTCTTCATTGCTGTGCACAGGCTTTCTCTAGTTGCGGCGAGCGGGGGCTACTCTTCATTGTGGTGCATGGGCTTCTCATTGCGGTGGCTTCTCTTGTTGCGGAGCACAGGCTCTAGGCGGGCGGGCTTCAGTAGTTGTGGCTCGTGGGCTCTAGAGTGCAGGTTCAGTAGTTGTGGTACATGGGCTTAGTTGCTCCGCGGCAGGTGGGATCTTCCCGGACCAGGGCTTGAACCCGTGTCCCCTGCGTTGGCAGGTGGATTCTTAACCACTGTGCTACCAGGGAAGTCCTGGTTCTTGTGCTTTTAGAAGTTTATAGTGCCAGCTCTTAGTTTTCTGTTCACACTAAATTAACCCTCTTCAGTGACAGGTCCTGGACATTTCTCTTTATCTTTAGCTAGCATGCTCAGGGAATGTACACTTATTTTAATGTTAGCCCAAGTTAATGTTTCTCCCACAGTTTCTTCCACAAAACGGTTCTATGATGAGTTAAATAAAGGAAACTGTGGCTTAAGCAGGTTTCTTAACTGAAGGACCTCTTGGAACCTTTTGCTGAAGGTGCCTTGTAATCTTTCAGAGGGGAAGTGATTCCCAAACTTGTTTAATAAGGAAACCTCTGTTTCTCTAGAACATGTATATATTAACATCTTTTAGCACTAGTGTACACAGGAGTTCAGATTGGGGGACACTGACTTAAGCAAAATATAATTAGGAAAGTAGGTGGAGAAAGTTTGGAGAAGGGAAGGGAAGGAAGGGTGTAGTGGTGCTAATCAGTGTGTGTGTGTATGTGTGTGTGTGTGTGTGTGTGTGTGTTTTCCCAAATAAATCTAGTTAAGTCCCATGAGCCATGGCTTGGTAGCATGAAAAAGGAGATATTTTAAAATATTTACTGGAAAATGAACCTGTATTGCTTTCGTAATGAGAAAAAAACACTTTATACTTCAGAGATGTTTCTCATTTGAACAAACCCATTTTTTATGTTTTTTTATTAACATTCCGAGGAATTTACCTCTCTTGTACTATCCAGTATATTCCATTCATGGACTCTTAAGTGTTCCCATAGAATCCAACTCAAATATTAGGCTATGATCAAACATCAAGGACTCTAACCCACAGAATCCAATTCAAATAACATGGACTGTGATCAGAATGCATTCAAGGAGTTTTGGGGACACATAATGGCAGGTAAACTTTGGAATCATAGATTTGATAAGGTAGTTCCCAGGGTTAAATAACTACCAGAATAATAAGTTATTTGTGAATTCTTTGTAGTATAGTAAATTATTCTTTATAACTTCAAATTTAATATTTACATGAATTCTGGCCTTAGGTAGACATCAGCATTGTAGACACAGTAGTTCAATGAATGATTAATATGTACAATAATGCTCTGTTATCCAACATCATAGAGATACAATGAAGTGTCTAGATGAAGTTTAACCCTTTAATTACTGGCTTTTAAAAAAGTTTTCAAGGAATTTGAATTAAAATCACCTTCCCAACCTTATTCAAGAGTACTAACTAAATGTTATTTAAATCTGTTGTTAGCATAGAAGGGTCACATTGGGTATTAATTCGTTTATCACTGTTCAGTGCAATTGATTATAGAACCTGGGATCAAATGGCTAGTGAATCTGAGAACTTGATTTTTTGAAAAAGGTTTAAATAGACTTGCTTTAGATGTTTGCCTCTTGCTCATTAAGAAATAACAATAAAAAAAGTCACTGTGTATTCCCCAGGGCATTGTAACTTAGATGCCTTCATAAAAAATTAATTATTGAATCAAGAGTCAAAGCACTTTCTCCCAAGTGATTCTTTCACCTTCTTTTAAAAAAAAAAAAAGCTTCTTTGCAGTTACTAACAAACGTTGATTTGTGAACACTTTTCAAAGTATCATCGTTGATTTCTATACTACATAAAGTTGGTACTAAAGTCACTTTTTTTCTATTTTGTATCTCATCTACTTCATTTCTATGAAGTTTGTATAAAATTCCAACAATTAATGATAGGGTATTTGAAAGGACTCATTCAGATTCAGAACCTTACACTTTTTTTTTAACATTCAGATTTTACATGTATAGGCAAGACACCAAAAGCACTTTTATAAAACTCATTTTTAGTCTTTAAAAATAAAAAAATTTTTCACTAAAAGTAATGTTAACACACATTGTAAAGCAATTATACGCCAATAAAGATGTTTAAAAAATTAATGTTTTTATTGAGAGCAATGTGATTGAATTTTTTTAATTTTATGAATTTTGATTTAATGCAACTTTTGGAAGAGATTAGAAGATCTTTTGCCATCTGTGTAAAGTGTAAAGATGCGAGAGTTATATGCATCATGCATTTTTATCATTATTGTAATAAAATCATGTGATAGTGAAGGAAATTCTGAATATCTTTTTTTCTAAAAAGATCTCACCATAGCATAAGTTTTTTTTTAAGTTACCTGAACCATGAAGAGACCAGTTAAGTGTTTTGTTTTGCCTTTTTTCTTAATGTATCTGCTAAGTAGCTTCTCAGAGCCACTTATTATCCCAATAAAGGTCATCAAACTTAGAACACTTGTCATTTTGTAAAAGAAAAATACATAACTTGTCTTAAAATTTCAGCAACTTAAGTACTTTGCCCTGAAATAACTAGCAAACCTCGTGTGTTATAAAATTTCCGTGATCGTGTCTATTTACAAAGTATTGTAAAGATTCTCTTACCTAAGATAATATAATCCACAAATGTATTCCAGCAACATGGAATCAGTTGCGGTGCACTAAAAGTGCACAAAGAAATGGAGAGGGTTGCCATCAAGTCCTTAGCTTTTTGGAGCTCCCACTCTTCCCTCAGGAGTAGCACCTCATCAGACAAATAACCATCTCACAATGAGTGATGGGAACGTTGTCAATCATATGTTCAATATTCATAAATTTTAAGTTTTCTAATTTTTAGGCAAGTATAAATAGAAGTTAAATTTTCTTCCTACTTTGAAGATTACAACATTAAGTGACATTCTGGCCCATATAGTGATACGGTATGTTTTACCATATATATATATATATATATATATATATTTTTTTTTTTTTTTTTTTTTTGCGGTACGCGGGCCTCTCACCGCCGCGGCCTCTCCCGCTGCAGAGCACAGGCTCTGGACGCGCAGGCTCAGCGGCCATGGCTCACGGGCCCAGCCACTCCGCGGCGTGCGGGACCCTCCCGGACCAGGGCACAAACCCGCGTCCCCCGCATCGGCAGGCGGACTCCCAACCACCGCGCCACCAGGGGAGCCCCACCAAATATATTTTTTACCATAACAATTTATAAAAGTGGGACTTCTGAAGCATGAACTCAGTTTTCTATCACAAGAATGCTATGTAAAATTTATATAAGGCTGTAGTTCTTAGATACAAAAAGATAACCAGTCAAAAGAAGATTTTCTATGCATTAACTCTTTAAGTATAGGTAAATGTGTGGAAAATTCATCTAGGGCAATGGCATTTTTTGCTTTATTTTATGGATCCCTGCAGCATTAGCATATGTAAGAACAGTTAACCTAAAATCCAGAGATACTTGATGGATTGCTACCTATTATGTATAAGTTGGTAAGCCTTGCTAAAGTAAATCTGTTATGTTAGCATGTAAACTTGTATAGAGTAAGGCTGGAGATCAGTTCTCTGAGGGAAAATGTCAAATTGTTCTATAGCTTCATGGTCTGTTGAGTTTCAGCTGTATTTAGTGTATTGATCCTTTTTCATTTTGAAACATTAGTTATCATCCTGAAAATTATATTTGCTCATAAACTTTATAGTTAGCATGGGCTAGAGACAGAGGTATTTCTGTGATTTTTTTCCTTTATGGACTATTTCTATAAAACTGGCTTGGGCACTATAATAAAACATATGTAATATCTGTTTCTTTTTTTAAAAAAAGAAAAAACATGTTAAACTTTATTTTATACTTGGTACATTTAGAATCTGAGCTAGGTATATACTTCACATACATTATTTCATTTAATTCCCACCAGCCTAATGAAATAGATAGCATCAGTATCTCCATTTTACAGATGAAGAAACTGAGCTTTCAAGGTCATATGGCTAGTACAAAATAAACTGGGCTCAAACCATATTTCTAATGTCTGCCATCATTGTGCTATGGAACTGCATCCTTGTCATGTACATGTATAGAGATACTGAAAATGTTATAATGGTTACTGCTGGGTGGTAGGATTATGGATAGTTTTTACTTTTTTCTTCTTAACTTTTAAGTTTGAATTTTTCACAGTGAGTGTAAAGTACTGTTATTTTTATTTATGGTCATCAAAATGATATGTGTACATAGGTTCAAGTTAAATTAAGCTGAAAAGCTTAGATAAGCTAAGTAATGCCGCATTCCTCTCCTACCCATCTCAAAGGCTTCTACTTTCATAATTTGTCTTTCTGATATTTATCTTCACATTTCTAAATCATATGCTTATACTTCTCTCTTGATGCATCAATTATTAGACATTATTGGTTGAGTTCCTCTTCTGATAGATGAGGATTTACCTCTCTTTTAGTCTCCTTACTCTCTTTCTATTCTCTTATTACACAAAGAGCCTTACGTCCTTATGTGGTTATATGAACTAGTTGCTCTCCAGCAGCGCCAAACACCCTGTTGTCTGGAAACTTCCCTTCTTAAGCATCCCAGGAATTCACATTTCCTTTCTCATATGTTAAATACCTTGTTTCCTATGTTATGCCATTTGTTTTAGGTTTACACTCTTATTTTAGAAGAGCATATCCTCCAATATGAGGTAAAATTGTTGTTACTTTGCATGTCTGAAAATTTCTTTATTTTATCCTATTTGATTGATTGTTAGGCTGGTTATCTTCAAGGTTGGAAACTATCCTCTAGCTTCCACTGTTACTTACTGTTGAGAAAACAGATGCTATTTTATTTACAGTCCTTTGTGACTTTTTTCCCTCAGGAAGCCTTTTTTTTTTTTTGTCTGAGTTACATACATAAGTCGATTGATTGAACACTTAACATGAGGTCTACTCTCTTTAACAGATTTATAAGCATACAATACTTAGAGTATTGTTGTCTATAAGGTAGGAAGACTTAGGTATCACCTCTTTATCTCTAGGGTTCTAACATTATAGAATAATGTAACTTGGTGTGTATTTTCCCTTGTGCGGGGGCACTCATTGTGCTCCTTCTGTATGGAGACTCATATCCTTCAGTTCTGGGAAATTTTCTAATATATTTTCTTTTATAATTTCCCTCTCCATTTTGTTATTTTCTGTGAAGTTTGTATTGATCCTCTAATTTTCTTATCTTCTCTGTCTAGTTAACCACTTTTTTCCTCTTTCCTATTATTTCCTCAGCTTACCTCCAACTTTCCTATTGAATATTTTTTTTCCTGCAATCATGGTTTTAATTTCCAAATTTTTCTTATTCTCTGATTGTCCCTACCTCATTTTATTCATTGGTATAATATATTCTTTTAACTTGGAAGAGATCTATTTTATTACCTGCTGCTTTCATGGTTACTTTTTTCTCCAAGTTCCTTGTTTTATTCGCTTGTTTATTTTAGAGGCTTACCTCAAAAGTCTGGTGACATGCCATATTCTAGAGTAAATGAAGCACAGCAGTGCTGCCTGAAAGCACTATGTAAGTAGGCTGGGCTTATGGATGGATGAGCTTCACAGCATGCTTGGGTGGCCCTCCAGCTTTTCATTGGAGGATTTCCAGTTATCAGCATCTATAGGTCTTTTCTCTTTGGCCATTCTGTTTCTCCAGCATAGTATCTTCCAGTCTCCTATTAGAAGGTGTAAGTTTGGTTGCTGGAGTTCTAGAAGCTGGATGGAAGAAGGGAGCAGGGAATTTTCTTTCTGATTTTAGTCCCAAGCCTCCCATCTATCCTCACCATGCCTAGTATCCAAAGTCCTGAGCCTCTCTGGTTCAGCTTCTCCAAATAATATTGATAAATTTCCCATCTCCTCTAAGTATGAGAGTAACAACCAGAGACATCTAACTGCACGTATGCAAATTTTCAACCTACCTCCCCATTTTCTGCCCTGTTCTCCATCCATACGTTCTGTAGCACCTCGTACCTCTAGGTGTCCTGGACTTTGCCTGCTCTGTTGGCTTGCTTCTCATCAACGTTGCCTTTATGCCTGGTGTCACCTTCCTCTCCACTGCTGAGTCAGTCATTGCTCCTCTGTTCATTTTCTGTCC
This sequence comes from Delphinapterus leucas, assembly GCF_059928025.1. NCBI lineage: Eukaryota > Metazoa > Chordata > Mammalia > Artiodactyla > Monodontidae > Delphinapterus > Delphinapterus leucas. The sequence goes on from NC_143130.1 coordinate 135,982,062, forward strand.
TTGTATTTTGTCACTCAGGTTATAGATATCTGCTAGTTTCATTGAAGATGAGGTTTGTTTTTATTTCTCATTTTCCCTTGTTTTGGGCTGACTTCTGAGAGAAAGATGGAGCAAGAAGATTTTCACATAGCTATTTTAAACTGGATCGTTATTTCTTTTATATAATTAGAGAAAAACAAAACTATTTTCTTTTTGAGAGGAAATCAAGTTATACTACTCATTAAGAAATTTAATATGGAAAGCAGCAATTATAACTAAAGGAAGCATTGGAATCACTAAAACAGTTTATAGGAGACTTGGTTGTTTTTGAAGGCAGAGAGAAGTTAAGAGCTAGCAATGGAAGCAGGCCCTGGTAAAGGTGGGAATGTCATCAAGAGCAGAGGTACGGGGTGGGATAGGGAGGGTGGAGGGAGACGCAAGAGGGAGGATACATGGGGATATATGTATATGTATAGCTGATTCACTTTGTTATACAGCAGAAACTAACACACCACTGTAAAGCAATTACATTCCAATAAAGATGTTTTTTAAAAAGAGAGAGCAGAGGTACAGACTTAGCTTTGATATAGAAATAAAGGAAGATGAAGATGCTCACACCCAGTGGAGTAAAGTTGATCATAGAGTTAATAATCTGCTACTTTAGTATTTTTTTTTTTACTTTAGTATTTTTAAAGTAAATAAAAACACCAGGTATTTTAAACCTTACATGATAACTTTTCACATTATTATGCTGAATAAAAAAGTTGAAAGTATGTAGTGTTAACAAAAAAATATCTGCTTGGGGCTCCTTTTTAATTTTTTATTTGAAAAATACAAGTGTAAGCTGTTAGTAACTAGTGTCTCTACTGACTCTTCATATACTTCAGCCTACTTTGTAGCTTCTGCCTGTTTATTTTTGTTCAGTGGAATTTAGTCAATGAACAACCACAGCATGCTGTTGAATATAATTTTGGTATACCAAGTGATGATGTTTCTTTCAAATTTAGATTTTCAAATATTTTTTCCCTGTGGATTTTAAATTATTACGTACCAGTGAGCTCACTAAATCAAAATAATAAGTATAATCACCCGATGCTATTCATTGTTTAGTAATGGGGTACTTTATATGGCAAGCCTGTGCCATTAGTTCACACTTTTAAGCACTTCCCAATTATATTGGCCTCTGCAGATGCTTGTTTCTAAACCCTACTGCTATGAAAATGGATTCACATAGCTCTAAACATTTACTTGACTGTTGGGATTGTTAATGTTCCTCTGATATAATCAGAAGCTTAATCACGACCAGAATGTTGAGTACAACTGATTTTCTCAGTCTCAAAATTCAACTTTCATTTGTAAAATATTTGAGATTATAGAATCCCTCCCCCCAATTCTGGGCTTAAATCTTTTTCCATCTAAGAATAGTTAAGTAGTTTCTACCTATGACCAATCATTACTATTAGTCTTAATAAAACTTTATTTACATTATAAATTCTAGTATAGCTAGCCAATTTCATAGGAAAGGCATTGCCCTATAGAACTTTATCTGCTTGTTTTTTGAAATTATCAAGAAGAATAGGGCTTTCCTGGTGGCGCAGTGGTTGAGAGTCCGCCTGCCGATGCAGGGGACGCGGGTTCGTGCCCCGGTCCGGGAGGGTCCCACATGCCGCGGAGCGTCTAGGCCCGTGAGCCATGGCCAGTGAGCCTGCGCGTCCGGAGCCTGTGCTCCGCAGCGGGAGAGGCCACAGCGGTGAGAGGCCCGCGTACCACACACACACACAAAAAGAATATAAGGAAGTGTATGTGTGTATAAAATAACAAATTTTTGTCCAATTCCAAATTTTCTACAAACTGCCTAGACTGATAGTGAAGTTGACCAGATATTTAAATGAGTTGACAAAAATTGCGTTGGGAATTCTTGCATGACATTCCTACTATTCAGTGGTGATTATTTATTTAATAAATTCTTAACAGCTTTTATAACTTAAAACTGTTCATATTTTCAATCAATAGGAAAGAAAACAGAGAGAAGGAGGGTAGTGGTCATCAAACACCAGCTCATAGGTTTCTCATCTCTTAACAAAGAATTTCCTGGTCTGCTGTGAAATTAAAAAATAAGGGGAGGAGAGATTGACATAAGATGTACCTCAAAACCGGAAATTGTTCACATTTCAGACATATATTTTGGCTGAGAGGATGCTTAGCTTTTTTGATTCACATCGAAACTAGCTGTGGGAAAGGAACTCAGATTCTTGACTCCATGGCACTATGGAATTATTAGCATAAGGTAAAGTAGTTTATTTAAGTGGGAACAAAATATCTTGGAACTGCCTTCCAACATTTCTAATAGTTTGTTTTTAATGTATAAATTATCCTTTTTCATCTTTTCATCTTATGTATAATTGGCGCTTGATATATAATCTATACAATGTTAATGACAAACGATTAATGATCTTTTTCTTCCTTAGATATATCCAGAAAGTGCCCAGAAGAAACATTCTACCGGAAAAACTGAAAGAGCAGTATTTATAACACTGGAATTTGTGGACAGTTGGTTAAAATGGCAGAAAATAGTGAAAGTAATAGTAAAAATGTAGATGTAAGGCCCAAAACTAGTCGGAGTCGAAGTGCTGACAGAAAGGATGGTTATGTATGGAGTGGAAAGAAGTTATCTTGGTCAAAAAAGAGTGAAAGTTGTTCAGATGCTGAAACAGTGAGTGCTATAGAGAAAACTGAAGTTCCTTTAAGGAGCCAAGAAAGGAAGCACAGCTGTTCATCTATCGAGTTGGATTTAGATCATTCCTGTGGGCATAGATTTTTAGGCCGATCTCTTAAACAGAAACTGCAAGATGCTGTGGGGCAGTGTTTTCCAATAAAGAATTGTAGTAGTCGGCACTCTTCAGGGCTTCCGTCTAAAAGAAAAATTCATATCAGTGAACTCATGTTAGATAAGTGTCCTTTCCCACCTCGATCAGATTTAGCCTTTAGGTGGCATTTTATTAAACGACACACTGCTCCTATAAGTCCCAAATCAGATGAATGGGTAAGCACAGACTTGTCTCAGACTGAATTGAGGGATGGTCAACTAAAACAACGAAGAAACATGGAAGAGGTCAACTGCTTCTCACATACCAGTGTTCAGCCCTGTGTCATAACCAATAACGATTCTTCGGGTAGAGGTGGTCCTGGGACTGGCTCTATAATGAACCTGGCTTCAAATAACAGTATAGAAGATAGTGATATGGATTCAGATGATGAAATTATAACACTTTGCACAAGTTCCAGGAAAAGAAACAAACCCAAATGGGAAATTGATGAAGAAACCCTGCAACTGGAAACACCTCCTAAGTACCATACCCAGATTGATTATGTCCACTGTCTTGTACCAGACCTCCTTCAGATCAATAATAATCCATGTTACTGGGGCGTTATGGATAAATATGCAGCTGAAGCTCTACTAGAAGGAAAACCAGAGGGTACCTTTTTACTGCGAGATTCAGCACAGGAAGACTATTTATTCTCCGTTAGTTTTAGACGCTATAGTCGTTCTCTTCATGCTAGAATTGAACAGTGGAATCACAACTTTAGCTTTGATGCACATGATCCTTGTGTCTTCCATTCTCCTGACATAACTGGGCTCCTAGAGCATTATAAGGACCCGAGTGCCTGTATGTTCTTTGAACCACTTTTATCCACTCCTTTAATTCGGACTTTCCCCTTTCCCCTGCAGCATATATGCAGAACAGTTATTTGTAACTGTACAACTTATGATGGCATTGATGCCCTTCCAATTCCTTCTTCCATGAAATTATATCTGAAAGAATATCACTATAAATCAAAAGTTAGAGTACTCAGGATTGATGCACCAGAACAGCGATGCTAGGAAAAGGGTAGGAACACGGGAGTGATTATATACATATTTTCATTTAATATTTTATTTTTCTTATTATGCCACTTTGAATTTTTCTACAGGGGCAGTTAAAGTCCAAAATAAACTTATGCCCTAAATTTTACTTCCAGATCAGTTTATTTTTCTTAGGATACAATAATTGTTTAACAATAATAATTGTTTAATAATTGTTACACACTAGGAGTTAATGGATATTTTTGACTAGGTGTTTGGTTTTTGTTTTTACCATGTAGATTGTATACTTAATTTTTTTCTTTTCTTAACTGTAATTTGCATATGATCCAGGGATATTTGAAGTTTGGTAGGCATTGCAAACACAGTTAAATAATCTGTATTTCATACTTTTCTTTAAAAGTAATCCTGTCCTTTCTTACATATAAAATGCTTTGTTAACCTATGCCATTGGCATTCCTATACATAAGATACAGTTTCCCATCATCCTTTTCATTTGGTTTAAAAGTCTTCAGTAAAGCTGAGTGTGTTGTAATTTACAATCCATACTAATGTAATTGACTTCTATAATTTACTAATAGGGATGTTAAAGGTTAGCAAAATGGCTTAAACTTCATGTGTTTTAATTTTAAATATTAACTGTAAAGCAGAATTACTAAATTTGATTAATCAGGTCGGTAAGAATCAAATGAGGACATGATATTTTGGGGGTGAATTTATTCTTCTATAATGTGGCATGGTCATTTATTATTCCTTGAGTAGATCTTTCTCTCAAACTAGGAAGAGTTACCATCTTCAGAACATAAGTATTGTTCCTTTCTCACTGGAAGCTTTAAAAATAATGATAACACTATTAGTAACTAGTAGTTACTAAAGTAATAAAGCAACTAAGGTTTTTCTGTATTTACTTATGAACTGTTGCTTCTGCTTAGCTCTGTTTTAGAAACTCTGAGCCTGTTAGTTTGGAGAGATGCCACAGTTTATATAAACAGCCACAAATTTCCATTGGTAACCAAAGAGAACTAGGTAGTTTTTCATTATTTTGAATTGAGCTTGAATAAAGATTCAAGAAGTAAACGTGGAGCTCAGTATTCAGGGAGCTTAATATTGGTTTTGATCTTCAGGTTCCAGATAATTATTCCTGTTTTCAGAACTAACATGTCTTTAGTATGGCTTCAAAAAGGAAACATTTTGAGAGCTACGTGGCTTATGCCATACTGAACAATACTGGGCACCAGGCGTAATATTTTGAATTTAACATCCCCAGAACGGGGAAGTATTTTTAGAAATGTTATATAATAAGATAGATGGAATGATAGCCTACTCTTCTTTTTTAAAGAATCAGTGAATAATAAATATCCTAGACAGTTATTCCTTCTGGTGAGTTGTCTACCCCTTTGTACAAGTTGGCATTTTTAATATCATAGTAACTGATTTCTTGATGCTAGTTTAGCTCTAGTAGGAAGCTGCTTCTACATATATTGAAAGAAATTTGACTCAGATTTCCACGTTAGAATAGATGTTTCTTAAGTATCATTGCTTTTATGTTGAAGTAGCATTTCCCTTTCCTGCAGTTCTGCTGATAACATAAAGATGGCATTTAAAAATAATTGCTTTAAAATAACTTTTTAGCAATTATCACAAAATTAAAATCTGTTACCATTGTCTTCTAGCATATTTTTTTCTCAGTGATCTCAAGATTGTCTTGGTTCCAGTGAGGGTTAGCTATTAAAATGGCACCTCTCTTAGCAGTGATGAGGCTCGGGATATCAACACCAGTGTCAGGATAAATATCTCTTCTAAAGATGATACTTCCCTTTTACAAAAGTGGGACAGTCTCATACTACCTCATCTTTATTGTGGCGCTTTTGTAGATCACTGAGAAGCTTATCTTATTTACCAATATAGCACTTCCTAAATGTCCATCTTTGGTGAAAGAAAATTAATAGTATGGTAAGACTCTACCCATAATTATAGTTTTTTATCAGAATTTGATATTGAGACTTTCTGTTTCTATGAAACAATATTGTTTTAAATATTTTTCTTTTAAAAATAACTTTTTATCAATACAGAAAAACCTAAGGAATGACTAGCTAGTGAATATTCTGTTAAAAGGTAATTTTATAAAGAAAAATATTACATTGTCTTTTATAATGGTAAAAATTAGTATTTATATGAAAATCAAGATCTAAGTAGCCTTTCGTATATTCAGACTGGTTGCTTGTGATATATTTTCTCTGGCTTTCTTATTTTTTCACCTTCAAGGTATTGATAGCTGTTAACATTTTCAAAATACTGCCATTTATATAGCCTTGAAGTAGGTGATCTAATAAATGAGAGCAGGAAGGAGACTCATATACGCTGAAACGGTTTGTATTTTTTCCTTTGGTATTTGCTACAGAAAAGAAATCGGGAAAGTAGAAATGTAAGATTTGAGAAAGGAATTGTTTACCATGAAGGAAAAAGAAGAGTAATAATAAATTTTTTAAAGCGTGAAGGGATTGGAATTTAGAAAGGTTTAACCCTTTCTCAGTGACTTGTGGACACATTTGGAAGAGCATTCGGTATTCAGAAACTTAACTCATTAAAAATGTAATTACTGAAATTATGTATAAGTAAATGAGTATAAGTTTTGAAAGGAACAATGTGGGGAGATACAAATATATCAGGTTGGCCAAAAAGTTCGTTCGGGTTTTTCCGTATATGAAAAACCCGAACGAACTTTTTGGCCAACCCAATAAATTTTGTAAGTTGGACATGGTGAGCGTTTGAAAAGTGTAAATTGCAGGGTTGAGAAAGCATTCAGCATGGTGGGAATGTGTGGCACTTACTGGTGAGAGAGGATGGGGCTAAAAGAAACAAAATATTAAAATTAAGACCTTAGGCATTACCTCAGGGGAAAGCCTTGATAGTGAAAGGGGACTACTTGATCACTAATAGCTAGTCTGGACCAGACACTTAAATGTGCTTTGGGAATCATCCTGCCCTAACCAGGAAATAAACTTGACTTTTCTATTTCTCTCTGAAGCTTTCAGGAATACCCCCAAGCCCCCCTCTCCTTTTTTAAGCTACAGCATCTTGATTCATACTGTAATTCCTGAAACATGCTGAATGGATTTTTTAGGTTCCTTGAGCATTTTTGTATGAAGAATCATATCTGATCTTTCTGTAACCATGCCATTCACTTAAATAATTCACAGAGGGAAGGGTTTAATTTAAAGGAAGACCTAATAGGAAGAAGATTAAAGGAAGCTTTTAGTCAGTCTGTGGCTAGATTTATTGATTTGGTGATCAGACCTGTGTTCCTTCCTGAATGTCAGCTAATGGCAAACTGTGGTCAAAAAAATGGCTTTCAGCTAAAAGTTTTGACTTCTTATTGTAAATAATATAAAGAATGTCTAAGTCATTAGAAATCCTTTTTAGAAAAGTAGAGCAAATGTGGCAAATAGGACTCATATCATTATACAAATTACATTTCTTTTTATAAGAAAAACACAAACCATTATCATTTATTCATGAGCCAAAGCCATTAGGAAGATAAATCAAGTTATCAGCTTCCTGTCTGTCTGAAGTTTGGACCATTTCATAGATCCATGTAATAGAGAGCTTCCTTCCTATGAAACAAAAGCCTTGAGACCTAACTCTTACAAATGTACTCTTAGTTTGCATTAAAAGTCTTTTTTGTCACTTTTAGCTATAATCAGAGTCAAATACGTTATATATTGATTTTGGTAGAGCAAATTTCACAGGAAGTGGACTTAATTATATAACATTCCTGGAGATAACACAAGGGAAACGGTGTTTAAATGTAAAATAGATTGTGTGTTAGGTAATTTAATGCCCAAATGAATAAAAGATTTTAAGTCAAGCAGATTATTGTTTCTACTTTGGAAGAAAATCTTTACAATCTTAGTTTTACATAATCAGTTTTACATCCATTTTTATTTCTAAAGAATGAACAGAAAGCACAAGAGGTTTTTCTTTTTTAATGGTCTACTAGAAATGAGCAACACTACAAGAGTCTGTCTATACTATTCTTAACACATTAGATATTGGAGACAAAATGGAGGTAACTTTTGGAAATGGTTTGGCTTCTAAATAGAAATGTAGACTAAATAGAATAGTAGACTAATGGATATAACCCAATGGAAAGGAATTTAAGGCACATGACTCCTGTTTCAAATAAAGCCGGTCTTTTTTATTTACTTTTTAATTTTGAATAGATTACTCAATCCTAAATCTTTACTTTCATTTCCTAGCACATAAAATATAGATAATAATATTTGTGTCTTGACTTCCTGAAGGTTAATTCTTCAGTTAAGAGGTGACCCTTGGAGCATACTTGAAAATAATTTCTGTACAGCTGTTAAGTACTAATGTGATGATAGGTTTTCAACGTATTCCCTTAGTGGACCCTGCAGATTCACATTCACTTCTTTTAGCCTGTAATAGGCTTTCTTGACTTGATTTGACAATAAAGATAATGGTACAATTTGAATTTATGGTTTAGACTCTGCAATTAGATGAACAGTTGCAATTTCCTCCTACCCTTAATAAGGTTTGTGTGAAATTGATGTTCGCCTAAGTTATTTTAAAAGTTGATTACATTTGCAGGAAGTAAAGATAATCACTTTTGCCATGGTTATAATCAAATCTAAGCTTTCAGACTTGAGAGTGTAAAACTCAAGGAGATTTACTTAAAGTATGCTGACTTTGCTAGAATTGGATAAATTCTGTATAAACCAAGTACGCACTCGATATATACTTGAATATACAGAGTTTAAGTGGTAACTTCACAAAGCTATTAGTACTCTTATCAGGCTTGTATCCACCCCTTACCCAAAAAGAAGTAGAGTGTTCCCATTTTTATTTCTAATCCTGAAGTTGAATGTTTCTTCTTGGATGTGAGTTCAAATAAATTGATCTGAATAAATTTTCGTTTCTTATTAATTAAAACTTCATATATAAAATCCAAAAGCTTTGTAGTTTTAAAAACATTGTACTGTATGTTACCTGGCACATTCAACTTTATATATGAGAAATTTAAAAATCTGTATTACACATTTTCCTTTCAGTTTTTTGTGTCATTTTGGGTCTTCCAGAAACGTCAAGATATGCAAGAGATTTATTGGAGGGGGATGGACACCTATGAAGAATAAATGAGAATGGGACTTCCCTGGCAGTCCAGTGGTTAAGACTCTGGGCTTACACACACATAAACACACACACACAAAGAATAAAGGGGAAGAGAGCAGGAGAAGGTGGGGAAATCATACCAAACTGCATGTCTGACATCTGTGAAAGAAACTGAAGGAAGCATTGGGTAGGGTGGGCAATGTAGTTCTAAAAATGCTAGGTGAGGATGTAGTTCCCAACAGGTTACCTGTAGGAGCCCACATGGGACAGGAATGGCCTACCTCTAGAACTCCCGCCATGCTCGGTTATTGACTGGGAACATGGGAAAAGCTGGAGGTTGTTGGTCACTCTAATGCACGTGACCAGGAGTAGAATGAGACACAACGTGGGCACAAATTTTTTTTGACCATAAACTCAGTAATGAAAATTTTGTGTGCAACATTTAAAAATCAGAATTAATGCAAAACAAAAGGCCCTATGATGAGCAAGATATCAAAAACTTAAATATAGCACTATTTTGCTGACTTACTGTTGCTTCAGGCTTCCTATGGCACTGCTTCTCGTGCCACAAGGCACTGCTGATTCACTGCCTCCCATTAGGGCAGGGTAGGTAGTTCACACTAGTGGTAATATTTTCCATAGACCACTGCCCCTAACCAAAAACATGTCTTCTCCAGGCTTAGGTATTTGAAGTTTCTCTGTTGCTCATTTTTCAGAACGAGAATTATGTGTGCTGTGGAGTAAACCCAAACAAGTCGTTTAAGAAGTTTATATAAAATGCCCACCCACCGATCCACTAACAGCAAATGAAAACAAAGAAGTAAAATGTTGTAAGAATATTGCATACTTTAAATTTTTACATTAAAATATATGTATGTTATGTGTGTATATTTTGTACACCACATAATTATGACATCTTCATTAGTAGCTAGCACGTTCCCTGACGGCTGGGGCCACGTGTCAATCCATCATCTTTTGGGCCTGACATAGAGTAGGTAGGTAAAGGTTTATTCAAAACTGAACTGTGGGAGAAGAAATACTGATCAGAAAAAAATCTGCAAAGACATCCGTTCCTTTAGTTAATATCGATTTGTCAAGCCATTTGCAAACGTCTTCCCCTTCCTGTATTGCTTTTAGCTCTCTCCAATTTTGGCCAACGGATCCGTGTCCCGGGGTTAGGCTGCATTCACACCTAGCCAGCTTCGAGGCCTGGCCCTAAAGACCGCAAGCGTAGGGAATCCAGAACCTGCCTTCAACCTTCCCTTCAGGAGACAAGTTAACAATTTCCGCCAGGCTACCCAGAACGCCACCGGCCACTGGCGTTTCCTCCAGGCTGCTCAGAACTCCGGAACATCGGGGCTCTTTCCTCCCGCCCACCGAGAGAAAACAGCCGCCCGGGAGCGAGCGCAAGGAACAGCCGCGCCGCCGGGGCCGGGCGGGCCGCAGTGCCACCCGGGCCCTGTAGGGGGCGCGGGCGGCCGGGCCCGGCCGACCAGAGGAGAGGCGGAGCGCGGGCGGGGGCAGCGCGCTCGAAGCTCTGCGCTTCCTGTTCCGGCGCCAGGAGGAGCCGCGAGCTGCTGGTGCTGCTGCCGCCCCCGTCTCCGTCGCCGCTGCCGTCGGTCGGGCTGCGCTCAGTTCTTCAGCGATCAGTTCCCTCGGACCCATCGCCGCTTCTAGACCTTGCTGCGGGTTCGGATCTTGCCGGGTGAGGCTGCCTCGGCGCTGGCGGGGTCGTGGAGGGGAGCAAAGGAGCACGCCCAAGCGGGTCGCGGGCGCAGTAACGGAGATGCCTGAGTCGCCTCTTTGGGGGCCGGGGGCTAAGGGTTTCTCCCTGTCGTCTTCCTCCCGGCTGCGGGATGTCGGCCCTCTCGCCCCCCAAGGAGAAGGCGTCGGAGGCGGGTGACGTAGCGCCCGATGGGTTTCTCCGCGCGTGACGTCAGGCCTGGCTGGGGGCGGGGCGGGGAGCGGCCTGGCCCCTCCCCCACCCCTTCCCGGGCTGGCGCGACCCGCTCGGAGGCCGGTTCGCTCCGGTTGATCCCGGACTCCTTTTGTTCGTTTGGCCCTTTAGGGCTGCCGGCCTCCCGCCCCTTGGCCCTGACCCCCTCCCCCACTCAGTAATTTCCAATGAAAGGGAGAGGGAGGCCTAAACAGATTCTTGGTGGAGTCTGTGATGCTAGTTTAAGATTTTTCGCATTGTGACGTTTTGGTCATTATTTTCTAGAGGAGTTGCTAGCAGATACCTTAGATGGATACCCATGACAGAAACGATGAGAAGTGTTGAGTTCTGTAATACTCCCTTTTTGTAGGATGTAGGAGCACTTGGTGGCTTTGGACCGTTTTCTTCTGAAAACCAAGCGTAGTGCTTTTAATAAATGAGGATTCTAATGTTGAAGCATCGAACCGTACTCACCTGACTGAAAAAAAATTTTTTTATAGCATTGCTACTAAAGAAACACTCGTACACGTGGTGGTTGTATGGGCCTCATTACAGGGGAAGGTAGCCTTCAGAAATCTTTCAGAAGTTCTTTGTTTAGGAGTGTTCTTTGGGCAGGGAGAACAGACATTTTTCTTGCTACTGGTGTCTTGAACCTCCTATTCAAAATTAGTTTGTCTCAGAAACTTGAGCTGTGTGTACTAGAATGTCCTTTTCCTATCTCCAGGAGGAACGGAGACCCGGAGACAACCCCTTAACCGAAATCCTTGGGACCAGTGTGTTTTGGAATTCAGAAATCTTTGGATTTTATCTTTAGATTTTAGAAAGACAATAGGTGCAAAGATGAGAGATCACACCAGCAGAGTCGGGGCAGCATCCCCTAATCCAACAGTAATATTTGTGCAGCGAATAGGGGAGAATTAATGGAAACTGTAAAATAGCCTCAGGTCAGGTTTTGCCACCAAGTAAGTTTTATGCCAAACCTGGGAGCATTTCTTTCATTTTTAGAGGTTTCTGAACTGAGAACTGTAGATAAAGGTTTGTGGACCTATCGTAGCAATTTGTAAAAGCTAACATTTGTTGAGTTTTCGCTGTGTGCCAGACAGTGACCAAGAGAGTTGTTTATTATGTAAGTCTCACAGCAAATCTATGAAGTGGATGCTACTCCTGTCTGCTTTCACCTCTGGGGTTTGCACAGCTCAGCTTGTTCAGAGCCAGTCAGTGAAGTGCAGTGTTACGTAGTCTGTCATGCTTTTGGCGTTCACTCTTTTTAACCATAAGCAATATGCCCATACACAGAGGAAGACAAGATAATGTGTCTGTTTTCCGGGCGCTTTTATTATAGGCACGTGATTTACCAGTCCCATTTAGTCTCTCCTGTTACTGGCCCGTTCTTTATAGTTGAAGTAACAGGTTCATTCAGGTGAGCTGACTCAGAGACATTCAAACCTTGGTCTAGAGACTCTCTGCTAAGGCTTTCATATTCCTCCATTTTCTACATTCTAACCAATTTGAACTGCTTACACCAGGGGTCCCCAACCGCGAGGCCACGGACCCGTACGGACCCGCGCGTCCGTGGCCAGTTAGGAACCAGGCCGCACGGCAGGACGTGAGCTGCGGTGAGCGAGCAAAGCTTCACCTGCCGCTCCCCATCGCTCGCATTACCGCCCCCACCCCCGCTGTCGTGGAAAATTTGTTTTCCGTGAAACCGGCCCCTGGTGCTGAAAAGGTTGGGCACTGCTGGCTTACACTTCCCACAGATCTCTTGTCCCCCTCTCAGCTTTTGCACAAACTTCTCCTTTCCCTAGGGCCTATCGTAGCTCTTCACCTCATTGTTCTCCCAGACTGCAAAGGCACTACTCCTCGGGACTCCTTGTCTGATACTCCTTTCCTTGATTCCTTTAGGAGCTTTTTGAGGTGCTCCCATAGAGCCCTGCGCTTACCCCAGGTAACCTACTGTTTAAATGGTAGTTCTCCGCCATACTGTGAACGCCTTTAAGCGTTTATTCCACGCAATACTATTCATTTCCCCAAGGCCCCACGCAGTACCTGGCACTTATGTTCCAATAAGTATCTGAGTGTAGAAATACAGCTGACATGAGGTTGTGGGAAAAAAAATTTTTTTAATTACATGTTTTTAAGTAATTTAAAATGTTCAAAAACTTGCAGATCCCCAATTTCTTGAGTTGCCCAAATGTAAATTAGAGTGTATCTGATAAACGCCAATACTAAAATTTATCCTATATGTTCATTCAAAATTTATATTTTCAGTACCAATATATTACCACTACTGTATCCTCTCTCCATACTAAACAAAACCATGCAAAAATCCTGATTTCCCTTAGTGACTCTTAATAAATGTGTTACTTGTTTATAACTGTAGATTATTAAATATTTTACTTATCTGTGAAGTAGTCGGGAATTATAACTGTTTTGCTGATGGGAAGATTGTCTCTGGTTAAAAAGTTTGCCTTTGTCAAAAGATTCAGATAAAAGGATTGGTGTCCATGTTTCATAACTGTGTAGTCCCATACTGTTTATGACTCCACTACAATTTGATGGCCTATTGAAATATTCCTTTTCCAATAGTCACTAGTAATTTTTGGAGTTCAACTTTTTTTAAACCTCCCCATGATGGAACTACCATTTTTACTCTAAAGGCCATATGCTTACAGAAATGTTTTACTTTTCTAGTGCATGTTGAAAGAAATTTTGTACTCTTGTTTTAAAATTGCTCCTCAGAAAATACAATGATTGGGCTTCCCTGGTGGCGCAGTGGTTTAGAATCCACCTGCCAATGCAGGGGACATGGGTTCAAGCCCTGGTCCGGGAAGATCCCACATGCCGCGGAGCAACTAAACCCGTGCGCCACAACAACTGAGCCTGCACTCTAGAGCTCGCGAGCCACAACTACTGAGCCCTCGTGCCACAACTACTAAAGCCCACGCACCTGGAGCCCATGGTCCGTAGCAAGAGAAGCCACCGCAGTGAGAAACCCGTGCACCGCAATGAAGAGTAGCCACTGCTTGTCACAACTAGAGAAAGCCCACACGCAGCAACAAAGACCCAACACAGCCAAAAATTTAAAAAAATAAAAATACAGTGATTATTCTTCACACGTGTACTGCCATAAAGTATTAACAGGAAGTTTTGGAAGTGATAGCTTTAGATTATTCTGAAAAGAAAATTAAAATCTTCCTTGATTTTACACTTTTTTTTCCTAGTTCAGGGTTGCATTGGCCTCATCTTAATTAGCATAATCCATATGTTTGAGAATCGTTTTTTAGAAAATCTAGGGTTTGGAGAATCCCCTGGCTGTCCATTGGTTAGGACTTGGCACTTTCATTGCTGGGGTCCCAGGTTCAATCCCTGGTGGGGAAGCTAAGATTCCACAAGCCACGCGGCACGGCCAAAAAAAAGAAATAAAAAAAGAAAACCTAGGGGTTTTTGTGGTGTTTTTTTTTTACATTCTGCAACTCTTCTCATATTGGAATAGTGATGTCCAACTCTATTTTTTATTTTTTTTATTTTTTATTTTTTTGCGGTACGCGGGCCTCTCACTGTTGTGGCCTCTCCCGCTGCGGAGCACAGGCTCCGGACGCGCAGGCCCAGCGGCCACAGCTCACGGGCCCAGCCGCTCCGCGGCATGTGTGATCCTCCCGGACCGGGGCACGAACCCGTGTCCCCTGCATCGGCAGGCGGACTCCCAACCACTGCGCCAACAGGGAAGCCCCCAACTCTATTTTTTAACCTTTTTATGATGAAAGTATTCTCCAAGTAATAAATTGGAATGTTTCCAATTAATATGAACACTGTTTATTCTAGGCATGGAGAGCAGGTCACTTTACTGTGCAGTTCTGTAGAAGAGGAAGTGACTTATTTCTAATCCCTTTGTTCAGGGCTTTATTATTTCCTCTATCTTCCAGGATTTGATTTTGAATTTAAACTTTTGAAAGCCAGAGTTGTGAATCAGTTTGATATTATTAACTAATGGAATATATTTTAATGTAGTGCTATGATTAATTAACGATAGTTTTTCAAAAACTAAGAGGGAGATGAGTAATTCTGAAAACCCAAACTGTAAGACCACGTGAAATTCATTGAGTTGCTTAGTTGGTTAGGTTTTCTGCTCCAGAATTAGTGTGAACTTTGATACAGAACTATTTTCTGTTTCGAAAAGGCTCACCCTGTTTGAAAAGAATGTTAGTCTTAGGTAGACTTTAAACTTGTGCATGGATAAACTTTAGTCCTAAGAATTTACTATTGTGTGATGTGACATTTTAGTATAAAACAAACCTTAACATGGGAATGACTAGGTAATTGTATTTGCTATACATTCATGATGTGTTTTTTAATATTATGAATTAAGAGCAGGGTTATAGCAGTTGCAGCAGTAGGTTTCCTGTTCATTTTATCATTCCTCATGATAACCAAATCATAAATAATAAAATTGTAAATGCAAGGATGGCTCAATATTAAGCAATATACATGTAACTATATTGTGATTGATGGGACAAAGGAGAAGAACTGCAAGATCAACTCATTAGATGCCAAAAAAAATCATCTGAAGAAATTCAGTGTTGGATTTTTTAACTAGCAAAATAGGAATAAATAAGTCTAGCAAAATCGGCATAGATAGAAACTTCCTTACTGTAATTTTTTTTAAACCTCAAAACTAAAAATGAGTCATATATAAACATTAGAAGCATTGCCAGGAGAGTTGAGAAGAAGACTACTGTGCTCACACTATCTTATTTAATATTTCATTGTTGTTTAAGTCCTAGCTTAGGCCAAAGAGAAAAGAGGTGTAAATACTGCAAAGAGAAGGTAAAATTATTTTTTGCTAATGGCATAATCCTTTATCTGCAGATTCCAGAGAGTCAACTGAGAGACTTTCAGGATAAAATAATTCAATAATGTCACTGCTTACAAAAGTAACACACTAAAATTTGAAAGGCTTTCCCATATATGAACAACCAATTAGAAAATATAATGGAAGAACCAATTTACAACCACAAGAAAACGTTTACCATTTAGAAATCTAACTCAAAAAATGTGTAGGAGTCTTGATTTTTAAAAACTACTGAGTGGGGACTTCCCTGGTGGCGCAGTGGTTGGGAATCCGCCTGCCAATGCAGGGGACATGGGTTCGAGCCCCGGTCCGGGAAAATCCCACATGCCGCGGAGCAACAAAGCCCGTGTGCCACAACTACTGAGCCTGCGCTCTAGAACCCACGAGCCACAACTGCTGAGCCCATGTGCCACAACTACTGAAGCCCGCGTGCCTAGAGCCTGTGCTCCGCAACGAGAAGCCACCGCAATAAGAAGCCCATGCACCGCAACGAAGAGTAGCCCCCGCTACCAGCAACTAGAGAAAGCCCGCACGCAGCAATGAAGACCCAACGCAGACAAAAATAAAATAAATAAATTTATTTAAAAAAAAATAACTACTGAGTGATAATAAATGACAGTGATGGGAACTATAAAGACATACCTTGTTCTTGAATGAGAATATTTTATACTTTAAATGTATGAAATGTCCCCTAAATTAATCTGTAAATTTAATGTGTTTTTTGTTGTGTTGTTGGGTTTTGTTTGTTTTGTTTTTTTACAAAATGATCTAGAAAAAAATAAGCATGAAAATATTCAGGAAAATCTGAAATAAACAGTAATAGTAGGTCATAAAATTTGTTTAAAATTTAAAGCTGCCCTGATAAGATGAGATGTTATAGTGTGGATCAGTAGGAAAGAATAGAGTTCACAATACCTTTGGGAAATGATGGAGGCTCTGGGACTTGGTGGTTAAGAGCCTTGGCTCTGGGGGCTTCCCTGGTGGTGCAGTGGTTAAGAATCCGCCTGCCAATGCAGGGGACAGGGGTTTGAGCCCTGGTCCAGGAAGATCCCACATGCCACAGAGCAATTAAGCCCAAGCGCCACAACTACTGAAGCCCACGCACATAGAGCCCGTGCTCCACAACAAGAGAAGCCACTACAATGAGAAGCCAGTGCACCGCAACGAACAGTAGCCCCCGCTTGCCGCAACTAGAGAAAAGCCCGCGCACAGCAACGAAGACCCAATGCAGCCAAAAATACATAAATAAATAAATAAATTTATTTATTTAAAAAAAAAAAAGAATCTGCCTGCCAATGCAGGGGACACAGGTTCGAGCCCTGGTCCGGGAAGATCCCACATGCTGCGGAGCAACCAAGCCCATGCACCACAACTACTGAGCCTGCGTGCCTAGAGCCTGTGCTCCACAACGAGAGAAGCCCACACACCGCCAAGAAGAGTAGCCCCTGCTCACCACAGCTAGAGAAAGCCCATGCACAGCAATGAAGACCCAACACAGCCAAAAATAAATAAATAAAATAAATAAATTTATTTAAAATATATATTTAAAAAACAAAAAAAAGAGCCTTGGCTCTGCAGTCAGACGATATCTGGATTTGAATCTCTTCTCTGCTTGTCACTGGCTCTGACCTTAAACAGGGTAACTTGCTAAGCTTCCTTTTCTCCAGCTGTACACTGGGAGTGGTAATAGAATCTGCATCTATTAAACGAGACTATACACCTAAAGCACTTAGCATGGTGCCTGTTCCATGATATATTTACATATATGTGTGTATGTATGTATATACAGTGTTTGTTGTCAATAGCAACTGTATAATGTGTTAAAGGTAGCTTGTCAAATGGGTTCAAGCCCTGGTCCGGGAAGATCCCACATGCTGTGGAGCAACTAAGCCTGTGCGCCACAACTACTGAGCCTGCGCTCTGGAGCCTGCGCTCCGCAACAAGAGAAGCTCCCCCTCACCGCAACTAGAGAAAAGCCCATGCACAGCAACGAAGACCCAACGCAGCCAAAAATAAAAAAATACTAAATAAATTAAAAAAAAAAAGTAGCTTGTCAAGTCTGTTGAAATAAGATAGAATATTCAGTAATTGTTGTTTGAAAGAACAGAAAGATTTTAAACAAGTTAAACCATAGAAGTACTATTAGAAAGCATAGGTGAATTTTTTTTGTCTCATATGACAGACATCTAATTTCCTTAATGTCTTAAAAGCATTAAAAAAAAAGATGTACTACTAAGTAGTAAAATGATCAAAGTCAAAATAGAGTTCATACTGTGTTATTCTATTTATGTGAAGTCAAGGAACAAGCGAAAACTAAGAAAGTGATTGCTGAGTGGTAAAGGGGAATTGATTGGAATGTGGCATGAGTAAACCTATGGAGTGAAGGAAATGTTCTGTGTTGGATGGTTACAGGGGCATATGCAACTGTCAGAGCTTGTTTACCTGAACACTGATCCGTGCATTTTATTCAAAGTTAATTATACTTCAATTATAAAAATTGATAAAAGTGGTCCAAGGGCATGAGCATATTCACAGAAAAAGAAGTCTAAATGTGGTATTAAATTTAAATGATGCTCTACTTTCCACTTAAAGAAATGTAAGTTAAAACAAGATGCCAATTTTTAACCTATTATAATGGAAAATGATTTATAAATTTAATAACATCCAGTGGTGAAGAGGAGTTTTAAAAAGGTAGAGTGTAAATTGGCATGGGCTTTTTGAGATGGATCTTAGATTGACTTTACCTGTTGACTATGTATTTCACTTCTGTACTTTTTCCTGGTGATAGACTCGAAAAGATAGGTGTTTAAAGATGTTCACTGTGTCATTGTTTAAAACAATTCAAACTGTGAACAACCTAAACTGCCACCAACTTGAGACTGTAAACTAAATTATGGATCACTTTTATATGATGTGCAGCCAGTAAAAAGGGATGAAGTTTACAGAGGTGTATGAACTATTATGGAAATTTTTCCTATATAAAGAAAATCATTATATAAATGATTAAGATTCCATTTAAGTAAAAATAGTGTATGCATAGTTCCTTAAAGAATATATAAGAAATTAAACACTGGTTTTGAAATATTCCTTCTTTCTTTTTTTTTTTTTTGTTTGTTTGGTCTTGTTTTTAGGAAAATGTCTGATGAATTTTCGGTAAGTTGATGCATTTACTCTTCATAAGTTTTTTGGCTCTTAGAAAAAAGACATGGTCCTAACTGTGGGCCCTAAGTCTTCCAATGTAAAAGAGATGCATTTTGTGATTCCTGGTTTTTGTTTTTGTTTTTTTAGCATGTGATTTTGATAGATGATTTGCCCTAATTTACTTAGCTATGTTTGAAAATGCATTCTGTCGTATTTATTTCTTTATGAATCCTTAAGTAAAAATTTTTTTAAAGGGTTACTTCTGTTCTCTTTTAACCTGATAGTGTTAATAATAGCCAACATTTATTGAAAATTACATACCAGGCACTGTGTTAAGTGCATTAAATGAGTTATCTCATTTAGGCCTCAGGTTAACCCTAAACTGTTGTTTTGAAAATGAGGAAACTGAAGCTCAGAGAGGGTATATAACTTGTTTGAGGTAAAGCCAGGATCGAGATCACACTATGTTAATCAGTTGTATTTAGAAAACTTGAGCTTCTCTGAGGAATTTGCATTGTAAAGCTGCTATTTGAGGTAACTCCTAAATTTTGTATTAAATGAGTTGTTTTTTAAAAAACTGAACAGCTTGGCTTTTGAAGAATCCCTGACCCTATAGCTTACTATCCTTTATGGGTTTGTAATTATGTTTGGCATTGCTTGTCCCTGAATAAGGTCAATAAGACACGCCTGTTTTGTATTCCAGTTGGCAGATGCGCTACCTGAACACTCCCCTGCCAAAACCTCTGCTGTGAGCAATACAAAACCCGGCCAACCTCCTCAAGGCTGGCCAGGTTCCAACCCTTGGAATAACCCAAGTGCTCCACCTTCTGTGCCATCTGGACTCCCACCAAGTGCAACACCCTCCACTGTGCCTTTTGGACCAGCACCAACAGGAATGTATCCCTCTGTGCCTCCCACCGGACCACCTCCAGGACCCCCTGCACCCTTTCCTCCTTCTGGACCATCATGCCCCCCACCTGGTGGTCCTTATCCAGCCCCAACTGTGCCAGGCCCTGGCCCCACAGGGCCATATCCGACACCAAATATGCCCTTTCCAGAGCTTCCAAGACCCTATGGTGCACCCACAGATCCAGCTGCAGCTGGTCCTTTAGGTCCATGGGGATCCATGTCTTCTGGACCTTGGGCACCAGGAATGGGAGGGCAGTATCCTACCCCTAATATGCCATATCCATCTCCAGGGCCGTATCCCGCCCCTCCTCCTCCCCAAGCACCAGGGGCTGCACCACCTGTTCCATGGGGCACTGTTCCACCAGGAGCCTGGGGACCACCAGCGCCATATCCTGCCCCTGCAGGATCATATCCCACACCAGGACTCTATCCCAGTCCCAACAACCCTTTTCAAGTGCCTTCAGGACCTTCCGGTGCTCCACCGATGCCCGGTGGCCCCCATGTGAGTGTTTAATTTGTTATTTAACATGCAGTGATAGTCCCATAAGCACAACTGAAAGATTGTCTCCAGTTTCGGATGGAAGATTAGAAAGCTTTTAAACCTTTTTTAAAAAGGTGTGTGTATATTAAAAAAGAGTAACTTTCAAACTTCAGGTAAACTTAGGTAAAGCATTTAAAAGGATGAAAACAATATTCCTGGTACTAAAAATAGAAAAATTCCCCAACTATCCCCAAAGACTTTGTAATGTAGTAAGCAGTGTCCTCAACAGCATCCTTGAGGTAAACTCAAAGATGTGTTTCATTGGATTTTTTTTTTTTTTTTAACATTTCTCAGTACTGTTTTATAGCATCACACCAAAGCACAAGTTCACTAAAAGTAATCTCTGCCAGTCTGGCTAGATATAGACGTAGATTTTTAGAGAATCCAGGGCAGTGAATGTGTAACGTTGCCCATCTTTCATGCAACTGTCCATAGTGTTTCTCAGCCAAGGTTTTGTTAGATCCTTAACAGTACTGATCTCAAGATTATACCAATCTCTGCATTGCCAATTATATGTAATGGTGTGTGCTTTACTGTCAGCCAAGCTGGAGTAGGGTTGACATCTTAGTTGAGGACCCTTTCTTGGGCGTATGACCAAATAGAAAAGCACCCTGTTCCCTATGAACTGAGCCAAGTCAGATGCTCCATAGGGGCGAAAAAATCTATTTACTCTTAACAAAGTACTAATCAGATCTCCAACCAGATTAATCAAACATCCACCTCAATTGTAAAGGAGAAATACCTTAATAAAGTGCCCCTAAAACTTCTTTTCATTAGTGTAACTTTGCTCTCTATATATTGTCTTAAAAAATTATTTTTGTAAATTGTATGCCAGAATAAGTGAGATGATTAGCTGTCTGGCTTTATTAAGCAATAAGTTTATTTTAAGCCACAGCAAGGAGTTAATCAACTCCATTTACAAAATCTAGAAGTTTACTTTTTCTTTTTTCTATTGCAGTCTTACCATTAAGTTAACAATGGATGAAGAGATGACGCTTTGCTTTTTGAAGTACATATATATATATGCACTTGAATGCATATATAAAAATTGCTGTTTCACTATTCTTAGAGGGCATTCATGAAAGAACAACTCTTGCACCTCTCAGAAGATATCTGCCTCTTGTGCTTGGATGTATAGTACATCTGATGGAAACAATCAGATAAAAATGTAAAAGTAAATCATTCAAATGTGATTTTTATTCGGTTTTTATGGAAAGTTAAAGTAATTAAGTATATTGAATAGCTCTTTGATACAATTTGTTTAAAACAAATTTTCGATTTGTTTAAATTATGAAACTAAATACTTATCACTTTTTCCCCTAAATAAACACACTTTGAAAACAATCACATTGTCATAATTTAAACAAATGATGCCTCTCAACATCTTGAGCTGCTCTATTTATAGGATAAATAAACCTGGTCCTTCTGAGGTTATCTTTTGGATATACATTTTAAAACTTGGTAATTATTGTCAGATGTTGAGTTCATTTTTATCCTTGAGCTTTTAGTAAAAACTTCATTTTGAGTTCCACCTGATTTATTTTTAGCCATATGGGTCATACAGCTCTAAAATCTGCCCTTTATGGAAACTGTTTTCTTTTTAATGCAGGCTAACATGTATATGTAAATTATATTCTTAGAGAATTGGTGATCTCTTTGTACTTGTAGAATAGATTATGATGTGTCCATATTACTTTGGAAAGAGCTCAAGGACGGAAATATTTCTCTCCTTTGTCTTGAACCTCAAACTAGAAGAGACCCTAGGAACTGCTTCATAGTAACAAGTAATTTGCATTCCCACAAAACTCTTCTACAGGACTCTTCCTGGAGCCCCCTCTCCCTCGGTTCTTTAGAAGGAGCACTTCCCTTCATTCCATCCTGATGCAGAAAACTGGCACACTCTAGGGGTCTATCACAAACACAGAAGTTATGTTTAGAGAACCTTAGTCATACAGACATGACTGTTCTCTTTGTACAAGTGTGATCGAAACACATTACGTCTTTCAGAGTCTGGTTAAGCTATGTCATCGTCTCTTGCATAGTTTTCCTGGATCTGTTTGTAACGTGCTTATGGCTAACAGTTCAGTTCTGTATTTGTTGACAGGTAAGACAGGTAAATAGGTAGAAGAATGAGTGCCATCCTCAAAAATTATTCTCTAGCTGTAACACTGAGAGTAATCATAAAGTGTAGATCTCTGCAATTGTGTTTAAAGCAGTGTGACTGTGTTACTTAAAAATAAGTGGTGTTTGTAACCTCCAGAATAGCTTTTTGGCACCTTATCTTTAAATCCGATTTTTAGATTTGGGATAGAACTGACCATGTTATTTGTCAAATTTTGAATGTATTCATTAGGTTCCTAAAATGTATCGTGACTTTCTTGACCAGTATATGAGAGATTTATGCTGGAGCTCTTACCTTTGCTTAGAAATAAAATATTTAGTAGTTTATTTCTCTTACAGTTAAAATGTCAAGAATGCCAAATGCTGCCAATTTAATGGTTTGATAGCTACCTCCTTTTAAGAAAGCAAGATTGTCACCTTTGAGAGGAACATTCAGTCTTTAGGCCTCCCTTAAGTAGATGATAAATTCAGGCTTTCAGAATTGAAACTAATTTGTTTAGATATTTTCAGACTGGGGAATGTTAGACAGCCCTTTCATAGTGGCACAGTCTTTCTTTCACTTCTTTGCAGGGACAAGTGGCAGCTATCTGCAACACTCTTGGAATCTGTTGTAGCCTTCAGTTTATAAGGCAGTAGCCTTAGAAGGTGTCATAGCTTAACTTATCAATCAATATCATAATGTCAGCTAACTCTGGAGGGATGAAAGGCAAAGTGAGATGGCAGCAAAGATATCTCTCCTTTTGGTTATTTTGGTTGTCCTACCTTGGAATAAGTTGACAACTCTGGCTTTAGATAAAATATTTAACACTAGAGAGGATAACGTTTGACTACAAGAAGAATAGGTAGCAAGTTTGGGAATCTCTTATTGTGGAGACCATTTACTATCAGAGAAAATCTTATGCTAAAGGATTTAAAGGGCCATGAATACAAGATCTGGAATTATTACCCCTTATAAGTATATCAACTGCTGGTGACCCATACTGCCCAGTGTGTCCTAGATGATACTGCCGTTTTAAACTTGGCTTTTTGAGGATTTTCCAACTGATTTTTGGGAAATTTTTTTTAAATATAAGAATTGAAATCAAAGGGAATAGAATTTACTTTTACATTCTTTTTAATTTTCAAGCATCATTTCTCAACTTGAGGGAGGGGCATCTCAATTCTTGTGGGTACTTGGGGGCAAAAGGTATTTTTAGGTTCAGGGTGGAGTTAAGAAAAGCAGAAGTTGTTTCAAGGGAGGAATGGAGGAAAGCATCTAAGAAGGTTTTTGTCTTTACAAGGGAATAATGTTGCTTTTAAAACAAGTTATGCTAGGCTGAGATTGGTTTGTGGAAGAGACTGCTTGTTAGAAAGTATGTTTGGTCTTAAAGGAATATGAAGTACGGAATATGCTGCCATTTGGACTTTCAGAGCAGGAATTTTAAGATACATTTGATGGAGATAGTTGAGATGTGTTGAGAAATAGTGTCTCTGAAGTTAGAATCTTAGATTTTGAAATTTTGAGCCTAAAAATGACAATGAAAAATTAAAGTATAGACCTTAGGTCCTCATTCACATACTCAGTCCTCAAGAATGAAGGCTCCTTAAAGGAGTGCTTACAATGCCTTGGGTTGTCTGAACTGGACCCGGCCTGACACTTTTTCATGCTTTTGAAGATGGCTGTTTACAGCTGTGACTCCATAGCCCTGTTTTCTGTAAAGTAATATATTGATTATTTGGGAATAGACAATACATTTTTTTAATTACCCAAGGGCCTCCTTCATTCTTTGTCAGTTTTACTGTTTATTGTTTTCAGTAGAGAATAATAAAAGGGCAGAGAAGAAAGGGGGTGAATTTTGGGCCTTGGTCTGTCATACCACTACAATGGGATATTAGAATATTTTCTAGGAAAGAAGTCAGTTTTCCCCCTGCTTTTTTTACCTCACAGTTATTAGTGCTACCTGTTGTAGTCAGATGTACAGCTTTTGAAACTATTTGTGTGTATCAACAGAGCTCTACTCAGAGTTTCAGTTAAATACTGTGCCTAGTTTGCATGTCAATCAGTTGCCTACACTTCCAAAAGGTTCGTGCCACTGTCTTCCTTCCTCACCCTGAATAATCTAGTGCTAGATTTATAAAATGCCTGGTTTATAAGCCTTGGAAATTCAGCCTAAGCACAGCCCTTCAAGTGTTCAAGTTTTTGAAAAGCGCAAGGCTTGCTTCAGATGAATCACACTGATCCACTGTGCTGTGCATAGAAAGCGGTGGGTGGCTTTCAGGGAAGACTATAATTTTACCTTAATAAAGCAATATTTAGTATTGAAGACAGACACTGTTTTATTTTCAGAATTCTGCCAAGTAAAACAAAAATTGCCGATAAAATAATCAGTATTAAAGAAATGGCCATGCAAGCTTCTGGCAATAGACAGCATCTGAAAACTGCATTCATTCAGCAGACACTCAGATGTCAATGATCCAGGTGCTTTGCCAGATGCCAGAGATACAGAGACGAAGAGAATGCCTGTCTTTCAGAGGCTTACAGCCTAGGGGGAGGCATTACAGAATTGATGAGTACATCCAGTATTAGTTTACCTGGACAAACATATTTCAGTATTGCCGCTGGTGGAATTTATAGACTAGCCGTTGAGCATTTAAAGAACAAAGTAGGGCATACCTTTTTTTAAAGTAAGAAAATGCTTTCAAGACTGTAGTGTTTGTCAGTGCAACTATCAAGAGTGCAAAGTAATGGGATGTTTTTCCTGTAATTTTCCCCTGGATAAAGGCACTTTCACTGCCTGTCACTGATCAGTAGATCCTGATTTATTGCCATTAAGCAAACTTGACTTCTTATGCGTGTTCTATAAAGCATTTTTTTCCTTGATATTTTTGTATTTTTTCTTGATATTGTGATTTTTTTCATTGACTTAATAATGACAAATTTAATGTATGTAATTGTCTATGCATTTTAAGTTAAACTGCCTAAAATGTGGTTTGACACATACACATTTGTTTGTATTATGAACTGTAAGCAATCTGTTTGAGATGTTAGGTTTCACCTGCTGCTGTATTTGTAAACAAAGACAAATGTTGCTTTAAGACGTAATCATAATTAGGAATAGTCTATGGATGTGATACTTGATATTTTTTAAGATAAACTTGTTTGCTTTTGTGTATTACACCTGAAAAGTTTTTTTTTTTTAATGTATTTTCATGGTTTCACAGTTTTTCCATTTATTTTAATCTTTAGGCCCAATTCTGGGCTTCCCAGAGCAAGTCCAAAGCTTGATTAACTGCAAATTTGTTGTCATAAAGAGAGAAAGAAAAACAGCCCGAGACATCCCTCTGTATGTGATCTGCCATTCACTAAGGCATTTAAATAGGCTGCCTGGGAACAACCCCTCCTCCACAAACCATCTTTCAGCAACACATTGTCCACTGTGAGGATTTCCTCTTCTCCCTTCAAGGCTAGCCTTGCTTTGTAACCAAGTTATCTACACATGAAGTCAGGGAACTTTCCCTATCTGCCCCTGCTGCCACCACCCCGCTTTCTTTTATGAAAGATACTGCTATGCCTGTAGTAAGGGTCACATTATTAAACTTGGTGTATAGTTGCTGTTTTCTTTCCACAGGGGGTTTGCTAGCCTTTCTTGAAACCCATTGTGAGTGGGGCTATAAACAAGTGAATAATTTGTGGTATATTCTGTTTTTGGAAAGGATTTCTGCTTTTTGCCTTTGGACAAAAAAAACATAAATTTTTAAAGTTGCATTTGATGTCTTAACATATCTCCTAAAAGTACCCACCTAAAGTTAGAGCTGTGAAATAGGTAGTGAAATATAAGATCACTCTGGAGCAGGGCTGGGGGTTTCCCATCGTGAAAAGACATCCCTTTGACCAACACATTCTTGCCTGGGTACCTGACACAAGCAAGGTCTTTTTTTACCACCATTTTAAAACTTAGCACTAGTCCTTTTGCAACAGTCCTTTTGCAAAGTAGAATCCTAACTATAAGCTCATTTATTTTAGATAAGACAAGGCAATAGAATTCTAATACCAGAAGAGAATTTGGGCCTTCTCATAGAGTTTGTTCCTATCGCATTTGAACAGTATTCTCAATGAGGGCAGGTTTTTATGTCGATGCATTAAACAATTTCTTTTCATACTATATCTTGCAGTTCTCTGGGATTCCCAGAACGAGGAGGAGACAAAGCAGGTTCAGCTTAGTTCCTCTCTGCTTTCTCTAGAGCAGTTCCACTGTATGGCAGTTTGGGCTGCCATAACAAAATATCATAGGCTGGGTGGCTTAAACAGTATAAATTCTTATGGTTCTGGAAGCTAGGAAGTCCACGATCAAGGTGCTAGCTAGTTCAGTTCTCAGTTTCGATGAGAGCTCTTCCTGGCTTGCAGACGGCTCCTCACTGATTCCTCCCATGTGGAGAGAGAAGCAAGCTCTCAGTTGTCCCTTTTTATACAGACACTAATCCCATCATAAAGGCCCCATCTCCAAATACCATCATGTTGCAGGTTAGGACTTAAACATGGATTAGGGTGGCAGGGACACAATTTGGTTCATAGCACTTACAGATAAGGTGTTTGAGGGGACACAAAGTTTTGCTGCTTTTAAATTCTTAAAAACTATTGTAGATGACCACATCTCCTAGTTGAGGTTAGCTAAAATCAATCGAATCTCCATCCATCTAGAATTCTAAGCCATGCTTAAAGTGTTAGTGTCACACAAGAAAAGAGGATTATTTAACATAAGTTTTTGCTCTGCCTTGTTTTATATTAGGCCTTATTTTTTAAGATGGTCATTTGGATGAGCATTCCTTAAAGATAGGTAGGTAGATTTAAAAGACAGCCTTTTTTTTTTAGGGATAAGGAAATCTTTAAAAGAGGTTAAGTAGGGCTTCCCTGGTGGCGCAGTGGTTGAGAGTCCGCCTGCCGACGCAGGGGACACGGGTTCATAACCCGGTCCGGGAAGATCCCACATGCCGTGGAGTGGCTGGGCCCATGAGCCATGGCCACTGAGCCTGCGCGTCCGGAGCCTGCGCGTCCGGAGCCTGTGCTCCGCAGCGGGAGAGGCCACAACAGTGAGAGGCCCACGTACCGCAAAAAAAAAAAAAAAAAAAAGAGGTTAAGTAAATCCCAAGGTCTCCTTACATGACAATGGCCTCAAAACAAGGTTTGTCCACTAGATTATATTTTGCTCAGATATCCAGTACCCTTTATATGCAGTTCCTTGATTACCAATCTAGACCCTTGCCTTTTCTCTTCCACAAGACATCCTGACTTGTTCTTGTCCCCTTAACCACTGAGTAGATTCCAAAGCTATGGGAAAACTAGGAAAACACTCGACTGGTTAACTTTTTAGATAAAGAGGCCAAGTTAAACTGAGCTTCATGTATTGTCCTACTTCTTACCCAGCTTCATTTCCTGGGAGCTAGTAACTATAGCTCTTCTGTACACTTTACATACTTTAGCTCATGGAACTCTTAACACCCTGCATTTGAGATATACACAATCTAGGAGAAGACAAGTCTAGTTGACTGTTGAAATGCACTGTCCCAATTAAGACACAACAAACCTCTAAGACAAGGACAGTTCTTAATCCTCATTTTATAGATGATGAAACTACAGCTAAGAGGTAGAGATCACATAGCTGGTATGTTAAGGAACTGAGAATCCTAGGTGTGACCGATAACAAAGCTTTGTTCTGTTCCACTTTGCTGCAGAATGCTGCTTTCCTAAGAACAGGTTCTCCATCTTACACGTGCCTGCCATGGTTGCCTTAGTGCTGTAGTTCTGCTTCCAAAATTGTATACCTGGAAAGTCACATCCATCTAACATGTATTGAATGTTATATAGCAGACCTTTCACACAGTTTATGTCACTGAATAAGTTTCATTAGATATTCACTTTAAAAATCTAGTGTTTGTTTGAAATGTATATCCTTAGTGTCTGGTGAATAAGCACAGTTCTTAAACTGCTAACTTGGAGAGTTGTATTTTCACAAACAAAGACAAATAATATTCAGAGGTGTAGCATTAAGAGTAGGTTAAAATATGGATGTGAGAATTGTTACAAAAGGTACTGGATGATCAAATCACTGGTTTCAGCCCTACCGATTATTGAAGACACTGCTTATCCAGCTGCCCCAAAGTGGGAAAGGCTTGGACAAGGCTGTCAGAGCGGCTGAGACAAAAGAGGTTTCTGTTAGTAGTAGATGAGCAGCCAAGATGTACAGGAACTATACAGGGGGTGGGAGAGTCCAAGGGAGGTTCTACCGAGTATGGCTTGACAGTTCTTTTTTTAAACTTGCCGATGCAGGACATGCTAAGTTAAAACATCTAAACTGTTGCTTAGTTACTGCAACACAGAAAAATCCCAAGTACTAAACTTAATGAATACCTGGATCCCTTCTTGACTGCGCAAAGAAATCTTTACTAAAAAAGCCCAAACTACATGACTTAACGATCAGGACTCAGTACTTGGGCTCTTTATAGAAGGGGGATGAAGAAGATTAATGTAAACTAGGAGAAGCCTGTTGACAAACTTCACAAGACTTCTTATCTGAAAGGTGGTAACAAGTCTCCACCTCTGGCAAGTCCGTAATAGAAATCTGATCAAATTCTAGAATGCAGTTTTTCATGGTTCAGTGAGCAGCACAATTGCTAGGGATTCAAGGGCAGAGTTTTTAGTTTTGAGCTCAGCCTGGCAGTGTGATTTGGTACAATTGACTAGCTTCCTGTGCTGATTTACCTTATCTATAAAACAGATAATAATGCTCAAAATACTCAAAGCACCAGGAGGAAAAAATGGAACATTCTTTCTTGGAGGGATTCTATTTAGTGTATTAGCATTAACTAAAAGATTACATATCTAATATATAGTATCACTGTTAATGCTTTTTAAAAAAATCAGATTGTCAAGCTTGAAGGCTGAAATTTACACAATGTGATGATATAGTTATTAAACACAAAGATTGCCTTATAAGTGGCCATACATGCCAGTTTGCCTGGGACAACTCTGGTTTATATTGTCCAGGCGTAATTATTAACAGTACCCTCCTTGCATTCTCAAAAGTGTCCCGGATTTAAGGATAAATTATATGGTTATCTTAACTATAACAAAATAGAATGCAAGTGAAGATTTTCCATGTTTGTTTCCTGAGATAAAAAACATCCTAAACATGTTTTAGCATAGAATTAACCTTTCCTTCACATATATTATCTAGGGTGCAACTTATACTGCATCTTATAAAGGTGAAGAAAAATATCCCTGTCACTTAATTGCAGCCACAATTGTCTTCAGAAAATCCCCAAAGAAGAGAGCACATTCTAGTCCTAGAACAGGAAGCCATGCCTTTTTTAAACAGAGAAGCTAGATAGAGAAGGGGAGATGGGAATAAGGCTTCCTACTTTTCTGGGCATCTGTCCAAAGGTTCTTGCCTCATAGCCTCAAATGTGTTTTTTTCCCCCCATTCTGAAAGCAATTTCCCTTAAAGCTCCAAGTTCTTTCCTAACTTAATCTTCTCACAAACTCAGTAGCACTGAAAATCATGTCCAATTTTGGGGGTCTTTAGCTGCTACATACAAACATCACTAAATCTCTGGGAGAACTGCATTTCATTTCCTCCAGTCCTGGGCTGACATGAGTGTTTCTAATTCACAATAATGGTGGAGGGGAGGGGACAGTGAAATTATTATTTCATAGGGTCCGTTAGTGGCAGGAAATAAATGATGAAAACTTAAACCATTTCAGAAATATCTGTTGGTTGTAGTAATAGTTTTCCATTTTTTGCTATTTAAGCACATTTTTTAATACTAGAACTTGGGATCTCCTGTAAGGATTCAGTGCTTCAGGGGTTGCCACGCTAGTCTTCATCAAGCTGTTGGTAGCATGTCTGCTGCCACGACCAAGTTCTCAGAACGATCAAGTTCTCTCACATGGCTGCATGGCGAAGTACTTGGAGTTGCTGGAAACGATGTTTCCTCGGTGCTGGTGTGCTAGCACACTCCCTCGTCCCTCCTGCAGTTTGAGTCCTGCCCTTTACCACAGGCAGCGGCTTCTTAGCTTAGCATTCCGACAGCGTTGCCCTAAAAGTACATGTCCCCCACGGTGGTAAAAATCAGTTTTGCATGTTGACCACAATTTCGTGACACATCTGTTCTCAGCACACTATTATGCTGCAGTGGTTGTGAAGGTAGAATCGGGAGCAGCTCACTGAAAACATCCGTTCGAATAGAAAGTGAAACCCCAAGATAAGTTTGAATACCCATTTGCTGCTAGTACCTTTCATAACAAAGTACTTGGGAATCACATCTGACCTACTCATCAGAAAATTATTGCTCTCACACAGCCCATACTCTGTATAATGAAAAGCATATTAGCATTACCAGGGGGAGGGTTGGAAGGAGATGCAATTGGGATGGGTACATGGAGGGCTTGTTAGAGTCTGATAATGTTCTATTGAGTGGGGTGAGGGCTGTACATGAGTATTCGTTCTATTTATTTAACTCCAAAGATATGTAATACTCTTTTGTATGTACAATTTACTTGTTAAAGCGTATGGGGCCTGAGCACCTAATAGTGAAAGGAAACCCCAGTTTCACCCAGACTCCCTTTGAGAAAGGTAGAAAGGCCAGGCTTCAGTGTGACTGATTCCTGAGACATGTAACAGTAGCATAGGGCTGTGCCTAGCGTCAGTTTTTCCTTTGTCGTCATAACTGAAGATCTCAATTGCTTTAGGAGACAGATGGTTGTCATTAAGAACACAAAACATAAAGGGTCTGCATAGTGGTCCATTCAGTCTAGCATCCAGGCTGACAATGACAACAAGAAATGTTCTGTGAAAGAGCATAACTGGTACCTAAACCCAGCACGAGACAAGTGGAGAGGCGATTAAAAGCATTCGATTTTATAAGGCATTGTGTTAGGCTAGTACAAAGAGAATCACAGAATAAATATAGCCCCTCCCACACAGGAGGAGATGATAGGGATGGCATGCTCCATGGTGATATTAGGATAAGTGGAGAAAAACGAGGAAAACACAGACTGAGGATGAAGTTGTGCAGGAGCGTGTAAAGAGCACAGGTTCTGGAACCTGACCAGCCATATATACCGCTTACCAGATATGTCACATTGGGTGAGTTACTTAACCTCTTGGTGCCTCCATTTCCTCAGCTATAAAAGGCGGATAACAATAATTCCTAACTCCATAGGGTTTTGAGAATTAAATGAAGTAATCCAGGTAAAGCACACAGTGCTTGATGTCATAACCACTCAACAAATGTGAATGTACCACGGGACCTGGACGGCACTTTTCTAGGTGTTAACAGTCTAGCAGAAGAAAGAGAAAAGTGAACAGGTCGTTTTCATTCGGTGTGATGTTCCCAATGCAGGAGGTGCAGATGACTCAGAAGACCCAAGCAGCACCTGAGAGTTAAGCGGCTACCATATTTTGAGCACTACAGCCTCCTAAGGGCTTGAATCACATTATCCCGTTGAGTCAGGGGGTAAAATTCAGCTCTGTGAATGCAGAGCCGCATTCTTTCCCCTTTGCGATGCAGATCTCCATTAGTGATTCAAGGCATCTGGCACTTCAGAAAAAGTCCTGTCTCAGAGAAAATGAATACAAGAGGGAGACTGTCCTCACCTCCAGCCTGTTTGCCCCTGGCCACATTTTCCTAATCACATCCATACTCTGTTTGAAAGCAGCTGACTTTGGGGTAGGCTAAGGAATGGTTATGTGAGTAAGTTTCCGGAGGGATGCGAGGCAAGCAGCTACTCTGGGGAGGAGCTGATTGAAGCTGCTTGAGTGTAACTATTCTACCACTGAGGAGCGGGTAGAATAGAGCCCGTGTTCCCAACATTCCAGAGAACAGCTAGCCCCACCCTGGAACGGCTTTCCCAGCATTATTTCCCAGTGACGTCAGCAGCATACCTGCGAACACAGCTTGTTTCATGGCTGCCCACAGCTACACCATTCCTTCTTGCTGGCCTTTGGGAGTACACAAGACCTATTCATTACAGAGTCTCAGGCCACTAGGAACTCTGGACACCTCATTTTTAAACAGAGAGCCCTGCTTTTCCAAGGCTCCTTTGCTCCAGATTACATGAGAGACTTTAGCCCATATACAGGGATGCCAACTACTACTTTGATCAGAGAATAGATAAGAGAGGCATTTCTTGGAATGAATACGGGAGGATCTGAGCCTCGGATAAAGGGAATTGAGAAGACTTTGACCTAAGACAGAGGAAGACAGAACAGTCCTAACTTAAATAAGCAAAAATGTATCAGCACATAGAGTTTTTCATTCAACTGGTATTTTTAAAAAATTATTTATTTTATTTATTTATTTTTGGCTGTGTTGGGTCTTCATTGCTGTGTGCGGGCTTTCTCTAGTTGCGGCGAGCAAGGGCTACTCTTCGTTGCAGTGCGTGGGCTTCTCATTGCGGTGGTTTCTCTTGTTGTGGAGCACGGGCTCTAGGCTTGCGGGCTCCGTAGTTGTGGTACACGGGCTTAGTTGCTCCGCGGCAGGTGGGATCTTCCCGGACCAGGGCTCGAACCCGTGTCCCCTGCACTGGCAGGTGGATTCTTAACCACTGCACCACCAGGGAAGTCCTCAACTGGTATTTTTATTAACCACTTGCACTGTGCCATGTGCTAGTAATTCAACAGTGAACTAGTCAGTTTCTGCTCTCACGCAGCTCACAAGCTAGTGGCAGAGACAATCATTAGATAACATTAATTGCACTTGTGATAAGTGATGGGGAGAGAAGCATAACCTACTTGTAGGAGTCAAGTAAAGCTCGCCAGAGGAAACAACATTTGAACTGCCATCTGAGGGGTGAGCAGGATTTAGGCAGGAGACAAATTGGGAGAAGGGTGCCAGGAAGACAATATAAGAGGGGCAAGAAGGCAGTCCTTGAGCGCAGGGAGGGAGGGAGGGCTGGGAGTGGGGGTACCTGCCTCCATGTTGACGGTGCTGGGGCAGAGGATGTGAAATGGAGCACACACAATAGGGTGGAAGCCTTGTGATCGGCTCTACTTCTTTCCCCCCGTTTTGTCTACTAGATTAAGTCAGCTATCTTCCTATTGACAAATGAAGAGACTCCAATAAACTCAGTTTCAAGTCTTTAGAATCCCTTGACAGTCCAGGGTAACCATACCAGGGAGATCCTTTTCATAGAGATCTGGGTTCCCTGAGGTCTCATTAAACTAGTATTTTCCCAGCCTGGTGGAAGAGGAGGTCTTCAGTTTTATTTGTTTGTTTGTTTCTTAATTTCTTCAACTTTATCTCTTTATTTATTTATTTATTGGCTGCTTTGGGTCTTTGGTTGCTGTGCCCTGGCTTTCTCTATTTGCGGTGAGCGGGGGCTGCTCTTTGTTGAGATGCGCAGGCTTCTCGTTGTGGTGGCTTCTCTTTGTTACGGAGCACAGGCTCTAGGCACACAGGCTGCAGTACTTGTGACATGTGGGTTCAGTAGTTGTGGCGTGCAGGCTCTAGAGTGCAGGCTCAGTAGTTGTGGCGCACGGGCTTAGTTGCTCCGCGGCACATGGGATCTTCCCGGACCAGGGATCGAACCCGTGTCCCCTGCATTGGCAGGCGGATTCTTAACCACTGTGCCACTAGGGAAGTCCCCATAGATTTATTTCTAACCCGGAAAAGCTGAAGTCTATATAAGGTACACAAGGGAATTTCAAATCAACTGCTTAGTCTATGGCTGCCTTAGGAAACATCTACATTTCCCAGCCCTCTTTAAGGCCTTGCGCAGAGCAGTCCCCTAGGGGGCATTTCCCAGGAAGTGTTCTATAGAACACTAATTGCTAGATATATACCTCGAGTAGATTTCCATGGGTCAGTAAGTTTGGGAACACTACGAAAGGTACCCCTACATGAGTGTGTTAAGGCACTAACAAGTCCTGCAGTAAAGAAACCCAATAGTTCCCACGTGTATTTAACTACAGGAAATTTTTGTTTGAATAATTATATTTCTATGGCAAGACTACAAGAGGGTATTGCTTATTTTTTTAAGATTTATTCAGTGTACACCATGTCCAAAGTAGGTGAGTGTGTCACAGAGAGATGAAGGAATAACAGATGGGGAGAGTTTAGTACATTTGATGTATAGTTTTAATATATTTAATTCTGTAGACGATAAGAAATGTATGGATAAACTCATAAGATACATCAAGTAAAGGTCAGAATTAGTAAATAGAACATGTGTGGGTTAAACATTGATGAAAAAGGGCTAGAAGAACCAAGAGTACATGAGGTAATAAACATACATGAGGGGCGCCTGGGCACTAAATATTCAACGATACATTCAATATCAATATTCATGAGTCCTTAATTCAGCCACCCATTAGTGATACCTAGTCTGGCTCCATGTGCCCTCCATGGCTGTTCAACAGACGATTTGACAAGCTACAACTGTGGCTATAACTTCATGTCTCCAACAGAGCAAGTATGTATCACTGACATAGGACCCCCTAGCTCGAACCTCAACTCTAGTCTTTATATCTGCATTGCCAGCAAGCACGGAAAGCTGATACAGCACAGAAAGAGAAAGATAGAAGTCCTATGAACATAGCACACCCCAGGATTTCAGTAGCACAGTCCTATCAATTCCACTGGTCCCTATCCTAAGTGTTTGTTTAACTTAGCCATTTCCACTCCCTTGTTTCTCACAGTGTGTTTTACATTGACTTAATAAACTTTGCGATCCAAGCATTTCGATTTGGTGTGTGATCTTTTATATTCCATGAACTCCGGGAGAGCTTGCCTAGTAGTGTATTTAGAGGCTACTATTGGATGAAGGTAATTTTCCACATAACAGAGTGACACACATAGATTTTTTTAAAATTAGCTAATCTAGTCAATAGCATTGGTAAACCTAGGCTAGATTGATCAGGAAAAAAAAAAGGAAGAAAACACAAATTACCAATATTAGGAATGAGAGAGAGGACATTTCTACACATTCTGCAGATACTAAAAGAATAAGGAAATATCAACAACTTCATGCCAATAAATTCAACAACTTACATGAAAGTGACAAATTCTGTGGAAGACATAAACTATCAGTGCTCACTCAAGATGAAATAAATAATCTAAATAGCCCTATCTTTTAAAGAAATTGAAGTTGTAGTTTAAAACCTTCCCATAATTGTACAGCCGCTTGGAAAACAGCCTGGCAATTTCTTCAGAGGTTAAACCCAGAGTTACCATATGACCCAGTAATTCCACTCCTAGGTATATACTCAAGAAAAATGAAAACATATGTCTACACGAACAACTGTACACAAATGTTCATAGCAACATTATTCGTAATAGCCAAAAAGTAGAAAAACCCAAATGTCAATCAACTGATAAATAGATGAACAAAATGTGGTATATCCATACTATAGAATATTATTCAGCCATAAAAAGGAATGAAATACTGATATACGCTATAACAGATAAACCTTGAAAACATGCTAAGTCAAAGAAGCCAGTCACAAAGGACCACACTGAGTATGATTCCATTCATATGAAATGTCCAGAATTAGCAAATCCGTAGAAGTAGATTGGTGGTTGCCAGGGCCTGGGGACAGGGGGGAAGTAGGGAATGACTCCTAATAGGTACAGAGTTTCTCTTTGAGGTAAAGAAAATGTTATGGCATTTTGATTGCAGTAATGGGTGCACAGCTCTATAAATATAGTAAAATCCACAGAATTGTACCCTCTAAAAGGGTAAACTTTATGCTCTATGAATTATGTCTTAGTAAAGCTATTATTAAATCAATCTATGTAATTCACCATATTAAAGACTAAAAAGGAAAAAAAATCATAATTGTATCAGTAGACACAGAAAAATACTTGGCAAAATCCAACATCAATTCTTGATTAAAAGAAAAAACCTCTTAGCAAACTAAGAATAGAAAGGAACTTCCTCAACCTGTTATAGGGAATCTATAGCTAACATCATACTAAATGGTAAGAGACTGAATGCCTTCCCTCTAAAATTAGGAACAAGGGAAGGATGTCTGCTTTCATCACTTCTATTTAATATTGTACTGGGTCAAGCCAGTATAATAAGGCAAGGAAAAGAAATAAAAGACAATCAAATTGAAAAGAAAGTAGTAAAACTATTCATAGAGAACATGATCGTCGATGCAGAAAATCCTATGGAGTCTACAAAAATAGCTTATAAAAATAATAAGTGAGGTTAGCATGACTCCTGGATATAAGTTCAATATATAAAAATCAACTGTATATCAATGTATTAGCAAACAACTGAAACCTGAAATTAAAAATCGTACCATTTACCCTAGTACCAAAATTGTCAAATGCAGAGCAATAAAATTGACAGAAGTGCATGTCCTGTACACTGAAAACTACAAAATATAGCTGAGAGAAATTAAAGGAGACCTCAATAAATAAAGAGCTACTCTATATTTGTGGACCAGAATACTCAGTATTGTTAAGATGTCAATTCTCCCTGAGTTTACATATAGATTCAATGCTATTCTAATCAAAACCCCAGCAGGTTTTTTGTATAAAACTTGACAAGCTAATTCTAAATTTTATTTGAAAATGAAAAAAAATCTAATAGCTAAACAACTTTGGAAAAGGCACGGTAATCAAGACAGTATAGTATTGGCATGAAGACAGATCACTGGGGGAAAAATAGAGTGTGGAAACAGACCTACACATATATGGTAAATTAATTTTTCAACAAACATGTAAAAGTGATTTAGTAGAGAAAGGATTGTCTTAACAGTGCTGAAATATTGCCTATCCAAGGGGGAAAAAAAACTACTTTGATTCATATCTCACACCATACACAAAAATTAACCTAACATTTATAGACCTACATGTAAAACTTAAAACTATAAAACTTCTAGAGGAAAACATAGGAGAAATGTTTGTGACCTTGGATCATAATACCAAAGGCATGACCCATAAAAGAAAAAATTGATAAATTGTATTTCTTTACAACTAAGAATTTCTGTTCTTTGAAAGACAGTGCTAGGAGAATAATAAGACAAGTTACAGACTTCAAGAAAATATTTGTAAGTCACATAAAGGATTTATATACACAATATATTTTTAAAGTCTCAAAACTCAAAAACAAGAAAACAAAACCCCATCAATATTGGGTAAACAATTTGAACAGATAATTCATCAAAAAGATATATGGGGCTTCCCTGGTGGCACAGTGGTTGAGAGTCCGCCTGCCGATGCAGGGAACACGGGTTCGTGCCCCGGTCCGGGAGGATCCCACATGCCGCGGAGCTGCTGGGCCCGTGAGCTGTGGCCGCTGAGCCTGCGTGTCCGGAGCCTGTGCTCCGCAATGGGAGAGGCCACAACAGTGAGAGTCCCACGTACCACCAAAAAAAAAAAAATTATATATATATATATATATATATATATATATATATATATGGCGAAAAAGAGCACATTTTAAAATGCTCAACATCATTACCCATTAGGGAAATTAAAATTAAAATCATAAAGAGATACTACTACATACCTATTAGAATATCCAAAATTAAAAAGACTGATCATACCAACTATTGTCATCAATGTGGAGCAGCTGGAACTCTCATATGCTACTAAGGGGAATGGAAAATGGTACAACCACTTGGAAACTAATTTGGCAGTTTCTTGAAAAATTTAACATTTACCTACCTTATGACCCACCCATTCTACTCCCAGGAGAAACATAAGTTTGTGCCCATATAAAGACTTGTACACAAATGTTCATAGTAGTTTTATTTCTAATATTTCAAAACTGAAACAACCCAAATATCCATCAGTAGGTGAGTGGATAAACAAATTGGCGTATATCTACCTAGCATTTGATATACTCAACAGCGGAAAATTACTAAGCAACTGATACACTCAACAATATAGATGAATTTCAAAATAATGCTGAGTGAAAGAAGCCAAAAAAATAGTGCATACTATATGATTCCATTTATATACAATTCTAGCAAATGCAAGCTAATCTGTAGAGACAGAGAGTAGATAGTGGTTGCCTGAGGACAAGTAAATGGATTACAAAAGATATAAGGAAACTTTGGGGGGTTATGGATATGTTCATTAACTTGATTATGGTTTCACAGATGTGTACCTGTTAAAACTTATGACATTATATACTTTAAACATGTACAGTGTATATTACATCTCAATTACTTCAATAAAACTGCTTAGGGAATTCCCTGGTGGTCCACTGGTTAGGACTCCGAGTTACCACTGCAGGTGGCGCAGGCTCGATCCCTGGTGAGGGAACTAAGGTCCCACATGCCTCGCGGCAAAGACAAAAAAAAAAAAAAAAGAGTAGAAAGATCAGAGAATAGAGTTTTCCAAAATAAATGGAGTACTTACTTAAAAAATAATAGCCAATATTTATTGAACATTTTTAAACGCCAAACACTATGCTAGTTAAGAGTTACTACCTCCTTTCATTCCCGGTAACTTTATGAGGGAGGTACTATTGTTTCCATTAAGTAGTTCACTCAGATTACACAAGCCAGTGAGATGCTAAGCCAGTATGTGAACCCTGGACCATTTGACTTCACTACCTACAATCATAACCACTTGATAACATGATTCCAGGAGGCCTTCAAGGAATTTAAAGTCCAGGGGAGACAGAGACACCACCCCTCCCCAACTACAAGAGAATAACTGAAGGGGAAAGAAAGAGAAATTTTAGTAAAGCTGAAACTAATCTCTTGCAAGGTTCTAAACCAGACCATTGGCACTGCATGGGTAAGGCTCTAGATACAGAGTCATGGTGCTTCTATAGGGCCACTGGAGAAGAAAGGGGCTGGCAAAAGATGGGAAGCCTCTATGTAGACCAAAGGAGATTGGGCTGTGCACACTCGGTGCAGGCAGTCCCACCAGGCAGGGCTCCCCCAGTTTCTGCCCAAGTTAAAGACAGTCAGAAGCAACTGAGCAGACATTGCCTTATCCCACTTCAGGAGTACCAAGAGAGGTGTTTTTTTTGTTTTTCTGTTTTGTTTGTTTTTTATTAATTTTTACTGGAGTATAGTTGCTTCACAATGTTGTGTTAGTTTCTACTGTACAGCAAAATGAATCAGCTATACATATACATATATACCCTCTTTTTTGGATTTCCTTCCCATTTAGTTCACCACAGTGCATTAGAGTTCCCTGTGCTATACACAGTATGTTCTCATTAGTTGTCTATTTTATACATAGTATCAATAGTGTATATGTGTCAATCCCAATCTCCCAATTCCTCCCACCACCACCCCCACCAAGAGAGGTTTTTAATTGAAAGACCTCAGATTTAGAACTTCGGGTGAGTCCTTTCACTGCTCAGTATTCCTACTTCCTCATCTCTAAGATGGGAAAGTTGAACTAGGTGTTGCTGTGGTTCCTTCTAGGTCTCACATGCTCTGTCCCAGCCTGTTATTATGGTTTTCCCAAAGAGTATGAAGGCTCTGATGGCCATCCATGAAGTGTTTAGTAAGGTGACTTGACTTCTCTCAGCAGCTTTGCTGGTTACAGGGAAATGTACTGCGATTACAAAGCAGCATCATTAAATGACTAAAAAGGAAAATCATTAACTTCAGATGCCTTTATATCATTAGTTACTTTTCTGATTACCAAAGTAACAGAGGTGAATTATAGACATTTAAGAAAATTCAGACTGTGAGGAAAGAGTTAACACAGCAGGTCTGGTTGCCTACTCCCTACCTGTCTTTAAGGACCCATGATTAACCCTTGGCCAACCGCTGGGAATGTGGGCTTAGAGTGTTCTTTTTGTTAGTGATTGATGGGTTTCTTATACACACCTGGAGCAATGGACTGTGTCATACCTGCTTGTCAGGTTGCTTTGCACAAACATCAAAATCTACGATCTGCACCTGGTTTCATTATTAAGGTCCTGAGTTTCGGTTGTCATGGTTGGTTGCATAACAGGATATACCTATGTGACCAGCTCCCCATAAAAGCTTTAGACTCTGAGACTCAAACAGCTTCTATGGGCCAAGACATTTCACACGTGTTCATAGTCAACAGTAAGAGAAAGAGTACTCCTGTGTGACCTCCCAGAAGGAAGGACATCGGAAGCCTGTTTTGAACCTCTCTGGATGCCATTAATGCATGTCTTTCTCCTGCTGCTTTTACTCTGTACCTTTGTTATCATAAATCCCAGTGAGTATATAACCTGCTATTGGGTCTTGTGGATCCTTCTGATGAATCACTGGAGGAAACACAAATATATCTATGTATATATTTATGTATATATTTAAAAATAACTATGTATATAGATATATTTAAAACCAAAATCCCTCCACCTAGATATAACCATCTGGCTAACTTTAAAAACAGGTTTTGACTGCACGAAGGTGGCACGTAAGGCAAAGAAGGAAGCCCCTGTCCCTCCCAAAGCTGAAGCCAGAGCAAAAGCTTTGAAGGCCAAGAAAGCAGTGTTGAAAGGCATCCACAGCCACGAAAAAAAGATCCGGACGTCACCTACCTTCCGATGGCCCAAAATACCGAGGCTCAGGAGGCAGCCCAAATATCCTCGGAAGGGCGCCCCTAGGAGCAACAAGCTTGACCACTACGCCATCGTCAAGTTCCCCCTGACCACTGAGTCAGCCATGAAGAAAATAGAAGACAGCAACACACTGGTGTTCATTGTGGATGTCGAGGCCAACAAGCACCAGATTAAACAGGCTGTGAAGGAGCTCTATGACATTGACGTGGCTAAGGTCAACACCCTGATCAGGCCTGATGGAGAGAAGAACGCATATGTTTAACTGGGTCCTGACTATGATGCTTTGGATATCGCCAACAAAATTGGGATCATCTAAACTGAGGTCAGCTGGCTAATTCTAAATACCAAAGTTTTCCCTATTAAAAAAAACAGGTTTTGACCTACTAAATCATCGTGTGAAAGTCCTTCTAAATTGTCAGAAGGCAAACAAAACTGCTACCTGATGATAAGTTGTATTGTGGCGTGAAGATAAAATTTTATGGAAGCCCCATATTAAGACTTAAAAGAATAATTTTGCTGTTTTAAATAATTACCAAGATTTATTGTACTTTACTTTTATGACATAATAATGGCTTAGTCCATTAAATTGGAATCCAACTTTTAAGCTTGATTGGGTTCTGATGGGAAGAAACAGGGCACTCTATAAGAAATTGCTTTATAATATCCCCCAGGAACAGGTAGTGAAAAGCAGAGACTGCCTGTACATGAGAGTTTGGGGAGACAAGGGGGGAGATGGGACCCTGCCATGTACCCCTCACTCAGTAAATCCCCTTCTTTGACAACTCCCCTCAATAATCTTAATAATAATAACTAACATTTACTGAGTACTTACTCTGAGCCAGACACTATTCTACACACATTTTGTCTTATTTAATCTTCGTAATAGCCTATTCAGTAAATATTACTATTCTCTCTTTTATACAAATGAAGAAACCAAGGCTAAATATAATTGAGTAGCTAGTTCATGAAGCTAGTACGTGAAATGGGACTGGAACTTAAACCTGAACTCAGAAAGTCACCTGCTATATACTTCGTGTCTCTTTACATTCAATATATTCAAATGAGATGTCACTGATATAAAATGGAATTCGGACTAGGTTTTGCATCAGTCAGGGTTCTCCATGGAAACAGAACCAACAGGAGATATATATACACACACACACACACACACACACACACATATATAATATACACACACACATACATACAGTTGAAACGCTTGAACAATGCAGGTTTGAACTGCGTGGGTCCACTTTTACCTGATATTTTTCAATAGTAAATACTACAGTACTACACGGTCTGTGGTTGGTTGAATCCGTGGATGTGGAGGAACTATGGATACGAGGGCTGACTATATACTGGATTAAACTGCACACTGTTGAAGGGTCAACTGTATACACACACACACACACACACACACACACACAGAGTTTTATCTTAAGGAATTGGCTCACATGATTGTGAGGACTGACAAGTCTGAAATTCGTAGAGCAGGCTGGCAGCCTGGAAATTCAGGGAAGAGTTGATGTAGTATTGAATTCAAAATCTGCAGGCTGAAAACACAGAGTTCCTATGTTGCGGCCTTGAAGGAGAAATTATTTGGGAAACTTCAGTTTTTGCTCTTAAGGATAAGGCCCAGCCACATTCAGAGAGTAAAAAAAGGACTGATTTAAATGTTAACCACACATAAAACTAACCATCATAGTTGTGATCTTTCGTCTTTGAAGAGGAAAGGAAGGGTGGATCCCCAAATGTGATTTATCCAAGACTAACCCCAAGATGAGCCTGCTCCCAAATGAACAACCAGCCCCGTGTCACAAGCCCCTCACCCTAGCCACAGCCATGCAAGTGTGGCCTTGGCCAGAAGAGGGCACTGCCATCCACTTGTGTGACTATCTGCTTGGGAACCAATAGGGTGGAAGAGGTTTTGACACGACTTTCAATTAATTATTAATTTTTACAGCCCCTGAGTTAGCATAGTACAACCTTTGGGAGAATAAATGGCTGTGAACTTTTAGCGTCACTGTGAGACCAAAGCACCTCCCTGACATTACTCAAACCTGACATTCAATAATGCAAGAGGGTGTGGAATGCTCGTGTCCTTTGGCTTTCCTGGTGTCTTAAAACTGGTCCAGCTGGGCAGAGTCAAACCAAACAGATTTTCCAGATCAGGACAACTCAGGGTGATGCAGAGGAAACAAAGAAGTTGGGCATTTGGGGACTGAGAGGAAAAACTGGGAGGACCCCTGGGGCTCCAGGCAGGTGAGGAATCTTCTGGTAACATACAGAGGAGGACAGGCTTGGGAGGTTACTCTGTGTCTGGGTTTGAGAGAATAATGTTACAGGCCCCTCTGGCAATACCACTCTGTCTAGCAGAGCAGTTAATCTAATCTCTGGATTCTTCATTGGAAACGGAAATTCACATCAGTATAGTTGTTCTTTAGTTCTCATTAATAATTAAAAGTCTCCCTCCCCTGCTTCCATGTTAGTGACAGCTTCCATTCATTCAGCTTGAGACTTTGCAGAGGGCTTTCCTACCCACAGCAAGGAATAGAGCAGGTACTGATTATTTCCAGTTTACAGTTGAGGAAACACAGAGGGTGAGTGGTTTACTCTGGCTCCCCTGTAATCCAAGCCTGGGAGGTGACCAGAGGTCTGGGGCCTGATCTTAGCCCTGTGCTCTGTCCCCTATCAATACTACATTCCTGGGCTTCCCTGGTGGCGCAGTGGTTAAGAATCCGCCTGCCAATGCAGGGGACACAGGTTCAAGCCCTGGTCCGGGAAGATCCCACATGCCGTGGAGAAACTAAGCCCGTGCGCCACAACTACTGAGCCTGCGCTCTAGAGCCCACGAGCCACAACTACTGAAGCCCATGTGCCACAACTACTGAAACCCACACGCCTAGAGCCCCTGCTCCGCAACAAGAGAAGCCACCGCAATGAGAAGCCCGCGTACCGCAGCAAAGAGTAGCCCCCGCTCGCCACAACTAGAGAAAGCCCACATGCAGCAACGAAGACCCAATGCAGCCAAAAATAAATAAATTTATTAAAAAAAAAAAAAACCCACTACATTCCTAACTCTCGCCACTGCTGTTTCCAAAGTCTGTTAAAAGCTGAGTGCAGGGCTTCCCTGGTGGCGCAGCGGTTGAGAGTCCACCTGCCGATGCAGGGGACACAGGTTCGTGCCCCAGTCTGGGAAGATCCCACATGCTGCGGAGCGGCTGGGCCCGTGAGCCATGGCCGCTGAGCCTGCGCGTCCGGAGCCTGTGCTCCGCTCGCAACGGGAGAGGCCACAACAGTGAGAGGCCCGCGTACCGCAAAAAAAAAAAAAGCTGAATGTATGCAAACCCTGTGACTCAGCAATTCCACCTGTAGGAATGTATACAGCAGAAGTGGGTGCCCACAGGCACCAAAAGGTATGTGCAAAACTATTCATAGCAACATAATGTGCAATAGCCCCAAATGAAAACCAACCCCAAATCCCACCAACATAGAATGGATAAGTTGACTGTGGTATACTTCTATCATGAATTCCAT
The DNA here is from genome assembly GCF_059928025.1 of Delphinapterus leucas. Lineage (NCBI taxonomy): Eukaryota > Metazoa > Chordata > Mammalia > Artiodactyla > Monodontidae > Delphinapterus > Delphinapterus leucas. The sequence continues at coordinate 136,026,569 of NC_143130.1, forward strand.
GTGGTAATGAGAATAATGAACAGAATCTATGCAAAATGTGAATACATTTCACAAATATATATAAAGTTCAAAACAGTCAAAATTAATATAAAGTGTTGAAAGGTTAGTGCTTATACCTCAAAGGACTAGTAAATGGGGGGGGGGATACAGGGGTCTACTGGGGTGCCAATAATGTTCTACTCCTTGACCTAGGTAGGAGTTATGTGGGTGACATAGGTGTGTTCACTTTGCACAAATTCACTAAGCTGTATGTTTATAATTCATGCACTTTTCTGCATGTAAGTTACACTTCAATGAAAAGCTTTAAAATCCTGATTTGTCTAAATAAATTACTTTTGCATGAGCAACTTTAGTACTGCTCAAACGTAGCTCATCCCTGATTAAAGCAGACTTGTTTGTTGCTCTGCTCTGACAGTGACCACACCACCATTCCCCAGAGAGTTCCCAAAGGGTTGAGAGAGCAGGTCAACATCTGCCTTTGCAGTTGTGCGTGCAAGAATACATTTCAGGAGGCTGCCACATGGGAAGTTCAGCCCCTGCCTCCACTGCTACAAACATATGTTCATTCTGTGTGTCCAGAAAGTAAAAAAGAAGGAAACACGCAAGCAGGATAAGCCAAACACAGCAAACATCTCCCCCAAATGGCAAAGCTCCCCGGCCTGTCCCATTTTTAACAGCCAATGACACTAGCACTATCTTGCAGGAAAAACAAGAACTCTAACCCCAGCACCCTAAAGACGCAGATGGCACCTCTAGACAAGAGACCCAAAGCACAGGGCAGCAAACTGAAGCTGTTCAAAATTCCATGGTAGGGCCCGATGAAGTCATAAATGGAACCAGATTTCCTGTTTCCCAGAGTACAGCCTGCTTCTCATTAGCCCTTACTGCTTCTTACAGGACCAGGGGGCTTGAAAATCTTAAAGGACAAAAGTACAACAACATGTTAGATCAAGGACTGGCTATCTCCATCCATGGGCCAAGAACGTTTAGTCTAGGGCCACACACACACCATACTCCCTGGCTCCCTCTGCTGCTTTGGAGAGCTTCTAACACCACTTCAGCTCCTTGTATCTCCTATGTCAGTTCCCAGGGGCAAAAGAGTGAGGATCTTGAAAACCACTTTGATAGGCAGCCACTTTCAGACTTTCTCCAACTGGATTGCATTTGGAAAAGCTGGCCTTCTCTTCTTCCCTCCCAATGGTCAGAGGGACACTAGCCATACTTTTTGCACCTTTGCATGATGTGGTGGTGTTGTCAGAACTCTGGAAGCTGGGCCATAAGGTATTCTCAACCACAACAGCAGAAAAATAGAACGAGAGCAGAGGTCAGGACTGAGCCTGCTCGAGCTCCTCCAAAGCCTAAATGAGTACTGGCCGTAGCGGAGACACCCTAGGGTATGCATAGTTGAAGCCCAATGCCAGGAGTTTTCTGGCAGTGGCAACACTCAAAGTCAGGTAGATGGCACAACAACACGCACACAAATGAGTTCACTGCAGCACTGTCGTCAAAGAGAAAAATGTGAAGCATCCAACAACAAAATGTGTTACATTATATGATATCATTATATACAATGGATTATCATGCAGCCATGAAAAAGAATCAGGCAGCTCTATACTAACTAACACAGAAAGTGGTCTACACTTTAAAGTTAAATGGTAAAGGCAAGTTGGCGATAACTACATATAGCATGATTCCATTTATATATTTTAAAAATCCTGTATGCATACACATACGATCTCACGCACGCTAGCACTGTTAAATGATCTAGAAGGATACACACTTATCAGGTTACCTCTGGGGAAGGGAATGGAAGTAGGAGGTGAGGGGGAATCTTTCCAAATTTGCCATTTTTTGTTTCTATAGTATTTGTTTATGCTGTACCAGTAGCTCTATAGTAATTTTAAAAGCAATCTAAAAAACCAAGGCCATGGAAATAGGGTATGGAGGAGGCACATCTGATGGGGGTGGTCAGCACAGCCAGAGGCTTCTGTGGGTCAGGACCAAGGGCTGGGAAGCAGATTCACCCAGAATTTTGGGAGATGCTCCAAGCTCCTGGTTATGCATAACAGATTTTTCTCCTGTTTTCCCTCTTTGGGATCATGTGCTCTTGGTTCTCTTTGGGTCACTTCCAACCCAGGGCAGCTAGAGGAGAAGAGCCCCTCCCTAGAAAGGCCCAGGGAGGATGGCTGGGGACCATTTGGCCTGAGGCCTTCAGAGGAAACCTCCATTTCCTTGGGGTTCTTTTCCTGGGCCTTTGCCACCACCGGACAAGATCTCCAGGGGCTGAGGAAAAGGGCCCCCAGCACTTGGCCAACCTTTAGTCAAGCCTACTGTTGTTCTCTTGGGGAGGTTTTTTAAAAAATATAAGCCTCAAATATAGACATACACAGTGAAATATAGAATAAATGCTTTGTTATGTTAGCAAATGACCGATGCTGGGTAAAATGGAAATTTTCACCCATTCTGGAATGAGTGTAAATTGGTTTAAAGCCTTTCGAAAAGCAACTGGACAATATCAAGAGTCTAAAATATTTTCAGGGACTTTCCTGGTAGCGCAGTGATTAAGAATCCACCTGCCAATGCAGGGGACACGGGTTCGAGCCCTGGTCCGGGAAGATCAGACATGCCGCGGAGCGCAACTAAGCCCGTGCTCCACAACTACTGAAGCCTGTGTGCCACAGAGCCCTCAGGCTGCAACTACTGAACCTGTGTGCCGCAACTACTGAAGCCTGCACACCTAGAGCCCGTGCTCCATAACAAGAGAAGCCACCGCAGTGAGAAAGAGTAGCCCCCGGTCCCCGCAACTAGAGAAAGCCCGTGCACAACAACAAAGACCCAGTGCAGCCAAAAAATAAATAAATAAAATAAAATATTTGCATACTATTTTATCCAGTAATAAAACTTCTGGAAATTTCTCCTAATGAAATACATAATGCCTCAAATAGGAAAACTTATGTGAAGATTGCTCTCATTGTTTCCTTTTATTATAGCTAAAAATTGGAAACAAACTAAATGTTCAACAAACAGCAGGTGACTGGTTAAATATGTGAGCTTGGGACTTCCCTGGCGGTCCAGTGGTAAAGAATTTGGCTTCCAACGCAGGGGATATGGGTTCGATCCGTGGTCGGGGAACTAAGATCCCACATGCCGCGGGGTAACTAAGCGTGCGCGCCACAACTACTGAGCTTGCGCGCCTCAACTAGAGCCCGTGTGCTGCAAACTACAGAGCCCGCGTGCTCTGGAACCTGCGTGCCACAACTAGAGAAGAGAAAGCCCGCACGCCAAAACTAGAGAGAAGCTCGTGCGCTGAAATGAAAGATCCTGAATGCCACAACTAAGATCCCGCGTGCCGCAACAAAGACACGACATAAATAAATAAATAAATACATTGGATTATTTTAAAAAAAAAAATGTGTGCTGCATGCAACATTGCACAAAAATTAAAATTATAAAGAAAATTTGTAATAATAAGTTCAAACGTACTAGTGATGGCCTTGTAGCACTTTTTTTATACAAAAGTACTTTTGTACTTATACAAAAGCTCATTTCATAAGAAAGAATAAACATGTTCAGGCCTCATCCCAGTCTAATTAAATCAGAAGCTCAGGAAGCGGGGCCTAGACATCAGAATTTTTTTATGTTTCCCCAGATGACTCTAATTGAAGCCAAGGGTGACAGAGAACCATTGGCTTTAGATCAAAGTGAGACCGCCCACTTCAGTTGTGGCCCAGTCCAGCTCAACTGGATGGAGTTCTACATGGGGTACTGAATGGCCTATGTTTCCCTGGCCTTGTCTCCAAATATAATGACTAGTGGGTTGGGTGGTGGCCCCCCACCCAGTAGGAGGCTAATCATACATTTAAGATTAGGGCCAAATAGCTTTACACTTTATCACAACCAGCAGGCCGGCAGACTCATTAGGAAGTAGATAGTTCAGATAATCTCAGTAAGATGCATGAGGTCAGAACAGGGTACGAGGCATGGCAGAGGCAGATCCTCCACAGCTAGGCACCTGAGCTAAAGAGTTGGAACCAAATCCCGTAATGTATGTCATCTGTCGAGGGGGGGATGCAGCCCTACAGAGCCCCTGGCTGCCTGCCTGCTGGTGTCAACCTCCACAGTCTTGCTAGCAGGGATAAAAGCAGAAAGCTTTAGAAGATTTGCCACTAGGAGATTCTGGTTTCTACAGGGCTCTTTAGAAGAAGCTGTGACATCAAATTTGCTGTTGGGCCAAAGGAAACAAATGAAAATTGAATAGGAGAGAGAAAACTCAGGAAAGGTAGACAGCAAAAGGGAACCATCAGCAGAATATAATGACCCCTTTATGGCATCCAGGCTCCCTGTTGCCTGTAATTCCACTATGAGATTAATTCCACTTGGGTTATTAAGAATTGCCCCTTCATAGCTGTCCTCTTTGAAAATGAGGACTCCTAAAAGGAATGACACTTTGATTCAGCAACAACTTAATGGAATTAGCTCATGATTTACTCAGCCAATTTGAATGCCTACTCTGGGTTTGGTACTGCACTGGGAACTGGGATACAGTGGAAGGAAGACCTCGTTAAAGTGACTAAGAAGACTCCATTTATTTTATTTATTTATTTTTATTTTTGGCTGCATTTGGTCTTTGTTGCTGCTGTGCACAGGCTTTCTCTAGTTGTGGTGAGCGGAGGCTACTCTTCGTTGCAGTGCGCGGGCTTCTCATCGCCGTGGCTTCTCTCGTTGCAGAGCACGGGCTCTAGGCGCGTGGGCTTCAGTAGTTGCGGCACGTGGGCTCAATAGTTGTGGCTCGTGGGCTCTAGAGCGCAGGCTCAGTAGTCGTGGCTCACAGGCTTAGTTGCTCCGTGGTGTGTGGGATCTTCCTGGACCAGGGCTCGAACCTGTGTCCCTGCCTTGGCAGGCAGATTCTTAACAACTGCGCCACCAGGGAAGTCCCAGAAGACTCCATTTAATTCAGAAGTATCTACTGAACATGTCTTGTCACCGGACAGGGAGCTGGTGCTGAGACAGGAGGAAAACAACACTGTTACCTCCCTCAAGGAGCTTCTAACCTTGCTTGGGGAAATCCAAGCACACAAGAGACAAAACAAGCAACTGCTTGTTAAACTGCTAAGATAATCAAGGGCCAACATGAAGAGCGGAGCTAAGTGCCTTCATGTCAAATAGCCTTTTCAGAAACCCTCATGATTAAATCACACTAAGTCTTTTCATTAGGGAGCCTGGAAAATAAGCTATTATAACACCACTCTTTTCTAAATAGTAACACGAGTGTGACTTTCTGGTTCTGAGGCCTCACCTTAGTTTCTACCCTACACCCTATAGCTCTGGCTAGGCTGAGTGCTACTTAAAGGGAGTTATTCATTAAGCATTTACAGGGTGCACGGGGTCCACCCACTTTCTCTGCCTGTGCCCCCAACTCTGGCCACTTGCCATGTCTTGGTGGTGGGCTGAGTGGTTTCACATTGACTAACCACGCACAAGATACATGGTTTCTGTCTATCACAGTCATGCTCACAGGGCTCCAGCTGTCACTGGGAAGGGAGAAATGTGACTGTCGCCCAGCTGGAGTAAGGAAGCAAGATTTAGGAACGGAGAAGTAGGTGTGGCTCAGAATCTAGCCATCAAGCAGGACCAGACAGGGAGACATGACCAAGTGTTGAGGTGCTGTGCCTTTTAATGTAACTATCATTAGTAAATTGTGTTATTCTGGACGTATATTCCAGGCCAGATATTCTTTGGAGCTGCGTCAAAAGTCCATTAGGAATGAGGAGTGTAGACTAGTGCAGGAACCGAATCAGCATCTAGCCTGTAGGAGGAGCAGACTCATTGGCACCAGAGATTGCAAAAGACTGGAAGAGGAACTGGAAATCAAATCTGGGATTGCCAAGGAAGAGCAGCACAACAAAATCTAAGTCCAGGCACTGAGGTGGCATGAGCCTTGGAGCGGGAGAGCCCAGAGTAGAGCACAAGATGAAGATGGGGGTTCAAAACCAGGGCAGCTAATTGATGTCTTCAGACTAAGCAAAATACTGGAACAGTGGTTGCCTCAGGTGGGTGGGGGGGGACTGACTGGGAAGAAACACGATGGGACTTTCTGAGAAGATACAGAGATGAATGTCCCCTATCTTGAAAGAAGTGTGGGTTATATGGGTACAGCTATTTGTCAAAAGCCGTTGAACTGTATACTTAGGATTTGTGCATTTCAATGTATGTAAATTTTACCTAAAAAAACAGTAAACAGATCGAACCTTGGTTAGGTTTACTTTTAGTAGTGCTAGGAATTAGCAATTCTGAAACTACAAGCTGTATATTCTTGGGCACGAGGTAAGTGGGAGTCTGATTTCCAATTGTTGGGGAGAGAAATTACAGATACAGAAAAGGTGTTTTTTGCATTGGAATTGGAGTTATCCATATAACTGTATATGACTAATATATCTCTATATATGCCTCCAATATATTTCTAATACATTATTAGAAATAATAATCTATTTATAGATAGAAAATAATCTATTTCTGTGTGTTTATGTAGGTAATATAATCTAATTCTGTCTGCTAAAAGGGACTAGAAGCAATGACACAGTGGGAATGAGCATATTTAACCCCCAGACCTTGGTTTCTAAATCCCTGGTTCCCCACTGAAGGAACCAGGGATCCTTGAGAAATGGCTTGTTCCAGGGTTGGGGGCAGGAAAAGTACAGGATGAGCCTGGAACATCTTGTTGAGCCAAAAAGTAAAGAAATACTCAAAGAATCATGTTGAAAGGACTCAGAAGCTAGCTTGATGGGGCTCCCACTGGCCCAATCTGGGACAATCTCGCATCAAAATAAATAATATTTGTAATGGATTATACCCCACTAAATAAAAGAAGAATCCATATTGATATAAATAAATAAATGAACAAATAAATAAATGGAGGTAAAGAGAAACCTCTTCACTACTTCACTATTTGGTAGAACACCAAAATAACAGGTAGAAAACTGATAGGGAAAAGTTTGACAGAAAATTAGATAATTACTGGACTTCCCTCATGGCACAGTGGTTAAGAATCCGCCTGTCAATGCAGGGAACACAGGTTCAATCCCTGGTCTGGGAAGATCCCACATGCCATGGAGCAACTAAGCCCATGCGCCACAACTACTGAAGCCCACGCGCCTAGAGCTGGTGCTCCGCAACAAGAGAAGCCACCTCAATGAGAAGCCCGTGCACCGCAACGAAGAGTAGCCCCCGCTCACTGCAACTAGAGAAAGCCCGTGCGCAGCAATGAAGACCCAACACAGCCAAAAAAATTAAAAAAAAAAAAAGAATGAGTCTCAAAAAAAAAAAAAGTACAATTACAGTGTTGCAAAGTATGCCCCCCAATTACTTATTGACTACAAATGAAAAAATAATAACTTCACAGTTATTATTAAGGCAGAAAGCACTTAATCAAGTAATCAAACCTAACAACGCTATATTGATATAAACCAATATCCAATACCATGTGCCTTGGATTGGGATACTTGGAGAAGGACACACCAACAATTCTGTGATATTCCTGCCAAAAATGCATAACCTGAATCTAATCATGGAAACATGAAACAAACTCACATTGAAAGACATTCTACAAAATAACTGGCCTGTACTCTTTTAAAATGTTAGGGTCAAGAAACATAAAGAAAAGCTGAAGGAATGTTCCAGAATAAAGGAAAATAAATAGATCTGACAACTAAATGTTGTGTGTGATCTTGGATTTGGTCCTGGACTTGGAGAGAAAAAAAAAAAAGTAAGGACATTTTGGGAACAATTGATGAAATAGATAGTAGTATTGGATTAATGCTTAATTCCCTGATTGTGTTAACTGAACTGTGGTAAGAGAATGTCTTCCTGGAAAATGCACACTGCAGTATTTAGCAGTAAAGGGGCACCACATCTCCAACTCATTTTTAAAAGGGAGGGAGGGAAGGAAGGGGTGGGAGGAGAGAGAGAGAGAGAGAGTGTGTGCACCCAAGTGCAAATAAGGCAAGAATGCAAATAAATGGATCAAAGATTGTAGGAGCTCCTTGTACTGTTCTTGTAATTTTTCTGTAAAATTGAAATTGTATCAAAACAAAAATTCCTCTTTACCAAGTGGTGCTGGGGAACTTGGACAGCCACATGTAAATCAATGAAGTTAGAACACACACAGCATACACAAAAATAAACTCAAAGTGGCTTAAAGACTTAAATATAAGACAAGATGCCATAAAACACCTAGAAGAGAACATAGGCAAAACATTCCCTGACATAAATCATACCAATGTTTTCTTAGGTGAGTCTCCCAAGGCAATAGAAATAAAAGCAAAAAATAAACAAATGGGACCTCTTTAAGCTTATAATCTTTTACACAGCAAAGGAAAGCATAAACAAAATGAAAAGACAACCTATGGAATGGGAGAAAATATTTGCAAATGATGCGACAAACAAGGGCCTAATTTCCAAAATATACAAACAGCTCATAAATTCAATAACAAAACAAAAAAAACGACCCAATCAAAGAATGAGCAGAAGACCTAAATAGACATTTCTCCAAAGAAAACATACAGATGGTAAATAGGCACATGAAAAGATGCTCATCATCGCTAATTACTAGAGAAATGCAAATCAAAACTACAATGAGGTAGTGACTACCTCACACAGGTCAAACTGGCCATCATTAAAAAGTCTACAAATAATCAATGTTGGAGAGGGTGTAGAGAAAAGGGAACCTTCTTACACTGTTGGTGGGAATGTAAATTGGTGCAGCCACTATGGAGGACAGTATGGAGGTTCCTCAAAAAACTAAAAAATAGAGTTGCCATATGATCCAGCAATCCCACTCCTGGGCATATAGACAGACAAAATATAATTTGAAAAGATGCATGTGCCACTGTGTTCATAGCAGCACTATTTACAATAGCCAAGACATGGCAACAAACTAAATGTCCACTGACAGATGAATGGATAAAGAAGATGTGATTATATATATATATATATATATATATATATATATATACACACATACATACAGTGGAATATTACTCAGCCATTAAAAAGAATGAAATAATGTCATTTGCAGCAACATGGATGGACCTAGAGATTATCATACTAAGCGAAGTAAGTCAGACAGAGAAAGACAAATACCATATGATATCACGTATATGTGGAATCTAAAATACAACACAAATGAACATATCTATAAAACAGAAACAGACTCACAGACACAGAGAACAGACTTGTGGTTGCCAAGGGGTGGGGGAGGGGAAGGGAAGGATTGGGAGTCTGGGATTAGCAGATGCAAACTGTTATATATAAGATGGATAAACAACAAGGTCCTACTGTATAGCACAGGGAACTAGATTCCATATCCTGTGACAAACCATAATGGAAAAGAATATGAAAAAGAATATATATATGTATAACTGAGTCACTCTGCTGTACAGAAGAAATTAACACAACATTGTAAATCAACACTATATTTCAATGAAATTTTAAAAATAAATTAAAAAAATAAAAAGATCCTCCCCAAAATGAAAGAAAGCAAACAAATCTACGGGTGTGGTCAGGAACCAGGCAACACTCTGGCACTAGCAGCCAAGAGGCCTGTGTTTCCTGCTGGGGCGGGAGCCAGTCCAAAGTATGGCCATTCCAGGGACTGCAGGAGGGGAGGGGTAGCCACCCTGTGGGGTAGGCTTAGTGGGCTGGAACTCGTGTTATGTAAATTCTGTCATCGACTAGACCACAAACTGGGGTGCAGTTCCTGGTAGAGCATGGAACTTATACCATCATGTCCTTATAGCAGAGAGGCCTTACAGCTGTTTTGTGTCAGATGACTCATAGATATGATGCAGCAAACAGAAAATCATTGGGAAATGTGTGAACTGTGGTCAGGTTTCATCTCTTTTTATAAAACTGACTATTGTTTAAGTCTTCTGCTATTGTTACAGCCCATCTAGAGATAGAAATGTGTTTGCATTTTTGCAAGGAGGTCTGAATTTTTTAAATCTGGTAAAAGAGTTTAAGGTTAAAGGAATTTAAGGTAAAATCAGTCAAGGTTTTCCCATTTAGCAGTAGCAGAAATTAAGGCATAAGCTTTCCCTAAGCAATTCCTTTCCAAAGAGAAGCATATGTTTAAACGTAATTCATTAATATCTCTTCTGTGGCCATTATCCAGTGTTTGGCCTTCTGCACAGCTCTAGAGCACAGTGATTTCTTTTTCTCTGTCATCTCTTTTTTTTTTTTTTTTTGGCCAGAGATTCTGAGAATCTGTAAATCGCTAATTCTATGATTTCCTCTGGTTTGCCCCCAAAAGCTTAACAGTCTGATTTTTTTTTTTCCCCAGGAAATTGATGCCCCACAAATCTAAGACCAATTAGCTGAAAATAAGACAGGCTTCTTCTCACACAACCCCTAGGTGGATATCACCACTGCCTTTTCTCAGAGTCAGAGATAGCCAAATGGATCTCACGGGCTTCCCTGGTGGCGCAGTGGTTGAGAGTCCGCCTGCCGATGCAGGGGACACGGGTCCGTGCCCCGGTCCGGGAGGATCCCACATGCCGCGGAGCGGCTGGGCCTGTGGGCCATGGCCGCTGGGCCTGCGCGTCCGGAGCCTGTGCTCCGCAACGGGAGAGGCCACAACAGTGAGAGGCCCGCGTACCGCAAAAAAAAAAAAAAAAAAAAAAAAAGTATAGAAGTAAATTAAATGCTGAGCTTATGTAAGATTGCAATGGTCATACCTATATTAATTGTTCCAAATTTGGTATTCATCAAGACAATAATTTTTCCTCATAGATTAACTTTATAAGAAGTGAATGTTAAATAAGTTTTAACTTTAAATGTATACAAAAAAATTATTTAAACATTAAAAAAAATTAGGGTTCATATAAGATTTGTCTGAAAAAGTTATAATACTAAAAATGTGCAACCCACATCCTGGGACAAAATATTTCTGGACATAGAAACTTGATGGCCCTTAAAGTAGCTGGATTTTCTCTTCTTGACATGCAGTTGATCTCAGGCTTACATTCTTCTGGACCACCCTTGTTCTTTTCCTATCCAGCTTGAAGTGATTTCTCTATTTGTGGGAGCAGTGGAAACAAGGTAGTTAATATTCTACCACTTTCACCATGAGAACCCTACCAGTCCCCTTCCATGTAAGCCTGGTTTTTGAAAGCCCCTTTTGGAGAGTGTGTGTACGTGTGTGTGTGTGTGTGTGTGTGTGTGTGTGTGTGTTATTAACAGCATTAGGGATTGCTGTTCTTATTCTGTGTAAGTGAGAAGTATTTTTCTATTCTTAAAAAAAAAAAAAGTGAGACCGTTCTCAAAAGTCATTTCCTGAAATAAAGTGGGGAGGCAAGGCATGGGCGTGAGGGCAGTGAGTCATCAGAAGGCAGCTTGGGGAGAGCACGGGGTTGCTGGCGTGAGCTGAGGGAGCCTTGCTTAATCCTGCACAAGCCTCTCCGATCAGTGAGCTGAGCAGGATATCAGGCCCTTCTGATGTGAGAAGAGGACCTCGTGAGAGGTCCAGAGGGGGCTGATGTACAGGATGGTGGGCAGCTGGGGGCAGCTGGAGGTACAGGGGGATGGCAGACAGACAGGACCTGGGATTTCAGCAGAGGCCACTCAGCGCTGGAAAATGAGGCTCACAGAGTTGCTTGGACTGTGTGAATCTGGACTTAGGATAGACCGAGCCGTAACACTTGGTTAGGTAACACACACTTCAGGCACCCTGCACAGTGATGTGAACTGGATCATGGGAAAAGGCAAGACTTCGAAGTGCAAGAGGGCAGAGGGAGCATAAGGGGGCAACTCTACAATCAGTGCACCAGCCTGCGGCCCGAGAGGAATCACGGGGCTTCCAACTTGGACTTGATTCAAGCAATTGCAGAGAAGAAGGGCCAAAGGGCAACCAGCAGGCCCTAACCAGAGGAAAAACCGAGGAGGAAGTTCTGAAAGAGGTTGCAGAATCCATGGTCGGGCAACTAGGGAAACCCAGTTCTGCTCCCAGCTAAAACTGGAGATCATGACTCTAGCAGCTGACCCTGTAGGTGGTGGGTGAGTGGAAGGATGATATTCTAGATAAAACCTAACTGACAGGGGCTTCCCTGGTGGGGCAGTGGTTAAGAATCCACCTGCCAATGCAGGGAACACGGGTTCGAGCCCTGGGCCGGGAAGATCCCACATGCCGCGGAGCAACGAAACCCGTGCGCCACAACTACTGAAGCCCGCGTGCCTAGAGACTGTGCTCTGCAACAAGAGAAGCCACCACAATGAGAAGCCCGTGCACTGCAATAAAGAGTAGTCCCCGCTCTCCGCAGCCAAAAAAAAAAAAAACTGACAAGTCCCACTAGAGTTTTGAAGAAGGAATTAGGAAAGAGGGACCACGAGTTGCCTAGTCCCACTTGTATCAAATTTAGAGTAAGTCCCACATGACCAGTGACTTAGTCTAAGGGTTTTTTTTTTAATTAATTTATTAATTAATTTTTATTTTTGGCTGTGTTGGGTCTTCTTTGCTGCGCACAGGCTTTCTCTAGTTGCGGCGAGCGGGGGCTACTCTTCGTTGCGGTGCCGCAGGCTTCTCACTGCAGTGGCTTCTCTTGTTGCAGAGCACAGGCTCTAGGCATGCAGGCTTCAGTAGCTGTAGCACACGGGCACAGTAGTTGTGGCTCACAGGCTCTAAAGCGCAGGCTCAGTAGTTGTGGCGCACGGGCTTAGTTGCTCAGCGGCACGTGGGATCTTCCCAAACCAGGGCTCGAACCCATGTCTCCTGCATTGGCAGACAGATTCTTAACCACTGTGCCACCAGGGAAGCTGCTCAACTGCTCTGTCATTTGCTACCTTTGCTATCTTCTATTTCTCAATAATTAGGAGTGCATTGCAGTGAATAACAGTGATCAAGAAATCAGACTGCCTGGCTTCATACTCTAGCTCTGCCACTTATTAACTGTGTGGTCTTGGCCAAGTTTTTTTGTTTTTATTTTTACTTTTGCTTTTAGCCAAGTTTTTTTTTAATGTCCCTGAGTTTCTACTTCTTTATCTGTAAAGCTGAAATATTGATAGAAACAACTCGTGACATAAATGTGATTAAATCAAATGTAGAGCCTTTGGCACAGCGTAAGGGTTCAATAAACATTTACGTGTTGTGACGATGAGGCTAGAAATAATAGCACTAGGAGTAATGATAGCGACAAACCAAATGGCAGTCAGGGACTTGTTTCAGGGATGAGAGAGTGGAAGAGAAGTTGGGAGTGGTGCCCTATAGGTTTGGGCTTCCTTCCGTGGTTAATCTCTGGGCACCTCATCATCCCAGGTTGGTTCCCTTAAGCCTGCGCATAGCTCTGGAAATCCTCCTTTCCTTCAGTCTCTGCATTGGAACCATGACAGTGGATTCCTACTACTGCTGGGACCCTGACTGATCCAGTACCTGACGGTGGTTGTGTGTCTCTCCATCAGTCTTTTGTGCTAGGACTCAAACCAGCCCCTTCTTCCAACTTCCCCCCTTGGCTGTGGGTACCAGCATATGACTTTCAGTCATCCCTGACTGGTTCTTCCCTCTCCCTGAGCCCCCCACAATGCAACATCCTGAGACCTTACATTCCCACCTCACAGAATACCTCACGTCCTCCCCTCATCTCCCTTCCCATGGCTTCTCCTTCCCATTCAGGTCCTTCTTACTGCCCCCTTGGGCTATGACAAGAGCATCCTAACTAGACTCACAGCCTCCCGTTTCCTCCTCCGCACCCCTAATTCAGTCTCTGATTTGTCATCAGATTAGTCTTCCTAACTCTGAGGCTTTCAAAATTTTTTGGCCATGACTCACAATAAGAAATAAATTTTAGGGACTTCCCGGGTGGCGCAGTGGTAAAGAATCTGCCTGCCAATGCAGGGGACCCGGGTTCGAGCCCTGCTCCAGGAGGATCCCTCCACATGCAGTGGAGCAACTAAGTCCGTGTACCACAACTACTGAGCCTGCGCTCTAGAGCCCGCGAGCCACAACTACTGAGCCCTTGTGCCGCAACTGCTGAAGCCCGCCCGCCTAGAACCCATGCTCCACAACAAGAGAAGCCACCGCAATGAGAAGCCCGTGCACCACAATGAAGAGTGGCCCCCACTCACTGCAACTAGGGAAAAGCCCGTGTGCAGCAACAAAGACCCAATGCAGCCAAAAAAATTTTTTTAAATAATAAATAAATTAATTAAAAAAATATATATATATTTTACCTCACAACCCAGTACACACATACAAAACACACAAAGCAATACTGCACTCTGATATTTTTTTTATCGTGAGACCCACAAAATTGGATTTGTGAGCCACTAATGGATCATATCCCACAGTCTGGAAACACTGCCCCCCACAGAGCTCTAATCACGTCACTACCCCAGTGAAAGATGTCAGTAGTCCCCATTATTGACTGAATTTAGTACAAGTTGTTTAACCTGGCATCAAAGGCTTCTATAGGATGCCCTCAATTTGTCTGCCTAAACATTTCTCTCCCTACCTCCATTTATGTCATTTTAACCTCTCTGGGCTTTTGTGGTCTAATATGTAGAATAAGAACAAAAATATTTCTCCAGCATGAAGGCCAGGGGTAGACCAGATGATACGTTAAGTTTCCTTTTTAAGGGTTATAATTCTGGGATTGTAAGTGCCCAATATCCAGTAACCAAACATATCTCCTCTCTGGTCTCCATACACTCCCAGATCTATGTCATCTATGTTCCTCTTGCCCCCTTTAGCCATCTTCCTCCATCTCCCTCTATCTTCCTATGTTGAAATCCCATCAAAGTCTAGCAAGGGCAAAGGACACGGGAAGGAAGGATCAGAACATACTCAAGCAATGCAGTTAGTCCCCTAAGAGTGGAGCCACTAAGGCTGGTATGTTACACACAGGTGGGAAGAAAGATGAAACTAAAGAGGTGGGCTAGGCTAGATTATGCCAAACCGAGACCCTCAGGCTGAGATTTCATCTTAATTTAGAGGTCATGGGGAGTCACTGAGAGTTTCTGAACAGGTGTGATATGACCAAAGGTGAGGTTTAAGAAAACTGATTTGCCTGGAGCTGGGGCATCAGAGGTTTTTCAGTAGTAAAATTGACATAGCCTAGATGTAGTTGGTCTCATGACAGGCCGGGTCAGGGATGGATCCCAGAAATTCAGGCAGGCCGCATCAAGGAGGTTCAGCTTTGGCCACAGATAAGCATCCTGGAGAGCCCAAGGAACATGGTGTCTAGTTATAAGGAGCAGACTTGAGCAGAGGGCCAACAAGGTGCCTGGCTTCCACCAGCTCTGGCAACACAGTGCAGGGGCCCAGCCAAGAATTGGGACTCAGGGGCAGGAGGCCGGTCCCTGACAGGGCTGGTGAGAGCAAAGCTTCTGGCAAAAAAAGAAAAGGAACCACACCCTTTCCTCAGATCCTGTATGTGACAGTTTCTCTGCCAAGCACTGTTGCACACTGGTCTATCGGACTCCAAAGCCTGAAGTGTGAATGACACCAAACTTCTCCCAATGTCTCTGAGGACAAGAAGCGAATTCTCTCTCCTCCTGAGACCTGGCAGTGCTTATACAGAGTAAGCCTAGATAAACATTTGTTGGATCGAACTGAAAAGAGATTATCATTCCTATCACTCCATGGATATTGCTGCTGGTTCGTCTATCTTGACTGGTGATTCTTGATGTCCTGGGCCTTACACTGTTTAACTGAAAGAGCCTGAATACCAAAGCTCTGTGGAGGATTATACTGATACTCTGAATACATTAACCTAAATGTATTTCTGGATGAAAGGCTTCAGGTGTGGCTTTAACGAATGACTATGTGTGAACAGCCAAGGGAGAAATGAGCGTTAGTGTCGTCTTTCATCCCAAAGGCTTTGCAGGGAGGGCATTGAGAGCTCAGCTCTGCAGCAAAACGTGAACTATAAATCATCACGAGATTTGTTTCCCCTCGTGCAGTGGGAGAAACCTGCACTATTATTATGTCTCTTTTCACGTGCCCTCTTCCAGATATATCTTGGTCTCCCCACCACCCAAGGTGCTCAGTAGATGGGTGGAGCCATTCAAGGAGCAACCGGGGTTGGGAGGAAGCTGAGTCTTGTGCTAGAGCTGTTGGGCTCTGTGTGGAGCTCACTGCAGCTCTGGCAGCCCTGGCAGGAGTGGTAGCAGCTGGCCGTGTTCCCTTGGGAGCAGTACATTCTCGGGGGGCGAACAGGAGATATATGACTGCCAGGAAAAGGGTGTAGAACTGTTTCTCTTGGTAAACTGTCCATAATCATGTATTATTCAGACTCCCTGCCTCCTAGTTATTCAGTCAACACTTACTAACAGCCCCTGTTAGTAAGAGCAAGAAAGCAGAGTGAAGGCAGGTCAATTCCATCTTTGAGGCTCCTAGTATATTTAAAAAATGAACAATGGCTAAATAAGATTTTAAGTCATAGTAAGTTTTAATGTTTGTGTATTTAAAATTAAAATTATATGATGAATACTGTCTTCTTTCCCTCCTGTAACTACAGCTTTGTGTCTGAATTCATAACCTCATTTGCAGGTAGTGCAGAAGTCCAAATTTGAGGCTCTTATGAATATGGGAACTGGATCTCTTGCCCCTAATCCCCCAGGCCTCCTGCCTTGTTGCCTACCAGGCCCAGGTGCACAGAGGACTGAACCACAGTTCATATGGCTTTGACTAACATCAGACCGTCCACTGCTTCCATTCAACCACAGAGGCTCCCTTTGACTTCAAGTCTGGAGCTTTGAACTGCCCTGAGGGGCTTTACCCAGATGCAAGACTCTGTCCCTGTCTGAAGCATGTCTCCTGGGTCATGAGAGTCTCTACTGCCAACTCAATGCAAGCCAATAAACCATGCTACTGGGCTTGAGTTCTATCTATGTTTTCCTCACATGCACTTAAGCTGTGAGGACGCCCTATTTCTAAATGCTTGGACACACTCACCTGTAGCAACAGGAGACGAAGGGATTCCCCAGAGAGGCTCTTATGCTTAGGCACATGACACATACCTCTAAACCCACTGAGCCAGGAATAGGAGGTACCCTGATGTCCAAACACAGAAACACATGATTTGATGCCATTGTGATAATATGAGGAACCACCAAACATCCTCTTTTAAAACACAGCCAAAGGGACCTAACCCAAAACATTAACGCATCTACTCCGTACGTTTTTGGCTTTAGGGAACGATGGTCAGAGGGACCCATTTCTTTGGGATGGCTGAATCTGCCTCTTATCCAGCTTTGCGAGGACCCACCCTGGGGGCTCCTACAAGGCCAACTGACCTCCGACTCAAAACCACATTGGATTTTCCTCACTCAGACCTTTCCTCTAAGAATCTCAAATCTGTTTCGAGAGAATTAAGGAGTTAGCAACTAACCTGTACAGTCCCCATAAAAAAAACAGGGGTTCTGTCTCTTCAAGAAGTGGGAAATCTGAGGCCCTGGGGCCTGTTCTGTGTCCTGGGGTGGCAGACCTGATTCCTGCCCCAGAGTTCACTGACAGTTGAAAATATAATGAGGTGGTGAGGAATGGGGAGTGACGCAGTTAGAGAGAGCTGTCTAAAGATCTCAGTAACCTGGAAACTACTGACGTGTAAAAGTGCCTACTGTTCCGAAAAAGAAGATAAGCAGATGAGAAAGAGCAGAAGGAATAACATAGACTCTATAGTATCATTAAAGGAATAAAAATGTTTTTTTCAAACCTCATCTTAATTATAAGGAGGTACAAATATAATGACGAAGCAGCAAGAATTATGATTTTTTTTGGCAAAAAGCTATGCAATTTTGGGGCTTCCCTGGTGGCACAGTGGTTGAGAATCCACCTGCCAATGCAGGGGACACAGGTTCGATCCCTGGTCTAGGAAGATCCCACATGCTATGGAGCAACGAAGCCCGTGCGCCACAACTACTGAGCCTGTGCTCTAGAGCCCGTGAGCCACAACTACTGAGCCCGCGTGCCAGAACTACTGAAGCCTGTGCCTAGAGCCCGTGCTCCACAACTAGAGAAGCCACCGCAATGAGAAGCCCGCACACCGCAACAAAAATTAGCCCCCGCTCGCCACAACTAGAGAAAGCCTGTGCGCAGCAACGAAGATCCAACACAGCCAAAAATAAATAAATTAAATAAATAAATTTATTTTTTAAAAAAAGCTATGCAATTTTGTTTCCTCACAGGCTATGTCAAAGGGAAAACACTGAAAAAAATTTTTTTAATCCCCAAGGGAAAAAAAGACACAAGTGGAAGAAACACTTTTTCCCAGACCTGATCGCACTTACATTTGAAAAAATAGTGCACCTGTATTTATTTTAGAAAGTTTCCACCTATCAGAGAAATGCTAGAAGACAAAGCTGGTTATTCTATGTTTGTCTGGGTGTTATCTCTTGAAAGAAAAGTATAAAGGAAGTACCATATCCATCATTAGTCACTGAGCTTTAGAAATACTTAGTCACATCACTTTTAGTGTGTATTTCTAAAGGAAATATTGACTGTTGCCTTTCTTTCTTTGTCTTTAAGAGTGAAAATTCTGGTATAGCTTTTATATGAATTCTGGTGGATTTGATCATAACTGGACGACCAGTTTCTCTGCCCACACCTGCACTCTTCACCACCTTCTTTATCACCAGTTAAAAAAGACTGTCTCGGGGCCTGGAGGAAGAGGCTTGTCCGGTAAGAACAGAATGGGTGAGGCGTCTGCGCAGTACAACCCAGAGCCCCCGCCCCCTCGCACCCAATACTCCAACATCCAGGCCAATGAGAGTGAGAAGGCCCGGCATTTCCGGAGGCTCTTTGCCCAGCTGGCTGGAGAGGACATGGAGGTCAGTGCCACAGAACTCATGAACATTCTCAACAAAGTCGTGACCCGACATCCTGATCTGAAGACTGATGGTTTTGGCATTGACACATGTCGCAGCATGGTGGCCATTATGGATAGTGACACGACCGGCAAGCTAGGCTTCAAGGAATTCACGGACTTGTGGAACAACATCAAAAAGTGGCAGGCCATATACAAACAGTTTGACATTGACTGTTCAGGGACCACTGGCAGCAGTGAGCTCCCAGGGGCCTTTGAGGCAGCAGGATTCCGCCTGAATGAGCATCTCTACAACATGACCATCCGACGCTACTCGGATGAGGGAGGGAACACGGATTTTGACAACTTCATCAGCTGCCTGGTCAGACTGGATGCCATGTTCCGCGCCTTCAAATCTCTTGACAAAGATGGCACTGGACAAACCCAGGTGAACACCCAGGAGTGGCTGCAGCTGACCATGTATTCCTGAACGGGAGTCGCAGACCTGCCCCCTCATCGCCTCGCTGTAGGAGTCACCTTGGACTCTTCAGTCTCCCCCAGGGCTGATCCTGTTTGCAGTCACATCTTCATGGCTCCTGCTGACCCACAGGCCTTTCTGTTCTCCCAGCCCTTGGCACCCGGATTCTCAGTCAACAGCCAGGGCCCAACATGCTTCAACACACCCTGCCCCAGCACACCCATCTCACATCTACTCCATAACCCCTCTCTTGCATCTGTGCCAAGCCCAACATTTGTGTTGCTTGCACACCCCAAGGGCCCTTCTCTCAGTTCTGGGAGGATCACTCCAGTCCCCACACACCCTGGCACACCCACCCAGTTACCACCCAGGCAGCTGAACTCCAGGCCATAACAGGTCACATGCCCTAGTGCCTTTGTCTGTATTCTGCTCCCAGCCTGCCAGGCTCAGGAGGAAATAAATGCACCCTAGCTGCTGCTCTCTCTGAAAAAAAAAACAAAAAAAAAGATTGTCTCCACCCCTTGCTATCAAGAATATTAGTCCTAGTGACTCCTTCCTTCATGTCTAAGAAAAGGGGATGCTATTTAACCATTTATTCACTTTATTCAACACGTATTCATTCAGTGCCTGGTGGTGTTTTTTTTTTTAAGACCATTTTTATTTTCATTTATTTTTTAATTAATCTTATTTACTTTTGGCTGCGTTGGGTCTTCGTTGCTGTGCGTGGGCTTTCTCTAGTTGCAGCAAGCGGGGGCTACTCTTTGTTGCAGTGCAGGGGCTTCTCACTGCGGTGACTTCTCTTGTTGTGCAGCACGGGCTCTAGGCACACGGGCTTCAGTAGTTGTGGCGCACGGGTTCAGTAGTTGTGGCTTGCAGGCTCTAGAGCACAGGCTCAGTAGTTGTGGCGCACGGGCTTCGTTGCTCCGCGGCATGTGGGATCTTCCCGGACCAGGGCTTGAACCCATGTGCCCTGCATTGGCAGGCGGTTTCTTAACCACTGCGCCACCAGGGAAGTCCCAGTGCCTGATGTTTCCCTGGGCACTGGGGATAAAGTAATGACCGCAAAAAGACAGAGCCTTGGACTGGTGATCAGAATCACACCAATAGATGTAAATTACACTCTGTGATAAGTGCTTATCTTTCCAAGAGGAAATTCTCCCTGTTCTTAATTTGTCCCTTTTGCCTCCTTGTATCCCAGCTGCTTCCCCTCTCCAACATCAATCTCATCCACCTTCTTCCCTGTCAGCAACGTGCTCTGGTTCTTCCCTTTTACCCTGCCTCCAAACATCTTGACAGAATAGTTTTATATTCCTCACCTTCTTTTCAGCTAGCAAATCATGTAAGTTGGTTTCCGTCCACCCCACTCTACTGAAATGCTCTCTCAAGGTTGGCAACAAGGATCCCACCATTACGAATCCTCATCGCAGCTCCATCGTGGCTCTGGCATCGTGGTCCTCTCCCAGGACCTAACACCCCAACTACCTCCATCTGCGAACGTTCTGCCCTACCAGACGGTGCTCTCTTCTTTCTCCTTATACTGCCAAGCCACTGGTGTTCCCAGGGTTCTGTCCTCAGCCCCCTCTGTCTTCTCTCCAATCTGGGAGGTGCCATTCACTTTCCAAGCGTCAGTGACACTCTTTAATCACAGCTCCAGTTTGGATCTCTCCTGGGCTCAGATCCATATTTCCATCTCAGCCTTTACTCTTGGATGCCCTGCTGAACTTCAGATCTAAGGATGTGCAAAACAAAATTCATGGTTTTCCCTCCCACCCTGCTTCTCCATTTCTATCACAATCAATAATATCATTTTCCATTCAGGCACCCAAGTCAGAAGCCTCCAAGTTATCTGTGATCACACTTTTCTCCTCATTCAGGCATTCTGTCTGCCATTGAGTTCTACACCCAGAATGTCTATCCCAACAAGGGATGGCAAGTAGGTTTCACCTAATGTACCGACTCTAACCAGTTAGTAGTGGCTGCCTGGAGGAGCACTACTGTGTTGGGAAGGATGCTGAGGCAGCTTGTGGCCTAACCAAAAAAAAGCACCGTGATCAGCTATCGGTTCTGCTTTGGGTGGTGGTACACATGCCAGGTATTTGCCATCCAGCTCTAAACCTTCCCTGGTGAACAAATGAGATCACCCTTTACCGTTCCCATTACCCCTGCTCTGGATACTCTCTTAAAACGTATTACAGGGCTTCCCTGGTGGCACAGTGGTTGAGAGTCCACCTGCCGATGCAGGGGACACGGGTTCGTGCCCCGGTCCGGGAGGATCCCACATGCCGTGGAGCGGCTGGGCCCGTGAGCCATGGCCGCTGAGCCTGCGCATCCGGAGCCTGTGCTCTGCAATGGGAGAGGCCACAACAGTGAGAGGCCCGCGTACCGCAAAAACAAAACAACAAAAAAATGTATTACAATAGTCTCTGGGTGTTGCCTCCTTTCAGTCTCTCTCTTCTCCACATCATCAATCATCCAGACCTTGGTTTAGCTCTCCGAAGCAAAGATCTATCTATTCATGCCTGTTTAGAAAGGCTCCCTCATACTAGAATAAAGCATACAGCATTAAAGGCCATTTAGACTCTAACTACAGCACACCTACCTACTGCCATATGCCCTGTGCCTCCCATATCAGGCAGTATAGCATCGTGGTTCATGGAACAGACTTGAGACCGCCCTGCCCGGTTTCAAACTTCAACTCTGCCACTTTGGTTGTGTGACCCTGAGCGAGTTATTTGACTCTCTGTGCCTCAGCGTCCTCATCGGTAAAATGAGGAGAATAATCCTACCGAGCTCATAGGGATTAAATGAGTTAAAGGACAGAAAACACTAGAAGAGCTCCTGGCATGTGATAAACCCAATACAGACACTGACTCCTATCACTGCTACTACGCCTGGCACACTTACCCCAGTGACTTTGGCCAAGCTGTTTCCACTGACCCTGCCCCACCTTTCCCCACTCCCAGGGAGAATACATGTTCCTTGCTCTGTCCTCCCCCAGAATGTGTCATGCTCCTCAACGCCAGCAGTTATCACAGTGTACTGTACTTAGTTGTGCTTTTCGGTTTTTTTGGCCGAGCACAGCATGTGGGATCTTAGCTCCCCAACCATGGATCGAACCTGTGCCCCCTGCAGTGGAAGGGCGGAGTCTTAACAACTGGACCGCCAGGGAAGTCCCTGTACTTAATTTTTTTTTTTTTTTTTTTTTTGCAGTACGCGGGCCTCTCACTGTTGTGGCCTCTCCCGTTGCGGAGCACAGGCTCCGGACGCGCAGGCCCAGCGGCCATGGCTCACGGGCCTAGCCGCTCCGCGGCATGTGGGATCCTCCTGAACCGGGGCATGAACCCGCGTCCCCTGCATCGGCAGGCGGACTCTCAACCACTGCGCCACCAGGGAAGCCCGCTGTACTTAATTTTTAATGTGTGTCCCTGACCCAATAGTTGGGGGCTCCTTGAGGTCAGGGAAGGTTCATGAGAGAAAGTTTAGAGACGGATGGGTGGGTGTCTTATTTACTTCTATGTCCTCTACTTCTAACATGGTGTCTGGAAAATAGTAGATATGATTACGTCTGAATGACGACATGATGGATGAAGGAAGAAATGAGTTGGCAGAGGCAGAATGAGCACTGGGTAGTGATAACGATTATAGTTGAAACTGTGGTTTATCTACAAGGGAGCTAATAAATAACAGTCAATCTACTGGAATCCTATATCAGTAGCAGGTATATTTGTTCTTACTTTTACACCAGTGCATCACCAGGAATCAATTACCCAGTTCTGACTTTTTCTTTGGCCCCAGAAAGGGCTTTTATTCACCTAAATGTTATAGTGCACATTCTCATCTCTATAAACACGAACTGCATTCTTCACGGCCCAATTCCAACGTCACCTCCAATTCTATGCTAGATTTAGCACAAACAGAAGCTCCTTATTGGACTGTAAGACCCTTAAGGATCCCATGATCATGGCTATCAGAAGCCTGTCAATCCTGCTCTAACCCTACAGTTAATGATAAAAAGGGATTTGGAGAGCTTTGACTTACCACTTGGATTAGAAAGAATTAGGTCTCTTCTGAAAAGTACTTATCACATCACTGCCTAACACTCCGGGTATGATTCAGAATGTACTTTTTTTTTCTTAACATTTTTATTGGAGTATAATTGCTTTACAATGGTTTGTTAGTTTCTGCTTTATAACAAAGTGAATCAGCTATACATATACGTATGTTCCCATATCTCTTCCCTCTTGCATCTCCCTCCCTCCCACCCTCCCTATCCCACCCCTCTAGGTGGTCACAAAGCACCGAGCTGATCTCCCTGTGCTATGCGGCTGCTTCCCACTAGCTATCTATTTTCCATTTGGTAGTGTATATATGTCCATGCCACTCTCTCACTTTGTCCCAGCTTACCCTTCCCCCTACCCGTGTCCTCAAGTCCATTCTCTAGTAGGTCTGGGTCTTTATTCCCGTCATAATGTACTTTTGTAGGCAATAGATTTCCACAGTTTATAGTAAACAGCCAGGCATACTTATGTGCCTCTTAGCTTCTCTTCGAGATTTACAACCTTGGTTCTGCCCTTGTGGGTTCAGAGCACATGGCATGCCCTTCAAACGTGCAGAGGGGGGAATCCTCCTCCATGTTCTCTTATTTTCTGCACAAACCAGATCTCCCAGTTCATTCCACAGAGATATTTGTTTGCTGACCAGCAGATGCATTGAAAATATGCACAGCACGTTGGCAGTGTGCAGATTGGAAGGACCTGTGGGCAGGAGCCTGTCAACCCTGTTCCACCCCACCCCGCTACAGCCCTGGCAATGTCCAGAGTTCTGTTTGCTCCGCAGACGATGCTTATCTATAGCGGCTGAAGTGCTTTCCAGCTGGCCTTCTCCTCTTTGCTTCCGCTAACCTAACAGACTGGCAGGTTGGAGAAGACACACACAGAGAGTGTATTGACTGTTTCAGTTTTAGCCGAAGGCTGAGGGAAATCCACATAAAGCAAGCCTATGTGATTCTGTGCTGGGGGGAGAGGAGGTTGCATAATTTGGGTGTGTATGTATGATTTGGGGAGGGAGAAAAGAAGAGGATAGAATCTGCTGAGGGATAGGTGGGGAGAAAAATGACAGTCCTGGAGAACGCAGCAAGGTGGAGGCCGTGAGTATTTGTTGGGGACGAAGACCAGATAATTGTGAATCTGAGCAAGCCTGGGCTGACAGTGAACAGGCCACCTTGTAGAGAAGGTGTAGCCCAATGCCAAGTTCCCAGAAAAGACCTCCCAAGAGCAGGGTGTCCCCCAGGCCCCTGAGTTGTGGATGGGCGGTGTGAGATTCAGCAGGGAAATCCTGGAACATGAGTCAAATAGCAGCAGCTATGGCAACAACACTGAAAGCCAGTTCTGGTTCAAGTCTTTCTTTCTTTCTTTTTGTTTCTTTTTTTTTGGCCATACTGTGTGGCTTGCAGGATCTCAGTTCCCCAACCAGCGACTGAACCCGGGCCCCAGCAGTGAAAGCCCGGAATCCTAACAACTAGGCCACCAGGGAACTCCCCCAATTTTTTTTTTTTTTTTTTTTTTTTTGCGGTACGCGGGCCCCTCACTGTTGTGGCCTCTCCCATTGCGGAGCACAGGCTCCAGACCCGCAGGCCCAGCGGCCATGGCTCACGGGCCCAGCCGCTCCGCGGCATGTGGGATCTTCCCAGACCGGGGCACAAACCCGTGTCCCCTGCATCAGCAGGCGGACTCTCAACCACTGCTCCACCAGGGAAGCCCCCCCCAATTTTGTTTCTCTTTTTTTGGTGGGGGGAAGACCCAGCCGTCCACAAGTCACATGGACTTCAGTGAAGCCCCATGAGGGCCTATGTTCTACATTAAGGCTCCTTGATGGCAAGTGACAGAAACCAGCTTCAGCAAGCCTAAGCAGAAAAAGGGGGGATGGGAGTGGCAGCAAGAGTGACATCGAAAATCCACATGCAGAAATGAGGCTTGGCCTCTGAAAAGGCCTGGAACCAGACATTTAAATACAAGTCAGAACTCTCTGTGCATCTTGTCTCTTCTCCCCGTGCAGCTTCTTGATTCATCTCTGCAGACCAGCTTGCTCTGCTCTTCATTTCACGTGGCAGAACATTTCATGTGGCTCCCAAGTTTACGTGGTACAGATGCGGCCACACATACCGACCGACTGATGGTCTCTCGGGGCCCCAGATCCAAGCTCCCAGGTGAGAGAATCCAAGTGCTCAGCTTGTTTCAAGAGTTTGCTCCTGATCTTATCAACTCCAGCTGGGGCAAGAGGTCTTGCCAACAGGGCTGCTGGACGGCGGGAGGGGACTTCTGAGAGAAGTGGGCCGGAGAAGACGTCCAGTAGATGTCTACCCTGTCACTTGTCTCTGCTGCTCTCAGTGTTGTTCGTGTTGGTCCCTCATTCCCCAGGTCTTTACACGGCTGCCGCCTCCTCCCTGTTTACGTCTCAGCTCCAGTATCATCTCCCTGGAGACGGGATCCCTGACCACACCAATTAAAATAACACTCACCCTCTCTCCACCCCTTCCCATTGTCTCTCTGTTGTGGGCTGAATCATGTCCCCCCAAAATCCATATGTTGAAGTCCTAACTCCCACTACCTCAGAATGTGACTGTGTTTGGAGAGAAGGCCTTTAAAGAGGTAATTAAGTTAAAATTAAGTCATTAGGGTGGGCTCCAAGGCAATATGACTGATGTCCTTATAAGAAGAGGAAATTTGGATAAAGACATGTATAAAGGAAAGACCATGTGAGGCCACAGTGAGAAGGTGGCCGTCTGTCTGCAAGCCACGGAGAGAGGCTGAGAAGAAACCAACCCTGCCGACACCTTGATCTCAGACTTCCAGCCTCCAGGACTGTGGGAAAATACATTTTTGTTGTTGAAGCCACCCGGCCTGTTGAACTTTGTCACAGTAGCCCTGGCAATGAATTCCTTGTTTGATGTTTCCTCAAAGAGGCAGTTTAGACCGTGGTTGATGCCCAGACTGTGGCTCTGGGCTCTCTCAACAGTAATGGCAGCAGCTGGTGTGGCAGGTATGGGGGTTTTGGTGGTAGCTGGGGAGAAGGCAGGCCTAGGTCAGGCTCCAGGGACAGGCAAGGCACGGCTCAGGTGGCCAGGCCAAGGCAAGGCTGGAGAATGGCCTTTCCATCTGCTTTGGTGCCAGGGAGACCTTTTTACTGGTGCTACTGTCTTCCCCATCCAAGAAGGGGCAGGGGGAGGGAGCGTCTCCCTGCTAAGCAGGCTATGGCCTCCATTGTACTCCTGAGGGGCTCTAGTCAGAGTATGGCAGGGGACCTTACAAACCAGCACTGAGCTTGTCACTGCCACTGACCCCATTTCACTTGTTGACCAGGCTTTGATGAACCCATCATCCGGTGACCTAGAGGGGGTAGATTTTGCAAAATGGTTGAGGCACATATTAGGCCCCCATTAAATACCTCAAAAATGAAGGGAGTACGTGCCAACAACCAGGAATAGAAATGGCACACAGGCACAATCACTTTGTCCTGGATTTGGAAATTTCTCTGCTTCACAGGATATATTGTGTCCTCATAACACCCTGTATCTCCTTCAGTCATGCCAGCCACATGTTCCACATGTTTCCAAGCTCAGAATCCAGTTGTTGGCATCAGATAGACCAAACGTCCCAGTGCCTGACACAACTTCTCACTTGTCACCTGGACGTGTTGATACTCTGTGGACACAGACAGAATTGCCAAACTTGCCAGGGGTTCTCCAGGGTCCAAGATCTGTTTGTTTTCCCTTATCTGGCTGTTCCTGTATTCTGTTTTCTATAAGACTTACTATCAACATATTTTTGTTTATATTTCACACCGTATATCTCATAAGGGCTTCATCTTTCGTCAGACATTCTTTCCTTATTTGGCCCAGTGTCATGCTAGTTTCTGGGTAGTTTTTCATCATCTCTTTTCTGGCTTGTTCCAGCTCACTCAGACTTTTTATATGTCCATAATTCTCCTATTGTCCTCTCTATATTCTTCCTCTCCAATTCTATTTTCCTATTAAAAATTTGGCTGTGCTTTCTCCCCCACTTTATTTTTTCTCTCTTTTCTTTCTTTTCTTTTTTTTTATAAGAAAGCATAGTTACTCTACCTACTCTTTTCTTTTTCTTTTTTTAAAATAAATTTATTTATTTATTTTTGGCTGTGTTGGGTCTTCGTTTCTGTGCGAGGGCTTTCTCTAGTTGCGGCAAGCGGGGGGCCACTCTTCATCGCTGTGCGCGGGCCTCTCGCTGTCGCGGCCTCTCTTGTTGCAGAGCACAGGCTCCAGACGTGCAGGCTCAGTAGCTGTGGCGCACGGGCTTAGTTGCTCGCGGCATGTGGGATCTTCCCAGACCAGGGCTCGAACCCGTGTCCCCTAGCATTGGCAGGCAGATTCTCAACCACTGTGCCACCAGGGAAGCCCTCTCTCTTTTCTTTACTCACCCTCTTTGCTCCCCTCTTTGTCTACTCTCCCCTGGCTCTCTCTAACAAAAGTTCCCCTCATCCAGACGCCCTCAGGATCTTCTGGCATGCCACCAGCTTCCTCAAAGTTCCTCCTCCCCATCCTGGTGAGAGGCCTCTCCCAGGGTCCTTGCTTTCATGGCAGGATCCTAAAAATCTCTTTATCAGTAGAAATCAGCTATTGCTCGAGGGCTAATACTGGGCTTGTCCCTTATTTCAAATAGCATAGTGATTTGTATATAGTAGTCACTCAATGATATTTTTATTGATGTTATTAGATTGCTTTTTACACTTATCTTGGAAGAGTTTTATAGGCTTTGGGTAGGGTACTGTTGACTCATTTACTGCATGTATACAAATTATAAATTCCCAGGCACACCCAATCATAGCAAAACCCTTTTGTTAGCTCTAAGGGGCATGGATTTGACACCAAAAAGCGGTGCTTGGGGATGTGCAATTAAGGAAGTGAAGCGAAAAAGATGTCTGAGCACATGATGAACCCACTAAGTAGCAAGGGCATGAGCTTTATCTATCCCTGCAATGACCGAGGATTACTGGAAAGAAAGGCAAGAGGGTGACTCATCTCTTGTCTCCATAACAACTGCTTTGGCCATCCCTTTTTCTTATTACCAGAGGCTAGCCCTCTAAGGACAGCGATGCCACTCCTCGCCCTGTGGCCTCATGACTCAAAGTCTTAAGATTTACAGCATTTTCTGAAGAGGCAAAGGCCCTTCCTGTCAGTAACTGCTTTTTAATACTCATAGGTTAGTCACTTACTATGGATGATTCTTTCAAGTCAGCTGGTTGCCAGGCACCCTCTTCAGAGAAGGGGTTATATTTCATAAACAATCCCCATCATACAGTGACTTCTATGTATAAGCCTAGAGGGGACAGCAATGAAAAAACAGTACCAGCCACTAAGGCACTTTCAAATGCATCCTAAAGGATGCAAGACACCTTCCCAATTCCATCAAGTGAGTCCTTCATGTGCACACTTCCCTCCTATGGTAGAAAACTGGATGAAAGAATTCATCTTTACACAATGAATTATTTGGTTATTTCAGAGGACAGGAATTATTTAGGAACCAGATTATACCTGGTTTCCTCCCTAGTTTACATAGGCCAGTCCCTGCAAGGATTCACTGCTCCGTGTTTGTCTAGATAAGTTGTAAAAGTCAGGACTTCTGTTCTGTTCCTAGACATGGATGAGCTTGGATAACTGTCACTTTCCCTGACAGTAAAAATGAGATGATAATACTTATGTATGTCTTCCAACAAAAGGATAAGACAAAGTTAAAAGGAGAGTATACATAATTTGACTTTCCTGTGCAAAATGTACTAAGGAGGGGCTTCCCTGGTGGTGCAGTGGTTGAGAGTCCACCTGCCGACGCAGAGGACATGGGTTCGTGCCCCGGTCCGGGAAGATCCCACGTGCTGCGGAGCGGCTGGGCCCGTGAGCCATGGCCGCTGAGCCTGCGCGTCTGGAGCCTGTGCTCCGCAACGGGAGAGGCCACAGCAATGAGAGGCCCGCATACCGCAAAAAAATTTAAAAAGTTTTTTTTTGCTTTTTATTGTTTTGTTTGTATTTTACAAACATAGCTACCTATTAATTGAATTCTTCATTATTAAAATTTTAATCATTTTAAGAGGCATTAAATAGTTAACTAAGAGGGAAAAGCACTGAAAGTGATAAAATCAAACAGCCACAGGGTTTTTCTCCAGTGCTCACACTATGAATTTATTTACTTAGCAAATGTTGAGTGCCTACTATGTGCCTCTTTGATTCATCAGTGAATAATACAGCAAAGAACTCCGCGGTCAGGGAGGGGAGTAGAAGAAAGTCAGGGGGAATCAACAATAGACAGTAGATATAAGAAATAAATCAATTCTGTAGCATGCTGGAAGTTGATAAATACCGTGAAGAAAAGAAAAATTAGAGCAGGGTAAAGGGGGACCAGCAGCACGAGGAACTGGGGAAATTTTGAGCTGCAATTTTGAATAAGGTGCTAAAATATTGAATAGTAGACTCCTGGAGAAGAGCCATTCGAGCAAAGACTTGAAGGAGGTGACAGAGTCAGTAATGGGAGGAGAGAGTTTCACATATGGGGACAGCCGGGCAAGGATGCTAAGCTCAGAGTGTGCAGGGATGGAACAGGTGGGGGCCCTTGTGGCCCCAGTGGGTAAGCAAGGGGAGGAGAATAAGAGGGAAGTCAGAGTTAAACTCCAAATATAAATGTTGGCTTCCTTCAACTTTCTTAGGGGCAATACAGCTTTATACATTACATATCCTTCATTCTCTGACATCATAAGGCCCACGCAAGCAACATTGTCAGGCTACCTGGGTCACCTTAATGTAATGTCGGAGTTCATAGGGACATTGCAGTCCATCATGAATCGTACATTTTAAAAACATTAATGTATCTTAGTTTTCAGAGTTATTTACGGATACATGGAGTGATAAATATTTATATATCTAAATATATTTTGCGGGCATAAAATGTAATTTGGACTTTTCATAAATTTCTACCCTTCAATCCTATTGTATCAGAGATTACACCACGAGGCCACATTTCCATTTTCCACTTTGGTTTACTGAGTGAACTCATTGCCCAAAACACAGAACACATGTAACTATCACCAAGTTACATCACAACTCCCAGTTGGCCAGTTCTAGCGAGGCCTCCTTTGTCCCACTGTGGGACTATGCCTCCCATAGTCTGTTCTGGCATAGAGCAGAGCCCTCCGCAGCCCCTCCCCTGCTCAGTGCACCCCAAAGAAGTAACCTGTGTGGACTCTACTCATGCTAACAAACCAGTGCGCCGGCCACCTCACCTCACTCCCCTATCCCCCACCCCAGCCCCTGGCAGATGCAGCCTCTGCCCGTCCCTTGGGAAATGTCCATTACCTACATGAGGGAACTCCCAGCGCCAGTGGTTCTTCCTGGTGAGAACGCCGTCGGTCCCGGGAGTCTGCTCTGGAAATCTGCAAAGAGCCAGCAAGTCCTGGGGTGTGTGCAGAAGGGGAAAGGATAGATGCCTTATACCCCAGAGCTGTATTTTGTCACTTGGGCCTTGATGCCACTTCTCAAAAAGCTTTCACAAAGACAGCCCCATCAGCTTCTGGCCCCATTCCTCTCTCCCTGGGGCTCCAGCCCAGCAAAAGAGGCTGGACTGGAATTGGTTTCGACATCCCTTCCCTAGTTCTCTGTCCTTACTCCATTGTCTAGCACCAAGTCCCTTCCTCCTCTAGCCAAAAACCCAAAAGCTCCCAGACACAGGTCAAGCAAATACAGAGGCTTTCTCACATATGCTATCAGCCAGACACAGAATCCCACTATAAGATAGA
Organism: Delphinapterus leucas; assembly: GCF_059928025.1. Lineage (NCBI taxonomy): Eukaryota > Metazoa > Chordata > Mammalia > Artiodactyla > Monodontidae > Delphinapterus > Delphinapterus leucas. The sequence goes on from NC_143130.1 coordinate 136,057,649, forward strand.
AAACTGTCCCTCAGAATTGAAACACTGGAATCAAAAGAGCAAGTCTGCTCCTCTGTTCTTTCAGAGATCATTTCACGGTGAGGTCAATTCTTCTTTCCTTTTCTGAATGATCCCCTCCAACTTCTAAATCTACCAATTTTTGGTGGTCTGCTGGCAGTGGCGTTTTCCCTCCCTCCCTCCCTTCCTTCCATCGTTCATTGGTGTATTCTTTGCTTCAATCTGTGGAATAGCAAATCCCATTTCCAAAGGCTTATTTCTTAGACCCTGACATACTTTCAACTTGATCTGTGTTGTGATCTTGGTCATATCTAATTCTCTATGCCTCAGTTTTTTCATCTCTAAAATAGGGATAAAAATACCTACCTCCCCCCCATATATGCATGTAAAGCACTAGGTATAATACAAAGAACATAAGAAGTGCTTGATGAATAGTAGCCGTTAATATTATCTAAACTTCATTTACATATACATATAAAATAAGATATATTTATATATAATGGATATATATACATATATATATATGAAATGATTACCACAATAGTTACCACATCCATCACTTCACATAGTTACCTTTCTGTGTGTGTGTGATGAGAATATTTAAGATATACTCTCTTAGCAACTTTCAAGTATTGTTAACTATAGTCACCTTGCTATACATGAGATCCCAGAACGTATTCATCCTGTAACTGGAAGTTTGTGCCCTTTGACCAATATCTCCCCATTTCTCTCATCCCCCAGCCTCTGGAAACCACCAAACTATGTTTCTGTTTCTATGAGTTCGACTTTTTTAGATTCCACATGTGGGTGAGATCATTTCGGTATTTGTCTTTCTCTGACTTACTTCACTGAGCATAATGCCCTCAAGTTTCATCCATGTTGTCACAAATGGCAGGATTTCCTTCTTGCCATTTTTTATGACTGAATAATATTTCACTGTGTGTGTGTGTATGAATGTGTATAGATATAGATACAGTATATAGCTATAGATATATATCTCACATTTTCTTTATCCCATTCATTCATCCACGGACACTTAGGTTGTTTTCAGGTCTTGGCTATTATAAATAATTTTGCAATGAACATGGGGGAGCAGATATCTCTTCAAGATAGTGATCTGATTTCCTTTGGATATGTACCTAGAAGTGCAATTGCTGGATCATATGGTAGTTCTAGTTTTAAGTTTTTGAGGAACTTCCATACTGTTTCAATTTACATTCCCACTAAAAGTACACAAAGGTTCTCTTTTCTCCATCCACATCGTCTCCAACACTTATCTCTTGTCTTTTTGGATAATAGCCATTCTAACAGGCATGAGGTGATACTTCATTGTGGGTTTGATTGGCATTTCCCTGATGATTAGTGACGCTGAGCACCTTTTCATGTACCTGTTGGCCATTTGTATATCTTCTCTGGAAAAGTGTCTGTTTGGTTCCTCTGCCCATTTTTTAATCAGATTTTTTTTTTTTTGTAATTGAGTTGTATGAATGAATTCCTTACATATTTTGGATATTAACCTCCTCTTTGGATATATGATTTGCAAATATTTTCTCCAATTCTGTAGGTTGCCTTTTCGCTTTGTTGATAGTTTCCTTTGCTGTGCAGAAGCTTTTTATTTATATATTGGCTGCATTTGGTCTTTGTTTCTGCACGCGGGCTTTCTCTAGTTGTGGCGAGCAGGAGCTACCCTTAGTCGCGGTGCACGGGTTTCTCATTGTGGTGGCTTCTCTTGTTGCGGAACACGGGCCCTAGAGTGCATGGGCTTCTGTAGTTGTGGCTCGCTGGCTTAGTTGCTCCACGGCAGGTGGGATCTTCCCAGACCAGGGATCGAACCTGTGTCCCCTGCATTGGCAGGCAGATGTTTAACCACTGCGCCACCAGTGAAGTCCCTGTGCAGAAGCTTTTTAGTTTGATATACTCCCACTTGTTTACTCTGAGCTTTTATTGCTTGTGCTTTTGGTGTCATATCCAAAAAAATCATGGCTAAAATCAATGTCAAGGAGTTTTCCCCCATTTTCCTCTAGGAGCTTTATAGTTTCAGGTCTTACATTTAGGTCTTTAATCCATTTTGAGTTAATCTTTTTTTTTTTTTTGAAGTATAGTTGATTTACAATGTTCAATGTACAGCAAAGTGATTCAGTCATATATATATTATTTTTCAGATTCTTTTCCATTATAGGTATTACAAGATATTGAATATAGTTCCCTGTGCTATACAGTAGTTCCTTGTTTTTTATTTTATATATAGTAGTATGTATCCGTTAATCCCAAATTCCTATTTATCCCCCCCTCACTTTCCCCGTTGGTAACCATAAATTTGTTTTCGATGTCTGTGAGTCGAGTTAATTTTTGTGAGTCTAAACTTAAAAAGAAATTCATCTTTGACATCCTTAGCCATTTCACTCAGCTATTACCCAGCTAAATGCTACCAAATACCATTTCTCTTGGAAGCATCACTACTTGTTGTAACAACCTTTTTGGAGCCATAGCTTTATTTTATTTAATTCTTCCCTCCTTTATCAGGACTCTTCCCAATAGGAAGTGATTCACCATTTCAATCATTCATTCATTAAACAAATATTTACCAAACACAGGGTAGATGCTAAGGATGCAGTGGGGAGCAAACAGCAAAACAATTTAGGGCTCCTAGTCTGAGGTGTGGACCCACGTCACAGTTCATAAAGGGACTGAAAGCAAGGCCAAGAACATGGAGCGTCTCACCTAGCATCTCAGGAAACTGTGACCCAAGTCACTGTGCGAAGGCTTTGATGCTGAGAAGGGATTTAGGTAAAGTAAATGCAGAAGGGCTGAGAGTGCCTGAGATTCAGGCAGAAAAAGAGTAAACACGGTTAAAGCAAGTAAGCAAGCAAAACTCCCCAAAGAAGCACACACAAAAAGCTTCGCAGACTCTCCCTATCTTGGTCTGAGGAGTTAGCAGGTGAATCTGGTGAGAGGGCGGTGAACCCCGATCTCCAGCGGCTGCGGAGGGGACCGACTGGACGCTGCGGGGATGGAGGCCTCGGGTCAGGGTCCCACCCGCCGCTGTTCCGAGTCAGGCGTCTCCTCTGCGCCCTGGAACCGCGGCGCCTGGGCGCCCGGGTGTCCAGCGAGGCCGGGGACTCGCCCCGCCTGGTCCGCAGAGCGAGGCCGTGGGTGGCAGGGGTGGCGGCCCCGCCCCGGGAAAGGCGGGCCTGGCCCGGCGTATTTGAGGCGCGGAGCCGGCCGCCGCCCAGCCAGGACGACAGCACCTCTGCCGAAGCCACCCCCGCAGCACGCGAGCTAGTGCCGAGGCGTCGGGTGAGTGGCGCGGGGCGCCGGGACTGGGGCGCACACGGGCTTGCTGGCGGCTGAGCCTGTCAGGGCGAGGGCGCCCGGGCGCTGCTCGGTGCGCGGCCGGGGCTTGACTTCCCGGAGGCCCGCGGGAGGGGGTCGCCGAGAAGGGAGAGTGGAGTCTGAGACTCGGGGAAAGTTAGCAACGCCTTACAAGGACTCACCTGCATTTACTCGAGGCGGACGGGTGTGTTACCCTCTGAGGCGACTGGGAGGCTCAGCCCCGGCGTCGCGCCCTCCCGTCGTCGGCCGCCCAGGGCCGCCGGCGGTGAGCGGCGGGCGCGCGCGCATCACCCCAGCCGCGCGCTCCAGCTGGGCGGGAGGAAGCAGGCCTTCCTGCCCCCAGTCCACAGAGGGTACTGCTCCCGGACTCTGTCGGGCAGCTCCACGACCCCTGACTTGGCTGTCGACCACTTGATCTTGCTGTGGGATGGGAATGCGCCCTGCTACCTGGCCAACAGGGTCAAGGGCTGCAGCCTCTCTCAGGATGCTGATCCCGTAGAAAATGGTGCTGCCCCAAGGCTGAGTGGACATGTGCCCGGCTTGACAAAGACCGTACACCCTCAGTTTTTGCAAATCAGTGACTCATCCCTGTCCAGATTTGGGCATTAACGATCTCACATCTGTGCCGGGGATATGTGGGGTGTGGCAGAATGTTGGTCCCAGGGTGCAGAGGCCTAGCCGAGGCGGGGGTGGGGAGGCTTTTCAAACATGTTTGAGCATTTATTCTGGATTGTGAGTTGCTCAAATCAAAGCACGAAAATGCATGCGCTTTGAGGAGTAAGAGCTCAGGGACACAGGGCTTGAGGCCACGCCTTAGGCTTCATGCCCTCCCCTTAGCGATTCCTATTCCAGATACCGTGGAATATTTGTAAAGTGACTCCTGGGAGTTGGGTTGCTGGACAATGAGGACAGTTGGACCTCAGTGACCCAGTCTGTTTCTAGGATTCTGGAAAGGGAATGGAAGAAAGGCTCATTTAGTTCTGAAGAAAATGATAGCAATGAAAATTGACCTCTTGGCACAGAGCATGAGAGAAAATTTTCACCAGCTTCCAAAATTCTGACTCATTTGCCCCAAGTTAATCTTTCATACTAGGAAATTGTTTCCATAAAAGTTAAAGTTTAATAATAAAAATTTATTGCTCCACAATAGTCTCCTTTTCAGACATTGACTTTGAATCCCTAGAGGAGAGTCTTTCATTCCTTTGATGGCTATGCCTCATCCTTGATCTATGGGAGATTGGAGCTCTTTCCTAAGTTAATAATGTGTGGGTGTTATACTTAGAATCAGCATTTACTTCATATTCTTGGGAGAAGTTTGATGATGGGTCTTGAATGTTTTGAGCTTAGAAATATTACGTGGTGCCTCACCCGGTTACATAAGAAGCAGAAAAGAAGGAGCATTCCTTGATAGATTGACCCCAAAAGCTAGTTTTTTGGGTTTTTTTAAGACATGCTTTTCTTTTGTAAGTCACCAATACTTTTTAATTTTTATTTATTTATTTAAATTTATTTATTTTATTTATTTATTTTTGGCTGTGTTGGGTCTTCGTTGCTGTGCACGGGCTTTCTCTAGTTGCAGCGAGCGGGGGCTACTCTTCGTTGCGGTGCGCGGTCTTCTCATTGCGGTGGCTTCTTTTGTTGTGGAGCACGGGCTCTAGAGCGCAGGCTCAGTAGTTGTGGCGCACGGGCTTAGTTGCTTCGCGGCATGTGTGATCTTCCCGGACCAGGGCTCGAACCCGTGCCCCCTGCATTGACAGGCGGACTCTTAACCACTGTGCCACCAGGGAAGTCCAAAAGCTAGTTTTAAAAAAAATGGAATAGCAAATCTCACTCTGTTGAGGGGTCCTTAATCAATGACATTTTGCTATGCCACAAATATGCAGAAGTGCTTTATAAAGACTTTTTACTTACTGCTAGTGAGATCAAAAGCCAATATTGGTCTCACCTGTGATTTAGATACTGTTTGCCTAGAACCTTCATCAGTCAGACTCTAAATTTTAACTGTAATAGAGATATTTATTCATATAGTAAAATTTGAGACTCTTATGTTACCTTAAATACCAGTTGGCTTGTAAACTTCATATACCTGAGACTCATAGTAACTGATCTAAAACTTAGCCTCTCTTTCCTGTGATAGTTTGGGACACAGGCTTCTCTGAGGACAGCTAGTTAACATTTTGTGTCTGGTGCCTGAACGGGTTCTTCTCATTAAATTCTGAGTGGTAAGCCTGCCAGGGAAGTAATTCCAATTTGCTGCTGACTAAGTATCATGTGTTCTCTCTTGACTGATGTTCAGCTTTTCCATAGGGAAAAAAAAAATCAGTAACTGAGAGGCACAAAGTAACTTTACCTTCCTTGATGCTGAGGAGCAATGATGAAAAAGAAATCCTAGTAAAGGACCAGTTTCCTTTATTCTAACCAGCATCATTGAATTTGGCTTTGGTAGGTGGGCGTTCCTCAAGGCCTGTTCTGTGTTTCAGTAAGACCAGGACGTAGACTGCCTGTCCTGTGTTCTTTGGGGAGGAGTGTGGGCAGTGCTTGGGGTTCTGAGGAAATACGTTTGTGATCTACTTCACTTACAGCTCATATAAAAGTTGGGGCCCTTTGTGGGCAGAAATTTCAGAAGTGCTCCTGGGAACCCTGGCACCTGAATTAATTGCTGCATGGGCCTAGAATAGCTTAGCACAGTGGATAGCTACTCTTTATTGAAGGGCAGAGCTGCAATTAACAACCGATTAAAGTGGCCTGCGTTCTGACTCATGTTTAAATTCCTTATTCCAAAGCAATACTGAACTACTTTCTGTAGATTTTTCCAAATGTGAAGACTCAGGTAGTAGTTTTTAAATGTTTTTGTCTTTGATGTAGTTTTTAAATGTTTTTGTCTTTGACGTAGTGTTTCTATCCTGGCTTTTCAAAATTCTCTGATTCTGGGAATGCCAGAGTTCGCAAACCTATAGTACCTGTGGAGTGGGAAGATTTTTTTAATTTTACATTTGATTGTCTCTATAAGCTACTCCTCTTAAAAAGAAAAAAAAAGACAGAAAGAAAAAAAAAGAAAATTTCCACGCAAGTAGGGAAGATATTTACCCAAATAGATGTGTGTGTGTGTGTGTGTGTGTGTTTTTAATTTTTTTTTTGGTTCCTTTTTTTGTTTTTAAGTTCTAAGGTTGCTAACCTTGATTTCAAAAGAACATTGGTTAGAACCTGTTTCATCAGAGATCTGATGGTTGGGAGTTGACATAATCAAAACAATGCATACCCAATTTTTGGAAAAGTAAGCTTTATCGGTTTAAATGTGGTTGTAATTAGCAAAGTGACTGTGCAAAATGCCATCCTTGTATTCAATATCACTGCACACTGAGTCACCCAGCTAGTTTTCTGACAAAAACATGATTTTTTTTAAACTTATTCATTTTATTTACTTATTTTTGTCTGCATTGGGTCTTCGTTGCTATGGGCGGGGCTTCTCATTGTGGTAGCGCATAGGCTCAGCTGCTCCACGGCATGTGGGATCTTCCTGGACCAGGGCTCGAACCCATGTCCCCTGCATTGGCAGGAGGATTCTCAACCACTGTGCCACCAGGGAAGTCCCCATGATCTCTTTTTAATTTGTTTACAATTTCAGCATGTTTATGCAGTTCTGAATGTTTAAGCCAGAGAATGAATTTCTAAATGAAGTAACTAACACTTTCGAAGGACTATACTTTAAAATTTCAAAGTGTGAGGTTTTATACTAGTGTAAAATCAGCCTGAATTAGGAGTCAGGATGCTTGGACCCTGGTCCTTGGCCTGCCAATGACAGAATGACTTTGGGTCACCACATTACCTTTCTGAGACTCAGTTTCCTCACCTTTAAAGTGAGGATATTAATTTTTCCCTGTCAATCTCATAAGATTATTATCAAAATCAAAATAGGTAAGGTATGTGAAAGTGCTTTGTAAACTGAAAAGCACCACATAAATGCAGGGTGTCATTATTCTAATGGGCTTGTCTAATGTGTCACAACACAATCCAAACTGTCATCCTTGGTGTCACGTGAAACACAGTAGAAATAAAGTGGAATCTGCTTTGTTTCTTAAATTGTTTTGGGCTAGTTGGATAATAAACTGAATATGCTTGAACAGAAACTTTGAAAAGAATAAATGTTACATTTTGGAAATGTAAATGTCTTTGTGTGAGTTTCTGGTTATGATCAGCCTTTAAACACATCTAAATTTAATTGGATTTATGTTAATAAGACACTTTATGAGGCCAATGGAACAGAGTTAGCTAGTTTTAACAATTGAAACTACCTTTCTGTTTTTTATTGACCTGCATAGGTACATTTATGTGAGGATACATATGCTAATTAGCCTACACCAGTGGTTCTCAAACCAGGCACAATTTTGCCCTCTTCCCACTTCCGCCAGAGTTATTTGGCAATGTCTTAAGACATTCTGCATTATCACAATGGGGGGGGGAAGGGTGCTACTGGCATCTTGTGTGTTGAAGCCAGGGATCCTGCTGCACATACTGCAATGCACGGGGCAGCCCTTCCCTACTAAGTATCCCACCTGAAATGTCAGTGGTGTGAGGTTGGGAATAAGCCTGAACACAATGGGGATATTTAAAAGAAGTCAAAACACTTACAATGTTATTGCTGAGGCTTTGATACATTGCCCAGGAGTGGAAGAAGTTGTTGTGTAATCAAAGGAACTAAGCTTTCTGCCCACTATGAAGTTCAAGATTGTTTCCTACTGGCATCCAAAAGGAGAAGCTTTATTTTCTTGACTTAAGAAATGTCCTTTCTTTGTCTTTAACAACTCTTAAGTTCTTTCTGGGGTAGCAGCACAGTTTTCAAGGTAGTGGTAGCCTTTTGGGGAAGGAAGCACAGAAGAGCACCTGACTTTTGCTTTAAAAGGTCAAATACTATATACTAAATACAGTGACTATAAGCCCTGGGAGAGTCACCGTGACTTCCTAATCAAATTGCTAGCAGTTTCCACGTTGGAAGATGGGCACAGTGATAACAGTGATAACCTGTTTCCAAATATATTTGAGAATGCCCAGATTAAAAGAGATGTGCAAAAAGAATGCAGAGTATTTTATCCTACAGCAGAGTAGGATAAAATATCTGGTGTATAAATAAAGCACACATTAAGTTCTAGGAGGAGGTCTGCCTGTTTGGTTTTTTTAACAATAAAATCTAATATTTTACATTTTTAGGACCTATCAAGTAGCCACCATTTACTCAATTATTTTAAGACTAATAATTGAGTAACTATCACAAATAGGCGACTTAAGGAAAAAGAGATTCTGATTGTTCAAGTCCAGGTAATTTTGGCCACAGCACCAGTGATCCTGAGCTGAGAAAACTCACCCAGGCCTGAGAAGTCCAAAGCTACTCTCCTCCTCTCACCGCTAGAGAGCGCCAGCAGCGGGAGCAGGTGTAAAACATCCTGTTTGGATGGGCCCTTGGCACAGGCGGAGGAGCCGGAGAAGCAAGAATGATGTCTCGGGGCTACCCTTTGAGGCAGCTGTGGGCAAGGCCAACCCTTTCTGGTAGCATCCTACCCAAAAATATTTTCCTCCACATTGTCTGCTTTTTTTTTTTTTTTTTTTTTTGCGGTACGCGGGCCTCTCACTGTTGTGGCCTCTCCCGTTGCGGAGCACAGGCTCCGGACGCGCAGGCTCAGCGGCCATGGCTCACAGGCCCAGCCGCTCCGCGGCACGTGGGATCTTCCCGGACTGGGTCACGAACCCGAGTCCCCTGCATTGTCAGGCGGACTCTCAACCACTGCGCCACCAGGGAAACCCTGACTTTTTTTTTTAACCTTAGTTGTTTGTTATACTGCCAGACATTTCATTTGAAATAACAAGTATCTTTAAAAAAAAAAAAAAAGGTAATCATCTTGTGCCCGCCTTTCTTCTTTATTGCTTCACATCACAAGTCTCACCTTTCCTTCAAGGCTTAGCTCAAGCAACACTGTCTCTTCCCCTGTTAGAAGTCATCTTTCGAGTTGTGACTTCCCACAGCATGCAGTCTGGCTCACAGCGTCCATCACTTGTGACCCCCTTCTGGCCTCTGGACCCTTTGGCCATACATCTTGGTCGATTTCATCTTCAAACCCAGACAGGAGCCACCCGGTGCCTGGCCCAGAGTAGGCATAAATGTGTACAAATGAAGGAATAAATCAACAGCAGCAACTAGGTCTTGGAGGGTGGGGCGGGGAAGTCAAGGATTGTCTTTCAAATCTCAGTAGGAAGAACCAACTGCTTCCTCCCAAAACCCAGAGGAGGGTGTGAGGCTGTTAGAGGGAACCGGAGGGGAGGTGGGTGAGATTAATTCACGGAACACTTTTTATGAGGTGGTAGAAAAAGAACACAGGAAGGAAGGTGAAGGAGGACCAAAAACCCAGGACTGTTTACATTTGTTACCTAGGAAAGGGGCAGAGCATTTTATTCCCCCCTCTCCCACCTGTGTTGGATCGCCTGGTACTCCCAGGATTCAGGCCACAGGCTAGTGTGATTAGAGTTTAAAGGTATGAGTTAAATAGGGCGTGGTGATCCAGGTGGAGTGCATCTCCGCCCTTTGATGAGACATTTTTGTGGTTCCCCGCTAATGATTTCAGCATATTTGAGGAGTAGACTGGCTTGTGTTAGGAGAATGCCTGTACACTGACTAGACCTGCACAATGAGCTGTTTGTGATGTTAAATTCATACGGAAACCAGTGAAATCTTTTCGGATCAATAACCTGTGTTTGTTTGTTTCTCCTTTCAGGAAAATGGCAGACAGTTTTTCGGTAAGTGTTTTATGTCTGTTTTCCTACCCTAATATGTATACAGTCATGTAGGTTGAAGGTTGTTTTTTTTTTAACCACTCAAGTTTTCCTAACTCTCCCACCACTTGGCTTCCTCTGGCCTCACCCGTCCAATGAGGGCTTGTTAGCTGGAGTCTTGTTTTTCCAGCAACAGATTTGGGAAGAAAGCCAGGAAGAGAGAGGCCTGGGCCTCACTAACAGTAACCCCTTTACCCAAGGCCTAGGACAGAAGTGGGTGGATTCCACTGGCAGGAGCTGAGAAACCAGCTGAACAAAGGGCAGTGTGGTACAGTCTGAGCATCCTGATTTTTTTTTTTTTTAAATCCTGCAGTGCCCTCTACTCCTCCTTTCCCAAATGCTGGAGTAAGAAGCAGCCAAAATAAATTCCTATTAGCATGCTTATGTATTCTCAAATTCCTTAACAGAATGACTCACACCACCTACAGCCATGAGCTTGAGTTGTTTTCTAAATCCGGTTTACTTTCCGTCATCATCCAGCCCTCTGTTTATCTCTCCCCCTCCCCCAGACCCCATGGGCTCCCTTCACAGCCTCACTCTGCTGCCCCGATACCAGGTCTGGGGTTGGGTTCCTGATGCACCAAAGGGTCAGACAATCCTGGCAGATCATATTCAATCAACATAGAAGTTTTTACTGAGTATCTTCCATGTACCACCTAGCACTCTGCTAAATACTGTAGATGTCAGAGAGGGAGAAGGCAGAGTCTCCTCCTGGAGAGAAAGGACACAAACCAATACTGGCACAGCATCTTGCGGTCTATAAAGAGCCGTCCCAAATGCTGCCTCATCTGTTCCTCACAACAATCACATGAGATAAGATCATTATCCCTGTTACACAGACAAAGACACTAAGTCCTGTACAAGTGACATGATGGCTCCAAGAGTTTGGGTCTCTTGAAGGATGGCACTGGATTTCAAACCAAATCTTGTGATTCCACATCCCTGTGTACAAGGCAGCTTCTCTGATACTATCCTGGATGCCACTAAGTGGTGACTAACCTGGTGCACCTGAAGTGCAGTAGACATCCAGCAAAGGGAAGGCCAAGGCAACCAGCGCCAGCTTGGTGGAGGTTTTCCAGCCCAAATGCATCTTGATTTTCGTGATTGTTTTTCTCATGTCAGAAAGTATGTGCTTTTACACAGAGGATGGCTAGCTCCTGACTTTAGCGAATTACGAAAAGGCAACCCTTAATGATCTGAGATGATGGGAAGCAAGAATAGAGTGATAGGACTTCCCTGGTGGCGCAGTGGTTAAGAATCCGCCTGCCAGTGCGGGGAACACGGGTTCGAGCCCTGGCCCGGGAAGATCCCACATGCCACGGAGCAAATAAGCCCGTGCGCCACAATTACTGAGCCTGCGCTCTAGAGCCCGCGAGCACAGCTACTGAGCCCACGAGTCACAACTCCTAAAGCCCACGTGCCTAGAGCCCGTGCTCCACAACAAGAGAAGCCACTGCAATGAGAAGCCGCGCACCGCAACAAAGACCCACCGCAGCCAAAAATAAATAAATAAAATAAATAAATTTATAAAAAAAAAAAAAAGAATAGAGTGATAAAGCATGTATAATCCTAAAGTCTAATTTTAGTCTTAGGAACTCAAAACTAATAGGTGGGGAAAATTTTATTGATATGAATTTCATATCTTCACCATATCGCTCTAATTCTTAGGTCACATATTCCTGAAAATTCTGTTGTTGTGAATGTCTTTCATCCTGTAACTGTTTATGTCTTTCTTTCCAGCTTAATGATGCCGTATCTGGGTCTGGAAACCCAAACCCTCAAGGATGGCCTGGTCCATGGGGAAACCAGCCTGCTGGGGCAGGAGGCTACCCGGGAGCATCCTATCCTGGGGCCTACCCTGGCCAGGTACCACCCGGCCCCTACCCTGGCCAGGGACCTCCTGGGGGTTACCCAGGCCAGGCACCTCCAGGGGCCTACCCTGGCCCAACTGCATCTGGTTATCCTGGACCAACTGCACCAGGTGCCTACCCTGGGCCTGGGGTCTACCCACCTCCTGGACAGCCAAGTGCTCCTGGAGCCTACCCTGCTGCTGGCCCTTATGGCATCCCCTCTGGACCCCTGGTAAGATGGTGTTAGTCATTTCATATGCTTGACTGTGATCAGGACAAAGCTAATGAAGCACGTAGCAATTGTCTGGAGCGGCGGTGCCATCACTTTGTAGTGCTGTGGCTGGGAGCTGGCTCTGGCTACTGACCTGCAGAGGGCTTCTGGGAGAACTGAAGCTTTAAACTCACTGCTTAGAGCTGCTTTGCAAGGACCAGCCACAGTGTATGTTGGTCCAATAGAAAAAATAGTTGCTCATGTTGAGTTCAGTATGTGTACTGTTAAAGAGAAGCTAATGCATCTTTTGAAGGCATCTGTAAAGCAGCTTTAATATAAATCAAGTTAAGATCATAGCAATGGGGGAAGTTTTGGTTATTATTATTAATAAACACTGAGTATATAACATGTGCCAGCTGTGTGCTTCTACATGGATGATCTCATTCAACCCCATAAGCACCCTCTAAGATACAGTTATTATCCCCACTTCACAAATGAGGAAATGGGGCAATAAAGAGTTATACAACCTTCCCGTGCTCATAGAGGGAACCTTTGGGGGAACCACGGTAATTGGGTTTTTAAAAACCTTCTAAAGATAATTTTGTCATCTAAGGATTAAATTTTCACTTACATTAAAACCCATTTCAATAAATGAATTCTAAGCATAAAACTCTGTGGGGCTCCAGCCACATCTCAGACACAGACCCTTCCCTTCCAAATAGTGTAGTTGGGAGAAAAGATACAGAAATGAGGAAAGAGTTCAAAAGCACAGGACTATTGAGTTCCGGGAGGAAGCACAGGACTAGTATAGATCAGACAGATCAGTGCTAGAGAGAAAAGACTTGGGTGATGGTCGAACCCAGGGGGAAACAATTTTACAGGAAAAAGAGAAGAGGCCAAGGACAGAGCATTGGGAATATTTACAGTGCCTTGAACATAGAAGGTCAAGAAATATTTGTAAAATGAACTGGGGAAGGTATTAATTGGAAAGTGTCCATTCTACAAATATCAAGTACCTGCCACATTCGAAGCACTCCTCAGGGCCTTGTGTGAGTGGAACATAGGGGGCCTCAGAAGCCCAGAAGGTACCACAGTGCCTGCCCACAGGGAGCAGAACAACCTGACAGAGAATGTTATATGACAAGGGTCTTTCCAAAAAATAGGTCAAGTGGATGAGTTATAGATTGGGATAGGCCTTGTCCTGAGAGATACAGTGCTCCGAAAGGGAACATGTTCTGCCTTGGCACCAATTAACTGATGGCCTTATTCTCGATTATTAGCTGCAGTTGTGTAGGGAGCCTTCTCTCTTCAGGCCCTGGGCAAGGTGGCCTGAGAGTCTGAAAAGATGGCTAAAGTAGGGTTATGTGTTATTCACACATATTAAAAGTGGTTGAACTTTAGCGATATCTTTTTCTTTCTTGCCAAGAAAACATGACTCTTCATTTATATATATATATATATTTTTTTTTTTTTAAATTCCCAGAATGTGCCTTATGACCTGCCTTTTTCCGGAGGAGTCATGCCTCGCATGCTGATAACAATCCTGGGCACAGTAAAGCCCGATGCAAACAGGTAAAGAGCAAAGTCAGCAAGTCTAACATATTTACTGATTGCTTTTGGAATAAAGGGTGATCTGTTTTGAATTTTGATAGAGTTTTTAAAATTGCACATTTAGAATCTTGGCTATACCATAGTTTGGGATTTCCCCATAAATCAATACGCATTCCCACCAAGAAGACAAGGTTTCTCTCACTAAATCTTGTGTTTCTCCCAGAACCAGAATAAAACAGAGTTCTACTTTGTGAGGACAAAGAGGAAGAGCAGGAAAACCCATTCTGTTGGTTCTTCTAGGCAGTGAAAGCCTTAGAATTAAAGGAAAGTAGAGCCTTTGTAATGTAATGTTTGGCCATCCCTCCACCTCTGAGCCATAGATTGTCTAAAACACAAAGCCCATCAAAAATTAGGGTCAGGGACTTCCATGGTGGTTCAGGGGCTAAGACTCCATGCCCCCAATGCAGGGGGCTGGGGTTTGATCCCTGGTCAGGGAACTAGATCCCACATGCCTCAACTAAGAGTTCTCAGGTTACAACTAAAAAAGATCCCACATGCCACAGCTGAAAGATCCTGCATGTCGCAACGAAGATCATGCGTGCTGCAACTAAGACCCGGTGCAGCCAAATAAATAACTATATATATAAAAAAAAACTAGGGTCAAAGACAAAAAGATGCCTAGTTGATCTGAGAGCTTAAGTATTATACCTCTCGGGGCTTCCCTGGTGGCACAGTGGTTGAGAGTCTGCCTGCTAATGCAGGGACACGGGTTCGAGCCCTGGTCCCGGAGGATCCCACAGGCCGCGGAGCGGCTGGGCCCATGAGCCATGGCCGCTGAGCCTGTGCGTCCGGAGCCTGTGCTCCGCAACGGGATAGGCCTGCGTACTGCAAAAAAAAAAAAACAATTATACCTCTCTGTCCTCATAGTGGTACAAATCTCCCTGCAGTTGTGCAGGTCTTGGTGCACTCTCAGATTTGTGCGCTTGGCCGCCATTTCCGTCTTCATACCGGGTGAAACAGCAGAGTCACAGATTCCCACGTGTCGGCCTGGTCTACAGATGATAAGTGACAAGGTGGGGAACCCCAGTCTTCTGAGTAGACACTGTTTACTTAAAAAGTCTGAAAAGACTCTGCAAGTTAAAGACTTTGTAAATCAGCCTCTGCCATTGGTACTGGTGGGGTGAGCTCGGGGCGGGTAAGACTTTGAGCTCACTTAGGAAAATCCATGCTGATTTACGGGCTGCCCTGGGATGCTTGGCTCTGGTTACCACCACTGGTTATATTTATATATAATACAAGCAGGCTAGGGCTATCCTGAAGCTGTTCAGTATGTCTGTCCTTGAGGTTAGTAGTACTATTAAAGCTCCTAGATTAATTAATGTTTCTGGGTCTTATAGACAGGACACAAAAGGTACAAGTTCCAGCTGTGTACACAGGTTTATTTAAGAATCTATAAACAGCCCCTGTGAGTGCCTGTCATCTTGATCCTCGTGAATCGGCAGGAGCAACCTCCTCTGTTACCAGGAGGTGGACTCAGATTCTGATCTGATCGTTTTACATTCAGCTAACCAGTTCACTCCACCTCCAGCCAGCCTCCTCTGGTTCTACGTGTTAGTCACTACCCTAAGCCAGCTCTTCCTTCCACACAGCCTATACAGCTTCTCTCAGCACAATACTTCCCTACATAATAAAGCTTGTCTCACAGCAAGTTACACAACATATATATCCTCTGCCTGTGTCCTTATCCATCCTGCCTCCCAAAATAACATAGGACCCAGCGCCCTGATCCTCTGCAGACAGCACTCACGATTTGGTGATATCTGCTCTCCTCCTGCTGCAGCTGCTGTCACGCAGGACCACACTGGTATCTTTGCCTTATTTATGACTGTTGCACTAAAAAGGTTAGTTCCAATAACAACAGAGATGTCGACTGAGAGTGTGGCAGGTCAAAACCAATTTTGGTTGAAATGATTAAGGTGGTAGTAAACTGAGAAATGTATTGCTTTGATCTGCAAAATCTATGTGAGCAGTTACATGAAAGAAAAATATCCTTACGGCGGTAGAGTTGACAATTATCTTCCTTTTCACTGCTGAGAAAATACAGGCATTGCATATTTAGTCAAATACAAATTCTATTGCCATTTGACCATATTGGTCCTTTCCCTGTGAATTTAATCATTGGTGGTTGTATGTGTCTGTTACTGGGTGAATTAAATACCCAAGGAATCATTGTTAGTAGGTCTAGAAAGCGGACCTTGCTTTTTTTTTTAAATTTTACTCAATTGAATTTTCTTTCTTAAAAAATTTATTTTTATTTATTTTTGGCTGCGTTGGGTCTTTGTTGCTGTGCACAGGCTTTCTCTAGTTGTGGTGCACGAGCTTCTCATTGCGGTGGCTTCTCTTGTTGTGGAGCACGGGCTCTAGGCACCCATAGATGTGGCACGTGGGCTCTAGGGCACAGGCTCAGTAGCTGTGGCACACGGGCTTAGTTGCTCCACGGCACGTGGGATCTTCCCGGACCAGGGCTCGAACCCGTGTCCCCTGCATTGGCAGGCGGATTCTTAACCACTGCACCACCAGGGAAAAAAAAATAGAACGCTTCATGAATTTGCGTGTCTTCCTTGCCCAGGGGCCATGCTAATCTTCTCTGTATCGTTCCAATTTTAGTATATGTGCTGCCGAAGCGAGCACACCTTGACTGTTTTATGTGTAGAGAGTAAAAAGAGAATTACAGCTGAATAGAAGGATATGACCAAAGACAACGAGGCCAAAAAACTCAACACATATTGTCTTGTTTACTTTGAGATACTGTGGTAGTACATCGAATACAGTAGTCCCCCCTTATCTGAGGTTTCGCTTTCCACGATTTCAGTTACCCAGGGTCAATCGCGGTCTGAAAATATTAAATGGAGATTCCCAGAAATAAGCAATTGATAAGCTTTAAGTTGCCACCGTTGTGAGCAGCATGGTGAAATCTCACGCTGTCCAGCCCCATCCTGCCCAGTACGTGAAATCATGCCTTTGTGCAGCAATGTCTGGCCTGTTAGTCACTTAGTAGCTCTCGGTTATCAGATCCGCTGTCATGGTACCCTGGCGCTTGTGTCCAAGTAACACTTTTTTTACTTAATAATGACCCCAAAAGCAAGAGTAGTGATGCTGGCAATTCATATATGCCAAAGAGAAGCTATAAAAGGCTCCTTTTAAGTGAAAAAGGGAAGGTTCTTGACTTAATGGAAAGAAAAAAATTGTATGCTGAGGTTGCTAAGATCTATAGTAAGTACAAATCTTCTGTCCATGAAATTGTGAGAAAGGAAAGAAACTCATGCTAGTTTTTTTTTTTTTCCCTGTCATACCTCAAACGGCAAAAGTTACAGCCCCAGTGCATAAGTGCTTAGTTCAGATGGAAAAGGCATTAAATGTGTACAATATTTTGAAAGACAACATTCACATGACTTTTACAACAGTATATTGCTGTAATTGTTCTATTTTATTATTAACCTCTTACTGTACCTAATTTATAAATTAAACTTTATCATAGGTATACATGTATAGGAAAAAAGTGTGCGTGGATAGCTAGCCAGCTAGCTAGCTAGCTAAATAGATATTTGGTTCGGTACTATCCATGGTTTCAGGCATCCACTGGGGTCTTAGAACATACCCTCTGCACATAAAGTGGAACTACTGTACTTGGCCCAGTATACTTTCCAGTTTGAACCCATTCTCTGGTTTATTTGCTTTCTGTTTAGAAGTTTTTCCTGTATTTTATAAATGATTTGCTCTTTAGAAAATTTTATGTTCTTCACTTGATACAAACGTACAACTTGAATAATTTTACTAACTCTGGTCTTTGGTTTAAAACAGACTTGCTTTAGATTTCAAGACAGGAAATGATGTTGCCTTCCACTTTAACCCACGCTTCAATGAGGACAACAGGAAAGTCATCGTTTGCAATTCGAAGCTGAATAATAACTGGGGGAAGGAAGAAAGACAGACGGTTTTCCCATTTGAAAGTGGTAAACCTTTCAAAGTAAGTTATTGCTACTATTATATATTGATAATGTATATTTCTCATGGGGAATCACTCTTAAACCACAATGCACTGGAAATGAATTTTCATCAGCTGTCCTGGGACACCTAACCAGTACATCTGCTCTCCATACCAGGGGACAGGTCTCAGAAGTAGTGGCACTCTCCCCAACTCCATTCAGGCACCTTACCATCACCCGTTACCACCCTTCTGAGTTTAAGCTTTTCTGGAAGTGAGAAAAATAGCTTCTTTAATAAAAAAAGTAGAGAGTCTTTATGGTACAGTTGGGCTGAGACTTAATTCCTCAAAACAACATAGTTAGCATGGCAATCAAAACGAAATATTGGATTTCCCTGGTGGTCCAGTGGTTAAGACTCCATGCTTCCAATGCAGGGGGCGTGAGTTCAATCCCTGGTTGGGGAACTAAGATCCCACATGCCGTGTGGCGTAGTCAAAAAAAATTAAAAAACGTAAAAATTTTAAATTCTAAAAGTAATACATACTTGTTTTATGAAAAGAAAAATTTATAGATTTTTAAAAATTAACTAAAAAGTCCTCCATCCTTTACCGCTTCCCCCATCCTCACAAAGGTTTCAACTTGAGTAACTTTCCAGTGTTTTCTATGACAAGCAACACACTTTTTATTTTTAAGCACTGCTTCAACAAATATTAGGTCCACAGTATCGGGTAAGGGTTGACTATAGAGTGGGTTATAAAACAGCTAGACCGGGCTTCCCTGGTGGCGCAGTGGTTGAGAATCCACCTGCCAATGCAGGGGACACGGGTTCGATCCCTGGCCTAGGAAGATCCCACATGCCGCGGAGCAACTAAGCCCATGCGCCACAACTACTGAGCCTGTGCTCTAGAGCCCATGAGCCACAACTACTGAAGCCCGTGGGCCTAGAGCCCGTGCTCCGCAGCAAGAGAAGACACCACAGTGAGAAGCCCGTGAACTGCAACAAAGAGTAGCCCCCACTCGCCGCAACTAGAGAAAGCCTGTGCGTAGCAACGAAGACCCAACACAGCCACATATAAAAATAAATAAATAAATTTAAAAAAACAGCTAGACCGCCAGCTCAAGGGCAGGGTCTAACAGGGACCATATTCTACATTTGGTGGACATCTTTCCTTATGAGAACATTGCCACCTAATAGTACTTCATTGTTCAGATGTGTAATAATTCAGCCTGTACCCTACTGATGAAAATTTGGAGTACGGAAATATTCCAAACAAATAAAACCAGGAAAGTTTTATTTATTTTACTAAAATACTGTGATAGCTATCCTTATAAATCTTTGCTTCCTAGAATAACTTTACTCAAAGAATATACATGTTTAAAATTTAGATAAGGATATTGCCAAAGTGCTGCTTCCAAAAGGATGTAAGGATTAACACATCCTCTAACTACTGGGAGAGTATGTTTCCCCTACTCTTGGCCCAAACTGGTTATTATCAATCTTCATAACATTTGCCACTCTAAGTAGAGGATTCCTATTTTAGCATTTATTTTTATTTTTAGGTGTTTGAGGCCATCCAAAAACTTTAGGTTTTTATGTAGATAAATTATTAATCTTTTCCTCTGTGGCTTCAACTATATATCCTTCTAAAAATTTTATCATTTTGTTTTGTTTAAATCTTGAATAAGTTGGAGTTTATTTTTGCTGTAAAGTTACTTTTTCTGACTTTAATTAGTTCTACAATTGATCATAAAGGTGAAATGCTAGACATCCTGAGCTCAGGCCACACTGGTTTTGTGATGAATGGGCATTCCTAACAGTTTTGTGTACGTGCCATTTCAGATACAAGTCCTGGTTGAAGCTGGCCACTTCAAGGTTGCAGTCAATGATGCTCACTTGTTGCAGTACAATCATCGGGTGAAAAATCTCGGGGAAATCAGCAAACTGGGAATTTCTGGTGACATAAATCTCACCAGTGCTTCGCACACCATGATATAAAGGGGCAGATACTTTTTAAAGAAATGAAATCGAACGTAAACCTTACACATTTAAAAGTTTCATGTTCGCTATGAGTGAAAAATTTTACCTTTATTCATCAATGTCCTTCTTGCAAATCATCCATTTAATAAAGAGTTACCTGTCTTTATATGTCATTTAATTGGGGCAGTTTATTCTTGATAATGCGCAATGGACTCAATGGAAAAGGACTCAATGGAAAAAGAAATATGTAGCAATTTAATACTGCATCAGAGTCTCCCAAAGTTTTCAATACTTGCTAAACTATTTTTTAAAAAGGAGGGACTTCCCTGGCAGTGCAGTGGTTAAGACTTCGCCTTCCAATGCAGGAAGTGCAGGTTCATCCCTGGTCAGGGAGCTAAGATCCCACATGCCTCATGGCCAAAAAACATAAAACAGAAGCAATATTGTAACAAATTCAATAAAGACCAAAAAAAAAAAAAAAAAGTAAATAGGAGTAAATACTACCCCCAAATTAACCTTTCCAACAGATGCTACAAAGAAATCGT
Source organism: Delphinapterus leucas (assembly GCF_059928025.1). Classification (NCBI taxonomy): domain Eukaryota; kingdom Metazoa; phylum Chordata; class Mammalia; order Artiodactyla; family Monodontidae; genus Delphinapterus; species Delphinapterus leucas. Next base: position 136,077,919 of record NC_143130.1, read on the forward strand.
TCTATTTTCTTACTTCAGGAAACATAATATATTCAGGAAATGAGAAAAGCAGAAAGAAAAATTTTACATATAGACAATTACTGTTAGCATTCTGGTATATTTCTCTGGACTCCTTTTAACTATTTCATCTCTCTAAACTATACTTCACTGCTTTCAAATCAGTAATGGATACCAGTATCAGACAATCTTCCCGTGGGTTCTTTTGGTTTTATGAAATCTCCAGATTTGTAGAGGGAAAAAAAAGTAGGTTTTTAATTAGAAATGTAATCAGCTTGAAAAAGTTTATAGTTCCCATTGTTAATACTCTCAACCATGCCTTTCTGCCCTTCCTCATTACCAGCTAGGCCAAAGATTAATATAATTTCAAAACCAGGGTGTGCTCCCATCACCTCATTTTATAGGAGACCAAATATTATTTGATCTATTATTGTTTCTACAATACCATCTTCTCAAGTATTTTGTTGCCACAGGTTGGGTCCCCCAGGAGGCAAAGAGATTAGAATGCAAGAGGTTTATGAAGGAGTGCCCTTTCTCTCAACAGATGTGGAGACGAGAAGGCACACAATTAGGCAGAGTAAGAAGTTGAGCACCCATGCCTCAGCCTACACTATAGAGGTTATGAGCTGGGATGATGTTTTAGAGCTGTCAAGAGGGGGATGCCTTCATATTTTCACTTCAGTCAGTTAATACAGGCCACAGTCTGATCTTAGGAAACAGTCTGATCTTGGGTGAAGTGGCTTTCTTCACCTGACACAGTTCTCACACGGGATGATTCCCAAGGACTGTCTGCTGGCAGCAGTTATAGCAACTAAAAAAATGAGTCCTTCAGTCCTAAAGTGGGATGTGAGCAGCACATCACGTCTCATTTCAAAAAGTACGTTAATTCCTTATTCTAACATTCTGATCTTGACTGTTCTACTCCAGTGATTAAACAGAAGAACATAGTAAGCTATGGAGAAAAAAGGGAATTTGGTTTATACAAAATTACTTAAATCCTCTGAGCCTTGGTTCCTTTGTCTGTAAAACGAACTGTATAATACATTTTATAACACATCTTTTGTCTATAAAATGGGTTACTATGACCATTGAATAAAATATTGTTTGCAAAGATGTTGTCATATAGTAGGTCCTCAATAAATGGAAATTCCTTTTTTTTTTTATTTTTGGAAAGGCTCTTGTTCTACCCAGTTTTCTTTCATTTTGTCTTCAAAGATTTTCTTAATACCTCACAATTCTAGAGTCCAATAGCCCAAGGACACTCTCTCTAGTTGTAGGACACATTGATGGCTGCCTACCCAACTCATTCCCTGCTTCCTAACAGTCCTGGTTTTACCCAGGTATAATCCCAGATAAAATAGGGAAACCTGATTAGTTTAAGCACACCCCAGCTGATCTGCAGGTGGAGATGTGGCATTAGCTGGCCTAACCAGACTAAAGGGAAGGATACAGCTCTGATTACCACTAGCAACCATCATGTGACTCCAAAAGGACCCAGCTTTAGAGACACTGACACCAAGGATGCCAGAATGAACTATGAACAGATGTTGGACTTCGATGGCATCATTGAGCTGTTGATTATAAAGTGCCTGAAATCACCCTGACAACTTGTGAAATAATAAATTTCCTTACTGTTAAGCCAATTCGAGTTCAATTCATTATCACTTAATAGCCAAAAGCTTTCTAAATGATTCAATAGTACATCTTATTAAACCTACCAAAAAAATCATGTTTACTCACATTGTTTTATTCTCATCTACTTTATCCTTGAGGGCAAACATTATTTTATTGTTATGTTGCATTTTTTAAAAAAATTTATTTGGTTGCGCCAGGTCTTAGTTGCGACAGGCAGGCTCCTTAGTTGTGGCTCCATGGATCCCGAGTTGCGGCTCACCAGCTCCTTAGCTGCGGCACACGGGCTCCTTAGTTGTGGTATGCATGTGGGATCTAGTTCCCTGACCGGGGATCGAACCCGGGCCCCCTGCATTGGGGGCTCGGAGTTTTATCCACTGCACCACCAGGGCAGTCCCATTGTTGCATATTGCTTTATATAGATTCTAAGTCTTGGGTTGCTTTGTACCCATCTCTTTTACACGTTCATGGCCCTGGACCCTTAGAAAACCCTAACTTTTACATAAAATGTTTCTTTGTTCTGAATGTCTTGCTTGGATTATTCATTAATGGGCTGTTAAAGCTGCTTTTATATTTTGTTAAGACTAGGCATTCTGAGAATATGCTTCTAAACCAGCACCTCACATAGTCTCCTAACTGCTCACGTGGGCTTGATAATAAATACTGTCTTTTCCACAAGCCTAACATACCTTCCTCTGACAACAAAAGTAGATGTGCTTTCCCTTCTTGTTTGGAAACTCTTCATCTTAAAGGACTATCCATGAAGTTGCTGCTTGTTTGGTGAATACCTCGAACACTCACCTCATTTGCAAACAGAAATAACTGGATCCAGGTCTGGTGACAAGCTTTAGCTACAATGAGTCATCTTGGTGCTCTGTTATTCTGATCACCCTGTCTTCTACAAATCCTGTAGTTAAGAGTTTCATAAAAGAGAAAATATTTCGAACGCATTAAGTGATTGATATAATTCTCTTTAAGGGAAGGCAGCATTTCCTTCAAAGGCTGTCAGTCACATCAAGGGGAAAATGAAAAAAAAAAATACAAGAATTTAATGGGAACCGCTTATAATTTAACCATTTGAATCTGCAGCATGTAAACTGACTTCAGAATCCAGAAAGCTCATCTAAAGAAACTCAACATACCCTGGAAAATGCACTATGCAAAGCTGTTCAACATCAACAAATTTAAAAGTTCAAGTTAAGAGTAAAGTATAAAGGAATGCAAATATTTCTGTCAGAGTTTAACACTGTATTTTGATTAAATGAAAGAATGTGCATAAGCTCTGAGTAGGTATACTTAACATTTAAGCTTATACATTTTAAACAAGAGAGGCAAGGCACAGTACATTTTTATTCTGCATGGTTAATATACAAAATATCCCCACTTCCCTTGAGAAACAGTATCATATCTAAAACATACTTTGATGAACACTGAATATTGAAATAGTATACAGTTGTTCCTCAGAATCCTGGGGTGGGGGGTATTGGTTCCAGGACACCGCCCCCTCATACACATGCACAGATATCAAAATTCAAGGAAGCTCAAGTCCCCAACAGTAGGCCCTCAGTATACGGAGGGCTGCTGTATGACACTATATAAATGGATTGAATAGAGGTGAACACAAATACATATTCTTCAACTTTTCAATATTCTAAGAATATACCACAGCACTGATAACATGAAGAAAAATGTCTGGATTTATTTTTAAATTCAAAATTCTTCTGGTTGATCTCCACTGAGGGGCTTTAGAGGTGAAAACGTAATCAGGTTACCACCAAAGGGAATGTGTCTGGTACGTTCTTGATGTCTTCTTTCCACCTGAGTGAATGTATTACTGCAGTTTAGGCCTGGCTAGAGAATAAATTTAGAGAAGTCACTAAAGTAACCATCAAGAGTTTCACCAATTAAGTTTTCAACATTGCAAATTAGTAATGGATTAATAATATAAATAACGTTTCTTATACACAATAAAAAGTTATTAATGACATGATTATGCTACTTTCCATGGATCTAATTTCAAACATATAGTTTTTTTTAACTGAAAAGCATATTAGGAATATACGCCTTAAAAGGTGATTAGTAATATGTAAATGGACTTCAGCAACATATGCAGGATGAATAAAACTGAGGCCACTTATGCAGATTCCACAAATCCTAGTCCATATAATTGTACTTAATAGGTCTTTTACTAGTGTGATCCTGCTGGGATCCTTTTCTTTGTTCCCTCTCAAACCCTACTTCAAGTTCAAATGATGCACAGAGCTAGTAATAATGTGGGTCTAAAATAGACAGGTGGACCTATTAAAAAAAAAATCCAAAAATATAACTTCTAAAATTTATGGAAGTGGAAAATAATTCACAGGGAGACTAAGTTTTAAGATACTAAGATTTATCAACAATATATAATAACTGTGAAGCAATCTTAATCATATTACTAATGTATCAAAAATAGAATATTATGATTCATTAACATCCAGATTTACTTATAATACCACATATTATCAGAACCAATCATTCAGAATTTAGCTCTGAGAACAAGATTAAATCAGGTTTATATAAATTGGCCTTATGCTGAAATCCGTCTCTCTAGGTCTCAGCCTAGAATTAAAGAAACCCAAGACTGGGACTTCCCTGGTGGCGCAGTGGTTAAGAATCCGCCTGCCAATGCAGGGGACACGGGTTCAAGCCCTGGTCCGGAAAGATCGCACATGCCGCAGCAACTAAAGCCCGTGAGCCACAACTACTGAGCCTGTGCTCTAGAGGCTGTGAGCCACAACTACTGAGCCCGCGCGCCTAGAGCCTGTGCTCTGCAACTTACAATGAAGAGTAGCCCCTGCTCGCCACAACTAGAGAAAGCCTGCACGCAGCAATGAAGACCCAATGCAGCCAAAATTAATTAATTAATTAATTAATTTTTTAAAAAAAAGAAGGCTTGGACTGGGACTTCCCTAGTGGTGCAGTGGTTAAGAATCTGCCTGCCAATGCAGGGCACACGGGTTCCAGCCCTGGTCCAGGAAGATCCCACACGCTGTGGAGCAACTAAGCCCATGTGCCACAACTACTGAGCCTGCACACCCAGAACCCATGGTCCGCAACAAGAGAAGCCACCACAATGAGAAGCCCGCGCACTGTAACGAAGAGTAGCCCCCGCTCACCACAACTAGAGAAAGCCTACGTGAAGCAACGAAGACCCAAATAAAGCCAAAAATAAAATAAATATATTTATTTTTTAAATAAATAAATAAAGAAGGCCAAGACTAAGAAGGAACAGTGTAGTCGCAGTAACACACTCCGTTCAGCTCCTGAGATGTAGCCACCCCAGAAGGCTGAATACAAAGAAGCCATCTTCGAAAGACAATAAAAGTCAACATATTCAGAGGTCCTTAAGGAATTAGTGGCTTAAGGAAGCCAAGCATTTGCCAGCCTTCATGAGGTTAACAAAAATTGTTTCTGTTTGATCCTACATTTGCCTTAATGAATTTTTTATATTCTGAGATGGAAGATTAGCAAACCAAAGCCAGTCCCTAATTTATTTTAGCAATTGGTCCTAGAAAATTTCAAGGTAAGGTTATAAACCAGAGTTGTTGACCATGGCCACATGTTAGAATCCCCTGACAAACGTCCTAATACAGATCATTGAAATAAAAATATCTGGCAGTAGGGGTGAAAGCCAATGCTGTAAACAGTTAGTAGGCAAGAGAGCACCATTCCATTCATGCCCTACTATTCAGTGCCAGCATCCATGAATGCGAATCAGACAGCTCTGCCTAAAGAGGAATTTATAGTTAATAAGGGAAATAGATTCCTGAAAGTACAATATGTTTTAGGAATACAGTATCATTTATTCATATTATACTCTTAATAAGAGATTTAATGTGTGCCTGTATGCATTGTGCACCTGTGCCTATACAGAAATTAACATGCGAGAGATGAGAGCTTTTACAGGAAGGCTTCACAGATGGGCAAATGTTTGAACTAGATTTAAAGGCAAGAGGTCACTAAAAGTAAAGGCTGGGGAGCTTCCAAATAAAATAGCAGGACATAAATATAGTAATCTAAAAGAACTAGAATGAAAATAAGCAATGACTGAAGGTAGGACAGACGTTATCTCCCCAACTGTAAGCTTCAAAAGTATAGAAATCTTGCATTATATTTTTCATACATCACTGAGAACTACCCAGCATAATCCAAGCTACATATTAGATGTTCAAGTATTCAACCACTTTGTCACAACAAATTTGATACATAAACCATATAGAGAATTAAATCTTCAGAGTTTAATACTAAAGCACACTATATTTTAAAGTATTAATATAACTTAATACAATTTTTCCCATTTTGAGAAAAAATGAATAAAAGTGGATTTCAGAGTAAATAAAACAATGACAAGATGTAAACTTTGCACATAAATTGAAAAGTGAGTAATATTCATTTTATAAAACAAATCTGGAATATAAAGAACTTTTCAAATCAAGTTGGAAAACTTACTGAATCAAGAAGATGGCATTCAGTAGTGAGACTTTTATTATCAAATAGTACTGAAAAACAAAAAGGAATAATTTTTAACTTTTAAAGTAATATTCTCGCAGTTAAGTGTTGTTAGAAAGGAACAAAGCCTTGAAAGATATGAAAAATTCCATACATCATGTGCTAAGAAAAATATGGATCATCTTATGCTATAATATATTTTTAAATGTAGTTAAATTTCTTTGTAAAATTCTCATCCTTAATTTCAGTATAAAAAAAGGTTTCTATAAATAAATCTCATGCTTGTAATTTAAAGGTACCCAAAAGATGCTAGAACATAGCTGGAGTGCCTTAAATGTCTGACCAAGGTTATAATGTTTATTTTGCCTTAGACCCCAGCCAGAAGAGCACCATGCAGTAGCAGATGAAAATAGTAGGTGAAACCATCACACATTATATTATAACAAAAATACAAGAGCCATTTCCTACTGAACAATCACAACACAGTAGGTAGGAAAAGGCACTAGGGCAGAAAAAGAGGGTGTTTTGAAGAAAGGTTTGAGGAGTTTGATGGAAAAGAAGAGAACTAAAAAAACTTCAGGGAATTTTTCTGAGTCTTCGCAAACAACAAAGGATGCCACATAGTTAGGTCTAATGTAAAGTGCTGCTGACGTCCAATATGGATTCGTATCTGTTGTTGATTTTTAATGGGTCTACCTCAAAAGGTTTGGGTGGATAGTAGGGTACCACAACACAAACTAATTCTCACAAGATATTTATTGCAAGTGTCCAATTTCTCAGCCTTCATTCTTGGCAACTGTATCCCGAAGTGTTTATAATAATCTATACTTTAGTCCAAGTTCATTTATTTAACAAAGCCTCATTTAAATACATTAAAAGACTTTACCTGACTGAGAAATTTTAGTTTCTTCTTCCTGTGAGATGTTATTTTGTGATGGTACATTTTTTTCAGGGCTAATCATCAAAACATCCTGTGCTGTAATTGAATTTAGTTCCATTCCATACACAACATCTGAAACTTCTTCCTTTCTGTTAGTATTAGCATCATCTGCCACTTTGCCAGCAAGCAGAGCCAAATTCATTCTTTCACTAGGCAAACGACTTATTTCAAAGTTTATCTTATTTACATCCTGGAAGTAAAAATGTTATTACATTTAATTACCCCAAATTGAAATAAACAGAAAAAGTCTCACTGCTATTAAAAATAAGAAATAATAGAAGGATGACATTCTGAGCACAAGCTAAAGAACACTGTAAATCCTACCATCTTGCTTCTTGAACAATTAGATCAGATAATATTACAGCAATAGTACAAATGAAGGAAAGTTTCTCAGCAAGTACCAACAGTCCAGCTCAGAGATTGGCAAACATTCCATGTGATAGGCCAGGTAGTACAGTTGACCCTTGAACAACATGGGTTTGAACTGCGAGGGCCCACTTATACGCAGAATCTTTACAATTGTAAATACTACAGGATCTGTGGTTGGTTGAATCCACGGATGCGGACCCACAAATATGGAAGAACCAAGTATAAGGGGTGCACCAACTGTAAGTTATACGTGGATTTTTGACTGTGCAGAGGGATGGCAACCCCTCATGCTGTTCTTCAAGAGCCAACTATAAATATTTTAGGCTTTGTGATCCAAAGAGTCTCTGCACAAACATGAACACTCTACCATTATATTTTGAAAGCGGCCAGATACAATACATAAACAAATGACTGTGGCTGTGATACCATAAAACTTTATTTACAAAAATAATCTTGATGTGAGCTGAAAACCAAATTGGCACTATGGTCTCAAACAAGCCAAAGGTCTTTGAAGTAAGAACTGTAATTCTATATGACTGCTTTAGATTTCCAATGGAAATTCCGGAGGTTGTTTATGGAGTTACTATATATAATGATATAAATAGATAACATACTGGGCTATCTAATGCACTGGAATAGGACTTACATGGTTTACTTCAATTAAATCTTGTAATCCAGGACACTTAGCATCTTCTACTATGCTGTTCCTGAAAAAGGAAAAAGGCAGCATTGTACTCAGATAATTAAAACATTTTGCTATGTTTTGAGACTATCCTTTATGGGTCAAAGATGGAGCCTCATCCAAGATCAGGCCTGTTCCAAGTAGATTAGTTGTGGATGACAGCTACTTCAGGATGGCCTTACAAACCAAACGCATTTTCCTCAGAAAGCTCACAAGCTGTGACCGTGCTGGTCAGTCTGCTGGCAATCTTTTGAACCTCAGCCAAATCCAGAGCCATATACTAGAAAAAGTCAGGATAAAGCTTACTTCTGGGGGATTAAAGCATCAACTCAATTATTGTATGGCTAGAGTTGCCTACCTTTACTTGTTAGCTAGTTATAGCACAATATATTCTAATCCTGAAGTTCTTAACTTGCATTTTACTAGAAACATTTGTCTCAACCTCTTGGAGTCATTTAAAAATATGTATATATACTCTATTTTTCTGGTTTTCAGCTTCACTTTGCCTTCATTGTACGAAGTTGTTTATTTGTAAGATGCTCTTTCAGGACTATTATCAGAAATAAGTAAAACATTTTTTTAAAGAGTACTTGTAATATCACTTAAATACAATTTTGGATCTTCTTAGTACAAGATAATGAACTACAGGGTATACAAAGTAAAGTAACTTGCATTTAAGAAATGACAATAAATTGGTATTTTATAATCCACAGATTTCTAAAACAATTTAATCCCTACAAAGGCTAAATATACTTTAGTTTATACTGAAAACTAGAAATTTTATAACTTGTTCCATGAAATATTTAAAAAGAAAAACTTTCATTTGTTTCCCCATTGAAATAGTCAATGCATAGGGTGTTCTTTATTTTTTGACAACCTTGTTTGGTGTGACGGCAGGATATTCAATGCTGTCCCATCTCCAGATTAATAATAAATCCAACAGTCCTATCTTGGCTCCAGACTACAATTTTATTTCCTACTTAAAGTATCTTTTTCCTATCATATTTCTGGTACATTTATGTTCCACGAACAAGGACTATATAGGTAATTTTGATGCATCTTTGCAGAGGCAGTACTATGTAGCATAAAGAATGTAGGTAACATCCACTTTCACCAACTGTAAGCTGAATTTGGGTAAGTTACTAACTTTTCAAGTTTCCTCATTTTTTAAAAATGGAGATCTAGTACCTCACATGGTTGTTTTGAGGATTAAATGAGATAATATGTGATAGGAACCTTGAACAATGTCCAGCCCATAATAATTGTTCAGTACATATTAGCTCCCCCTTCTCTCACTCTGCCATCTGTCAAGTCAGCAACCTCAAGGTACTTTCTATAATGGCTGGTACAAAAGTGCCTACCTCTCAACGACACTGCAGGGAGGTATCAGCACTGTTTTGTGGATGATGAATCTGAAGCTTAGTGAGTTAATTAAACTTGTCCTGAAGTTTCATAGCTAGTATGTCATAGAGCTGGTTTTGAGCTCAGATCTGTCAAGCACCAAAATTTCTGGCCGTTTATCAACAAAGAACACTGTATTACTTCTTTTCTTCTTGGTTCTGCAGCATTTACTTTGCCCATCTAGATATGACCATTTACCAATCTGAAATGTGAAGCCCTAATTTCCTCATTTATAAAATAGAAGTATTGCCTATACGTTACAGGGTCATTGTGAAATTTAATAAACAATACATATCTTGCATACTTAACCAGGTTAACAATCTGAAATGGTATTTAATGTCTGCATCTGTTAAACTCTTAATATTAAAGAAATACCTGTTTCCAGGAATATTTGAAATCAAAGTCTTATCAACATGTTCACTTTTGGTGCCCTGAGGATCAGGATTCTCTGGTGATGTGGTTTGTCTTAGAACACCCATCTCAGCCCTGCTCTCAGACGCAGCTTTGCTGGCAGACTTAGGTATTCTAAGTCGTTGAGAAAGACATTCAGAAGAAAGTCCTAGAAGATGAGAGAAATCATCTTAATACCAAAAAGCTCTTTCATTCATTTTTCACTATAATTAGGAAGACAGTGCAAATTCTTCCTATTCCCCTACCTTTCTCCTATAAAATAATGTTTGTTAAAGTCAATGCCTGGGACTTTCAGTTAAAGATAGTACTGAATACACACACTAAACTGCTTCCTCTTGACATCCCACTACTATAAACAGTAACAGATAATCTTGAAAGGTTGAATGCTACAAGGACAAAGTATCCTTTTTTTTAAGGTCAGTGGCTTTTAAAATGCGAAATATAATTTTCAAGGACAAAGGAAACTAAACCAGAAACAACAAAACTCAGAAAAATTTGGAAGCGTAATATAGATAGATGAGTGGGATATTACTTAGTAGACTCAAGAAAATAAATCCTAAGCCACTAGTCAGGAAAGATGTGAATCAACCCAGTTTATACCGCAGCACCTCTCAAAAGAATTGGTGGCCTCAAGAATCTCTGCAAGCAGAGGTAAAAACAGGAAGATTGGTTCAAAGTCAGTTTAAAGAACAATTAGAGTCCAGATTCCTTTCCTCATTATGCACAGCTGGGAAACTGTCAACAACCCCCTCCCACCACCAAGATAAAAAAAACTAGAGGCTTATCTCCCCAAAAAGGTGAAACAGGGTGTCTCTGGTTTAGGGGATAAAGTTGAGAGACTGGTACTATATGGAAAAGGGAGGATTAAATGAGTATTATTTAAATTGTTGATACACTCAGTTTCCCTCCCCCCATGTGGCTCCTGAAAGACTGGAAGCCAGAATTATACCCTCCAGGCAACAGATCAGAAGGATCTTCTCTGGGGAATCTAACTAGCCCATGAGAAAAGACTTAAATACAGTGATGATGTGCAGGTTCCCAGAACAATGGTGCAGCTAAATCACCCCACAGTAAAGACCTTATTACCCACACGCTGCCATGCAGAGTCCTGCTCTTAACCATGAGCAGGCAGTGAATGATCATCAGACACCCGATGGAAGACTCTAATACGAGAGACAGAAACCAAAACCAAACAGATGAGAGTATCTTGGAACAAATTATCCAAGGGAAGAATACGTAAAAGCTATCGTTAACGTCTGTAGAAAAATAAGACAGTGCACTTACGAAACAAGTACAGAATGTTATAAACATTCAAAGACTAAGAAAGAGTTCTTGGGAATTAAAAACATGATAGCCAACAGGAAAGTTGAAGAAATTCAGGAAGTAGAAGAAAATGACAAGTACAGGAAAGAATGATAAAAACAGTCTATTTACCAGGAGAAAGATAAGAGTTTCTGAAAGAAAGATCAGAGAAAACCAAGGAAAGTACATCAAAGGAATAATTCAAGAAAAAAATCTACACCTTGTTTAGAGAGGGCTGTAAACAATACTCCAAGACTCCTTTAAGCATTGGAAGTGGTTGCCTTTAGGAAGTGACAAACGGGATGAGTGGGGCTTCCTGGGGACTTCTGTTTTGTAACAAACCTCATATATAAACTATGAGTTCTACAATTAAAACTCTATTGAGTTCTATAATTAAAAATCAATTTCAGAAAGATCAATTTTGATCAAAAACCTTGATCTCTCTAGTCATAAGTACCAAGATAGCTCCCTGAAAGAATAGACAGTGGTGGGCCCATAGTCATGGAAACCACTAGGATCCTTGGGAAGTAAGTAACAAGACCCATGCCATTAGCAGTGAGGCAATTCCTGGAGTCCAGGGAGTGCAGCTGCTTGGTGTAAAGGGAACGCACCAAAACCACACACTAGGTGTGATACCTAAATTGACAGGGAGGTAATAATATACTTGAGGTGATAAATTTACATTTTAATGCAAATATTAAGTAGCAACTCAAGTTTATTGTCAGAAATCTTCCAAGTGGGCACACTTAAATAATAGGGAAAAAAATCCCTTCTCCTGATTAGTACTTAAAGAGGACTTAGCCCCTTTCTCCTTGAAAATAAACATCTAGCACTTAAAGCATTAATAGAAGTGTCGGGCTTCCCTGGTGGCGCAGTGGTTGAGAGTCCGCCTGCTGATGCAGGTGACATGGGTTCATGCCCCGGTGCGGGAGGATCCCACATGCCGCGGAGCGGCTGGGCCCGTGAGCCATGGCCGCTGAGCCTGCGCGTCCGGAGCCTGTGCTCCGCAACGGGAGAGGCCACAACAGTGAGAGGCCTGTACACCGCAAAAAAAAAAAAAAAAAAAAAGTGTCTACCAAGATTGAAGGAACAGATTACCTCAACTATGACCTCTCATTATATGGCTTATATATAATTTCAATCTAGGTAAATAAATTCAATCTAATAAAGATAGCCTATGAAAAATGGCTATTGAAAAATACAACCAGAGTTAGAAAATCATAAGAAAGAATGGTTTCCTGAAGTAGTAAAAGCTGGTTACACTGCAATATTTTAAAATTAGGAAAATGGGGGACTTCCCTGGTGGTTCAGTGGCTAAGACTTCGCGCTCCCAATGCAGGGGGCCCAGGTTCGATCCCTGATCAGGGAACTAGATCCCACATGCCGCAACTAAGAGTTCGCATGCCGCAACTAAGACCCGGTGCAGCCAAATAAATTTAAAAAAATTATTTTTAAATAAAATAAGGAAATTGGTACATTTACTGTATTTCAAAAAGATAAGAGGAGGGGCTTCCCTGGTGGCGCAGTGGTTGAGAGTCCGCCTGCCGATGCAGGGGACACGGGTTCGTGCCCCGGTCTGGGAAGATCCCACATGCCGTGCAGCGGTTGGGCCCGTGAGCCATGGCCGCTGAGCCTGCGCGTCCGGAGCCTGTGCTCCACAACGGGAGAGGCCACAACAGTGAGAGGCCCGTGTACCGCAAAAAAAAAGAAAAAAAGATAGGAGGAAAATTTTTACTCCAAATGAAAATTAAACCAAATCCACCTTCCATAAGCTATTTCTCAGAAATCACAGAAAACACATAAATCTTCATGTGAAAACTATTTTTCACCTCTTACACAAGCTCCCATCCAACCCAAATATTTCCGTTTAGTAGTCTCAGCAGAAAAACTAACCTGAGAATGATTTAACAGGACTTTCAATTCTGAAAAATCCAGCATCAAACACTATTTTATCCACTTCCTTTGGCATTGCAGAGGCTGCTGCCTCAGCATGTTCTTTCTGCTTAATTCTCTCTCTCACTGCATTTTTTATGGCAGCTAGGCGATTTCTAGCTGCAATTCTTCCACCATCATCCTCTTTGGGTTTACTCACTATACCTGAGACAACTTTTTTCTGTGAAGAGAAATTATGACTTATTAAAGGGATTCATTACCATCTTATAAGAAAAACAAATAAGGCATACATGAAATACTCAACACATTCATCATATACTTACCAACCTCCTAATACGTGCTAAAATGCTTGGGTGGGGGGGTTGGACTTCCCTGGTGGCGCAGTGGTTAAGAATCTGCTTGCCAATACTCGGGACACAGGTTCAACCCCTGGTCCAGGAAGATCTCTCGTGCCACGGAGCAACTAAACTCGTGCACCACAGCTACTGAGTCTGCTCCGAAGCCCATGGGCTACAACTACTGAGTCCGAGTGCTGCAACTACTGAAGCCTGCGTGCCTAGAGCTCGTGCTCCACAATAAGAGAAGCCACCACAATGAGAAGCCTGCGCGCCACAACGAAGAGGGGCCCCGCTTGCTGCAACTAGAGAAAGTCTACATGCAGCAACGAAGACCCAAAGCAGGCAAAAATTTAAAAATAATAAATTTTAAATAAATAAATAAATAAAATGCTGGGGGTCAAAAGGTAAAGGACAAAGTTCCTGCCCTCAAGGAGTTCTCAGCTTCACAGTGGAAGAGCTAGATAAGGACACTGAGAAGAATAAATGTCGTGTTAGAAATAAATTCAGAGGGCTGAATTTATCAATTAATCAACCTTCAGAGGCACCAAGAAAGGCTTATAGGAAGTAGCACCTGAGCTGAAATCACAGCTAGGTGGGCTACAAGATGGGATGAGGAAAGGGCTAGGTAGAGAGAATAGCATGTTTGCAAAACCAGAAATGAAAGAAAGCACAGAGGAGTTGGCAAGAGGTAAGTAACAGCTAATTATGATCCCTCACATGTAACCATTTTGAGGAGCTACATTTACACAGAGGACAAAGTAATAGAGGTTACTGATGATTTTTAATCAGGAGGTTAACATTATCAAATTTGCATTCTGGAAAAGTCACTCTGTGTCCAGCCTGGAGAATGGATTGGAGGGTTACAAGCCAGTTAGGAAGGCGATTACTTCAGTGATACTGGAAAAAGATGCTAGTAGTTAGATTACGGAGGGAAAAATGGAAAAAAGTAAACAGATTCAGGAGATATGAGGAAGAATTGAGAGGACTTAGCAATCTTTTAGATAGGTGGAATGAAGATGGTGAAATACAGAAAGGAAAGGACCACAGAAGATAGCCAGGTTTCTGTCTTGGATGCCTGGAGGGATGATAATACCATTCTCTGAGACAGGGAAACATCGATGTGTGTGAAGATGATTTCAGTTTGGGATACACAGATTTTAAAGTATTACTGTGTCAGCAGTAAGAGTGGTTTGAAATACAGATTCGGGAATCATAGCCGAGTGGGTAAGATTGCGCATGAAGAATATGGAAGGAGAGAAGAGAGTTGAGGTAGGAACTGGAGTATCACAAACACTTAAGGGATAAATGGAAAGAAACTTGCAAACATGACTGATAAAAAGGGACAGAGGTAGGAGGAAAATCAGTATAAAATAATTTCAAGAAAGAGGGAGTAGACTGTATTTAATACTGCAGAGGGACTAGACTTTATAATTAAGTACCTAATAACTGCAGCAATTAGTGGATCAATAACCTTGGTTATAACTGTTCTGGAAGCATAGAGGGGGTGAAGCTGAATTGCAGTGAGTTGGAAAGGTAAGTGGGAATCAAAATAGTAAAGACAGAGTATAGACAACTTTTTCAGGAAGCTTGTCTGTGACTGGGAAGAAAGAAATGGGAATGGGGGAAGGGGAGGTACAGATAACTGTAAGAGATGTGGACCTCACAGGTTTAGCTGTTGTTGTTTTGCTTTTTCCTAATGTAAACAGAGATAAGACCCTTAAACATACCTAAAAACTGATGGAAAGAAGAGGGAAAGATGAAAATAGGATAAGTGATGGAATGAGAGGCAATGAATAGGAGGTAGAAGGGAATGGTAACAAAGTATAGGTAAAAGACAAAATTTATTTTATTTGTCCAATATCTTAACAGTAGCCTATAAATAAAGTAGGAGGAGAGAGACACCTGGTGATAAGGGGCAGAATTACAAGGCTCTGATATACTACTGTACTGATACAGCCATTATCTGCATCACTGATGATATGTTTCCAGGACTAAGTACTCAATAAGAAATATCCACAGTAGCTTCAAAATGTTCAAGCATCCTTTATTGTTTAGTAGATTTAAAACTCATTCAATCAATTTTGTCAATATCCTTTGAGTCTCTGTCATAACAATTAGTAAAATAATTTTATTAAAATGTTTCTTTAATACTGTAACAGCTTAAACTCCTAAGGATTCAAAACAGTTTTGCTATGGATTACATAGCATGATAAAGTACCAATCTAGAGACCTGATTTTATAACCACAGGCATTTTTCTAAAATCTAAAAGGAAAACTGGCAATGCTCTACTGTGGTTTGAGAAGCATTCATCTGAATCAAAAACTCTGAGTTTAAAACATTACTAGAAAAAATTCTACAAATAGATAAGAATGGAAGCTATCATGATAAAGTAATAGGAAATTTTGCAAGATAAAGTATAGGAAGAAGACAGACAATCTAAAGAGCCATTGTTTCTCTTTCTTTTCTATTTAAAAAATTCTTTCAGGATTTCTGTGGTAGTCCAGTGGTTAGGACTCCGCGTTTACACTGCAGGGCGCCCTGGTTCGATCCCTGGTTGGGGAGCTAAGATCCCGCAAGCCACACGGCATGGCCAAAAAAAACCCAAAAAATCTTTCATTTTGAAATATATCACACAAAAGCACAGCCTACTGGATAAGAATAGGAATTCTGGAATGAGAAAGTCTGGCCTGAAACCCAGCTCCACCTTGGGCAAGTAACTTAATCTTTCTGGGCCTCATATTCCTCAACTGTAAAATGGGGATAACAGTACCCACCTCAGGAGGATTGTTGAGGATTAAATGAGTTAAAACATGTAAAGTATTTGGAACAACATTTGGCACATACTAAGCATTATATAAATTATCTACTTCTACCATTATTATTACCAAAAAATGTATAAACACAATTTAAAGAATAAAACAAACACACACATACCCACTATGTAGCAACTCAGAAGATCTCAATCAATCACAGCCCCAAATCAATCATAGCCCCTATCCTTCCTCCCTCCGGAAATAACCATTCTGAATTTTGCATTGCTCATTTCCTTTCTTTCTTCAAAGACAATCAGCACATTGTAAGCAATATATGAAACTTATTTTAAAAAATGATAAAAAATCTGAAGCTAAATGTTTATAAAGCTTGAAAATAAAAATTATTTAGAGTAGAAGAGTCTATATTAGAAACCCACAAACTTACCCGAAAAACTTTTTTGCTTGTATTGTTATTGTTTTGCCACCCAGATTCCTCAAGTTTGGTCAGATTGTTGAATTTTTGATTTACGTCTTCTATCTATTAACAAATAAAGCACAAGTTTATCAGATTAATGCTAACCACATTAAAATTACAAACTAATAAACTGAAGCTTCAAAAAAATTGAGAATGGCGACATAAAATTAGACTAAATCCCCCTGAATTTAGTATTCAAGTGAAAAACTCTTATAGTAAAATTGTTCATTGTTATTTTTGGTGTTACAGACCTTCAAAATCTACATAAAGAATGTCATATATGGGGGCCTCCCTGGTGCCGCAGTGGTTGAGAGTCTGCCTGCCGATGCAGGGGACACGGGTTCGTGCCCCGGTCCCGGAAGATCCCACATGCCGCAGAGCGGCTAGGCCCGTGAGCCATGGCCGCTAAGCCTGCGCGTCCGGAGCCTGTGCTCCGCAATGGGAGAGGCCACAGCAGGGAGAGGCCTGCATACCGCAAAAAAAAAAAAAAAAAAAAAAAAGAATGCCATATATGGATAACTCTCCTAAATTATTTTTGATCACTAAAATGGTAGGAGAGATATCCTAAATGTTTTTGTTTCCTAAATTATGAATACAATCTCTCTCTCTTTTTTTACAGGACATCTTGGTTGCTTCCAAGTTTTGGCAATTATAAATAAAGATGCTATAAACACCTGTGTACACATATTTGTGTAGACATATGTTTTCAACCATTTGGGAAAATACCAAGGACTGTGATTGCTGGATTGTATGAAAAGAGCATGTTTAGTTTTGTAAAAAACTGTCAAACTGTCTTCCAAAGTGGTTGTACCATTTTGCAATGTACCACCAGCAATGAATCAGAGTTCCTGCTGCTCTCCATATTCACCAGCATTTGGTGTTGTCAGTGGTTTGGATTTTTGCCATTCTAATAGGCATCCAGTGGTAGCTTATTATAGTTTTAATTGGCAATTCCTTAATGATCTACGATGTTGAGCTTTATCTTGTCATATGCTTACTTGCCATCTGTATATCTTCTTTGGTGAAGGGTCTGATCAGGTCTTTTCTCCATTTAAAAATCAGGTTGTTTGAAGGGTTCTTTGTATATTTTGATACAGATGTTTGTATCAAATATCAGATACATCTTTTATAAATATTCGTTTCCCAGTCTGTGGCATGCCTTCTCATTCTCTTCACACAATCTCATTTTAAAAGATTCAAATAATATCCCCATCCTTCTGGTATTTCCAATCTCCTCCAACGAGGTAACCACTGTCAACAGTTTGGTAAACTTGCTTCAAGACCCCCTACTATGCATTTATATTCATATGTACTCTCAATCTCTCCCTCTCTCAAAAAAAAAATTTAAATGTCAAAACGACTCAGGATTACATTTACGATCACTGATTTTCAACAAGTTGCCACTGTAATTCAATGAGGAAAAGACAATCTTTCCAAGAAACAGTACTGGGAAAATTGGATATCCTCAAGAAAAAAGTTGAATTTAGACTCTTATCTACACCATACAGAAAAACGAACTACAAATGGATCACAGACCTAACAGTAAGAGCTGAAACTATAACACTTTTAGAAGAAAACATAAGAGAAAATCTTTGTGACCTGTGGTTAGGCAAAACGAGTTCTTAGACATGTACACAACATAAAAGAAAAAAGTTGATAAATTGAACTTCATCAAAATCAAAAACATTTGGGACTTCCCCGGCGGTCCAGTGGTTAAGACTCTGAGCTCCCAATTTAGGGGCACGGGTTCAGTCCCTAGTCAGGGAACCAAGATCCTGCATGCCGCGCAGTGTGGCCAAAAAATACAAAAATCAAAAACATTTATACTGCAAAAGACATCATTAAGAAATTATAACAGAAGCCACAAATTGGGAGAAAATATTTGCAAATATTTCTGATAAAGGACTTGTATCCAGGATATATGAAAAACACCACTCAGTAATAAAGGCAAACCAATTTAAAAATGGGCAAAAGATTTTACTAGACATTTTGCCAAAACAGACATATGAATGGCTAATAAGCACATGAAAAGATGCTTAACATCATTATCAAAACTATAGAGACACTTCTCACCCACTAGGATGGCTGTATTAAAAAACACAGACAATAACAAGTATGGATGTAGTGAAACAGGAGCACACATTGTTGGTGGAGACGTAAAATGGAGTAATCACTTTGGAAAACAGTTTGGCACTTTCTTAAAAAGTTAAACATAAATTTACTACATGATCCAGCAAAATCTAGGTATCTACCTGAGAGAAATGACAATATATATCCACATTAATATTTGTATATGAATATTCATAGACTATTCATAATCACCAAAGAGTAGAAACAATATAAATGTCCATCAATTGATAAATATAGATACAAGCTACAACATGGATGAACCTCAAAAACATCATGCTAAGTGAAAGAAGTCACATACAAAAGACCACATATTGTATTATTCTACGTAATGTGAAATGCCCAGAAAAGGCAAATCTACAAAGACAGCAAGAAGATTAGTGATGCCTGGGGCTAGGAGTGAGAATGGGGATTGACTTGCAAATAGGCAGGACAGATCCTTTTGTGGTGCTAAAAATGTTCTAAATTTGGATTACGGTCAGGGTGTGCAACTCTGTAAATTTACTGACAGTCATTGAATTGTACACTTAAAACAGGCAAAATTTTTTTAACATCTTTATTGGAGTATAATTGCTTTACAATGTTGTGTTAGTTTCTGCTGTATAACAAGGTGAATCAGCTATATGTATACCTATATCCCCATATCTCCTCCCTCTTGCATCTCCCTCCCTCCCACCCTCCCTATCCCACCCCTCTAGGTGGTCACAAAGCACCGAGCTGATCTCCCTGTGCTATGTGGCTGCTTCCCACTAGCTATCTATTTTACATTTAATAGTGTATATATGTCCTTGCCACTCTCTCACTTCGTCCCAGCCTACCCTTCCCCCTCCCCGTGTCCTCAAATCCATTCTCAATGTCTGCGTCTTTATTCCTGTCCTGCCTCTGGGTTCTTCAGAACCATTTTCTTTTTTTTTAGATTCCATATATATGTGTTAGCATACGGTATTTAAAACAGGCTAATTTTATGATACACAGATTGTACTTCAATACAACTCTTAAAAAAAAAAAAGGCCCCAGCAGCCAGTTTGAAGAGGCTGTCATTGGCCAAAGCTGAGAAATGAGCATCAATAAAGACAGTAACTGTAAATAATGAAAACACATCAAATATCTTTAAATCCATAAATTAACAATGATAGTAAGAAACACAGAATTAATTGACCACCATCAAAGGATTCTAGTTAACCAACTCATCAATATGAAAACTGGTAAATGTATATAAAAACTGCTCACAAAGTAATGCTTATATTATGACTACGTAAACACTATTCACATCTGGGCCATAAAGTTATTGAGACTATTATGTTCCCTTACTCACTTTTCTCTAGATGTAATAATTGTTTTGCTTTTTGTTTGCTTAGTTGTTCATGTGTCTATCATCGATTCAGTCTAAACTCTGCACAGTAAGTATAAATTTCCTCTTAAGGACTTCCCTGGTGGCGCAGTGGTTAAGAATCGGCCTGCCAATGCAGGGCACACGGGTTCGATCCCTGGTCCGGGAAGATCCCACATGCCGCGGAGCAACTAAGCCCGTGCGCCACAGCTACTGAGCCTGTGCTCTAGAGTCCTAGAGCCACAACTACTGAACCCACGTGCCACAACTACTGAAGCCCATGCGCCTAGAGCCCGTGCTCCGCAACAAGAGAAGCCACCGCAGTGAGAAGCCCACGCACTGCAACAGAGTAGCCCCTGCTCGCCACAACTAGAGAAAGCCCATGCGTAGCAACAAAGACCCAACGCAGTCAAAAATAAATAAATAAATTTTAAAAATAGAAAAGAAAAAAAAAGAATGCATTAAATCTCCTCTTAATAAAAAACAAATCAGGTATTTTACTCAGTTCAGCTTTCCAGAGACAGGTCTGGTAGAGCCCCTGGTCCCCTTGTGTTGATCAGGAAGTGCTGCTTCCTAAGCATGCTTCACACATTCTTGTCTCCCCTCGGCCTCAATTCTCTTGGCCCCTTGCTGGGGATCCAACCCACCTCCTCCTCCATTCTTGGCTTACTCCCTCATTTTTGTGAGGTACTTTCTCACTTAGCTTGCTAAGAAAGAGTGCTTGGGAGGTAAAATCTGAGACTGTGTGTGTTTGGAAAATGCCCTTCCACCCTCACACTTGATTGGTTGGCTACAGAACTCCAGGTTGGAAGTTATTTCCCTCAGAAGTTTGAGGACATTGTTCTCCCAGCTTTAAATGTTGCAGTTGAGAAATCCAAGGCTACTGTGATCCTTGACCCTTTGTATGAAACTTGTTTTCTCTCTGGAAGCTTCTACAGTTTTCTCTTCATCCCAAGAGTTGTACAGTTATACTTAATGGCGTACGTTGGTGTGGGTCTACACTTGATTCACAGTGCTAGGCACTCAGTGGGCTCCTTCAATCTGGAACTCATGTCCTGCAGTACTGGGGAAAATTTTTAAACCATTTCATTGATGATTTTCTATTTTTTCAGTACTCCTTTTCTGGAATACCTATTATTTGGATACTATACTTCCTAGATTGGTCCACTTCCTCCATCCAAATACCTTTCTTCTTATTTTGGCTTTGGCTTCTTTCTTTCAGGTTTGAGGCTTTCTTGAAATGTCTAATAGTTGTTGACTATAGGTTCCTGAAATAGTAATTTATATGCTTATTTCTAAAATATGCTCAAAAAGCTACAAAGTATCATCTCCTCCCATGCCTTTACTGATCTTCCTAGTGATTCCCTCTCTCATAGCACTTTTTTACATTAGATTGGAATTATATATTTTGTCTAACTCACTAATCAAACTACAAACTCCTTTGGGGCTGAGAATGTGCCTTATTTTATCAACTCCTAGTACAATGTTTGGCACACGGTAGGAACTCAGTAACTGCTGGATGAACGGAACTACTCAAGACTAGATTTACTCATCTTCTCACGTGTAGAATCATTACAGATTATTCAACAGTTGAATATAATCTCAGTTTCCAACCCAAATAGAAATCATACTGACAATATAGGGGAGGAGAAGAAATCAGTCATCAAATTTAGACAGCACTTGGGACTTCCCTGGTGGTCCAGTGGTTAAGACTCTGCACTCCCAATGCAGGGGGCCTGGGTTCGATCCCTGGTCAGGAAACTAGATCCCACATGCCGCAACTAAGAGTTCACGTGCTGCAACTAAAGATCCCGCATGTCACAACTAAAAGATTCACGAATGCCACAACTAAAAGACCCCGCATGCCACAACAGAGATCCCATGTGCTGCAACTAAGACCCAACATAGTCAAATAAACAAAATAAAATAAAAACTTAGACAGCACATTACAGTTTATAAAGGTGCTAATATCTCATTTAATATTACAGGCACAGGGACTTCCCTGTTGGAGCAGTGGTTAAGAATCCGCCTTCCCATGCAGGGGACACGGGTTTGAGCCCTGGTCCGGGAAGATACCACATGCCGTGAAGCAACTAAGCCTGTGCGCCACAACTACTGAGCCTGTGCTCTAGAGCCCACGAGAAACAACTTCTGAAGCCCGTGAGCCACAACTACTGAAGCCCACGTGCCACAACTACTGAAGCCCGCGTGCCACAACTACTGAAGCCCGCACACCTAGAGCCCATGCTCCACAACAAGAGAAGCCCCCGCTCGCCACAACTAGAGAAAGCCCACGCTCAGCAACGAAGACCCAATGCAGCCACAAATAAATAAAGAAATACATAAATAATATTACAGGCACATAAGTAGCTAATACTAACCCTTTTATACTACTGTTACCTCATTTTCAAAAAAACAAAAAAAACAGACTCAAAGTTAACATATTCAAAATACTTGACCACATACCTGAAAACTAAGCATATCCCAAAATCCATCCAGATCTGTACAGGTAGTTTCCTTTTCACCTCGTTTATATTCACAATTGTCCACCAGTCCTGCAAACTGTTTGAACCTTTCTTTCATAAGGAGTCTTGTTTGACCAACTGCTGTGCGAATAAGATCTTTAGCTAAAAGAAATATGAGGTTTTTAAAAGTTAAAGGACAAGACAGGACCTTTACTGCAAGCCAACCAGCTGATAAGACGACCTCATTCCAAATATCCTACAGTTACAGAATCAAATTCTTACTTTAAAGCAAAACAAAAAATATCTACTACAAAACTTTGTTATACAAATATTGAGCATTTACTATCTGCTTCAATTCCTGCTAAAAAGTATCAATATACATTCTCATACATATTGCTACACAGTAAAGAGCATTCTACCTCTCCTTGTATTTTATAAGAATTCAACGTCAAACAACTCACTGCACATCAGTATCTAAGGACTGATGTGGCAGTACACAAATGACTTTTTTCTAAATAGCTTTCCTGAATAGGTAAGGTTGGAACTTTTCAGAAAACTTGATTTTGATTTGATTTCATATTGATTTAGGTAATTTTTGTTCAGAAAATACTTTTGTATAATTAAGCAATACCAGCTATAGCTGTCATTCATAAAGTCACAGTAAAAAAATCTAATAATAAAATAGGCAAATGTCTAACTCTCAGGAATCACAGTCAATATTCTAACTACTTATATCTTTTAAGTCAGGTACCATTTTAGCACAGAGATATTAGTGAACATATGTGAGATATGAAAAATTCTTGCTATTTCGAATAACAATGAAATTATAAAGTTGGACAACACTGGATTTTTGTGTTTCAAATAAATGTAACCATATTAAAAAAAATAAAGGTAAGACATAAAAACATATAAATGTGCCCTCACCGTCATCTGGAATGTCCAATTCAAGCTTTCTGTCCCACTCAAGGCAGTGTGAAGTTAACTTCTCAGTTTCTGACTGGAGAATATTTCTAAAATGATGACATACATTAGCACTATGACAATTATACAACATTAACTTCCCAGAGCTGATGCTTAATTATTTTATGAAATGTGATATGTTAAAATCCATAAATACAATTTGATAGTCTATGTATGTCCATCCTTCCACACCTAAAACTTAAGTGGATGGTTAATGCCAAGAGCCCATTTTTCAAGCTAATATTTCTAGTCTTTTCTGTTCTTATTTTTCAGTGGCTAAGCAGAAAGAATCAGACATTCCTTAGTTCTGTTTATTTTCCATGAAACTAAGGCGAATTCAATTGCCAAGTGTAAGATGAAGCTAAAAACTGTTAAGTCTCAAATTACTGTAAGTCTCAAATTACAGTGATAGGGCCTTACAGATTCTATTAGGCTTTGCTTGTCCAAAGGCAGTGGTTCTCAACTGGGTCAATTTTTCCCACCTGGGAGTATTTGGCAATATCTAGAAGCATTTTTGATTGTCACGAACTGGAGGAGTGCTACTGGCCAGGGATGCTACAAAACATCCTGCAATGCAGGGGACAGACCCCACAACAAGAATTATCCAGTCTAAAATGTCAGTAGTGCCAAGGTTAAGAAACCCAGGCTCGGGCTTCCCTGGTGGCGCAGTGGTTAAGAATCTGCCTGCCAATGCAGGGCACACGGGTTCGAGCCCTGGTCCGGGAAGATCCCACATGCCACAGAGCAACTAAGCCCATGCCCCAGAACTACTGAGCCTGCGCTCTAGAGCCCGTGAGCCACAACTACTGAGCCTGCGAGCCACAACTACTGAAGCCCACACACCTAGAGCCTGTGCTCCGCAACAGGAGAAGCTACCGCAATGAGGAGCCCATGCACCGCAACAAAGAGTAGCCCCCACTCGCCACAGCTAGAGAAAGCCCGCACACAGCAACGAAGACCCAACGCAGCCAAAAATAAATTTAAAAAATAAAATAAAATAAATTTATAAAAAAATAAGAAACCCTGGCTTAAAAATTTAAACTGTTTCTTTACAAAAACATCCAAGCAGGAAAACTGAGGATAGTTTTTCTTAGAAGAATAATTTAGCTGCCTATGTCCAGTGGCAACAGAGAACAGCTTAATTAATGAGAAAGAGACCTGGCTTGGATCTGACATTATTTAGTTGGATAAATTGTTTATCATCTCAATGTCTCAGTTGAACAACACAGTGGATTAGCTAATCTCTGAAAGACCTTATAATTCTAAAACATTATGCTCTAAAAACAATTGAAGTGGTTCCCCAAAATATAAAAAGATACTCATTCATAATAGAAAGAATGGATATTAGAACTAGAGTAAGGGGAATTCCCTGGCGGTCCAGTGGTTAGGACTCCAAGCGTTCACTGCAGGGGGCACAGGTTCGATCCCCGGTCAGAGAAATAAGATCTCATATACCACACAGCGCAGCCAAAATAAATAAATAAATAAATAAATAAAATAAACTAGAGAAAGCTAATATTTTTTATCTGTTTGATTGGTAAAGCTCAAAAATTGTTAAAATTGTTAACATTGTATTGGAAAAGGTATGGGAATTTTCTTGCTATATTCACTCAAAGATAACAGAATGTAATCATTTTCTGTGTGATGTGGAATGTTAAGGCCCTTCTCGAAATGCAGGCCTCTGATATGCTTCCAAGGCATTTAGGTGACATGTTGAGGTTCCCCAAACAGGATGTTAATTTTCAATTCAGTTAGAGAAACATAATCCTATCTCATAATTTGGTGGGCCAAAGAGCCTCCTACCATCTCCCATTATCCTTCTTTTATAAAATAAACTTTAATTTAGTTCTTTGTGGAGGAAAAAAAAAAGGTATGAGAAAATAGGAACTCCCATACCTTGCTGGGGGGAATGTAAATTGAGGTCCTTATATACTTGTACATGAGAAAATTGAAACATATACAAGTTTGTTGTTGGCAGCCTTGATTGTAATAGTAAGAGACTGAACCCAATGTAAATAACCACCAACAGGGACCTATTAAGTAAATTATGGTATATCCATATTATTGGATACTATGTGGCCATTAAAGAACACACACACACAGACACACACACAAAACAACATGAGAAAGCTCTTTAAGTACTAAAATGGAATGTCTACTACATTTAACATTAAATGAAACAATATTAAAATATATATATATATATATATATGTTTATGTTAGTTTACATATGCATTATCTACCTCTGGAAATATTCACAAGAAATGAGTAACATTTGCCTCTGTGGAAGGTTCAAACTATCCCCTGGGAGGCAGAGTTGGGAAAAAGACTTCTCACTTGTACCTTTTTCTACCTTTTGAATTAGGAACCACATGAATGTACTAGTTACTGAAAAAAAATCATTAAAATTTAAAAGATAAATGAAAATCACCAAAATTCAATTTCCCCCAACTCATCTATTATATTCAGGTTAAAAATAGTATAATTTTGGTTTTAAATGTCTAGACATTGATACAAAATTCTTACACTAGGAACAAATGGACAAACCTGAAATATGGCACATCATGTTGTGGCTGAGATATCTGATCTTGATTTACTTCAAGTGATGGGACTTCTTCTTTTATTGAAAGGCCATCTGAATTTTTATTAGTAGTTTCATTTTTATTTAAAACATGTTCTATAGATTAAAGAAAATATTACATATAAATTTCAAAGCAGCAACTCATAAAATGACATCCCCCACAAGACAAATTTTTTTTAAATCCTTTAATTTTTTTCAATGTTGAATTTTAAAATTTTATTTCTGACTCAATGATTTCATTCACCACATATCCTCTAAAGTGTCTCCTTATATTCATCTCCTCAAATTTACATTTATTTCCCCCCATCTTCTCAGTCTGTATTCCTTATTCCAACTCTTTCTCTCTCCAGACATCTTTCCCCATGTTTTCCCATCTCTCCTGACCCTGAGATCACATCCCTGAACTATATGTTGAAAAGGGCTCTAAACAAATGTCTGATAAATCACAATCCAGAAAAGCAAGTAAAAATTAATTAAAATACAATACCTTTATTCCAAACTGTTAGAGAACCCAAAGGACATTGTAGTTTACTTGAATCTTGATGTACTGTCTTGGCAGAGAAAGTTTTACATTTTTGTGCCAAGATTTCTTTTGTTGCTACAGTCTTATCACTAAAAACAATAGCAAAAAAATACTTTATGAAACATGAGCCTCCTATATCTAACTGAAGGATTTCAAAATGATGTTACTTTTTAAAAACCTGGGATTTAATAGAAATATGTTTCTATTTTTTTTTAATGTGTCTTTCTGGAGGGGAAAAATTTAAACACCTATAGCGGAATGTCCATCTTTACTAATTATAATGAGATCCAAAGACTGTGAAGATCTCTTCACGGAACATAAGCACTCATAGTCTTGGATGCTGCTGAGCAGTTTCTAGTAAATTTGCCGCAAATTTGCAGTCTTTGCAAAACAACCTTGCTGTTTCTCTTAATGATTCCAACTGATTTCCCCCCCACTTTGCAAGTTAATTATCTTTGGCTTTAGAAGTAGTTTTTCTAAATACTCGGCAAAAAATCAAACAAAAAAAACCCCAAACCATGTCTGAACTACAGTACTATAGAAATTTCTTCCTTCTAAACATTTATTTCTAAGTATTATAATAAAGACACTTATAAAAAGCAAAAAAACACAAAGTGTACCATGAAAATAATGATAAAAACAATGTATAGGAAATACCAAAACTGTCAAATACATTACTGTAGCCTTCTGAAGAATTTTTTTAAAAGACCAAATTTTCATGATTTATAATTAATATAATTTACTAACTAAATATTAACTTTTAAAAAGCACAGGACAAATCTAAGAAAGGCGTTTGTTAACCATCTTAGCAAGGAATTCATTATTAACATTAAATTCTTACACTTCTGTGTTTAAAGGGGTCCAGGTATAACTGGGTGTCAAGAAAGCACTGGCACTTCTGGGAGTCATAGGTGTTACTTGATAGGTCTTCAGACCATCTAGTGGCTGAAACATAAAATCTTTAGGTGCGAAGGAATTCTTCCCCTTCATTTTTGCACTATTTGTCTTAGATAAATTTTCCATTTTTGATAAGACACCATCTGGATCCATTCCAATTGTTGTACTGGTTTGTGAATCCAAAGTACTTTCTTCACTATCAACTTTAAAAGAAATGGCCTAGATGGGAGGAAACAGAATGGAGTAAGAATTTCTCTTCTGGGGATATATTCAAACCAATTTTTACAGGCCTGAAAATATGAAAGTTGAGATACGTGTCCTTTGTGCATAATTTAAGAGAAAAAAATAAATACAATTAAATGTAAATATGGAATCAGTAGCCAGCTAACTAAACCACTGTCATGATCCAGAGAGAGACAGAACCAATCCTCATTAAAAGGACTAAATAATAGGTTTTAAGTATTAAAATTAAATATATGAAAACTAAGGTGGAAAAATTACCCACCTAACAAATATCTACCTTTTTATTTAAATTATGTTGATAATTACAATGGTTGAGAATCAGAAATCCAATGTTTATTGGATGACTACTATTGTCAAGGACCAAATCCTCTTTTAAAATCACCTTGATTATAAATAAATTTATCATGAGAAAAATATTTTTCAGTGTGACGACACAGTGAGATTAACCATATAAAATGTGAAGCTTATTTTCTCTGTCAATTTAATTATTTGGTTTTTTTAAAACTGAGATATAACTGACATATAACATTATATTAGTATCAGGTGTGCAACATAATGATTTGATATTTGTATATACTGCAAAATGATCTAGACGATGAGTCTAATGAACAACTGTCACTACACAAAGTTACAATTTTTTTTTCTTGTGATGAGAACTTTAATGACCTACCCTCTTTGCAACTTTCAAATATACAACACAGTATTATTAACCATAGTCACTATGTTTTATAGTGAATCCCCAGGACTCACTTTGTAACTGGAAGTTTGTAACTTTTGACCACCTTCACCGATTTTACCCACCCATATAAACATAATTTTTAGAGGTTTTTACATTTCTGATTTTTAATTTTTAGTTAAGAATCTAGCCACATTTCTTATACTTTGGCATAACTTTTTTTTCTTTTAAAATAAATTTATTTATTTTTGGCTGCGTTGGGTGTTCATTGCTGCACACAGTCTTTCTCTAGTTGCAGTGAGCGGGGACTACTCTTCCTTGCAGTGCATGGGCTTCTCATTGCAGTGGCTTCTCTTATTGTGAAGCATGGGCTCTAGGCACATGGGTTTCAGTAGTTGTGGCATGCAGGCTCAGTAGTTGTGGCTCGCGGGCTCTAGAGCTCAGGCTCAGTAGTTGTGGTGCACGGGCTTAGTTGCTCCACAGCATGTGGGATCTTCCCGGACCAGGGCTCGAATCCGTGTCCCCTGCAGTGGCAGGCGGATTCTTAACCACTGCGCCACCAGGGAAGTCCCTAACTTTTTTTAAGGTTAAGGAACTGTGTAGCATGGATTATAAAACAAGGCATTGGGGCCTCAAAATTGTGGCTCTTTTTTGAAGACTCTACCATGTACTATGGTAGACGCTATCAGAAATGTTAGGTTATTTAATTCTTAAAACTACTCCACGTAGGTATTACGGGTTGGAGATGGGAAAACAAATTCCTAAGTTGTCCAAGGTTATATAGCTAATTGGAAGCAGAGACAATATTCAAACTCAGGCCTAACTGAATTCAAAGTCAATGCATTTCACCCTACTCCATCCTATCTCTTAGCTAGTTCCCACATGAAGGTTTCGGTCAGCTGTGTTTTTATCACTTTTCTCTATTTCCTGTTAATCAAATTATGCTTTCTCCACCTATAAAACTCTGAGGATAAGACACCTGAAAAACAACAGTAAATCCTCCTGATGCTTCTTTATGGTTCAAGAGATTTTAACACATGTGTAAGTTATCTTCTTGAAGCAGTGCTATATGCTTAATTTCAATTTTATGAAAGTAGCAGTGAGATTTTCAAAGTACCTAGAAATAAACAGATGTTTATACTCTACCTTGTCAGGTTTTGTTTCTAGCTTTTTGGCAGGTCTTCCTTGATTTGGTGCCTCTGTTTCTGTTTCATTATCTAAAATAAAAGTGAAATAAGCCATCCATTTAGACTAGATAAAAAATGCTGCATTAAAAGTACTAGGTAATTTGGGAAAGGAAAACAGGCAATAGGAATGTATGTCAAAGAATTTTATGATTAAAAGTCACATTATAAAATAGGAAAAAAATAGATGAAATTTCCTGCCAAGTTTAGGCCATCTGTTTTCAAAACAAAAGTGTTAAGGTATTTTACCTTTTGCCTCTGAATATCAAATATGTAATTATTATAGAAAATTAGAAAAAATTTTAAAAAGCACAAAAACAACAACAATCAAAAATTTTACCCAAGCTTACACTACTCAGTGGTAATCACTATTGACACTTCGGAGTACGTTTTCCCAGTTTTTTCCTATGTTCACATTCACATACATATTTTAGAATTTCAATCATACTGTTCAGAGTTTGAGCTGATTTTCTTTGCCCACTTAATACGATTAGCCATGTCATTAAGTGTTCTTTCATACATTGTTCTTAAATGGTTACATTGTATTCCACCAAATGGATGGACTGTAACTTACTGGGGCCATTAATTTTTCACTTTGAAGCACTGCTTACACCAATTCAGTACTTCAACATTTGAGCACCCACTGTGTGCTAACGGGATATCGGGGCACAAAACCTATCTTCGGGAATTAGAATCTCCATTTCCTCCTCTCCTACTCAAAGAAGTACATGATGATTTTAAAAATTGAACACAGGGGCTTGCCTGGTGGTGCAGTAGTTAAGAATCCACCTGCCAATGCAGGGGACACGGGTTCGACCCCTGGCCCGGGAAGATCCCACATGCTGCGGAGCAACTAAGCCCGTGTGCCACAACTACTGAGCCTGTGCTCTAGAGCCCAAGAGCCACAACTACTGAGCCCACGTGTCACAACTACTGAAGCCAGTGCACCTAGAGTCCATGCTCCGCAACAAGAGAAGCCAATGCAATGAGAAGACTGTGCACCGCAATGAAGAGTAGCCCCCGCTGGCTGCAACTAGACAAAGCCCGCGCGCAGCAACGAAGACCCAATGCAGCCAAAAATTAATTAATTAATTAATTTTAAAAAATTGAACACAAAGAACTTCAAGTACCAAAACATCCTAGCTCAGTCACTGATCAAGAAATGTTCTTACCATTAGTAGCCCTTGTCACTGGCTTTCTTGCTGTAGTAGGCGGGACTGTTCTGGCAATCTGCTTTGCTGCTTGAGTAGCCGATCGAGTCATTCTCACTGGCGGCATTACAGGCTGTATAGCTGTGGGAACAAATAATAAAATCAAATGTTTGTGGTAATTTTAAATTATTGTTGTGGCAACATCAGAACTTACCTTTTTTCTCTTTGTCCAACACTTTCTTTTCAGAAGCCTGTCTTTGACCAGGTCGGATTGCTCGAACATCACTCCCATTATCAATCTATTCAAAATATTAGGTACTATGTGATTTAATTGCATAATGAACCAAACCACCACATTTTTAATGTGTAAATTGACCCCTCATCTGAAACCTGATATTGTAAATGACTCAGCAAAAAACCCACTACCCCAAATAAAATGAGATGAAGAAACAAGTTTTCCATTATATACATTTCCTTACAAGCTTTTTCAGAAACCTAGAATTTAGAAAATGCTAACAAGCTAAGCTATTAAAAAAATAACTGACTATATCTTCTGAGACTCCTTAAACATACCAGGCATGTTTTCAATTCAAGACCTTTGAATTTTGTCCAGAAAATTCTTCTCCTGGAAGAAAGCTCTTTCCCACAGTTCACTCTTCTACTTCCTTAAAGACTTCATTTAAAATGCCACCATCTGGAAACTTCCCTGGTGGCGCAGTGGTTAAGAATCTGCCTGCCAATGCAGGGGACACAGGTTTGAGCCTTGGTCTGGGAAGATCCCACATGCCACGGAGCAACTAAGCCTGTGCACCACAACTACTGAGCCCACACACTGCAACTACTGAAGCCCGCATGCCTAGAGCCCGTGCTCCGCAACAAGAGAAGCCACCACAATAAGAAGCCTGCGCACCGCAACAAACAGTAGCCCCTGCTCGCAGCAACTAGAGAAAAGCCTGCGCACAGCAATGAAGACCCAACACAGTCAAAAATAAATAAATAAATAAATAAATTTATCAAAAATAAAATAAAATGCCACCATCTCAGTGAGGCCTGATCAAAATTCCACCCTACACCTACTTCAAAACTCCCCATCTCCCTTCTTCTTCTTTTTTTTTAATCTCCCCCATAATACTTAATACTTTTGACCATCTGACACACTTTTTTAGTGCTATCTCTCATGTAAGCTCCTTGAAAACAGGGAATTTTGTTTGTTTTGCTCAGTTATATTCTAGAGCCTAAAGGAACATGGTAGTGACTCAAATTCATTGAATACATGAAACTTAGCTTCCTCACCTGACAAAGAGGCATACTATTTCCCTCTTTGCCCACTTGATTTTATTTTAGTAATCCTCCTAATAAGTTTATCCATAACCGTGTTTTGAAGACCCATAAGTTTATAACACTCACCCTGTATGCTTTATATTCCTATCTGCACTTCATGGTGACATGGGATGCATAATAGAAGCCCGGTAAACAAACAAAGGAAAAAGAGTGTGGCACAGAGTTTAGTATAGATCTCATAAGGGATGTCTGGGCAAAGAATATTTTAAGTGACTATTTCCTTAGCATCTAGCCAAATCTGTTCTGCCACCATACCAAAACAGTGATTTTGGTAGTACTATTGACTCTAGTAAAATAATCACTATGCTTGAAGATGGTATTAGATTAAAAATAAATGTACTTACTCTGAGGAAAAAAAGTACAATTTGTCATTTTAGTAACAATGACCTACTAACTATCAAGTTTACCTTTGTCAGCTCCATTTGGTCTTTGGCCTTTGACCTTGTAATCCGTACAGAAGATGGAACAGCCTTAAAACAGTCAAAAGAAGATAAAGTTAAAAAAATAAATAAATAAGCTGGCAAAATTTACTTCCATGTTTCATTATGAAATAAAGTTTCCATTTTAAATTTAAATTTTATCCTTAATAATTTATGGCAAAAAGATACTTGCTAACTTAAATTAATTTTTTTTTTAATTTAAATTTAAATTTTTTTGGCCGTGCCGTGCAGCTTGCGGGTCTTAGTTCCCCAACCAGGGATTGAACCCAGGCCTCTGGCAGTGAAAGCACTGAGTCCTAACCCCTGGACTGCCAGGGAATTCCCTAAGTTATTGTTTTTTCTGGTTCTGGCTTGATTTAAATTATGTTTAAGTTAATAACTTCAAAACTTACCCATATTTCTCAATGAGGAGAGAGAAGAAATTTCAAAGCATATTTTCCAAGTATTAGGATCCTCATTAATGTGATTAGCTAGACATATTTAAAAGGGGGTAGATGAACAAACTAGAGTGTTAGGATCTTTTGTTTTCTGTTCATGAAAAGACACTGTACAGCTTACTTCCCTAGCTTTGACAATTTGCCTTCAAATCTCATGATTATACACCTGTCCATTGTCAGTAAGAAAATGGAGACCTAATCACAAAATGTGAAAAAAATTTAGCATGAGAAAGACCAATTAAAAAATTATAAGGTATTTATCAACTCTGTAAAATTTCTTAAGAAACGTAATCAGGGACTTCCCCAGTGGTCCAGTGGTTAAGAATCCACCTTCCAATGCAGGGGACATGGGTTTGATCCTTGGTTGGGGAACTAAGATCCCACACGCTACGGCGCAACTACGCCCGTGCGCCACATCTAGAGAAGCCCACATGCAGCAACGAAAACCCAACGCAGCCAAAATTAAAAAAAAAAAACAAAAAACCCACAACGATGTGTCTCTTCTTCCTCCTACGTATATTTTTAAGATATTTTAAAATAGTTGTTTACAGTGTAGACCAATGATTGGTATCTACATATTCCTAAAAAGACAGCTTAAATCTAATCCCTTCCAAGAGGTCTTCTTTGATGTTCCTCCGAATATAAACAATCTATCCTTCCTCTAATATAAAGAACATATTTATCTGTATCTTTCCACCATGAACTACAGTTTATTAATTTTGGTCTCTTCTACAGTGTCCTAAGATCATACGGAGTAAATAAATCAAAGATCTGTCAAATGAATCATTGAGATTCATGAAGCCTCGAAAAACAAGCAATATCTTCGGCCTTTATATTATTCAGTTCTTATTTAAATCAGGAATGAGTATACAGTCAATGAGATCTTTTATACATATCTTTAAATAGCAAATCAGGGATTTCCCTGGTGGCGCAGTGGTTAAGAATCCGCCTGCCAATGCAGGGGACACGGGTTCGAGCCCTGGTCCGGGAAGATCCCACATGCCGCGGAGCAACTAAGCCTGTGCGACACAACAACTGAGCCTGTGCTCTAGGGCCCGCGAGCCACAACAACTGAGCCTGCATGCCACAACTACTGAAGCCCGCACGCCAAGAGCCCGTGCTCCGCAAAGAGAAGCCACCTCAGTGAGAAGCCTGCACACCACAATGAAGAGTAGCCCCGGCTTGCTGCAACTAGAGAAAGCCTGCACAGAGCAACGAAGACCCAACGCAGCCAAAAATAAATAAATAAATAATAATAAAATAAATAAATAAATAGCAAATAACCAGTGACTAGCAAGTTTACAAATCCAACTGATCTGTTCAAACTTCATCCTTCCTGATTCACTAACCATTCTCTTTAGATCACCCCTCCTTTAGCTTCTATCCTCCATTTTAGCTCTGCTGCCACTCTGACCAGTCCTTTTCAGCCTATCACTGCCCACCTAAAGGTGTTCTCTAGACCTCACTCTTTCATAATTTTATATACCCTAATTGGAATGGTCTCATTTAGTCCTACAGCTTAAGTGTCCATTCATACTCCCAATATCATATCCAAAATCCACATCTTAGCATGGATCCCCATCCTGATTTCCAAATTTTTATTCCCAACTGCCTGATGTCTAGATGGCCGAAACAGGATCTTTTCTTAAAAAGGGTATTAATATTCACCCACTTAAGCTTTTCTTGCCTTCCTCATCTCTTCTAGCAGCAGCAAAATTTGTATTATTGATCAAACTATTATCTTCAGAATCATCATCTCTAACTTTTCAACTTCCTCCACCCCTCACATCTACTTGGTCACCAGTCCTATCAAATTTATCTCTTAAGATGTCTTACATGGCACCTGTTAGAATGGCTATTATCAAAAAGACAAGAAATAATAAGTGTTGGTGAGGATATGGAGAAACAGGAACCCCTGAGCACTGTTGGTAGGAATGTAAATTGGTGCAGCCACTATGAAACACAGTATGGAAGATCCTCAAAAAATTAAAATTAGAACTACCATATGATCCAGCATTTCCAATTCTGAGTATTTATCCAAAGGAAATGAAAACACTAACTCAAAAATATATATGTATCCCCATGTACGTTGCAGCATTATTTACAATAGCCAAGACTTGTAAACAACTCAGGTGTCCATCACTTGAGTGAGGTGCAGGGTAGGTGAAATGGGTGAAGGTGGTCAAAAAGTACAAACTTCCAGGTTTAAAATAAGTAAGTCCCGGGAATGTAATATACAGTATGGTGACTACAGTTAATAATACTGTATTGTATATTTGAAAGTTGCTAAGAGAGTATATCTGAAACGTTCTAATCACAAGAAAAAAAGTTTTGTAACTATGTGTGGTGATGGATGGTAACTAGACTAACTGTGGTGATCACCTTGTAATGTATACAAATAATGAATCATTATGGTGTACACCTGAAACTAATATGTCAATTATATCTCCAGTAAAGTGATGTCTTAAACCTATTTCTTTTTTTGGTTTTTTCTTTTGTTTTTTTGCGGTACGCAGGCCTCTCACTGCTGTGGTCTCTCCTGCTGCGGAGCACGGCTCCGGACGTGCAGGCTCAGCGGCCATGGCTCACGGGCCCAGCCGCTCCACAGCATGTGGGATCCTCCCAGACCAGGGCACGAACCCGCGTTCCCTGCATCGGCAGGCGGACTCTCAACCACTGCACCTCCAGGGAAGCCCCTATTTCTTCTTTTTAAACAAATGTCTCAGTCCACTTATCTTATCTCACCTATTCTATAAAGAATATTCACAATATAGACTCACAACTGGTCTTCCTATCTATAAATGCTTCCCTTTCTAGACTATAATCCTCAAGTCCAGCCTAATCTTCCCTGAGTATTACTTTGATAATGGTACAACCTCGTTTATAAACCTCCCTTGACTCTCCATATCCTAGAGGATAAATGCCAAATACTTTGGTATAGCATTCACTCTTCAGCCTGGCTCTACCAGCTGTCCTAGTTTTATCCAATCTCAACCTAAATATAGCTACATCAAGAGACCCTGTTTTCATCTTGTGAGTTACTGTTATGTCATTCTCACCTCCTACCAGCTAATTAAATGAATAAAGGGACTCAGGGGAAATGGTTATTTTAGTCATCTAATCTTCTAAAGAAAATTCCAGTTAAAAGGAATATATATCAAGTTAGGATACTAAACTTACCTTTTTTGGCTCAGCTTTCATAGTACTCTGGTTTGAGAAAAGAAAACAAGGAATATCAGGTCTATAAAGACCCACTTTAAATACTCCTCGTTTAGCTTTCTCTCTCTGCTCTTTCAATTTTTGAAGCTGCTTTTCTTCTTTGTATTTTTGGAGCATTTGTTTTCGTTGATCACCTAGAATAGTTTTCACTGACTCTAAGTAGGAAAAAGAAAAAAAGAAAAATACAATATATAAAACATTTCAGATAAAAAGTTAGGCAAACAACTTCTAACTTCAACTGTTGCTAAGAAATGCTTTTAGTAACTTCTTGTTAATTCCTTAGCACTTCAAGTTATTTCCACCCCTATTTTAAAATTCCTATTTCTTTCACCTTCATTTGTTCAAATATATAACTGTTTACTATGTACTAGGCATGTATTACTTCACATTTAAATTAACTAGCTTCTATGATAGTCAGCCTCCAAGCTGACCTCCAGCGATTCTCACCTCCTGGTAGACATGCCTTGTGTCATCCCCTCCCATACTGAATAGGGCTGACCTGTGTAACCAAGAAAGTACTGTGGAAATGATAGAGAACGACTCCCACAACTAGGTCATTAAAGACATCGCAGCTTTTGTCCTGCTCTCTCTTGGATCCCTTGCTTTGGGAGGAAGCCAGTGGCCACGTGGAACCTTAAGGAACTCAAGCGGCCCCATGGAGATGTCCACATGACAAAGAACTAAGGCCTCCTGCCAAAAGCCAGCATCATCTTGCTGGTAATGTGAATGAGTCACCTTAGAAGCAGATCCTTTACAATAATCAAAACAGGGACTTCTCTGGTGGTCCAGTGGTTAAGACTCCCAATGCAGGGGGCCCGGGTTCAATCCCTGGTTGGGGAACTAAGATCCACATACCACAACTAAGCCTGTGCACCACAACTAAGCCTGTGCACCACAACTACTGGGCCCAGGCACCACAACTAGAGAAGCCCATGTGCCGCAACTAAGAAGCCTGCGTGCCGCAACTAAGACCCGGCGCAGCCAAAACAAAAAGACAATGTCCTTATAATGATGGCCCTCAGGGCTCTATGGGAGCTAAGCTGTTTGCCTTCTCTAGCCATGCTTACCTACTTGCTTTCTCTGGAACATACCAGACCCACTCCCACCTCCAGGCCTTCGCAAATGAGGAATAAAAGATATTCTAATAGCATATTGACAAGGTTAAATTTTGTTTGAAAGATTTTGGTCGAGGAAAGAAGCATTTGAGAGGGTATGAGTAGAGGCAAGGAGACAACTCAGAAGGTAATGTCACCTCTTCTCAGACAGAAAATGTCTAGTTCTTCCTTCAAAGGCCATCCTATATAATCCTACGACCCAGTGTTCATTTTCTCTGAACTCCTAAGAGATGTTATTCTTTACTCTATCCCCCTCAACCACCAACCCACTTCCTTTGACCTTCAAACATAAACTGATCACTTCATCTCAAAAACAAAAAAGTACCCTACGACACTTTAATCCACTTCCTTTCTCTCACTTTCCTTTAGAATCACAAAAATGACAAATCTGGAAGAAATAGTTTAGCCCAACCTCCCCTTTTACAGAAGCAATTAAGCTGAATATGTTGAGTGTCTTGTACATGTCACACATTACACTGGTTCTGGAAAAATGATAAAACTGAAGTAGCGAACACGTAAAACGACTTGACATCTCATTTCCTTCTCTATAAAACTTTTAAGACTTCATCTTTCTGCCATTTCTTCACAATTTATCCTTGCTTTATTTCACTGCAATCTAGCTCCTAGTGCCTGCTATATAAACACAACTAAATAGGAGTCCAATAAGTCCTTCCGATTAAATGCATGTTATTTCCCAGTTCTCTTCCTTCTTTTCTATAGCATCCCTTGCCTTCTAAGACATCCATTTTTATTATTTTTATCTCTTGCTGAGATCATTCTCTTTTCTGGTTGGTTCTTTCCCTACTAATTACCCCAAATCCTTTTGGGCAAACTACAGGGATGAATCCTTTGCTCTTCCCTCTAAGAAGTGTTCCCATTGGCAAAGTACCCTTACTTCATGGATACTTCAATCAGTTCTATTTCTATGTCCCTTATCAATTTATCGTGTCA
Organism: Delphinapterus leucas; assembly: GCF_059928025.1. NCBI lineage: Eukaryota > Metazoa > Chordata > Mammalia > Artiodactyla > Monodontidae > Delphinapterus > Delphinapterus leucas. The sequence continues at coordinate 136,116,241 of NC_143130.1, forward strand.
ATATTTATCTTATCCAAGCTCCAGAAGTAAGAACTTTAGGATTCCTGTAAGGCCATATAGGTAAAAAGTGTTATAATACTCCATAGGTGAATGGCTTTAGCCTAGCTAGGACGTCCACAGCCTTTACTTGAGTGCTTTTATTTGTGGGGGAGGGGGGCACGCCAGGCAGCCTGCAGGATCTTAGTTCCCCCACCAAGGATCAAACCCGGGCCCCTGGCAGTGGAAGTGTGGAGTCCTAACTACTGGACCATCTGGGAATTCCTAACACAGCCTCTACTTGAAATAGACAGTATTTAGTTGTAGAAAACACCAAGTTATTTATTTAGAATGGCATTTCAAAACTCCATTCTTCTGGTCAGGGTTGTTTTTAACCTCAGGTATTAAACCAACTTTTATTCACTCTTCAAACACTTGAAATTACAATAGACTTTTACTTACTTGGCTTGACATCGGCCTTTTCTGGAACAAGCTCATGAGATATCTCATCTAATTCAAGAAGAATTCTACCTTCCGAGGTTGGAACGTTGACATCTTTCAAACCAAAGTGTCTATTTCGTTCATATTCCTTATGTCTGTTTTCTTTCTGAGACAGTGATTTCCTATGAGCAATTTTAGTTCTAATCATGTCAGTACTTAATTGCTTTCTGTGTCGACTGGCAAAATGTGATGAAGCCATCCTATCAGGAAAAAGAGAGAAAGACCAACTTACATGAAATTTCATTTGATTATTTAAAAAGTTAGGATTCCAGTTCACCTCCCACCCCAGAGTCTTCTAAAAAAAACAAAATTAAAATACAGCTCTCTGGGCTCAGATCTAGGTTGTGGCAACATGGCTAAACGCACCAAGGTCAGAATCGTGGGTAAATACGGGACCCATGTTGCCTCCCTCAGGAAAATGGTGAAGAAAACTGAAATCAGCCAGCACTCCTAGCACACTTGCTCCTGTAGCAAAACCAAGATGAAGAGACAAGCTGTGGGCATTTGGCATTTCCTGCATGAAAACGGTGGTTGATGGTGCCTGGACCTACAACACCACTTCTGCCATCACAGTAAAGTCACCAGAAGACTGAAGGAACTGAAGGACCAGTAGAAGGCCACCATTTGAAACATTGCTAGCCTATAATAAATGGGTTAATTTACATAATAAAAAATACAAAATGGAATAAATATGTGACTGAAGAGTGGGAAGGAGGTTATCAAGAGATAAAACACTACAACCTATTTTGAGGTTCTGAACAGGAACTTGCTTGACAGATGAAGTGAAGCCCAGGAAGCTAAAGTCCAGAATATAAATAAGAGGGTCTAGGCTTACCATAGAGAGCACTGCAAAATAGAGTAGGAAGTAAAGGTGAAAATAGAGATATAGTATACAGAATAGTTTCCTTAACTTTCCCCTGATGATGAATGCAGGCAGGCTGGCATTTTTTCTCAAGGCAAAAAACAAAACAAACAAAACACACAAGATGCCTATTAGGTAGGTAGGAATGATAAATAGGCAGTTAGATATACGAGATTGAGAAAAAGAAGGTTTTTTTTTTTTGCGGTACGCGGGCCTCTCACTGCTGTGGCCTCTCCCGCTGCGGAGCACAGGCTCCAGACACGCAGGCCCAGCCGCCATGGCTCACGGGCCCAGCCGCTCCGCGGCATGCGGGATCTTCCTGGACCGGGGCACGAACCCACGTCCCCTGCATCAGCAGGCGGACTCCCAACCACTGCGCCACCAGGGAAGCCCAAGAAGGGTTTTCAGAAATACCATGGTGATGCAGAAGGATAATCATATCAGTTTGCCCTGGTGAGGGCAAAATAAAATTCTTTTCGGCCATGTAAGAAATCATACAGTTTACTTGGCATATGCTCTTTTCTTAGAAAAATCCTTGGGAGTCCAAGAAAGACAATGTCATGGGTTCCAAGAAATCGCGGATCCAACTGAGGAAAAGAATAAAGGAACGTGGAAAGTCTAAAGGCATCTCCTATACAGCTGGTATGGAGAACAACCAAGCCAAATTGGAGAAAGAGGGTTGATTCTCCAGGGAAAAGTCTTGCCAGCTTAAAAGAGAAGGAGGAAAAAAAAAAAAGGACGGAGGTCTGCCATTAGAAAGTTAGGGCAGGAATAAAGAGGTAGACATAGAGAATGGACTTGAAGACATGGGGTGGGAGGGGGAAGCTGGGGCGAAGTGAGAGTAGCATCGACATATATACACTACCAGATGTAAAATAGCTAGCTAGTAGGAAGCAGCAGCATAGCACAGGGAGATCGGCTCGGTGCTTTGTGACCACCTAGAGGGGTGGGATAGGGAGGGCGGGAGGGAGGCTCAAGAGGAAGGGGATATGGGCATATATGTATGCATATGACTGATTCGCTTTGCTGTGCAACAGAAACTAACACAGTATTGTGAAGCAATTATACTCCAATAAATGACTATTTAAAAAAAAGATACAAGCACATTATACCTTCAACAACAAGAAGAGAGTCCACTAGAAAAATGCAGATAAAAAAACTTCACAAGAAATGCAACAAATTAAAATGTTGTATTATTTTAGGCAATCAACAGAGTATAAAAACATGAGAATTCATCTGACCTGGATGCTAATAACATTCTCCTTTAAGGGCCCAGGGGAAGTGACAAAGGACTGTGCTTTTTTAATCAAGAACTCTCCTCTACTATTTGATTTGCCACTTCCCGCAAATATTAAAGAAAATTAAAATTACGTACTAGGTATTTAAAAACACAGCATAGAACTATACACGGCAAATAGAGAGAGAGAGAGAGAACTAACACCGAAGGCATATTTAATTATCACCTAAACCCTAAAAGGTATTTAGTAAAACTGCCGTTATACAAATGAGGTAAATTAATTGCCCACATTTGCACAGCTAAAAGGTAGTGGAGCTGGAATCTTAAGCCAGGCAGCCTGGCTCTTCACACACATCTAAGTTCTCTTCTTTGGCTGACTGGAGTTTCTTCCAGCTTAAAAGTCTAGAATGCCTTAGTTTTGCTTGCCAAGGTTGTCAACCCAGGCGTTTTTAGTTGTCATAGAACCTGGAAAGAGCCACTGGAATAATGTTGGGGCCCAAAGCCAATAACGCCCCGGTGGTGAAATGATGCTGCTACACAGATCATGGCAACAAATATTTACTCTTCCGAAGGACTGCGTCATCAGCTTCGGGAAGGACAGGTAACACGGTCCTAAGAGGAGCCTCCCCTGAGCGGCGTCCAGCTCGCAGCCGCCGGTCCTCCGACACTTCTAGACCTTCTAGAAGGAAGCGGACCAGCGCCCTCCCCCAGCTCCCCAGCATCCACCTACCTGAGGCAGCTTCTAGCGTGAAACCTCAACCAAACTAAAAGTAAAGGAACCCTCTGGGCCTGGAAGACCACCGCCGCCTCCGAAGAAGGAACGCCTACAAGACTCGGCAAAATTCAAACTTCCTGCACCGAACTTCTGATTGGAGGTATTTTAAGCAACACTTCCTGTAAAAGTACCCGCCTCTTCCCTTCGCCGAGGCTTGCGATTGGTTAGCTCCTTGCTATGTTTGAATTGATTGAAAGGTGAACGGACCGTTCAAAGGGTGGCTGTGAGCTGAATCAATGGGCGGGTCCGCGATGCGATATTGATGAGGCGGGGAGCGGTGGGAGCACCGGGGCTGGCGGAGAGCTACAATGGCCGGCGGCCGACAGGGCGCTACGCCTGAAACCGTCCTGGAGTTCGCGGGGCCTCGCGGGTATCCGAGAAAAGACCGAGGAACTCGGACGGAGGAGAGGGGACTCAGAGTCTGAGTCCTTATGTGATTACATAAATCCAGCAGAGCTTATTGGAATATTTTCTTCACTTAACGTTTTAAAGAAAGGGCTTATTACCACATCAAATTTCTTCTTACATCTTTTACTGTTACCTTTCAGCGTTACCAGTCTTTTTTTTCTTCCCGTCCTTTTTTTTTTTCTTTTTAAATAGAGGTAAAATTATCAAATACAGTGAAAAGCATAGTTTTTTTAGTATATGATTTGATGAGTTTTGCTAAATGTAAACAGCTGTGTAACCACCACCCAATCAGGATATAGAGCATTTCCATCACCCGGTTCTCTCAAGCCCCCTTCCAAATCTCCCACAGCTTAGACAATCACTCTTCTGATTTCTATCACCTTAAAAATAGGAGTGGTAGGTACTCTTGTCTGCTTTCTTTCTCCCAGTGTAATGTTTTCGAGATCCATCCCTACTGTTACATGAATCAGCCGTTATTTTTATTGCTGAAAAGTATTCCATTGAATAATTTGCTTATCCATTCTCCTGTTGATGGATATTGGATTGTTCCAATTTTTAGCTATTATGAATAAAGTTGCTATAAACATTCTTGTACAAGTCTATTTGTGGTCATGTTTTATTTCTCTTGGGGAAATGTAGGTGTGGAATTTTTTTTTTAACTGAGTTCTAATTAACATACAGTATTAGTTTCAGGTGTGCAACATAGTGATTCAATATTTTTATACATTATGAAATGATCACCACAATAAATCCAGTTACCATCAGTCACCATACAAAGTTGTTACAATATTATTTACCATATTCTGTGACATTTGTTTTATAGCTGAAAATTTTTACTTCTTAATCCCCTTCACCTATTTGGTCCTTTCCCTGACACTCCCTCCCTGGGCAACGAACAGTTTGTTTTCTGTATCTATGAGTCTGTTTCTTGCCGCGGACCAGCCGCAGGAAGAGGATTTCACCGCCCAGGGTCAGAAGGGAAGGGGTAAGGAACTGAAGCAGTACCGACGAATGGGGTCAGAAGGACCAAGACAACTGATGGTTGCAAAGCAAATTTTATTATGCTACAGTTGCAGATTATATAGACTAGAAAAAGGGAGGTTGGTTGCCAGATGGTGGTTTACATCATCTACAGACTGTCTCGGCTTCAAGGTTAACTTCCCTGGGAGAAAACCCATAAACCCGGAATCATCCAAAATGCAGGGGGGAGACAGCTTTGCTTGTCTTATTTTACATTCTTTCTGATTTCTGGGCCCTGGTGATTTATCTCCCATGGAATGAAACAAGGAGGCGAACAAGTAGGCACAGTCCCTTGGAGCAGCGGCGGCATGCCTGGCATGTCCGCAGCTTGCTCTCAAGGCTGACCGTTTCCCACAGTTTCTGTTTTGTTTTGTTTGTTTGTTTGTTTTGGTTTTTATATATAAATGAAATCATATGGTATTTGTTTTTCTCTGTCTGACTTATTTCATTTAGCGTATTACCCTCCAGTTCCATCTATGTTGCCACAAATGGTGAGATTTCATTCTTTTTTAATGGTTGAGTAACATTCCTGTGTGTGTGTGTGAGTCTGTGTGTCTGTGTATACTACATCCTATTATACCACCGACGCATCCATTGATAGACATTTAGGTTGCTTCCATATTTTGGCTATTGTAAATAGTGCTGCAATGAACATAGGGATATATATCTTTTGAATTATGTTTTCACTTTCTACAGATAAATACCCAGAAGTGGAATCGCTGGATCATATGGTAGTTCTATTTTTATTTTTTTACGGAACCTCCATACTGTCCTCCATAGTGCCTGCACCAATTTACATTTCCACTAACAGTGCAAAAGTGTTCCCTTTTCTCTACATCCTTGCCAATACTTGTTGTTTCTTGTCTTTTTGATAATAGCCATTCTGACAGGTGTGGGGTGGTAGCTCATTGTGGTTTTGATTTGTATCAATATTTCCCTGATGATAAGGGAGGCTGAGCACATTTTCATGTGTCTATTGGCCATCTATATGTCTTCTTTGGAAAAATGTCTATTCAGGTCCTCTTTTTTAATCGGGTTGTTTGTCTTTTTGATATTGAGTTGTATGAGTTTTTATATATGTGGATATCAACCTCTTTTTGGATATATCTTTTGCAAATATCTTCTCCCATTCAATAGGTTGCCTTTCCATTTTGTTGGTGGTTTCCTTCACTGTGCAAAAACTTTTTAGTTTGCTTTTGTTGCCCTTTTCTGAGGAGACATATCCAAAAAAAAATTGCTAAGACCAATGTCAAAGAGGATACTGCCTATGTTTTCTTCTAGGAGTTTTGTAGTTTCAGGTCTTACATTGAAGTCTTTAAATCCGTTCTGAGTTTATTTTTGTATATGGTGTAAAAAAGTGGCCCAATTTTATCCTTTTGTATGTAGTTGTCCAATTTTCCCAGCACCATTTCTTGAGGAGACTATCTTTTCCCCTTTGTTGTTCCCCATTCCCCATTCTTGCCTCCTTTGTCATAGATTAATTGACCATATAAGCATGGGTTTATTTCTGACCTCTCTATTCTGTTCCAGTGATCTATGTGTCTCTTTTTGTGCCAGTACCACACTATTTTGATTATTGTAATTTTGCAGTATAGTTTCAAGCCAGGGAGTGTGATACCTCCAATGAATAAAGTTGCTATAAACATTCTTGTACAAGCATGTTTGTGGGCATGTTTTATTTCTCTTGGGGAAATATAGATGTGGAATTTCTAGGTCATTCTGGGTATGCTTAATTTTATAAAAAATTGCCAAGCAGTTTTCCAAAGTGATTGTACCATTTTACATTCTCACTAGTGACGTTTAAGAGCTCATGTTGTTCCACATGCTTGCCAACGTTTGGAGTTCTCTTTAATTTTAACCCCTCTAGTGGTGTAAAATGGCATCTCATTTTAATTTTATAGTTCCTCAATGACTAATGATGATGAGCATCTTTTCATGTGCTTATTAACTATTTTTGTATCTTGTTTTGTGAAATTCCTGCTCAAGTCTTTTGCCTATTTTTGTTTTTTTAATAAATTTACTTATTTATTTTTCACTGCTTTGAGTCTTCATTGCTGCGCACGGGTTTTCTCTGGTTGTGGTGAGCGGGGGCTACTCTTTGTTGCGGTGTGCGGACTTCTCATTGTGGTGGCTTCTCGTTGCGGAACACGGGTTCTAGGCACGCGGGCTTCAGTAGTTGTGGCACGCAGGCTCAGTAGTTGTGGCTCACGGACTCTAGAGTGCAGGCTCAGTCATTGTGGCACATAGGCTTAGTTGCTCCATGGCATGTGGGATCTTCCCTGACCAGGGATCAAACCCGTGTCCCCTGCATTGGCAGGTGGATTCTTAACCACTGAGCCACCAGGGAAGTCATGCCTATGTTTTTAAAATTGAGGGTTATCTTTTAAAATTTGGTTGTCTTTTTAGTATTCAGTTGTAGCAGTTCTATCTATTCTGGGTACAAGTCCTTTTTCAGATATATGTATTTTGAGTATATTTTCCCAGTCTGTACATTGACTTTTTAAAATAATAAATCTTTAATCTTAGAATAGCTTTAGATTAACAGAAAAATCACAAAGATAGTAAAGTGAGTTCCGATATGCCCCACATCCATTTCCCCCTGTTACATTAGTATGGTACATTTGTTACAATTAATGAACTGATACAGATACATTATTATTAACTGAAGTCCATACTTTATTTAGATTTCTTTAATTTTTACCCAGTGATCTTCTTCTGTTCCAAGATACCACATTATATTTGGCCATCATGTTGCCTTAGGCTACTTAGACTATGACAGTTTCTTAGACCTTTCCGTATTTTTGGTAACCTTGACAGTTTTGCGGAGTACTAGTCAGGTATTTTGTAGAATGTCCCTCAATAGGAATTTGTCTGATGTTTTCCTATAATTAGACTGGGATTATGGGCTTTGGGGAGAAACACCGTAGAAGTGAAGTGCCATTCTCATATCACATCAAGAGTATATCTTATCAACATGATTTATTACTGTTAATGTTAACCTTGATTATTTGGTTGAGGGAGTGTTTGCCAGATTTCTCCGGTGTCAAATTACTCTCTTTCCCCCTTTCCATACTGTACTCTTTGGAAGGAAGGAAGTATGGGCAGAAAACACTTAAGGACTGAGAACATATACTCTATCTTCTTGAGCACAAAATATGAACATAAAAACTACTTGTAATTATTCTGCATGGGAAATTTGTCTCTTCTCCCCCATTATTTGTTTATGCAATTACTTACATTAGAACTTGTGGATATTTATTTTCTACTTTGGGTTATATGCTAATACTACTTTATTTTGTTGCTCACATTGTTCCAATTTCAGCCATTGGTAGCTCTTTCAATTTGTTCCTCCATCACTTGGACATGTCCCCATTGTTGTGGGTGTTTTGTTTGTTGTTTGTCTCTTTTTGTTTATTTGTTTTAGTATTACTTTACTTTCTGGCTCTACAATATGCTCCAGGTTCATCTTATATTTTCCTTGCCTCAATACTAGAATGAGCCATTTCTCTAGGGAGCACTGGTTCCTCTTATTGGAGAATGGTACTAGAAACCAAGATCTGGACAGTAGGTGTGCTCCTTGCTACTAGGGAGTTTCTCAGCTGATAGGGTGAGAAAGTAGACTAACATATGTATATACAGATCTATAAATATTTCTATATGTAAACATCTGTACCTACATTAAGCTAATCATGAGTTCATGCTGATGTCTCCACCTCTAATCCATTACCACATGGATCATTCTAGCCTCCTCCCCTTGCTTATCTGTAACCTCCCACCCTAACAGTAGAAAACCTGGCTCTGTTGGTTGCCTTTGCATTTTCTTAGCATCACTGGTGAGCAGAGGGTTTAAGTTTGATGAAGTCTAATTTAAATTTTTTTCTTTTATCTTTCGTGCTTTGTTTCCTCTCTAAGAACTATTTGCCTACCACAAGATCATAACATTATTCTCCTATTTTTTTTTTCTAGAAACTTGGTAGTTTTAGCTCTTATGTTTAGGTTTGTGGTCCATCTTGAATTAATTTGTGTGTGGTTATCTTCAATCTTTTCTCACTTTTTTAATACATTGTCCAGCATCACATGTAAATAAAACCCGTGTGTATAGCTGTTTGTGGGAAAAGTTCCCCCTGCAAAGCCTCAGATGATTTTTTTGAGTTAACTATAACTAAAGCACTGTAGTGCATTAAGAAATAATAAAGCAAAGCATAACATATGGAAGGACACAGCATTGCACATTCAATCCGTTTAGCAGCAAGGGTGTGATTGGCAGCTTTGGTGAGAATTATTTCAGCTGAAGGATGGCGGCAGAAACCATACTGCAATGAATTAAAATTTCATTAGGAATTACTGAAACACAAGCAGAGAGTATAACTGAGGAATTAGCAGCTTTAGTGATGGAAAGGACTTTGAAGATCAGTGACTTGTACAAGATCCCACAGCTAACTAAGTAGCAGAATCAGGACTCAAACTGAGGTATTTTCATTGTCCTGGCTGGAAACATAGCTTGTTTCCGTGTTGATTTGAGAATGGAAAAGGGCATAGGCTTTGGGGTCAAATGGATGACATTTAAAATTGCCACTTCACATTGGCAAGTTTTCTGCACTTCTCTGAATCTCCATTTCCTTATCTACCTCTTAGGAATGTTAGGAAAATTAAACGAAATAATTAGTTCCTGTTCCGCTTCCTACAAGATGCTGACAAAGTAAAGTTACTAGCTCCTTCCCCCAAGATCAATCTCAGAGGAGCTACAGAGAGAAAACGAAAAACAAAAAACAGCCAAGTTACCTGGTAAACACCCAAATACCAAGGAAATAGAAAATTCTGGGGCAATATGGCTGTTCTGAACTGGTGTTTATGGGATAATGCATATGGCATGGGGCATAAGGCAATGGAGGATAAAATATGATAGAAATTGTTTGGTTTTTGTGTCATCCCTGCTATTCTCTTGGGACAAACTGCACCTGCTTCTATATAGCAGCAGGTACAGAGAGACAAACAGATATTTTAAGATGAGCAAATACCTTTGTAATATTTGTTGTTTAAAAACTGCTACAAGCAAAGGAAAAGGAGAGCATATATTTAAACTAACCTAGAATGAAACACTCTAGATAATAAGATATGGAAAGTGGAAATGAAGGAAAAACAAGGGATATGAAGATGTCATAAAATTCTTGTCTAACTATATCATTTTTTAAAGTAGAAAACATAAAAAAGGTGAGATAAATTGAAATTACAAATATAGTTGATAGAAAAAGTTACAAAGATATCAATAATTATAGTAAGTATAAATGAAGTAATCTCACCAGTCAGAAGATAGATGGGATTTTAGAAATCCAGATATATTCTGTTTAAAAGTCATATGCCCAAAGCACATGGATATAAAGAGTGAAAAATAAAAGGATGGTATATACTATGTCAGGCAATAACTAACCAGAAAAAAGCTGGTACATTGTTAGGAGTGGAGAAGGTCATGGTGGGATGATAAAAGGTTCAATTCACCAAGCTAGAGCCGTCTGAGACATGTATGCATCTAACAAAATAGCTTCACAGTAGATGAAACAAATATTTTTAGAGCTACAGAAAAAAATTGATAAATCCACCATTATTGTGAGCAATTCAATACACCTCTCTCATTATTGATAGGCCAAACAGACAAAATTTTAGCAAGGACATATGGAAGATGTCAACAAAACAATTAACAACTAGGCCAGATAAACATCCAACAATCAGAGAATACATATTTTTCTCAAGTATACATGGAACAGTTACAAATAATCATATATTAGGCCATGAAGAAAGCTTCAACAAATTTCAAAGCATATATGTACAATAAAATTAGTCATTGAGGGACTTCCCTGGTGGCGCAGTGGTTAAGAATCTGCCTGCCAATGCAGCGGACACGGGTTCGAGCCCTGGTCTGGGAAGATCTCACATGCCTCAGAGCACCTAAGCCCATGAACCACAACTACTGAGACTGTGCTCTAGAGCCCACGTGCCACAACTACTAAAGCCTGCTCACCCTAGAGCCCACGTGCTGCAACAAGAGCAGCCACCACAATGAGAAGCCTGTACGCCACACGGTGAACGGGGGCTACTCTTCGTTGTGGTGCACAGATTTCTCATTACGGTGGCTTCTCTTGTTGCGGAGCACAGGCTCTAGGTGCGTGAGCTTCAGTAGTTGTGGCTCATGGGCTCTAGAGTACAGGCTCAGTAGTTGTGGCACATGGGCTTAGTTGCTCCGCGGCATGTGGGATCTTCCCGGACCAGGGCTCGAACCCGTGTCCCCTGCAATGGCAGGTGGATTCTTAACCACTGTGCCACCAGGGAAGCCCTGACAAAACTCTTTAATGCTGACTCCAGGCACTTCTAATTATTTCTGTCCAAAGGAACCTGTGGTGTGTCTTACTTGTAACAGCATCAAATTTCAGGGAAGAGCTTTGAAAAACTTCTTTATAGTCCCTTTATGCTGTCAGGGATGTACTTGGAAGATGTAGACGATAATGTCTCTATTTCACAATAATGATAGAATCTCTGCAAAGGGGAGGAAACAGGGCTGATCAGCCATCCTGAGCTTTGATTTAGGGTAGCCGGGCCTGCCCTGCAGCTGAAGAGAAAAACTGGAATCTAAGAAAATCGAGAGTTCTTTTAGCGTGGCAGAGAATTTGTGGTACAAAAAAGGTGGGATAGGAGAAGAAAGAACTAAGGATATCGCATGCCACAACTACTGAGGCTGCGTGCCACAACTACTGAAGCCTGCGCACCTAGAGCCCGTGCTCCGCAACAAGAGAAGCCACCGCAGTAAGAAGCCCGCGCACCACAATGAAAAGTATCCCCCACTCACTGCAACTAGAGAAAGCCCGCGCGCAGCAACGAAGACCCAACACAGCCATAAATAAAATTAAAGAATAAATAAAAATTAAAAAAAAAAGAACTAAGGATAATGTGAACCTATAAAATCTGCTTTCATTAGTTATCATCAAGGGCATGGTGATGAGAAAACTTGTTCTCTAAAATCATGGACCTGACCTATCCAACATGGTTGCCACCAGCCACATGTGGCTAAAATGTAACTAGGGTGACTGAGGAACTGAATTTTAAATTTTACTTAATCTTAATTAGTCTAAATTTGAATTTACAACCTGGTACTTGATTCAGTTATTAGAAAACTCAAGTATGTTTGGAACAACTTGGGTCCATGAGTACACTTTTTCAACTGTAAATTTTATGACATCTAAATACAGATAAACTATTTCAATGAAAATCTAAACTCAAAACTGAGATCTGCTATACTGGATTTTGGAGACTTCGTATGAATAAAAGAAAGTGAGATGTCTATTTAACTTTTTTTTAATATATTGATTCTGTATTGAAATAATATTTTGGATAAATTGTGAATCTATTGCGTTAAAATATATTACTAAACTTAATTTCACCTGTTGTTTTTAAAAACTTATTTATTTATTTATTTGTTTGTTTATTTATTTATTTCCGGGAAGAGCTTTATTGCTTCCATGATAGATGCCCAGGATGGCTGCCACAGCCTGGGTGAGGTCCTCGAGCCTTACTTCCCTCTGGTCAAGGTCCAAGGACCTGGCAGTCTCATTGCTGAAACTCAGAACAGCTGCCAGGTTGGTCACTCCAGGCCTCAGGCACAGTCCTAGGGGTTGGTGGCAGCTGGGGGGGTGGGGCCCATCAGGCTGGGCCAGGCCTCACCTCCCAGGCTCTGAAGTTCTCTCTGCTGCTCAAGCCTAGGACATCTTGTTGGCTTAAAGGATGGCTCCAGGGTTTCCCTGTGGGAAAGCTGGGGGCTGCTGTGGGAATATCCCATCTGCTTCCCAAAAAAGCCAAAATGTGTCATGAGCGGGCTGGCCTGAGATCCTGCCCGCCTTCCCGGAGCCCGAGAGCAGGCTAGTCCTGGCACTCCCACTCTACAGGAAGCCCACTGGTTGGGCTTGAGGGGCCCTTCAGTGGGTCTCTTTCCGCACTGCCAGTGGACCAAACTTACATCTCCAACCTTATTGAAAAATAAATTAGCCCTACCTTCCCCCCACCACAAATTCACAAAATGATAATACTCTGAACACTGATTGGAGAAATGATTCTGGCAGCAGCCTTGCTGCCTAGTGTCCACCTCCTGCATGCTGGGCCCGCTGGGCATGGCCAGTGGCCTCCTGGTCCTCTGGCTTCGAGGACACAGGCTGAGAGGGAGGCTGAGAGCTGGTGTCTGAGGCTGACCTCTGAGCAGACTCAGCTCTGGCTGCCCCACGAAGGCCTCGCCACTCACCTGTTTCTTTTTAATGTGGCTGTTAGAAAAATTTTAATTGCGTGTCTGGCTCACATTACATTTCTACTGGGAAATGCCATTGTAGTTTATGAGAAACTTCGCTGTCTGAAATATCAAGGAAAATGGAATGTCTCACTCCCTGTGGGTTACTTTGACACAGGGAAGGAGCCTCAATTTCCAACCCAGGGATTCAGAAAAGAGGTTTTTAAATGGTAGTTTCCAAGAAACAGGTAATCAGACCAGAATATGTCTAACAGAAGTTTAAAAAACGTTTGCAACAGGAGGAGGCCAAGGCCACGTAAACAATGTTTCTCCTCAGGCTGTACAATTCCTCTCCTTTGGAGTGATCACTGCTTTCTTACCAGTGACATCGCCTGCTCTGCTTTTGCTTCCAGAACAAAGATGACAGAGAAACCTCAATTGCTAAAGTGCCCCTGTTCGTGACAGCACCAGTCCACAGTGGATCCCCGCTTCTTCTGCTCCCTCCTCAGCGTCACTCAGCACTGGCCCATGCCCTGAGGTAAGCCCCTCCCAAGTCTCTCTTGCCCAGACATCCCAGGATCCCCGGGAGAGGCTGCGTGCTCTCTTGCAGCAGCAAGTAAATTAACCAAACTTAAACCACAAGTGTGTTCCTGGTGGTCTTCATCCGATGGGCTTTATCGGTGGACCTTTTGAAGTGGAGTCTTGAAATCTTGAAACTGGATCCTGAACCAAATGATTCAAACCAAAAAGGAATGAATCATTCATTGATTCAAGAAACATTTATGATGTAAAGGTGGAGTTTTAGAGTCCAGTCAACCTGGGCTGAGTCCTGGGTTGCTCAATGTCTGTTCTCAAACTTCATTGATGCAGGTTCTATCGATACCTACTTGGTAAGTTTGTCGTGATGATTAAATAAAATACCCTATCTGAAGAGCTCAGCAGAGCAGCTAGCGTACAGCGAACACTTAAAAAATGGTTGTTACGGTTAGCTGGCCACAAAGGGGAAAAGTTAGGATGAGAACCAAATCCTGTGGACATTCCTGTGTTCTCTGGACCAGCCCTGCTTCTGACAAGGCAGGGAGAGGGGGTTGGGTGGCAAATGGAATTAATTAATCAATTTGCCTGTAACAGTTAAAATTGAAAGGAGAGTGAAAGGGCCTCTAATCTCCACTGGAATTAAAGGGTGAAGGAATTACACAAAAAGGCTTCTCCTTGTCTGTTTTCCCAGGTTTTAAAGATGCTTTTACTTTATATGCTTACTAAACTTTTTTTTTTAACATCTTTACTGAAGTATAATTGCTTTACAATGGTGTGCTAGTTTCTGCTTTATAATAAAGTGAATCAGCTATACATATACATATATCCCCATATCCCCTCCCTCTTGCTTCTCCCTCCCACCCTCCCTATCCCACCCCTCTAGGTGGTCACAAAGCACCGAGCTGATCTCCCTGTGCTTTGCAGCTGCTTCCCACTAGCTATCTGTTTTACATTTGGTAGTGTATATATAAGTCCATGCCACTCTCTCACTTCGTCCCAGCTTACCCTTCCCCTCCCCATGTCTTCAAGTCCGTTCTCTATGTCTGCGTCTCTATTCCTGTCCTGCCCCTAGGTTCTTCAGAACCTTTTTTTTTTTTTTTAGATTCCACATATATGTGTTAGTATAAGGTATTTGTTTTCCTCTTTCTGACTTACTTCACTCTGTAACTTAATAAACTTTTAATGCCTAGTGGCTCCAGGGTCCATGTAAACCAAGCTTTGGATTAGCAGGCTACCAAGGTGAGTATAGCATAGTGTGGAAAGAGTATGGGCTTTGGCTCCATAGATTTGGGTTTAAATCCCAACACTGCCACGTTTTCAATCCATAGGTTAAAGGCCACATATGGCCTTGGACAAGAGACTCAATCCTTCCAGAGCCTCTGTTTGATAACACCTTCCTCATGGAATTTTAAGGTAAAGATACATTATATAAAATACTTGGCAAATAGTAGATTTTCAATGAATGGTACTTTAAAATAATAACAGTGACAAAAATAAGAATAATAAGAGTATCCTTGAATCTACCAATAGAAACTATGCACACTTCTAATTAAAATATTGAGAAATAAAGTGCAAGACGTATTGCTATCAAAAATTAGTAGGAATGACAAAATTAACGTTAGTTGGTCAAAACTATAAACTGGTAAAGTCTTTCCAGAAAATAAGCATAAGAGGGCTTCCCTGGTGGCACAGTGGTTAAGAATCCGCATGCCAATGTATGGGACATGGGTTCGAGCCCTTGTCCAGGAAGATCCCACATGCCGCGGAGCAACTAAGCCCATGCACCACAACTACTGAGCCTGCACTCTAGAGCCCACAAGCCACAACTACTGAAGCCTGCATGCCTAGAGCTCAGCAACAAGAGAAGCCACCGCAACTAGAAGCCTGCACACTACAACAAAGAGTAGCGCTACCCCGCTCACTGCAACTAGAGAAAGCCCGTGCACAGCAATGAAGACCCAATGAGCCAAAAATAAATAAATAAAATAAAGAACACTCCCTAACACCATACACAAAAATAAACTCCAAATGGATTAAAGACCTAAATGTAAGACCAGACACTATAAAACTCTTAGAGGGGGCTTCCCTGGTGGCGCAGTGGTTGAGAGTCCGCCTGCCGGTGCAGGGGACACGGGTTCGTGCCCCGGTCCGGGAAGATCCCACATGCCGCGGAGCGGCTGGGCCCGTGAGCCATGGCCGCTGAGCCTGCGCGTCCGGAGCCTGTGCTCCGCAACGGGAGAGGCCACAACAGTGAGAGGCCCGCGTAACACAAAAAAAAAAAAAAAAAAAAACTCTTAGAGGAAAACATAGGAAAAACATGCTTTGACATAAATCACAGCAAGATCTTTTTTGGCCCACCTCCTAGAGTAAAGGAAATAAAAACAAAAATAAACAAATGATACTTAATTAAACTTAAAAGCTTTTGCACAGCAAAGGAAACCATAAAGAAGACAAAAAGACAACCCTCAGAATGGGAGAAAATACTTGCAAGTGAAACAACAGACAGAGGATTAATCTCCAAAATATACAAACAGCTGATGGAGCTCAATATCAAAAAAACAAACAATCCAATTAAAAAATGGGCAGAAGACCTAAATAGACATTTCACCAAGGAAGACATACAGATGGCCAAGAGGCACATGAAAAGATGCTCAACATCACTAATTATTGGAGAAATGCAAATCAAAACTGCAGTGAGGTATCACCTCATGCCGGCTATTATCAGAAAATCTAGAAACAGTAAATGCTGGAAAGGGTGTGGTGAAAAGGGAACCCTCCTGCGCTGTTGGTGGGAATGTAAACTGATACAACCACTATGGAAAACAATAAGGAGATTCCTTTAAAAATTAAAAATAGAATTACCATATGACCCAGCAATCCCACTACTGGGCATATACCCAGAGAAAACCATAATTCAGAAAGAGGCATGTAGGGCTTCCCTGGTGGCGCAGTGGTTAAGACTCCGCCTGCCAATGCAGGGGACATGGGTTTGAGCCCTGGTCCGGGAAGATCCCACATGCCGCGGAGCAACTAAGCCCGTGTGCCACAACTACTGAGCCCGCTCACCTAGAGCCCATGCTCCACAGCAAGAGAGGCCACCACAATGAGAGGCCCACACACTGCAATGAAGAGTGGCCCCCGCTCACCGCAACTAGAGAAAAGCCCGTGCATAGCAAGGAAGACCCAATGCAGCCAAAAATAAATAAATAAATATATATATATATATATATATATATATATATATATTTATTTTAAAAAAAAAGAGAGACATGTACCACAGTGTTCATTGCAGCCCTATTTACAACAGCCAGGACATGGAACCAACCTAAATGTCCATCGACAGGTGAATGGATAAAGAAGATGTGGCACATATATACAATGGAATATTACTCAGCCATAAAAAGAAATGAAATTGAGTTGTTTGCAGTGAGGTGGATGGACCCAGAGTCTGTCATACAGAGTGAAGTAAGTCAGAAAGAGTAAAACAAATACCGTATTCTAATGCATATATATGGAATCTAAAAAAAAAAAAAATGGTAATGATGAACCTATTTGCAGGGCAGGAATAAAGATGTAGACACAGAGAATGGACTTGAGGACATGGGGTGGGAAGGGGAAGCTGGGGTGAAGTGAGAGTAGCATAGACATATATACACTACCGAATGTAAAATAGCTAGCTAGTGGGAAGCAACAGCATAGCACAGGGAGATCGGCTCGGTGCTTTGCAATGACCTATAAGGGTTAGATAGGGAGGATGGGAGGGAGGCTCAAGAGGGAAGGGATATGGGGACATATGTATGCATATGGCTGATTCACTTTGGTGTACAACAGAGACTAACACAGTACTGCGAAGCAATTATATTCCAATAAAAATCTATTGGGGCTTCCCTGCTGGCCCAGTGGTTAAGAATACGCCTGCCAATGCAGGGGACATGCGTTCGAGCCCTGGCCCGGGAAGATCCCACATGCCGCGGACCAACTAAGACCATGAGCCACAACTACTGAGCCTGAGCTCTAGAGCCTGCAAGCCACAACTACTGAGCCCGCATGCCACAACTACTGAAGCCTGCACGCCTAGAGCCTGTGCTCTGCAGCAAGAGAAGCCACTGCAATGAGAAGCCCATGGACTGCAACGAAGAGTAGCCCCTGCTCAGCACAACTAGAGAAAGCCTGAGCACAGCAAAGAAGACCCAACACAGCCAAAAATAAATAAATAAATAAATAAATTTTAAAAAAAGATCTATTTAAAAAAATTAAGTTAAAATTAAAATAAAGAAGTCTCCCTCCTGTTCCCAGCTACCACCTCTCCTCCTCATGCCCTAATTCACTTCCCAGAAATCACTCCTGTTAACAGTTTCTGCTTCATATTTCTTCAAGTTCTATCAAATTTAACAGAATCTATTGATATTCTATTATAAAAGGTTAGGAATTTATCACGATCTAGCTACCTTTCCATCTCTGGATTTTATTGCTTATGTGTTATATTTTTATTTTCTAGTGGTTGCCTTATTTACTTTATTATTTTTTTAAGTTTTATTTATTTATTTATTTTTATTGGTTGCACCAGGTCTTAGTTGTGGCAGGTGGGCTCCTTAGTTGTGGCATGCAAACTCTTAGTTGTGGCACGCATGTGGGATCTAGTTCCCTGAGCACGGATCGATCCTAGGCCCCCTGCGTTGGGAGCACAGAGTCTTACCCACTGCGCCACCAGGGAAATCCTTCCTTATTTACTTTAAATAACATATTTAAATGTTTAGGTCTTGATTTATCAAATTTAGTATGGGTTGAGTACCCCCAATGAAAAATGAGAATAATACCCTCCTTTCTATTTCTCTCTATCTACCTCCCAGTTTCTCTTAGTTGTATTCATATGTGTTTGAATTATATTGTATTTTCCCTTTTCCATTTCTCCATTCAAGCAAGTAACAGGCTCTGAATTCTAGCACTTCAGGGGAAGTATAGGACAGGGAGGAAAGCAGAATTAGCCAGTAAAATTTGTTCTGGCTTTTGTTTTCCACAAGCCTAAGCTCATTGAGGAGCTCAGGATTTGAGGGAGAAAGCTTGATGACATGGAGAAGCAGGAGGTGGGGATAGGCTTCTCCCCTAGAGATTCCATGAGGGTTGGGTTGTGGTGATAACTTGTGTGCGACTCAAACACTGCTCCATCATGGAACTCTGAGGAGAAGGTAAGCCTCAGAAGAGGTAGTGATGTCAGGTATCTGGAGAAGGCAGGACCCTAGCACAGGGTTCCCAACCTCTGCTAAGAGTCCCATGCCACACATGGGGCCTCAAAGGAGCAGAGATCTGCTGCATTGGAAACAATCATTCACTGAGGCTCTCAGTTACCTGGGTGTACAGATTACTAATGTCTGGACAGTGCCTGTGCTCTCTGATGCTTTGGCAACTGTATACCTTGACAGGACCCAGGGAGGGCAGAGAAACCCCAAGAATATCTGTGCTTACATTTCCCATCAATCAGGACTTATGGGGGAGGTTGGAAGAGAAAGGGAATACTTCCCAGAGGCAAAAATTAAATTGAAATATAGAGAATAAAGTGATATTTCTTACATACTTGAATATGTTCCCTGAGATTTATACCCTGCCACATGATTTTTAAATTGTCATGATTTATGACATTTATGTGCACATCTGTAATATAATTATTAAATCTCCTGTGCTTTGGGCATTGTTTGATACCCAAAAGTGAAAATAAATAGCTAGCACATATGCTGTTATGATTACATAATTATTATTCACTGTGAACCAAATATTGTGCTTGGACTAATTTAGAAGGAAACTGAATCCAACGACATTAAAAGTTTGCTGCTTAAATCTTTCCTTAATTTTTTCTGCTTCTGCTTAGTTGCCACCATTGTTGTATAACCTGATGTCTTGGATTCTTATTTTTGTGCTGAAGCACTTCCTCAAGTAATTTTTTTCATGTATGGAGCATGAGTGGTAAATTTTTAATTCCCAGATATATTTATTTTGTCCTCATGCTTATTCAGTAATAAGGCTAAGTTTAAAAAGATCTTCCCTTAGATCTTTGAAGACATTACTGCACTTTCTTCTTCTTCTTTTTTTTTTTTTTCCAGCTGCGCTGCTTGTGGGATCTTAGTTCCTCTACCAGGGATTGAACCGCGGTCTTTGGCAGTGGAGTCTTATCCACTGGACCGCCAGGGAATTCCCTCCACTTTCTTCTATAGTCTTACTTTTTCTCCACTTCCTAGAGATTAAGAAAAGTGAATTGGAGCCTCTACTTCTTGTGTGTTTCTATTTCTCCTTGTATCGCCTATAGTTTTTGCTTTATGAATATTAATGCTATGTTCTTCAGTGGATAGATTTTATATCTCCATTGTGAATTTCCCCTTCAGTATTACAAAGTATCTTGTTTAATGCTTTTTGGGACCAAGTTCTGAAGTTACTGCAAGTCTGGCTTTGATTTTTCTCTGAGGCACCAATACTCTTACCAGAAAGCATCTTTCATGAACTGCACTGATGGTTGCTCCATGGACAGCTCCTCTCTTAGAATTTGCTGTTGCTGAGCCTCTAAGAAGGAACCTGGTTTGCCTTTGTCCTGAGATGCAATTTCTTCTCTTTTGATTTTTTTCATGAAATTCAAACCCATTTGCTTTCTATTTTCCCGGTAGTCCTCAAATTTTCTGGTACACTGATGATACTCTAATCATCTTCTACTGATATGGTTTTGTGCTTTAAAAAATATGTCTTATTCCAGTGGGAGGGTGTGGGGTTGTCATGTGTCACAGTCTACACCTGGACCTGGAATTTTTCCTAGAGATTTTTTTTTTTCCACACCACGCAACTTGTGGGATGTTAGTTCCCGGACCAGGGATCGAACCCAGGCACTCGGCAGTGAGAGCACAGAGCCCTAACCACTGGACAGCTAGGGAAATGCCCCCTTAGAGAGTCTTAATAAACACCAAATTTATAGGAATAAAACACTGTTTAGCGTCTATCCATGTTCTTCTTCCTTCCTTTATTCTTCAACATGCATTGCATATGCACACAAAATCATTTAATTTATCATCTGTACGCTTTTCCTTAATGTTCATTAAAATTCTCAGTGCCTTAGTTCTCTTTTCTCCTCATAAATGTAAAAACTGGAAAATGTAAAATACTGGAAAGACCTATTTGAATGATGTATCTCTAGTGAGCTTTCAAAAATTTTGGCATACATTTTAAGACATATTACTATACTATTATGTGGCCATTGTAGAATGGCATAACTCCAAAGGGAATTACAGCAATCTATAGTCAGAATTCAGTACAATAACTTTAAAAAATGAATAAGTTCAAAGGTTTGAATAAATTACTTGCATATAATTTTATTCTTATACTTTCCATACATTACAAGCTTCAAGGCATTTTACAGCTAGCAGCTGATATTATTTGCAATAAGTCATTTTTTTCTTTATATGCTAAATATACAAGCAGAAAGTTATATATTCAATTTAACTATAAATATATGTGACGTCATTATCTACCTGATCTTAAATCCTAATTTTGTAAGATAAATCTTTTTTCTTTTTTAATAGAAACGTTAGTTCACTTACTTTGTTAACTGCATCAGAATCTGTGTTATCACTTTTCATTTTGGAAATCTAATTGGAGTCCTTCTTTAAAGGAACCAAGTTGCAGTACAGCAGACTTACCACGTGGTGGCACACGAAAGCCCAGAAACAAGCATCATACAGGCCTGTATCAGGCCTGTACTTACAAATTTAGGCAGACAGCTATCTTGTAGGTAGCAACAGGAAACAAACAGAGCTGTGAAACAGTCGTATTAGAAGATGCTAGGGACTTCCCTGCTGCAGCAGTGGTTAAGACTCCGTGCCCCCAATGCAGGGGGCCAGAGTTCAATCCCTGGTCAGGGAATTAAATCCACATGCATGCCGCAACTAAGAGTTCACATGCCACAACTAAAGAGCCCTCGAGCTGCAACTAAGACCCAACACAACCAAATAAATAAATATTTATTTATTTAAAAAAATAAATAAAAATGCTAAAAATGTTCTATAACTTGATCAGGGTTGTGGTTACATAGGTATATACATATATAAAAATTCATCAAGCTATATATCTAAGATTTGTGCATTTTACTATATGTATATTATACCTCAATAAAAAATTTTTAAGTGATTAAAAATGAAAAACTTTTTATATAAGCCACCTTAAACTTTTCCCTATTATTGAACACAACAACAACAAATTTCAGAGGGAGGACTTCCCTGGTGGTCCAGTGGGTAAGACTCCATGCTCCCAATGCAGGGGACACGGGTTCGATCCCTGGTCGGGGAACTAGATACTGCATGCATGCCGCAACTAAGAAGTCTGCATGCTGCAACTAAAAGATCCCACGTGCTGCAACTGATATCAGGCGCAGCCAAAATAAATAAATATATATATATATATATATTTTTTTTTGCGGTACGCGGGCCTCTCAGTGTTGTGGCATCTCCTGTTGCGGAGCACAGGTTCCAGACGCGCAGGCCCAGCGGCCATGGCTCACGGGACCAGCCGCTCTGCGGCACGTGGGATCTTCCCGGACCGGGGCACGAACCCGTGTCCCCTGCAACGGCAGGCGGACTCGCAACCACTGCGCCACCAGGGAAGACCTAAATAAATATTTTTTAAAAAATTTCAGAGGAGTACTATGTATTAACAGTTTCCCTAAACATTATGAAACTATTTAATAATAGTTATTTTAACTTAGTGCAATACATGTAAAACATTCTGAAACTGTCAACGTTAAAATTGTCAATTGCAGTTAAAACTGGACCATCAACAGCACAGCAATACAGTGGATGGATAAATCATGGGTATAATCACACATTAGAACATTATACAGTAATGAGAATTAGGGAAGCACAGCTACATGCATCATCATGGATAACTCTCACAGCACAAATTAGGTGAATGAAACAAGTCACAAAAGTCACTTATATATAAACTTTTATATAAAGTTCAGAAATAGTCAGAATAAACAATATTGTTTATGGGTGCATGCATAGGTGGTAAACCTAAAGAAACACCAGAATGATCGTAAAAGGCAGAACAGTGGTCACCCCTTGAGGGGAGGGAGGACGATGCCATCTGCAGAGGGGAGCACAGGTGGCTGCTAAGGTCCTGGCATCATTCTGCTGTGTTTCTTCACCTGGGTGGTGGTTACACAGGGGTTTGCTTTATAATTTCTCTTGAAGTGCAAAAGAGGTAGATTTAAAGGTAAAAAGCCAATAATCAGGTTTTTTATAGTCCAGAAAGCCCAGGGGTTTATCTTCTGGCAAACTGAAAGTAGTCACAGGCACCCGGCATTATATGTAGGGTTGCCAGGTTTACCTAATAAAATAAGAAACTACAGCAAATGACAATCAGGAAGCTCAGTTAAATGTGAATTTCTAGTAAACAAAGACTAATTTTTTAGTATGAGTATATTTCCATTCAATATCTGATCCCATGCAATATCTGGGATACTTACTTAATCTGGCAACACCAATTATGTGGTGGCAACACTAATTATGTGGCAAGTTGCACAGGCAGAACCAGTTCTCAGTGGGCTATTGAGTGGAGTAACCAGAGGAGGATCAAGGGAAGGAAAGAGGAGGAAGAAAAGTCCTTTTTTTTTTTTTAATTTTAGAATATTTTTTTATACAGCAGGTTCTTATTAGTTATCCATTTTATACATATTAGTGTATATATGTCAATCCCAATCTCCCAATTCATCACACACACACACACACACACACGCCACTTTCCGCCCTTGGTGTCCATACGTTTATTCTCTACATCTGTGTCTCTATTTCTGCCCCTCTGGTAACAAAAGTCTTAAAATAAATTAGCCTGATCCTAAACCCCTACTTGAACAACAGAGTAATGGATGTGCTGAGTTTAACCATTATTGCAATAGTTCAAAAGCAATGAATCGACATAAACTATTGAATAATTTCCACCAACGAAAAGCAATATCAGCAACTATTTAATAGAGCCACCAGTGTTTCTGCTAAAAATTGCATCTCTCTCACTGCGTCAGCATCTGTTCTGATGATTTTGGATGAAGATATTGTGGAAGATAGCCCTGATGATGTTCATTCTGTGACTACAGTTTTTCTAATTCATAGGCAAGGATTAGTAGGAGCGTGAAGTTGCGAGGTTGTTTTGTTTTTATTCTACATATATTCTCTGACAGCCAGAGCCCAACTTAGACCCAAAGGACAGGATAATGAATGACACAGACATAGTCGTTTCCTGTGGAACTCAGTGTCTAGGCCCTAAGGGACTGTAAGATGATGACAGACAGGAAGGCAAACATAGATAGACAGATAGATAGATAATTATGTGCACTAGGGAAAATATTATCTAGCAATATTGGATATCTGTTGTTTGCTGGCCAGCATTCCTCTTTCTTTTGGGAAATCACCAGACCCAGTTCTATGTTATTTTGTTTGGGTGGAACTGACCCCAAGCCCATGACCACAATTGATGATGACTGACTCAAGGATAGGCAAATAATTCAATTATAACTGATGAACTCCCGAGAGACATGAAGTAGAGGCTTCTGGAAAAGTGAAGCATTCACTCTTGCCTTTGGTTATGGTCACTATGTTGCTAATTTGAGGGAAGCCATCCAGACAATCAGGCCTGTCAGATACATACCCACAGGGGGCATCAATTACAGGTGTAAAAGATAAAGTCAGCCCCCAGAAAAAGCATCCTGGTGACCCTGTGGAGCCCTGATTCAAGATGAACTGAAACTCCTCACAGACTTTTCAGTTAAATTGAGCCAATAAATTCATTCATTTTTTAAGGGCAGTTTGAGTTTCAGTTTTCTATCATTTGCAGCAATAGAGTCCTAACTGATACAATAAAAGTCTAAGAGGAAATAAAAGATTTCTTTCCTATTCCCCAACATCCAGTTTCATCCCCTGAAGATAATCACTGTTACATTTCTTTCAGACATTTGTTTGCCTTTTCATGCAAATAAGACTGTATTCCACCACTTCCTTTTTTTAATCTTACGCTGTATTGTGAACATCTTCATTTGTCGATGCAAAGTAGTCTGTAAATGTATCATCATCAATTTAATGTTTTCCACTGATAGAAATTAATTTTTCCTCAGTTTTTACCTTGATAAAAAATACCTTGATACATGTCTTTGTGCATTTATGCAATTATTTAAAAACTCTAGAAACGGAATTGCTCTTTCAAAGGGAATGTATGTTAACAATTTTGCCCTCCAGAATAATTACACCAATTCACACTCTTCTCAGAAACAGAACATGTTTCTCCTCACCATTGTGAACACTGCGTTTTGTGAAATTTAAGAAATTTTGCCAATATGAAAATGAAAAGCAGTATTGTTTTCTTGATATGCATTTCTTTAATGAATGTATAACACACAAAACACAAATGGAGAGACCCGTACATACTTAGGCTATTTTATAAATTAACTATTTTCTTATAAATTCCCCATTCATATCCTTTGCCAATTTTCTTTTGGGTCATCTGTCTTTTCCCTATTGATTTGTCTTTATAAATTAAGAAAATAAACCCTTTGAAACCTCTCTGGAGGTCCAGTGGTTAAGACTCCACGCTTCCACTGCAGGGGGCATGGGTTCCATCCCTGGTTGGGGAACTAAGATCCCACATCCCACATGCAGTGGGGCATGGCCAAAAAAGAAAGAAAGAAAGAAAATAGACCCTTTTCTCGCATATGGTTTGAATATATTTTTCCAAGTTTGTTGTTTGTCCTTCAACATTTCTTTATTTCTCTCCCTCCCCCCCTCCCTCCCTCTCTCTCTCTCTCCCTCTCTTTCTTTCTTTCTTTTACTTTCCTCCCTCCCTCCCTCCCTTCCTCTCTCTCTCTCTCTCTCTTTCTTTCTTTCTAGTGTAACATTTCAAGCATACAGAAAACAGGAGAGAATTACGTAATGAGCACCTGTATGCCCACCATTCAGCTTTAAAATGTTATCCTTTGCAATTTTGCTTCAGTTTTTAAAAACGAAATAATAAAATGTTACAGATACAATCAAAGCTTCTTTTATATTCTCACTGATCCTATTCCTCTCCACCTCTCCCCAGAGGTAATCACCACCTTGAAGGTGATGTGCATCTGTTTTTAGAGATCCTTTATATACTTGAAAACCCCCTCTTATTCACCAAAGGTTTAAATATTTTCCTACATCATTCAAAAAAAAAAAAGACAGCAATAACAAATTGACTGTTAACAGTTGTTCTCAAGTAAGTCTCATTGGGATCTGCAAGCATCTTTCTAAGATTAATTCACATTATTCCAATAGTAGGGCTTGCAAAGTTCCAGTGAGAAGCTCTTCACAAAGTGTGCCAGCCTTCTGATTAAGGTTGCTAATAAAGAACAAGGAGGAATCTACCCATCAAACTTGACTCAAATGAGCTTATGATTGGATATATTATATATTATACTATAATTTATTTTGACTCCAGGAGAATTTATTTTTTAAGGGGTCATAGTACCACATTTTGCCCACTTTGAAGCATACGTTAATTTGGGTCAAAGCCCTCTATATAAGCAGTGATGGTCATGGGAGCAGGGGTGTTCAGATTCACTTGAACATATGAAAAGAAGAAATTTCTTAAATAGTGATGAAACCATTGTGGTCATGTCTGAACATTTTTGCAGAAAGAATTAAAAGAGTTTAAAAAAATCTTTGAATAATCTCTAGTCTTTTGAAAATATTCTGAAACTTCTACCTCATTGTTTATTTTTTAAAAATATTTATTTTATTAAATAAATAGTTTTAAAATATTTATTTGGTTGTGCTGGGTCTTAGTTGTGGCAGGCAGGCTCCTTAGTTGTGGCTTGAGGGCTCCTTAGTTGTGGCATGCATGTGGGGTCTAGTTCCCTGACCAGGTATCGAACCTGGGCCTCCTGCATTGGGAGCACGGAGTCTTAAGCAGGGAAGTCCCATCACTGCTTATTTTTAAAAGATCCCAAGTTAGGCTTAGCCTAAACAAGGGAGTCAATGGTGATTTTGACAAGCGTCTTAAACAGTATACTTCTATGGCTTTATACTTTTTTCACAGATCTCTTTTAAAATATATATAACATAACTTTGTAAGATTGTAAAGTTCGTAAGAATTACTTCTTATTGTGCATATTCTTCTGTGGCTCATCGTGGTTATTCATGACTTCAAAATGTATCCATGTTGATACATGTATTGAATAGCTTGGGTTGATTCATTTTGTCTGTTCAATAGTTTTCCCTCTGTGAATTTGATTTTCCATTTTTAAATTAATAAACATTTAGATTCTTCTTTTTTCTTCTGGTAAAAACAGTGCTGCCTTGAACATATCTCCTTGTGCACATGTCTGAGAATTTCACTAGTTTGTCTGACTACAAGTGAAACTGCTGCTTTGTGAGTCCCACATCTCTGTACTGGATATTGTCAAATTGCTCTTCCAAAAGGTTGTATCATACAATTTCTATTTTCCCTGGCAGTAAATGAAGGTTCCTGTTTACCCACATCTTTCTGTTTCTGGTATTTTTGTTTTGGAGTTGTATAATTTTAATAGAAGTACTTTTAATCAAATTATTGCCTTGTGACTTCTAGCCTCTGTGTGTGTGTATGTGTGTTGTCATGTTTGGAGGGTGGGTTTTGTTTTTTGGTTTTTGTGTTTTTTTTATCATGTTTAGTTTAGGTTAGCTATTGCAGCTAACTTTCAAATATAGCTTTATTGTTGTTTATTTTGTTTCACAATGAGACAAAGAATAGTGCTAATTTTTCAGAAATCTGGTAACCCTGCATCATGATGCTTTCCAAATTGTACAACTCTTTGCCTGCCAAATATTAAGAGGGGCTAATAGTAAAATTAAACTAAATTCAGAAAACTGTGATTTGAAAACTGTGCTAACCACTATGTATAATAGCCAAACATTTTTCATTGGAAGGTTTTCGCTCACTGTACAGAACCGGGTTATCTGATAAAGCATTAATAAGTGTGTGAGGTCCAGGGTGAACAGTTAATCTGTAAGGTTTCAGTACTGATGTTTCTTTCCCCCTATCTTCCTTGTCCTACTTCTTTTGAATAGTGTTCACTTTCTCTTCCTTTTCAGGTCAATCTTAAAGTTTCAGTACAGTTTTAGAGGTAACAAAGTTCAGGTTAAAATTTTTTGCAGTGTAAGCTCATTCAAGGCACTGAACTTTCTCATGCCATCCCGGCTAAAAAAAACTAAAACTCCAAACCTGTAGGATAACCAGATGTGACATTTGCTGAACTGTCCTATATAAATAAGCAATAAATTACATAGTGAACAAGGACTATAGCAGGTGTGGTAAATTAGGAATGGCTTTTTGACGTAAACTGATGATATTTTTACTTCTTCTGGAACAATCAGAAGTATTTTTTTATTTTACATGCTCAATCTTTTTTGTGAAACATTCTTTCATAACGGTATAAAATCTAGCAACACTTTATCACAGCATCCCTGGGTGGGAGGTGTTGCTTTCTTTCACCATCTATAAATGTCCCTAAATGAAGAATTTTTGCCTCAAGATGTGAATTCCTCCAAATTATTTGTGAAATTTCCTTTGAAGAGAGTCCAACTACTGTAGAAAAGTTTAAATCCCGCATAAGGATAGTCATTTTGTTTTCCAATATTTCACGATTTTTAGAAGGTGGCAAAGTCTTTAAGCTTTTTTGTCCAGACCTGGGCTTTTTTATTTATTTTTTATTTTTATTGTTTTGCGGTACGCGGGCCTCTCACTGTTGTGGCCTCTTCCCGTTGCGGAGCACAGGCTCCGGACGCGCAGGCTCAGTGGCCATGGCTCACGGGCCCAGCCGCTCCACTGCATGTGGGATCTTCCCGGACCAGGGCACGAACCCGTGTCCCCTGCATCGGCAGGCAGACTCTCAACTACTGCACCACCAGGGAAGCCCTGGGCTTTTTAAAATAAGAATTTGAAGAAAACTAGTCTTCACTCAAGACACATGGAAAGACATCCCTAGTTTACAACGTCTTCTCAGACCCTTATGGTAAGGTATCCATAATCCTATTCTCTCCACAGAAAACTGCAAGGCACTTTTGGTTACAATTTGTGTTGCAACTTCTCTTACTTATTTATTAACTTTTGGTTAATTATTGGAACTCACTGTTCCATAAATCTGTGCCTGTCTTTTACCTTCTGTTTGACTCCCTGATTCTTGACTCTTACCTTCCTTCAACTTCAGCTCTCAGGTGAAATGGGTAAACTCAGACTTGAAGATATATTTAATGTCTTAAATTGCTTTTATTATCATCTTCGATGTTATATATAGAAAGAAGTTAATAGATCCTTTCTTTCACATCGGGAAATTATAAGTCAATCCTGTTTAGTAGTATGTGTCTCTCCATGCTCACTAATAAACTCATAGCAACTGATGGTTGGTATTAATCTCTTTCTAATTAGGGAAGCACATGCTCTCATATCATTCTGAATAAGAGCAATGGTGTTTAATTTCTCTGATCCTTCTCACTTTATTGTCCATTAAGCAATACATGATGATTGTACAGCTTGTCAGAGAGAGTATGGGATGGTAGAATAACATGGGATTTGGAATATATTGCTTGGATTTGAGTTGTACACCATAACCAAGAAATTTATCCCAGGAAT
Organism: Delphinapterus leucas; assembly: GCF_059928025.1. NCBI lineage: Eukaryota > Metazoa > Chordata > Mammalia > Artiodactyla > Monodontidae > Delphinapterus > Delphinapterus leucas. The sequence goes on from NC_143130.1 coordinate 136,145,465, forward strand.
GCAAAGTTGTTTTAATACCCGAAGTGAATTAATGTAATATACTTTATCAATAGAATAAAGGACAAAACCATAGATGTAAGAAAAAGCATTTGATAAAATTCAATGCCCTTTCATGATAAAAGCAATCAATAAACCAGGAATCAAAGGGGACTTTCTCAACCTAGTAACGGTCATCTACAAAAGTCTTTCTTCTGGGAGCCCACACTTTCCTTTGCTCTTCCATTCCGAAAACTTTACTTTTACCTGATTTTATGTAGAGAGGTCTGGAATAGTCCAATGTCTAGGCCTGGGTGAGATTGTCTTCTAAGTGTGGGACTCACTTTTAAGAAGTCTACTTGCTCACAGGTATATGCCATATTATCCACTCTAGTCTTTATTAATAATAAAGGTGATATTTTGGTTCATCTCAGCCCCAAATGCCTTAGACTTTATATTATTCCTCAATTGGCTCAGAATTGAGGCAGGGAAGAGGGGTGATAGTGTTGGGTCCCTTTAAAGACCCCAGCATGGGGCAATAGAAGGAGCAATTTACAGACAGGTTTTAGACATGCACAATAGTAATCACCAGAGTAATGACTAGAATCTTAGGCTGTTTTTTAAAAGCTGGAAAGGATCCCAGAGGTCATCTAGCAGCTAGATTCTAACCCACAGGGGTTAAGTAATGTGTACAAGACTACCCGGCCATCTAGTGACATATCACAACTAGAATCCAAATTTTCTTTCAGCCCACTGCACTTTCCACCACACCCTGCTACTTCCTTAATATACTGAGATAAAAAATAGCACATTATGCTATTTGTTATCATCTTATCTGCTTCCATGAAGGTCAGAATTTTGTCATTGCTATAGATGAAGAAAGAAATGCACTTAAATAACTTTCCTTCGGTAATAGTGCTTATCAGGGGTAGCCCTGGAAATGAAAAATAGTACTCTAATTTTAGTTCAAGGCTGTACTCATGAGATCATTTTTTCTGTCAAAATGCCAAACTGAAATAAATAGGAGAGTGGGGCAGCATGGAAATACAGTCATTGCAGCAGAATCTCTGGTTATGTTAATTCAGCTGACAATCTTTGGTTCCTTTTCTAGCATGATGTCAGAGTATGTTGTGGTATTAAAATTTCCTCCTAAAAGAATAGAAGGAAATAAGTAGAATGGGGTGTCACTGCCTAACTCGAAAGCCTGTGATCTTAATTAACTATGATGTTTACTGCCTCCCCAGATTCATAAGGCGCAAAGGCAAAGGTTTAGACAATAAAATGAAAGTTACTCATAAAAGGAATAGAACTTAGCACTTGGCTATTACAGCTTTCTTTAAATAATCGTTCCTGTAAATTTATTGGTGGAAACACAATAATGTGAAAGGAACACATAAGGCCACTGAGATGACAGCAGATCTGTTAATCAGGCCACTACTCTTTGCTTTTCTACAAAATCTACAAATGAATTTGATTTTCTACAAAAAAAAAGGTCTTTAATCCTATCTGCTTGCCGTGTTGAGAAGTCATTCATTCATTCATATGTAGTTTTTGAGCACCTACTGTGTATCAGGCACAGCTTTAGGTACTGGGGGTAATACATAGAACAAAGTCCCTGATCTCTTTGAGAAGAGGGTATTATGAAACATGATAAAATCCCTTATTTGCTGTTGTTAGAGGTAGGCATTACTCTATTTAATAAAATTGTAATATAGAAAAGAATAGAATAGAAAAAAAACTGTGGTCAAATGAGTTTGGGAAATAATGCAACTATAGTCTCTTCTTAATGCTTCAAATTACACAGTGGTATATTAAAACCCCTAAGATATTAGCCAATAAAAGAAACTCTTTAACTCCATTTCCCTGACTTATTTGACCATTTAGGCTTTTTTTTTTTTTTTTCATTTTTGGGATAGCACTTAACCTCCTGTGGAATGAGTGTTCCAAAGAAGCCAGTTTTAGAAAATACTGAACTGTAAGAGCTCTTCGTATTGCTGTTTTTCTGTTTATATATGTTCTATGATTCCTTTTTTAAAATTATAGTTGATTTACAATATTGTGTTAGTTTCAGATGTACAGCAAAATGATTCAGTTATATATATTTTTTCCACTATAGGTTATTACAAGATGTTGAATATAGTTCCCTGTGCTATACAGTAAATCCTTGTTGCTTATCTATTTTATGTATAGTAGTTTTTATATTCTATGATTCTATATCAGTTTTAGTTTTATTTTATATGGTTAAGTTTTGGAAGACAAAAATGGACCTGCACTTGCCCAAATACATAATAATAATCAACTATATTATATAAGGGTCTATTTGGGCTTCCCTGGTGGCACAGTGGTTAACAATCCGCCTGCCAATGCAGGAGACACGGGTTCTAGCCCTGTTCCGGGAAGATCCCACATGCCGTGGAGAAACTAAGCCTGTGAGCCACAACTACTGAGCCTGCGCGTCTAGAGCCCGTGCTCCCAACAAGAGAAGCCACCACAGTGAGAAGCCTGTGCACCACAAGGAAGAGTAGCCCCTGCTCACAGCATCCAGAGAAAAGCCCGCATGCAGCAACGAAGACCCAATGCAGCCAAAAATAAAATAAATAAATAATAAGGGTCTATTGGACATACTTTTTTTCTTTCCTTTTCCAGGTTTATTTATCTCTGTAAACCACTGTAACTTTTTAAAAAGTAGAGGGACTTCCCTGGTGGTCCAGTGGTAAAGAATCTACCTTACAACGCAGGGGACGCAGGTTCAATCCTTGGTCGGGGAACTAAGATCCCACATGCCGGGGCAACTAAGCTCGTGTTCCACAACTACTGAGTCTGCATGCTGCAACTACTGAAGCCCGCACACCCAGAGCCCATGCTCCACAACAAGAGAAGCCCCTGCAATGAGAAGCCCGCGCACCGCAAAGGAGAGTAGCCCCCGCTCTCCACAACTAGAGAAAGCCTGCGTGCAGCAATGAAGAACCAACACAGCCAAAAAGAAAAAAGAAAAGAAAGAAAAAGGAAAAAAAACATCTTGTTATGTCTTTTAAATCTCTTTTAATCTACATGTTCTCCCTCTGTCCTTTCTTTTCCTTATATTTTATCTGTTATAAACTCAGTCTGTTTGGCACATAGACTGTTCTACCAACTGGATTTTGCTGATTGCACACTCATGATATAGTTCAGCATATTTCTGTACCCTCTGCATTTCCTAGAAGCTGGCAACTGGATCCAGAGGCTTCATCAGGCTCAGGTTCGATTCCTTTGTGTTCTTTTTTCAAGAAGTCTAGTTTTTCACTCTTTTTTCCTTTTAACATTAGCAGCCATTGATACTCAATATTTAGATTCATTAATTCATTGAGAGTTCCAAAAAGATGATATTCTATTTCTACCATTTTGCTTTTATATATTACTTTAGATACATGATTGTCTAATGAGGTGCTATCTTTCATCTACTATTATCCAATGGAACAGTTTTTACAGAAAAGGCAGGAAAAATGTTTGAGTTTTCCCTTCTACTTCCCTAGTTTGGGTACAATGAATTGATTCCCTATCATGTTTTAAAATTTTCATTGAGGGCTTCCCTGGTGGCGCGGTGGTTGACAGTCTGCCTGCTAATGTGGGGGACTCGGGTTCGAGCCCTGGTCTGGGAGGATCCCACATGCCGCGGAGCAACTAGGCCCGTGAGCCACAACTACTGAGCCTGCGCGTCTGGAGCCTGTGCTCCACAACAAGAGAAGCCGCGCTAGTGAGAGGCCTGCCCACTGCAATGAAGAGTAGCCCCCGCTTGCCACAACTAGAGAAAGCCCACGCACAGAAACGAGACCCAACACAGCCAAAAATAAATAAATAAAATTAATAAACTCCTACCCCCAACATCTTCTTAAAAAAATTTTTTTTCAATGAGATTTTAAAAATATTATAATGAACTTAAACGTATTTAAGGGACTTCCCTGGTGGCACAGTGGATAAGACTCTGCACTCCCAATGCAGGGGACCGGAGTTTGATCCCTGGTCAGGGCACTAGATCCCACATGCATGCTGCAACTTAGGAACCGACGAGCCGCAACTAAGGAGCCCACCTGCCACAACTAAGACCTGGCGCAACAAAATAAATAAATAAACATATTTAAGAGATTTCAGTTTATTGCAACTCTTATCCATTTTTTTTTAGGCCACACCCTGTGACATGCAGGATCTTTGTTCCCCAACCAGGGATGGAACGCACGCCCCCTGCAATGGAAGCTCAGAGTCCTAAACACTGGGCCGCCAGGGAATTCCCCAACTCTTATCGTTTTTGAAGTTTCCATTTTCCCTTGTTTGACTGTGGGGACTCTTCAGATTGGCTCCTTGGACATGATCATAATAGTTTTCAATTATCACCAATTACTAAAAAAATAGAAAAGCTATCTAACCTGACCGTGGTGCTTCTTCTTGTTTTTATGTAATGTTTAAAAAATATGACTGCTTTCTGAGATTTCCTGACCCTGTTCCCCTCAACTACTTTTCATCTGGATCTCCTCTTTACTTCATCAGTGTTGTCCCTATCCTTAGCAGTTTTTATTCCAAGGCCAGTAGTTTCTCCTCAGGGGTATGTCCTGGAAGCGAGGTTTGGTTGGTCAGCATTGAGAATTCATATGCGTGAGACTGTTCCCACCCTTTCAGGTCTTACGAGGACTCCATTGCACTCATCTGCTATTGGAATGGACAAAACCCCTCCCAGTTTCATTTGCTATTCTCAGATTGGCTTTCCAGCAAATATCTGTTTCTCTTTGGGATTCTCCAATTTTCTGGTTCATGGAATATCTAATTGATTGATTCCTCTCCTCTCTTGCATAGACTCTAATATCGTGGTCCTGTGGTTGTTGGTGATTTGTCCCCACCTGCTCATAGTTTGTGGGGATAATTTATCATCTTGTTTTGTTGTAAGTGTTATCCATGGGTTTTAATTTTGCTTTTCAATTTCTCTGTTTGTATGTAGAGTTTTGAGAAGATCCAAAAACTATGCTGTTACTTCCTAGAAGACCAATATAACTTTCCATGGACTGAAATTTAATTATTTTTAAATTACACATTATGCTTTTTCAAAATAACTATTCTAAAATCATTTCACCCTTACAGAAAATTCTCAGAACAGTACGAAGGATTTTAGTTTGCCCTTTACACAGATTCTCTAATCAGTTGTTAACATTTTACCATATTTGTCTTATTCTCTCTCTTATCTCTTTCTCACTCAATTATTTTGTATGTGTAGTAAAATTCAGTAAAATCATTAAAATCGAGAAATTAAAATTGACACAAAACTACCATCCAACACATAGCCTGCATGCGAATTTCACTAGTTATGTACCATTAAATCACCCGTTCCCTTTTAATCCTGGATCCAATAGAGGATCATGTGTTTTACCTAATTTTATGTGTCTTTAGTCTCCTTCTTGGAGCAGTTCCTCAGTTTTCCATGTCTTTCATGATGTTGACTATTTATTTATTTTTTGGCCACAGCACGCAACTTGCAGGACATCTTAGTTCTCTGACCAGGGATCAAACCCCGGGCCCACAGCAGTGAAAGCACCGAGTCCTAACCACTGGACTGCCAGAGATTTCCTGATATTGACTTTTTAAAAGAGAATAGGCCAGTTACTTTAGTATGATGGACATAGTATGATGGACAATTGAACGTCCATCAGTTGGAGTTTGCCTTATACTTATTATGATTGGATTCAGGTTATTCATCTTTTTGGAGAAGTACCAGAGACATGATGCTATGCTCTTCTCAGTGCATTATCAGGAGGCAAATTAGCAAGTGTTAATTTGTCCCATTTCTATCAGTGTTGACTATTATCATTTCATTAAAATGATGTCTGCCAAACTTCTTCATTGTAAAATTAAGTATCTTGTACTTATTAATTAATACATTGTTAATAAGTATTTTATGGAGAGCTACTTTGATATTATGTAAATGTCCTGTTCCTCATCACATTTTCACTCCCAGTTTTCATGTCCGTTGTTGGTTCTTTGCTGAACCAATTATTACTATAATGGTTGGCAAATGGTGATATTCTAATTCCATCATTCCTTCTACATTTATTAGTTGGCATTGTCGTACTCTAAAATAAAGCTTCTATTCTTGCCCCATTTATGTATTTACATCTATTTACATCAGGATAGACCCATGGATTCCTATTTTATCCAAAGAATCATAATCTATTGCTTTCATTATTCATTTTAAGTTTAAATTGCCCCAGGGACTTCCCTGGCGGTCCAGTGGTTAAGACTCCGTGCTTCCACTGCAGGGGGCCCGGGTTCAATCCCTGGCTGGGGAACTAAGATCCTGCAGGCCACACGGTGTGGCCAAAAAAAAAAAAAAAGTTTAAATTGTCCCAGATTTAGCTGACAGAAACTCTTCAGTCTGGCTCTTGTCCTCATGTGCCTCATCATTTTTCACCACATGTCCTCATCATGTTCCCTGTCCCAGCCCTGAATTCAACCATTTCTTCAAGGAGTTCTGGATCATCTTAGTGGAGAACGATATTCAGAAGCCACCTCTGGGTGCTAGGAGTGCTCATTACTACTAGGGGATCACTTCTTCCAGGCCAAGTTTTCTTCCTTTCCACATTAAGTCTAGCTCCCCTTGTCTCAATATACTTACTTAATCTTCCTGTATGCCATCAATCTCCTGACCTAATGGCAGACTGAGACATCACCCGCCACTGAGGCCAACGTGTAGTGGAAATGAGGCCTCTCGCAATCAGCCAGCTCCATTGCTCTTCCCACTATAACATGTGAATTGCATTATACCAATACAAAGCAGATGAGATACTTCTTTTCAACTCATTCCTATTCTTTATGCAAAAGAGAGTATATCTGAAACTTGGGATTTCATTAATATAATTTATCATAATTTAAAAGATTCATTTTACTGTAGAAATTAATGTCATAAATATTATAACTCAAATTTCCTTATCTGAAATTTCTGGTTTTGTGTTTATGTGCTTGTTATGACACAGTGAGAATATTTGCTCAACTGCTTTCTGGGTATACATCAAACAGTCTGATAGACAACACATGACCAGTAGGAAAAAAATATAGTGAGAATTTTTAAAAATTCAATTAGCCACAAAAATCACTTCTTGTACTGAAAGACTGATCTTAAAAAGCTAACACAGAGCACAATGATGTGAATGTGTTTATTAATGCCACTGAACTGTACACTTAAAAATGACTAAGATGGTAAATTTTATATTATGTATATTTCACCATAATAAAAAAAAATGGGGGAAAAAGAAAAAAAGCTAACACAGGGACTTCCCTGGTGGTCCGGTGAGTAAGACTCCACACTCCCCATGCAGGGGGCCCAGGTTCGATCCCTGGCTGGGGATCTAGATCCCGCATGCATGCCGCAACTAAGAAGCCCACATGCCACAACTAGGAGGCTGCATGCCACAACTGTGAGCCCGCATGCTGCACTAAAAGATCCCACATGCAGCAAGTAAGACCTGGCACAGCCAAAATAAATTAAAAAAAGGAAAAAAACTAACACAAATTTAACTCAATAAATGTGTCTCTAAAATATTAACAATGTTATTGTAAGCTTTGCCATAATCGATAGCTACTGTTTGCAGATAATAACTTTTATCTGTATGAGCATTACTGCTTATAAAACACTTAACAACTATTGATATTATCTCAATCTTTTTCCAGCTCTGTGAAGTAGAAGATATTATCTCCGTTTTACAGATAAGATCACAGGCTCATAGAGGTTATGCAACTTGTTAAGGACTGCCCAACTATTAGGTGGCAAAAATGGGATGTAAACATAGCTCTTTTAACACATAACTGATTGTTTCCTTTTCACTATTTCACTCCTCTGAATTGGGATTTTTCTCTCATTTCACTCCTGTCCTGTTGGCCAGATTACAAATGGATAACTACTTTCCCAAGTAATTTACTAATTAGCCTGAGGTTATTCAATCAACTCAGATCTCATTTCTCCAGAGCAGCAGAGAATGCTTGTCCCCCGATATTAATTTTCCCCTCATTCTACAGTAATAGAATGGTGAGCCGGGAAAATGGCCACCCAGAGTAAAGTTCATTCCCTAGCCTAGCTGGCAGGTAGGTATGATCATGTGGTAAGGTAGCCATGTGTGACAGCTTCTAGGAACCTTCCTTCACATGTGCCCCTTTGCCCTTTTTTGTTTGTCACTTCTTCCGTCCTGCTGCCTGCAGGAGAGATCTTCCCTTGGACAATGAGAATTAGGGCCACCCCCTAGGAATGTCATTAGGGTGGTGAGCTAGAGCGAGACTTCTGGGTCCCAAGGACGTTATGGAGCAGAGCTGCTGTACCAATCCGGTGCTACAAAGTTCCAGGCTCTTAATGGAGAGAGAGATTGAAAACGTCTACTTTGTTCAAGCTGATGGTACTTTGACTTGTCCAGTCACATCCTAATTCAGTATCCGTTTGTGGAATCCTAGTTATCTTCCCAACATTTGTTTCAGCCTTCTGCCATTAGGAACCGGCCTGGTGGTGGAGTGAGATTGACCATAAACCCCGCAACTAGAGGTCACATGACTGATTACCAGCCAACCTGGGTTATTGCAATGTGAGGTGGTAAGAGTGATTGGTTCAATGATGAGCACCCAAGGCAATCAGCTTATGGCTTTCCCCTGGTCCTAGCAGTTGGTTCAGGTGTGATACAAACAGTGTGATGTTTGCGAGGAGGATGTAACCCTAGATGTAAACACTGAAGCAGGTAGCTTTAGAGAAACTGGGGTGAGGATATAGCTGGCTTGTGGAGGAAGGTGAACCAAGAGAAATGTGGGAAAATGGTGTTTTCCCTAAGTTTGGACCAACCCTAAAGCCTGCCCGTTTAGTGGTCTTTTCAGGAAAGTGAGCCAGCAAACTTTCAGTTACATTGGTTAAGATAATTTGAATTGGTTTTTATGTTATCTGCATCTAAAGACATCTTAACTAATATACCTTCCAATGGCTTCAGGATTATATCAGTATCCAATAATGTAAATCAACATTTCCAGGGAAGTTTTTGTTTGTTTGTTTGTTTGTTTTTGCGGTACGCGGGCCTCTCACTGCTGTGGCCTCTCCCGTTGCGGAGCACAGGCTCTGGACGCACAGGCTCAGCGGCCATGGCTCACAGGCCCAGCCGCTCCACGGCATGTGGGATCTTCCCGGACCGGGGCACGAACCCGTGTCCCCTGCATCGGCAGGTGGACTCTCAACCACTGCGCCACCAGGGAAGCCCCAGACCCCCCTGATTTAATACAAAGTCTTTCTCAGAGGTGCTGCTCACTCTTATGACTTCAAGTCATGTCTTCGGCCCTCTCCTTTTGTTTCACGCCTCCATTTCCACCTCCACTAGGAAGTACGGGAGCCACCTAAATGCAGTGTACCTAAAGCCTAAATAATTTTTCATCTAAAACTAGCTCTCTCTAAGAAGTTTTCTATTTTTGCCTCTGCACCATCCTTCTCTCAGTTTCTCAATTTCAAAACTTGTCATCCTTATGTTCTACTTTCCCTTTTCTACCACATGTACCCTGTAACCAAAGTGTAGTTTCTTTCTTTGTGATGTTTTCAAGGACCACTACCCTGGCACAGACCTTCACACCCTCACATCTGGATAACTGCATTTATTTTCTAACTTGTCATCCTCTCTCTACACCTCCAATCTATTTTATATTTGAATTCTGAAAAACTGTCTTGCTAAAAAGCTGGGACGAAGTAAGAGAGTGTCATGGACATATATACACTACCAAACGTAAAATAGATAGCTAGTGGGAAGCAGCCGCATAACACAGGGAGATCAGCTCAGTGCTTTGTGACCCCCTAGAGGGGTGGGATAGGGAGGGTGGGAGGGAGACGCAAGAGGGAGGAGATATGGGGATATATGTATATGTACAGCTGATTCACTTTGTTATAAAGCAGAAACTAACACACCATTGTAAAGTAATTATACTCCAATAAAGATGTTAAAAAAATAAAATAAATAAAAAGCTTTAAAGACTCCTTAAAGCTTTTATCCTGGCATTTAAGGCCTCCCAAATTGGCGCTTGCTTACATCAACCAGCACAGTGGTTACTCATTTCTTCCCAACTGCTGCATTTATATCTTCTTTGCTCACATCCTTCTCCGCTTTCCGAAATGCCCTCTTCCTTATCCATTGTCTAATGTTTCTCCTTTAAAGCTGAGCTCAAGTTCTGCTTCCTCAAAGAAGTAGTTTTTAGGGTGGTAGGACAGAGGTCCCCTCTCCAACTCCTCCCTTTCTCTCCCAGAGTTAGATACATGTCAGGCCAGCCTAGTAGAAGACATCCAGCCTTTTAGTAAACCTTCTAGCAAGTGCAGGAAACAACTACAGGATTTTTAACCATATCTATGGATGATTGATTATTTTATGGATACCACAACCTGTGTGCAGACCACTAAGTTCTCTTTTTTCTCTTTCCATCTTGAGCCTCCAGGGTTGGAAACCCCAAGGGACTTGGTCAAAAGACTGACAATTGGCACAAGAAGAAATGGGTCCCTGAAGCCAGGGAAAGGGAGATTAAAAAGCAAAAAACTCTGTAGCTATAGGGGAGGAGGCTTCTCTGTTAAGGAGGTGGGGGAGGGAGAGGTTGAGGTCTGGCTCCAGTGAAGGAATTTGGGGAGTAGAAACTGATATAAGAAAACAGAGGGGTCACTCCTGTATCTCCAGTGCTAGGTGTTAAAGGCTGTTTTGCACATTCTTTCAGTCTGTGTGAACTGGACCTGTCTCCAAGTGGTAAGACTACTTGGGGACAAGTACAGTACAATTCCCTCCTTTCTAGAATATCAATATAAGGTATTGGTCAGCATACTGGCCAGAAATAAATGGCACACTCTGGGGTTAACTGAAGAGTTTAAACAAGGACTATTGTCAGAGTTGTGGGCAGGGTTAAGGGCCCCGACACAGTGCTGGTGAAGTACCCAGGGATTAGCAACAGCTGAGACCTGTTACCACCATAGATCGGAAAAGGCAAGGGAAGTGAGCAGTGTCAATAGAGACTCAGGGAGCTGGAACCATGGAAGAGAGACTCCCTGGCAGTAGGTGCGGCCATAGAGTAACATGACCTCTGCCAGAACCACGCAGGGTTGTAGACAATGAGTTCCCATATCTCTCCTTCCCTCCCTCCCATTATCAGGAGCAGTGCTTCTCTTTGGCTATTCCCAAGGGAGTACAGGGCATGCAGTCCTTGGAGGTCATCCTTCTAAGGCACAGAAAGCAGGGCAGAGAAGAGCAGATAATGGATTTGTGGTGAGCGGACCAACCCAGAGTACCTCACACACTGGAGTTAGAACAGCGATTGTTCCCTATTCTGAATCCCACAGCACTTAGGCTTACATCCTCGTTTCAGTTTTCAACAAACATCTCCTGAGCACTTTCCATAAATATTAGATGCTTTGGGATGAAATTAACCAGACGTGGGTCCCTTAGGAACTCAAATCTAATGGGCAATCCCTGGACATTTGGAATTTGCTTGGCTTTGGGGTGTGCAGAGGATTGCACGTTTCAGATTGCAGGAGCAGATATGTGTTCAGAGATGTCTTCTCTTGGGATGTGAGTTTTATGTCAGGCTCCTTTTAGAACTAGAACATTAGTCCGGATATTGTGGCAAACCTGGCAATACCACAATGGCTTTTGCAAGAATCACCTCTGAATCGGGTGGTGTGGCTCTCTGTTCCCTGCTCTTGTCTCTCTCCCTTCTTTTTTAAATTTTTTTTTTGGGGGGCTACATCGAGTCGTAGTTTAGGCATGTGTGATCTTTCATTTCGGCATGCAGGCTCTTCGTTGTGGCACGCAGGTTTCTCTAGTTGTGGTGCTCAGGCTCAGTAGTTACAACATGCGGGCTTAGTTGCCCCGCGGCACGTGGGATCTTAGTTCCCTGACCAGGGATCAAACCTGTGTCCCCTGTGTTGGGAGGCAGATTGTTAAGCACTGGACCACCAGGGAAGTCCCTTGTCTCTCTCTATTCTTGTAACCCTACTTTTCTCTGTTTGCTAACTGCTCATCTCTTTGTACGTCTCCCTCAGATTCCCTGAGACAGGGTTATACTGTGTCACTTTGACCCTCTATGCCCCTATTAGAGTTCTTCTATAAGCCACTTCAAGGGCAAATATTTTCCTTATGTTTAGTCTATAGATGAACCGTTATGTCCTGTGTAGCCAGGTCACATGATCCAAGTATGGCAACTGTAATGAGCATCTGTCACTCACGGCTGCCCCAAATCTTCTGATCATTCTCTCTCCATAATCATACTTCCTCACAGTAGAAATCCTGCCTTCAGTGTGGAACCATTTCCCTTTCCCAGCTTTCCTTCTTGTTAGGGTGCAGACATGTGATATAAATTCTGCTAACCAGATTCAAGACTTTGTTTCCGAATGGAGTTCTATGCGCAAAGAGGGAGAGGTCAGGGTATGCATTTTGCAGCTGCAGATCCTAGCAAATGTGGTGTGATTCTGGAGCTGGTGAAGTGAACCATAGAAACAAAAGAAGAGATGGGCATCAACAGCTACTTTTACTCTGTATCCCAGTTCCAAAAAGCTTTTAGTCTCCCAGAGGCTGAGGACTATGGAAAGAAAAGAAAAGGCCATCAAAACAGTTGACATCTCACAGCCAGAGGAAACTTCTTAAAATGCAAAGACTCCCTTCTGCCTCTGCTGTTGCCAAGGGAAGGTGTGACTGGGCTTTTCCGCTGTTCTAGGAGGAAGATATGGAACAGATAGGGCAGAGCTCAGTGCACAGCAGGGTCCAATCTACATCAGCTGATTCCCATCTGACCCAGAGATACACTGAGCTAGTCTAGCCCCACCTACCCTACATCCACTCACCCCAAGACACATGAGCAAATCTAGCCAAGATCAGCAGCACTGCCCAGATCAGCCCAGATCAGCTCACCCCCAGGTAACCTTGACACATGTAAGCAAGGCCAGCTAGGGGCCATCAGACCTACTCATCCCTGACTAGTTAAAACCAGCCAATTCCCAGATGACACACAGTTTCATTGTCAACAAGATTGAGCTACTCATTGAGCTGGACCAGACCTGGGTACCCCATGATTCAAGGACCAGGCTCTGCATTGAGGAGACGCTCACATGGCCCAATACTCCCACCACTGAGAGGAGCATCTATCCAGCACACAACAGCCCCTAAGATTCTCACTCTGAACAGCAGCCCCTGAAGGGCTTCTGGGTCATCAATCATTTTACCACTATATACAGGCATAGTTTGAAAATCATGCTTTCTTTGATCCCAGCTGGACTGCACATTCTTGAAACGTGAAGACTTTGAAAATACCACTTGCTTCTCCCTTAGTTTTTTTTTTTAATTTATTTAATTTATTTTTGGCTGCGTTGGGTGCTCGTTGCTGCCCATGGGCTTTCTCTAGTTGCGGTGAGAGGGAGCTACTCTTCGTGGCGGTGCATGGGCTTCTCATTACGGTGGCTTCTCTTGTTGTGGAGCATGGGCTCTAGGTGCGTGGGCTTCAGTAGTTGTGGCATGCAGTCTCAGTAGTTGTGGCTCACGGGCTCTAGAGCACAGGCTCAGTAGTTGTGGTGCACAGGCTTAGTTGCTTCGTGGCATGTGGGATCTTCCTGGACCAGGGCTTGAACCCATGTCCCCTGCATTGGCAGGCGGACTCTTAACCACTGCGCCACCAGGGAAGCCCTCTCCCTTAGTTTTAAATGTAAAATTAGTGAAGTTGAAACTCTGTAACCCCTTCAGCACTTCTCACTCACATTCAAAGGCCAACCAGTCACAAACCAAGGAAGGGAGCTGAGAATAGGGAGTTTTCTGTGAGCTTTGTGGGCAGGATAAGGCCTCCAAGGCCTCAGAATAAAATGTTTACTCAAAAAAGGGAGAGCCATTGGCCAATGTTTTACTGGCTCTTCTTCCCCACCTCCATTGAGGTCTATGCCTATTGCCAGCCACTGGTTTGGCTCTGGGCCAAATGATCTGGTGTCTTCTCTGCAGTCTGAGGTAGCTGGCAGGGTCCTGGGAATATGAAGTGTTCCAAGAGATTCTCTGTGTCATACCAGTCCCAGAGACACTGTGCCAGGTGGTGGCAGCACAGACAGAGGAATGCAGACCTGGCCCAGATCCTCATGGATTCCTGGAAATGATGTACTTATATTCATAGTCATAGTTTTAATTATTAAATGCTACTTTATGCAAGTAGACAGAAAGAACTGGCTACTGGAGTCTGTGCCCTTCTGGAGAAAGACATCTAGTTTTTGACAAGCTTAGCCTCATTCAAAAAGAATTTAGAAAAGGCTACATGCTGCATGATTCCAACCACATGACATTCTAGAAAAGGCAAAACTGCAGATACAATAAAAAGATCAGTGGTTGCCAGGGGTTGTGGAGCTAAAAGGAATGAATAGGTGGAGCACAGCGGAATTTTAGACCTGTGAAACTGTTCTGTATGAAACTGTAAGGAGGGTTACCATTTGTCAAAGCCCAAAGAATGTACAACACTAGGAGTGAAGCCTAATGTAAACTATGGACTCTCGGTGATAATGATGTGTCAGACTAAGTTCATCAGTTGTAGCAAATGGACCACTTTGGTGGGGAATGTTGATAATGGAGGGGTGTGTGCGTGCGTGTGAGAGAGAACAGGGGGTGTATGGTAACTTTCTGTCCCTTATGCTCAATTTTGCTGTGACCCTAAAAGTGTTCTAAAAAAGAAATTTTATTAATTAAAAAATGCAATCTGAAACTTACAGAAAAGTTGCAAGTGCAATACAGATAACATTTTATCTTAAACCATTCAGGAGTAAGTTACCAACCTGATGCCCCAGCAACCCCAAATAGTTTAGGGGTCTGTATAGGACATTCTCCTTCATAGTCACAATACAACCATCAAAATCAGGAAATTAACACTGATAACACAAACCAATCCTGAGAGCTCATTAAATTTTTTTTTTTTTTTTTGCGGTACGCGGGCCTCTAACTGCCGTGGCCTCTCCCGTTGCAGAGCACAGGCTCCGGACGCGCAGACTCAGTGGCCATGGCTCACGGGCCCAGCCGCTCCGCGGCATGTGGGACCCTCCCGAACCGGGGCCCGAACCTGCGTCCCCTGCAACAGCAGGCGGACCCCCAACCACTGCACCACCAGGGAAGCCCAGAGCCCATTAAATTTTATCAAATGTCCCAGTAGTATCCTTTAATGCAAAATAAAGGATCCAATTCAGGAAAAGAAAAAAAAATTTAGAAGCCTCAAATCAACTTTAATGGATGCCACATTTGAGGACAAATGATCAGAAATATAAAAACTGGAAATCATTAAAAAAGAGTTGGAAATTTCCGATGCTTTTTTGGGGCTTAAAGAAATTGAGAAAAGAAACGAAAGAAGAGAAACGTAAACACTTAAAACAAGTTGAGCTGATGATTGACATTAAGAAAGATTCAGTCTTTAGAATGTTACCAAGTTCTAGCTCACTCTGCTCCCCGCAGGACAGGCCAATAAATCGGGAGACAAGGTGTTGAGGCAAGGAAGAGCGACTTTATTCGGAAAGCGGGCAGAAGGAGAAGATGGCAGACTAATGTCTCAAAGTAACCATCTTATGGGGTCTGGGTGCCAGTTTCTTTTATAGAACAGAGAGAGGGAGGAGGTGAGGAAGTAAAGTTAAAATGCCCTTAGTTTTGCCTGGTTGGCCAGCATCGGGGATGGGATGTGTTACTTTCTTCTTTTCTGTAGCCATTCACAGGTGGGCAGGGTCAGATTGTCTCCCTGTGAGCTGAACAAAGGCACTTTAGTTTAAAATTCAGGCAGATGGGCTTCCCTGGTGGTGCAGTGGCTAAGAGTCCGCCTGCCGATGGAGGGGACACGGGTTCGTGCCCCGGTCCGGGAGGATCCCACATGTTGCAGAGCGGCTGGGCCTGTGAGCCATGGCCGCTGAGCCTGCGCGTCTGGAGCCTGTGCTCCGCAACGGGAGAGGCCACGACAGTGAGAGGCCCGCATACCGCAAAAAAAAAAAAAAAAAAAAAAATCTTAAAATTCAGGCAGAGGGGCAGGGTTCCCTGAGGCAGGCCATTATATATGATTATAATAACAGAAGCAACAAAAAGCAAAGTTAAATTCAAAGAAACAGATCCAACATGGAGTCAAAATTGGCTCTTCCCTGTTACAAGAAGAGGCATCAAAAAACCCCCACAGGGCTTCCCTGGTGGCGCAGTGGTTGAGAGTCCACCTGCCGATGCAGGGGACACGGGTTCGTGCCCCGGTCCAGGAAGATCCCACATGCCGCGGAGCGGCTGGGCCCGTGAGCCATGGCCGCTGAGCCTGCGCGTCCGGAGCCTGTGCTCCGCAACGGGAGAGGCCACAACAGTGAGAGGCCCGCATACCACAAAAAAAAAAAAAAAAAAAAAAGAGAAAAAACCCCCACAAAATTTCAAGTAACTGCAACCAAAACAGCCTTCAATATACATGACAAGAGTGAGAAACAATTTCAGAAGCACTAAAAGATGCTTTGAATGAAAATTCTGATTTTCAGGGAAACGTAAATCTGGCTCTGGTGAGCATGTGCTAACAATGAGCCATCAGGCTGCCATCCTTAAGACTACATACATGGTGGGCACTTGGAATTGGATATAACAAATGCTTTAGAAAATGTTCACCTCCTAGAAGATGAATAAAAGGGATTTTGAAGAAGTGGATTGATACATCTGAGTTAAATATTTATTTAAAACTTTTTAAAGAAAAGAGAAACCAAATGTACACAGAATTAATGGAAAAAGGTAAGTTACTTGATGCACTTAAGATCACATTAAAAGTCTGTAAATGTAAGTGCCTTTAAGTGAGAAAAAAAAACGAAACAGGGCAAGGGAGGGGCCCACAGTCTGGCTGAAGCTCCAAGTTCTTTCTGAACTGCATCAAGAAAACGAAATGAATTTTTACCAAATAACCATTTTACCCTCGGTAGATAGAGGAAAACCTTTTCAAAGCAGATGTGAAGATCAGCTATGCATGTGAAGAGCTGAAGTCCTACGAAATAGAAACCAAAGTTCTTTCAGAAAAATTCAAAAGAACTGCTGGCTATTATCAATGGTAGTTTATTTTCCATGAGAGAAAGGCTCATGTAATGGGTTGAGAGCTGTTGGCTGAGAGAAACTTTGATAATTTAAGAAGAGAAAAGCATGCTTTAAGACGTTTGGAAAAAGATCCTTATGTTCCTGGTCTTCCAAATAGGATATTTGGCAGAGATCCATGAGGGCCAGGGTCCTATATGGACCAAATGCCACCCCCAAGGGGTTGTTACCACGTGTAAGTTCCTGTGCCCGATGCACAGTGAGGCCAAACAATCCGAAACATGGGAGTTTGGAGCAGAGAAAGGTTTATTGCAGGGCCAAGCAAGGAGAGTGGGTGGCTCATGCTCAAAACTCCCCCCTGAACTCCTCAGTGGTTTTGGGGGAGCTTCTATAGGTAAAATTTAGGGTGAGGGCTGCAGGGTGTATGACCTTCTCCTGATTGGTTGGTGGTGAGGTAACAGGGCTGTGTTCCAGGAATTCTGTTCTCAGCCAGAAGTTACCAGCCTCCTCCTGGGTGGGGGCCTTAGCTCCTGCAGAAGAACTCAAAGATACTATTATGTATATTCCTTGAGAAGGAACCAGGGCTCTGCCCCAAGACTGTATTATTGTTTCCTGACTGCTCCTCCCTTGTTTCTGCATTCCCTCCCTTCCCTCCCTTCCCTGATTAGCAACTGTTTGAATTTGCCCTTTGGAACTCAGGGAAAGTCCAAGAGGCTGAATGAATCCTATTTCCTACAAACAAGAAAGGGGTGGGAGGGGAGGGGTGGACAGAGAAAAGATTTGTACCCGGAAGGGCCCCACAGGGTCCTGCTCCGTTCCAGTCTGGATCCCAGAAAAATGATCCACCCATAAGGCCAACTTCATCTTTTTTTTTTGGCCACACTGCTCAGCTTGTGGGATTTTACTTTAGTTCCCAGACCAGGGATTGAACCTGGGCCCTCGGCAGTGAGAGCATGGAGTCCTAACCACTAGACAGCCAGGGAATTCCCAGGCCAACTTCATCTTGATATGAATCCTCTACCAGGAGCAAGACAGAGTTTTCCCGGTGCTCCTTACATTGACAGATGCTTAGGATCTTTTTTATTTTGGTTCAACTTCCCACTGAACTGGGAGCCTCTGAGCCAGGCAGTTCTTCTCTCATCCTCCTTTCAGGAGTTAGATTTTGCAGGGGGGACACTTGGCAATTTCTAAGAAGTAGGTCCCCCTATTCTTCCCTTATTCTGGAAAGTAAGGACAAAGCTCCCCAGGAATTCTTCCCACCCTCCCCTGGGCAAATTCCTGACCCAGCACATCCTCCACTGGCAGCAAGAAAGGTCTGTACACCAAGGCTCAGTCTCTATCCACACAGCCTGAAAACAAAGTGTATCACCTTCCAAGTTGATCTGCCCTCAATGAGTCTACTTTTGAAAATCCAAGACAACAGCAGGTTACTTTTTTTCTCTCTTCTAAAGTAAATTACATTTTTTTCTTTTAGTTTTATTGCTACTAAGTGATTTATACAGTGGCTCAAATGGAGGCTCGATAGGATTATAAATTATTAGGATAATGTTTTACAATGGTAGATCTTTAAAATGTGAATCTTTTTAAAATGTGAATCAATTGCTGGACTTCCCTGGTGGTCCAATTGTTAAGAATCCGCCTTCCAATGCATGGGACATGGGTTCCATCCCTGGTCTGGGAACTAAGATCCCACATGCCATGGGGCAACTAGGCCTGCATGCTGCAGCTACTGAGCCTGAGTGCCACAATTAGAGAAGGCCGCATGCCACAATGAAGAGCTCGCAGGCTGCAACAAAGATCCTGCGTGTCTCAACTAAGACCTGACACAGCCAAATAAATTTTTTAAAAGATCAATTGCTTTCATTTTACAACATTTGTAGATAGAATAATTACAATATTTTCATCTTTGTTAATAGATTCATTAAAATAATTCAAAACACATGAGTTTTTGCTTCTAAAATAATATTTGATTTTTTATTTTGTTTAACTGATTATACAATAGCTCAAATAGAAACTTAATAGGACTATAATTCTTTGTACACTACATAAATGTGAATCTTATTAATAAATTGTTTCCATCTTATTTGATTTCTAGTGTATGGTACTTTTGTATTGTTGTTTAACAAGTCTCTTCTATTGATCCAGCAAAAGCATTTTTTTTTTTTTGGTCTCTCTTACAGGGTGATTTTGCATTTTCTCATTTAGTTTCTCTGCTATAGTTAAGTAGTTATACACTTGCTCAGAGATAAGCTTGATAGGATTATAATTCACAGGATAGTGTTTTATAAATGTATTATTTAAAAATGACTTTCACAAGTGAATGGTTTCCTTTTCTTCTATTTCTGGATGGTATAAGGACAACATTTCTGTTGTTTCTGTTTAACAAGTCTTCCATACATGAATTGTTGTAACAATTTTATATGAGATGTCTCACAACCAGAGACATTTGAAACTCATAGTTTATTTCTCTACCCCGTAAGACTAAATTTACTCTAGTTATGAGACTGATAAGTCTAAATAAATTATTATTGCAAAAATGACCTAATTTCAAATATTAATTATTAGTAAAGTGGAAAAAGATATAATTCTATTTATAAGAATGATATTTAAAAAATAAATTTTGGTTTCAAGAATAGAGTGGAAAAACAACAACAAAAAATAAATAATAATTAAAAAAATTTTTTAAAACAAAAAAAATAGAAAAAAAATAAAGAATAGAGTGGAACTGAAACCGTGCACCTCAGATTGGGACTTGAACCCACGTGGCAGGACTCAAACCCAGCCAAAACCCACAGTCTTCCAACTGATATCACACACCTGGTTTCAGGACTTAATGAAGCTCAGGTTCTTGATGTCTCACTGCAGAAAGAATTCAGTGAGAGACAAAGTGATAGGTAAGAAGTGGATTTATTTAGAGAGAAGCACACTCCACAGACAGAGTGTAGGCCATCTCAGAAGGTGAGAAATGCACCAGGGTATGGGGTTATAGGGGTGGGTAATTTCATAGGCTAATGAGTGGGAGGAGTATTCCAGCTATTTTGGGAAGGGGTGGGGATTTCCAGGAATTGGGCCACTGCCCCCTTTTTGATCCTTTTGGTCGGCCTTGGAACTGTCATGGTGCCTGTGGGTGTGTCATTTAGCTTGCTGATGTGTTACAGTGAGCATATACTGAGGCTCAAGGTCTAGTGGAAGTTGACTTGTCCGCCATCTTGGACCCATTTGGTTCTAATCAGTTTATGTCATGTCCTCGGGCTATGTCATTCTTTCAAAGGTTGTGCCCTGCCCCCTTCCCTCCTGTTTCAGAACAAGCAAAAACTGATGAAATTGTAGATAAGTCATGGTTTAATATAATGTTGGTTTTTCCTCATGTTCTCATGAGGAAATGATCTTTGACTTAAGGCTCTATGGTATGTAAAAAAGCCCCAGGACGTAATTTATTGCTTTCTCACCCCTGACTGTAACTTCATCATCAAAAGCTCCTAAGGGTGGTTGCCAGAGCTGGCGCTCAGGAGCTTGTGGGGGCCGATTATACACGTCTCGTTCCAATTCCACGTTGTCTCTTCATATTAGTAGCTTGAAATTGGCCAGGGTGGGAGTATTTACACGAAGAAACAGGCACATGCTGTATGAATCAGAATCCCTGGAATAACCCTCCCCCACCCCCAAGAAACACTTTACCAGCAGATCCCTGGCCCTATAGCAGCAATTCTTAATCTTATTGTGCACCAGAATCACAAATGCCTGGGCTCCTCCTCCTAGAGATTCTGATTCAGTTGGTCGGGTGGCGCCTTGGCATCCTGCTCTTCAAAAACTCCCTGGGTGATTCTAACGATAGCCAAGGTTCAGAACCACTGCCTATAAATACTTTAAACCAGCCTTTGATCTGTTTATTGTGCAAGAGACCTTTGGATGTTTCCTTAACACTTCTTTATGGAAAAATAAATCTACCTTATCAAGTCCGAGTTCTCATTTCCTGGGACCTCTCTTTCCTGAGGCAAGTAAACACAGTAGTGAGAAGATTGTAAAATGCCTTGCACAGAGCCACAGGCTTTTCTCAGCTGGAAATCCCTCCTGAGGATGCTTGGGTATTATCAGTTCTCCCTCCCATCAGCTCTCTAACATTATCACTGCATGGTTTCTTTATGCTGCACTGCTGCTTTTGACATAAATTCCTGGCACTAACTCATTTAAATAAGTAGAGCCTTTTCTTTTTGTTTTTTTTCTATAAGACTTTTAAATCTTTCAGGCAAAAGTAAAAGGTTTTAATGATTAATCAGCTTTTTGTTTAGAGCTTACTGAGACTTCATTAGCCCTAACAGTATGTTTGAAATTTATTTTGCATGAAACATAGGGGTCAAGGGTTTGGGCACTTGGTGGGGTGACCATAGACAGTGCCTTTGCCACAGCTCTGTAAAGACACATGATGGAATCGTGTGGGTGTCTCCCTACATGCGTCTTAGCTCCTGTGCCCTCCAGAGTGCTTAGTCATTGAATGATGCTTTGTCATAGGTGAGACATATATTTCTGTGCTTTGTTTGTGTACAGCTCTAGAGGACATGGAACTAACCAGAAAAGAAGCTGATAGGGACTTCCCTGGTGGCGCAGTGGTTAAGAATCCGCCTGCCAATGCAGGGGACATGGGTTCGAGCCCTGGTCTGGGAAGATCCCACATGCTGTAGAGCAACAAAGCCCGTGCACCACAACTACTGAGCCTGCGCTCTAGAGCCCGTGAGCCACAAAAACTGAGCCCGTGTGCTGCAACTACTGAAGCCCGTGCGCCTAGAGCCTGTGCTCCACACAAAGGGAAGCCACTGCAATGAGAAGTCCACACACCGCAACGAAGTGTAGCCCCTCTTTGCTGCAACTAGAGAAAGCCCGCGTGCAGCAACAAAGACCCAATGCAGCCAAAAATAAATAAATTTATTTTTAAAAATTAAAAAAAAAAGCTGATAGGAGGATGATTTAGGGATGAGAAGAGAACTTTGATACTCTGTCTCACTGCCAATTCTGTGTGTGCTTTTAAACCTCTTTATGGAAGCATTTGCCCCTAGAGTTCACATTCCAGGTGGCTTATAAATGCCTGAGATTTGTTATTGCCTTCTTGCTGGAAAAATGGAGCAGTAATGCCAGGGTAAGTAAAGACAGAAATCTTTTTTTTTTTTTAACGTCTTTATTGGAGTATAATTGCTTTACAGTGGTGTGTTAGTTTCTGCTTTATAACAAAGTGAATCAGTTATACATATACATATGTTCCCATATCTCTTCCCTCTTGCTTCTCCCTCCCTCCCACCCTCCCTATCCCACCCCTCTAGGTGGTCACAAACCACTTAGCTGATCTCCCTGTGCTGTGCAGCTGCTTCCCACTAGCTATCTATTTTACGTTTGGTAGTGTATATGTCCATGCCACTCTCTCACTTTGTCACAGCTTACCCTTCCCCCTCCCCATATCCTCAAGTCCATGCTCTAGTAGGTATGTGTCTTTATTCCTGAAAGACAGAAATCGTAACTTCACTTCCTCCACTTAACAAAGAAGTATCATTTTTGTACAGTAAGACTTTTACATGTTTCACTAATAGTGTCATAAATACTTTGGGGGAAGAGGGGAAAAAAGAGGAATGAACTGAAGGTTTTTTGCTTTGCATCAATACTACCTATAGGCAATAAGTAAGTTAATTGGTTTTCTTCCCAAGGGTATTCTTCACATCACAACGTCTTCTAAAATTTTCAAGTGAAAATTTTTCATTTACTTGTTACATTTATGAAATACATCTAAGATGCAAAAGAAAAATTCAGAATAATTTTACAAATATCTATGTATTCACCATTTTGATTTTTGCAAATATTAACAGTGAACCACTCATATTTGGTTCAGATATTTTCTTTCTTAAATAAATAAAATGTTCTGATATGATCAAAGTCCCTCTTTGTGCCTCTTTCTAATAGTTTCTTCTCCCTTTCTTCTCAGAAGTAACTATTATTCTGAAGTTGTTTTGGACCCTTCTCACCCATGTCTTTATACTTTTATTGCGATTGTAGCTGTCCATAAACAATACTTAGCATTGTTGTGTGTGTGTTTTATTTGCATGTTTTTAAGATTTGTGTAAATGGTAACGTATAGTGTGTATCCATCTGCAACTTGCTTTTATCACTGAACCAAATGTTTTCTGAGAATTACCATGTTGATACATATAGATCTAAATGATTTAATTCTAATACTGTTTCTTATTCCATTGTATGAATATATTCCTACATAGTCATCTATCCCCTATTTGTCCAGATCTCCTTTTCTTATTTTTTTACACCTATAAATAAGGGCAAATTATATATACATGAAAATAATTTACTTTTCCTTAAGTATTTGAAAACAGCTTTCTTCTTCTTCGTCCTCGTCTTCTTCTTCCTCCTCCTCTTCCTTTTTCATTAGGTGCTAGTCATTCCTGCTCTGGATTTAAACTTGACTGACAGTTTTATAAAAATGACAAGGGTAAAAGAGAAGGGGGAGCCCGACTGGAATAAAATTTAAAGTTGGAAGGCTCAATTACTGCCTAAATGAATATTAAATTGTGCTTTTAAAACAAATAAGAAAACAACACTTGCCACAAATTCATTAAATTGTAATTTAATATTTTTAAAAAAGATTCAAATAATTCATCTTTGACAACAATGCACAAATTATAGTCCAATACAGGATAAAACCCAATGTTAATTTATAGCATCAGTGTCTCTGGAGAGAATATATAAGTCATTTTACCTTTGAGAAGGCACTGAGGAAAAATGTGAGCCTTTGAAAGGCCAACAGGCAGCGCTCCGGGCATGAAGACAAGTTAACCACTCAGGGAAGGATAACAAAGCTATGACCATTGGAGAGGGTCATGCTCTTTAATTTGGTTTCATTTAGGTAAAATTGACAAGTTTGGCAATTTAAATAGCATTGCACTTAATGAAAAGATATTTTTACCTCTGAATATTTTGATATAGTCAATAAAATTGTTCTCATAGCTCATTCATTCACTGATTCAGCAAATCAGTTTATGTCTTTAAAGAGCTCACAGAAGAGAAGGCAAGCTCTATACATAATAAAGTACATTGAAATGGTTTAAGTTAAATAGCAAAAGTGGAACAAGTTACCATGAAACATAGATTGGGAGGATGACAAATTTTGCTTAGGGATTCAGGGAATGAGTCACCGGAGTCGTGATATTGTAGTAGGTAAATAACATGTTTGTATGAACCACAGCACTTGTGTCTTCTCTGGGCAGCTGGATAGCCACCCTAATGTAAGGGCAATGGCAAAAAAGGTAAAAGATGAAGAACACCAGTTTTATTCATTTTATGCCTCTTAGTTGAAGAGTGGCTTAACCAATAATTTTGGAGCTTGAAAAACAATTTTTTTTTCCTGTGATGTTCCAGCAAGGCTTTTATCATCAGAGTACAACTTCCTCCGCAAAGCAGGAAATTAAGAATCAGATGTGCCAACATACAGAATAACTCATATGTGGAAATATATTTAGGACATTTCAGAGAAGTATTTAATGAACTTAAGAATGAGATTCTTACCACACATATTAACCACACATTGATTTTATTCAGAGAGTGGAGCTCTAGAGCTTTGCCAATACTGGAAATGTGAAAAAAATAATGCATGCAGCCATGCAAAAGTAGCCCCTGAGTAGCAGGGAATGAAGGAAGTCACTGAGAAAGAGAGAGGATTCAAACCTACACTCAACATGTAGAGACTCGCATGGTATCATGTATGGACCAACAGGAGTCTTCTTCTCGACTAGCAATGTTTATAAAAGTGAAGTCATTTTGGTAAGAAAGTCAGGAAATATGAGAGGTATAGTGAGGTCAGAGGCAGAAGAGAGAAGGACAACATACAGGGAGCTGGAGAAGTGCAGCAGTAGTCAAAGGAACAGATGGCAAACCCACAGGAGCAACGAATGGGGCCTTAAGGAGCATATAATCTGAATGTGAAAATGGGGGCTCCGAGATAAGAAAGCCAGAGTGGCTCTGAATGAGAGGGAGCAATCAGATGCTCCCACTCTTTCATAAGGTCATTATGCCACTTTGAAGGCATGCTTTGTCTTTGTTGAGAGGAGGGGCACTGAAAGAAAGGACAAAACAGGCTCAATTTGCTTTAACAATACATGTATGTATTGTTGATCGCATGCGTCTTGCTGAAGGCCCACCAAAACATTACATATAACCCAGCAGTCTTAAGAAGGGGCAAGGAGTGAGGTGTGAAAAATTGGTGGGATTCTCTTAGAGTAACGGTAAACTCTAATACAGTAGTGTGATGGGGTCCGTGTGGTGGTGCATTCAAAAGAAGCCAACCACCGTATACTCTTCCAAGGAAAAGATCTAGTTGATTAGTCTAATATTAGTACAGTACTCATTGATAAAACAAATGATCTAGCAAGGAAATGCGGGGAACTGAGCCCTGTACTTTTTGCAAAGTATCTTTGGTATTTCAAAGTAAGACTTGGCACTAAGAGCATAGTTATGCCTGGTAGAAAATGTCAGCAAATTCTAAAATTGCAGAATATGTTGGTGGCTTTTTTTTTAAAGAACTCACTTTTGAGCAAAATCTATGCCCTGGACCATTTTAGCAAGCTGATGTAACTACGTTACTTTAACCAGGCAGCCTTTCCTTTGCTATAGCAGGTGCCTGTGAATTAGGTGTGCTAGAGCTGAGGAAGAATAAGGAGAGGCTGGCTAGTCTTGTGCTAATGCCACAGGCTCCCCCAGATTAAATTTCAATGGTTCGAAAATATCATTTTCTTAAAGATTTCAAAGTGTCACGAGTTCCTACTCATTTATTTAAAGACACAAACAGGGCTTCCCTGGTGGCGCAGTGGTTAAGAATCCACCTGCCAGTGCAGGGGACAAAGGCTCTATTCCTGGCCTGGGAAGATTCTACATGCCGTTGGAGCAACTAAGCCGGTGCGCCACAGCTACTGAGCCCACGTGACACAACTAGTGAAGCCTGCGTGCCTAGAGCCCGTGCTCCTCAAGAAGACAAGCCACTGCAATGAGAAGCCCACGGACTGCAACGAAGAGTTACCGCTGCTCTCCACAACTAGAGAAAGCCTGCGCTCAGCAACGAAGACCCAATGCAACCAAAGATAAACAAATAAACTTAATTAATTAAAAAAATAAAGAACACAAACATGCATTGACAGAGATTCTTTTCCCACTGGTTTTATCAACTTCTAGTATCATTAGTTTAAGATTATTCCAGAAGCATAGCAAAACAAAAATTTTTTTTTTTCGGTACGCGGGCCTCTCACTGTTGTGTCCTCTCCCGTTGCGGAGCACAGGATCCGGACGCGCAGGCTCAGCGGCCATGGCTCACGGGCCCAGCCACTCCGTGGCATGTGGGATCTTCCCGGACCGGGGCACGAACCTGTGTCCCCTGCATCGGCAGGTGGACTCTCAACCACTGTGCCACCAGGGAAGCCCAACAAAATTATTTTATTATTAGGTTATGGTAGCACTAGCACCCAAAGAAATAGGTTAGTGTCTCTCCCCTCTGATTTATTTTCTATATGACAAACTCCCACCCACAAATATATATTATATGTATCAGGATGTTCTCAGCTACTTTCAAATTTTTCAGGAAGTCCTATAAATGCCTTAAAAGTAATATAATTTATTATTTTATATAAAAAGAAGTCTCAAGGACTCTTTTAATCAGAAGTTCAACGATGTCATCAAGGATGCAAGTTACTTCCATCTTTCTGCTTTGCCGTTCTCTCATGTTCTCTGCAGCTAACAACTCCCATGGTCCCAAGATGGCAGTCATAGTACCAGGCACCACATGCAGACACAATGACATCTAGCAGCAGATGAGGGACTTTTTCTACTTGTGTGTTTCTCTCTCTGTCTTATTGTCCCTAAATATAATTTTATTTAGGAAAGTAATGCATTTCAACCAAAAATGAACGTTTTTTATTTAAGGGCAAGAAAAAACATTTCCAGAAGTGTCTCAGTAAACTACCCACTGCATTTCATTAGCTAGATTTGCATCACACACCCGTGCCTGAACCAAACCCTGACAAAGAGTTCGGGACCACACCGATTACTTTAGTGCAGTGTTTTCCAAGCTTAGCACCTTTGGCCTTTGGGGAGGGGTAATTCTTTGTGGTGGCAGTGCTGAACTGTACATTGCAGGCTGTTGAGCAGCATCCCTGGCCTCTCCTACTAGATGCCAATGGTACTTCCCCCCAAGTTGTGACAATCAGAAATATCTCCAGGCATTGCTGAATGTCCCTTGGAGGACAAAATCAATCACCCCACTGAGAACCACTGGCTTAGGTCAATCATTATTCATCCCATGGATCTGGGTCCAGCTCCCCTGAAGCACACAGAAGGTGCCCCAAACCAGGATTCTGTTAGCAAGGAAGAAAAAGGAAATTGCTATTTTATAGACAGCCAATGGACTTCTCTCTGCCCCCACCATTTTCTTTCTTGTCATTTTTCAACAAACAGATCAGAGCCTTATTAAAAATATGAAAGATATAAGAATGGGTTACCTGGTATTACCCAATGAACACTAGTTCCCGTCTAAATGCCAAGTAGATAGTATAAATATACTTACAATCAATTGGTGAACCAGAAAATTTGATCAAGTGTAATTTGTGTTGAAGCACTAAAATCATGACTGGTTGGTTGGGTTCTGCAGGGTTCAGATGTTCTTACTTTTGGTCATTTTCTTGTACCGATACCTTAGATTCCGACTTTATTCAGGTTCTATTTCTAATGTACAAGACCTTCTACTCTTGTTGCTTTTATTAGCCATCCATTGGTGATGAACATATGCATCCTGGATTAAGTTGTTTGGTGTGAAAAAGTATGAACATTTTAAATAATTCAACAGATATTTATTGGGCGCCCATTATGTGTCAGGCATAGATACTGTGAAGGAAAGTGAGAAGGCTGAAATACTCCATAGGAGAGTTAAAGAAAGCTCTCTGGGGAGGTAACATTTCAGCCAAGACAAGGGGCAGAATGGAGAGAGATTGAGGAAGGGGACATGTCTAATTATAATGTGCTGTAGTAAAGAGTTCCAATTTTATGCTAAGAGCAGGAAGAAGGATTGATGGGCCTGGGGATTGTGTGTGTGTGATGAGCTACTTTCCTTTTGCCTGTTGTATGTTTGTACATAGAATGCAGCATGATTCTTGAGTGGGTTTAATTTCCTTTGTGTTATAATAATTAGCAGTATATGCAAAACTTCTTTCTCCTTTTTTTAAAAAAATCTATCTATCTATTCACTTTTGGCTGCGCTGGGTCTTAGTTGTGTCACGTGGGATCTTTATTTGCAGCATTTGGGCTTCTTAGTTGCGGCATATGAATGCTTAGTTGCGGCATGCGTGTGGTATCTAGTTCCCTGACCAGGGATCGAACCCGGGCGCCCTGCATTGGGAGAGCGGAGTCTTACCCACTTGACCACCAGGGAAGTCCCTGTATTCTCCTTTCATGATTTTCTTTTCCTTCTGTTTCTTTAGACAGCATTGCTGCTTGGTTTCTAGTCTCTTCCCCACCCCCCACCCACGATGTGGCATGCAGAACTTCCCCGACTAGGGATCGAACCCATGCCCATTGCACTGGAAGCACAGAGTCTTAACCATGGGGCCACCAGGGAAGTCCAGGCTTCTAGTCTCTTAAGCACAGCTGTCCTCCTGGTTCTGTAAGAAGCCCCACCATCTAGCTTCAGACTTGGTGTTCTCACATCAGTGGCTACAGGCTACTGAGTCTATGGTCTTATCTGGACCATCACTTTTGATCTTATTCCACTAGCCGTGGAGAGAATATCTCCTGGGGAAAATCCCACTAAGAAGATTCTTCTAGGAGCAGGAAGATCCTTCTATTTTTTCTACCTCCCTTCAAAAATTTCTACCTCTCATAACTGCAGGAGTTAAGCCATTCTGAATATAGATCACTGCTGTCCTTGCAGAAAAATCTTTCTAGCATTTAAAAAGAAGTCACTCAAACATTACTCACTGAGTACCTTCTAAGTCTCAGACACTGGACTTGGCATTGAGATAGAGCAATGAATAAAACTCAGTCCTTCTACAGGGAGTTATAATAAATAAAAAAGTAGTGTGATTAGTATTATGAAGTTTTGTGAAACAATTTTGTGAAAGAGGGTAATTTGGGAGATGTTACTGAACTCAAGTTCAGTTCCTCACCAGTCGAAAGCCAATATTTGAGAGACAAGTGCTAGTAGGAAGAGAGAGGTTACTTTATTCAGGAGGCCGGCAAAGTGGAGAAGGTAGACTCATGCCCCAAAACCAACTCTGAAGATTCAGCTCAACTGTGAAAGTTTTTAAAGGGAGAACCACTTGGGGAGGGGGTAAGTGTCTTTGTTATTTTCCTTATCTTCCATTGTGTGCAGACTTCCTTCTGATTGGTTGGTGGTGAGGTAATAGGGCGGTGCTCCAAGAATCTTGTGCTTCAGCCTGAAGTTACCATCCTCCACCTGGGTGGGGCCTTAGCTCCCACAGAAGAACTCAAAGGTATTGTTATGTACATTACTTGAAGAGGAACCAGGACTCTGCCCCGTGGCTGCCCTATTGTTTCTCTTTTTTTTTTTTTTTTGGTCATGGGATCTTAGTTCCCAGGGATCTAACCTGTGCCCCCTGCAGTGGAAGCATGGAGTCTTAACCACTGGACCGCCAGGGAAGTCCTGCACTATTGTTTCTTAACTGCTCCTCCTTGTTTCTGCATTCCTTCTCTTCTCTGATAAGCAACTGTTTGAACCTGCACTTTGGAACTCAGGGTAGGTCAAGGAGGCTGAATGAAGCCTATTTCCTACAAACAAGAAAGAGAGTGGGGGGATGGGGGGAGACACAGAAAGGATTTGTACCTGGGAGGGCCCCACAGGGTACTGCTCTCCTTCAGAGAGACTAGATAGTATGGCTAGGGAAGTCATGGCTTGAAGAGGCTTTAGCTACCTCCCCACGTGACCCCAGATGAAAATAAAACCTAGGGGAGGGAAGGACTGGGAGATTGGGACTAGCAGATGCGAACTACTATGTATAGGATGGATAAACAACACATATAGCACAGGGAACTATATTCAATATCCTGTGGTAAACCATAATGGAAAAGAATATATACATGTATAACTGAATCACTTTGATGTACAGCAGACAGTGTTGTACAGCACAACATTGTAAATCAACTATACATCAATAAAATTTTTAAAATATATAAAATCTAAGTAAAAACCGGATTTGCTAGGCAAAGGTACTTTAAGCCAAGTTCACCAGCTCACCTTCCTCTCCCTCCAAGGTCCCTCTTAAATATATTAAGGTACTTCCAATGCTCTGAAGAGCTTTTAAGCCAACATGTAAAGTAGTGTCGGAGCTAACCAGGTGCTGAGAGGGGGAAAAGGGGCCCTCCAGGCTGAGGGATGTGTAGGCCCAAAGGCCTTGAGATGGAACAGAGATTGCCTGATTTGATAAAGGAGCTAACAAAATGTTTCTTGCTGAACTACTCTTAGATTTCATTGACAACACAGAGATTTAGAATATAGGAACATCAGGAATGCAGATTGTTTCTTATGCCTTTATTTCTGGTAAAAAGTCAGACATTAGGGAGGGAGACCATTGGGCAGGGTATCAAATCTACCCAAGTGTTAATTATGATGATAAGAATGTGAAGATTTCTGGAGGGATTCCCTTTTTTTTAATGTTATCAAGAGGTGGGATACATATGGAAATTGCTGTGGATCTTTGTGTTGGTGTTGTAGAAGCCATCATCTGAATGTTGCTGAAAGGTCAAAGAGCACTGACAACAATGGGATCTGTTTTTTTTTAATTAATTAAATTTATTTATTTTTGGCTGCTTTGGGTCTTCGTTGCTGTGCAGGCTTTCTCTAGTTGTGGTGAGCGGGGGCTACTCTTTGTTGCAGTGCGTAGGCTTCTCATTGTAGTGGCTTCTCTTATTGCGGATCATGGGCTCTAGAGCACAGGCTCAGTACTTGTGGCACACAGACCTAGTTGTTCCGCGGCATGTGGGATCTTCCCGGACCAGGGCTCGAACCTGTGTCCCCTGTATTGGCAGGTGGATTCTTAACCACTGAGCCACCAGGGAAGCCCAACAATGGGATCTCTTAAGGGCAATACCTTGGAGACAGGAAGTCCTGAGACCTTGATTTGGTTTTGCCTTGGCATTTCCCTGGAGGAGGCTGCTGTCTTTTACTTCCCTTTATAAGTGTGCAGGTCACCATAAAGCAAGTTGATCTAAGGGACTTTTTAAAAAAATTTATTAATTCATTTTTGGCTGTGTTGGGTCTTTGTTGATGCGCACAGGCTTCCTCTCTAGTTGTGGTGAGCGGGGACTGCTCTTCATTGTGGTTCGTGGGCATCTCATTGCAGTGGCTTCTCTTGTCACGGAGCCCAGGCTCTAGGCAAGGGCTTCAGTAGTTGTGGCGCAGGGCTCAGTTTCTCTGCGGCGTGTGGGATCTTCCCGGACCAGGGCTTGAACCCATGTCCCCTACATTGGCAGGCAGATTCTTAACCACTGTGCCACCAGGGAAGTCCCCTAAGGGACTTAGTTTTTGAATAAATTAAAATTATTTTCAAAATGATTTCTGCATATATCAGTTTTTGTTTTTGTTTTCCCTGAGAAGACTCCTGGTTGTTAACTTTTATCAGATTTTCACAGGGGCACAAGATCCAAAAAGAAAGATAAGAACTATGATTTTCTGGTATTTTTCTGGTTTCAATACTTATTCAACTTTCTATCCCTCACAATCCACATCTCAGTTATGAGATATACTCTTCTCTCTTGGCAGTTTGCTGCCCTGGTTCTTCTGTTTCTTTTTAGTTGCTCTTTTATTTACTGTGAATGAAGCTCTTTCTTGTGGCTGCGTAGCCTCTACCTTCTCCATTCACCACCACCACGTTTCATCCATGCACAGGCCGGGCATAAGCTCAGCGCTTCACACATGCTCCAACGACTTCATTCCAGGGAAGTTAAGTGCGTGCCTTTGTAAACTTTAAAGTTTGGAAAGCACGTTCACTTTTCTCATTTATTTGAGCTTCATGGTAATACAATTAGTAGGTAGGGAAAGGCACGATCACACTCAGGGTTGTAGTTCTGTAGTAAAGAGACCTAGAGGCAAAGTCCAGTGGAGCCTGCCTCTTGGTTTCCTCTGTCCTGCAGTGCAGGGAGTAGGTTGGGTTAAGGATGAAGAGTTTGGAGGTGGGGAGGAAGATGAGATGGTGTTTTTCCTTTGGAGGTAGGAGTGAGCTATTGAGGAGCAAGTGGTAGGTTCTTAGTTTTTTTCTGAGCTGAGAGTCCCGGTCTATACAAATAAGCCCATTACACTGGGTTTTAATTTAATGTGATGTTTGCTGATTTGAGATGACTAAGTTCCAATCATTGATGAAATAACCAAAGTTATATACTACATATATTTAGAACTTCTCTGTGGCTGTGCCATCTCAGGCCACCTTAATCTGTTCTTCTGTCAGCACCTTATCAGTCCCATGACCTCACCACGCCACACTGATGCCCAACCCCACCCAAGAGCTCCTTCTCAGGCCTGAGGCACTGCACTGGCTCTACTGGCTTGTTTCAAGGATTATTCCCATTGTACAAATGGAGAAATAGAATCAAAGGAAGGACTTGCCTCAAGTGGTTTCACTGCCTCCTAGTCTGATCCTTCTCCTAGACCAGTGCTATTCGAAGTGTGGCCCACTGGCCAGCTTTAGAGCAAGCCTGTGATAAGAGCAGAAATGAGAGGAAGAGTTTCAGAAACCTTACTAGCAATTTGACTAACTTTCTGTGTGCTGAGTTTAAGAATCAAGAATTTGAGCTTTTATCAAACAATTTCATATTTCTAGTAGTTTCAGTTTTACTATATTTTACAAAATAATCAGTTCTCAATGTATTAAATATTAAAAAAAACCCCACAACTGGTCCTTAACCAGAGACAGTTTGAGAAACACTGCATTAGACCACACAGACTCTTTTTTTAAATTTATTTTTTATTTAGTTTTGGCTGCGTTGGGTCTACGCTGCTGCACATGGGTTTTCTCTAGCTGTGGTGTGTGGGCTTCTCATTGCAGTGGCTTCTCTTGTTGCGGAGCATGGGCTCTAGGTGCGCAGGCTTCAGTAGTTGCAGCATGAGGGCTCAGTAGTTGTGGCTCATGGGCTCTAGAGCACAGGCCCAGTAGTTGTGGAGCATGTGCATATTTGCTCTGGGGCATGTGGGATCTTCCCAGACCGGGTCTCGAACCCATGTCCCCTGCATTGGCAAGCAGATTCTTAATCACTGTGCCACCAGGGAAGCCCCGTAGACCACACCGACTCTAATGGAACTCTTACGATGAAGATGTGCTGGCCACGTGGA
The DNA here is from genome assembly GCF_059928025.1 of Delphinapterus leucas. Classification (NCBI taxonomy): domain Eukaryota; kingdom Metazoa; phylum Chordata; class Mammalia; order Artiodactyla; family Monodontidae; genus Delphinapterus; species Delphinapterus leucas. The sequence goes on from NC_143130.1 coordinate 136,178,849, forward strand.
AACCATTGTCATTTCATTTTGATGATATTTGTGTTGTGTTTTGTAGTTTCAGTGTCTTTCACCCCTCTGAAATTCCCAGTAACAATACAGTGAGTGATATGGTAAGAATTCTGGGGTCTTTGCTAACTTTGGCTCTAATAATACCTGTTTAATCTTGGTCAAATGGTTTAACTCTTCAAGCCTGGGTTTCCTCATCTGTATGAAAATTTTATATTCCATACATATATACATATTTTATAGTCCATACACATATATATATTCCATACATTCATACTGTGTGGAATTTTATATGGAAAATTTAATATTATATTTTGCTTAAACTGCAGAATATTCATAAGCTCTCAGTAGGTATACTTAGCTTTAAGGTTATACATTTGAAACAAGAGGCAAGGCACAGTACATTTTTTATTATGCATTTGTTAATGTACAGAATATCCCCACTTCAGTTAAGAAACAGTGTCATTTCTAAAACACACTTTGATGAACACTGAATATTGAAACATTATATAGTTGTCCCATGGATTCTGAGGGTGATTGGTCCTAGGATCCCTGGTGGACATCAAAATCTGCGGATGCTCAAGTACCTTATATAAAATGGTATGGATATGAAGGACCAACTGTACTTATCTCATAGAGGTGTTTTCTGATTAAATGAGATAATGTATACAAAACAGTTAACATAGAGTCTGGATTATACGTTGTAAATGCAATAAATGGTGGCAACTAACCAACTTCAGAAAACACTGAAAATGGAGATCATATTCATCTATTGTCACGAGAAAAGTGCACATGATTAACATGGATTTAATTATTAAATGTTTAAGCAATATCAACTGCAAGATCCTTTGGTGGATACTAGGGTATAATCCTTGTTTTCCAGCAGTTTAGAATCTAGTAGGGTGTATTAAATACACATATGCAAGATGTGCATGGAGTAAAATAAGGGCCATAAGGGAAGAGGAATCAATTATTGATTCATTGAAATAATCAAGAGGTTTTGAGGACAGTGTTTGAGATGAACCTGAGAGGATGGATTGAACTTTGAGTCAAATATTGACATAGGGCTTCCCTGGTGGCGCAGTGGTTGAGAGTCTGCCTGCCGATGCAGGGGACACGGGTTTGTGCCCCGGTCCGGGAAGATCCCACATGCCGTGGAGCGGCTGGGCCCGTGAGCCATGGCCGCTGAGCCTGTGCATCCAGAGCCTGTGCTCCGCAACGGGAGAGGCCACAGCAGTGAGAGGCCCGCGTACAGCAAAAAAAAAAAAAAAAAATTGACATAAAGAAGGCTCAAGTGATCATGATACATTGAGCTAATATTGATCAGATATTAAATAAGACATGGCTTAATTCCAGTATGTACAATATGACCCCCTCCAACTTTGATTACAATTATCTATACAGATAAAAGTCTAGATGGAGGTGTTATGTGGTTATTTCTTGGTGGTGAGATCATAGGAAATATTTATTTTATTTAATTTTCTGATATTTAAGGTTTTATAATATATATTTTAAGAGTAGTTATAGGGCTTCCCTGGTGGCGCAGTGGTTACGAATCCACCCGCCAATGCAGGGGACACGGGTTTGAGCCCTGGTCTGGGAAGATCCCATATGCCACGGAACAACTAAGCCCGTGGACCACAACTACTGAAGCCCACGCACCTAGAGCCAGTGCTCTCCAACAAGAGAAGCCACTGCAATGAGAAGCCCGCGCACACAACGAAGAGTAGCTCTCGCTCGCCGCATCTAGAGAAGGCCCACGCACAGCAATGAAGACCCAATGCAGCCAAAAAATAAATAAATAAGTAAATTAAAAAAAAAAAAAGAGTGGTTTTATAACTGGACAAAACTACTTTTTAAAAGGGCTGGCTAAAATCAAAGCTGCAGATTTAAATGAAACTTGGTACAACCTTTTAAAATGCATTTTGGCAGTTTGTATTAGTAACTATAAAAGTGGTGATACTCTTTCAACTAGAAATTTCATTTCTGGGTATTTATCTTTAAAAATTTACATTCATGAGAATGTCCTATGGTTTCTTTATAACGGCATAAAGGGAAGGAAATAAGTAAGTCCAAGAATAAAGAATTTGGTAAAATTTGTATGTCCGCCTAATATAATTTTATGCAGCTGTTAAAGTGTTTATGAAGCTTATGTAGAAATAGCAGAAATAGTTATGAAAGAAAACCCCCCCCAAACCCCAAAAAACCCAAAACCCACCAGGATCCAAAATTTTGTGTACACTATGATCACAACACTGTAAAATAAATATGCATGAGACAAAAGGTCTAAAAGAAAATAAGCTGAATGCTGAGTGGCTGTGTTAGAGTGAAGGATTTTTTTTTCTTTATTGTCCTCATGTTTTATGATGTGGTTAAAATTATTTTTACAGTGAAAGCAATTAGCATTTTAAAGGCTGAGTGTAAAAGGGTCCTCACTGGCACTCTGATTTGAAAGTATTAAGTAAAATACTAAAAACTTCTTATAGTCATCATTTACAATCTCTTAAACTTCTTAAGATCACATTTTGAGACTGTCAACCTCAAAGTTTATCAGCTTGCTGGTAGATATTCCTGCCATGATTTGCATAGAAAAGAATAACATAAAGGACTCTTTCAACCCCTTCATTTTACAAATGAGAACTCTGAAGCCCAGCCTCCCCAGACAGTAGCGGAAGCAAAATTTGAACCCAAGTCTACTAGGTTATCTAACAGTAATCTAACACCATTTATAGCTCCACATCCACCCATGAGTATTATTAGCAGATTTGTCATGTCTATTGGCTGTTGAACACTGGCGTTACTACCATTCTGGCTAGCCTGAGGGGTTGATTCCTTTCTCTTCAGGTCTTACTCGAGCTTTCACTCTTCACCACTTGGGGGCCCGAAGATGCCTCACCCGGTTCTCCCTTTTTTAAGTCCCCCACTCTTCGCACCCCCAGCGTCCGAAGTGTCGCAGAATCCCGGCAGGGGCGCTGCGACTCCCTGGCTCCGCGGCCCCTCCCCTGGCCAACCGTCGATTGGGCCGGCGCGTGACGTCACGCCGTTCTAGCCAAACAAATGGGTTTCGGGGCGAGCGTTGGGCTCCGCCGCGCCGCGCTGGGCGCTCGGTCCGCCTCAGCGGTGGGGAGCGAGCCACGCCAACTGCCGCCGCCGCTGTATCGCGGTGTGCAGCCCCGGGTCAGGCCCCGGCAGGGGCAGGAGCGCAGGTGGGTCTGGGCCGGGGTGGGGCGTGGCGTGAGAGCGGCGCGGTCGGGGTCTGGCGGCGGCCACCGTGGCCGCTCCCCGCCCCCTCCCGCCGGCCGCCTGCGCTCTCGGGGCGCCGGGCGGGTGGGGGTGGGGGCGGGGGCGCTGCCCGCGGGTCCGGGGCTCGGTCTGGGGCAGGGACCCGGCGGCCCGCACCTCGTCCGGGGGCGTCCTCTGCCCGCACACGGGCCGGGCGCTGAGCGCCCCCACGGGGCACGGAGGGTCGGGCAGGCCGGCGGGCGGGAATGGGGTCCCGGGTCAGGGCTGAAGCGGAGGAGATCCGGGATAGGCCGTGGGGAGGCTCCAGGTCGGCTCTCCCACCCCCGGGACCGGCGGCCGGTGAGGAAATCGGGCCCTGGGTGGGGGTAGCCTCGCCCTGTCGCGCCCGCCGGGGCTCTACCGCTCCGTCCTTCCCCGTCCCAGCGCAGGTGAGCTGGCGCCTGTCCTTAACCTTCTTCGGGGACCTGGCAGGACCGAGGCTCGGAAGCTTCTCTAGCCTCCGGGCTGGCGCAAGTCGACTGCGGTTCCGCCCCAGTCCCGATGAAGTCATAGTGCTGTGGTTTAGCGTGTCTGTGACGTCAGGGGTTTCCAAGAGATGAGCTGTGATGTCATGCAGACCCCGGCGGGGAGCTTGACACGCAGAAGGGCCAGGAGGACCGGGAGGGGAGAAAAAGGAAGGTAAACCTTCTGTCAACGCCTAGCATCGCAGAGATTTTGAATCGAAAGTTGTTCGATATCAGCATTTTACAATTTTAATGTAATAGTTGTTAAGTTCTTTAACTTCCATTTCGAATATTGTTAGTACAGTTCAATAAGACCCATATGATTTAGGAAAATCTCAATCAGGAGGGGTTTTTTTTTGTGGGGGGTGGATGGGTGGGTGTTTAATGTAAATGCATTTGAGAAAGCTAAACTCATAGTTTGATGGCTTGTGATCGGAATTGCTGGAAAAAACAGAACCAATTCGAGTGCTGATAATTATTTGCCTTACTCTTTTTTGCTAGACAATTTTGAAATCATTTATCTGCCTATTTGCTTTTTTTGTTAGTGGTCTGGAAGAGAGAGAGGGGATTTTAAGTCAACTTTTTCTTTTGTAAAGAAGGGAGGAGGAGTTCTGAATTAATCCAACATTCTTCTTAAATAATAATTACCTGGGGATTTAATTTATCCAGGTTGTCCCTGTGCATGGATAATTGAGGGTTTCCTATGCTTATAACTCAACAACAAGGATTTTCCTTGTTTTCTTACTGAGACTGGGCTGTAACAGTATAATAACATATACCAGGACTGCTTGCCTGGACGAGTAACTAATATTACATCTGTAATGCTTTCAAATATGAAACTACAGAATTTAAAAAAAATGCCCTGCCTATGAATATTGCTTTTCTTCCAAAAGAGATCAGGCCAGAAGAGAAGCTAGTCACCTGCCATTAATGACTCTCTTCAGGTATTGCAGCATATCAGGACTTTTGCTCATTTCTTCCTCTCTATAAAATCATTTAAATAGGATCTAGTTTGAGAGGTAGATGGCTTAAAATTGAAGCATAATTACAATTTAGTGTCTTCAGCAGGAAGCTTGGATAGGAGTCCTCAGCCCGTCCCCACTGACCTTGACTTGTAATGTTAGGGTTTTTTGTTGTTAATACTTCCTTCTCTTATTTGCTCTTTAAAAGTGATTGATAAGGTATTGTCTGTCTAGATTCTGCATCAACATGCTAGTGGAAGTCATGCTCTGTTACTACGTTTTTGTAGAAAATGAAAGCAAAAATTTACCCTTGTTAATTACCATTAGATTTGACTGGAAGTTTACAAAACGAAGTGTTCCTGTAAATCTCATTTTAATGCTTACTGTACTTTGGAAATTCTATAGCATTTTGTGCAGTACTTGAAAATTACTTTATATATATATTTATTTTAAGAAATTAGGAATCGTGTGGTGACAGTGTTAAGGCTCTAAAGACAAAATTTGGGTTTTTGGGTCTTCAAGACTGATAAGTACCAAATTAACATGAAATTGCTGATTTTGAGGGTGTTAATCAACCTACTCTTTAAAATGAAAAGATCATGACAAGATATTATGTAATGAAGTTGAAGGAGGTACAGAAGGGATACTTGCATGTGTCTTTTCCAGGGAGCCTTTCTGGGGGAGACTACGTGGATCTGTGTAAATTAAATGTAGTAGGGTATATGGTGAAAGTCAAACTACATGTGAGTTGAAAGACATATAAATGCTGATAATAAAATAGCTTCTCCTTGGCAGTATGTTTTTTCCTCCTCAATGGTGTTTAGCAGTTATGATATTTTTATGAAAAATGAGTTGATAGCGGCTTCCCTAGTGGCGCAGTGGTTGAGAATCCACCTGCCAATGCGGGGGACACGGGTTTGATCTCTGGTCTGGGAAGATCCCACATGCCCTGGAGCCACTAAGCCCGTGCACCACAACTGCTGAGCCTGTGTGCCACAACTACTGAAGCCCGCACGCCTAGAACCCGTGCTCCACAATGAGAGAAGAGAGAAGCCACCACAGTGAGAAGCCCTTGCACTGCAACGAAGAGTAGCTCCCACGTGCCGCAACTAGAGAAAGCCCGTGTGCAGCAGTGAAGACCCAACACAGCCAAAAAATAAATAAAATAAATAAATTTATTAAAAAAATTGAGTTGATAGGTGGAGAATAAATGTCTTCATATATTCTGATATGACCTAGGAACAATGACAGGTGTAAAAAAACCAGCTTCTTTGTATAGTTGCATAACCGTTTCACCAGCCGTTTTCACCATAACCGTTTCATAACACTCTGAAACATTTTTACAGTTTGTTTCTACTTTTGGCAGGTTATTTTTCACCCAGGCCTAGCAGTTTTGGGTCTAGGAAGCAGCTTCCACTTCTTATAAATGGAAATTTATTTGAGATCGGTATTATTTTGAAATATTTTGTCATTTTATCCAGTTACAGCATTTAAGGGACTATATCAGCCAGTCATTAGTGATATAGCATCTTTCTGACAGATAAAAGCAAATGTGAACAATGAAAGTGTTGTATTTTAGAAATTCTTTAGGATATGTTTATTGGATCAATTCTATTAACATAACATCTAGAATTTAAATTCTTGTACAAATTTTCTACTTTCTTTTCTTTTCCTTTTTTTTTTTTTGAGGTACGCGGGTCTCTCACTGTTGTGGTCTCTCCCGTTGTGGAGCACAGGCTCCGGACGCGCAGGCTCAGTGGCCATGGCTTACGGGCCCAGCCACTCCGTGGCATGTGGGATCTTCCTGGACCTGGGCACGAACCCGTGTCCTCTACTTTATTTTCTAATAACTTTATGCTCAGCCAGTTTAATTTGCACAGTTTTGATACTCTAGTAAACCTTAATCTTGTTTTCATATTTGTTGGGGAGAGAACTACTAATGGTTAGAAACATCATTCAGTGTTATCTTCCAAAATTTGCAGCTGTTTAGAACCAGATACTTGAGAGAAGCTACTATGGTAGAATGAATGCCTTCCTTGTTAGGTCATGTGTGACAAAGGCAAAATTCAGCAAGTGCATAATCTGCAGTCCTTTGGAAGCTACAGTAACAAAAAGCAAATTAACTCCCAAGTGCATTTAGGTCATTGGAAATTGAATTCCTATCAATTCTTACTGTTGCATAATTTATCTTTCCCCCCGTAGTTCATGTTTATGGCACTTTGAAGCTGATGAATGTACTGTATTATCTGGGAAAAGCATTAATAATTTAAATGTAGGTGTTTCTTAATGTCAGTTGAAAGAGTTTGTCAACCTTCTATTTCCAGCTCTGTCTTCTGGTTTGCTCTTCACAGAAGGGGCTCCAGATCTTCCCTTTTTAAATGTTCAACTCCAGAAACTTAGCACACACATTTTCAACCCTCAGCACAATGTAGATTTAAATGTGAAACTAAGCTCTATTTATGTGTGTATTATATTATTATCAGGCATGGGTTTTATTCATCTAACAAATATGTTTTGAGTACCTCTCTGCCAGGTCCTCAGCCAGGGACTGTGTGACCTTTGTTTTAACATTCCCTTGTCATGGGGGCCATGGGTCTGAAGGGCAAGAATTGGACCAAGAGGATGACCCATTTATGTTATGCAGATTGTCCAGAGGTTTCGTCTAAAGGTCAGTTAAGGAGGTATTAGAAGCTCAAGTAAAAAGGATAGGAAACAGATTATCATAGCCCAAGACAGACAAAGGGGTCAGGCTCCACAGGTTTGGATTGTGCTAGAATGAAGGGAGCTTAGTGAGAGCATTTTCTTTCAGGCAAGAGCAAGCACTCAAGGCCAGAACTAGTCTGTATAGGCAGTCTAAGACTTGAGGTAGAGAGAAGAGGAACAATCCAGACATCCCTCTCTCAGAGGCATGTATATATACCTTCCTTTTCTTCTCTAAGGTCAATCCTTTAATTGACAAACTTCTGAAATAATGTGAGCCTCACATTATTTCCACTCTGCTTTTTTCTCCTAACATTTTATCATGAAAATGTCAATCACAGAAGAGTTGCAAGAAGTGTTTATACATTGAATATGAATATCTAAATATCCACAATGTAGATTCTGTAATTCTTATTTTGCTGTATTTGCTTACCTATTTATCCATCCATTCTACCCTCTATGTATTTATCAATCCATCTTATATTTTGGTTGTATTTCAAAGTAAGTATACTTTACCAGTAAATACTTTTGCATGCCTATCATGAACTATTTGTTTACTTATTAAATAAGTAAACAAATAGTTTAACTTGTCCGTTAGTTTGGACAAGTTCATCATCTATTTAACCCATAACCCTGTCAAGATATAGAATATTACCATTTCTACGGAAGCTTTCTTTGTTCACCTTCCAAGTCAATTTAATTAAATTTTTAATCTCCTGCAATCTTACTTCCACTCTTCTGAAACTACCTGTTGAAAGGGCCTAGCTGTTAGCAGTGCATTTGAGTGGCATTATGCTGGGTGTTCAGAATATAAAGAAATGAAGAACATAGCCTCTGCTCTCTTTAAGCTTATAATTTAGTTTGGATTTTAATTAGGTGTCTGATAAATGTTACATGAATTCAGAGGAGGCAACTGGGACTGCCAGACAAAGCTTCCTAGGTGTGGGCCTTGGATTGGGCGTTTATTTTGGGATCTGGAGAAGAGGGTTTATTTACTTATTTATTTTAAAAAGACTGATTAAAAGTATGGTATTAAAAAAACAAAAAGTTATGGTATGAAGCTGCAGTAGCAGACAAGGGACCCAATTATGGAGGGAGTTTGAGCATTATTTTTTACTCAGGACAATCTTTGAGAAAGGAAGTAATGTGAAAAACGGATCTTTTAGTTAAATTCTTAGCCCATTTGTCATCTTTGGTATTTAGTTGTACAGAAGACATCTTCATTTTTTGAATTCTCTCCTTTCGGTTCTTTGCCTATCTCTGATTTCTTCTGATTTATCAGCTTGGCTGGCAATTCTTTCTCTTCCAGATCCAAACTATCTAAAGCTCTGTTCTTTTTTTTTTTTAATTGAAGTATAGTTGCTGTACAATATTATATGTTAACAGGTGTACAATATAGTAATTCACAATTTTTAAAGGTTATAGTCCATTTATAGTTATTATAAAACATTGGCTATATTCCCCATGTTGTACAATATATCCTTGTAGCTCATTTTTTACCTAATAGTTTACACCTCTTACTCCCCCACCCCCAATTGGTAACCACTAGTTTGTTCTCTATATCTTGAGTCTGTCTAAAGCTCTGTTCTTGACTCTTGTTGTGCTCCTTGTAATCTGGCCCTTAGCTCTTAAGGCTTCTCAGTTATAATGCTTTCCAGGTCAAGCCTATATCTGTATCCATAAGCTGTTAACTCTTTTTAGGTTTCTAACTGGCAATAGGATACTGTTGTTTTTTTTTCTTTTTGAATTTTATTTATTTATTTATCATACAGCAGGTTCTTAATTAGTTATCCATTTTATACATATTAGTGTGTATATGTCAATCCCAATCTCCAGATTCATCACACAGATATTGCTTTTTTTTACATCCATGTTTACTTTGTATTTATTTTTCATGAATCTGTAGCAAGAGCATTTGCTCTAAGTAGTTGTAGCAAATGGGATTTATTAAGAAAGAGATAGGTAAATGTTGAGTAGGCTGAATGAACAGATTAGACTGAACTTCTAGAACAAACACCACAGAGACACTGTAGAACTTGCCTGATAAGGGAGCTACTGCCATTATGGGCCACCATATGTGGCAGAAATTTTAACTTCCTTGGGCAGGAACATCATTACATGTTACTTTCTGCTCTCTATATCTTAAGTGGGCTGCTTGGCCACACTTAGGTCTTATGTGAAACCTTAGCTTCAAAGGCATCTGGAAAATGTAATTTTTAGTTATACAGCCTCTGTAAAATAGGAAGTCCATGTGAGAGTGGATTGGAGTGAGTATTGAGTGAGTCTTCAGCACGCTTAGTTTGTGAAAAACTAAACTCATTTTCCCCAGATTCCCTAATGGTGGTAAAGTGAATCCTTTTGTAATTTTGCTGTTGCTATGCCAAGCAATGGATATTGCTCTGGTTTCCGGAGATAGAAACTATTGCAATCAGCTGTACCATTTAGATGTTGAGTGTAGTGAGTATAACAGGAAACCAAATCGAACTTACTGACTTGTAGTACTAAAAAGACCAAAGATGAAGCTTGATCCACTTGTACTTAGGTGGTCAGAATCTCATCTTCTTCTTACTTCTTTTATTTAATAAGCTCTGCTTCCATGGTGTTGTCCCTTTGTGGTTACAGTGTGTTTGTCAGCACCTCAAGCTCTACGTCCTGTCATCAAATCCAGAGGTGGGGAAGGAGAGTGCTTCTATAGAAGCTGTAGGGCAGGGCTCTTGACAGTTTTTGCTCCATAGACACCTTTGGCAGTCTGAAGCCTATTGGACCCGTTTTCTGAGTAGTATTTTTAAATTACACAGGATTACAAAGAAAACCGGTTACATTAAAATACAGCTATCAAAATATTTTTTTAAATTATGAGATAGTAACGTGCTTCTGTGTTAAATAATAAGATTTAGCGTGGGTCTAATAATTTCCAAGTAATGATGAACATTGTCACTGTTTGGAGGTGTCTGCAACTTATGACTGTGTGATAGGAAAATATCTATGATTTCTACTACTGACAGCGGCAGATATTGTTAATATTATTGTGGTCTGACTGACTTCCCAATAGAAGGAAATGCTAAATTTCAGTTGGAGGTTACTGAAAGTAAAGATAATTTCCCCCCTCATCTGAGTTTATAGACATCCCAAATTGAGTACTTAGCCACTTAGCACTTTATACTGTTATTTATTACTCTTTGTTTCATGTGTATTAGTCTTCTCTCCTCTACTAAATTCTAAGCTTTCATATCTTATATCCCCAAATTGTAGACACATAATTGAATGCTTAGCTTTTTCCCCTTATCTTTAAGGACATACCTGAGCTATTTAAATTTGTACCTTTAAAAAAATTTTTTTTTCCCATTTTTCTGTTTAACTGAGACACCTTCTAGCAGATTCGGTTATAGGACTTTGTGTATTAAAGTGTTCATTTGCTTCTTGAAAATTAAAAATTTTAAAATAATGTATTTTAAATAATAATATAAAAATAGTCTATCTAAAGCTCTGAAATCACTCTTGGAACTACTTTAGGGAATTATTGATTAAGCTGGAGTTTCTGAAGATGAAATTTGAGTTTGGTAAGGAAGTCTCAAAGGACACATTTGGTCTATTGTCCAGGAACCAGGAGAGGCAAGCTTGTTTCCAAAGTAGGGCAAGAGATTTGATTTCAAGTTCAGTCATCAGGATTGTTCTCTGGAGGTTCTAGGTACTTTCTACACACCACTTCAGCCCTTGGGGTTAGGTTTCTCTGGTTCAGGCTGTATTCTAGTTGAAGAGCTATACCATCATCACAATAGTCAAGCTTATTTGGGATACTACAAGGACTATGAAAATGGATCCTGAAAAGTCCGTGGAAGGTCTATAGCTTTATGCTTTAGGAATCCTATTTTTCATTTGACATTTTCTTTGCCTGTGTTTTATTCAACATGTTATGTGGTTAGCTTGATAAAATGGTTATATACCACCATTTTTAACTTGTGGAATTTCAAGGCCTTTTATTTATTCATTTACTGAAAAAAAGGGTAGCATGTTTTATACTCCAGGCATTATGCTCAGTGCATTAGTTAACTTCTGTCACTTTTTCTCTTAGCACTATTTACAGATCTATGTATTCTTTGGCAAGTACCAGGCTTAAATTTAAGAATTTATTCTTTTGTCTTTTTATTGTTTATCTTAACACCTTGTGGGTTCCCCTGCCGTATCATTAATAGAATTGATTATTAAAGTCCAGATAAATACTAACTTTTCTGGAAAATCCACATTTTTGTTTGTATTAGTAGGAGGTTGTATATTAAAACATAATTTTACACTCTAGTTGCATATATTTTAAGACTATATAGTATAACATTTTTGCACTTAAAAATGACAGTATAACACATTTAAAAACTACTGATGTTTAAAAATTTCATGGCCTTGGAATTTAAGTGAAAACTTTAGCCATGTTAGCTATTGTTTTGTTTCTGAATGTAACAAATGAATTATTTCCTCTCCTTTATTTGATCTAGGGGCTTAGCCTCTGTATTACAAATGTTATCAGTTACCTAATATTTTTGTGTATATTACCAAAAAGTTACTTGATTCTTACTGTAGTTGTTACCTTGTTTTATTTTGTGAACCAACTTTGACTATCTTGTCTATACTGCTTGAATTTTTTTTTTTTTTTTTTTGCTGTGCCATGCAGCTTGAAGGATCTTAGTTCCCCCACCAGGGATGGAACCCATGCCCCCTGCAGTGGAAATGCGGAGTTCTAATCACTGGACGGCCAGGGAATTCCCTATTTTGCTTGAATTTTAATTGTTCTATTTTAGTAGAGAATGAGGAGTTGTAAAGCCTTTTTAAAGAATTGTTCCTTTATTAAAATGTCATGGATTTTCCCTTCTTAGGGGACATGGAAAGAAGGGGACTATGCCTCTTTAAAAGATATGGGTAATTTTGGAGATTAAAATTTGCTTGCCAACTCATTTGTTGGGTTACATCAATATTATGGTTTCATTTTATTAAAGTTCTTTTCATGTGTTCCCAGTGTTTCCAGGCATTTCTTTTACCAAACACCTGTTGAGTCTTCACTTGTTAAATGGTTCTGATTTAGATACATGTTACCTCTTGACCACAGTTTATAGTCCAATAGAATTCTTAAGATTTTGGCTTTTTGAGTAAGTCCCTAAAGGACTGGTCTGACAATTACTGATCTTTGTTTCCTATAGAATCAAGTAATAATTTGTTAGAATTGAATCTGAGTAACCCCTATCCTTGTGTTTATGCTGTTTATTTCGTATTCTTTGAGAATATTATATGAAATTAATTTGATTGGTCCATTTTTCTTTCCTCCAAATTGATAGTTCAGGAGAAGTTAGGAGGAAATTAATCTTTACCTTTTCCCTTTCCAGTTTTTCAAAAACAATGAGCATAACCTCTCACCTTTCTACTTGCAAAGGATATTAGTGTTACTGGTTTACTAAGGTAATAGCAGTACCACTTTTGAAGATTTCAATTTAATGTTCTTGGCAGAGAGCAGATCTGTTTTTTCCCCCTTTGGAAAAAGTCAAGCCTTCATTAATGAACCTCAGTATAATTACTCAGTTTTTAAGAAATTTGTCATTTGTATGCTTTTAGTGTAGACATCTTATTCAGAGAAGTAAAGCTTAATTTCATTTCCATGTGCATTGTCTTTGTTTCTAAACTGTTAGTGTTAAGTTCACCAAATGTTAATTCTATGCCTACTTTGAGCCTTCTACATTTGAATGTTCATTTAGTCTTTGTTGCTGAAATCTTTATAGGATAATACACAGTACTGTATTGGAAAATATAGTCTTTGCCTTCAGAAGGCTTTACTTTGAAGGGCTTAATGATATTGTCTATGCCTACTTGTGTTCCAGAGGCCCTAAGAAATTTCCATAGTAGCTACTAGGAATTTCTAAAGGGTTAGAGATTTTGTTTGTGACCATCCAACCCTGTTAGAAACAATTGAATATTTTTACAATTATCAGCAAGAGCATGTAAATGATGCCTCCTTTTTCTGGGTTTATTTGTATGTATTTGTCACTTAAGAGGTTGTTGGTAGTTGGGATCATCAGTAAATGGTTGGTGGCCTCTGACTTAGGATCTGAATAGTCATCTTCCGGAATTAGAGCAAGAGATAGGGCTTTCTTACTGAGTTACCTTTTTATTTTCTTTTTTTCTTGTGGTACGTGGGCCTCTCACTGTTGTGGCCTCTCCCGTTGTGGAGCACAGGCTCCGGACACGCAGATTCAGCGGCCATGACTCACGGGCCCAGCCGCTCCGCGGCACGTGGGATCTTCCCGGACCGGGGCACGAACCCGTGTCCCCTGCATCGGCAGGCGGACTCTCAACCACTGCGCCACCAGGGAAGTCCGAATAACTCTTTTGTTACACTCTTTACACCATAAAAACTTAACAGGATTTATATATACACGTTACAAAATAGTGTTGAGAACAGAAAACCACCTATGGTCAATTTGATAAATTTCTCAGAAATCCTCATTTTATTTCAATTTCTAATCTGATACGGAGACTTTCACATTACTATTTGTAACTCTTCAGAATCTATACTCCTAACAAGAAAGAACCTTTTGTTTGATTCCTTCAGCTAATCAGAGAAAAGCCTTGTTGGCCTTTTTGATTTAGCTAGCTGCTTTTGTTTGTTTTTCATTAAAAGCAGATAATGAGAAATTAAAAGATACATAGTATATATTTCCAGCAGTAGAATGACCCCAGTGCTTCTCTTTTTGGTTAAAATGTTTTCTTGCCGTTTTCCTCAAAAGAAGAGTTCTCAGCACTCTCCTTCCCTTTTTACCCCTTCCAACACTTTTTATTCTTTTGTCATTTTTGTATCTAGTGGTCTCAGTAATTAAGTTCAGTGTGGGATCATCTTGAAACTAAAGTCAAAGTAAGTCTTCAAATCATTAAAATCTGCATATACCAAAATTTCAAAAAAGTTAAACAAAATATTTAATTTTGTTTAATAGGATTAAAGAACATATATTTTTTAAACAGGTAATGTGTTTGCATGGTTCAAAATGTGAAAGGTGCAGAAAGTGAGATATTTTCTATTCTGTGCCTTGGGCATACTTTTCCCTCACTAGGGCAACCACTGTTACTAGTTTATAGTCTTCTGGTGTATAGTCTATTTTCCCTACCTTTAAAAACATAAATGGTAGCATAGGGCTTCCCTGGTGGTGCAGTGGTTAAGAACCCAACTGCCAATGCAGGGGACACGGGCTCGAGCCCTGGTCCGGGAAGATCCCACATGCTGCGGAGCAACTAAGCCCGTGCACCACAACTACTGAGCGTGTGCTCTAGAGCCTGCGAGCCACGGCTACTGAAGCCCACCTGCCTAGAGCCCGTGCTCCGCAACCACAATGAGAAGCCACCACAATGAGAAGCCCGCGCACCACAACGAAGAGTAACCCCCGCTCGCTACAGCTAGAGAAAGCCCGTGCGCAGCAACAAAGACCCAACGCAGCCAAAAATAATAAATTAAAATTAAATTTATTAAAAAAAAATAAATGGTAGCATATTCTACGTAACGTTATCTTGCCTTTTTCACTTGATTTTTTCATTCTTTACATATTGGCATATGAAGAGTGTATTAGTAATAGAAAAGCTAAACTAACAGTGGGTTAAACAATGAAGTATTTCTTTCTCTTATAAAAGTTCAGGTAAGTGTTCTAGGGCTGGTATAGGCACTCTTGGCATTACTCTTTTCTCTTTCTCTCTTTTTGAGGCATAATAATTACAGTAAAATTCACAGAAACATGTGGATAGTTCGATAAGTTTTGACAGTTGGATGTACCTGTGTAGCAAACGTTGCAGTCAAGATAGCCCTTTAGTCTATCCTCATTCCCCTTGTCCCCTGCCTGTCAGCCCCACCCCCACCCCGCAGTGATTGCCTGGATTCTTTCTATGCTCTTACAGCTCTGCTGCGTGTTGATCTTGTCCTTATTGACCTAGCTGGATCTCCAACTACTGCAGCCCGTTCTAAGCAGCAGGAGGATGCAAGAGGGGGCAAAGGTTTACATGCCAGCCTTTTGACAGGGAGGTTTCTAGAAGCTGCTACTTCAGGACACTTCCAGTCAGGTTTTGTTAGCCAGAACTTAGTTCATGGCCACATCTGAATGCAAGGGAGGTTGAGAAATGGAGTCTTGCTATCTTTTCCTATTAGAAACAATGTTGTAGCGAATAATTTTCTTCATGGGTTGTCTTTTGGGATAAATTCCCAGAAGTGGAACTGCTGGGTCAAAGAGTATTTGCAGTTTGAGAGTACACCTATTTTTTCATATCCTTGCTGACAGTTTTCATATTTGCTAATCTCATTGGTAAAACATGATGACAGGGTAGCTCTAATATGCCTGATAGGCCATTTAAGTAGAAAGAGCCAAAGTACTTCTGCTCTATGTACGATACCTTGAAAACATGGACTACACAGCCAGCTAATGTAATGCTAAGTTGGGTGAAGCATATAACAGCATGTTACCATTTTATTTAGGCCAGTCCTAAGAGGAGACTGATGGTTGAGGTTAGAAGAGAAACGCTTCTAGCCATAAATACTTAGGAGTGTTTTTCAGGATTTGTGCACTTAATTAAAAAGTAGATCAGGGCATGAGGTTAAAGTATGCTACTCTTTTTTCTTTTGGTCCTCTGTTTTCTCTTGCATACATGCCTTAATATGTAGAAACTTGTTTTCAACTAATCTTAAAATATCCGTTAACATAATTGGGGAAAAATAATCAATAAATATATTCCATTTGGTTCCTTTTTTTTTTTTAGAATTATTTCTTTTTCTTTTTTTTAAATTTATTTATTTATGGTTGTGTTGGGTCTTCGTTTCTGTGCGAGGGCTTTCTCTAGTTGTGGCAAGCGGGGGCCACTCTTCATCGCAGTGCACGGGCCTCTCACTGTCGTGGCCTCTCTTGTTGCGGAGCACAGGCTCCAGACGCGCAGGCTCAGTAATTGTGGCTCATGGGCCTAGCTGCTCCGCAGCACGTGGGATCTTCCCAGACCAGGGCTCGAACCCGTGTACCCTGCATTGGCAGGCAGATTCTCAACCACTGCGCCACCAGGGAAGCCCCATTTGGTTCCTTTTATATGACATTTCTTGTTGTGGGTCTCTTAACTTTCTAAGCTTTTACTCTCTAGTTGCTAAGTGGGATCAGATAAATGATATAAAATATATTCTGCTAAGATTGTAATTTTTTATAGTGTAAGGGTTTGTAAAATGTGTTTTCAACTCTATAAATACAACCTTTTGGTTGGGATTTGAGGGAAAAAAATTCATAGTATTTTTCTTTGCAACTAAGTGGTATTATGAGCTATACTTACTTTTGAAGTAGTAAATAGCATAAAAGATATATAATGCATATGTTTTTCCATACCACATGATGAGGTCTTGGAGAGCAGAGACCTCTTACTTAGCTACCATGGTGCATGGCATATAGCACCATGTACTTGGTAGATCACATTTTTTCTATAATTGAAGTGGATCTTGGAAAAGTGTTAGAAAAATTATTAGACTCCCAGTAGCAATGTTTTGGCCTGTTGGAGGCAGGGGGAGAAGATGTTAGTATAATATCATTGTTAGTACTTTTGAAATTTTCAACTCTTTAGGTGAAGAAACTTAAGGGGCCAATATCTGTGCTTTAAAGAATAGAGACTTTGAGATACTTTCAGTGTAGGTAGTATCATCCCACCTTATCTGGAGGACAGATTTCTGTAAATCTGCCGTTTTTTTTTTTTTTGAAAAGCAGTGAAGTGAAGGCCCAATAAGCTAAATAACAGAAAAAAAACATATTTCTTACACTTCAGAACTTTGTAGTCAACCTCAGTCCCCTTGCTGAGGTCTTTATAGTTTAGAATAGAAAGTGGTGCATATCATGTTCTCTTCTGTGTCCTTAGCTAAACATTTGTTGAATGAATTAATATAATTTTTTTTTTTTGGTTTTGCTAGCACAGGTTTTTCTTGGGAGAAGGTGATATTATTAAGAGACAACATTTTTGCTTATTTGTTAGATCGTGGTGATGGTGTAGGCAAGTGCTTGCCTTAGGCTGTTACCTGTGCCTAGATGAATCTTCATGCCTAACTTCCTTACCTCTTCCAAATCTCTTAAGTAGCACCTTCTCAAGGAAGCCTATGCTGACCACCGTGTTTAAAATGGCAACTGCCACTCTCCTCCTGCACTTCCAAGTTCCCCTACCCTAGTCTGTTTTTCCCCCATAATAGTTACCTCCTTGAAGCATATACTATAAAATTTACTTACTATGATTATTTATTGTCTTTCTCACCACGAAAATGTTAGTTCCTTGAGGGCTTTGATCGTTTGTTCACTGTATTCCAAGAGACTCATAGATGCTCAACAAACGTTTGTTGAATGAATGAAGGTCAAAAAGAAAGTAATGTGAGAAAGCTAGCTATAAAATAATTTACATTAAAAATTATATATTTAGAAATACTTCCATTGTTTAAAAAGTTTTGCTTTTGTCTACCACTGTGTTCCATAATGATACCAAGGTAAACAAACCTGTGCAAAGTTTAAGGACTCTGTCCTCTTGGTAGAAAAGTGACGGAGTTTGGCTTGCTGAAATGCATCATCTGCTTCATGCTTCTAGCATCTTTTTAGGAAGTTCCTTTCCATAGCCTTCAGTGGTGGTTTAATTAATAAGAAAGAGTCTCTGTTCCACTGTGTGCAGATGGAACATCTCTTTCCTACTGGAGGTGGCTTTCCATGAAGTAAGTAGTGACAATATTAATAGCTGTCTTCTTCCCTTTCTTTCTTCCTCCTTTTCTTTCTTTCCTTTTTTAAAAAATTTTAATTAATTAATTAATTAATTTATTTTTGGCTGCGTTGGGTCTTCATTGCTGCATGCGGGCTTTCTCTAATTGCAGCGAGCGGGGCTACTCTTTGTTATGGTGCGCGGGTTTCTCATTGCAGTGGCTTCTCTTGTTGCAGAGCACGGGCTCTAGGCGCGCTGGCTTCAGCAGTTGTGGCACGTGGGCTCAGTAGTTGTGGCTTGCAGGCTCTAGAGCGCAGGCTCAGTAGTTGTGGCACATGGGCTTAGTTGCTCCACAGCATGTGGGATCTTCCTGGACCAGGGATCGAACCTGTGTCCCCTGCATTGGCAGGTGGATTCTTAACCACTGTGCTACCAGGGAAGCCCTCTTTATTTCTTTTGACTAGGTCTTATGCCAAACATTTTATGGGTATTTTTTTAAAAAATCTTGATAACAACTGTATGAGGAAAGTATTTAGTCCCTTTTTTCTTGCAGAAAACTGAGTCTTAACCTGCTATATAAAAAAATACATAAAATAAAATTCAAAAGGAAAAAAAAAGAAAACTGAGTCTTAGAGGTTAAGCAGCTTGCCTAGGCAGCGTGTTGGAGCTGGATTTCAAACCCACGCAGTCTGACTATTGAGGAACTTCACTACACAAAAAGCCTTCCTAGTGAAGAGCACCTAGAAGTGAAAAAGAAATTAGCAACACCTTAGTGAAACTCTAACTTCACAGAGATCTTTTATTTGCTCCAGCTTCTCAAGAGTTAAGTAGATTGACTGAGACCACTGTGATTGAATTAGTAATGTTAGGTTAAAGTTAACTAATGCTGATTTAAATAAAGTATATTTTAAATAAAACCAGAGCTAACTCCTAACCAGATCCTATTTTACTTAGACTTATAGTTTAGCTCAAGAACACTTTAGCTTATTTCTGGGGCAGAATTTGTATGCTCTTCCTTTATTTTCCCTAAAAATTAGATTCAGCAGGAGGGCAAAAGTTACAATGTGGCTGTATAGGAAATATAATTTAGTGGAGGAGTAGAGGGGTAGACAGTGGGTAGGCTTTGCTGTTCTGGATTTTTAAGAAAAAACTTCCCTGTAATTTGTATAAAATTATACTAAATGGAAATAGTCATCCCCTACCTACCATACAAAATAATTTGTAATTTCAAATTTTGATTAGAAAATTCTGATTCTTTAATGTGAATTACTTTTTGAACCTTAATTAACTATCTTTTTTTTCTTGTAAGATGGCATATTTTATTCCCTTTACCATAAGAATATTTCTTCTTTGTTCCCATAAATTAATTTTAATTTCACTTTTAAAACTAGTGATTTATGGGTGACCTAGAATCTATAATTGCAGGAAATTATGCTTAAGGATACATATGTATATGCTGAAGCCAGTAATGTGCTTTCCATAGAAGTTGTAGGACACTATTGTGTACATAGCTAGTAGAATCATTTTATTGAACAAAACTTCTCCAAAGCAAGACGTGACATACTTTTTTTGAGATACATTAAGACTGTTTTCTGGCTTGAGATGATCATTGGTGAGAGAGTTTCCCTTTTAGGTTTCCAGAACTGTGATGAGAGCATCATACTTAATTAGGTACTTTTCTTGATGCTACTATTCAATTTTAGTGGGATGAAAGTACTGAAACGATTTTTTTCTTGTACACTTCTTTTTTTCCCCTTTAAAGGAGCCAGGAAAGGCTTCTTTCTCAAATGCATGATGGTGGGGGGAAAATGTAATGGTTCAGAAGAGTTTATGGTGAAAACAGTAATTCTCTTGTCCTATGCCTCCCCAGTTCCTTTCCTGAGGGAACTACTTCAATTGTTTCTCTGTTTGATTCTTTTAGTGATAATCCCCCATATTAATGTGCTTTTACTTCCATTTTTTAAAAAAAATTACTTAATTGATTAATTTTGGCTGCATTGGGTCTTTGCTGCTGTTCATGGGCTTTCTCTAGTTGTGGTGAGCAGAGGCTACTCTTCACTGTGGTGTGCAGGCTTCTTATTGTGGTGGCTTCTCTTGTTGTGGAGCACGGGCTCTAGGCGCATGGACTTCGGGCTCTAGGCGCATGGACTTGAGTAGTTGTGACATGCGGGCTTCAGTAGTTGTGGCACACGGGCTTAGTTGCTCTGCGGCATGTGGGATCCTCCTGGCCCAGGGCTCGAACCCGTGTCCCCTGCATTGGCAGGCGGATTCTTAACCACTGCGCCACCATGGAAGCCCTACTTCCATTTCTTCATGTGTCAATTTTAAGCATTATCTATTGACTTTCTGGAGTGATAGTCAAGATTTAGCTCCCATTTACCACCTGTCAATAATTACAAAGGGAACTTCCCTGGTGCACCACGATGAAGAGTAGCCCCCAGTTGCCACAACCAGGGAAAAGCCCACGTGCAGCAACGAAGACCCAGCACAGACCAAAAAAATTAAATAAATAAATAAAATAAATTAATTAAAAAAAAGAATCCGCCCGCCAATGCAGGGGACATGGGTTCGATTCCTGGTCCAGGAAGATCCCACATGCTGCAGAACATCTAAGCCCTACGCCACAACTACTGAGCTGATGCGCCACAACTACTGAGCTTGTGCTCTAGGGCACAGCTACTGAGCCCGTGTGCTGCAACTACTGAAGCCTGCACCTGGGGCCTGTGCTCCGCAAAAAGAGAAGCCACTGTGTTGCGAAGCCTGTGCACCGCAGCGAAGAGTAGCCCCTACTCGTCACAACTAGAGAAAGCCCGCACGCAGCAACAAAGACCAAACGCAGCCAAAACAAAAAAAGGAATTAGAAAGGATCTGAGAGTTTACTCTACTTGAAGCTAACAAATTAGCCTGCCACAGTTTCATGGATGCTGGTGGAAGGTAAAGACTCCTATTCTGGTAGGAGGCAGAGTCAGAGATGAAGTAGAGTTTATTACTCACAGCAATAGCAGTAGCTAAGGTTTCAACATTCATTTGTGCCAGTGTCCTGAGCCACAGTTCCCACAGGGCACTGAGGGGAGGGCCAGATAACACCTGTTCACATAATGAGTTTTGTTACTGGAGAAAACTCTTGAGTTTAGGGATTACAAATATTTTATAATGGGCAGTAAGCATGCCTGCTCTTTGCTCCAGAGGGAGACAGTAGTATGCTGGCTCTTTGCTCTGGAGGAAGAGTTTCTGTCTTCTAAGGTGGTTTGATATATGAACATCCTTGAGATTATATTCCAGAACAAAGAGCAGACAGCGCCTTGCTTGCAAGACATAGAGACCCATGAAGAATTATATCCCAACACCACTACCCCATTCCCTACCTTCTTTTTGAAATAGTTATATATCATCATTTTTAGCTCTGGTCACCTTAGTAAATACTATATGTTTATTTTTATTTCATTAACAGTAGGTTGTATCTTTTGACTTCTGGCTTTGAAAGAGGAGTGTTGTGGTTAGGAATCCTTATAAGTGTTAGAAAACCAGTTCAGTTAGAACTTAAGTGAGAAAGGAAATTGGTTTCCAGAACTGAGAGTCCAGAGGGATAGAGTAGGATTGGATCCATGTGCTCAGATGTTACTTTGAAGAATTGGTCTCTCACTGTATCTGTGTGCTTTCCTCCTTTGCCTTTATTTTCAGTAACATCCTACTTCACCTCTCTCCCCCACCAGTACCGATTCTCAGCTCTGTGCATATTTCTGAACCAGTTGCTATGGCAAGGTGGAGAGAATAGATTAGAATAGTCAGAGCCTGGTCACATGCCCAGATGGAGATGGGTGTGGAGTCCGCCCCATTTGAAGCACATGTGTTGGGGTGGGGAGAAGGTAGTTCTACAAAGATAAAACAGGGTGCCACGACTTCTCCACATCAGAGTTCTCTGTTGTATTTTTTTGGAGGGGGGGTATTGTTAGCTTTTATAACTGACCTTAAGTTTTTCGTTTTCTATAAGATAGAATGAAATTTCTGGTATCTCCCTTTTTCATTAGTTACCCCTCTCTTGATGTCCTGTATCTTCTGCTCTAATCTGTTTTATTTAGAACTGCTGCTCAGTGAACATCCTGTGACTTGCCTTCATTATGCTCATTTCGCATAGAGTCGTCTTCCTTGGTTTATTGCCTTGTTTTGCTGGGGTACATACTAAGGTAAGATGTGTGGGAGGTAAATACTGAGTAATTCCTTGTCTGAAAATGTTTTTATTTAATTCTTAAAATGGAACGTTAGTGTGGCTGGGAGTAGAATTCTAGGTTGAACATAATTTTCTGTCAGAACTTCAAAGGCATTGCTTCATTATTCACTAGTATTCTTCAATATTGATAAGTCTTACTTCAGTTTGATTCTTTTTAAAAAAATTTATTTTATTGAAATATAGTTGATTTACAGTGTTGTGTTAATTTTTGCTCTACAGCAAAGTGATTCAGTTATACCTATCTGTACATTCTTTTTCATATTCTTTTCCATTATGGTTTATCCAAGGGTATTGAATATAGTTCCCTGTGCTATACAGTAGGACCTTGTTGTCTATCCATTCTATATATAATAGTTTGCATCTGCTAATCACAAATTCCCAACCTCTCCTCCATCCTTGGCAACCACAAGTCTGTTCTTTATGTCTGCGAGTTGGTTTCTGTTTTGTAGATAAGCTCGTTTGTGTCATATTTTAGATTCCACATATAAATGATATCATATGGTATTCGTCTTTCTCTTTTTTTAAATTTAATTTTTATTTTATATTGGAGTATAGTTTATTTACAATGCTGTGTTAGTTTCAGGTGTACAGCAAAGTGATTCAGTTTTACATATACATATATCCATTCTTTTTCAGATTCTTTTCCCATCTAGGTTATCACAGAATATTGAGTAGAGTTCCCTGTGCTATACAGTAGGTCCTTGTTGATTATTTTATATATAGTAGTGTGTGTATGTTCATCCCAAACTCCTAATTTATCCCTCCCCCCCCCACCTTTCCCCTTTGGTAACCATAGGTTTGTTTTCTATGTCTATGAGTCTGTTTCTGTTATGTAAATAAGTTCATTTGTATCTTTTTTTTTTAGATTCCACCTCAAACTGATATCATATGGTATTTGTCTTTCTCTGTCTGACTTACTTCACTTATTATGATAATCTCTAGGTCCATCCTTCTTTTTTGCCCACGCCATGCAGCATGCGGGATCTTAGTTCCCTGACCAGGGATCAAACCCACGCCCCCAGAAGTGGGAGTGCAGAGTCTTAACCACTGGACTGCCAGGGAAGTCCCTAGGTCCATCCACGTTGCTGCAAATGGCATTATTTCATATTTCATTCTTTTTAATGGCTGAGTAATATTTCATTGTGTGTGTGTGTGTGTGTCTAGACACACACACATCCTACATCCTCTTTATCCATTCCTCTGTTGATGGACATTTAGGTTGTTTCCATGTCTTGGCTATTCTAAATAGTGCTGCTGTTAACATTGGGGTGCATGTATCTTTTCCAATTATAGTTTTGTCTGGATATATGCCCAGGAGTGGAATTGCTGGATCATATGGCAACTCTATTTTTAGTTTTTTGAGGAACCTCCATACTGTTTTCCATAGTGGCTGCACCAATCTACATTCTCACCAACAGTGCAAGGCGTGTTCACTTTTCTCCACACCCTCTCCAGCATTTGTTATTTGTAGACTTTTTAGTGATGGTCTTTCTAACCAGTGTGAGGTGGAACCTCATTGTAGTTTTGATTTGCATTTCTCTAATAATTAGCGATCATGAGCATCTTTTCATGTGCTTGTTGGCCATCTGTAAGTCTTTTTTGTAGAAATGTCTCTTTAGGTCTTCTGTCCATTTTTCTTTTTTAAAAAAATTAATTTTATTTAATTTTATTTATTTTTGGCTGTGTTGGGTCTTTGATGCTGTGCATGGGCTTTCTCTAGTTGTGGCGGAGGGGGTGGGCTACTCTTCGTTGTGGTGCGCGGGCTTCTCATTGCGGTGGCTTCTTGTTGCAGAGAACAGGCTGTAGGTGTGCAGGCTTCAGTAGTTATGGCTCACGGGCTCAGTAGTTGTGGCTCATAGGCTCTAGAGAGCAGGCTCAGTAGTTGTGGCACACGGGCTTAGTTGCTCCGTGGCATGTGGGATCTTCCCAGACCAGGGCTTGAACCTGTGTCCCCTGCTTTGGCAGGTGGATTCTTAACCACTGCACCACCAGGGAAGCCTTTCTGCCCATTTTTCGATTGGGTTGTTTGGTTGTTATTGAGTTGTGTGAGCTGTTTTGTATTTTTGGAAATTAAGCCCTTGTCAGTTGCATCATTTACAAGTATTTTCTCCAGTCCGTAGGTTGTCTTTTTGTTTTATTTATGGTTTCCTTTGCTGTATAAAAACTTGTAAGTTTGATTAGGTGCCATTTGTTTATTTTTGGTTTTATTTCTATTGCCATGGGAGAAGGCCAGTTTGATTCTTGTTCCTTTGCAGATGAGCTTTTTTGTCTTTGTTGTCTGAAATTTCCCAGTGATATAACTTGGTGTGGGTCTCTATTCATTTGAGCACTGAGTGCCCCCTATTAATTGGAAGACTCTATAAATCTATTAGTTTATTAAATCTTTTAGTTGTGGAAAATTTATATTTCTCTGAAAATTTCCTCTCTTCAAGTTTTTTTTCCTTTTCATCCTGGAATTTTTGTTAGTTAAATACGGACCTCCTGGACTGATGCTGTGTGTAGTTCGGTTAATTTCTTGTCTCTGTTTCCTATTTCTACTTTCTAGGTTTTGTCTCCACCATATAAAACCTTATACTGCCTTTTTTTTTTTTAAAGAAGATATTCGGTGTAGGAGTTTATTAATTAATTAATTTATTTTTTGCTGTTTTGGGTCTTCGTTTCTGTGCGAGGGCTTTCTCTAGTTGTGGCAAGCAGGGGCCACTCTTCATCGTGGTACACGGGCCTCTCACTATCGCGGCCTCTCTTGTTGTGGAGCACAGGCTCCAGACGTGCAGGCTCAGTAGTTATGGCTCACGGGCCTAGTTGCTACGCGGCACGTGGGATCCTCCCCGACCAGGGCTCGAACCTGTGTCCCCTGCATTAACAGGCAGATTCTCAACCACTGTGCCACCAGGGAAGCCCTATACTGCCTTTTAAAAATTTTTTTTTCAAGAGTCTTTTCTTGTACTCTTTTCCCTTTTCACAGCTTCCTGTCTTGCTTTATGAATGCAACATCTTGCCTTTCTGAGGATCTCAGTTAGAGAGCTTTTCACAAGTTCTGTTCTGTTTTATGAATTGTTTATTGCTTTGTCTCATTTCTTTAACTTTTTGTTTCCTTGTCTCTTTCATGTTACAGATGTTTGATTCTGATTTAACCAATCAAATGGAAGAATGAAGCAATATGAAACTGATTGGGATCTCTGTATCTAGACAGGGTTCGTCAGCTGGTGAGCTTTGAGTTAGGGTGGGTTTGTTTTTTGTTATCGAGTTGTATGAGCTGTTTGTATATTTTGGAAATTAGGCCCTTGTCAGTTGCATCACTTGCAAATATTTTCTCCCAATCTGTAGGTTGTCTTTTTGTTTTGTTTATGGATTCCTTTGATGTGCAAAAGCTTGTAAGTTTGATTAGGTCCCATTTGTTTATTTTTGCTTTTATTTCTGTTGTGTTGGGAGAGTGAGCTAAGAAAATATTGCTGTGATTTGTGTCAGAGAATGTTTTGCCTGTGATCTCTTCTAGGAGTTTTATGGTGTCCTATCTTATATTTAAGTTTTTAAGCCATTGTGAGTTTGCGTATGGTGTGAGGAATTGTTCTAATTTCATTGATTTACATGCAGCTGTCTAGCTTTACCAACACAACTTGCTGAAGAGACTGTCTTTTCTCCACTGTATAGTCTTGCCTCCTTTGTCAAAAATAATTGACCATAGGTGTGTGGATTTATTTCTGGACTCTATTCTGTTCCATTGATCCATATGTCTGTTTTCATGCCAATACCACACTGTTTTGATTACTGTAGCTTTGTGTATTGTCTGAAGTCTGGGAGGTTTATGCCTTCAGCTTTGTTCTTTTTCTTCAGGATTGCTTTGGCAATTCTGGGTCTTTTGTAGTTCCATATAAATTTTAGGATTATTTGTTCTAGTTATTTGAAAAATGTCACGGGTAACTTGATAGGGATCACATTAAATCTGTAGATTGCTTTGGGTAGTATGGCCATTAGAATTTAATTTAAATAGTGTATAAGTATATGATGCCGTTTAAGGTGTGGCATTTTCTTTTTGGTGAAGCAGAATTTTTAAGGTGAGGTGGTAGCTAATTAGAAATTGTTTAAGCTAGATTCCTTGGCACTGCAGTGGACTACTCTTCACACAGTGAACAACATGAAAAGTAACCCTGTTAAGGGAAACATTAAAAAGAATCTTTATTAACATTATTCAGTATCTGATACAGTTAGCTTTATTTTCTTAAATATGAAGATAGTGGAGTTCTGTGGTTTCTTCATGTAAAATGAGGGCAATATTTATATCAATGGGCTTTGGTGGGTCTTGAGTGAGAAAGCTCCTAGCACAGTACCAAGTGTGGAAGAGATACTTGAATGCTAGCTTCCTTTTCTATAAGCATGGCCATAATTAACCATGAGACTCTTCTGCTTAAGTAGAATATTTTGGGTACGAGATGGGTGGCCAGGGAAACCATACCCAGTTTAAAGGGTTAGGTTGGGTCAAGAACAGGTCTGCTAGAGTGAGCCAGGGTGTACAATCTGAGTCACTTGGTCAGGACAGGTTGTGGAACTGCTGGTTAGAACAGGTGAGTTATGCCACATGTACCCATAGTCCACTACTATTTCTTGTGGTCTCTACCCCCACCTCAGCCCCCTCCCCAGTGGTTTTGCTGTCTGATAGACAGTACAGTTCAGAAGATAGGCATTAGATCAGTTTTAGGCGTACAGGAAGAACAGTGATTGGATTACTGGGAAGACAAGCAGCAGGGGGGACCATGGGAAGCCAGGGACCAAGCAAGCTGACTGGCCAGAAGATGTAGATGTAGCTCTAGCTGCACAAGAGCAAGCTGGTTACAAAGTTATATGCAGAAAGTCTAATGAGAACAAAAGTAGGGGAACACTTTCTGGCTCCTTAAATGATAGTTTCTTTCATGAGACCAACCTAAAAACAATTTACTGGTAAGAGTATTCCAACTAAGCTTCTAGGTTTGAATTGTGGGACATCAGCTGGAGATGACTTTTGGATTTTATTTCTGTTTACCAGCTAGATCAGACATTTGGGCCTGGGATAATGACCATCTGTTAATTTGCCTCTGCTTGATCATGTAGGAAATTTGTATGATGTTAGGCTAGTTAATAGGATAGAAATGTAAATGCCTTTGCTCACATCAAGTGATTCCGTAGTATTTTGTTTGGGAGAAAGTATAGAGATAGCGGAGTGTTCTCAAGGAAACTCCCTTTAGTTATTTTTCTCATAGCTAGACGTGGGTCTGAATACTCTGTGACTAGAGTAGGCTTTATAATTAGAAAGTAGTGCTGGGACTTCCCTGGTGGCGCAGTGGTTAAGAATCCGCCTGCCAATGCAGGGGACACGGGCTCGAGCCCTGATTCAGGAAGATCCCACATGCCGCAGAGCAACTAAGCCCGTGTGCCACAACTACTGAGCCTGTGCTCTAGAGCCCATGCTCCGCAACAAGAGAAGCCACTGCAATGAGAAGCCTGCGCACCACAATGAAGAGTAGCCCCTGCTCGCCGCAACTAGAGAGAAAGCCTGCGCGCCGCAATGAACACCCAACGCAGCCAAAAATAAATAAATAAATTTTTTAAAAAAGAAAGTAGGTAAAAAAAAAAAAAAAGAAAGTAGGTAATAAAGAAAGAAAGAAAGAAAGAAAGTAGGGCTAAGTGGTTACTTACTAGATATGGGAAACAAATTGTATGGTGTTTCCTGGGTTTAGAGAAGAATTGATTAAAGGATAAGAAGTTGTTTTCCCTTCTTTGGCAAGGTTCTTTCTAAATCCAATCTAATAGTCTTTGGGCAAATATGTCCAAGTATAAGGGACTTGCCTGTGATTTGAACTAAATCTGTTTCCTTTTTCTGGTGAATAATGGAATAGTAAAGGGGCTAATAGTTGTCAGCTTGTGGAGGGATTCTGAGGCAAGTAAATCTTGCCACCACTGTTTGCTCCTAGTATTCCTTAATTTAAGCAGGTAGTTTTATGTTCCTGTTCTAGAACAACTCTGAAAACAATATATTGGATCAGAGTGGAGTGTAAGAAATAGTCAAGGACATTGTGCATTCATTGACTGGAGTAGAAGGTACCCACATGGCCTACATTATTCTCATACAATAGAACAACCTAGTTAAAACAGATAAAAAATATTTTAATATATATTAATTTCTAGAGTTCTTTAAGACCCTCCCCCTCTTTTAAGCACAAGCTGTTCATTCTTTTAGATAAAATTTATGTGCTGTCATCATTACAGGAATTGCTCCAGCTGTTGAAAAATAATTATACTAGAGTGAGCACTTGTTTTGGTTTGCTTTGAACAAAGTAGACAACACCTATCCGCATGATTATAGTATCAACTGGGTATTGTGCTGAGTGATCTAATCCTCACCACAACTGTGAAATATCAGAAGTAGTGACTTGCCAAGGCCATAGAACTAAGAAATGGTTATTCTTAGAGTAGAATCCAGGCTTTACTAGAAGTGAGGTGAAATTTTTAAGTAATTTACTGTATCTAAGGCTATGATATCATAATTTACTAACTTTTACCAGGTTTTACAAATTAGAATTTGATAGCTGGGACAACACCCCCCTGTGCCCCCCAACATGGAGATAAACTAGGATGGGAGTCTCTAGTTTTGTAGGCATTAGCCTGTGGGGAGCTGTTGGCAAGGGAAGAATTTGAATCCCCTTTCTATTTCTGTAGTTGTAAAGTTTCTGGAACTTTTGGAGCCATGGGAACATGTTTTATTTTTCCTTATCCCCTTAATTTCCTTCTCCCTCATCTTTCCACTTCCACTCCCCAATAAAAATAAACATATTTGTGAAAGAGGGCTAAGGGTATTGTGAATCCAGCAGGCTCAGACAAGTGTTGTAAGTGTGAAGGGCAGGAAGCCATGTTTGCTAGGACCAAGTTACTGCCTGAGAAGAAATGTGTCCTTAGAGAAGAGAAAGCCTGGGTACAAGGGTAGTAAAGAGGGAGACAATTTCAGTTCCTCTTGAAGACTGTCATTCATGTGGATCCTATAGGGCTAACGTAAAGAGGAGTTGTCTCACTAGACTGATGGAAGGCCCTCGTTGTTCTGTGTCCAAGTGGATCAGAGGTATTTTCTTTCTGAACTATAGTGAGTGGTCTGTTGAGCACGTAGGAGCTGAGTGTGGAGTCTTAAGTAATAGTCAAGCACGTTGTACATTCATTGCCTGGAGTAGAAGGTACCCACAGTGGCCTGGGTTGTTCTGATACAATAGAATAGACAGAAGAGAACAACAAAAATGAAACAATTCTCAGTTCTTTAAATTTTAGCAGTTTGTTTTGAGATCCATTTATAATAGTAAATAAATTTATAGGTGAGTTGAATCAACAAGTTTTTGCTTGGTTGCTGTTGCAACTCTAATGGTTCCTTTCCCTACTGGGAATCCAGGTGGACATTTTTAGAGAGGGAGAGGAATTCCTCAGGTCCGCACTGGGTGTGGCAGAGTGGAATTGGAAGCTCACTTCCAGATGCTTCCTCAGACAAAACTTGTTCCCTTTGGGAGGCTGCTGGGTGATGCCCACTATTCGGAACAACTAACAGTCCTGAGAACCCATAGCAGCACGTAGTAGGTGCTGAGTCGACAGACTTTGTTAATTGAATAAATGATTCTATTGGGACACAAAAAGCAAGCCTTGAGGCTGGGAGGGGATCCTCAATCTTGTCTTCAAACAGGAGGTCTTGCTCCTTTTTGGTGTGGGTGGGTGAAATGGGGCTTGGGAAGGGAAGAGGTGCATCATGAATTCTTTTGTAAACAGAGGACAACGGGGTGTTGGGAAGAGGATGTGAGCAGGCACATCTCAGAAATTGAGCACAGAGAACTCAGTGGCTGGACCCTCACCTCTGCTCTCTCCGTATCACACTGTCTCCCACCCAGGACACAGGGCAAACAGCTCACCCAGGTGGACTCTGGAGAAAAGTACTTGATTATGTCACCTGGCATAAGTGTTCCACCTGGCATTGGTGATCTGCTGAAAAACATTTGAGATGTATCTCATATACCCCCATGAACTTGGGACTATGAATGTACCAGGGTCTAATACTACGATGGTATTAAATAAATAAACTTCCTCATTTTGCATTTAGGTTTTTCAAACTTTAAGTTTGAAAAGCATGCTGTTAGTCCTTTGGCAAAGCTCTCTGAAGTTGAACAATCTTTGCTCATGGAATGACTTCCCTACCACTGGAGAGGTTCAGGCTGTGTGATCTCTTAGGGGATGGGTTATAAAAATATATTGGTACAGCTGAAACTTACATAATAATTGTACATCAACTATACCTCAATTAAAAAAAACACTAAAGCTGTATGAAAGGCTGTGTTTTAAAAAGGCACCCCAAATGATCACATCCTAATATTAAAGCTGACTGTGCAAAAAGTAAATTAAAAGAAATAATAAAAGGGACTAATGTTTTCCCCACTGATTGAACCCAACAGTTCTTTTTAAATAAATCATTTATTTATTTATTTATTTATTTATGGCTGTGTTGGGTCTTCGTTGCGGTGCGCGGGCTTTCTCTAGTTGCGGGGAGCTCTTCTTTGCGGTGCGAGGACTTCTCATTGTCGTGGCTTCTCTTGTTGCGGAGCACGGGCTCTAGGAGCACAGGCTTCAGTAGTTGTGGCACGTGGGCTCAGTAGTTGTGGCTTGCGGGCTCTAGAGCGCAGGCTCAGTAGTTGTGGCGCACGGGCTTAGTTGCTCCACGGCATGTGGGATCTTCCCCGGGCCAGGGCTCGAACCCGTGTCCCTTGCATTGGCAGGCAGATTCTTAACCACTGCACCACCAGGGAAGCCCCCAGAAGTTCTTAAGAATGAGGCTGACATTAAAATCTCAAAGGGGAAAAAAAAAGAAAAAAAAAATATATACATATATATGTATATATATATCATATTGAAAATAGGTAACCTTTAGATTATATACACATTTTGTTCATTTATAAAATGTAAAAATTAGGGCTTCCCTGGTGGCGCAGTAGTTGAGAGTCTGCCTGCCGATGCAGGGGACACGGGTTCGTGCCCCGGTCTGGGAAGATCCCACATGCCGCGGAGCGGCTGGGCCCGTGAGCCATGGCCCCTGAGCCTGCGCGTCTGGAGCCTGTGCTCCACAACGGGAGAGGCCACAACAGTGAGAGGCCCGCGTACCGCAAAAAAAAAAAAAAAAAAAGGAAAAATTAAAGATTTTCTCAAATCTAGAAAAATAAAACTGGGGAAAAGCCCTTAAATTTCTTCTTTTCTCATTCCTCACCCACGTTAGGTTTTCATAATTCTAATCAATACCTGTGTTTCCCTCCTATTTGGAAATATGGTTACTTCGTACATAGAGTTTTTATTAAAAAAGGGGGTTCAAACCTCCTCTGCTTCCACCATCCAAATGTAAATAAAGCTTATTTCCATTGATTCCATTTCAGTTAACAACTTTTAAGTCCCTCTCCACTTACCAGGCAGTGAATTGTTTTTGAAAAGGATGGTTTTTTAGTGTGTTTATATACTCTGGTGGTATTTGCATACACATTTTATTTTTAAAATATATAGCTTAATTCTAATTCATTTGTAACACAGACGTACTACTGATTTGTTCAGCTAAAGCAAACAACAGTCAAAGAAAAACAACCCTTATCCTTTATTCCAGTCGAAATTTTTGGTAGCTTTTATTCTTTGGTTTTCTGTCATATTCCAGGCTATTTGTGAGCTCTCCTGTTATAGCTAAAGTTATAAGAAACTGGCTCTCTTGGGTGAAAGTGGCAGAATTTTGCAGCCTTAAATGAACTCACTGCACATCTTTTGCCCATTCCTGCACATCTTTTCAAGAAAAAGTAGATTTGCTAACATCATTGGACAAGGGGCACAAACAAAACATTATACTTTGGAAGATAGCGGCTGTGTTAAATCTTCGTCATTCTCTTTTGAAAATACTCAAAATACAAAGTAACACCAAAGAGGAGCTTTGATATCACTGTGGAGTTGAATGTCTCATTTGCAAACACTTTTAAGTAACCTTGTATTGTATATAATGGGCTTCTCCTATTAGCTTGTTTGAATATATTGGTGTCTCTTTTTTTCCCCGTTTATGGGGAAAATAAGTGTCTGTGTGAATGGCTCTATGAACAATAGACTTCTCTCACTGTTTTGTGTTGCCTCTTATCCATGGGCCAAATTTTAACTAGAAATCTATGATTCAAGTGATATAATTAACAACTTTTACTCTTCCCTTTATAAATCAACTATAAGGATCTATATACCAAAGGATATTTGAAAAAAGTAGGAATATGAATTTGAACCCAAGTTTTCAAAGTTTACCTTAGAGGGGCTTATAAACAAATTTTTTCATTTGTTTGATTTTTTGTTAATGAAACAGCTTAAACAAATGTTGATTCTGATCAGAAACTTAAGAAGAGACTTCAGAAGAGCTGAAATTTAAAGTGTTTACAAAGATAGCTCCCTTTTCCTGAGTGCTCACAAGTATTTTTTGCTAGGCACTTTACATGCATGTGTGTTAAGGACATAGAACAGGATTATTGTTGTCATATTATTACTAGACCCACAAGTGAGGTTTTTTTTTTAAAGCTCTTTGGGAAGTTCTAATATGCTGCTAAGGTGAGAATGATTGCTCTAGGAAGATTCACAGATTTCTGGCTTGGGCCTCTGGGTGGATAGTTGTGCTTTTTGAAGAGATAATGTGGAAAGAAAGAGGCTTAGTTTGTAAATATGTGGTAGGGTTGGCAGTTGGAAATAGGATCTGAAGCCCAGAGGCAAAGTCAGTTCTAAAGATGAGGTGTGGGAGAATTATTGGCAGCTAGTTGGTACCCAAAGTTAGGGGATTAGGTGAAACTGCCTTGGGAGAGCTTGCATGTAGAAGAGAAGACCCAGAATTCTGGGGAACCTTGAGATGTTTTGAGTGGGCGGAAGGAGAGGAACCAGAGAACAAGTGTTCAAAAAAGAAGTAGCAACAAGGGAGTGAGTGATATTTTGGAAGCCAAGGGAGAAGATAGGATCAAGTTACAGGGGACAGACTTGGCGTAGCACATGGTAGGTGCTCCATACATTTTTGTTGCAAGTAGAATTGAATTAGTTTTAAGGAGTCATAAATTTCCACTGGATTATCAGTTAGGAGGCTGCTGGTGACCTTGGTAAAAGTAATTTAATTGGAGTAGTATTTCTCCTACCTTACTGTGGCCTCTTCTTGGTCTCTTTTGTAAGTTTCCTATCCTAACTATCAGAGTTTTGTAGGGCTTTGCTGTAGGTCATTGATTCTCCAACTGTGGTTCCCCAGACTTGCCACATCAACATCACTTGTTAGAAATGAAAATTCTCAGGTCCCACCCAGACCTACTGAGTCAGAAACTCTGGGGATGGGATCCAGCCGTCTGTGTTTTAACAAGCCCACCAGGTGATTGTGATGCTTATGAAACTTGAAAACCAATGTTTTAAGACCTTTTCTCTGTCTGTGCTTTCTCCTTAGGTATTTAATCTATTATCATGGCTTGAGTTACCATGCTGTATGCCCAAACTTCCAAATTTATCTCCTTGGTCCAGTTCTTCTGAGGACCAGGTCCACAGATCCAGCTGCATGTTAATTCATTTTGACTTTGATATCTCATAGTCATAGGGACTGTCGTCCACACAGATGTTCACACTAGAAACCTAAGCTTGATCTAATTTCTTACACAAATACTAACAAGTTCTAACGACATTCTACTTTACTGGTTTATACACATAAATGAAATAGTGATAATATTAATAATATAATGGATAAATGCCTCCTAAGTTGTGTGAAACACGTCTTTCAGGAAGTCTTAATTCTCAGAGCTGCTAGTAAGTGATCAACCTGTCTTGCTGAGTGTGATTCCAGAGTTTAAAGGTTAAAAGTGTTATAAAACCTGGTCTCTAAACCCAAGTTGAGTACTTCACCTAGTGCTCAACCAAAGAAACTTGTGTATAAATTTATAATATATCTACTTACTGTATAGGATTGAATATATAAAACTAGGTCAGTTGTAATTAATTGATAGACAATTTCCAGGAAAGGGTGGGTTTTGAAGTGTTAGAGTGTGGGGGGCTTTGGGGCCAGAATGCTTTGGTTCAAGTCATGATAGCACTGCTTGCTGTGACCTTGGGCAAGTTACTTTCCTCCACTATGCTGCAGTTTCCTTATCTGTAAAATGAGGATAGTAACTGTCCATACCTCAAAGAGTTGTTAGGATTAAATATAATAATTAAGGGTTTGGAGTAAGAAGTGCGTGGCACATAGGTTAAGGTTCAGTAAATGCAAGCTACATTATTACTATCCCTTCCACTTATTCACTGTACTCCAGCCATTCTTAAATTCTCTTAGCTACTAGCAGCCATTCAGACGTGCCATGCATGCACTTTTATGTTTTAAAACGCTTATACATCCAGGTCTTCACTAAACTCTCCTGATTCTCCAGATTAGGTTAGGATTCCTTTTATATGTTTCCTTAATACCCTGTTTTTTAAAAGTAACAGCTTTATTGAAACATAATTCACATACCACACAATTAACCCATATAGAGTGCACAGTTCAGTGCTATTCACAGAGTTGTGTAATCATCACCAAAATCAATTTTAGAACATTTGATTCAAGTCATGAGAGTACTACCTGCTATCATGAAGGTACCACAAAGAATCCCTGTACCCCTTAGCAGTCACACGCATTTCCACCATCCCTCCAGCTACTAGCAACCACTAAATCTACTTTCTGTCTCTCTAGATTTGCTTATTCTGGACATTTCGTATAAATGGAATCATACATTATGTGGTCTTTTGTGTCTGGCTTCTTTCACTTAATGTAATGTTTTCAAGGTTCGTCCATGTAGCACATATCAGTACTTCATTCCTTTTTATGGCTGAATAGTATTTCACTACATGAATATACACTATTTATTCATCAATTGATGGACATTTAGGTTGTTTCTACTTTTTGGCTATTATGAATAATGCTGTTATGAACATCCATGTACAAGTTTTGTGTAGATACATGCTTTCATTTCTCTAGAGTACATAACTAAGGGTGGAATTGCTGAATCATGTGGTAACTCTCTCTGTTTAGTCTTTTGAAGAACTGCCAAACTGTTCTCCATGGCTGCTGTATATTTTACATTTCCAACCCGAGTGTATGACAGTTCCAGCTTCTCCATATTCTTGCCAACAATTATTATCTCTTTTTGATTCTAGCCATCCTTAAGTGGATGTGAAGTGGTTTCGATTTGCATTTCCCGGATGACTAATGATGTTGAGCATCTTTTCATATGTTTATTGCCATTAGTATATCTTCTTTGGAGAATGTCCTTTCCTCATTTTAAATTGAGTTATCTCTTTGTATTATTATTTCTTTGTATATTTCTTTGTATTTTATTGAGTTACAAGAATTCATTATATTCTAGATACAAATCCTTTATCAGACATATTATTTGCTGCAAGTATTTTCTCCCATTCTGGGAGGTTCTGTTTTTTACTTTCTTGATAGTTAAAATTAAAAGTTCTAAATTTTGGCAGAGTCTATTTTTTCTTCTGTTGCTTATACTTTTGGTGTCATATCTAAGAAACCATTGCCTAATCCAAGGTCATGAACACTTAAAAGTTTTATAGTTTTAGCTCTTATTTGTTTTATAACTCTTTTTCTGTCTTCCCTGTTAGAATGTCAGCACCACAGGAGGGCTTGGATGATGCTTATCTAATTTATTTGTTGTTTGGAGCTCGTTTAAGTCTTGGAAAATACTAAGTGTTCAATAATGATTGTTAGTTGTTTTGGAAAGGCAGACTTTAAGGAGCTATTATCAAAATGTATTTAAGCACCCTAACTTGAAACACTTTTCTATTTTTTCTTTGAAAGCTATGAACTGAAATATTGTATTTTGTTGGTGTTGCCAGGAGTTGTATTTATACTGCCGAGGGTTTAGGAGACTTAAAATAAGTGTGTTTATTATGATTGCCTTCCTTAGTTCTCAGAACTTGTCTCTCTTTAGGTTACAAAATTGGGCTTTGTATCTGTACAAAACTGGGCAAATTGCATTTGCTTTTAGCCTTGGAGAGTTTTGTTTATTACTCTGGTCTCCATCAGTGGTTCTAGGATAAACCAATGAGCAAGTCCCATGTTTCTAAACTTCTCTGTTTCCTTGTGATAAACAAAACTTTCATGCCACTTTCCAGGAGTCTGATAAACACCCGCAGTAGGTGTTGAAAGACAGATTCTCTTTACTGATTATTTCTACTAGGAAAGAGAATTTTGTAGGGGTTTGCTACCACAGATTGTTACTCCCTCCTGTCATACTAGATATGGGGTTAGGGTAGCATCTGAAATGAGGGCTTTGGCATATTATTAAATTCAACTGTTGTGACTTTCTTTCGAGGTTAATGTATACTTTGTCATTATAAAACTGAATACTTAATCTTTTTTTATATATATTTAATTAATTTATTTATTTTGGCTGCATTGGGTCTTTGTTGCTGCGCGCAGGCTTTCTCTAGTTGCAGTGAGCAGGGGCTACTCTTCGTTGCGGTACGTGGGCTTCTCATTGCCGGTACCTTCTCTTGTTGCGGAGCACGGGTTCTAGGCACACGGGCTTGAGTAGCTGTGGCACGCGGGCTCAGTAGTTGTGGCACACTGGCCTTAGAGTACAGGCTCAGTAGTTGTGGTGCACGGGCTTAGTTGCTCCGCGGCATGTGGAGCATCTTCCTGGACCAGGGCTTGAACCTGTGTCCCCTGCATCAGCAGGCGGATTCTTAACCACTGCACCACCAGGGAAGCCCCTGCATACTTAATCTTTTGAGGAGGGAGAACTGACACTTTGGTAATGAGTGATTTTATACCTTAGACTATAAAATCCGTTTTTAGTTTCTGTTTTTTAGTGTATTGGTGTTATAAAGTAACTTTAAAATGAAAAGTATCTTGAACTGGTGCATTAACCAGATGTAGGTATATTGCTAGACTTTGGACAGAGGAGGAATATCCTGGAGGAATATTCTTAGGATTAAGCTAAATCATGGACGGAAATACCATCTCATCTACCTTTTTTTTTTTTTTAATGTGGGTTTAAGAAGGTCTCAGTAGTGGGTGTTTATAAAAAATGTGTATGTGTTTGTATGCATTAAACAAATTTAGGATTTTACATCAGAAAATAAATCAAGCTATCTGATACCTTCTAAGGATGCACAAAGGAAAGAATAGTATTTGGATTTATTGCTTAGTTACAGTGACATGTCTGCTGGTAAAGTGATGAAATTGTTTAATGAGTTAGTATGTCTCAATTCTAATAAAATTGGCTATAGGTTTATGTTTATGCTTGTGATTTTAGCTTTTACTATGGTAACCTCCGTCCTACCATTTAAAAATTTAAAAAGACTTTCCAGAATTGAGTGCTGTACTTTTTATATTGGGAATCGCAGATCATCTCTAATTCTTGAAACACCAGCCCTGAGTTGTGTTAATACCATCACTGTCATTCTCATCCATGAAAAAATCTTTCAGAATATATAAGTTTGGGTATTAATAAGACATAATTTCAAGTCATTTTGGGAGGTGGGGCTGGAATCTTTCAATGAATTCTTCTGTATTTCAATTTCCTTATACTCTCCCACCACTTTATTTTACTGTGAACTTGAATAATTTTATGTTTTCATATGATTTTTCTTTGATCCATAGCAGTCAGTTTTATTGGAAAACAAAAGCACAAAACAAAATACCCCAAACTGAAGCTTCCACAAATGTCAAGCGATTAGCAGAGTTCCAGTACTTCAAAGTAGTGAGGGTGAGGTGAGGGTTTGATTGAAATGAATGATTTATTAGTTTTCTATGTTCTGTTCAATTAAGCTGTTTTTTCTTTTGACCTTTAAGTAAGTTTCAAATACATAAAACAGATTGAATTCATTTATATTTTCTTATTTTGCTTTAAAAATAATTTATTATTTATAATAAATAATTCTGAAAAGATTTACAGCATTATACTTGCTTTGGGCAGTTTTTTGGAATGCCTTTTGGAGACATGAGATGTACCTCTGTTTTGCTTTTTGCAGTGCTTTGGGTAAGTGCTAAACTTCTTGCATCGTTCTCACCGAATTTACAGGATAAGTTTAAAAGTATGGCCTCAGTCTTAACGATAAATGATTGTGCCTAAAGTCACTGTAAATAACAAATAATTTAGGTGGCCAACCTTTATTTATTTATTTATTTGGTTGCACCAGGTCTTATTTGCGGCAGGCAGGCTCCTTAGTTGCGGCAGGTGGCCTCCTTAGCTGCAGCATGTGGGCTCCTTAGTTGCAGCTCCAGGGCTCCTTTAGTTGTGGCTCGCCAGCTCCTTAGTTGTGGCATGTGAACTCGTAGTTGTGGCATGCATGTGGGATCTAGTTCCCTGACCAAGGATTGAACCCAGGCCCCCTGAATTGGGAGTGCAGAGTCTTATCCACTGCACTGCCATGGAAGTCCCAGTGGCCAACTTTTTTTAAAATTTTTATTTATTTTCTTTTTTGGCCGTGTCGGGCAGCATGCAGGATATAGTTTCCCGACTAGGGATCGAACCCATGCCCCTTGCAGTGGAAGCACAGAGTCTTAACCACTGGACCACCAGGGAAGTCCCCAACCTATTTTTTAAAAAGTATTTATTTATTTAGCTGTGCCAGGTCTTAGTTGAAGCACACGGGATCTTTGTTGCGGCATGTGGGATCATTTACTTGCGGCATGTGGGATCTAGTTCCCTGACCAGGGATCGAACCTGGGCCTCCTGCGTTGGGAGCGTGGAGTCTTAACCACTGGACCACCAGGGAAGTACCATCCCAACCTATTTTTATTGTAATCTTTTTTCTAGGTTTGGAGCTCTGTGTGAGGCTGGTTTTCAAAATACACATTTTAAAAAGATTTGTTAAAAATATGGGTTTTATCTACCTTGTGATTTTCGGCAGAAATTTTCATAAATGGTTCCTATTCTTAGGGCAAAATAGGGCAGTAGATATTGAACCTACTGAGGAGCTGCCCAAGAAGAGAGAGCTTAAACTCTGTGGGGTCTTTTAAAAACAGCGTGTCTGGGCTTCCCTGGTGGCGCAGTGTTGAGAGTCCGCCTGCTGATGCAGGGGACACGGGTTCGTGCCCTGGTCCAGGAAGATCCCACATGCCGCGGAGCGGCTGGGCCCGTGAGCCATGGCCTCTGAGCCTGCGCGTCTGGAGCCTGTGCTCTGCAACGGGAGAGGTCGCGACAGTGAGAAGCCCACATACCGCAAAAAAACCAAAAACCAAAAAACAAACAAAAAAAAAACAGTGTGTCTGAGAAGATACTCCCCTTTCAGTTTAGTTTGAGCAGTAGCTCTCTCGTACTAGCTATTAACCTAAAATAGAAGTTCTAATTAATGCATTAGAATTGTATCTGAACGTAATATTTCATAAATATGGGTCTTAAAAGCAACCTGAACGTAATATTTCATAAATATAGGTCTTAAAAGCAACCTATTAAAATTGTTGTATAAAAGTTTTCACTGAATTTTATCCCTCATATTTTTTCCATTTTACTACTAATAGCACTATGTTTGTGTATAAGGCTATGTTGATGTAATTATGGTCATATCATTGTTTAAGCTCTTTTTTGTCCCTTTTCTGATTTTTGCCTTGAAGCCAGTTAACAGAGCGTCAACTATTGTAATTAATTTAGATTGAATACATTGCTTAAAATATTGACATGCCACAATGACAGATAAAGTGCCGCATTTTAAACCTGTGTAGTCTAGTAGTACAGAGTAGCTCAGTGTTTTATCAGATAAATTTTACATTCTAGCTGAAAGGCCTACTTAAATATATGTGCATGTATATAATACATAGTCCTCTTCCCAATCATTTAAAAAACGATTAGCTTATACTGTGCTTGAAAGTAAGCCATGAAGTTATGTGATTACCAAATTTTCAAAAACAATTGCTTAATGTTTTGAACTTCATTATGGTTAGGAAAACGGAGTCAGGAAAACCAGTGGGAGAATAATTTGTTTCCTGAGGAATAGAGCAGTAGAATAACCACAACAAACCAAGCATTAGGTTTTATGTTACTTATTGCCTTCATTCAGTTTCCATTTTCATTAAATGTTTGTGAAACACCTGGTTTTCTCTAGTTGCAGTGCCTATGTTTAAAGCTTTCTACTATAGTTGTTTCTACATAGTATCCTTTTTATATGATGTCAAATCTAGTATCCCGTGCATATATTTTAAGTTTACAGATTATACAAGGAAATAATAAGCATCTTTGTGCTTAAAAAAAGGCCATATTTACATCTTAGTAAATGGAACCTTTCTCGACTAGTGCTTTTCAAATAGTAAAAATTTTTATTGTGTAAAGGAGGAAGGGAACTTAAGCATCGGCATTATGATCATTTTTTCCCATATCCTATTAGCTAATTCCAAGATTGTTTAATATGGTATCCACCCATTTCATTTGGCTGCAACCTTTGCTCTTATGAAAGTAAGACTGATTGTTCTGAATTGCTCTGTATATGTGCTTTGGCACAGCATGAAGGTACCCTTAATAACATTGCCATTGTCTTTAAAACAGCTTGCAGCTATGACTACAAATAAAAGGGTGTGACAGGAGGGCATGACAGATAATGGTTCTTTTTTCCGCCCCTAGTGTTTAACAAATCTGCTTTGGACTGTGAGCCTTTTGTGTTTCCAGGACTACCTACTGTATTTTCTGTATATTGTTCCTAGTCAACTAAAATGTTTGCATATAACTTTGACATGTCTACAGTCGACCACTTTGAATTCTTTTTGTGGAGGCAAGCAAAACAAAATGTGTGAGAAGAAGTTGAGTAGCCTTGCCTCTATTGGCATTTTATTCCCCCACTTGCATACTTAAATATGTACTTAAATTATTTTGTGTGACTGTTGTCTTCCAAATGTTTGTTTGCTTTTGTCTGGTTTAGAAATTTGGGAATGGCCTTTGGTTTTAATTCCCTTCCTTTTTCAAAGCACAGTAATACTATCTTTACTGTGTAATTTCTTTTTAAACATGGAAAAAAATTGCTGGCTATTTGATTGGCTTTCTTTTAGATTGCTGAGAGATTCTGCACTGACCATGAATTGAGGATATTATTTGTGTCATACTTTATTCTATTTTAAATAATTTTATCAAGTGACATTGAAACAGGAGGGAAGGGGGCAGGGCACAACCTTTAAAAGAATGACATAGCCATAGTACTTGGCGAAAATTAGTGAGAACCGACTAGGTCCAAGATGGCGGAAGGTTCGACTTCCAGTAGACCTTGAGCCTCATTATACACTCATTGTAATACATTAGCATGCTAAGTGACACACCCACCAGCACCATGACAGTTCTGAGGCTAACCATAAAAGGCCAAAAAGTGGGCGGTGGCCTAATTCCTGGAAATCTCTGCCCCATCGCCAAAATAATTGGAATAATCCTCCCACTCATTAGCCTATGAAATTATCCAGCCCATAAAAACTAACCACACCATATGTCAAAGCTTCTTGCCTCTTGACTTTCAAGATGGCCCACACTCTGTCTGTAGACTGTGTTTCTCTCTAAATAATTCCACTTCTTACCTATCACTTCTTTTCCAAATTCTTTTGCGATGAACCAAGAACCTCAAATTCACCAGGAACAATATGGGGGAAAAAGTAAATATCCATAATGCATAAATCAGAAAAGCTTCTTTACTGCTTTATAAGGTTATCTGAATCCTATATTCCTCACTGACCCTTTTAAGAGAAAGGGATTGACGTTTAATTATGGCAATCTCATATGGTTGTTAGCATTTATTCCTATTTTACTGATTGAAAAACGGAGGATCAGATAAAACAAGCAGTTTGCATAGAATTACAGGCACATAGCTTGTAAGAGTCTGACTCCAAAGCCAATACTTTTAGTTCTAAACATATTTTCTACTTGAAGTTGAAACAGGAGGGAAGGGAGCAGGGCACAACCTTTGAAAGAATGACATAGCCCGAGGACATGACATAAACTGATTAGAACCAAATGGGTCCAAGATGGCGGACAAGTCGACTTACACTAGACCTTGAGCCTCAGTATATGTTCACTGTAACATGTCAGCAAGCTAAATGACACACCCACAGGCGCCAAGACTGTTCCAAGGCCAAGCTTACAAAAAGTGGGCAATGGCTGAATTCCTGGAAATCCCCGCCCCTTCCCGAAATAGCTAGAATACTCCTCCCACTCATTAGCCTATGAAATTACCCACCCCTATAAAAACTGAGAAACCCATACCCTGGTGCCTTTCTCACCTGAGATGGGGTGTGTTTCTCCCAAGGCCACTCTTGCCTTCTGAGATGGCCCACACTCTGTCTGTGGAGTGTGTTTCTCTCTAAATAAATCTACTTCTTACCTATAACTTTGTCTCTCACTGAATTATTTCTGTGATGAGACATCAAGAACCTGAGCTTCACTAAGCCCTGAAAACCAGGTGTGTGATCTCAGTTGGAAGACTGTGGGTTTTGGCTGGGTTTGAGTCCCGGCCGCATGGGTTCAAGTCCCAGTCTGGGTTTTGGCTGGGTTTGAGTCCCAATCTGAGGTGCACGGTTTCAAAGTGGCTTATTTCTAGGGTCAGTTTGTCTTTTGGGAAATCCACTTGATAGCATAAAATATTTAATGTTGTAAATAAATCACAATTTGATGATATTTAAGGTGTACTAAGGAACAAGAATAACTTGCCTTTGATTTCTCATGGAATTAATTGATAATTAGCCTTACCTTTAAAGGTA
This sequence comes from Delphinapterus leucas, assembly GCF_059928025.1. Taxonomy (NCBI): domain Eukaryota; kingdom Metazoa; phylum Chordata; class Mammalia; order Artiodactyla; family Monodontidae; genus Delphinapterus; species Delphinapterus leucas. The sequence continues at coordinate 136,221,929 of NC_143130.1, forward strand.
CTGCTATAGTATTTTAACATGGATTTTTAAATTTGGTTTTCACATTAAGATTCTTCCAAAGTTGGATTATTATCTTTATTTTACAGATGACGAAACTGAGATGCAAGTTTGAAGTAAGTGCTAAGTATGTCTAGATGTGAGATTCAGGTTTTCAGAAGAAAACAGTGGTTTACTTTAAATAGAACTGGGTGATTTGGAACGAAGATACTTCAGGCAAGCAGTGTCATCAATTCCTCCTTAGTTCCCTTACCTTTTAAATGAAGAGGTTGAACCAAGTGATCTCTAAATGCCTCTTGCACGACACGTGGGATCTTAGTTCCCTGACCAGGGATCCAACCTGCACTCCCTGCATTGGAAGGGCAGAGTCTTAACCGCCAGGGAAGTCCCTAAATGCCTCTTTAAATGCTCCAGGATGAGCATACTTTAAAAGCCTCAGCGATCCATGAGCTTGAATGAGAAAAATGTTAGATTCTTGTTTTCACTAATCTCTAACTGAAATGTACCATTTGCTTCAAACCACAGCAAGTCAGCAGTCCCTGTGACTTTGTCATCAATTGACAGTTAGATATTTTTATATTACATTGTAGTTGTTATAGATACCTTGAAAATATTTTTGTTGGTCATAATTTGGAAATTATGGTAGTTAATAGACTTGTCATTAGAGCTCACTATTTTATATATTAAACAAGAAGTGTATTGAATACTATATGAGTTTTAAATATTTTGATAACCGTATAATTGGTTTTCTCAGTGTATGTATTTTTGCTTTAAAAAATAATTCCAGAGTCTATAGTGTTTGCATACTGCCAAAGAAGTTTGTAGCACAAAAAAGGTTATATACCCCTGAGCTACACGTTCTCCGCTGTGACTACAAAATGACCCATGTTGATTCTGGTCGATGTGAAATAACTTTTGGACATTGCTTTTTCAGGGGGCTGTGTGTGGATGGGGGAATCATCTCTGCATTGCTCTCTCACGTTTCCAGAATGAATGGACTATGATTATGTAACTTTCCATGAATATTGAGCAAGCTAGATAGACGCAAAATGGTGATGATAGAAATACATGATCATCTCTGTTTTGGATATCTTTTTTTGCAAGAATTAAGTTTCTAAATAGTTGTTCCATTTGAGGGATATAGGAAAAGACCTTTTATTTTAGGTTATCTGCTGTTGATTGTCCAAGCCAGGAGGACTAGCTTGCCAAAAACAAGTTACTCGCACAACACATGTACTGCACAAAATATTTCTGAAACAGATGATCAGTTGGAAGGCTGTATCACCTTAAAAACATTCGGGCATTTGCTGCTGAGTTTCACCTTTTTGTGTTGAATGTGTGTGGTGATTTTTTTCCCATTTTTCTTTTGTGCTTGCTTGACTCTTAGTAATTTATGTATTAATTGGTTATGAGGAAGGAAATAGTAAATTCTTCATATTAGTAAGAATTAGGATTATTCACAAAACTCAATAGCTTAATTGGAACACAAAGACTGCTAGAGTTCTGTCCTGTGGTGGGTGAGTCCATTATTCCATTTGTAATAAGTTTATCTTTAGATTGGGTAGGGTGGGATTTGCATTCCCAAAGTTACAAAGAGTTTCCAGATTCTTATCAGTCAGTATTAGGAGTGATTGTTTTCAATGGTGATAATGAGGCTATTCCCAGGAGGAGACTTAGTCACTGGCAGAATTGTCAGAACCCCGAAATAGTTTGGGAAAACTTAGAATGGAAAAAGCAAGCGTTTCAAAAAACAAAATGTGACAAAAAAAGCTGCTTTTGGGGGGAGGGTTAGATGGGGATGGATGGAGGTGGCAAGAAACCAGATGAAGGCCGAGAGCTATCTAGAAGCTGGAAGAGATGAGTATTATTTACCTAAAGCACTCTAGTGTGAACATGAAGTTTTGAGTGTCCTAAGATTAAGCTGGTTAACGGCCACTGATCTGGAAGTATGTTCTTTGTGTATATTGGCAAAGTTTAATTTCACTTTGACAAAAAAAAAATTCTTCTGGTAGCAGCTTGTTCTTGTTGCCAGTTTGAGAAAAATTTAAGGCTTTTTTTTTTTATGTCAGAGGCATATTTTATTGGCATTAGGTGTACGTATGTAAGGAGTGTTCATGATCCTACAGGCCACATGACCTAGGCTAGGGTTCACTAATTAATAATGAAGACAGAACAGTCTTTGCCATGATTAGGCAGAATGAAGATGAGAAATGTAGACCATGCCTTCAGGTATGTCTGTCCCACCTCAATTTTAAGTGCAAAAGGAATCTTTTTTAGATTAGGATTTCTTCATGGCTACCTGCCTGCCAACATAACAAGCTGTAAAACCTTGTTTAGTTTTCCTTAAATCCAGAAATGATTCTATAGCAAATCCAAACAAATCCAATCACTCTTAAAGGAATAAGTGAAAACATGTGTAGCTGCTTGAGCTGGACTACATCTGTCTACAGATAGGCTTAGTCCTCTGTGCTAAGCAAATTCCTCCTTGAATATCCTATGCTGACCATGACCACCATCATCGTTCAATCTGGAGGTGCACAGAGGATGTGACAGCATTTACTTATCTGAACTGTGTTTTGTAAACTGACTATAATAACTTTACTAGCTAGATAAGAGTCAACCTGACAGCTATATAAGGAAAGATTAAAAACAAATACTAAATGCTATCCAGTTGTGTTTAAATAAGGTATCTTGAAATTTATATGTACTGAAAGCTTTTAATTTAGTGTCTGGAATAATAAAGATGTGAAAGAAATTGAATTTGTTGCCCTTAAAGGCACACTCTAGAGTTTGTTGTGTTTATTATTTGAATTTCTCACAGGGTTAAATGGAAAGTCTTTTTTATAGTGTTTTGAAAGAATGTAGGCTTGCAGAGGGAAACCCATTGTGAGATAGGGAGTCATTTGGTGTGGACTGCTGTGGTAACTCCTGGGAGGTAAGCTACCACCATTTACCAAGCTGCGCCAGGTTGGGTATCATATGATACAGGAATATCCCTAAATAATAGTTGGAGTATCTGTAAGACGATTATTAACTTTTTACTGTGCAAGTAGTAAATGTTGTAGAAAAATTGGAAATACAACAAATGAAAGGAGAAAAATTTCTTGTTGGGAAATCTTGTAATCTGAAAAAGGAATCATGAACTAAATCAAACTGAACTTCTGCTAGCTTTTCTCATGTTTTTATTTTGTATTTTTTTCTATCAAAGTGTTAAATATGCATAGTTTAAAGATTCAGTAGCTCTGTAAGACTTGTTTTGAAAAGCAACAGTTCTCCCACTTCATCCCTCACTTCTCCCTCTCTAGAGGCAAACACTTTAATTTCTTATAGCTGATTCTTACCTCTTTGTTCTTGCAGGGGAGTAAAAATTCTTCTTACTCTACTCCTAGGTTCTCTAGCTAGCGCCGTGTAAATGGACTGACAAGAGACATACTAACAAAGGAAAAGCATACACATTTATTTAATATAGGTTTTATGTAACATGGGAGTCTTCATGAGGAAATGCAGACCTGAAGAAGTGGTTTAGCTTGAGCATTTTTATATTGGGTTTGAAAGAGTAGAAAGTCTTGGAAGAACGTGATAGGACAAAATAACATGAGCTGAAGTTAGTAAACTGGGGAAACAAGGCCAGTTACTTTGAATTTCTCTCCTTGTCCTTCCAGCTTCAGAAATGAGGATCCTCCCTTCCTCCAGGTATAGGGAGGGCATCTCTTACATGAGGGTCTTAGGATCTGCTTCAGGGTAGAAGAGAAGGTCAGAGAGTCCTTCCTGCACCTGTCCTTTCTCAGATTTCTTCAGCTTAAAATATTCACTATGCCAAGGCACTGTTATTTTGGGGTAGCAAGTTCTGAACCTTGTCATTCTTAATAGCATTCTTGTATTCTGATTTCTTGATTTCTCACCTTCAAGTATTATCTCTTGATTTCCCATTATGGCAGATGAGGATTTAGTTCTTTTTCCACATCCCCAGGTACCTTTTTTGTTTTCCTGTCTTGGTATAGATGTTCATAACTGCTTAGATCAGTATTCAGTGTTTACACCGAATACTGGAGGTGGTCCAGTGGTGGTCCAGTGGTCCAGTGGTTAAGACTCTGTGCTTGGTGGTCCAGTGGTTAAGACTTTGCGTTCCCAATGCAGGGGGCTCGGGTTCGATCCCTGATCAGGGAACTAGATCCTGCATGCCGCAACTAAAGATCCCACATGTGGCAACGAAGACCCCGTGTGCCACAACTAAGACCTGACACAGCCAAAAAAAAAAAGTATATACATATATATATATATACACACACACACACACACACACACACACCCCTTTAAAAAAAAAAGAGTGAATGTGCTATTCACAGTTAAGCCATGTAGTAATCTCTGAACACTTTTACTTTTCTGTACAACATTTGGTTTTCCCTGAAATTTATATTTTGTTGCCTACTTTTATATTAACTCCTTTTATAGTTCAAACTGCAACTTGCTCAACTTTCCTTTCAGGATTCTGACACTTCAGGTGTTCCATTAGCTTCCCATCTTCCTGAAGGTGTGCTCACATCTGGACTGGTTGCCCACTGTTTTTATGCATACTTATCCTGGGACTTCCCTTCACCAGCATCTTGGGGTTACTGTTTGCCTCTGTGTGTTGGATTTCTTGTTTTCCAGATCTCATATCTTCCTGTGTCTTACTTTGTCAGAATGTATTCTCCAGTAGCTGCCTGAGAAAGGTTTTTGGGAGTTTGATTTTTAATCACCTCTGAGACCTTGAATGACTGAATATGTCTTACTTTGTCCTTACTCTTAATTGTTTATTTGGCTGGCTATAGAATTCTAGCTTGCAGATCTTCAAGGCATGACTTCATTGTTTTCTAATTTCTTCCATGTTTACTGCATTGCTTTTGAAGCTGAAAGCCATTAAGTTCGTGATTATTTATATGATCAGTTCTTTTATTTCTAAGTGTTTAAAATTGCACAATAATATACCTTAGTGTGAGTTTGGTTCCCTCCATTGTGCTGAGCACTTGATGAACCCTTTCAATCTGGGAACTGTTTTATTGATGACTTTCTCCCTTTTTTCCTTTTTATCCCCTCTTGAACTCTTATTATTCAGATATTGGACCTCCTGGACTAATCTTCCAGAATTCTTATGCTATTCTGTTGAGTTTTTCATTTCAGCTATTACATTTTTAATTACCAAGAAAGCATGCTTGTGATCACTTTCTCTTTTTTGTCTTTTTTTTTTTTTTAGCATACTCTTCTGGCTTCGTGTTTGTAATATTTTATCTTATGTTTCTGAAAATATTAATGGTGTTTTTCTCCCCAGAATTTTCTTCTGCCTACATCATCTCTATCAGGACTAGCTATGTAATTTGTAGGGCTGAGTACAGAGTGAAAATGTGGGACCCCTTGTTTAACATTATTAAAGCATTCCAAGACAGCAAGAGCATAGCGTCAAACCTAACATGGAGCTGTTCCAAGTACAGGGTGCTATGTGACTGCCCAGGTCACGTGCCTATGAAGCTGACCCTAGTCTCTCTCTCAGCTTTCTTTTTCTGTTTCCGTTTCTATTTTTCATACTAGAGATGTCTAACAACCCTTGGCTGTTTGCTAATATTTAAGAGTGGGATCCTAAGAAGCTGACTGCGAGCTCTGAACATGCAAGTAGGACTTATCAATTGTGTGCTTTGAGGTAGGATGATCTGTCTGGTCAAATTTAGTTTGGGAACTTTTCAGTATCTTTATATTTTTCCTTGTAGACTAATCACTGGTCAAATTCCCCAGAGACATCCCTTCTAATCTCCACTGCCTGGAAGTGAAGGCCTGGCTGTCAGCCTTTTGGGAAAGGTATTGATAGAGGGGAGGGAACTGGGGTCAGTGACTAGTACTAGCACATCAGAGACAATTGTTAAATTTGCAGGAACTTTGCGAGTGAGTTGCTACATACTACAATTATTAAAGGTTATGTGGATTTATAATTAAATGTTATATTAAAAATTAATAAGTACTAAAACCCCACCACTTTCTATGTATTGTATTACTTTTTTTTTTATTGTGGATGCTCTTGAGAGTATGTACGTCTGTCTGTATGGTGGGAATACTATGTAGTAATAGACATCTCTTCTGAACTCTGCATTCAGTGACATCATTTGGTAGCTTGAAGCAGCTATACTAGTAAACAGCAAACATTGCAAATAACTACACTTGTCCTCCCGCCCTCCAAACCCCAGCCAGTTGTTAAACGTTTATTTACCAACACACTATGGACTGGAATCTAGTACATATGTTAACTTAAACTGCCTTCACCTTACCTGGTGATTCCTAGTCCATATAAATCTCTGTTTATTTATAAACCTCCTTAGATTACCTTCAGTCTTGCAAGGGTGAGGGAAGGGCATTTGTCTGCCTGCCTGAGAGAGTGAAAAGGAATCTGAGAATTGCATTTCAGAAAGATTTTCTGTTAATTCTTCCCATTTATCCCTGCTGAGCCCTTTGGAGAAGTATTCCCGGAAGCTTACCTTAGGATTCATTTTCTTGGGTCTCTGGGTCCTTTACCTTTTAATCATTTATTTTCCAGCTTTCAAAAATTTGTGGCTGTAATCTTCAGTTCTCTTCATCTCTGTGGGTTTATATCTTAAAAAAAAATTATCCCTTGGTGTTTGGGGAAGGATCAGTGAATAGCTATGTGTTTAGTCCACCATCCTTACCCAGAAGTCTCAGATCTAATTCTTGAAAAAAATAGGTAAATAGATTCAACAATTTAAGGGAGTTCTCAGTAGGCTTAGCTAGTCTCCTGTTGGTTTGCAAATCATATATAAATGCAGTCAGGAAAAAATTCTACTGATTCTAGAATACTTTTCATTTTCATAAAGGAAGAAGTTACCATCTGTAAGTAGATGTTGAACCAGATGACCTGCTGTTAGTTTTTGATATGGATGTGTGGGGACATAAGGAAATACAGAGCAGTTTCAGGTCACATACTTTGGTATTACGGAGAATTGGAACCACAGTACCTAGCTGTCTCAGATTCTGTAGCCATTCCAGTTGCCCAAGTGGCTGGATCTGGAAACCTGGTCACCTCATCCACTCTGCAGCAGACATAAACTCACTCATCTAGTGAGTCTTCCAATCTTGTGACTTGTCTCCATTCTTAACTTATTTTGCTCAAATTCAGTGTCCTGCTTTCCCCATTAGATGATGTGTTTGGGTTGGTTAGACTCTCATTACCCTTAATTTCACACCAGGCCACCTCACAGTCCATTAAGTTCTCCTTTGTCGATTGATTGATGGATGGATGGATGGATGGTTGCCTTAGGTCTTCATTGCTACCCACGGGCTTTCTCTCATTTTGGTGGCTTCTCTTGTTGCGGAGCACGGGCTCTAGGTGCGTGGGCTTCAGTAGTTGTGGCTCGCGGGCTCTAGAGCGCAGGCTCAGTAGTTGTGGCGCACGGGCCTAGTTGCTCCGCGGCATGTGGGATCTTCCCAGACCAGGGATCGAACTCGTGTCCCCTGCACTGGCAGGTGGATTCTTAACCACTGCGCCACCAGGGAAGTCCCCTTTGTCTATCTATTGATGGTTACCTTTTGGTTAAGTCTAGAATAGAAAAGTGTTAGGATACCAGTGTGGCAACTGAAGTGGAAGAAATTGTTTGTAATCTCTCAGGAGGGGGATGTGGGACTCTCAGGTACTTCCCCTGGATTCATCTGTCGAGAAATGCATCTATTTACATATATTTTTAAAAAGATTTTTGTGGCTCAGGACGGTTGTGGCTAAAAGGAACAAATATCTGACAGGATATAAAAGGAATAAATATTTGACACTGTGCATGTGAAATTATATTAGATGTCCAGGTGAAACTTCTTGTTCAAAGCTGTGAAGATGGTAATAATTTCTAAAGACCGAGGGTACAGCCATACCCACTTGTTAAATATTGCTACTAAAATGGCTTCTGGTAACTGCTGCTTATTGCCCCTTTTTTCAGTCTTCAGTTTTTTTCTCCTTCCCTCACCATCTTTTGTGTTTTAATTAGAGAGTTTTTCCCCCTCTGTTTATGAGATACAGGTCAGGCACTTTGTATGTCCTAATGGCTGGGGCGGTTTTATTTTGGTTATTTGTTAGTTTTTGTTTTTTAAATCTGTTGTAATTTCTGGTGATCTCCTGCCTGGGAAGAAATGCTTCTTTTTCTCAGGATGGCTCAGGGGGATTAGGCCAGGTTTTTTCCATATGATTATATGCTCTCTACAGAGAGTCTGAAAAGACTTTTTTTTCTGGGCTTTGAACTTTATTTTTTTTTTAAAATAAATTTATTTATTCATTTATTTATCTGTTTTTTTTGTCTGAGTTGGGTCTTAGTTGCTGCGCTAGGGCTTTCTCTAGTTGCGGCAAGCGGGAGCTACTTACTCTTACTTGCGGTGCGCAGGCTTCTCATTGCGGTGGCTTCTCTTGACGCAGAGCATGGGCTCTAGACGCGTGGGCTTCAGCAGTTGTGGCTCATAGGCTCTAGAGCACAGGCTCAGTAGTTGGTGCACGGGCTTAGCTGCTCCACGGCATGTGGGATCTTCCCAGACTGGGGCTCGAACCCATGTCCCCTGCATTGGCAGGCAGATTCTTAACCACTGCACCACCAGGGAAGCCCTGAACTTTATTCTTATTAAAAAATATTTCATGAGTACGACTATTAAATCATCTTGAATAACATATTTAATTAACAAGGCATCTTATGTGAAACAATAAAATACTATGAAATTGGGACTGTTTTGGGGTGTGCAGGTCCTAACTGTCATGCTTGCCATAATCTCTTCCTCAGAAACTGACCTCCATTTTCCTTGTCATTGCCCACAGCATGCATTTGAAATAGGAAATCTAAAAATGAGGGACCTTGTTGGTATGGTTTGGGGAGAATTGTGGTAGCATTATGGTACCTTTAATAAAAGCTCATTCAGGCGGTGGACTTTGTCTAGGTGATAGTGATTGCCTGCTTAACCAGCAGCCTCAGAGGAGCTCCTTTTCTCAGCCCTAGATGATAAAGCAGTTAGCCCTAAGGTAGTGGTATAACGTGGAGCTGCTGCCACACTTCTCACATCTTTGAAATGCCCCTAAGCTAAGTGGTAGGGTGAATTGTTTGCCAAAGTTACCAGCAGGTTTTTAAAAAAAATTTTTCCTGCCTCCCTTCACTTAGTGGACACTTTTAAAAAATGAGTTTTAAGATGAGAAAGTTTAAAAAATTTTTATGTATAGTCATGGTCTTTAACTTTTGCTAAAACTGGGTTGCTGTTGAAATAGCAGATGGGTGTGATAAAAATGGGAACATGTCAACTGTAAAAAGAAACCAGTGCAGATTAAATCACAATTAAAAATATCTATAATATGATTCACTAAAATGTTTTTCCTTTGGGTTAATTATTGTGTCCTCTTTTTAGTCATCTTTTTTCAAAACCAAGGAATGAAAAAAAAAAATGGATACAGAGAAAATGACCAAGGGTGGCTTTGAAATTTCTTCGTTCAAAGATTTTTAGGACATGGGGTTTACACAGTCAAAGAATCTTGAAAACAAGACTTGCAGGAACAGGCTGATACGGACTTTTTCTATTCAAGTTGTCAAAAAATGGATTATACTTATTAGCAGTATCTGGTCCTCTTGTAAGGTAAGGAGTATCAGAAGGATATTATCCACAGAGGCCTTAAAAATGATGCCTTATGTCCCTTGTACCAGTCCCCAAAGTATTGTATACCTAGTATACTTGACCTTTTGCTGAGACAACTTGCAACATTTCTAATTGATCCCAGTGCTTAGCTCAGTGCCGAGCCCCAGTAGGTGTTCAGCATTTGTTGAATACAGAAATGAATCAATACCTGTTTCCAAACTGGTGCTTTTCATAGCCCTTCTTTGTAAAGCTGCTCCAGGGATCTGTCAAGAAAACTAATCCAACCAGCCTACTTCTCTCTGAAAAATCCTTCAGTGGCCCTCATCTCCTTGAAGTTTTGCTTCTCAGACTTTTTTCCTTCTAAAATTATTTTTGATATTGTAAAGTTAACATACTGTGGTCAGAAATTCAAACAGTGTTGAAAATAGATGTGAAAAAATAACATGTCCCTAACTCACCTTCCAAAATATCCAGTTTGCTGGGCATTATATATCTTTCTATGTATTTGGCAAACTGTATATAGTCTTTTCAGTTTTGTTTGTTTTACACCAGTAGAATTATGCTAAAATATTGACACTCAGCTCCTTCCCCATTGGCTAGGGTGAACTGTTTAATGTCATGGAAATTAATCTTTTGTGTATATTGCAAATATTCTCCCAGTCTTTTGCTTGTCTTTTAACTTTATGGTGTCTTTTCCCCAAATAGATGTTTAAAATTTGTATTTAGTCAGATATGTCAATATATTGTGTCTTTTGCTTAGGAAAGGATTTACTTCCCACTAAGATTTTAAAATCGTATTCTCATAATTGACAGTATTGAATTTTACAGTTTACTCAATATGGCACTTTTAAGTTTTTATGGTATAGTAGGCATCTACGTTTTCACTCAGATGTTTGGTTTTCTCAATTTATTCAAACATTCTGCTTTTCCCACTAACTATGCATCTCTAATATTGAGGATGCTGTTATCTTGAACTCCTTACCTGTTTCTGCTCTACTGCCATACTGTTTTGGTTACTATAGTTTTAGCATATGTTTTGGAGTTTTTATGTTTTTCCCACCTCAAATCTTATTGACTGTTCTCTTCCATTTACTTTTTAAATTTAGATGTAAATCACATACTGTAAGATTCACCATTTTTGTCTTTTAATTTTTTTTTTTTTTTTGGCTGCGACACATGGCATGCAGGATCTTAGTTCCCCAACCAAGGATCAAACCCTCACCCCCTGCAGTGGAAGCATGGAGTCTTAAGCACTGGACACCAGGGAAAGTCACCTTTTTAAGCTGTATGGTTCACTGGTGTTTAGTGTAGTTACAGAGTTGTGCAACCATCACCTCTAACTCTAGGACATTTTCTTTCTTTCTTTCTTTTTTTTTGGCTGCTCTGTGTGGCTTGTGGGATCTTAGTTACCTGATCAGGGATTGAACCTGGGGCCACAGCAGCGAAAGTGCTGACTCCTAACCACTGGATTGCCAGGGAAGCTCCTCTGGGATATTTTATCACTCCAAAAAGAAATTCTATGCCCATTAGCAGTCATTTCCTATCTCTCTGTGCTCTCTCCCCTCCCACTGCCAACCAACCCTAGGCAACCACTAATCTACTTTCTGTCTCTATAGTTTTGCCTATTCTGGACATTTCCTACAGATGAAACCATGTAATATGTGACCTTGTTTTCTGACCTATGATCATGTCTTTCACTTAGCATTAATATGTTCAAGGTTCATCCATGTTGTAGTACATATCAGTACTTCATTCCTCTTTATGGCTAGATAATAATCCATTGTATGTATATGCCACAATTTATCTATTCATCCACTGGTGGAAATCTGGGTTGTTTTCCCCTTTGGCTATTCTAAGTAGCTCTGCTATAAACTTTTCCATACAAGTATTTGTTTAAGTACCTGTTTTAGGTACATACTTAGTAGAATTGCTGGGTCATGTGGTAATTCTTTTTAAGATTTGTTTTGTTTTGTTTTTAATTTTAATCTTTTATCTGATAAGTTTTTGTACTATTAAACCAAATAGTTTTTAATTTGATTGTTTAACTTGAAAGCCCCATAACATATAGTTTGCAAATAATGACAGATTTTTGTCTTTTCCCTCAATGTTTTAATCTTTTTTTATAATATGATGGCTGGCATCTTTATTCTTGGTTCTAAGAGGAAATATTTTTAATATTTTGCTGTTGTGTATGCTATTTCCTATAAATTTCTGGGAGAGTGCTTTCATTAAGGTAAAGTTTTACTCTATCCCTAGTTTGCTAAGAACTTTTTAAAATCAGGAATAGACGCTGAATATTATTTTCTTTTAAGAATTTATTGAGATGTGGCATCTCTCCTTTAAACTGTTAATGTTTTGGGAGCATTGGGCTTGGTACCACTATTTGCTTTGGTTGATTTCCTGGTTACTTCAATGGATTTTTCTTCCCATCCAGACCAATCTGAAAACCAACTTGAGAACCTCTGTTCTGGAAAATCTGTAGTGCCAGGTTCAGTGATGGTGTAGAGCTATACGTGTTAGAATACACTGCAGCATGTTTATTTTCTTCAGTTCTCTTATTCCCTTCATTTTTTTCTTGTAAACTAAACAATTTAAAATCTTGTTATTCAGAGTTAAGAAACACACTTCTTTACATGTTTATAAATGCACTCCATAATTGCTTCTGCTGCTCCTCCTACCTTATTCCTGATAAAAAACAAAGCTACCGAATGCTTTGAATGCTTTGAAATTACATCTGTTCCTAGGGCCCTCATTACCATAGTAACAAGGAGCCAACTCCATTGCTTTTCAAAAGGACCTAAGACAATCCAAATACCTTTTCATAGATTAGACCGCAGGCCTGCTCAAGGGGGTGGCTAAATATCCTCAGCATACACAAAATACAACTGAGATAGTTTGTAGAGGAGAGGAAGTAAAATCTAAAATCCCCTGAGTTGAGGTTCCATCACATTACGAAGACTCCAGACAAATCCTGATGGGCTTTACTTTCTACCTGGTGATGATCAAGTAGCTTCCTATTAAGGCTCATTAATATGACCACCCCACTCCACCCCCAATCCACATTGAAAATAACTGGTAGAGGTCTGGGACTAGAGAATCAAATGAGGCAAAGGTTAAAAGTGATATTTATCTAGTTTTTGGCCACACCGTGTGGCATGCGGGATCTTAGTTCCCTGACCAGTGATTGAACCCACACCCCCTGCAGTGGAAGCTCAGAGTCTTAACCACTGGACCACCAGGGAAGTCCCCAAAAAGTGATTTTTATTTTTGGGCCAAATTTTGTAGGTGGGGCCCACAGGTAATCTTTGGTTTAAACATGTTGTGGTTAGATTTTTATTTTTGGCTGCGTTGGGTCTTAGTTGCTGCACACAGGCTTTTCTCTAGTTGCGGTGAGCGGGGGCTACCCTTCATTGAGGTGGGCGGGCTTCTCATTGTGGTGGCTTCTGTTGTTGCAGAGCACGGGCTCTAGGCGCATGGTCTTCAGTAGTTATGGCTCGCTGGCTCTAGATTGCAGGCTCAGTAATTGTGGCACATGGGCTTAGTTGCTCTGCGGCATGTGGGATCTTCCCGGACCAGGACTCGAACCAGTGTCTCCTACATTGGCAGGCAGAATCTTAACCACTGCGCCACCAGGGAAGTCCTGTGGTTAGATTTTGAAGTGCCTTGCCACCCGAAACATCTCCCCTGATTTTATCTAATCTTTTAGCTTATGAATAGAATTAAAGAGCTTAGGAAAATCAAAGTATAATTCATTGTGGACTAGCCAAATAATTTTCTGTATGGATAATGATGACCAAAAAAAGCATAAGTTTAATTATTATCAGGAAAACAGGAGAGTTTGAGATGCAGGATAGAAAAACTCCCAATAATACAAACTCTGGGGAGTATTTTGATATTAAGTAAAACATCCTAAAGCAATTGGTATAATTTTTATTCAACAGTATTGAGTGTCTGTAACATATGGTTTGGGGCCTGGTAGATATAACAGTGAACAAAATTAAGTCTTTTCCTAGAGCTGATGTTCTAGCAGAGGAAAGATGCACCAACATAGACACGTCAGGAGGGAAGGAGAAAGTGCTGCAGAGAATGTAAAGAAGGGGTAAAGGGAACAGGGAATGCAGGGGAGTAATACTCCTTTATGTGGATGGTCACGGAGTGTCTCTTGAGAAGATGACATTTGAGCAAAAATGTGGAAGAAGTCAGAGTGACACAGGCAAATATCTGGGGGAAGAAGCAGAGGGAACAACAGCAAGTGTAAAGGCTCTGAGGTGGGGTTGTGCTTTGCGTGTTTGTCAAAGAGCAAGAAGGCCAGTCACATTGGAACAGAGTAAGCAAAGGGGGGAGAGACAAGTAAGGAATGAGAGATGGTGGGGTATCATCGTAGGGGAAACCATTGAACGGTTTGGCATTGAAGATGATATTGTTGAATTTCCCTTTTTCCTTATAGGATCACTTTGGCTGCTGAGTTTGAGAGTAGACTATATGGGGAGTAAGAGTAGCATTGAGAGAGACCAATAGGAGACTCATGCAGGTGAAAAATGCTAGTGGTTTAGCAGGGTTAGTAGCAGTGGAGGTGGTGAACGGTAGTTGCATTTTGATTATATTTTGAAGGTAGAGCCAATGGGATTTGCTGATGTGGTTGTGAGAGGAAAAAGGGGGTCAAGGATGATTCAAGGGTTTTTGGCTTTAGCAATTGAAAAAAGGATTGATGTTTACTAAAATGGGTAAGATTTTGGAAGGGTGGTTGTGGAACGTGCACAGGGAATCAGGATTTTGTCTTGGACGTTTTGAGTTTCAGATGCTTATTAGATATCCAAGTGGAGATTTAGAAAAGTCAGTTTACAAACCCGGAGCCCTGGAGAGAGGTTGGGAGCTGGCCACTTTGTGCACTGTGTAGGTTATTTTTAGAAATGTTAGACTGGGGGTGGGGCACTTAAGGTGCCAGTTTCCAAACTGTTTGAGGCACCCTGAGGCATCATAGCCAACTTGGGTCTCTGCAGGTTATTTTCAGATTTCCAGGAAAACATTACAGATGGTGCATGTGCTTGACGTGTGTTTTTTTAAAGTTTTAAAAAAGGTGTTTGAGTTGTGTGCATGTGTGTGTCCTGTGCTGCTGGGATCAACTGAGTGCAGTTTTGTATGTGCACCTAGTGTTTCTCACAGAAATCCTACGTAAGCAAACACGAAATTCATATTTTATTCAATTTGTTCCCCAGTATATCAGTCAATCCTGTATAGCAGAGCTGATTTTACTTATTTAGAAGTTCTTGGAGGGTGGGGTAGAGAATCTGTCCTGAAAGGTAGAGAACCACTGCCTGAAGGGCCAGGAAAGGACTGATGGGTATTTGTGCAAAATGTCTTTAAAAAGCAGTTTATTTCAAAAATTCTTGCATATTTTGCATTCTTTCTCTAATGTATTATCCCATTCTTAAACCTTAAAAATGGTTCAAATTAATGCCATGGAGTAACATTTGTGGCAAGAATGAATGGTTAAGTAGGTTCTTCTCTTTCAAGTTAGTATATTATTCAACTTTGAGATAAGATGACTCTCATAAAATTAAGGAGAGTTGAGTAGTATTGGATGCAATCAGACATCTTTAGAAGGAACATAATCTAGCAAATGAGCAGTTAGAGAGATTTAGAACCGTCAACGGAACTAGTTCAAACTCAGAAGGGTAGGAACACCTAGGAAGCTAAAATCCATTTAGTTAATCAGCTGAAGAAAGTATGTAATAAATGGAAGTTGATTAGGCCTTAAGGAGGAGCTTAAAAACAAAAATTTAAGCCATGTTTGTCCAGCCTTTAGGAGAGAGAGGGGTGGGGGAAGAGGCTGAATCTTTCAGTGTTGAGTGAACTCTTTGCTGGGGGCGGGGTGGTGTGTAGAAACTGATTATAGCTTGGTTGAATTCTTCCTTAGATTCTTCTTTCTTTATTTTTTTCATGTATAACCCAAACCTCCTGGTTTAATATCAGAAAGAGGGGACAGTATGAATGGAGGACTCAGGTGTTCCAATTTCTGAAATTGGAATTTTGATCCCCATTACAACTTAATAAATTGACACACTGATTTATAGTATGAGCTAGCCTTGGGAGCCTTGTTAACTCAGAGCACCGTGATAAAGGTGGGTTTCTGGTCCTCCATCAGTGTGTGAAGTTATGGCTAGGTGGTCATCTCATGATTCCTTTGTGATTCTCAGGATTTATAATTCTAGCACTAAGGAGGTACTATTCAGGAAACCAAATAAATATCACACAGTATTTTGTTTTGAGCATGAAATAAAAGAATTGCATGATCTTAAAGGATATTTAACCAAGTTTTGTGTTTCTTGAAATTTTTGAAACACTCTGTTTCTTTCTATTCAGTATTGTTTTGGAGAGTCACTGAATTTTGTTTCTGGGCTTTGTGGGATGTGAGTAGACATGTGACGGTGGGATAGAATTAAAATACCTGTGTAACTTTTTTTAAAAGGCATTTGGGATTTAAAAAAGAAAATTTCACAATAATTTGATTTTTCTAATAAAATTTGCCTATTTTAAGGGGATTTTCTCTTGATTAGCCTATTCTTTGTTCCTCTAACTACTGATGACCCTCCCTTCCCTTCCCCATCTTCCCAAATAAGAGCCTGTGGAAGGCATTTATCTATAGTTTTGATTTGTGTGTTTTCTGTAACCATTAAAGAAATTTAGAGCTGAGTGGCATCAGATAGCCATGATGTCACTTTTCTCTTTCTATCCAAATTAGTTTTTAGTATTGAAATCAGAGGAAATACTGTGCACTTAGGCTAACAGTGAGTGACCTACAGAATAATCTACCTATTTTTAACTTGATTCCTGGGTATTCTTCCTTTCCCTGTATTATCTCAATCTCTCCTTAATTTTTGTGTGTGTCATAAATATTCTTCTAAAATTTGTTTCACATCTATTTAGATTATTTCAGGAATGGGTTGAGCACATACCAGGATCAGAGTCAGTGTCCAAAAAGACCTTGCTTTTTGTGCCATTTTTCTTCTGTGTGTTATCCTGATAGTCTCATCTCATTTCTGGATTTGTCATATAAATGGGCACTCATATTCTTTCTAATGGGTTTTATTTATTACATTTTTGTTTCATGATACAGTGACTAAACATAGCTTTCTGAAATCTTATGCCTATATATATCATTAGTGCATGATGCATATACTTCTTGCTTCCCTTTCCCTCCATAGATAACTTTATGTATCATATGCTTTATTCATCTGTCTCCCACTTGGAACACAGGTTTGATGAGAATGGGAATTTTTGTACTTGCCCACTGCTGTATCCCCAATTTCTGGAAAAGTTCCTGGTACTATCTACTATAGATGCTCAATAATACTAAGTGAATGAATGAAAGATCTGTTCAATAATTTAGCTGTCAAACTGTGAGATTTGAATAAAAGGAGAAATAATTGCTTGAACATTCAAATTAGAGACTAGAAATTGTTTTATACTTGTGATGTGAAATGGGAGAAAATTCACCAAGGTTTAGGATTGGTGAAAATTCCCAAAGGTAAGGGGCCCAATCTCTTTACGTCCCTCCAGATGGTAGGAGTTTGAGTGCAACTACCAGTGTTGCCGATCTGGATGAGGATGGGCCTACCTTTTTTGTAGTTTTAATCAAATCACTGTAGTATATACTTATATATTAATAGTTTTTCCTATGTGGCTCTCATCCTCTCTTTTACTGAATAACTTCTGGTCTTGGAGCAGTGTTTTGTAAATTTGAGGAACATGTGAATCCCATCCTAAGGAAGAAATTTATTGAGGTCCTTCAATATGAGTAGAATTGAAATTTTTGTAGGGAATTCCCTGGTGGTCCAGTGGCTAGAACTCCACATTTCCACTGCTGAGGGCCTGGGTTCAATCCCTGGTCAGGGAACTAAGATCCCGCAAGCTGCATGGCACAGCCAAAAAGAAAAAAATAATTTTTTTTTACATTACATTATAATGTAGTTAAAATATATAATGAACAAAATTAGTAAACCTTGTATGCTTCTAGATCTTAGGCAACTATAAAGAGCAAATAGGTACATAATATATACAATACTTCAATATTATTTTGATGTTAGTTTGAATAAAGTTTGAAAAACTAAATTGATACATGCAATATAAATGCTGACATTCAATCTGCAGATTCTTATGTGTTTGTCGTGTTTTAAAGATATGTGACTGTGATAACTCACTCTCAACTTTTTCTCCATTTGAACTGCTGCTGAAACCTTTGTTCACATTGTTTGGCTTTCATTTTGCCCTCATTAAATTAGGGTTTCAAGCACATGGGAGCATATCTGTAGGTATTAAATAATTATTTTCTAAGCGAATTCAGGAACTGAAGAATATTCTATATGATTATGCTTTGGTGTTTAATATTTTTCTCACCTAAACATTCCACTCTGTAGAAGTAAGAATTACAGTGAGTGTTACTCTCCATGAGGGCATTGTTATGTGCAACACTGAATAGACTGATTTAAAGGGTCTATTTATATGGGAACCTGGGTCTAGCACTATCACCTCTCCATAAGTTCCGAGGTAATGCAGGTTAGCTTCTGGTTTGCCCCTGGGTAATTTTTAGTTCTTTGCTAATCACTGTAGAAGATTTTTCAGATACTCAAAGCTCTTTCTCAGATTGTCTTTTACTATGCTTTTTAAAACTGGGAGGGAAGTGTTTAATACAAGATGAGACTGAATGTCAGTTTCTGAAATAAAACATATTGTAGAATGTTTTCATAAGGAGGACTTGGTGAACCTCTTTATTTAAATCTTTTATAACTTAAAATGTGTTTAAAATTTTTAGTGTGTCAGAAAATGTTGACTTCTGAAGTAATGACTACATCACTACTGTGGTCTTGAGCAAGTTTCAGTTTCTGGGCTTTTATCTCCTTTTTCAGCACAGTGGTTGCAGGCTGTGAACTACAAAAACACTGAGGAATATGAAGTTTGTGGTGACGTGAGGGCCACAAGGGGATAGGTGGGCATGCAGGGATTGGGGAGAAAGAAGGAGCAGCTGGTACAAAGGCCCCAAGATGCAGATGCGCTGAGGAACAGAAAGAGGACCAAGTGAGATGTTTGTAAAAGTGCTTTGTAGATACAAAACATTCCTTACAGCTCAGGTGCTGTTATGTTTAGGGAAGATGTTTGTTTTCTTTTTCCAGTGGGCTATGTTTGTTAGCTACAGGGCCATCTTGCCTAGGGAGTAGGATCCTGCTTTGAGGATGGAAAGCAAGAGTTGGACCCATGTGTCACAAATTCAAGCAGTTTGTGAATTAGGATTTCTGTTACTTTATTTGTGCTAATAATCTTTTATATAAGATTGGGCAGTAGGAAAGAGGAATAAGCTTATTACTAGAAATTTTGGGGGAGGGAGTTTTGTATCATTTCTAACTCTTACCATGTTTGGCTTTGCTTGCTGTGTATAGTTTTGCATCTATTATAAATCTGATCTTGGGTGTCAGTTTTTCCTTTGTGGTTTGGTTTGTTAACAGTTGAAGTACCTAAAGGTTCTGGGTGTGAACTCTGCATGCTTTATAACTAATTTAGAACCAGGGAAGTTAGGGTTTTCTATTGAAGTAATTAAAGCATTGTGATATATATATATATATACACATACATAATACACACACACATATAAACTTTATATATATAAAAACTTACACAGAAATTACCAAAACATGATAATAGATGGAAATTTTAAAAATTTCTTGGTGTCTTCTTCTTTTCTAGTTTGGAAATTTATTATACATTTATTATACATTATACATTTTGTTAATGCT
The DNA here is from genome assembly GCF_059928025.1 of Delphinapterus leucas. Taxonomy (NCBI): domain Eukaryota; kingdom Metazoa; phylum Chordata; class Mammalia; order Artiodactyla; family Monodontidae; genus Delphinapterus; species Delphinapterus leucas. The sequence goes on from NC_143130.1 coordinate 136,241,341, forward strand.
GTTTATTATACATTTTGTTAATGCTGATGTTGGTTTGGCTTTTTTTTTTTTCTTAATCTATGTAAACATGACCTTAGACAGCTGTGTTTAATATAGTAAAGAGTCATGGGGAGACTTTACAGTGTTTCTTGTTGGGGCTTAGTGTCTATGTATTTTAGTATTTAAAGGATGTGGTTTGGGGCTTTGAAAATGAGAAGGAGGTTGCCTAACTCATAGCTGAATGCCTGCATATCTAGATTGTTCTGTCCTGGAGGTTATTAGTAACATGAAAGTTTTTTTTTTTTTTTAATTTCTTTCCATTAGTCTGGTGTGAAAAAAATGAAAGTTGTTTTTATTCTAGTTAAAGTGACAGTATTAAGTATTGTGGCTCTGTGTGTTTGCGCATGGCTGAGAGTAGGATTTTTTTTAAAATCTGATGTTGCATAGGAATGTTTTAGGTAACTAGAGTGCTGGAAAAAAGCTGCTGCTCAAGCCAAACTGATTTTTGCTTTGCAGAAAAGTGGCGCGGAGAGTCTCTGTGTCTCCACCTTATGAACGTCCCATCTCTGAGAGAGCAGGGTGCTAGATCAGGAAATGATGGGTGGAGTTGCTTAATCGCATCAACTCCCTGGGCTGCCCAAGCATTGATTAGTCAGACACTCATAATGTTCCATTTAAGAGGTTCTTGCTGATTGGCTGGTTTCTTTTAAATCCTTAGGTTTGACATTCATGCTTACGAAAACCCTTGCCATGTGCAAGGCACTTTGCTGCATGCTCTATGAGAGATACAGAAAGGAGTAAGAGTATTCTTACCTTTCAGGAGCATACAGTATAGTAGGGGAGATGAAGACAAGATAGACCATGGTAAGTGTCCCAAGGGAGTAGTTCTGGGAATTCAAGCAAGGCTTATAGTAACCATTGATGGGTGTGGGTGGGGCTGTGGATGAGACCTGGGCAGGGAAGGGCCCAGTTGGGTTTCAGTAGTTCCTGTAGGTAAAGAGTGACAAAGATGTTGATAGGTAGGGAAGAAAGGTCAAATGGCTACTGTGAAGGTGAAGGAAAAAGTAGGAGGAGGCAGGAGCTATTAATCATAAGCACTGAGATTTCCCCAAAATTCTGTCCAAAATTGTTCATGTGCGTACTCTGGCATTTTTCTGGGCCAGAGAACTCAGACCTTTTCTCAGATTCTGAAAAGGATCTAGGGTCCAAGAAGATTGAGAACCACTGTGCTGAGTTATCAACCTTAGATGACTGAGAGGATGTTGAGGCTTTGTAGAGAAAAAGGAGGTCATGTGGAACAGTTTTCCTTGTGGGAGGTAGGGTGGGATTTGGGGGAACTGAGCTTTTGAAATGGTCCCCCTAGGGGGGCAGGTTGCCTTGTCAAACTAGCAAGTTAGGTGGGTCCATTAATAACCCTGTATGACCCTGAAGGGCAGGTGTTTTCAGGAGCTCCTTAACATTATTTCCCCCTTTATTTGGAGTTCAGATTGATGAAGATGTGGGAGACGAGGATGCTACTGTAGAATAGTTCTGGCATTTACTTTTCATGAAGCTCTTCCTGTGTGTAAAGCGTTCCGTGCTTGATCCAATGGGGTATTTATAAAATGTCAGACAGGGAATTGCCCTTAAAGAGTTGATGGTATTGTAATGCTTTTCCTTTGGCTTTGTGTTCAGCTTGGATCTGTGTTCAGTTATCTTCAGGTCTTTGACCATTTCCTGGGCAAAGAGAAACATTTCTATTAACATGAACTTGAAGTGACTTTGGTCTGTGACAGTTATAAATATACTGTACTTATAATTAGGAACCTCTGTACAGCTGATTTAGTGACTTCTGGACAAATCATTTGACTCTTCTATTAATTGTTATATAAATGTATGTGTTTGTATACACACACATGGCCTCATTTAAAATACTATGAAGCACATTTTAAAAATGACCTAGTGGGCATTCCCTGGCCGTCCAGTGGTTAGGGCTCCACGCTTGCACTGCAGGGGGCACGGGTTCGATTCCTGGTTGGGGAACTAAGATCCCACATGCTGCATGGCATGGCCACAAAAGACCCAACACGTAGTATTCATTACACTTAGTTGGTCAGCTTCCACATTTGTGAAATGGGAATAATAAATAATAATAATAATTTTATGTATCTCATAGAATTGTCCTGAAGATGCAACTAATACATATACATACATAATCAAGTTCTTTAGAATAGTATACAGCTTAAGTACTTAATAAATATCAACGACTACATTATTAATAATAACATTTTAATATTAATACTATCATTTCCCCTGCCCCATGAGTGAATGTGGAGCGACTATTGTTGTAAAAGAATTTGCAGTAAGATGTCTTTAAATAGTAAAATTCCCTATGTATTTATTTAAATATTTAATTTATGTTTATCTTTAAAGTTGTGGAAGTTAAGTGCACTTATACAAGGCAGAGTCAGATATTAGTTAGGGTGCGCATTTAGGTTACAGCATGAGGGATTGAAAGCCATATTTGTTTAATTAAGAAATGGGTTGATTGGCCTTGACCACTGTTGTCTTTCAGTTCTTTTTTATTTGACTGCCTGTGTGTTTGTCTCCCTTTTCTTATCTTTTTTGTGCCTTCTGGTTTATTTCCTGTTCAGTTTTCAGTAAAGGGTGTGGAGTAGGGCAAGAAGAACTTATGTTGGTTGGTGCCCTGGGTCTGAACCAGGAAGGAGTGCTGCGTCAGACAGCCTGGGGCTTAGTGGGGATGGACTTAACAATGATCCCTGCAGAGCTGCCCTACCCAGGGAACCTGTGAATTCCACAGTTTCTCACTCCAGATCAGATGGTATGCAGCTCCAACTGTGTGTGCATAATTAACATTTCTGGGCTCATTCATCCATTGTTTCCAAGTGCTTCCATTTATTTATTTCTCCTCTTGATTATGAGAAAATTTAGTTGTGTAACAAAAATACAGAGCTAGAATGATAAAACCCCACTTTGCCATTGCCCAGCTTCAACAATTTATCACCTCATGGCCAGTCTTGCTTGATTTCTACTCTGAATCTCCTCTTCTCCCCCGTCTTGTTTTGAAGACATCATATCATTTAAGCTAAAAAGATTTTAGGATGTATATCTAAGGGATGAGGACTTAAAAATACATACATAGGGCTTCCCTGGTGGCGCAGTGGTTGAGAGTCTGCCTGCCGACTCAGGGGACACGGGTTCGTGCCCCGGTCCAGGAGGATCCCACGTGCCGCAGAGTGGCTGGGCCTGTGAGCCATGGCCGCTGGGCCTGCGCGTCTGGAGCCTGTGCTCCGCAGTGGGAGAGGCCACAGCAGTGAGAGGCTTGCGTAAAAAAAAAAAAAAAAAAAAAAAATACATATATGTTAATTTTTATGGTATGTCTGTTTGACTGAGGATCCACATATTTGGTTGATTGGTTGGTTAAATATCTTAATGTATAGGCTCCCCTCTTCTTTCTTTCTCCCCCCAGGCCCCCTCCCATCTTGGAATTTGCTTGAAGAAACCAGTCTTATTTTGTTCTGTAGTTTCCCCTCAATCTAGATTTTGCTATTTTGTATTCCTCAAGTTTTTAGCATATTGCTGTCTCCTGCATTTCCTCTGAGACTGGCTCTAAAGGATTAACCAGATTAGAATAGATTTTTCTTTTAAGTGTCTTTCCCGCCCCCCCCCCATCAGGAGCATGTAATGTCGGGTTGTGTTTCAGTTTTGTGATGTTAGCAGCTACTGATGATCATTGCCTAGATCCATGAATTCAATAAAGTTTGGAAAATGGTGACGTCTATTTCTATCATTCCTGCTATTTATTTTGAATCAGAACCTGTCGGGAAATAAAATTTAAGGCATTTAATGGCTTTAAGTGTATTTTATTTTGAATAAATATTTATTTGAATTAGTATTCTCTCTCTGACTTTGTAGCAGTGGTTAAAATATAGTGCATGATTTGGTGTTGAGATGTGCAATATGCTATATTGGGTAGCTGATAACTTCAGAATGACTTCAGACCCATGTAGTTCATTCACCTAGTTAGGAAATTACCTTAGAGTGCTTAAAATATGTCTGCTTAGTATAGTTAACTTTGGTATTACTTACTGAAGACCTTGGTTTCAAAGTTGTGCAGTTTTTTTGTAAAACTGTAGAAGGGAGGCTTGGAAGATGATCTGATTTTGTTGAGTTTTTTAGTCCTATTTCATAACTGCCACGTTTTAGATTTGAGTATTTTTTTGTTTGTTTTGTTTTTATTTATTTATTTATTTTTTGGCTGCATTGGTCTTCGTTGCTGTGCATGGGCTTTCTCTAGTTGTGGTGAGCGGGGGCTACTCTTCATTGCATTGTGGTGGCTTGTTGCAGAGCACAGGCTCTAGGTGCGTGGGCTTCAGTAGTTGTGGCTCGCAGGCTCTAGAGCACAGGCTCAGTAGTTGTGGCTCACGGGTTTAGTTGCTCTGCGGCATGTGGGATCTTCCCGGACCAGGGCTCGAACCCGTGTCCCCTGCATTGGCAAGCGGATTCTTAACCACTGCGCCACCAGGGAAGCCCTACATTTGAGTATTATTCACTCATTTGTGGGGCCCACTTGGTATCTTTGATGACCTTCCAAATATTCCTATTAATATTTATAATATGACAATATTTTTGTTTATGGAAAGAATTAATTTGTTTATTAGAAAAAAACCAGTCACCTCATTTGTATTTCATTTAAAGCAAGCAGCTGAAGCTAGGGACTAGAGAGTGATCTAAGGCCTAGTAGTCTGAGCAGCTCAATGAAGCTCATAAGAATATCTGTGGTGGGGTTAATAGGGGAGGTTTTCTTCAGTAGATCTAAAAGTGACCAGATAATTAACTTCTTTCCTCTCATACATTCTTACTGACTTTCTTCTGTACTCTCTTCACATCTTGTTGTCAAGCTCAGTGCTCCTGAGGTGAGCCAATTTACCTTACTATTCATAGCTAATAAGTGTGGTTGAATTTTTTCTTCAGATACATCTGCAATGGAATGAACCTGATTTTTTCAGTAGTTTGCCAGATGGATCTTCAGCAAGTTAATTACCTAACTCTAAAGAGTTACCTAACTCTTTAGAAAATAATGGTATCCCTTTAACAAATAGCAGTTTTGTTTTCTGAGGCTTCATCTTGCCACTAATACTTTGTTGGATCCAACAGGCTATAGCCATCCAGTTGAGGTGCTTGTACAGTAAAGATGGATGTTACATTCTCACTCTGTTTTCCAGATTCAGGCTGTCTATTTTGGAATACATCATTCATTCAAATTCAACAAACATTTTTTTGAGTAAAATTCTGGGCAGCAGTGGTAAACCAGGCAGATTAAGGGTCCCTGTCCTTGGGAGCTTACATCTTAGTGAAATTATCCGCAGAGTTCCCCAGGTCAAATTCTACATAAATTTCTCTTTTGCCCAATTGTCTGAACATGTCCAAAGCTGCTTTTTGAGGAAAGTCAAAGAGAGTACCTTTGCAAAGAGAGAGTAGAATACAAGCCAGGTTTTAAAATTTCACAGCACAATGTTATCTTTGCTGGCTACGAGTTTGGTATGTAGAAAATAATGGAGCTTCTTTCACTAAACAAGACTTGCTAGTGATTTCTGCCTATTATTTTCTTTTTATTCTAGGATTTTGTGCTGAATTGCAATAGGTTTTCTTAGTTTAGATTTTCTGAAATAATATTTCTTCTCTCTTCCCCTCTCTGCCCACCTTTAGTGTTGGCTAGTAAGATTAAAATTTATTCTGATATTATTTGGTTGATCATTAGCTACTTCCAGGCCTTTGGGAAGTAGCTAAATGTAAATGATTATCACATATCCTGTATTTTTCAAGATAATCTCAATTTCAACTGTTTTGTTCCATTTTTGGACAAATTTGGTTTTTAATTTAGACAGTAAGGGGTCCTTTAGGACAGTCCTCTTTAACCTGAATCCATGGACCCTGATGAACTTCAGGGAGGTGTGGTTTGTAAATCTCCTGAAACAATGATGCCAAACTTTGTAGATAAGTGCCCTTTACTCAGGAGAGGCCTCTTTATTTTCATCAGAATATTCAAAGTGCTTATGGGGACTGCAAAATGGCTAATAACCACTGTATTCTGTATAAAAAAGATTTTAATTGATAGGAATGATGACATTTTTCCCTTCCAGACATATTTTGCAGAAAGTTAGAAGACTGTCCAGCTGTTTACTATTGGAGCAGTGAGCTCTTGAATCATTTGAAATGTTCTTTAGCGCCATCTTAGGTTATACAGAGATCAAATTGAAATAGCTTTCTTGTTATTTTTATTTCTTGTTATTTTTCTTTTATGCGTTCTTAAAACATCACACTTTAACCTGTGAGTCCTTACACTTACCCCATTGTTACGGGCTGAATTGTGCACTCCTCCCACCTGCATCTTTTGAAGCCTAACACCCCTCCCCCCTCCAGTACTTCATAATGTGACTGAATTGAGAGGGGGCTTTTAAAGAGGTAATTAAGGTAAAATGAGGTAGATAGGGTGGTCCCTAATGTAATCTAACTGGTGCCCTTAGAAGAAGAGGAAATTGGAGCACAGAAGAGAGACACCAGGGACCCGTGTGCACAGAGGAAAGTCCGTGTGAGGCTACAGTGAGAAGCCGACCATTGGCAAGCCAAGGAGAAAGCCCTCAGAACAAAGCCAAACCTGCCCGTACCTTGATCTTGGACTCCTAGCCTCCAGAGCTGTGAGGAGTAACTAACTGTTCTGTTGTTTAAGGCACCTCGTCTGCGGTGTTCTGTATGGTAGCCCTAGCAGATTAAATACACTTATGATGAAGTAGCAGTTGAGTGACAATAAAAAGTGTAGCAAGGCAACTATTTCTCTTTGTCCCAGTGCATTTTGGGACAAGTGATGAAGTGTTGTGTATAGCTTCACATAATCTAGTGCCTGAAAGAGATGGTACGACCTATGAAATCTCAACAGAACATATTAATTTCTATTCTTATTGGTCTTATTCTTTATTGATTTGTTTTATCCTTTTACAATTTCCCGTTTGCCCATGGTTATATCTTAATGTCAGTCTCTTTTATTCTCTAGCATTTCTCACTTTATGGAACTAATTTTTATAAGTAGGTCTATTTTAAATCAACACCAGAACAGTATCTTTGTGTATTCTTCTGTGTGTGTTGTGTACAGTCATTCCAGCCCAGCCTTATTCAGTAATGTCATCTGTCCTTAGGCCTCTGTTCCAGGCCACCACACTTACATTCAATTTTTGAAGTTTCTCTTTGTCAGAAATAAATTTAAATATTTCTAATGATGCCTGCTTCTACTGCTAACTTGATTCGATACCTTAGAAACTTTTAGATTTGGAAATGAATGAAAGGCTAAGGGAATGATGTGTTTCTCAAATTTGCCATGAGGGCAGGAGTTCTATCAGTTTTGTTTAGACTGAAGCCCCATGGTCTAGCACAACACCTTGTTTCAAGGAAAATTAAATATTTGATAAATGAGTAGATTAATTTTAAGTAAGGGATCAAACCCAAGTATCCAAAATTGAACCCATAGCCCAGATTCTGCTGTTTCACAGACTTCTCAGTCTTTATTCATGACACTGAGAATAAGCTTGTTAAGGAGTACCTACTCCATCCACGTGTTCCTCACCTGCTCTCTTCCTCGTTGCACAGTGTGGTAGGTAAGAGCCTGGCCTTTGGCTCCTGACTCAGTGCACATTCATGCTCCTCGATGTGCTTATGTGATCTTGGCAAGTCCTTAACCTCCACACCTCTACTTTGGGTTCTTCATCAGTAATTGGAGATAATAAGAGTATACAATTTCCAATTTTTTTGGGAAATTATGAGTTTAGAACAATGCCTGGCACATAGTAAACATTTTAAAGCTGTTAGAGCTAGTATTATCCTAGAGTAGAAACAGATTATTCTCACATATTTGTATCTTTTACCTCTAGTTCTACATTGATTTCTTTCTCTAGGCACAAAACCAATTCACTTCAAATAACCAAATCTTTGTCATCAAACTGGCATGGTTGGGACTTTCCTGGTGGCACAGTGGTTAAGAATCCGTCTGCCAATGCAGGGGACACGGGTTCGATCCCTGGTCCGGGAAGATCCCACATGCAGCGGAGCAGCTAAGCCCATGAGCCACAACTACTGAGCCCATGTGCCACAACTACTGAAGCCTGTGTGCTTAGAGCCTGTGCTCTGCAACAAGAGAAGCCATGACAATGAGAAGCCTGCGCACTGCAATGAAGAGTAGCCCCTGCCCACTGCAACTAGAGAAAGCCTGTGTACAGCAATGACGACCTAACACAGCCCAAAATAAAAACAAACAAATTAATTAATTAATTAAAAAAAAAACTGGCATGGTTTTCGTGGTGGTAGCAATGTAAATTAGCGTTAACCTGTTTGGAAATGGTTGGGCAAGATATATCCAGTCATAAAAATAGTGACACTCTAATTCATGAATTCCACTTCTGAGAATCTTCTAAGGACATACCCTTAAATGCTTAAGAGATTGTATCCATGAAGATGTTACGTTATAATATCCAGGGCTGGAGGGAACGGTTTAATATATTCTGGCACTTACACATTTACAGTTGATGGGTCTGAAGACCGTGTAATAACATGGAAGATATTTGTGGTGAAAAGTAAAACATTGTATGTACAATATGATTACAACCATGTTAAATAAATACATACATCCAGGAATTTCCAGAGGATAGGGCTTATAAGGGCTCTTTTAACCCCCTGACTTCTTTTCAGATTCTGGATTTATATAAAGCTGGTTCTAAAGGCCCAAAGTTAACCCTGAAATTGAGTTCTTTATATCTTGTTATAAACCATTACCTTTCTTCCTATTTGGTTTGGGAGCTCCAGATTTAGTTACATTCTGCAGAATGGGATTGGCTGTGGGGTTGCAAAGATGAACAGACCGTCTGTGTACTCAAGGAATGGTTTTATATGAGATGTCTTATACAAGTACATAAAACCCAATATGTAGTTTTTGTCCAATAATGTGACAGTTTGGGCTCCTTGGTGCCTAATGGTTGGTTGGTTTTCTGTAGTGTAGATTTCTCACTTTTACCCCTGGAAAAATACTCATTTTTAACTTCAGTACTTAAACTGGCTTCAGTAAGCTCTAATAACAGCCTCAAAGCAACAACTTTTTCAGTTTTCTATTGACCATAAACTTCTTTTCTCTACAAGTGGTAATTCTTAACAAAAGGTACTTTAACCACCCAGTGCAGACTGCTACTTCAGTCTTGGTTCAACAGATTCTAGAGGGATGTGGTAGAAGGAAGAGTAATTACTAAAGAGCTGGGCACAGTCAGGACTGTGATTTAGGCTTATTTCTTTGATGAACACTGTGGGTCCTATTTCTGAAGTAATCCCCCACCCCTTCCACCGCCACCCAGGATTGCTGACAGAAGTCTTAACTTGCCAGTTCATTTGTCTGCATTGATAATGCAAGCAAACTCTTTTGCTTGATGCCTTAACGTTTGTTACCCTGAAGTTTTACTTTTTTTACCTTTTCCCTTCCTGAGGGGATAAGCCATTTTAAAATTCAGATGTCTAATACATAAAATAGATAACTAATAAGGATCTACTGTATAGCACAGGGAACTCTTAATACTCTGTAATGACCTATATGGGAAAAGAATCTAAAAAAGAGTGGGTATATGTATATGTATAACCAATACACTTTGCTGTACAGCAGAAAGTAATGCAACATTGTAAATCAACTATACTCCAATAAAAATTAAAAATAAAATAAAATTTAGTTGTCTGTAACATTGTTAATGGGCCAGCTTGTGCCCAGTGGGCTATGTTAGGTGCTTGGCTCAAGATCAAGGCCCGAGACTGAGTGGTGTGAGTACATTGGCAGTCAAGCACAGTGTGTTGCTGCATTTATTTATACTCGAGAATTAGTTGCTATTCTCTGATTTTTTCATATGAAATGTTATTTGGCACCTTAATGGATTTTTGAACTACATTCACGGTTGGCCTTAGAATCTTTAACATTTATTCCCTAAAGGGGATGACATCCTTATGTCTGAGTTACATTTTGATCAAATAGGGCATATGTTAAAGCTCTGATTAGTTCTTTGAAAGTACTGCATGTGCAAATGATATCAAAAATTGTTGCCTTAAAAGTATATAAATTCTGGGCTTCCCTGGTGGCGCAGCGGTTGGGAGTCCGCCTGCCGATGCAGGGGACACGGGTTCGTGTCCCAGTCTTGGAAGATCCCACATGCTGTGGAGCAGCTGGGCCCGTGAGCCATGGCCGCTGAGCCTGCACGTCCGGAGCCTGTGCTCCGCAATGGGAGAGGCCACAACAGTGAGAGGCCTGTGTACCACACACACACACAAAAATATATATATATATATATATACACATATATATATATATATTCTATAAAAATATATATGGAGGGAATTCCCTGTTGGCGCAATGGATAAGACTCCACGCTCCCAGTGCAGGGGACCTGGGTTCAGTCCCTGGTCAGTGAACTAGATCCCACATTCATGCTGCAACTAAGAGTTTGTATGCCACAACTAAGGAGCCCATCTGCCGCAACTAAGGAGCCCACATGCTGCAACTAAGACCCTGCGCAACCAAATATTTTTAAAAATGTATGGAAGAATGATGGTTTCAAAGTTTAAAAAAAGCATCAGCACACTCAAGGAAGTAACAGCTTTCTATGTGAAAGAGTAGAGGTTTTTTTTTCCTTTGTTTTCTGTAAGAAATATTAGAATAGGAAAAATAAGTGTAAACAAAGAATGCTGCTCCAGTTCCCCTTCTACGAGGATCAAGCCATTAGCCTGAGGGGAATTCAGGTTGGAGAAAAACAGGAGGCATTTTGTGCTTTGGACACATGGACCTAGATAGTTAAGATGTGTAGCTAAGGAATAATTTCAGTGAACCCAGCTTCTTATATCTTCCCATACATAGAAAAGCACTGAAAGCATTCCCTTGAGATGTCTGTTCTTTGTGATTAGCAGTAATCTTTTGCTTAACCGCACGGCTTCTCCACCCCCCGCCCCCCCCATGCTGATAAACCACATATATGCGTCTTGGTTCCTCCCTTACCTTTCTGGAGCAGTTCCTCAGAGCTATCTGAGAGGCTGTCTCCTGGGCTGTAGTTCTCAGTGAGGTCCCCTAATAAAACTTAATTCACAACTTTTACATGGTGCATTTTTTTTAAGTCGACATAAGCAGTAGGGTTTTAACAGAAATGCTGAATATCTGAAAATTTGTGGAAGCAAAATTTTCTTGGTAATCCTCAGTGTACTTTTCAAAATACGTTAATGATTTTGGGGGAGCTAAACTTTTTATTAGGTTTCATTTGTTTTGATGTTCATTCTAGTAGTAGATGTCTTATCACCTTAGATAGCAGTAAATTGTGATATGCCAGAGTTTTGTATTTGGCATTATGTCACAGGAGCAATAGGAAATAATTTTGTGAACTACTGTTCACAACATGGTAAATTTAACAAAACCTAATACTTCGATTTGTCTCTATTCCCAATTGTTATTTAATAATTGATAACAGCTGTAGTGAGTGTTTTGTCCTCCAGGCCCTTCCCTTTCCTCCTTACTTTAAGAAAAGGGGGGAGGGGTCCCATGTAAACTTGAATAATATCACTAAATCAGTATTTTGCAATACAGTTAAAATGTGTTAGGTGTTGCTTCTGTTGCAGTCATAGTAGAAGAGCAAAGTAGTGGCTACCCTTCTTAATTTGTAACCTTTTCAGGATGTTTTAGATACTTTGTTGTCCCATCAAGTTCATCATAAACCTTGATTTTCTGGAAGTTTTAAATCATATAGCATCTATGTTACAGATAACTATGAAGCAGGTATGTCTTATATTTAAATACCATTGTGAATTCTGAGATTGATGAAAACTGTGAGTGGTGAGTTCTTGAAAACCATGCATGTGTGTTTCCAAAGGCTATTTTCTGTATTCAGTATCTATTAACAGACAGTAAAGGATTTTTCCATTAAATTGTGCACTACTAACCATCTAATCCTCCTGAGGCGAAGTTCAAAGTTCCCATGAAATGTTTTTAGGTAATATTACTTTAAAAAAAGGAGTGAACTCCCTCTCGGAAAAAAGCCAGTCCCCAATATTTTGGAACTCAGTTTGAGAAATACCGTCTTTTCTGGCTTAGAGTTTGTTCTGTTTTATTGTTAAGGTACTCTGAGAGTTGGGTGCATTCTGTCAGTGCTTAGAGGTTAATGAGAGTCTTTTCTTATGTCTCCGCCTGTATTCACACCCTCCCGGTGTTGGCATTTTTTCTGCTTTAATAGCCATAGGGGCAGTTTCTACATACTTTTAAATTGGTGTGGCTTCTTACGTTATATGATATGTCTGCTTTACATCATCACAGTTCTGTGTAGAGGTTTTATGTGGCACTTAAGAAAAACTGACCCCAGTTTGAAAGATAGAAGCTCTTTGAATAGATGCTGTCAGAATTATTTAATTCTATTTGTGTCATGATTGAACCTAGGATTTTAATTTTTATTTATTTTTGTAAGCAAGGAAAATATAGATCCGGGAGACTTATCTGATTCTAATCTTAATTCTTCTACTATCTACCTGTGGGGCTTCAAAAGTCATATTAGCTCTGTCACCTCATTTGCAAAAAACAAGAATTTTGTTTATATACGTGGAGTACTTTGTTGAAGTTGCTTATCGTTTCTATAATGGTCCAGTGAAGAAGGCGGTCATAAGATGTTCTCTGGAAGCTTTTATGTTTTTAAAGAAACAGTGATTTATTTACTGTACACTTTTTTTCCCCTCTCAAGGTATCATGGGAGGGATCTTTCAGGGACTATTCTATGTTTATTCCTCTAACCTTTTGTAAATAAAGAGTAGCTCCAGTTATACTAATAAATGACTCCTCTTTGGAATTAGCATTCCTGAAGCTTTAATAAAGTAGAAAGAAAAAGGAAACACCTTATCTTCTAGCCTGTTTAGATGGGCAAGGCTGTGGACTAGGAGTGACAAGTTAGGAAACAGGCCTTCGATGTTAGGCTCCTATTAGCACGAAGTCTGTTAGCACTAAGAGAAATCTCGTCCTTTCCCCTATTCTGATCGCATATTACCATTTGATTCCTCATTGATCAAGTTCAGTCCTCTATAGACTAGAGTTAGTGTGATTCTTTAGACTTAAGCATTTATCTAGGCCTTTTTGCAAAGTTAAATTCTTTCCCATGGCTTAATTTTTGGATTGTACAATATGTTTAGGTTAGAGTTTTTCCAGCTTTTTTGAGCTGAAATCAGAAATTAAGAGTCAATAAAGAATACTGGAATTATTTGAAAGCAAGATTTTGGTCTTTACTGGAGGAAAGTTGTTCAAGTTTTAATTGATTCATTATTATATCTCAATTTATTCCTGGAAAGGATTTAAGGTGACAGGTATGTACAAAGACTTTCTCCTTTATAGCCAAACTTTGTGAAAAAGCTGCTAACGTTCACTGTTTCACCTTCCATTCACTCCTTCACCTTGAATTTTTGGCTCTGCCCTACTCACCCACTGCAATTCCTCACAGCAGAGTCACCAGGGGTCTCCATCACTAACTGGACACAACTCTTTTTTCCTTTCCTTTTTTTTTGCCACGCCGCGTGACTGGTGGGATCTTAGTTCCCCAACCAGGGATTGAACTTGGGCCCTCGGCAATGACAGTATGGAGTCCTAACCACTGGACTGCCAGGCGATTCCCCCAGACAGAATTCTTTATATGACCTTGCTAGGGTGTGTGATTGCTCTTTATTTTTATGTACATTTTTTCTTATTATAACGGTAATATATGCAATATATGTTCATTGTGAAAATTTTGGAAAAAGACATACGTAATCTCTGTCCAGAAAACCTTTTCCTCATTGAATTTCTGTCACAACTGTCTTGTTCCTTTCCTCATATTTCTCTTGGCCAGACTTGTGTCAGTCTGCCTATTAGGTATCTCTAGCTTGCATGCAGCATTTTTTAAAAACTGAACTTACCGTTTCCCCTGCTCCAAATCTGCTCAGCTACCTTTGTCACCATCTCACTAAAAGGTAGCACTCTTCGTCCAGTTGCTGTAGCCTTGAGGACTCATCCTTGACTCCACTCCCTCAACCTCCATTTATAATCAGTAGCTAAAATCCTGCCTGTTCTTCCTTTCTAACCCATTTACTTCTGTCTGTCCACCTTAGCTGGGACTTTGATTATTTCTCACCTACCTCACCTACCTTTTGAGTTTTTAGGACTTTGTTTATCTTCCTTCAGGGCTTTTCTGACCTGTTTCTGTACCCTCAAGACTAAGCTTGGTGCTGGTGGTCTCCTCTCTTCCTTTCATACACTCCTTCCTTCTCTGTCCTCTCCTTCCCCCTTCCTCCCCTCGTGGACTCTCGGCACCTGTACTATCCTTATAACACATATCACATGCTGTCGTAATTGCCTATTTGATCTTCTGTCTCCTTAAGGGCAGTAACTATGTCTTATTCATAATTGCAACACTAATATCCAACCCAGAGTGTTTAGTAAATTTCAGATAATGAATGGATAGAAAGAAATGGGTGGCAGTTAGTATGAAAAAAGTTGGAAGCTGTTCCGTTAGTTTTATGGCTCTGCCTGCCTTAAAATTTGTGTATTAGGTGATACGATCGGCCTTCATCTACTTGGTCCTGTGGTAATGGTCTGTGAACAAGCTTCCAAAGTGTGAATTATGGTAGGGCAGGAGTGAAGCTGTGATAGGTTGGCTGGGGTGGGCTCCATGACCTTGCATTTCATGGATGAGGAGGTTAGGCTTTCCTGTATCTAACGACAGTGTAGCAAAGGTAAGATATGACAGCTAAAACTAGGGCAGTTGTGCTAGGGATGAACAAGAAGGGAGGGTGACTTGGTGATTGGATGGGAGGAGGAATCGAAGTGACTCAACTTTCTGGCTTGGTTGACCAGGTACTTGGTGCTGTCATTAAATAGTCATTTTGATTTTTGAGATTCTTTTTGTCATCCAGGTGAGTATGTCTGTTAGGCATGTCATAGGATATGACGTCTGGGAGAGCATACCTCTGGGGAGTCATGAATCTGTGGTCATTAAAACTATGAGGTGACTTAGATATATAGCTTAAGAGTAATAATGGTCTAGAAAAAGAAAGAACTCTGAGGAATACATCAGTGCTTAAAGGCTGGAGAAGAAGAGAGCTGGGAAAGCAGTGTCAAAGAAACTGAGGAGTTGGAGTTGGAGAGGAAATTTGGCAATAACATGGCCATTGACTTTTTTGGTGTTTTGAAGAGAATAACAGGTCAGAAGATGGGTCTGTCTTTACGCTTCAGCATGGACTGTCCCATCGGCTTTTTGTTGGGCAGTTCCACCTCACCCCTGTCAGTAGTCCAGCCCCCAGCCCACATCCAGAACTCCCCTGACATGCTTAGATCTAACACATGACCTTTTTTTTTCTTTTTTTTTTTTGCGGTACGCGGGCCTCTCACTGTTGTGGCCTCTCCCGTTGCGGAGCACAGGCTCCGGACGCGCAGGCTCAGCGGCCATGGCTCATGGGCCCAGCCGCTCTGCGGCATGTGGGATCTTCCCGGACCGGGGCACGCGGCATGTGGGATCTTCCCGGACCGGGGCACGAACCCGTGTCCCCTGCATCGGCAGGCGGACTCTCAACCACTGCGCCACCAGGGAAGCCCTAACACATGACCTTTAAGTTCCCTTCCGAATTAAATCTAAGGTTAAAAACAGGGACTTCCCTGATGGTCCAGTGGGTAAGACAGCGGGCTCCCAATGCAGGGGTCCCAGGTTCGATCCCTGGTTGGGGAACTAGATCCCACATGCCGCAGCTAAAGATCCCACGTGCCGTGCAACTAAGACCTGGCGCAGCCAAAATAAATAAATAAATATTCAAAAAACACAAACAAAAAACAGATTGTTGGCCCAGTCCCAGAAATTCTGATTCAACGGGCCCAGGGATCTTAACTTTTTACAAGGACATTTCTGAGTGTCTAATGAACACTCATGTGTGGGTAGGTGCTATAACCCTGCATTAAAGCAGGACTTTAATAAAGCAGGACTTTATCGTGGCGAACTTTTAAAATACTCCTGTGCGAAGAGATTGGCAACCATGGAAACCTGGCTGGAGCTTTCTGCAGTGCCTGTCTGTATTTGAGGGGGTGAGTTGGAGGGGTGGGGAAAGCACCACCATCTGATGTAATCTGTTAGAGATGTAAAGTTTTTATTTTATGAATTTTTGCAGTAGATGCCCTTGATGCTCTGCATCATATCCTCATGGTCCACCACTGATTTCAACCCAGACTCAGATTTTTGCCGTTTCTTTGAGTCTTGCCAGCACTTTTCTGTCTCAGGGCCTTCAAGCCCAGCACAGGAAGGGGGAGAGGTTAATACTCCAGCCATCCTTCAGCCAGTGGAGGACGTGAGCCTGTGCCTAAAGGTTCTGCTTCCTTTGGGGGGTCGCACAGAATCACCACTCACCCTCCAGCAGTCACCCTGGTTGCATCGAATGACCTTACTGGCTTTTTTCATTCGCTGTTGTACCTGTCTTCACTTTTGTTCCATGGGATCATCTCCTGTTTTAATCCCGCTGAAACCTTGTCTATTAGTAATTTATCAGTTGAGCTGACTTTACAGGTTAATATACGCAAACAAAAGCCATCTGCAATCACATTAGTTTCTTCCAAATGTTGCTGTCTATCAATAATGGCACCTAAAATAATTTGTGGGGGAGGAATGCAAAGAAAACATATTGTGTGATGCAGAATGGCACACACATTGCTGAAGTTTAAATTTATTCACAGACATTCTGTAATGAGATCATTATGTGAGAATTAATTGGATTTTTCAACAACCTCCATTTCTTAGATTTCACTTAGACAGGGATTGAAGGGATATGAAAAACCAGAAAATTGTTGACAGGGAGATGGCACTAGATGTGCCTCTTTTATTCATTTATTTTATTCATATATCTTTATCTTGTTCTTGAAGAATTCTGGGTGGCTCTTTTTATAAGACTAAATTATAGATATAGAATATAATGTTTCTGTAATTCTATAAAATATAAAGCTATTAAAAATGCTGTAGTGCACAAAGGGGGGAGATCTCAACAGATGTAGAATATAATTGCTAAAGATCAGAAACAAATCAATCTGATCTATTTCAGGGGTATCTTTTAAAAGGTACTTCGTGTGCCTTAAAAGTAAGATTTCTGTTTACCTAGCTAGAAGGTATTCATATCCATATTTCTTCTTTTAGCTGAGACTGGACTCTAGGAATTAAATTTGAAGTGAAAGGTAAATTTGTTCTGGATGATCACTTTCATTCTTGATGAATAAAACTGATACCTGAAAGCAGTTCCCATGGAGGCTGCCGCATTGCAGGCACTGGGTGAACGTTATGGAGCGAATGAGAAAGTGATATGCTGGCTTGCCCAATGTGTGTGTCTTAGACTTTGTCCCCAGGAGCGAGAGTGGGTGAGAGCCCATGTGCTTAGACCTGTGAAAGCTCTTGCTGTTGCTCCACAGCTGTGGCTGCAGATGTTTATTTTGGTCTGTAGGTTTACTTTGTAGGAGACCAGGCATCCCTACGAGACACTTTTTCCTCAGTCCAGGTGTTCTGTGTAGCAGTGGGATATTTTGACATACAAATTGACAAAATCATTAAATAATCTAGTATTCCAACCCCTCAGTTAGCATTTCAACTCAGACCCAGAGAGGAAGTGACTTACCCAAGGTAAAATCACCCTGTCTAGCTAATTAGTGATATGACAAGGACTAGAACACATGTCTCTGCATGTAATCAATCATCTTTATAATTTCTAAAGTGGTTACCATCTCCACCCCTAGCCAGGGGACAAAACAGGCACTGTTTTTCTGAACTAGTGAATTAATAAAGATTGTGGGCTTTGTATTTAATTTGCAGAAAATTTAACAGTTAAGAGCTTACACAAGTACATTGTTTAGAAAATCAACACTAATAGATGGGCAAAGCAACATAAGCAGACAAGTGAAAATACAGATATCTAAAATATTCAACAGTATGGGAATAGCTTAGAAAGCAATGTAACAATTTTGATAGACTGTTTTGCAATCAATAAAATGCTAGTTTTGATTACTTAGAAAGAAATAGTGTTACTATACTAGAGATTCTGGATGGGTTCCTTTTATACTTTCATTTCTTCTTTACTGTGCCTTGTACTGACCCTTGAGTGTTTTTAGTAAGTTCAATTTTCTTTACATTTAAAGCACTAATTTTATGTATAGAATGTTAACTAATGTCAGTCTGAAATTCACCCATTTATTTTCTGGTCTGTATACCATGGAAAGTAGTTATTTTTGCTTTTGTTGTTCTTGATTTGTACGTTAAAAACTAGCTGAAATGAGAGTTGGTAAAGATTTAGTGAACTGATAGAAAATGTTTCTATTACTTGCTAGAACCATCTGAGTGTAAGTTTAAAAAAAAAAAAGCTTTTCTAAAAATGAAATTAGTATCTTAATCAAATGTGTATTTCCTCCTTGTAGAGCCTCTGTTATGCACCTAAAGCCATACTGGAAACTCCAGAAGAAAGTGCGACCTTTGGAAATCAGCAAGGAAACTCTGAGAACTCCTGTGAGCCACCAACAAGCTATAAATGATGAAAAATGCAAAGCTAGCTGTATGAAACCAAGTGTCTTTCCTTCAGCCTCTCTTGGTAAAGCATCATCTCGAAAGCCTCTTGGAATCCTTTCTCCAAATGTCCTGTGCAGTATGAGTGGGAACAGTCCTGAAGAGAGCAGCGTGAATGTTAAACCCAAGAAGAATGCATCGTCTGCAACAATCCACCAGGGTGAGGAAGGGGAAGGGCCACTTGATATCTGGGCTGTTGTGAAACCGGGAAATACCAAGGAAAAGATTGCATTCTTTGCAGCCCACCAGTGTAGTAATAGAATAGGATCTATGAAAATAAAAAGCTCCTGGGATATTGATGGGAGAGCTACTAAAAGAAGGAAAAAATCAGGGGATCTTAAAAAAGTCAAGATACAGTTAGAAAGGATGAAGGAAGTCAACAGCAGATGCTACCAACCTGAGCCTTTTGCGTGTGGCATCGAGCATTGTTCTGTGCATTACGTGAGTGACAACGGGGACGGAGTCTATGCCGGGAGGCCTTTGTCGGTCATACAAATGGTTGCCTTCCTCGAGCAAAGAGCCAGTGCTCTGCTAGCCAGTTGTGCGAAAAACTGCACTAACTCACCTGCTGTGGTGCGGTTTTCCGGGCAATCCAGAGGTGTGCCCCCAGCCCCCGAGCCCTTGTCTGCCCCAGGAGCATGTGAAGAACCCATGGAAAGGAGAAATCCTGAGGTTGGTGAACCACAGAGTGAGCCAGTCCGTGTCCTTGACATGGTAGCCAGGCTGGAGTCCGAGTGCCTGAAGCAGCAGAGCCAGCGTGAGCCTGGGAGCCTCTCGAGGAATAACAGCTTCCGTCGCAATGTGGGCCGCGTGTTGCTTGTGAATGGCACCCAGGCTGAGGAAAGCAAAACAAACAAAGGCGCCTTGGAGGTACCTGACACTCAGGTGAAAACTGTGGGGTCTGTATCTGTGGACTGTGGCCCCTTAAGAGCTGACCATTGTTCTCCCAAGGGGGACCAGGCCTGGGACGGCGCTCCTCGGGGCTGTCCCTCATTGCCAGCAGGTGTGAGTTTGCACACGGACGGTGCAGAATTAGAGCCAGATCAGCAGACTGCCATGAAAAACAGCAATACACATGATGTGGAAATGACAGAGGAACTTGTTGGGTCACCTTTTCCTGCTCGCACCTGTCCCCAAGCCATTGAATTGCCCCCCGATGCTATTGATGGTATGAGTGAAGAGCTTGTGCCTCTTGCTAGCCAAAATCCTGATCAGAGAAGAAAAGAATCTTTGTGCATTAGTATCACTGTGTCCAAGGTAGAGAAAGACCAGGCTTCCAGTTCAAAGTCCTGCGAAGACCCACTTCCAGGGATGTTGTTTTTTTTGCCATCTGGTCAGCACCAGTCGGGCTGTGCCCAGCTGAATGAAAGCACAGCAGAAGAGTCTTCCGAGGCCAGTCAGCTTGAGGATGCTGCAGAGGGTGACAGTGCATCTGAGGAAAAGAGTGTCTCGGCTGATTCATTTGTCCCGCTGGCTTCTGTGGAAAGTACATTACCAGTGCTTGAGGCATCCAGTTGGAAGAAGCAGGTGTCGCATGACTTTCTGGAGACCAGGTTTAAAATCCAGCAGCTTTTGGAGCCTCAGCAGTACATGGCTTTTCTGCCCCACCACATTATGGTGAAAATCTTCAGGTTACTTCCCACTAAGAGTTTAGTGGCTCTTAAATGTACCTGCTGCTATTTCAAGTTTATCATTGAATATTACAATATCAGGCCAGCAGATTCTCGCTGGGTTCGGGATCCACGCTATAGAGAGGATCCGTGCAAGCAGTGCAAGAAAAAATATGTGAAAGGGGATGTGTCCCTGTGCCGGTGGCACCCCAAGCCCTATTGCCAGGCATTGCCCTATGGGCCGGGATACTGGATGTGCTGCCACCGGTCTCAGAAGGGCTTCCCTGGCTGTAAGCTGGGGCTTCATGACAATCACTGGGTCCCTGCTTGCCATAGCTTTAATCGGGCAATCCATAAGAAAGCAAAAGGGACTGAAACTGAAGAGGAGTACTAAAGTTTATGTGCGAGGCAACGGACTGATTTTTAAAACTGCAAACCACCACCTAGACATGCCGTTCCAGTGAGTGTTGCCTCTCAGTCTTCGTTCCAGGAGAACCTCTGCTACTCCATCAGGACCGCCATTGCTCAGGCATCTTAAATCTCTGAATTTACAAGCTGTACAAGAAAATCGGTCTCATCGTTTTATAGTGGTGCCTCATGCTTGATCCAGGGTTGTATCCCACAGTTTGATCCACTTGGCTGTGAATAACTATGCCTGTTTTCCCAAATCAAATCCTTCTTCAAAGGATTGTTCAAAGAAGACTTGCCACCGTCAAGAATGTTCAGCAGAGTTCATCGCAGACTATGCAGGCAATCCCCAAAAAGGGGTTCTGGGCATGTTTTGAGCACTGGCACCATATCTGAAATAAGTGAATAGTGTCCTATGAAGAGAATAGCAGTACTGTTGGGTGAAAAGTATGCTTACAAAGAAAAGTTAGGCACCTTACCTTAGACCTTGTATGCTTGATCTGTGAGACTGATGTTTGTGGTTGGAGACGGATTTCATGCCCTGTGGTGTTTACAGTGTATATAATGGTTGTGTTTTCATAGGGCTATGAAAGTGCACATTAAACCCGAGCGCCTTTACTTTAGACGAGTGCTTTTGGCCCCTCTGTAAATAACACTATTAAAATCCAGTTGTAAATAGCGGACAGCTGACTGAACATAATCGCCACAATGCAGCTAGGATAGTGTTGCAGCTACAACTGTGTGGATTTTTTTTGGTTTTTTGTTTTTTTGGTCTCGTCTCAAATTTGTATAAAATATGAATGTTTCCCAAATAAACTATGAATGTTTTCTGTATAATATATGAATGTTTCTGAGAAGAAACTCTAAATAGTTAAGAGGTTAACCTGTTGAAAGGATACCAAATAATGGTTTAACTGGACAACCTTAAAAAACTAGCATAGAGAACAATCCTTTGTTATATTTTAGTGATTCGCCAAGAATGAGAGAATATTATATAGTCAGATTATAACATTCTTGTCTATTTTATTCTTTCTGTCTGGTTACAAATTTTTTTTAACTTCAATAAAAACATGCATCTTAAATGGGACCTGAGTTTTGCAGATGTGTTTTCTTTTTTGAGGTAATATTGATGAGGGATATTGTGAACTGAATCCTAAGAATTAAAAAAAAAAATTTGAGTTGTTGGAAGGGGAGAGAGAATTCTTTTCTACCACTGGAAAGAGACCATCTTCACTTAACATTATGAGCTTACATTTTTGCAACCCTTTAACACTTAGTTTGAATTTGTTGTCTGCCCAGCACCCTCTGTATTTCCTATTGGATGAGGTATTATTATCTATGCGTAATGAGTTAATTGTTTAGAAGTCATCATGTAACACTTGGCAGGGCTGGAAGCTATCTGGCCCCAGAAAGCTGCAGTGGAGGACCTAGAAGCTAGGTTGGCTTGAAATTGATACCCACCAAAAAAGCCTTGGAGCTGCATCAGCTCTGGGCTGTGGAGAAGCAATGGTAGGTGTGCCAGGGGTGGGGCTGTCTTGAGAGTGATGAGTGAAGGCTCTGGTGGTCCCACAGGTGAAAGATGGAAAGGTGGAGTAGGCTTTGGCCAGGGCTGCCAAGCAGAGTGGGGCAGGGCTGGAGTCCAGGAGCCAGGTTCACCTGTGGCTGAGGTGGTATGTGGCCACAGAGAAGCTTCTTTCTTACCTTATCCTTAGGCAGTAGCTGCTCCTGCCTGAAGAGGGGGGACAAACTGAAAACTGTCTGGATGCTGAACAAGTCTGCCCTGCAGGCACATCGCCATGCTACCTCCGACATGCTCGGCTGGAGCCTGTCTGTGACACAGGACCAGGAGAGGCTGCGAAGGCTGACTTCCCCTTCAGGGTGTCGGTGTCCTTCCTCATGACTCACCCCAGCCAAGGTACGTGAGAATGCTTTCCATCCCCCGGGCTGAAGTTTCCAGTGCTTGTCGTCCTCCGCTGTGGTTTGCTCTAAACTGGCAATCTCTGTGTGTACCTTCCTAATAGGTTTGTTTTGACTCCTAATTTAGGATTAAAGGAGACGTGCACATCCAGGACTTGCACAGCTTGGTGCACAGACGTGCACAGCTTGGTGTGTGGAATGTCAGCTTTCATTGTTATTGGCTCTTGGTTCTTCTACATGTGCCCAGGTGGTTTTCTCAAGTCAGCCATTCTAGATGTGGTTTTCACGTGGGACACAAGCTGTGAGTCTGCGACGGCCTGAACTGACCAAGAGCAGAGGACAGGAAGAATTATGCCCTAACCCCATCTTGGCATGCAGTTCTTGGGGTTCTCAGAAATCACTGAAGATCCCTTTTGAACCGTGATGCGAGACCCACTTCCCAGGGGTGTCTGTGTGAATGACAAGAGGATTTTGGCAGGTGGGGCCCAAGGGCACCCTGGTCTTCATTTCTAGGCAAGTGTAGCTGTTCCCCTTAGGAGAAAGATCCTGTGCTTCAGAGCCCCCTAGTGCCAAGCTGGGGAAACCAGCTCACGTTTTACTTCTGCAACAGTGCAGTGCTACCTGCCTTCCTGCGTGGCTGGAGAATCCTAGACTCACAAGAAAGGAAGTAAGAATGTGGGCTCGAAGAGCCTAGGCTCAGCCCAACTCCATGCCCATGGGGACCCAAGTAAAGGGTTCTTACCCCTTCAGCTTTTGCTCAGAGGGTCTGATACACCTGGCCTAGATTCTCTCCCACCCCTCACTTTACCATTTGAAAGAAAATGCAGAGCCAGAGGAAATGTGGAAGAGTCAGCAGCTCCCTGCCCCCAATCCCTGGGGCAGTTTGGCTTTGTTCCCTGCTCAGTGAATGAGACCAGATACCAGGCAGGGATGAACTGGAAAGGGAAAAAGGGCCAAGATTATAACTTTTTCTTCAGGCCTTGTCAAAACGACTCTGGAATTAAAATGGTCATGTGAAAGGCTCATTCACAACTGGCCACGTTCCCTGCCCTAACGAACACACTGACAGCCTGTGCGCAGGAGGCGTGTCCTTTGCGTCCCCTGCCCCGTCCTGTTCACCTTGGTTGGCTGCACGGTGCCTCTAGGTACCTCTCTACCACCACCGCCTCTTTGGTGTATGGAGCCCCCTCCACTTGGGGCTCATGCAGGGCAGCTTGGTCAATGCCACCCCTCAGTGCCTCACACCCAGTACACACCCTCCATAAAATGTTTATATTCCTTTCCAGTCGTCATCTTGATGTGAGGGGTGCTGGCAGGTTCTGACTGCTCTGGGCTCTACTGTAACTCAATCTAGTGTGAGAAACCTGAAGGGGGATGAGGGGATCTGGGAGGATCCTTTCCTCTGGCCACAGCTGGTCCCACGGGAGCTTTCTTGGTTGGGGTCACTTCCACAGCAGCCCTAGGAGTTTTGCTGGGTAACTGTCAGTTGCGCATTTGATATGTTCTGGGCTTTGCCGTGGCTTCCCTGGCAGCAGCTGCTTTGGGCTTTCTGACTGCAGAAGGCTGTGAACTGATGGTTAAGCTTGATCTAGGAGCCCCTTCCTGGACTCTGTCCAACCACCCTTCTAACTTGGACTTGTCAGAGCCTCCCTGCCAACCTTTATGGACTGGCCTCAGACACTATTCCTATTATGTGGGTCTTCCCGGGCGTTTTTCCGTGGCTTCAATAGCCTCTATTCCTTCTTTACTCAGCAGGCTGGCTACTCCTCCTCTCCTGCATCCCACAGCCTACCTCAAAAACAGCACAAAGCCAGTCTGCGCTAAAATGCCGCCGTGCACTGTAGACTGCACCAGTAACCGGAGCTGATGTTATTTAGCTCTTACCGTCAGGTACCACGCTGCATTTACGTAAAGGCGTTCTCTGCTGTGCACAGCGACTGGCACTCAGGGAATCTGACAGTTTCTATCCCGGGTTTTCCTTTGGGTTCAAACAAGCTAGAGTCGCAATCTCCAAGATGGGTGAGAGTATCTTTGTGGGAAATGTGCAGTACCTTCTATTGACATGCACCTAAGTGTGTGGCCATAGCTGCTGTTTGCATAACCTCACAGGAACAGCAAACATCACTGTGGTTATGAACCCTCTGGGGACTTACAAGTGTATTTACACCTAACTGGTTTAAGCAGAACCCACAGTTAGGTAGCAACCCTCTTCTAGGTGGTTTGTTTGACCTGGGTGTTATTTTAGAGGCGCAGGACCACTGAAGTTGATAGCTGGGAGGGGACTGGGAGCAGGGAGATGGCCATCTCTTACACCACACCTCTGGGGAGACGTGGTGCTCCTCTGTTTACAAAGCAAAATGAAACCTTCGCCTCTCAAAGGCCCCCATCCCCTCTTCAGTTTGCAAAGAACAGGCCTCAGAACAAATTAACTTTGGGATCCGTTGTTTCAAATTCTTTTTGGATTAAGATTCTTTTGGGGCTATAAAAGTTTAAAATTAGAAAGCTTTACTTAAATGTTTTGTTTTTCTCTTTGGAATGATAAAACCCAGCAGGGATTAGGTTCTAAAGTTAGCATTTAGGGGGAGAATGGCACAAAGCTGAAATTACTCTTGGAAGTCCTGTGTGTCCATCACCCACCCAGCAGAGAATGATATACACCAGGTACAGTGGTGGGAAATGTGTAAGTCCTGTAAGAGGACTTGTTCTTGGGGCTTCCCTGGTGGCGCAGCGGTTGAGAGTCTGCCTGCCGATGCAGGGGACGCGGGTTCGTGCCCCGGTCCGGGAGGATCCCACATGCCGCGGAGCGGCTGGGCCCGTGAGCCATGGCCGCTGAGCCTGCGTGTCCGGAGCCTGTGCTCCGCAACGGGAGAGGACACAACAGTGAGAGGCCCGCGTACCGCAAAAAAAAAAAAAAGGACTTGTTCTTGCTGAATGATGAGCAGTGTACAGACACCAAGACTCGGGGCATAGCAGATCGCATCATCTAGTTAATTGGGGCAGAATCACTTGTGCTGTTTAAATTATTTCCCTCCCTTATGTCCACCCTCTGCCCCCCATCAGAAAATCAAACAGCTGCTTTACCAACTGTTTTCAGATGTCTATTAAGTAGTATGAAGAGGCTGATACAGATTCAAAATCAATTAGTTGCCAATCAGTAAAATGTAGAGCGAAGTTGTATTTGTGTTGGTCCCCTGTCCATTAGAAGGGGAAATGGCCCGTTTGTATAACTGAGTGTTTGCAGTCCAGTGGGAGGATAGAGATGGAGCCAGGCCTGGGCACACCCGGCTTCCGTATTCTGGGACTGAGCTGTTGGCCTTCTCTGCTCTACCTCACCAAGCCTCCTGTATGGGCAGCCAAGCATGATTCTGCTGCAGGGTGCATGGACTGCCACAAACCTCCTTCCACCCCAGCCCTGATTGATTCTTCTTCTAAGCAGAGATGGTGCTTTGGCTGCCCTGGCACCTAAGCTGGGACCTCTTGCATGATCTTATCCTTTTCCAAGGCCAGGAGTCTCACTTTCAGGCTTCCAGTGTGTGCTCTGCAGAGGCTCTTTATTGTGTACCTTCTCAACAGGAAACTGCTGACACACCCAAAAAGAGTGAATTCAAGGAGGGTTTATTACAAGTGTGTAGATAGATACAGGGGCAAGCCTTTCCCAATTTTTGTGGCCCAGGGCAAGAATACAAATGAACCCTCCTGCAGCCCCTCTGCCCTCTTAATATTTTTCATGCTTATTAGATGAAATAATCTTTTTGTATATCTTGAGTTAAATTCTATTATAAAAATACATTTCACCTATTTCTTTTTACCTTTTTAATGAGACTACCAGAAAGTTTAAAATCAGATGTGTGGGCTACATTAAATATTACATTGGACAGCACTGCTATAGGTCAATGCTTTTATTTTTTTTAAGACATGGCAAGCAGAGGTTCTCCAGAGAGCTCTCCAGAGAAAGGGCATTTATTTAAAAATATTTATTTATTTACTTATATTTTGGCTGCGTTGGGTCTTAGTTGCAGCCCACGTGGGCTCTGTAGTTGCAGCACGTGGGCTCAGTAGTTGTGGTGCACAGGCTTAGGTGCCCCATGGCATGTGGGATCTTAGTTCCCCGACCAGGGATTGAACCCACATCCCCTGCACTGGAAGGCGGATTCTTAACCCCTGGACCACCAGGGAAGTCCTGGTCAGTACTTTTAAAATGTTAATGTACATACGTATTATTGAAATGATTCTGATTCTGATGGCACCCAAGACCCTTCATTTCTCACAAGCTCCCAGGTGATGCTGCAGGTCCTAGGATCACACCATGAGCAGTAGCAACTCCAGAGAAATTAGGTGCTAAAGATCTTGGGTGTAGTATATCAGAGACCTCTGCGGGAGCTCTCCAGCTCTTCGCAGGCTTTTTCTCAAAGGCCATCAATGCAGTAGAACTCCCAACTTAAGCCAGTACCAGTGCCCCTGAGCCAGAAAATAGGGGCACCAGCCTGTGGGTGGGTGCTAGACGTGGTCCTTACTACTCTGAAGGCAACTATTATGCTGCTGACACAGAAGATCATTCATTAATCAACTTTGGATTGGGAGGTGTGTCCCTGCCACCTACTGTTTCCAAACCACTTGCCACTTTCTTACCGAAATCTAGAGCCGCCTACTTGCTTATGCTGTAGAAATGTCTTCCTGATAATGTTTTAAATTTAGGGAAATAAGTTGCTGAGGGTAGGAGAGCCCTTTCCTCAAAATCCAGGTGTCTTCTGAAGTCATACAGTAAATGCCAGAAAACCACACCCAAAAGGGGAGATGAAGAACAAGCTGATATGCACCTGGAGGTTATTAATGCCTTCATGATGCTGAGCTGCTTCCACTCCACTGACTCCAGCCCACTTTTCAACACTTACCTAGTGCTGGCAGATACCGCCTGCCTATTTCTCACTTTTTTAAAGGGACCATTTGAATTCTCCATCAGATTTTCTCCCCACCAGACTATCCCTCACTCCTTCCCAGAAAAAGCACAACAAAGAAGTCACTGATGTGGCTCTTGCTGTTTTACCATCCCTTTTCTTCTAGAAAAGACTGTCCCACTGGTGGTTTCTGGGTTTTTGTTTTTGTTTTTTTAAAAAGGGACTTCCCTGGTGGTCCAGTGGTAAAGAATCCACCTTACGACGCAGGGGATGCGGGTTTGATCCCTGGTTGGGGAACTAAGATCCCACATGCCGCGGTGCAACTAAGCTGCGCGCTACAACTGAGCTCTCACACCTCAACTGGAGCCCGCGTGCCGCCAACTACAGAGCCCAGGCGCCCTGGAGCCTGTGCGCCACAACTAGAGAGAAGCCCGCGCAACACAACGAAAGATCCCGCATACGGCAACTGAGACCCCACGCAGCCAAAGATAATAAATAAATCTTAAAAAAAAAAAAAAAAAAAGAAATCCACTTCACCTATGTAAAACTCTTAAGCAGATGGTGAACCCTTTTTCCAGGGTATTTTCTCACCAGATCCTTGGAATGGGGTGCTAGTGGTGGCTTTCTCTCACTGAGTGTTTCATAGCTGGGATTCAGATAACTTGCCCAAAAGCCAGTTTCAAATTTCCTGGTACATTTTGTTGAAGCAATTTTCAAATCACCTCCCAACCACTAAGGACAAAGTTATCCTTAGTTCTTTCCATCTGCTTCAACCTGATTCCTGCATCGATCATGAAGTAACTTTTGAGGGCTGGGAATCTATGGGTACACACAGAGATGGGAGCGTGTTTTTAACTGTTACCCAGGGAGGTCGAAGGACTAACACTGAAGCACATGCCCTATTCAGGAACCCTTTCATTTCCTTGCCTGTTCTGCTGCTGCTGGCTGGCCTTCTCCTGCAGGTAAAGGAGTACGATGACCATGGCAACAGTTCCTTGGTACTTCTCTGAGTTGGTCTTGCTGTTCCACAGTAATCACTCTTGGTATCCCTCATCCACCTTGCAGGTGGCCCCTCTCCATAATAATCTAACCTGAAAGGTACAGATTATCCATCTGGGAGAGACTACACAGTTATTAAAACAAAACAAAACAAAACACAGAGGGGAGGGATTCTCCAAAAATACTCTGTTCTCTCAGCTTGACAGATCCCCTCTAACACTGCCCTTTATCTCGTCCTGAAGAAAGCCTAGGCAAATTCCATACGGGCAACCTAGAAGGCCCCATCTCTCCCTCCCTCCCTCCGTAAGGGGCTGTTGCAATACACCAGAAGTCACTGCCAGAGACTTGCATCAAATGATGGCTACAGGAGAAAAATGCATCTTTAGAGAAAGATGTAACTGGTAAGCGACCGATTTTCGAGCTTACTAAAGATGGACCATTATTGTTAATACTACTATAATTTTAAAAAAGTATTAACAGGCATTTTCCATTACCTGGCAAAAAATTCTTAAAAAAAAAAATTATCCTCTAATTTGTATAAAATACTCCAGAGTTAGATCTCATTCTTGCTACCCTCAATGTATTCAGTAGAAATGAATAATCAGAGCTTGAAAAAGACACACATATTTGCAAAGTACTGTTAAAAGATTTATTGCAATAATACAATAATAGTTTAGAAAACATTTGTATGACTCAAACTGGTTTGGAAGTCGCAGAGCAGTGGGGAATCCCTGCAACATGACGCCCCAAGGAGATTCTTTAACAGCATGCCACCAAATGTTCTTCCCCAAATTATTAATACACGACTCCTTAAATGAATCCTGTCCACTCCCCAATGTTGACACTGTTTTTCCCCTTAACTTACAGATGTGCAAAACTTTCCTTGGTTATACTCCATTACAAAAAAAGTCTTTAACAGACCATTTTAAGCAGCCTACTTGGTGCCTGTGAGTTTTTTTAGTATGACCTTGTTTCAACAAATCGTCTTATGATGGAAAACATGACCAAGTTCTCTGGCTTGTTGTTTTAAAAAAAAAATACCAGCTTCAATTTTTTAAAAAGCTGTTTACATATGGTTCTGGCACCTACACGAAAGATTTTAATGAGCAGCAAAGACAGTAGAAAAAACAGTGGTTGAAATGTATATTTAAGAATATTTACAGGGTGGATCCAGTGCAAAATAATGAAAACCAAAATATCTCAGCAGTGTAAGCCAGTATGTTGGTGTTCAAAACCATTAAAGGTTTGATCATTTAACCCTAAGTAAAGTGCCTCCAGTTGATATTAACAACAAAACATACCCTACCAATCCCTACATTTCCCATATCCTTGTAAGTTTTGTTGAATTACTCTGGTTTGCGATCTCATGGTTTCGTCAGAGGAATACTTGAGACAAATCATGACTGTTGTGCATCTTTCAGCTGACGTCATTCCCTACACCCAAGCCCCGAATCCCAGTGTTCCAACTCTTAAGACTAAGCTCTCCTTTCTGAGGGTTTGAGTGCCTAGACAACTCTTATGGGATTTTAAGTTCATTTGGTATTTGTTGAAGTCTACCACAGCCTCTCTCTATGAACTACACTACAGACCTGGATGGGACAATGCAACCCAGCAATCATGAAGCCCAGCACTTAAAACAGATACTGGCTGTATAAGAACCCACAAGGAGAAAAGCCTGTTTCCTCCCTAAGTGGAAAATTTACAGTCAGGAAACTTGGGACTCCTGGATAGGAATAAACACCCTTCTGCAATTCTATCCCAAACTCTACCCAAACACTAAATATACCAACAGCAAGAGCTATATATAGCACCTCGGATTTGGAGGCAAAGTATCAACTATAATAATTATGAGAAAAGAAGCTATAGGGCAGGGCAAACCTCCAAGTGATTTATGAGGTACTGTCATGCTAATCACACTAACAAGATATGGTAATAATGCCTGTTAGGAATTTTTCATCGGATTTCACTTTGTAGTTGTTACATAGATTTCTTTTTGCAGTTACTAAAAATAAAAATCTACTTACATATTTGTACATAATGCCTCTCTACAGTTTTCTTACAAGATTGTCACTAAGAGAATGACAAGACACATTAGCTGAAAAGGATCTCCTGGTGAGGGAAAATTCTTTCCATCAGAGCTTTCCCAGGATACAGAAGAGCAGTATTAGCTGTAATGCTGTGCTCTGCATTTCAGAGCAAAGGTAGTGTCTTTAGAGCAACAAAGACCTCTAGGAAACAAACAAGCAGGGTGGTTTTCCCTAGAAAAACCTGCCACTTACTAAATCCCTTAGAAAGAAACCAGACACCAGAAAAATGACCATAGGCCACTGCAGTGGCTTTTAACCTGTGCCCAGGCAGGAATTTAGCTTCCATAAGGGAACAACCTTAGTCACTTACTTTTCACTCACAGAAAATAAGTTCAGTTTCAAAATGCACATAGTGTGGATGGTAGGAATTCAATAATCTAGGTACGAATGAACTTAATTCCCCTCAAAATCCAAGGAAATAGTTTTTAAGTCTTTAGGACATTACTGCAGCCAGGATTTCTTCCCTTCGTGGATGTGGGTCCTACAGAAAAAAAGACCTTAGTTTCTTTGCTCTGTGGGGAGAAAGAAAACAAGAATGTCCAACAGGCCACAAGAGAGCGGCACAAGTGAAATCATTTTTTAAACTACCTCTCCCCTACCAAAAGAAACCCCTACCCTTTAAAAACAAGACAAAAATCCTTGACCTAAAAACCAAGCGTGACCAAATTATAAAGAAAACAAGTGTTTCAAACTGCCTGCTTGTTCTCTGTACAAAAAATAATGGCATAAAAACAAACTCATAGTAAACAGTTTTTATCTTTCAAATCCTAACCATCAGGAATCACTTCCTTGTGATTCAACCTCTGAAGCAAAGTGTTTAGGAACAGTCTTAGCATCACAGGGACCGCCATGGCAGCCACGTCTGTGGGACCAACGGCCTGTGGTTGGAAGGGGTTCTGTGTGTTTCTGCCTCAAAAGAACTGGCCATGCACACAGGGCCTTCCTCCACCAGCGCTGGTCTGGGAGAAGGGCCTGTGACCCCTCTGTTCTGTTAATTATCATAAGCATGTCAGTCACCACCATGGCCCAATCGACAAAGAGAAATGCTCGTCTCCCTGTTTTAAAAAAACCCAACAGCTTAACCTCTTTCTGTTCCAGGCACTATCTTAGCTAAACACGTAACGTTTACTATGGCATGGAGTCAGATCTTTCTCCAGGCCCATCTGGTGCGTCTCAGTTCCTGCTCGTTAACGGTGTCCAGTGTAAGCTTTAAACCAGGAGGTGACGGAGGCCGCGGCAGAGGAGATCATCCCACCGGCACTGCTGCTCGCAATGGGCGGGGACGCCTGGGTGCTCTGGCTCTCGGAGACTTCCACGGGCTGGGAAGGAATGTCACAGAACCGGGGGCTGGGCAGGTTCTCCCAGTCGGTGCCCAGGTCGGTTTCCTCGTCACTTACGTGCTCGTCTCCACTCTCGTCTGATTCTCCAGCAACTCCGGGATCCACAAACTCCATGGACTCCTCCAGATCTGCTCGCACTTCAAAGGGTCCCGACCTGTGTGCAGACAGGGAGGGCCCCTTTAAGACAAGCACCCCTCTCGCAACATAAGACCCGATGGGACGGGGCAGGCCCAGAGCCGTCACCACACCCACGACTGGTCTAGAATGGAGCTTTTCTTTACCTAAATAATAATGGCCATCCAAGTAATGAAAAAAAACACCACACCACACTTTCCCTCAACTCAACCTACTTGGGAAGACCCTGGATGGAAAAAACCCATCCGCTGAGACTAGGCATGCTGGTCCAACATACGATTTCCTGTTTCAAGCCACCACAGTATCCATGCATGCCAATGGGAGAATTGGGGCAAAAACAGTCACCTGATGCACACACAGGCATATCAGTGAACAATAAAACCGTACAGGTGTTCTCTCTCCGCCTCGTGGAAGCCCCCAGTTAGTAAACTCTTACGACTCACAGGGGCTAAATGATAGGGTTGTATGCATGTTAGCAAAGCTTCCTTGGATTAGTGCACACATTTTAAGGTATCATTACATAATTTTCTAGGGACACATTTACAGCACTGAATGAGATACAACTATTTAGAACATATTCATCTGGAATAGTGCATATTTCTGCACTATATTTCAGGAGAAAACTATTTTTATTTCCCAAAGGTCCCTAATGACATCATCACCTCCAAGTCAGGCCTCATCCCCTGTGACCACCCCTCAGTGCCACTGTGGAACCCTTGTGAGCAAACTCCACACAGCCCCTGCTGCTCTTCCGTGCCCCCTTTCTAGCTCCTGCCTCAGGGGAGCCAGGCTGCATTTCCTTTGGGTGGGCAGTCACCCCACCTACTGCCCCTCCAGGGGGGTTCCCTGCAGCCAGCTACAGGGTGGGACCACATCACTCCAGCAGCCTCCCCCCTGTTGTCCCCAAGATAAGGACACAATGCCTTGGTTCACTTAAGAGTTTCACTGACAGTTACTTTGGGGAAAGTGACAGACATTAGCAAAAACAACAGACATGAGAAATAACTTAGAATTGTACAGCCTGTCATTTTAGTCTATGGTCCAAACTTCTCTGCAGCCTTTATGATGATAAAAGCCTAGCGCTGGCCTCCAGTGCACCTCACCAGACCTGTACCTTCTGACTCACTTTTCCCAGGGTCAAGCAACCTTCATTCTTCTAAGACAACCCTGCTTCCCAGCTAAAATACAGCAATAGCATATAGCCAGCATTTCTGTTCCAGGCACTGGAGTCCCCGTTGGCCTCTCAGATGTCTGAGCCAACCAGTCTCAAAACACAAGCCAGCGGGGGTTCTTCCCCTCCTCCCTCACGCTCCCGCCCGCTATGACCAAATAAGCCCCCTTTCCACCCTGTGTCCCCCCAGCTCAGGCCCTCACTGCACCCCCTCCTCCTCCTCGCTGGGGTCTCACCTCCTCCGGTCAGTCTCCCTCCACCCCAGCAGCTTGCTGAGAGCTGCCTCCACCCCTCTCCTCATGGCAGCTGCCTACCAAAACATGGTCACAATGTTAAGTGCCTTAGCTGGGCTCCCTCTTTTCCTGAACACAAAGCTCTTGGATTCTGTTCTGTTCAGCTTCACTGTCCAGGGGGCCTCAGCATCTACTGCCAGGTTTCATCTCCCAAACCCCCCAGGCTCCCTCATAACCCAGGTCAGCTCTCCACTGCAGTCACTTCCTTGCTGCCAGCCCAAGAAGCACAGCCTGTTTTCTGTTCCTATTTGATGCTGCCAGATCTCCTCTTGGGATCCCTCTCAGCATGAGACTGCCATCACCTCCAGGCCCTCTCTTTAAGGGTTTTCCCAGGAAACAGGCAGGAGTGATACACGGTGGGGGGCGGGGGGGGGATGACACTCCCTCCAGGCAGAGCTCCCTGCCAGAAGCCACGGGGACTCCAGTTCTCTGCTTGGAACTGCATAGGGCAGAGTCCAGCTGGCCTGGAGAAGGTGCCCTAATGAAAAAACTATAGGGAGGGAGGGAGGGAAGCACAAGAGGGAGGGGATATGGGGATATATATATATATATATATATATGTATAGCTGATTCACTGTTATAAAGCAGAAACTACCACACCATTGTCAAACAACTGTACTCCAATAAAGATGTTAAAAAAAAAAGAAAGAAAAAAAACTAGTAAATGATTCCCAAAGTGGCCAGTATGAACAATTTTAGTTCCAACGAGTAACCTACATTTGTGAGGACCTGTGAGAGCAGAAGACGTTTCTCCACTCAGCCTCTGTCCTATCACTTCTAGCTTAGAGATCTATTATCTGCCCAGCATACCCCAAGCCACACACACACCCCACACAAAATTAACTAGCAAAAGAATTAAGTCTTTTCACTTAATGGCTTTGGGAATAAAGATTTTCAAATCATTCCTTCAGTTTTCAGTTTAGCTGAATAACTGATATCTTTTTATTCAGGACTCTGAAGCCAAGAGTACTCATTTTTTCATGATGCTGTCGGGGGTTATTCTCATCGATTAAGGCAACAAAATGTTCTTTTTGGCTTTTAGGAAGTCTCTTTTGCAAAATATTTCAAAAATATTATATGATAGAATATACAACCTCAAGAGTGAACCCTACTGTAAACTATAAACTTTGGATAAAAATGATGTGTTAGGGGCTTCCCTGGTGGCGCAGTGGTTGAGAGTCCGCCTGCCGATGCAGGGGACACGGGTTCGTGCCCCGGTCCGGGAGGATCCCACATGCTGTGGAGCGGCTGGGCCCGTGAGCCATGGCCGCTGAGCCTGTGCGTCTGGAGCCTGTGCTCCGCAATGGGAGGGGCCGCAACAGTGAGAGGCCCGCGTACCGCAAAAAAAAAAAAAAAAAAAAAAATGATGTGTTAATCATGGTAAAGACTGGATCAGGTAAGAAAAATCAATAGATATTAAATCCAGGGGGAAATTCTGATGAGGATAACTGCATGGTCTCAAAGTGTCTCCCAACTAACTGCTTATTAGTTGCAAGGAAGGAAAAATATAGGAATTGTACAGAGAAGGTAGAAAGCATCTTGGCTGGGTGATCAAATTAGCATCACCAATGAGGGACAGATGGCCACTGTGGGCCTCTGGATGTGACACCCATGAGACATTCACCTAGGCAGCATTCCAGCCTGGAATGTATAACCTGATCTCATTTCAAGGAAACATCAGAATAAAAGTTCTATTAAAAAAGAAGGAAAAAACAGTAATGTCATGAAAAACAAACGAGGCTGTGAAAATGTTCCAGATTTAAAGGTTAAAGAAACATAGCAACTAAACACAACATCCAACTCAAGACTGGACCCTGTACTTGGGGTGAGGCGCTATAAAGGACATTTTTGGTCCACTGACAAAATGTGCATATGGCAGTATTGTATCAATGTTAAATTTGCTGATGTTGGTAACTGTACTGTGGTTAAAAGCAAGAAAATATCCCTATTTAAAAAAAATACATATTGAAGTATTTAAGGGTCAACAGCCATGATGTATGTAACTTATCCTCATAGGGTTCAGAAAAAAAAAGTTTTTGGGGTATGTATGTGTATTTATGAAGGTAAGAGAGACAGAGAAACTGCACAAATGATAAGCAAACATGGTAAAAATACCAGCAAAGGTGAATCTGGGCAAAGGGTATATGTGTCTTTGTACTATTTTTATTTTTTGCAATTTTTCTGTAAGTTTGAATTTATTTCAAAGAAAAACAAAGTTTATGTTGCGTTCAGGACGGGATCCTCAGTTCAGCCGGTCTCAATGGAAGCAGGAAGTCTCACCGAGGCTTATTAACAACCTCTCTAAAGCCTTGATCCTGACTGAGGCAGGTGTGAAAGGGGCCTCCTGAGGCTTACCTCCTGACCTCCTGGCTCACAGACATGAACTCGACAGCCTGGCTGTGCACGTGTACTCCTGCTGGACAGAGCCCTCTAAATGGAGAGCTGACTTGAGGGCAGCCCAAAGAAAACTTCAGACCCACCAAAGAAATCCAGCCCTAAAAGAAAGGTGTTTGTTTTCCTAAACAACCAGCAACACTGGGTTACCATCAATCCTTTCCATTTTTGCCCAACTGATGGCTGAAAACTAGAAAGCTGTTTAAAAGTGCATTTCTTTATTCTTGACTGAGGCTGAAGATTTTTTTCCATTTGAATACTGACTACTTGCACTTCTTTTGTGTGAAATGCCTGCCTGAATCCTTTGTCTATTTTTCTATTAGGTTTACCTTTCTTTTATGGATTTGAAAGATTTTAAGTAGTCTAGACTTTAATCCGTTGTCTATCATAAAGGTTGCAAAACATACCTGTTGCTTGTCTTTTAACTTTGTTTATGGTATCTT
Source organism: Delphinapterus leucas (assembly GCF_059928025.1). Lineage (NCBI taxonomy): Eukaryota > Metazoa > Chordata > Mammalia > Artiodactyla > Monodontidae > Delphinapterus > Delphinapterus leucas. Next base: position 136,277,656 of record NC_143130.1, read on the forward strand.
TTACCAAAGACATTTTGTTTTGACACAGTAAAATGTGTAACTCCTTTCCTTTCTGGTTTTTGGGTTTTGTAGCTTGCTTGGGAATTCCCTCCCCACCCTGTGATTATAAAAATCATCTTTTCTCCTAGTTATTTTACAGGTTTTATTAAAAAATAAAGTAATAAGGTCTTTCATATCATCTGGAATTTATTTTTACATATGGAATGCAGTATGATTCCAACTTTTCCCCACATAAATACCCAACTGGCCCACCACCACTGAGCTGCTATTATCCAATTCAACATGCCACCCTATCATCTATTATATTCCTACATACATAAGGGCCTGTTTTTGGCCTCTTTATTTTCTTCCTCTAACTGCTCCACCTATTTGCATGCTAACAGCAGATAATAAAGGTTTTAATTACCTTTATACTATGTTTTAAAAGGGGCCAAGCCCATCCCTTATTATTCTTTTTCAAAATTTCCTTTCAGACTGTGCTTTTAGTTGAACTTTGGAATCAGCTTAACAAAGTTCCATGAAATATCTGTTGAAATTCTGATCAGGTTTCCTTTTGGGCAGAAGTGGCATTTTTACCACACTGAGGCTTCCCATCCTAAAAAATCCTAAGGGTCTTCGCGGCATTGGGCTTACTTTCATTCAGTCCCATACCTCATACAGTGCTAGACATTCAGGAAATACATGCTGAATAATTTTTTTTTAAGTTTCATATTTTCTTTATACAGGTTTACAAATATTTTGTAAGGATTATTCTTATATAATTTATAGTTTTTGTTGCTACAATAAAAGGGACCTTTTTTCCATTACATTTTCTAACTAGTTGTTGTTGGCATATAAGAAAGCAATTGGTCTTTGTATGTTGAGCTTGTATCTAGGCACCATACTGAACTATCATTTCTAAGAGTTTCTTACTTCTCTTGGATAACCAGTTCAATAATCACACCATCTACCAATCTCACCTTCTTTCCAATATAAACACACCTTACTTCTTTGTAAAAATCTTTTGCCTTGGCTAGGCCTCCACAGCAATGTTAACATAGCAGTGACAGTAGGCATTCTTGGCTTCTCCTGACTGTAAATATCAATGTAAGTAACATGTCATTAAATATAGTAGTTTTTGCTGTAGGTTTGTAGTAAGTATCCTTTATTAATAACCTATTTTTAATTTGCTAATTGTTTTCCTTTAATTATTAATGGGAACTGAATTTTATTCATTGCTTTTCTCCCATCAATCAGGTTGATCTTATGCAGGTAAAGCAGAAGGCACAGTGTCAATAAATACTGGCTCAATAAATATTAGCTGTTATTATTAAGGATAAATTTCCTAACGTGGAATGCTTTACAAATAATGTATAGAGAGGATGGCAAGCAAACTCACAGGAATCAACCACTAAAAACGGGATGGATTTCTAACAGGTTTCTGAGGCTTATAAACTAATGAATGGGATTTGGGGTGAGGAGAATGAACTCCCTCTAAAATGGCACGAAATTCTAGGTGGATGTGTAGTTTCCTGGAGAGATTTCACAGCTTTTCCCAGAGGGGTCTGTGTCCCAGAAAAGTTAACTATGGTTTTAAATGGGGGGGTGTTGAGGAAGAGAAGAAACACAAAACAAGGTTAAGGGCAGATTACCAAGGATAAATTCACTGCAACATGGAGGGGGTCTCCCCTTGAGCCACGGTTCCAGTGTCAAAGAAAATGAATGATGGGGAAGGGAGTCCCAAAAGAACTTTCCCACCTTTTGTTTTACTTTCTTCTCTTTCAAAAGTTCAAATACATTAACCGAGTCATATCTGCAGAAATGTATAGAGAGACTGCTCAGAGCAAGGGAAAAAGATAAGCACCCAGAGAATGGGTCTTGTTTGGTCCCAAAGATAAGCCTCATCTACGTCATGCTTTTAAGGGCTGAGAGACTAAACAGATCCCATAGACCAGTCCTGATTGGTCTTTTTTGTTACTTACTCCTGTTTTTTAAGATAATGGATTTCAAACTAGTTCATCTCATAAACTTCTCATACCCTTTATCTCCAACAAATGGTGGCCAGATGGACTCAGTGACAAAAAGAAAATTGTGAAGAATTGTTATGATGGGAAGGAATGAACAGGCACAAAAGAAAATGCACAAGAATCAGGAGAGACACTAGGCAGAGCTAAGGAAGAATCAGATGTGGATTCAAAGTAACAGATTTTGGTCTTCAGGGACAGCACGAGAAGTCCCTCCTCCAGGAATATAAGGGTTCTTCTATTCTGTTTTAGGTGTTAAAAATGTTTGATACTAATTTCCTCTGAGAAATGATTATGTAAGGACCATAAGGGATCAAATATGACTTTGTTTCCTTCCATACAGGACTGTGTTATCTTTGTCCCTTCTGGAGAGTTTGGGGCTTGGGATCAGGCCCCTGTTCTATGCCCACACATACAGCAACTCTACTTAAAAGTCATCATAACACCACCACTTAGAGAAAAGTAATAAACACCCTTCTTACCTGCCTAGGTGTTCAGCGTTCGGACTGACCAAGTACATTAGATTCCTGAGAGTATGCAGTGGTTGTAATTGATCTAAGTTTACATGCTAGAAAAAGAAAAAACTGATTAATATTTTCAACCATGTAACAAATTAAAAATTAGCTCACAGCGTTATTTTCCATACCTGAGAAAAGCACAGGTAAAGAATATTTGTATTCAGTTTCTTCACTGCTCGAGTAAATTTCTGTTTGCTGAGGTTTTCTCCACAAAATTCACTGTAAAATAATGTACGATTTGTAAAGTTGTGATTTTTGAAGAAATTCTATGTTAAAATGTTCATTTTGAAGAGTATGCTTTACACTACAGTTCAGTACAAAACATACCCCATGTCCTTTGCTCTTAATAAATTACACTTAACAGAAACTCTTCTAAGGATGAGCTACTGCTGTCATAGCAATTTCACCACATCCATAAAATTACAAACGCACATATCTTTTGACCAAGCAATCCTACTTCTGAAAACTCACTCTACACAAATGCTTGCACACTAATAAAGCAACGAATGTACATATTATTCCTTGAAGTATAAATTGGGGACAGAGCAGACCAGTATGATCTTGGTACATCTGCACAAACAAAAACTTTGCTACTATCCACGTTAGGCAGAGTGACAGCTGAAAGCCAACGATGGCCCTATAAGGCGCCACAGAATCTACAGCCTCCTGTCCCTGCTGCCTCGTTCTCTCACCCCGGGCTCTGCACCTGCCCTTCTCCTTGCCCAGGGATCCCTGTGGCCTGCTCCCGGCCTCCCCCAGGTTGACATGTGATTCCACACCTACCCAGTCAGACGTGGTAAACCCTTCCTTGCCCTCACAGGCCCGCTCTTTCATCTGCTCTAATGGTCGCCCGAGCACTCATCACCACCTGATGTACCGTTCGTTTATCATGTGTCTCTCCATTAAAGTTAAGTGTCAGAAGGGCAGAGGTTACGTTTTCATCACCACTGTACCCCCTCAGTGCCTAGAACAGTGCCTAGCACATAGCAGGTGCTCAACAAATCTTCGTAAATAAATAACAAATTTAAAAAGCAAGGTGCAAAACACCTTAGTTTAGCATGATACCTTTTGTGTTTAAAGGGGGGTGGTGGTAGGTAATAACACACATTAATATTTACTTGAAATGCAAGGATAACTGGAGGGAGACAGGAAGGTCTTCGTAGGAACTCGGTGGACTATAAACCTTTACAATTTAAAAAAAACTTTAAACCACATGTTTTTCATTAAAAAAAAAATCGAAGTGTTACAATTTATCCAGTTCTTACACATAAGCATGCCCTCTGAATATCCTGGTTTTCCCTTAAATTATCTTTTCACATGGGAGAATTCCACAGTCTTTTCAAAGACGTCATGTGCAATTGTAAGATAATGACACAAATTTGCACGTTGGCTTATGAAATCAATCTCAATATTTCATGGTCAGACCTTTTCTCTCTTGATAATACTTAAATTCTTGTTTTTGTTTTAATTAGAGAACACAATAGGAACATAAGAGAGCCATGATAAAGATGACATCACCGTCTTCAATTACTTGCCTGTTGCACAGCTTTTTGGGAAGATTTACGTCGAGTATATGAGACAAAATGTTGACCAGCTGAGTCGCATAGCACAACGCAGCGCTAATCGTGTAAGCAGGGTTATTATGCTCCATATCTAAAGTATAAAAACAAGAGCCTAATCAAGACAGTACGGTACTGGCACAAAAACAGAAATATAGATCAATGGAACAGGATAGAAAGCCCAGAGATAAACCCACGCACATATGGTCACCTTATCTTTGATAAAGAAGGCAGGAATGTACAGTGGAGAAAGGACAGCCTCTTCAATAAGTGATGCTGGGAAAACTGGACAGGTACATGTAAAAGTATGAGATTAGATCACTCCCTAACACCATACACAAAAATAAGCTCAAAATGGATTAAAGACCTAAATGTAAGGCCAGAAACTATCAAACTCTTAGAGGAAAACATACGCAGAACACCCTATGACATAAATCACAGCAAGATCCTTTTTGACCCACCTCCTAGAGAAATGGAAATAAAAACAAAAATAAACAAATGGGACCTAATGAAACTTCAAAGCTTTTGCACAGCAAAGGAAACCATAAACAAGACCAAAAGACAACCCTCAGAATGGGAGAAAATATTTGCAAATGAAGCAACTGACAAAGGATTATTCTCCAAAATTTATAAGCAGCTCATGCAGCTCAATAACAAAAAAACAAACAACCCAATCTAAAAGTGGGCAGAAGACCTAAATAGACATTTCTCCAAAGAAGATATACAGACTGCCAACAAACACATGAAAGAATGCTCAACATCATTAATCATTAGAGAAATGCAAATCAAAACTACAATGAGATATCACCTCACAACAGTCAGAATGGCCATCATCAAAAAATCTACAAACAATAAATGCTGGAGAGGGTGTGGAGAAAACAGAACCCTCTTGCACTGCTGGTGGGAATGTGAATTGGTACAGCCACTATGGAGAACAGTATGGAGGTTCCTTAAAAAACTACAAATAGAACTACCATATGACCCAGCAATCCCACTACTGGGCATATACCCTGAGGAAACCATAATTCAAAAAGAGTCATGTACCAAAATGTTCATTGCAGCACTATTTACAATAGCCAGGAGATGGAAACAACCTAAGTGTCCATCATCAGATGAATGGATAAAGAAGATGTGGCACATATATACAATGGAATATTACTCAGCCATAAAAAGAAACGAAATTGAGCTATTTGTAATGAGGTGGATGGACCTAGAGTCTGTCATACAGAGTGAAGTAAGTCAGAAAGAGAAAGACAAATACCGTATGCTAACACATATATATGGAATTTAAGAAAAAAAAATGTCATGAAGGACCTAGGAGTAAGAGAGGAATAAAGACACAGACCTACTAGAAAATGGACTTGAGGATATGGGGAGGGGGAAGGGTAAGCTGTGACAAAGCGAGAGAGTGGCATGGACATATATACACTACCAAATGTAAAATAGCTAGCTAGTGGGAAGCAGCCACATAGCACAGGGAGATCAGCTCGGTGCTTTATGACCACCTAGAGGGGTGGGATAGGGAGGGTGGGAGGGAGGGAGACGCAAGAGGGAAGAGATATGGGAACATATGTATATGTATAACTGAATCACTTTGTTATAAAGCAGAAACTAACACACCATTGTAAACCAATTATACTCCAATAAAGATGTAAAAAAACAAAAAACAAAAAACAAGAGCCATACACAAACAGCTTTAATTTCAACAAAAATATTAATGAACCTGGATTTTTGTGATTTGTGGTTTTGTCAATACATTATTGATGGCTATGCTTTGCTCTTTAGTAATAAAAGGTCCATGGCCAGACATTAATATTTTATTGTTTATGATTTTTGCTGAGTGGAATGTAAGCTAAGCAAATGGGCCTAAATGGAGCCAGCACAAATGAAACTGATGTCTGAGCTGCTTGGACCTGGTAATGTATTATTTATCCAAACAATTAATGCCCAACTTAAATGTCCCCTCCTCAGAGAGGCCTCCCCTGACTACCCTATGGAGAAATAGTTCCTTCCTCTGTAGCCCCATCCCTGAAGGTGCTGGTTCCGTCGTCCATAGCCCATACTCAGTGTATGATGCCTTTGATCATTACTTGCTTCCCTTCCTCTCCACAGAAAGGCAAAGGGCTACACTTGTCTTGGTGACATCACCTTTGTAGCACCTGCACTGTGCATGACAGAAAGCACATACTCACTAAATACCTGCTGGATGTCTATGTGAATAATCTTTCTCCACCAAAGAGAAGCTACTGAAGTTGTAAAGGGTTTTTCTACTGGGGTATTTCAATCTCCATTTAGGACTGATAAAAAAAGTTCTTTACAAAGTTCGAAACTTATAAAAATGGGACCCAACAGGCTAAATACACTTCTTTAAATAGATCTTTTTATATAAATAAAACAATATTGACCCCAAAAAGGTGAAATGTCTAAAAAAAATACATGTTTTCAGCCCATCCACTGATAGATAAAATGTGGCATATTCATGCAATGGAGTATTATTCAGTCATAGAAAGAATGAAATGCTGATACATGCTACAATGTGGATGAACCTTGAAAACATTATGCTAAATGAAAGAAAGCCAGACACAAAAGGCCACATATTGTATGATCCCATTTATATGAAATATCCAGAAGAGACACCTATAGAGACACAAAGCACAACAGTGGTTCCCAAGGGCTGGGAAGAGGTGGGAATGCGAGTGACTGCTTCAAGCCCCAGAGTTTTTGTTTGGAGTGAAAAAAATGCTTTGGATCTAGACAGAGGTGACGGTTGCACAACACTGTGAATGCACTAAATGCCACTGAATTGCTTCCTCTAAAACTGTTCATTTTGTTAAATAAATTTTACCTCAATTAAAAAAATATATTTATAAAAGTTTTCAAAGACTATCTTGCTTCTCACCAGGTCCCTGCGTGGTTTTCTTCTCTTCCACCCAACTGTAGTAGGCAGAGTAGTCCCCATTGTTGGGAAGGCTAATCCAAGGCCCTGTAATGCTAATGCTGGTGTCCCCGTTGTGATCGTCACAGACCCATCTCCCGGAGAGGTAAGTTGTCCTCCGGGCTTCGGCAAGCTTGCTCACGGTGCTGGAGGTCATGGCACTGTCACCCTCTGAAGACACGTCTGTGGGATCTCTAAGAACCGAAGATGCACATGGATGTCAAGGGGCTGGGCTTTGAAGAGCACACAATTACTTGGCAGATATGCAGAACACTGGGAAGATACACGTGAGGACAGGAATTTTTTTTTCCAGGTACAAGTCATAAATTTTATTAGAAGTTGAGTATCTGTTGAGGACAGGAATTTAATTGGAATATACAGAGGTAAGCAATTCCATCAGAGGTGAAGGTCAAACCAGCTGTGGCACAGAAGCCCACACATGTGAGGAAGATGGCACCATGAACTATGGCTTCAAGTGTTAGGTTCTCAAACTATTTGGTCTCAAGACCCCCCTTACATGCTTAAAACATTTTGAGGATCCCAAAGAGTTTTCTGTATGTGGGTTAGATCTATTAATATTTACTGTATTAGAAATGAGGAAATTTTAAATTATTAACTGATTCAAAAATAAGAAACCCATTACATGTAACACAGCATGTTTTTATGAAAAAAATCTGTATTTTTCAAAAGAAGAAAATTAGCAAAGGGTGACATTATTTGTTTACCAGCTGAGTTCACGGCACAGTGCAGCACTGATCATGACTTTTGAAAAAATCTCTTTAATACCCACGTCTTTCCGTTGTGCTTTCAAGTAGATACAGTGTTCCATGGAAAAACCAACTAGTTTTGCTTACAACTCACTCAAGGGCTCTCCCTTGAGCCACCACAGCTTTCAGCATGCAGCAAATGTGCTTTCTGCAGACTTCCTATCTTGCTGCATGGCACCATCACATGTGCACGCAGGGATCGAGATTTAAATAGAAATTAAATAGAAATTTAAATAGAATGAGTAATTTCTGCTGCTTCATCAATAGTGTTCTTGATGTGAAACTGGCTGGTTTTGTACACCGCAAGGACACTGTGGAACACAACAACGATTACTACACTATGGCGTCACTGCCTTGATATCTGTCAAGACAGAGGTTTTACCCACCACGGCTTTTGAGCCACCAGTGCAAACATCAACAGAGTGAAAAGGGAAAACAAAGTGTTAGTAGTATTATGAAAATAGTTTTTGACTGCACAGACCCCGTGAAAGGGCCTCAGGGACCCAGAGAGGTCCACAGACCACACTTTGAGCACTGCTGGCCTGGAGCATGGAAGGTGAATGAGAAGGCTCGGCAGGTACCGTGCAGGCAGGGGGAAGAACGTGGCGTGTTTGGGGAGCACAGGGATCAGCGTGGTTGCCTGTAGGAGGCATGAAGGAAGTGCCAGGAGGTGGTGTTGGAAGAGGAGGGATGAAATGCACAGGCTGGGAAGAGCCTTCTGTGCTGCGCTAAGTTTAGAATCCATCCTCTTGGCCAGTGGCCCTCAATCTTTCTTCCTCTGCCACCAGGTGCACGTAAGTGCACTCCTACTGGCTGTCCGGACAGGACTGGGGGAGGGCACTGTGGCCAGTTCTAAGCTGTACCTCTACTTCCTCCTTCCACTCAAGGCAGGTTGAGAAGAAATGTGAATGAACAAGAAATCTTATGATAGGGATAACTTCAAAACTATCAGCTTAAAAAAATTCATGACATATAGTAATATATACTAACATACAAGATTTAAACAGCGCAGGCATGGAAGAGTAAGATTTTCTCCACAATTTCTCTCCTGCAACTTTATATTCATTTGTCAGTCTCCTTAGTCTCCTAAAATCTGGAACAGTATCCTAGTCTTTGTTTACTATAATGTGTTCTAACATCGCTATCTGGGCCCATCAGAATTTAATTTGACAGAGTGTTTCTGTCTGTCAGCTTTTTCCCCCTCAAAGCCCTGGCCAGCTGTCTTTACACCAATTTTTGGATAATCCAACTTTTCCCCACTGATTCAAAATGCCACCTTGGGGTCTATTTCTGAGCTGTGAATTCTTCTCTATTTTGCATCTGCCTTTTTATTTTTATATTTGCTAACTATTACTAATGACAAATTACTTGGTAAGAGTCAGAGAGCAGGTCGTCAAGCTAGAAGCAACAATCAGACCTTTAGGCTTTTAGGAAGCCAACTCTGGCAACAGACGAAAGGAAAGACTGAAGCGGAGGCAGCAAACACTAAGTCCTAAGTAGCAACAGTCCACTGACTGTCCAATTCCAGGGAAAGGTGCCGGAAAGTAAGGGTAACCAGAAGAGACAGGGAAATCCTCAGCTGGAATAGCCCGATGGTTAGTCAGAAAGCAATCGAAACTCTTCAGTGGAAGTTTCAGAGCCTAGATGATCACCAGCATCATCTGGGGAAGTTTAAAAAATAAAGTATTATGAGATGAACTAGGAGGCTGGAGCTGTGTCCTCTGGAGCCTGTCTTTTCCTAAAGTTCCTGAGTGACTCTGATGAACAGCCAGGTGGGAACCACCATCCTGTCCACCCCACGGACTCCTGAGGGTGTCTGTGCACTACAGCCAGTGAGACGACCAGTGCCTGACGTGCTGGTTACCAGGAAAAGGCGGAGTCAGCACGTCCTGCCCACCAAGTAAGAGAGCCCGAGGTGTTTTCTTCCATCTTAGCTCATGGTTTCTCTGTGAAGTAGACATTTATTATCCCCATCTAACAGACAAGGAACTAAGGCTTCGAGGCTCAAAAACCTGCCTCACAGCATCTGACTAATGAACAGCTCAAGTGGCCCTGCAGCCACGAGATGGTTCCTGATCAGGGATGTGAGCCTGGCCCTCATCTGGAAGCTCTACAAGTATACAAACCTGGGCCTCACTTCTCCGAGGGCCACCATCCTTCACCCTGGCCACCTCCCCAACTTCCTGCAGTGTTTACTGTTTGCTGAAGCAGGTAAGACTTAAGTTTCATTACCAGGAAAACCCAGAATGAGGCCCAATAAATGTGCTGACATACTTGAAAGATACTTGATCTTTGGAACTTGTATTTTCCTAGAGTCAAAAGACTCACTCACTGTACCTCACACCCGTCTTTACTTCCTCGATTGGAAAAATGACAGAGGTGAGCTCTAATATGTGAGACCGCCGAAGATTTGCCAGACGCTCATAATGACTTCTTAAATCAGTGGTTTTTTTTTCTACCAGGTCACCAAGTTTGCGATTATGCCTCTGAATCTTCTCCTTTTTCTCCTGATGCCGTTGTGCTCGAGTGTAAAGTTTCTGATTCTTTTCCTTGGTTTTGAGGAGACCTTCAGAATCTAAAATAAATAAATCACATCCAACAATGAGCTGTACAAATAGTTCCTGGGTACTGCACACTACCACCGCCCCCCGCCCCCCGCAAAGCATTAAGTGTCTTCCTGCAGTCTAAACTGAAAGCAAAACCTCAATAAAATTAACTACATGACATTCACTAAGTATGGAGACCGGGAGTTTAGTTCAAGTAGGTATTACACACAGAGCAAAGGGGACCACCACTAAAATGACTCTGGGTCTCCATTTGTAATCAACATCAGTGAGCATCACTCAAGACTATCAAGTTTAAGTTTAGCACAGGAAGTACTTGACTTTCTTACAGTAAGCACTGAAGAGCAGCCATGTTGGGCAGAAAAGAGATCTAATTCTAAGTTTGAAAAATTCACTGGCTATCTGGTTTTCCTTAGAAAGCTATTAAGTGTCCCTTGGGCTACATTCAGAGAGCCCAGGGATAATCTCATGGCAGGTGGTCATGCAGCAAAGAAACAGACCAACGCCCTGAAAAGTCACAGTGGAGTGCAGCGCCCCCAGCAGGGTGCGAGCACCTCCCATACACCAGCATTTTAACCACTGTAAGGGTAACCAGAGCCTGGCCATACAACGAGAAAACAGACAGACACTCGTCCTTCCCAACGTATGTTCTTTTTATGAAGGTCCTACAGGTTCTAGATCCCAAGACGTATTATCAAACAGATCAGGTTGTAGCTAAACTTCTCTAGTGTAGCAACAACTGGCTGTAAAATCTCAGACACCCAGGAACAACTTAAGAGGCTCAAATAAGTTTAAAACCAAGCTCATTATCTTTCCTCTTGACACATTTTAAGCTAGGCTCCCTACTTCACAATTATTTCTGACCTGTCCTAAATCAATCTCTCTCTTCTTTTAAATTTATTTATTTATTATTTTTGGCTGCATTGGGTCCTCGTTGCTGCATGCAGGCTTTCTCTAGTTGCGGTGAGCGGGGGCTACTCTTCGTTGCGGTGCTCAGGCTTCTCATTGCGGTGGCTTCTCTTGTTGCGGAGCATGGGCTCTAGGCATGCGGGCTTCAGTAGTTGTGGCTCGTGGGCTCTAGAGCGCAGGCTCAGTAGTTGTGGCGCACGGGCTTAGTTGCTCTGAGGCATGTGGGATCTTCCCAGACCAGGGCTCAAACCCGTGTCCCCTGCATTGGCAGGTGGATTCTTAACCACTGCACCACCAGGGAAGCCCCCCTAAATCAATCTCTTGATGGTCCATTCCATGAGCTGTCCTACAGTTCCGTCCATCTAGGTCTTTCTTTTCATTTCCACTGTCACAATCCTGGTTAACTCTCACCCAAACTCTGCCTGTCTCTAGTTGGTTCCACTCCACACCTCCAACCCCTCTTTCACTGGCTCAGTCTTCATAAAGTACAGCCAGTGCTCAGCGACTCTCCTCTGCCGATCAAACACAGACCAAACTTCTCAGCCTCCCAGCCACCACCAAACTGGTACACACCCCACAGTTCCCTTCTCCACACCCTTCATTCCAGTCTCATTCAATTACTAGATACTTCAAATGAACACACTAAGTAAGCGCACAGATGGATGGATGGATGCCAGACAAGTCGTTCCTTAAATATTTATCTCTATTCTGTTGTTCAAATCAACATCTCTCTAGGAACACTATTTTCTCCTATTCTCCTAATGTCCAGATTGTACTCACTCTTCAAGGCTCCCTCCATAAACACTGCCTAGGCCCCTTGCTCCCAGGAGCTCTATGGTAATGCGTGTGCCTCACCTACAGCACATGGCTCGTAGCTGCTTACACCAGGTCCAGCTGAAGCCTGTTGTCTCCTGACTGCGATATGAGAAGCAGTTGATAAATGTGTGTGGACCGAAACCACCCTCTTCAACTGAGGGCCAACGAACCTAGGTTATTTCATTGCAGGCAGAAAGTTTCTTATGTTTTCTTTCCTCCTCAGATGCGTCTCTTCACCATTCCTGACCAATATGAATGTCCTTAACGTTAAGTCTCTGGTTCTATCACACACTTTCCAGCAAGTTCATTCATTTTCATGATCTCTACTGAGCTCTCTACAAGTGCTCAAATGCATCTGTCTAGCTATGGCCTAAGCCATATGGTGGTCAGATTTTTAAAGGACATTTTCCAATTTCATATCAGGACCCCTTGTAGGTGGCTGGAAATCATCACAGTCACCCAACTTGCACTAGTGCAGACTCAATTTAATTTACTCTTCTCTCCATGCTATCTCCCCCTGAACATTAAAACATTTGGATACTGGGGACTTCCCTGGTGGCACAGTGGTTAAGAATCTGCCTGCCAATGCAGGGGACACAGGTTCGATCCCTGGTCCAGGAAGATCCCACATGCCGCGGAGCAACTAAGCCCATGTGCCACAACTACAGAGCCTGTGCTCTAGAGCCCGCGAGCCACAATTACTGAGCCCACGTGCCACAATTACTGAAGCCCACGCGCCTACAGCCTGTGCTCCACAACAAGAGAAGTCACTGCAATGAGAAGCCCGCGCAACACAACGAAGAGTAGCCCCCACTCACCACAACTAGAGAAAGCCCGCGCACAGCAACAAAGACCCAACGGAACAAAAATAAATAAATAAATAAATAAATAAATAAATAAAACAAAAAACATTTGGATACCGTCTGTAATCCACTCTTGTTTTTTTGGACAAGTAACAGATCAACTCAACTCTGAAATTTCAAATACAATCCAACTTCCCTATCTATACTGTATTATTCTGTATCATGACATCTTAAATCAAAAGATTCTGGAGAAAATATTCATCAGGCTCTATAGTTTATAATTGATATTTCAACAAGATTCTGTTTAAGAAAAAAAAACCAGACTATTTATTGAGTAGCAAGCGCTTAATCTAATCCATTGACTTGAGCCCATTCATAGCTTCTGGAATCCATTAACTCCCTTAAAATTGTTTGTAAAATTTTGTGAGTCTGGTCTAGTGGGTGGCAACCAGCCTGTATTTATGTCCTAAAGAGCAGTGGTTCCTGAGCCTGGCAGGTCCTCAGAGTAGTGCTACTACTCAAAGTATGAACTATGGATCTGGCCCATCTGCAAACTTTTACCAGACAAGAGGAGTACAGAAATATAGACTAAGTTTAGAAACTATTTTCTTTGATATGGCTATGTGACATTGCCATGACATCCAAGTGTGCAATCATTTTTCTAGTAACTAATTTTACTGTATTTTAGAAAAGTATTGGTATCGGTTTATGACACATTGGAAATGAAAGAGAATAAAGTGGCCTTTTACTAGAGACAGTTTAAGAGCCATTGACCCCGGTCCCCATGCATGAGGTTTTAATTTCCTAAGTCCAAAGTAGGTCCCAGGATTCTCTCTCTAGATCTTAAAAAAAGGTTATCAGGTGACTCCAATGTTTTGCTAGGGATGGAAATCACAGTTATAGAGTCCACTAATTTAGAACCATATCTTTTATTTTCCATGGTTGTTGCTTTTGTATTTTGGGGCTAGGAGCCTATTAAAAAGAGCTGACCAAAGTTTTAAACTTGCTCATCAGAGAAATGCACCAAGCTCAGTCAATTCAGCAATTTCAGGAGGTTCACAGATGCCTGGTGGCAAACTCCTACTGCGAACATCCAGGGAGGAGGGGAAAGAGGGTGAACCCATGGTAAGTAATGAGTCCCTACACTGCTATTGACCCAGAGCCTTTGGAGAGTGCAGGCCAAACTCGGTGGAAGAGTGGCTGGCTGCAGCTCTGAGCAGCTCTTCACCCAGCTACCATGCTTCTCTAGCTTATTAATCCTGTGAAACTCTATGCAAGCACTTTACTAGGACAAACATTTTCAAAGACAGCTTTTACACCATTACCTACCACTATAAAATACTTGCTTCTGAAAGCAATGAGTAGACAAGAAACAGATTTACAAGGTATGATGACGACCCATTCTAAACTTTAAACACTTATCTTCAGAAATACATGGACTATTTCTTTCTTTTTCTTTTCTTTTTATTTATTTATTTTTTGGCCACGTGGCATGTGGGATCTTAGTTCCCTGACCTGGGATTGAAACCATGCCCCCTGCATTGGAAGCATGGTGTCTTAACCACTAGACCACCAGGGAAGTTCCACCATGGACTGTTTCTAAGGACACAGGACTTCTAAGAGGACTCTTAAAACTTGACAACCACCTTTGATAAAGTATGAAATACACAGATGTAATGCAAGATTAATACAGATTAAAATATGTATAAGACTCACTGAGTCTTATATTCTGTGCTTCTGGTGTGAACTAACAATTATTATACCTGATTACCAAGACTGACTCTGAGCTTCCTGTCAGCTAAGGGAAACGGGACACATACATTCCTTAACTTTTTAAGTTGAGAAATGTAGCAGTTTAAAGGTCATTACATTTGCGTGCATGTGTATATATGGACATATGTGTATGTATATATATACACACAGATATATGCTTTATATACATATCTCTGAAAAAATATATATATATATAAATTCCTTATACAGATGTTTTACAAAGAGAAAGGCAAGCAGTAAACTTTTCCATGCTGCTCTTGCCTCCCCCCACCCCTTCTCTGTCTCCCTTCCTCTGTCTCTCTAGTTTGTTTATTAATCGCATGAAGTTCCACATCAGTCCATCCTTTATTAGGGCTGGAGAGAGGTGGAAAATTACTTACTTTTCTTCATTTCTTCATTTCCTTTACATATAGTTTGTTTCAGCTGTTCAATCCTCATCTTGCAGGACATTATTTTCCATCTCTTAAAAAAGGTATGAAATAAATATCACAAATGTTGGTCTCTAATGACTAATATGATTATCTACTGGGGACACTACTTATTTTGAGGTGTATCTTAGAAAATGTAATGAATAAAAGATCAGTATAATTATATTTCTTATAGCTTGTAACTAGTGGATTACAAAAAAGAAAAAAATGTTACTCTGGTTCAGTGCAGAAGCTGCTAGGAAATTAAGAGAGAAAGAGAAATTCACACAGTTCTTTTATGTGTTAATAAGCACAAAGAAAAGTGTTGAAGGATATTCTCTTAACCTGCCCTGCCCAATATATAGCTACAGGTCCCATGTGGTTACCTGCAAGTCAATTAGATTATATGAAATTTTAAAAAAATCCAGTTCCTACTCCCACTACCCACGTCAGGTGGTACATGTCAACACAAGCGGCTAATGGCTACCATATCGGGCAGTGTAGACAGAGAACGTCTGCATCATCAGAGTTCTATGGATGTGCTGCTCTAAATTCTCAGTGCTGGTTACTGCGGGGACCACCAACTGTGTTATCTCACTGACACAATAAGCAAAGATTACTCGCAAAATAAGAAAAACTGCAATAAAGCAGAAGTTTTTTTTTTAAGTTTATAACTCATGTAAGATTTCTTGAAAAGCCTCAAAAAGTTATATGAAACTGCAATTTTATATTACCAGGATTTAGGTACAGCTTCTCCAAAGAGAATAAAGGATAAGTAAAAATCTGCCCTACTAGTTTTAAAAGAGTATTATTTATCTATTCCACAATGCCTCCATAAACGGGGATAATTGAAAGCGTACAACAACAGTCAAATGCCTATAATGTTTCACACTTGTCTAAGTAGTCCGATGGTACAAGATACAGAGTAGATTACAGGAATGTTCAGTGGGTAAAACTCTCCCCTCTCCAGTGGGGTGAGAGAAACATCTGAGAACACATGCACGGGAACTGATGGATTCAGGAATAAATTGGAAATGAGATGTCTTTACTTTTAAAAGGTATTCGTCTTTAAGAATCAATATTTAAATTTTTGATAGAAAAACTAGAAAACTTAGAACTTAGAAAAACTGGGATGAGATTCTTTATAAACAGCCTTTTATAACCTTTTTCCATACAACTTGTTTATATAACATTCAGAGCATAAGCAGAATTCACTTATATCACATCTCTTTAAGTATCATTTAAAAATTATGAAGGATGCTTATTATTATTATGAAAAAAGTTAAGCAACACAAAAGAGAAGAAAGAGATTGTTAACCTGACTCCTTCCCACTCTTCAGCGTTGATCTCAATTAAAGTTTGATATGTATTTTTTAAGATATATATTTAAAACACATACACAAATGGAATCATACTTTACCCTAGCCTGCTTTTTGTTTGATTGTTTCATTAAAAAATATACCTTGGACATCATTCCATACAAGTGCATGTAGACTGACCACATTCTTCTCAACAGCTACACAGCATCATAATCATCTCATTCTGTTTGATGAGTATTTAGATTATATATTAACTTTACTACCAATGATGCAGACAATCAGCCTCTTTATCCATAAATCTCTACATTCATGTATATTTTCTTAGGAGGAAAATTGCCGATATACCACATGTGCATTAAAAACACCAACAAGCCACCACCAAATTGTCCCCCAAACAAATATGTCAATATACACTCCCACCAACAGTGAATAAAAGTATAATCAATCAAACTCCTTATTTTCATATGTTGTACTCATTTTTTCCCAGTTTATATTCATTTTGCTACGGTCTTTAACATACAGAACTTTTAAACTTTTATGTAGTGTGTCAAATATTTTCCTTTATGGCTTATAAAGGTCTGCTCACCCCCAGATTATATAAATACTCTCCCATATTTTCTTTTAATATTTGAGTTTATTTTTCATATTCAATCATTAACCCATCTACAAAGTAGGTGTTTACGATGAGTAATTTTTTAAAAAAGGACACCTCACTGTTCTTATAACTTTATGTCAATACCAGACTTCATAATTATTCCTTACAGTGGTTCCATAATTAATTGCCAAAACCCTGTTTTTGGTACCTGGATGAAATATCTGAGAAGCCCACACTACGAATATATTCACAGAGAACTGCCAAAAAATGATCAAAAATAAATTTAAATTCGAAATGATTTTTTAAGTTCTGCCAATTTAAAAACATGTAACCTCAAGTGTAAAGAATATTATTTAAATTCTTCTTATAGCTTACCAACTGATCTGTTATCCATTTTCCTTCCATAGCTTTTAACACTCTGTATGGAGAAGAGACAAAGGGAATATGCTCTTAAAATAATGAATTCGGTGAAGCTCAAAAATGCAAAATCAACAACTTTTTAAAATGAGGTCTTAGAAACAGCTGGATATACCAACGTGGGATGTAAGCACTGAAAAATGTTTTCCAGATTCCCTGCTCTCTTCAATTTTTTCTCACCTCCTTCCTTTTGCACTTTTAATACAGCTCAGAGCCTTTCTATAAACGTTCACAATAAACTTCCATAACAGCCATAGCCTTTGTCCTCTGTCATAATCAATAATTTCCATCAGTCATAATTAATAATAATGATAGTTACAAGAGAATTCATGGTCCAAATGCTTTTGTCAGCTCCCCGCAAAATGGCACAAGCCATGGGAGTTCCCTGGTGGTGCAGCTGTTGAGAATCCACCTGCCAGTGCAGGGGACATGGGTTCGAGCCCTGGTCTGGGAAGATCCCACGTGCCGCAGAGCAACTAAGCCCGTGCACCACAACTACTGAGCGTGCACTCTAGAGCCCGCGACCCACAACTACTGAGCCCGTGTGCTGCAACTACTGAAGCCCGCGCGCCTAGAGCCCGTGCTCCGCAACAAGAGAAGCCACTGCAATGAGAAGCCTGTGCACCACAACGAAGAGTAGCCCCTACTCGCCACTAGAGAAAGTCCGTGCACAGCAACGAAGACCCAACACAGCCAAAAATAAATAAATAAATAAATTACTTTTTTTTAAAAAAAAAAGGCATAAGCCAGCTTAGGCAAAAATTTGTTCTAAGGAATGAAGTGTTCTATAGGAAAAAATAAGTTTCCATGATAGAGTAAGTTAGAGAAATGACTGAGTTAAATAAATCTAAGCAGGTTTTTCTAATGCAGAGTATCTCTGAAGATTTCATCTACTCATAAATGTGTTAATCAGGTCTGGGGTGTGTATGGAGAATAGTGACTGGATCAGTTTGGGATAAAAGGTTCTACAGGACAATTCCCAAATCCAGAGGATGAGAGATTCATCGGGTGCTCATTAATACTCAGATTCCTGGGCCTACCCCCAGACCTACTGAATCAGGATATCTGAGGACAGGATTCCAAGAATCTACATTTTTAACCAGTACCGAAGTTAATGAATTCTGATGTAGATGTTCTGCAGACCACACTTTGCAAAACCCTGATACAGAAGAATAAAGATAAACAGAAGCAATAATGTCCTACAAGAGCCACCACTGCTAGTCTAATATGCCTTCTGTCCTGGACCCATTTACAATACGTCAATTATCAGGGCCAGCGGTTTGATTCATCCATCCAGTCACTGCCTGCTGTGAACCAGGCACCAGGTTTGATCCCAGTGTTTTCTAGAAACTTGATCATTTCTCCTATTTTGCTTCTCCCAGATGTACTGCTCTTCACATGGGGAGATTTGTAACCTAAATTCAATAAATTAGCAATCCACATGTATGCATACCACAGCACTGAATTAAACCATGTGGTGACAAGACAACCTCCACAAATTAAAAAACAAAATGAAAACTCACTCTTTTTGAAATTCTTCTTGTTTGCTCTTAAGTTGGCTTAACCTTTCCTTCTTGTCTATAAACCTGTAAGAAAAAAATTCAGTGTTTTATTTAAATGTTTTTTTTTCAGTTGAATGAGATTATGCAAATTCCTGAGAGCCAAACATTTCTGCAGACTCATCAGGAAATGTCACTGTCCTGAACATATCTTCTCAATGGCACACAGCTGCTTGCCATTTGGTTATTTAAAACTAAGTTCAAATTCTCAGCTTTAAAACTCTTTCATGGGTTTATAAAATATGCCTATAGGTTTTTTTCACCCCTAGGTTAAATTGTCCTCCAAAACAGGTAAATCAGAGCACTAAAATGAATCGGAATTCAAGAAAACAGAGGATTCCACTATAAAAATAATTGTAATTATTAAGCTTAATTTAACCCTACTCTCATTTATAAATTGGTTCCTTATAATTCTTAAAGTACAATTTTTTTCTCACTAATTTTACTGCTAGTCACTACGGGCTAGCAATTTACTTAATAAAAGTTATCAAAAGGAAAGAATATCACATTGCAGTTCATTTTTGCTGTCTGTCACTATTCTACCCTTATTCTTATTTTCTTCCTGCTACCTTATGTGGGATTAGTTTGCTTTTTTGTTTTTTTTTGCAGTTTAAGGTAGGAACTAAAATCATCAACTTTAAGCCTCTCCCTTTTTAATATAAGTATACAGAGTTATAAATTTCCTCCAGAAGTATTGCTTAAGCTAAACCCTAAACATTTTGATATCGTGTATTTTACCACTTAGTTTGACATTTCTAATCTTCCATCAAATTCCCTCTTTGACCAATGAATTATTTAGAAGTGTATTGTTCAATTTCCAGATATATGGTTTTTTTGGTAACGTACTGTTATTTTTCTACTTTAATGCTGATGTGGTCCCAGAATATTCTCTATGAGATTTTAATCTTTTGATTTGAGACTATCTTATGGCCTTGCATATGGTGTGCCGCGTCTTGGTCAAAGTTCTACGTGCACTTGAAAGAACATGTTTTCTATAGCTGCTGGATACAGAGTTCTATAAATGTCAACTAGCTGAAGGTGGCTAGCAGTGATACTCATATCTTCTAGGTCTATGCTGTTCAACACGGTAGCCATCAGGCACATGTGGCTACCGAGTACCTAAAATGACTTGTTGCTTAATAAGAATTTTAGGTAAAAAAAAAAAAAAAAAAAAGTATGACTAACATCATGCAACTGATTTTGAATTGAACTAATGGTGGCTCGCTACTTTCAAAAAAACAAAGGTAATGCCACATGCTACAGTAACATGGTGTGGAGTCCAAGATTAGGCCTTTGGCTATCTCGTGAAAAAATGAAAACAATTTAATAGAACCATAACAGCCCTAAAAATCTCTTCCTTAAAATAATCCAGACATAAAAGTCTCTCTAACATACTATTTCTATAATCCCACATTTGAAACATACCCTGATATCTACTTCTAAATGGAAGGGATAAAATGGTCTAATTATGACCCTACCATTTAATAGTCAGTCACTGAAAATGTACAATGTATATTAAACAAGAAACCAAATCAGACAATATTACATGTGACAGAATTATATACTTACATGACTAAATTAAAATTAAATTAAAAATTCAGTTTCTCAGCTGCACTACCCACATTTCAACAGCCACATATGGCTGGGGGCTACCTTACTGGATGGCATAGATACGGAACATCACTGCACAAAGTTGTATTGGGTAGCACTGCAATGGCCAGTAAGGTGGTAACTACATGAAACAATATTAGAAAACTCAGAAACCAGTGTGGAATGTGGACAAATTCATAGATTCATCAATTAATTTATCAGGCATTTACTAGGTGCCTGCAACTTATGACAAAGCATTTTACAGAACGTTAAGAAATCTAATCTTTCATTTTTCTGCAACTGGCTGTGAACTAGACAGGTTACTTGTTATATGCTTCCATTTCCTTCTGTCAAAAATGAGAAACGAATGTGGTATTTACTTCTACCTAATGTGGTGATTCATGCTCCGATAAGCTGAAGGAGATGACAAACTCACAAGACTCATCCACCTGTGTAAACAAAGGACTGACATGAAGGATAAAATCCTGCTTTTAGGGGCTATAAATCAGATCTGTTGTAAAAAATGCCACTTTGCACTAAAACAAATTGGGATGATAACACTGTCCAGCTTTATATCAAGCTGGTTAGTTCTCTTGGGTTTTGTTTAAAAAAAAACCCAAAACAAACAACAAACTTAAAACATAAACATACAGAGGACAGCAGGAATAACAAACAGAAGATAACAGTTCCTACTGTATCAAACACTTCATGAGTAATGTCATTCTTCATGAAGGAAATGAAAAATAGGTGGTGTGAACAAAGCAAAAGCAGATGGTTATCAACAAATGCAGCTGGTCAGCGAGCCAACTGCTCACCAGCGCCTCATCCATCCTCTGCATTCTCCATCCCAGGACTCACAGAGATAGATTAGGAAAAAAAAAGAAAAAAGAAAAAGGAAGGGGAGAAAGGCCTTTTTTATATACTGTCTTTGAAGCTAGGTTTATCACATAAAATGTTTTGTATCTTTTTTCACTTCAGAACATAAAGACCTATCTCATTCTTTAACAGGTACACAGAATTTCACTGAATGGACATCATATAATTTATTTACAGAAATACCTACTGATGAACATTGCCACCGCTTCCAAATTTTCACTATTATCAGTAATGTTAGAAATGAATATCCGGGTGCATTTAGGTTTACATGGCAACTCCTGGCAGTTATCTTTAAATTTCCTCGGAATCATTTCATATTATATTTACAACCCTACCAACCTGTTTTCTTACTCGCAGCACTGCCCATTTTACTCTTTGCTAACCTGACTGGCCTCCCATTCCCTCTCTTCAAAGACAGTTCACAATTCATTTATTGCCTTTCTTCATTTCACAGTTAGAAATGTTTAACACCTTTTCCTATCTTATTGGCTACTTTTCTTTTGTTATCCCCCTATGCCCTTTGTTAACTTTTCTATAGTTTTTTTTTTTTTTAATTTTTGGCTGCACTGGGTCTCATTGCTGTGCACGGGTTTCCTCTAATTGCGGTGAGCAGGGTCCACTCTTCATTGTGGTGCGCAGGCTTCTCATTGCGGTGGCTTCTCTTGTTGCGGAGCACGGGGCTTCCTCTAATTGCAGTGAGCAGGGTCCACTCTTCATTGCGGTGTGCAGGCTTCTCATTGCGGTGGCTTCTCTTGTCGCGGAGCATGGGCTCTAGGCACGTGGGCTTCAGTAGTTGTGGCTCGTGGGCTCAGTATTGTGGCTCATGGGCTCTAGAGTGCAGGCTCAGTAGTTGTGGCGCACGGGCTTAGTTGCTCTGCGGCATGTGGGGTCTTCCCTGACCAGGGCTTGAACCCGTGTCCCCTGCATTGGCAGGTGGATTCTTAACCACTGCGCCACCAGGGAAGTTCTATAGTTTTTTTTAAAAGGGTTATTTATTAGAGAAATTATCTATTTCCTTTCATACATCTTGCAATTATTCTTTCTCAATCTGCTTGGTGACTACTTATGTCTCTGCTCTACAAATTTTCCAAAATTTTATGCAGATACATTTATCAATTTTGTTGTTGTTGTTCAGTGGCTCTACAGTTGTCTATTGTTTTCCAAAAAGAATCTGCTCGTAAACCTATACCATGCATCAGGGCTTTTACAA
The DNA here is from genome assembly GCF_059928025.1 of Delphinapterus leucas. NCBI lineage: Eukaryota > Metazoa > Chordata > Mammalia > Artiodactyla > Monodontidae > Delphinapterus > Delphinapterus leucas. The sequence continues at coordinate 136,300,276 of NC_143130.1, forward strand.
CACTATTCCTTCCTTCCTTCCTTCCTTCCTCCCTCCCTCCCTCCCTCCCTCCCTTCCTCCCTCCCTCCCTCCCTCCCTCCCTCCCTCCCTCCCTTCCTCCCTCCCTCCCTCCCTTCCTCCCTCTTTCTTTCTTTACTTATTTATCTATTTAAGCCGGGTCACAGTTGTGCCACGTGGGATCTTCGTTGTGGCATGCAGGATCCTTTTTTTTTTTTTTTAGTTGCGGCATGTGGGATCTAGTTCCCTGACCAGGGACTGAACTTGGGCCCCCTGCGTTGCAAGCGCGGAGTCCTAGCCACTGGACCACCAGGGAAGTCCCTACAACACTATTTCTTATATTTTCCTTCCCAATTTAAAAATGCCTTCTTTGTTATTTACCAAATTCCTCCACACTTATATTTGCTTTTCTTCCCTACAAAAGTACTCCCTTAAGCTGACTTTAAAAAGTGCCCCCGTGATAGAGACTGATGAAAACTAGGAGCAGATGGTCATACAGAGTCTGGGTTGTGTGCCATCTCTTGTAGTCAACAGTGCTACAAGAGATGGCACACAACCCAGCTCAGGCTTCAGAGGGAGCTCTCCAGCAGTCACGTTTGCCTGGGCTGCCCCTTGAGGACAGGTTAGAGGTGGCCTTGCTAAGGGAAGGAAGGCATTATAGGCAGAGGACATTCTGCTGTTTCACAGGTGAGAAGTTAATCTGTCCTGCCCTAGAGAACCTCGATACACCAGCGGGACAGCAGGGACAGGAGTGTGCTGCTGATAAGGATCAGTTAAGAGTGTGACCCTCATCACTCCACGCTATCCCATGGCCACACGTCGTCCTGGGCGACTGAGTGGATGTGGCTACAGGTGGGACTGGTCACCTAAGTCTGTCCCACGCGATCAGAAAAGTAGCACCTGGGCATGCACTCTGTCAGGGATCCTACTATTCTGTGCTAGATGATCATTAACATCGTCATAACACCTACAACTTACTGACCACTTACTTAGTGTCTTTCATAAAATAACTCTAATCCCTCCATCCGCCTTCTCAGTTCTTTCCCTCATCCTTTGTGCCTAGGGTAATGGCAATAGAAAAGTCCAAGAAACACTACTAACGTATTTTAAGAAAGGTAAAACAAACAAACAAAAAACACAAAACTTTCGAATATGCCACTGAGGGCCTTAAAAATTAGCAAACTCTTTGAACCAGTTATGCAATTCAAGGAAAAGATCAGAGGTGACGAAGAAGATTTCTGCCAATTGTGGAATTAGTCATAATAGCAAAAACTGGAAACAACTTTAATGTCCAAAAGGAGAATGATTATCAAACGACACCATATTGCCATGAAGGACATCAAAATATTTTTGTAGACAAAGACATTAGTATGTGTTTATGAGATGTTGGGTTAAAGAAAACAAAAAAGCAGAGCATCAAACTATATACACATCGTATGATTCCAAATGAAAAAAATATATTTACAAGCACACACATACATATAAACAAGGCTGAAAGCAAATATAACAAAACACTAACAGTTGTGAGAATATGGGCAAAATCTGTTTCCTTCTTTAGGTATTAATGTACTTTACAAGTTTCCTACAATAATCATACATACTTTTATAATCAGAAAAAAAGACAGTATTCAATCAATTAAAATTTCTCAAGCTCTGCCTTTGAAGATCATATCCACTATAAAAATATACACAATCTCCTAAAAGTATCTAAAGTCCTTAGGTCTCTTGACACCGATTATATTCCTTAGGTTCCTTAAATCTAAAAGCAGAAAATGAGCATTAACAGTTTTTAGGTCAGTGGTGGAGAATGATCCCCAGCTCGAATTTGGATACAGGTTTGGTGAAAAGTTAACGATGGTTCTGGCTCTAGAAATAAGGCAGAAAGGCTTCTTGGGGAAGAGAGAGCACAGATGCACCTGGAGAAGAGCACAGCAATCTCCCTTATTTAAGCAGAAATGGTTAAAGAACTGCATATTTCTTGAACTAGGATACTAACACAGCAAGAATTACTAGCCATCAAATTTTTCTCCCTTAAATTCTTTAGGCATTTAAGGATATAATGTTTATGGACAAATGCAATATGAAAAAACACAGTCCTTATCAGAATGGTTCTTCTATCTTATGTTAGAATATTTAGGTATGAGAAAATACACAGCTGACCCTTGAACAATGTGGGTTTCAACTGAGTGGGTCCACTTATATGCAGATATTTTTCAACAGTAAATACTACAGTACTACATGGTCGGAATTTGGTTGAATCTGTGGATGTAGAGGAACTGCGGATAAGGAGGGCTGACTATAAATTACAGGCGAATTAACCCCTGTTGTTCAAGGGTTAACTGTAGTAAAAACATACTCCACTGGCAGGAATGAAGGTTAAGTGATTAGGAGAAAGTAGAAGCAGAGCATTGTTTCATTGTCTCCCTTGTAAAATGGGAATAGTGATTATCCTATTTGGTTATAGGGATTAAATAAGATAAATGTGAAAGCATCAGGTACAGGCACTTAGCACATAATATAGGCTAGTTTCCCTTTTCTTCACTGCAATGAGTGATTTTGCACTTAATCTTACTAACGTATTAAATTGAATATTTATTTATTTACTTATACATGTATTTCAGATCTGGAGGTAAATTTAAGAATTAGCATAGCCCAGCAATAAGTAAGGAACAACTACTCTGAGTTTCCTCATTCTAAAAAGAGATTAATAACTCACGGCTTTGTGGTAGGGAACAAATGACATAATAAATGTGAAATTCTTTTATAAATTCTAAAAGGTACACATAATGTTAAGAGTAGCCACTGATACTGATTGAAAACAAAAGTTACATTTTCTTAGCAGATCCACATGTATTGGTGTAAATACAATTAATAAGCTGCATGGGATGGGAGTTGTGACCCTTCTTGAAAGACAATACCAAACAGAACTCAGGTTGATAAACCCTTGTCTAACGATGGAGAGTCCAGCTACCTATAGAGCTTTTATTCTGCTGAGTGGGGCATACAAATGTGGGCCCAGAATCAAAATCCCATGACAATATTTTTATTAGCTACAGTGACTGACAACCAAAAAGATACTGGAGGGCAGAACAGAGATATCTAAAGGGTAGTTTTTTGGATGTTGGCTGTGTCTTCCCCTTGAAATGTTTAGTAACATCTACATTTCTTGCTCGTCCTTTATCCCACCTCTCAATTTGTTTAGCGTCCATATTTCTGTTTCTTGGTAGAACTGTAGCATATATTCTTAAAACTCATCAGTGAAGGGCTTCCCTGGTGGCGCAGTGGTTGAGAGTCCGCCTGCCGATGCAGGGGACGCGGGTTCGTGCCCCGGTCCAGGAAGATCCCACATGCCGCGGAGCGGCTGGGCCCGTGGGCCGTGGCCGCTGAGACTGCGCGTCCGGAGCCTGTGCTCCGCAATGGGAGAGGCCACAACAGTGAGAGGCCCGCGTACCGCAAAAAAAAAAAAAAAAAGTATAAAAAAAACTCATCAGTGAAGGTAGTGCTGCATCATTCCTGATGCAGGGTACATATAAAATCAATACAGGAACTTCCCTGCTGGTCCAGTGGGTAAGACTTCACACTGCCAATGCAGGGGGCCTGCGTTCGATCCCTGGTCGGGGAACCTGCATGCCGCAACTAATCATTTGCATGCCACAACTAAGAAGCCCGCATGCCGCAACTAAAAAGATCCCACATGCTGCAACTAAGACCCAATGCAGCCAAAATAAATTTTTTAAAAAAAGCAATACTGGGCTTCCCTGGTGGCGCAGTGGTTGAGAGTCCGCCTGCCGATGCAGGGGACACGGGTTCGTGCCCCGGTCCGGGAAGATCCCACATGCCGCTGAGCAGCTGGGCCCGTGAGCCATGGCCGCTGAGCCTGCGCGTCCGGAGCCTGTGCTCCACAACGGGAGAGGCCACAACAGTGAGAGGTCCACGTACCGCAAAAAAAAAAAAAAAAAAAAGAAAGAAAAGCAATACTACCCAAACGCTCATAAATTTTGCCTTTCTTTTTGATCCACACTTTAAGATAACTGGTTCCTAAACCAGCAGGCAGATGTTCCTGGGTATCCTCAGATTATGTTCCCTGTAACACTCCTAACACTATCATAAACTGGTAAGCAATTTTTTTCAGTTTTGAGTGGAAAGATTACTTCGACTTGTTATCTATTGGGTAGCAGTCTTATTTTTGGTGTCAGATAAATGTATAATCCATAAAATTATGTTCCTGTTAAAAGACCTGTAATTTTTTTAAATAAATTTATTTAGTTAGTTAGTTTTTTAAATTTTGGCTGCTTTGGGTCTTCGTTGCTGTGCACGGGGTTTCTCTAGTTGCAGCGAGCAGGGGTTACTCTTTGTTGCGGTGCCCGGGCTTCTCATTGCAGTGGCTTCTCTTGGTGCAGAGTACAGGCTCTAGGTGCACAGAGGATTCAGTAACTGTGGCACGCAAGCTCAGTAGTTGTGACTCACAGGCTCTAGAGCTCAGGCTCAGTAGTTGTGCCACACGGGCTTAGCTGCTCTGCGGCATGTGGGATCTTCCCAGACCAAGGATCGAACCCGTGTCCCCTGCATTGGCAGGTGGATTCCCAACCACTGTGCCACCAGGGAAGTCCAAGACCTGTAATTTTTAAATGTTCTCCAGTACAAGATCCAAAGGAGATTGTGTTGAGAGTACTGCTTAAAATCATTCCTCTTCATCTCTTAAGGAAGCACACACATCAAAAGGCAGATGAAAAAGCAGAGAAGAAAGTGGGCACTGTTTTCGGACTGAGGCCAAGGTGGGAGATGAGGAAAGGATAGTGCTGGGAGGGTACCAAGGTTATAAGGAAGTGTTCCCACTGAACAGTAACAAAAAAAGTAGCGCATTCAGGTATTTTTCAATCTAACTGCCAAACTCATACTGTCCACAAAATTATGTAAAGATGCATGTTCCCTTCTTAGGAGTCAAAAGAACTAATTATTGGGAGACAGATTTGTTCTTTAATATCTAATTTTCCTTGAACTGCTAAACCATTACAAACTATTTATTCAGCTAGTCTATTAATTAAACATGAAAAAATACATCTACATTTACAAGAACTTTGATATGCACATCACATTCAAGATCCTTATAGGCACAGCTAATCTGGCTAATTTACTGAAAAGAATCAGAGGTTAAACAAGAGTATTTAAATTGTGCTGTAAGCTTCCATATTTTATTTCAAAGTGGTTTCCCACAGTTAGTGAGGAGCTTTTCATAAGTAAAAGGAAAAAAGAGTCTGAAAGCAAAATTTTTCTTAAATACTGAAGACAACAGAGTATCTCACAATCAACCTTTGGCCCAAGAAATTTAAGGCTTATTAGTAGTCCGTGTAAAGCTTTGAGAGCAGAGACCTGCCTTTCTCTTCTGTAACTGCCAGAATATTTTATGCAGATAACTGTACCCAATGAGAGCTCAGTAAAACTGATTTGACCATTAGGACTGTGGTCCTGGATCTCAACAGACTCTCACATCCTATTAGATGCTAGGCACTGTTCTGGGAACAAAGGAAAACAAACAAGCAAACTCCTCTTCCTTAGGAATACAAGGTTCAGAACGGGGAACGATGGAAAGAAAGTGAAGTGAAGCTGTCTGTTATCCCTGAACCTTAAAATTTCTTTTTCATTTCTAAATTTTGAATGGTTCTGGTGTTTATTTTTCACTTTTCTGCTTGGAAAAGTAAAAAGAAATCCACTATAACACATCCCTCTTCCGAAAATAATTTGTATTTCAGCTTCTAAAGTTGTCTTGCCTTTACCATTCCTTCAACAATCTGCTTATTGTGTGCTACCCACTGCCGCTGCACTAAGCACTGGGGATCCAACTGAACAAAACCAGAATTCATGCCTGCGTGGAACTACATTCTGGATGCAGTTACTTTCCTCAAAAAAGTAACACCACTTACCATGCTCAATACCATGAAAGAATTGAGTATTGTGACAGAAATGGGGGGGGAGAGATGGAAGTGGGGACCTATCTTAGTGAAGGTCAGGGACGTCTCACTGCGGAAGTGACATTTAAGTTGAGACATGAAAGGAAAAGTGACAATCAGGAGGAACAGTGTTCCAGGCAGAGGGAACAGCAAGGAAAAAGACCCACAGGTGGAAAAGTTTCATGTGTCTGAGGATGTGAGAGAAGGCCCAACTACTGAGCTGTGAACATGAGGGTACATGGCAAGCGTTTATTTTTTGAGTACGTAACACATGCTAGACATCATGCTAAGTACTTCAGTGCATGCTCTTATGTAATCACTACCAGAAACCTATGAAGTTAGATACTCCATTTTCAAAATGAAATAAGCACAGGAGAGATTAAGAAACTTCAAAATCACATAGCAAGTGGTGGAGCTTGGATTCAATTCAATACAGCTTGAATCCAAAGACCACATTTTAAACTCAACCTTACAGCCAAAGTTAGAAGGTAGGCAGTAGCCAAATCACATGGGGCTTAATATGCCACAGTAAGGAGCTTGAATTTTATTTTAAATAAAGTTGTAACCCACTGAAAAGGTTTAAGCAAACAGTGACATTATTTGATTTACATTTCTACTGTGGCTGTTGTGTGAAGGCCAGAGGGAGGCTAGGGAGGAGCTGTATGTGTAAAAGAAAGGAAACTAATAAGTAGCCAGGAGAGAAATGATGGCGGTCTGGACTAGAAGTAGACAGATTCAAGATCTACTCTGGAGCAGATCAAATTAGACTTGTCAATATTTTGGATACACGGAATAAGAAAAAAGGAAAAAGCTAGGATAACTCCCGGGTTTCTGGCTTTAGTGACAAATGGGTCGTGATTTATAATAATGAAGTGATCCAGAATCATACTAAGTTTGGGAAGGAAGGGTAGATTGACCCAATCATTCAACAAATCTTTATTAAGCTTCTACTATGTGAGGATACAGCAGAGTACAAAACCGTTTTGTTCTCACAGAGCTTACATCACTGGAGCAGGGGGCAGTTAGACAAATTAATATGTAAACCATAAGACGGTGATAAGTGCTATGGAAAACAATAAAGCAGGTTAAGTGGGAAAGGAAGTTACTATTTCAGTTGAATAGTCCAAAGAAAGAGTTCCTCTAATGTATGAGCAGAGGCCTAAAGGAATCAAAGGAAGGAGCCCTGAAGACTTATAGAAGAAAAGAGTCCTGGCAGTCTGAATAAGACTGCAGTGGTCCTGAAGCAGGAGTGTTCTTGGTATGTTTGAGGACTGGCAAGGAGGCCAGGATGGTATTGCAGAGTGGGTAAGGGAAAAGCAATAGGAGATCAATGGAGGAACAGACAACACAGAACTTTGGATAAGGACTTTGCCTTTTTTTTTACTTTGGGTAAAACAGGAAACCCCTGGAAGATGTGAACAGAGGAATGGAGGAGTGGTGTTACTCTGGCTGCAATATGGGAATTACACGATAAAGGAGAAAGGGTGGAAGCAGGAACTCAAGAGGCAATAATCCTCTGGTGGACCAAACCAGGAGGGAGTGAAAGGGTTGGATTTAGGATAGGTTTTGAAGGGTGGATGGGATTTGTTGATGGGGTTATATATGGTGGCATTAAGAGAGAAGTCAAGGAAGACTGGAAGGTTTTTTGGCCTGTGCCAGAGAGTGAGGTTACCATTTACTGGGCTGGAATGAGCATGAGAGGAACAGATTTATGATGGATAATCATGAATTCAGTATGCCATATTAAGATGGAGATTTTCACTACAAATTTAAATACAGACAGAGTATGCAGCTGTTTTCTTGATTTCACAAAGGCCTGGGTTGGAGATACAAGTCTGGCAGTCTTCAGCATATAGACAATATTTAAATTATGGGAATGAATCTAAGAAAAAGTATATAGAGAACAGGGTCCAGAACTGAACCCATGATAAACTCCATCAGTTAGACATTTCCATCTCATACCTAGTATTCTTATAATAAAACTGTATTAATTTTTAAAGCTACTACTTATTACATCATCAGTTTCTAAAGTCATCAAGTACATCAATGAGACACAGTGATGAACTAAAAGATTGTATCATACAAATCTCCTCAAAAGAAAAAGAAATGAACTCCATTCATGATGAGAGGACTGTCAGCAACTCAAAAAACACTTCCAAATACAGCCGTTATATAATCCAGGGGTTAAGTGCATGGCATATGGGTTCAGGCTGCCTGGAATTTAATTCTGGTCCCCACAACATTTATTATCTGTGTGACCCAGGGCAAGGTACTGTGCAGTTTCTTTAGCAGTATGTTACAGAAAATAACTTACCGGGTTGTTGTACATTAATTAATACCTGAACTTTTGCACTGAAAAAATTAGCTGGCTTACTATCATTGACACTAAGTTATTGAAACAGAAGTTGGGCCTGAGACCTTGCAGCTAATCACACTAATTTTTCAATTATCTTAACCAAGGACTTGCAGGTCTCTTGTTTAAATTTCAAAACAAGGCCAAAACGCGTTCTTGAATTCTCTCAACTAAGGGCTTGCAGCTCCCAATCTGGATTTTAAAACAAAGCCAAAACACATACCCAAACTCCTCAGCATCTAAAACAATCTTTGGAAAAGGGAGGAACTAGCTAGCCTAGTTCACACATTAGAGTAAGCATGTCTGATAAGATCCACCTGTGACACAGGCTACCAGGGCCCGAATCCCTCTTAACCAGTTATTTGATTCTCCTTTGGTCTCTCCTCTAGAGAATAAACGTGCTTTCGAAAACAAAGGTTAAACCCAGCATTTGAATTGGAGTGGAACAAAGTACCGAGAATCCAACTCTATGGCAGTAATAGGAGAAGACCTCTCCACAACCACCATCTATCTCTCTTCCCTAGTACCCAAGAGCACCGTGAGGTCAGACTCCTCTCGAGTGGGTTAGGGGGAAACGGCGATCTTCTCTCTTCTGGCCTCCATCCCCGACTCTCTCCTGGGAGCAAAGCGCCGGCGCAAAACAGTTACCCTCCCTACCTCCCCCTCCTCTCGCTGGGCTCCGGGGCCCAAACTCAGGCCCCAGCCTCCAGCTTCCGAGCCGGTGGAGACACCCGGGTTAGAAACCATAGGGCCGTGGCGGCTGCCGTACCTTTCACGGTCGCGGCCGTCGAAGTAGACGAAATCGCCGCTCTGGACGCACTTGGCGCAGGTCAGCCGCCGGCGGGTGGTGTTGCACAGTGGGCACCGCTCGACTGCCACGTACAGCCCTTCCGCATCGTCCACGGAGTCTACGAGGTCCCGGGCGACGGGCTGGGGCCCGCAGCCAGGAGCCTCCGGCGCCCGGGATCCCTTCCCACTGGGAGACGCCATGATGGCCTGAGAGCAGAGTCAGTCACGTGGGATTTTGTTTTCAACCAGGTGCATCCTGGGCGAGGAGGAGGCGGGGCCTGGGCGGGGTCTGGGGAGGGGCCGGAAGCGCGGCGGGAGTCCCGCGAGACCCTCGCCCGGCCTCACCCAGCCCTCGGCCGCCGAGGGCCGAAGGGGCAGTGGCTTTTTCTGACTGCCCGGGGGCGGCCGCTTCTGAAGCAGGAATTACGTTTAGAGGGGCGAGTCAGCCCAACAGAATGTCATCAGCGGCTCAATCACGCCCAGGCTACACGTTAACGCCTCCAGCTCGTGCAAGAAATAGTAATACGATGCCCTAAGGATTCTGGGAAAACAGACTGGGAACAGAATGAGGGAATTTCTGTCATTCGCTCTGGATGCTTTTAAATTTGGCTAAAACAACCGCAGAGTTGGGTGAGGGAACTGGGTCTTGGAACGAGGTTGAATTTTGGCCCACCCGCCTTCTTAATAGCTGTGTGTAATTCGGGGCAAATTCCTCACCTCAGCCTGTGTTCTTAACTTAAATGGAGAGAATTTCAGTACCCACCTAAGGATTAATAAGTAAATCCGTTTAATAGTAATCTGATTAAGTACTTTACCAATAATAGCTAACCAGTGGAAACAACTGTACTGAACGTGTAAATCAAAGTTGTATCTTTCTGAAAAATAAATTTTTATGTCTAGCATTCCACCCCTTCTCTGGGCCATATCTTAAAGAATTTGAACTAGGTAGAATTTAACATGGTTAGATGACTCCAAATTTCTTTTCTGTGGGGATAAATAGGGTGGGTTGGAGGATTATATCAGAGTAACTAGTGTTTGAATATGCCTGTAAACTACAGAAGAAAAAAAATTAGGCTCATAGGTCAAATAATCAAGACCACTGATTCTCAAGGATTATTTTGGCAGGCTGTAAATTAATGACTGCCCTAAATTCTCTCTCCAGCTAGGGCTTCTCTCCCAAGTTCCATACCCCCAAATTCATAACTGCCTACACTAGGCTTAAAGTAATGTACAGTGACCACCAACAAACTCAGCAATTGGGAAACTGAAATTAAAACTGAACTCTCAGGAATTCCCTGGCAGTCCAGTGGTTAGGACTCCAAGCTCTCCCTTCTGAGGGCCACAGTTCGATCCCTAGTCGGGGAACTAAAATCCCACAAGCCTGCACGGTGCCGCCCAAACAAAAGTAAAACAAAAAAACCCTGAACTCTCCCTCCCCACAAATGTCTCCTCATCTTAGTGAAAGACAATCACTGCCCACTTGGGAACAAGGGCCATGACTCCTGTTAGCCCATCCCTCCCTGTTAATCCTCTCCATCAAATGCGGCTGATTCCACAACCTAATTAGGTCTTGAAGCTGAGCTCTTTGCTCCAGCCTCTTAGTCTTATCTGGTCTATTTTAATACAATTACATAGGATTATAAAAGTACGCCCAAAAAGCGCAAAATCCCTAAACTGTTTTCAAAGTAGACCTTATACTAAACCTGAATGGTTCCTGAAAGTTTAAGATTTATTTTTAAGGGAGAGAAATAATTTTCTCTGACCATTTCAAACAAAAGGATGTTTATTTAATTTTTCTTAAGTTTTCAGACTTCCATGTTTCATTTGTATTCTGACAGGATCCTTCACAGGCCCGTACCTAATGGCCCGGATCATCTACTCAACATTTAAAAAGGCAAAAAATAGACAATTTTCTATCCTGTTTTATGCAGTTATTTGAAATTTCTATATATTGCTATGTATTTTTAGACAACACATGTTAATGTACTACATCTTTAACAAGAGCAAACCATTAAATTTTAATGATGTTACAGTATCATTCTAGCAAGGCCCTAAATCTTTCAAATTCTGAAGTAAGTTTACTTTTTCCATTTTAAAAATAACATACATGAATCATTTTGAAAAAAAGTTTCTTCATTTCTTAGGCATGGTTACTCATACAGAATCACACTTTAATAACTGAAGTCAAAATGTGCATGGAATATCTGTAATCCAGCTGTTTCTGTGCTGGGCTTTTTCACATATTCAAACCAACATACTGTGAGATGTTGAATGATATACTCAGGTTTTTTTAAAACCCTTTAGAATAGGATAGATGTTTTCAAATGCTTCATAGATCTCAGAACGTTCTTTGGCACCTATAAAGAAATCCAAGTTTACATAATCATTAAAAACAATACTAAAATTTTCTTAAGACTAAAACTTCATTGTCATCTCCAGTTACTTTTAATACAATAACATCTCTTTAGGTGTACCTGAGAAGCGACATTTGTTCCTGGTAAAGACAAAAGAATTTGGTGACCACAGCTACGTTCCCACAAACACATACCCTAGAGCAGAGTTCTCCAGTATCAGTATGTCTTTGGCCTCCTAGGGCATAGTATGAAATATGGAATGTTATCTCTCAGTGTGTCATGAATGTGACCACAGAACATGACCTTCATCAGCACCTGTGGGCACTTAGCTACCAGCAAAAGGAACTTCCTTTGATCTATTCATGTCTAGTTAACATGCTGATTCCCTAATACTGACTGAGACAAACTATTCTAAAGTTTTAAATTTCAGTATATGGGAAGGGATTATTAGAGGGGAAAACGGTACCATTGTTACCCTTACAGTTTCAAGAGCTCTTTAATTATAACTGCTCTAGGAGTTAAGATGGATAAAAACGTGAATTACACAGTCCCCACCCTTGAAAGAGATTATCAGTCAGCCCTACTCATATCTCTCACCACCAACCACCACTACTAACTTTCCCCTTTCAAAGCTATGCAGGCACATTATGCTAAGGGTTAAGGACTGGTGGTATTTATATTTATGTGGAACTGTCAGCTAATCGGGAAACTATTATCTGATATTATTGGGCAGGAGGCAAGGAGATAAATGAAAATATAAAAACTGTTAGCATGAAGAAAAATGGAGGTAGTTTAAGTGGGTAAAGACTCGTTCTTGAGAACTATAAACAAGGAGGAAGGCTCAGTGAGAGAGCAGGAATAACCTGTGAGAAGTGGTTATCCGGTTGAAGGATGGGACTAGTGAGAGGGAATTACCGAAATGAGGATCACCAGATTTGAGAAGCAGGTAGAAATCAGGATTCAGAATCCAGGATGAGCTATAATAATTTAAAAAATGGAAAATAGCAAGTGTTGGCAAAGAGGCTGAGAAATTGGAACCCTCATACATTGCTGGTGGGAACTTAAAATGGTTCAGCTACTATGGAAAACAGTTTGGCAATTCCTCAAAAATGTTAAAATAAGAATTACCATGTGACCCAGCAATTTCACTCCTGGGTATCTGGGTATATACCCCCCCCCGATTGAAAACAAGTACTCAAACAAATAACAGGCATGTAGCTGCATATTCATTGCCGCACTATTCATAATAGCCCCAAAGTGGAAACAACCCAGTGTCTACCGACAGATGAATGTACAAACAAGTTGTGGGAGATACGTACAATGTAATATTATACTGCCATAAAAAGGAGTCAAGCACTGATACATACTGCAATTGGATGAACCTCAAAAACATTATGCTAAGTGAAAGAAGCCAGACATGGAAAGGTCACATATTGTATGATTCCATTTATATGAAGTCTCCAGAATAGGTAAATTCACAGAGACAGAAGGAAGACTGGTGATTGCCAGGGCTAGGGTGAGGGAGAAATGGGGAAAAACTGCCTAATGATATGGGACTTTATTTTGGAGTAATGGAAACGTTTTGGCACTAGATGCGGTGGTTGCACAACATTCTGAATGAACTAAATGCCCCTCAATTGTTCATTTTAAAATGGTTAAATTCGTGCTATTTGAATTTCACCTCAATAAATTTAAAAAAATTTAAGAATCAAAGATGAAGTACTTATAAGCCTAACACCGGGGGGGTGGGATAGGTAAGGGCAACAAGTTACTTATTCATTGCCAAAGAATTTACTCTCTGAGTCTCCACCCTCAAAGATGTGGGGTGGGGAGGAAGGTGAATTATTGACATGCTTAACAGAAACAGTACCTCTGAGGTAGGAAAAATCCCTTAAGTCTCAGCAAATTTTAATTATAGCACTAAAATTTTAGTTTCTAAAGAGACTGGTTTTGTAGAAACCAAAAAGTGAGTTGGGGAAGCAGTTAAGTAAAACACTACTATAAAAACACTCTCTGCCTCTGGTTTGATGGACTTTTTCAGCTTCTGGATACATTTGAACGGAACAGCTTTGATTGGGAGACAGTAAAGTATAATAGGTATAGCAAACACACACACATTCACCCAATGCCCCCCTCCCCTAAACTAAGGTTCTTTTTATATTTAATTGAGTAACAGAGTATCTAGGTCCAGCATTTTGGGTAACCATGTACTTTGGGGTTTTTTTGTAACACTTAAAAAAAAATCATACCTAAGAGCATTACATTCAAGCCCCAAAGAGTATAACGTTCTGGCATCCCCTAGAGAGTAGAAAACACCCATCACCCAAGAGGGAATGGACATTGAGAGTGATCATTATTTTATATCATAGAAAAACAACTTTAGACACAAAAGGGCTTTAGGGAAATTATCTAGTACAAGTTTTTTATTTCCTGTGTGGGAAAACGAGGCCTAAGAAGTTGAAGTTCCCCTGAATCATGAGTATCAGCTATGAGGGAAGACCTCATGTATCCAGTGTTCCTTCCTTTACACCAAAAGTCATCAAATAAACATTGCCAGGAATTGTAAATCCCAATGAGGGGATTCGGTCAATTTAGTGAAATATCTCCTCACTGAAGTATTGGCATAAAAATTTTGAGGAAACCTAAATTGTCCCCATAGTCCTATTAATAATCAATCTATAATCAAACATCCCAATTTGTAGCACCAGACTCTGATTATATATATGACCCTTGTCTTTTACACAAAACCTACCAGCCCTTTCCTTCAAGTAACGATGACCACCACTTTGGGGGATAAACGCCATTCCTAACTGCGGCAAATGAGGTAGAAATTCTGTGGCTGGTGCATTGGAGAAAGGACTGGCTTGAGATCAAACCATATGGGCTCAAATGCAAGGTCTACAACTAATTAGGTTTGAAATCACAGGCAGATTGTTTAACTTCTGAGTTTCCATTTCCTTACCTATAAATAAGGACAACAGCCTTCTCATAGGGTTACTATAAGGGTTACATGAGCAAGTTTTTGCAAAAAGTCCTTTGCGAACCATAACATTTAACAAGATTTAAGCCATTATTATTGTCCTAGAAGAATGTACTTCAGGATTAGGGATGCTGGGATGGCTGGCCCACGAACACATGGCTTATTATTTGGTTCTGTGAGAACCAGTATCACGTAATTTCTCTTCTTCACCAGGGCAGGATTTTTGCCAGATTAGGGGTATGTTATATTTGCTTTGGCATCCTCAGCACCCAAAACAGTAATATGTACCTGGTAGGCACCCAAAGTTTCTTAAATATCTATCACCTGTCGATAATGTTTGTACGCTCATCCCTACCCCTTAGCCAGCCCAAATATCACTTTCCAATACTACTTGGATTTTACAATACTATTCTTATACCAAGTCACAACTACACATCTTATTTTTCCAAGTGATAGCATACGCGTGTGCGCGAAAATCTTACAAATTGCAAAAACCCCCAGCATTTAATCACTCAAGGTATACATTTCACAGTATATACTAAGTCACTATTAGTGGTGGATTCCCAGTAATGATTGACGGGGATATCCTGTTCTGTCTCTGGCCCACTCACTATTAAGTCTTGCCATTTTTATGCTGCCCTCTGACCTACTCATTTCCAAGAACCACTGACATCTAACTGATTGAGAGTGACCCTTGGTGACAAAGATCCAGCTTCTTCGTTCTTTATGCTGGAAGGAAACAAGTGCGTGAAGTATTTTTCTAAAGCCTCTTTAAATTTCATATTCCTATCATCTGGGCAAGGCATGAGAGCAAAATTTCACCTTTTTGAATGCTAGGGAAAAAAGAAGAGTGGGAGGTAATAACAGCTAACGTTTACACCATGTTTACTGTACACCAGGCCTTGTTCTTCTGCCTCCTCATAACACTTAGCAGGTAGCTTCTATGGGCACCCGAGTTTTACGTATGTGGAAATCAAGGTGGAGAACAAACTCACCCAAGGTCAACACAGCCAATAAATGGTAAAGCTTGGATTCAAACTAGACAATTGGCTTCCAGAGCTCAGCCTCTTAGCCAACACACCTGCTGCCTCTCACCACTAAGAGAGTATTTATCATTCCTTAGCTGACAAGGAGGATTAGGAGGAAGGTGCCCAAAAGACCACACAGGTGTTTTCACAGACATCGAAAGAGCTGGGGGACGGTGAGTACGAGAAGATGGTGGGCTCTGAAGCCAGGCATGTGCAGCACGTATAGCTGTTTGACATTGTTAAGGTTACTTGATCTCTCCATTGTCCTCATTTTTTTTTTTTTTTTTCGGTACGCGGGCCTCTCACTGTTGTGGCCTCTTCCGTTGCGGAGCACAGGCTCCGGACGCGTAGGCTCAGCGTACATGGCTCACGGGCCCAGCCGCTCCACGGCATGTAGGATCTTCCCGGACCAGGGCACGAACCCGTGTCCCCTGCATCGGCAGGCGGACTCTCAACCACTGCGCCACCAGGGAAGCCCTCCATTGTCCTCATTTTACAGGTGAGGAGACTGAGATATTAAGTCCAGCCTCACAGTTAACCAGAACCCACATAAAAGCCCTTACTCATCACAGTGCCTGGCACATGAGTGCCCAACATATCTTAACTCTATTACGTCTCATCTTAGAAGTGAAAGTTGACGTATTTGCTGTTCATTGTATATTGTTGCAGCAGATCCTAGCTATACTATTCATTTTACCATGGTTTGAGAAAAATCATTGGTCCTAAATGTCACATTAGCCATAGAAAAGCAGCACAGACCTGGAAAAGCAGTGTTAAGCTTGACCCAGGTCCCTTCGCTGTTTGCTGTCTGGGACCATGACAAAGTAGGATAGTAGAGCCTCAGCTCACTTAACCATTCATTCAGATGTAGCCTTAGACATGGTGGCTGCAGCTTTGGCACCTCAAGGGAACAAGACAATTTTACAAGGATAAATTATTTTCAAAGGCCCTGCAAGCAGCATGTGATACAAAAGTTTCAAATTGCCACCCATTTGTTTTATGTACATTGGTGTTCTACAGCTCCCACCTAGGGGAGAGCTGGGATCCACTATTTAATACAGTGAAATTCAAAGTGTGTCTGTAATTTCAATACTCTAACACTTTCTAGGCAAAAGTTACTTACCCTTGTTGGGACCTTGATTTTAAAACAGCTCTGCCGAGTCTTGCCATGTTGGACTAGACCATGGGAGCCTCTAGGACTCCACTGGATGCGCTACACGACCATCCCCAGCTGAAGTTCTAGAGTCAAGGCTAAAAGGAAGCCTCTTTGATCCCTTTCCCCAGGTGTACACCCAAAATTGGGTCCTTGAGTTTTTAACCCACTTGCAGGTGAAAAGAGTCTAGGTAACTAAGGTTAAGGAATAAGGAGCATTTGTCTCTAGGTTTGGAGCAAAAGCAACCTAAGCCATGTTGTTCTAGGTAAAGTACTTTAAGACAATATGGCATAAACAAGGAAAAAAAACTCAATAGATGGTAATTACCCATATTTTAGTAGTAAGACATTGGCTAGCTTTTACTTCACAATACGTATAAGCAGAAATTTGGATTTCAATCAATATATCTCTTTCCGCCTCTTCACAAAAGTGAGGATCTATGTCTTACAAGAGTGAAGAAATTTAGCTTTGCCTGTTCTTTGGGCTGAACGCATTAACAAATTTTAAGAGAAGTATACTGTATGGTCTTCTGGACTGTGTGTTGACAATCCTTTACTTGTGTGATTTGAAACTTCTAGCAAATGTGCACATGAAAGTTTTTTTTTCCTTTTAATTTGGGGTAAGAAAGTTGGTCTGAATTAAGAATATTTAAAGAAACTTGTTCTGGTGTACCTGTAATAGGAACTTAGCCTGTACTTGGCAATTTGCACTTTTAATAAGACAGTTCATAATAATACATAGCACATAGATGAAAGCATCCTTCCAAAGGTCTTGAAGTTTATTCCCTTGAGTAGGGCCTATATTTGCCTCCAATATCTATTCTATTCCATTTACTTTGCAGACTTCTTCCCCTTCCTTCAGAATGTATAGAGGGAAACTTTATGTCAGTCACTAGGAGGTCTTAATTATTCCAGACACTATATTGGTGGCATCTGAGGAATTGCAGCTTTGCTGTATTCAAAAGGCTCTTGAATTCCAAACAGGCTTTCCCCACTTTGAAGACACATTAGATTACTTTTTAGAGAAAAGAAAACTACAAAACTTACTGAGCTTACTGAGTTCTAAAAGAAGACTTAACAACAGATACTCCGTGTTTTTGGATGCTGAGTGATAGAAAGTTTCTCAAATTAATTCAGCTAATGCAGAAATCTCAATTGGTTTTAGATGGGGCAAGATGTTATAAAATTTTAAAGTTTATTTGGAAGAATAAATACTTGAGAGGAGCTAATAAAAGAGAAGTAAACTGGGGATAAAGAGGGGAAACTGGCCCTATCAGATATAGAGACCACTAGAATTAAAGCACATTTATAACCACAATATAGTATAAATATAATAGGATTATCATAGCATATTTCTGGAGCAAAGGCAGGACTGGAGAACAGACCCATATATAAAAATAAAGGTCAAAAGGAGTCATCACAAGTTAATAATGAGGAGAACATGTAGTTTTAAGATGTCTAGCTAGCTGTTTGGGGGTGGGGTATAATCAATTTGGCTCATACCATATAAACTTGGTATTCATCCTGGTACAGGAGACTAAAATGTGGAAAAAGTCAGACAAAATAAGGCAAAAATAGTAAACTTCAGTAGAATGGTATGGAAAAGAGTCTCCGGGAGAAGCAGAGGAAGATGGCCGAAGAGTAAGACGCGGAGATCACCTTCCTCCCCACAGATACATCAGAAATACATCTACACGTGGAACAACTCCTACAGAACACCTACTGAACGCTGGCAGAAGACCTCAGACCTCCCAAAAGGCAAGAAACCCCCCACACACACACCGTACCTGGGTAGGGCAAAAGAAAAAAAAACAGAGACAAAAGAATAGGGACGGGACCTGCACCTCAGGGAGGGAGCTGTGAAGGAGGAAAGGTTTCCACACACTAGGAAGCCCCTTCGCGGGGCGGAGACCGCGGGTGGCGGAGGGGGAAGCTTCAGAGCGGCGGCGGAGGAGAGCGCAGCCACAGGGTGCGGAGGGCAAAGCGGCGAGATTCCCGCACAGAGGATCGGTGCCGACCGGCACTCACCAGCCCGAGAGGCTTGTCTGCTCACCCGCCGGGGCGGGCGGGGGCTGGGAGCTGAGGCTCGGGCTTCAGAGGTCGGATCCCAGGGAGAGGACTGAGGTTGTCGGCGTGAACACAGCCTGAAGGGGTTAGTGCGCCACGGCTAGATGGAGGCCGGGAAAAAGTCTGGACCTGCCGAAGAGGCAAGAGACTTTTTCTTCCCTCTCTGTTTCCCGGTGCGCGAGGAGAGAGGATTAAGAGTGCTGTTTAAAGGAGCTCCAGCAACGGGCTCGAGCCGCAGCTATCAGCGCAGACCCCAGAGACAGGCCTGGGACGCTAAGGCCGTTGCTGCCGCCACCAAGATGCCTGTGTGCAAGCACAGGTCACTCTCCCCACCTCCCCTCCCGGGAGCCTGTGCAGCCCGCCACTGCCAGGTTCCCGTGATCCAGGGACCACTTCCCCGGGAGAAGCACGGCGCGCCTCAGGCTGGTGCAACGTCACGCCAGCCTCTGCCGCCGCAGGCTCGCCCTGCACTCCATAACCCTCCCTCCCCGCTGGCCTGAGTGAGCCAGAGTCCCCGAAGCAGCTGCTCCTTTAACCCTGTCCTGTCTGAGCGAAGAATAGACGCCCTCAGGCGACCTACACGCAGAGGCAGGGCCAAATCCAAAGCTGAACCCCGGGAGCTGTGTGAACAAAGAAAAGAAAGGGAAATCTCTCCCAGCAGCCTCAGGAGCAGCGGATTAAAGCTCCACAATCAACTTGATGTACCCTGCATCTGTGGAATACATGAATAGACAACGAGTCATCTCAAATTGAGGAGGTGGACTTTGGGAGCAAGATAGATTATTTTTTCCCCTTTTTCTCTTTTTGTGAGTGTATATGTGTATGCTTCTGTGCGAGATTTTGTCTGTATAGCTTTGCTTTCACCATTTGTCCTAGGGTTCTGTCCGTCCGGTTTTTTTTTTTTACTTTTAATTTTTTTTTCTTAATTATTTTTTATTTTAATAACTTTATGTCACTTTATTTTATTTTACCCTCTTTCTTTCTTTCCACTTTTCCTCCCTTTTATTCTGAGCCGTGTGGATGAAAGGCTCTTGGTGCTCCAGCCAGGCATCAGGGCTGTGCCTCTGAGGTGGGAGAGCCAACTTCAGGACACTGGTCCACAAGAGACCTCCCAGCTCCACGTAATATCAAACGGCGAAAATCTCCCAGAGGTCTCCATCTCAACACCAATACCCAGCTCCACTCAATGACCAGCAAGCTACAGTGCTGCACACCGTATGCCAAACAACTAGCAAGACAGGAAAACAGCCCCATCCATTAGCAGAGAGGCTGCCTAAAATCATAATAAGGCCACAGACACCCCAAAACACACCACCAGATGTGGACCTGCCCACCAGAAAGACAAGATCCAGCCTCATCCACCAGAACACAGGCACTAGTTCCCTCCACCAGGAAACCTACACAATCCACTGAACCAACCTTAGCCACTGGGGACAGACACCAAAAACAACGGGAACTACGAACCTGCAGCCTGCGAAAAGAAGACCCCAAACACAGTAAGATAAGCAAAATGAGAAGACAGAGAAACACACAGCAGATGAAGGAGCAAGGTAAAAACCCACCAGACCTAACAAATGAAGAAGAAATAGGCAGTCTACCTGAAAAAGAATTCAGAATAATGATAGTAAAGATGATCCAAAATCTTGGAAATAGAGAAAATGCAAGAAACATTTAACAAGGACTTAGAAAAACTAAAGAGGAAACAAGCAATGATGAACAACACAATAAATGAAATTAAAAATACTCTAGATGGGATCAATAGCAGAATAACTGAGGCAGAAGAACGGATAAGTGACCTGGAAGATAAAATAGTGGAAATAACTACTGCAGAGCAGAATAAGGAAAAGAGTCTCAACCATTTACTTCAAGAATTTTAAAAACCTTCTTTATGTAAAAATAAGTCACCTGGAAAAAGTCACAAATAAAGTAGTTACTTTCGATATTATGGTGAACTCATACAAATCCTTAGTGAAAATAAAAACAAAAATAAACAAATGGGACCTAATTAAACTTAAAAGCTTCTGCACATCAAAGGAAACCATAAACAAAACGAAAAGACAACCCACAGAATGGGAGAAAATATTGCAAACAAAGCAACCAACAAGGGATTAATCTCCAAAATATACAAACAGCTCATGCAGCTCTACGTCAAAAAAAACAAACAACCCAATCAAAAAATGGGCAGAAGATCTAAACAGACATTTCTCCAAAGAAGACATACAGATGGCCAAAAGCACATAAAAAGATGCTCAACATCACTAATTATCAGAGAAATGCAAATCAAAACTACAATGAAGTATCACCTCACACTGGTCAGAATGGCCATTATCAAAGTCTACAAACAATAAATGCTGGAGAGGATGTGGAGACAAGGGAGCCCTCATACACTGTTGGTGGGAATGTAAATTGGTACAACCACTATGGAGAACAGTATGGAGGTTCCTTAAACTAAAAATAGAACTACCATATGACCCAACAATCCCACTCCTGGGCATATATCCAGAGAAAACCAGAATTAAAAAAGATAATGTACCCCCCACAGTGTTCACTACAGCACTATTTACAATAGCCAAGACACGGAAGCAACCTAAATGTCCATCGACAGAGGAATGGATAAAGATGATGTAGTACATAAATACAATGGAATATTACTCAGCCAGAAAAAAGAATGAAATAATGCCATTTGAAGCAACATGGATGGACCCAGAGATTATCATACTAAGTGAAGTAAGTCAGACAGAAAAGGACAAATATCATATGATAACACTCATATGTAGAATCTAATTTTACAAAAATGATACAAATGAACTTATTTACAAAACAGAAACAGACTTACAGATATCAAAAACAAACTTATGGTTACCAAAGGGGAAACGTGGGTGGCAGGGATAAATCAGGAGCTTGGGACGAACATATGCACATTACTATACATAAGATAGATAACCAACAAGGACCTACGGTATAGCACAAGGAACTCTACTCAATATTCTGTGATATCCTATATGAGAAAAGAATCTGAAAAGGAATGAATATATGTATACGTATAACTGAATCACTTTGCTGTACACCTGAAACTAACACAACATTGTAAATCAACTATACTCCAATACAATTTTTTAAAATTTAAAAATTAAAATAAAGAAATTTTAAAAAAACTAAGTAGACAAGAAAGGAGTAAGTTATGTACATACTATTTACAAAAGATAAAATGCTATTTACAGGATATGTTGAAAAGTGATCAATTTCTAGTTCTGAGTACCAGTGAGGTTAAAGCAGTGAGATTACTTTCACTTATGTAGTTAAAGTTTTCTTTTGTACATTTTTGTTTTGAATGCTGATGAGGTTCGTAAAAGACACTTAAGAAACATTGCTGGTAGGAATGTAAATGTGATATAGGAGAACTGTATATATATACAGTTCTATGTATATATATATAACCCTTTTTAAAACAATTTAGTAATTTGTACTAAGAACCTTAAAAATGGTCCAATCCTTAAACAAAAGTTCAATTTCTGAGCATTTACACTAATAAAATGATCCCACACATAAAAACAGCCGAAGTTTTGTGTCATTTATAAGCAGCAAAGAAAGAACATATAAACACCTGACAATGGGAGAGTAAGTTTGATGGAACAACATGTTAGAATGGAGGTTGGGAAACCTGGATCTGCTGGCCAAACCTAGTCTGCTGCCTGATTTTTGTATAGCCTGTGAGCTAAGACTGATTTTTATATTTTAAATGGTTGGGGAAAAAAAAAAAGAAGAGGAGGAAGAAAATTACTTGATATATGTAAATTAAATGAATTACATTAAAATCACACCTCAGAGCCTTTTCCTTTATGTGATGTCTACAGCTACTTTCACAATAAAATGACAGGGTTCAGTTGTTGTGACAGAGACTCTACTGCCCATAAAACCTAAAACATTTAGTATTTAGCCCTTTGCAGAAAAAGATTTGTTGACCCTTCTGTTGGAACACTATTCAGCCGTCAAAAGCCTTCATTAAGAGTTTGTAACAATGAGTTAAGCTACATATGTTATAATGTTAAAAGGCAGGATGTAAAGATGTATATACATATCAAAGTGACATAAAAACATGGAAAAAAGTTATATTGTTTGACTATTGGGGCCAATGGATGATGCTATCTTTCTTTCTACTTTTCATTTTTTTCCCCAGGTATACTAAAATGCCAAGAATTGCTTTATAATAGTGCATAAAGCTATTTAAAAGGTAAAGCAAAGCACATACATAGCTATTGAATTTTATGAAAGTCAGAATCTTAGAACTTACCTGTCAACACAACTTTTCCAGATACAAAGATAAGCAACACAATTCGTGGTTTTACCATTCTGTAAATAAGGCCAGGAAACAGTTCAGGTTCATAACTGTTAAGATATAAAAGAAAAAGGTTAAAAATAGCACTGTTCAACTACTTTCTCATAATATTTGAGACCCAGTGTGCACTGAAAAGCAGTTTTCAAAAGCTTTCTTACCAAAAACCTTTTGACCATCTTGATAAAAGCAGTCTTGAGTGTCCTAGGTAATTTCTGTGGCCGTCAAGAATAGAATTCATTTTTGGTCATAGTATTTTTCCAAGTGAAAATCATTTCACTTGGAAATGAAATTAAAATTAGAAATTAAGCTATAGATCAACATAATTTAGGACATCAGATCTAATGTTTTAAGATCTTGTTAGTTAAATATTCTCCATCTGTCAAAAAAAGTCTATCAATAAAAATACATAACACATTTTCCAAATTTTCCAAGTTCTACAATAATGAGCACATTTTGTATGTATTTATAAACTGCTAAAGTTAACATTTTTAGTGGATAGGACCTAAAAAAATTTCTAGACCACTGTAATTTGTCTTTGGACAGATGCCATATAAAGAAAGAAAACTAAACCATCCCAAGTTTTAAAAATTCAGGATTTGTTCCTATACATAGTAACTCACTCATATTTACTATTAAATGTAAGCTGGTTTCTCTGAGGAACAAAGGATGATTGGGCTAAGAACTGCTTCCCCACACTCCACCAGAGAGGAGAGGAGAGATTCCTAGAAAGGCCTGAGAAGCTTACAAAAAGAAGTCAGTAGTTAAGAAGAAGTTGATGAAATAAAACTATTCTCAAAACAATGGCTAATGGAGATATAAGAAAATGAAGAAATCTGAGAAATGGAGCACTATATATAATACACGTGAATTTTTGCACTTAAAGGGTGAGTCCAGGTCACAAAGAAAAGCTCCATTCCATTCTGCAATGAATAAGACCCATACCACAGCAGATGTGAAACTTCTTATTGGCACCAGCAAGACGTATCACAGTGGTGAGGCTACCTATCTGAAGTATGTGGAGGTCATTACGGGTGGACATGTCTTCCTGGGACATCGCTCTATCTTACTGCAGAAAGCCTGTCAGGACTTCTACCCACAAACCACTTCTGGACACTGGGGACACAATGATAGTAGCTGGAGCCCTGGGAAACTTCTATGGGAACTACAAGGTTCGAGCCAAGAAAGTGAAGTCTGGGGCACAGAAGAAATGTTTCCATCTAATCTTCCAGCCAAATCTTATGACACTAAAAGGGAAAAGAGAAAATAAAAGTCTTTGGTATGTAAATACCTGTAAACTTCCCTACACTGGGAAAGGAAACAGACGTCTAGGTCCAAGAAGCACAGAGACTTCCAAACAGGATCAACCCAAAGAGGACCACACCAAGACACACTGTAATTAAAATGGCAAGAATTGGGACTTCCCTGGTGGTCCAGTGGTTAAGAATCTGCCTTCCAGTGCAGGGGATGTGGGTTTAATCCCTGGCCAGGGAACTAAGATTCCACATGCCGTGGGGCAACTAAGCCCACGCACTGCAACTAGAGAGCCCTTGTGCCGCAACTACTGTGCCCATGCGCTGCAACTACTGAGCCCATGCACTCTGGAGCCCGCATGCCAGAACTAGAGAGAAGCCCATGCACCATAGCAAAAGATCCCGCGTGCCGCAACGAAGATCCTGTGTGCTGCAACTAAGACCTGATGCAGCCAAATGAATAAATAAATAAATATTTTTTAAACTGGCAAAAATTAAAGATAAAGAGAGACTATTAAAAGCAGCAAGGGAAAAGCAACAAGTTACATACAAGGGAACTCCAATAAGGCTATCACAGCTGACTTTTCAGCAGAAACTCTGCAGGCCAGAAGGGAGTTGCACAATGTATTTTAAATGATTAAAGGGAAAAAGCTACAACCAAGAATACCCTACCCAGCAAGGCTGTCATTCAGATTTGATGGAGAGAGCAAAAGTTTTACAGACAAGCAAAAGCTAAGAGATCAGTACCACCAACCCAGCTTCACAAGAAATGTTAAAGGAACTGCTTTAAGTGAAAAAGAAAAGGCCACAACTAGAAATGTGAACATTACGAAAGGAAAAAGACCCTGGTAACATCTTTCCCATGTTCAGAAAAAGTTGGTTCCAAGAAAGATAGACAGGAGGTGCAATGCTGAAGATCTGGAAGATAAGATGAAGCATGAGTTGAGAGACTCTTAAAAATGAAGGTTTTACTATGAATCTATGAGTTATTCCAAGATTGAAGAAAGAAAAGGACACATAAAGAGGCAATATGTCTTGCATGGGGGACTTCCCGATGAACTCAGTGGGTACCTCATAGGCACTTAATAAGCCTATGCTGAAGAAAATTGAGGCAGAGGAAAAAAGAAAATATAATCAAGGGGAAAATAAATATTGCCTGAAAAGTATCATAAAAGCTAAATCTCAGAATGAACAAATTTTTTTGGAAAGTTAGGGGAAGAAAAAGGCAATTTTTAACTTCTGTCAAGGTCATGTCTCAAAGGAGAGCTAACAAATGTCAGCTCACAAATGTTAGAGAAAGCACAGCTATGTGATCCCTCTCTACTCTATTAAACAGAATGATTGCTCAAAGGCAAAGGGACGGAAAAGTAGAATGAAAGGACTTCAGTTCAAGCTAGATCATGAAAATTTAAGAGCATCTGTGACTCGAAGGCAGTTCAAGTGCCCTGGCCCCAAGTGTATATCCCAAGGGGTGGCGGCATTTGGTGTTTGTCGGTCACCCTCCATCACGGCTCTCTGAGGGCCTGAGCAGGCTGGGAGAAGCACCGAAGCAGCTGAGGGAGGAGGAGGCGCATTTGCTGTTGAGTGGAGACGTTACGTGTGAAGAAGCCAGGCAGCCTAGAGATACTCCCAAAGGAATATGAATCCGTGAAAGAACAAACAATAGCGGGGGCTACAGCTACACACAGAAAAAGAAAACCCTTGAACAAACTCAACAGGACAAAAACTAGATAGGATTGTCTTCCGAGAACGTGCTACAGCCATTCTTTTTTTCATCTTCTCTCCAGCCCTTTCTCCCCTCACCAGCTGTCAGCCCTTCCTACTTACCTCATCCATGTCATACCCCTTGCTCTTCTGGCCACTGCCACCACCCCTCAGCCAGATTTGTTTAGAAATCTATACATCCGGGGGTCTCAAGATGTGGGCCTCGGGACAGCAGCGCTGGTATCACCTGTGAGCTTGTTAGAACTGCAAATTCAAGCAGAATCTCTGCATACCACAGCCCAGGCAGGAATGTGTGTTGATAAGCTGTCCAGGTGATTACTATGCAGTTTAGTTTTGAGAACCACTATTGCAGAAGATTGGACATGCATGGTAACCAGTGAGGACTTAGGTATAGCATCTTAACCTTTTCACTTCTTGTAGTTTTTTAAAAAATTATATTTCTCTGAAAAATGCATTATATAAGCAGCCCATAATAGAACTTTAATAACTTGGGAAACTCAGAGTTAAGTTATGCAACAATCATACCTACTGAACTGCTGATGGGATAGCACCAAACCTTCCAGCCTAATAGGAAATCTCACATCACAGCTTCCAACCATGTTCTGAATTTTAAAATCGAGGAATCTGGCAGGAAAGCCCAGCTTCTGCACCACACGAGCATACTTTCTTGCTGCAAGTCGAGACTGCTCTTCGCTGGGGAACGGCAAATGTAATTAAAGATGTCTTAATCACTATGACTGCTAACTAGCTGGGCTTTATTCACACACTTCCCTGATTGTATTTTTAGCATATGTACCGTGTTTATCTTTCAGTGTATACTAGGAAGCTATAGACTTTGAGGAGAAGGACCTACCTCCCCTACTTTTGTCCCTAGCACCTAGAAAAGGGTATGGTACAATGTACAGTTGTTGAACTGAATCATAAACAGATTTTTGTCTTCATTTGCCATCTTTCACATATAAGGTAGTTTTTTCTTTTACTTGTTTTAAGTGTTATTAGATGAAATTAACTATTCCGCTGGTTCTCAGAAAGTGTCCTCAGGCCAGCAGCAGTATTACCACCTGAGAACTTGCTAGAAATGCAAAGTCCCAGGTCCCACATCAGACATGCAGACATTCTGGGGTTGGGGCTCAGCAATCTATGTCTTAACAAGCCCACCAGTGACTGTGATGCTCACTAAGGTTTTAGAATCATGCTTCTGGTCTAAAGGTGTGTGCCATTTAGATGGGAACAGCAGTAACAAAAATAAGGATACATACATACATACATACAAAAATAAAATCAACACGAGGAAGTAAGTTATGTGCCAGCTGAGTGGCATAGATAGGATGCCAGGACTTGGAACTTTATGGGACAAATTATATACTTTAAAAAAAACATGAAAGTACCTCAAAATCTGCCCAATGTTGCTCAGGTTTTCTCACACAATTGTCATTCAACTCATACTCAATATGAGAAAGAAATAGATTCATCCAACTGTGTGGCTATGTTCTTCTAAATGTTTGTCCTACTCCACCCTTAAATCCATGGCAGAGAATGTGAAATCCTGAGATCTGGGGCTTTATTTTTCATCAGATACTTTTCAATGGTCACTGCCAAAATAAAAACAGTGAGTAGCAGGGGTTGCCAAACAGGGGCAACACCTGGTGGGTGAATCCTATGAATTCCACCCACTCTTATGGGTTATCCCCACCTTTAAGTTGAAAATCAGAAGTACGTTAAAGAAAAGCCAGATTGAACTTATTTGCCTGGACAAAAGGGAGCGAGCGGTAGAGTCTCTTCCCAATCTAGATCTGTCACAACACTGGGCCATTTTCACATCACCTCATTTCATGTTGATTCTCCTCATCCATTACCAACTCCTGAAAAGTCCCTAGCAAGGCCGTGTCCCCAAGGCAGCAGTGAAATAAGTGGTTTCCATTTTGAAAAACCACATTTTGCCTAAATGACCCATTACATCTCCCACAGTGCTAATATTTATAAGGTCAAATTTCAAGAATTTGCATAGCCTTATAGTTTCTTGTATCACACAGAAATTCCCATTCAAACAACTAACAGTTAAAATCTACATACATTTTCTTGTACAAATATTAGGAAATAGGTTAAGAATCTTGAAATTTCACCACCAGTGGTAATTACCACTGATAAATTTGGCTCCTCTGCACTTTTCTGTGCAAAGGCAGGTATCCTGCACTATGCAAACTCTGATTATTGCAACTAAAGAGAATACGTTTGGTTAAATTCTTGGAGATAATTCTGATATCTCTTATACTAACCAAACTTTGACAACTCTCTATCCAAAATTCAACAACCAGATAGATTTGGATAACAAATATCTCTTATAATCTGAACTCACCATCCAAGCTTTCACTATCAGATTTTGAGAACCAAATAAATTCAGATAGGAAAAAAAACCTCTTGAATTAGGGAAAAAAAACTCATGAATCTGTGTGTTCTCCCCTCCCACAACTTATCCTTCCAACTCAATATACTATACATGGCTAAATAATTTTATTTTATGATTTATTCAAAACTGTATTGCTAGAAATTTGTCCCCTCTGCCCCTGTTTTAAACAATGCTGAAATGAACATCCTTGTAGTTATCTTGCAGAGTTGTCCAAAAATGACTTAAAAATGGAGATTTCTAGGTCAAAGGATACACAGATCAACAGAAGAGAAAGGCCACAAACTTACTCAGACACAGGTAAAGAACTTAACATGTAAAAACAGGTGGAGGAGAAATACAGCAAAATAGATTCTTCTATAAATGTACTGGGACACTGACTGGGCATTTGAAAAAAATGATCTTATATTGAAGTAAAATTCTAGACCTGCTCTGCCCAATATGGTGGCCACTAGCTACATGTGGCTATTTAAATTTAAATTAATTAAAATTAAATAAAAAGTTCAGTTCCTCTGTGGTATTAGCTTATTTTAAGTGCTCAAAAGTCACATATGACTAAAGGCTACCACATTGGACAGCACAGATACAGAACATTTCCATCATCCAGAGAAAGTTCTAGATGAGTCAAAACATTAACCTCCTTTCTTCAATACAAAGCAGGACCTGAAAAAAACCAGAAAAATATATGGAGGTCAATACTTATGTCATGTTGTGTGTGGAGAACGCCTTCCTAAGCATGAAGCCAAACAATGAAACCATAAAAAAAAAAGCTGGATAGACTAACCGTACACACACAAAATTAAATTGCATTTAAAAAAACCCATAAAATACCACTAACATTAATATGGGAAAAATATTTGTGGTATAAAATGGTGAAAATACTTAAATACCAAAAGACAAATATCTCCATAGAATACTGGGCAAAAGATACAGTAGGTAGTTTACATGCTTACGAAAAGTTAGTCTCACTACTAAGTGAAAAGAAATGTGATTAAAACAACTTTTTGGGGCTTCCCTGGTGGCGCAGTGGTTGAGAGTCCGCCTGCCGATGCAGGGGACACGGGTTCGTGCCCCGGTCCGGGAGGATCCCACATGCCGCGGAGCGGCTGGGCCCGTGAGCCATGGCCGCTGAGCCTGCGCGTCCGGAGCCTGTGCTCCACAACGGGAGAGGCCACAACAGTGAGAGGCCCGCGTACCGGAAAAAAAAAAAAACAACAACAACTTTTTGCCAATCAATTTAGCAAATATAAAATACAATATTAACACCCACTGTTTACCAGAGAAAATGAACACTAGGTGCATCTCTCGAGCGAGGAGAAATTGGTACTATCTTTCAGGAGGATAATTTCCTACTAATCCTCCAACACTTAGAGGGAAGAGCAGCTCTCCCACTAGTTCTATGGTGAAAGGATCTACATCAGCACATGGCTATCTCTGCATGAGATCCAGGAAAGATGAGCCTGTAAGAGATTGCCTCCTGAGTGAATGCTCAAGCTAGTGGTCAAGAAATGTCTAATTTCCCTCCTGTAAAAAGTTCTATCCATTCTTCTGCCTGCAATGAGGAAAATACACAAGAACTTCTTTCCCAGGTTTATAACAGGCTTTACCACTACTATAGCCTTTTTTTTTCTTTTAAAATATACCTTAGAAACAAGTTGTAATAGCCTAGTAAAGCCCCCTTCACTATGGGGGACTGTAAAGTGGGATATAAGTCCGTATTATGAGGCTGAATGTTTTTAACCCCAAATTTGGCATTTCATGAATTTAACTCCTTAGCAAAGTATTTTGCTTCTACGATGTGTTTTAGAACCTTAATGCCACCCTTCCTTGTTTTACATAGTGAATTATTTGTCTGGTAGTGTGGGAGGACGGCTTCTCTTACCTTCTGGCTCCTGTGCAGACCATTTTCCCAGAGCTAAATATCAGGGCTGTAGTCCTGGGCTCTCGGATCCTCATTATGACGGCGGCAAACCTCTACACACAGAAGCCAAAAGGACAATTAGCCTCTGCTAGGGGTTAACACTATTCCAGCTGACCAGCTGGGCTGGACATGAAAACAGTGTTGAATAAATTGAAATTTAATGGGAAAACTAAAACCTGTCTGGGTCTATTCTCCCACGTTAAGGTTAACAAAATGATCATGATTCTAAAATGTACATACTTAGAAAAAACAGGTAAGAATAATAATAGTAAAGCTAAAATTTAAGTACCTGTTATGTTTCAGACCCTATGCTAAGAGCTTTATAGGTTTTATCGCATTTAACCTCATGACAGGACTGAGTTGAATCCATTATAATTCCCATTTAGTGCACAGGGAAACGAAGTGGTTATTTAACTTCCAACATTATACAGGAAACAGTTAAGTTGAGATTTAAAACCACGACTATCAGACTCCATGCTTTTTGCTTTGATATACTTTTCTTTCAAAGACTCTTTGAGAAAAAAAAAAACCAGTATGGAGTATGTTACAGCCTTGCCAAGACTCTAGAATGTACTAAAAAGCAGCCAAAATATAGAACAGAATACATATATTGATAGGCGTTCTGAAGATGAATGACAAAAAGTTGATTTGTCAAGCTCTTGCCCGCCATAGTCCTCAATGTGGTCCCCAGGCCGGCAGCACTGGTAAGTCCTCCAAGTGTTGCTGACGCAGGGGAGGGCTGAGAACCACTGGCCTGCCACATCGACTTCCCCCATTAAGCTGGGAAGGAAACTGGGGTGGGTACCATGCAAGACCAAAGTTCCATGGGTTAGAGCCACTCCACAGGACAACAGATCACTCCAAGGCCAGACTGGCAATTTCAGATATGAAGTGTTAACAGTAAAAGAACCCTGAGTCAGCACTACACAGAGCCGAGCAAGGACTATTAATGTTTTCTAGGTGTTCACTAAAAAGGTAGTGCTCTCACCTGGCATTCATTTTGTTAAATTCTTAAGGCAGCTTAAGTGCCAAGTCAGAATTTTTCTGGCTGTCAAGTCCAAGTTTGGACAGATTGTGTATACCAAACTGAGAGGAGAGCAGAGGATGGTAGAGAATAAAATATGCTTAAAATGTTGATTGCTCAGTAGTGTGGTCCATCATAGCTACAGCCATAAAAATCCTAGCTCATCACTGCCTTTCTGTCCTCATCATAGCCGGCTACATGAAATATAAATAGGAAAGCTTAGCTGCATTCGATAACATTCAGGCAACACTTCAGAGGTCAGCAACAACACTACACAACAGGAAAAACAAATACTTAATCCATAAATAGTTGATGTTGGCAAGGTCCTCTGGGTTCCGACTAATATGGCCTTTTTCATCTAACTCCATAAATCCTCCACCACCCAAGACAGTGAACTTTTTTCCCAGCAGGGACCAGGCCTCACTCATTTTTGTACTAAGTACAGAGACCACCAAATCGTTAAATGTTGATTGAATTAACAAATCCACTTCCTAGGTAAACAGACCATTGAAAATGGGATGCCTGGCCTTGGGAGGACACAAAAAAGAATAGATTTTATTAAACTTTGACGGAAAACAAAAAATCCCTGAATCTTACACTTGAACTTTACACTTTAAACAATTGAGCTTTCTCAGGTAAGAGAAACTGTAAATGGAAAAATACACAGGTGTCAGGAGATAGGACAAAAATTAGAAAAAATGCTTTCCAAGAATATGATGACATTGTAAGAAAGTTAGCATTTCCATAGTCAGGTTGAAAATAGTCATACTGAAAGGTTTTTCTGAATGACAAGGGAAAGAACTTTTAGGAACTGCTCCATAATTACTGTATTCAGCACAGAAAATGAGATTATTTTTTTATAAGTTCAAAACAGAGAATGAGCCGATTAAACCTGTGTTGCCAAAAGCTTTTCACTAACAAATTTTTTCTTTTTAAAAAATAAAAACAAAGGAATGAGTCAATATCATGATCATATGAAGGAAAGAAAATCTAAATAGAACCTAACTGTGGAAAAAATTACTGGGAAATCTTACCTTTGGGTTATATTCTGCATTTTTTGCATGCAAAGCTATTTTCTTCAGATCCAATTTACAGGCCAGGTTTACAGTGGAAACTATATTCCTAAAGAAAAAAGTCAACCTATGTGATGAATTGGGAGATTGGGATTGACATATATACACTAATATGTATAAAATGGATAACTAATAAGAACCTGCTGTATAAAAAAATAAAAATAATAATTAAAAAAGAAACAAGTCAACCTAAGTTATACCAGATATAAAAAGTAAAAAATAATTAAAACGCATTAACTTCCTCATTTCATAGGTTTGGGTGACTTCCTGGGGGAGAATTATTCTAAATGTGAAATGTATAATAACACATTTAGTAGTTAAGACTCCTCGCTTCCACTGCAGGGGGTGCGGGTTTGATCCCTGGTCGGGGAACTATGATCCCACATGCCACAAGGCCAAACAAACAAAAAAAATAGCTTTTTCTAAAATTTCCTGACTAGCTGACTAAAATTAAGCTTTAGACCTTTTTCAAAATGTCTCAAAATAGAAATCACAATATCAAATCAACTTGCAAATCAAATTCAATTTTACATCTTTATATCCTTTGTGTTATTCCAACTCCAGCCACAATTTTCAACTACAGTGCTTTACTATAAACAATACAATCCTTCAAGAATGTGTATACTCACCTTTAACACTCCCTCTTAGGAGATCAAGAGTTAGTGCTTCATTTTACAGATAACCAAACTGTCTAAAGTCCATTACGAACTAACAAAATCAAGGATAATGACCTCTGAAATTCTCTTCCCTACACTATTATCATCCCATTCAGGAATATATTGATGAAATGTGTACTCAGAAGCATCACCCATTTAAAACAAGAACAACAACAACTTACTGTAGTTGAGGCACAATTCCAGAACATCCTGAAACAGGGGTCACTGGCGTCATGGGAGTTATGGATACCAGAGGCAAGGAGTGTGGTGTCTCAGGAGAGGGCTGGGCTGAGTCAGCATCACCAGGGTGGAGATGTGAATGGGAATTTGACCCACCGCTGCTGTTTAAGGCCAGGTCAACGTCCTGTTGGCTGGGTAATGGCAACCTACTTTGCCAACTTTTAGTTTTACAATTTTCTTCAGTTTCATGCTTGCTTCTAATGACAGTCTGTTCTTTATTCTCTTGGGTAAGCTCATCTGGTAGGAAGCTAAGATCCACAGATGAGAAATTGCCAGATGTTTCTGTGACTTCTTCAAGCTGTGAATTAAACATAGTCTCTGGATTGGATGAATTAGGTATGTACACATCATAAGGCACAATTGGGCTGAGCAGGGGTGATCTGGGTGGAGCAAGGTCATCCTAGGCCATTCCCAAAACAGATAAACAAAACACAACAAACAGAACATCATGTCACAGCAAAGGGATGCCACCTTGGCTGGCAGGCAGTGTGTTCACGATGAGGCAGTTCAGGTAGCTTATATTCATGCCCTGCTCTTTCCACAAAATATCATTAAAATTCTACTGTAGGGTTACAACACACTTAATGAAAACAGGAAAGTATATCTTAAAATGCAGAAAAAGCATTTTTCATAAAATGTTTTCCCTACTTTGGTTAGACCTGTAGTAAGTTGCCACTCTAAATCCAATTTTGTAACTGAGGCAATTTGGCAACCATGCCCTAAACTGTGTGTACTTTGAAGAGTACAGATTTTCTGTACTCCTTAAGTTGATTTAAAGATTTTTTTTGGAGTTTTAAATTCGTATTTTAAAGAGAAGAGCAGTAAGTGAAGGAAGCTGAGGAGATAGCTTTGAGTGCTAATCAAGCCTCCACAAGGAGCCATCTTTATTTCTTCTAGTCAAAGGAAGGAAAAGAAATCATTCCATTTACGTGAATGTGCAATAGGGAAAAAGTTATTGAAATTTAAATGGCAAGACTAGTTTAAATCAATGTATTATACTTCCAGTCCGGGGAAGGCTGCTCAACTTCCATTATCATCAACTGAGGGAAAGAGGCGTGCAACTGAGGGAAGCAGCTCATGTAAAATTCATGGCCTTTGTTATGGAAAAAAATCCTTGGTACATATATTACCATCCACTTCACCCAAGTTGCCGGCCTGGATTCTAGATTTTGGCCACTGCTGGCAGGATAACCTCATCCCTTAGAAGATCATACTTCTGACAATTGAACAGTCACCAGTGCCTTGTGCTGCATCTTCCCCATCACAAAGCTATTTAGCTAGTGTCTGGCTAGATCCTGTTGAATTGTGCTGTTACCACAAGTCCAGCAGATGGCAGGGGTGACTAAATGTTAGAAGAAAACACTTATGAAGAATGCATTTATTCTCTGGAAATAAGATTTGACCTTATTTCATTTTGAATTATGTTATTAGTCTCTAACTCCCTCCACCCCCATCCCACAGATGGGCCCTGAGGGACACTGAGGTGGGGACAATGGCCCAGATTCCTCGCCATTGTTTTTTTGGCCTCTTCTGTTCTAGCCAGAAAAGATTCCATCAGCCAATTCACACTAAAGCACTAATATCGGCAACTATCAGTGTCTCCCCTCCTTTTTCCCATTATGGCATTTTAGCAGGGTACAAAGCCTCCACCCAAAGAACTAAACTTCAACAAGGAATTTAAGGCAATGGCAACAAGATATCAAAGGGGGATGTTTTATGGCAGTGGAACCCTGACAGCCTCCTTTCGAGAGAATATGCTTACAGAGTATTCCCTGCATCCTTGGCCTTATACCTGAAGAAACTTTTTGTTAAACTGTCTTTGCAGAGTCATTAACTCATCTTTCTCAGAACCTTTCCAGCGTGGGCTCTCCTTTTGCAATGTTAAACGCTGTGGGACTTCACTATTTCTACCTCATTGCTAATCATTGTCTAGTTAAAAATCCGGGGACTTCCCTGGTGGCGCAGTGGTTAAGAATCCACCTGCCAATGCAGGGGACACAGGTTTGAGCCCTGGTCCAGGAAGACCCCACATGCTGCATAGCAACTAAGCCCGTGTGCCGAAACTACTGAGCCCACGTGCTGCAACTACTGAGGCCCGCACCTAGAGCCGGTGCTCCGCAACAAAAGAATCAACCACAATGAGAAGCCCGTGCACCACAACGAAGCGCAGCCCCCGCTCACTGCAACTAGAGAAAGCCTGCGCACAGCAACGAAGACCCAATGCAGCCAAAAATAAATAAAATTAAAAAAAAAAAAAAAGAATCCGGGGCTTCCCTGGTGGCGCAGTGGTTGAGAGTCCGCCTGCCGATGCAGGGGACACGCGTTCGTGCCCCGGTCCGGGAAGATCCCACATGCCGCGGAGCTGCTAGGCCCGTGAGCTACGGCCGTTGAGCCTGCACGGCCGTTGAGCCTGCGCGTCCGGAGCCTGTGCTCCGCAACGGGAGAGGCCACAACAGTGAGAGGCCCGTGTACCGCAAAAAAAAAGAATCCGACACCACCCCGCCAGCCGAAAGTTTTTCCCTTGCTTTTCTTTTTGAAGACTCCTTCCTCTCGTTTCTACAGTTCTTAAATTAAAAAACAAAACCCAAAAAACGTAAGAATCACAAACTGAAAGAAGCCACAGGTGCCTCCAATTTGTATTCATACTACACCAGGTTCGAGCTCTGTTGGCAAGCTTGGGTAAGTTATTTCAACTCTCGAACCTTCTATGTTTTTCAACTGAAAGACGGGGATAATCAAGCCCACCTCCTAGGGTCGCTAGGAGTTTTACGAGAGATAAAATAAAGGCAGAATCCTTAGTGCGCAGCACCCAGCGCCCAGCAATGGGGCGGGATGCGGACCCTGACTCTGGGACCGTGGCGGCGGCTTCCAGCCTCACCTGGGCGGCGCACCGGGCCAGGAAGAGCTCCAGGCACGTTTCTTCCCCCTCCATGGACGGAGGACTCACTGTAGGGGTTTGGGAATCGAAGGGAAGAGCCAGCGCGAATCGAGCTGCCGCTAACTGCGACGAGGCGCGCGGGGCGCGGAAGCCGTTTATCAGCCCGCGGCCGCACGTGGCGAGGCGTGGCCCGGGCTGGGGGCGGGGAGCCGGGGACCAGGGGCCGGGCGGGGTCCTTTATGCCGGGCCCGCGCAGTCCACGCTCCTGTAGCCGGCGCGAGGGAATAGATGCTGAGCCAGGGAGCTGGGTGCGGAGCTCAGCAAGGGGCCCACGGGTCGCGAGCAAGAGAAGAAGAGCTGGGGCTGGGAGGGGAAGACTCTCCTCGCTGGGGTGCTGTCACCACACCAGCCCACAGCTGAGAAGCAACTCGGCCTGCAAATCTGGAGATTTCCTTCCACCTGCGAGTGCTGCCTTTGCCTCCTGCAGGAGAAAAGGTATCGGTGTTCATAGCATGAAAGGTGAACGAGTTGGACAGTGAGAAAATAAATTTTTTAAAGATAATTTTTTTCTTTTCTTGAGCAGAGCGAGTGGAATTTGAGGCGCTTTACCCAGTCAGGTGTTGCACTTTTATGTCATAATTACTTCTCACTTTCAAATCCCAGCTGGCTTTTTTCCAGTCTAAATTCAGTCTAAAGCCACATATAAAAGAATGTGTTGCTGCAGTTAGGGTTGATGCAGCTGAAGAAGGTAATGTAAAACCAAATAATCAGAGGATTTCCCCCTTTTTTGAAATTATTTTAATTTTTAGTGCCTCAGCTTTCATAAGAACTTACATGTGCGGAATGGTTCTATAAATATAATTGATACCTTTTATGTAAGATATTTCAAAATGTACGTGGAGACGCACACATAAAATACGTCTTCCCTTCTAGCCTATACTCTGAGAGCAGGGATTTTGATTACTAACCTTTGTGCCTCTGTACCAAGCTCATAGATGATCAATAAAATTTGATCAGTGAATGAAAAACCACCCTCGGAATGGAGCATAGTAGAGACAGAGTACTCTAAGAATCAGGTCAATAAAAATTGTGTTGAATTTCTAATCAAGAACATAGGAAATATTTTGATAAAGCTGGAATTTTTTAAAATAAATTTATTTATTTTATTTTTGGCTGCGTTTGGTCTTCGTTGCTGCATGCGGGCTTTTCTCTAGTTGCGGTGAGCCGGGACTACCCTTTGTTGCGTGCATGGGCTTCTCACTGCGGTGGCTTCTCCTGTTGCAGAGCACGGGCTCTAGGCACGTGGCCTTCAGTAGTTGTGGCACGTGAGCTCAGTAGTTGTGGCTCCCGTGACCTAGAGCACAGGCTCAGTAGTTGTGGTGCATGGGCTTAGTTGCTCCGCGGCATGTGGGATCTTCCCAGACCAGGGCTTGAACCCATGTCCCCTTCATTGGCAGGTGGATTCTTAACCACTGCGCCACCAGGGAAGCCCAAAGCTGGAATTTTATATAATGGTTATACTGATATATAATTAATCTAATGATTTATGTTAAGTGAGATAGCCTATCAAAACTGTTTAGCATAATACCTGCTTAGTAGCTCAAATATTAGCTCTTAGTTTTGTTATTAGACAAATATGGACCAAATTGTGTCTGCCCCTCCCCCAAAATTCATATGCTGGAACCCTAATCCATGTAACTGGTGTCCTTATAAGAAGAGAGAAACACCAGGGATACCTGTGCACAGAGAAAAAGGCCATGTGAGGACACAGTGAGAAAGTGGCCATCTTTAAGCCAAGGAGAAGGGCCTCAGGAGAAAACAGACCTTCTGATACCTTAATCTGGGATTTCCAGCCTCCAGAACTGTGAGAAAATAAATTTCTGTTTTTTAAGGGATTCAGTCTATGGTATGTTGCTATGGAAGCCTTAGGAGGCTAAAATATATGCTTATAAAGAATCTCATCATATGTGGTAGGTAGAATTCTGAGATGGTCCCCAAAATCTCCACCCTCTCCAGTTATGCAAACAGTAATCTAGGTGCTGCTGTGAAGGGATTTTGCAGGTCTAATTAAGG
Organism: Delphinapterus leucas; assembly: GCF_059928025.1. Taxonomy (NCBI): domain Eukaryota; kingdom Metazoa; phylum Chordata; class Mammalia; order Artiodactyla; family Monodontidae; genus Delphinapterus; species Delphinapterus leucas. The sequence continues at coordinate 136,338,525 of NC_143130.1, forward strand.
ACCCTAATCAGTCAACTTTAAAAAGAGAGACATTAACCTGAGTGAGCCTGACCTAATCACCTAATCAGGCGAGCCCTTAAAAGGAACTGGGCTCTTCCTGGGGAGAAAGATTCAGAGCTAGAGAAAGAATTACCATGAGGGAGATTCTCCATTGCTGCTTTGGAGATGGATGGGGTTATGTTGCAAGGAAGGTGGGTGACTTGGAGGAGCTGAGAGTGGCCCATAGTTGACACCAGCAAGGAAAGCAAGACCTCAGTCCTGTAGCTGCAAGGATCTGAATTTGGCCAAGAACAAAGAAAGGAGGCCTTAAAAGGAGCTCAGCCTGCCCACTACCTTCATTTCAGCCTTGTAAGCTCTGAGCAGAGAACCCAGTCATGCGGTGCTCAGACGTACAACCTATACAGCTGTGATCTTATAAATAGGTGTTTTGTTTTTTTTTTACATCTTTATTAGAGTATAATTGCTTTACAATGGTGTGTTAGTTTCTGCTTTATAACAAAGTGAATCAGTTATACATATACATATGTTCCCATACCTCCTCCCTCTTGCGTCTCCCTCCTTCCCACGCTCCCTATCCCACCCATCGAGGTTGTCACAAAGCACCGAGCTGATCTCCCTGTGCTATGCGGCTCCTTCCCACTAGCTATCTATTTTATGTTTGGTAGTGTATATATGTCCATGCCACTCTCTCACTTTCTTACAGCTTACCCTTCCCCCTCCCCATATCCTCAAGTCCATTCTCTAGTAGGTCTGTGTCTTTGTCCCGTCTTACCCCTAGGTTCTTCATAACATTTTTTTTCTTAGATTCCATATATATGTGTTAGCATACGGTCTTTGTCTTTCTCTTTCTGACTTACTTCACTCTGTATGACAGACTCTAGGTCCATCCACCTCACTACAAATAATTCAATTTCGTTTCTTTTTATGGCTGAGTAATATTCCATTGTATATATGTGCCACATCTTCTTTATCCATTCATCCGATGATGGACACTTTGGTTGTTTCCATCTCCTGGCTATTGTAAATAGAGCTGCAGTGAACATTTTGGTACATGACTCTTTTTGAATTATGGTTTTCTCAGGGTATATGCCCAGTAGTGGGATTGCTGGGTCATATGGTAGTTCTATTTGTAGTTTTTTAAGGAACCTCCATACTGTTCTCCATAGTGGCTGTACCAATTCACATTCCCACCAGCAGTGAAAGAGTGTTCCATTTTCTCCACACCCGCTCCAGCATTTATTGTTTCTAGATTTTTAGATGATGGCCATTCTGACTGGAGTGAGATGATATCTCATTATAGTTTTTTTTGCGGTACACGGGCCCCTCACTGTTGTGGCCTCTCCCGTTGTGGAACACAGGCTCCGGACGCACAGGCTCAGTGGCCATGGCTCACGGGCCCAGCCGCTCTGCGGCATGTGGGATCTTCCTGGACTGGGGCATGAACCCATGTCCCCTGCATCAGCAGGCGGACTCTCAACCACTGCGCCACCAGGGAAGCCCTCATTGTAGTTTTGATTTGCATTTCTCTAATGATTAATGATGTTGCGCATCCTTTCATGTGTTTGTTGGCAATCTGTATATCTTCTTTGGAGAAATGACTATTTAGGTCTTCTGCCCATTTTTGGATTGGGTTGTTTGTTTTTTTGTTATTGACCTGCATAAGCTGCTTATAAAGTTTGGAGATTAATCCTTTGTCAGTTACTTCATGTGCAAATATTTTCTCCCATTCTGAGGGTTGTCTTTTGGTCTTGTTTATGGTTTCCTTTGCTGTGCAAAAGCTTTGAAGTTTCATTAGGTCCCATTTGTTTAATTTTGTTTTTATTTCCATTTCTCTAGGAGGTGGGTCAAAAAGGATCTTGTTGTGATTTATGTCATAGAGTGTTCTGCCTATGTTTTCCTCTAAGAGTTTGATAGTTTCTGGCCTTACATTTAGGTCTTTAATCCATTTTGAGCTTATTTTTGTGTATGGCGTTAGGGAGTGATTTAATCTCATACTTTTACATGTACCTGTCCAGTTTTCCCAGCGCCACTTATTGAAGAGGCTGTCCTTTCTCCACTGTACATTCCTGCCTCCTTTATCAAAGATAAGGTGACCATATGTGCGTGGGTTTATCTGTGGGCTTTCTATCCTGTTCCATTGATCTATCTTTCTGTTTTTGTGCCAGTACCATACTGTCTTGATTACTGTAGCTTTGTAGTATAGTCTGAAGTCAGGGAGCCTGATTCCTCCAGCTCCGTTTTTCGTTCTCAAGATTGCTTTGGCTATTCGGGGCCTTTTGTGTTTCCATACAAATTGTGAAATTTTTTGTTCTAGTTCTGTGAAAAATGCCAGTGGTAGTTTGATAGGGATTGCATTGAATCTGTAGATTGCGTTGGGTAGTAGAGTCATTTTCACAATGTTGATTCTTCCAATCCAAGAACATGGTATATCTCTCCATCTATTTGTATCATCTTTAATTTCTTTCATCAGTGTCTTATAATTTTCTGCATACAGGTCTTTCATCTCCTTAGGTAGGTTTATTCCTAGATATTTTATTCTTTTGGTTGCAGTGGTAAATGGGAGTGTTTTCTTGATTTCACTTTCAGATTTTTCATCATTAGTGTATAGGAATGCCAGAGATTTTTGTGCATTAATTTTGTATCCTGCTACTTTACCAAATTCATTGATTAGCTCTAGTTGTTTTCTGGTAGCATCTTTAGGATCCTCTATGTATAGTATCATGTCATCTGCAAACAGTGACAGCTTTACTTCTTCTTTTCCGATTTGGATTCCTTTTATTTCCTTTTCTTCTCTGATTGCTGTGGCTAAAACTTCCAAAACTGTGTTAATTAAGAGTGGTGAGAGTGGGCAACCTTGTCTTGTTCCTGATCTTAGTGGAAATGCTTTCAGTTTTTTGCCACTGAGGATGATGTTGGCTGTAGGTTTGTCATATATGGCCTTTATTACGTTGAGGAACGTTCCCTCTATGCCTACTTTCTGCAGGGTTTTTATCATAAATGGGTGTTGAATTTTGTCGAAAGCTTTCTCTGCATCTATTGAGATGATCATATGGTTTTTCTCCTTCAATTTGTTAATATGGTGTATCACGTTGATTGATTTGCGTATATTGAAGAATCCTTGCATTCCTGGAATAAACCCCACTTGATCATGGTGTATGATCCTTTTAATGTGCTGTTGGATTCTGTTTGCTAGTATTTTGTTGAGGATTTTTGTATCTACGTTCATCAGTGATATTGGCTTGTAGTTTTCTTTCTTTGTGACATCCTTGTCTGGTTTTGGTATCAGGGTGATGGTGGCCTCGTAGAATGAGTTTGGGAGTGTTCCTCCCCTGCTATATTTTGGAAGAGTTTGAGAGGGATAGGTGTTAGCTCTTCTCTAAATGTTTGATAGAATTCGCCTGTGAAGCCATCTGGTCCTGGACTTTTGTTTGTTGGAAGATGTTTAATCACAGTTTCAATTTCAGTGCTTGTGATTGGTCTGTTCATATTTTCTATTTCTTCCTGATTCAGTCTTGGCAGGTTGTGCATTTCTAAGAATTTGTCCATTTCTTCCAGGTTGTCCATTTTATTGGCATAGAGTTGCTTGCAGTAATCTCTCATGATCTTTTGTATTTCTGCAGTGTCAGTTGTTACTTCTCCGTTTTCATTTCTAATTCTATTGATTTGAGTCTTCTCCCTTTTTTTCTTGAGGAGCCTGGCTAATGGTTTATCAATTTTGTTTATCTTCTCAAAGAACCAGCTTTTAGTTTTATTGATGTTTGCTCTCGTTTCCTTCATTTCTTTTTCATTTGTTTCTGATCTGATCTTTATGATTTCTTTCCTTCTGCTAACTTTGGGGTTTTTTTGTTCTTCTTTCTCTAATTGCTTTAGGTGCAAGGTTAGGTTGTTTATTCGAGATGTTTCCTGTTTCTTAAGGTAGGATTGTATTGCTATAAACTTCCCTCTTAGAACTGCTTTTGCTGCGTCCCATAGGTTTTCGGTCGTTGTGTCTCCATTGTCATTTGTTTCTAGGTGTTTTTTGATTTCCTCTTTGATTTCTTCAGTGATCACTTCGTTATTAAGTAGTGTATTGTTTAGCCTCCATGTGTTTGTATTTTTTACAGATCTTTTCCTGTAATTGATATCTAGTCTCATAGTGTTGTGGTCGGAAAAGATACTTGATAGAATTGCAATTTTCTTAAATTTACCAAGGCTTGATTTGTGACCCAAGATATGATCTATCCTGGAGAATGTTCCATGAGCACTTGAGAAAAATGTGTATTCTGTTGTTTTCGGATGGAATGTCCTATAAATATCAATTAAGTCCATCTTGTTTAATGTATCATTTAAAGCTGTGTTTCCTTATTTCTTTTCTTTTCTTTTTTTTTTTTTTTTTGTGGTACGTGGGCTTCTCACTGTTGTGGCCTCTCCCATTGCGGAGCACAGGCTCCGGACGCGCAGGCTCAGCGGCCATGGCTCACGGGCCCAGCCACTCTGTGGCATGTGGGATCTTCCCGGACTGGGGCACGAACCCATGTCCCCTGCATTGGCAGGTGGACCCTCAAGCACTGCAACACCAGGGAAGCCCTTATTTTCATTTTGGATGATCTGTCCATTGGTGAAAGTGGGGTGTTAAAGTCCCGTACTATGAATGTGTTACTTTCGATTTCCCCTTTTATGGCTGTTAGTATTTGCCTTATGTATTGAGGTGCTCCTATGTTGGGTGGATAAATATTTACAATTGTTATATCTTCTTGGATTGATCCCTTAATCATTATGTAGTGTCCTTCTTTGTCTCTTCTAATAGTCTTTATTTTAAAGTCTATTTTGTCTGATATGAGAATTGCTACTTCAGCTTTCTTTTGGTTTCCATTCGCATGGAATATCTTTTTCCATCCCCTTACTTCCAGTCTGTATGTGTCTCTAGGTCTGAAGTGGGTCTCTTGTAGACAGCATATATATGGGTCTTGGTTTTGTATCCATTCAGCCAGTCTGTGTCTTTTGGTGAGAGCATTTAATCCATTTACATTTAAGGTAATTATCGATATGTATGTTCCTATTCCCATTTTCTTAATTGTTTTGGGTATGTTATTGTAGGTCTTTTCCTTCTCTTGTGTTTCTTGCCTAGAGAAGTTCCTTTAGCATTTGTTGTGAAGCTGCTTTGGTGGTGCTGAGCTCTCTCAGCTTTTGCTTGTCTGTAAAGGTTTTAATTTCTCCATCAAATCTGAATGAGATCCTTGCTGGGTAGAGTAATCTTGGTTGTAGGTTTTTCTCCTTCACCACTTTCAATATGTCCTGCCACTCCCTTCTGGCTTGCAGAGTTTCTGCTGAAAGATCAGCTGTTAACCTTATGGGGATTCCCTTGTGTGTTATTTGTTGTTTTTCCCTTGCTGCTTTTAATATGTTTTCTTTGTATTTAATTTTTGACAGTTTGATTAATATGTGTCTTGGCGTGTTTCTCCTTGGATTTATCCTGTATGGGACTCTCTGTGCTTCCTGGACTTGATTAACTATTTTCTTTCCCATATTAGGGAAGTTTTCAACTATAATCTCTTCAAATATTTTCTCAGTCCCTTTCTTTTTCTCTTCTTCTTCTGGAACCCCTATAATTCGAATGTTGGTTTGTTTAATGTTGTCCCAGAGGTCTCTGAGACTGCCTCAGTTCTTTTCATTCTTTTTTCTTTATTCTGCTCTGCAGTAGTTATTTCCACTATTTTATCTTCCAGGTCACTTATCCGTTCTTCTGCCTCAGTTATTCTGCTATTGATCCCTTCTAGAGTATTTTAAATTTCATTTATTTAGTTCCCGTTGTTTTTGGTGTCTGTTCTCAGTGGCTAAAGTTGGTTCAGTGAGTTTTGTAGGCTTCCTGGTGGAGGGGACTAGTGCCTGTGTTCTGGTGGATGAGGCTGGATCTTTTCTTTCTGATGGGCAGGTCCATGTGCGGTGGTGTGTTTTGGGGTGTCTGTGGACTTATTATGATTTTAGGCAGGCTCTCTGCTAATGGGTGGGGTTGTGTTCCTGTCTTGCTAGTTGTTTGTCATAGGGTGTCCAGCACTGTAGCTTGCTGGTCGTTGAGTGAAGCTGGGTGCTGGTGTTGAGATGGAGATCTCTGGGAGATTTTCGCCGTTTGATATTATGTGGTGCTGGGAGGTCTCTTGTGGATCAGTGTCCTGAAGTTGGCTCTCCCACCTCAGAGGCACAGCCCTGATGCCTGGCTGGAGCACCAAGAGCCTTATCCACACGGCTCAGAATAAAAGGGAGGAAAAGAAGGAAGGAAGGAACGAAGGAAGGAAGGAGGAAAGAAAGAAAGGAGGGAGGTAAAATAAAATAAAGTTATTAAAATAAAAAATAATTATTAAGAAACACATTTTTTTAAAAAGAAAAACAAAAGACGGATAGAACACTAGGACAAATGGTGAAAGCAAAGCTATACAGACAAAATCTCACACAGAAGCATACACATACACACTCACAAAAAGAGGAAAAGGGGAAAAAATAAATCTTGCTCTCAACGTCCACCTTCTCAATTTGGGATGATTTGTTGTCTATTCATGTATTCCACAGATGCAAGTACATCAATCAAGTTCATTGTGGAGCTTTAATCCGCTGCTCCTGAGGCTGCTGGGAGAGATTTCCCTTTCTCTTCTTTGTTCGCACAGCTCCCAGGGCTCAGCTTTGGATTTGGCCCCGCCTCTGCGTGTAGGTCGCTGGAGGTCGTCTGTTCCTCGCTGAGACAGGACAGGGTTAAAGGAGCAGCTGCTTCGGGGGCTCTGGCTCACTCAGGCCGTGGGGAGGGAGAGGTGTGGATACGGGGCAAGCCTGCGGTGGCAGAGGCCGGCAGGACGTTGCACCAGCCTGAGGCGCGCAGTGCGTTCTCCCGTGTAAATTGTCCCTGGATCCCTGGACCCTGGCAGCGGCGGCCTGCACAGGCTCCCCGGAAGGGAGGTGTGGATAGTGACCTGTGCTCGCACACTGGCTTTTTGGTGGCGGCAGCAGCAGCCTTAGCGTCTCATGCCCGTCTCTGGGGTCCGCGCTGATAGCCGTGGCTCGCGCCTGTCTCTGGAGCTCCTTTAAGCAGCGCTCTTAATCCCCTCTCCTCGTGCACTGAGAAACAAAGAGGGAAGAAAAAATCTCTTGCCTCTTCGGCAGGTCCAGACTTTTTCCCGGCCTCCCTCCCGGCTGGCCGTGGTGCACTAACCCCCTGCAGGCTGTGTTCACGCCGCCAACCCCAGTCCTTTCCCTGCGCTCGAGCTTCAGCTCCCAGCCCCGCCCACCCCGGCTGGTGAGCAGACAAGCCTCTTGGGCTGGTGAGTGCCGGTCGGCACCAACCTTCTGTGCGTGAATCTCACCGCTTTGCCCTCCACACCCCAGTGGCTGCGCTCTCCTCCGCAGCCCCGAAGCTTCTCCCTTCCGCCACCCGCAGTCTCTGCCCGCGAAGGGGCTTCCTAGTGTGTGGAAACCTTTCCTCCTACACAGGTCCCTCGCACTGGTGCAGGTCTCCTCCCTATTCTTTTGTCTCTGTTTATTCTTTTTTCTTTTGCCCTACCCAGGTACGTCGGGGAGTTTCTTCCCTTTTGAGAGGTCTGAGGTCTTCTGCCAGCATTCAGTAGGTGTTCTGTAGGAGTTGGTCCACGTGTAGATGTATTTCTGGTGTATCTGTGGGGAGGAAGGTGATCTCCACTTCTTACTCTTCTGCCATCTTCCTCCCTCCCCCAGGAACCTTCTAGGTGTGGTTTTAAGACACCAAACTTGTGGTAATTTGTTACTCAGAAATAGGAAATGCATACGTCATAAGTTATGAATAAGAATTAGGGACACAGATTTGCAGTGATCTGAAGGGCAAATGATAAGGCAAATAAATAAAATGTGATGAATTCTAATTTTGAAGTTATTTTCAAATAAAAAGTTTCAAAATAAAAGATGAGTGACTCTTGTGGATGTTTTCAGCTTTGGTAAGGGTTAATTTATTCAGAATCTTAAATTGTTCTGTTTCTGAGAATCAAAGATTGGTATGGTTTGGTTGAATAATAATTAATTGCTGGCATTCATTGAACTCTTACTATGGGCCAAACGCTATTATAAGTATTTCAAATCTATGAACTCACTTAAACATCACAGTAACCCTGTGAGGTAAGTACTGTTTTATCCCCATTTTACAGTTTAGGATACTGAGGTACAGAGAGGTTAAGTAACTTGTCCCAGGTCACTCAGCTCCTATTCAGAATATCTAACTCTGGAGCCATATGCTATGTATTGTCCCCCCTCAAAGACTACATATGCCATTTCAAATTAGTAGTTTGTTTTCATTTGAACTGCACTTGTTAATCTGTTTTGATTCTGAGGTTTTTTGTTTATTTGTGCTTCAGAATATGTAATATTTTGTACTTTGGCAGAAAAAACAAAAAACAAAAAACACACACACACAAAAACCCTACTGTATCCAAACATTTTAATTCCTTATTTCTTAATTTACTATTGTAAAGATTAAATGAGTTGAATGGGAGTATGTGTAAATTTTTATCAAGGACTTTGCACAAATAAAGTATTGTTTTTAATGTCTTTAAGAGAGTAATGCCAAGACTTAGATGGACCATGTCAATGATCATGAAGACTCTTTAAGAGAGATCAACTCTATGGAAAAAAGGCTTTCAACTCTTATTTTAAGAGGCCCTGTCCCTCATCATAGAAAATATTAAAAAGAACTCACATCTCACATTAAATGTAATTTGTATGTAACTACTTAATAGTTGAATTACTGTGACTAGTTGATATGTCACATTTTGTAGACATTTAATCAAATATACTAGTTTCAGTTTTGAATTTTAAAAACTTTGGAGCCAACAGATTTTTCTCAGCTTTCAAACTATTTATTTATTTATTTATGGGTGTGTTGGGTCTTCGTTTCTGTGCGAGGGCTTTCTCTAGTTGCGGAGAGCGGGGGCCACTCTTTATCGCGGTGCGCTGGCCTCTCACTGTCGCGGCCTCTCTTGTTGCCGAGCACAGGCTCCAGACGTGCAGGCTCAGTAGTTGTGGCTCACGGGGCTAGTTGCTCCGTGGCATGTGGGATCTTCCCAGACCAGGGCTTGAACCCATGTCACCTGCACTGGCAGGCAGACTCTCAACTACTGCACCACCAGGGAAGCCCTCAAACAATTTTTTTTTTTTATTGGCCTTTGAAAAGTTTGTAGGCCCTAGGCACTGGGTCTTAGCCTCTAAAATGCGATCACGCTGCTATAAAATGGAGATGGAACTTCACTGTTGAAGGACTATTAGGAAACATTGTTTCACTAGGGGGGGCTCTTTCCTCTCCGTGAAGGGAATTTCTTCTCATTTGGGGAGCAAACGAGCTTCTGGAGTGAGTACAAAGCGGTCCATGCATCCCCTAGATGTTAAAATAAAAAGTGAGTATTTCTCTGTGTCAGAAGACCAGGGGGTACTTCCAAAAATAATTGGGATTAGGGAATTTCCTGGTGGTCCAGTGGTTAGGACTCTGAGCTTTCACAGGTTCAATCCCTGGTCAGGGAGCTAAGATCCCACAAGCCCCGGGGTGCGGCCAAAAAAAAAAAATAGGATTAGTCACTGTACCAATCAATGCAAATATATTTGTACATATTTATACAAGGAGATTCAAATTTGTCAATGGCTAATCCAACTTAAAGTGCTTGTAGAGTAATCTACATTCGTACTTCCTTGATAGGTGCTGTATGTGAGGGGCAATTTTGCTGCCTAGGAATAAGCCGAAAAGCAAGAGTTTGAGTTAATGTGATTAGGTTTCTTGAGGCCATGTTAGGAGAGAACATTTTTTAATCTGGTGGCAATTTTGCTAGATGCAGCCTTCTCTTTCTTTTAGGAGCTCTGGACATTCATTGTGATGAATCTCTACATTGAGCTGTCAGTTCTCCTGACAGGGGTTTTATATACAACAATAGGTAGGTTGATTTGAGCATTGCTTGAAGGTCTTGTCTAGATCAAAATTTGATGAATTCTTGTCCTTTCAGTAATTATTTGAAATAAAAATATCCCGCAATAACTCATCCTTCGCCTTTTCAGTGGATACGGAGCATAAACGTCAGCATCTGGGAAGGAACCTGTGTTAGGACTTAATCGAGGAGGCTCTGAAGCACAGTCACAAATAACCCTCTTAGCCACCATAGCCTTGGCTCACCAATCGCAGAACGTTGAAAATCTTGAATGCTAATGGCACCACAGTGCCTCCCCGATAATGCCACTGCTTTCCTTCTCAGGTGGTACTGTGTTCTGCATGTAAAGAAGATTTGCAGTGTTTTAATTTTCCCAGGAAAATGGCTCAATTTCATGTAAAATTAAAGAAAAAAGTTAAAATTTCACGAGTTCTTTTCTCTTTGATTAATCCCCATTATTTTCTTTCTGTATGTACCATCAGAGAGTTTCTACAATAAGGAATACATTATTTTTTAAAGCATATAAATAGGAAGTGTTATTTATGAGCACAACTTCGGCAGTTGCTACATGGAAACAGAACCAAATCAATTAGCACTGATTGGGGCAGAAGAGAATTGCTTTACCATTTCCCAAACTGAACATATCCAGGGAAGTCTGATCCCAGATGAAAGCTACCTGCGCCTGCCATGCACAGCACATTAGGTTTTACAATATTTGTTTGGGAAACTACACATAAGGATTTCAGCTTCTGTCTTCTCACTGAACAACGCTATGTACACACCTCACTAAAATATGAATCTTTGCACATGCCCGTGCTTGCATGCTGTATAATTAGAGTCAAGTTGGGAATGACTCTCCAGTACCATCTTTCCTCCCCAAGAATAACATTTAAAATTTTAATTCTGATACACATCCTCCGGAAACTTGAAACGTGTTTATATTTCTCATGCAAAATCAGGTAAACTTCTGAGATTGCAGCTGTTTACCCATCCGTGAAGGGTCTGCCTCAGATTTCTAACCCAGGAAATGCGGGAAGAAGATTGTTATTTTCATTCCCTACTTCCATATCAAGTGGACTTCCTTTTTGCAGTTGTGGAGAGAGAAATATGCAGATGCATATTAGGAGGTAGCGGTGTTCAGTGGTTAAGAGCCTGAACTTGGGAGTTAGATCCAGTTGGAATCTTTGCTTCATCATGCACAAGGATTGTGACGCTAGGCAAGTTATTTACTATCTATGAGCCTTCAGTTTCTCCCCTGTGAAATGGAGCTAATCCTAGGTCTCTCCTAGAGCTGTGGTAAGGGTTACAGGAGATAATCGGTAGAGCACAGTGCCTGGCACATACCAAGTGCCCAGTCAGTGGTGGAGGGGTTACTAGGAATATTATCTGTAGCCAGATGGGAGTGACTACCAGCCCTCACTTCTAATGGTGAACAGCTTTTAGAAAACTTCAGAGTATTCTAAAACAAAAGACAGGACCATTTGTCAGGAGCCTTGGCCCTTTAGAAATAGCCCATGGGATCACATGGGGGAGGGTGTGGTGTATAGAGAGAAGAACTGGCAGTGCAGCGAAGGCTTCCACACTCCCAAGAGGCTATTGAGGGGAGCAACCTTTGGGAGGACGCCCGGGCCGACGGGAGTGAGCACATCTTCCCAGTTCCGGAGAGAAGGCTGCCAAGGGCTACTGAGTCACTTTTCCCTTAAACCAGGAGTCAGCCCCCTCACTCACCCCTTTTTCCCTTCTATTTTATAGTCACATCAGTGCTAAGAGGTACAATGAGAATGATAAAGTACAATTACCTGATGACAAATCCACAGATGATGTTCTTTATGAAAATGAATTCTCCTTTGGATATGCTGTGCTTACTCAGAAGGGCCACGGAGTGCCAGATCTCCAAGTCGTGCTTCTTATAAGTCAAAGGGAGCAATTGTTGGGAGAAGTGTCCTAGGAGTGGCTAAGAAGAGACTCCCCACCTTTGGGAAAGACCTGAGCATTTCACTGCTGATGGAGAGCTGGATAGAGCGCTCATCCCCTTCATAACAGTTCCAGATATGTCTCTATGTTGACTATTTTATTTCAAGACAACTTATCTGTCATCTGCCACCAGTATGGTTGCTCATCCATTACTCTGTGCAAGACACTTTTTAGCTGCCATGGAGGATACAGAGATGACTGTCTTTAAGGAACTTACAGTATAGTAAGGAAGATGGTAGTCACCACCACAATAAAGATAATAACACTTACTGATAACTTACTATGTCCAGGAACTGCTTTAAGTCCCTTAAAATGTCTTTTTATCTGGACTTCCCGAGCAGTCCAGTGGTTAAGACTCCATGCTTCCACTGCAGAGGGCATGGGTTCGATCCCTGGTCGGGGAACTAAGATCTGGCATGTCGTCTGGCCAAAAAAAAGTCTTTTTATCAAAACAATGCTATAAGTAGATGTAATTATCATCTCAGTTTCAAAGATGAGGAAACTGAGGTCTGTGGAAATTAGGCAACTCACACAAAGATAAGTCCTGCATACAAACATGCAGTAACACCAAGCAGGATTTAGTTGTGTCCTGGCAGTTTATAGGAGGGAACGATTACTTCCTGTGGATTGGCATCAGGGCATTCTTCACAGAGGAAGCAGTGACAGCAAAATATTGAAGGGCATAGGGGGTTGAATTGTGGCCCCTCCAAAAGACAACTCCTCCCAAAACCTGTGAATATGAACTTATATGGAAAAAGAGTGAGTGTAGGTGTAATCAAGTTAAGGTGCTCGAGATGAGATCATCCTGGATTTAGGGTGGGCCCTAAATCCTATGATAAGTGCCCTTATAAGAGAAAGGCAGAGGGAGATTGGAGACACAGATGCACAGAGAGAAAAAGGCCATGGGAAGATGAAAGCAGAGATTGGCAGCCCTAATTCAGGGATGCTGGCAGCCACGAGACGCTAGGAGAGAGGCATGGAACAGATTGTTCCTGAGAGCCTCCTGAAAGAACCAACCCTGCCAGTACCTTGATTTTGGACTCACGGCTTCCAGGGCTGTGAGAGAATAAATTTCTCTTGTTTTAAGCCACCCAGTTTGTGATCATTTGTTGTGGCAGCCCTGGGAAACGAATACAAAGGGTATGTGAGGGTCGCTGGGAAACAACAGCTCAAGCTAAGACACTAAAAAGGAAAAATACAAGAGATTTGAGCATGTGTCTATTTTGGTTGGGCTAAAGCACCAGGACCCTGAAAGGGAACAGGCTGTTGAAAATGGAGGTCATATCATATGATGGAGGGCTCTGAATGTCAGGTTAGGAAATCTAGATTTTATATGCTGAGCAATGAGGAACTTGATGAGAGTTGTATATTTAGAATATTAAGGTGTCCTTGAGCTGGCAAGAGGTAATAGGGGCCTGAAATAGGGCAAGGGCATTGGGAAGGAAGAGAAGGGACAGAGGAAGGTATCTTGTAGGAATCCGAGAGACTTGGCAATCGATTGATCTCAGTCTGACTTGCTAAGTAGCTTGATTCATATTTTACATGATATTGTTTATGTGCTTTTGTATTCTGGGCTGCATCACACCCACGTGTTAGATGAGCTACCCCGAGTCTTTTGGCCGCCTGTCAAGTGGGATTATTAACTTGTTCTGGCTTCCTGGCAGTCAAGTTGTGCTCTATGTTGGCGACTTTTCTTTTTCTGAATCTTAGGACTGTTTCCTTGGCTTGCTCTGCCCCTGCTTCTCCTACACGAGCTGAACCTTTGGAAGCTTCAGAAGCTGTTTCAATACCGTCAAGTCACCTCTTCTGGGCTCCCATCCTGCCTGAGCTGGGAGCAGGGGGCGGGGTTTCAAGACTGCTGTGCTGGCCTCACTCCAGCATTCTATAATAGATCTTGTCTTGACATTTGATGCTACGTGTGATGGAGAGGTGGCGTTGATGAAGCCGTGACATCTGGAACAGATGCAAATCTCAGAGCCATTTCAGAAGGTGGACGTTGACCATGCCCTGGAGACCTTTAATGTGGTCTGAGTCTTCAAGCCTCATTAGCATCAAATTCCTTTGGTTAGTTTCCACAAATCACACTGACCCTCCTGATCTGGCTTTATACTGTGAGACCAATGGGAGGGAAAGAAGAGGAACCAGAGTTTTACCCAGGGCTGACTCAATGCCAATTATCATGTAAGGTGCTTTGCATATCATCTTTGAGTCAGAACTATGAGGCAGGTGTTATTATCTTCATTTTACAGATGAAGAAATGGAAGCTGAAAGCAATTAGGTCATACAGCGAGTGGTGCTGCCAGGATTCAACCTTGGGACTTTCCCAGAGACCACACTACCTCCTACATAAGAGATTATTTTTAGTCAATGCCGCTAAAGCGGTAGAATTCAGTGTTGGGCACATGTGCAGGATTTGCTGGGTACGTGCTGGGTTTTCACTGTGTGTCATGATTTTGTATGATCATTTCTCCCATGGTTCCTTCTAGAGCCTAGGCACTGACCTAGCACTTCCTGGACATCAGCTTCAAGAATGTTTGAGGACTTTCTAGGCTGATGAACTTGTGCTGTTTCCCTAAAGAACAATAGTGTGTTTCAGCATCAGGTTGCTGTTTGCAGTCTTCTGGTTGCATCTCTGGGTTTGGTTGTATTGGAAAGAGTGAATGCAATGGTTCCTCTTATGTAACCTGCATCTCCGCATTGGTCTGGGGAAAGGAGATGGCCTTGATAGTGTCATGGCGGTGCTGCTTGCAAAACCCGTGACGCTAGAGCCTCTGTTCATGGTTTCTAAACCCAGGCCAGTACCCCCAAGTCCACTACTCTAACAGCCTTTTTTTTTTTTTTTTTTTTTTTTGTGGTACGCGGGCTTCTCACTGTTGTGGCCTCTCCCGTTGCGGAGCACAGGCTCCAGACGCGCAGGCTCAGCGGCCATGGCTCACGGGCCCAGCCGCTCCGCGGCATGTGGGATCTTCCCGGACCGGGGCACGAACCCGTCCCCTGCATCGGCAGGCGGACTCTCAACCACTGCGCCACCGGGGAAGCCCCTCTAACAGCCTTTGTGTGAGCTGTTTCGTCCCACCTTCCTCCTGTTCAATCCCAGAACGTGCTTCTGCCTTCTTTCTGCAATTCCAATCCTACACTTTGTTCTTGGCTCAGTCCCAGTTCACTTCCTCCATGAAGCACCTCATGATTTTCTTTCCCCTTCTGGATTCCTGCAGCCAGTTTGCTTCTATGATCCTCCTCCCCAGCTCTCCTGACTCTGGTCCGTGCATTAGCTCTCTAATTGATTGTAGCCTCTTAGAGTAAGGAGTGTGGTCTTCCATTTAGCACCATGGTGCCTGGCAGAATACAGGGCATACAACCAGGGCATTAACTGTTGATTGAGTCCATAAGCTGCACATACATTTCTAGAACACAGACTACCTTGCAAAATCTGCATTGCTTTCCCCACTGTGCAGAGAATAAAGTGCAAATTCCTGAGCATGGATTTTTAAAAAAATTATTTATTTATTTATTTATTTTTGGCTGTGTTGGGTCTTCGTTGCCTGTGCACAGGCTTTCTCTAGTTGCGGCGAGTAGGGGCTACTCTTCATTGTGGTGCATGGGCTTCTTATTGCGGTGGCTTCTCTTGTTGCAGAGAACAGGCTGTAGGCACGCAGGCTTCAGTAGTTGTGGCTCATGGGCTCAGTAGTTGTGGCTCGCAGGCTCTAGAGCACAGCCTCAGTAGTTGTGGTGCACAGGCTTAGTTGCTCCGCGGCATGTGGGATCTTCCCGGACCAGGGCTTGAACCCATGTCCCCTGCATTGGCAGGCAGATTCTTAGCCACTGCGCCACCAGGGAAGTCCTGAGCATGGAATTTTTGTTTTAAGGAAAAACAAAAAGAACAAAAACAAAAAATCAAACCTCTCCATCTTCAGTTTCCAAACTATACTTCAGCCTCTGAAAAAGCAGTAGGTTATCATTGCTTCTACAGTTCTCTCAGCCGGGAATACCATTTCCAGATTCTCTGTCCCTGGAAATTTTTCCTAGTCTTCAGATGCTGCCTTCTGTGTGGAGCCCTTCTTGATCTCCCAAGACACAGCTAAGACAGTTTTTCTTCTGAACGCCTATACCATGTCACTTTAGCTCCATTTGGCCTGTATTTCATTTAACCTTGTCCTATATTTTATTGTTTACACTCCCTCTGG
This sequence comes from Delphinapterus leucas, assembly GCF_059928025.1. Classification (NCBI taxonomy): domain Eukaryota; kingdom Metazoa; phylum Chordata; class Mammalia; order Artiodactyla; family Monodontidae; genus Delphinapterus; species Delphinapterus leucas. Next base: position 136,354,582 of record NC_143130.1, read on the forward strand.
ATTGCACACTGCTTAAAGAGCAGAAGGCTGTTGATTCAGTTTTGTACCCAGTTAATGCCTAACATAGGATAAGTAGCCTTTCATAAAGCCTGGCTATGCTTGGCATAGTTCCTACCTGATAGGAATCAACAGCAGCTCTTAACGCTCTTGCAGCACCTTGCTTGTAGAGGAGCTAAAAGGGGAGGGTTAGGAGGAAACGCACCTGATCCTTCCTTCTTTCTGTTGCCCTCTCTGGTGGCAGAGACAGGGTTCTTAGGTCTCATTTCTGGATGCTTAGCTGGCTGTCCTTAACAACCTCTCTTTGCTGGAGAGGAAATGGGAAATCATTCCTGGTTCAAGTGTACATAATCACATCAGAGGCCGGCCAGGGCCCCTACGTCTTATGAGTCAGCAGGCATTAGACCAAGCGCATCTCTTCCCTTACCTCTAAAAGCCACAAAGCAGCAAACTCATTATCGCTGCACAGGGAATCATGAGCATTAGGCCAAGGTCAGAGCAACCTGGATTGTTGCAAGGGCTGCTTTTTTTCGGGGATGGTAAAGTGAGCCAGTCTCCTTCAGTTGCTCACTGACAGTGAACCAGAGACATCCGTTTGACATCATTAGTCAGGTGAGCCAGATGTCAGCTACTAGCTGTTTCTAACTTCCCCAGCTTGCTGTGCTCATCTGGTCCTTTATGATTTAGTAAAAATTGTCTCAGATCTTCATCGCTTATTCAGTAAGTAGCCCAGATACTTTCCCAGTAGCTCTGAGAATTCTTTCTTGCAACACAAACAGAAGGAGCCTGTGTTCCCTCTGCCACTTCTCTCTGTTTCCACTGCTTTCTTGGTCTCCACTCTGCATTCTGCCTCCTGTTATGCCCTGTTTCTTTTGCATATACTGTCTACTTACTGGACTCCTTACAAACCCTCAGTACCCAGAGTGCCACTGTTCATTGCTGTGGGTGCTGCAGACTTTACTGAAGATCTGGGCAATGGAGTGCTTGTGTGTGTGTGTGTGTGTTTCCTAGGACTGTTGTAACAAAGTAACACAAACTGATTGGTTTAAACAACAGAAATTTATTGTCCCACAGTTCTAGAAGCTAGGATTCTGAGATCAAGGTGTCAGCGGGACAGTGTGTCAGCTCAGAAGGCACTAGGGAAGGAGCATTCCAGGCCTCTCTCCTAGTTTCTGGTAGTTTCTTGGGTTGTAGCTGTATAACTCCAGTCTTCACATTGTGTTCTCCCTGTCTGTGTCCAAATTTTCTCTTTTTGTAAGTACACTAGTCTCACTGGATTAGGGGCCCACCCTTCTCCAGTACCACCTCATCTTAATTATATCTGCAAGAATCCTATTTCCAAACAAGGTCACATTCTGAGGTACAGGATTGGGGGCGGGAGTTAGGATTTCAACATATGAATTTTGGGGGGATATAATTCAACCCATAACAGAGTATGTGTGGGTATGTTGTGTGTATTAGGGTTAGGAGTGTTACATTACAGAACAGAAAGGCAAAACACTTGCAATTGAATACTTAACCATCTCAGTTTTTAAAAGTCCCTCATCCATTCCATCCTCTGGGGAACTTCCTGTGGTCATCTCTTCCCCTTGGCCTCCTGCCATGTTGCTGGACCCCTTCTGACCCTCTTCTTGGACTTCTCTTTGCTTCCTTGTGGTTCATTCAACAACAACTCCAAAAATTACTGTGTGTTTCTGATGTAAAACAGTTTAACCATTTTCCTCTCTCTTCAAACCATATAGATGTGGCCTAGAGGCCATACTAATAACCAAAAAGTCCATTTAAGATGTTTCTAGCAAAGACAGTTCTCTGCCTGAGAAGAAATTCTGTGATCAGCTCTGATAGAAACCTTTTTTCCTCCTTCCATCAGTAAATGAAATGAAATTATTTATTGTACTAAATATTTTAGTGAACTAGCTTTTGTTTATTTCTGGGTGCATTAAAAAAAAGCATGCCTCGTATACAAAATGAGAAAAATACCAAAAATGATAGTGAGCACAGGTTGTGCATCTTAGGCCAGGGATGGGCAGCTCATTACCCCTCCTTCTACTGGAAGACATACTGATAAATATGGTACTCTTTTCTGCTGAGCAAGGACATGGCTTCAGGATCCTTCTCTACAGAGCTGATTCAGGCTGGCGTTATTAAGTCCATTAGAGTGGATGGGAGAGATGAAACCAATTTGCCACCACTGTTCTAGACATTCCATGGAGGGAGTTGTAGGCTTCTGGTGATTACTTCTCTTTCTGTTCATTAACAGTTGCCATTTTCTGGAAATGAATAGGGTGTGGAGAATGTGATTTCTGTATTGGTCAGTATAAACTGGGTTATGCTGTGGTAACAAATGACCCCTAAATCTTGGTATTTCTTGCTCATGCCACTCGTCCTTTCAGAATTAGCCGAAGGTTTGCTCTGTGTCACCTATTTTATATAAATTTATTTTATTTTTGGCTGCGTTGGGTCTTCGTTGCACGCAGGCTTTCTCTAGTTGTGGTGAGCGGGGGCTACTCTTCTTTGGGGAGCACAGGCTTCTCACTGCGGTGGCTTCTTTTGTTGCGGAGCATGGGCTCTAGGCCTGCGGGCTCTAGAGCGCAGGCTCAGTAGTTGTGGTGCACGGTCTTAGTTGCTCCGCGGCATGTGGGATCTTCCCGGACCAGGGCTCAAGCCCATGTCCCCTGCATTGGCAGGTGGATTCTTGACCACTGCACCACCAGGGAAGCCCCTGCTCTGTGTCACCTTTATCCAGGGATTCAGGCTGACAGAGCAGCCTCTATCTGTGATATTGCTGGTCTTGTGGCAGAAGGAAACAGATCATGGTGAACCATGCACTGCCTCTTAAAGCTTCTGCTTGTAAGTAACTCATGTCACTTCTACTCACATTTCAACAGCCAAACCTAATGTCAGGGAGGTGGGCAAGTATAATCCTCCCTAAGGGCTGGACAGCAGATACTTACCTTTTATTGTTCTTAAATAAATGTAGTGAAAGAAAATAGAGACCTTTCTATTTATCAAATTTTAATGACTATTCCTTATTCTTCTTGCTATATAGAGTAGAAATCTTATTTTGAGGTTTAAAGAATAGAAATACACATTTGATGTGATTTACATCAGGACCTTTATTATTCAATGTCTTTTCTTCAGCTGGGATATAATTAGTTTTAACAGAAGGCTGCTTAATGGTCAAAATGAGGTATAATATTAATGCAGACTAAGATGATAATCTTAAATTTGGTTAAATTTGGACTCATCATCCAACACAACAGGGCTGCCTTTTATTCACCTTCATAGCAGAATAAGGTAAACCTAACAGTATTAACCTCATGAGCCATACCCCCTTTAACCTTCTGAAAATATGTTGTACTCTTTTTCTTTTTTAATGGTTGTTTTGTTTTGCTTTTTTAAAAAAGTATTTATTTATTTTGGCTGTGCTGGGTCTTAGTTGTGGCAGGCAAACTCTTAGTTGCAGCATGCAGGATCTAGTTCCCTGACCAGGGATCAAACCCGGGCGTCCTGCATTGCGAGTGCAGAGTCTACCCACTGGACCACCAGGGAAGTCCCTGTTGTACTCTTATGACTACTTTTAATAGGAAACTAATATTTTCATATTGAAATACATTAAAACAGATATGAAAACAATGATCATATGCTGTGATAATTATTCACTTTATCCCATTAATGTAAGAGTTTCAGCATGTGACATACAAAGTAGAGTTGCTAACGGATGTTTGGAAGAACACTGGTTTAGAAAATGTTAATAGATGTTACATTAAAAGAGGTTTAGGGCTTCCCTGGTGGCGCAGTGGTTGAGAATCTGCCTGCCAATACAGGTGACACAGATTCGAGCCCTGGTCTGGGAAGATTCCACATGCCGCGGAGCAGCTAGGCCCGTGAGCCACAACTACTGAGCCTGAGCGTCTGGAGCTTGTGCTCCTCAACAAGAGAGGCCGCGACAGTGAGAGGCCAGCGCACCGCGATGAAGAGTGGACCCCGCTCGCCGCAACTAGAGAAAGCCCTCACACAGAAACAAAGACCCAACACACCCAAAAATAAATAAATAAATAAATAAAAGAGGTTTAGTAATTCAAGGGTTCAGGGAGTGCATGGTTATAAACAGGTTTCTGTTATGCAAGATGTCTCAGAATCTTAATGATGCATTATTAGTTCATGAGCCATTTATCTGGTCATATTCTTCAGAACACACTTTGGGAAATGCTGACTCACAGCTTTCAACCAGTCCCCTTACAACCACTTTTTAACCTCATTGGAAAGCTAATCCTTCGAGCCTTCTGTTTGCTTCTAATTAATCAGCTCTCTGCTTTCTTTACTTCCCTGTTTATCCACTTTAGACTGAATGATTCATCATTTTAGTAACATGCTTGGCCAATTATGTAAGCCCCCTTATCCCTTATTTGTACCAATGGATGGAGCCAACTTTCTGCTTCCACTGAGCCCTGCTGGAGAAAGCCGTGTGATCATTAATTTCAAACAGGCCCTTAATATCTGACAGTCCTACTATGTTTCCTGTTCAGCTTACATCCTACTCTCCCAATCCCTGTGGCACTATTTCAGATCCTTTCTACTTTCTGGATTCTACCTCTTTCCTCTCCCCCGCTGTGTACCCTACCCACCTAGCTCCTTTACACAGTACAATTGTGCCTGGTGTTCCCAATCCTACAAACTTCCTATAGCTGCCCCCATTCTAGCTTCCTTTTCTCCTGTTGGTACAGTAGAAATGTTCCTCCTCCATCCAAGGACAATCCCTCTACTTGTTCTTTTATTTCCATATCCTCCCAACTTTCCAAGGATCTTACACTATTGATTGTACTTTTTTATGTTGTTGTTATTTAGAGTCAATCTTACTTTTCAACTGGTCTTTCTTATTAGCCATCAGCTTTTACATGTGTTTAGTCTTTCCCATTACAAAAAGGAAGGAAAGAAGAAAGGAAGAAAGGAATGAAAAATGGAGGGAGAGAAAAATTCTCCCTTGACATTACATTCTGTTCTAGTTAGTGCTTCCTCTTTGTGGCCCAAAGTCTCACATTTCCATTTCCTCATCTCCCACTCTTAACTCAATATGCTACCATCTAATGTTTTAAATTTTAAATTGAGATTTAACATACATATGGTAATGTACACTAACCTTAAATGTACAGCTCAGTGAAGTTTTACATATTTATACACCCCATGTAGCTACCACCCAGATCAAGATATAGAGCATTTCCAGGAACAAAAAGTGGCAATATCCTCAATGTTTACTAACTTGATATCTTCACTTAACGATACATCCTGAAGATTACTCCATAGCAGTGTATTGAGACCTTCTTCATTTTTTTTCAACTGAGTAGTGCTTCACTATGTAGCTGTGCTATCATTTATCAGCATTCTGCAGATGGATGTTTAGACAGATTCCAGTCTTTTGCTATTACACACAGTGCTTCGACGAAGAGTAACATACAGACGTCATTTTGTATTTCTTCCAATGTTTGTTTGATTCTTAGAAGTGAAATTATGGGCCAAAGGTTAAGAACATTTGTAACTTGGCTAGATATTGTCAAATCCTCTCTATGGAGGTTGTACCATTTGCATTCCCAATAGCACTGTGTTAGTGTACGTGTTTCCCCACAGACCTACTAACAGTATAAGTTGATAAAACTGTTTTTTTAAAATTTATTTATTTTTAATTTTTGGCTGAGTTGGGTCTTTGTTGCTGCGCGCAGGCTTTCTCTAGTTGTGGCAAGTGGGGGCTACTCTTTGTTGCGGTGCATGGGCTTCTCAATGCAGTGGCTTCTCTTGTTGCGGAGCACGGGCTCTAGGCGTGCTCGGGCTCCTAGAGCTCCTAGGCGGGCTCTAGGAGCACGGGCTCTAGGCATCACCAGGGAAGTCCCATAAACTTTTGAAATTTATATGCATACCTTTTTTTCCTCTTCTTACTTTCTTGTAGCTTACTTGAGATATAATTGACATACAATATGCTACACACAATTTGATGAGTTTTGTCATATGTATACTATGAACCATACTACAATCAAGATAGTGCATGTGGTAGGGGTGAAAGAAGGCTAACTCCTTATCTTCCCACAGGCAAACTGAGGGAGCATTCTTACAACTGAAAGATCAAGAAGGAGCAAAACAAGCATGTTCTCGGCTCCCTCCTACATAGCCTTACATCTTGGCTTGACTGACACGTCCAGGTGCCACTTTTCCTGACTGTCCTTGGTGGCTCTCTTTTAGGCAGTCTTGTGCATACGTCTGTTAGGGCACCACCATAATTTTTATTTATTTTTCTGTATACCCATGAGATTGTGAGCTCCTTGCGGGACGACAGTATTTTATAACCCCTTGGTCTGATACACAGAAAGTGTGAATTAATGAACAATACTGCAGAATACTGCAAAAGCAAAACTTACAAAGTCTTGGTAAAATTAAGAGAAATTTAAAGGGTCTGTTAAGAACTACAGTATACTGAAATTAAAATCAAATTATAATGATTTTAAGACATTTACTCATTTGACTCTTAAAAGCCTTGAAACATTCTACCTTCCATGGTATTGAGCTGTAGTCGTGCACAAATCTCCACTTAACTCTTTAGGCTATTGTGCATTTTTCTTTCTTTAAAAAATTAATTTATTTATTTATTTATTTTTGGCCGCGTTGGGTCTTCGTTGCTGTATGCAGGCTTTCTCTAGTTGCAGCGAGTGGGGGCTACTCTTCCTTGCAGTGTGCAGGCTCTAGGCGCACGGGCTTCAGTAGTTGTGGCACGCAGGCTCAGTAGTTGTGGCTCGCGGGCTCTAGAGTGCAGGCTCAGTAGTTGTGGTGCATGGGCTTAGTTGCTCTGCGGCATGTGGGATCTTCCCAGACCAGGGCTCAAACCCATGTCCCCTGCATTGGCAGGCGGGTTCTTAACCACTGTGCCACCCAGGAAGTCCCTGTGCATTTTTCTTAATAAGACTAAGTGCTTAGGGCCCTTTCATAGGGGCATTTATTTAACTTTTTCATTCACTAATAGAAAGGTTTTACATTCACTTTTCTATTACCTCCTGCTAGGGTACTTTCATAATCCCTAGGTATCTTATCAGGAATAAGAAAGCAGTATTGCCAGGAAACGTGATGGGATATTAAACTGTAGTTAACAGTGCAGGTGTGTATTACTTTTAAACCTCAATATCAAACATGTTAATTGATAAAATATATTAATTTTGCTGGAGAAGGAGAGCAGGTGGGAAAAGGAAGTTAGAGGATGAAAAAATGACTATTTGATTAATAAAAATAATTTTCTTTTTGCTGAACAACTTCCTTTACATTATGAGCTCCCCAAATGCATTTAAAATTCAATTCAAGTTGCCACAATTTGACTTACATACAGATTTTTTTTCCCTAGGGGCACATAAACATGTCAATTTCTGTTTTCCTAAAACTACAATATTTTCAGCGATACACTCCATATGACAGCATGGGAGGAGGAGGCACCTCTGATCATTCCACTCAGTAACCCAGTTGCAAATTTTTCATTGCCCATCTTCAAAGTTCTGTGCTTTGTCATGCCCAGGGGAGGAATGCCTCCACTAGCAGATGCAATTATGGTTCTAATGGATCAGAAGGTGAGGTTTCCACGTGACATTGGCTGAACAGACATAAACAGAGAGGTTTACAATGTTGATGGGGTGATTAAGCCTGGCCCCTAAGGCTAAGAAATTCCTAAGAAATTGTTGCCTGTGGAAAATACAGAGATGAGCTGGCTAGATCCCTTTGAAGGAAGGACTTGTGGTCCAGCTGCAGGCAATACAGGCAGCAGCCAGCTTCCAGATACCAGATCCTTAGCTGCCAAGAGCCACCTTGCATGTGCCACACCCTTCCTGGGGTAGCCAGTGACTGAGTGACTGGCCATGCTTCCTCCAGAACTCCCCACCAGGCTGGCTGAGGCTTGCCAAGCTTGCCCTGCACTTTGATTCCTCTGCTCAATTCTGCTTCTGCTCCTTTAACATCATCGGTGTTGATCCCGAACAAACAACTTGCACCCCAAACTCCATCTCAGTATCTGCTTTCAGGGAACTCAACTGGCAAGATGGTGCACAGTGAGGGGAAGAAGGAATATGGATGGGATACAAGGGAACCACTGACCGCTTCCCCCACTGCCAATGGTAGAAGTAAGTGGAAAACTAGTAACTCGATAGCAACTGGACCGCAAAAGGCTTAGCTCCCACAGAAATTAAGGTTTGGTTTACTTCATCAGGTAAAAAGTCCCAACCAGCTGAGATACAGGTAGAAAACCAAGGGAACATGGAATAGGTGGTGGAAAAATAAGTCATAAATACTAACTATAGTATTTATACAACATTGCAGAAGTAAGAACAATTTCAGCAACTCGTGTTTTCTTCTCTGCTGTGTTGTCTATGTGCTTATGTACTTTAATTTCCCCTCTTCTTTCTTCTCCCTTTTCCCCCCACAGTCTTATATAGAGAGCATATTGGTGGTTGTTAACTTTAAATTTTATTCTACGTATTCCAGACTATCAGTAAGGGCTGTGGTAGAACAAAAGACAAATGGACATCTCCCAGATATCCTGGACTTAAAGCTGGATGTAGTAACTGTTTAGACTTTGAGACTTTATAGAAGGGATGAGTATATTTTTCTTTGCATAAGGATAGTTTAATTTTGATAGGTGAGAGCACTTTGGGGATTATAAATATGTGAAGAAAGGTATTTGTTGATATTGGTCTATGAAGGAGTGGAGAGGAAGAGGAAAAAGGAGGAGGAAGAGGCAGAGGGAGAAGAGGGGAAGGAGGAGGAGAAGAAGACAAAAAAAGAATTACTTTAATATATCTAACATTTACTGAGTACTTCAATTAACTTTGCGGTACGCGGGCCTCTCACTGTTGTGGCCCCTCCCGCTGCGGAGCACAGGCTCCGGACGCGCAGGCTCAGCGGCCATGGCTCACGGGCCCAGCCGCTGCGCGGCATGTGGGATCTTCCCGGACCGGGGCACGAGCCCGCATCCCCTGAATCGGCAGGGGGACTCCCAACCACTGCGCCACCAGGGAAGCCCTAGAATATATCTTGATTTGGGGTAAAACCTCAGTTTTTCTTGGTCATCTTATGGCTTTTTTGTCCTGAAGACTCGAATCTTTATTTGGAATGGTTTTCTTCTATCAGTGTTTGGAAAAAAAATTTTAATTTATTTGTTTGGTTCTATTCTTTGGGAATATCAATTATGTGTCTGTTAGAGCTCCTTTGACTGCTATATCTCTCATCTTCTCTAATGTTTTTATATCACTGCCCTTTTCCATCTCTTTCTGGGGCTTTAAAAAAGCCTGTCATTTATGTCCTTTGTTATGTTTTTGATTGCTTTTTTTCCACTTTTATTTATCATGTAGTGTTTTTTTGGTAATGATTTTTCTGTTTCTATCCCACCATTTCTCCTGAGCTCTGATGCCTTGCCCTATTGTATTTTGAACCCTTCCTCTGTTTCCTTGGATAATTCCTCTTTTTAAATTTTTTTAATTAATTTATTTTTGGCTGCGTTGGGTCTTCATTGCTACATGCAGGCTTTCTCTAGTTGCGGTGACTGGGAGCTACTCTTCCTTGCGGTGAGCAGGATTTTCATTGCTGTGGCTTCTCTTGTTGCGGAGCACGGGCCCTAGGCACGTGAGCTTTAGTAGTTGTGGCTCACAGGCTCTAGAGCGCAGGCTCAGTAGTTGTGATGCACGGGCTTAGTTGCTCCGCAGCATGTGAGATCTTCCCGGACCAGGGCTCGAACCCATGTCCCCTGCATTGGCAGGCAGATTCTTAACCGCTGAGCCACCAGGGAAGCCTGGATAATTCCTCTTTTATACATATTCTTTATCTGCCGTTTGATTACATTCATTTACTCTTTTCTTTCTTCCTCCAGTATATATGCATAGACCCTGGTTGGTTTATTTCTGATGTCAGCAGGGGGAGGTTTGTTGGGGGAGGAGGTCAAGAAAAATTGGGTAGTTTTCAGGTTCCTATAATTACAACTTCCTCTTTCCTAAGGGTTCATATACTCTTCATATTTAGCATTCAGGAGGTTAGTGTGGTATACAGTAAAATCCCTTAACCTCTGGAAAATCCCTTAAACTCTCTTTCTTTTTCTCAGCTCTAGACCAGGTTATAGACAAAACAACTTATTGCTATCATGGTCTCTCCTTCAGCTATCCCTCCTCTGCCACTTCACATTGCAAAATTGGCATCTCGTTTGGGGCAACCACTGCTTCTACCATGGTCTCCCCTCACCCCTTAATCTTGGTGCTTTAATCAAAGACTCTTTGGAATTGTCACCTATTCTCAGAAATACATATACCCGACCTGAGGTCCAAGGCTCTCCCACCATTTCTGTTCAAATTTGAAAGTGTTTGGCAAACGTTCTTCATGATTGTTGTTTGAAATGGTAGTATCTCCCTGTTTCACTGAAGATGGGAATAAGGAATCGAGGAGTGGCTTACCTAGGTGGTTCTAGATCAGGGTCTCTCATGAGACTGCAGTCATCTCAAGGTTTGACTGGGGCTGGAGAATCCCATCCCAAGCTCACCGTCATGGTTGCTGGCAGGTTTCAGTTCTTTGCTGATAACTGACCAGAGGCTTTAGTTCCCACCACATGGGCCTCTCCCATAGGGCTGCTAATGCATGGCAACTTGCTCCCCCCAGAGAATGTGATGGGAGTGATAGAAAGAAGGAAAGTGAGAGGGAGCACAAGACAGCACCCCAAATGGCAATCATATTCTTATATAATTTAATTTCAAAAGTGACACACTATCACTTCTGCTGTATTCTACTGTTCACACAGACCAATGCAGGCACAATGAGAGGGGACCGCACTTGGGTGTGAATACCAGAAGGTAGGGACCATAGAGGCTATCTTGGAAGATGGTTACCACAAGCATGTGTGTGTTTGTGTGTGTGTGTATGTGTGTGTGTGTGTATACTTGTACGGGTATGTATATATGTATAATACCACACACATACACACACAAATTAACCAGAAGAATGTTTATAACAATTCTAAATTTGAATGTACTTAATAATATAGCTTCAAAATATATGACTAAAAAATTGATAAAACTACAAGGAGAAAGAGAAATCTCCCATCATAGTGAAAGATTTTAATTCATTCACCCAGTAATGAATAGATCAAATAGATGAAAATATCAGTAAAGATAAATATATTTTGAATAATACAGTTAACAAACTCAATCTAACGGACATGTATAGGACCCCATAAAACAATTGGAGAACGCACATTCTTTTCGTGCCATACAGATCCTTATGCAATTTGACTACCTAATAGTCCACAACTTGTGTCAATACATTTTGAGGAATTGGAACTGCAATTTCTGACCACAAGGCATTTAAAATGCAAATCAATTTGTAAAAAGATGATCATGAAAATCTTATACATTAGCAAACTTTAAAATAAACTGCAAAATGACTCACAGGCAAAAAAAGAAATCATAATGGGAAATTTAAAATACATAGAACTGAAAAATAAAAGCAAATGCAACATATAAAAATTTTGGAGATTCAGCTATAGCAACGCATAGAGGGAAACTTATAATCTTAAATGGATAATTTAGAAAAGACAGAAAATTAATGCGCTAAGTGGTTAATTTATTTTATTTATTATTTATTTATTTTTTTGGGCTGCATCGGGTCTTCGTTGTGGCACGCGGGATCTTCGTTGATGCAGGCGGGATCTTTTGTTGCAGCGCGTGGGCGTCTCTCTAGTTTTGGTGTGCAGGTTTTCTCTTCTCTAGTTGTGATGCGTGGGTTCCAGAGCACGTGGGCTCTGCAGTTTGCAGCACAGGGGCTCTAGTTGAGGCGTGCGAGCTCAGTAGTTGTGGCACGTGAGCTTAGTTGCCCCACGGCATGTAGGATCTTAGTTCCCCGACCAGGGATCGAACCTGTGTCCCTGCGTTGGAAGGCAGATTCTTTGCCATTGGACCACCAGGGAAGTCCCCGTAAGTGGCTAATTTAAAAGTTATTAGTGTAACAACAGAATAAACCCAGGAGTAGTAGAAGTATGGAACTAATAAAGTAGAAATTAATGAAATAGAAAACAAAGGTAAAAAAAGAATCAAAAAGCAAAAAATTGGTTCTTTGAAATGACTAATAAAATTAACATACTTTGGGAAGATTAGTTTAAAAAAGGGAAAGTGTGCAAAAGCAATATACTGGAAATAACTGGGACATAACACAAGGGGCAGCAGAGATCAGAAAGAAGTTAAGAGAAAAACTCATTTTTAAATAAATATAAATGAACAAATGCCTAGTAAAAAAGTAATTTACCAAAATTAACAAAAAATCCAAACCCAACACTGTGTATTCCTTTAAACACATGGAATTGGTAATTTCAAATGGGATTCTCATAAAGAAAACAACTGCTCCAGATAATTTTGAGGACAAGTTCTAACAAACATTCAATGCAAACTCTTCTAGAGAATTGAATAAACAAGCACATTTATTCATTCTATGGCATTTATTAAATTATTAATTTCAGAAGGTTGTAGTAACTATTAGAAAAATCAGCAAAGCATTTTGTTAATTCTTCTGTTAAATAATCCAGCAGTTCAGGGTAACTCTTGGGCTTATTGTAAGCTCTATCTGATTCGGTTTACATAACTGAACTTACCTCAGGTGTTTAGAGCCCAAGAGAATCCTGTTTTCAGTCTTCTTATTCATCCATGTTAATAGAAGTAATCTTCCCTTTTGTGAGGTGTACGCTTTCCAGCAATCTGTGAGAGCATGGTGTTGTAGTATCTGCAAGCAGAGTTTGCAAAGTCCACAAACTCTTCCGTGGGAATTACAGATGGAAGAACTTCTTCTTGTATTACCCATATCAGTTCGAATTTGCCCCAGTTTTTCCACTTAAATAATCTTATATAATATGCCAGAGTTGGTGTAATCCCTTCTCTGCCCAAATTCCAAGAATCTGAAATCTGGAACTCAACCTTTACCGCTGAGTTTAAGAGGAATATATTTAATTGACATAAAGTATAATTCAGCCCTTTTCTCTCTCTGTTCTGCATGCTGCCATAGTTTGGACCTTGTGAAAATTTGTCCATTTATGATGCCTGAAAACTCCTCTCATTAATCCTTTCTGTGCCCTCTGATGCTCTTGCTGGGCTCCCAGGGGCTGTCTTTTTCTTTCATGATCAAATAAATGAACTCTGTCCTAGATGTTTATGAATCACAATTGCAGACTTCTTGTTGATTTGTCTATTTTCTCCCTTCTCTGAGTTTATCTTTTATTTCCAGTGGAAGCATCACTCCCAGCCTCTTCTGGAGGCTCTTTATTTCCAACAGCCCACAGAACCTTTCCTGTGTGGCATTATGCTAAAGGTATGGATTGGAGTAAGACACACTCAATTTGGACCTATAAAACTATCAAGTATCAGGGCAATTTATTCAACATGGCAATTTACTCAACATTTTTCTGCTCAGTTTTCTCATCTGTTAACAGGGAACAGTGATCCTACCTTGCAGGGATGAATGTTTGTGTCCCCCTAATATTCATATTTGAAACCCTACCCTTATACCCCAACGTGATGGTATTGGGAGGTAGTTAGGCTTAGATGAGGTCATGAGGATGGAGCTAATCTCATGAATGGGATTAGTGTTCTTACATGACTCACGAGAGAGCTTGCTTCTCTCAGCTCTCTTCCATTAAGGATGTAACTAGAAGTCTGCCACCAGAGACAGGGCTTTCACCAGAACTCAACCATACTGGCACCCTCATTTCAAACTTCCAGGCTTCAGAACTGTGAGAACTAAATTTTTGTTGTTTATAACCTCCCCATTCTATGGTATTTCTGTTAAAGCAGCACAAACAGACTGAGTCTAAGACAGTAATAATCGTAAGGTTAGAATGAAAGTAAGTGCTTAGCATGGTGCTTAGAACTCAGTAAACATGCAGTGCATGCTGATCATTATTATTATCATAATTCCCATTCCCAAAGCCAAGACAAATCGATCTTCACATTTTTTATTCTAATCTCTATTGATTATCTATTGATCTTATTCATTTGGGGGAAGGGCACATTTTTATTTATTTTTATTTTTTATTTTATTTTATTTTTGGCTGCACTATGCGGTATGGGGGATCTTTGTTCCCCAACCAGGGATGGAACCCATGACCCCTGCAATGGAAGTGCAGATTCTTTTTTTTTTTTTTTTTTAAGATTTATTTATTTTTGGCTGCATTGGGTCTTAGTTGCGGTACGTAGGCTCTTCGTTGTGGTGTGTGGGCTTCTCTCTAGTTGGCTCTAGCGCAGGCTCCAGGGTGTGTGGGCTCTGTAGTTTGCAGCATGCAGGCTCTAGTTGAGGTGCGCGAGCTCAGTAGCTGTGGCACGCGGGCTTAGTTGCCCCGGGCATGTGGGATCTTAGTTTCCCGACCAGAGATGGAACCCGCGTCCCCTGCATTGTAAGGCGGATTCTTTACCACTGGACCACCAGAGAAGTCCCAAGGGCAAGCTTTTTTTTTTTTTTTTTTAAATTATTTTATTTTTGGCTGCGTTGGGTCTTCGTTGCTGCGCGCGGGCTTTTCTCTGGTTGTGGTGCGCGGGCTTCTCATTGCGGTGGCTTCTCGTGTTGTGGAGCACGGGCTCTAGGCACACGGGCTTCAGTAGTTGTGGTGCGTGGGCTCAGTAGTTGTGGCGCACGTGATTAGCTGCTCCACAGCATGTGGGATCTTCCCGGACCAGGGCTCAAACCCATGTCCCCTGCATTGGCGGGTGGATTCTTAACCACTGCGCCACCAGGGAAGCCCCCAAGGGCAAGTTTTTAGATTTTAATATTTAAATACCCAGTGAGATATCTGGGAGCATAAACTGGGAACATAATGGTGATGATGGCTTATGTCTCTAATTGCCTTTAATGTACTCATAGCCTTCCTGGATCCTGTATCAAGTCCTCGTGAAATATCTTAGCTATTAGTGTGGCAATGTCTCTTGCTTTTAGGATCCTCAACAGTGAGTTGATATTTAAATCTTAGAAGGCCAGATGAGACCATTTTCTGTGATTTTTTTCACAGATGTGCATAAGGCAGTTTTTCTCACACTTTCAGCCTCATTTGACCCCTTATCAGTGTTTGGCATATTTGTGAACTGAAAAATTTAGGTGAAAATTTTAAAAGATTCCTCACTAGTAAAAAGTAATATTCAAAATTTATGATGATCATTTCAGATTTTTAAGGATTGTATGCAATTTTTGTCAAGCCAGGGTCATAGTGGATAACTTGAGTTATAGATCACATTGGTTTCTTTTCTTACTGTTTATTTCTAACTCAGTTAGAAAACCCAAACTCACAACGATAGGTGGCTAATAGCGGCAAGTGGTGGTTTTTCTTTCAGATAATTCTCACTATTAGTTGGATAGATGTGGACCCCAATTTACAAACATCAACACCCCCCATCCCACAGCCATTTGCAGTAAAATCCTCTGCTACTCCTCTCATTAAGAGGTGAAATCTCCTCCATCCTGTACATAATTTTCCCCTTCGAAATGCTCCTTTTTGGAACGCAGCCTTTTCACTCTAAGAATGTTCAAGCCGGCCATGTTGAGGAGAACCTAGGTGTCCCAGTGACAGCCCCAGTCATGCTCCCAGCCAACAGCCAGGACCGACTGCCAGCTATGTGAATAAGACCATTCTCAGATAGAGTTATCCCCTGCCTGCCTCTCAAAATTTCGCTTTACGTCACTTCGCTTTTACGAAAGACGTACACCTAGTACTCACTGGTTTCCTCTAGCCCAAAGAAATCCAAAGGGGATTTTGCTTTCAGCGAAAAAGGTGAAAAGTTAAACTAGCGTTCAGCCTTTATTTTGCAGCAGCCCTATACAGGTAGCACGCACCCCGAGCAGCAAGTGGGGCACGACCAAGCTCTCCCCCTGGGAGCTACACTCAGCATCTCAGCATCGAGCCTCCATATCTTTGAACTGTGTCTGTGCATTCTTCAGCAAGATGTGTCCTAAGGTAATTGCTTCTTTTCTTTATGCCGTTTTGGCTTACAAAAGGTTTCATAGGAACGCTTTGCTTTCTGATAGCGGGGAAACCTGCAGCCCAGCCCTTAGTCAGGCCATCCCAGGCAACACCAAACAGCTCAGAGACAAGCTGTCCCTGCTGAGCCCTGTCCAAATTGCAGAATTGTAAACAAATATGTGGTTATTGTTGTTTTAGGCCACTAAGGTTGGGGGCTATCCGTTATACAGAAGTAGAAAACTATTTTAGGGCTCCATCAGATACCGGAACTGTAGCATGTCACACTCCACCATTGAAGTTTGAACGTGTTCATTTAGGGGAGGTGAGGTAAATGGATTCTTAATTCATTCTTTGGTCACAGTAGACTCTGGAAGCGACTGATTCACTGTTGCAGCTTTTGAATGTGATTTAAAATAGGCTGAATAATACATCATTGGTTTATCTCCCAGATATCTGAAGAATCATCAGGAGTTAGTGAAAATTTAAGGTCTTGGTGATTGAGCCAATAGCACACAATGCAGTTTTCTGAAGAAATCCTGATGTTTTACCTTCAACATTAAAAATCTAGATAATTGGTGCTTGAAGTTAGCTTCAGGTCAGTTTCAGATACAGTTTATGCTCCTGAGATTTCCTTGGATGCCACATCCTGAGCCCTTAGCTATTTATTCTACCTTAGCCACAACCAAAGCCACCCAACTCCACTGCAGCCCATGTGGTTCTGCTCCCTGGGTCAGACCAACCTCTCACTGGGAGGGCTGGGTCACCCCCCTTGCTGTGATCCTGCATCCAGGCCAACCATCCCTGTGCCTGGGAGTTCTGGCGCCTCCTGTCACTTCTGGACCTGGACAAATACCATACCACAGGGCATGGGGGTCTACCTTCCCAGAGGTCACAAAGGGGCTTGTATTAATCAAGGTTCTCCAGAGAAACAGAAACAGCAGGGTGTGTGTGTGTGTGTGTGTGTGTGTGCGTGCGTGGGTATGTGTAAAACTGCCTACTTTTCTCTCTGAATAAAATACAATGTGAATCGGCATTCAGGTGCAGCCTCTTTTATTTAAATATCATTCTTGTTACATACCTGTCTGGTGCTTTGTCGGTGCTGATCTCAACACACTTATGTCCTGTTAAGATTATGACTCGCGAACTTTGACCAAATGAATGATTAGCATGGGTTTTCAGGGATAAGGAGAACAAAAAGTCACCCAGAACTTCTCATGCACATATGATATCACAATATGCCAAGGGCTGATTTATACCCCGATTCTCATCAGCGATTTCCTCCTCTGTGAAGTACTAGTATCCACAATGGATAGTAACTGCTCTTCCACCATGCGTGCCTTTGTTAGTAGCGTCTACAATGGAGTCATTCATTAAAGGATTTGCCAATAGCTTTTTCAGTCTTCTCTCTGAATATGATTCTTGTCATTTGCTTTGCAACTATTGTTCAGCAATGCCATGACATGCGCCTACTTTTAATGACTCATAAGAATGAACATAGGCATTGTTTTAATCTAGCAGCAAATTTTATTGTTTTCATATTGGAGAACATTATTTTCTGTTTGTTTTGGAATAGGACAGATGGTTGGTTCATATGAGTGGTCATGATGCTTTGTTTGAACATTACACAAAGGATACAGTGCTACTATTTGACAAAATTTGAAGGAGACAACATGCTGAGAACTAGAGAATAAACTGATGAATGACTATCATTCAATTTCAAAGATTTATCTTATTTCCTGTCTATACTTTTTATATTTGGTTACTTGTGGGAAATCAGTATACTCACGATTCACTTGTCCCAGCATGACTAGACTCACATTCTCTGTTTTAGATTCCTGGTCATTTTTTACATTTATTTGGTTGTTCTCAATGATAGCATTTATATTATTATTTTCATTACTATATTTACACTTCAATGAACCATTTTTATTTTATTTATTTATTTAGCCACACTGTGCGGCTTGCAGGATCTCAGTTCCCCGACCAGGGATTGAACCCGGGCCACGACAGTGAAAGCCCTGAATCCTAACCACTAGGCCACCAAAGAACTCCCTCAATGAACCATTTTTAAACTATTGTTGCCTTGGACATAAAATATTACAGAGAGTAATTTCAAAAGTGCAAACTCAGCAAATATAAACACTATTAAATGATATGAAAATATATTCTCTGAGATAAATTATAGCATATTAATTGAATGTAAGCTGAAGGATTGAAGTAGTCCTTGTAACATTTTTACAACTTTAAGAATGTAATAATTACCACACATGAAATGAGATTCGCGGGAAAATCCTATGTAGTTATATTAATACATCTCACATTTTTAAACGTGTGTGCAACCGTTTATTAGGCTTTGCTTGAGGCTTTATGGTATGATGTTTCAGATACCCAAAGTTCTAAGACAGACCACCATGCAGAGACTTTAAAGTAGGTGTTCAAGAATCAATAGAACTGTCTACAGTGATGGAAATGTTCTGCATCTGCGCTTTCCAAATGTTAACCTCTAGCCATCAAGTGGCTGTCAAGCACTTGGCATGTATCTACCATGACTGAATTTTTAATTTTATGCAATTTTTAGTTATTTATTTATTTTTATTTTTTTGGCTGCGCCACGTGGCTTGTGGGATCTTAGTTCCCCAACTAGGGACTGAACTCATGCCCTCGGCAGTGAAAGTGCAGAGTCCTAACCACTGGACCGCCAGGGAATTCTCAACTTTGATTCATTTAAATTGAAATATGGAGGACCACACAGAGTTAAGTGGCTCTTAAATCCTTCACCCACGCTGAGAGCACAGATGGGTTGAGAGAAAAAGGATTGGAGAGAGCTATGATATGGATTCCCCGAGTGTCACCAAAGAGTAGAGCTGGTGGGTAGGTGCTCCTCGCTCAAGCCTAGTGAAACAGAGAGTGGGCTGGCTAGCTGCTGACGTACAAATAAACTTTAGTGGGGCTAAGACTGCCTAAATGTTTCCCGAGACCTAGATGTGAGAGAGAGGTGAGGGTACCTCTCCACACATACTGTCTGATAGGGTTTCCTGGGGGTGTGGGTGATGAGGGCCTAGCAGAGACTCTGAAAAAAATCACCAGGTTCCCACGGGCTACAGAAGGAGTGAGACAGACAGACCAGACAGACCTGAGATGTGATTGCTCAGATCAAGGAAGCTACAAGTGAAAGATCTCTGATTGGGACTTCTCTGAAGAAACCATGGAAGTTACCCACAAAAGGCAAGAGTCAGCTTGAAACACCTGCCAGGACAAAGTCTTCAAGGCCGTTTTAGGTCATTCACATGAGAAGTTTCCTGGCTTCCTTACTTCTTCCTCTTGCTCACTCCCCTCTCTGCCTAGGGGGTCAGCAACCATGGTTAGCAAGCACGACAAGTGTAAGAGCCTAGACATTCCACTTCAACTAAAGGTGGTTTGCTGATGTCAAGTCATGGTAAGGATTTTTGTTTCCTAAAAGGGATCAGAAAAGGCGTGAGACTGCTTGAGTTCATTCAGAGGTAAAGGAAGGACTAGATCCACCTAATCAATCTGAAGGGATTGTGAAAGGCAAAATTAAGTTGCTTTATGATTATAAGTGGTGAGTCCAGCCTGTTCACTATACTAGGTATTTATGTGAACAAAACTGTTCCATCACTTTTCCCTGTGAAATTAATCACCAGAAAACCACTTGATGAAACGGTATGTATTAGACATGGTTGGAGCCCCACCCAGATCCTCTTTACTGGGTTGTCCAACCCATCCTTCAGCTGCTGTGCGTGTTGGTGGCAAACCACTCACAGCTGCACCTTTCCCCAGAGAATTGTTCTAGTCCAGAGAGAACTAGCTCATCCAGAGATGCCTGGGAGGTTGTTAGCCACTTACCCTCAGCCAACCAGTAACTGATTGATGTGGGGAACAAAGCTCTTTGCCTCAAGGGGAGACTAACTCTGTGATGGAAGACACATTCCAAAGCTCCCCATGGGATCCGTGTGAAGCTAGACTCCAGCTGAACCTATGGTTTTGCTTAGCTTTTACTCCTGGCCTGTCCGGTTACCCTTCTCCCTTGCAGGCTTCTCCAGGGAGCACTGCTCAATAAATGACTCACCAGTCCCATCTCAGGCTCTACTTCTAAGTAACCAGACCTAAGTCTTTAAAAGTTATTAATTGTGTTCATTCTTTTCATTGATTTGCCTACAAGTTCCCAGATTTATAAATTTTATTGTCCAGTAAAGTTTTTTAAAAAAAATTAGGAGACCAACATTGTGTCACCAACTTTTAGTTTTGCAAATAAAAATTAAGGGGAAAAAAACCTCTCTATGACAGACACCATTGGTGGGATATTAAAATCTCATGCTCTTCTTCCTTGTTTGTAGAATTCCAATTTTGTTCAGGTATCTAGCAGCCAGGGGATTCAGGAAAATTGGGCTCCCCTTCTGCAGCAAGGGGTGAATGTTGATTAGTATAAGCCATTTATGTAATCCCAACTCCCTTGCCAATGATTTGTTTAGGAGTGAGGCTTGACTTAGGTTTAGCCAGTGAGATATAATGCAGGATTTCTGGGAAAGGTTTTTCTTACTCTTAAAAAGAGAGATACATGAAGAAAAAGTGCTCTTCATGGTAGGATTCAGGTTGTAGAGACTGAAGCTTGTACAATTTGGGGGCCCTTTTTAAGGAAAAAGGTGTAAAATTGTCTTGCTTTTTCACAGTTTACAAAAATATAGGACCAGGTGAATGCATTGATAGGGTCCTCTCCAGGACCTTGTAAGGAGCCTGTCAAAGTGAAGGGTTCTAAAGCTTAAGCTTCTTTAGTTTCATGGTAAATCACCCCTGGCAGCCTTTCTTTTTTGGACATTGTTGTCTTCATGGGACAACTGGAACTGTTGCAGCCATCTTGGGACCATGAGGAAAGCCAGCTTAAGGGGACAAGCCAACACACAGCAGATGACACAGTCCAAGGATGAAGGAACCTTGTTGGAATCACAGCACATGACTTTCCTTGGAACCCCTTTAAGTGCAAGCTTCTTGTATGAAAAATGATAAATATCTTTATTGTTTAGTCACTTTTCAATAAGTTGTAGGCAAAAGCATCCAAAAGAAGACAACTAGCATCTACTTTCCATTGTTTCACACACATACACAAACACGTACACCCCTAAATATGTGGAAAGGAGATAATCTCAGAATATAGGATGGTCCTTTACATCAAATTAGCTTTATGGAAAACTCAATTCATTATCCTCATTTTTCTAATTGGCTGTATACCCAGTGAAAATTTCACCATGGTATTTGGGAAGCAGTTGCCTAGACCAGTGCTACATGAAGTGTGGTCCGTGGGCTAGTGCCAGTCCATGAGCTGTTTGTTAACAGACTATAATGAGATAAGTACTGAAATTGAGAGTGGGAATTTAGAAACCTTTTAGACAGTAATTTTGTTGCAATTAACGAACCAATATTGATACATTATTATTATTAATAAAGTCTATACTCAGATTTTCTTAGTTTTCACTAATGTCCTTGTCTATTCCAGAATCCCACCCAGGACACCATTGTACATTTAGTTGTCACAATGCCTTAGATTCCTCTTGGCTGTTTTTGATGGCCTTGACAGTTTTGAGGAGAACTGGTCAGATATGCTGTTCAGTGTCCCTTAATTGAGATTTGTCTAATTTTTCTCTCATGATTAGTATGTTTTTGTTTTTTAATCTCATTTTTCTAGCACAGTAATCCAATTTTATTGTGTTTTACAAAATTATTGGCCTGCAACAGATTAGACAAAAACCTGGTCCCTCATCACAGGTAGTTTGAGCAGCACTGGTCTAAAGCACTACTGTTCCAGCCTTAGCATTTAAAATTCTCAAACGATTTCTCCTAATGAAACTACTGGTTTGCCTTTGGATACCATTCTGTTCTCTGAATCAAATTGTTAGGGGTGGGGATTCTCAGTTTGAATCTTAAGAAAAGGTAAATTACCTTTTTAAAAGATTATTTTTTGGGCTATCTATAGTGTGTCAGCAGATGTTTGATGGCTTACAAAACTTTTGAAAGAACACACACAAATAAACTCTCAACTGTGATGAAGATGAAATGTTTCTGAATCAAGATTGTAATAGAGAAGAACATATCTTTATGTTCTTCATAAAGTATTGATCTAACTCAGTATTCTAAGTATTTGATCTGTTTCTTTTACTTTAACCTTTGTATTCTATTGCTTTTGCTACAAGTTAAGAATTTTGCCTAGAGCCTGAAATGTACAGGATAGACCATTCTCTAGGCTCTGACTTTTAAAGGTATAACACTTTTCCATTCACATAGAGAGAAAAAGTTGCAGATCAGAGAATAGCATTTGTCTTGTTGGAGGTTTACAGGAACATCATGACCTGACCTACGTGGACAGCAGCAAGAACAAAAGATTCTGACACCAAGAAGTTTGCAACAACAAAACCACATCCCCTCCCCTTTTAGATTAAAACAAGCTTGAATTCTAACTCAGGTAAGATGGTTCTTTGGGACACTAGTCCACCATCTTTTTGGCCTGCGGGCTTTCTGAATAAAGTCACTATTCCTTGCCCTAACACCTTGTCTCTCAATTTATTGGCTTGTTGTGCAGCAAGCAGTTCTGGGCAAGTGCAGCGAGCTTGGACTTGGTCAGAAGATCTTTACTCAAGGGGTTTCTACTCAGTGCTCTGTGGTGACCTAAATGGGAAGGAAATCCAAAAAAGAGGGGATATATGTATACAAATGGCTGATTCACTTTGCTGTACAGCAGAAACTAACACAACATTGTAAAGCAACTATACTCCAATAAAAAAACCACAAAAAATAAAAAAATTTAAAAACATACTATTTCCATCAGTTAGAAAAAAAAAGAGATCTTTATTCAAAGGGTTTCATACAATTTAAGCCAGAAGCCCTAGATGTATCATACAAACTAGAATATAGTCATAGTGACTATTCATCTACATTCTGCTTTGTTTTGCGTTGCCATTAGGTGTTTTGTTTTTGTTTTTCTTTCTCTTCTTTCTTCATTTCACTATAGCAAGCACCTTGAGCATTGGCGGCCAAACTTTTTCCATTATATCACATTCCTCAGTAGGTTATCACTGTCATATTCATTTTTTTCATGTCTCCTCTGATATATTCATGTTGATGACATAAGGAGTCCCCTAAACCTTGCTACTTTGGGGATTCTGTCTTTGATCCTCGTGTCTAGAATCCTTGTATAATGAAACTGCTTTGGGCTTTGATGATAAAAGCTTCACATGGTATGTGTTTCCTCTCTGGAACTTGATTTTTCCAGTTGCAAGATGTGTTTTAAGCAGTGTATATAAACCATTGTATGCCACTTCCTTTTTTTTTAAATTTTTGTAGTTCACGAAATTACAGGCAGGTTTTTTTTCCTGTGTTTAATGTAACAGCCTTTAAATTTTGGTTTAGATCTCCTTTTTGCTTTTGAAGCTTTTGACTTCATTTTGAAAAGCTGGTTCTTATTTCTTGCCTCACTCATTATTATGGACACAGCCACGAGCTTGAGTTCATTTTTGTTGGTTGTCCAATAAGTCAATTGAGTAGCCATGGAGGTTTTTCAAAAACAGTTTGCCTTAAGCCTTTTGACTCTCATTTAAAAACTGTGGTAAGACTTTCCTTGCCTCACATCTTGACCTTTACATAACATTTGCCGACACAGAAGGATGAAGAAAAGCACACTTAAGACTATCTTTTCATTCATTCAGTGATGTTCACCTGTGAGATACTACTCCTGCCCCAGCATTGCTGGGCTTGCTTCAGAGGTAAACTGCTCCTGTTTATTGTGGGGAACGTGGGTATATTTTTAAATGTCCTGTCAGAGCCATTTTTTTCCTAAGTATGTTTCTTTAGAACCATTTTATTTTCTTGCTACAATTTTGTCTCTATTTGCCTCTGATCTGGAACTCTGACTTTCAGATGTCTGTTATGATTGGTTTCTTTATTTCCTTTCCTGTCTCATTTTAAACAACTCAAGGAAAGACAAATTATATATTCTTCTGTAGGTCTGTTAAGCCAAATGTGATTTTGCCACAGGGTTGTCTGTTCATTTGCTCATTTATTTATCTGCATAGTCAAAACATGTTTGGAGAGACCTTGTCATGGGGCAATGCTAATGTGATGTATTAGAGATACAGTGGTGAAGACAGACAAAACCTCTGATAAGAAACTTTTGATGTAGTGGGAAAGAGACACATTAAATACATATATACATACATAGTTAAAGATGAAATTCTGACCAAGGCTGTGCAGAATAAGTACAAATGCAATTACCCTAGTTTTATGATTAGAGATGGGGGGGGTGCAGTAAAGGCTTTCCTTCCCTAAAGAAGTGACTTAGACTGAGACCTGAGGGATAAGGGGAGCTGATCAGTGGAGGTGGAATGAAAGACCTTTCTACAATGAACCATATGCTGGACAAGTCTGATTTTCTTTGCTTTTTTCTTTACCCTGGAAGAATTCACTCATTCAAATAATATTGAGAATCTACTATGTGCCAGGCAGAGATAAAAACGTGGTGTGAAAAGAATGTTGTATTAAATACTTTTTAATGGTAAAGAGAAATTCACTTATAGCTCTGAGATTGGTTTCGTCTCTAGAGTTCATTTCTCCTCTTCTCTATTTCAGCAGTTGATTAAGAAGGTACTTAAAAGCACTAAGGATAGAGGGGGGGATTATAATACTATCTTATTAATAATAAAGAAATAATTGTGAACTCATCAATAATCCTTTCTGGGTTTCAGTTCCTTCATCTTTAACATGATGAGCTGAACTAGATACTGTGCAAGGCTTCTTTCAGCTTCAAGTTTTGGTTAAGAGCCACTAGCTTTCAGTATTTGCCTGTGAGAAATAATTCTGACAGCGTTATTACTTGGCATGTTTTGCATGATATATACAAAAGAATTACTTCTATGAATATAGTTTTGAATTATATGAAGATGTTTTCAAATTTTTATTTTAATTTAGCTGTCAGTAAATTTCTTATCATTATTTATTTCTGTTTCAATTCACCAAATATACTATTGCTTGGAAACTTGTACTCAAGGAGCACTAAACTAATCAAGTGTATGTTCAGGCAAGCGTCATCAGTTATGTAGTTAATTATGTGTATAAATTTCTTTTTGAATCCGTTGCTCTTTAAACCTTGAGATTTAAAATGGCTATTTGGAACTGGAAAGCAAAATTTAATGCCAGGCTTTAGACATTTTCCCCTTCCTGCTCAATTGCAGAAAATTACAAGATACCAAATCTTGGCCTCTTAGTACAGTTATAAAATGTTACACTTTCCATATAATCCTTTGTGTATGTGCACACATATATACACATATATTGTTTGAAGGGGTATGTAGATACCATTTCATGTATTACAGTTTTGGCCAGAAACAAAGCCTCTGCCAAAGCCTCTGCAACAGACAGAGAGTGCTGTAGCATTTTGCCAATTTTAAACCTGCTTCTATTTCTCTTCTGATTTCTGGCTGAAACGTGAGCCGCCTTTATCTCTGCATAGATGTCACCAACCCAGCTGCTTGCTCATCAAATTAATTAATAAAGATTCCAAATGAGTCATAATTTCATCTAAGGAGTAATTTTGGCAAGAGTTACTCCTTGATGACTTGGCTGAACTCTCTTGCTTCTCTTTATCCAAAGAGAATATTAGTCTTAAAGTCCTGGCCTCATTCCTGCAATGTATCCCTGTGGACCACCACCTGCCATTGGGTAGGATGGGAGGTTTCTCTACCCACTCTAAAGATGGCAACACAGAGAAGAAAACCCCTACTATACTCACAAGGGAAAAATAAAACTAATAACTGCTTAGATGGGAAATGGGTTTGGGGCCTGATAAGTCAGGATTAGAATATAATTTTCATCTGTTATTTGCTATATAACTTCAGTATCCCCGTCTAAAAATGGGGTAATGATACTGCAATCCACATGCAAGTAGTCCTTGTTGGTTGCCCCATGCTTTCTTAAGATCCATTCAGTATATTGACATTTCTGGGAAAAAATAAAGCAAAATCCACATTGAAAAGTGATGAAGACCTATGAGGTTACTCAAGAAGTGAGGGGATTACATTGCACAACACCCAGCAAGGGTCTTTAAAACTCCTCTTTAAACACTTACTTTCCCCTAGGTTTCAGTACCTATATCAATGTTCATGTGCATTAGTTAGGGTAGTGATAAGTTACCATAACAAAGAGTCCCAAAATGCATTGATCTAAAGAAAAAAAGTTTTTTTCTCTGTCTTGCAACAGCTAGGATGTAAATCATCCAGGTGAGCAGTGCAGCTCTGCTTCCTTGTTATTCAAGAACCCAGGTTCTTTCTAAAGCCCTTCATTGACAACATCTGCATAATAAAAGATGGATTCCAGATGGAGGGAAGAGAAAAGAGGGTGTGGAGGAGGCACAACTCTGTGTCTGAAGACCCAGGCTCATAAACGTATATTTCACTTCTGCTAACATTTTATCATTAAGTTGTTAACAACTTAATCACTTGACCACACCTACTGTAGCAGTTTGCAAATTGGCTGCAATTCTTAACCCTGCCCCGTACTCAACCCTTTTCATTGTGACTCTACATCTCCTCTGATCAAGAGGCAGAGTTTGTTTCTCTTCCTCTTGAATCTGGCCTGGACTTGTGATTTATTTTTGCTGGTAGATGATGGCAGAAGCGATGCTGTGGCAGTTCATAGTCTAGATTTTAAATGCCTTCTACTTTCTCTCATGGAGTCCTTTCCATCTGCCATGTGAAAAATTGAACAAATCCATGTGAACAAATCCAACTAGCCTGATGGAGGATGAGAGACCATGGAGCAGAGATAAGCCACCCCAGCTGAGCCCAGCCCACATCACTGACCCACAGAATTATGAACTAAATAAATGGTTATTTGTTGAAAGTTAGGTTCTCTGGGAAGCAGATGCTGAGATGGAGTCAGGAATACAAAATACCTGTGAGGACGTCCCTGGTGGTGCAGTGGTTAAGAATCTGCCTGCCAATGCAGGGGACATGGGTTCAAGCCCTAGTCTGGGAAGATCCCACAGGCCATGGAGCAACTAAGCCTGTGCGCCACAGCTACTGAGCCCGCGCTCTAGAGCCCACAAGCCACAACTACTGAAGCCCGCGCGCCTAGAACCTGTGCTCAACAACAAGAGAAGCCACCACAACGAAAAGCCCACCGCGCTGCAACAAAGAGTAGCCCCTGTTCGCCACAACTAGAGAAAGCCCATGCACAGCAACGAAGATCCAAAGCAGCCAAAAATAAATAAATTTTAAAAACCATGAAAGGAAAAGGGAGCAGGGTTTGGCAGGGGGGACATCAGAGCATGATGTTCCTAACAAGGCTCCATCCGCCCAGTAAGGAGCTCCAGAGCAATGACTGCCCATTAGGAGAGTCCTGCATTGGACAGAAATGGCTAGACCTTTGTACCAGTGCCTTGCTCAGTCACCGGCTAGGTGCTACCCTGAGAAGAGAATGGCCTCAGTGTGAAAGTTGTCAGCTAACTCCACTTCTTTCTATCAAGCAGTGAGTCCTCACTCAAAGAAGAATCTGAATGGTGCATCTCCATATATGCCACATTGTTTTAAACCACCACGTTTTAGGGTTGTTTGTTATGCAGCAAAAGCTAACTGATTCACATAACTGCAAGGGAGGCTGGGAAATATTATTGACCTGGGCAGCAAACAAAGGCATCACCCTTTTTAAAAAAGAGTGTGAGTGTAGGCATGAGTGCAGGTGTACACAAATGCTTATAAATCAATGTTTACCCTTTATTAGCTATCTTATGTGATTTATGTAGTTGTGAAAATTAGAGCTAATATATATAAAGTATCTAGTAAAGTGCTCAGAGGTGGATCCAGGTTTTGTGGGGCCAGAAGCTTATATAATTTGCAGGTCCCTTTTCAAAGAAAAAGAATACAAAATTACAAAACCAAAATTAAGTTCAAGACCTTGGATAGGTCCTTTGTAAATGAAAGCCTGTCATTAGCTTTATAGTAAACCTGCTCCTGATGATGCCTGACAGGTGATAAATGTTATAAAGTGTATGTTTTTATTGGTCCAGTGAAAATAAAATCACATAGCCATTAATTTATTGGTAGTCAGCATTTGCACAAACAAGGTGTCATCAGGTTCACTTAGGTGCAAATTCCATACCAACTTCAATTTC
Organism: Delphinapterus leucas; assembly: GCF_059928025.1. Lineage (NCBI taxonomy): Eukaryota > Metazoa > Chordata > Mammalia > Artiodactyla > Monodontidae > Delphinapterus > Delphinapterus leucas. The sequence continues at coordinate 136,382,736 of NC_143130.1, forward strand.
CTTCTGAGGGGACTAGGGGGTCCTTATCACAGGCAAAGGCCACTCATTCTTTTGTCTTTCCATCCTATGAACCTGTGAAAGGGGAATCTGCAGCCTTGTGAAGCAGAGTCAGGCTTTCACTCTAGAAGCTGAAAATATCAGAAATGCACTTCCTGAGCCTCTCTTGCAGCCAAGACAGTGCCAATCAACCAGGGCGCATGACCTAGACCTTGAAATGAAAATAACTGTGAGGAAGGAGCCCAGCCAAAAGCTGTCTGGTAGCTGTTTGGACACAGAGGTGCAGTGTCTCTGGCAACAGTGCCCAGTGTCAGATGTCCAGTGTTGGTGGGGCAGAGGTGCAAGTTACAGTGGCTGTACCTAGGGGCAGCACCAGTGAGTATAGATCCTGACCTGGGTTCACAGCCTCCCCCAAATTCCATGAGATGTCCAAAATCTTTTCAATAGATTTCCTTTCCTGCTTAAATTAGCCAGAGCAGTTTTCTCCTGCTTGTGGCTGAAACCCTGACTGACATATTATACATGGGTTTTTAATTTCAGCCCACACAACTGGGGAGCAGGAAATGTTCCCTTTCACTTTGGGAGAATTCTTACATCTGGAGATGCTGTGGAAAGAAGACTGCGCTTACATGAGAATCCGTTGAAAAGCATTTTCCTCGAGTCAGATTACTCATTTGATGTCTTCTGTCATTTACTTGCTATATGACCTTGGGCCACACAAGAAACTCAGTTTTTAAAATGTCTCTAAAATGTCACTTATAATGCATACACCTGTGGTTGGTGTAAGGCTTAAATGTGATAGCATATGTGAAAGTGATCTTTAAATTGTTATGGAGTTAAATTTATTTTTAAATATAAAAAAATCTACCAAGGGCTTCCCTGGTAGCACAGGGGTTAAGAATCCACCTGCCAATGCAGGGAACACGGGTTCGAGCCCTGGTCTGGGAAGATCCCACATGCCATGGAGCAACTAAGCCTGTGCGCCACAACTACTGATGCCCACGCGCCTAGAGCCTGTGCTCTGCAACGAAGAGTAGCCACCGCTCGCTGCAACTAGAGAAAGCCCACGGCGCAGCAACAAAGACCCGACACAGACAAAAATAAATAAATAAAATAAATAAGTTTATTTAAAAAAAATCTACCAAGCTCTTGCTCTAAAACTGATACACTAATTCCTCCTTTGGATAGTTTGGATAGTAACGAAAGTCAGTTTGTGAGCTTATACACATTCTTCACATAATCTGAGCTTGTTCCATCTTGTTTATATAGTTAATTGGTGGCATTTACTATGTCAAATGTAACTTTGTAACTTTCTTCTTCCTATATAATTCCTAGGAGTCACCCATCTCAACAACTCAGGTACTTTTCAAAATCTGTGAAATTTTATCATTTGGGTTCTTAAAATAAATATAATGTAGGAGAAAATAATAATTTCATGATCATTTATTCAATCCACAGCTTGGTCTTAGCTCTTTTCCATTCTTAGTTTGGAGTTTCAGTTTCTCTTTGGAGTTTCCTTCTGGAGTTTCAAAACTTGGTCAGAGACTTGGATGAACAGGAAATCAGTCTCAGAGAGAGTAGATTTAAGTATTTTTGTAATTATTCTTGAGGTTCTTTGCAAAACATTGTTTTGCTTTTATATAATATGGACTCATTACAGAGAAATTGGAAATATAAATAAGAAAAATTTTTTAAATCCCATTATTACTACTTTGGCATTTAGTTGTCTATTGTTAGTTATTTATTTTGTGTATCCATTGCTGCATAACACATGGCCCCAAACTTAATGGCATAAGACATTTTATGATGCACACAGAGTCTGTGTGTCAGGAATTCAGACAGGGGACCAAGGAGTGACTTTTCTCTGTTCCATGATATTGGGGCCTCATCCGGCAAGAGAACTGCTAGTGACTCACGAGCTGTGCCTGGAATCATCCAGTGGCGTCTTGACTCACAGATGTGCTGGTTGCCCTGGGATGACACAGAGGCCAGACTCGGCTGCAATTCTTTTTTTAAAACTTTTTTTTTTTTTTTTTTTTTGCGGTACGCGGGCCTCTCACTGCTGTGGCCTCTCCCGCCGCGGAGCACAGGCTCCGGACGCGAAGGCTCAGCAGCCACGGCTCACGGGCCCAGCCGCTCCGCAGCACGTGGGATCCTCCCGGACCGGGACACGAACCCGTGACCCCCGCATCGGCATACGGACCCTCAACCACTGCGCCACCAGGGAAGCCCTCGGCTGCAATTCTTGATTGGAGTCTGGAGCATCTAGGTTTGGCCTCCCTGTATGATTTGGGATTCTCACAGCATGGCGGTTGGTTTCTGAGAAGAATTATCCAGAGAAAAGTTCAGGAGAGTTAGCATTCCAAGAGAACCAGGCAGAAGCTCCCTGACATTTTATAAATTAACTCTAGAATCCACATAGTGTCACTTCTGCTATACTCTTTTGGTCAAAACAGCCACAAGCTTGCCCAGATTCAAGGGGAAGGGCACACAGACCCCACCATTTAATGGAAGAAGTATCAAAGAATTTGAGGGCCAAGTTTAAAACATATATCTTGTAAGACTTTTCTGTATGGCTTACACAATAGACTCATATACACACACATATATATTAAATACTTTTTTTTTCCTACCACACCACGTGGCTTGTGGGATCTTAGTTCCCCGAACAGGGATCAAACCTAGCCCCCCAGCAGTGGAAGCACAGAATCCTGGTGATTGGCATCTGGAGTGGGGGCAGTCTTGCAGGACTAAGCCCTAATCTGTGGGATCTGACGCTATCTCCAGGTGGTGTCAGAAGTGCGTTAAATTGTAGAACGCTCAGCTGGTGTTGCAGAGAACTGTTTGGTGGGGGGAAAACCCTCACATATCTGGTGATAGAAGCGTTGTTGAGTGTGGTAGTAGTATGAGAGTAAAAGAGATACACAGAAGAACTGAGTTTTTCCTACACAGTAGTGGTATCTCATTGTTTTAATTTGCATTTCTCTGATGGCATGATGTGGAGTATTTTTTCAGATGTTTATTTGCCATCTGTTTATCTTCTTTGGTGAGGTGTCTGTTTAGGTCTTTGGACCATCTTTTAATCAGGTCTTTGCTTTCTTATATTTTAAGAGCTCATTATATATTTTGGATAACAGTCTCTTATCAAATGTGTGTTTTGCAAATGTTTTCATTCACTTTGTGGCGTGTCTTCTCATGCTCTTGACTCTTCTATTTTCAACCTGTTCCTTTTGCACTTAACAGTGCATCTTCTACTTGATTGTTTTTCACATCAGGCTCCATTCTGAGAGGGTTGCTTTCTTGGTGCACATACTCTGGGCACAGGCTGGTGATGTCGGGTTCAGATAACTCAGAGGGCTTCCCTGGTGGCTCAGTTTTTAAGAATCCACCTGCCAATGCAGGAGACACAGGTTCAAGCCCTGGTCCGGGAAGATTCCACATGCTGCAGAGCAACTAAGCCCGCGAGCCACAACTACTGAGCCCACGTGCCACAACTACTGAAGCCCGCGTGACTAGAGCCCATGTTCCTGCAACAAGAGAAGCCACCTCAATGAGAAGCCTGCATACCACAAAGAAGAGTAGTCCCCGCTCGCCGCAACTAGAGAAAAGCCCGCATGCAGCAATGAAGACCCAATGCAGCCAAAACTAACTAACTAAATAAATTTATAAAAAAATAATAATACTTGTAGATATTCTTTACTTAGGGCTTTGAAAGACAAGAGGGAGATTAGTTGAGATGATTGAATCCATATTATGGAATAAACTATGTATAGACATAGCTTGTAGGTAACTGTACACTATATATAGAGTTATAATAATTTACAGGTGTAATTAAATGACTCTTTATTTTTTCTATTTTCTGCATAGTACTTATCTCCAGCTCAAACATTATGTTTTCGATCAGTTATTTTCTACCTCTTACAATAGAATGTAAGGGCTAAGATTACAAAGATTTTGTTCTGTTCATCACTGTGAGCCTAAAACAGCATCTGGCACATAGTAGCCTCTGTGTTCACATTTGATGAATAAATAACTCTGGGGTCCTGTATCCTTCAGATATTGGTGAGACCTTAAGGCAGTTGTAGCTAGAGGAAATGTGTCTGCCTTGGTTCTAGGCCAATCTCTTGTCTTCTCATCTTCAGATCTGCCTGTACCTTTCTCCAGATCTATCTTGTATCAAGTGATGACCGCATCACTTTATACCATCAGCAGAAGCCTTCATTGCAAGGAATCCTTTGTTCCCCCATCTGAAATTGCTCAGAGTGCAGATTTAAAGTACAGAGTATCCAAGAAATGTATTTTTATGGCTCTAGTTATAATATATGTGACTCTAATTCTGCAAAATACTTGTTATAGCTGCCAGGAAATGCCCCTGAATGCTGGCCGTCAATTGCCTTCTGCAAGTGCTGTGGCAGCTGCAGGAGTCTCAGGAAGAAGAGAACAACTTTCAGTCTCTGCCTGGAAAATCCTCCATCCTACTCCCTCTGCTCAGGAGACTCCCTGTGCATTGCCACCTTGGCTAGGCTATCATAACTGGCTGGGTGAAAAATAAAACACATTACCTTGCTAGGGCTCCTATTTATATATGCACATGTGGTCCATATTGTGTATTAGGCATAGTAGAAGATACTCATTACTTTCTAATAGATTGTTATTGTTATTGATTGCATCACTGTTAGTATTTAGGGTTAATAATTAGGAAATACGTATCTAAAAAGTTACATGACACCAAAGAAGATATACAAATGGCCACTAATCATATGAAAAGATGCTCCACATCACTAATCTTAGGGAAATGCAAATCAAAATTACGAGATACGATTTCACACCTATTAAGATGGCCGTTATAAAAGTTTTTAAGAAGAAGAAAATAAGTGTGGCAAGGATGTAGAGAAATTGGAACAGTTATGCATCGCTGGTGGGAACGTAAAATTGAATTGTACATCCACTGTGGAGAGTGGTATGGTGGGTCCTCAAAAATTTAAACATAGAATTTAATCCAGGAATTCCACTTTTGGATATATACTCCCAAAACTGAAAGCAGGGACTCGATCAGATATTTAGACACCAATGCTGATAGCAACATTCACAATAACCAAAAGGTGGAATCCAACCAAACGTTCATCAACAGATGAATGGATTAAAAAAACGTGGTATATACATACAATGGAATATTACCCAGCCTTAAGATGGAATGCAATTCTGACACATGCCACACGTAGATGACATGCTAAGTGAAATAAACTAGTCACAAAAGGTCAAATATTGTATGGTTCCACTTATAGGAAGTACTTAGAGTAGTTAAATTCATAGAGACAGAAAGTAGAATGGTTGTTTCCAGGGGCTTGAGGAGGAAAAGAACGGGAAGCTATTACTTAATGGGTACAGAGTTTCAGTTTGGGAAGATAACGTTCTGGTAATGTATAGTGGTGATGGCTGCACAACAATGTGAATGTATCGTACTTAATGGCACTGAACTGTACACTTAAACATGGTTAAGATTGGGCTCCCCTGGTGGCTCAGTGGTTAAGAATCCGCCTGCCAATGCAGGGGATACAGGTTCAAGCCCTGGTCAGGGAAAATCCCACATGCCACAAAGAAAAAAGCCCATGTACCACAACTACTGAGCCTGTGCTCTAGAGCCCGCGAGCCACAACTACTGAAGCCCACGTGCCACAACTACTGAAGCCCACGCACATAGAGCCCGTGCTCTGCAACAAGAGAAACCACCGGAATGAGAAGCCCACGCACCGCAATGAAGAGTAGCCCTCGCTCGCCACAACTAGAGAAAGCCTGCACGCAGCAAAGACCCAACACAGCCAAAAATAAATAAATTTATTTTTTAAATTATTGTTGAAAAAATGGTTAAGATCGGGGCTTCCCTGGTGGTGCAGTGGTTGAGAGTCTGCCTGCCGATGAGTTCGTGCCCCGGTCTGGGAGGATCCCACATGCGGCGGAGCGGCTAGGCCCGTGAGCCATGGCCGCTGAGCCTGCGCGTCCGGAGCCTGTGCTCCGCAACAGGAGAGGTCACAACAGTGAGGGGCCCGCCTACTGAAAAAAAAAAAAAGGTTAAGATGGACAATTTAATGTTATGTATCGTTTACCACAAGAAAAGATCCGCCAAAACACTTTGTCACCGTCTGGCGTCCCCAAGGAAAATAAGGTGGAATCTAGGTGATAAGGCCTAACCTCTTCCTTTGTGCTTCGTCTAGTTTCCCTCACTCATATGTTGTTGCATCCAGAGGCCTTGCACCCAGCCTTTCACACCAGAGTTCCTGGTGCAAAATGGCTGTGCCACTCGTCCGGCCGCGTGCAGAAGCGGTGCGACTGACACTCAATTCAAGATGGTGGCACCTGGCACTTCCACTTTGATCTGGAGCCTGAGCAGCGCAGCTGTGCCTGGTCCTGAGAGAACTCCGCCCCCTCCCCCCTGATGAGATCCCTATAAAGCAACCACACCTACCGCCTGTCGGGAGAACGTGTACTCTAGAGCAGGAGCTCCCACCTCTCCATTCTTTTTTTTTTTTTTTTTAATTTATTTACTTATTTTTGGCTGCCTTGGGTCTTCATTGCTGTGTGCAGGCTTTCTCTAGTTGCGGCGAGTGGGGGCTACTCTTCGTTGCAGTGCGCAGGCTTCTCATTGCGTGCGGCTTCTCTTGCTGCGGAGCACCGGCTATAGGGGTGCGGGCTTCAGTAGTTGTGGCTCGCGGGCTATAGAGCGCAGGCTCAGTAGTTGTGCCCCCCGGGCTTAGTTGCTCTGTGGCATGTGGGATTTTCCCGGACCAGGGCTCAAACCCGTGCCCCCTGCGTTGGCAGGCGGATTCTTTTTTTTTTTTTTTTTTTGCGGTACGCGGGCCTCTCACCGTTGTGGCCTCTCTCGCTGCGGAGCACAGGCTCCGGACGCGCAGGCTTAGTGGCCATGGCTCACGGGCCCAGCCGCTCCGCGACACGTGGTATCTTCCCGGACCGGGGCACGAACCCGTGTCCCCTGCATCGGCAGGCGGACTCTCAACCACTGCGCCACCAGGGAAGTCCTCCATTTTTTAATCAAAGAAAAAAGCTTTCCTTTGCTTCTGAACCAAACTCTGTCGTGTTCTATGGCTGCAGTAACACCGAGCAGGAGTTCAACTCGAAAAGGTCAGTAACAACATTACATACAGCTGCATCTATTTCCATGCTGAAAATGTAAATGAAAACGAAGTAACAAGAGTAGTAAACACTTAAGTTTACTGTTTGTCAGGCACTTTTCTAAGTGCTTTATATGAATTCATTTAATCCTGCCAACAGCCAATGAGACAGGTTTCATTATCATCTCCAATTTACAGCTAGGGAAATAGAGACACTGAGAGGTCAAATAACTGACAAAGGGTCGCACAGCTAGCAAGTGGTGAAGCCAAATTAAACCCAGCCCCCCAGAGAGACTCTCCCCTTCCTCACTGTGGCACATTGCCCCTCTAATCCCATAACATCCTAATATGAGTGCCAGGTTAACACATAAGTCCTCAAGGACAGAATATAACCCTGCCCCATTGACGCAAATGAAACAGCTAACTGAATGTCATCCGCGGCTGCCGCCATGGCTCTATCATTCCCCCATTTCACAAGCTCTCATTTTTGAGAAGGCTCGAGGCCTTCGGGCAGTGAGGACTGTCGTGGCCCACGCCCGGGTTGGAAGAAGAATTTCCAGACAGGAAGTATTTTAGAAAAGAGTGAGTTTACTGAGAACGAAGAGCAGAGCTAGTGAGGGGCGCTGCAAATACAGCGGGCCGACTTCCTGATAGACCAGGGAGAGCCGACGCCCTTTGTGGGCTAGTGGCCAACCTTTATAGCCTCAAGACAAAGAAAATTCCTGCTGGCAGGATGGCATTAGGTGATTGGTCAGGGTGCTACAGGGTTGCTACATGGTGAATATTTTACCTGCTATGGAGCTGGGGGGCTGTCCGGTTTAGATTAGGAGAGCCCATGGCAACAGTTGCTATGGGGGCTCGGTTAATTCCAGAATTTTTGTCCTGTGTCCTTGATGTAGGGTGTCCTTGATGTAGGGCTCCGCATTCCCCCCTCTTTTTATTTGTGGACCAAATCTTTGGCCCCTTAACACCCCGCTCATGACTGTCTATTTGCCTATCCCCATCTCGGGCCATAGGAACCCAGGTTATTGGGGAAAGGGGTGATGACTGTTCCTAGATTCTTCCTGCTGGACAGGGGCATTGTAGGGGCCCTGGGTTCCCGATGCCCTCTCTCTGTCAGGGTGTATTTACGGAGGGAGATGAGAGCCCACGGAATGATAAGGTGGCTTGTTCCAACATAGTCCGTGTGCCAGCTGGCTGGTAACCTTGTTGTAGCACCATCTGGAACTGAATCTTTTGAACCTGTCGGGAGATGAACTTAGATAATGTGTTAATAATGCAGGGGCTAAACAACAAAACAAGGGCTATCAGGATTAATGGTCCCAACCAGGGCAATAGCCATGTCCATATCTGGATCCCCGTAGAGGAGAGGAGGCTGGAAAGCCAGCTGGGGCCCTGTCCTGCTCTCTCTTTTAAATCTTCTATTAATTTGATGTTTTTCTTTAGACTCTGGAGGTCTTCTTCAGCCTGGCTGGAGGTATTAATATAGAAGCAGCCTGTCTCATTTAGTAGGGCACAGACACCCCCCGCCTCAGCTGTTACAACATTCAGGGCCCTCCTATTTTGTAAAACTACATCGGCCAGAGAGCCTAGGGCTGACTGCTGTTCCTCAGTGGCTGCTACTGTAGCCTTCCAAGACTCCTGGACCATGATGGTGAGATGGAGAACGCTCCTCTCTAAGAGGGGTATGCCTGCAAACCAGAAGAGCCCTCTAAAGACACTATGTATTATTTGGGGCCAATCAAGAATTGGGTTATCGTAACCGTGTCCCCCCCAATCAGTGGTTCGTTTTTGCCTCCTCCGGACAGGTCTTAAGGCCTCCTCGAGGAAGGACCCATGGTTGGGGATGCCTCCTGAGGAAGCTAAATCCTTTGTAGTCATAATGGTCACCTCTGGGACCGCAGCAATAATCGTGCAGGAGCCCCCAAAGTGTGGGAAGATCCAGATAGACCCCGTTACCGCATAGAGATGAAAATCCAGTGCCCCTCAAGGATACGCCCGTTGTGGGTCCCCAGATCCAGGCCCTGACCTTTTGGAAGTTTTCCTCTAGAAATAGACTGGGGTACCGTGGCCTAGGATTATATTGGGAAGGCCAAACTCCAAGGAAATAATCATCTACACATAAAGGGGAGATTCCGGGCTCTGACTGATTCTGAGTGTGACGGAGGGACTGGCAAAACAAATTTCTGAATATTAGTTGAATTATGTTATATTTTGGAGGAGAGTCTTGTCGGGAGGTTAAACTAAGTGTCCGGTGGTCACACCGATCCCCACATATTTCGTTCCCAGGGCCGAGCTTTTTATGGGGATATGGTCTTCATTAATATATTTCTTAGTCGCGTTTTTCCTTGAATTTCCCCAACACAAAGTGAAATTACCTTCATGTACATCATATTCATCCTCCTCTAACCAGGGATCCCATTCCAGGCTAGTGTGATTAAAATTGAGGGTGTAGTTACAAAGAGAGTCATTTAGCCAGCCCCAAAATCGGTCCCCATCCATCCAGGTTGGAGATAGTCCTTTAAATTATGTCTTTTCCGGTATGCATAATCCCCTGATTGTAGGTCGTGGGGCATCTGATCTTCATCCAAAAATAGATTACTGAGATAAGCTTCAGAAACAAACTTAGAGTGTCCTTTAATAATTCCATTAAACATTTTAGCAATATAACATAACAGCAAGGAACTATCTGGGAAGTGAGTCTTGGTAAACACAGACCTTAATTAACAAAACTAGAATTTAACATTAAGTAAACATAATTTTTTTCTTTCTTTCTTTCTTTCTTTTTATTTTATTTCATAATTTTTTTTCTTCATTGTGAGGGCATTAACCCTGGCAGCCAGGGATGGCTTTATCCCATCAAGTAAAAAATGAGGTTTGTCAAAAAGCCAAGTGGCTGTTTTGGATTTCCCATAGCCCTGATTTTTTGATTGACAGCTACTGTTTACCCATTTTAAATTCCCTGATTTGGGAGTAGACTGCTGCCATGTTTTAAGGACATCAGGATGGCAAAAGTCTGGTAATGAGGGGTTAATTTTTGTAGAAGCAGAGTGCCATGATCTTCATAGATCATTGTGAAATAATATTTACTTTACCAAAGTGACAAAAGATTTTAAAAGTAAACACAAATCACTTAAAGGCAAAGAAATTTACATAGTCTGTTATTAAAAGCAGCATTCCAAGAAAACTTTGTTCTCTTAACAGAGAGAGAACCAAATTTCAGCCTGGTCTCAATAAACTTGGCCTAATGATTTATATAACTGTAATTGATCATATAGGCTTTTTGCTTGTGGAAATTTTTATGAGACTCAGACTGAACTTTTAAAAGACCCCTCAGGGCCAGGAAAGTCACACCAAGGGCTTGTCACAGATTTTGCTTACCAGATCTAGGTGAATTCCTCCCCTTTCAAGGTTCCCAAAATACCTTGAAATTTCTGTACCTGTTAGTGAGGTAGACTTCCTAATTTATCTGATAAAGCTGCTGAGAACCTAAGAGTTTCCCATCTCTGGAGGGAGCAGACAGACGGAAAAGGTAAATGTTTCAATTTTGCTTACAAAGGTATAATTTACCAAATTACTGTAAATCAGAATCAGTTTCAGGGGAATATTTTCCTTACACCTGGAAAACACAGATTCAAACCAGTAATTTTTCAGATAGAACCCATAAAATTATAACCATATTTACCAGTTCATTCAGTCCTTTGTAATTAATTCTTTTTGTTAACAGCTTTATGAAGCCATAAGGTTTTTCATAAGAATTCTTCAATTTCTTACCGAGTTTAGCATTATAGTCTGCAAGTCAGAAACTTGTATTTATCCAAAAGTCCTTTTTTTTTTTTTTTTTTTTTGCAGTACGCGGGCCTCTCACTGTTGTGGCCCCCGTTGCGGAGCACAGGCTCCAGACGCGCAGGCTCAGTGGCCATGGCTCATGGGCCCAGCCGCTCCGCGGCATGTGGGATCTTCCCGGACCCCCGAGTCCCCTGCATCGGTAGGCGGACTCTCAACCACTAGCGCCACCAGGGAAGCCCCAAAAGTCCTTTTTTATAAATCTTCTTGAAGAGGAAGCATTTTTGCAAAGGCATTAGAGTGAAACTGTAAGTGTCTATAATGACAAAAGACTTGAGAAGGCATATTAAGAAGGCACGTTTAAAACCTGATTATAATAAAATTAACAAAGTAACTTGGTTACTGCTGTGGCACACAACACCTAAGGAAGCGATAGTTATTTACTTAGCCAAGGTAACAATAAAAGATTTCAAAGGCAACTACAGAACAGATCACTTAAGAAGTAAAGAAATTTAAAATCTGTTAACAAAGGCAGTTCAACAGTTTAAGAAAACTTGTCCTTTTAACAGAAGGAAAAGCCAAATTCAGGGTTTGCACCAGCTTACTTTTAAAATTCATTTACTTAATTAAATTTATTCTAAACTTAGTCAATCCTGCCCATGCATAAGCCTCTTTCCTCAGGGTCCACTTTTCACAAAACTTTTTATCACTTTCTGTATCTCTCACCTTATTTTTCCATTCAGAAGCAGTCAACTCTAAATTAGACCTACTTCCTTTTTTCTTAATAAAATGTAATTCCATTCCTCATAACTTCTTTACTGAAAACACACATCCTACCTTCCTTAAGCAACCATGAACTGTCCTTTATATCAGCACTCTGTAGATTGGTAAACATAAATCCAAGTAGTGATTCCTTGAAAAATGTGCTACTTACAGAAAATATCTCATTGAGCACCAAACACATTTATTAATAGTTCTAAACCTTTGTTTCTCTGTAAAAGGAAGCCAGTGTTCAGTAATTAAAGTTTCAGTATCTTATTTTATTTGGAAATGGACTAGTTATTTAATAAACTTCCATTCTTCAACTTAATTTAGCACAACTCTAAATATTTTAAGTTGTCGAATATCTGGAGAGATTATTCTTAAGTAGGCATTCCTAAAACATAATTATTCCTAAAAAGTTCACCCAAAGCTCTTATCTCATTTGTATTTCTTTTCTTAAAAGCTTCTTCACATTGAGTTATTTTCATTGCTGACAAATTTGCAACAGATATGATAAGATATTATTTAGTTTATATTAAACCTAGGCACAATAAAAGTATTAATGTTGATGTCTCGAAAGACATGTCTTTATTAGTTAGATCAACAAACTTAAACATTAATACCAAGTATTAATTTAATATTGAATATTCCCCAGTTCACGTGAATCTGAAATTTATTTAGCTTAATTTTTCTTGTATTTAGAATTGTTTGATTTGTAAGCGCTTACTTTTCTTTTAAGCCAATTAAATAGAGCTCATTTACAAATTAATCTCAGCAGCATTATCCAAAGGCACAGACACATACTAAGACATACACATATATCCAGACAGTCAGGGATCTCATAGTTTCCGCTTGAGATTTAAAATGTCTCTTTGCCTCTTTTTTTTTTTCTTGGCTTGAAGTTCTACTAATTAACCCAAGGCTGAAGTCTCAGGCAAAATGGGCTGTGTTTGTAGCTCAAGGACATGATAAGAGTTAACGTCAAACTTTTTTCCTTTTTCCTAGGCGTATTTTTGTTCTCTCAGGGTCAGGATTCTGAAAAAAATATTTCAACAGGCTAGCTTTTCTAATTGCACATGCAAAAAGAACTCTTTTTGCAATTTCAAAAAAAGTTTTAACCAATTTTCTCCAGGGTCTAAAGAATATTGTGGCCATCCTGACTGAAGGAACCTAACATGTTTTGAATTTGGGAACTGTCAGACATGGGAAAGGGAACATGGACTCTAATAGTGCCCATGTCTCCATTTGCTACCCCTCTTAAGGGAAGCTTATTAGAATCTGTTTCCTGGCTTTGGGCAGTCCTCGATCTTGTGTGTGGTGGGGAGAGGGGGCTTTCGCCCTGATGAGGGGGTGCCTGTTGGGGAGCTGTGGGTTGAGGTGGGGGCAGGGGCTGAAGCAAAGGTGTTGATGGGGTGGGGGACAGGAGAGGTCAAGTAGAGGGTCGTCTAGGAGATCTGATGGAGAGGGAGACAGAGGGGGTCGGGAGGATAAGGCAGCAACAGAAAGACACATGTGGCATGAGTCCCTCAGATCCGGATTCTGACTAAGGGCCATAAAGTCTGGACGTAAGGAACCTCTGAGTCCTTTCCTTGTTTCCGGCAAAAGAGATCAAGTGGGAGGATCATGTCATAATTTACTGTGCCATTAAGAGGCCATGGTTCTTGGTCCCCCAGTTTATACTGGGGCCAAGCCGTGTTGCAAAAGAAAATGAGCCTCTTTTGAGATTTTCAGGGTCAAATTTTTCCAGTTCCTGAGGATACAGCCAAGGGGTGAGTCTGTGGGAGGCTCCCGAGACGTACCAGAACCCATTCTTAGCCTGTATGCCGTAGAATGGGGGTACTGAGAGTCACCGGCTGACAGAAAGGCGTCCCCTTTGTCCCAGGTGTCTCTCCATGTGGCTGAGTCACAAAATGGGCCGACGTCCCAACAATCGCGTCCGACCCTGAGAGGTGACCCCTGAGCGTGTGACTAAGGCACAAACCGTGAGACTGAGGCACGAACTGTGCGACTAAGGCACTTTGAGACTCGGGCAGGGAAAGAAAAAAAAGAGAGAGATTCCCGGGACCCACCGGGTGACTCACCATTTGGCAATTCCCTGAAACATGAAAAGGCACTCCTGGGATGGCTCAGAGGCAGCACCTAGGCTCCTGTAAGTCAATCCAGACTGAGAAAAAGGTGAAAGTAACAGAGAAGACAGGCTGAGGAATCGGCCTCGTAGTCCTGACGGGAAGGCAGCGGCCAAGGGCTGGGGGCTCAGTGTTTTTTGTTGTTGTTGTTGTTTTGCGGTACGTGGGCCTCTCACTGCTGTGGCCTCTCCCGCAGCGAAGCACAGGCTCCGGACGCGCAGGCTCAGCGGCCGTGGCTCACGGGCCCAGCCGCTCCGCGGCATGTGGGATCTTCCCGGACCGGGGCACGAACCCATGTCCCCTGCAACGGCAGGTGGACCCTCAACCACTGCGCCACCAGGGAAGCCCTCAGTGTTTTGCTTGAACCAGTATGTGCCTCACGGTGCATGGAAGTTGTCTTGCTGGGGGCAGATGCTCTAACAGCCTGGCCTGTTCCGTGACCCCCTTATCCTTTCACGGCATTCTTCAAGCGGCAGGTGCCCTGATGGCTTTTAAATGCCTGATCTGTGCCTGAATAGCAGCTGGCCTTGTCCTCAGTCAGAAGGAAGACAGAGGGACCCTCACCCGTTCTGGGCGGCAGTTACAGGGGCGAAGTGAACTATGGAGCCTTCGGAACACACCAGGGTGTGGCCCCGGCCAGAGTCCTCTGTTGCTTCCATAGTAACTTGCCTGTTCAAAGATGGTCCCAAGAAATGAGGAAAGGAGGTCGGGGGAGGAGATCCCCCAAGAGATGTCCCCGTATGGGCCACCAAAATGTCGTGGTCCACGTGCAGCTTGGAAGAAGAATTTCCAGACACGGAAGTATTTTGGAAAAGAGCGAGTTTACTGAGAACAAAGAGCAGAGTTAGTGAGGGGCGCTGCAAATACCACGGGCCGACTTCCTGATAGACCAGGGAGAGCCGACCCCGTTTGTGGGCTAGTAGCCAACCTTTATAGCCTCAAGACAAAGAAAATTCCTGCTGGCGGATGGCATTAGGTGATTGGTCAGGGCGCTACAGGGTTGCTACATGGTGAATATTTTACCTTCTATGGAGTCGGGGGTCTGTCCGGTTTAGATTAGGAGAGCCCATGGCAACAGTTGCTATGGGGGCTCAGTTAATTCCAGAATTTTTGTCCTGTGTCCTTGAGGTAGGGTGTCCTTGATGTAGGGCTCCACAAGGACTAGACTATTCTAAACCGTTCCTGTGATTGGACTCAACAGATTGTTCGACAAACACTGATATGGGCCCTGCGCGGGGATCCTCTGGGATATCCTTAATTTTTAAATTACGACCTGAGCATTTCATCTTGTATTGGCTGGTACACAGTAAATGGAGCAAGTGGAAGCCAGCCGATTTCCAGAGAGGCAGAAATCTCAAAAATCCCAAACGAGAGTCATTTAGTCCTCACATTCTGTGGCATTCTCTCACAGAAGTACAAAGAAGCAGCACTGACATGCCATTTCCACTCTCCCATCTCTGATGGACATGCACTCTGGAAAGAAGAGCAGTAGGCACTGGGCTATGCCTGGGAGATTAGCCATGAGGATTGTGGTCTTTGTTGTGCTTTGATACGATTTCAGCGTCCCTCCATTAAGAGTAGCAGAACTGAGTCTAACCATCATACTTGAAATTACCTTACTTTACAGAAGCCATCATCTGTGAAACTTTTCAATTTTTCATTGTGATAATAGTAAGAGTGGCATTAATTGAGAGCTTACTAAGTGCCTGGCCCTATACTAAGCACTTTATGCATCTTATCTCATTTCCAGCTCACAACAACTCTTTGAGAGGTATTCTTACCTGCATTTCACAGGTGAGGAGGCCCGGAAAGTTTAAGAAACTGCCAAAGTCCACACATCTGCAAGGAGACAGAGCCAGGATTCAAAGCAAGGTCTTTATGAATCTGTCACTCGCGCTCTTAACTGCTTAGTTATGCATTTTGTTTTAAAAGAAGACTGCATTTACCTTAATTCTCTGATAGATGAAAAGAAACACCAGTAGGATTTTGTTAGGTTGAATGATGTGAAAGGGTTGTTTTTGTAGGTCAAAACAGTAAGATATTGGCAGTTTCATAGAAGCCAATCTAATAATTCATAACTGAGCAACGAATGAATTTTCTTTTTCATATCCTGAGCATGCTAATGGGCTAATGTGCACAAAATTATGGATCACTGTTAAGTTCTGGCATCATCTTGAAAACGTAGGTGTCGTTTGATAGCTCTGTTGGAACCTTGGGGCCACCCTCCTCCATATAAACTTTACAGAAAAGAAAGTCCCCAGGGAGAGCAGGGCTACCGAGTTCTTTGTGGGCCACATATGGGCAGAGAAAGTGCTCTCTATACTGCCTTTTTAGAGAGATGATAGGCCCTGCCTGTGATGGGATTCTTCAGGTTTTTAGTTTCTCTTCTCTCCAAATAGTATTTAAATATTTGCATTATTTGGAGTGTTAAAGGTTACCTCTAAATATCTCTTCACTTCATTATCCTATAGTGGCAATTATAATTTTAATACACACACACTCTGTGAGTACACATATACATAGTTTAGTTAACGTTGATTAAGAAAAACTCTCTTCCTCTCAAAGCAGTGCATTTCTCTCTTCCTTCTCATTTATATCAAAATAGCCTAAAATAGGTCTTTACAATAATACAATAGAATACTGAAGTTTTTAAAAAGGAAGGAAATTCTGACACATGCTGCAATAGGGGTGAACCTTGAGGACATTATGCTAAGTGATATAAGCCAATCACAAAACAATAAATAATATATGATTTCACGTATTTGAGGTATCTAGGTAGTCAAATTTATAGAAAGCAGGATGGTGGTTGCCAGAACCTTGGGGGAAGGGGAAAATGGGGAGTTATTGTGGAATGAATATAGAGTTTCAGCTTTGCAAGAAGAAAAAGTTCTGGAGAGTCATTGTACAGCAATATGAATATACTTAACACTACTGAACTGTCCACTTAAAATGGTTAAGATGGTAAATTTTATGTTATGTCTATTTTACCACAATTAAAAAAAAAAGATTGATGTTTAAAAACAGTCCAGTTTTCCCAAGATTTCTTATTAGTATATGGGCAGATGTGTGAGTTGTCTATGAAGATTATTTTAGAATGCAAAATAAAGACAGCAATTGATTCTTCTTTTTAAACTAGTCCTTAAAAGCTCTCTGAATAGAAAAAGCTGTTGACAATTTTTCATTTAATGCCAGATTTGCTACATTTTACATATAAGCAACTACAGGCTTTGAATATAGTTGTTGTATGCTCTTTCCAGCACAAACATGGAGCTTTAAAAATATATTGACAGTGGGTTCTCTCATCAGTTTAATGGCTTAAGGCAGAATTTCATACTGTTACACATTTTTTAAGAGCATAGCAATTCCAAACACAAGACTTTTTATCCTTTCCTCCATGCTCAAGTATCCTAATGAGTAGCTTCATGAAAATCAGGACCAGATTTATATCTTATTTAAGCTTTAATACTGCTAACTGAAAGTGTATCAAAGATTTTTGCTTTTATTTTTTCTTTTCTCTTCTTGAGGTGACAGGAAGTTATGTCTTTGTTCTTAAAATGCGGGAGGATAAAGAATATTTTATATAACTGTTCAGGGTAACACTTAAGCCTCATGGCTAATTCTGTGTGAATGGAAGCTCAATGGACAAAGGTGCAGGTGTAAGGGTTAGGAGCTTAAGAGAAGTCACAGGTGTTTTACAGGAATAAGGTAATTATGATGTGTCACAAATGAAGAGGTCGGAAAGTCAAATGCGATGGACAAAAAGAGCACAAAGATACTATCTGTAATTATGAAGCTTCAAGATCAAAGAATCTAAATATTTACTATTCATTGTTGAGTTAGCTCATAAATCATTTAAGGTTGTGATAAGCTGCCATAACAGAAAATCTTATTAGAGGAGTCAATAAAAAGGGGATAATTTTTCTCATTACAAAAAGCCCAGAGGCTTGTGGCTACTGACATTGGTTGAATAGATTAAGCTGTTATGACCATTGTCTGAGTCAGTGGACCTCAGGCTTTTGGGCCCAGAACCTCTTTAGAGTATTAAAAATTATTGAGGACCCTCAAAGAGCTTTTGTGTATGTGGTTATATCTATTGATATTTGCTGTTAGAGAAGTTATAAATTTCAAAAATTATTTATTAATTCATTTGAAAATAATAAGCCAATTACAAATTAACATATTTTGTGAAAAATAACCGTACTTTCAAAACAAAAAGAAAAAATCAGTGAGAAGATTGGCATTGTTTTGAAATCTTTTGAATGTCTGACTTAATAAGGAATAACTAGATTCTCACATCTCCTGCTGTCAATCTGTTGGGCCATGGTCATTTGGTTGAAGTATATGAAGGAAATCTGATCTCACATAGCTACATAGTTAGAAAAAAGATGACCTTGAAAATGCCCTGAAAAGGCCTAAGGACCCCTGGGAGTCCTTAGGCCACACTTTGAAAACTACTGGACTGGATGATTCTTTTCCTCATGTTTGTTGCCTCCTAGTGAAAAGATGACTATTGTACCTCTGGTTTTTGTTTTTGAAGCAGAAAGAAGAGAGAAAATATAGGGATTTCTCATAAGGCTTTTCTTCTCTGTAAATTTCCTCTTCATCTTATTAATCATAACTGGATAATAAACCATCATCAGACCTATCATTAACCAAGGGGTGTAAGAAGATCATGACTGATTTAGAACTGGGACCACGCTGGGGCTGGGGTAGGATTTACCATCTGTGAAATTAAGAGCTTTCCCTCAGATTTAGCAGAAAATACAGGATGTCCAGTTAAATTTGAATTTCAGAAGTCAGAGTGGCCATCTGCTTCAGGAGAACTGTCTCTATGAGGCAGGATGGCTGCTGAAAGTGGGATTAGGGGATGCAGAGAAGAGAAATCAGCTAGCGGAAAGCAGTGAGCAGGAGTTTGTTTCTGGGCTTTCACCACCCACGGGTGCAGAGAGGGCCTCTGTGCTGCAGGTGACAGAAGCGTGGCCAGTACAGCATAACCGAGCAGAAACAAAGAGGAGAGGCCCGTCTGCCCAGCAGCACAGAATGTTAGAGGAGCCCTGCAGGACCCAGTCCTGAGGTTTGGTCCCTGGTTTCCAAGTGCTGAGGAAGACAGACAGGCTATAAGAATGCAGTCTCACTGTCCCCACCCCTCCTTTCCAATCTCTCTCCCTTCCAGGTCAGAAGCAGTTATATTTGCATTTTCTACTGGTGAATCTATATTTATCGATCTTCAGATTTCAGAAATGATCACCGCCTTTTCAGTACTAATTCTCAGTACTAATTTATGCCTCAATAAGGTTGTAAGGAAGCAAAACCAATGGAAACATGATGCTTTTTTTTTCTTTTAATTGGGGTATAGTTGTTTTACAATGTTGTGTTAGTTTCTACCATACAGTGACGTTCCCTGTGCTATATAGCAGGTTCTTATTAGTTACCTATTTTATACATATTAGTGTATATATGTCAATCCCAATCTCTCAATTCGTCCTTTTTTTTTTTTTTTTTTTTCTTAAAGCAAATCCTTTCCCTGGGCAACAACCAAGTGGCAAAATAAATTCTTTTAATCATTCATTTATTCACTTAACCTATTTTATGTGCCTTTTCTATGCCAAGCTCTAAAGGTGAGCTAAAGGTGAATTAGACGTGGTCTCAGACTGTTAGTAGAGGGAGGGAGCTATGTAAAGAAATAACTAATAGCAAAAAAAGAAATAATGCTAATAAAATCTTTAGTAGAGAAATGAACGAGATAACATTGATTGTCAAGCATTGAATGAAATGCTCTATATTAAGGAAATATATCAAATTCAGTAATTAATATCAATAATCAAATTTAACCCTCCTGATATGCATATGTTATAAGCATTATTATTATCTTCATTTGGTTAGCAGATGAGAAAACTGCTTCTTTCTGCTTCAAAAACAAAAACCAGAGCTCAGAGACATTTAAAGATTTGCCCACATTAGTAAGTAGTGGGGGTGGGATTCAAACTGGTGACCTCTGGCAGGTGAGGAAAGGTTTCAGTGAGTAGGTGATCCTTGAAAAACAATTAGGTGTTTCCTAGTAGGAAGGAGAGAGGGGATGGTTTGAGGGTAGGGCAATCCAGGAAAGAGGAGAAAGTGTAAGTGGGTGGGAGACAGGATGCACCCAGGCTGTGGGGAAGCAGGGAGCAGTTCTGAGAAAGCTGGACATGGGCAGGGTTCGGTGTGAGGAGTGGGGGAAGCCTGGTGAAGAAGGCAGGGCAGAGCACAGGGGCTTTGAGTCTTACTGAGGAACGGCGGGTTTGTTCCATCAAAGGTACTTAGGCAGGGGACTCACAGGATCAGATGTGCATTTCAGAAAACTTACTCTGACAGCAGTGTAGAGAAAGGACGGCAGGAAACTATTTGTCTCCTTGGCTCAGGAGACCAGGAAAGTAATGCCACTCCTGAGAATATAACTTAGAGAAACTCTCAAAAGTCTGTTCAAAGAGAGGGATGCCAAACTGTTTGCATTAGCAAAAAAATCCTAAATGTCCTTCAACAGAGAATAAATAAATAAATTGCGGTATAGTCACATGACAAAGTACCACATGGTAGTTAACGTGACTGAATCAGGGCAACGTGTGTCAACAGGAAGAAAACATGAAATTGAGTGAGGCAAACAAGTTGCAGAGGGTATGTAAGGTAGATGTCATTTTAGTCAAATTTTAAAACCTACAAAGCAATGCTTTAAATTGTTAATCAATTCATAAATATCTAGAGAAAACATACATGAGATTGATAACAGCAAATTCACGAGAATATGCTGGGGAAGGAGGGACTTGGGAATGGGGGACAGGTTAGTCAAGTGGGCTTAAATATCTATATCTATATTTTCAATGAAATCTACATCTATATCTATATCTTCATTTCTTTAAATAAAATGGCAGATATGACAATGTTAAGATTTTGATGACACTGGTAGTCAGAACACAGTTCATTACATTATTCTCTATACTCAGCTGTATATTTCACATATAACATTAAAAAAAAAAGTGGATTCAAAAGTGTACGCTTTCTCCGACAAAAAGAAAGTAAAGAAAGAGAAAGCAGCACTCAGGCAGTAGTATAGTCCAGAGATAGGGAGCTGGGAGACCACTGCAATGTCCAGGCAAGAGGTGATGGGGGCGTGAACTGAGGTGGTGGCAGTGGGAATGGAGAGGCCATGAGAGATGATGGGAAGTAGGTGACTGTGGGTTAATGGGAAGTGGGGGAAAGAGTAGAATCCAAATGTCTCCCAGCATCGAGGTTGCATTACTGGGTGGTTGAGCAGGTGGTGGGACTAATCACCAAGAAAGGGAACATAGGAGAAGAAGCAGGTCTGGTTGGGGGTGGTACGTGGAGATGGCTTTCAGACACGTTCAGTCAGAGGCACTCTCAGGAAGAAGCGTCGGATACGTCATTTGATATTCACACCAGGAGTTCAGGGTCCGGGGTAGAAATAGAAATTTGGTTCTCACCAGCATTTGGGGGAAACCATGAAAGTAAATAATGGGATTACAAGTCTTACTGTAGGAATAAATATAGATGCATAATGTGGATGACGATTAAAATAAATGTTAATGGAAGGTGAAGTCAGGTATGAGAAGTATGATATATAAGTAAAATATGAATCCTAACTTTTACTCATTGTACTTGAAACTTTTAAAAGAAGTAGTAACCTGCATCCGACAAATTACATGTCTATGATCCAAAATATGTGTCGTCTTAACCCCTCATCACCATGAAGAGGAACTCACTAAGGATCCTTGGAAAGTCTGACCTCTCTGCAGGGCAGTTTGGAACCAGCAAAAAGGCATCGCTAAATCACCAGTGGAAACCAACCTGATGCTGGTAAACCAGTCAATGCTCAGAATCACCTAGGGAACCTAGGTAAAAGCAATGCAGAGTCCAGACCGATCAGCTGGAACCCTGGAGCTGGGGCCCGGGGATCATAATTTCAAAAAGCTCTACAGGTCAGGCTGGTCATCAGGACATCAGCTGGTCCTCAGCCACAGTATCAGCTACTGGACAGCAGCTGTCACCTGAAGTGGAGCCTGTCCATCTCCATCTGACTTCTCCTCCATTGGGACCTTGAGCTCAATGTCTTTATGTCTCAGTTTCCTTATCCATAAAATAGGAACAAAAATAGTACCTACTCTTGGGGTAGTGGTAAGGATTAAATGCATTAATTTATGCCAAGGACTTAAAATAGTACCTGGCATATGTAAACATGCAATAAAAGATACTTACTATAACTATTATTTTTATTAATATATGTGAGAAGTGTACTGGGATACCATTCTGCTACTATTTTTGCTAACTAAAATATTCTAATGATTTTAAAAAAAGAATAAAATTCTACACTCGACTTGAGTCCTTTGTACTAAGATCTTCACTGCCCCTGTCTTCTAAGCCTCCTGAAGTAGTTGCCTTATCTCTTTCACTTCTTTGGCACAGAAAATTAACCTGAAGCTATTGGAAGCCTGAAAGCATATTTTATGCATGAACTGGTCTATGAGAGTTTTGGCATTTGAAAGAAGATGGATTTGTATTCAAATGGCTCTTATTACCATCCAGGTGCCTCAGCAGACCCTGATGATATTCGGAGTTTCTGGCAGTTTCAGAGGAAGTATTTCCATGGTTAAGAAACTTGCTTCTGAGCAAATTTAGTTTGTTAGACTTCACGTCCATGCATGCCCTGAAGACCTAATTATACAGACTTCCTGAGGTAGATGTATCATATTACACCCACATTTTTGAATTATTACAGTGCATATATTCAATAGATTCTTAATCCAAATTGGTTCATAAAGGTGAAAAAGAACACGTCTATTATAGACATACTCTTTAGCAATCTTACTAATCTCATAATAACCATGTAACTTGAGTATATATATATATATTTTTGTGTGTGTGTGTGTGTGTGTGTGTGTGTATGTGTGTGTGGTACGCGGGCCTCTTACTGTTGTGGCCTCTCCCGCTGTGGAGCACAGGCTCCAGACGCGCAGGCTCAGCAGCCATAGCTCACGGGCCTGGCCGCTCCGCGGCATGTGGGATCTTCCCGGACCGGGGCACTAACCCGTGTCCCCTGCATCGGCAGGTGGACTCTTAACCACTGCGCCACCAGGGAAGCCCTATACCTTGAGTATGTTTTATGAATATTGTGTTGAGTCATTTTGAGAGTTAGAATTCCTCTACATTGAAAGTTACTCAGTAGTTTTAATTTCATGAGAAGGTAATACATCTAAGATTTTGCCTGTTAAGTGGTTAATTATTTCCAAATCATTACTAAAGCACATTTAAGAGCTAAGTAAAAATGTAGCCAACTGAAAGAGGGCATGAAATGACGTAACACTGAAATTTCAACACATTAAAAATGCTCAATATCACTGTCAATAGGGAAATACAAATTAAAACTGCAAGGAAATACCACTACACACCTATTAGAATGGCTAAAATCAGAAACGCTGACAACACCAAGCGTGGCCAAGGTTATGGAGAAAATAGAACACTCACACATTGCTGGTGGGAATGCAAAATAGTACAACCACTTTGGAAACAGCTGGACAGTTTCTTTTAAAATTGAACAAGTATTAATATTTGACCCAGCAATCCCACTCTTAGGTATTTACGTAACTAAGAGAAATGACACCTTAAGTTCCCATAAAAACCTAAGTGCAAATATTTATAGCACCTTTGTTCACAATTGCCCCAAACCAGAAGTACCCAAATGTCCTTCAATGGGAGAATAGATAGATAATCTTCCACATATCCATATGTGGAAGGCCAAATAATGGCACCCTGGAAGACAACCATGTCCTAAACCCTGAAACCTGTGAATGTTACCTTATGTAGCAGAAAAAGGACTACACATGTGATTAAGAATCTTGAGAGAGAAAGATTCACATGTATCCTTATAAGAGGAAAGCAAAGGGAGATTTAACTCCAGACAGGTATAAGAGGAGGTACTGCAACCTCAAAGGCAGAGATCAGAGTGATGTGGCCATAAGTTAAGTACTGCTGGCGCTCACCTGAGGCTGGAAGAGGCAAAAAAAGGATTCTTTGCTAAGGCCTCCAGAGGCCTTGCCAACACTTGATTTTGGCCCAATAATACTGATTTCAACTTCTGGCCTCCAGAAATGTGAGAGAATACATATCTGTTGTTTTAAGCCACCATGTCTGTGGTAATTTGTTATAGCAGCCATAGAAAATGAATACCCCGTACAATGGAATACAACTCAGTGATAAAAAGGAATGAACTATTGATATACACACTAACATAAATAAATTTCAAAATCTCATATGCTTAGTGAAAGAAACCAGACTCAAAAGGCTATATGCTATACAATTCCATTTACATAACATTCTTGAAAATAGATAGTCATTAGTTGCCAGGGGTTAGGAGAGGTTGACTACAAAGGGGCAGCCTAAAGGAGTCTTTTTGGGACGATGGAACCCTTCTGAATCTTGATTGTGACAGTGGTATACACTTTATTTGTCAAAACTCATAGAACTGTACACCAAAGAAAGTAAGTTTTGCTGTGTGTAAATTTTGAAATAAAATTTAGAAAAGAGGGGCTTCCCTGGTGGCGCAGTGGTTGAGAGTCTGCCTGCCGATGCAGGGTACACGGGTTCATGCCCCAGTCCGGGAAGATCCCACATGCCACAGAGCTGCTGGGCCCGTGAGCCATGGCCTCTGAGCCTGCGCGTTCGGAGCCTGTGCTCCGCAACGGGAGAGGCCACAGCAGTGAGAGGCCTGCGTACCGCAAAAAAAAGAAAAAAATTTAGAAAAGAACTCAAGCTTGAGCAACCAGGAAAAATGCGGAAGTGTTAAACTTTCAAAGGGAAGTTGAAGTTCCTTTTAAAATATTGTTGCTATACAGGGTTGTGAATGAGAAGCAAGGAAATATTGGACGATGTTTACCAAAAATGCTAATTTAACTTCAAAAACACTGTAAATACCTCTTCTCTGACTTGCAGGATCCAAAAACTTAAGCCATATGAGATGCACAGTCTTGTTACAGTGTGCTTAATGAAATGATTGAGGGCAAGCCATACAGAATAGAGTAACTGAGAATTCTAGGAGTACAGCTGTACCATTTCAAACTATCCTGGTCCCTGCTGAAGTCTGATATCACCTGGTGGCAGTTTATTGACATAAATATTGCTGGAGACAATTCTGGGTCTTGTGATGGGCTGAGTCTTCTGGGATAGCAGCAAAGATTCCAGGAATCTCTGGGTTAGTTGACACTTATCTTGATGGCCTTATCCAGGGAGATTGAGCCAAGAATATACCATACACGCAAGAACTCACTTTCAACCTGTGTACTTCTTAAGACTGGAATTGTCTGCTGTTTTCCTGTTTGACCTAGCCCTTACCTCATTTCTCTGCAGAAGATAAGAATTTTAACTGGCCCCCGTTTTAGAAACAGGGTTGGAAGGATAATGGAAGTCAATTGAGAATTGCATTATATTTGAATTAATCTCATTGCAGGGTGTGTTATCACTGTTTATTTTTTTAAGGTAAATGGGTCTAATTCATTATTTTTGAGAGCAATTAGAGAGCTGGCCAGTTATGTTAAGCCAGTCCTAGTTTGAGAAGCAAAAGTGTTGTTATCTTAAAATATGGTGATCCTAAGCCTGTTTTGCTCTCAGATCTATTCCTCATTCTTCTGCTCTGTGGGCCTATTTCCTAGGCTCTTATGTCAATTAGACTCTAGCTGAGTTTGGCCAATGAGAGGCAGAATAATGGCCCCCAAAGATGCCCATGCCCTGATCTCCAGAACCTGTAAAAGTATTGTTATATAGACATAGAGAATAGACTTATGGTTACTAACGGGGAGGGGAGGTGGGTGAGGGATGGACTGGGGGTTTGGGATTAGCAGATGCAAACTATCATATATAGAATGGATAAACAACAATGCCCTACTGTATAGCCCAAGGAACTATATTCAGTATCCTGTGATAAACCATAATGGAAAAGAATATGAAAAAGAGTGTACATATATGTATCACTTTGCTGTGCAGAAGAAATTAACACAACATTGTAAATCAACTATACTTGAATAAAATAAATTTTAAAAAATTTAAATGTTACATGGCAAAGGGGCCTTTGTAGGTGTGATTAAAGTTATGGACCTGAGATGGGGAGATTGTCCTGGATTATCAAAGTGGACTAATCACATGAGCCCTTAAAACAGAACCATCTCTGACTGGGAAGAGGACAGATGAGTCAGAATGGGTCTGAGAGATCTGAAGCATGAGAAAGACTTGATCTGCCATTGCTGGCTTTGAAGATGGAAGAAGGGGGCCATGAGACAAGGAATGTGGGCAGCTTCTAAAGGTTGAGAAGCATTCTTATTTGATACCCAGTGAGAAAACAGGGACCTCAGTTCTATACTTGCATGGAGCTGAATTCTGTCAGCAACCTGAATGACTGTGCAAGTAAATTCATCTCCAGAGCCTCCACAAACAAATGTAGACCTGCCAACCCCTTGATTTAGGGTTTGTGAGGACCCTAAAAGGGGGACCCAGCTGAGCCGCACTGTACTTGGACTTCTGACCCACATAAACTGGGGCCCCTGGGTTCTGTAATATCAGTTCTTCCTCTTGTCCCTCCAGCTTGAGTGTCCTAAGAGCTTCTTGCTGTTACTATTATCTGAGATACCTTCCTGTCACTGAAAAAAAAATGCGAAACCTAGAAGATGAGAATTATGTTTTATTCGGTGGACCTGCTGAGGACTTGAGCCCAGAAGACGGCTTCTCACATAGCTCTGAGGGACTACCCTGAAGAGGTAAGGTAGGAGCCAGGATATATAGGAGTTTGGCAACAAAAAAGATTACTGTTAATTAAGGAAAACCAGAAATCTCAGGTTAATGAATTTAGCGCTTTTCTTTGTATAGGAAGGTGCAAGAGTCTGGGCTCATCCAAATCATTCCTTTCATATGCACCTTAACTACCTAGGGCCAGTATCCTGCTTTTCTCCTTCCTGAATTCCTTCTCAGGGTGCAGAGTCAGGGGCAGCTGCAGTGGCTGATGGCTTGAGGGCCACCACATCCTTTGTTTAATGAGATGGCAGATGACATTCTTCGTCCACATTCCGTTCCCTGATATTCTTCTCAGCCTGTTCCACCTCCTGTGTTACCAACTCACTGTGGTAAATCCCTTCTGTTTTAAATACTCCAAGTGATTTTAGTTTCCTGATTTGATTCTGAGTGATAAATACAGGATAATTCTGGGGATTTTTTTGTTCTTTTTTCAGTGGTGGTCAGAAGGGAAGTACAATCATTTATTCATTCAACAAACAGTATTGAGAGTCTATGCTATGTATCAGTGTTGAACAGGGCAGACAAGGTCCTTGACCTCAATGAACTTTACATTGCAGTCAGGCAGACAGAATTTTAATTAATAGTCAAAGTAAAGTGTTAGTATTATGATAAGAATAAGGATCTGTAAGAACATAAAACAAGGGGTTCTTAAACTAATCTAAGGGCTAGAGAATGATTCTATAAAGAGGAGATATTTAATGAGATTTGAAGATTGAGTAGGGTTATCCAGATGATCCAAAATAGTTAATAAGTTTGGGATGGGGCTTTGCTGGAGAATAGGAGTAAAACAACCCTATTTTATTCTGCCGGAAAAGTTAAACGAGAAAAAAAAAAATCCTGGACCTAATAAGCAATTACAGAAAAGAGGCAGGATCCAAGGTTAATATCTAAAATCAATCACTTTCCTATATATGAGTAATAAACAAGTATAATTTGAAATTTAAAACTCATTTCATTTACATGAGCACCCATCAAAATAAAATACTTGGGTGTAAATCTAACAAAATATGTACAAGATTTTTATGAGGAAAACTACAAAACTGTACAAAATGTCAAAGAAGAACTAAACAAATGGAAATATTTCATATTCATGGACAGGAAGACTCAGTATTGTCAGGAGGTCAGTTCATCCCAACTTGATCTATAGATTCAATGCAATTCCAAACAGAATCCCAGCAAGTTATTTGTGGATATAGACAAAAGCTGATTCTACAGTTTGTATGGAGAGGCAAAAGACCCAAAGTAGCCAACATAATATTGAAAGAGAAGAACAAAATTGGAGGATTGACACTACCCAACTTTAAGATTAATGATAAAGCTATAGTAATCAAGATAGTGTGTGTTGGTAAAAAAAAAAAAAAAAAGATCAATGGAATAGAACAGAGAGCCCAGAAGTACAGTCACATAACTAAAATCAACTGATCTTTGACAAAGGAGCAAAGATAGTCTTTCCAACAAGTGATGCATCTACATGCAACAACAAACAGCAAAAAAGAATCTAGATACAGACCTTACACTCTTTACAAAAATTAACAAAACATGGATCAGACCTAAATGTGAAACACAAAACTCTGAATTCCTAGAAGACAACATAGGAGAAAACCTAGATGATCTTGGGTGATGATAACTTTTTAGATACAACATGAAAGGCATAATCCATGAAAGAAATAACTGATAAGCTGGATTTCATTAAAATTAAAAACTTTTGCTCCATGAAAGACACTGTTAAAAGAATAAGAAGACAAGCCACAGACTAGGAGGAAATATTTGTAAAAGATACATCTATAAAGGACTGTTATCCAAAATATACAAGGAAGTCTTAAAACTCAGCAATAAGAAAACAAACAAGCTGATTAAAAAATGGCAAAAGCTCTTAACAGACACCTCACAAAAGAAGATATACAGATGGTAAATAAGCACATGAAAAGAAGTTCAACATCATTAGAGAATTGTAAATTAAAATGAGATGCCACTACACACTTGTTAGAGTGGCCCAAATCCAAAACATTGACAACACCAAATGCTGGTAAGAATGTGGAGAAAAAGGAACTCTCATTCGTTGCTGGTGGGAATGCAAAATGGTTCAGCCATTTTGGGAGACAGCTTGGTAGTTTCTGACAAAACAAAAGTACTCTTACCATATGATCCAACAGTCACACTCCTTGGTATTTACCCAAATGAACTGAAAATTTATGTCCACACAAAAACCTGCACATGGATGTTTTATAGCAACTTTACTCATAAGTGCCAAAAAGAAGCATGAAGATGGATAAATAAACTGGTACAACCAGACAATGGAATATTAAAAAGAAATGAGCTATCAAGCCATGAAAAGACATGGAGGAAACTTATATTCATACTACCAAGTAAAAGAAACCAATCTGAAAAGACTACATATTGTAGAATTCCAACTATCTGACATTCTGGAAAAGGCATAACTATGGAAACAGTAAAATGATTAGTAGTTGCTAGGGGTTAGCAGAGAGGGAGGGATGAATAGAGCACAGAGGATTTTTAAGGAAGTGAAATGATTCTGTGTGATACCACAATGGTGGATACGTGTCATTATACATTTGTCAAAACTCATAGAATGTACAACACCAAGAGTGAGTTTTGAGTGATAATTTAGGTTCATTGATTGTAATAAATGTCCCACTCTTGCGAGCGTCATTGACAGTGGCAGAGGTTGTGCATGCATGGGGACAGGGAGTATATGGAAACTCACTGCACTTTTGTTCAATTTTGCTGTGAACCTAAATAAAACTGCTCTGAAAAATAAAGTTTATTAATTAAAAAAAATTCTGTATGCTACTTTAGTGAAAAGCCAGAGTAGGTGCCATCTTTGACAGTTTGCTTTCTCGGCCAGGATACACGGCTCTCAGAGAAATTCTTCCTGGAACCACTTTGGTATCTGACCTTATTTAACTAGGATTCCAGATCAGATATCTGAGTTATATCTTTTTTACGCATTCTTGAGAAATACATAAAATGAAAAACGCTCTTTTTTCTAAATCAAATAAATAATGCACCCAACAGGTACCCCTGTCAATTTAACACAGAACTGTTAATCTAACAAATCAACTTCTAGCAATTTATTATGAGAAAATAATTATTTAAAGAAGTTCAACACAGTATTGTTCATCATAGTAAAAATAGGATACAATTTAAATGGAAATCAATTATATAAAGCGAAGCATATATATATATATATATATATATATATATATATATACTGTTCAGCAATGAAAAATGTTGATGTAGATCTATATTTATTGACATAGAAAGATGCACACAGTATCTACCATGAGAAAATAGCGGAAAACCATATACATGTCTGTGTGTGTTCATACGCAGTACCCCTAGGTGGTAGGTTTTAGAGTGTGTGCCAGTTGTCAACTTATTGCCTTTCAGCTTCAAGTTCATAGTTCACTCCCTGTTCTACAAAAATGGAGATACATTTTTTGCCTTTGCCAGCTGACACCTGTGTTAAACTTCATCAGTACAGGAAGCTGGAGTTTCATTGCAGATGGGAGGGATTTTCCTCCCTTGTTCCAGTGTACTGCCTTGGCAGGCTCCTGTGGCCAAAAGCTTCCCCAACGGCCCCACCTGACCCCTCCAGTGGTTTTGCAACAGAATGCTTCCGGCTTCCCCAGAACCCTAGAGAGCAGATTTTGAGCAAGTTTCCACAGCACAGCAGCTCAGTAACTTCCCTGCCATCCTGTGGTGGGGGGTAGGGAGGGTCCTTGAGCCTTCTATCTCAGACTTAGAGGTTGTGGCTGCTCCTTATATATGCCTTTCTTAGATTCTTTTTCTTCAAATTAATTAATTAATTAATTTTTGGCTGCATTGGGTCTTTGTTGCTGTGAGCAGGGGCTACTCTTTGTAGTGGTGCGCAGGCTTCTCATTGCAGTGGCTTCTCTTGTGGAGCACAGGCTCTAGGCACGGGGGCTTCAGTAGTTGTGGCATGTGGGCTCAGTAGTTGTGGCTCGCGGGCTCTGGAGCACAGGCTCAGTAGCTGTGGCACACGCTCTGCAGCATGTGGGATCTTCCCTGACGGGGGCTCGAACCCATGTCCCGTGCATTGGCAGGCAGATTCTTAACCACTGTGCCACCAGGGAAGTCCCCCTTCTTGTAGTCTTTAGAGTTCTCTTTGTTTCTTACTAGCTGAATCCTTGTTAGTCCAATTCCCTGCTATAGTTAATAATTTTTTATATTAAATTTTTCCTTGCTTAAAAAAAACCACTTACATAAAATTATCTGTAACTCTACTCTCCCTGTGATAACCATCATTAACATCTTGGTGCATATACTTTAAGCCTTTTTTAAAAAATAAATGTGTATGCATGTATTTTATGTGTATATATACATATGTAAAAACTATGTCCATATGTAGTTTTTACAACAAAAGATAAAGCATGTTATACAGATTGCTTTGTGAGCTTTTTTTTACATCAATATTTGTAATGGTTGCAAAGCACTTCACTTGGTATATATACCTTAAATTGTTAAAAATTTCCCTAGTTTGGGACCCTCAAACTATTTCTAATCTTATGTCATTATAAACAGTGATGCAATGAATATCTTATGCTGGAAATCTCTTGTTTATTTGTCCAGATTTACCTTCTACTATTCTCTATCCCACTCTCAGCTCCACTCTCTTTAGGGAGTACATTAACTTGTTCCTTTGCTCTCTGGCTTCCTGTCAGGTTCAGACAACACAAAGCCCTAGCAGGAGACTGGAGGAAAGGACAAGAGTGAGATCAGAGCATTCATCCTGGCTCCTTCCTTGTCAGGTCTCCTAAAGCTAGCTGTGCTCCTCAACTGAAAGTCACTATCCTCAAGGTGGCCAACCCTACACAGTCCTCTCTTCCCAGTTCTCCTAACCAATCTTTCCCTTGTCCTTTTTTACTGGGCCTAATGGTGACAGCTCTGCTGCTGCTGGAAGCCCTGGGTACCTGCACCATTGCTGTGGTTTTCCTATAAATCATCCATACCATTGTAAATTAACCCCATTCAAATTATCCTAGTTGTTGTTCTCTCACTAATATAACCTTTGTGTTTAAATCTTTATGTATATCTTTAATTATACTCTTCAAGTAAATTTCAAGATGAAGAATTTGCTAAGACACTGGGTACACCTGTTAGAAAAGATGTGTGAGACATGTATGCATTTTAGATGGAATGTCTATAATCTTGGTGGTATAGAGAGTCACCCTTTAAAATGTGTAATCTATACTCTGGATCCAACCAGATGAGGATATACCTAAATATTTAACAAAGATAAGAAATTGGCAAGGAAGACAGCCCAACATTTACCTTGGTCCCTGAGAAGTTCTGGAGACCTCAAATCTTCCTGAGTGTTTTAATAAACCTATTTTGTGAAGGAGTATTACTAAGATCCAGTTAGAAAATGAACAAAGAAAGAAAATCCAATTAGTTAATGTTGGCTTATAGAGTAGAATAAATAAGCCTTCCACATGCCAGTTATTATCTGGGCTTTTGAGACGGCATTCATCAAATTTCTAACATAGGTGGTCCAAATTTGTCTTCATGTTTCAGTTTCAGGCCCAATTCTCATGACGATGATTTCTTATACCTGAGTTTTTCTGAGACAATGAACAATTTAAAACAGGTGTGGCAGATATGACTTTAACAAACTGAGGAGACAAGAAATATTGTACCTTTTACAGGTTACACCATATGAAATTGATGTTTTGTAAGTCAAAATTGTTACATACCATCAATTTCATATGCGTTACCCTAGTAATTTTCTCTAAATCAATTTAATTCTATTTAGAACCTCATCTTGCCACACTGGCTGGAAAGATAACCTTGGCCATTTGCAGGTTTCCTTTACACCTCCCCCTTCATCTACCGCTGTCCTCCATCCAACCTCCTCGTCTACCTGAGAATACGTGAAAGTTCCAGGGTGAATGGGAGTTGGGGGAAGGGGACGAGCATCTGGTCAAGCTGATGCTGTGTCTTCCATGTCCTCTGCCTCTGTTCTTCCTAGGCCGTGCTGGGAGCATGGAGATCAAGAGAGGCTGCCTAGGGATCTGCCAGCCTAGGCGCACTGGTTAGCGGTTTCTTCTCTGGGGTCTTATTGCTTCCATAGTAAGTAGCATAGCTGTGATTGCAAAAGGGTTTCCAGATGACCACGCCAAGGCTTACTGTAAAGGAAATGGATCACTGTCCACAGTACCTGGAACATCATAGGCACTCACTAAATATTGATTGAAGGGATAAATAAATCATCTGAAGGGGTCAACCTAAGCATACTAAGCGGAGTAAGCAGAAAAATAGCAATAGCAAACCCTTAAGGTGACAGGCATTGTTCTAATTGCTCTGCATAAATCAACTCATTCAGCTCTTGCAGTAACCCTAAGAGTTATGTAACTGAGCAGAGCTAAATTAACCTTTCAAGTTTGTGGCAGACCCTTGCAGTCGGACTCAAAAGCCTGTCTGCTTAAGTACTAGTTCATACTGCAGCCCAAGCATAGAATCAAGGATGCTTTCTAACTTTGTACAGAAAGAGCTAGGCCTTCAATGTCCTCACATACTGCTTTCAGCTTCAGCACAGATTTCACTAGTGGCATTTATCTATGATACTTAAGATCACTAACAAAGCCCAGGCAACATCCTGGCTTGCAGCCAGACCACTGGCCTTCCCATCTGGGATACTTGGCAGGACTGGTCATGTAACAAAGACAGCTAATAACAACAATTGCTGGGTGATGAATGGCTAGAAGTAACGCAGCTCAAAGCATGACTGGGACAAGGAATGCAATCAGGAAATGCTGACCTGGAACTTAGAGTGTGATGAGTTGGGCTGTGATGGATGGAAGGCAGCAGACACACGTACAGCATGTTGGGACACACAGTATGAGAAGCGCTGCTTAATTTGAATTGAAATGGGCAGCTTGAGAGGCTGAGATGCAAGCAGTGACCACAGCCACAAACCAAAATACAAACTTTCCATTACTCTGTCCAATGACACTCACACTCTTGGGTAGTATTGTTGTTGTTCGGCACCATCCTTCAATATGATAAAGAAGGATGATACAGGGCTGTGGGCCCAGGGCCATGCATTATGAGATGTCTGAGGGAGGAACCTGCAGAAGAGGCTTCAAGCTGAGATTTATTGGGCTCATCTGAGCCAATCTCTGAACAAAGGTTCCTGTTTAATATTTGAAATAGCCGTTCTGGACCACACTGAGGTGCCTGTGAATGAGAGCAGAGTATCTCTGGTTCCTTTTTATTTCACACCTCAAAGTCAAGGGCTCCCTCTGTTATTTTTCTTCTTTCCCATTGTGCTTATAGCTCTTGCATCTCAGCCCAAGTTAGAGCTCTGGGCACCCTGGGAGCCAGGAGACTTGACTCAGCAGGAACACGATCCTGAGCAGTCAGTGAAATGTTGGGTCCACGCTCTGTGGGCTCATGTTGTTCTGGACGCACTTGTACAACTCGCAAGGGGAAGACACTTCATGAGTCTGTGACTTTTTATTACAGGCCTCAAATGAGACTTCAGATGGATGTTTAAAAATGATCCCCTTATCAGAAAAATGGCTTGCAAATACTTTCTCCCATTCTATAAATTGCCTTTTCAGTCTCGACTGTTGCCTTTGCTGTGCAGAATCTTTTTGTTTGTTGTAATCCCACTTGTCTATTTTTGCTTTTGTTGCCTATGCTTTTGGTGTCATATCCAAGAAGTCATTGCTAAGGCAATGTCAAGGAGCTTTTCCCCTTTTTTTTTTTTCTAGGAATTTTATAGTTGCAGGTCTTACATTTAAGTCTAATCCATTTTGAGTTGATTTTTGTGTATGCTGTAAGGTAGGGGTCCAATTTCACTTTTTGCATATGAATATCCAGTTTTCCCAGCACCATTTGTTGAAGAGATTGTCTTTTCCCCATTGCATATTCTTGGCACTCTTGTCAAAGATCAGTTGACCATATATGCATGGGTTTGTTTCTGGGCTTTCTATTCTCTTCCATTGGTCTACATATCTGTCTTTATGCCAGTACCATACTATTTTAATTACTGTAGTTTTGTAATACATTTAGAAAATCAGGAAGTGTAATACCTTCATCTTTTTTTTCTTTCTCAAGATCACTTTGACTATTTGGGGTCTTCTGTGGTTCCATATGAATTTTGGATTTTTTTCTATTTCTGTAAAAAATGCCATTGAGAGTTTGACGGGAACAGCATTGATTCTGTAGATCTCTTTGGGTAGTATAAACATTTAAATAATATTAAGTCTTCTAATCATACAATTCAACAGCAAAAAAACAGATAACGTGTATTAAAAATGCACAAAGGACTTGAACAGACATTTCTCCAAAGAAGATATACAAATGGCCAACACATATATGAAAAGATGCTCACGTCACTAATTATGAGGAAATGAAAATCAAAACTAAAATGAGATAGTTATAGCTATTTTTCTAGGATAGCTATAATAAGAAAGACATATATTTTAAGTGTTGGCAAGGATATGGAGAAACTGGAACTCTCATCTACAACTGGTAGGAATATAAAATAGTGCAGCTGTTGCAGGAAAGAGTTTGACAGTTCCTCTATAAAGATTAAACAGAATTACCATATGAGGCTAGCAATGCCATTCCTAGTTATATACCAAAGAGAAATGAAAACACATATCTACACAAAATTTGTACACAGATGTTCATAGCAGTATTATTCACACTAACTGGAAACAACTCAAATGTTCATCAGTTGATAAATGGATAAATAAATTGTGGTATGTTCATAAGATGGAATATTATTCAGCCAAAAAAGGGATGAAGTACTGATTAATGGTATAACATGGATGAACCTTGAAAACATGCCGAGTGAAAGAAGTCAGTCACAATCCACATTTTGTATGATTCTATTTACATAAAATGTACAGAATTGGAAAATCAATAAAGATAGAAAGTAGGTTAGTAGTTTCCAGGAGTTGGAGGGCTTGGGGGGAAATGGGGATTTATTGCTAATGTCTATGGGATTTCTTTTTGGGATGTTGAAAATATTCTAAAATTGATTGTGGTGATGGTTATATAACTCAATATACTTAAAACTATGGACTTGAATACTTTAAATGGGTGAATTGTATGGTTTGTGGATTGTATTGCAATAAAACATATATAGTATGTATAATACATGTGGAATCAACAAGAATAAACCACACTCAAAGGGTTTTTCTTGCATAAACTACACTCAAAAGGGTTGTCTGTGATTTCCATTATATTTTCTTAAAAGATTAATAAGAAATTAAAGACATTTGTAATGTAATTACAAAGGTCTTTTAGATTTTTTCAAAGTCCTTACAAACTTTTGTAGTCACTTCACTCACTCCTAATTTTTTATAACAGTTTTGTTAAGATATAATACACATGCCATAAAATTCACCCCTATAAATTGTACAATTTAGTGGTTTTTAATGTAATTCAGAGTTAACACACACACTTATTTTGACATTGAAGTTTCTAGCTATTTGTCTTTACCAACTCTTTCCGAAGCAATGAACATAGTTTTAATTAACAGGTATTTTTGCACTCAGTATTTGTTTAAATTATGTAAATACAGTAACGGAAATCTGACTGAGAAAACATAACTGACCCTTGGTAAGCATACTCAATCACGGGCATAGATGTGCTTGGGTGTGCTAGTGTGTAGCCTATAGGCACAGGTGTTACAAGGCAGTGCATAGCACAGAGAGAATGGAGAGAGCCACTGAGTTTGGAGAATGAGTTAAATGGAGGCTGGTTAAGAGAGTTTTTACTAATGAAGCAAAATGTTTTGGAAGTTTAAAGGAGGAAAGAAAATCTTATAGCTTCTTAGAAGAAATGGCTTTGGAATGGGCCTGTAAGAATGGATGAAAGATTTCTCTTTAGTGGAAAAAAAAATTGGAGAGAATATAATGGGCCTCAATGATGTACGGATCACCCACCCAACAATTATCAACATGAGACTAATCTTGTTTCGTCTATAGCCCTATTTACTTCCCCCCTTGGAAATATGGGTACAGTTTTGTTTTGTTTTTATTTTTTACTTTTTTCCAAATTGAAGTATAACTTAGGTACAGCAAAACACCAATCTAGCAACACAGCTCAATGAACGTTTACATATGTATATACCAGTGTAACTACCACTTGGATCAAGACAGAACATTCTGCCTCAATAAAGCTGGAGAAAAAAGATATAGAACATTCCCAGTTTACTGGAACGTTTCTTTATGTCACCTTCTAGTCAATGCTGCCCCACTCCACAACATAACCACTATTCTGACCAGTATCACTATAAATTAGTCTTACCTATTCTTGAACTTCATGTAAATGGAATGATATAGTAAGTACTCTGTTGTGTCCATCTTCTTTTAATCAATCTCTTGTTTATGAGATTGATTTATGTGGTTGCATGTAAGAGTAGTTTGGTTTTTAATTGCTATATAGTATTTCATTATGTGAATACTCCACATTTTTTGTTTGTTTTAAATTTTTTTTAATTAAAAATTTTTATTTTTTTATTTTGGCTGGGTCACACTGCTTGTGGGATTTCAGTTTCCCGACCAGGGATTGAACCCGGGCCGTGGCAGTGAAAGTACCAAATCCTAACCACTAGACCAGTACAGAACTCCCTCCACATTATTTTTTAATCCGTTCCATTGTTGATGGACATGCGGGTTGTTTCTAGCTTTTCCCATGAAGCTTCTTGTGCATGCCTTTTGGTGGATATATGCACTCGTTTCTGTTGGGTATATTTACTGGAGTGGAATTTCTGGGTTGTAGAGTATAAATATGTTTAGCTTTAAGTGCTGTAAATTTTCCAAAGTGTTTGAACGAATTTATACTCCAACCACCAACTTAAAGCAGTTCTTTCAGTTGCTCCACATCCTTGCCAACATTTAGGATTGCCAGTCTTTAGGCATTCTAGAGGAGGTATAGTGGTAATCATTATTCCTTTTTCATTTTTGTCTGTTTTTTTTAAATCAGATACTTATGTTTATTTTTAAAGTTCATGAGGATGTAGTTAAGATAGGGTCATTAGAATGGGCCCTAATCCAATATGATTGGTGTCCTTAGAAGAGATCAGGGCACAAGTGCACAGAGAAAAAACCATGTGAGGATACAGTAAGTAGGTGGCCATCTGCAAGCCAAGGAAAGAGTCCTCAGAAGAAACCAAACATGCAGACATTTTGATCTTGGACTTCTAGCTTCCAGATTGTGAGAAAATTAATTTCTCTTGCTTAAGTCAATCAGTCTGTGGTATTTTATTGTGGGAATCCTAGCAAACTAATGCATATGGTAAGTGTGTATTTAATTTTATAAGAAACTCTCTTCCAAAGTAGTGCATCATTTTGCATTCTCATCAGCAATGTATGAGAGTTCCAGTTCCTCTGCATCCTTGTCAGCACTTGGTATTGTCAGAATTTTAATTTTAGCAATCTTAGTAGGTGCAGTGGGATCTAATTGTGTTTTATTTATTTATTTTTAAAAATATGTATTTATTTATTTGGTTGCACTGGGTCTTTAGTTGCAGCAGGCAGGCTCCTTAGTCATGGCATGTGAACTCTTACTTGCAGCATGCATGTGGGATCTAGTTCCCTGACCAGGGATCGAACCTGGGCCCCCTGCATTGGGAACGTGGAGTCTTAACCACTGCGCCACCAGGGATGTCCCTGAATTATGTTTTAAATTTGCAGTTCCCTAATGACGTGATAACATTGAACATCTTTAATTCTTATTTGCCACTCAGTGTAGCTTAATTTGCAATTTTCTGATAATTAGTTATATTGGACATATATTGGACATATTTCTATATGATTATTTGCTGTTTAGATAACCTCATTTGTAAAGTGCCTATTCAGGTATTTTGCCTCTTCAAAAAATAGGATGTCTGCCTTTTCCTTTTAGAGTTGTAGAAGCTCTTTATATATTCTGGAGAAAAGTACTTTGTTGGATATATGTATTTCAAATATCTTCTCCCAGCTCTACTTGCATTTCACTCTCTTAATGGTATTTTTTTTTTAGAGTTCACATCCATTTTTATTAATTAATTTCTTTGAGCATCATAATTTATTTAGCCTTAATGGTGTTTTTGATGAAAATAAGTTCTACATTTTAAAGAAGTGCAATTTTTAATCTTTTATGTTTATACTTTTTTCTCTTATTTAATAAATGTTTGTCTACCTCAAGATTGTAAAGATATTCTCCTACATTTTCTTCTAAAGGCACTATTTTTTTTAAAAAAATTATTTATTTATTTGTTTTTCTAATTTTTGGCTGCGTTGGGTCTTCGTTGCTGCACGCGGGCTTTCTCTAGCTGCGGCGAGCGGGGGCTACTCTTTGTTGTCGTGCGCGGGCTTCTCATTGTGGTGGCTTCTCTTGTTGCAGAGCACAGGCTGTAGGTTCAAGGGCTTCAGTAGTTGTGGCTCGTGGACTCTAGAGCACAGGCTCAGTAGTTGTGGTGCACGGGCTTAGCTGCTCCGCGGCATGTGGTATCTTCCTGGACCAGGGCTCGAACCCGTGTCCCCTGCATTAGGCAGACGGATTCTTAACCACTGTGCCACTAGGGAAGCCCCTAAAGGCATTATTTTAATTTTCATATTTGGGTTACAATCTGTTTGAAATCAAAAATTTTTGTGTGTTATATAATGTGAGATAGACATCACATTTTCCTTGACCAATTGATTCACCACTATTTACTGAAAGGACAGAATGTGTAAAATTATTTATTTATTTATGTAATTTTTTTTTTTTTTTATTGAATGAAAGATTCTTTAAATTCTATAGTGCTTTACAATTTTCAAAAGTTTCACACAAATGATTTTGTATAGTCCCATAATAAACCTTTTTTTTCCTCCTACCTCTATACTGCCTCATCCCCCTTCCCTCTCCACACTGGTAATCACTAGTTTGTTCTTTCTATCTGTGAGTCTGCTTGTTTTTTGTTTTATTCACTAGTTTGTTATATTTTTTAGATTCCACATATAAGTGATATCATACAATATGTCTTTCCCTTTCTGACTTATTTCACTTAGCGTAATGCCCTCCACGTCCATCCATATTGCTGTAAATGGCAAAATTTCCAGAACGTGTAAAGTTTAAACTATGGATATTATGTGAGGAATGGAAGGTGGTGGTATTCCAACATGAAGGAATGGGAGGCAGTGCCACAGGAATAATATATTTAGCAATGAGTTAGTAGGTCTGTTTGAGGGGGATATCAAACTTTAACATTCATAAGTATTACCTATTAAAAATGTTAGGTCCTGAATATGCCTCCCTCCACCCCTCCTCCCCCAAAATTCAGAACAGGAGGCCTGATGTGGATCACAAATAATTTGTGAACTACACTTTGAGAAATGCTAGTAAAGGCATGGTGGCTGATGTATGTCTCTGTCTTTTTCAGATCATGCTGATATAATTACTTTAAAAACTTTGTGGACTTCCTGAGTGTCCATTGATAATCGATTCCATTATATAAAAGCCAGGCCCACAAATCTCTTTCAAATAAGCTTTTACCTTCCTTGGACTCTCTGTGAAGCTGCTGTGAGACAATGGACTTAGATTCTTAAAAGCCCCGCTGTTTAAACAGAGAAAGTCTGCAAGATAGACTCTTAAAAATCCTTAGAAGGCCTTCTGCCTGTCTGCAAGGATCTGATCTGCACCACCCAAAACCTCTCTGACTTTTTACTAAAGAATCTTGCAGTTTTATCCTAGATTTGATTTCTGTTCTGAAGCCATGTGAAAATTGTCACCTACAATAGACTCCTACAACTGATGGGACAAGATTAACTACAAGATTTATGAAAAGAAATTGGAAAAAAGTTTAGGAATATTCAAACCTGATGATGCTTTGTGTAATGCTTCAGCTGTTGATTTGTACTTCTTTCAATCAAAACATTTTTTTTCTTTTTCAGAGATATGTTATTTCTATCTCTCAATACTAAATAACTTTTGACAAAGGTATTCATTGAAATTTTCAGTGGAATATCAGTGCTTGGATTTGAGCTTTTCACGAATCTTGACATTATATCCTCTATTGTCAGGCTAGAAGCTGAAAGGAGTTTTTTTGCTATTGACCTTTATGCTCCTGTAATTTGGTTTCTTTTCAATCTCCTGAACCAATGGGAATTCAGATCTCTCATAATAGTCCCGATGCACTCAGTAGAAGAAAATACGGTTATAGAAAAATAAAATTTAAAGTCAAAGAAGGAAAAAAGTGGTGAAAAAAATCTCTTTCATTGGCCTTTAGCTGACAGTAGACATCTCCTTTCTCTCCAGGGAATTTCATAGGAGGTGGACTCTGATAAACCCGGGCATGAATTTCTAAGCATGATGAATATTTCTTGGTTAGTATTTAAATTCACAGTTCACTGTTTCTGCAAATTCTGTTCTTCTTTATTTATGTCCTTAAAAAATTAGAAGAACTGATTCATAAGAACATAACACAAGACTAGTGTTCTATTTACTCCATAATTTGGTTGAGAGTAGTACCAATGGAGGTTTTGTGGGAGAGTATTGTTTTACCTCAGTTGTTTCTGACCTGAAATAAAATAAATCTTAATCTTGAGTTCTACTCTGTGATTGGTGCTGTAAGCCTAGTTCATCTGCAAACAGATCTTTTGACAATCACTTATGTCATTACCCAGACACAATAGAAAATGAGAGCGATGTTCAATACTTAGAAGACCAGGGTCTCTCACCAACAAACCCTCATTGAACAGTGATTTCTGATGAAATACTAAAGAACACTGAGCTTTTTCTAGGAAAGTCAGGGCTCACAATCATACAAGCAAAAAATTAAATTACTCACTGGATTAAATGTGTAAGTATAATTTTTGGTCGGTTAAGGAAATGAATGCTTGGTGAGCATGACAAATCATAATCTAAAACAAAAATAATGAAGTTTAAATAACAGAGCATTGCAAATAAATATGAAATATTTGGGTTGGATTAGAGGATTTATAACATCTCTTGCAGATCTAACATAAATTTTTCATGGTGCTGGAAAAATTAGATTAATGAGAATTCACAAGAAAGGATAAACATCAGAGTACTTCATTCATGTCCTGGAAAAATATGAGTAAAGAGCATGACAGTCAAAGTTTTCCCTTCGACTTGCCAAGAAAGCCTAACTGTTCCCAAAGGCATGTAAACCACTGAAGAGGAGTTTTGTGAAGAGAGGTGAGCGAATGAAGGGGCATGCCAATGTCATTGTCAAATGTTTCTGCCTGGGATGCAAAATAAGTTTGGATGTCATCAGGAATATATTTTGGGAGGGTGGAGAAGACGGGTTGAGCCTGACATAAACCAGATCCACTCTAAAGCAAATTTGTTGAATTCCTTTCATGTCTCAGGGAACTTGGGTGACCAGCTGTCCCAGATTTCCTGGGACTGGGGGATTTCCTGAGATGTGAGACTTTGAATGATAAAACTGGGAAAATCTCAGGCAAACTGATACAAGTGGGTCACCCCAGTTATGAG
This sequence comes from Delphinapterus leucas, assembly GCF_059928025.1. Classification (NCBI taxonomy): domain Eukaryota; kingdom Metazoa; phylum Chordata; class Mammalia; order Artiodactyla; family Monodontidae; genus Delphinapterus; species Delphinapterus leucas. Next base: position 136,424,845 of record NC_143130.1, read on the forward strand.
AGAACCAAGCAGAAGTCAGATCCCATTGGTAGTACAGATCCACCACCCCAATCAATAGAGTATATCCCTCTTCTTGTTCAGTGGTTTGAGAAACACAAAACAGCCAGTTGGAAGCCTCAACTTTCAGTTCAGATAGAACCATGTTGTGTCTCCTCGTGGAAGCCTTCTTCCCTTGGGAATTAAGAACTTTTAAAGCTGCAGAGGGACTTCCCTGGCAGTCCAGTGGTTAAGACTCCACCCTTCCAATGCAGGGGGCACGGGTTGGATCCCTGGTTGGGGAACTAAGATCCCACATGCCTCTTGGTGTGGCCAAAAAATAAAAATAAAAAATAAATCTGCAGAGATCAGAAGCGAAATTTTTGGAAGCAGATGATTAAGTAGAATAATGAGAAGAGCCACTCCTACTTCTTACCCTTGGTTTCTGTACCTATATACTCTGTCTGTGGGGTAAAGCAAAGAGACGCAAGATACATGTTGCATCTTGTAGAAGAGCACCCTAATGTTGCAAGGCATTGTTTCTGTCTCTCATTTGTCACCAAAACTGGGTCTTTGACAGCCATTCCAACCATACTATAATGTCAGCTCTTCTAGTGAATCTTTTGCCTCACTTTTTTTTTTTCCTGTGAAATGAGTTTCTTTGTCAGAACAGTGTTGTGTGGGATTCTGTGACAGTGAATAGGCATTCAGTAAGCACACAGATGGTGGTGATGGCAGAAGCTTTGCATGCAGGGAAAGCAAGTCCATATCTAGAAGGAGTGTCTATTTCTGGGGGGACCAATCACTAATCCCTTCATGGTGGAAAGTGTTTAATAAAATCAACCTGCTATCTGATGGCTGCTGTTCCCCCCAGGGTATGTTGCTATACTAGGGTTCAGTGTAGGTATCTGCTGTTAGTAGGCTGGGCACTTAGCAGTAGTGGTAGGTAGATTAATCTTGGTGAGAAGAAGTCCATGTGCTTGAAGCCCTGCAGAACCTCCATCTCTGCAACTATGACCACTTTACTTACGAATTCATTGAACAAATTGCAGGTTGGCTGAGGAAAGAGGTTGGTTTACCTATAGTGGCCCATCTTGCCTACCTGATTATAGAGAACTGCAAGCTTTTGCCCTAGATAAGCATTCCTACAGGAAAGAAATATCCTTACATTTTAAAAAAAAATCTTGGCAGTGGTCTATTTTTCCCAATTAATTAATTAATTTTTGTCTGTGCTGGGTCTTCGTTGCTGCACGTGGGCTTTCTCTAGTTGTGGCAAGCTGGGGGTACTCTTCACTGTGGTGCACAGGATTCTTATTGTGGTGGCTTCTCTTGTTGCGGAGCATGGGCTCTAGGCGCACGGGCTCCAGTAGTTATAGCACACGGGCTCAGTAGTTGTGGCTTGAAGGCTCTAGAGTGCAGGCTCAGTATTTGTGGTGCACCGGCTTAGTTGCTCTGCAGCATGTGGTATCTTCCTGGACCAGGGCTCGAACCCGTGTTCCCTGCATTGGCAGGTGGATTCTTAACCACTGTGCCACCAGGGAAGTCCTATCCTTACATTCTATGTCCACTATTAAGTGGGCATATACACATGCCTCTTCCCCAAACCTCCTTGTTAACAGTTCTCCAATCTTGTACCAAGTCCCTGACCTCCAACCCATGAATTTTTGTAGACATAAATATATGGGCATCTCTCCTTCCAGGAAAAGTGCATACCAGATGTATGGCTTGACTTTCTTCCCTTTGGGAAAATTTATCCTCCCCCTAGTTCTCCAGGGTCACCCCTGAACAGGGTGTGATTCTGTAGCAGTTTATTTTCATCTAGTACCCACACGTTATATAGTTGCATCTCTAAACCAGGATCAATTTTTTCCTTCCTTGATCAGGTGGAATTTATTTTTTTTTAATATACTTTTAAAAATATTTATTTGGCTGCACCGGGTCTTAGTTGTGGCATGTGGGATCTATTTCCTTGACCAGGGATTGAACCCGCGTCCCCTGCATTGGGAGCGTGAAGTCTTAGCCACTGGACCATCAGGGAAGTCCCAGGTGGAATTTCTTATGAGACCATAGGTGTGAATGAAGGATAGGCGGCACTGGAGTAGATGGTGTGGCAGTCTTAACCACTTGTTCGTAACTCATTTGTGCCTTCTCTGAAGGCACAAATGAGTTATGAACCTGTTTAACCTAGATCTTACATAAACCATATCTTTTTGATGATGAACATCTTTTCCCACTCCCAAAGTTATGGGTTGATGGGTTAGATTACACCCAGTTCATAATAGGCAGCTCAGGTCACCTGGACAGTTGGTGTTCCATGGTCAAGTACTTGATCTTAATTAGAGGAAAATGGCCAGCATAACCCAAAATCTAAAAGTCTGCACTATGCTTCTCCTATTGAGATTTGCCAGTGGCTTTACATTGTATTCTCATTTTCGCTGTTGGATCTGCTGGGTCACAAGTCTCAAATGACCATAGGGCACATGAGTCTTAGACCTGCTAGAGTTCTTTCTTGATCTGGGCCCCAAATTCATAGCCTAACAGGTTTCCCAGAAAATGAGTTAGAGTAGCAGACCCAAATGTAGTATGCATTGCCTACAGAATCCAAAGATACCATGATGGTTAATTTTATGTGTCGACTTATTAGGCCACAGTACCCAGATATTTGGTCAAACATTATTCCAGATGTTTCTGTGAAAGAATTTTTTAGATGAAATGAACATTTTAATTGGCTGACTTAGGGTAAAGCAGATTATTCTCCATAACGTGGGTGAGCCTCATTTCATCAGTTGAAGGCCTTAAAAGACAAAACCTGACCTTCTAGAAGAAGATGGGATTCTGCCAGCAGACTGCCTTGGGACTTGAACTGCAACACTCTTTCTTCCCTGGGTCTCCAGCCTGCCTTGCCCACCTTCAAGATTTTGGACTTCTCAGCCTCCACAATCATGTGCATATATAAAAAATTGGTTCTATTTCTCTGAAGAATTCAGACTAATACAGATGCCTTTTCCTTAGTGGTAGGGCTTGCAAAATGCAGACACTGGTCTTTGCTTGGGAATATAGATTGTAATATAAGACCAGAGACGGACTGCAGAGTGAGACAATAGAGGGACAAGGCTGGAAACCTGAGGGACATCAACACGAAAGAGATAGAGACGACAAATTCAGAAAGGAACTGAGGAGCTTCAGGCTACATAGAAGGAAAAGAGAGAGCAGAAGAGCCATGTTTGTGAGGTCACTGAGGTCAAGGGAAGAGAAGCCTTTCAAGAAGTAATCAGTGGTGTCATGTGACAGAGAGGAGTTAGCAGCAGGGAAATCATTGGTGACTTCAGTGAGAAGTGTTTCAGAATCCAGTTGTGGGTGCAGAAGCAGGTTACCAATGTATAAGGCAGAGTGAATGGGTAGTGAGAATATAGTCAAGTAAGTTGCATCTTAACCAATCCAAGAATCAATCAAAAACCTGGCTTTGTAGGAGATGGGGTAGATGGGGTGGCCTGGAGTTTGAATATTTTCCCCCTCGTTTAAGTGGAGAGATCCCTGAATGCAGGAATGGCTGATGGAGAGGGAAAGGTTGAAGATTCAGACAGAAAGGGCATTGTTGATGGACTGCAGTCCCTGAGGAGGCTCAGAGGGCTGACATCCAGAGGTCTGTGTCATGAGAGTCAGCATCCAGAAGAATTATTCTACAGCCTTCACAGAATGATGATTTGTAATAGAGATTGCAGTCTGTTTACCTTCTCTCATAAGACTTCCAAAACAATATATGCAAGTACCAAAAGGTGGCTTTTAAAAATTGTTGACCTGGATCAAAGGAAGTTGGTAAATTGGAGATGTGGTCAGAAATAAATGGAACTAAGCCTGGGAAAGGTTAATTACAGGGTTGTCATACTACAGGGAGGAAAAACACTGGGCAAGGACTGGCTGGGAATCTAAGAGTTATCATGAGGAGCTGAATATGAACAAGCAAATAGAAGCGTGTTTCTTTTTTTTTGGTGGTGCCATGCGACTTTCGGGATCTTAGTTCCCTGATCAGTGGATTGAACCCATGCCCCCGGCAGTGAAAGAGCATAGTCCCAACCACTAGACCATCAGGGAATTCCCAGAAGTGTGGTTTAAAAAGCAGGCACCATTCTGCACGACACACATTTTTAAATGCATGTTTTATATTTAAACACCTAGCATGCTGCTGTATATGTTGCAAATATTGCTGACTTTGTTCGATTTGTTGCTACTGATCTGCCCTCACCAGGTCATACTCTTAAAAATTATTTGGGCGGGAGTGGTGACAGTTATACTGAAATATCCATGTTCTCTTGCCTGATTCCTCAGGCCAAGATTCATCCCTGCAACTTGCCTGGTTAGGGTGAAGCTTGTATAGGCAGCAGTGGTGAAAGAGTCATTGTTTTTTCTTTTCTTTATGGGACACTAAGCAGCAGCAGTATGTTGACCACATTTTTAATTTAGGCCTCATTGAATAGCTAATACTAATCAACCGACCTAACTTACTAAACAAATAAAACTTCTCACATGAGGACTACAAGTTAATCTTCTTTTACCCTCCACATTATTTAGGTCTCTTATTAGTAAAAGCGTAGTATCCATTATTCAAGCATGCTGTGAAGATCCCTGGTTCGATCCCTGGTTGGGGGAACTAAGATCCCGCATGACACAAGGCGAGGCCAAAAAAAAAAAAAAAAAAGAATCAGAGAGTTTAAAGATTGTTTCTTCCAATTGCTAGGTGTATTTGGACAAAATGTACATATTTCAATACTGTATTATTTTGGTAAGAAGAGTTTACATGATGCTGGCTGGCAGCCAATTTAATATTGTTGATTTAATTTAGTGTTATCTATCTGCTCATTGTTTATGCTAATGACAAAAAAGATATCATAAGTAAGAGCATCCTATACATAAATGAAAACTCACATTTTGTTTGTGTACCTAAAAGTTTATACTTTGGGAGTCAACATGTCGCAGTGGCACATGCATGGGAATTGGAATCAAATAGATCTGGGTTCAGGTGCTGTTTTTTTTTTTTTTTTGCGGTATGTGGGCCTCTCACTGTTGTGGCCTCTCCCGTTGCGGAGCACAGGCTCTGGACGTGCAGGCTCAGTGGCCATGGCTCACGGGCCTAGCTGCTCCGCGGCATGTGGGATCTTCCCGGACCGGGGCACGAACCCGTGTCCCCTGCATCGGCAGGCGGACTCTCAACCACTGGCGCCACCAGGGAAGCCCCGGGTGCTAGTTTTTGAGCTCTGTGTTCTTGAGGTAGTTAATTATTCAGTGTAAGCCTAGTCCTATGGGGTTGTTTGGACAATCGTGTGTGCTAATTACGTTAAACACCTGCACCGTGCATATGCGGAAGAAATACTGGCTCCTCTTTCCTCATTTAATCCACCAGTTTCCAATCACTGGCAGCCTTTGAAGATAGAAGACATGAAGGTGCCTTCAATAATGTTAAATTATGCTACAAAGTAGTTTTACCTCACTACTTATTCCTGCCCAAATTTCCCTTGAAAGTCCCCAGTGATGTCTTGGGATTGTATGGGCAAAGTGGAAACTCCCTTCTGCTTAAATAAGACTAAAATTTCTTGCAGCTATTTAGAAGTGGAAGAAAGATGTGCTGCTTATCTATTACTGCATAACAAACCATCCAAAAATCATAAAAATTATATGGAGTCAGAAATTCAAGTAGGGCTTGGCTGAGTGGTTCTTCTGCTCCGTGTAGTACTGACTGGGATCACTTAGTGGTATTTAGCTTGTGGCATGGATGGTCTGGGGCTCCAGAAGCCTTCATTCATATGTCTGGCACCTTGGTGGGGACAGTTGGAAGGCTGGGCCCAGCTGGTTCTCTCTTCCTCCCCATGTAGTCTCAAGGCCTCTCCACATGGTCTCTCCAGCAAGGTAGTTGGACTTCTCACATGGCAGCTTAGGGCTCTAAGATCAATGGTTCCAAGAGACAGGAAGTGAAATTGCCTGTCTCTTACAGTCTGGGCCCAGAAATTGGCACAGTGTTACTTCTGGCATATCCTATTAGTCACGTCAGTCACAGAGCCCTCCCAGAATCAAAGGGAGGGGCACAGATCCCACCTGTCCATGTAAAGAGTGGCAAATGATTTATGGTCACCTTTAGTCTGTTATGAAAGCATTTGAATGCCATATGCTTGAAGAGATTACGTGTCAACGGGAACAATGAAGACCTCTCATAAGCACAGTTATGTGCCAGATACTTTGTTAGAATAGCAGATTACATCTAGATCTCCAGTTGCAGATGTTTGTATAAACTTCCCCACTCCATTGTTTGGGTGGAAAAGGTGGACCTGGAATCTTCCTTTTTCTTTCAGTTCTGTGAAATGCTTCTATTATACTTTCATCTCTGCCATCCCTGAAATGGTGGAGTAGGAGGTGTAATATGTTACTCATATATTACTCAAATCTCTACAGAACTCACCACTTCTGGGAAATCTTCCCTGGAAAAAACAGGAATAGCCTGCTTTCTCTCTATCTGCTAGAGAGATTGGTACTGTGTGTCTTTAAAACTTTTCCAAAATTAGATAAAAGAGTTATTACACGCTAAAAGTCAGAAGGCAATCGCCAGTAAATTGCACTTGAGAAAGAGAGAGTGAGCAAGAAGGGAGTACTCTTCAGGTAATAGTGTTACACTTTATCATTTTCAATAAAATTTAATTTCTTAGTTGTTAACCACTAGAGATACTTCAGATGTTGGGAGTGCTAATCGTTGTTAGCAAGTTAGTTGCTTCTTCAGTAACATTGAGAGTAGTAAGCAGCAACCAAGGTTAATTATATCTTAGGTTATTTATATCTGTTAATTATAGTTAATGATATTATATTATACTATACTTCAAAACTTAGAGGGCAGGTCTTAATTCCTAATAGGGCTTATCATGCATAACAGTTCTAGTAAGGCTTTGTTTTTACGTGAATAAATATGAAGCTTATACTGAAGAATGAAGTATCCAGGCACTTCCGTTTCAAAGTCAAAGTTCAATCACTCAGAGAAGTTGAAATAGCTGACACATTTACGCTTTTTTTGTTTCAAACTATGGAACACAAAAATAAGTGATCCCTGACCATAAGAAGTGGTATATTTAGGGTAAACATGTCCCTAAGTTCCATCCACTTCTTGTCTTATGTACAAATGTACCTAAAAATTACTGTTTCTAAAATGACACTGAGGTTTTACTGAAATCATAAAAATGATAGAATTTTAAAATTCTAACCTAAAATCTGCTTTAGTACCAACCAGAGGAAATTAGATGGTTGTTTGTAGGCTAATCAAGAGTCCTTAAACTCCTCTATAGGAATGATACATTTCCCCTCTTTGTATTAAGAGACTAATGGCTACCCTCTTCAGTGAAGCTGGATCCTTTATCACAGGCTCAGGAGACAGCCAGAGGTTTAGAGATAGATTGCTTTGAGGGCACTGGAACCGCTGAGGTGCTGAGTAACCCTACTGAGAAAGAAAAAAGAGGGTGGCGCTTCTGGAGTTAAAATAAGACAGAATGCATCACTGGAGAACACAGTGGCTGAAGACTGGCAGAATTCTCAACATCTCAGGCTACCACATACTGTTCAGTTTTCATGTGTACTTTGGAGGTGCTCTAGAAAGCTCTGACAAAAAATAATTAGAATTCAGATGTACAGTACTTTTTTAGCCAGCCCACATAAAGGTGACCCTGGTGGTGCAGGAACTGTTCTGACGTTCATTACTTAAAAATTGGTCTTGTTCCCCTTTGTCAGTATGTAGCGGGAGGTGTTAGTGATGAGTCCTAATTTTATGTGTCTCTATCTACCTTCTAAAAGGTTTTGAATTATTTTGAGCTCTCATAACATTTGAGGAGAGCCTGTAGGTGTTTTGTATATGTTCTGGACAATGCCTAGCATTCTGCGAGAGATTGATAAGCAGTAAGTAATAAACACATCTCGTTTGCCAGTGGACCAGGAAGATAGCTATCATTCTTTTAGCAAAGAGCAAACTAATAAGCAGGGATTCTGGCCAACTTTTCCTTCCCTCTGCAGCTTACAGTTATTTACTCGGGCTTAATGAATGGCCATCGGCTGGCAGACACAACAGCTTCACAATATTTGCACACAATTTATTTGGGTCCGTTTAAAATTTCTCTCTCTCTTTGGCTCCAGGGATGCCCAAAGGAGAATTCAGAGAGAAACTCTGGAGACAGAGGAACGGATGATTTCGTTTTCTAGTGATAAAAAAAATCCATATATACACTAATATGTATAAAATGGATAACTAATAAGAACCTGCTGTATAAAAAAATAAAATAAAATTCAAAAATTCAAAGAAAGAAAATCATAAAGAAGAGAAAAAAAAAAAAATCCAGTCTGAGGGGCCAGGTTGGAGGGCCATGCAAGACGAAACCAGCTTTGGGGGAAGGACAGAGAGAGAGAGAGAGCAGGGCCCCCGGACGAAGGGAACTCCGTTGCGCCTCGAGCCCCAGAGCTCCCACCTTCCACCTAGCTGCGGGACGTCATATCGGGAGGAAAGCCCCAGAATCCCGAGACCGCCGAACGCTGGGACTTACCCGAGCGCGCGGGAGAGCGCGCGGGGGCCGAAGCGGCGGCGCCTGTTCCTTTAAGGGGCCGGTCTCCGGGCACTGCCGGCCCAGACGCCGGGACGTGCCGGGGCCGCCCCGCCCCGAAACCGCCCGTTTCCTGCCGGGCGGCGCGACGGCGCCTGAGGTACTGCGGCGGCGGCGGCCACTTGGAGCTGGCGGCTCGGGCTGTACGGCCGGCGCCGCCGCGTTTTTCTGGTATCCTTCCCCGGCCGCGCAGGGTAAGGGAGAGCGGGCCGCGCCGGGCCCAGGCTCCGGCCGCGGGGACCGCGGAGAGGGGAGGGTTGCGCCGGCCGCGGGGTCCCAGGCAGACGGGAGGGCCGCGTCGGGCGCGGGGGGGGGGGTGCGGCCGTGGGGCCGGGACACCGCCTGCCGCCGCCCCCGCCGGGTAGGCCTCGGGCGCCGGGTCGCCGCCGCAGGGCTCCTGCTTGGGCCGGGCCACCGAGGCTGGCGGGCTCCGAGCGGCCTCGCCGCCTCGCCGGGCCGCCGCGGGCCCGACCCCGGTTCCGCTGCGGCGTCTCGTCCGAGGACGTCTCCCGAGGGTGAGGTCGGCCGGAGAGGGCCTTGGGGTGACCGAGACACCTATTTTTAGTTGGGCGTGAGGGCCCCCGGGAGGGAAGGCGGATTATCGTATCCTCGGCCGGGGGACTGAGGGAGCGCGTCCCCGGAGGCCTCCCTGGGCGGGAGCTGGGCCACGCTTACGCCATGCTGGAATTTCCAGCTCTCGCCGCTCTCGGGGTACTTGGTGAAGCGGCTTTCGGCCCTTCCAGTGCCCCCCTTCCGCCGCCCTGTGCTCGCCCCCGGGTCCTAGAGAGGGGCGGTTGGCCATGGGAAAGCAGCGTGAGGGCAGAGTTTGGAAAAATCTGTGGACCGCCCTCGAGACGGGGGAAGTTATCCTTCCTCTCCCTGAGGGGTGTGTCTTCCTTACTGATTCCCCCTCCCCCCTTCAGTTTCCAACAACGAGATTTTTGGCGTTGGGGACCTCGGCAGAAAACCCAGCCGGCAGCCTAGAAAAGTCGTACGGTAATCCGACAACTGGTGTGGCATGTGCAGCACCGCGCGTCGGTCGTGAGGCAGCATGTGTACCGGAGACCGGCATCCCCAGACGCGGGGAGCGGCATCCTAACCTCGGCCAGCTGCACCCTGGTTAGGTTCAAGAGCGGGCTGTTTAATCTTAGCTCTTCCTTGTGGGAGGAAGCAGGAATCTAAATTCATGGTTGCGCCTATTCCAGAAAAGGATTTCTTAGCAGGTATCTGAATAAGCACTGCTTAAAAAGCTGCAGTTGAAGTTAACTGTTCAAAGTTGTGCTTTTTTTGAGACGCTTTGTGGAAACCCTTGAGAAATTTAGACACCCGTAGCCTGCTAAAGGTAAACACCTTGGGGTGAACTAAGCATTCTGAATTGTGTAGGAATTGTCTTAAAGTTTGAATTCTTGGTTAATTAGGTTGCACTTCTCCTTACCTCACCTAGCAGGTGAATGGCATCACTGTCTCCAGTCTGGCTAAAGTAGTTGCTGATGAGACTGTTATTATTGTCCCAAGAATAACACTGGAGTACTCTTGAATTGCTCTGTGTTTTGGGTAGACATACCTTGCTATAAATACTTTCATATTTAATGTGTTCTCTGATAAACAAGCCCCCGCCCCCGACTCCCCACATTATCTTGTTTAGGGATCTAACAAGAAATAACTGGGTTTATTGTTTGTAGATTCTAAGGAAAATTCATTAATTCATCCCTCCTACCCTCCCCCCAACATTGAGTTAGAAATCTCTTCTAATTTTGCAGCCTTAGCAGTGTAACCAGCTCTATCAGGTGCACTTGGAGAGTGAAGTGCTCTATTTACCTTTGTGAGATTCATACTGAAACTTAAAATATAACAAAGCCTGATGAAATTTTTTCTTAAAAATATTAAACACTTTAAAATTATAAAGGGTATTGAGTATCATATAACCCTTTCTTGATGGCTCAGGGTCAACATGAAGAGCCATTAATTTATGAATTTGTTTCCAGTTTAGTATTTTCTGTATCCTCCTTTAATATCATAGTCTCTTCTGTTTGATGCAAGTGTTTTCATCTGTCTCTCACTCCAAGCCTCCTTCCAGTTTGTAGGCTTTAACCTGCTTTTAGTAGGGAGAACATTTTAATAATTAGATGTTAAAGGACAGCCAGTATGACTTTTATATTTTATTATTATTATTATTTTTTTTGTGGTACATGGGCCTCTCACTGTTTTGGCCTTTCCCGTTGCAGAGCACAGGCTCCGGACGCGCAGGCTCAGCGGCCATGGCTCACGGGCCTAGCCGCTCCGCGGCATGTGGGATCTTCCCGGACCGGGGCACGAATCCGTGTCCCCTGCATCGGCAGGTGGACTCTCAACCACTGCGCCACCAGGGAAGCCCCAGTATGACTTTTATAAAGGGCCTGAGAAGTGAAGGCTTTTTTGAGGCTTAACTTTAAAGGACTTGTGTTAAGATTGATACTGTTGGGAACTTATGTTGAATTTTACTTGAAATGTATGGAAGGTATATTTTTAATTGCATACTTATTATAATTTTTTATAGCAAAGAAAGTTTTAATCTAAAAGATCTCACAATACTTTGTAAAAAATTTAAGTTGTTAATAAACATAATGGTATGGGTTTCTTAGGAATCTGACCTAATGTGTAAAAAGGAAATGAAGAGAGACTATGCTTTTCAAGAACATTCGAACGTTTGAGGATAACATCTTATAAGCTGCTTTTTCTGTGTACTGTTTATGTTTTTAGTTATTTTGAAGGTAAATCCAGAGGATACTTAGAGGCTAGAAGCAAGTAATTGTTTCTTTAGAAATGATCACTTTTATGCATAAATAAAGTTGAGTTTCATTGCTTCCTCTTTCAGTTTTTGTGAACATGACTTTGGGTGTTCTGATCATAAAAGTGTAGTTTATGTACAAAGCACAGGTTAAACATTGGTTTAGATAAGAATGTAAGCTATTTTTTTCTGTAAACAGAAAATTAAACAGAAAGAGGAAAAGCCTTTAGTACCATAACTAAGGAGTTTGATTTAACTTAACCTTCTGTATGTGAGCTCTAGAAAGAGAAAAGTAATGACAGTTTATAACTGTTTGCATGCCAGGGTGTTTAATTGGTGTTTAAATGGTTTTTTTGGTCTTTGAGTTTGATTGCAGTGTTATTTAGGCTTTTAAAATTAATTTTTAAAATGGTATACGTTTTTAATTGGTTTTATCTTAAAAAGATAAAATAGGCAAAATAGTATACTTTTAGTACTAAGAATAGTTTTAGTAATGACTCCAGTAGGAAATCTAATATTCCTAGGAAATGTGTAAGAAGTGACCTCCTTTTAAAAAAGTTGTGCTTTAGTATTTCACCTATCACCTTAACTACTACAGGCTGATTAAGAACTTCTAACCTCAAGTCTAGTTTCAGCAAAGTGATTTGTACACTAAGTGGAACTTAAATGAATTGTTTATACTCCCCTCCTTCCAGGACATTGCTTTTTGGGTTTCTCTTCTCACTAATTGCTCTGCTCATTCTGTGTTTATGATTCGTTCTCATTCTTGAAGTGCTCAATCCTTGGTTCACTTTTCTTTTTATACTCCTCTGGTGATTTCATCCAGTGTCATGGCTTTAAATACCTATATGCTGATGGCTTCCATTTTTATATCTACAGCCCAGATTTACCTCCTGTATTCTGTACGACCTGTTCTGAATTTCTGTTTGGATGTAAAGTAGTAAACTCAAACTAAAATTCCATGTTCCTCTTTAAACCTGCTGTAGGGGCAGGCTGATCCATCTTATTAGATGGCAGCTCTATCCAGTATTCAGGTGAAAAGAAAAATGGAGTCATCCCTGACTTATCTCACTCATACTTGGCATTCTTGGCTCAATCTTACCTTGAAAATATATCCAGAATCAAATCACTTCTTACCACCTCCATTGCTCATTAGGCTAGTCCAAACCAATCTTCTCTCTCTTGCCTAGATTTCTGCAGTTAACCTCTAATGGGTTTCTCTGCTTCTATCCTAGCTCTCTACAGTCTTTTTCAACAGAGCAACCAGATCATACCACTTCTTTCCTCAGAACCCTGCAGTGACTTCCCATATGCAGAGTAAAATCCAAAGTACTTATGGTCTACAAGGTCTTACAGAATCTGGATACTCCTACTCTCCCCATCCTCCCTTACCTCTCCTAAGTTAGCTACTACTCTACCTCTTGCTTATTTTAGCTGTCTTAGAGCCTTTACACTGGCTGTTACCCCTTCTTCAGTCATTCTTTCTGTAAGGTATCTACATGACTGATTGCCTTGTCTCCTTCAAGTCCTTGCTCTTGAAATGTTTTTCAAAACGATCTGCCTTCTATTTAAAGCTGCACTTCCCTACTTATGATCTCTGTACCCTGTTCTGTTTTACATAACAATTGTCACCTTTCAACAAACTATATAATTTCCTTGTTGATCCTGTTTATTATCTCTTCTCTCTGCCCCCAGATGTACGCTATAACGTAACCTATGAGGACAGGGCTTTTTGTCTCCTTTTGTTTATTGATGGATTCTAAGGGTTTAGGGCAGTGCTTGGCACATAACAGGTGCTCAATAAAGATTTATTAAAGATGTGTTCATTACAAGTGAATTAAAATCTTTATCCTACAGTTTTTTGTTTTTTTTTTATTGTGATGCATACCTCATTTTTGGACACATGTAGTTTTCAGTTTGCTCCTTTCCTAGGAACAGTCAGAGAGCAGAAGAAAAGTGGCAGGGAACCTTTGGGAACCCCTTGGTGGAGGGAGTGATGTTTAAATGTGGCGGAGACCGTCTTACCTGTCTCACGCGATTAGGACTATTAGTTAGGTAATATAAAAAGTTGGTTAAAGCAAGAACTCGAGGTATCTGTGCACTTCGTTTTAATTTTAAGCATTTACTTACTTTTATTTGCCTCTCTTTTTTTTTTTTTTTTTTTTTTTTTTTTGCTGTACGCGGGCCTCTCACCGTTGTGGCCTCTCCTGTTGCAGAGCACAGGCTCCAGACGCGCAGGCTCAGCGGCCATGGCTCACGGGGCCCAGCCGCTCTGCGGCACGTGGAATCTTCCCGGACTGGGGCACGAACCCGTGTCCCCTGCATCGGCAGGCGGACTCTCAACCACTGCACCACCAGGGAAGCCCTTGCCTCTCTTTTTTATTTGGATCAATCTCTTGTCTTTGAGTAGGGGGTCTCCTGATCTTTTTTCTATACATCATTCCTTAAAAGCGTAATTTCTAGTATTGCTTTTTTTTAGTGTAATGAAACATTCGAATTCAAAATCATTCTAGATTTTTCCAATCCTTATCAAGGCCTTCCAAAGGATTTAACTTAGTTTTCGTAGAAATAACAGCTTTGTCTTTATTCTGTCATTTAATCGATTTATAGAAATAAGCAAATGTGTAGGTGAGTAGGTTGCTAGCCAGAAGCATTTAGCTTTCTGTAGACACTAGCCCATGTATTTTTAACCAAGGGGAGAAATGTCGTTTAATCCAGTGAGAGGTCCTTTAAGATAGCTTCCATATTGAATAGTTTTCATGGGGGCCATAGGATCCTAGCTGCCTGCCATTACTAGAGGAGAATGTCATTTATCCACATTTCTTTATTTTTGGTTCTGAGTGACATCTGCAATTAGTTATCAGAACTTATATGACTTTTAGTAATTACATTGTCTGTCAGGAGACCTGATGTTATGCTACATCCTTACTGGAAAATGTGGGATGATCATTATTTACTCTTACACATGAGTCATTTAAGCTGCTAAGGGAACAGTCTGGTCTGGAAGTCAGTAGTTAGGAGATCTGCAGGTCTTAGACCTTATTAATTCTAAGGTTTGTGCAAATTTCTTATTGCTCAGTTATTTAATTGTATAATGTGTGGTGTAAGTGGAAAGAGTGTGGGTGCTAGGGAGTCTGAAGAACTTGGGTTTGAATTTGGCTTTGCTAGTTAATACCACTTACTGTATGTGTGGATTTACTTGCAGGAAACTCATTTGCCTTGCTTATATTATCTTAGTAGTTGCTACATAAGTGATAGCTAACATTAGAGTGCTTATTTGTTGTAAGGCTTTGTAAATACTTTATGTGTAGTATCATATTTATCCTCTCTGCAACCTTATGAGATAGATAGTATTTGGTGGAAACGAGGGAGGCAGGTTAAATAATTTGTCCAAAGACACAGAGCAAATAAAAGGAGGAACCTGAATTTGAACTAGATATTCTGACTCTAGAGCCCATTCTCATACATTGAGTTGTTTTGTAGAATGCTTTCTGAAAAAAAGAGTAAGGCACTTGTCCATGTGCAATGTCTGATGTTAGGTATTAGAAAGCTACATTAAGGTTATAAAGATTTCTTTCCCCTGGAGTTAGAGGATTAACTCTTAAAGCTAGTGACTTAAATTTGAGAACTTAAAGTTTTCCAAGGAGAGAAAATAGTAAAAGCCATTTAAAACCAAATGCTATAAAGTGTTTTATAGAGAAAGCAATAGGTAGACTATGATCTTTTTAATTTACAAGAAAATTTTTCAGTCTTAATTCCTGTGTATCTGCGTTATGAGTTTTACTGCCGTGTGATCTTGTAGGCATTGCTCAGTGGTTATTTCAGAAAGGCCAACCCTGATTACCAGAATGAATGTTCTCTTTATTCTTTGTCTCAGCCTTATTTTTCTTCACTTCATGATCAGTTATTACCTAACATTATAATATATGCTTGTTTATTTATATGCTTGATATCTGTTTCACCTCTAAGAATATAAGCACTATGAGGCGGGAACTTTCTTGCTCACCACTGTGAACTATATTTCTCGCACTTAGGTAGTGCTCAGTTTAATGAATGAATCAATTGCCTGATGTTTGAAAATGATTGGGACTCATTGAGCCTTCTGCTTTACTTGTCATTTTTTTTTTCAAATACGGATACTTTAATAGGAAATATTATATAATTATTTCAGGTCACAGTTTTCATTTTTTTGAAAAAGTACTTCATAATTTAACTATAAATTACCTACATGGCAATTACATAAGTGAGGAGCTAGATATATCACGTATTTTAAGGAACTCTCCATATCTAGCCATATTTAAATGACAGATCTGGAGTAAGAAATAATGATTAAAAAAAGCATTGTCCAAATACAAAAAGGCATGTAGTACGTTCCTTTAAGGCTTAAATAATGACTTAGGAAAGTCGTATCATTCCTTTCAGACACCACTGATTAAACAGATCATGAGAAAGTCAAACTAATAATGTTAAAATTTGCATGTATTCAAACAAACAAACTTGAGGCTAGAATTTGAATCTTCTTGACTTGGATTACTGCTAATTTTGCCAATTGCTTTACTTGTCATTTGTTCCATCTGCCTTCTCCATTAGCATGGCTAGTTGATTTACGTGCAATGCCATGGAAAGTGAGACTTCAAGAATAAGGGTTTCAGGTTTACTCTTGGGAGTGGGATGGCAAACAAAATTTAATGCACGAATTTCAGCCAAAGTACTTCTTAGTACTAGTTAATCTTGTTGATCAGCAATGTAAGTGTTCTGAGTGAAATATATACATAAATTATTTAGTGATTGCATATGTTTACATCTGGTTACCTTTGAAGTAAATTTGAACAAGCTAGGCTGTACTTTGAAAGCTCTCCAGTGTTCTGAATGCTATGTTGTTGAACATTTAAAGTGTTTCCTTAAATTTTTTAAAAAATAAATTTATTTTTATTTATTTATTTTTGGCTGCATTGGGTCTTTGTTGCTGTGCGCGGGCTTTCTCTAGTTGCGGCAAGCGGGGGCTACTCTTCGTGCGGTGCTTGGGCTTCTTATTGCAGTGGCTTCTTTTGTTGTGGAGCACGGGCTCTAGGCGTGGGGGCTTCATTAGTTGTGGCACACGGGCTCAGTAGTTGTGGCTCGTGGGCTTAGTTGCTCCGTGGCATGTGGGATCTTCCCGGACCAGGACTTGAACCCATGTCCCCTGAGTTGGCAGGCAGATTCTTAACCACTGTGCCACCAGGGAAGTCCTTTAAATTTTTAATATCCATGCACAGGTTGAATTCATTTGTGTGCTTTTGGCCTGTACTTGATTAGTTTATTGGGAAGTCATGTTCATTTGAAATGTGTTCCATAATTATTTTACATAGTTTTCCTAACCTGGATATCTCAGGTTGGCTGAACATGATTTCTGTGAAGTGAATTTCTCAAGCTTCTCATATGATTTGGTATTTTCATTTCTGGGTATAGTTTCAGTTACTGTGGTGTATAATCCCTTTTGGTATCTTTTTTTTTTCTGTTTTGTTTTTGAACACTGTAAACGGGATCCTTCTGTATGAGTTTATTTGCAACTTCCTTTTTCTCCTCAACTTTATTGTCCAAATATTCTTCCACCATCTTGTATATATCTCTAATTCATTCACTTTCACTTCTACCTGGAATTTCATTGTATGTATATTTGTCACCTTGTTTATTATCTGTTGATGGGCACTTGGGTAGTTTCCAGTTTTCTTTTGCTATTATAAACAGTTCTGCTATGAATACCTTGTATAGGTCTCTTGGTGCACTTGCATCCCTACTGTCTCTAGTATCGTGTTTTAAAAAACTTTTTTGTTACTACTTGCAATAAGAAATAAATTTTACGTTATGAGACTCAGTACATTATCAGATGTATACATATGTAACAAAGTTTCTTGGGAAAAAAACCTCATTTGATACTTGTTTGTTTCATTAAGAATAGGAATGCTAATCAAGACCCACTGAGTTGATTTTTGCTACCCACTAATGTTGAGATTTGCAGTTTGAGTGAATTGTGTCGGACCTTATACCTAGATAGGAGTGGAATTGCTGAATTTTAGGAGAGGTACATTTTCAGCCTTACTGTAGGTAGCGCTGTGTTGTTTTCCAATATAATTGTACCAGTTTATTCTCCTCACTAGTGTATACATGTGATGGCTCCACATTCTGGTCTATACAGTTGACCCTTGAAAAACTCGGTGGGGTTCGGGATGTTGACCTCTGTGCAGTTGAAATTCTGCCTATAATTTATAGTTGGCCCGCCATATCTACCCTGTTCCTCTCAATCCATGGTTTGGCATCCACAGATTAAACTAACTGCACGTTGTATAGCACTGTAGTATTTACTATTGAAAAAAATCTTGTATATAAGACCCTCACATTTCACTCCCATGTTGTTCAAAGGTCTACTGTACTTGATGTTGGGAAATACTAAAGTTAGACAGCTTGTTGGGTTGAATTGATATCTCGTAGTTTGTGCATTTTTGCTTACTGAGGGGAGATGTCTTTTCAAATGTTTCCTGGCCATTTTTGTTTCCTTTTCTCAGAAATGACTGTTGGGTTTGTTTTTCTTTTTGATAGGAGTTCTTTATATGTTCTGAATACTAATTCTTTGCGGATCATGTATCACAAATGTCTTCCCATTTTGTGGCTTGTCGTTTTCACTTTTGTATGGTTTCTTTGTTAATAAAAGTTAAACATTTAAATTTAGTTGAATTTCTCAGGGTTTCCCTTTTATGGTTTGTACTTTGTGTCTTGTTTAAGAAATCCTTTCCTACCTCAAGGTTATAAAGGTATTCTTTCTTGCATGTTGTGGTATAAAGTTCAATGTTGCCTTTCACAACTGTTTTCCCAGGAATTGATTTTTGTTTCTTCCCTTCTATGCTGCTGTTTTCTTTTCTCCAAAGTTCCACTACTTAGCATTTCAGTTTTTTTTTTAAGGACTAAAATGTGTGAATTTAGTAGATACTTTGAAATAAATCTTTTGAGTTATTAGTATTATGTGTTGTCCACACCTTGCTTTTAGAGTCATAGGTAAGTAATTATGTTAAGAATGTTAAGGTATGGATAGTTATCTAGTAAACTTGGAAGTCTTCACTCTCCCCCAATGCCCATATGACATTATAGATTTGTAAATAATCAGGGAAGTCAAGTCAGTGTTTGCATGTGGTTTTCTTAAGTTGTTATGGACATTTGTTGTGAAGTAGTCTGGTTAGTTATTTTCTTAAAGTTGCAGCTCTTTGTGCTTGGTATTTTGCAGTTTTACCGTAGTGCACTGTGACTGTGGACCTGTTTCTCTATATCCAACTAATACTCAGAGTATACATATAATCTGAGGAATCAGATCTTTCTTCAGTTTTGGAAAATTCTCAGCTATTTAAATATTGCTTCTTTTATTTTTACTTTTCTTCTCTTTTGGTAGACCTGTGTTGGAGTTTTTTATTCTCTGTGTATTTTAATTGCTCTTTCAGTTTTTTTAAAAAAATTTTTCTATGCCTTATACCAGGTGAATTTGGTACAGTGTAGCAATTTACTTTTTTCCTCTGCTATGGTCCAGCCTAGAGTTTATTCTGCCTATTGAGTCTACATGCCAGTATTTACAATTTTCATTTCTTTTCTTTTTTTTTTTTTTTCATTTTTTCTTCTCGGTGGCGGGCCTCTCCCGTTGCGGAGCGCAGGCTCAGCGGCCATGGCTCACGGGCCCAGCCGCTCTGCAGCATGTGGGATCCTCCCGGACCGGGGCACGAACCCACGTCCCCTGCATCGGCAGGCGGACTCTCAACCACTGCGCCACCAGGGAAGCCCATACAATTTTCATTTCTTAGATTTGAAATTGCTTTTTCATATATACCTGCCTGTTTCAGTTCTCTGTTTTTGTTTTATAACCGTTGTGCTATTTTATGAAAAGATTCCTTTATCTCTCGGACATCTTCAACATGTTCAAATTTAAAAATTTTTGTCAGGGCTTCCCTGGTGGCACAGTCGTTAAGAATCCACCTGCCAATGCAGGGGACATGGGTTCGATCCCTGGTCTGGGAAGATCCCACATGCCGCGGAGCAACTAATCCCGTGTGCCACAGCTGCTGAGCCTGTGCTCTAGAGCCTGCGAGCCACAACTACTGAGCCCACGCGCCACAACTACTGAAGCCCACGTGCCTAGAGCCTGTGCTCCACAACAAGAGAAGCCACTGCAGTGAGAAGCCCGTGCACTGCAACAAGGAGTGGCCCCACTCTCGCAACCAGAGAAAAGCCCATGTGCAGCAACGAAGACCCAATGCAGCCAAAAATAAAATAAAATAGGGCTTCCCTGGTGGCACAGTGGTTGAGAGTCCGCCTGCCGATGCAGGGGACATGGGTTCGTACCCCGGTCCGGAAAGATCCCACATGCCGCGGAGCGGCTAGGCCCATGAGCCATGGCCGCTGAGCCTGCGTGTCTGGAGCCTGTGGTCCGCAACGGGAGAGGCCACAACAGTGAGAGGCCTGTGTACCGCAAAAAAATAAATTAATTAATTAATTAAATTTTTTTTGTCAGACTGTTTCATAAAACTAATACCATCTGGTGTGAATTCATGTTTTTATTGGTTTTTTTTTCTTCCTCATCATTAGATTTCTTCCTATGTTTTGGATTATTGGTTTATTAAGTTCATTTTAAGTGGAGTTTTTTTTTTTTTTGCGCTTTTCTAAGTTATCATTCCCACCCCCACCTCCAAATTATTTATTTATTTTTTAACCATTTCTGTCTGGCCCACTCTTCCTCTAGTTGCAAGCTAGGTTTATTCTGGGACAGTTAAAAGAAAAATGCAAGGTGGAAAGTGTTTCTAATGTGAAATCATGTACTGAGAAAGAGGGAGATAAGGATGTGTGTGTGTTTCTGTGCGTGTATATGTGTGTGTGTGTATATATATATAGAGCGAGAGAGCAAGAGCACATGCTCATGTTTAGAAGAGTATTGAATGAAATCTAAAAAAAATAACAGTTTGTTATGGGGGAGAGGAACACAGTGTAGAAGAGCACTACACTATGTTCTGAATTTTCCTTTTTCTTTAGACCTGACTTTGGAGCCATGTAAATGTTTTACATAATTATTAAAAATTTTTTTTAGATCTCTAAAAATTAAAAGTAAAACAAAATAAATGAATTTTACATGTATTCACTTGGTGGATACCAGAGTAAAACTACGCCAAGTGACTTTAAAAGACAGTGACTTGACTCACTGATGATATTCCCCCTGAAATAGACCCTGGGAAGAGAGTGCAGGAAGGACGGCAAAGAAGGAAAACAAGTCTTGAACTATTATAATTTTGGTGGCAATGTATACATTGTATTTCAGTACTGTGTAATGTGTGTATTGTGGGCTAATTGAAATGAGTGAATATATTGGTTTTGTTGAAAACAAACTTTTAGCATTATTTAAAGAAGATGTAGTTTTTTTTTTAAATACTTATGATGTGGAGCATTTTTTAAAGGCTTTATTGAATTTGTTACAATATTGCTTCTGTTTTATGTTTTCGTTTTTTGGCTACAAGGCATGTGGGATCTCAGCTCCCCGACTAGGGGTCAGACCCGCACCCCCTGCATTAGAAGGCGAAGGCTTAACCACTGGACTGCCAGGGAAATCCCCTTTTTTTTTTTTTTTGTGTTACGCGGGCCTCTCTCACTGTTGTGGCCTCTCCCGTTGCGGAGCACAGGCTACGGACACGCAGGCTCAGCGGCCATGGCTCACGGGCCCAGCCGCTCTGTGGCATGTGGGATCTTCCTGGACCAGGGCACGAGCCCGTGTCCCGTGCATCGGCAGGCGGACTCTCAACCACTGCGCCACCAGGGAAGCCCCCAAAACCCTATAGTACTAAATTTGAGTAGACGCCTCTGTATGCACTCATGCAGTAATTTAACTTATTGAAATGTATGCATTTTCTGGCCCTGTTGACTTAAAAGGCCTAGAAACAGTGACCAATTCAATAATAGCACTCTTGATGCTCACATTGTGGTCTTTAAATACCTTTTCACAATAAAAGTAAACTAGTGCTCAGAATGGGCATTTTCCAAGTCTGAGGCAGGAAATGTAGGAGATGAGCCTGCATATATTAATTATCAATAGTACCACAAGCTCAGAGGCTTGCAATGACACACATTTGCACCACCCCGTTAACTGGGTCCTCTGCTACAGGGTTTCACAAAACTGCTATTATGGTGTTGTCCATGGCAGGGGTCTCATCTGAAGTTCAGCTGGGGAAAGATCTGCTTCCAAGTTCATGTGGTTGTTGGCAGCATTCAGTTCCTGGGAGGGTGCCCAACTGAAAGCCTTAGTTTCTTGTTGGCTGTTGTCTGGGAGGCTGTTCTTAGGTCCTTGCCTCATGACCCTCTCCATAGGCAGCTTACAACATGGCAGCTGCTTTCTTCAAAGCCAATAAGGGAGAGAAAGAGTGACCTATTAACAGGGGTTACAGTCTTATGTAATATAATTATGTATATGTAATCATTTTTAACATTCTGTCACCTTTGTCATATTTTACTGATTAGAAGCAAGTCACAGGTCCCACTCATACTTAATGGAGGGGATTGTACAAAGGTGAGAATGCCAGGAGAGCAACTCGAGTTTCTTTTTTTTTTTTTCCTAGAATGTCTTGTCAGAAAGCAATAGAGCAACTAAAAACTATGAAGGTAGTGTCAAAACAACCTAGGAGCCATCCTGAATAAGATCCCATTGGTCAAAAGGGGGACAATTTCATTATATGCAGATGATATGATACTATATATAGAAAACCCTGAAGACTCCACATAAACACTATTAGAACTAATAAACGAATTCAGCAAGGTAGCAGGATACAAGATTAACGTACAGAAATTGGTTGTGTTTCTTTACACCAACAATGAAATATCAGAAAGGGAATGTAAAAAAAACAATGTTTTTAGATATCGCAGACCCCAAAATAAAATACTTAGGAATAAGCCTCACCAAGGAGGTGAAAGACTTATATGCTGAGAACTGTAAAACATTAATAAAGGAAATTGAAGATGATGCAAAGAAATGGAAAGATACCCCATGCTCTTGGATTGGAAGAGTTAATATTGTTAAAATGGCCATACTACCCAAAGCAATCCACAGATTTAATGTGATCCCTATCAAATTACCCATGACCTTTTTCACAGAACTAGAACAAATAATTTTAAGATTCATATGGAACCATAAAAGACCAGAATTGCCAAAGCAATCCGGAAGAAAAAGAACAAATTGGGAGGCATAACCATCCCAGACTTCAGACAATACTACAAAGCATGGTACTGGCACAAAAACAGGCATATGGATCAATGGACAGAATAGAGAGCCCAGAAATAAACCCACACACCTACGATCAAATAATCTTCAACAAAGGAGGCAAGAATATACAATGGGAGGGGATTCCCTGGCGGTCCAGTGGTTAGAACTCCAGGCTTCCACTGTAGGGGGTGCAGGTTTGATCCCTGGTTGGGGAACTAAGATCTCGCATGTTGTGCGGAGCAGCCAAAAAAAAAAAAGGAATATACAATGGGAAGAAGTCTCTCCAGCAAGTGGTGTTGGAAAAGTTGGACAGCCACATGTAGATCAAAGAAGTTATAATGTGCCCTCTCACCATACACAAAAATAAACCCAAAATGGCTTAAAGACTTAAACATAAGACATGATACCATAAAACTCCTTGAAGAGAGCATAGACAAAACATTCTTCGACATAAATTGTATCAGTGTTTTCTTAGGTCAGTCTCCCAAGGCAATAGAAATAAAAGCCAAAATAAACAAATGGGACCTAATCAAACTTACAAGCTTTTGCACAGCAAAGGAAACCATAAACAAAAAGACAACCTACAGAATGGGAGAAAATGTTTGCAAATGATGCTACTGACAAGGGATTAATTTCCAAAGTATACAAACAGCTCATACAACTTGACAACAAAAAACAAACAACCCAATCGAAAAATGGGCAGAAGACCTTAATAACATTTCTCCAAAGAAGAAATACAGATGACCCATAGGCACGTGAAAAGATGCTCAACATTGCTAGTTATTAGAGAAATGCAAATCAAAACTACAATGAGGTACCACCTCATGCCGGTCAGAATGGCCATCATTAAAAAAATCTACAAATAACAAATGCTGGAGAGGGTAGGGAGAAAAGGGAAGCTTCCTACATTGTTGGTGGGAATGTAAGTTGGTGCAGCCACTATGGAAAACAGAATGGAAGTTCTGCAGAAAACTAAAAAAAGAATTACCATATGATCCAGCAGTCCCACTCCTGGGCAGATATTCAGACAAAACTGTAATTCAAAAAGATACAAGATACACGTGCCCCTATGTTCATAGCAGCACTATTCACAGTAGCCAAGACGTGGAAACAGCGTGAATGTCTATTGACAGATGAATGGATAAAGAATAAGTGGTACATACATACAATGGAATACTACTCAGCCATAAAAAGAAGTAAATGATGCCATTTGCAGCGACATGGATGCAACTAGAGATTATCATACTAAGTGAAGTAAGTCAAAGAGAAAGACAAATACCATATGATATCACTTATATGTGGAATCTAAAATATGACACAAATCAACCTATCTTGGGAACAGAAACAATCGGGCATGGAGAATAGACTGGTGGTTGCCAAGTGGGAGGGAGTAGGAGAGGGTTTGATTGGGAGTTTGGGATTAGCAGATGCAAACTGGTATATATAGAATGGATAAACAACAAGGTCGTGTATAGCACAGGGAGCTATATTCAATATCCTGTGGTAAACCATGATGGAAAAGAATATGAAAAAGAATGTATATATGTGTGTAACTGAGTCACTTTGCTGTACAGCAGTAATAAACATTGTAATTCAGCTGTGCTTCAATAAAAAATAAATTTAAAAAAGGGACAATTTGAACATCAGTAAAGAAAATAACTAATGAATTGAAACAAGTCAAGCTTGTTTAATCCTTGAGTTCGTAATGATGCTAAAACTTAAATACTTTAGTTGCTCTTGGGCTAACTCATTATTTTGACAGTTTTGATAGGTAAAGAAAAATAAGCATTTATCCTACTTTTCTTATATGAATTGGATCTCAGGGTGACCAAATAAGAGAAGTTTCTTTCTATAGATGTATTCTAATAAAAACTGATAGACTTTATTATAGTTTTTGGCTGTGTTGGGTCTTCGTTGCTGCGCGCGGGCTTTCTCTAGTAGCTACTCTTCATTGTGCGCGGGCTTCTCATTGCGGTGGCTTCTCTTGTTGCGGAGCACAGGCTCTAGGCGTGCAGGCTTCAGTAGTTGTGGCACGTGGGCTCAGTAGTTGTGGTTCATGGGCTCTAGAATGCAGGCTCAGTAGTTGTGGCGCATGGGCTTAGTTGCTCCGCGGCATGTGGGATTTTCCTGGACTAGGGCTCGAACCTGTGTCCCTTGAATTGATAGGTGGATTCTTAACCACTGCGCCACCAGGGAAGTCTCAGTGATAGGCTTAGAATGTCACCATTTTGCATCTCCTAATGAATAATGTCTGGGCGAAGATCACCAATAGTTGGTAATATCACAAAAAGATATCCAGATACTAGATACATCGTTTTGGAAGTATGCCATGCTGTCTGTGCCTTAGTCTTGCCCTCAGGTTATAATCCTGAATCTGATCTAGCCTTTAAATTTAACTACCAATTTATAGGAAATAGAAGACAAAACAAAAACAAAACACCAAAAAAACTTGTTAATACTGTGGGGATGCCATCAACAAAATTCCTACTGAGAATCTTTACAGGACAACTGCCTGGTTTTTCCAACCCCAAATTCTAAGAATTGCAAGAAAGTGAATAATAAAAGATACAGGGATGATGAATGGAAGGAGACAAGAGATAAATACAGTAAGTCCTCTACATACGAACGAGTTCCATTCTGAGAGTGTGTTCACAAGTCTAATTTGTTCATAAGTCCAAGTTAGCCTAGGTACCCAATTAACACAATCAGCTATATAATACTGTACTCTAATAGGTTTATAATACTTTTCACACAAAAAATAAAACATTTTTAATCTTGCGGTACAGTACATTGAAAAGTACAGCGGTACAGTACAACAGCTGGCATAAAGGGGCTGGCATCGAGTGAACAGGCAAGAAGAGTTACTGACTGGAGGAGGGAGAGGAGGTGGGAGATGGTAGAGCTGAAGGATCGTCAGCAATAGGAGATGGAGGGCAAGCTGCAGTTTCACTCACGCCTGATGTTGATGGAACGCACGTTTGCATCTTTGAAAGCTCGCAACTCTTGAGTTTCGTATGTAGGGGATTTACTGTACATCAATCAATACAGAATAACTCAAAAAATATTTACACAGCAGTTGGGGAAATGGGAATACTGGCTTGATATTTGATATTAAGGGATTATTGTTAATTTTAAATGTGCTGTGAGCCTGGATTTTTGTCCTCTTTCCTTTCCAGGCTCAGAGCTCCTATAAAGCTATATAGCTATAGGTAATAGGTTTTCAGCCTGATTCTTTTTTTTTTTAAACTTTAAAAAAAAAATTTATTTTTGGCTGCCTTGGGTCTTCGTTGCTGCATGCAGGCTTTCTCTAGTTGTAGTGAGCAGAGGCTTCTCTTCATTGCAGTGCGTGGGCTTCTCATTGCAATGGCTTCTCTTGTTGTGGAGAATGGGCTCTGGGGTGCTCGGGC
Source organism: Delphinapterus leucas (assembly GCF_059928025.1). Lineage (NCBI taxonomy): Eukaryota > Metazoa > Chordata > Mammalia > Artiodactyla > Monodontidae > Delphinapterus > Delphinapterus leucas. Next base: position 136,450,867 of record NC_143130.1, read on the forward strand.
TTCCGTAGTTGTGGCTCGCGGGCTCTAGAGCGCAGGCTCAGTAGCTGTGGTGCACGGGCTCAGTTGCTCTGCTGTGGCACGTAGGATCTTCCCGGACCAGGGATTGAACCCGTGTCCCTTGCATTCGCAGACATATTCTTAACCACTGTGCCACCAGGGAAGTACCCAGCCTGATTTTTTTTCATACACCTTCTTTCTCCCCCCACCCCCCCACCCAAGCTGTGCAAATTCTATTCCCATACCCACCTCTTGGTGTCAAGCAGCAAACCTGGTTCTGTTCTGTTGCTGTTACCTGTGGGAGCTGAACTTCTCTGACCATTTGCCTGCTATAGTCAGTATCCAGCCATCTTTCCCATTCTTTATTCCCTGTGCTCCATTTTAGGTACTGTATGGTTTATTCTTTTGAATTTTTATTGTTTCTAGCTCAGGGATATATTTATTTTCGTTTTGGGTTCAGCCATATCTTTTTGATAATCTTATTTTTCATCCATTGTTTTTTTTTAATTGAAGTATAGTTGATTTATAATGTGTTAGTTTCTGGTGTACAGCAAAATGATTCAGTTATATACTTTTTTATATTTTTCAGTGTGGTTTATCACAGGATATTGAATATAGTTCCCTGTGCTATACAGTAGAACCTTGTTTTTTTTTTCTTTTTTATTGATGTGTAGTTGATGTACAATAAGATATAATTTACAGGTATATAATATACTGATATACAGTTGTTCTTTTTTTTCTCTCAATCCCTAACTCCCTAACTACCCCTCCCTGACACCCTTCCGCCTGGTAACCATAAGTTTGTTCTCTGAGTCTGTGAATCTGTTTCTGTTTTGTAAATAAGTTCATTCGTATCATTTTTTTTAGATTCCACATATAAGTGATATCATATGATTTCTCTTTCTCTGTATGACTTACTTCACTCAGTATGACAATCTCTAGGTCCATCCATGTTGCTGCAAATGGCATTATTTTAGTCTTTTTAATGGCTGAGTAATAGTCCATTGTATATGTGTACCACAACTTCTTTTCATTCCTCTGTCGACGGTCGTCCATGATTTTATGTGTTTGGAATAGAAGCATCCTTATTGGAAGTCTTCATCTTTTCATTTCTACCTATTATAATCTTGTTTTTGAAGCGCAACTTAGTGTATCCTGAGTGCTCTTGTTTAGTGATCTGTTCCTTTGCTCAAATCTCTCTTTTAACCTTTTTTTAAAAATTATTTTTTATTTCTATTTTTTTAATTTTGGTTATGCTGTGTGCCTTGTGGGATCTCAGTTCCCCCACCAGGGATTGAACCCGTGCCATTGTAGTGAAAGTGCTAAATCCTAACCACTAGACCACCAGGGAACTCCCTGCCCTCTTTTAATCTTGTTGGGTGTTTTTCAACTTTATAGAACAAGTTTGATTTTAGTATCACACTAATTTGTTATGACTACAGTCAATTAAAATCCTAAAGCCTTGAAGTATGATTCTTGTTGCTGCTAGTTCATCTCAGTCATCCTGTGTTTCTTTAGTTTGTTTTGGAGTACAGGTATCCCTTGCTAGTCCAACTCAGGCTGGGTAATTTTTTTCTTTTTTGAGGTAGCACTGGTATCCCTTGCTGTCTGAACTCTTGTTGCTTATTGTTCCAAACTTGGGAATCAAATATATGTATCCTTTGTTTAAAGACTTGAATTCATTCTTGAAAATTCTGCTAAGTGAAAAGCCATTACATGAAAACATATTTCCTTTAATTTTTTCCTACATATAAACTTTATTTTTTTAATTGAAGTATAGCTGATTTACAATGTTTCAGGTATATAGCAAAGTGCTTCAGTTATATATATATGTATTATATATTTTTGTATATATAAATTTTAAGATTCTTTTCCATTATAGGTTATTACAAGATATTGAATATAGTTCTCTGTGTTATACAGTAGGTCTTTGTTATCTGTTTTTATTAGTAGTGTGTATCTGTCAAAGCATATTTTCATTCATTTTTAATGGGAAATTATGCTGTGTTGTATCTCAACCAATTTTTACACATAGGAAAATATTAATCTAGAAATGAAGATGAGTTTATACAAGCGTAAGCAACACTTTGAAAGTAAATAAATATACTTGATCTTAAAATGTAATGTGATAGGGACTTCCCTGGTGGCTCAGTGGTTAAGAATCTGCCTGCCAATTCAGGAGACACGGGTTTGAGCCCTGGTCCGGGAAGATCCCACATGCTGCGGAGCAGCTAAGCCCATGTGCCACAACTACTAAGACTGTGCTCTAGAGCCCATGAGCCACAACTACTGAGCCCGTGTGCTGCAGCTACTGAAGCCTGCATGCCTAGAGCCCGTGCTCCACAATAAGAGAAGCCACCGCAATGAGAAGCCTGTGCACCACAATGAAGAGTAGCCCCCGCTCACTGCAACTAGAGAAAGCTCGCGTGTAACAATGAAGACTCAATGCAGCCAAAAATAAATAAATTTGTTTTAAAAAAAATGTAATGTGATAAAATGAAGGTGTATTATATTATACTTGCCAAAGGAGGAAGAGAAAACTTGGTTGTGGTGGTGGTTGATGAGGTGTAATTCTTTGGAAAGTCTATTCTTATTATACCATTTTTTCCACCAATTTCAACCTTTCTGGAGCTCAGGGTTATCTTACATTCAGTCTGCACTTAAAAGTCAAATTGTGGTACAGATAAGCACTTTTAGTGGAATAAAGGCCAAACACAAGTCCTTTAAGCAATGTGGAAATAGAATACAGGCAGAAAATACTGAAGAGTTGTAGGAGATGATAGCTTTGCATCCCTCTTGCTTGGCAGTATGTGCACAAAGCACATGTTCTCAGTTCATCCAAATGTGTGCAGTACATCAATACATATGATGTGTTCCAACTGGATACCATTGTATTGATTAAATTGCTGAGTGTACCTTTAGCTGAAATTATAATGTTGAAATTTTTACTCTTCACAGAATATTTATTTTATGTGTATTTTAGGCGAATAATAACTAATGTTTATAGTAGTAGTTTGAAAAGTAGTACTTTTCAAGAGTCATTTGATGAAAACCAGTTAACTGAACGATTATATGAGGTAGGTCTGTAGATTGTAATAACATGGTATCCCTCCTTATCTGAGATAGCTATTGGAATTCCTTCTGTTCCAGCTAGGGAACTGAAAGAGTTTGTTAGCAAAGGATAAATAAAAATCTTATTTTATGAAACATTTTTAGTTGGTTTGTCCTTTGTTCTCCTGTTCTGAGTTCAGCACATCTTTGTAAACTGGCAAGCTTGTCGTATTATCAGGGTAATGGATGGATTAAAATGTGACTAAGGTCAGGCAAAGAACAGAGTCTGATACATAATAATACTCTTTCTAAACTATTAATTGGCAACTTTGGGATATGATTATTTAACCTATTAAATATTCTCTAATTTCTACTGCTCTTTGGCCATGTTTTAGTACTTACCTATCTTGTTTCCAAGGATAGCTTGTATACATTATCAAGTGTTTTGTCAAAATCAGACATTCTAATTTTCCCTAATTTAGTAAACCTTTTATTAAAAAAAAAGGCATTGAAATGACTTGTTTATAGTGAATGACTTTCGATGCTCCTAAATTTTTTAGTTAGTGACATTGTCTGGATTTACACACAGTGAGTTCACCTATTTTAATTCGATTGCTTTCTGCTATTTTTAGTATATGATAGCTTTTACTTTTGCTTTTTTTTTTTCCTTAACCTTTTCAGGCATCTTCTAATAGTGGGGAAAGCAGAAGTCTTTCAGGGATCTTGAAATGTAGGATCCTGGTAGCTGTGTACTGTGTTGAAGGCAGTACTGTATCTATCTTTGCATGGCTCTTGAGGTTGTATAAATATGGTTTCTAAGCACAGTGTTCAGAGCAAGATGGCTGTAGGATAAGGACCTCTACTTGTGACTGTATTTCATTTTTTTCTAGCTTTATTGAGGTATAATTGACATAACATTGTGTAAGTTTATTAGCTTTGAAGTTTATAATACATTATTGTTGACTGTAATCACTGCTGTGCATTAGATCTCCAGGACTTTTTAATGTACTAGTTGCAAGTTTGTACCCTCAAAAAAAAACTCCCCAAAGCCCCAGGCAACCACCACTCTTCTCTGTTACTATGAATTCAAGATTCCACATGTGATATCATACAGTATTTGTCTTTCTTTGTCTTATTTAGCATAATGCTCTCAAAGTCTGTCCATGATATTGCAAATGGCAGGATTTTCTTCTTTCTCATGGCCAAATAATATTCCATCGTATATATGTATCACACTTTTAAAATCTATTTATATGTCAGTGAACTCTTAGGTTGTTTCCATGTCTTGGCTGTTGTAAACAATGCTGCAGTGAACATGGATATCATGTTGGAGATATCTCTTTGAGATACTGATTTCATTTCCACTGCATATTTACCCAGTGGAATTGGGTTTGCTGGATTATATGGTAGTTCTATTTTTAATTTTTTGAGGAACCTTCATACTGTTTTCCACAGTGACTGCACCAATTTACATTCCCACCAGTGGTACACAGAGGTTGTCTTTTCTCCATATCCTTGCCAGCACTTGTTATCTCTTGTCTTTTTGATGATAGCCATTCTAACAGGTGTAAGGCGATATCTTATTGTAGTTTTGACCTTTGCATTTTCCCCATGATCAGTGATATTGAGCACCTTTTCATATACTTGTTGGCCATTTGTATACCTTCTTTGGAAAAATGTCTATTCGGGTCCTTTGCCCATTTAAAAAAATATATATTTTTTGGCTTTTGAGTTGTATGAATTTCTTATATATTTTAGATATTAATCCTTTATCTGGCATATGGTTTGCAAATATTTTCTTCCATTCTGTAGATTGCGTTTTCATTTTGTTGATCATTTCTTTGCTGTGTAGAAGCTTTTTAGTTTGATGTAGTCCCACTCGTCTATTTTTGTTTTTGTTGCATATGCTTTTGGTGTCATACACTGAAAAATCACTGCCAAGGCCAATGTCAAGGAGCTTTTCCCCAGTGTTTTCTTCTAGGAGGTTTATGGTTTCAGGCCTTAACATTTATGTCTTTAATCCATTGTGAGTTAATTTTTGAGTGTTGTAAGATAGGGGTCCAGTTTCATTCTTTTGCGTGTGAATATTCAGTTTTCCCAGCACCATTTATTAAAGAGACAGTCTTTTCCCCATTGTGTATTCTTGGCTCCCATGTCAAATATTAGTTCACTGTATATGTGTGGATTTATTTCTGGGTTCTTGATTCTGTTCCATTGGTTTGTCTGTTTCTATGCTACTACCATACTGTTTTGATTACTATATCTTCATAGTATAATTTGAAATAAAGTGTGATTTATTTCAGCTTTTTTCTTTCTCCAGTTTGCTTTGGCTGTTTGGAGTCTTTTGTGGTTCCATATGAATTTTAGGATTGTTTTTCTTTTTCTGTAAAAAATGCTGTTGGAATTGTGATAGGGATTGCACTGAATCTGTAGCTGTATGACTTTGGGTAGTATGGACATTTAACAGTATTAAAATTCTTTTGGTACATGAACACACTATCTTTTGACACAATATCTTTCCATTTATTTGTATCATTTTCAGTTTCTTTCGTTATTGTCTTACAGTTTTCAGTGTGCAGATTTTTCACCTCCTTGATTGCATTTATTCCGAAGTATTGTTTTTGGTGCTATATTTTAGGTTTCTAATAACTGATCACCTTTGAACCTCTTCAGTTATATTTCTGTTGTTTGAAAGGGAGTCTTGGCAATCACAAATTTTGAAGGCTTACTGTATTTCAATTTTGTAACTAGGTAATTTATAAACCAACTTTAAGAATGTGGGAATTCATTTGGTGAAATTCTAGAGATGAGAGTTTTTCTTGGGTATTGTTCTTAGATTAACTTCTCTCACTGTTTTTTGCTTTGGTTGCTTATTGGGAACAATATCAAGAACGGAACCAACAACCAAAAAAAAAATTTTTTTTTTGGTGGGGGCTGCTGTTGTAGGTTTAAATGTTAAAATACAAAGTATGTACTTATTTCCAATTAATGGTAATTTTATCAGGACTTTTTGATTTTTATTTTTCTGTTATATACTTCTTTTGCAGCTTCAAGAATATTATAATGAAGTCCATATTATGATAAAAAGTCCCTGATTTTATGTTTCACAGTACTGGTGGACACAAATGGGATTGATGTAAACTATATTTGTGAAGGTTATTTTGAAAGAAAATCCATAATCATAAGGGCTACTTGTATAAAGCTATTTATGTTAATGAAGTAAACTTTTTTTTCTTCCCAGATTCATGCTGGTTGTGTTTTAGCCAGTTAAAATCTGACAGTGCTATGTGTTGAGCACTGACTGTGTTGGGCTTGCAGGTATTTGGGAGAGAACATACAGATCAGTAGGAGAGTCATTGATTTGGCATGTTAAATTTCAGTAGTATAAAGCAAACCTTGTATAACAAGTAAGTAAAAATCTTTAGTGAATTTTTTTTAAACCATAATTTTCAAGGTACAATTTCACTAGAAGTTGTCTACATAAGATTGTGAATATAAAAGCAAGTGCTGCTTGATTTCAGTGAATGGGGATGGGAAAATTTCTTACTATTTTAAGATTCTTTAACTTCACCATGGGTTAATAATTTATTAACAGAGGTAATGTTTCAGAAAAAAATAGGAAAATGAAAATATATAAGTAGTTTCCTACCTTATTTTACTATCCTTATTTGTATATGCTTTCATTTTGAATATGTATAAGATTTTGCTGTTTATTCATAATTTTGTTCTTTGTGTAGACTTTGTGTCTCTTTGCTTTCTTTCAAATAACAGGAGTTTGTGGAATACTGTTAAAGTAAAAATTGAAATTTAGACTGTAGAAGTGTAGAACTTGAAATGTAAACTTCAGAATAGATTGTATAGTCTTAGAAAAGATAATCAGGATTTTACTGTTATTTAATTAGTGTACTTGATTGTAAAATGCTGTGGAGTTTTGTCCTAATTTTATATAATTTTATACTTGGAAGCTCTGAACACTGTAATTGAGGGACCAGAGAGAAAATTTTTTTTTTTAACTTTTTTTTCTTTTTAAAGAAAACACCTGACTTTGTAGGAGAGCACTATTTCTTGTCTCGTTGTTTTTTATTTATTTATTTATGGCTGGACGCGGACCTCTCACTGTTGTGGCCTCTCCCATTGCAGAGCACAGGCTCCGGACACTGTGGCCATGGCTCACAGGCCCAGCCGCTCCGCGGCACATGGAATCTTCCCAGACTGGGGCATGAACCCGTGTCCCCTGCATCGGCAGGCAGACTCTCAACCACTGCACCACCAGGGAAGCCCAGAAAATTTTTTACTAGCACTTTTTCCCTTGGCTTCCTGAAAAGCTTATTAAGAAAAAGGTTAGATGTGATCCCTAATGAAAGAATTTGGTAATATTCTCAATTGTATTCTGGTAGGAAGAAGTATTGCTCATTTACAGAAACTACATGCTAGATTATTAAATTTTAGATTAAGTATTTATAATTGTTTGCTAAATTAAATTTGTTACACATAGCTGATAGACTTTATTGCTTCTGAAAAGTGAATATTCCAGTGTTTTGCTGGATCTGGAATTCTGTGTTAGTGGTCATTGTTTTTATGGAGATTTTATTCCATTATCCTTTGGCTTCTATTGCTGAGTAATATATGTCTAATTTTATTCTCTTATAGGTAATTTTTCTATGTTGCTTTTAAGACCTACTTTGCATCTTTTGAGTTATATAATTTTACTACACATATATTTAGGTTTGTTTCTTTTTATTTATGCTGTCCAGATTTTGTTGCCCTTCTGGAATTGATTTATATCTTTTCAGCAGTTTTTGAAAATTCTTCGCCATTTTGTCATCAAATATTACCTTTCTTGATTCTTTTCTCTCCTTGAATTCCCATTTGACTTATTGGACCTTCTCATTCTTTCCTTCATGTCTATTAGTTTTTCTTTCATGTTTTCCCTAATGTATTCCTTTGTGCTGCATTGCCAGTTTTTATAAGCTCTGTCTTTCTGTTTGATAATTCTTCAGCTGTGTATAATTATCAGTTCATTTAGTTTTTAATGTCTGCATGTCTGTGTATGCACATATGTTTGTGGATGCTTATACACAATTTACAGTTTCTTTAATTTTTACTTTCTGGTCTTTTATATGAGTGTTTTATTTTTTTTTCCATATGTGTGATTTAATTTATGCTTCTAATAGCTGAAAAACTTATTTTTTATAGTCCTCCACATTATTCTGTTTGGAATTCTTGGGGATATAATCCCTGTTTGTATCTTTGATTTTCTTCTCTTTTTATTGTAAGTTCACCTTCAACAGGAGGGTATCTGAAAATACTGTACTGTTCAGGCCAGACTGGGTAGAAGGATTTTTTTTCCAGAGCCTTTCATGGCCTTGGAGCCATTTTTGTGTTCATATTTTTGGTAGAAACATTGGGGGTGTTCTGGACTGGCAGAGACTGTAGACGTGAATTTAAGAATCTATGGTTATAAATTTTTTTTTTTAAGGGTCAACAATCAGTATTTATTTGGAGATGTCACTTGCAAACTGTTTTACATCGATCTCTTTTTTAAAAATTTTCTGGTTGTATTTTATTTGTTTATTTTTAAATTTGATTTTTAAAAATTGAAGTATAGTTGATTTACAGTGATTCAGGTGTACAGCAAAGTGATCCAGTTATGCATATATATACACACATAATTTTTCATATTCTTTTCAGTTTTACTTTATTACGAAATATCAAATATAGTTTCCTATGCTATACAGTAGCACTGTGTCGTTTATCCATTCTATATATAATAGTTTGCATCTGCTAATCTCAATCTCCCAGTCCATCCCTCCCCTGTACCCTCCTCTCCCTTGGTGACCACAAGTCTGTTCTCTGTGTCCGCGATTCTTTTTCTGTTTCGTAGATAAGTTGCTTTGTGTCACATTTTAGATTCCACATATAAATGATATCATATGGTATTTGTCTTTCTCTGTCTGACTTAATTCACTTAGTATGAGAATCTCTGGGTCCATCCATGTTGCTGCAAATGACATTATTTCATTGTTTTTTATGGCCGAGTAGTATTCCATTGTATATATATATACCGCATCTTCTTTATCTGTTCATCTGTTGATGGACAGTTAGGTTGTTCCCATGTTTTGGCTATTGTAAATAGTGCTATTAACGTTGGAGTTCATGTATCGTTTTGAATTATAGTTTTCTCTGAATATATGCCCAAGAGTGGGACTGCAGGCTCATGTGGCAACTCTATTTTTAGTTTTTCATTTCTGATTTTATTGATTTGGGCCCTCTTCCTTTTTTTCTTGATGAGTCTGGTTAAAAGTTTAATAATTTTGTTTATCTTTTCAAAGAACCAGCTTTTACTTTCATTGATCTTTTCTATTTTTTTAAGTCTATTTCATTTATTTCTGTTCTGATCTTCAGTTTCTTTACTTCTATTAACTTTAGCTTTGTTTGTTCCTCTTTCTCTAGTTGGTTTAGGCTTAATGTTAGGTTGTTTATTTGAGAATTTTCTTCTTTCCTGAGGTAAGCTTTGTTGCTACATACTTCCTGCTTAGAACTGCCTTTGCTACATCTCATAGGTTTTGGACTGTTGTGTTTTCATTTTCATTCGTCTCCAGGTATTTTTTTAATTTCCTCCTTGATTTCTTCAGTGATCCATTGGTTGTTTAGTAGCATACTGTTGAGCCTCTGCGTGTTTGTGTTTTTTGCAGTGTTTTTCTTGTACTTGATTTCTAGTCTCATAGCATTGTGGTCAGAAAAGATGCTTGATATGGCTTCAGTTTTCTTAAATTTACCAAGGCTTGCTTTGTGGGCTACCACGTGGTCTGTCCTGGCGAATGTTCCATGTGTGCTTGAAAAGGATGTGTATTCTCCTGCTTTTGGGTGGAATGCTCTATAAATATCAACTAAGTCCATTTGATCTAATGTGTTATTTAAGGCCTGTGTTTCCTTATTGATTTTCTGTCTGGATGATCTGTCCATTGATATGAATGGGGTGTTAAAAGTCCCCTACTCTTGCTGTGTTACTGTTTATTTCTCCTTTTATGTCTGTTAATATTTGCCTTATATATTGAGGTGCTCCTGTGTTGGGTGCATATATATTTACAAATGTTATTTCTTCTTAGATTGATTCCTTGATCATTATGTAGTGTTCTTCTCTGTCTCTTGCAATAGTTTTTATTTTAAAGTCTGTTTTGTCTCGTGTAAGTATTGGTACTCTGGCTTTCTTTTGATTTCCATTTGTGTGTAATATCTTTTTCCATCCCCTCAGTTTTAGTCTGATTGTGTCTCTGGATCTGAAGTGAGTCTCTTGTAGGCAGCAGATATATATAGGTCTTGATTTTGTATCCATGCAGCCAGTTTGTGTCTTTTGGTTGGAGCATTTAGTCTGTTTACATTTAAGGTAGTTATTGACATGTATGTTCTTATTGCTGTTTTGTTAATTGTTTTGGATTATGTTTTTGTAGGTCTTTTTTCCCCTCCTCTTTTGTTCTCTTGTGTTGTGATTTGATAACTATCTTTCATGTTATGTTTGGATTCCTTTTCCTTTTTTGTGTGTATATCTATTGTAGATTTTTGGTTTGTAGCTAACCATGAGGTTTTTGTATAGCAGTGTATGTGTATATGTGTATGTGTATATATATATGTGACTGTTTTATGTTGCTGATCTCTTAATTTTAAATGCATTTAAAATACCCTGCATTTGTACTCTCTCCCTCCAGTGATTACTGTTTTTGATAACATAGTTTACATCTAATTGTTTTGTGTATCCATTAACTGCTTATGTGGATATAGATGATTTTACTACTTCAGTCTTTTAATTAAACCTCCTTACTGGCATTGTGTATGGATGATTTCCTACCTTTATGTTTGCCTTTACCGGTGAGCTTTTTCATTCTATAATTTTCTTGTTTCTTGTTGTGGCCTTTTCTTTTTTGCCCAGAGAAGTTCCTTTAACATTTTTTGGAAAGTGGGTTTGGTGGTGCTGACTTTTTTTAGCTTTTGCTTGTCTGGAAAGCTTTTGATTTCTCCGTCAAATCTGAACGAGAGCCTTGCTGGGCAGACTATTCTTTGTTGTAGGTTTTTCCCTTTTGTCACTTTAAGTATATCATGCCACTCTTTTCTGGACTGCAGAGCTTCTACTGAAAAATCAGCTGATAGCCTTATGGGAGTTCCCTTGTATGTTATTTGTTGCTTTTCCCGTATAGCTTTAGTGTTCTCTGTTTATCTTTGATCTTTGTCATTTTGATTACAGCCTGCCTTGGTGTGTTCCTCTTTGGGTTAATACTGTACTGTATGTGTATTTATTGGATATCTTTTTTCCCCCTAGGAATCTTCTAAACGTGTCCTTTAACCTTTCTCTCTCAGGTTCATCTTTTTTTTTTTTTTCCACGTTCAGTATTTTTATTTAATTTTTTAGCAGACAATTTACATACCACTCCCACCCCTTCCTTTAAGTTAGTGTGACAGTTTTCCATAATCTGCTTAAAGAGAAGCTTTGGTCAAGAATAGAATGAAAGAGCAAAACAAAAAAGAAAACCCAAATCACTGCTGCTTTTAAAAAACCAACACTTTCACCAATTATCCTCAAACAAAACACACAACAAGGTTTGCGCCATATGTGTCTTCAGTGTTTCCTGGCGGCTGGCTCTTCTCCCCATCATGCAAATGGCGGAGCTGCCCAGTGCAGCCTGTCCGTCCTCGTGCTGGATTTGGGAGGCTCGCTCAGCTTCACATTATCTGAAGGCCCTGGATAGAAGACTCTAAGGTCTTGAAATGCCAAATGGTCATGGCTCTGTCGATGCCAGTAGTGCAAAATTTGTGACAGTCTTACTTGTCCACTTCATAAATAGACACTTGAGTGATGCTGCTCTGGTGCAGCATCCCCAGGGCCTTGTTGCGGTTCTCAGTTGTGGCCCGCTTGTCCATGTTGTGGAAGTTCTCCATGGCCGACATGTTGTGCTGGATGCTCTGTTTTGGGATGTCTAGCTTGGAGACGAAGGTCAAGCAGCCGCAGTCGTTGCATCTAAAGAGCATGGGGCAGCAGCCATGGCCAGCAGCCATGATGCTGTTCTCCGAGATGAAGGACACACTCAGGAGGGGCAGGAACTCTGTCTTCAGAGTTGAGACCTGCACACTTTTTGAGGCATCGGCAACGGACACCGTGCTGTTGTGGCTGACCCAGGCCAGGTGGCTCCTGCTGGCGGAGAAGTTGACCCCATGCACCCAGCTGCCAGTGCCACTGCCACCAAACGCTGACATCAGCTGACCAAAAGGCATCTTGCTGCCCCAGGGTGTACTGGCTGGCTTCTCATCCACTTCTTTAATGTAGGCAGAAAACACTCTGCATTTGAAATCACAGGATCGTCCTGCCAGCAAGACATTGTTGGGATGCCAGTCCAAGCTGAGAACTGTGGAGCGAATGGGTTTTTTAATGTGCTTGCTTATTCACCAGTCATTTTTGGACTCAAAGTAACAAACAGAAATGAGTCATGCTCCACTGCCCACAGCAAATTTGTTCTGTAGTGGGGACCACTTGACAGAAGTGGCTGCATTGTTAATTCTCAGGATCACCAGGGTCGGCTTCCAGATACCATCTTTCTGACTCCAGACGTAGGTGTTGCGGTCAGCCCCTCAAGTGACCATGAGGTCACTCTTGGGAGCGCAGTCGATACCTGTGATGTGTCCATTGTGCTCCTTGAGTTCATGAATTTTCACCCACTGGCTCCCAACTTCTTATAGATGTGGACTTCATGGTTATTGGGGCTAAGGGCGATCTGGGGATGATACCAGTTCCAGGCATGACAGGTAATTGGCTCTAGTAAAAATTGATGCAGGGATATTATTCTTAGTGTTTTCAAAGGACAGAAAGCTGGGGGTTGGGGCCATCTGGACGGGCTCGGAGCATGGAATTCGTGGACTCTGGTCAGTCGATGTGAACAGGCTCCGGCCAGGTTCATCTTTTTCTCACATTTCAGGTGATGTTTGTAAGTTAAGCCTACCAGACCTTTGTCTTTTTTGAGTTAGTCACTTATTTTTTCCCATAAAGTCTTTACAATGTTTTCTAGTCAGATTTTCCAGTTTTTTCCTTTATGGCTGTGGGTTTTACATGAGACATAGAAAAAGCATTTTACAAAACAAAATTATTTTAGATTGAAAGAAATACATTTGTTTTCTAGTTTTTTCATGGTTTAACTTTTTAACCTTTAAAACTTTGATCCATATATAATTGAGGTAGGGGCTGAATTTCCCCCTGAAATGGCTGTCATTTGTGCTGATACTATTTATTAAATAATCCATAGATTTACTTACTGATTTGAAATAGCTCTCTGATTATATACTAAATTTTTCACATGTATTTGGGGCTTTTTATGTTGCATTTATTTGACAGTTCTTGGGCAAGATGTAAAGATTCTTGTTTTATAGTGAAGCTTTTCCAGTAGCTCCCTTAGAGTTTTTTTGGGTAGTATTTGACGATTTTGGCTTGTCATTTACATTTCCTGTTTAGTTTGTGAAATGATCTTAAGTATTATGTGTTTTTTAGGAATAGGCAAGAATAAATATAACATTTTATTATTTTAGTACTTTCATTGTTGAGTGACCTATGGTGATGTACTTATGAGTTATTTCATCAGTCTCTTACGTTCAACTTTTAACACCCTAGCAAAACTTTCCTAAAGGATGATAGGGTTTGAAGTAGGTTTTCTGTTTGTTGATAAATTTAACTGGTACCATACATTACTAGGACTGCCTTGTTGTAGTGGGATTGGACATAGATGAGGAGGCTAGGGCACTTAGAGGGCCTCAAGGAGAAGTTACAGGAGGAAAAGATTTTGGATCACAACTATGAAGAATATTCTAATGTTTTTGTAAAAGGAGCTTATGGGAGGTGCTGATTCCTCATAAGCATAGGCTCACTGACCATTCAGCTGGGTCCAGTCTTTTAATTAGATGGCCCTTTCCAACTCAGAGGCCTTGTGAAAAAGTAAAGGTAGGTCAAGACTAGATTTTAGGGGAAGGCAGTCTTGTATATATGGTATAGCTGTTTTACAATTACATCATTGGTGTGAACTTCATGTTTTAATGTTAATTTTTGAATGATGTTAATTTTTGAACAATTTTGACGATTTATCTTCACCTTTGGAAACTTTTACATATTGATTTGAAATACTGATTATTTAAATGTATTATTAAATTTTTGGTATTAAAGCTTTTAATTTGTCTAATTAAGTTATTATAAATTAGCTTTCTTTACAGAATAAACTTAACCAGGTTATCTCCTGTGGGTATGTTTTTAAAAATTTATTTATTCATTTAATTTAATTTTTTTTTAATTTACTTATTGATTTGTTTATTTTTGGCTGCAATGGGTCTTTATTGCTGCCTGCAGGCTTTTCTCTAGTTGTGGCGAGTGGGGGCTACTGTTCGTTGTGGTGCGTGGGCTTCTCATTGCAGTGGCTTCTTGTTGCGGAGCACGGGCTCTAGGTGCGTGGGCTTCAGTAGTTGTGGCTCACGGGCTCTAGAGTGCAGGCTCAGTAATTGTGGCACACGGGTTTAGTTGCTCCATGACATGTGGAATCTTCCCAGACCAGGGCTCGAGCCCGTGTCCCCTGCATTGGCAGGTGGATTCTTAACACTGCTCCACCAGGGAAGTCCTGTGGATATGTTTTTAAATGAGCAGTGTCTTTTCCTGGGAAAATGGACTAGTTGGGGCTTGATGGGTAAGCAAAAGTCTGAAAGATATTGGTATAACTCTCAGCAGCTACCAGCTACACAGATACTTTTCATTTTCTTGGAGAAGCTGTTCAAACTGATTTATCTAGTCTTGTATTAAAGGAAAAAAAGTAAGTTTGGTTAAAAAAAAAACGAAATAGAAGTTTCACGTGTTGTGACATGATAACTAATGGAGAAGTGAAATTTTATTATTCATCTCTGGTATTAGTTGGATTTGTTTCAGACTGGGGTAGCAGTTCTCTAGAACGGGTATTGCTGAAATAACTTAAATGGTATGTTAATAAGGTGTGAGTCATAGAAACAAGTACCTGTTGCAGTTTACAAGGAGAATTGCACCTCAGCTTTAAGATTTCAGTGTAATCTGTAAAGTTAATTTTAGAAAAGCTGTTGTAAATGGACTTCCCATGTCAGGCAACTCAGTGTTTGATTTGCTAGATTATCTTATCTTTTGGTTGCTTTGAATGTTTTTCTTCTTATCTTAAAAAATAATATTATAATTGTATTGTGGGCTCTGGGGACATTATACTTTTGGTGTAGAGAATGGAAATTTAGGTAAGTTTTTATATTTTGATGGCCATTTCAGTAAATGATTAATAATTTGTTTTTCTCATTGGTGTCTTTTTCTTATTTATTTGTAGAATCAAGTATTTAAAAACTTATTGTAGACTTAATACACATGTAAACTTTTAAACATATATAGCTGTACAATATAAGGTGAATACTTTTTCTGTGTGTTTTCTTCCAAGTACTTTATACATTTTCTTAAGTTTAAAATTTTAATCTGTCTGGATATCTATTTGATCTGAACGATCAGATAAATTGATTTTTAAATTTTTAAAAATCAATTTGAATCTATTTTAGGTTTTGAGTTCCATTATTTTCTGTTCTTTTATCTTTTATCACACTGCAGTATATTGCTACTTTCCTATAATTGTTACACAATTATCTCCTATCTCATAGAATGCTATGAATGTGTACATAGAGAATAAATGCTCTAGGATTTTAGGAGGAAGAGAAGTATCTGTAGGCAAGGTACTTGAGCTGGAAGAGTAGACCTCCTTGAGGCTCAGGTTTGGTTTTTATGCTCTGTTTTATTGATACTATGTACTTCCTCAGGTGGGTCATAAATTCATTTAAAGTCAGTGAATCTATTTGTGCAACACTGCTAAGCACCCTGTATTCTCTCCAAAGTTTTAAATTTAAGTGGAGAATCAAAATAAACAAAATTTATAAGTAAAAAATAACAATGTGATAATTATAATGTGTTTTATAGGACCACCAGCGCCACCCTTTCCACCCTTACTCAGAACTAAACTTTGTTTCCCATTTCATTAAGAAAATAGTAGCATTAGGAGGATAATTTTTACAGACTTCTACACTGTATCTACCTCCTTGCCTATGTTTCCGTCTAAGGCTAGTCTCTTCAGAATTTGTACACCAAATTCTTTTCCTCTTGCCATTTGAGAACATTGTCCCTCACCCCTCACTCTCTTGCATCATCAGTCTTTCTGCTTCTGCCAGATCATCTTTATCAGCATATTAACATGCTGTTATTTCTCTTGTCTTTAAAAACTTTAAAAACCAAAGCCCCAACCTCATATTCCCCTCCAGCTTCCATTGCATTTCTTTTATTACTTCACAGGAAATCTTCTCCAAAGAGTTGTTCACACCTGCTGGAGTTCTCACTTTTGACTTCATTTCAGTCAGGTTTTGATCACCACCACTCTACTGCTTTGGTCAGTCACCACTAATGTCTCCGTTGCTAAAATCCAATAGTCAATTTCTATCAATAGTTTTTACTGTACTTTATTTACTAACACCATTTGACAAAGTTGATTAATCTCTCTTTCTTAATATACTTTATTCATTTAGCAACCAGGGTGACATTTCTCCTAATTTTCTTTCTACTTCTCCTTCACTGTTTCCTTTGGAAGTTCCTCTTCATCTTCCTGTTGTTGAATTGTCCAGGGGCTCTTTCTTGAGATCTGGGCTCTGTTTATACCCATTCCCTTGGTGATTTTATCCAAGCTTATGGCTTTAAATATAATTTATATGCTGAGTATGACTAAATTTATATTTTTAGCATGTATTCCTCACTTGCCTAAGCACTCTTTGTTTAGCTGTCTGCTGGATATCTCCACCTGTCTAAAACCTAACTCCCTAGTCTTTAACCCCAACCATGTCCTTTCCACACTTCCCCCATCTCAGTAAAGGGCAACTCTTATTTTTGGCTTAGTCTGAAAGCTTTGGAGTTGTCTTTGTCTTTGCTTGTTCTCTCACACCCCATTTTCCAGTCCTCAGCAAATCATCTTTTCACTACCCTCATAGTGTACTCAGAATTTGACTACTTTTTACCACCCCTCTTGCTACCTGCTTGCTCTGATCATCTGTTGCCTAGATTACTTCAGTTGTCTCTTAAGTTTTCCCTGCTGTCACCTTCTCCCTATACCCTTTTTCTACTCAAAACCCTCTGTTGGTTTCCCATATTACTCAGAGTACAAGCCACAGCCCTTCCATTTGCCTGTAAAAAAACTACATGATTTGTTCACTGCCCCCTGCCCCCTGCCCCCTTCAAATGATCTCTTTAACCTCATCTTCTACTACTTTTCCTCTTGTTCATTATACTTGAACCACATTGTCTTTATTGTTCTTGGTCAAATGTGTCAGGTTGTGTTCTGTCTCATATACTGTATATTAACTGCTGGACTGTCTTCCTTTTAGTAGAATGTTAGCCCTATAAGGGCAGGCATTGTGGCCTTTTGTACTGTTGTTTATTCAGAATGCCCTGGAAAACAAGGTTGACGTATACTAATTGGTGCTAAATAACTATACAAAGTGAATTAATAGACTGTTGTGGAAGATGGTAGTTGAAAAGATATTTTCATAGGTGTGATTTGGGCTGTGTTTTGAAGGATAAGTGAAGATTTGATACAAAGGACAAGGCAAAGGTTTCTAGATTTGATACTAGGGAGGAGGGGAAATTGGACTTTTTAGAGAGTTGTTCCTTTTTGTTCCCCAATTTAGAACCTGTAGTGCCTTCTTAGTGCTGATTTTGTCTACTCAATTGACTGCTGATATTCTGTAGCTGGTTGTAGTTTATATTCCTCAAAATCATATCTAAAACTCCCAGACAAAAACCTATTCCTGTATTCTTGAACTTGACATGTGATTTCATAATTTACAGATTTCGGCCAAGCTAGAAACATAGGAGTTAGTTGTCTTAGACTCCTTCCTCACTTTCACCATGCTCTTTTTTTTTTTTCTTGGGTCGCGCCAAGTGGCATGTGGGATCATCTTGGTTCCCTGACCAGGGGTTGAACCTGCGCCCCCTGCATTGGAAGCACAGAGTCTTAACCACTGGACTGTTAGGGAAGTCCTTCACCATGCTCTAATAGTTGCCTTGTCCTCTATCTGCATTGACTTAATTCACTCTCAGCTTTAGCCTGTTGAAATAGTTATTTTAATTGGTGTCCTTGCACCTGTGTTAACCTATCCATTGGATTTTAAATTTTGATGCTAATTTTTATTTGTAGAAGTCCTAATTGATTCGTATCTACCCAGTTACTTTTTTTTTTTTTTTTTTTTTTTGCGGTACGCGGGCCTCTCACTGTTGTGGCCTCTTCCGTTGCGGAGCACAGGCTCCGGACGCGCAGGCTCAGCGGCCATGGCTCACAGGCCCAGCTGCTCCACGGCATGTAGGATCTTCCCGGACCAGGGCACGAACCCGTGTCCCCTGCATCGGCAGGCGGACTCTCAACCACTGTGCCACCAGGGAAGCCCAACCCAGTTACTGTTGATAGTTTCTGTTCTTTGCTCATTTTTCCAGTTACCTCTTCTTTATGTGTGTAGGTTATAATCTATATCTATTAATTCCAGTATCTTGAATCTTTAGGGATGTGATTCCTTAGTTTATTTTTGTTCCTTCTTGCTCATGGTGGCTTCTGTCATTTTGTGTTGTGGGCTCTTATGTGGATGACAGTCTTCTTTGGAAATCTTGAGGTTCCTGGCTTGAGGGAGCAATATACCAAAGAAGATGTGCATTCACTTCTGTCGCATGCACTATGGGCACCACCAACTTGGAACCACTTAAATTTTTTGTCTTGGCATTTCCAAGATCGTGTTAAGTAGTTTGGACTTTAGACCTATGTAAGAAGAGACCCCTGGAGCCAAGGCAGAATTGGGACCAAAAGTCAAGACTCTTGACTTTATTTTAGTGCTTTATTATATTGCCGTTTATCAATTTTAAAATTTATTTTTTTCAGGATATATCTGGAATATGACATGCATACTTTATTTGAAGGTTAGTGGCACCATAATGTTTAATCTTACATTTTACCAAGAAGGGTTCAGAAAATACTGTAGTTAACTTCTGTTGTGTAATGGAAATCTGAGTAAGTGATACTTGTCCATGAATATACTTTTTATCAGTGTATGGTACTTCCATAAATAAAGTTTTCCTCAAAAAGATTAACTTGAACGTTAAAAAAACAACATAAGATGTCATTATGGATTTAAAGGAAGAGAAACGTGGCATGTTTAGAATACAGACTACTTAGATTCAGCATGATCAGGTTACAGATAGATTTTTTAACTTACGAACTCTTTTTTTTTGCGGTACGTGGACCTCTCACTGTTGTGGCCTCTCCCGTTGCGGAGCACAGGCTCCGGACGTGCAGGCTCAGCGGCCATGGCTCACGGGCCCAGCCGCTCCGCGGCATGTGGGATCTTCCCTGACCGGGGCACGAACCCGCGCCCCCTGCATCGGCAGGCGGACTCTCAACCACTGCGCCACCAGGGAAGCCCATGAACTCTGTTTTTACAAAGAACCTGTGATAAGAGCTTTCAGCTTAGGTTTCCAGCTACTTCTAGTAATATTATAACTATGTTGTACATTGGATAAAGCTCTTGTAGGCTACTCTTGGTGCCTATATATCTTTTAAAGGTGTATTCATTTAGTTGTTCAGACATTACAGATTTATACAGGAACTTTTAAGAAATTAAGTGTTCCTGGGTTGAAAACTACCTTTCTCTCAAATCTTTGCTTGCTCTTTACAAATATGCTTGCTTGTATGTTGTTCGGTATACATCAGTGGAAAAAAATTGACTTTCAGTTTGTTCAGACTTCAGTCTTGAATTTTTGTTGTATTTTTCTTACTGGTTCTTTTGAGTCACTCCAGTTGACATACTTTTATCAATTGAAGCACAGATAATTTAAAAAATTAGTTTTTTGGTGTCATTTGTTTTAAATGTTCTTTTAGTTTAAAGAAAATGATGTCAGAGGCAAGAGTAACTAAAATACTGTGGTAGTAAGGAAAGAGATTTCAAAATTCTTAACATTTACTTGAAATTCAATAGTATACCTATCAAACTGCTTGCATTTTTCCTTGTAATATGTAAGTAACGGTTCTTTTAAAATTTGTGTTTATTTAAACTTTTAAAAGTATAATATTGTGCATTCAGCATGGTTACTTAAATTTCTGTTTTAATGTAGAAGAAATTTAAAAAGTTGAACAATGAACTGTATGTTAAAAATATTTGGGGCTTCCCTGGTGGCGCAGTGGTAGAGAGCCCTCCTGCTGATGCAGGGGACACAGGTTCGTGCCCCGGTCTGGGAAGATCCCACATGCCGCGGAGCGGCTGGGCCCGTGAGCCATGGCTGCTGAGCCTACCTGTCCGGAGCCTGTGCTCCGCAACGGGAGAGGCCACAACAGTGAGAGGCCTGTGTACAGCAAAAAAAAAAAAAAAAAAAAAAAAAAAAAGCAAGGAATTAAAACTTTTATGAGTTTCTCTTAAACTAACAAAATTTAAAATATTAAGGCAAGCGAGACTGCACCCATGATTATGGCACAACTCTTTAATTTACATATTCATCTTAATAACCTATTATACATGAGATGTTTTGATCATACAAGTAAAACTGTGATTTTGACTATTCAGTATTTAATTGAATTTAAGAAAGTCTCAGTATTTACAGTTTTAACAGCAGTGTTTTATTGAGTTGATATTTGCTAATTTAACCCATTCTGATGTATATTCTATCTCAGTTTTTTGTATTATATATAATATTGCTGTGAACATCTTTATATATGCTTTTCTTTGTAAATTTCCTGGGATAAAGAATCAGGAATATTGGATTAAAGCAATGCAAACACTTTCTTGACTTTAAATTTGCCTTGGTGTTTTGGTTGGGCTCCTCCTAGTTGCAGAAAGAGAGCTCACATGACTGGGAATTGAATTGTGTGAAGGGAATCTCCTGAAAAATCCAGAAATGGAAATCATGATTCTTCCAGGCTCATGTGGGACCTGGAAAAGGGACCTAGAAAAATCATCAGAACATTTGAGGAATATGTGTTTCAGAGTTCTTGTGGTCTCATGGCCTCTTTTCTCCCTGAACGTTTGCTTCTTGCTCTGCTTCATCATAGATTTTGCTCTCCCTAAGACTTAAGTTGCATGTGGCTGCAGTTTGCTGTTCATCAAAGCCCTTCTGACTTTGACTTGACCTTTTTTCAGCATCTGTGGTTGCTGCTAAGTGCCTTAGCGTCTTTTCTTTCCTCAAAGCAAAAATCCATAGAGTTCTAAGTCATTGTTTTGTCCTTTTTCTCCCCCAGTTCCCCAGCCAAGTTGAACAGGCTTTGTAGCCTGTAGGTGGTCATGTTAAAACAAACAAAAATCAAAAATAAAACATCTTTTAGGGCTTTCCTGGTGGCGCAGTGGTTGAGAGTCCACCTGCCGATGCAGGGGACACGGGTTCGTGCCCCAGTCCGGGAGGATCCCACATGCCGCGGAGCAGCTGGGCCCGTGAGCCATGGCTGCTGAGCCTGCGCGTCCGGAGCCTGTGCTCCGCAATGGGAGAGGCCGCAACAGTGAGAGGCCCGCGTACCACAAAACAAACAAACAAACAAACAAACTTTTAAAAAGCATTTCTGGTTGACCACTAACAGGCACAGTAAAATATGTTTAATAAATTAAAAATCTTGGATAGTTCATGAATTAATCAGGGAAGAACAATTTTGTGTAAAGTTCCTTTTAGTATTTTGTTAGCACATGATTCCTTTTCCCCTTCATCTTGTTAAAACCTTCTCTTAGTAAGTCCAGGGTTGTGTTAATACCATTAAAAATGTTGCTTCTTAATTAAACATTATTAAGAGAGGATGGTGATTGCCTTTGTTTTTGCAGTATAACTTTTTTTACAGTAAGAGGTACCTTGAAAAAAATTGAGAAAAGCATCTTATTTGTAATTTATTTTAGTGCCAAATGACATATCCTAACATTTTGATTTTTTACTATATTATATTTCCATATCCTTGTTGTAGCCCACCATGTCATGAGGCTGTTAGTTAACTGGAATAAAGGTGCTCACAGTTTGTGAATGGACTTAAATCTTTAAGTGGAGGAATGAACCACCTTTGTCTTCTTTGCAGTTAAGAGTGTGGTACTTTTAATGGATATCTAGTGTGTTGGTAATAGTTAATGCCTCTTTATTTCCATGTATAGTAGTATTCATGAACATTGTACAGTAAGAGGAAAACTAAATACTAATAGTGTCAAAAGTGGGTATTTTTTGGGAAAAAGTAATGAATGGCTAAGTTTTTTTTTCCTTCCGTTTGAACCTTTTCGCATGATTTAAAAATGGAAGGCTGGGGGCTTCCCTGGTGGCGCCGTGGTTGAGCGCCTGCCTGCCGATGCAGGGTCATGGGTTCGTGCCCCGGTCTGGGAAGATCCCACATGCCGTGGAGCGGCTGGGCCCATGAGCCATGGCCGCTGAGCCTGCGCGTCCGGAGCCTGTGCTCCGCAACGGGAGAGGCCACAACAGTGAGAGAGGCCTGCGTACCACAAAAAAAAAAAAAAAGGAAGGCTGTGTTACACTCCTAGTTACCACAAAATTTTTTTAAAAGTATATTCAAATTGTATTTGGCAAAGTAATCCAGTATGTGATTTAAAAAACTAACCTGTTCAGATTTGTAGATCAGGTTAAATATGCAATACCACTTGAAAGAACAGAGGTTTTTTGTGTTTAATAAGACTGACTCAGGCTTTTGTTTTTTCCTTCTTTCACATTTAGGTTTTATAGGATCACATTAACAAAAGCACCATGGAGTTTTATGAGTCAACATATTTTATTGTTCTTATTCCTTCAGTAGTTATTACAGTAATTTTCCTCTTCTTCTGGCTTTTCATGAAAGAAACATTATATGATGAAGTTCTTGCAAAACAGAAAAGAGAACAAAAGCTTATTCCTACCAAAACAGATAAAAAGAAGGCAGAAAAGAAAAAGAATAAAAAGAAAGAACTCCAGAATGGGAACCTCCATGAATCTGATTCTGAGAGTGTACCCCGGGACTTTAAATTATCTGATGCCTTGGCTGTGGAAGATGAGCAAGTTGTACCTGTTCCACTGAATGTGGTTGAAAGTTCAAGTAGTATTAGAGAAAGAAAGAAGAAGGAAAAGAAACACAAGCCTGTACTAGAAGAACAGGTCACCAAAGAAAGTGATGTATCAAAGATTCCATGCAAAAAAGTGGAACCTGTCCCAGTTACTAAACAGCCCACCCCCCCCTTGGAAGCAGCTGCCTCAAAGAAGAAACCAGGGCAGAAGAAGTCTAAAAATGGAAGCGGTATTGTATTCTATTCAACTTTATTGCGTGGTTATATTTGTTTTAATAATTTTAGAGTTTGAAGTTCAGGTACTTTGTTAAGTGTGCACACAAATGTTGAATACTGAATCTGAAATCGAGAACATTATCCTTTTCACTGTGTGTTTGCTTTCATTAATTGCTGATAGAAAGAATTAGTACTGAGCATAAAACAGTGTTCAGAACTAAATTTCACATTACAAATGTGGAAAAGGCCTTTAGTGGAAATATATAAAATCTGTTTATATATATAAAATATAAATATATAAAATATAAAATATATTATAGAAATATATAAAACCACTGAGGACCTGTAAATATCAGTAGTTAGAAATGTTTACATTTATTTCAACCACTACTTTCTAATCAGTGTGATAGGAATTAAAGATGAAAAGAAAAATCAGATATCATTTTCACCTTTGATTGATTAATTTTGCAAACATTTATCATACATGTGTTTTGTGCTAGGCATTAGATTAGGTACTAGGACTGCAGAGATGAAGTGTGCATTTTCAAGGTAGCCTCATGCTAGTTGTAGATACAAACAGAAATAGGTTATTATAATATAAAAAGATTAGTATAATGAGCTAGGTATGTCTAAACCAGTGTTGGAGTTCTAAGGTGGGCCACTTAAAGCATGTAATGCCTAAAGTTAATCTTAAAGGTTGAATAAGTACTAGCTAGTTTTTCTTGGTGGATAGGGTGTTCCAAGGAGAGAGCTTAATAGGTACAACAGAAAGGACGTGAGAAATGGTGTGCTGATGGTTGAAATTGCAAACAGTTTGTTCTGTATGAAAGGACTTGTGTTCACTATTAAGTTGTTTTCGTATCTTAACTTATGTAGTATTAAGTTAGTTATACTGGATTTTAAATATTTGCTTGCCAGCTCTGATCAAGCATGGTACTAGAGAAATAAGAGTAAAGGGGACAGAAGGCCATGTAAGTCAATAATGAAATGTGACTTATATAAGAAAAATACAAAGTATAGAAATACTGTGGAGCCAAAACACCTAGTGCTTATGGGGACCATGGGTCAAAAGCTTTACAGAGGAGACAGTGCCTGAGCTGGGTCTTCCGGAATGAATCACTTCATCGAGCAAATAGTGGGATCTCATTCCCCACTGGCAGAAGATCATGCATAAAGGCATTAAAGGTGCAAGAGTACAGTGTATTGTTGAACCATGAAATGGGAGGTGGGGAGTGGTACGAAACAAAGCTGAAAAGCTAATGGAGTGGGTAGATCATGATGATTTTTGTATACAATGCTAAGGAGCTGGGATGTTGTGATTTGGCCATTGTTGAAGATTTTCAAGCAGGCTTAGCTTACATGGCCTGATTTACATTTTAGAAAGGTATTTTTGGCAGAACTAGGGAAGACAAGTTTCATAGGGCAGTGTTTAATATAGGCACACTTGTTAAGAGGGTATTATTTTCCAGAGTTAAGTTGAAGGACTGAACTGTGGTAGTGACAGAAGAAATAGTAAGGAGGTTAGAGAGATCTGCAAAGCAAAAATGACATGACTAACGTTATGCATAGGATATGGCAGATAGAGGAGAAAGCAGGGTCAAAGATAATTTCCAAGTTTTAAGTTAGGTCAGGGTAGGCAAACTGCAACCTGTGAGCCAAATCTGGCCTGCTTCATTTTTTATGGCCCATGAGCCAAGAATGGTTTTTGTATTTCAAATGGATTAAAAAAACTAAAGGAGTAATATTGTGTTAAATATGGAAATTATATGAAATTCAAACCTCTGTGTCCATAAATCAAGTTTTTTTGAATGCAGCCACACTCATGTGTTAACGTATGTCTGTGGCTGGCTTTCACACTGCAACAGCAGGTGAATAGTTGTGACAGAGTCTAAATGGCCCACAAAACCAGAGTATTTACTGTTCAGCCCTTTGTAGAAAAGATTACTCAAGCTCTGATTGGTAAATGTTGATAGCTTTAAGAGGGAACAATGGGGAGAGAGTGGATGTGTGCCCAGAGGAGAATGCTTTCAGTTTGTGTTTCTGGTGCCTGTAGGGGCTATTTACATAGGGAGGATGCAGTAGGAAATTTAAGTACAGAGGCATAAGGCTAGACTACAGATTCAGAAGCCTTATTAAGCATGATGGTAGTAGTTGATGTCGTGGGTGTAGAGAAGATCATTCAAAGAAAGTATTTAAAATGAGGACACAATCCTGAAGAATACCAGCGTATAAGGTATTCAGTAGGAACAGCTTACAAAAGGAGACTGCAAAGGAATATTCCAAGTGTAAGAAAAGAATTATCATGGGAGCTGAATTTTATTTATTTTATTGTGGTAAAATATATGTAACATAAAATTTACCATTTTAAAGTATAAGTTCTGGGCTTCTCTGGTGGCGCAGTGGTTGAGAGTCCGCCTGCCAATGCAGGGGATGCGGGTTCGTGCCCCGGTCCGGGAAGATCCCACATGCCGCGGAGCGGCTGGGCCCGTGAGCCATGGCTGCTGAGCCTGTGCGTCCGGAGCCTGTGCTCCGCAATGGGAGAGGCCACAACAGTGAGAGGCCCACGTCCCGCAAAAAAAAAAAAAAAGTATAAGTTCTGTGGCATTAAGTACATTCACATTCTTGCACAGTCATCACCACCAGCCATCTCAAGAACTTTTTGTCTTTCCCAACTAAAATCCTGTACCCGTTAAGCACTAATTCCCCATTCTTCCCTCTCTCTAGTTCTTGGCAAGCACCATCCTACTTTCCGTGTCTATGAATTTGACTACTCTAGGTATTTCATATAAGTGAAATCATACAATATTTGTCCTTTTGTGACTGGCTTATTTCACTTAGCATAACGGAGAAGAGAGTAATTTAAAGAGGTAGAGACCAATAGTATGAAATGCTAAATAGAATTCAAATAAGGATTAAAGGATATTATTGGTAGAATGTGGCATTTGGGACACTAGGGACCTGAGTAAAATCTTTCATGGATATAATGGAAGAGAGAAAAATCAGGTTGCAATTAGTTGAGAAATGATTGGTAGGAAAGGAAGTACAGACTGTTCTTTGGTCAGTATAAAAAGGAAATGGGTGTGGGGGGCTAGGGATTACAGTGGTGGGAAGGGTTTTATTTTTTAAGATGATAAGGGATTTGACCATGCCTATAAGCTGAGTAGGGCTAGGAGTGGCTGAGAAATGGGATATAAAAGAAGGAGCAAGTACTAGAAGTCCTGATAAAGTTAAAGAGCATATGTGGCAGAGTAAGAAAGCTAGAATAAGTGAGAGAATTGTATATCAGAGTTTAAAATTTTGGTGGTAAAGCATTTTAGGAAGTATTCATTAATAATTGAATCTTTTCTGGTGTGTTCATTGTTTGCTATGATGATTTTTCATTTATTTTTAATAAAGATGATCAGGATAAAAAGGTGGAACCTCTTATGGCACTGTCAAAAAAGCAAGAACCATTACCCCTGCATCAAGAGACTAAACAAGAAGGTGGATCAGGAAAGAAGAAGGTTTCATCAAAGAAGCAAAAGACTGAAAATGGTGAAATGTGTAGATATGTATTTTATAAATACTAATTCTAGAGAAGTCCACTAGGACAAGGAACCTAGAGACCTCACATGCTCTTTAACTTCCAGCTTAATATGTACCATAACAGCTTTAAAACTAATACAAGTCCATGGTGCTTTGACAGATGGTTAGGGTATAAGTTTGTGGTGAAGACCTTTATATGAAATTTATAAAAGGACAGAAGCATTTATAAATATTCTCATTCTTAACTGAGTTTTGAAAATAATGTTAATAGCATACAGACTCTATAGAAGAAAAGTATTCCTGAAATATTTGTACTTTTTAATATCACATAAAGATTATGCTTGAGAACATTAGTAAAATTTATCATTACCCTACATTCCTAACTATTTATTAAACATAATTTGCATGTGTGTATGAGAAGCATCCAGTTAAAAGTGATGGAGCAATTTTAATCTGTTCCGAATTGTCCACAGAAGACTTAGCTATGAAATTTACATAGATAAAACAGTGATTTTTATAATATTGGGCTGTGATATCAACTAGTGCTAGAAAATAGTAAAATTGGAAAGGGAAAAGATGAAATTCTGTTATTTGCATTAAAATTATGATATATCAAGCAATCAGGTATAGAAAAATATTATCACAAAATATTTGTTAATATTAAATATTTATTATACATTTTAAATGAAAGAACTGTATGTGCCCCAGAGTTTTTTTTTTTTTTTAAGGTAGGGATATAGAGAGACTTCCATATGGGTGTGGAAGTTTGTGTCTCTAACCAACAGATATCAGACTTCAGTATTCAAACTTTTTCCCATTAAAATTAGGAACAAAGTAAGAAGCCTTCCTTCCTCCACTTTTAATGTGGTTCTGGAAGTTTTAACTAGTGTAGTAAGATGTACCATATAAGTTAGA
The DNA here is from genome assembly GCF_059928025.1 of Delphinapterus leucas. NCBI lineage: Eukaryota > Metazoa > Chordata > Mammalia > Artiodactyla > Monodontidae > Delphinapterus > Delphinapterus leucas. The sequence goes on from NC_143130.1 coordinate 136,478,674, forward strand.
GGCATAACTATTAGAAATGAGAAGATATCTGCAAGGAGCAGTGACTAATTTTGTATCTAGCAAGGAAAAAAACTCAGTTAGGAATTAACCAATTGGAATAAGAGGTCAGTAAAGTACCAACATACATTAAAAATTAATAGTTTTCCTTGAGCACTAATTAAATGTGAATGGATTCTTAGTTAAATCAGGAGAAACATGAGAACTAACTAAAATGTGTAGGGATGTATAAGAAGAAATTTTCAGATACTATTAGAGGAGATGTGTGATACAAATGATATGCTATAAAATAATATTGAACTGGTATTTCTTAATTAGAAGAGTGTTTTGAGTTGTTAAATGATAAAATAGGAATTTAAAGCCAAATTGAGCTGGTATTAGAGATTTGAAAATAACTGCATTTATCATTAAACTTAATTGTGCTTACATGTTATTTAATGACTGTTATAAGAAATGCTGAGTAATTATGATTTTGTTGAACTTAAATTACAGTCTTGGTAGATGAACCCCTTATTCATGCAACGACTTATATTCCTTTGATGGATAATGCTGATTCAAATCCTGTGGTGGATAAGAGAGAGGTTATTGATCTGATTAAACCTGACCAAGTAGAAGGAATTCAGAAAACAGGGGCTAAAAAACTGAAGATTGAAGCTGATAAAGGTAATATACAGAATGTGACAATCCTTTGTATTGAAAAAAAACACATTTTTGAGTTCTGATGGAGTGAGTGTGTTTTCTCATAGAAGCAATGAATTGCAAAAGACTAATAGAATCTTTGTAGTAAAAGATTTATTGGTAGTTTTCTAATCCACCTTCTCAGTTTTGTAGAGCTGGACATTAGACTTTGACTTGCCTAAGGTTTCATAGCTGTTTTGCTGTCGGGTAATCTCTTCCCTTCTATTATTGTCTCTCAGAGTTTTCTATGCTAATTCACAACGGCCTTATTATTATTATTACTATTATTATTGTTATTATTTTGGCCGAGTCACATGGCTTGAGGGATCTTAGTTCCCCAACCAGGGGTTGAAGCGGGGCCCACGGCAGTGGAAGTGCTGAGTCCTAGCCACTGGACCACCAGGGAACTCCATATTATTTTTTTAATAGTTTTTTTTTTTTTTAACAGCACTTTTAGGTTCATAGCAAAATTGAGTGGAAAGTACAGAGTTTCCATATACCCCTTGTTCTCTTACATGCACACAACTGCCTTTTTAAACTTATAATGTAGCTGAAGTATTAAAAGCTCTGGGCACCTTTGGGTCTAATGGGTGGCAGTTGCTTTTAATGAGAGGCCGCTGTTGCCTAATGTAAGAGCCCTAGGGGAATCGAAGTGGGTGAGTCAGGAGATGTTTGGCACATGGATTTTTAAAATGTTAGGATTGCTGTATATACTTGATGTTTGTAAAATCAGACTTCCTTTTTGTAATTGTCTTCGAGCTTATTTTCTCATCTGTAAAATTTGGCTCATAAGTCCTAAGTATTACAGTTAAATGAGAGTATTTGTGAACATATTTAGTATAGATACTACCATATATTAGACATTTGCATTTTTTTTTTTTTAAGTAAGGGTATACTGGCACTTTAATATTCTGCAGTTTGGATACAAACCACTATGTACATAGAATGGATAAACAACAAGGTCCTACTGTATAGCCCAGGGAACTATATTCAGTATCCCATGATAAACCATAATGGAAAAGAATCTAAGAAATAATGTACATATATGTATAACTGAATCACTTTGCTGTACAGCAGAAATTAACATTGTAAATCAACTATATTTCCAATTAAGAAAACATAAAAAATATTCTGCAGGTTGAGCAAATTTTTATTTAATGTAATTATTCCATATTATATTAAAAATGATAAACACTTTTTCTCTGTGGACTAGAGCATTAATTGTTGTTTGACCTGAAATGTAAACCTGTTTTCTCTTGGTTACTGACTTTCTGGGTCAAGAATTCTTGGTGCTTTACCTTTGCTGAAGTTGTTACTTATATCTTTTAAATGTTAACTTTTTTTTTTTTTAAAGAGAATGCTGAAGTAAAATTTAAAGATTTTCTTCTGTCCTTGAAGACTATGATGTTTTCTGAAGATGAGGCCCTTTGTGTTGTAGACCTGCTAAAGGAAAAGTCTGGTGTGATACAGGATGCTTTAAAGAAGGTAAGCATATTTTAGATTATGAGCCTATTTGAGGGCAGTGATTAGAAGTTCACCAAGCAAGACTTGTGCTAGAGCAATAAGTTATAACCTACTCCCATCCTTTATACCCCGAAAGCACTTAGTGACATTTAAAAGTTCTGGAATGCCTTCGGAAGTTATTTCGTATATCCATACTAATCAATATACTTATTTAGTTCAGTCAGGTGTCCGAGTCATCTGAGGTTTTGACAAAAACGAATTGCTTATAATAAGTAAGAAGATTTATATAACTTTAAAGTCATTTGGCACTTGGCTAAGTTGTACCTTGCTTTCCTGTGAATGTAAGTGCTGAAGGCAAGGTCGGGTGATTTCTGGATAACATATGGAATGTTTTTGTGACTGAAGATAGCACCTGGGCATCTTTTTCGTGTGCGTGTGTGTGTGTGTATGTGTATGTATAGAATACTACTGTTCTAAAGTAAATGCTTTGAATGATAGAATCATTGCTATGACTGACTAAAATTTGAAAAAAACAAAGCCATGAAGCTAATATTTAATTTCTCATTATATTACACTCACTATATTATCAGGTCTACTAACTATCTCATATTGGGAAATGTGACAAGTTTTTAAGTGTTACTTTGTGTGAGATAAGATGACATGGTATCCGGTGTTCAATATTAGATTGTGGACGTGACCATTCTTATTTTAAACACACATACACACACACTCCTAACACACTTTTCTGCCTTTAAACCTTTAGTGGCTTCCATTTATTCTTTTTTTTTCCCCATCTTTATTGGAGTAATTGCTTTATGATGTGTTTCTGCTGTACAACAAAGTGAATCAGCTATATGTATACATATATCCCCATATCCCCTCCCTCTTGAACCTCCCTCCCACCCTCCCTATCCCACCCCTCTAGGTGGTCACAAAGCACCGAGCTGATCTCCCCGTGTGATGCAGCTGCTTCCCACTAGCTATCTATTTTACATTTGGTAGTGTATATATGTCCATGCTACTCTCTCACTTCGTCCCGGCTTACCCTTCCCCCTCCCCGTGTCCTCAAGTCCATTCTCTACGTCTACATCTTTATTCCTGTTCTACCTCTAGGTTCATCAGAACCATTTTTTTTTTAGATTCCATATATATGTGTTAGCATACAGTATTTGTTTTTCTCTTTCTAACTTATGTCACTCTGTATGACAGACTCTAGGTCCATCCATCTCTACAAATAACTCAGTTTCATTTCTTTTTATGGCTGAGTAATATTCCATTGCATGTATGTGCCACATCTTTATCCATTCATCTGTTGATGGACACTTAGGTTGCTTCCATGTCCTGGCTATTGCAAATAGTGCTGCAGTGAACATTGTGATACATGACTCTTTTTGAATTATGGTTTTCTCAGGGTATATGCCCAGTAGTGGGATTGCTGGGTCGTATGGTAGTTCTATTTTTAGTTTTTTAAGGAACCTCCATACTGTTCTCCATAGTGGCTGTATCAGTTTACATTCCCAGCAATAGTGCAAGAGGGTTCCCTTTTCTCCACACCCTCTCCAGCATTTACTGTCTGTAGATTTTTTGATGATGGCCATTCTGACCAGTGTGAGGTGATACCTCATTGTAGTTTTGATTTGCATTTCTGTAATGATTAGTGATGTTGAGCATCTTTTCATGTATTTGTTGGCAATCTGTATGTCTTCTTTGGAGAAATGTCTATTTAGGTCTTCCGTCCATTTTTGGATTGGGGTGTTTGTTTTTTTGATATTGAGCTGCATGAGCTGCTTGTATATTTTGGAGATTAATCCTTTGTCAGTTGCTTTGTTTGCAAATCTTTTCTCCTATTCTGAGGGTGGTCTTTTCATCTTGTTTATGGTTTCCTTTGCTGTGTAAAAGCTTTTAAGTTTCATTAGGTCCCATTTGTTTATTTTTATTTCCATTCCTCTAGGAGGTGGGTCAAAAAGGATCTTGCTGTGGTTTATGTCATAGAATGTTCTGTGTTTTCCTCTAAGACTTTTATAGTGTCTAGCCTTACATTTAGGTCTTTAATCCATTTTGAGTTTATTTTTGTGTATGGTGTTAGGAAGTGTTCTGATTTCATTCTTTTATATGTAGCTATCCAGTTTTCCCAGCACACTTATTGAAGAGGCTGGATTATCTCCATTGTATATTCTTGCCTCCTTTGTTAAAGATAAGGTGATCATATGTGTGTGGGTTTATCTCTGGGCTTTCTATCCTGTTCCATTAATCTATATTTCTGCTTTTGTGCCAATACCATACTGTCTTGATTACTGTAGCTTTGTAGTATAGTCTGAGGTCAGGGAGCCTGATTCCTCCAGCTCTGTTTTTCCTTCTCAAGATTACTTTGGCTATTCGGGGTCTTTTGTGTTTCCACATGAATTGTAAAATTTTTTATTCTAGTTCTGTGAAAGATGCCATTGGTAATTTGATAAGGATTGCACTGAGTCTGTAAATTACTTTGGGCGGTATAGTCGTTTTCACAATGTTGATTCTTCCAATCCAAGAACATGGTCTATGTTTCCATCTGTTTGTATCGTCTTTGATTTCTCTCATCAGTGTCTTTTTTTCTCTCTCCGCCCCCCCCCCCCCCCGCCGTCAGTTTCTTATAGTTTTCTGCATACACGTCTTTTGCCTCCTTAGGTCGGTTTATTCCTAGGTATTTATTGTTTTTGTTGCAGTGGTAAATGGGAGTGTTCCCTTAATTTCTCTTCCTGATTTTTTGTTGCTTAGTGTATAGGAATGCAAGAGATTTCTGTGCATCAATTTTGTGTCCTGCTACTTTACCAGATTCATTGATTAGCTCTAGTAGTTTTCTGGTGGCATCTTTAGGATTATCTATATATAGTGTCATATCATCTGCAAACAGTGACAGCTTTACTTCTTCTTTTCCAGTTTGGATTCCTTTCATTTCTTTTATTTCTCTGATTGCTGTGGCTAAACTTCCAAAACTATGTTGAATAATAGTGGTGAGAGTGGGCACACTTGCCTTGTTCCTGATCTTAGAGGAAATGCTCTCAGTTTTTCACCGTTGAGAATGATGTTGGTTGTGGGTTAGTCATATAGGGCTTTTATTATGTTGAGGTAGGTTCTCTCTATGCCCACTTTATGGAGAGTTTTTATCGTAAGTGGGTGTTGAATTTTGTCATAAGCTTATTCTGCATCTATTGAGATTATTAAAGAAAAAGAAGAAGAAGAAATACGGGAAAAGAACACAGAAAAACAGAAAAGTAAAGTAAAAATAGAAGTTTATAAAAAAATAAAAATAAAAAATACGTTATAGAACATGAAGATCTCAAAAGACTAAAGAAAAAAACCCTGAAACAACAACAAACAAAAAAAGAAAGAAAAGAAACCCAACAACAAAAAAGCCAGAATGAATCAAAACATAATACAATTAATAGTAATAATTATGTTTCCCTGGGGTCTCAGCTGAAAGTGTCTTTGTGCACACTGTGAGCCATAGCCCACCTCCGCCTCCCCAAGAGGCCCTCCTCTGCCTCTGGACTGGTCTCTGGACCTGTTGTGGGCCCTGTGAAGACCACTCAGACTCTGATCTGAGCCAGTTCTTGAGTGTGCTTGTCCCCAACGTCCACAGCTGCCAGAGATAGACCATTTTCATTTGTGGGAACACTCATTGTCTACTCAGATATTCCATGGACGCAGGGTCTACCTAGCTGATCACAGGGATTTAATCTGCAGCTTGTACAGCTGATGGAAAGTTTTCCATCTTCTTCCTTAGTTGCCCCATCCCTGGGGTTCAGCTTTGGTTTTATCCCCACCTCTGTGTGTGGTCCACCCACAGAGTCTGGTCCTGAGGCTGCTGTGGAGATCTTGGGTCTGCTCCAGTGAGGACAGAGTGCAGAGGTGGTATGACTGCTTGGATTGCGGGAGCCCTGGTGGTGCCAAATGCGCAGGGGAGCCGTCAGCCACAGGCACAAGAGGTATGGCCCTAGTGAGGGCCTTTTCTGGCACCCAGTGTACGGTGTGTCAGGGCCAGCCCTGGCTGGGCTTTTTCTGGCGCCGAGCAGCAGGTGCGCTAGGGCCATCCCTGTGGGGGCTTTTTTTTTATTGCTAATTGGCAGGTGCTGGCATGAGGGGAGAGAGAGTCTGCAAGAGTGGCTTGTCCCCCTGCGTGTTACTCAGCAATAGTGCCCTCCTTCCATGGCAGTCCCGTCTTCCTCTGTAGGTATTCCCTGCTGCGGATTTCCTCCCTCCTATCCCCTCAGTCCATCTCCCCACAGCCAACAGCAATTCTCGCTCTGGGCCTGTTCTCTAGTCCCCGTACTCCAGCTCCCAGCCCCCTTGCACACCTGTGAGCACATGTCCCAGTCCAGGGCACGTAGGGCCACGGTACGGACCGTCTGTGTATTTCTCACTGTGTCCCATCTGCCACCGATTGGCCGCTTCACCCTCTTCCAACAGCCTCAAATGCTTTCTTCTGTACCAGTCGATTTCTCTGTTGGAGAGGAGGTTTCCCCGAATTTGGGACTCTCTCCTCTGCTTCCACCTCCCCCCTGTTCCCCGGGGTGCAGGTCCCATCCAGCTTCCTCTCCTCCTCCTTCTCCCTTCTTTTTGCCATCCTACCCAGTTATGCAGGGATCTTTATAGTCCTGTCTGGTGTTCAAGGTCTTCTGCTAGTCTTCAGCCGGTGTTCTGTGAGAATTGTTGCATCTATAGATGTATTCCTGGTGCATCTGTGGAGAGAGATGAACTCCACGTCCTCCTACTTCTCCACCATCTTTTTTTTTCTTTTTTCTTTTTTTAAATATGTATTTATTTATTTGGTTGCACTGGGTCTTAGTTGTGGCACACGGGATCTTCATTGTGGCCTGCGAACTCTTAGTTGCAGCATGCGTGTGGGATCTAGTTCCCCGACCAGGGATCAAACCTGGGCCCCCTGCACTGGGAGCCCAGAGCCCCAGCCACTGGACCACCAGGGAAGTCCCTTCTCCACCATCTTGAATCCTCTCCCATTTATTAAAGACCATCCTAGTCCAAACCATCACTTCTCATTTGATTACCTTCAGTATTCTCCTAGTTGATGTTTCTGCATTCCCTTGTAGCCTTATAGTCTATTTTTTCTACACAACTGCAAGGCAGCCTTTAAGAGGTAAATCACTGCTTAAAAAACTCTTTGGTGCCTTTCTCTTTGCACTTAAAGCAAAATCCAGATTCCTTTTAAGGCCTATGTCTGTCTCTCTCTATAACCTGATCTCATGGCATTTTCCTCATCCCCTCATTAAAGAAAACCAAATATTCTCTTCTGTCTCGACTGTCCTAAAACCCCCAAGCCCCTACCCCCTAACTTCTTTCCTTGGTTATTTCCTCCATCAGGTTTCCATTTAAATATCATTTCCTCGTATAAGGCTAATCTGAATTCCTAGTCTAAATTATTCTCTTCTTTCTCATAACCATCTGAATTTTTTTTGTCATACAGCATTTATTATGGCATATGTCTGTCCATACTTCCAAGTATCTATTGACAACGTGTTTTACAAATCTGTGGCATTTTACAATGTAGTATGCTTGTTGGACAGTCTCCGTGTGGTGCCACAGTGGCTAAGAGTAAACAGTGTGTTCGAGGATCATCAGAGTAAGTGCGATAACTGTGTGACTTTGGATACAAAGTTAGATTATTCTCTTGCAAGGAACGTTCTTGAAGTTCTTGATTGAAGAATTTATCTTTTGATTTACTTTAATTGGGTAAGTGTATATCTTAAAAGGGTTCGTGGTTATTTGTGAGGATTGGGAAAATCTTCTTGCAGGGAAAAGCCTCCAGCTGAACTTAGTTACTACCTGTTTGAAATCACTGCTTTTTAACATTAATTGCTTCAGGTGTTTCTCTTCTGACTAAGGATGGTGGTGGTGGTTTATGGGTGCAAGAGTAGTCATTTTATTGCTTGAGACAGCTTTGAACTCTAGAGGTTGGGTGGTAAATCAGACTCCCCTTGATAGCTATATTAGGCAGGCCAAGGAGGAAGTTGGGAACTGTTAAAGATAACGTTTTGAAATAGAGTAAATATTTTGAAACCTTACATTTTTCCCTTTTCCTTGGAACCTTTGGCTTTCAATTAAAATCTTGTTCTGTGTTTCTTATGGTGTGGTTCTATTCTTATCTTCAGGGACTCAGTGCCCTTGTAGATCCACTCTTATCAGGGAAAGACTTGGTAAGTTTAATTTCTCCCTTTTCCTGTCACGGAAATTGATTCTTGCTCAGACCTTTTAATAGATTTCAAGGTCCAGGATGTAGATGAATCCCCACACCTAATAAAGACCACTTCAGAGAAAGGGGGAAGATAAATGCAGGAATATAAGCATAGATGTAGGATAGAGATAGAGGAGTTAGAGGACTTGCTGACCAATTAGATATGGTGGCTAAAGAAGAGTCTAGAATGAATGCTTGTTTTTGCTCTGGAGTAACTGGATAGATTGTGGTGACAATGGTATTCATGAGCACTTTGCAAAGGAGGAGAGAGTAGAGGATTATGAAAATATTTAGGAAGTTGTTTTAGGCATCCTTTGGAGCATTTAAATGGATACAATTATTTCACAATTGAATATATAATTCTCTGGTGTTGAAAATATATTGCAAAGTGGGTAATTTCGGAAAATAATCAACTATCACCAGTACATATAGTGGATGTATGTTAGTCCAGAGAGGATGTGGAGAGGGGTAAGAAAGTTCAGGAATGAACCTTGAGAAGCACCAACATTTAAAGGTCGGGGAAAGCCACCACAGAGTATAGTGAGAGGAGAAACAGCAGGAGACAGTGGGATCACAGATGCTTAGGGAGGGTAGAGAGTTCAGGGGTGGTGGGAAAAACCAGCAGTGACATGCTTTAGAGCAATCAAGGAGAGTAAGGATTGAAAAAATGGATTTGATATCCTTAGTGAAAGCAGTTTCATTGGAGTACTAGACTATAAATAAGTGATGAATGAATAGGAAAGGTGACAGTATCCACTTTGAATAAGCTTAGATGGGAAGGGGAAAACAGTAAAAGCTAGAGGGCTTTTGCAGAGTTGGAGAGGAGATGTTATGTTCTATGTGTATGTACACACGCCTTTGTGTTTAAGCTATAAGACACTTCTGTTGTATATTTAGAGTGTAGGTTAAGATCCTGGGCTCTAGGGTCAGATTTCCTGGATTCAAATCTGGACTCTGCCACTTTGAGCTTTGTGGCTTTAGATAAGTTACTTAACCTCAGTGTCTCAGTTTACCCATCTCAAAAATGGCAATGATAATAAGGTATTATCTTAGAGTTCCTAGCATAAAATAATTGCTCAAAAATGTTAACTCAGTGTGATTACTAGTAAGAAAACATTTAAAATGTATTTGAATTGTATATTAACACATATATATGTGGAATCTAGAAAAATGGTACGGATGAACCGGTTTGCTGGGCAGGAATAGAGATGCACATGTAGAAAATGGACGTGTGGACACAGTGGGGGAAGGTGTGGGTGGGATGAATTGGGAGATCAGGATTGACATAGGTACTCTACCATGTGTAAAATGGATAGCTAGTGGGAACCTGCTGTATAGCACAGGGAGCTCAGCTCAGTGCTCTGTGGTGACCTAGATGTGTGGCATGGTGGCATGGTGGGGGCTGGGAGGGAGGTCCAAGAGGGAGGGGATATATGTATACATATAGTTGATCCACTTCACTGTACAGCAGAAACTAATATAACAGTGTAAATCAACTATACCCCAATTAAAAAAAAATAGAAAAGGCAAAAAAAAATTTGATAGTTTTGGTTGATTATTGATTTCTTCTTGTTGGCCTTTAAATATACTTGCCTCAATTTTGTGTTTTTTTTCCAACTCTAAGTTAGTAACTATTTTGGCCCCATGTTGTATAACAGGAGGAAGTCTATTTAAAATTTTTCCTACCTTCTCTCTTCCTTCCCTCTCTACTTTTGTTAATTATAGCATTTGTTTATCATATACTTACAATATTTAATGTTTGTTTTGTGACTATAATTTTTATGTTTGTTTCAGCCTTAATTCTGTAGCTTAATGCTGGGTTCAAAGCTTGATACCAGTTCTTTTGCCATAAGCTTCTGTATTCATCTCTTGGTTGGCTGAAATGTTTTTTTTTTTCTGGAATTGTTTCAAGAAGGGCTTATGGAACCTGTATTTCCCAAATTCTGGCAAGTTAAAATGCTGCTTTATTGTCTTTGTACTTGAATGATAATTTGGTGGGTATAATTTTTCTGGGTTGCACTTTCTTTCCTTGAGAATTTGTCATGCTTGCTTTACCATTCTCTACATTCCTATCGCTGGATAGAAGTCTGAGACCAGCCTGAGTTTTGCATTCTTTTTTTTTTTTTTTTTTTTTTTTTAAAGGCTCTGCCACGTGGCATGTGGGATCTTAGTTCCCCAACCAGGGATCAAACCCATACCCCCTGCATTGGGAACCCAGAGTCTTAACCACTGGGCCACCAGGGAAGTCCCCTGAATTTGCATTCTTTTCATGTATTTTTGTCAAAATACACTCTCACAATGAAAACATCCTTTGGGTAATCAACCAAGTTTTTATTATTTATTGGACTTTCCAGTGTCCACCCTACTGTACAAACATCAAGGGATTCAGCTTCTTTGAAGTCATGGGAATTTTGCTATAATGTGGCTTTGCATTGACTCTTCTATCAGTATTCCCTTGGGCAAAGCATGTCTTTTCAGTCATGAGATTCAGTGTCCCTTAAAAGAATTGAAATAATGGGTATCAATTAAGCATAAGTTGGATCTTCCTTGCCTGTTGTCTTTATCTTTCATATTTTTGTCCTAAAAAAAATAAAGCTTTGGTTTATTTCCTCTTATTTTTATTTACTTCTCTCCACCCTGAACTCTATGTCTTCTCCTGTGTTTTCAGCAACATGTCTTTTTCTGTTTGCTACTTCTAATTGGATTGTATTTCTGAGATGGTGTTACTTTTACTTCTACTTTGGGCTTTGCCAGCTTATATTTCATCTCTTTCTGTGGTCTTATCTTTCCTCTGAATTATTTCTTGTGAGCTCTGTTCTTTGCTCTTGTTTTTCTAGAAATTGTTGCTATGTTAGACTTTCGAAAGTCATAGTGATATGTTTTTTTCAATCACAGTTTTTGTCCGTTCTTCACAATCTTTTTATGGTGATTTTTCTCCACTTGGCATTTGGTTTTTCTTACTGCTTTCCTTCCTTTTTTCTCATATCTTACATAGATCTTGTTTTATTTCTTTTTCATTAATACTCCTCTTCCAGTGAGGGGTGTTTCTCTTGGATCATCTCTGTGGCTAGGGATTGATAATGAATGGCTAAGGCGAGCTGTTCTCCTTCGCTATGTGTGAAAATGAGTTCTTTTAGCCTTTCCTTTTTCTCATATAAGAGTTCACTACAGAGGATCTCACTGTAGAGGATCTCTCTTAACTCTTCCTCACTGATTAGCTGTTCTCTTTGAATAAAGTTTACCTGTATGATTTCTTCTTTCCTACTTCTGCTTGCTAAGACCTCCTACCAAGAAAATTCCTACCTTCTATATTTGTGCTTGTTCCTGATGTCAAATGGGGGATTGTTGGTTTTACCTTTCAATATATTCCTCTTAACTTCAGAGAACTATGTACCCATGGCACCTCTGTAGTCTTGGGTATGTTTTGACAAGGTTGTTGAGCATCTGTTTGATCTCCACTGCTTTCGGAAGTCTTTCCTGATATTATGCTTTGACGTTACAGATGTTTGTTTTATTTTGGTTCAGTTTGCATTTCATTTCATACCCCTCTTTTGAACTTTTAGGAGGAGAAGGGAGAGATTACTATCTTGATTTTGTGTTTAAAAATGGAAGTCATAATTCTTTGTAAAAATCTGTTTCTTGATTGATATGTGTCCTGTGTTATGCATCAGAATATGTAATGATACAGTGATTTTTCTGAATGATATTTCACTGACCAGTGTTTGGCAGTTATTCTACTTTATATGTAATAGTGAACTCTGCATTGGCCTAAGAACACTTGATATCAGATAGTTCATCTTCATAATTTTCATTAGCCGATGTTTACTATTAACTAATTTTGTATTGATTTCTCAATTGTAGTCAAATAAAGGAGAGTTGACTGCACTTGTACATCAGCTTCAAGAAAAAGACAAGTTACTTACTGCTCTGAAGGAAGATGCTGCTGCTATGAAGGATCGGTGTAAGCACTTAACCCAGGTGAAGACATTCTTGTATTTAAGGGTTATACTTTCTAAATCAGATACAATGAAGGATTTTAGAAATTGTCCATAATTCCTGATTTATTTGTGCAGTAGATTTATACCACGTGAAAGTAATTTTCTTTTAGAATTTAGGTGGTGGTGATGGGGTCTCACTCTTTCATGTTATTATAGCCTACAGTTGAATTGTGAATTTAAAATAGCAGTACTTATAGGTATACTAATTTCTGAATAATGGAAGCCTGTGGACATTGGGAGTATGTTTCAGTTGGTTCTGACCTAGAATTCTATAGAAGCACAAAACTCAGTGTGATCTTGTTTAAATCCAATTTATGGGACAAATGTGAAACTCTTACATGGGTGGTTTATTCATGAAGGTTTTTGTGATATAATTTTTAATCAGTGAAGTTCTTTAAGTCCCATTTACTTTGAGAGGTTTAAAAAAAAGGCCTTTAAACAAGTGTAAAAGTACAAATTTCCAGTTGTAAAATAAATAGGTCTAGGGGATGTAATGTACAGCATGGTGAATATAGTTATTAATACTGTGTTGTATATTTGAAAGTTGCTACAAGAGTAAATCTTAAAAGTTCTCATAACGAGAAAAAAAGTTTGTAACTGTGTGTGGTGATGATTTAGCAATAAATGCGAGTATTGAATCATTATATTGTATACTTGAAACTAATATATTCTATGTCAGTTATATTTAAAAAAATCATGTAGACTGAGAACATAATTGAAATTCTGTAGTAAATGTGGTCTCGTTTTTCCCGAAGTGCTTGTGTCTCCTTTTAGGTGTTAAATACAGTAGACTGTATGAGGTTTAATTCACTGTCGTTCATGTAGCTACTTGATGACGTTATGAGAATGGCCTCATTTGAATATAAAATCTTTTCTGTGAATTTGAGGTAAATAAAAAAAGTCAGTGGAAAACTTGGTTAGCTTGATTTTTTTTTAATAAATTTATTTTATTTTTGGCTGCATTTGATTAAGATTAATCAAAGTTGTTGCTAAAATAAGTGTTTCCTTAAGATTAGAAACTTTACTGTAGTTTTCTGTAGCTATAGTTTTCTGATTATTTTAAAAATTAAAAAAAGAAACTATTTTGTGTAACTCATTGAGCTGTATACTTAAGATGTGTATACTTTTTTCCTAAATGTATTATGTACATCAGTAAAACAATTTGCAAATGTAAATGAACTCTTACGGGCAAACCGTTAGTTAAATGAAAATCTTAAAGTTTGTCAAACAGTTTCTGAGAGCAGGGAAAATGGACTGATCATACCTGCAGATAACTGTAAGTTGCTTGGCTTTCTTGCACTTTAATAGTTAATATTTATCCTAGGAGTTCACAATACTTGCAACTCAAAATGAAATTACCCTTTTAATGTTTGACTTGGGAAGATAATAAAACTTTCTGAGTTTTACTTTCCCTATTCTGCTATAAACATATCTTATCCTTATCTCTTACCTTAGGATGGAGACTTTATTTCTCGGCTCTTCTTTTTTCTGGGGCCTATTCTGTACCCTAAGAGAGCTGGTACCTGGAAATAATGAAGAATTACCTTGTTTTGCTTTAAAAATGTTCTTTCTTGGGGGCTTCCCTGGTGGCGCAGTGGTTGAGAGTCCGCCTGCCGATGCAGGGGATGCGGGTTCATGCCCCAGTCCAGGAGGATCCCACATGCTGCGGAGTGGCTGGGCCCGTGAGCCATGGCCGCTGGGCCTGCGCGTCCGGAGCCTGTGCTCCGCAACGGGAGAGGCCACAACAGTGAGAGGCCCGAGTACCGCAAAAAAAAAAAAAAACATGTTCTTTCTTATAATCAAGTTAGAATGTAGGATTTTATTCCATGTTCAGGTCTTTAACTCTTAAACCAGAAAGTGCATTTGAAATATGAGTAAACAGAACAGCTAAGTGTTTATGAAGGGAATTGGTGTAAAGAGCAGGTAAGATGCAGAAGACAAATTTTTTTTAAAAAACCTTTGACCTTGCTTTTTAAGCAAGTACTTATTTCACAATTCAAGATTGGGCTTCCCTGGTGGCACAGTGGTTAAGAATCCACCTGCCAATGCAGGGGACAAGGGTTCAAGCCCTGGTCTGGGAAGATCCCACATGCTGCGGAGGAACTAAGTCTCTGCACCACAACTACTGAGCCTGCACTCTAGAGCCCACGAGCCACAACTGCTGAGCCTGTGTGCCACAACTACTGAAGCCTGCGTGCCTAGAGCCTGTGTTCCTCAACAAGAGAAGCCACCGCAGTGAGAAGCCCACGCACTGCAACGAAGAGCAGCCCCCACTTGCTGCAACTAGAGGAAGCCCGCGCGCAGCAACGAAGACTTAACACAGCCAAAAATAAATTTATTTAAAAAAAAAGAATTCATGATTGTGTTACTGATGTTGTTTTCTTCTTAGTAAAGTCTTGTTCTTATTTTTTTAAATAACACGTTTTTCATATTTTTTTTCTGATTTATTCTTCTAGGAAATGATGGCAGAGAAAGAAAGAAGCAATGTGGTTATAGCAAGGATGAAAGATCGGATTGGGACATTAGAAAAGGAACATAATGTGTTTCAAAACAAAATGCATGTCAGTTACCAAGAGACTCAACAGATGCAGATGAAGGTATATTTTCATTCTTTGAATACAAAATTAAATATTTGTATTCATTTAATTAGCAAACTTTTAAGTGCCCTGGGTTGGGCTTTGGTACAAATGGCTAATTAAACTGTCTCCCTGTCCTTAAGTAAGCAACTTTTTGGGAAGGCTGGAAGTTGACAAGTAAATACGCCGTTATAGTAGAGGTAAGCATCAGGTGCTTTGGGATAGTGCAGATGAGAGGTGGGGAAGAGAAGGATTGATAGGGAAGACTTTTTAGAAATGAGAAGCAGACCGTGTTGAATCTTTTGAAACAATTAGGCATTGTCAGGAAAGCAAGTGAACGAATGGGTGCTGGGTATGAGACTTATTACTTGGTGTAATTCCTTCCCATCCCATGAGATGATGGTTTGGTAGGTCTCTTTTGGGGCCCAGGATCGTGCTTTTTAATGAGTGCACTCCATGTGTTTTCAGCATAGGTCGTCTAGTGATAACGGTTTGTGAGAAATACAGTAAAGAGTTGTGGTATTTGGGAATCAGGACTGGAATGAAGAGACCTAGAGAAATAGATGGAGGTCTTGTCTTAAAGGGCCTTATATCCCTGAAGACTGGGGAGCCAAGTGAAGGAGTTTAAGCAACCCAACAGTGTGATTATATTAGTATTTTAAATTATTACTCTGGCATAGTATGGAGTGTGGCAGCAGTGTGGAGAGTGGAACAGGGATAGTTGAAAGGCTTTTGCAGGAATCCAAGTCAGAGAATAAGGACCTTAAGTCAGACATTGATAATGAGGGGATGAGTTTGATAAAAAAGAGATAGTAGATAGGGCTTGATGATGGAGTGGAGAAGAGAGGAAGTGATAATGGTTTTGGCCTAAGTGACCTTCTCTCTCTGGTCCTTATTTTCACCTGTTTTCTTTCAACATTTTAGAAGGTTCAGTGCTTACTGCCTATTTTTACAGTGTTATCCATTTTCATGATTTCGGTTAGGTCTGGACCAGTGATTTTTGTTGTTGTTTTGAAAAACATGGTTTCAGTCTGCTTGTCAAGTGGGCTTCTAACACTCCCTCTAATTGGACTTTGTGGACCAGTGATTTCTTTTTGAAATTGTTTACATTGCTGGCTGATGCTTCAATTTGAAAGTGTTTGTCGTCACCTCAAAATTAACGTATGTCTAAAATCAAACTCTTGTTTCTGGTCAGGTTGTTTTTATTTTCTAATGTTTTGAGGCATTATTATCCTTATGCTTGAATCTTTGACTTCTCTCTCCCTTGCCCAATCTACAATTTGTTCTGAAATCTTAAAGATACTTTATTTCTAGTTATTCTTGCATTCAGGTTTTAGATATGACCCTAGTTTATTATTTCATACTAGCATAATTATAGCACCTTAATAGGTCTCTCATTTCCTTTCTAATGTGTAATTAGTACCAGATTTTTATTTGCAAAATATTACTTTGATCACATTGGTAGTTTGCTGAAAAATTTACTGCTATTGAAGTTCCAGTTTTTTCTGTGGAAATACCACTAATAGCGATAAAGAAGTGAATGAATCTCCTCTCAGGTTCTTACTGCATCCACTACTTTGATGCTCTAATTTGGCTCAATCCTCCATCTTCCCAGGCCCCAGCCATTTGAAATATTCTTTCCCATTAACCAGGTTATTGAAGAACTGATTTTCCTGGCCTTGTGTGATCTTTTTTCTTCTTAATTCTGACTTACTATTCATTTGAAAATTAGTGGGATACATGTAGCAACATCTTTTATTGAAGGTTAAGGGTGTTGAAGTGATTCTTTTTTTCAACTTGATTGCTTATAGAGGCCAGGATATAGATTACATATGATAAGTTCTCTGAAAAGTAGAAACATAGACTTGATTTTCTTAATTGAATAGGTTTACTAAAAATTATTATTTCACATACTAAATTGAGGTTGTGGGGATATAAGATTCAGTGTTCTTTGTCTTTTGATTCTGTAACTCTGAAATAAAAAACAAGAAGCCAGATATTTTAGCAAGTAGATTTTTGTGTAGTGAATTTGCCATCTATTTGGCTATGGCTCAATTTGTAACTTAATGTAAATGTTTTGAACATGTTTTCAGTTTTTAAAGTTTTGATTACTAAAATCTTTCATTAAAATATTGCTAACACAAAATTGACATATTAATTCTATGTGAGTCTATTGTGTAGGAAAGAGTTCTAAAACATCTTTTAGTTCTAAAACAGCATCTCAGTGTATTTATTTTGCCTATGATAGCAGCTGGCATCTACTTGCATTCTTGAATGCTGTGGCAGCTTATGTTTACTTTGTATTCGTCACTATCAGAATTTATCCTTTAAATTTGTTTATATTTATTTGAAAAGGATATCCAGACTTCATTCTGTTGATGCTTTTTACATTCTCATAATAAATTTTCTTCGAAGTTAGCTTTGGCAATCATTGTTTTCTAAATCTTATGTGTGTAAAATTATTTTAGTTCCAGCAAGTTCGTGAGCAGATGGAGGCAGAGATAGCTCATTTGAAGCAGGAAAATGGCATACTGAGAGATGCTGTCAGCAACACTACCAACCAGCTAGAAAGCAAGTATGTTTGCAAATGCTTTACTTTTAATAGAATGGCAGAGTATTTTCATTGAATGATAGAGTATTTTCTTCAGTCACCAAAATGGTGTTTGATAATAATTAGTTAGACTTTTGGTTTTTACACTTGTTTCTAAAATGAATTTTCTAAAACTATCCTCTTGCTTTTGAAGAACCTCTTCAGCTAAACTGTATGATGAACACTAGTGCCACCAGTGGAACAGTTTATAAATTTATGAGGCTGAATTTACAAGTTTTAAACCTTCTATTCCGTTTAACAGTAGTTCTCAAACTTCATTATTCTGAAGAACATCTGGCATGTTAGCTAAAAATCATATTCTTGAGTCTTACCCTTATAAGATTATGATTTATTGGCTCTGAGATGTGGAATCCTGGAATCTGCATGTTAAGACACATTCCTTGTGATAGTGATTTAGTTAGTTGGCTGTGGGCTGTACTTTGACAAACAGTCCAAGAGAAGACCAGTAGCATGCTTACATAGAATAAATATTCTGACTGGTTGATTTTAATAGATTTTCAGAACATTGATTTGAGGGTGACACTGTTGATTCGTGCTCATGGTGTGTGGTCATCTGTTTTTCTTGATTATTTTATAGTAATTTTAGTATTTGTGTTATTGTCCTCAGAATGATTCAGATTACACTCAAACAAACTTCATTATTAGTAGTCACTTATAGCATTCATTTTCATTTAGCTATAAGTGGAATTACTAACTCAGCATAACTCATATAAAATATATTTTGTTTACTCTTTATATGTGTTTTGTAGTAATGGAAGGTTCCTAATCCAGTTACTGTTTTCAGGCAGTCTGCTGAACTAAATAAACTGCGCCAGGATTATGCTAGGTTGGTGAATGAGCTGACTGAGAAAACAGGAAAGCTGCAGCAAGAGGAAGTCCAAAAGAAGAATGCTGAGCAGGCAGTTACTCAGTTGAAGGTGATATATTCCTACCTTTATCATTTCATAAATAATGTAGGTATTCAATTCAATGACATTAAAGTGTATATAGCTTTGAGAAGTGTAGTTTGAGGCTTAATGGGACTTGTAGTTTTAGTGCTCTGCCTATATAGAAACGTGTACACTAATGAAAGGATTGAATATAGGCTTGAGTTTGCAGTTAAAGACTTTTTGAAGATACGAAAATTGAAATTAGCTGACTGACAGGCAGGCACAGTAGAATTTCATCTTATATATATGGAGGTTAGGGTCTATATGTGTAAGGCAAAAATCAAATTTTTGATAGGTAGTTAAAATCACCTTCAACATTGCTTATCCATAACTTGGATTTCTCAGTAAGTTTAGTAGAGCCTGTTTTTATTCCGGCATTGGAATAGATGATTTTCCTTTCCTTTAGCACGAGACGAAGTAGTGCTCCAGTTGCTTTCACTTGAGCCATAGTGGGAAAAAATCACACATTGTTTCTTTAGACACCAGAATGGCACTTGCTGTCATGAGATGCTTATACTAGGAAGACACGCATGGGGTTGCTCAGGCTGACTGAGAGAGAGGAGTGGACTCATTTCTCTGGCACTTTTTTTTTTTTTTTTTCGCGGTACGCGGGCCTCTCACTGTTGTGGCCTCTCCTGCTGTGGAGCACAGGCTTCTGACACGCAGGCTCAGCGGCCATGGCTCACAGGCCCAGCCGCTCCACGGCATGTGGGATCTTCCTGGACCGGGGCACGAACCCGTGTCCCCTGCATCGGCAGGCAGACTCTCAACCACTGTGCCACCAGGGAAGCCCTCTCTGGCACTTTTTAGCCTGTGTACATTGAGTAGAGTGACAAGTAGAATTGTCTGTTCCTCCTTTTACTGGGGAGAGGATTTATTGAACGTATAGTTCAATTTCTGTAAGTTAAATGTATCTGACAGACTCCTACCTAGGTCATTGATACAATCAATATAGTTTAATACCAGTTCTAGAGTAGTAGGGGTTAAAAGGGCTTTGAGAATAATTGAATGCAGAAAATAGCATAATTTTTGTTTTCTTGAAGTTTTCATGGGTCCCTGTGGGAGAGTGATATAGTTGTCCTTTCTTTCAGTAAATATTTGTCTTGCTGGTGTGTTTGCTGGTAGCATTTATAAATATGGAAGTTTGTGCTCTATGGATATGGATAAGTAGATAAATGACATTAAATATTATAGTCATAATTGAAGTGTTGTGCTATACCTAAAAATAAGAATTTTAGGTGCCCACTGAAATTTAGCAATAAAGATACTATCCTTTTGAAAGCCTGTCAGCTGAGGGAAGATCAGTGGAAAGCTGATCAGAGCAAAGTGGATCAGGTATATCCATAGTAGTAGCTATATTGATCCACCAGCACAAATACTGAGTTTCTGAAATAATCTCCAATCTGTAAATCCTGTGTATTGGAGGGTAGAATTGCAGTGGCTGATAATATCTGTGCATATTATCAGGCTGAGCACATCTGCCTATCTTATTAAAATGTAGGAGACTAGTGATTAGTTGTTGGAATAAGCAGTTTTATGTCACAACAGTAAAGATAGAGGATGCTTTTTTTCCGTTAAATTGGAATCCTGTATTTGTGCTGACTTATCCTTTCTCCAGGTTCAACTGCAAGAAGCTGAGAGAAGGTGGGAAGAAGTCCAGAGCTATATCAGGAAGAGAACAGCAGAGCATGAAGCAGCTCAGCAAGGTAAGGGGAAGTGGTATTCATTTAAATTTAGTATGTAATTCTGGGTAAAATTTCCTCCCCTCTCCATATGTGAAGACAGTGTAAATTGGCATTTTGGTTATAGGTCAATAAAAATAGCTTTTACACTTTCATAGTACTTTTATTTCTTTAACATTTCTTAGGGTTTTAAAAATAAGCTCTCTAGTTTTGTCTGAGGCATTAAATTATAGTCAATAAATAGGGTAATGGGAACCTGTGCATGTTCCCTTTCTGTAGTTATTCCCTCTGGTTCCTTGATCAGTTCTTCATTTTTTTTTTTTTCTAAGAAGGACTCATTCCTATATTGTGAAGAGAAAAACAGCAAGAGCATTACCATTCCAAGTAGTTGACTTAATTTTTTTTGGCTGCGTTGGGTCTTTGTTGCTGCACACGGGCTTTCTCTAGTTGCAGCAAGCGGGGCTACTCTTCATTGCGGTGCGCGAGCTTCTCATTGTGGTGGCTTCTCTTGTTGCGGAACACGGGCTCTAGGCGTGCGGGCTTCCGTAGTTGCAGCATGCGGGCTCAGTAGTTGTGGTGCTTGGGCCCTAGAGTGCATGGGCTTCAGTAGTTGCAGCGTGTGGGCTCTAGGGCGCGCGGGCTTCAGTAGCTGTGGTGCGTGGGCTCAATAGTTGTGGCATACGGGCTTAGTCGCTCCACGGCATGTGGGATCTTCCCAGACCAGGGATCGAACCCGTGTCCCCGGCGTTGGCAGGCGGATTCTTAACCACTGCGCCACCAGGGAAGTCCCCAAGTAGTTGACTTAAAACTGCCTACTTAAATGCTAACTTTCACTACTTATTCTTAATTCGATGAATTCATTTAGGAAATAATGGAGGTTGTATTAGTGTGTTTTATCTATGTTTCCACTACTCCCCTTCCTCCCATGAAAATGGTGGAGAGCTAGTAAAATATAGTTCCAAACACAAGGCTAGATCATACAGAGTTTTGGCTCTTTAGACCTTTGGTTTCCTCTGATTTTTTTCACTAAATAACTTACTAAAGCATCTTTGGGGAAATAAAGAATGCTTGCGAGAAATGATATAAGAGTTTTAAACATCCATGTACCATTCATTTAACACATTTATTGATTATGTATTTTGTGCCAAGCCTTGGTTACAGCTCTGGGTATAGGGAAAAGGCAATCTCTGATCTCAAAAAGCTCACTCTCTGGGAGAGGAAGTGAATTAGTACAGTGTGGCAGGTGCTGTGAAAAAGGTAAGCATAGACTGCTCAAGGGAGCCATATGCAGGAAGCAGAGGAGAGATTCAAGGAGAGTATTCTAGAGGAGGCAGTGCCTACACTAACGACGAGTAGCAGTAACCAGGCCAAGGAAGAGACCTTTATAAAATGCAATGTTTTGTTAGATTTACAGAGTAAATTTGTGGCCAAAGAAAATGAAGTACAGAGTCTGCATAGTAAGCTTACAGATACCTTGGTATCAAAACAACAGTTGGAGCAAAGGCTAATGCAGTTAATGGAATCGGAGCAAAAAAGGGTGAACAAAGAAGAGTCTCTACAAATGCAAGTTCAGGTATCTAATTTTCCCTCTTTAAAAAAAATAAAGACGGGCAGTGGTTGGATGTGTCTTGTGTAGAAGACAGAGGGTAGCCTATCTTATCCTAATTCTGGAGTGCGGATGAATAATTCTAATTTAATCTTCAAGCAGTTGTCACAATATGATCTGAATATGTGCTGAAAGATGCCTTTACCCACAGCCTTATGCTTTTTTGCATTAGATTAGGAACAGTACAATGTATTCTTAATTTCTGCTTTGTAAATCAGCTCTCAGAATAGAATGCCTAATCATTGTTTAAAATGACGCCTTTTGGAATCTAAGAGTGCCTTTTTAAAGGTAAACAGATGTACCTGTAACTCATTTTGTTCATATACATTGGTATATTTAACAGAACACTTTTCCCTCTCCTTTTTGGTTGCTCTTTATGAAAGGATATTTTGGAGCAGAATGAGGCTTTAAAAGCTCAAATTCAACAATTCCATTCCCAGATAGCAGCCCAGGTAATGGTGCTTTCTTATTGCTTGTCATTACTAATGGCTTCCTAGCTGTGTAAATAATCTGAGTGCCTGTTGAGTGCTGCGTACTGGATTAGTAGTTGGGTGACTAGTCAGTGAATCAACTGGATGATCCTAAGTGCTAAGCACTCTGATAATTACGTATAGTGCTGTAAGAAAACACTATGGAAGAAATCCAAATCTAATGGGAAGGTGGGTTAGAGAGTTTTTAACTTTAGGAGGAAAAAAATGTTGATTACCATCCTGTCAGAAAACAGGTGTCAAGAATCATAGTTTATGTTTTAGAAGTATTCACTAAATATTGACTAGCCATAAGGGAAAACTTTGTATACCCTCAGGTGTTAGCAGTATGTTAACCATAGCTCTCAGGTTATATATGCCAAAGAATCATTTTTAAATTTATAATTCAGTATAGTTTGAGTGTGAAACCTTCCAGAGTTTTCAGGTGGTATTGTAAAACCTGTTAATCTTTGGCATCATTCTTATGTAACATGATAAATAGGTAGATAGATAGATATAGATATATAGCCTTTAGAATATAAATAATATAACATTAAGAAGAGAAGAAACTTGCAAGTACTTAGCTTGTTTCCATAATATACATACTGTGAATTTGTTTCAGTTCTTCAACTTTAAACTTCTAAAAGTTGTTTGTAGGAAAAGTAATAGCTTAGAATAGAAGTCATTTTCTGTGCAAAAAGTGGTTTTAACATTAAAAAGTTGTTTGTAACGTTCAGGCAAGTTGAAAATCCCAAAACTTTGAGGTTGCGACCATTTTTTTCTTTTCTAATTGTTTTCTTTGTAGAAACTATAGTCTAAAATTAATTGGGAAAGAATTATATAATATAGGAAAGGGTGTGTGTATATGGATGTATGTGTGTATGTAAATTATTAACTCAAATTGGATTGAAATTAGAAAATTTATCAGAAACTTAATATTTAGAGAATGCTATAAGTACCTTTTGAAAAGTAAAGATAAACACGAGCATTACCAAACGACTTGTTATCTTAATCATGAATGGTATAATTTCATTATTGGAAATTGTTACTAAGGAAAAGAAGCACATGAATGAAAAATAGCCTTTGCTGCTGTTTTTCCTATTTATGTGTTGCTTGGCAGTTACATAGTTTTCAGACCTGTCAACTTACTTTATTAAAAATGTCTTATGATGTGTAATTCCCTAATACTGGCTGTTATTGATCAAATTTACTTTCAAAATATTAGCTGTTATTTAGTGAACATTCATCATGAGCCAGATACTTCCTTAACTTTATACACATTTATTTCTTTTAATTTTTATTTTTTTTTAATTTTTTTTTTGCGGTACGCGGGCCTCTCGCTGCCGTGACCTCTCCCGTCGCGGAGCACAGGCTCCGGACTCGCAGGCCCAGCAGCCATGGCCCACGGGCCCAGCCGCTCCGCGGCATGTGGGATCCTCCCAGACCGGGGCACGAACCCGTGTCCCCCGCATGTGCAGGCGGACTCTCAACCACTGTGCCACCAGGGAAGCCCTCTTTTAATTTTTAAGGCTTTATTGTGATGATTATTGTACAACTTTAAAACTTTCTCTTAAGGGCTTTTATGTTGACACTGTTTCTCTTTCTTAGACATCTGCTTCAGCGCTAGCAGAAGAGTTACATAAAGTGTAAGACTGCCTTTCTATATTTCTCTTAAAATTGCTTAGTCACCACTAACTGATAGCTGTTAGATTCTACACGTATGATTGACTTTACGTTCTAACTTGTTCAAAAAATACTCTCAAGTAGATTTGGAGCAGCTTTTGCTCTTCTACCCCTAAGCATTATGTATTCTATGTTTTTATGTCTTTGTCATAAAAAGAGTTGGGGAAGCTTTTTTCCCTTTGGGCTTTAGCAGTTATGTGGAAGAGATTATTGTGATTTGAGATTAGTGGAAGTTAGTTTTTGTGTCTAATAAGTAGTTGTAGCTACTCTGTATCTAACTATATGGTGGTGCCCAAAATGAAGTTCTTTTTTTTGGTGTGTATTGTATAATTTGCATAGACATGGATCACTTAAATTCAGAAGACCTGGAATCTGTTTTTCAGATTGCCAGGCTTGTGAGCTTAAATTACTTAACTTCTTTGACCTCAAGTTTTAAAATAGGGGTATGTATTTTAAGGAGTTGTAGTAATGCCTGTGACAGTTACTACTAAACTGATATGGTCTGTAGAAATGGAAGGTACGGTTATGTGAAAAACTACTTAAGTAAGGATGACCATATTTGAGGCTTCTAATCCTTTGATTTGTGACTTGACTTCTAAATGTTTATTGAATGTACAAATCTGTTTCCTGTTAAAGGATTGCAGAAAAGGATAAGCAGATAAAACAGACTGAAGATTCTTTAGCAAACGAACATGATCATTTAGCAAGTAAAGAGGAGGAACTTAAGGTACAGTAATTCTTATAAATGGCTACAGTATTTTATAGTCATTGAATTACCCTGATCTTGTAATTAGTATGAGTGTCTGTGAAGACTGGAAAATACTCTAGATAGAATTCATTTGAAAAGTGTCTTACCTCTTTTCTAAACTACAAAATCCTCTTTAGCCCTCTAAGAGAAGTTCAAAGGCCTTTTCTCACATGATATTTATTATTCATAATAATTTGGGAAATATGTTAAATAACAGAAGTTGATGGTTTTCTTTCTGACTTAAGAAATTGTAATTTGAGACCTTTGCTTTGAGACCTTTGCTTAGGTAGAAGAGATACATTACAAAACTTCAAATTTAATATTAAATACTTCTAATACTATTTTTCCTTCTTGTTCTAGGATATACAGAATATGAATTTCTTATTAAAAGCTGAAGTGCAAAAATTACAGGCCCTGGCAAATGAACAGGTAGATCTTTATTGCTTTTAAGCATTTACCTTAGAATTACAGTTTGTTGACACTTATTTTCATTGGTATTGCAAACCTTAGTTTTACTTATGTAGATAGTAAACATAATGGTTACTTGTGTTTGGCTGCATGGTGTGTTGTTAAAACCCTCTTCTGTTGTTTGTTTTTTTTTTTTTTTCTGGTACGCGGGCCTCTCACTGTTGTGGCCTCTCCCGTTGCGGAGCACAGGCTCAGCGGCCATGGCTCATGGGCCCAGCCGCTCCGCGGCATGTGGGATCTTCCCGGACCGGGGCACGAACTCGTGTCCCCTGCATCGGCAGGTGGACTCTGAACCGCTGCGCCACCAGGGAAGCCCCAAACCTTCTTCTGTTTGACCATGACTCTCACAACTCACCTAAATGTTACTATATTCATGTTGAAATTAATGTTTGATCCAAGAAATCGATCACTTTATCAGAGAACTCAGTTATAACACTTATGATGTGCTGATTTGTTTTAGCCTTCTGCCATTTAATCAGAAAAGGATATACCTTAAACTAGGATAAAAGTTGAACAGTAAGAAGTACAAAATACTGGACAGCGAAAAATATTACTGTAATGTATGCTGTTGATTTAACTATTTACTCTAAATATATGAAAATATAACTTTAATATGTAAAAATAAGTAAAAGAATAGGTTTAAGTGCTTCCTGAGAAATGATACAATTCTCATTTCTAACAGGCTGCTGCTGCACATGAACTGGAGAAGATGCAAAAAAGGTGATTAAAGTATTGCTGTACATGGGCCATTCATACATTTATGTTCCAGTGTAATTACAGAAGACATTGCTGCTTATAGCTGTTAGTTGTGCACATAATTTATGTAAGCTTTCTTACATATGAAGTATTTTTTTTCTCATAGTATTCACGTTAAGGATGATAAAATAAGACTGCTTGAAGAGCAGCTACAATGTGAAATTTCAAACAAAATGGAAGAATTTAAGGTGTGTAATTAAACTTGTCAACTCAGCTTTCTTTGAACAAACTTGTGTAATTTTCAGTTGAAGTGAATGTAGAAATACTACTTTTTTATATGTGATCACTCTGAAACAGTGTTGCTATAGTTTATTTGGGGACTTCTAAGAACAATATTATCATAGACTTTTTGCTTTGATTATTTTGACTTACCTGTTTTTATAGTAGACTTTTGATACTTGTTTTGCCCCAACCTTTTCTTTACAGTTTTCATTTGGTAGTTTGAGATGGTTTTATTTGCCTCCATTGTTGGTGTAGTGCTAGTTTCTGGTCATGGCCAAACAGCTTGAGGATTATTGTAAAGCATTCTGATTGCCAGGGTACATCTCTGCATGCAGTACATCTCTGCATGCAGTAAGATTTGCTTTTTTTTTAATTTTAATTTTTTTTTTTTTTTGCTTAATAGGAATCCTGTAAGTACTCACTTACGAAAGCAGGGTTTCCCAGAATTCATTGGCACAAACGATTAAACTCTTTGAAATACACATGTAAGGGTTCTAAGCACAGTGTTAACACTGTTTGGGATAAACCACATGACTGAATTAGGGGGGCTCAGTAGAAACAGCTTTTTATAGATCATTGTATATGTACATTATACTATTACTGTATTCCTGTTCTCTGGAAATATGTTCATTGAAACTGAAAAATGGAGCCTCATGAGATTTGCATTCTTAGGTCAGTATATAATTCACCTGTCACTTTATAAGTACTTAACAGTAATAAGGCTTTGATTTTAAAAAAAAACATTCAGATGGTTGCTTTGTTACCTTTTCTTAATAAAACAGTAAATTGAGATTCTTTCTTTTAGATTCTAAATGACCAAAAGAAAGCATTACAATTAGAAGTTCAGAGGCTACAGACTCTTGTTTCTGAACAGGTAAGGCTTTTCATGAATTATAAGTTAGAAATATCCAATAGATAACAAGGTCTGATTCTTCTTAAGTAGTAATCAACTTGTTCATTTTTAGAAATTTTGTTTAAGTGTAAATATGTCTTTTAATTGCATTTCTAGTCATCTTGTGCTAATCAAGTCTCTAAATTAAGGAAAATTTAATTTCTCTTCCTGAGAAGAAGCTAATGCTGTTTATAGCATTTTCCAAAAAAAAAAAAAAAGTTTAATAGGATGCATAAAAATAATTTCTTTAAGTCATTTTGATGCATTTGGCTCTCAGGATAATTAGTCAGACTTTTGGAGCCTCACTTTTTTCTGTAAAGCAGTGTGGATTCTTAAAAAGAGAATGGGTTTGAAACCTACTACCAGCACTTAAAAGCAGTGATGTTGATCAAATTGCTTAACCTTTCTAAGACCTCTCATTCCAGGTCTTCTACATTGAGATTTTATTTACATTATAAGCTTGTTAGATTTAAATTGGGGAGCTTACGTATAGTTGAGTAGCCTAGTGCTTTGCATATAGCAGACATCTTAAGCCTTAATTCCTTTCCTTTAGAATATTTTTTTCCATCTCATCTCCACCCTCTATTGGCATCATACTTCTTTCTGTATTTATAGCAAGCCATCAAAACTGTAGCAGCCTGAATAAGCATGGCTCCATAAACTCGAGCCCCAGGTGATGTCTGTTCTGTGGCTCTTCCTAAGAGTTGCCTTCATACTCTTCTAAATAATTCTTCAAATTCCAGTTTTTAAAAATATTCTAGAAACACTTCATATTATATTGACACATTAAAATGAAGGCATGTTTCTCTACTACTGTTAATTTTTGACACATTTTATTAGAAGCTGAAGTGTTAAGTTATTGCAAATGATATAGCACTTCCTTTAGCAGATGCATGCTTTCTTTTTTATTTTAAAATTCACATCTGTGCAGGTAGTGAATTGGTGTAAGTAGCTGTGCCAAATGTTGTGGAAGTATTTTGTGAACATCTGTTTACTTGTCAAGAATTAATCCATTATTTGTTTTCCTCCCCCACAAATATGGTATTTTAAGTGCTTTGCATAAACTTTGTATATGCTTTACCCGTTCAAACTAAAGGTAATAGAGGAGAAAATGCTGAACAAATGATGTTTAGTGTGTGGACATGACTTCATGCCAGTGTAATGCTCAAATGATATTTAAGTTTTATTCTTAAATCGTATCCCTATTTCCTTTTGTTGTTATACAGCTTTTAACAGATAAGATATTTCATCAACTGTAAGAATTTTTTTCTCCTCGGTTTATTATCTCTGAAGGCTGGATGTATCTTAGTCTCCGGTTACAGTTTAATTGGAGGCATCTTTAATTTTTAGTGTTATGTAAACATTTTACCAGTTGTGAGATGCAACATTGGTGACTTGGATTAGATAAAATATGATAGATATTTTTTGGCTGTGTTAATTCTTACCCAGAAAAGCAGAATGTAGTCCTTTTTTTGAGTTGGTTATCAGAGATTCTGGAACACCTATTTCAATATATAAAGTTTTAAACTTTCTAAAATTCACTTCATGGGAGGTAAAATAAATGCCTAGAAATTTCTGAATCTACCCTAGAATTCCAGTATTAAAGGTGATGGTAATTCTTAGTTTTAAACAGAGTACCTGGATCTTTTCTTTTCACTTCTATTCTATACTAAAAATGATATTCTTCATCATTAGACAAGAGTAAAACCATTAGCCTTAATTTTTTTTTTTCCCCTTAAGGTAACATAGCCTAAGAATTACCTAGTTTCCTCTAGTTTCTTTATTTTGGGGGGGGGTGTTGAATTGTATTTTATTAAAAAAATTTTTTTTTATTGAAGTATAGTTGATTTACAGTTGTGTTTCTGGTGTACAGTAAAGTGATTTATATATATATATATATATATATATTCTTTCTCATATTCTTTTCCATTATGGTGTATTACAGGATATTGAGTGTAATTCCCTGTGTTATACAACAGGATCTTGTTGTTTTAATTTCTTTCTTACTGAATCAGCCTTCTGTCTACTATAAAGCTCCTGTGTATTTTTAAATATTCTGTTAACATAACTTTTAGCGTGAGATGGATTCTTCTTTTATGACGAATAGTTTTATGAAGAACAGTCCACAGAACATAATTTCATAGCCACATTTTAAAATTTATTTAAAAGAATTATTTGATAAGAGGAGAAACTCATCTTTTAAGATTTGCTCTTTGGTAATTCTTAGAATTTTTCCTCCCTTGTTCCGAAAGCTCTTTTTTTTTTTTTTTAAATAGTCTAGAAAGCATATGACTGTGACGTTATGTTTTTGGTTGTCATTGTGACTTCTCTCTCTGATCTTAGCAGACCAGAGAACCAGCTCTTTGGTTTTTCCTCTGGTCTTTTTTTTTTTTGTGGTACGCGGGCGTCTCACTGTTGTGGCCTCTCCCGCTGTGGAGCACAGGCTCCGGACGCGCAGGCTCAGCGGCCATGGCTCACGGGCCCAGCCGCTCCGCGGCATGTGGGATCCTCCTGGACCAGGGCACAAACCCGCGTCCCCTGCATCGGCAGGCGGACTCTCAACCACTACGCCACCAGGGAAGCCCTCCTCTGGTCATTTTTATTGCCACTGCTAGTGAAGGAAGAGATAAAGATTAGCATAATTTGAATTTCTTTCATTTCCACCTTTCTTTAACCCCTTCCTACCCAGCAGTCAGAATTCCAAGTGACAGTTGAGAGATGAACAGTTTAGTTATGTAAAAAAAATTCAGTCTCTTTGCTCCATGGATTTTTATCCTGGAGGAAAAGATTGAGTTTATTGAAGCACAAACCAATAATGGTGCCAAGTTTTTGTTGTTTCTTTAGGTGTAGGAAGCAGAAAGACAGCAAATATCAGGTAAGGTAACCTGTTTATATACTAGAGAAGAGAAGACTCCATTTGGATGTAGGCCTATGGATAGATCAAAGAAATAAATCAGTTACTAAGATCTCATTTCTTCAGAATAAAATAATACTTTATGTGGGGGAAGGTCCTGAGGTGTCTTATTTTTTTTGAGCATCTTGAGTTTTTAGCAAAGGAACAGCATGACTTTTTACTAGTAGTTTTTTAAGATTCAAAGATAAAGATTATTAAGTAAAAACTGTAGCAGTAGGAAGTTTTTTTCCTTTGCCCTGCAGCCTGGTTCTGTTTTATTGCAGAATAATTCATTGTTGTATGATGTAGTTTTGAAAGTCATCCACGGAGGAGAAAATTGGATTGGATTAGATTAATAATGTATAAAGGTAAAATATTGGATAGATAACTAAGTTGGGTCGATTTCATGCAATTGAACATTCAGTGAGCAATTGACCAAGAGTACTTGTTAAACCGTAACCTTGTTAAAGGATATTGAGTCCATTAAATTTTTACTAATGGAGAGTATGCTAGGTACTATGCTGCAGTGCTAAGGCTACAGAGATGAATGAGACTTGGTTCTTGCCCCAAGAATGTGGTTTAATGTGGAGATAGGTGTACACACAGAAAAAGTGATGAATAAAATTCTTTTTTTGAAAAAATTTTAAACTGTGTGTACAGGTTTAGAGGAAGAGATAATTCTATCTGAAGGAGAGTAAGAGGTGCCACAGAGAGGGGACAGCTAAACCTGATTTTGAAAAATAGCCAAGAATTTGCTGAACAGCTATGGGGCAATCCAAACTGAGGGGATACAGTGTTAAAAGTAATGGTAGTGTGGCCAAATTGGCATATTCAGAGCATATTGGCATATTGTGGAAGTGCAAAGTATGAGGTATTAAGGGGAAGAGAAAGATTTGCTAGGGCCTGATGAAGGACTTTGTAGGCTGTGTAAGGACCATGAGCTTGATGTAGAATGTGGTATGCTACTGAAGGATGTTGAAAGAATGAATCAGCATTTTGTCTAGTATTTTAGTTGGATCATTCTGGTAACCATGAGGTGTTTGAATTTATGTGGTAGTGAAGTATGCAGTACTAAAGGTGTAATACAACTAAATGATCAAGCTGCATATAACTAGGACTTAATAGTGTTGTCTTTTTTAAAAAATTGAGATACAATTGACATGTTAATTTCAAGTGTGCAACATAATGATTCTATATTTGTGTTACTGTGAAATGATCACAGTAAGTCTTGTTAATGTCTATCACCATACATAGTCACCTACTTTGTATTGTTTTTATGTGGGACAACATGCATCAAAAATAAAGATGGACAGGACTTCCTTGGTGGTGCAGTGGTTAAGAATCCGCCTTCCAATGCAGGGGACACGGGTTCAAGCCCTGGTCCAGGAAGATCCCACATGCCATGGACCAGCTAAGCCCGTGCACCACAACTACTGAGCCTGCACTCTAGAGCCCACGTGCCACAACTACTGAAGCCCATGTGCCTAGAGCCCGTGCTCCACAACAAGAGAAGCCACCGCGGTGAGAAGCCTGCGCACCCAATGAAGAGTAGCCCCCACTCGCCACAATCAGAGAAAAAGCATGCGCGCAGCAATGAAGACCTAACACGGCCAAAATAAATAAAATAAAATAATACAATTAAAAAATTTATTTAAAAAATAAAAATAAAGATGGACGAAAGCCATCTTGATGAAAGATTTATAAACTTATTGCATGATGTATTTTTCACAATTTATAAACATGATTTAATGTACTTTTGACAGCTCCTGTGTCCTTTCTGATGGTAGGAAAGTGTTTTTTTTCCCATTTGGAAGTTCTCTACCTCTCACAGTATAGTCCTTATGAACTCTAGAGACAGGGAGAAGAATTAGGGTATTATGATATTTAAGATGAGTAAAGCTGAGGATCTAACCTAAGACAATGAAGAAAAGGGGGTTAATTTTTAGAAATACGTTGAAAGTGGAATCTTATGACTTGGATTTGGTAATGGAAAAATTAATAGTATTTGTGAAAAATGGTTGTAATAAAATTGGAAAAAAATTATGAAACCAACAAAATTAGGAGAAAGCAGGTAGGGAATGGGATGGGTAGAAGAGAATGTTGAAGGGAAAAAGACCCCAAACCTGTTTTGTCAGGTTGCTTAACTGCCTGAAGACCTAGGAATGCTGAGGGGGAAACCTTGCTTCTGGACACATAGTAAATATAACATTGAGGACTTTGTAAAGTGTATGGGCGGGGTGCTAGAAGGATGGGTGAATGGTTGGGATCAGCTCACATGTCATGTTTTAATGTAGCAAGGCGAATACGTTCTTGTGTTGCTTCTGCACTTTACAATCAGTTTTATTTTATTTTTTACTCTTATAAATTTATTTATTTAACTTTTTGGCTGCATTGGGTCTTCGTTGCTGCGCGTGGGCTTTTGTCTAGTTGCAGTGAGTGGGGGCTACTCTTCTTTGCGGTGTGCTTCTCATTGCTGTGGCTTCTCTCATTGCAGAGCACAGGCTCTAGGTGCGTGGGCTTCAGTAGTTGTGGCACGCGGGCTCAGTAGTTGTGGCTCGCAGGTTTAGTTTCTCTGTGGCATGTGGGATCTTCCTGGACCAGGGATTGAACCAGTGCCCCCTGCATTAGCAGGTGGATTCTTAACCACTGCGCCACCAGGGAAGTACCTACAATCAATTTTAAAACATTCTGTATATTGGCTTAGGTGGTGGTTATGTGAAATCTACATGTTAAAAATTCATTGAATTGTACACAGGATTTGTGCACTTGCCTTATATGTTAGTTTAAAAAAAAAAAAAAGGAACAAAGCCTCCTTCTTGGCCTGCAAGGCCTTAGAGCCTTGGAATTTTAGATTTGAAGAATTAATGTAAAGGAGGGGCAAATTCTCTTCTTATCCTTAATATTTCTTTTATAGTAATTAAAAACTTACAAGGGACTAGTTCATTTTTGCCAGCCCATTTTATACTTCATCTTTTTCTGTGTCTTTTGTGTAGCCTCGTCTTTTCTGTCCTGTGTTTTCTTTTTTTATAAATTTATTTATTTTATTTTTTTTAAATTTTTGCCTGCGTTGGGTCTTCATTGCTGCACACAGGCTTTCTCTAGTTGTGGCGAGCGGGGGCTACTCTTTGTTGCGGTGTGCGGGCTTCTTATTGTGGTGGCTTCTCTTGTTGCAGAGCATGGGCTCTAGGCACGTGGGCTCAGTAGTTGTGGCACACGGCCAGAGTTGCTCCACGGCATATGGGGCCTTCACGGACCAGGGCTCAACCTGTGTCCCCTGCATTGGCAGGCAGATTCTTAACCACTGCACCATCAGGGACGTCCCTGTCTTGTGTTTTCTGAATTCAGTAATTCTTTAACTATTAGCAGTCTTCAAACATGGATCATTTTCCTAAATTTTGGATCTAATTAATACTAATAGAATTCTGTTTCTGAAGTAGTTTTACCTCATGCAGACTTGGTAAAATTAATCTTTTTTTTTTTCTTTTTTGGTGATTTTATTTTAGCCTAATAAAGATGTTTTGGAACAAATGGAAAGATGGTAAGAGATTAAATTTTTTAAAAATATTTTAATGACTCATTTCTACCAAGTGTGAGATAGCAGAATTATTAACTATATTAATCTAAATTCTTAAAATTCTCTTTGTACTTCATAATGGAAGAGAGTGATGTACTATTGATTGATTTGGAATTACATTGAGTTTGTGGGTGTCATGTGTGGCCATGATTTACTTGTTTAGGCTAGCATGTAAGCATGCATTACTTGAATACAGTTTAGTTTTTGGTGAAGAGGGACTACCCTTGGACCATGACCAAAGATCCTTAGAAACCTTTCTAGAATAGAAAGTTTAGAAGGAAAAATGGGCATAGGAGTTGATCCATGTAAAATATTTATTTAGAAATCATATTGTTTTCTTTGAAAAATAGTTCATGTGTTTTAAATTTATAATTTCAGCATTCAAGAAAAAGATGAGAAGTTGAAGACTGTAGAAGAATTACTTGAAACTGGACTTATTCAGGTGGCCACTAAAGAGGAAGAACTGAATGTAAAGAATTTTGTATATTTGTTTTCCTTATGATTATTCAGTGAACATGAAGTGGTTTTACTGTAATGTGTAATATTTTTCCCATACCTTTTAGTTACACACATTTTATGAATTTATATGATGTCTTTTTTCATTAAATTTAAGATTTTATTATAAATACAAAAATGTGTAGTTACCTATAGCATTCACTGCCTTAATGAAGTAGATATTATTGTTATGGTTTGTAATATATGCTCCCCCACCTCCACCCATGCCCGAATTATAACCAAACAACAACTAGTTACAAGAATAACTAGTGGACTTGATAAGTTCATGAAATAGTATTGGAGGCCATAGAATGGAGAGAATGCAGTTTTATTTTATGATTATCATTAGCCTTAACTAACTTAATTTGGATAGGATTGCTGGAAGAAATAAGGTAAAAGGTGTATTTGATTTTAGGGAGAGAAGTGACTTGACAAGTGGTATACTGTGTGGTTTTCAGGTTGTGGAAACATAAGTAGAAATACTTGTGAGGATAATTGAATTAAAGTCCATTTGCAGAATTGTAGACATATAGAGCAACTGAGATTTCTGGGCCTTCAGAGAGGAAAAGAAGCAGCTAGAGAAAAATGAGAAGCTAGCTGTTTTTTCAGAAAATAAAAGTATGTTGTGCTTATGTGTCTTTGAAAAAGGCAATGAGAACAGAAAATTCATCTCTGACAAAAGAAGTTCAAGACTTAAGGGCCAAGCAAAATGATCAGGTAATATATTTAGTAGATCCTGCAACCATTCTCTTTTAAACGTTGGGCAAACCTGTTATCAAATATAGCAGCAAGCCTTTTTTTTGTTCCTCCCTTCTCCAACATGGAGTTTGTCAATTATAGTTTTAATCTGTGAATGATTGGTGACTTGATTATCAGTAATAGAATGCTTACTTTATGCCAGGCACTGGATAGAGTATTCTAGGTAGGATGTCATTGCTTGTTACTATAGTGATAAAAGGTTTTGAGTATACATATATAAAGTAAGACTCTAAATAATAGTAAAAGAGGTTACCTGAAGTTAGGAAATTTCCTATTTTCTCCTTATCTGGTTAGAATCATTGAGTCAATAATTTTAGTATTTATCTATTGGTTTTTCTTTTGACCTACACTTACCATAAGTAGCTTTAAAGCTGCTTACTTTCAAAGTGCTTTTCATTTTCATAATTATGACATTTAAAAAAATCTAGAAAGAATTACTTCCCAGGTTTACTTTTCCGGGGTTTTGGTGTAGTGGGAAATTTAAAGAACAACATACTTTTCTATTTATGACCCATTTATATTTTGAGCAAATTACCAAGTAGGATACCTTCCTATTTCTAGGTTTCCTTTGCATCTCTAGTTGAAGAACTTAAGAAAGTGTAAGTAATGACATTATTAAACTGGTCTTTTTCTTTTGGTCCAGTTTTATTAGTGCTCATAAATCTTGTTTTATTGTGCAATTAAGATGGCTAGGAGTTTTCATTGCTGGAATAAGGAGACTTAGCTGTGCTTTCCCAGTGCAGTTGTTAAAAAATCAGTTTCCATGATTGACTCCATTTATTAACTTGTGGCATCAAATTGTTAATTTTCTGTTTCTGCACTAGGAACTGTTAATGAACAGGTTATATTGGATAGAGATCAGTTCCTTGTATGTGTTGTTTTCTTGAAGTGTCTATAAAGTTTAATACCATAATTGTATGTAAGTTTTGCCATAGCTTTCAGAGCCCCAGAAACCTATATTGTTGAGAGGAACTCAGTTCTCCTTAGTATTCTTTGGGGTGCAAATCTTATATTCCCTGTGCACTTTGGAAACATGTCACCAGCTTCTCCTTGCGTGCATAGGCTTCAGCCATCTGGTAGTTACTGCTTAATTCTCATTTAGGAAGAGCTTTAAGTATTTTTTTCCCCTTCTGTCTGCAAAATATGGTTGCTCTTTTACTTAAAATGGGAAGAGTTGATTTGGTGAGCCTATTAATGATTTGGTACTATTTTTATATCTTAGTTGGTGGATCTTGATTTCTCCCGAAGTTTAATAATGCATTTCTTTATCTAAGGATCCATGAAAAAGATGGAAAGATCAAGTCTGTGGAAGAGCTTCTGGAAGCTGAACTTCTCAAAGTTGCTAATAAGGAGAAAACTATTCAGGTATTGAGAGAGAGAAAACTTATGTTTTGCTTTTTTGTTTATCAACTTTAGTGAATACCATTTAATTTCATGTGTTTGTCTGTACATTGCATTTTATGTCAATTTCTGTGTTTCCATTGTCCAATCTTGTCTGTTTTGTCATTGTCAAGGATTTGAAACAGGAAATAGAGGCTCTAAAAGAAGAAATAGGAAATATCCAGCTTGAAAAGGCTCAACAGGTAAAAATCCCAGAGCCATAGCATGACAGATTCATTAGTGTATGTGTATTAATGAACTATTTGGTTTTTTTCTGTTACTCAGAAGAAAACTTTTAGTAGTGTGCTGTAAGTATATTGGGTTATGTGCTTTTTATTATTTTTGCCTGATTTGAGAAAATGTTTTAATATTTTAATCAACATATCTTTTAACTGTTTAAAGTTTTTTTTCTGGAAAGTTTTCTATATTAATGTTTCATTTTAGTTTGCCAACTTAAAAAAAAAAAAAACACTGGTAAACCTTTTTTTTTTGACTGCATGTTCCAAAACATTTTGTTATAGAATACGTATTGCTCAACCTTTGCCTATAGAATAAAGTACAGATTTCATTGGGGGATTTCAGAGGTAGATGTGGTTACTGGAAATAGATGGGTGGTTTTGGTGAATATAATCTGATAAGGTTTGATTGAAAAAAGTGGTGAGATTGCATGGAAGAGATGATTCATTCATTCATCCAACCAACAGATTCATTCAATATTTATTCAGTTCCTCCTACTTATCAAAGTACTATGTTAGTGGTTGGAGATAATGTGTTGAATGAAATAGGGTATGAGGAAAAGATTAAATTCCTAATATAGACTGAGAGTTCAGGAAGGTCTCCTTCTGAGTAACTGACATCTAAGCCAAGATCTGAAGGGACTGTGAGAAGGCAGTGGGGAATGAAAGGTACTATTGAACTGTGTATGGTAAGAAGAGGAGATTAAAGGACAATATAGAGTACTGTTGAGTAGTTGGCCTTGAAGAGTGAGAAGAAAAAGCGCTTTGACAAGATAGGGAGGTATGTGGACAGTTAATATTCTAATTTTCACAATTTAAAAAAGTATCACATTGTTTAGACTTATTCATAACCATATTCCTTGTCTCTTCTACCCCTCTCATTTTTAATTTATTACTCTTACTGTCATTGGAGTCAAGAGAAGGTGAAATCAAGTCATCTCTATTTTGGCTATGTCTTTGTAATTTGAAGTATGCACATTTTAAGGTTTACCATAAAGCCTATTAAGGTAAACTGAAAGGATTATGAATTGCTTTTTTTCTGCTTCTTTCTTTATATTTTAGTTATCTATCACTTCTCAAGTTCAAGAACTTCAGAACTTGTAAGTACCATTTGCATTTCCCTTTAATATCTCTCTTCCACAAGTTAAACATAATTATAATGAAAATTGTAGCTCCTTTTTATTTGATTTCAAGTAATATTTTAAAGAACATCGGGCTTCCCTGGTGGCGCATTGGTTGAGAGTCCGCCTGCCGATGCAGGGGACACGGGTTCGTTCCCCGGTCCGGGAAGATCCCACATGCCGTGAAGCGGCTAGGCCCGTGAGCCATGGCCGCTGAGCCTGCGCGTCCGGAGCCTGTTGGTCCGCAACGGGAGAGGCCACAACAGTGAGAGGCCCACATACCGCAAAACAAACAAACAAAAAACCCCATCAAATTATATCTCACAAAGGCCTCAAAGTCTTAAATTTTTCATTAGGATTTAACCTATAGGTTTTTTGATGGGAATGGGGATAGAGTGGAAGTCTTATTTTTCTGCTTTATAATCTGAATGTGACCTTCAACTGACATGTTGCTCTTTGCCCATTTTAATAGCCACTGTGAAACTGGTTATATATTTCATACCCAAACTAGTTGTGATAAGCTAAATTTGCTGGTATTGACTTAAACAGGGTGTTAAGGGGTGGGAGTAGAGCTACTGCTTAATTTGATATCTCCAAAATCTTATATGCCTTTATACTTGAAATATTTATTTTTTAGTTTATTTAATCAGTTCGGGTTATGAGTACAACCTAAAATACGCTTTTCCAGTCTCCAGTATTTTTACTTTGTTTAGTCATGTAACATTTTCACTGATAGTTCTTAACTTATTGTTAGATTAAAAGGAAAGGAGGAACAGATGAATACCATGAAGATTGTTTTAGAAGAGAAGGAGAAAGACCTAGCCAATAAAGGGAAATGGTTACAGGTGAGAAGTTAAAAACAATAGTAAACACCTTTTTTATACTTGAATATCACTTTTATTTAGACTTATTCTTTTTCAGGATCTTCAAGAAGAAAATGAATCTTTGAAAGCTCACGTTCAGGAGGTAGCACAACATAACTTGCGAGAGGTATAGTATAAACAGATTACCAGCATATTTTATAAAACATGAGGAATCTTTATTTTACTGTACTAGGAAGCAAAGAAGTTAATATGTTCTCTGAGTTTTTTGCCATAAAAATTACTGTTGTATCATTGTTTTGTTGTTGATAAAATAACTTTTATCCCTGTCAAGTCTACTACTGCCTCATTTGTCAACCTAAGTCTGAAAGAATTTCGTCTCCTTACTTTTTCAGATGGACTCTTTTTCTCATTTTTAAGCCTGTGTTTAATTGGTGTATTAATCTGTAATCCTTTAACAAATGGATATTAACAATTAAGTTAAATAAAGAAAATCCATTCTTTGTTTTATGAATGGCCCAGTCTTAAATTTACCACATATAATTGTGTTTTTATTTTACTGGTGAGTGATTCTATAGATCATATATTGTAGAACCTGATCTTTTTCATGTTATAATTAAAAATGTGAATCTGTTTCTTAGGCATGTTCTGCCTCACGATTTGAAGAACTTGAGATTGTGTAAGTATACTTTTAGCCAGCATTTTAAAGAGGAACTTCTCAATATTTTCTAGACTGTCCTTGAATATTATGATGAGTTTCTTCTAAGTTATTAACTTTCTTGTTAAGTAGGAATTATAGTCCAGGGGCAAATAAGTTAAATCTCTGGTTGGTATAATAAAACAGAGGCCTTTCAAATGCTTTCTGATACCTGGAGACTTTATCTTTTCCAAATCCTTTAAATGCATTTTCTGAGATGCTCTTTCTGCTAATATGGACTGGTTGGTTTTGTTTAAGTTTTCTCTCTCTCTCTCTCTTTCTAAATGAAGTATGTAATTATTTTAAAGAGAGGTTAAATTTATTTCAAATCAAAATCATTTTTAGTATTTGAAAGAATAACATCTCTGAATTAACCAGAAGATAATCTTAGCCATAATCTTGATAATGAATATTGAATCTTTCTATAAAAGTAACTTGCCTTTGGGGGAAAATAGTATCTGTTGTTGTATCAGTTAATGCTGTGCCGATTAGTAAAAATACTGAATCTGATGAGCATAGGAGGTATCAGTCTTAATAGATGTTATCCTAGACAATTTTTATCCTATGAAGTCTGTTTTCTTAAACTAAATCAGTCTACAGTGGCAAGAAAGGTATCTGTACTTCATTGTTTTGGCCTTCTATCAATTACTTTTTTTTTTTTCCAATTTATTTATTTATTTATTTATTTTTAAACATCTTTATTGGGGTATAATTGCTTTACAATGGTGTGTTAGTTTCTGCTTTATAACAAAGTGAATCAGTTATACATATACATATGTTCCCATATGTCTTCCCTCTTGCGTCTCCCTCCCTCCCACTCTCCCTATCCCACCCCTCCAGGCTGTCACAAAGCACCGAGCTAATATCCCTGTGCCTTGCGGCTGCTTCCCCCTAGCTATCTACCTTACTACGTTTGTTAGTGTGTATATGTCCATGACTCTCTCTCGCCCTGTCAAAGCTCACCCTTCCCCCTCCCCATATCCTCAAGTCCGTTCTCCAGTAGGTCTGCGTCTTTATTCCTGTCTTACCCCTAGGTTCTTCATGACATTTTTTTTCCCTTAAATTCCATATATATGCGTTAGCATACGGTATTTGTCTTTTCCTTTCTGACTTACTTCACTCTGTATGACAGACTCTAGGTCTATCCATCTCATTACAAATAGCTCAATTTCATTTCTTTTTAAGGCTGAGTAATATTCCATTGTATATATGTGCCACATCTTTTTTATCCATTCATCCGATGATGGGCGCTTAGGTTGTTTCCATCTCCGGGCTATTGTAAATAGAGCTGCAATGAACATTTTGGTACATGACTCTTTTTGAATTTTGGTTTTCTCAGGGTATATGCCCAGTAGTGGGATTGCTGGGTCATACGGTAATTCTATTTGTAGTTTTTTAAGGAACCTCCATACTGTTCTCCATAGTGGCTGAACCAGTTCACATTCCCACCAGCAGTGCAAGAGTGTTCCCTTTTCTCCACACCCTCTCCAGCATTTATTGTTTCTAGATTTTTTGATGATGGCCATTCTGACTGGTGTGAGATGATATCTCATTGTAGTTTTGATTTGCATTTCTCTAATGATTAATGATGTTGAGGATTCTTTCATGTGTTTGTTGGCAGTCTGTATATCTTCTTTGGAGAAATGTCTGTTTAGGTCTTCTGCCCATTTTTGGATTGGGTTGTTTGTTTTTTTGTTATTGAGCTGCAGGAGCTGCTTGTAAATTTTGGAGATTAATCCTTTGTCATTTGCTTCATTTGCAAATATTTTCTCCCATTCTGAGGGTTGTCTTTTGGTCTTGATTATGGTTTCCTTTGCTGTGCAAAAGCTTTGAAGTTTCATTAGGTCCCATTTGTTTATTTTTGTTTTTATTTCCATTACTCTAGGAGGTGGGTCAGAAAGGATCTTGCTGTGATTTATGTCATAGAGTGTTCTGCCTATGTTTTCCTCTAAGAGTTTGATAGTTTCTGGCCTTACATTTAGGTCTTTAATCCATTTTGAGCTTATTTTTGTGTATGGTGTTAGGGAGTGATCTAATCTCATACTTTTACATGTACCTGTCCAGTTTTCCCAGCACCATTTATTGAAGAGGCTGTCCTTTCTCCACTGTACATTCCTGCCACCTTTATCAAAGATAAGGTGTCCATATGTGCGTGGGTTTATCTCTGGGCTTTCTATCCTGTTCCATTGATCTATCTTTCTGTTTTTGTGCCAGTACCATACTGTCTTGATTACTGTAGCTTTGTAGTATAGTCTGAAGTCAGGGAGCCTGATTCCTCCAGCTCCTTTTTTCGTTCTCAAGATTGCTTTGGCTATTCGGGGTCTTTTGTGTTTCCATACAAATTGCGAAATTTTTTGTTCTAGTTCTGTGAAAAATGCCAGTGGTAGTTTGATAGGGATTGCATTGAATCTGTAGATTGCTTTGGGTAGTAGAGTCATTTTCACAATGTTGATTCTTCCCATCCAAGAACATGGTATATCTCTCCATCTATTTGTATCATCTTTAATTTCTTTCATCAGTGTCTTATAATTTTCTGCATACAGGTCTTTCGTCTCCTTGGGTAGGTTTATTCCTAGATATTTTATTCTTTTTGTTGCAGTGGTAAATGGGAGTGTTTTCTTGATTTCACTTTCAGATTTTTCATCATTAGTATATAGGAATGCCAGAGATTTCTGTGCATTAACTTTGTATCCTGCTACTTTACCAAATTCATTGATTAGCTCTAGTAGTTTTCTGGTAGCGTCTTTAGGATTCTCTATGTATAGTATCATGTCATCTGCAAACAGTGACAGCTTTACTTCTTCTTTTCCGATTTGGATTCCTTTTATTTCCTTTTCTTCTCTGATTGCTGTGGCTAAAACTTCCAAAACTATGTTGAATAAGAGTGGTGAGAGTGGGCAACCTTGTCTTGTTCCTGATCTTAGTGGAAATGCTTTCAGTTTTTCACCATTGAGGATGATGTTTGCTGTGGGCTTGTCATATATGGCCTTTATTATGTTGAGGAAAGTTCCCTCTATGCCTACTTTCTGCAGGGTTTTTATCATAAATGGGTGTTGAATTTTGTTGAAAGCTTTCTCTGCATCTATTGAGATGATCATATGGTTTTTCTCCTTCAATTTGTTAATATGGTTTATCACATTGATAGATTTGCGTATATTGAAGAATCCTTGCATTCCTGGAATAAACCCCACTTGATCATGGTGTATGATCCTTTTAATGTGCTGTTGGATTCTGTTTGCTAGTATTTTGTTGAGGATTTTTGCATCTATGTTCATCAGTGAATATTGGCCTGTAGTTTTCTTTCTTTGTGACATCCGTGTCTGGTTTTGGTATCAAGGTGATGGTGGCCTCGTAGAAGGAATTTGGGAGTGTTCCTCCCTCTGCTATATTTTGGAAGAGTTCGAGAAGGATAGGTGTTAGCTCTTCTCTAAACGTTTGATAGAATTCACCTGTGAAGCCATCTGGTCCTGGGCTTTTGTTTGTTGGAAGATTTTTAATTACAGTTTCAATTTCAGTGCTTGTGATTGGTCTGTTCATATTTTCTATTTCTTCCTGATTCAGTCTTGGCAGGTTGTGCATTTCTAAGAATTTGTCCATTTCTTCCAGATTTATCAATTACTTTTAAGAGATTTTTCCTTTGATGTAATCTCATCAGCCTTTATTGATGTTTAAGAAGCGGCCCTTTGAAACTGTATCTTTAAAAAAGTAAGATATTGAAGATATTTATTAGGTCATTATCTTTATGGAGAAAAAGGAGTTGTCTTTATTGGCACTAAGATTGCTCATATGTACAACTAACTGTTTATCTTATGGGCATTATATAACTGTCAAGGTGCTTTTCTATCATTTGCTAATAGAAAGCTTAGAGACAACGTTTGAGGCCTATTTGTAGTAGGTATATAGATCATTAAAGTATGATTTTAGATTTATTTCTACCTCACATTAAAGAAAATTAATGTAATATTTGGGGGGGCATTTTTAGGTTTACAGAAAAAATTGAGAGAGCAGTACAGAGAATTTCTATATACCCTCCTTCCCCATTTTTCTTTTTTACATCTTGCATTTGTGTGGTAATTTGTTACAACTGATGAAGCAAATCAATATATTGCTATTAACTAAAGTCCATAGTATCCATTAGTGTTCACGGTTTTTGTACATTCTAGGGGTTTTTGACCAATGTATGATGACATGTATCCATCATTACAGTATTATAAAAAAAAGTTTTACCGTCCTAAAATTCTCCTGTGCTCCACCGATTCACCTAACTAAATATAACGTCTTCGTAAAAATTCTAGGTTGAAAGAAAAGGAAAATGAAATGAAGAGATTAGAAACTGTGCTAAAAGAAAGGGAGAGTGATCTTTCTAGAAAAACAAAGCTGTTACAGGTAAATATGTTTATACTTAAAATTATCATGTGAGTTACTGTCTTTGCATGTTTGAAAACAATTTTAACTACTGCAAAAGAAAATTGAATGCAAAATGACATTCCCTCCTACCCAGATACTGGGTCTCATTCCTCAGAGATAACTACTATCAATTATTTATATATCTTTTGAGCAAGCGCCCATGCATAAAATGTGTGTGTGTGTGTGTGTACTTAATAGTTTTTAAACATATTGTATTTAATCATACACAATTTTGTATTTTGCTCCCCCCACCCAATAAGCACATTTTTATCTTTAACGTTGAATGGCTTCATGGTATTCTTTTGTATGATTGTATTATCATTTATACAACCAGTCCTGGTTTATGGATACTTATATTATTTAGAGTTATGTTTCCTGTTACAACAGTTCTATGGTAAATATCCTTACACACACATTTTCAGTACTTATGCTACTATACTATATCTGTATTTATAATTCCTACAAGTGAGATTTTGGGTTTTATGCAGAGGGGTTTTTTCCTTCTTGAAAGTGATAGTTAAAATAGAAAATAGTATCTCTTCATCTTCATGTAGTTAGTATTGAAAGTCCTTACAAAACATTGTTTTGAAGTAATAGGAAATTTTAGATGTCTGCACTGTCTCAGATACTTGTGCTCACATTTCATGCTCCAAGGGTTGGTTCTGTCACATTCCCTTTCCTTCCCAAGTAGGTTCATTTTAAATTTTGTCATATAATGCTAAATTGTCCTCCAAAGTGTTTTTACTAATTTATACTCTCCAACAGACTAAATTACAACTAAACTAAATTGCACTAAATTAAACAACCAAACTACAACAACTAAATTACACTTTCCAACAGAGAGCCATTTACTTTTCATCCTCTTCAACACTGATGAAGATGAAAACATTTGATATTATGCTTGAAAGATGGTCAGATTATTGTAATTTGCATTTGATAGAGAAGTTAAGCACTCATCATTTGTATATGAATTGGCCTGTAATTTTTCCTACATTTTCCCCTCTGGGTTGATTTTTTCTTGCTAATTTATAAGATCCATTTAACATAGTAAGGGAAGTTAGCCTTCTTGTCATGTGAGGTGATTTATTTTAGTTTTTCTTTTGACTTAATTCCTGCCCCCCCCTCCCGCTTTGGAAATTTTTATGTACTGAAATGTTAAGTAGTTTGCTGAGTTTGAAGTCTTGAAATGAAAGTTACCTCTGACTCTATGATCATAAAAATGTTTTCACGTGTTTTCTTCTAATATTATGTTTATAATTTATTTTTTTTGCTTAGATGTTTTATTCACATGTAATTTATTGGAGTAAGTTATAAGAATAGCATTTCAACCTTAAAAACAATAAAAGACTACCCAAATAATCGATTATTACTTGACTGCAGTTGCCCTGTCCCCTGCCTGGAACATTTAGCAATATTTGGAGACATTTTTGGTTATCACAGCTGGCGGAGGGGTGCTACTGCATCCAGTAAATGGAGGCTGTGGATGCTGCTGAACATCTTACAGTATGTGGGCGGCCCCCATAATACAGAAAATACGGCCCAAAAT
The DNA here is from genome assembly GCF_059928025.1 of Delphinapterus leucas. Classification (NCBI taxonomy): domain Eukaryota; kingdom Metazoa; phylum Chordata; class Mammalia; order Artiodactyla; family Monodontidae; genus Delphinapterus; species Delphinapterus leucas. The sequence continues at coordinate 136,523,609 of NC_143130.1, forward strand.
ACCAGTAGGACTTGCCCTACTGATCTGAGGTGTCACCCTGTAGTAAATTCTGACATGTGTTTGGGTCTGTTTCTGGATCCTGTTTTCTTCCATTGAGACATACCCACTCCCAGGCTAGTACTGAATAATTGAATTATTGTAATTTTATAATTTTTTTTTTTTTTGCGGTATGCGGGCCCCTCTCTGCTGTGGCCTCTCCCGTCGCAGAGCACAAGCTCTGGTCACGCAGGCTCAGCGGCCATGGCCCACAGGCCCAGCTGCTCCACGGCATGTGGGATCCTCCCAGACCGGGCACGAACCAGTGTCCCCTGCATCGGCAGGCGGACTCTCAATTATAATGTATTTTAATATAGGGCTTATTACACCCTTTAAAAATTGTAACTGTTGTAGAATTTGCCTGGTTTGTATGATACGTTTTAAAGCTTATATGGAAAATAAAAGCTCTGTCCATGTGTTCATGTTTAATTTTTGTTTAAATAGGAAGTACAAGATGAAAACAAATTGTTTAAATCCCAAATTGAGGAGCTTAAGCAGCAGAACTACCAACAGGTAGGTACTGTTAGATGCCTTGCCTTTTATTTATGTGGTAAAAAATTTTATGACTCATGACCATAAGTATTACCATTTTGCCTTTTCATTGAGAATAAAGTATGTGTTGTTTTATTTATAAGTGTTTATCAAATTTCCTAAAAAACAAAGCAGTTTGCTGTGCTATAGCCAAGATAAGATAATCTATAATTTATAAAGTATACACAAATAACATTACTATCTGTATTCCAGCTCTGTTATGTATCTGTGTGTGTATGTTTTCAGATCCTTTAGAATGCCTTTCTTAGCAAGTCAGATAAAATCATGTAGAGGTCAGCTTAAAAACATGTGTATACCCTACTTCCCCTTTCTGCAAACAAAACATCTATAATTGGAGAGAAACTAAGAAATGTGTAATATTATAAGTAATAATTTACCACCATTTAAAATACTTTTTCAGAGTATAATTCTGCTTGGTAAAAATAAAATGTGTGATTTTTTAAAAAAATAATGTTAACCAAAATATTCTTTAAATTAATTTATATTATGAATGTATATGGATAAACTCGAAAGTGTTTTGAAGGACAAAAGAATTAGAGTCCTTGTCGACAAGAAGCTTATAGTAGTTTCGTTTGGGAGATTGTAGTCATCAGGAATAAATACCATACGTGAAGGGCTATGTACCTTTACGTATTATGTAAAATTAAATTTTTGTTACATGCAAGTTAACTTTTCCATACTTTTCCTTCATTAATGGTATTTTTTTGACTTTTGGAAGCTTAGTGTAGTCAAATATGAATTATGCATTATGAAAATTTAAGGTATTAACTCAGTGCTTTGCACATGATAGGAAATTTATAAGTGTTTGTTAAATGAAGAGTTTAAGAATATAGTGACAATGAAGATTTGATTTAGCACTCAGTACATTGTATAAATGTGTACATGTTTTTATTAAAATTACTTTTTGATGGCATATAGAATATATGATATTTTTACCTTTGGTGTTGTCTCAGTTTATGTCTGAGAACAGATTTAATTTTTTTGAAGTCCTCTAGAAAGCTGTGTTTGAAAATAACATTTAACTGTTTTAATAGGCATCTTCTTTCCCCCCTCACGAAGAACTATTAAAAGTGTAAGTAATAATTCTTATTCACAATTCAGGACGTGGCAACTGTTTTTCTTTACTAAACAGTTCTCAGATAAGCAATTTGATGTAACTGCAAATGCTCCCCTAATTTTTACAGTTCTATTTGGATTTCTTGGACTGTAGGTCATTAGCGCTTTAGCTGTGCCTTTGGCTGAGCTAAATGTACCTTTTATGGTATTTGGATTTCTTTGAACATTTTTTTTTCTTTTTTCTTTTTTTTTTTTTTTGCGTTATGCGGGCCTCTCCCGTTGCGGAGCGCAGGCTCAGCGGCCATGGCTCACGGGCCCAGCCGCTCTGCGGCATGTGGGATCCTCCTGGGCCGGGGCATGAACCCGTGTCCCCTGCGTCGGCAGGCGGACTCTCAACCACTGCGCCACCAGGGAGGCCCTTTTTGAACATTTTGTTGAGGGTGATAACTGGTTTTTCAGGCATTCAGAAAATACCTAATCACATTTAACTATATTTTGAAGGCTTTACTGATTTACCTTAAATTATCTCAATTATCCTCCTGATATTTTTGTGGCATTGAATGGTGCACGTTTTGGTTTAGCGTCTGCATTAAAAAAGCAAATCTTGTAATCTTTATGGTTACTCTCTTTTAAGGAGTTTTTTTTTTTTAACTGAAACATTTTTGTTGTGGGTCAGTATTTTTCTCTAAGAGGCTGCTTTTAAGGTCATTTCAGGTAAGTTGGTATGTTTCAACATGTTAAATGTCAACCACATGAAGTATATTCAGTGATATATCTGTGTGTTCTTCCATCTTGACTTGTTTACACAGTTGGTAGTTTACTAGTTTAGAATTATTTACTATTAAATTGAGTCTTGAGTTTGACTGTATAGAGCAAGGGTCAGCAAACTTTTTTTTATAAATGGCCTGACAGTGAATATTTTAGGCTATGTGGGCCACGTAGTTTCATATTCTTTTTTTCCTTTCTTCCCTACAGTTCTTTAAAAACATAAAATCAGCTCTTGGCTCAAGGACCATACAAAATCAGACTGTGGGTCATGCCCTGAACCCTAGTTTGCCAACCCCTTATATCGAGCCTTATTCTTAGGGAAGAGCGATTTGTACTTTAATTTTCTACCCAAGCCTCCTCTCAGCTATTACAGAATCAAATTGTGACTCTTTGCCATTTCTTTCTGCATTTCTGGGAAGTAACTAACTTATTTGATAGAACCAGAAAAACATGAATCCCAAGACTGTTCTTTTTTTGTTTTTTTTTTATGGTACGTGGGCCTCTCACTGTTGTGGCCTCTCCCGCCGCGGAGCACACAGGCTCCGGACGTGCAGGCTCAGCAGCCATGGCTCACGGGCCCAGCCGCTCCGCGGCATGTGGGATCCTCCCGGACCGGGGCACGAACCCGTGTCCCCTGCATCGGCAGGCAGACTCTCAACCACTGCGCCACTAGGGAAGCCCCCAAGACTGTTTTGAAAATGAAAAGAGAACACCTACCTCACGTTAATATTATGCTTTTATTGTGGGTTAGCCACTTAAAGTCATAATTGATTTCATTACCTTCTGGGGAAAAAAAATATTTAAGGGAATGTGTCTACATCAGTTTTTACTCCTCTGAAAATAGCTACTTCACTGCCCTAGATAAAAATAGAAGTGACTACAACTACAGCTGTTCATGTATTCATGAACTGTTTCTTAGGGGATGATTTTTCTTTAGCATAAATGTCAGTGTATCATATTGTAAAAATTTATTTGAAAGGTTATTTCTGAAAATAGGAATTCATGGATAGGCTTTCTGTGGTAACTGGTTAAGCTTAAGGAGTTTGCCTTTTAGGTTAATGCATTTTTCAAAGCATCATCTACTTGCTGTTTTTATTGTAGTAACAAATAATATGTTCACTGTTTACCTAAAATATTGTTATATATATTCATGTTCTGGTTTAGAATTTCAGAAAGAGAGAAAGAAATAACTGGTCTCCAGAATGAGTTAGCTTCTTTGAAGGATGCTGTTGAACACCAGAGGAAGAAAAACAATGTAAGCAAATTTTTATCAGAATAAAGCTTTTTATTATTATTATTTCACTGAAATATCATGGTTAAGAATTTTTTAATCAACTTTTAGTTTAGATTTCTTAATCTTTGTAGGAAAGTACTGTTTTGTGTGTAGGTTTTATGAGAGGATTATTGGGGAAACCACTTTATTAGAGAGTGGATTTTTTAATGAATAAATGCAAAGTCCATTTTGTACATGTCTGAATATCATTTTAAATGTTGACATTACAATTATTACAGCTACAGATTTTTTTTTTTTAAACTATAGTTGACTTTCTGTTAAACTTTTTTTTTTTTTTTTTTTTTTGCGGTACGTGGGGCTCTCACTGTTGTGGCCTCTCCCGTTGCGGAGCACAGGCTCTGGACGCGCAGGCTCAGCGGCCATGGCTCACGGGCCCAGCCGCTCCGCGGCATGTGGGATCTTCCCGGACCGGGGCATGAACCCGTATCCCCTGCATCGGCAGGCGGACTCTCAACCACTGCGCCACCAGGGAAGCCCATCTGTTAAACTTTTATCTGGAAAAATTATTCTTTCAGCTCAGTATCTTAAAATTAAAGGTTTTTGTTCTTATTTTGATTGGGCTAGCCTTTTTGTAAACTGAAAATAATGCCAGTATTCAAACCTAGTATTTTCAATAATTAAGTGTCTTTCAAAGTCTTCTGCCACCTCCCTTTTTAAATTGAGAGGTGTTTCAAATTTTGGTAATTAAGCATATTAGAGGGCTCAAAACCTGAATACATTTAGGTTAGAATGGAAGGGATAGTGAAATATTGACAAGTAGTAAATTTAGATGAGTTTCTTAAATTCTCTCTGACCAGAGGATGACACCTTTAAGTAGAATGCAAGTGTTCTTGTTAGACGAGGAATTTTTGCACACAAAAGTATCATTGTTAAGACTTGAGTAAGGTCAGAAATGTTATTGAAATCTAAGCGGGTATTTTCTAATGAAAGCTAATTTTTCAAAGTTTGCGTTAATTTGTTAATTTAACAAGTTGACATGTTCCTGCTCCTCTGAGTTTGTCAAAATTAGGTATGTGAATTGCCCTTTGTGTGTTTGTGTAACATTACTAATAGCATTGCTTGGCCAGAAAACCTAAGCTCAATTTGCCAGTATTACTGTTACCATCTTAACTGTGTTTTATTATCGGGATTCTGAGATAAGAAAGGTATGGTAATGCCAGTCTAATGCCTCAGCAGCAGCAGTGCTGGAGGCACTGAAGTGTGTGAGAAGAGCCAGGACACTGGAGGCCAGCAGACTGCAACGTCAGTCCATTCTAGTTCTGCCCCCTCATTTGCTGTGTACACTTGGTCACATTTATTAACCTATCTGAGCTGTGGTTTTGCCATCTATAAAATGGGAATAAATACCTCTTAGGGTTGTTATGAGGATTAATGAAAATTTTTGTGACGTGCCAAGTACAGTGTTGGGCACATAAGTAAGCATTTAATAGATGGTGATTATTGGCTTTTTAGTTTTTGTTTTTAATGTTTAGATTTCTAAATCTGAAGAAAGACTGAAATATAGCAGATTGTCCTTATTAGTATTTGCTAATGAAATGCTGTTGAAATAGATCTTTCAGAACTCAGTTTCCAAAGGCCTCTGTTTCTCTTTCTCCTCGTTTGCCTTGATCAAGTAGCTCATACAGTTCCTGTCAGGTTGCTTTTTGGTATGCACATTTGACCATGCCAAGAAAGATAGAGAAATACAGTGAATTCCTATGTCATTCCTAGGTAGACTTGAAATGTGTTAAATCAATACAACATATTTAGAGAAAAAAATGTTATGCTGCAGTGGAAAGTCCCATGAGTGATACTGGGTCCTGTTTAAAAATCACACATAAAGCTTTTTGTAATACTTGTGTATTTGTTCTGTCCTTAATCCTCTAATATTCGACGTACCTGAAATTATATTTGTAATCTTGGTTTCTGTGTTTACTTTTGAATGCTTTTTCTTCCTTGTTATATGTGCATAGTAATTACTTTAAAGCTGGCATATTTGGTGTGTATACTAAAACATGGGAAGTGGGCATCTTTATTTTCTCATTCAAACTTCTAAACATTGCTTTTTATTTTTTTGCTAATATACATATTTTCCCATTGAAATAATTTTGCAGTAAGCAGCAGTTAAATGCAGTGCAAAATACTGATGAAGCAAAAAGCAAAAATCTTTCAATAATGGATAAACTGAAATCATTCTTTCTAAAAATGATTAGGACCTTCGGGAGAAAAACTGGGAAGCAATGGAAGCATTGGCATCAACTGAAAAAATGCTGCAGGACAAAGTGAACACGACTTCCAAGGTTGTAATGCTAACTCCTAGAAACAATCCACTGAACAGAGAAAATCTGCAGCTTGTCTTAAAATCAGACTAAAGCATTTAATTTTACTGCAATTTGAATATAAAATCTCCTTATCATCCACATTTATCACCTCTGTCATCTCTGCTTTTTTTCATCTACTCCTTGAAGCTTTAATTTTGGGCATGCTGTTTTGTTGTGATTACTTGATTGTTTGAGCTTTGGTGATTACTGCTTTAAGCTGATGAGTCTCAGGAAGCCTATGCCACCCATGTAAGCTCTTCTTAGAGTGTACCTCTTGGGTTGATTAAGACAACTTGGTGAAAACCCTGAGCCAAAAAAAATCTAACTGAATTAACAAACACATTTGACTACCTAGAATGCACCTGTGATGCACAGTGGACCCTCCTAGGTTCTTTGAGGCACACCAAGATGACTCAGACAAGGTGGAAAATGATAAAAGTCTTCAGAAGTACAAGGACGGGATCAATTCTGGGTGTGTTATTGGGGATGCTTTCTTAGAAGAGATGGAATTAAAATTAAACTTTAGGTTTTGAAGTATCTGGGCAGTAATGATGCACATTTTATGTTTAGTATGGAATATTAATGTAAGGGATAATCCTCTTGACCAGAGTATGTAAAGTGCTCCTGAAACATATCCCCCTCTGTCTTAAAAACGATTAAAGGTATTCTCCCTGAGTTCAAGTTGTTCCATGGATTTAAAGATTTCTAATGAATTGTAATCGAGAAGTTGTTTTTAAAGATTGAGAGAAATAAATGTGCCAGTTCAGTCAAGCACTTTGAAAATTCCTACCAAGAATAAATGTGGAACAGAATTATTGAATTTCATATATGGGTTAATTAAAGTTCATTATGTTATTCAATTCAGCATTCTGTAAGTATTTTGTGTGCTAAGGTAATATGCTGAATTTTAAATGTAAGTCTTAGTGACATTTGAAGGACTTTTTTTAAAGCAGAATAGAATTTTAATAAATTTTTTTATCAATCATGTTTGTAGTTATATTTCCTTTAGTGTAAATGGATTTGTATTTACTCATATACTTATTCTTTAGCCCCTAATTTTCACTAAAACCTTAATTTGAGATATCTGGCAGATATTGGAACCAGAGAAATCTAGGCCAGAGAGTAGAAAAATCTAGGCCAGGTAGGATGTTATTGTTTTATTGTCAGTGGTTGCAGTCAGCCCTGTCAGCAGTGGGGGTTCTGTATAGTTTCTGATTGTTTCTGTAACTTTGTTTTTCACTGTTAAGAGCTACCTTTTAGCCTTATTTTGTTAATGAGGCTGGTTATCTAGAAAGTGCTAAACTCTTAATATGCCATTCCTACAAGAAGTTATGTGCCACCTGTCATAGGCATTCTTGCATATTATGATGCCAAAAGAAAGCTAGAATTTGTTTCATCATGTGTTTGGTGGTGAATTTAAGAATTTATATATATTTCAGAACTAATCACCAAGTGCATGATGGCTTCTCGCATGGCTGATGATCTACAGAGCATAGACTTTATACTCCTTCTCTATTTTAATGGAATTTAGACAGTCCTCAGATAGCATAGGTATAAAATGATGTTGATTGACCCCTGACTACAGGTTGTGCTGTAAGGAGTAAATGTTCTTGAGGACCTACTATTAATGACAGGTTCACATGAAAGGTACTTCACACATGTTACACTTAGGTAAAGATAGTAAGGAAATTATAATAATGCAGTTTTCAATATTAAAGTGGAATAGAAATTGTTATCCACAACCAAACTACTATGTCAAATGAAAACTTTTTACCTAAAATTGCTAGTACATCCTTGTGCTTCTTAGTTACAAGTTAGACACCTATTTCCTTTAGTTAGATTCTTTTTCCCTTGGGGAATTTTCAAAAAAGTTTCTGTTCCACAGTGTCTCTTTTCCTGATCTTCTTTAGAGATTGCTCTACCACTTCTATGGTCAGATGATAAAAATGAGCTCTTCATTGTTTCTGAATTAGCAAGTTAATCATTTTCCTTAAATGAGTGTACCTTATTTTATGCAGTTAGGTGGATGTATCCCTGAAAAATAGTGGACTTTACTGAGTTATTGAAAATACTCCATTAAAACATCCATTTTAAAAATCCTGCCATTAATCCGAATAAAGTAACAGCTTTTTGTGTGTACAGAATATGATTAATCTCTAGCTTCTTATTGTGTAACTTTAGATTTTCATGTTATTAGATTTTCTTAAATTGAAGCATGTGCACCTTAAATCCATAATAGATTTGAAAGATTGATTTAAATGGTGGGGGAAGATAGGGTTGAGGTCTTGCTAGCTTGCTTGCCTTCTTGTCACCTGTTGAACTTCACCAGTGTTTTGAGATGATTTTCTTGGCTTGGTTTAGATGTGCATTTTTATATATGTCTTTTTTTGTTTTTTAATCTTGTAGAGATAGTTTGAATATTCGATTTTTATATTTTCGTGTGATCAAGTCATTACCCTAATTTTGACAAACAATGCTTTTGAGTTAATAATTGATACCCATTAGACTTGGATTTAAAATCACCAAATCTAGACATGCATTTGTGATACTTATCTTTAAATTTAACAGCTGACAGAGTCCATACACACATGCCAGAGTTAGTCTTCTTGACGGCATTGGTGAAGTAGTGCACCATCAGTTTTTCCTCTTTCTCTTTACTCTTTTTCCCATATGTACACCTGTCAAATTTTGGTGGTTCCTTTTTCCCCCCCTTTGTTTAGCATAAATAGCTTCACCTGACCTTGAAACTGGAAGTATCAAAGTTGCCATTTTAATTCCATGGTCCATCAGTGATGCGTTTTTTGGAAAGAGATACCCAGCCTAATAAGCCTCAGTTATGTCACCCAGATGCATATTTTTTGCATGCAGTTTGTTTTAGCTGTAGGAATTATTTTTTGTGTTTTTGTTTGTTTTTTGAATTGTTCCTGGAGGGGTATCACTTGATGGCAAGGAAAATGTCCATATTGTCAGATATTGCCTTAGTTTGATTAATATAAGACATTGTTACTTAGGGTGATTTTGCAGATTTTTTCTTATGTAAGCATTTTGATATTTCAGAATGGGAAATTTGAACATTTGTCAGTAATAAGAAGAATTTTTAAAATATTAAGTCTTTTTCTTCCCTTAGAGCTTAAAAGACTGTAGCTTTTTTTTTTTTAATTCTGTAATCTTGTAAGTTTGATTTGGTTCTTCTTCTGCTTTAGGAAAGACAACAGCATGTGGAAGCTGTTGAGTTAGAAGCTAAAGAAGTTCTCAGAAAATTATTTCCAAAGGTGTCTGTACCTTCTAATTTGGTAAGATTAATTTATTATTTTTTAAAATATGACGTCTTTATCATTATTCAAGGAAGTTGTGAATAAGCAGCATTTGCACTCTGCACTTGGTTTTAGGGTGCACTGATCCCTCAGTCTTTCTTATTTTTAACCTAGGGTGTTTTGAGTAGTTAAAATCAATAACTTGGTTCAAAGACATTTATGTTTTTTCAGTTGATACTTTGTTGTAATCTATAAAATTTGCATATGAGACATATTATTTAGAGGATCATAAACATCATATTTGGGAAAGAAATATTTCTTCCTAAGTCAATAGTGGTTAATAAATCAGTAATGTTGTTCTTAATGGCTTTATTCAAAATAGAACTTAATTTTAAGTGATTCCTTCTTAGTTTTAGGAACACTTTATTTTTAAATGTATTTAATACTAAGAACCAGGCTATTTTTATTTCATAACTTAAGATTTTGGTCACCTGTTAACTTCTTCAAGCAAAAGTCTTAAAGATGATATAGAACAACTTGCTTTATTTGAGGTTGTATGTGTTTTAAATGGGAGAGAAAAGTTCCCTCCGTTCAGAGAATTAATACAGTGAATACTTGAGGGCACTACAGTGGTGGCACAGGTCCTTTTCTCTTTTAGTGGGAAGTTGTATGTATGTATAGTCAGAAGCAGAGAGAGGAGCGTAATGAGCCAGGTAAACCAGTATCTCACTTCAGCCATTACCAGTATCTCACTTCAGCCATTACCAGTATATCGCATGCCTTGATGCACGGTCTTGTTTTACTTCTAGCCCTGTACTTCCTCCGTTATTTTGAAGGAAGTCAAACATCAGAGCATTTCATTTGTAAATATTTCTAAAATATAAGGATTCCTTTAAAAAAATACTATTATTTAAAAAAAATTGTTTCTGTCATACATCTAGTCAATATTTGGATTTTTTCAGTTGTCATATAATGTATTTTAATGAAATAATAACTACTTATTGTAGTTTGTTTTAGTCAGGACTCAAATAAGGTCAACCTGTGATTGATTTAAGACGTCTTTTGGATCATCTTTATTCCATGGGTTCCCTTTTATTTGTCAGCACACCCCCTCTCCCACCCTTTTTTTTTTTTTTAATGTAGTGGTTTCATATGCAGTTTCCCAGTCTGGATTTAGCTGACTGCATCCCAGTAATGTCAGTATGTTCCTCTGTCCTTTGTGTATCCTACAAATTGGTAGTTAGTGGAGGCCTGATTAGATTCAGGCTCAACACTTCAGGGTTAGGATGGGTAGAGGCAAGACTACTTCATGGCCAGTGTTGTGTACTTCCATTAGGAGGTCCATCATGTCCGCTTTTGCTTCTTTGGCCCGTTGGAGCTTATTTAGGCTGGCTACCAAATCCTTTTGACACAGCACTGCTAAACTTTGGTAGCTTCTTTGCTTTGTGGTGTGACAAGTTGTTCCTGATTTATTGTGTACACTTCCTGCCCCAAACTTGGAATCAGGGTATTTCTCAAGGAGAGGGCTGTAGGTGCCAGGTGTGATGTAAGTAAATGTCATGGCCTATTCTCTGTGCAGTCTGAGTTAGCTGCTTGCTCTCTTCGGTTTTATCTACATATCGTCTGCGTCTAACTTGCACAAGAAGCAAAAATTCTTTTGTTTCTGTTGTAACTGTTGAGGATATATTCAGGTTTGATCAGCTTAGTAGATACGGGTTGAGCTGATGAAATAACCTGTGCTGGGCAATATGAATAAATTGTCAGTTCTAGTACTGTTCTTACATTGAACCTAGGAGAAAGGGTTGCTCTTCATATACTTCATATTTTTTCCTTTGTGGCCATAAGCCGTTTTTATTTCTTTATTCCTACTTTATATTTTATTAGTGGAAGTAGAATTGCAGGATTTATTTGGCAGTATTTTATGAGCCAAAAGAGTTAATAATTTGTGTTTCTCTTCTTTAAAGATTGTATAAGATCACCAGAATTAAAAATTCTTTTTAATGTAACAAATTCATTCTTAACAGCAATATTACCCACCTTCAACCACCAGACCTTTTTGACACTATAAATATTTATGAATCACCATAAGACATGAATGATGATATTTGGCTTTTGTTCATCCACTTGTTAAAAGTTGAATACTTCTGCATGTAGTCTGTATTTAAGAAATATATTAAGCTTTTTGTGTGCTACCTAGGGTCTAGCATTTTAAATTTTTAGAGATATGATGGATAATAAACTATTTACCTTAAGATAATAATTAAATTTAATATTGTTAATATAGTCAGTAGATATAAAAGGGCTTTTATACATGAAGTAATTTTTTTAAACTGTTTTCTATTGCTTTTTTGCTAAGAAAATCAGCAGAGGAGTGATCTAAACTATATGACCTGGATTGAAGAGAGGCTTACATACTTTAAGCATCTAAATCTGAATTTAATTTATATTGAATCCCAGTATTTGAAGCTAAGTAGGATTTTAATAGTATCATTTTGTCATCATTCAGATTTATGATGTGAGAATGTAATTTTGTTTTTAAATGGAGAGGCTTTTTTGACTAATATGTACTACAGGGTATTGTACTATAGGGTGATCTCAGCATCCAGTTTTCTGTTTTTTATTTGATAGAGTATAGAGAATCCTGATTCAGCCACATAAGTAAAACTTTTAATTAGAGCAATTAATAGAAATTTCATGTGTGTTCTTTTTGTCTTGAATTAAACCAAACCAAAGACTTAAAAGAGGAATAAGAGGAAATTTGCTTTTAAGTATCTAACAAATACTCTCTATCAGAGTTTAAAATTCAGACAAGAATCATCAAAAATCTAGAATAATTTATTCTGAAATTTGGAATAATGACTAAAATTATAATAATGCCTTGTGTTTGCATCAGCTGACCTTTCAGTACAAATAGAGTTTTTGTTGGTTTTAAACACACAAATGTTTGTGTATTCTTATCTCTCATTATGATTTAAAAAATGCTTCATAATACATATTTATTTTGAAGTATTTTCACAATCCCTGGAGCACCTTCACAGAATCTGAAATCTTTTGACTACAGTATCTCAATTGAACTTTTAGTTTATGAGTTCAGTTTTTGAGAACTGGTTCACCTGAAAAAAAGTTTGAAAAATTATTCATTCTGGGCTTTCTCTGTCTTAAATATTGAATCTATTAGTCCTAGCACTAGTAAGTGGTAGAGGCTGGTTTGAGCCCAGATCTTCTACCTGTATGTCCAGAATTCAGTTGCACATATCCTAGGACAGGGTAAATAAATTTAAATTTGATTTTGTGGTAGTACATAGGCATATTTTTAGTGTTTATTTTCAAGGCTGGGTCACGTACAACTTATGTAACAGTTCTATTCTTCTTTGAAATTTCCAGAAGGATGGTATTTGTCTATATAGATTTCTTTTATAATCTTCTAATTTGGTTATTTAAAACACTTATTTCATTTAGGTATTTTTTGAAATTGGTTGTTCTGACTTTTCTTCTCCACAGAGTTATAGTGAATGGTTGCATGGATTTGAAAAGAGGGCAAAAGAATGTGTGGCTGGAACTTCAGGTTCAGAAGAGGTTAAGGTTAGTTCATGAAGTGAAGTATTTATATTTTAAAGAAACATAGAAAAAAGAAGTAAATCAGAATTTGTCTTTATAAGCTTGGGAAAGATAAAGGCTATATTATGAGTGGAATAGTGATCTTTTCAGAAAGTATAAGAAGGTGGTTTCATTTTTGTGTACATTTTGGTGGAAATGGTATTAAGTCTTCCCTGTGTTTGATTTGTGTACAAAGCTGATGTTTCTCGTTTAACTCTGTTATTTTAGTCATTTCTAAAACTGAATATTTAACTGTCTGTTGCTCTCTTTTTAGCTTGGGTTTAGAAAGTAAAGATCAGTTGATAGGTAGAAACTGACTGGTTTGCTAATGTATCCCCAAATACATCACTTAAGAGTATTCAGAGCCTAGATGTACTTTTATCCTTGACTACTGAAATTTGGGAGGTTAACTTTTTTTGTCTCTAAAGTGACATGAATAAAATTTCTTTCCCATGGTATTGTGATCTTACTTCACATGTGGATCTGCTTTGATTTACTGTCTCACTAAAGAGTGACAAGCCTATTTATTACAAAATTGTGTGATATATTTTGTATTAAACAGACTCTAAGAGTTTTATTAGGAAAATCAAATGACCATAAAAAAGGTAATTAAACTTCATTGTTACTTAAGAAGGTTGAAATGTAGTAATTAATAATAAAACAGGAACCGTTTATATAATATACCATTAAGTACTGAAACAGATTTGAAGCACAAAACTTTCTGGTAAAACTAGAGAATTTTTCTTTATTTTATTGTTTGCAGGTTTTAGAGCACAAGTTGAAAGAAGCTGATGAAATGCACACATTGTTACAGCTAGAGTGTGAAAAATACAAATCCGTCCTTGCAGAAACAGTAGGAAATGATTTTTAACCTACATTTTAAAATAATTATTAACATTACTTAGTTGCTTAAATAGTTTATCTTGGTATTAGAACATGAATTTTTCAGAACAACTATACTTTTGTTTATAGGAAGGAATTTTACAGAAACTACAGAGAAGTGTGGAGCAAGAAGAGAATAAATGGAAAGTTAAGGTCGATGAATCACAAAAGACTATTAAACAGGTATTTAAAACACAAAGAGCCTAGGGGAAAAAAAATAAAAGGGATGTGTGAACGATTTTAAAAAAAAAAAGCTTACAGTAGTGGTTCTCACAGTGTGGGCCCTGGACGAGCAGCGTCAGCATCACGTGGGCACATTGTTTGGGCCCCCCCAAGGCTTACTGAATGTGAAGCTGTGGGGTTAGCAGTCTGTGTTTTAAAGAGCCCCCCGAATGATTCTGCCCACAGACGCTTGAGACTCACTGGTTTAGGGTACGACTAAAGAGTAATGATACAGAGTGCCGAGTGCTTTGGAAGTTAAAGAACCACAATGTGATAACATAAGGCAAAGAATTTGGTGTTCACAATAAGTTTTAAAACACAGATATGTGACTCATGATATAGTATTCAAGAAAAAGTAAGTCCTTCTTCTGTTCACGGGACTTGAATATTATTTTGTAGTCTTAGTTTTTCTTTGTTTACAGTTGTCCCTCCATATCCATCAAGGAATTAGTTCCAGGAGTCTCCACAGATACCCAAATCTGGTATCTTGGATGCTCATATAGAATGGCGTAGTAGTACTTGGGTGTGGTAAATAAAGAGTGCCATCTCTTGCTCACTTGTTTTCCTGGGCTGACCTATGCAGAATCTGGGGTTGCTGATGGTATTCTATATTAATGCATTTGGGGATTAAGTACAGCTGATTATTGTTAATTACAGTTAATTAACAATTAACTGGACCTAATATAATACCATGCAAATGGGGTAGGTTTTGACCACAGTTTAAATCAAGTTAAATGTGACACTCTAATTTTTAAGATCTTTTAAAATTCAGTTATGGCTTTAAGTGAGATACATGAAAAAAAACCTCTGAAGTGTCTAATTGATTAAAATTCTACAAGATAGAAAAGCCTCTGTATCCTTGGTGGTTTAACTTGGTCATGTAATTATTTCACATTTCAGATGCAATTGTCATTCACATCTTCGGAGCAAGAGCTAGAGCGATTAAGAAGAGAAAATAAAGATATTGAAAATGTATGTTATCTCACCATTTGACTTGTAACCTATGGACTCATTTTTTAGCATTAAGGATTGTCTTACAAGCTGTGTTTTAAGATTTCTTTTGTCTTATGATGTGGTTGTTACGCCTTTAAGAATATCTTGAGTAGTGTTTCAGATGGTATAGTTTTATATTCATAAGCGTCATAACTTTTCATTGTAGGGAAGCCTCTTAAATATGGCGCTTAACTTTTCCTTTGTTGCACTGCTAGCTGAGAAGAGAACGAGAGCATTTGGAAATGGAGCTAGAGAAGGCAGAAATGGAACGATCTACCTATGTTACGGAAGTCAGAGAGGTACTTATGATAGAATTTTTTTCAACCTTCTCAATTTAAGTTAAATTTATAACAGTGATAAAATATTTCAGTGTAAGTTGTTTCTGGCAGAGCTTCCAAGTAGCATACAAACATGGGATATCATAAGGAAATCAATCTTAAACTCTAAACTTCATTGCAGCTGAAAGATCTGTTGACTGAATTGCAGAAAAAACTTGATGATTCATATTCTGAAGCAGTAAGACAGAATGAAGAGCTAAATTTGGTAAGAAGCTTGTTCTCCACGGGGTATCAAGTAGGCTCTGAAAGCACTTGTGTTGACATGTGGAGAAACCATCCAGACTTCTTCTCCTTGCTAACACCTTTAGCTTGGCATTTTTATAAGTTTAAGATAATCTTCATATTCTGATGACTCAAGATGGTCTGTCTTTTCTTGATTCCTAAGATGATCCTTCTTTTCTTAGCTCCTACCAATGGCATGTTTGGCTTGCAACTCTTTTTCAGAATTTTCTGTGTTTTATAAAACCAAATTTCTTCAACAGCATTATTTTCAGTGAATAAAGAAATGAAACAAACAGACAAAGATTGGCTGAGTTGCAGACTCTCTTCTCAGAGTTACCATAGTTAACTGAGCCTCTTATTTTCTAACCTGGAAGGAGATTATTGAAGGTGGAAGATACATATTCTTCGTTCAAGGGCAACGATCCAATGTAGCTTCCTTTTTTAACTGGCCTTTCTACACATTATAGATAACAAAAAGCTTGTGGAATTCTTTATCATCATCTTATCATTCAGAGCATAATAATCCGAAAACTACAGACTCAAAGTTAGTTAAATGTTGTATAAAGACAGAGTACCCTGTATTCCCATTCTTAAATTTTCTGAAAATTTACACTGATTGAGACAGGCTTGTTTTTTAAATAAACATGACTATCTTATTGTATGTTTGAAACAGTAATCATTATGTCTGTCTGTGACTTTTAAAAATTAAGAATATGATTAGATTTTTAAAAAGTACTTGAATGGGGCTTCCCTGGTGGTGCAGTGGTTGAGAGTCCGCTTGCTGATGCAGGGGACATGGGTTCGTGCCCCGGTCCGGGAAGATCCCACATGCCGCGGAGCGGCTGGGCCCGTGAGCCATGGTCGCTGAGCCTGCGTGTCTGGAGCCTGTGCTCCGCGACAGGAGAGGCCGCTACAGTGAGAGGCCCGCATACCGCAAAAAAAAAAAAGTACTTGAATGAACTCTAGTACAATTGCAGTAAGACAGTTTTCTCCTTACTATAAGTTAACGCTGCCAAGTTTGGGATTTTCTTTTTAGTACTGCTGTATGTACCAAAGAAAATTTCTTAACTCATTCATGTTAAGCAGTGTTACAGCAGTGATTTATGGGAATCAATTTTCAGAGTAGAGCTCTCTATGAAATGTACACAGAGTCCGCACCCCGACACACACACACACACACACACGCCCCTTTCTATTTTTGAAATAAAATTTACCTTTATTTTACCTTAATTGAATCATTCCCACTGCAGTGTGGGAATGATTCAATTAAGGTTTTATGCATACGTTTGCTATACATTGCACAGATTGGTACTGTGATATGCAACAGCTTTAAGTGATATGCTTATCCTGTAATACGGTTGTGTTTTTGTTTTTTTTTTTGTGGTACGTGGGCCTCTCACTGTTGTGGCCTCTCCCGTTGCGGAGCACAGGCTCCGGACGCGCAGGCTAAGTGGCCATGGCTCACGGGTCCAGCCGCTCCGCGGCATGTGGGATCCTCCCGGGCCGGGGCATGAACACGTGTCCCCTGCATCGGCAGGCGGACTCTTAACCACTGCGCCACCAGGGAAGCCCCTGTAATGTGTTTTTTAAAAACCCACTTCCACCTACAGTTGTTGGAGATTTTACTTTTAACTTTGATGCTTGGTGGGTGACTCCAGTGCAGCATCAAACCCACAGGATTATGGTTGAGTCTCCATTCAGTCTGATGCTCTCTTTGTACATTTTGACCCTTTACTTCTGTCAAGAGGTCATTTTGAGTGATATTTTAAATTTTTTTGCCTTGAGTTTGCAGTCTTCATTTTAATCTTCCTGTTTGCTTTTTGCTGAGGGTAACTGTTGCCACATTTTAAGATATATTAAAATAATTTTGTTTGCTTATACATTGTGTGTTCCTGGGCCAAAGGAATAACCTCTCTGATGTGTGAAATCAGAGTTAAGTAAAGGAGCAAGAACTGAAGCATTTGGGATAAATAGAGTTCCCAAAATAAAATTTCCAAATGGAATGTCCTGCACTAATTCTCTCTACATGTTTGAAATGTCAGTGTCTTATATTTCCCCCTTTTGGGTTTCCAGAACTGTTTGGAATGCTGTGCCTGTGGGTGAGAGACATAATTAACTTGATGAGTTTAATAAGAAAAAGTTATCTTTTGTCAGTGAGTCCATTTCCCTCATTCTTATGTAATCAGAATAGTTACTAAGAGAACAATCATTACGTATTAGCTCTAGAGTTTAATAGAGCTTTATAACTGTTTCAACAAGTTGGTTGAGATGTATATATTAAGACATGTCTTGTTGGTATAGTTAGGCCAGTGTGGTCTTGCACTCATCTTTCTAGTGACATCTTAAAGGATGAGTGACATTTAAATTTTTGAAGATTTCATTTTACTGGATTTGTAATCTTCTGTTCAATGTTTTTTTAAAAAATATTACCAATTGATTCTTCTTAACTGAACTATATAGGTTAAGAAAGCCTTTAAACATTTAAAAACTAGTAAAATTTCTTATGACTTGCCTTTTAATTTGAAATAAATGTGAATGAACTGCCCTATGAATAGTGAATAGTAATGCTTTAAAAAAATAATCTACTGGAATTTGATGGTTTTGTTTTTACATTTGCAGTTTTCTACTCTCAACTCTAGTTGGTTTTGTAGCTTTTCTTATGTTTAGCTTTACAGATTGGAGCCTCCACTTCTTGGTGCAGCATATTGGCTAATCCACTGTGCATAATAACTGTTAGCGATCCCATTCTTTCTCATTCATTCTTCAGTCCTAGAGGTCTCAGCATAATCAAAGAAGGAATCAAAGAAGGATGTGAATTAATTGTGGTGTTCCTGTATTTTTACAGTTAAAGAAGCAGTTAAATGAAACACTTGCAAAACTTAGAACTGAACAAAGTGAAAGACAGAAGGTAGCTGGTGACTTGCATAAGGTAAGACACTGCTTGTTCTGAAGATGCCATATCATCATATTTATGTTGTACCTTGAACCTTAAGCAGACATACTGCTAACCCTGGATTCATTCTTTTATATCATTACATTAATTTGTTTATAAATTTAAGCTGTTTGTTATACAGTTACATATTTGGAACTAGACTTTTTGGCTTGTTTTTCCATTCTTAATTCGCTTCTTCATTTCATCATATTTATATAATTAATTGCTTTGTAAAGTGTAGATTAAATTTTGAATTCAGTTGATGTGACTCTTAAAATTGGTTACATCTATATATTTTTTATTGGGATTTGCTTATATAGTCATTTACAAAGTATGTTTCTTTTGATCTTCATGAATGTGAAAGAAGTATATATAGACCTCTGATGTTTCAGAAATTCGTCCCTTTATTTCTTTGTAGAAATATGTTTTTCTTAATCTCACATGTAGATGGGTGATTTTTAGGATTACATTTTTTATTCTTTGCGTTAGGTTGACAAGTTATTTGTAATTCTGTTTTGAGATTTTTTTTTTTTTTTTTTTTTTTTTTTTTGTGGTACGCAGTCCTCTCGCTGTCGTGGCCTCTCCTGTTGCGGAGCACAGGCTCCGGACGCGCAGGCTCCGCGGCCATGGCTCACGGGCCCAGCCGCTCCGCGGCATGTGGGATCTTCCCGGACCGGGGCACGAACCTGTGTCCCCTGCATCGGCAGGTGGACTCCCAAACACTGCACCACCAGGGAAGCCCCTGTTTTGAGATTTTTAATAGCGTAATTCATAAATGCTTTTATCAGAGCTGCTTTAGAGCTAAGATTGTTTATAGCAGATCTAGTCATTAGCAAAACAATTAAATTTGCCACTCTTTTAAAGGTTGAAAGAAATATTTGTTGGTTCTGTATGATTATATCATAATTGTTATGCAAAAGTCTAGGAATCTAGAGTTGCTTCAGATTACTTTGATGTTGTCACCAGTAGATAAAATGTGAACTTAAAAAGTTTCATTAGGTTTGAATCCTACTGCTACCACTTCTGAGCTGTGTGACCATGGGGCAGTTATTTGCTCTTTGCAAGTCTCAAGTTTATCTTCTATAAAATGGCATTTATAAGGGCTATTTTGTGAATGAAAATAAATTAAGAATGTGAATTATTACAAAAAGTTTCAGAGCTCTGACTTAGATATATGATACATTGTCAGGATTGAGCAATCTGATTTATATTTTGATAACGTGAATGTTTGATCACTGGACAAAATATATAACTTGCAGTTTTAGCCTAGCAATTTATTTTCTCAGAAGGTACTTTAAGGATATTAAACAGGTGCTCAAAGATATGGATATGCCCTGTTATTTGGCATAAAATGGCAACAGTAGTTGAAAGTGAACTGCACCATATCTATGTAATAGAAATACTGTGCAACTCTGAATTGGAAATGCACATAAATATTTATTGACATGTAAAAAGAAAATGCTTCGTCAAACAGCATATATGTTAAAAGCCCATTTATAGAACATTTTCTACCAATTTTCTGTTAGGACATATATGCACTAAAGAGGGATCTAGACTAGGAGTCAGCAAACTCACAAACTGTTTTAGGATTTGTGGGCCACCTATAGTTTCTTTCATATACTCTTTGTTTTTTTGTCTAGCACGACTCTTTAAAAATGTAAAAACCAATCTTAGCTTGTGAGCTCTACAAAAACAGGCTGTGTGTGGCTAGAGTTGGCTGACCTCTGATCTAGACTAATGTTAACCTAAATATCACTGTGGTTATTTCTGCTTTTTATTTCTTTATACATTTTCTGCATTGTCTGAACTTTTTAAAATGGTGAGCATGTGTTTTTATAATCTGGTGGGGGAGAAAGCTATTTGATTTGGGGGAAAAAACGGAACAGGTTGGCTTTGTTGTATTTTGAGAAGAGCTTTAGTTTTGTACAAAATATAATGAGTGTAAAAAAATCACTCATTTTTTTTCTTGTATATATTTATTTATCAGTTGTATTATTCAGAGGCTCCATATTGCTTTCCTCACAGGCTCAACAGTCACTGGATCTTATCCAGTCAAAAATAGTAAAAGCTGCTGGAGACACTACTGTTATTGAGAATAGTGATGTTTCCCCAGAAATGGTATGCATTTTCTTTAGCTCCAAATCTCTGTGCTGATTACCTTGTAAATTATGTGAAGAATAAAAAATGTACAGGATCCATTTCTGCCTAAAAAAAATGCCTTTTTAATGTGCTTCTATCAATTATGTTGCATTCTTAACTCAAGGTTGTTTTTTCTTTGAGGTATCTTATCTGAAATGCAGTGTTCTTATTAATGTTTGTTTTCACTTTAGCTTGGGTGAGACATTATTATGTTAATGTTTAGGTTTGTGGTGGAAAGTGTTATGGTGTACTGCTTAAGAATGTAGACTCTGCTGCTTGTGTTGAATCCTGGTTCTACTATTCACTAGCTGTGTGACTGACTTAGGGGAAACTTTTTATCCTCTCTGTGCTTTAGTTGCTCCATCTGTAAAAGGCAATGATATTAGTACCTATCTTGTAGGATTGTTGAAGGGAATAAATGAATTACTATATAAAACACTTAGAATAGTGGGTAACACTTAAAACAGTGCTTCAAGTTTAGTAAGAGCTCAATATATGTTAACTGTTATTTTTCTGTTGTTATGAGTGTACTCTCCTTTGGTTCCTTGCAATTTTTTTTCTGAAAGGAGAAATGGATTTATATCTGATATTCATCGATTCTAGATTTTTCCCTTTGTAACCTAGTGACAACATTTATAACATAACTTTCTTTGATGTAAACTAATTTGCAATGCTAGGTAGCAAACCCTATTGCACTATGTGGTTTTTATTGTCAATTTTCATATCATCTTGCAGATTTTTTTGTTTGTGTTTAAAACAGCAATAAACTATTTTTGGTTTTGGTTGCAAATGCCTTTTTCTTGTGCTCAGCGTTTTTCATCTCTTCCGTCTTCTTTTTAGGAGTCTTCTGAGAAGGAGACAATGTCTGTAAGTCTAAATCAGACTGTAACACAGTTACAGCAGTTACTTCAGGCAGTAAACCAACAGCTCACAAAGGAGAAAGAACACTATCAGGTATTAGGTAAGAATAACTGAAGTATTACTGTCTGTCTATAGATAATTGACATAGTGTGTGTGTAAATGTATGTATAGTGTGTATTTACTTTAAGTATAGGAACTCTTGTTACCCTAGTCGAAATATTCCCTCTTTATCTCTCTCAGAAGCTCCAAATGACAGCTTTATAGCTTTCTTGGAGTTTTATTTCCATCTTGTACATATTTTTTGGTCTTGTAGCTTGGAGGAGAAAAAAACATACCTTATCTTTTTTTTTTTTTAATATGTAAGTTTCATGAGTATAGCATTATACATGTGTACACTGCAAGGTGATCACCACCACAAGACTAGTTACCATCTATAACCATACAGTTGACTTCCTTTTCCCATTTTGTCCACCCTCCAGCTCCCTTCCCCCTCTACTAAGCTGTTCTCTTTTATGAGTTTGTTTTTGTTTTGTCTGTTTGTTTTGTTTTAGATTCCACATATGAGTGAAATCATATTGTCTTTCTCCATCTGACTTATTTTACTTAGCATAATACCTCCAAGTTCTAACCATGTTGTTGCAAATGGCAGGATTTCCTTTTTTTTTATGGCCAAGTAGTTCACTGTGTGTGTGTGTGTATGTACATACACATACATACCACATCTTCTCTATCCATTCATTCATTGGTGGACACTTAGGTTGTTTCCATATCTTGACTATTGTGAATAATGCTGCAGTGAACATATCTTTTCCAATTAGTGTTTACATGTAAAAACCCTTTTTCTTTGCCTCTTTTGACTTTTTTACAGAACAGACTCATAACTTGTTTACCTAGGTTTTGTTCATTGCCGTAATGTCTGCAACTGTTTCTTTAGTTTATCCTGATCTTAGTTCTGGTAAAATATCTGTGTGATTTCTTTTTTTTTTTAATGACTTGGTAAAATAAAGTGACTATAATGTTTTTACTGAGGTAAGATGCTGAACTGAAAATCAAGTCATCACAGTTTCTTTACATTGGAAGCTGGATTTTATTTAAGTTTGCTGTGGGTAATCAAAGAAATCCATTTTTTAACTCCTGAAGTGAGAGTCTTAACTGAAGATAAACAAACCAAGCTATAAAATTTTATTGACCATATTACCTGGAAATGCATGTTGATTGATTTGATTCCTGGGTTTTACCTGTTTCAAGAATGACTTAAGTCACAATGCCTTGGGTAATTAGGGTGTTCTGATACGCACTGAATACTTTAGATATTCTTCTTTTGAAGCTGTTTGTTCTATAATAATCGTGGTGTCCTGGACATGAGTAGGGTGGCCTGTGCAATGCCAGGGGGCAACTCATCACTTAATTGTCCCTTTCAGAACCCAAACTTAAGACTCTTAGGTTATACAAAGGCCTCAGGATAGGTTAGGTGCTCTGGAAAAGTTGGTATGGACCTCCATCTTGATCACAGGGGCATTCTGTCTCACTTCTGTAGAATGATTGTCCTCTGGCCTGTCTTAGCATACACTCTCCTTTAAAATGCTATTTCAGGTGAGTTACCTCTAAGAAGACTTTTCAAATAAACCCAACTCATAACCTGTCAGCAAAAAGAATTATACCTTAATCTTTTATCCTTGGTAAGCTGACCTCTCAGTTGCCTAGAGTTAAATTTCTGCCACCTGACCACTCTTCCCCAAATTAGAAAATAACCTCGTTTCCTGCTTCCTAGGGCAACTTTCCTTCCCACATCTTCAGTCCTGCTTCAGTCCTGAAGTCCACATCTTCAGTCCTCTCCACTCACTGCTTCTGTTCAGTCTTGAAAAATGCTCAAATATATTATTTTAACTTTGCACTTTCTTTAGATTACCACCCTAATTTTTTTACTTCACTGTTTAACAAAGATTCTTAAAAGAAGAAACTATTCTCACAGTCTCATGCTACTAACTACTCCATCTCCTCTAGAATGGCTTCTCTTTCTGCCATTCCGTTGAAACCATTTTTGCTGAGGTAATTCATTAATGATTTCCTAATTGCTAGAGCTAATACAGGATCATCTTTTGCATATAAGATACTGAAAATAGTTGTGAATTATTCTAAATACGGTGAGGTCAGTCCTTATGCCTCTGTTTTCTAAGGGAAGGGTTTTGCTTCTGAGAACCTAAAAAATTATAAGATGGCCTGTTACCCTTTGCCTTTAGACCTTGTCAGTAGTATCTCTCCAGCATCTCAAAAGTGTTCTTCAGTATTTTCTTTTTCTTCTCAAACATGTGGTCTGAACCATTTTTGCTTGCCTGTTTCCACATTTGCCTTAATCATATTAAATTTGAGACTTACACTGATCATTGGTAGTAACACTTTTATTTTTCCAGACTTTTTTCTTCCTAATTTATAAAAATGTAGTGTGTAATTTGTTAAAAGAAATACATATACCTTGGCAACACAGCT
Organism: Delphinapterus leucas; assembly: GCF_059928025.1. Lineage (NCBI taxonomy): Eukaryota > Metazoa > Chordata > Mammalia > Artiodactyla > Monodontidae > Delphinapterus > Delphinapterus leucas. The sequence goes on from NC_143130.1 coordinate 136,547,542, forward strand.
GAAACTGAACTGTTGTTTAGCAGGCAGCTCACCTAAGTGATAGATAACTCAGCATTCTTTTGTTAACTGATGAACTTAATTTCAAATTTGGCAAGTGAAAGGGCGGTTGAGTGGTCAGCAGTGTATCATGAAAGATAGATGGATTGTATGAAGCTAGAGGTCCACCAGCACTTGAGAACTCTCTCCTTGCATAGGTTCTAGCCAGCACTGACAGTGATAACCCCTCCTTAGGGATCTCTTGGTTCCCACAGCTCTTCTTTATGCCCTTTAAATGTTTGTGTTACCCTCAAGTTTTTAACTTCAGCCATCATTTTTGCTCAGTGTATTCTCCCTCTTGTCAACTCTTTTAAAATTACTACCAGATAATTAAATTGGAAATACAGATTTCTTAATCATCAGAATTTATAGGTTAATGTCTGATGTCAAGAATCTTGTTTTTTTTTTTTAATTAAAGCATAGTTAATTTACAATGTTGTTTTAGTTTCTGGTGTACAGCAAAGTGATTTAGTTATATATATACATATATATATATTCTTTTTCATATTCTTTTCCATATAGTTTATTATAAGATATTGAATATTCAATATGTTGAATATTGAACCTTATTGAATAAGGTTCCCTGTGCTATACAGTAGAACCTTGTTGTTTATCTTGTTTTATATATAGTAGTTTGTATCTGCTAATCTCAAACTCCCAGTTTATCCCTCCCCCAGCCCCCTTTCCCCTTTGATAGCCATGTTTATTTTCTATGTCTGTGAGTCTGTTTCTGCTTTGTAAATAAGTTCATTTGTGTTATATTTTAGATTCCACATATAAGTGATATCATATGGTATTTGTCTTTCTCTTTCTGACTTACTTCACTTAGTATGATAATCTCTAGTTGCATCCATGTTGCTGCAAATGGCATTATTTCATTCTATTTTATGGCCAAGTAATATTCCATTGTATGTATATACTACGTCTTCTTGTTGATGGACGCTTAGGTTGTTTCCATGTCTTGGCTCTTGTAAATAGTGCCTCTGTGAACATTGGGGTGCATGTATTGTTTTTAATTAGAGTTTTCTTCAGCTGTATGACCAGGAGTGGGATTGGCATATGGTAGTTCTATTTTTAGTTTTTTGAAGAACCTCCATACTGTTTTCCATAGTGGCTGCACCAATTTACCTTCCTACCAGGAATCTTACTTCTTTTTAGTATATACTACAAGTACATATGAATTGTTTAAGATAATGCTGTACATTTTCAGTAAGAGAAAAGCTATTTTTAAAAGACAAAAATGAGAGAGATGATGTATAGTAATTTAGTTTTCGAAATCCTAATACACAGAACTTAGCCTTTCTTTGAGTTGTAGGGGCATTTGTCTTGCGCCCTTAATTTGTAAAACATTAACCCTTCTTTTCTTCTGGAAGTCTTCCTGCTCATCTGCTATCCTTCTCTCCCCACCCCTGCCACCTCCCCAAACAGAAGGCTGTCATCCGCCTGTCCCCCTTTTAATTAAGGTAATTGTTTTTGTAGCTTTGGATTGTTAACACTAGTATTTTGTAGTATACTTTTTTGTTTCCAGATACCTACTTTTTCTTGTGTTTCATATCTGCCTGGCTTCTAAGTGTTCCTAGTGTATGTCCGACTATATCAGAAAACTTTATCGCCCCATGTCTTAGTCTGTTTGGGCTGCTATAACAGAGCCCCCATACACTGGGTGGCTTAAGCAGCAGACATTTATTTTTCACATTTCTGGAGGCTGGGGAGTCTAAGATCAAGGCACCGGTAGGTTCTGTCAGGTGAGACCCACTTCCTGGTTTAAAGATGGCCATTTTCTTTCTGTGTCCTCACATGGCAAAAGGGGCAAGGGAGCTCTCTGGGGTCCTTTTTAAAAGGGCACTAATCCCATTCATGACAGTGGGATCTCCTAAAGGCCCCACTTCCAAATACCATTACATGGGAGTTAGAATCTCAACATAGGAATTTCGGGGGACGGGGGAGACACAAACATTCAGACTATAACACCCAGGGTCCTTTACCTTGGAACCTGTTTGTGGAATCATGTGGAAGGAGGCTGATGATTTTAACAGCTGACACTTCATGAATGTGCCTCTAAGAACGAACATGCTTCTAACATATGGTCATTCATTTACATTTTCACAACAACCCAGTGCAGGAGATAGATAGGGATGATGGTGATGGTGATTAATATTATTACTTATTCTTTTATTCCCATTTTACAGCAGACCCAAAGAAGTTCTGTAAGTTGCCCAAAGTCACACAGCTAGTAACTGGGTGAGCTGGGATTTAAATTAAGGTGGTCTGGGCCTAGGCCCTGTGCTCTTAATCTGCACTTTTCTTCTCCCTAATTCAAGCACTGTGTGCTCTGATCCTTGTCACAGCCTTCTTTTCTCCTCATTCTGTCTAATCCTTTATTGCCAGCTTCTTATAGTTTCTTCCTTCAGTTCTGGCTTTTTCCTAAAGTTGGTAATTTGGTTTGTCAGTATTGAATTGGAGAGGCTCTTGAAGTTATCCAGGAAAAACTGAGGTGAAATTTTGTGTATGTGTTTTGTATATATGTGTCCTCCTTACTCCCTTTAACAAATAGATTCTTTCATGATACAGTTTTCTCTTGTTTCTGAAAGGAAAAAGTTCTTTTTTGGTGCTATTGGAGTGTAAGAGTTAATGTTTCAGACAAAAACTAGCTTTTATTTCTACACTTTACACTTGACTGTCATATGGATCAGGTTTTCATTTTGTGTAATGTGTTTACACAGCACTTCTTAGTTTAATGTACCAGTGGGCTATGTAGACTTTCTGATTAACTGTTAATCTTGTTTTAATTAGAGAACATGATAGCCAGTGATAACTTTGTTTTTTAACTTTCTAATTGCTTCTTTTCCCCTCAACTTTTTAATTTTGAAAAATTTCACACTTAATGAAAAGTTGAAAGGATATATAATATATAACACTGACACCCTTCAGCTACTTCATCTCTTTATTTGTGTATACATATTTTGTTGATGTCAACACATTTGAAAGTAACTTTCAGATAATATGACATTTTACCCCTAAGCACTTAAGTATGTATCTCTTAAGAACAAAGACATTCTCTTACAAATCCATAGTATCACTGTCACATCCAAAAAGACCAGAACAGTAGCTCTAATATCATCCATTTTAAAGCCCATATTTGTGTCCCCACTTATACCCAAAATATCTTTTTAGCTATTTTTTCCAAACCAGGATCCAGTCAGACTTCACATGTTGCATATGGTTAAGTCCTAATAATCTCTTTAATGGCTTTTGAAGTTTAATTTCTTTAGTCATTTTATCTGACTTGGAAAGCTTCAAAAGGCCTTAGAAAATCTCTGTCTGAAGCTTAAATTATTTATTCGCCAGGGGAGAGTTGTAAATTTCAGTTTCTTTCCAGTGCTGCTCACTCACCTTATTAGCTTTACAGTCTGTTGAGTAGGACAGTGATACAAATGGATTCCCAATGTTGTTCTCTTAAATGTTTTCTAAATAGGATTTTTAAATCCCTGTATTATTCTCAGTTCGGTCTGAGATTTTGGTTCACATATTTAAAAATCCACCTTCAGAAGCTCCTTCTGAATCCTGAGATTTTTCTCTTATTTTTGATTACCATCAGTATTAATTGTTCTGATCTTAGTTGAAAAGGCCATGCTAGATCAAATGGCATATGTACTTTTGGTATTTGACAGATGTCTTCTGATTGCCTTTTGTTTCTTTGTTTTAAAATGAATTTCTTTCTTTCTGATCTTTTACAGAGTGAAGTAATTGGGAAACTGTTCATTCAAGGATAACAGAAGGCATTGTATTATATTTTGCCAAATTAAAGCCTTATTTATGTTTTCACCCTTTCTACTTTGTCAGAAACACTGAACAGAGTTTTGTCTTTTCTAATCCTTGTTAGACTACTGATTTAAAGAGAGAGAAAAAAAGCCAACTCTGTAGACACCTTCAGAGTTTAGTTTTATAATAAAAACTGTTTGAATAATTAGACCTTTACATTCCTGAAAATAAAATAAACATGTAATCTTGTATCTTATTTTGCTCAATAAAATTGTTCAGAAGATCAAAAGTGGTAAAGACAATGTAAAATTTAACATTTTAATACAGATGTTGTACATTGTTTTACTTAATATTTTGGGGAGCAACTGCCTCTGACTTCAACTCAAGAAAACACTTTTTGTTGCTAATGTAATCAGTTTTGTAATGATGTCAGCAAATAAAGGGATGCTTATTATTCAAACTGGTTTTGATTTTCGTTGAGCTAAACAGATTTCATTAGCGCTTAGATCAACATAATTTAGGGCACAATCATTAATTGCAACTTCAGACAGGGTAGGTTTGTTGCTTGTACACCTTCTCTAACTAGAGCTCTGGGTCTTCTCTGTGGTTCTGTGCAAGGTAAACTGTGTCCTGAAGGTAGTGTGGGTTACAGAAAGGATGGGGCAAGTATTTAGGGTTTCAGACCTACCACCCCTGCTTCAGGTAGAAGAGCTCTACTTTATTTTTACTATTACTATTATTATTTTAAGTAATGATTAACTTTTTTGTTTCCTTCTTATCAGACACTTTTACACAGTTTACATGTTATCTTTTTTGTTGTTTGAACATGTTGATAACATGTTATCTTTTTTTTCTTTTTCTTTTTTAATAATTGGCTGAAAACACTGAGTGCTCAGATGCTAAATAACGACTGACAAAGTCTTATGCCACTGAGTATTAAAGTACCTGCTATACCATATGGTGGCCTCCTTGCTGTTTCAGCTATGCTTCTACCATGGGGCCTTTCCACTTTCTGTTCTTTCTGCTACAGCTCTCTTCTCTTGGGTGTCAGTCTTGGCTGGTTCGCTCACCATCATGAAATCTGCTTAAATGTCACCTTTTTCATCGGGTCTTGACTACCCAGTATTCCCCCTGCCTCCCTATCCGCCTACCTGTCTTGGTCTATAACATTAACAGTCCTCCAGTATATACTTGGTCATTCCCTATACCCCTCCCTACCAGAAAGTAAGCTCCAGGAGGGCAGGAACCATCTCTTTTGTTCCTTGCTTTATCCCCACCCCTGAGAAAGTACCTGACACTTAATTGTGCTCAAGTATTTAAATGAATGAATGAATGAATGGGTGAAGTTCATCTTTATTATTTATTTTTTTGGCCACACTGCATGGCTTGTGGGATCTTAGTTCCCTGACCAGGGATCGAACCCGGGCCTGGCAGTGAAAGTGCCAAGTCCTAACCTCCGCACCACCAGGGAATTCCCGAAATTCATTTTTATACCTTGAGGATTATCTAAAGTGGTGCCTTCACCATATAGCACGTGCACCAAATAGTATTTCTAAAGTATAGAGAGAGAAACTGAAGAAGCTGCTCATGGCCATTGGTAACTGGACTGGGAATTTGGGCTACCCCAGGCCTTGGCTGCTTTCAGCAAACCACTGGGAAATTGGTCTGAAGGCCAGCCAGATGCCATATCATCGTCTCTTTTTCCTTTGCCATTGCCTATAAAGGTACTCATGCCTCTGCCTTCTGAAAAAAGCAAACAAGTCCCACTTTCCATCTTACAGCCTCTTCTTGCTATTTTTTTTTTTATAAATTAAATTTATTTTTGGCTGCATTGGGTCTTTGTTGCTGCACGCGGGCTTTCTCAGTTGCAGTGAGCGGGGGCTACTCTTCATTATGGTGCGTGGGCTTCTCACTGCAGTGGCCTCTCTCGTTGCGGAGCACAGGCTCCAGGCATGTGGGCCTCAGCAGTTGTGGCCCACGGTCTCCAGAGCACAGGCTCAGTAGCTGTGGCACACGGAGTTGCTCCACTGCATGTGAGATCTTCCCGGAGCAGGGCTCGAACCAGTGTCCCCTGCATTGGCAAGCAGACTCCCAACCACTGCACCACCAGGGAAGTCCTTCTTGCTATTCTTGCTCAGAAGAACTGTGTAACTGTATTATTTTTCAACCTCCTTATATGTTTGAATTTTAAAAAAAATTGCAAGAGATTTTGAGGACTCAGTCTTAATCTCTGATTAATTTCTGTTCCCTCCCTCAACATCCCAACCAAATATGTGTTCATCTTTTTGCCTCTGAAGTGGCGGGAAGTTCACAATTAGGTACAATTGTAATTGTTAATGGTTATTAAGTTACTGTATTGAAAGTTGTGTTCCTGTTACATCAGTTTGTCCTACTTCCTTACTCCAGAATCACATAGGAAAAGCGTACCATACTCCCATTCAGTTATTCTTCAAATATGCCAAGATAGCCCATGTTCTCTGAAGTCCATTCCCCTCTAGGTTAAGTATCCCCAGTTCCTTAGTTACCCTGAATGATGGAAGGCTAAACTAGCCTACTTGTCTCATCCATCCCCAGCTGTCTACCCTTCCCCAGTGTCCTATAGGCAGATCGCTGGGAGAGGGTGGGAGCATCAAAAGAGAGGTCATCTGTGTCCTCAGTCTCTAGTGGCCCCTCTTGCCACTGTTAACAGCCAATTGAGGCAGGAAGCAAGCCCTGAGAATATTTCTCAGTTTGGGGAGTGACTACAGGGAGGGAGAATGACTCTTATGCCACTGAGTATTAAAGTACCTGCTGTGCCATATGGGGGCCTCCTTGCTGTTTCAGCCATGCGTCTACCATGGGGCCTTTCCACTCAACTGTAGTTGAGAGCAGACATCGTGATCCCTAGAAAGAACGGAGAGATGTGGAAGGGAGGAGTGGTGGGATACCTGAGAAGCAGGCTATACCCTTCAGTTTGGTGTAGTAAAATTAGTACATTTCTGGCAGGTCAGTGACACTGTGTAAGGCTTGAGCACCTTGTAAGTGTTCACCCCAGCTGCCACAGGGCAGCACCTGTATTGCCCATAGAGGGTTAGAGCCAGGACCAGATTTTCACATGTCTTGCCTCCCAGGACGAATCATATATGGGCATCTGCCACTTGTGAGACCTGCCCTAGATGGCGTGTACAGGAGGAACAGTGATCACCAGAAGGGGGCTGCATTTATACCCTCGGTTGAGTAGAGATGTTTGTCCTTTGACCCCATTCATCATCTGGGTCCCCAGAGAAGGGAGGGCAAAGGAGGAGTTAAAGAACAGTCTCCTCCCTGTTGCTGCCACTAAGGCCAGTGACACTGACCTGGACTTGGATTAGCTGCAGTTACAGGACAGCTGTGGGATCTGCTCAGGTTGTGCTTAAGAGAAGAAGGAGGTGCTGCACAAAGACCGTGCTTGGGAAAATGAGGCCAAATCCAGGCTGTTCTACCAACTGATTGATAGATTTTTCTCTTTCTTCTTGACTCAGTTTTTGTCATTTGTGTTTTCCTCAGAAATTGGGCAATTTCATATTCATTGGTGGAATTCTATTATGATAGTTAACACATAGTCACTTATACAACCTACCACATGCCAGACATTTTTAAAGCGCTTTACTTGCGTTAACTCATTTAATCCTCACCAGAATTTATTGAAGGGGTGCTTTTATCAACATCTCCATTTTATAAATAAGGAAATTGAGGCACGGGGGGACAATTAAGGTCTCACAGCTACTGACTGGAGGAACTAGGATTCAGTCCTCCAACTTAAGCCTTCTGGCTTGCTTCTCTTATTGGCTCATTCGTATATATATATTCACATATATATATATGTATGTGTGTGTAATTATGTATATAATTTAAATAATTTAAAAAATTACTTTTTTTTATTAAACCTATTCCTGATATTGTACCTTCTCATTTTCTCTTGACTGTACTTTCCAAGGGATCTTCAACCTCAGTGGTTCTCAGAAGTGTGGTCTGCAGTGCTCTGGGCATCACCGGAGTCCTTTCTAGAACTCCAAAAGGTCAAAAGTACTTTGATAATACTAAGATGTTATTTGCCTTTTTCGCTGATGGTGTTAAAACAAGTAGGTAAAATTACTGGTGCTTCAACAAGGATCAAAGCAGTGGTTCCAAACTGTGTTAGTAGTTACTGTATTTTCACCACTATTCACTCCCAGTAAAGACAATATTGGATTCACTTAAGAATGTGTTTTCTGATGAGATCAGTAGTGGTAATAATGAATGTGCTTTTTTGGTATATATAATGAAATGTGTCAACGTTTGGAAGATCTGCATAACTCAGTGAACCAATATTTTCCAAATGACCAATACACAATGTTATAAAATCAGGCTTGGGTAAAAGATTCATTCAAAGAACAAGACAAACTAATGGATTTTAATGTAACAGAGTACAAAATGTTCATTGATAGGGTTTCAGACTCTACATCATGATTAATCTTTAAGAAATTGCCATGTGTTGAGTTTTGCTGTGTCAAAGAATATCAACAATTACCTGAAATGGCTACTTCTCTGTTTTCCAGTGACATATCTGCATGGGGCCATATTTTCTTCGTATACTTCAACCAAAACTACCTGTCACAACAGATTGAATGTAGAAACAGTTGTCTTCTATTGAGCCATATGTTAAAGAAATTTGCAAACATGTAAAGCAATGCCAGTCTTCTCACTACATCTTTTTGGTTTGTTTGTTTTGGAAAATGAAGTTATATTTCACAAGAACCTGTTATGATTTTAAAATAAACTTTAAAATGAGCGTTTATAATTTTTCTTGGCTTTAACTTCTATTACATTGAATATTAATAGAAGTAACCGAAGAGCTTTTAAAAGTGTAAAGGAGTTCTGAGAAGAAAAATTTGATGGCTACTGGTCTAGCATATTGTTTTTTTCCAACAGTTTTTAAAATTATACTAGGCAGTTCTATCAGCGCTTTCTTGTTGTATTTTGTTTTATGTTTAATTCATATGTGGTCTTATCATTTTGTCTTTTTACTTTCTTTGCATTTATTTTGTTGCACTTTGCCCACTTCTTGTCTTTAAATGTTAATTCATTTATTTTCAGTTTTTCTTATTTTCTAATTCCTTTCAGAGGGTGTAAGTTTTCCTCTGGACTTATTTGCATCCCACAGATTTTGATATGTGGGGATTTTGCTGTCTTTCAGTTCTTATAATCATGAATATTTCAGATACACAAAATCATGAAAAAATAATAGAAAAAAACCCGTGTACCCCACTCAATATCAAATATTAACATTTTGTCATATTTGCTCGAGTTTTTTTTTTTTTTAATAAAAGGAACAAAACAGTTGATACAGATGAAGCATCTTGTATACCTCTCCCTGATCCCATTTCCCTCCCTTTCCAGAGGTAGGCACTGCACTGAAGATAATGTTTATCATTTAATTTTTTTTGAAGTATAGTTAATTTGCAATATTGTGTTTTAGGTGTACAGCATAGTGATTCAGTATTTTTGCGGATTATATTCCATTATAGGTTATTACAAGATAATGGGTATACTTCCCTGTGCTGTACAGTATATCCTTGTTGCTTATCTATCGATATTTTAAATATAGTAGATTGTATCTGCTAATCTCATACCCCTAATTTGACCCTCCCCACTTCCCTTTGGTAACCACAAGTTTGTTTTCTATATCTGTTGAGTCTGATTCTATTTTGCATAGGCATTCATTTGTATTACTTTTTAGATTTCACATACAGATGATATATAGCATATGTCTTTGTCTGACTTATTTAACTAAGCATAATATTCTCTAGGTCCATCCATGTTGCTGCAAATGGCAGTAGTTCATTCCTTTTTTATGGCTGAGTAATATTCCACCACACACACACACACACACATCTTTTAATCCAATTATCTGTTGATGGGCACTTGGGTTGCTTCCATGTCTTGGCTATTGTAAATAGTGCTATGAACATTGGGGTGTATATATCTTTTCAAATTAGTGTTTTCATTTTTTCTGAATATGTACCCAGGAGTGGAATTGCTAGAACATATGGTAGTTCTATTTTTAGTTTCTTAAGGAAGCTTCATACTGTTTTCCATGGTGGCTGCACCAATTTCCATTCCCATCAACAGTGTACAAGGGTTCCCTTTTCTCCACATCCTCTCCAACATTTGTTATTTGCAGACTTTTTGACAATGGCCATTCCAATAGGTGTGAAGTGGTATCTCATTGTGGTTTTGATTTGCATTTCTCTAATGCCGAGCATCTTTTCATGCTCCTGTTAGCCATCTGTATGTCTTCTTTGGAGAAATGTCTATTCAGGCCTTCTGCCCATTTTTTGATTGAGTTTTTTGCTTTTTTTGATGTTGAGTTGTATGAGCTGTTTATATATTTTGGATATTAACCCCTTGTCAGTTGCATCATTTCCAAATACTTTCTCCCATTCAGTAGGTTGTCTTTTCATTTTGTTGATGATTTCCTTTGCTGTGCAAAAGCTTTTAAGTTTAATTAGGCACCGTTTATTTTTCCTTTTATTTCTTTTGCCTTAGGAGACCAATACAAGAAAATATTGCTACAATTTATGTCAAAGAGTGTTCCACCTATGTTCTCTTCTAGGAGTTTTATGGTTTCAGGTCTTAGGTTTAGGTCTTCAAAGCATTTTGAGTTTATTTTTTAAGAAGGTGTGAGGGAATGCTCTAATCTCATTATCTCACATGTAGCTGTCCAGTTTTCCCAGAACCACTTGTTGAAGAGACTGTGTATATTCTTGCCTCTTTTGTTGTACATTAATTGACTGTAGGTGTCTGAGTTTATTTCTGGGCTCTATGTTCTGTTGTTCTATGTGTCTGTTATTGTGCCAATACCAGGCTAATTTGATTTTTAAAAAAAATTTTGTGTCACCACAGAGGAGTTTGTGCAACTTAAAAAAATTTTTTTATTGAAGTATAGTTGATTTGTGTTAGTTTCAGGTGTACAGCAAAGTGATTCACTTATACATACATATATATTTGTTTTTTTCAGATTCTTTTCCCTTATAACTTATTACAAAATATTGAGTATAGTTCCTTGTGCTATACAGTAGGTCCTTCTTGGTTATCTATTTTATATATACTAGTATGTATATGTATTTTGATTACTGTAGCTTTGTAGTAGAGTCTGAATACTGGGAGGGTTATACCTCCAGCTTTGTTCTATTTTCTCAAGGTTGCTTTGGCAATTCTGGGTCTTTGTGGTTCCATATATTAAACTCTAGGATTATTTGTTCCAGTTCTGTGAAAAATGTCATGGGTATTTTGACAGGGGTTGCATTAAATTTGGAGATTGCAGGATATCTTTCCATTTCTTTGAATCTTCATTATCCTTCATCAGTGTTTTATAGTTTTCACAGTATAGGTCTTTAACTTCCTTGGTTAAGTTTATTCCTAGGTATTTTAATATTTTTTGATGTAATTTTAAAAGGGAATTTTTTTTTTACTTTCCCTTTTTGATATTTCATTATTAGTGTATAGAAATGCAACAGATTTTTATATATTAATCTTGTATCCTACAACCATGCTGAATTCATTTATTCTAATAGTTTTGTGGTGTGTTTATCACTTAATTTCATGTTGTTATATGATTAATATATATACATGTATCCAAGAAACAACATGTAATAGTGTTTTGCATGTTTTAAACTTTATATAAATTATTCTGTCATTTGCTTTATTAGCTTAGTATTAGTTTTAAAATTCATACATGCAGCTTTTATTCATTCATTTTTAACTATGGATATGCCACAGCTTATTTGTACATTCCTCTGACAATAAACATTTGTCACCAATTTAAAAAATTTTGTGTTAACTTTTGATTTCCTTTAAGCTAAGAGATTTTTTTTGAGCATGTGTATTTTCCACATCATGGATTTTTAAAGTATTGTTTTTGAATATTATTGCATTTGAGTCCGTGAACATGACCTGTATGACATGTCATGTTTGTTTGTTTTTTGTTTGTTTTTCTCCTTAATATGTGGAGACCAGAAGAAAGAAAAATTGTAAACCAAAAATATTATTTAGTTTTGGTTTAAAATAAAAGAGGTTATCTGCAAGAATGCTAAGCTTTGGCAGGAAATTATTTTATCTGTGGAGTAGTTTGAATTTTCACATTACTTTGCCAGGCTGTTTGTTATCCTCTTCTGTTAGAAAATGAGAGCCATGGGGAATATTTATTTTCCGGTGACCTCAGGAACACAGGAAACAGAGTTAAACAGGTGGGGAGGGACTTCCCTGGAGGTGTAGTGGTTAAGAATCCGCCTGTCGAAACCCTCCAGAAGGTAGGCATAGAGGGAACTTATCTCAACATAATAAAGTCCCTGTATGACAAACCCACAGCCAACATTGTCCTCAATGGTGAAAAACTGAAACCATTTCCACTAAGATCAGGGACAAGACAAGGCTGCCCACTCTCACCACTATTATTCAACATAGTTTTGGAAGTTTTAGCCACAGCAATCAGAGAAGAAAAACAAAAGAATCCAAATCAGAAAAGAAGACGTAAAGCTGTCACTGTTTGCAGATGACATGATACTACACATAGAGAATCTTAAAGATGCTACCAGAAAACTACTAGAGCTAATCAATGAATTTGGTAAAGTAGCAGGATATAAAATTAATGCACAGAAATCTCTTGCATTCCTATACACTAATGATGAAAAATCGGAAAGAGAAATTAAGAAAACAATCACATTTACCCTTGCAACAAAAAGAATAAAATACCTAGGAATAAACCTACCTGAGGAGACAAAAGACCTGTATGCAGAAACCTATAAGACACTGATGAAAGAAATTAATGATAATTCAAACAGATGGAGAGATATACCATGTTCTTGGATTGGAAGAATCAACATTGTGAAAAAGACTATACTACCCACAGCAATCTACAGATTCATTGCAATCCCTATCAAACTACCACTGGCATTTTTCACAGAACTAGAACAAAAAATTTCATAATTTGTATGGAAACACAAAAGACCCCGAATAGCCAAAGCAATCTTGAGGAAGAAAAAGGGAGCTGGAGTAATCTGGCTCCCTGACTTCAGAATATACTACAAAGCTACGGTAATCAAGACAGTGTGGCACTGGCACAAAAACAGAAATACAGATCAATGGAACAGGATAAAAAGCCCAGAGATAAAGCCATGCATATATGGTCACCTTATTTTTGATAAAGGAGGCAAGAATATACAGTGGGGAAAAGACAGCCTCTTCAATAAGTAGTGCTGGGAAAACTGGACAGCTACATGTAAAAGAATGAGATTAGATCACTCCCTAACACCATACACAAAAACTCAAAATGGATTAGAGACCTAAATGTAAGGCCAGACACTATCAAACTCTTAGAGGAAAACATAGGCAGAACACTCTATGATATAAATCACAGCAAGATCCTTTTTGACCCACCTCCTAGAGAAATGGAAATAAAAACAAAAATAAATGGGACCTAATGAAACTTCAAAGCTTTTGCACAGCAAAGGAAACCATAAGATGAAAAGACAACCCTCAGAATGGGAGAAAATATTTGCAAATTAAGCAACTGACAAAGGATTAATCTCTAAAATTTACAAACAGCTCATGCAGCTCAATATCAAAAGAACAACCCAATCCAAAAATGGGCAGAAGACCTAAATAGACATTTCTCCAAAGAAGATGTACAGATTGCCAACAAACACATGAAAGGATGGTCAACATCACTAATCATTAGAGAAATGCAAATCAAAACTACAATGAGGTATCACCTCACACCAGGTTAGAATGGCCATCATCAAAAAATCTACAAACAATAAATGCTGGAGAGGGTGTGGAGAAAAGGGAATCCTCTTGCACTGTTGGTGGGAATGTAAATTGATACAGCCACTATGGAGAACAGTATGGAGGTTCCTTAAAAAACTAAAAATAGAACTACCATAGGACCCAGCAATCCCACTACTGGGCATATACCCTGAGAAAACCATAATTCAAAAAGAGTCATGTACCACAATGTTCATTGCAGCTTTGTTTACAATAGCCAGGACATGGAAGCCACCTAAGTGTCCATCAACAGATGAATGGATAAAAAAGATGTGGCACATATATACAATGGAATATTACTCAGCCATGAAAAGAAATGAAATTGAGTTATTTGTAATGAGGTGATGGACCTAGAGTCTGTTACACAGAGTGAAGTAAGTCAGAAAGAGAAAATACCGTATGCTAACACATATATATGGAATCTAAAAAAAAAAAAAAGGTTATGAAGAACCTAGGGTCAGGACAGGATTAAAGACGCAGACCTACTAGAGAATGGACTTGAGGACATGGGGAGGGGGAAGGGTAAGCTGGGATGAAGTGAGAGAGTGGCATGGACATATATACACTACCAAATGTAAAATCGATAGATAGTGGGAAGCAGCTGCATAGCACAGGGAGATCAGCTCGGTGCTTTGTGACCACCTAGAGGGGCGGGATAGGGAGGGTGGGAGGGAGGGAGATGCAAGAGAGAAGAGGTATGGAGATATGTGTATGTGTGTAGCTGATTCACTTTGTTATAAAGCAGAAACTAACACCATTGTAAAGCAATTATATTCCAATAAAGATGTTAAAAAAAAAAGAAAAGAATCCGCCTGTCAATGCAGGGCACATGGGTTCAAGCCCTGGTCCGGGAAGATCCCATATGCCATAGAGCAACTAAGCCCATGCACCGCAGCTATTGAGCCTGCACTCTAGAGGCCGTGTGCCACAACTACCGAAGCCTGAGTGCTGCAACTACTGAAGCCTGCTCACTCTAGGGCCCATGTGCTACAGCTACTGAAGCTCGCACACCTAGAACCCGTGCCCCGCAACAAGAGAAGCCACTGCAAACGAGAAGCCTGCACACCACAACGAAGAGTAGCCACCGGTCACCGCAACTAGATAAAACCCGCGTGCAGCAACAAAGACTCAATGCAGCCAAAGAAAAAAAAAGGTGGGGAAAAGTCTTATTTACGTTTATATTTATACATTGTCTCATGCTTTTGCTATGAACAGTCAAGAAATTAATGAGTTTTTGAATTAAGAGCAGGTTCTTCCTGGGCTATTCAATACAGAGTTCTTGAGATTTCATTCCATGCCAAGTACAGAGTTTCTGTTTATCTGCTGAATGCAGTATTCCTTTCAAAATATCTGAAATATGGCATTGTTGATTGTAGTCCATACACTATGGTTGTAGGAAATGGAACTTCACTTACATTGATGAATTGTGTTAAGTTTCATCACCGCCTAAATTGTGCAGGCTTTTCAGCCTGTGCATCTAGTTTTTCTCCTTGCTAGCTGTGTAAGTAAAATAAAACTGTGGCTCTAGTAAATTCTAATCTAAATGCAATAATGAGTTTTCTTCAGCAATTCCTTTGTTGCCAAGTTCATGGTCAATATTTGTAAATATTCCAAGCAATTGAAAAGAATGGATATTTTCTATTTGTTAAATTCAAATTTGTTGATTCCCATGGTTCCCAAACTGTGTTTCTAGTTTATTAGGTCTGGGGTGGGGCTCAAGAATTTGCATTTCAAATAAGTTCCAAGCGATGCTCATGTTGCTTGTTTGGGGACCACACATTGAAAATCATGCATTATGGTTTTCAGTTTGCTTTTCTTCTTTTGCAGCTTCTTCACAGTTTCTTGTCAAATGAGAGTTCCTGTTTTCAAATATTGCTAAATATTTACTAATTTTTTTATATTACTTTTCTAATTTCTACAAATATGAGGTGGGAGAGATTGCAGCATGTGCTCTGCCTATCACGCTGAAAACCGAATTCTCCCAAAGTAGGCCTAAAAAGGGTGAAGTGCTAATTGGTGGTCTTCTTGGTGTTTCTTGTTATTTCCTGGTTATGCCACGCAAGGAGTATTTTTTAAAAAAACAAATTTATCTTAAGTTTTTCTCCTCTTTGGTGAATTTCTTTATAGGCATGAATGCTATTCTCGCATTGACCAGTGTTATGATTTTTAGCGCCTTGAAGGAAGACTCAGTTGGAATAAAATTTGATAAGGAAAACAAGTTTTTCTCACTTTTGATACCAAGGATAGGATGATTTATGCACTCGACAGTGTGAGGACAATATAGAAACCCAGGTATAAAGACTCTTACAGACTCTTTGCCTTAATGTTCCCTTAGGGGACAGTTTCTATGCACTCGATCTTCTGTTAAAACAGATGAACATGTCCAGTCAGGTGGAACAGGGTTTTTTTCTGACAACCAATCTTGGTAACTATCTGACCGTAGCTTGACACCTATTTTGAATAAACTAATTGCATTTCCTACTCATACTTGCATAGAAAATACAAAGTTTTCTCATAGAATGGTTTGAATGTTATGAGTAGCCTTAGAGACAACTGGCCCCGCTCTCTAGTCACTCTCAGAATGGCTTAGGAGTGAAGGATGGACTACTTCACCACCTTAGACATCACCCAACACCCTAGAACATACATTCAATTAGCATATACCACCTAACTTTTAACTGGGTTATGGCTGATGCCCCTATAAAGCAACTAATTAACCATTTACTTGGGGGCATTTTATCAATGTTAATAATAGCAATTGTAATAATTACATACATTTATTGAATGCTGTTTTCCAGGTACCATGCTAAGTGTTTTTAACTGCATGCTTCATTTTGCTAGTGATTTCCTTTTGAAGGTCATCTGGAAAGATGTGTTATTGTGGGAGTATAGTTTTTGGAGTTTTTATAGAGCTTTCCAATGCCAAAGTTGAGTTTTTGGTAATCCAAAGCCTAGACTTTCTAGAAGGTTGAAAAAGGCAAGGAAAAGGATACTCTCCTAGAGCCTCCAGAAGGAACTCAGGCCTGTCAACACCTTGATTTTTATACAGTGGTACCCATGAAGGACTTCTGACCTCCAGGATGATAAGAAAATTCATTTGTGCAGTTTTAAGACACTAGGTTTATGGTAATTTGTTACAGCAGCAATAGGAAACTGATACAACCACTCCTGGCTGTGATCTCCTATCACCTGCACCTGGGATGGGTGTTCCTGCTTGTTCAGTGACTGCAGACCAGCTGTGGCCCAGGGCAACCTAGTGAACTTCTCTGCCTTCTCCAGGCTTCTCCAGTGAGGCTTGAACTCCTGCCTTCCCTTCCAACTCTGTCCTTCTCTAGGCACTCTACCTCAGCCCTGAGGTATTCTTTAGAGTTATTTTTACCCTGTTAGAGGTCATCCCCTGGTATAATTAATAATTCTTTATATTAAACTTTCCCTGTTCAAATTTTGTGGGGTTTTGTGTCTTAATCGGACCTTAACTGATAGACCCTCTAATCAAACATCCTCTCCCAGATTTTCTTCCTCACACTGCCCTGTGTTTTTTCCCCACTGACCCAATCTGCTTGCTTTCTTCCCACCTGAATCTTTCCACTTCTCCCTCTGGAAATCCTTTCCTTTGGAAAACTGATATCCCCTCAAACATTCTTTAAAAAAAAAACAAAAACTACTCACTTAAATCTTATGCTATCTAGAAATATTGTGTTTCCTCTTTGCTGTCAACCATATGCCTCCTAGTCATTTCTCCCCATTTGTTAAAAACTGGCATCCGCCTTGTAGCTTTCTCTCCAGTACAAGTTCCACAACCATCACAGGTGATTTGAACGTCCATGTGGATATTTCGCCCAGCTTTCTAGGCTTACAGTTTTTAGACCTTGACTCCTGTAGAGTTTCTTATGGCTGCTATAACAATTTACCATGAATTTAGTGGCTTAAAAACAGCACAAATTTATTCTCTTACAGTTCTGGAGGCTAGAAGTCCAAAATCGATGTCACTGCACTACAGTCAAGGTGTCAGCAGGAGTGGTTCCCTCTGGAGGCTCTTGAGGAGAATCTGTTCCCTTGTCTTTTTTTTTTAAATAAAATTTATTTATTTATTTATGGCTGTGTTGGGTCTTCATTGCTGCGGGCAGGCTTTCTCTAGTTGCGGCGAGCGGGGGCTACTCTGTTGCGGTGCGCAGGCTTCTCACTGCGGTGGCTTCTCTTGTTGCAGAGCACGGGCTCTAGGCGCGCGGGCTTCAGTAGTTGTCTTACATGGGCTCAGTAGTTGTGGCTCGCGGGCTGTAGAATGCAGGCTCAGTAGTTGTGGCACACGGGCTTAGTTGCTCCGTGCCATGTGGGACCTTCCCGGACCAGGGTTTGAACCCATGTCCCCTGCATTGGCAGGTGGATTCTTAACCACTGCACCACCAGGGTAGTCCCTCCCTTGTCTTTTCTAGCTTCTGGAGGCCTCCTGTATTCCTCAGCTGGTGAGCCCTTCCTTATCTCACTCCAACCTCCTGCTTCTGTTGTCACACCTCCTAATTCCGCTTTTGGTCTTCTTGCCTTCCTCTTAAGGAGGGATCCTTGTGATTATACATAAAGCCCACCTTGATGATCGAAGATAATTTTCCTACCTCAAGATTTTTAAAATAATCACATCTGCAAGTTCGCCTCACCATGTAACATAACATGCCGAGCTTCTGGGGATTAGGATGTGGCTATCTTTTGGGGGGACATGATTCAGACTACTGCAACTCCAAAGACCTTTGTCTCTTTCACACCTATGAGCACACCTTGAACCTTGTCATTAGCCTCCAGTGTTCCAACCTCTGATACCATCTCCCATCATTCCAAATCTCTTGGCCTCTAAATCCCACAGGTCCTGCCATTTGCCCTCAACAGCCTTTAAAAAAAAAAATTATAATACCTATTGATTTCATTCCTTTCTCTATGATTCCACGTATCTATATCTCTTCTGTGAATATACAAAATCCTGTTACCCCTTGTCTCTTACACGTGCTTGGCAAAGAGCTCCAAATCTGTATCATAGTATATTCAAGTGGAAGCTTATGTAGAGACGAAACTGTCAAGTGGGGCAGCACTCTGCAATATGAGGACTCTGAAAATGCAAGATGGGGGAATGGTCCTGCTGCCCTTATATCCCACATCCACAGTGATGGCATAATAGGGTTTGAAGTTAGAAATTAGTTGAAAAGGGAATTTTTCAGAGATTGCTGTTATTGTACTGTGAGTCCCACTCTCACCAGGGTGGGTAGAAATTGGAGGGTCGGATCCTTCATCTCCAGTCAAGAGGGAGGGCCTTCAATGGGACCGTCTCAAGAGCTTGTAATGCATCCTCCGCATTTGGAAAACAGAGTGGCCTGGTGGCTGATTCCCTCCTGGAAAATCCAAAGGCTGAGAGATGGTTGCTTTGATGGCAGATTAAAGGAGAGGCGGCCATGCTGGATGGCCCACACTACCCACATTTTTCAGAATACAGGATATGTGGGTGTCTGCCGTGGACCAGACACGAGCCGTGTGAGGGAAAAAGCTAGTGGGATTGTCTTGGATTCTGTCCAGAAAAGATCTCAGCAGACAAAAGCTGAAGATACCATCAGAGGCCTATGAATGGAGGTAGAGGTAACCAGCAAGTTCCTGCCCTCAAGGCAAGTGCAGGTGAGAGATCTCCAAGGCTGGGAAGGAAGGACTCAGGGTTGGGAGTCACACCAGGGAGCTCAGATCCCAGAGGCAGTGCTGAAGGAGAGCTGTGCAGAAGAGCGCCCAGCACACACTGTGTGGGCAAGGAGCATGGTCTGCTGTCTAGCGTGGCCACGGGGGCTTAGTAGTTACCGCAGTGTGTTGAGCCTTTTAGCACCTTCCCACATACAGCAAAGTCTCTTACCCCAGAGGGCTGCGGTGAGAAAAGTGAAGTGTTGGCACGGACTGAGTCTCGGTAATGGAAATCCTCCCACCCCCCATGGTGAACCAGAGCAGCCCTCAGCACTCAGGCACCAGCACGTGTTCCGGAGTGCATCTGTGGCAGGGGAACTGAGCCCTTGTTGACAGGAAGCCCATTTGGATTCCTTAAGCACCGTGTCTCAGCCTAATTTACTGGTATGTCTTTCTTATTCTTTCTAAACTGGGTTCCAGTGTTGGGATTATCTACAGACCTCAACATGAACAGCATCTTGGTATTGGGCACATCAAGGTTAAGCCCATTCCTTCTTGGCTTCATTTCTAGGGTGGTTTCTGTTTGTTTGCTTACTTGCCTGCTTTTGGGGTAGGAATAAGGGCACTTTCCTAAAAATACGGGTATGTTACAGTATGTTTACAGAGGATGTGTGACTTTTACTCATTCAACAAGTTTTTACTGTACATCTTCTAGGAACCAGGCAGAAGTTCTGGAGCTGGGACACAGCAGAGAATAAGAGACCTGATGGTGTCTCTACAGAACTCATGGGGCCACGGGGGGTTACAGGGCATGGAAAAGCCAGTGACAGGCCACTGACCCAGGTCAGGGATGGCTCCCAGGAGGATACAACGTCTCAGCTCCCAAAGGCCTAAAGTGGCAGGTACAGGCAGAGAAGGGAATTTAGGGTGGTGAGTGGCAGAGTGGGATGAGGGGGTGGAACAGGAGGTACAGGAGAGGGTGATGGAGAATTTAGGTGTGTTTCTGCCTTCGTCTAAGTGGCTCTCCCCTCCTGTTGTCGAGCAGGTACACGGTAATGGTGACGTAACAATTCTGTACATAGAGTTTCACTCTTGAAGCATTTCTCAATGAGAACCAGCACAGCAATCATGGCACTCATTTATGGATTGTGAATTAGGAATCAAGACTTGGCTTAAGCATGTCTTAGTCCATTCAGGCTGCTATAACAAAATACCACAGACTGGGTGGCTTAAAAACAACAGAAACACATTTTCCCCAGTTCTGAGGGCTGGAAGTCTGAGAACTTAGGGTGCCAGCATGGTGGGTTGAGGGCCCACTTCCAGGTACAGACTTCTCATTGTGTCTTCACATGGTGGAAGGGGCAAAGGAACTCTCAAGGGCCTCTTGTATAAGGGCACTAATTACATACATGAGGACTCTTCCTCATGACCTAATCACCTCCCAGAGGCTCATCTCCTAATGCTATCACCTTGGGGCTTAGGTTTCAACATATGAATTTTGGGAGGGCACACTCAGGCCGTAGCAAGCATCATATCTGCTTTGAAATGTTCCTGACCATGTGTGGCCTGTCCACCCAAAAGCTATACCCAACCTCCTTCTCCTTTGCTGCCTCCCAATATAGGGGCTGAAAAGCCAGATACTCACTTTTCTAGCTTCCCTTGTATCTTAGAGTGGCCATGTAACCCAGATCTGGGCTATGAACCCTAAGTAGAGGGGCTTCTGGGAAAGCAAAATCTCTCTTAATTAAAAAGAAAAAAAAAAAGAGCACATGAGCTGGTTCAGCCCTTTGGCCTTTTCCTCTTTTTCCTGCCTTGAATACAGAATGGCTGGAGATGCAGCAGCCATCTTGCGACATGAAGGACAAGCCAAAGAAATTGCAGAAAAGGCCCCCAAATATTTGAAACTCTTAAGTACCCCTGTAACTTCTCACCTCTGGACTTCTGAGTATGTAGACAGAAACAAAAACAAAAACAATTTGTTTTAACCACTTTAGTTGATTTGCGGCCCAAACCAATCCTGTTACACAATGCTAGGCAGAATCTAATAGTCCTTCCTCTGAGTTTCTGTTTCACATGTTGCACAGTCTTCTATTCTGTTAACACTGACTATTATCTTTGGTTTGTCTGTCTGACTTTCCCAATACTGTGAGCTCCTTGGGGTCAGAGACTATCTTACCATTTTGGTGACCCCAAAACTACTACAGTGCGTGGCACATAACAGCTGCCTAGTAACACTTTGTTAGATGAGTGAAGGACTGAATGAATAATGTGGTCATGTGGAGGATGGTGTAGGGAAGGAGACAGTAGTGGCCGTGAGACCAGGGAAGAGGTTGTAGTGGTAAGAATCCAGGCGAGAGGTGATGAGAGCGTGAGCTAAAGCAGGACCACGCAGATGAGAGAAAGGATGGATTCAGGGGTTATTTAGGAGATAGAGGGTAAGGGCTTGGGGACGAGAGGGAGGGAGAAGAAATGCTCAAGAATGGATAAGAGCCTCTTAATACGTGGTGGTTTGGGCGTCCACTGGTTCTGTGATCTTGGGTTAGTTACTCAGACATGTCGGCACCTTTGTCATCTGCAAAACGCGGATAACAGTAACACACTCTTAGGTTTGTTGTGGGAGGTCAATGACTTGGCACCTATAAGTTCCTTATAACAGGGCCTGGCACGTTGTAGGTGTTCCCAGGTTGTTACTGTCACCATCATTGTCGATATTGGGGCAGGAGAGCAAGAAACTAAGGAGGCTATCGAGAGAGGTGGAAGTGAGAATGAACAGGAGCGGGGTTCAGGAGGAATGAGGAGGAAGGGCCAGGTAGCTAGCAGAGTGACTTTAGGATGTTAAACACCTCAGTCTCATCCCCTGGAAAGAAAGGCTTTATTTAAAGTGGGACTGAACGTCATTTAACGATCTCAAGAGGAGTGAGATGAGGTACAGGCTGCTTTTATTCAAGACTTGTGTCAGCTGGTTATGCTGCTTTGATTATTGTTTTAAACATGTCCCAGGGCGCTTAGGGTAAGAAATGAAGAGTCGAAGATGCTCATTTTTAATGTAAGCTATTCTGGGGCACAGTAGGAGTCTCTAGAGGGTTGGGCCTAACAGATTTTCTGAAACAATTACTGCAACCCAACAGCAAGAATAACATAAGAGGCACCATGTGAGAGCTGTTAGCCTTGAGGCAGTGGAAGATCCTGCATGATGAGGCAGGATGAGATGGTAGGGCACCAACCACACTCAGCTGCTGTAACAAGGGCCATTTATAAGGTCACATGGGAGCAAAGCAGACAAAAGCTCTGCTTACTTAATGCCCGTGGGTGTCAAGTGTTTTACACGTTGTTTTATTCCCCTGGTTTCCCTGCAAGAGTGGGATATTATTATGTCCATTTTAAGGATGAGAAAACTGAGGACTGAAGAGATTAAGTAACATTTCCAAGATCGAACAACCAGGAAGAGGTAGAACCAGGATTCAAACCAGGTCTGGTCGCCAAGATTTTGCTATTTCCTTTTCACTGTGTTGCCGCTCAGGAAATTTTATTGGAGAAGTTTTTGCCTCTGTACTACAGGAGGTGCTTTTCAACTCATACTCATTCTGGAAATGGCAGAGTATAAAACCTTTATCATGCCTAAATCATGGGCTGAAGGAGGAAGAACCAGGGAGACAGAGCTAACAGAGATAAAAAACCTCACACTGCATGTGATGGTTAATTTTATGTGTTGACTGAGCCACAGGTGCACATATCTTTGATCAAACATTATTCTGAGTGTTTCTGTGAGGGTATTTTTGGATGAGATTAACATTTGAATTGGTAGATTGAGTAAAGCAGACTGTCCTTCCTAATGGGTAGGCTTCATCCAATCAGTTGAAGGCCTGACTAGAACAAAAAGGCTGACCTCTCCCAAGTAATAGAGAATTCCTCCTGCCTGACTGCCTTTGAGCTAGCACATCAGTTCTTCCTGCCTTCACACTTGAACTGAAGCATCAGCTCTTCCTGAATCCTGCTTGCCTTCAGACTGGAACTACGCCATCAGTATTCCTGGGCTTCCAGCTTGCTGACTCACCCTTGTCAGCCTCCATAATCACATGGGCCAATTTCTTATGATGAATCTCTCTGTGTATCTGAGTGTGTGAACACACTCAGACACACACACACACACACACACCCTCCAGATTCTCTTTCTCTGGAGAGCCCTGAATGAATACACTGTGCAGTGCTGTGCACATATATGACAACAAGTGGTGGTGAAGCAAGAAAGTAGCTTTCCCTGCAAAATGCAGTAGATAGAGACTATATTTACAGTTATATATAGACTTGGAGCAAATATTACTTATTCCTTGCATTTCGTATTAAGGACTCTGATTCCAGGAAAGGACCGGTCATGGTATCATGGCATTGATGAGCACTGGATGGGAGAGTAGACAGTTCTCTTACTCAGACCCCAGGGGTACCATCACCAGACTTCCTTCTCAGCCTCTGTGAATGCTCTAATGATCACAGTGTCCACTGACCAGTCTGGAAGCTCTGCCTTCCCCCAGACACAGACGTGACGAGGGAAAGGAGGAAGTCATGTGTCACACAGAACAGTATCTGCATAAAATGCAAAACCAAAGAAAAGGAAGACATTTACTTTAGCCGTACCTGGCTGGAGCTGTTCATCAGTTCCCAGCAAGGAGGGACTGGAAGTTAGTATCAGAGTCCACCCCTCCGTAGATTATTTATCTTTCGTTGTGTATAATTCTGATTAACTGTAATGATAGTAATAATAATGGTGAACATTTATTGACTGATCGCTGCATTCCAGCTGCTGTGCTAAGTACTCTAAGTATATCATCTCATTTAACTTTCACACTGAGTGAAGTAGATTCTCCTATTACCTTATTGTACAGAAGAGAAAAGTGAGACTCAGAGAGACTCATTGACTTGCCCAAGATCACACAGCTATTGAGTGGCCCAATCAAGGCTTCACACAGGCAGTATGATGTACAGCCTACGTTCTTAGCTCCATTCCCTGGGGCGAAGGTGGTTCTGTTGGCTGGCTTCATACAGTTAAAGTTACCCTTCGAGTTCCTGAATGGGGTGGTCCCTACTTGGCAACTGCAGTCAAGGTTTTGGAGTCCAGACTGGGCTGATGAGATGCACAGCTTGCCTATTAAATGCTGCCTGAGTCAAGCTGTGCAGGACTGGATATGCCATCTTTTTAGGGGACAGCTCTCACCAACAGTGACATTTGCTGCTTCTTGGGGTGTCAGCATTGTAGTTAGATCACTTCCAAGTAGCCAGGAATTGGTTCCAAATCCTTTTGTCCCTCAAGCTGTGTGGCCATAGGTATCTGCCAAGCAGGGATTCCAGCACCTTCTTCATAGGATCATTGTGAGGAGTAAAGGATAAAACTGGGTCAAGCATATAACACAGTGCCTGGCACTTAGAAGGGACTCAAGGAATGTTTGTCTCCTAAAGGAAGAGTTATAACTTCTTGGTCCTGCATCCTTAATCCATCATTACCTAAAACTTGGAGGCATCTTGGGGTTTTTTCAATACACATGAATAGAACCCTTCAGATCAATCTAACAGATGTTTGTTGAGTGCAAATATGATGGGCTCTGATTCCCAAGTGTCCCTGGCTCCTGGGGTGGGTCTGTAGACTGGGTCCTTGCCTTGTTACAGTTCTGTCGGTCCTTGGCGTGGGCTTGCAGGACCGACCAGAAGTTTTGAAGAAACTGAGACCATGATGGCATCTCCTGCTTCCCCTTTAGGGACTGGAGTACAAGTTCTCTAGCCTCAATGCAGAGAAGCAAGCACAGACTTGGCTGTACGCCCAATGTCTCACATCCCAGAGCATGAATTTTGGAGAGCTTCTTCCTACCGCACGGTAAAAAAAATTTCAGTCCTCCGCACCTTGGAGGTGGCAAGGGTGGCGTTTTCTTCAGCAACAGAAAGGAGGCACCTGAATAAAGAAGTTCCTGTAGTCCCCGATTTCCCTTTTTTTCTCCCCGTTTATCTCATAAGACCCCAAAGGACCTGGTGGAGCCTTGACTCCTCCATGGAATGGAGACAGAGGCTAACGCTTGTTCCGAGGGCTGCCTGGGTGACTCCTGTTGTGTCAAAGGTATTTGCTCTTCATCCTGACATCTGCTCAGTCCAGGTGCTGGAGCTATTTTTGGTAGCCAACTACAGGAATTACTTCCCATCATCCCCAAAGCGATCTCATGAGCCTATAATTGCTCTGAACTTGTGTGTGTGTCTGATTATAAGTCTGATTTAGCGTCTTAAAGAGCTCCCTATGGACTTTTCTGCCCTTCCTCATGACCACTGGTTCCTCTTTATCCACCAGGGGCTAAAGTCTTTGAGGAAGAGAATCCATTCTGAACACAGCCTGGTCTGAACATGCTCTTCTGGTTGTGCTGGGCTCCCTGGGTGCCCAGAGCTGGGCAGATACACTGTCACAGGAGCCAAGGGAGCATCAGGAAAGGGCATCCTCTGGGTTTGTACATGGCTCTGGGCTTGAGACCAAAGCTGAGGGATGGCAGGACTCTTGCAATGTCAAGGCTCTTCTCCCTTAGATGTGAACTGTAAACCAGGTTAAAAAGGGAGAAACAACTGGAAGATAAGGAAAATTGAGCAAAAGAAAATAGATTTAAGCAGTTAGAGTGACATGTTTTTCAGTAAGATGCCTCCCAGCAGGTTCAGAAACCATAAATGGGTTTCTGAGGCAGTGAAAACCCCTCCTCAGAGATGCTGTTAGCAGCAGCAGCTGCAGCCATATCATTTTTACAGGCCTTATCTGTGCACCTGACTCAGTGCTCAAGCCTGCAAAAATATGACTGAGTCCTTATTGCATCTCTGTGATACTTGCAGTCTCCGCCCACCCCACCCCCCCGCTTTCACACGAATGGAGATGGAGGCACAGAGTTTAAGCCCCTGGCTGGACATCACAAAGTGATGCATGGCAGCACCAGGCTTCAAGTGCAGGTCTCACTCCAAACCCCTAGGTTTTGATTAATAGGTTCCCAAGCAATGTCAGCTTGAGGCGATTTACTGGTGGAATACACCTTGCCTGTTTCACGGGGCTGTTGTCAGGATACAGAAAAGCATTTTGAGGACCTGCAATATTGTACAAGTATGAAGAGGCATTATAATTATTATCATTGGGTCATTTAAGTTTTCGACTCTACCAGTGGATTCTTAGTGCACATCTCAAATGCAATCACTAGGGGGCGGCAATAGATAGTGCATACAAGCAAACTTAAGTCTCCGAAGGGAAGTGTACTTTTCTTGTAAATGATGCTCAGGGATTTAAAACAGAAAAGCAAAGGCCTGTATTAGGCACTGGCTGCCATTCTCATCCAGGTTTGATCTTGTGCTTTTGTTGAAGTGTTTCCATGAAGGCATCTTAGTTTCTCATGAATACTTTTGAATAGTGGGTGTTGCCCAACAAATGAATGGAAGAGACTAAAGGCTAAGCATTGGCTCTCTCACTGTTCTCTGGCTTCTTGCCTTGTTCCTCTGTGATCACTTCTGTTTTCCTTGAGGTTCAGTTTCCCCTTTCTTTTCTCCACTGCATTCCTCTGCAGACCGTGTTTGTCGGCAGAGCTAGTAAGGCATGTTCCTGACCATTCCCATCCATTTAATTCTGCTCCTGTGGGATGGTCTGTTTGTTTATTGCATGCAGACCCTTCTCTGGCTATTTCTAGTTCATTGTCATCCTTGTGTTTCTTCCTATGGTCATCTGTTCTCTTCTCTTTCCATTCTTCTGGAATTCTTCATTTCCCTTTTGGAAAGGGAAGAATGTTTGGCCTAGGAGTTCAAGCCCTATGAATACCACTCACTAGCTAGTTGACCTTGAGACATAGCAGAATGCCACCGAGCCTTTGCTTCCAAGTCTACCATTCAGGTATAGCACTATTTACTTTGTAACTCACGTTAATCGTGCTCTTGCCTCTGCTGTTCATGCAGGATTATCCAAATAGTCCATCTTCTCTCCCACCTCAAGTATTTCTGGGAGTCAGTCCCCAGGTACGCATGAAGAAGTCTCCATCTGTGGTGTCTGCTCTGTTCTGCCAGGTGGAGATTCTTCGTGGCTTCCCTAGAACCAGAGTCCCTACATGGGACTCTGTTGCCAAAAAGAAGAGGCTTACCTTGTGTTACCACCTGCTAGAAGGAGCCCAGAGTAGTGCTGCTTGAACTTCCAAGTGTCACAGAGTTCACCGTCGTGTCAGTTGCCTCTCTCACCTTCAGGACTGGCCGGAGGGGGATTCACAGAATAGCCTCTCTCCCCACCCCCATCCCATTCATCTTGTGAACGTCTACTCTCCTTTAACAACCACGGGCCAATCAGTGGTGATTCACTCCCCTCTCTTAAGACGAGTCCTACATCCTTCTGAAAATGGGCTATTTGCCAGGCCTGACCTAATATTTTTGAACCTATCAGGGGACATATCCCGAATTCTTTCCAAGAGACTTCCCATGCATGTCAACTACCGCAAGGTCTGTCCCTATTGCTCCTGACCCACAGTGGTGGACATGGAAGCTCTGGCTGAAGATGTGATCTCTGTTTTGACTGAAAAGAACTGCCACTGGGACCGTAACTATCCTCTTGTCTAGTTCTTCCTGGTCTTCTTCCTTCTTCCACATTTCCCTTGATCTCTGTCTTTCATTCTAAATACCACTGTAATGTGTTAAAAACTGAAAGGGAGGGCTTCCCTGGTGGCACAGTGGTTGAGAATCTGCCTGCCAATGCAGGGGACACAGGTTCGAGCCCTGGTCTGGGAAGATCCCACATGGCGCGGAGCAACCAGGCCCATGAGCCCCAACTACTGAGCCTGCGCGTCTGGAGCCTGTGCTCCGCAACAAGGGAGGCCGCGACAGTGAGAGGCCCGCGCAACGCGATGAAGAGTGGCCCCCGCTTGCCACAACTAGGGAAAGCCCTCGCACAGAAACGAAGACCCAACATAGCCATAAATTAATTAATTAATTAATTAAAAAAATTATTTTAAAAACCCCCCAAAACTGAAAGGGCCACGTCAAAAGGACACCGAATTTGCTTGAAGGGGCTCCCCTAACCAGATTTGGGGCAACTTGAACATCAAAATTAATAATGATAGTAATAATGGCAGTAATGGATAATAACACATTGCATTAAAAAAAGAATCTCCCAGTCTACATTTATACTGAATAAAAGAGGGAAGGGAGAAGAAAAAGCCCTTCTTTGTAGAAGAATGTCAATAAATATGGAGGAATGATACAATTACAAAACCATCGTTTTTCAACCACCACAGTAATAACTAATTCAGGTATGAATTTTTTAATGGATGCTAAAACCACTGGGTGAAATGTTGATGGGGTAGGGGATATTCACACAGTCTCCAAATTTCATCCCCTAGGTTACTTATTAATTACAATGGGGAAAAGGTACTTTATGAAGGAGAAATCTGGCAGACGCCACCTTAACTAAGTGATCAAAATTAACATCACCAATAATGGATAAATAGACATAATGGCCTCTGGTGTGACACCTGAGGACACAACCCCACCTGTGTGGGATTCTTGCCAAAAATATTGAGCCTGAATCTAATCAAGAAGAAACTATCAAACATATCCAAATTTGGGGACATTTTACAAAAGTACTGGCCTGGATTCTTCAAAAATTCAATGTCATAAAAGATGAAATGTCTGGAAACTATCCCAGATTAAAGGAGAGTAACAAGAAGACATTTCAACTAAATGCAGTGTGTGATCCTTGACTGTATTCTGGATATTGGGAAAAATTAACCTCTAAAGGACAGCTTTAGGACAACTGAGGAAATTTGATTATGGATAGTAATAGTATCACATCAATGTTAGAAATCATAATTTGTGTAGAAAAAAATGAAATTAGAAATATAATGAAAGAAAATATCATTCATTATTTATGCACGTGAGTCTTTGTGTTTTTCTAAAATCCTGCAAATTTTATGGGCTGGTAAATATTCCCATGATCCTTACTTGCTCCTTTTGTGATCTTCTCTTTCCATTTTCTGTTATTTCTCAGTGAGAGGGCTCTCACAAAGAAGAGGGAAAATAATCAGGAAATGGCAGTTTGAAGGGCACCATTATTAGCGAGTATTTCCTTTTGGGACAACTGTGGGAGAGCCACAGCTCTTCACAAATGGGGCCATTTCTGTTTTTATTGGACAACACGTTGGTTTGGGGTAAGACATTTTTACTTCCTTTGGGTTCTAAAAGTTTGCTTGTTTGAAATATACAGTATTTCTTTTCCTTACTCGTTCTAGCTCAATATCCAGGGAAGAAGACGAACCAGCGAGGCTCCATAAATGGGTCATCTGGATCATGGAGCTCCTTGGACTACACCAGGGGCAGTGAAGCCTGCAGTTCTTGCCAAGAGGAAAAACATCGGTGCCATTTGAAAATTATTATCATTATTATTTTGCTACTATTACTGTTGTTTTTTGAGTTACAAAAGTAAAAACAAAACAAAACAAACAAGGGCTTCCCTGGTGGCGCAGTAGTTGACAGTCTGCCTGCTGATGGAGGGGACACGGGTTCGTGCCCCGGTCCGGGAAGATCCCACATGCCGCGGAGCGGCTGGGCCTGTGAGCCATGGCCGCTGAGCCTGCGCGTCCGGAGCCTGTGCTCCACAACGGGAGAGGCCACAACAGTGAGAGGCCTGTGTACCGCAAACAAAAAACAAAAAAACAAAAACAAAACAAAACAAACAAAAACACCTGACGGAGCATAAGGTTGACTTCATAAACAATAGCATTGGAAAGAATGAATAAATTATGTAAGGGCAGTATTTCCTCCCAAATACAAACCTTTTCTTGTCTTTGGAGAAGTTTTTTTGGTTTTGGTTTTTGAGTTAGGAGATAAGTTGAATTTGATGTCAGGAGTATTTCAGAGAAAGGCTCACACCATCAGAACCAAGCCCCAGCTCGGAGGAATGTTGATGGAAACCCCAGTTAAGTCTGGATGACCCCGGAGCACGGGTGACCTGTGTTTCCTTGCCCGTGGTGTTGCCCAAGGACCCACAGAGGTAGAGAAGGCACATGGGGCCAGGGGACAGCCACGGGGCCCTGAGGGCAGCCTCGTGGAGTCCTGGCACCTCATCTTAGTGCAAAGAGAATACCCAACCATCCTGGGCCCCTGGAAGGGCAGGAGGGGCTGAGAGAGGCCCAGAGTGGGGCTGGGGAAGACACGTACATGGACACTTATTTAAATTTGACAAGAATGTGTTTGCTACCATCAGCAGAACAGGGGCTCAGATACGGAAATTAAATTGGTTTGTATAAAATTAATGTTATACCTTGACAGTCTGAATCAGAGGCTCTGAAATTTGCTTGGCTATACCTATTGACATTTTGTTGGGTTTTACTGGGGCCTGAACAAACTGCTGTTACCGAAAGCAGACGGTATCTAAACTTGCTTGTTTTATTTCGGATTAAAAGCTTCCCAGCACTTTGAGGCCGGGCCCTTTATTTTAGCTTCCTTCTCCTTCCTGGTCCATCTGGGATTCCTGACGCAGAAGGGCTCGCGATGGATTGCGGTGGATCTTCCTCCACCTTCCGGGGGCTCCCTCCCCAACCTCAGTCCACACCGGGCGCCTGCCCGAGAATGCGCAGTTCCTCAGCAGCAGGAGGTTCTCTTCCACCCCAGGCGGCGGGGGCTCTTGCTGCAGTGTTTCCTTCAGCCAATCAGGTCACTTCCCCGGCTGGCGGGAGGGTCAGCCTGCAAAGCAGATGGTGGAGCGCGCAGCGGGGAGAGCCACCGCCGGCTGCCGCGTGCTCTCTCGCGCGCCTTGTGCTCGCTCTACACTAGGGAGGGCCGGGCTGGGGGGCCGGGCGGGGAGGCCGCCAGCCCTGGAAAGCCACCGCTGGGGGCTTTTGGTAGTTGTGAAGGAATCACGCAGGTGAGTGTGACCTTTGGGCGCCCAAGGAAGTTGCGTGGAAATCTGTAGCTTTCGGAGCATCGAGAAAATTGCAATTCTGTTTGTTTCTGAGGCTTTGAGTTTCAAATGTCGAGTAATAAACTGGCCGTTACCCGAGAGACTCACTGTCCTAGGAAACAGAATGCCTCGTTTGGGGAAGAGAAAATGGGGGTGCGTTGGCTCCTATATCCCCAGAAGAGTATTGGCTGATACCCAGTGGCTCGTGGATGGTTTGGGCGGGGAGCTGGCCTTTGGAGGCTGCAGCGTCTGAGGAGTGATTTTTCTAGAACCCTTATTCCGACTCCGACTCGTCAGCACTCTGCGGCCCAGCACTCCAGATGGTGACAGCTGGGTCCTGCAGGGCTGCGTCCACCTCTAATGAAGCCGGCAGCCCTCTCCAGACACAAAACATGGAAGGGTCAGTGCTCAGCCTGACACCTACCCTAGGAAGGGTGCTGGGTGCGGGACGCAAGCCAGAGAGAGGCCAGTTACCTTTTCCGGAAAAATGGGACTGTGATAGGGCGGGTCAAAGGAGGAAAGCTTGATAGGAGGAGATAGAAGATGCAGCTTGTTATAAAGGACGCTCACATGACAGTGCCGATACAACAGCAGGGAAAAAAACAAGTTGACTCAGGAGGAATAAACAGGTTTGTAAGTGATGAGGTCAGATGAGTCACAGTTTCCCTCCCAACTTTTTGGCAGCGAGGACAAAAAAATAATAATAATAATGGGCAAGGGAATTTCTAACTATTAAAAAGCTAATATTTCATGCCTTCTAGGTACCAGGTACTGTTGAGGCACTAGCCAGGGAATGTTTCGCTTCACCCTCCCAACAGCTCCGTGAGGGCATTCTAACCTTATGTCCATTTTTACATATGAGAGAACAGAGAAAGAGGTTACCTAACTAGGAGGTGGTGGCCCCAGTTACTCTAGGCTGTCTCCCTCCAGAGCCCAACCTAAAACCCTCAGCCTACTGCTGGGCTGACTCAATACACGGGAAAGGGGATGTATAGTTCTTTTTGGCTTTTTGATATGCATCATCAAGCCAAGAGCTAGAGTGGAATCCCACAGTCACCCAATGGGCCAAACCTGATCTCATCCGGTTACTAATATGTTTGTGGAGGGAAGTGGAAAGCCTGTCTCAGGGAGCAGGTGCAAAGAGGCGTTAGGCATCTTCCCTTCCAGAAGGTCACCTAGAGAGGCAGAGGGGCAGGGAGCCCAGCTCCACATTAGGCTTCCTAAACTCCAGATTCTGCCAGGTCCAGTGATGCGCTCAGAACTGACGACAGCTACATTGAAAATCAGGAGCAAGGGGAAGCAGTTTCCTTTAACTAAAGATCATGTCAGTTTATGGCCACATCTCAGGTGCCCCCATTCTCTTGGCCTCCCCTGCCTCCTGGACACAGCTGCTTACTCGTCTCAGCGGTTGCAGTGTGGGTCAACTCTGGCAAGGCTCTGGTGCGGTTCTGATGCCCAGAGGCTCTGCCTCCTCCCAGCACCTCTGGATGTGAATGAACATCGTGGCACTTGATGGGGGCAGAGCTGTTCGATGCAACTCAGAAATGCAGGGGAGTTAAATGGGCCACACCTTGGCCAACAAGACTGGAGATGGGTAAATTCCCTCTCCATTCTTGCCTTTGATGGACAGTCCTGAGGTACATTTTTTTTCTCTTTATAGCTTGACCAGAGATGTCCTGCTGTGGCCAAGCAGGTACACCCATTGTGCAAGGGCTGCATCTCTTTAACACTTGTTGGGAAGCAGTGGACAGCACAGTAAGACATCAACATGCATTTACTTTCCATCCTTTCCTGACTGACCCTCCTTTCCCCTCATTTTCACTGCCCTGGCATTGTATTGCCTGAGTAAAGCTTTAGCCCTTAATCCTTGCCTAAGAAATCTAGGCTAAGAGGAATCTTACGTGGGCTTCAGAGTTCAAAGCGAAGTTCCCTCTGAACTTTTCCTCTAGATCACTGTCCTGTACCATTCGGTTTTAAGGAAAGATGACTGTCCATGGACCAGACTTCCAAGAAGTAGAGCCTGGTGGCTCTGGTGTAGGAGATGTAGGCTCTGCTCAGAGAGCCTGACCCCCAGTATCTCCATGGTAAGTTTGATTGGGATGGGGCATTCATAACCAGAGGATTGTGACATCTGCCACCATCTTTCATTTCCTTCCTGCTTACCTGGTCCTGCCTTGTTGGCCCCATCTTCTCTCTTTTGTCTCTCACTGGTGGGTACACCCTCAGCCTTCAAACCTTATTGTACTGAGATGATCCAGACTCCTCTGACTGAGCCATATGCCTTTCCTTCCTAATAAGCTAGATGATGGCTCGGCCCCCCAAGGAATGAAAATCTGTGGCAGATTAGTGATATTAGAAAGTTACTGCTATGACTTTCCATTCTAATCACTCTGAACAAGCTCCCTTGCTCTGACGTGACTGCCAAATTCTTGGGGGGCTCTTCACAGATGGATTCTAGACAACTGAACACTTTGTTGGCAAACAAATAAGAACTGGAACTTTTTCCCACACTGGACTAAGGAAACGCTAGGAGTCAGAAGTTCTGCTTTCCTATGACAACGCCACCTCCTCTAGCTAGTCGCCTGGTCATCTGTTGGCCCCTGGCTGTGGAGAAGCCTCACTCTGAGAAACCATGTGGTCACTAGAGACACATATTTCAGATCCCTCTGTATTGGCCGTCACACAACAATGACATAACCTAAGATTTCATGAGCTAATGAATCTCTAAAAATTCACTTTAAGACTTTGGGGTTTATAAAATGTCCCCCAGTTCTTCTGTAGCTATCATAATGAAAACATCAGAGCAAAGCCACACCATAGCAAAGTTGCTGAACTTCCATTCCAAGCTAATGATGAGTGGACGCCTTGGTAATATGACTGTGAAAGAGTCTGCCGTATTTGGGGAGAGAAAGGGTAAGGATTAGTTTATGACTTCAGAGTCCTGGGTCAGATTGGAGAGAAGATGGAGGAAGGTCTTCGGGGGTCGGAGAAAGCAACCCAACAGTGCATAGCCCACATAACTCTGTCCTTTTCCACCTCTAAATCTTCAGGTAGACATTCTGAGGCAGAGAGGTGCATTGTGGAGCTTCTGGAGGCACTGCTTGGAGGAAAGGTCATTTAAACTGGCCCTCCCTGGGCTCTTCAAAGAAGCTGCATTGGGCATACAATGTCTTGGGCCTATGGCCTAAGAAGTAGTAGTTACCTGGGCCTGCTCTGAAAGGAGCTCGTCAGTGGAAAAGCATTAGGGGTGGTGAAAGGCAGGGAACTTGGGTAAAGGTAAGGCAGGGAGAGGTCCCAGGATGTCCAAAGAAGAGGCACTGGAGTGTCTGCATGGAAGAGCCGTTCAGGTCCAGGAGCCAGAAGTAGGCTGGGCGTTCGGAGACCCCATTGCCCAAACCTTGGGTCTCTTTCTCCATCCACCATCCACTCTGTGTCCCATTCTCCTCTCTGGCTAGTGAGACTGCCCCCCTACTATTGTCTGGTCCCTAGGAGACAGAACAGGTTAGGGGGCCTCATAGAAGTGTCCCACATGGAGGCTTCTAGGATCCACATCACGCCTTTAGATCCAGGGGTCTGGATGCTTCCCAGAGGAGCTTTCTGCTCTTCTACCTTGGATACCCTTTCTTGCCTAATGGATGAACATCAGAACAGCGCAGGCTCATTTCACATCAGGCTGTGTGTGTCGCAGGCACAACGGGGATGAAAACAGTCTGCTGCATTTGAAGTCAAAGACTTTTTGCTATAGGGCTCTTTTGGGATCAACAGACCTTTAAACAGAGATCTTTCCCCAGCATTTTCTTCGTTGTGTCTTTGGTGCCAGGGTGTCTGACCGATGTTTTGTCTGGGGATGCATTCAGAATTGACTACCGATGATTCAGCCCCGGGGTCTAGTTTCTCTCTCTCTCCCTAGACTCAGCAGGACTGTGAGTTGATAGGTCACCACAGGCCTTTGAGTGCAGATACGGCCTCTACTCAGCTCCTTTTGTCTCTTAACTTCCTTCAGTCTGCGTGAACCTTTCAATAGCTGGGTTGGACCATTCGCATGCAGAGGGCTGGGTAAATTCCCATGAAGCAAGTTAATAACATAGCATGTCCATGGTGGCATAGTGCTGCTGTTTCACTATTGTTTTTTACTTGTTTTATTCATATCTCTTCTTCCCCTACATGGCTTTTCTTTCTTCAGATTGATCAAGTAGGGGCTCTATTAGGCTGTTGAGGCACTCAGAGTTGCTGGTTCTTCCTGGAGTTCTGAGGGGTAACTACTGTTCACTGTTGAGAAAGGAAAATACTTTACCCTGGAAACCCAGAACACTGATACACACATAGCTGCTTCTCTTGGATGAGGCACTCTACATACTGATTTTATTATTCTGATAACCTGGGCATCTTCTAGAATAGTGGTTTTTAAATTTTTTAAGGAACCGGACCCCTCCTCAAGTGAAAAACCGTATCTCTGATATAACAGATAAAGCAGAAACCATGGCTGTGGAGGTGGGAGAGATGCTTCACCCTGTTGACCTTCACTTCCCTGCTTCCTCTCTTGGAGGAGCCCCTCTGTGAAACCCTGGCGCTCTGTGGAACAGTGGAAAACTACTATGCTAGCATGAAGTGTGACCTGATCTATTTTGGTGCTGATTGGCAAGACCACAGTACTGTCATTAGTTTGAAAAGTAAAGATTTTTGGATATCAAAGGTACAGGTGCTATGGCTCCTATATAAGGTCATTTGATAGTTAATTCCTGCCTAGAGGAAAATAACAACTTGTGTCTTATAACAAGCACATAGATATGTGCATGGTGGTGGTGCCACGCCCCCAGAAAACACAAAGGTATGAGGAAGGCCACTTGTAGCCTTGTGAGCTGCAAGTCTGCTCAGGACTTAAGTAGAAGTCCTCCATCGTTTCTTTTTTTTAAATTTTTTAATTTTAATTTTTTTAACTACAAGACTTGTAGCCTTCTGAGCTGCAAGTCTGCTCAGGACTTAAGCAGAAGTCCTCCATCATTTCTTTTTTTTTAATGTTTTAATTTTTATTTTTATGGCTGTGTTGGGTCTTCGTTGCTGCACGCGGGCTTTCTCTAGTTGTGGTGAGCGGGGGCTACTCTTCGTTGCGGTGCGCAGGCTTCTCCTTGCGGTGGCTTCTCTTGTTGTGGAGCACGGGCTCTAGGCACGCGGGCTCTGTAGTTGTGGCTCGCGGGCTGTAGAGCGCAGGCTCAGTAGTTGTGGCGCACGGGCTTAGTTGCTCCGCGGCATGTGGGATCTTCCCAGACCAGGGCTCGAACCTATGTTCCCTGCGTTGGCAGGCGGATTCTTAACCACTGCGCCACCAGGGAAGCCCTCCTCCATCATTTCTGAATCAAGGCTCCTTGACAGTCAAAAGGCCAAAGGGCTTCCTTTGGGGTTACCTTGACCCTCTGTTGGTGCAGTGAAACTGGTCTGTTCTATTTGATTTTAAAGTCACTGATAACAAACTGATAACTTTTGCTTTAGGGCCTATGTATTTGGATTGACCTCTACTTCGCCAAAAAGTTTTCAATGCTTGTATGTTTCTGATCCCCGTTGCCGGAGCATGTCATGGACCATTCACCAGCTCGCTGAGGCTAAATCTTTCTCAACAAACACAGCTAAGGAGATGTGGGGCAGGTGGAAGTATGTGATCTGAGGGG
The DNA here is from genome assembly GCF_059928025.1 of Delphinapterus leucas. Classification (NCBI taxonomy): domain Eukaryota; kingdom Metazoa; phylum Chordata; class Mammalia; order Artiodactyla; family Monodontidae; genus Delphinapterus; species Delphinapterus leucas. The sequence continues at coordinate 136,584,403 of NC_143130.1, forward strand.
CACTGACTGACAAGGCCTTGTTTGCCATCCTAACCTACCCTGGCCAACTGCTGTTATTACCCCTACAACTTCCACTTAGCAATAGTGATCATACACTGTGACCACAGAAATTGTTAGTTGCAGCCCACTTTGTCATGTGAGAGGAAAAAGAACAAGGACTTGGAAATAGCTTGTGAGCTTAGTCTGATAAATCACATCCCATTAATTTCCAAATATTTCTGCAAAATCAAGAAAGGGGAACCTTGTAAGTTCTATCAGTTCATTACTGAGTGATTCCTAATTGGTTATGCATTTAAAAACACACAGAGAATTCCATTTAATATTGTTGTCTTTATTTGGAGAGAGATTTGTTTTGTTTGACAGAGCATTAGCTGTGACATTTTGGGGTTAGTGCAGACTACTTGGTTCTCCCTGAAAATTCATAGATACGGAATTTTAAAATTTCTTTTAGCTGAGTATTAAAATAATAGGTACTAATTCTCTCTCCAATTTATTGGTCCCATAACACTGAAATAGTACCTGTCAGGACTGAGGGAGCTAGCCTGCTCCTTCCATGGGGTCCCCCCTTCTCCCTGGAGATAAGTGTGAATTCCCTCTCCTTCTTCCACCCTGTGACACTTTCCTAAAGCACTTTGTTCCATGAACTATCTTCCTTGGTTTATAAAAAGGCAGTGGTGCAGTGAGGTTCAATATTCAGAATCTGGCATGCATATCTTGTGTTAAGGGGCTGATGAAGTTAAAATAATGAGCTTTGTTTATGTCTGGGATGTTGTTGACTAGCACAGGAAGAACATCAATTTGAATTTTCTTCAATTAATGATGATGAATTTGATGTTCACGTGTTTGGTAAATATCAGTTGATCATATTCTCTGTGCTCCGATCTGCCTCTTTTACTCGTTCTTTACATGTTCAAGAACCTATCTGTTTAATCATCTGATGCTAGGGAGATGCTGAGTATAATGACGGACAAGAATGCAACAGAATGTCTGAATGAACCTACCGTTCTTAGCCCTTGAACTTATGGAGCAATTCCATCAGCCACCATTCCCTTTTCCTGGTAAGCAAGATTTCCAAATAGTGACTGTATATGAATTAGAACCATAGTGGGGAAGCTAAGACGATGGGATTCAGAATAAAATTGTCTGGGCTTGACTGCTGACTACCGCTTACTGTTTAGGATGCCCTGGGCAAGATGCTTCACCTCATGGGGTCTCAGTTCTCTCGCTTGCAAAATGGGGTAATATTACCACCTACTTCCTAGTGTTAGTTTGAGGATTAAATGAGAGAATCTTCTAAAAGTTTGTAGACTAGGACCTGGCATGGAGTAAGTTCTTAGTAAATGTTAGCCATTATTATGGTTATTATAATTGTAATCATTTTTTTTATCTCTTTAGCTTTCCTTGGCTATTATGGGGAATACAGTGAAGAGTAATCACTGCATATGAATAGAAAGTAACTTTTTGACTTACCCGCTCGTTGTCTAAAAGCTTGCTGCCAAAGATGCTCTCTGGGGTGAGGTATATTGTTTTCCCTTCTTGCCCCCATGCACGGTAGGTCAGGCGTAGCAGTGAGATGGAGATTGCAGTGGACGTCAGGAGACACAAAGATGGTTGTTACTCCTTCTTGACTATGGAACAACTTTGGCTGAGTTCTTCAATCACCTCCAGGTCACCTTTCCCCATGTATAAAATTGAGCTGTTGGAAACCACGGTAGGTGACAATGAGAGCCTTAAAATACGTTATGTATTGTGGTTTAATATATATTTTAAAGAATCTTGTGTATAATGTAGTGCAAGAGAGTAAAAGCACACTGGGCTCTTCGGAAGTCTTTTAATGTGGTAAGAACCAAGAGCCGATCATTCATTGAGCCCCCAGTATGTGCTAGGTTCTGCATATTTATCATCTCATTTATTCTTTATAGCAACTTCATGAGTAAGTTGTATTATTTCCATTTTTCAGTTAAGGAATCTGAGTCTCCAAGAGTTTAAATGATGTGTTCAAGTTCACGGGGTTAGTTAGAAGCAGAGAAGGGCTTCAGAGCCACACCTGTCTTGAGCATGTCCCCTGTGGTCATCAGTGCTGTTTCCTTCCAGGCCAGATCATTTAATTGCCAATGAAAGATTCTCCTTCTGCAGGGGCCATTGGCTGCTCTGTCAGCCTGTGTCCTTGGGTGACTCTGATGAGCAGAATGCCCTGCAACTTGAGATGGACATGTGGTGAGAGCATGAAATAACCTTTGTAGTTTTTGGTCATTAAGGTTTTGAGTTTCTTTGTTACTGCAGCATAACCTGGCATATCTTGACTAATACATGCTCCAGTAAGGTGATTAACACTGAGAGCTAAATTATCTGTAATATTCCTATTTGTCAAGTAGAGGCAGCAGGCTGAATCATCTTGTGTGTGGGGTGGGGGAGAATAATGACTAAATGTTTCTAAGTGCTAATAAGGTAGGTCATGGGTTGAAAAGGATCTTTTATCATTTTTTTCCAGTGTTTTCTTTCTGATCAACTTCTTTTCCCTCTCTTACCTTTTCTTCCTCTACCTTCTACCTCTTTCATTTTTTTTCCTTTGGGTCTCCTTTTAGTCTCTATACAGATCTAATGCCTAGTGCCTAGTAGCACTCAATTTTTTTTTTTTTTTTTTGGGTACGCCGTCCTCTCACTGCTGTGGCCTCTCCCGTTGCGGAGCACAGGCTCCGGATGCACAGGCTCAGCGGCCATGGCCCACGGGCCCAGCCGCTCCGCGGCATGTGGGATCTTCCCAGACCGGGGCACGAACCCGTGTCCCCTGCCTTGGCAGGCGGACTCTCAACCACTGCGCCACCAGGGAAGCCCTCAAATGTTTTTTAAAGTGAGAGGAAATATTCAGAATCCAGGAAAGCAGTGTTGAATTCCACATTCTCTTCTTTTTGTTGGCAATTTGGTTAAAAAAAAAGTTTAAGGAGTTTACCTTTACCTTTAACTAAACAAAGCAATCATAAGACTCAATTTCTTAGTTTTCACTTATCTTCAATGTTCTTTTCACCTCCCATTTCTCTTGGTATTGTATCTATGTGGCCTAAGGAGGACTCTTGGCTAGGATGCTTGTGCAAGCAGATTGAATTTATTTCTGGCTGAGCCCATCCCTGTCTGTCGCCCAATTATCATCAATAAATATTTAAATATCAGGCCAGCAGCCCCTGAATGGAGCCCTGGGTATCAGGCCTCTGTGAATCCCAGCTGATCATTATTAATTCAATGAATGTAGTTGTAAATTAGCTAAGAACATACAATGGAAGCAAATACATGGACTCTTGTCAATGTGGGCTCACTTCATTGAAAGATGTTTTAAATTTGCTTTTGCCTCATTCCAAGAAGATACGAGATGCAATTTGCCTCAAACTAAATGCTCCCTTAGTGTCTTGTCCAGATATTAAACAAGAATAAGGCAGGTTGGAAGAGCCATCTCTAAAATGTATTGCTCTGAAGGACTTAGAGGTTTGCAGGGTCACTTTTTGAGCTAATGTGAATTGGCAGGCAAAATGCTTTCCACTGAGATGAATTATGTGCTCAGGGTTACCTAGTTTTTAAATCTGAGTTAGACAGAGAAGTCAGAAGTAGATAAAAATGAAATGACCCATTATCAACTAATCAATGAAAAAGCTGCACTCCTGCAATGTTTCTGGATCAATATACAAGTTACCTTTCAGATAGATGAATTATTCTTGTGTAGTTCAGAGCGGATCAAAGCCTACTTGCAGCCAGATGTCCCAAATGCATTGTGTGTGAAAGCAGAGAAAGAAGGCATTAACCCACCAGGCACAAAAATACGGGTCCTCTCCGTTCAGCAGCTTTCCTAAACAGTGCCCAGTGAGAGTATTCTTGGGAACATCAACCAGATCCAGAGGCACAAGCTGCTGAAGGTTTAGTGGATTGTGTAGATAAGGCTCTGAAGAAAGGGCACGTTCATTCCTCGAGGGCAGGAGTATAAACTGGCAAAGACTTTCTAAAAAGCAATTTCACAGTACCTATCAGAATTTAAATTTCTATGCTCTTTGACCTGGCGATCCAATTCTAAGAATTTATACTAAAATGTAGTTACATGTGTATAAAAAAATATTTGTATGTTTCTTTGTTGTGATAGTAAACACATCTTACAAATATCCATCAAAGAGGGGATAGTTAAGTAAATTGTAATCTATAAATACTGTTGAATATTATCAGCCATTAAGAAAATGAGGTTAAATATATATGTGCTGACATATGACATTGGAGAAGTTATTCAACCTGTCACTGCTTGAGTTTTCTTATTTGTAAAGTGAGTATAATACTTAATAAGTATTAGTTGAGTGACAGACTAAATGAATATATTTGAGTGTGTATGTATATGCATGTGGTACATATGCAATTTTTTTATTTTTGGAGAGACTAAAATTTAGAAAAGTAACTCAGAAATCCAGTAGATAGAGCTAAGTTTAGAATCCTAAGACCCTCATCTAGGAGTGGGAGGTGGGAGATGGGGAGACATATGAGGAAGGATAATAGTTTTTATTGAAAATACACACTATGGGGCTTCCCTGGTGGCGCAGTGGTTGAGAGTCTGCCTGCCGATGCAGGGGACACGGGTTCGAGCCCCGGTCTGGGAAGATCCCACATGCCACGGAGCGGCTGGGCCTGTGAGCCATGGCTGCTGAGCCTGTGCGTCCGGAGCCTGTGCTCCGCAATGGGAGAGGCCACGACAGCGAGAGGCCCGCGTACCGCAAAAAAAAAAAAAAAAAAAGAAAAAGGAAAGAAAATACACACTATGCTAGGCTATCTGCTACATACTTTACATAATCATATCATTTAATTCTTACAATCATCTGAAGTAGGTATTATTATATCCATTTTACAGGTGAGAAAATGAGGCTCAGAGAAACTTATCCAAGGTCATACAGTTGTGAGTAGCAGAGCTAAGCTTCCAGTGTCAAAGCTGTGCTTCCCACCACCTCCTTCCATGCTGAGACCATATCTTACTCATCACTGGATATTCGGTGTCTAGCATAGAGCCTGACTCCATAATGCTTGTTACATTTAATTAAATATTTGCTTAAAAATTGAGGATACTGACATAGATTTCCCTTTGCTTTATATTGGTTAATAAGTGGGAATAATTACTATGATACTTCTTTGCTATATAAGTTTTTCTCTACTTATCTTATCCCACCTTTATCAGTCACCACAGGCTAAGTTATGCTGTGGTAACAAATAACTCCAAAAGTCTCAGTGGACTGCTTTGTTACACGCATTGCATGGATTAACTGCTGCTCTGCTCCATGTTGCCTTCGTTTCAGGACCCAGGCTGAAGAAGCAGCTCTTTCCTGGACATTGTGAGTCTCATGGGAGAGGAGATGAGGGATGGAAGAATCACCTAGCCATTAAAGCATCCATTAATGGTCATTAAAGCTTCTGCACAGAAGTAACACATGCCACTTCTACTCACATTTCATTGGCTAAAGTGAGTCAGATGGACCGACATGAGCACAATAGGGTGGGAAGAGTATTATCTTCCCATAGGGATAGTCTCTGTTGGGTGGGGCCATTTAGGTGCCCCTTGTAAGAGGAGCAGCTGATATTTTGAAGAGTAATGCAATATATACCCCACTCTACTCTATTGCAAAAGAAATTTTAAGCCCCTTAAAATAGATACTGTGTTTTATACTTCTGTTTAGCTTATATATGTAGAATGGAACTTTTACTCTTGTAATTCTAGTGCTTTCTTCACTAGATAGTAAACTTAATTTTGCTTTTATGGAAGCCAGTCTTATCCAAATACAGTAGTTCTCAAAATGTGTTGAGCGAACCCTAATAGTCCCGCGAGACACTCTCAGGGGGGTCTGTGAAGACAAAACTATTTTAATAATAATACTAAGTTGTTATCTCCTTTTTATTTTTGACACCTTTATTGGAGTATAATTGCTTTACAATGGTGTGTTAGTTTCTGCTTTATAACAAAGTGAATCAGCTGTACATATATCCTCATATCTCCTCCCTCTTGCATCTCCCTCCCTATCTCCTTTTTTTTTTTTTTTTTTGCAGTACACGGGCCTCTCACTGTTGTGGCCTCTCCCGTCGCGGAGCACAGGCTCCGGATGCACAGGCCCAGTGACCATGGCTCACGGGCCCAGCCGCTCCGCGACATGTGGGATCTTCCAGGACCCGGGCACGAATCCGTGTCCCCTGCATCGGCAGGCGGACTCTCAACCACTGCGCCACCAGGGAAGCCCCCCATCTCCTTTTTTAAACTCTCATTCTCTCATGAGTGTACAGGGGGTTTTTCCAGATGTCATGTAACATGTGACCTTGGAACAGATCGAATACAGAAGCAGATATGAGAATCCAGCTATCCAGGCATTAAAGAGATTTGCAAAAATGTATAGTAATACCACTCTCCTCACTAATGTTTTTGTTTTGGAAAACATAGCTGTGTTTGATAAAAATGTTAACATGTATTAGATTTTTTCTTAGTAAGGTTAACAAATAGATATTTAATTTTTTTCAGCCTTAATTTCTAATATAGCAACATATTATATTTATCTTTATAATACATCTAAACAATAGCTCTTTGGGGTACTTAATAATTTTGGTGAGAGTATAAAGGCATTCTGAGAACAATGTGTTTGAGAACTTCCGTCCTAAAATGATATGGCAGGCCCCACCTCAATGAGAGTATTAGTGGCAAGATCATTAAACACAGTTAAAGTTTCCTTAGCTATAGCCTGGAGCACGGTGGGTTCTTATAAATACTGTTATTTTTCATAATCATCACCAGTGTTCCATATCTTGTGCTTCCTGAAGGAACAAGGTGATTAGTTTGTTAAAGAAGATTGGTTGCATGAATTATTTTCAGTCTTGTAGAAGTTCACAGCTTGATGTTGCATTAGTAATGAATAAGAAAAAGGGTGGTACATAACCCTGAAAAGAAAAATGCTGCTTTGTAATAAGAGGCCCTAGTAATTTAACGTTGTCTTGGAACTTTATCATCTTGTCTCCCTAGCTTCAATACAGAATAATTGAAAACAAGCCACATGTTTACACTAATGAATAATAATAATGAAGAACACTTTGTGGAGAGCCGTATTCAGGCTCTATAGTGTTTTTCACGTGTGAAAGTCTACTTTCACATTTGTGACCAAGCTCAGCCAGTTTTTTTTTTATCTTCCCCCTGCTTTGCGTTTACACTATGCTAGTACCCTCCTTCCTGAAGAGGTAACTCCCAATAAAAGGACTTTAAATTTATGGGCAGAGTCTTGATCTCTGTTGCAGAATTCTTATCAAATAGCTTTGAAAGTTCTGGAAGGACAGTTCTGAAGGGGCATCTGGAGATGCACATTTTTGCACGTATGCATGCATACACGCACGTGCATGTCGGCATTTAATGCCAGGAAGAACTTTGTTTCTTCTGAGAAGCCAACAGTGCTGTTTACCCAACAGTGAGAGGTATGTAATGTGCTGCATTTTATTTTCTGCCTTGGCTTCCAGGAAGCTCAGTTCTCACATGATATTTACTTTGGGTGATTTTTATTCTTTTTCACTGCAAATTACTTCCATTTTGGAAGCAGGCGCAAGATGTTATAATAAATGAACAACAACAAGTCAGATGCAGGACAGCCTTTAAACATAGGTAGAAGTGGTAACTGCATTTTGAAGGCTTAGCTAGGACAGAAAGTCCTTCTTGAGTACCATGTATCTGCCACTGTTACATGAAATTCCCTCCATTAGGGTTCCTCCTGTCAGGTAACATATTTGATCTTTAGAAACCTGCTATGTTACAAAGGAAACACGCTCCCAGGAGAGTCATACCTCAGTATTTGGGATGAAACATTGATGAATCAATGAGAGCATGAACTAGAAGAGAATTTAGATATCTTAGCTTTCAGACGTATGTTTTTATTAACATACACCTCTCAGCTAGTGGGAAACATTTCCAGAGACATAGAGAGAAATTTTCCCCATGAGGGTTATGAAGAGATTTTTTCCCCTTCAGGTAGGGTTGCCAGATAAAATGCAGGACATGTGCAATATGTGTTTATACCAGAAAATTATTCATTGCCTATCTGAAATTCAAATTTAACCAGGCGTCCTATATTTTTATTTGCTAAATATGGCAACCCTACTCTTAGGGGAACAATATAGAAACCTTTCTACTGGTAATGTTGCTTGTTAATCACCTTGAAAAGTGATTCATAAACAGACATGTATTTTACTTTTCAGTATATCACAGGGTCAATCCTTGTAAGTGGGTCTGAGAAGATAAAACGATTATGTACAACTTTGTTTCTTTCAAGTTCCTGCTGAGAGGAAAAGCTGTTATGTAAACAGGGAAGTGACAAGGCATTTCTCTTCTCCTGTGGGCCCCAGCACATGTGAGAGAGCACCCAGAGAATTCTTCCAGCCAGGGTACTGCTGCCGCCCATGATGACTCCCTGACAGGGGAAGCTTGGGGACAGAGACAACACGATGCACGTGAAGGAATGGGGGAAACAAACTTCTAACTAATGAGGCTTTAGACTTCACAAAGGGAGGACACTTGCTATTACACACCCAAGTCAGGTTTAAATTTCCAAAGGTGATACTTTTAGCTGTAACGTTTCTGAGGCTTGGACCAAGTGACTGCTTCATTTTGTGCAGGTGCAGACCTGGATGTAGCTCACAAATGATATTGCCTCTACAAGCCCTCTCATTCCCCATCCATCTTTGTCTTGCCCCACAAAGATGCACTGAGATCTCTCACAAGCCATCCATTATTACTTTGCCAGGAGGATCCTGACCTTAAGACAAACAATTAAAAATAGCAGTAAAAAAAACCCCAAACACCCCAAAACCTTCTCTGCTCTTTATGCTGTGAGTGGTTTAGGCTGTTCACTTTGCTTTCATCCTCAGCTTGGTGTGAATTATACGTGCTTTTGTAAACCCAAACTTAAAGCCCAGCATGGCTTCAGATAGCTTCTCACCGCACTCCTTTATGTGGGTTATTTCTCACATAAAACTATGGTGATTCTGCTTCCACAGAGAAGGGCAGTGACTTGCTGAAAGTATTGATTAATTGTAGTCTCATTCACTGTTTTGCTCATTTTACAAACATTAAAAAAAAAATGCATACCTTGTGCCAGGAGCTGTGTGCAAGGCACAGGCAAAACAGATAAATAAAGCACAGTCCATGCCCCCAAGGAGATGACAGGTTAAACAAATATTTGCAATTCAGTGTGGTGAGTCCATAGATGTGCTGCAAAGAGGGGCTGAAATGCTGTCTGTAAGAGGGGGAGGAGAAAGAAGGAAGAGCGGTTCCGAGGAGATTTATGAGCTGAAGCCTGAGGAATAAATAGGCATATTCTAAGTGCAGAGAAGGCAAAATGGGAACAGCATGGGCAAAAGCCAGGACTTCATATAGCATATAAAGTGTTATACCTTGTTTGATGAGAGGCCTCCACAGGCTGAAGATGATCGACTGGGATCCAAAAAGAAAACAGCATAACTTCATACCTGTATTTTTATGTAAAAATTAACTTTGCTAATATTCAGCATATGGTTTATAGTTTGGGCATATGTAATTTATCATGAAGTATAGTGCTCAGCCGGTTGCATGCTCAAAAATGCTTTACCAAAAGGGGACGCTCACGATCAAATTAATTTGGCTACCACTGCCAAATTAGTGGTAGAACTAGGAATTCAGTTCTTGCCCCAACTCCTTCTGCAAACGGCGCCAACAGGGGTCTAGATAATGATGTTTCTTTTGCTCCAGCGTACCTCAAAATACACATAGAATGCTCAGAGTGCTTGTTAAAGAAGGGCAGACTTCCAGGCCTGTCTCAGATCAATAGTCAGCCTCTTTCAGGAATAGAAACAACAACAACCTGCATGTCTAACAAGCTCCGCAGGTGATGCCTATTGCCTTAGTCTGTTCAAGCTGCCATAACAAAATACCACAGGCTTGGTGGCTTAAAACAACAGAAATGTATTTTCTCACAGTTCTGGAGTCTGGAAAATCTAAGATCAGGGTTCCATCAGGGTTTAGTTTCCGGTGCAGTCTCTCTTCCTGGCTTGTAGATGGCTACCTTCTCCCTGTGTCCTCACATGGTGGAGAGAGAGCGCTGGTGTTTCCTCCTCTTCTTTTTTTTGTTATTGAAGTATAGTTGATGTACAATATTATATAAGTTACAGGTGTACAATATAGTGATTCACAGTTTTTAAGGGTTATACTCCATTTATAGTTTTGATAAAATATTGGCTATATTCCCCCTATTGTACAATATATCTTTGTAGCTTATTTTATACCTAATAGTTTGTACCTCCCACTCCCCCACTGGTAACCACTAGTTTGTTCTCTATATCTGCGAGTCTGCTTCTTTTTTATTATATTTACTAGTTTGTTGTATTTCTTAGAATCCACATATAAGTGATATCACACAGTATTTGTCTTTCTCCTTCTGACTTATTTTATTTAGAATTATACCCTCCAAGTCCATCCATGTTGCTGCAAGTGGCAAAATTTCACTCTTTTTTATGGCTGAGTATGTGTGTGTGTGTGTGTGTGTGTGTAAAATCTTCTTCATCCATTCATCTGTTGATGAATGCTTAGGTTGCTTCCATTTCTAGGCTATTGTAAATAATGCCGCTATGAACATTAGGGTGTGTGTGTATCTTTTTGAATTAGTGTTTTTGGTTTTTTTAAATATATACCCAGGAATATCAGTTTTATTGGATCAGGGCTCCACCCTTGTGACCTCATTTAACCTTAATCACCCCCTTAAAGGCCTTATCTCCAATACAGGGAGGGTTAGGCTTCAACGTATGAATCTTGGGGTAATGCAGTTCAGTGCATAGCATTTATTTTCACTGAAATTTGAGGACCACTGCTGTAGTCTAACCAATAAATAGTAAAGCGAGTGATGGTTTCTGAAGTAGGTCCCTTTTTCCTAAGTCCAAACCCAGAGGAAGAGCCAGAGAAATGAGGGGTTTCCAGCTCCCACCTTGCCTTCCAGACCAGCGCTATTCAATTGAAGTGTAATGCAGCCACATTACAAATTGCATATGTAACTTAAAATTTTCTAGTAGCCACATGGAAAAAAAAGTAAAAAGAAAGAGGTGAAATTAATTTTAATAATTATTTAGTTTAATCCAATATATCCAAAACATTATCAGTTCAACATAAAATCAATACATATGATTAGAAATAAGATATTTTACAATTTTTTGTACTAAATTTTTGAAATCCTGTATTATTTTATACTTACATCACATCTCAAGTCAAGCTAGCCAGATTTCAAATGCTCAGTGTTCTCATGTGGCTAGTGACTGCTGTAATGGACAGTCAGTGCTAGAGTATTACAACCTTCAGTTCAGCGCTTTAGGAAGCAGAGCAGACAAGGCGTGCTGTGAACATGCTGTACAAGCAGCATCATTTCTAAAAGAGGCTTTATGATTAGTCCTGAAAAGTTTTTAACATGCCTGTCCTCTAACCAGCAGCTTAAGATGTCAAGTTTGAGCAGAGAACAGAAGCCGACGGCTCATCCTAGCAGTTGAAGAAATTGTCACCATTCAGTGTTCTGTTTACCATGTACGTGAGAAGTCACAAGCTGCCAGAGCTCTGTGATGACTGAGACAGGCTGGCGGGATGATAGTTTGCCCTTAAATGAAAACTGAGCTGCATTTGATTTATCACCCTCAGCTGTCACTTCTCACCTCCACTGAACCTTTCCCAAGACCACAATAAATGTCACTTTAAAGGTTCGGGACTGGATTTCAACTGTGAAGAGTGTATTAGTCCTAAAATGGGCTCTTTCAAACAAAGCAGCATCTGCAGTCGGGGCTGGGGCTGGGGAGAGCATATGCAGAGTGTTCCCTGAATTTTATATGACGAAGAAAGCATTAGGCTTAACCATGAGGTTAACTTTATCCATATCCCACAAGACCAAGTTGGGGATCCTGCAGGGCTATTGGCATGTTATTGGTGCTGAGATGTGTCTTGGGATCCACTGGAGCCCAGATGCTTCTAGTTACTTTGAAGACAACAAATTCTTGTCTTATTGGAGGAACCTGAGGATGTTTGGCTGGAAAAGAGAAGTTCGGTGGGGAGGGCATGAAAGGTCACCCTCATATGTTTGAGGGCTTTCTGGAGGAGGAATTAGACTCATTCTGTATAGTCACAAAGGGCAGAATTAGAACATATTTTTAGTTCAATACAGAAGTCTTTTTAATGAGATTGTGGCATCATTAGAAGACCCAGACATTAGATTGTGTTTCCCTAAGGACATTTATCAAATACCTACTTTGGGTCAAGCACTGTCACTCATAATATTTCAATTAAATTTTCACAGTGTTCCTGCAAGGTAGGTACTATTACCTCATTCCAAATGTGGCATCCCCCTGCTCTGGGGCCACGATGACAGCAGTCATGGTTCCAGCATTTGCCCTGCATCTGGAACCTGCTGAATGCTCAGCTTTCTGGAGCCGACTTTATGCCCCAGACAGGAAATCAAATGTAAATGTCATTTTCTTTCTGTGCTGGATTGGAAAGGACACAGCTTGTCTGTCCTGTACAGTGGAATTTGAGTTTAACAGATGGGAGAACCACATTAAAACACCCTGTACAAAGTTGCACAAAGATTTTTATTTAAACGAGTACTTCCCATTCTCACCAGTGATAATGTGTGCCATGGCCGAGTCTAAATTCTCTTCTCTATGTGCATTTACAGTTTTTACTAGCCTGTACAACTCGTACATCCATAATCAGTCTCATTTGTTAAGATATATCTTGCAGTACCCATGAAAGAACATGTTACTGACCCTCCCGAGTTGGTCCCTAAGAAGGGTCCTTCTGCCCAGTGTTGCTCAAACCAATAGAACGAGACTGAGTTCTTCCATTTGGAAGCAAAAGAGTTTTATTCTTTGATCAAAGAAGAGAGAGGTGTGAGCTCCGGCTGCAGAGCACACGCTCTCCCGTAAAGACTGTGGGTGGGGCTGCTTTCTAGGGATCTCGGCAGTGGGGGAGGAGGCGGAGCTCTTGTGGGATCTGGTGCAGCTGCTGCGGCTCCGCCTCCAGATCGCAGCGCCGAGAGCAGCGGCTCTGCACACGGCCCGCCACCGCCGCCATCTTGAACTGAGCGCTGGTTGCAGTGTTTCTGCGCAGAGCCCTGGAGCTGAGGAGACGGCGCAGCCGTGCTGCACCAGGAACGCCGGTCTGAAGGGCCAGGTGCGAGGCCTCTGGATGCGGCACCCTAAGAACAAGGGAAACTACATGAAGCACAAAGGAAGAGGTTAGACCTTATCTTATCACCTAGAGTCCGTCTTGCTTTTCCTTGGAGAACCCAGGGGTCTTTGTCGGTGACAGATATGCTCAGAATGTAATTCTAAAATGGATACTGGTTCTTCTTTTGTTGTAACCACGGAATGTGTGGTGACTTGAGCTACCTCCCATCTCGTGTGGCAGGAGGTGGAGCATGAATATCTGTACATGATGTAAACGTATCATAAGATATTAAATGGCTGATGCTATCGCGTACTTACTATGAGACAGGCAGTGTGCTAAGGGCTGAGGGGTCTTAACTCATTGTTCCCTGCCATCTCTCCCATAACGTAGATACTGTTATGAAAATACCCCCACTTTATAGAAGAGGGAACTGAGGCACAGGGAGGTCACATAACTTGCCCAGGTCGTGCAAGTAGTAAGTGGCAGAGATAGGATTGGACTCGGGCCATCTAACGACCAGAAAGAAGCATAAGGGATGTGTTGTCTCCCGGTGTAGCAGAGCTTAAATGTTCTCCTACTTTCCCAGCAAACAAGCACACTGGTAAGGCCCTGGTGGAGCCCAGCCTTGCACTGTCCCGTATGGTAACCACGTGTGGCTATGAGCACTTGAAATGAGGCTTGTCCAATTTGACATCTGCTGTAAGGGTAAAATAAGTACTGGATTTTTGAGGGCTTACATGATAAAAAGAGTATCTCTGACCGTTTGCTCACACATATGTTCACTCATTCATTCAATATGTCCTGACACCTGGGAGGCACTGACGGTGGGATGTAGCAGAGTCAGCCAGACAGATGTGGCTCCTGTTCTCATGTAGCTCAGTATTCTGGAAGGACTGGTGGTTTGGGGTGGGAACTGGACCCTAAGAAATAATTATGTAAGTACTTAATTACCATCATTATTGTTAAAGAGGGGAAGGCGTTTGCTGTGGAAGGGCACCTTACCCTTGGGGGCCACTCAATAAATTCATTCAGTAGATATTTGTTGAGTGAAAGAATGAATCTAGGGGATTCGAGGAAGCATCCCTGAGGAAATAACTTTGAGATAGAGTTCCGAAGGAGGAGGAAAGAGGTGAAATATTGGGAGCGTCTGCTGTGATCACAGGCCCGCTGGGCAGGTGGCTCTGGCCGGCTCTTGCTTTATATCAGGGACAGTTGTCTCTGGCCAGGTGGCAGTGGCACAGCTGAGCCCAGAGTTTTGTGGGGTGGGCAGAGGCGTGGGGAGCTGTGTTCCCTGGCACGGGGAGGCATGGTTGCAGGCACAGGGACATTTCAAGGAGCCGGCAGGAGGGCGGCCCCTGGCCCCCTCCCCCAGCATCACCCAGTGCCCAGCACCCCCTGGCACACGGACTCAGTTTCTTCTTCATGGCGGCTTCGTGTCCTTCTCCCTTCTTCTTTGCCCCCAGCAGTTTGGGTCTGCAGCATTTATTTCCTTTTATTGCACAATCCATTCCACAGGTTTTTATTTTGTTGTTGTTTCCACCCAGTGTAAATGAGCCCTCCAGTAGGGAGAATAACTTAAATCTCTTGTGACCCAGCAGGACAAAACGTTCCCAGTTTCTTCCCCCAGAGCAGTTTTCATTTCTGTGGCGAGTTACCACGGAATGCTTATTCTTGTCGATAACAGTGTGGCAGTGAGGACGTGAGGAGGGGGCGTGGAGAAGGAGGAGAGCCCTGGACGTGGTGGCTGGGTGCTGGCTGGCCTGAGTCTGCTGCCCGTAATTCGCCCAGTGTGACAGGGAGCTGGAGCAGGCTGGGCTGGGGGCAGAGGGCAGCTTTGGGCAGCTGGGAGGAATGCTAGGCATCTGACCTTGGGCTTCAGGCTGTGCTAAGCCTCACCCCAGTGTAGCCCCTGGGAGAGCTGATTCTTGGATGGGTCTCCTTCAGTTCTTTGCACACCTGATCCCAGGTTGCCAAGTTACCCAATGAGCCAGAAAACAATAAAACCACCATAAACCCAGCTGGGGGTGATTGTGCTGTGTTCTGAGTCTGCATATCTTGCCTGGATCTTATATGGGGCTTGAACATTAAGAGGGCTATTCCAGGGTGGGTAACAGTGTTGGCAGGGAAATTTGGCAACGTGCCCTGAACATACTGGGCACCCAACAAATACTTGTTAAATCAACGAATAAGAATTTGCTCTAAGGAATACCATTTTTAGTTAATTTGCAACACTTGTGCTACCTGGGTGGAAAGTCAAGCCAGCAATGCATTATAATGTGGTTTGGTAAACATTGTGTAGCTTTGTTCTAGGATTTTCCTAAAAACCCAACTGAGTCTCAGTGGGCTCATTGTCTCTGAAGTCTCTTCCTGCTGTAAGATTCTGTGATTCTTTGAAACATGCTTGGTCAGGGACGGGCTTCCGACCTGGAGGAGGGTTGTATTCAAGGCTTCGCGTCTACCTAGTGGTGACTACTGCTTCATTACAGCAGAGTGTTTCAACTTCAGTACTGTTGTCATTTGGAGCTGGATAATTCTTTGTGGCAGGGGGCCATTCTGTGCATTGTAGGATGTTTAGTAGCATCCCTGGCCTCTACTCACCAGATGCCAGTAACACCTCCCTATCCCTCCCAAGTAGTGAGAAGCAAACTTGTTTCCAGACATTGCCCAATGTCCGCTGGAGGGCCAAACTGCCCCTGCCTGAGAACCAGTGCTCTGTAGGAATAAAGTGAGACAGGGGTGCAGACTGTTTGAAAAAGCCCATTATGCACAAGCAGTTTTTACTGGAATATATCACACAGCGTGCAGGGTTTGTGGATTTATCTTTCCAAGGCATTTAATTTGGCACACATTAAAACTGTGTGCCAAATTAAATGCCTTGCAGGATCCCTTGTGGCACTGTGTGGCTCTGGGGGTGGATAACTGGACACAGACAATGGCTACCCACTGTGTTGTCCTTCTGTCCACACCTCCCTCCTCTATTCCTTGTGTAGAGCAGTGGTTCTAGGCCCTACATATTCACTATAATCACCGGGGGAGCTTTTCCAAAATTAATATGCCTGGCTCCGCTGCTAGGGGTTTGACAGAATTGGTGGACCCTGGGGCCTGGGCATCTGTATTTTTCTAAAGCTTTTCAGGTGATTTAACTCTGCAGCCAGGGCTGGGAGCCCCAGGTGTGGTAAAGACCAGTCTCAGCCAGCCAGACTTTTCTGGGTTGACTGTTGATGGAACTGGGGATAATTTTGGGTTGGGCAAAAAGTTCCTTCGGTTTTTAAGTAAAAATAAAAGACACATTTTTAATTTTCACCAAGAACTTTATTGAACAACGTATTCACTGTTTTGTTCCACTGCCTTCTGCCATTTTTCAGGCAACTTCATAATGCCATCTTCCCAAAACTTTTTATCTTTTTGAGCAAAGAACTGTTCCAGGTGCCTTTTATAGTCTTCCAGGGGATTGAAATTTTTTCCATTAAGAGAATTTTGTAAAGACCAAAATAAATGGAAATCCAAAGGTGCAATGTCTGGTGAATACGGTGGATAAATCAGAACTTCCCAGCCAAACTGTAACAGTTTTTGCCTGGTCATCAAAAAGACATGTGGTCTTGCGTTATCCTGATGGAAGATTATGTGTTTTCTGTTGACTAATTCTGGATGCTTTTCATTGAGTGCTGCTTTCAGTTGTTCTAATTGGGAGCAGTACTTGTTGGAATTAATTGTTTGGTTTTCCGGAAGGAGCTCATAATAGAGGACTCCCTTCCAGTCCCACTATATCTAACATCACCTTCTTTGCATGAAGACCGGCCTGTGGTGTGGTTGGTGGTGGTTCATTTCACTTGCCCCACGATCTCTTCCGTTCCACATTATTGTACAGTATCCACTTTTCATCGCCCATCACAATTTGTTTTAAAAATGGAACATTTTCATTACATTTAAGTAGAGAATCACATGTGGAAATACGGTCAAGAAGGTTTTTTTCGCTTAAGTTATGTGGAACCCAAACATCAAAGCGATTAACATAACCAAGCTCTTACAAATGATTTTCAACGCTTGATTTGGATATTTTGAGTATGTCGGCTATCTCCCGCGTGGTATAACATTGATTGTTCTTAATGTCTTGATTTGATCGCTGTCAAGTTCAACTGGTCTACCCGACCGTGGAGCATCATCCAGCAAGAGAAATCCCCAGCATGAAACTTCGCTAACCACTTTTGACACGTTTGATCAGTCACAGCACATTCTCCATACAATGCACAAATCTTTATTTGTGTTTCAGTTGCGTTTTTACATTTCTTGAAATGATAAAGCATACTATGCCAAAAATATTGCTCTTTTTCTTCCATCTTCAATATTAAAATGGCTACACAAAAATTCACCAATTTCACACTCCCTCTTGCGAGAGCACTGGAATCACAACTAACTGCTGAACAATCATCAACAGGAAGACACTGGAACTCACCAATAAAGATACTCCACATCCCAAAACAAAGGAGAAGCCACAGTGAGACGGTAGGAGGGGCACAATCACAATAAAATCAAATCCCATAACTGCTGGGTGGGCGACTCACAAACTGGAGAACAGTTATACCTCAGAAGTCCACCCACTGGAGTGAAGGTTCTGAGCCCCACGTCGGGCTTCCCAACCTGGGGGCCCGGCAACAGGAGGAAGAATTCCCAGAGAATCAGACTTTGAAAGCTAGCGGGATTTGATTGCAGGACTTCAACAGGTCTGGGGAAAACAGAGACTCCACTCTTGGAGGGCACACACAAAATAGTGTGTGCATTGGGACCCAGGGGAAGGAGCAGTGACCCCATAGGAGACTGAAGCAGACCTACCTGCTAGTGTCGGAGTGTCTCCTGCAGAGGTGGGGGGCAGCTGTTGGTCACCATGGGGACAAGGACACTGGCAGCAGAAGTTCTGGGAAGTGCTCCTTGGTGTGAGCCCTCCCAGGGTCTGCCATTAGCCCAACCATAGAGCCTTGTAGCATCCAGTGCTGGGTAACCTCAGGCCAAACAACTAACAACCAGGGAGGGAACTCAGCCCCACCCATCAGCAGACAAGCAGATTAAAGTTTTATTGAGCTCTGCTCACCAGAGCAACACCCAGCTCTACCCACCACCAGTCCCTCCCATCAGGAAGCTTGCACAAGCCTCTTAGATAGCCTCATCCACCAGAGGACAGATAGCAGAAGCAAAAAGAACTACAATCCTGCAGCCTGTAGAATGAAAACCACATTTACACAAAGATAGACCAAATGAAAAGGGAGAGGACTGTGTACCAGAGAAAGGAACAAGATAAAACCCCAGAAAAACAACTAAATGATGTGGAGATAGGTGACCTTCCAGACAAAGAATTCAGAATAATGATAGTGAAGATGTTTCAGGGCCTTGGGAAAAGAATGGAGGCAAAGATCGATGTTTGTTGCATGTTGTTAAATGCAACAAACATTTAACAAAGACCTAGAAGAATTAAAGAACAAATAAACAGAGATGAACAATACAATAACTGAAATGAAAAATACACTAGAAGAAATCAATAGCAGAATAACTGAGGGAGAAGAACAGATAAGTGACCTGAAAGACAGAATGGTGGAAATCACTGCCATGGAACAGAATAAAGTAAAAAGAATGAAAAGAAATGAAGATAGCCTAAGAGACCTCTGGGACAGCATTAAATGCACAACATTTGCATTATTGGGGTCCCAGAAGGAGAAGAGAGAGAGAAAGGACCTGAGAAAATATTTGCAGAGATTATAGTGGAAAACTTCCCTAACGTGGGAAAGGAAATAGCCACCCAAGTCCAGGAAGCACAGAGAGTCCCAGGCAGGATAAACCCAAGGAGACACACGCTGAGACGCGTGGTAATAAAACTGACAAAAATGAAAGACAAAGAAAAATTATTGAAAGCAACAAGGGAAAAACGACAAATAACATACAAGGGAACTCCCATAAGGTTAACAGCTGATTTCTCAGCAGAAACTCTACAAACCAGAAGGGAGTGGCATGACATATTTAAAGTGGTGAAAGGGAAGAACCTACAACCAAGATTACTTTACCTGGCAAGGATCTCATTCAGATTCGACAGAGAAATCAAAAGCTTTACAGATAAGCAAAGCTAAGAGAATTCAGCACCACCAAACCAGCTCTACAACAAATGCTAAAGGAACTTCTCTAAGTGGGAAACACAAGAGAAGAAAAGGACCTACAAAAACAAACCCAAAACAATTCAGAAAATGGTAATAGGAACATACTTATCGATAATTACCTTAAATGTGAATGGATTAAATGCTCCAACCAAAAGACACAGACTGGCTGAATGGATACAAAAACAAGACCCATATATATGCTGTCTATAGGAGATCCACTTCAGACCTAGGAACACATACAGACTGAGAGTGAGGGGATGGAAAAAAATATTCCATGCAAATGGAAATCAAAAGAAAGCTGGAGAAGCAATACTCATATCAGATAAAATAGATTTAAAATAAAGTGTTACAAGAGACAAGGAAGGACACTACATAATGATCAAGGGATCAATCCAAGAAGAAGATAAAACAATTATAAATATTTATGCACCCAACATAGGAGCACCCCAATACATAAGGCAAATGCTAACAACCATGAAAGGAGAAACGACAGTAACACAATAATAGTGGGGGACTTTAACACCCCTCTTACACCAGTGGACAGATCATCCAAACAGAAAATAAGTAAGGAAACACAAGTTTTAAATGACACAATAGAGATAGATCTAAAAGATATTTATAGAACATTCCACCCAAAAGTGGCAGAATGCACTTTCTTCTCAAGTGCACATGGAACATTCTCCAGGGTAGATCACATCTTGGGTCAAAAATCAAGCCTCAGAAAATTGAAGAAAGTTGAAATCGTATCAAGCATCTTTTCTGACCCAAACGCTGTGAGATTGGAAATCAATTACAGGAAAAAAACTGTAAAAAACACAAATACATGGAGGCTAAACAGTGCCCTACTAAATAACCAAGAGATCACTGTAGAAATCAAAGAAGAAATAAAAAAATACATAGCAACAAATGACAACAAAAACATGACGACCCACAACCTACGGGATGCAGCAAAAGCAGTTCTAAGAGGAAAGTCTATAGCTATTCAATCTCACCTCAAGAAACAAGAAAAATCTCAAGTAAACGATCTAACCCTACAGTTAAAACAACTAGAGAAAGAAAACAAAGAAAACCCAAAGTCAGTAGAAGGAATAAAATCATAAAGATCAGAGCAGAAACAAATGAAATAGAAATGAAGAAAACAGTAGCAAAGATCAATAAAACTAAAAACTGGTTCTTTGAGAAGATAAAGAAAATTGATAAACCCTTAGCCAGGCTCACCAAGAAAAAAAGGGAGAGGACACAAATCAATAAAATTAGAAATGAAAAAGGAGAAATCACAACTGACAGTGCAGAAATACAAAGGATTATAAGAGACTACTACAAATTACTATATGCCAATAAAATGGACAACCACGAAGAAATGGACAAGTTCTTGGAAAGGTACAATTTTCAAAGACTGACCCAGGAAGAATTAGAAAATATAAAGAGACCTATCACAAATAATGAAATTGAAACCGTAATTAAAAATCTTCCAACAGACAAAAGTCCAGGACCAGATGGCTTCACAGGCAAATTCGATCAAACATCTAGAGAAGAGGTAACACCAGTCCTTCTCAAACTCTTCCAAAAAATTGCAGAGGGAGAAACACTCCAAAATTCATTCTACGAAGCCACCATCACCCTGATACCAAAACCAGAAAAAGCTATTCCAAAAAAAGAAAATTATAGACCAATATCACTGATGAACATAGATGCAAAATTTCTGAACAGAATACTAGCAAGCAGAATCTAACAGCACATTAAAAGGATCATACACCATGATCAAGTGGGATTTATTCCAGGGATGCAAGGATTCTTCAATATATGCAAATCAATCATTGTGATACACCACATTAACAAATTGAAGGATAAAAACCATATGATCATCACAATAGATGCAGATAAAGCTTTTGACAAAATTCAACACCCATTTAGGATAAAAAAGCTGTCCAGAAAATGGGCATAGAGGGAACCTACCTCAATATAATAAAGGCCATATATGACAAACCCACAGCTAGCATCATACTCAATGGTGAAAAACTGAAAGCATTTCCAGTAGGATCAGGAACCAAGACAAGGATGTCCACTCTCGCCACCTTTATTCAACATAGTTTTGGAAGTCCTAGCCACAGCAATCAGAGAAGAAAAAGATATAAAAGGAATCCAAATTGGAAAAGAAGAAGTGACACTGTCACTGTTTGCAGACTACATGATACTATACATAGAGAATCATAAAGATGCCACCAGAAAACTACTAGAACTAATCAATGAATTTGGTAAAGTTGCAGGATACAAAATTAATGCACAGAAATTCTTGTATTCCTATACTGTAACAATGAAAAATCAGAAAGAGAAATTAAGGAAATAATCGCATTTACCCTTGCAACAAAAAGAATAAAATACCTAGGAATAAACCTACCTAAGGAAGTAAAAGACCTGTACTCAGAAAACTATAAGACACTGATGAAAGAAATGAAAGATGACACAAACAGATGCAGAGATATACCATGTTCTTGGATTGGAAGGATTAATATTGTGAAAATGACTATACTATCCAAAGCAATCTACAGATTCAATGCAATCCTTATCAAATTACCAATGGCATTTTTTTTTTTTTTTGCAGAACTAGAACAAAAAGTCTTAAAATTTGTATGGAGACACAAAAGACCCTGAATAGCCCAAGGAATCTTGAGGGGGAAAAATGGAGCTGGAGGAATCAGACTCCCTGACTTCAGACTATACTACAAAGCTACAGTAATCAAGACAATATGGTACTGGCACCAAAACAGAAATATAGATCAATGGAACAGGATAGAAAGCCCAGACATAAACCCATGCACCTATGGTCAACTAATCTATGACAAAGGGGCAAGTATATACAATGGAGAAAAGACAGTCTCTTCAATAAGTGGTGCTGGGAAAACTGGGCAGCTACATGTAAAAGAATGAAATTAGAACACTCCCTAACACCATACACAAAAATAAACTCAAAATGGATTAAAGGCTTAAATATAAGGCCAGACATTATAAAACCTTTAGAGGAAAACATAGGAAGAACACTCTTTCACATAAATCACAGCAAGATCTTTTTTGACCCATCTCCTAGAGTAATGGAAATAAAAACAAAAAGAAACAAATGGGATCTAATGAAAACTTAAAAGCTTTTGCACAGCAAAGGAAACCGTAAGCAAGATGAAAAGACAACTCTCAGAATGGGAGAAAATATTCGCAAACGAATCAATGGACAAAGGATTAATCTCCAAAATATATAAACAGCCGGTGCAGCTCAATATTAAAAAACCAAACAACCCAATCAAAAAATGGGCAGAAGATGTAAATAGACATTTCTCCAAAGAAGACATACAGATGGTCAAGAGGTATATGAAAAGCTGCTCAACGTCACTAATTATTATAGAAATGCAAATCAAAACTACAATAAGGTATCACCTCACACCAGTTAGAATGGGCCTCATCAGAAAATCTACAAACAACAAATGCTGGAGAGGGTGTGGAGAAAAAAGGAATTCTCTTGCACTGTTGGTGGGAATGTAAATTGATACAGCCACTATGGAGAACAGTATAGACGTTCCTTAAAAAACTAAAAATAGAATTACCATATGACCCAACAGTCCCACTACTGGGCATATACCCAGAGAAAACCATAATTCCAAAAGACCTCAGGCACCCCAGTGTTCATTGCAGCACTATTTACAATAGCCAGGTCATGGAAGCAACCTAAATGCCCACTGACAGGCGAATGGATAAAGAAGGTGTGGTACATATATACAATGGAATATTACTCAGCCATAAAAAGGAACGAAATTGAGTTATTTGTAGTGAGGTGGATGGACCTAGAGCCTGTCATACAAAGTAAGTCAGGAAGAGAAAAACGGATATCATTTATTAACACATATATGTGGAATCTAGAAAAATGGTACAGATGAACCAGTTTGCAAGGCAGAAATAGAGACACAGATGTAGAGAACAAACATATGGACACCAAGGACGGAAAGGGGGGGGTGCGGGGTGGTGGTGGGATGAATTGGGAGATTGGGATTGACACGTATACAGTAATATGTATATAATAGATAACTAATAAAAAAAATTCACCAGTTTCGATTTTTTTTAAATGCACGCTATGACAGCTGTCACAATACAATGTAACAAAATTGTTTCAAATGAAGTTAAAGACAACTAAGCACTAGTAGAGCCATCTTACAGAAAAACGCGAACGAACTTTTTGGCCAACCCAATAATGGCTCTGTGGTGACAAGAAAAGGAGGTAACATTTGCAAAAGGGTCTTACTGTAAGGTACATAATAAGTGCTCAGTAGATGCTCTCTCCTTTTGGGTCTGCCTTCCCTTACCTACTTCCTTTCTTGTGCCCTCTCCCCTCTGGGACCACCAGATCTTGGGGCACTCTGTGTGTGCCTGATGTGGGGTTGCTTCTCTCCACTCACTATGGAACTGCACTCACTTTAGTCCCCTGCACCTGGAAAGAACCAGTTTCTGCAAATTTTTGAGGCACTTGGGCCACAGCAGGACTCAGAGTGCTCTCTCAAGTGTATTCCTGGAGGTCATTGGAGGGGCCAACAGTGAGCCGCCAGGGGTGGGGACCAAGAGAACCCATTCCCTGCCAGAGGTGTGCCTCAATCACAGCCTATTTTTTTAAAAAAAATTTATTATTATTTTTTTGGCTTCCCTGGTGGCATAGTGGTTGAGAGTCTGCCTGCCAATGCAGGGGGCACGGGTTCGAGCCCTGGTTTGGAAGGATCCCACATGCCGCGGAGCAACTAGGCCCGTGAGCCACAATTACTGAGCCTGCGCGTCTGGAGCCTGTGCTCCGCAACAAGAGAGGCCGCGATAGTGAGAGGCCCGTGCACTGCGATGAAGAGTGGCCCCCGCTCGCCACAACTAGAGAAAGCCCTCGCACAGAAACGAAGACCCAGCACAGCCATAAATAAATAAATAAGTAAATAGATAAAATTGAAACAAAGAAACTATTTCCTTAAAAAAAAATTTATTATTTTTTTTATAGGGAGGTGGGTGTTTGGGCAGAGCCTATATATTAGTAAACCTGAGTCACACAGGTCAACAGAAGGTGGCAGGAAAAGGAGGGGTTTCATTCATTCTTTTGCTCCTTTATCCTTTTATTTTCCTGTTAAAGGGCCCCCTGCAGACACAGGCCCCTGGAATTGGAACAGTGCCTTGGTATGTTTACCTAGAGAGTGACGAATAGCCCTGGAAAGAATGCTGCTCACCAGCCACAATGTTTAACCAGGGGCAAGGAGCTCCTGCCAACATCTGGTCTGTGCTCGAGCTTTAGAGAACCCCACCATTTTATCAAGCAGCAGTTGGTTGTCACAGATGTATTAGCATGAAGCAGCCTTGTTAATAAGTACAAATGTTACGTGCCCACCAAATTATTTCCCCAGTTCATTCTCTTCCCTTGGAATGTAGTGCTTATAAAATATATGAGGTGAATGTTCTTCAGTGGTTTGCCAGAAAAAGGTAACCCTAGGCAGGTGATTTGTAACCAGAAACTCTGGGTAGATTCTTTGACCTTACCTGAGAAACCCATTCTAGGCATGTCACTAGACCAGTGGTTCAACCGGGGTAATTTTGTCCCTGGGGGAACATATGGCAACGCCTGGAAACATTTTTGGTTGTGACAAGGGGAGGATGCTACTGGTATTTAGCGAGTAGAGGCCAGGGATCCTGCTAACCATTCTACAAAGCACAGGACAGGGTTACCCAACAAAGAATTATTTAGTCCAAAATGTCAGTAGTATCGAGGTCGAGAAACCATGGTTTAGGCCAACCAGTGTCCAGTGCTGGCTCTGTGCTCTCACTGGCGTGTGAGGTCCAGGTGGCTTTGTCCAACCAAAGCCTGGTTCTCACCTGCTGAAACAGCTCACTTAGGTTGGTCATGGTTAGATCTGGGCACACTGTGGTCAAACGATGATGGTGACACCTACATACATGACTGTTTCATTAATACCTACTCTGTGCCCGTCCAGAGCTGGGCCTCTTGTGCACATTATCCCATTGAATTCTCACAACAGTCCCAGCTCATATAGATGAGCAAGCAGATCTTCAGACAAGTGCAGTTGCTTGGCCAAGCCTGCACGGCTAGTAAGCAGAGGATTCAGGGTTTGTACCCAGGTCTCTTCCCTCCAGAGCTGGGGTTGCCTATTCCCAAGAAAATCGAGGGAAAGGGCAGTGGCTAAGCGTCTTTCATTCAGCTTTTGGATGGGTTTTGCCCAAGAATTGGTCATCCCCTCCTTTAGGTAACCTGTAGTCGGATTAAGTCTTCGCCTTTGTAACTCTTTAACCTTACCTTAATTCATCTTTAATGACTAGTGATTTTGGCCGGTACTCTTTCATAAGTAACAGCAACATCACGTCACACAATGAGCAGAGTAACTTGCCTGAATCTCTCAATCTTCACATTGCCTAAGCAAGGCGTGCTGTAGTGAGCCTCGGGTTCTCTGGTGCCTCCAGATGGTCTCATTGAGCTGGGATGACACTGCTCCTACCTACATCAGCTGTGAGGACATGGAAGCTTAGGGGCCCTCCAGGCTCCCATGTCTGATGTCTGCAAACACTCTTGTCACCCATGCAGCTATTGTAACGCTGAGACTTCTCTGGGTAGCTCTGGAGAGGTCCCACTGGTACCAGAATACATGGGTAGCCAGGCCAAATACTTAATTCCAAGACAAGTTCCGGCAATTAGGCATGTCGCACAGCTTCTTTGGGTCTTGGGTTCTGTATCTGAACACAAGGAGATGTACTTTTTGCATTTTTCTATCTCTATAATTCTATGGCTCAAGACAGAGAGAAATTTGAATTCCAATCTAAAGGTAGAGGGGAAAAGAGAGATTGCAGTTTGCCACATCAGAAGGAAGGCCAAAACTTCAGACTAGGGCTCCCATGTTTAGACTTCAGCAAGCTTCTATTACCTCTGCAATTTCCCACCTTCATTATTTTTTATCTTTGTTGGTTTACAGAAAACCCTGAAAGTGGATGTGGACAAGGGGAAGGAGGCAGACTAATTCTGGGTCCCTCAAAAACACTGTGCCTTAGATCTGACTTCATGTTTGTTTCCCGGGGTCTCTCTCTCTTGGAGAAGGCCAGAGGAAGCTTTCTCTAGTACTTCTGGCTAAATACTCCTGAGTGAATGCCCTCCCCCCCTTCCCCATGTACTTTGGTCTGGGTCCTTGCCACCCCTCCACTCCCCCCATATCCCCTTCAAGAGAATGGAATCTGCCCCTGTTCACAGGTCGGGTCACACTGGAAATTATGATGGGACCCTGTACTGCCTAAATCCTGCTGACAGACTGGGGGCTACACCTCACCTGAAGGGGAGGTCCTTAGTAGTAGACTGGCCAGTGAGCGAAGTCAACCGGATTCCCTCTCTGGGAAAAATGTGAGTTAGGAGTCACAGGGGAAAAGAGAACACTCAGGCTAAAAGATCCTGTCAGCTAAGAGGCTGAGATGAGCATTAAGGTAACAGTCCTTTTTCAAGGTGAGGAAGTTGAAAGATGAAAGATGCTCATTGAGGGTTAAGATTTGCGTTCGTGACAGAACCTGGGAAGGTCTGGTTGGGCCACTTCCTGTCCGGATCATCTGCTGTGCTGGCCGTGTCAGGGTGAACAAAACAAGTTAGGCCCCTGCCAGGGCGATGTGTGCTAAGAGGCACAGCTGTTAGAAGGGGCGTCAACAGGATTTGTTTTTTGACTTGCTCTTTGCTTGAAAGTCTCTTAGTACAAGTGGGAATTTGGATTTCAGGAGGACAAGTGCAAGTGTAAAATCCATTCTTTAAAGCCTAGCTTGGAGCAGGCCCTGCCTGTGAAAAAACTGGGATGCTTAAGAAATTGGCTTTCTGGTTCCACAAGGCCCTTCTTTCTCTGTTCTTCCATCTGTTTCCCCAGCTCCACAGCCACCTTTCCCCTTTACAAAACTTCCCTATATTGTAAGGTAAAAAGTGACTTAACATATTACCAGGTGAAGGGAACTAAACTGAAAAGGCTACACACTGGATGATGCAACACTGTGACAATCTGGAAAAGGCAAAACTATGGAGATAGTGAAAAGATCAGTGGTTGCCAAGGACGGGCGAATAGGTGAAGCACAGAGGATTTTTAGGGTAGTGAAAATACTCTGTATGATACTATAATGATGGATACATGTTATACATATGGTCAAACCCATAGAATGTACAACACCAAGAGTGAACCCGAGTGTAAACTATGGACTTTGGATGGTGTTGTGTCAATGTAGGTTCATCAGTTGTAACAAATGTACCACTCTGGTGGGGGATGTTGATATGGGGGGCTATGTACGTGTGGGCAGGGGTATATGGGAGATCTCTGTACATTCCTCTTAATTTTTCTGTGAACCTAAAACTGCTCTAAAAAATAATGTCTTAAAAAAAAAGCAGAGCCAAAACCAACGAACCAACCAACCAACCAACCAAAATGTCTGTTAAGACAGAGTGTTACTTATACTACTAGTTAATTTTACCTTTGAAGACAAATAGCTTTAAACCAAAGAAAGAATTGTAATTTTTTAGCACAGAGAACTGAGCGTCACACTAAAAATAGCATTTATTCAGCATCTCTGTAAACTCAGCAACTGTGGTTGACATCGTTGCTTCCTAACCCATCAGTCAATCTGTACCAACCCCTCCTTCTTGCTGGAAGAGCCCTGATGTCTGTTTGGCTCCTCCTCACATATTCCAGGGAGGTGACTCGTACCCCTGTACCGGGAGGAACATGTTGCTTGGATCTAAGCCAATCATGCTGCCTGGATTCCTGTTGTCAGGGATTGGTTTAGAGATGGAATGCAATGCAGACCTGGCTAGTGAGACATAAGGGGGCTTCTGGAAAAGGTTTTCTCCCTTGATATAGAGTATCTTGGGGGACAATCTCTTGCTCTCCTGCTGATTGTTGTTGCATGAGGTGGTGCTGCTCGGAGCATCTTTTGCCATTTTTGCATCCATCAGGGGAGACAGATTGCAGATGGCATAGCAGAACATGGAGAGCATGAGTCCTCAATGACATAAAAAACTGCTTAACCAGCCTTGGAGCAGCCTCAATTCTGAGCTTCTTATTATAATTCCCTTTTCTTTTTTATACTTTTACTGAAGTATTCTGTTATTTAGAGCTGAAAGCATCCCAATGAATGCCATGCTAAATTCTTTGTATAGATCATCTCACTTGATCCTCACAACTTTATAATGGTGACTTAGAGATCGTAAATAGCTTTCTACAAATCACACAAGCAGCAGGTGGGGCCTCACACCAAGATACCTGCCTTCAAAAAGCCTGGTTCTCAACCACTATGGTCAAAAAACTGTCTCTTGCCTCTACCTCCCTCTGGGACCTTAAGTAAATCTCTTAACCTTGCAAGCCTCAGTTTTCTCATCTGTGAAGAAAGAAACTGGATGGCCTCAAATGTCCTTCCCAACTCCAAAATTCAAGGAGTAAAATATTACCTTGTTGGACACAGGAGGCCCTCTCTGCTGGCCTCAGAACAAATTCTGCACTGTTCCTAATCCTTCACTTGCTCCAAGGTAAAAATCTCAGGTGGAAGCATTTAGGTCATTTGGACTTAAGTTGGATGCCCTTGTTGCCAGGGGCTGGGAGTCCAAGTCCAGGTGGGGTTCCCCCAGAAGCAACCGCGAACAAGGATTTGAGTGCAAGTGGTTAATTTGGGAGGTGATCCAAGGAAACACTGGAAGGGAGTGGGAGAGTCAGATAGGGAGAGAATGAAGTAATAAACGGTGTTCTATCAAGCAATTTACCCCTGTGGGCAACTAGAGCGTAACCCTGCTGGGAGAAAGTGTAGACCATGCACCTCAGAGCTATGTCACTGATGGGCAAGGAGGTAGGATGTTTGTCCATCAACCGTAGACAGTCATTAGCTGAGGACTGCTGGGTAGGAGGTGCAGTGTACCTTTCCTGCTCCTCTTGCATCCTGCATTTGCAAAGTGGGCTTTGGGGGCCAGAGGAAGCCCTCAGGCAACAAGCCACGGGTGCTGGCAATTGGAAGTCTGACGATGCATAAGCACCTAGCATTTGCTGCCTCTCACCCACATTTACACAAACAGGAAGGAAGTTCAGAAGCTGGGCAGCCACCATGATCAACATCCATGCTGGGGTCCTTGTGAAATCCTGTCAGGTAGGCAGCCACACTGTGTTGGGGGTCCCTACAACCCACATAGACCTGGGTCCTCTAGGCACCCCCAGAAACTGAGGCTGGGCGCACTAGCTAGAAATACAGCCACTTCAGGCTGTGGTGTCTCATGGCTTCCTATGTGTCATCTCGTCTCTTATGGAACCACGAGCTCCTCAAGGGTAGATACCATCTTTGATGATATTTACTTCCCTCTTACCAATTGCATTCTTTACAATGATAGGCACATAGCAGCCACTAATATGTTTAAAAGTTGAATTCAATGTTTTTGTAAATACCATTATTAGTAGTCTATATAGGTTGATGGAAAATTAGTCATAACTATTTGTAAGGATCCTGTAAGTCACATAGAACATACCTTTTCTATACCAAAACCCCTTCTACAAGGTCCCTGTTGTGACTGTTAGTTACAGCTACCTTCCAGTGACTTCCATGGGCCAGTGTGCTGGTGTGGGGAAGAGTGGGCCTCTGCAGTCAGCTGCCTGCCTTTGAATCTCCTCTAAGCCTTTTACTCTGTACGTGGCCTTGGGGAAGTTAGGTAATGTTCTGAAACCTTAGTTTACTTATCTACAAAATGGGGGTAAATGATAGTATCTCCTTATATAGGGTTGTAAAGATGAAATATAAAAAATGGATACAAACATAAATATAAATTCATACATACATACTATATATACATATATGTTTTATATATCTCTATAGATAGTGCTGTTTAGCACAGAATCATAAAAGAGCAAACACCCCATCTGGGGTGGCTATTATTGTTATTCCAGAGACAGGTTATTCCGTCTTCCTGATGATGGACTTCTTCATTTGGGCACAGCTGTTATTGTCAGCAAGTGCTTCAATATATCAAGCCTGGATCTTTTGTCCTCTAACTTCCATGCAAAGGTTCAGTATTGAAACTAAATTGTTAATTCCACTCTCCCAAAGGAATAATTTTAAACATGTGTTGTCTTCCGAAACTAGAGAAGATAATTCTTTTTCATTTGCATGATTTGCCTTCAGATAAATGAGTTATAAAGCAGTGTTTCCCAAGTGTCTTCTGAAAAATCTGCTCTCTGAGGAAAAAGTCTCTTTCAAGTCACCATGCCCATTCCTACATTAAAGGCTCTGAGAAGTCCTGCAGTAAATCATTCCCCAAACTAATTTGAGCATGGAATCCTTTTGTTGTGTGACATTTACTAAAATCTCTGCAATTTCCTACATTAAAGGCTCTGAGAAGTCCTGCAGTAAATCATGCCCCAAACTAATTTGAGCATGGAATCCTTCTGCTATGTGACATTTATTAAAATCTCTGCAATTTCCTGGCACGGATTTTGATTTCTTTGCCCTCTTTTCAGCAAGGATTTTGGTGCCGACCACCAATACTATAGATACTGAAAATAAGTGCCTTATTTTCACAAAAAAAATTTAATTTTTTTTCACTTAAGAACTTCTTTTCCCCCCTCTTCCTTTTGCTCTTTTCGAAAGGACATTTTTCACTGTCTGCAAAACTGGAAAGGCAGAGAGGCAAAAGAGCCTGCTCTCTGCTCTCCCCCTTCCTCTCATCCACTTCCTGTCACCAGTAAAACTACTCCTGTTTCTTGAATACCAGCTGCTCGACCCCAGCAGCAGACTGAGAAAGAGTTCCATGTGGAGAAACTTTGCTGGCCTTTTTGTTTGTTTGTTTGTGTTTTATTTATTTATTTAACGTCTTTATTGGAGTATAATTGCTTTACAATGGTGTGTTAGTTTCTCCTTTATAACAAAGTGTATCAATTATACATATATATATGTTCCCATATCTCTTCCCTCTTGCGTCTCCCTCCCTCCCACCCTCCCTATCCCACCCCTCTAGGTGGTCACAAACCACGTAGCTGATCTCCTTGTGCTATGCGGTTGCTTCCCACTAGCTATCTATTTTACGTTTGGTAGTATATAGTAGTCCATGCCACTTTCTCACTTTGTCACAGCTTACCCTTCCCCCTCCCCATATCCTCAAGTCCATTCTCTAGTAGGTCTGTGTCTTTATTCCCGTCTTGCCCCTAGGTTCTTCATGACCTTTTTTTTTTTTCCTTAGATTCCATATATATGTGTTAGCATACGGTATTTGTTTTTCTCTTCCTGACTTACTTCACTCTGTATGACAGACTCTAGGTCCATCCACCTCACTACAAATAACTCAATTTTTTTTCTTTTTATGGCTGAGTAATATTCCATTGTATATATGTGCCACACCTTCTTTATCCATTCATCTGTTGATGGACACTTAGGTTGCTTCCATGTCTTGGCTATTGTAAATAGAGCTGCAGTGAACATTTTGGTACATGACTCTTTTTGAATTTTGGTTTTCTCAGGGTATATGCCCAGTAGTGGGATTGCTGGGTCGTAAACATAGGCAGAACACTCTATGACATAAATCACAGCAAGATCCATTTTGACCCACCTCCTAGGGAAATGGAAATAAAAACAAAAATAAACAAATGGGACCTAATGAAACTTAAAAGCTTTTGCACAGCAAAGGAAACCATAAACAAGATGAAAAGACAACCCTCAGAATGGGAGAAAATTTTTGCAAATGAAAATTTACAAGCAGCTCATGCAGCTCAATATCAAAAAAACAAACAGCCCAATCCAAAAATGGGCAGAAGACCTAAATAGACCTTCCTCCAAAGAAGATATACAGATTGCCAGCAAACACATGAAAGAATGCTCAACATCATTAATCATTAGAGAAATGCAAATCAAAACTACGATGAGATATCATCTCACACCGGTCAGAATGGCCATCATCAAAAAATCTAGAAACAATGAATGCTGGAGAGGGTGTGGAGAAAAGGGAACACTTTTGCACTGTTGGTGGGAATGTAAATTGATACTGCCTCTATGGAGAACAGAATGGAGGTTCCATATGTATAACTGATTCACTTTGTTATAAAGCAGAAACTAACACACCTTTGTAAAGCAATTATACTCCAATAAAGATGTTAAAAAAAAAAAAAACTAAAAATAGAACTACCATATGACCCAGCAATCCCACTACTGGACGTATATCCTGGCCTTTTTTTTCCCACTGTCCTTGGCGAGGGGGTTTCTCATTGTAGTGAGCGTGAAAAATTAAAACCTGAAAAGGAGGGCATGTTTTCACCAGAACCTTCTCCTCTTCAACCTCTTCCCAATGTTGCTAAAAAATAGCTCTAAAGAAGAATATCTGCTCCGTAACTGGGCTCCTTACTCAAAGCAGGAGGTTGAGAGAAAGGTCAGCCCCATGATTTGAATGACAATGGCTCTTCCTTATTGTTGCTACCTTGATAAAGGCAGGCCTCACTCCTTTTTCAGGCAAACCGTGTAATTAGGTGTGAGGGGCTGTGCCTTAGAGAAGCTCAGAGCCATAGGATCTCAGCACTGGCTCACCAAGCCCAGACTTTCCATTATACAAATGAAGCAGTTATGGCCCAGAGAGGTTAACTGCTTTAACCCAAGTCACAAAGCAGAGGTGGCTTCTTCCTACTGCTCTAATGATACCTTTTTTTTTTTTTCTTTTTTTTTTTTGCGGTACGCAGGCCTCTCACTGTTGTGGCCCCTCCCGTTGCGGAGCACAGGCTCCGGACGCGCAGGCTCAGCGGCCATGGCTCACGGGCCCAGCCGCTCTGCGGCATGTGGGATCTTCCCAGACCGGGGCACGAACCCGTGTCCCCTGCGTCGTCAGGCGGACTCTCCACCACTGCGCCACCAGGGAAGCCCTTAATGATACCTTTTTTTGCTTTCCTTTTTGCTCTTTTCTGTGTGTGGGTTGTGGGGAAGAGAGGGGATGTATGGCTTCAAAAATCTGATTTTTACCTTTCCCCACTTGCAGCCAAGAAATACATTGCTGGGCTTACGATCTTTCTCATTCATTCAATAAATATTTATTAAGTGCTTACTGGGTGTCAGGCATTGTGCCAGGACATTCTTCCACTGGGTCTGTTAAACAAACATGATTTATTTCCCTCTGAAGCTGGTGGAATAAGACCCTAGGCCAGTTGCTATATGTACAAAAAAATGCCATTTTATATTTTCTGGTGTCTGGCACCAGGCAGTTTGGACCCAATCACCAAAGGACCCCATTGGTGTTTCCAGCCCCTTGTGTCCCTTGAACCTTGGCCTTGAAGCTTTACAGAGATGGCCTGCAGAATCTTTGTGTATCTGTCTCCTTGCTGGGTACAGGGACGGTCCTTTTCCTTGAACACTGTGGTAATATGGAACGGTCCGAGGGTGGTGCCCTTGTGCCAGTCCCCCATCTCCACAGTGCCAGGGACCTGGCTAAGCTGATTGGGGGTGTTCCCCAATCCAGACTCCAGGGGTGAGCAAACTGATGCTAGGAGGAAGGGAAGGGAGTGGAAGATGCATGCTCTGGTTTATAGGAGGTCATTAACCCTTGGTCAGGTCCCACCCTGAGGTATTAAAACTTAAATTCAACACACATTTACTGAGTGCCTTCTACATGTCACTCACAGGTCAAAGTGCTTGTACATAGCAGTAAGCAAAACAGGCAAAGGTCTCTGCCCTTGTGGAATGTACATATGACGGTGGAACGTACGTAGGGCAGCTTCCTGTGGATTCACTGATAACTAAGTCCAGAGAGTGAGGCACAGGGCAGGCCCCCAAGGCTGCTCACCAGGGTGGAGAGAGACAATGAGGGTTTCCAAAGAAATACTTTATTCACTTCTCCAATTTTTCTGGGCCCTGACTTTTGCTGTGCTCTCAGTAGAAGCAGGAATGGCCTGTGTCTTTCCTTGTAATTGAGATCTTCGATCTCCTGACCATCTCCCGACCATCTCCCATAGTTCTGGGCAGCAGGGGGAGGACCAGCCCACCCACAGCACCTTGCCTTCATCATTCCACCTGCAGAGAAGGTGGGGCTCTTTGGTGACTGGTGCTGATATGTCAAACTTGTCTCTGTAATCAACATGGTGAAGAGACTGGAAGGTTGCTCCTATGACACTCTAGGGCTCAGAGATATCAAAAAACCAGCATTTCCCTGCCCAAACAAGTCAGAAGACTGAAGAAGAAGCTGTTCCATTAGAGCCAACGTTTTCAAACAATTGTCTTTGGATCAGCAGCCCCAGCATCCACTGTGTGTTAGTTACATAGTATTGCTTAACAAATTACCCCAAAATTTAGTAGCTTAAAACAACAAGCGTGTATTATCTCACAGTTTCTGTGGGTCAGGAATCTGGGTGTGGCTTAGCTGGCAGCTTCAGGCTGTCAGTAGAGGCTGTGGACTCATCACAAGGAGGGGAGATCCACTTCCAGGCTCCCTCATGTGGTGGTTGTTGGGTCTCTGCCTCTCACCCCATTAGCCTTGCCATACGGCTGTTTCTTAACGTGACCCCTGGCTTCCCCTAGGGCAGGAGATCAAAGAGAGAGTGAGCGATCACTCAAAATGGGAGCCACAGTTTTTATATAACCTAAACTTGGAATTGATATCACGTGGCTTCTGCCGTATTCTGTGTGTTAGAAATGAATCAGTAAGTCCAGGGTATGACTCCTGGGAGGTGGGGATGATTGCATGCCAGGAAGAAAGGAGGTAGGGGATCTTGGAGGGTCTTCTGAGGTGACTTGATTGGCTCAGGGTTCTTGTCCCCCCTCAGCTGTTCAGATATGGATTCTCGGCCACAGAAAAGGATGCAGCCCGTGGGTAGACAGAGGGTCAAAGAGCACTTCAGAGAGAGGAAATGCGCGTTCACACTAATCCTCCTTATTGGAGACCCCTGTGAGATCTGTCCCTTTGTTAGGAGCCAGTGGGGAGGGGACATGGGGCAGTGCTGATTGTTCAGTTCCCACTAGGATATGTCCTTTTGAGAATAAGCAGTCCCAGCTTTCGTAGCAAAGGGAAAAAAGGTTTGCATTTGGAAAGTTGATTTCAATTGGGTAGATAGACTTATCCCAAATTAGAATAAAGTAACTAGCTATGAAAAAGGGGTCAGACAAGTAACGCAAGGTAAGAGCAGGGTGGAATGCAGTAGAGACTGGTGAGGACTAGGGAGAAGTGGAAAGTGAAGACCCCATTAAAGGGGGCAGCTACTATATAGCTTCACTTGTGGCTATATAGGCAATTGTTGCTACATCTTCACATTTTTAAAGAAAAGCCTGAAATCCAGACTTTTAATTGAAATTTCCCAGAATGCCAACAGAATGTTGGCAACTAATTTAAAAAATTTAAAAGCACTGGGTTGGCCCATTAAACACACACACATATGTGGGCAAAGTGCAAGAAATACAGGCAGACAATGCACACTTTTCCTGAGCAACATTTCTCCTTACTGTTTCATCTTGAGGGCCATATCCCAGAAGAACTAGAACAAGGGCAGGGAGACATTGGGTATTTATGGTATGTTATGGTGCAAAATAGTTGTGAAAAAAATAATATGTTTTTATCCTTACTTATTTGATCACAAAAATAATGATGTCACCTTGCATGAGTGCTGACCTCTCAGGAAATGATTAAACTTTTTTTTTTTTTTTTTTTTTTTTGCGGTACACGGGCCTCTCACTGTTGTGGCCTCTCCCATTGCGGGGCACAGGTTCCGGACGCGCAGGCTCAGCGGCCATGGCTCACGGGCCCAGCCGCTCCGCGGCATGTGGGATCTTCCTGGACCGGGGCACGAACCCATGTTCCCTGCATCGGCAGGCAGACTCTCAACCACTGCGCCACCAGGGAAGCCCTAAATTAAGTTTTGATGAGCTTCATATAAAAGAGCAAAGAAATGTTTATATTTTCTCAACTGGCTATTTGAGGGCAAGGGGTCTTCTTCCTATTTTAGAGGAAGGAAATAGAGATGCCCTGAGGTTTCTGTAGGAACTGACCAGATATCCCAAAGAAATCCGGTTTTGAACTGAGACAAGTACTAATGCTTGAGTTTGCCTCCAGGGAAATCTCTACATGAATAGAAGAGGAATAATTAACTGGTGAAAATGGGAAACAAGAGGCTTCAGGTTAGACATAAGGAAGTACTTAAAGACTAAGAGGACCTAAAGGCATTGGAACAATGGAGAGAAGAAACTCATTAGTTTTTAGCCTAGAGTTTCTAAATGGAAGAATTAACAGCTTTCTTGCTGATCTGCTCTGTGAGCAGTCCTACTCAGAAGGGGATGTGCGAAGGAGGCAGCCCCTGGACCCTCTTCATCCTGTGATTTCTTCTGGGGCCCAGCAAACAAAGGCCCCCCAGTTTACTAACCCACCAAATGATTTACCAGCTGTGCCTTCCCCCAGTAGGTAAACAGGCAATAAAATAAATGAAATTCCTACTCTTTATTACTTGACCCCCATAAATCATCACTCACTCCAGGTGACCACTTATCTCTAAGGCCTCACAAAATATTTAAAGTGCCGTCTCCTTCGTTATGAATGAAATATTTAAAGTGCCGTCTCCTTCATTATGAATGAAATAGAAGAAGTGAGCAAAAAACCGAATGATGATGTGTCTTAGTGCAAGGACAATTCTGCCAGCAGTAACTGTTAAATTTCAGAAAACAGGAGACTCTGTGTGTGTGTGTGTGTGTGTGTGTGTGTGTGTGCTTGTGTGTGTCAGGGGAGTGAGGATTCTTAGGGCTTTCTCAGTTTCTTCCATTCTGTTCCAAACCTTTCCTAGGATTAGAGATTCACTCTGAACTTTAGGTCCTCACAGAGCGACAGATAGATAGATAGAAGCATATGGGATGTTACTTTCCATTCTTGGTTACTTATAAAGTCTATCTTGAACTAAAAGCTTATTGTGCCAAAATAGGGGGCTTTTGCATATTGCTGGTGAGCAGACGAGTGCTATCCTGTCACCATGACAACAAGTATTTGCATTAAAGAGGCTCCTCAGACCACATTACAGCCCCATGGCCCAGAGGGACCCCTTTGAAGGCCTTGTAATCTTTTCCCTAAGCGTGATTAACATCTTCTGAACATAATCATGAACCATGTTCTGTAACAGATAATTACCTACTGCAGTTAGCATCTTCTGTCCCTGAGAGCTCTGTGAAATTCATGGAGTGCAAGACTTACTCTACTGTTACTTTATCTAACCAACTAAAGTAAAGCAATTTGACTTCTTAAAATCTGGGGAAGTTTGCATTTTACACAAATATATTGTGTTGACCCTGGCATCATGTGTATCTGTCACATGCTCTGGGATGTTCTTCACCCCGTTTTTGAATACCTCCTGCAGGCATTTTCTGCAATGCCAAGGGCTCCCTTATCCTGTCTGTGTCTCGTCTTTTTCCCATGAAGTGTGCACACTTCTAGTCCCAATTTGTGCTTCAGATTTATTGCAGTCACTTGCCTGGATATACGGGGACTTTTAAAACTTTCTCTTCATAGAAGTTTCCCCTGTAGATTTCTGTTTATCACCTAACATCGTTTCTTGAGACTCCCAAGGCTCGTGTCATGACCCAGGGGAGTCCTGTTTCTCTCCTGGCTCTACTTTACCCAGGAAAGTCTCTCTTGCATAGGTGAAAGCCTCCTCTTCCAGGTTCCCTAACCCCATTTTATCTTTAGGGGTACACTCAAAACTTAAGGGAAGCTAGATGAAACGGATGTTAAAAAGAGTGTTCGAGAGAAAAAGGAAAGAAAAAAGAAAACTCCAAACCCCAAGCTACCATAGAGATTGACCTTTACTGATATCTTTCCAAGTCTTTGCACTATATTACACTGTTGTTATGCAAATAGGGTGTGGAATCATTATGATGATAAAGAGCACTTCGGTGTTTTAAATGTTACCTTGCTGGAGTACCAGGATTCTAAAGGTGAAACAATAACCTTTAATATCCTGCCATCTCTCGCAGGGTAGGGGTGGGGGCATGAAGAAGACTGATCACACACCACGTCTACTCCCTGCCCTGCTAGTCTTTCTTTGCTAATAAAATTGACTAAAAGGATCTTCCAGTGCTATTTGGGTGCCATATTTTCCGAACTCCAAATCAGGAACCATGGCAAAGCCATCATACTATGTTGGTGGTAGAATCAATGTCTCCCAAAGGCATGAGACTGAGGGAAGTAGTCAGAGCTTCACTCTGGAAGGGAAAAAGGCCTGGAGAGGATGCAAAAGGTCAGCCTGCTGGATGCAAGGTGTGGGCTGTCCCATATTGAGTACATATATGTGCAATGTATCTCTATATGTATATGAAATATATGTACACTTTATATATATATATATATATATATACACACATATATAGAGAGAGAGATAATTTTTAAAAATGATCCACTCAGGTCTTTAAAAGAGCAGCTGGCTAGGCCATCTCTATCTCCAAGGGGTTCAGAACAAGCCTTCTCAAAATGTGTCACTTTGGCATGTGGATTATTTTGAGCTGAAGACAGTCAAGGCCCAAGAGCCTCAGGAAGAGCTTTCTACCTCCCCCTTAACTAACAGAGAGCTATTACCAGAGGTAAGTTTCCATCTGAATGACCTATCCCTATGGCAGGGCAAGCATCTAATTACTATACTTCTGCTCTACTTACTGTCCTGTGAATTGTCCTCCTCCCCTTGGAAGCCCCAGGCCCCTATGCCATTCTTTAGCTCAGGATGGCATATGAGCCTCAACCGCCCATCTTGCCGTTGTGCCTCATATTTTTATGGCATCCCCGTGCGTACAAAATTAAATTGGCTTTTCTCCTGTTAATCTGTCTCATGTCAATTTGATCATTAGACCAGCCAAAGAACCTAGAAGGGTAGAAGGAAAAGTTTTCCTCCCCTACACTCCTCAATTTGCTTTTGGCCTCAGCCGTCTGGAGCATTACAACTCCCCTTTCTCTACCCTCCCACCACCAAAAGCCCAGGAAATAGGGCCTGTCCCCTATTTGTGCTGCACTCCAGGCAAAGCTTCTGTTATAATGAGCTCCCTTGTGATGCAGAAACCAATAAACCTCTGCTACGAATGCCCAATAGTGAACCAAATTATACATTTTTTCCCCAATTGAGTATTGTTTTAAATATGCTCATACCTTTTTAATGGTATGCATAAAATTGTCATGTGTATGAGAAAACATACTTGCCTCTGATTGTGTGTGTGTGTGTGCGCGTGCGCACGCACACATGTATGTGCGTAAAAACTTCTCTAATTAGCACTACCATGGGTAAAGATTCTTCTGGGATGAAGTGTTGAGATTGGGGGTACTGAGACCTCATCCAGCTATATTTCTGAAGGTCTAAGGCAGAGGAAATTCTTGGCATATGGAATATAATTATTCAAAATGGAAGGTGGCCAAGGTGCTGGAGTTAAGATTTCCTATTCTTACACACAGTGGGATATTTCAAGAACTTCCTTGCCATAACCAGTTGGACACAATTTCTAGGGATGAATGACAATGTGCTGGGACAGGAAGATAGCAGCTGGCCGTTTGGCCAATCCATTATTCTGCATTAATTTGACTTTTTTTTTTTGGTTAGAGCCCTGGTGGCGATGAACTCATTTAGAATCTCTCTGCCTGCCACATGTCAGTTCAGAAATATTCCAACACAATGTGGCCTGGGATCGGGGCCAACCAATTGGATCCAATGAATGTGGATAAGCTTTATTCATTGGCAAAATTAATAAACAGTAACAGTGACTTGAGCCAGTTAGAAAGCGGCTTATTCATAACAGTTCAGTGCCCCTGGGATGAACTGGTCCAGTCTTTGATTGGCTTCAGCCACAATGGTTCTGTTGTGTACACCAACCAGTGTGTTGGGGTCCGCAGGGGCACTGTCACAGCTCTGCACTGATACCCATCTGAGAAACTGATTAAATTTGCATTAATCACAGGGCCCAGCTTAAGTGCTGTCAGTGCCCTTGAATATTGCCAAGAGGATCAATTGCTTTGGCTTGGAAATATAAATGCATTTCTGTCATTGCTGGAAGCTATTATCTGGTGACAACGTTCTAGTACATTGGTATTATTTTCAGTTAATGAGCACCGAGGAACAAATTCTGACCATAACCACATGTACATGCTATTCAGAGATGGGAGAAGGTAGAAAAGAGAGACTGAGTAACATGCGAAGTCTTTTCAGTGGCCTATGAGACTCGACCTTGTTGACTCCTATCTGTCTGATAACTCCCATCTCTCTGATATTACAGATTGCTTCTTACATAGCAACCCTCCAAAC
This sequence comes from Delphinapterus leucas, assembly GCF_059928025.1. Classification (NCBI taxonomy): domain Eukaryota; kingdom Metazoa; phylum Chordata; class Mammalia; order Artiodactyla; family Monodontidae; genus Delphinapterus; species Delphinapterus leucas. The sequence continues at coordinate 136,625,028 of NC_143130.1, forward strand.
TGCCCCACCACATATGAAGACTGAATAGATGTGATTTGTTCAGAAATAGAGACACAGACGTAGAGAACAAATGTATGGATACCAAGGGGGAAGGGGAGGGGGGATGAATTGGGAAATTGGGATTGACATATATACACTACTATGTATAAAATAGATAACTAATGAGAACTTAGCACATGGGACTCTACTCAATGCTCTGACCTAAATGGGAAGGAAATCCAAAAAAGAGGGGATATATGTACACATATAGCTGATTCACTTTGCTGTACAGCAGAAACTAACACAACATTGTAAAGCAACTATACTCCAATAAAAAAATTAATTTAAATAAATAAATGGAATCATAAAAAAAAATAATGTGCTTTGTTTTCTTCCTGAAGAAGAAAACATGAAAATGGTAACTTTTCAGAAGTGCTTTCTGTTGCAAGAAAGCTCTTTGCCACCAGTGAAAAACTTTCCTGTGTTCTACATGAAAAATACAATTATTTTATATCCAATCAGCCTGTGTTCCTCAACAAATTATTTTATTGTAGGGAAAACATGATGCTTTTACTGAAACCTGTTTTGGTTTTTAAAAATTGATGATTAAAAAAAATGGTTATGAAAAACCTAGGGGCAGGGCAGGAATAAAGACGCAGTTGTAGAGAATGGACTTGAGGACACGGGGAGGGGGAAGGGTAAGCTGTGACAAAGTGAGAGAGTGGCATGGACATATGTACACTACCAAATGTAAAATAGGTAGCTAGTGGGAAGCAGCTGCACAGCACAGGGAGATCAGCTCTGTGCTTTGTGACCACCTAGAGGGGTGGGATAGGGAGGGTGAGAGGGAGATGCAAGAGGGAGGAGATATGAGGATATATGTATATGTACAGCTGATTCATTTTGTTATAAAGCAGGAACTAACACACCATTGTAAAGCAATTATACTCCAATAAAGATGTTTTAAAAAATAAATAAAATAAATAAAAAATGATTTAATACACAATGTGTTAGGTTTCTGGCTATGATAAGGCTATCACTTGTACCAGACCATTGCTTCTGCCAAGAATGCCTAGAAAATGTGGATAAAGTACAAAAGAAAGCTTTGTTTGAAAGCATCAGAGAGATGCCAAGCCTGCTATGATTTGAAGGGCCAGATTCTAGAAGAAAGAAGGCTCATTGAAATAAGCATATTTTATTTTATGTGCTACCTTCTTCATGGGACATTTAGTAAGTATAGACATGGATAAGATGCTGCGACTCTGGGCAGTGGTTTGGCTTCTAAGGGTCAGAGAGGACTTCTGAGCTTTTAGCAATTTCATGAAGCTGGGGAGACAACTATTAGAGTCCAGGCTTGCAAGAAAATCAGGAGTCAAGGGCCCAAGAACTTGGAGAGGAGTGGATCAGATGCTGCACCGGTTTTCCCTTTGAGACATTTACTGTTTAATATATGTAGAGTAAGCAACCAGAAGGCTGCTGAAACAGAGTGGAATCTTAAGACAGTGCTGTGAAGATAAAACTTGAGTTCAGGGCCCATTAGGGAGGAGGAAGCATAGGAAACATCCTAGATTCTCGGTTGGGACCCCTGGGAGGCCTAATCTCTAGGAGTGCAGAAAGAACCAGAAATAACTGTGAACCTAATGAGGACTGAAAACAAATCTTGAGCAAGATCGGATCCTGACTGGGTTGATGTTATGCACCGCTACAGCATCTGGCAGAGAATAGGGGGTATCTTCTCTGGAGTGATGTAATGTAGAGATTCCACAGCTTTTCATGTACAACATTTAGTATTCCATTAAAAATGATAAATCAAGCCAAGAGAAAGAAATAGAATCTAGAAAAGCAGACCAAGAAGTGACCCACAAAATGGAGAATTTCACTGAGAGTAAGAATCTATATAGAAAAATACCAAATGGAAATTTTAGAGATTAAAAAATCCTACACCTGAAATTAAGAACTGAGTAGATGGCTTTAACAGCAAATAAGACACAGGTAAAGGGGGATTGGTGAGCTATACAATGGGTGAGTAGAAATATCCATACTGGAGGGTGGAGGAAAAAATAAAGGAAAATATATAAAAGAGTATAAGAGATATAATAGATCAATAGAATTTGAATTCTATAAGCAGAAAGAGAATGGGGTAGAAGAATATTTGAAGAGATAATGGTCAAGAATTTCCCAAACTGATGCATCAAGCCGTAAATACAAAGATTCTGTGTGAACCCAAGCAGGGTAAATAGAATGAAAACCATGACTAGTCATATAAGGAAACTGATGAAAATCCACACAAAGAGAAGCATCTTAAAAGTAGTCGGGGGCTTCCCTGGTGGCGCAGTGGTTGAGAGTCCGCCTGCCGATGCAGGGGACACGGGTTTGTGCCCTGATCCAGGAGGATCCCACGTGCCGCGGAGCGGCTGGGCCCGTGAGCCATGGCCGCTGAGCCTGTGCGTCCGGAGCCTGTGCTCTGCAATGGGAGAGGGCACAACAGTGAGAGGCCCGTGTACCACAAAACAAAAACAAACAAACAAAAAGTAGTCGGAGAAGAAAGATACATTTACCTCTAAAGGAAGAAGAATAAGACATTTGACTTCTCAACAAAAACAATGGGATCCAGAAAACATTGACATAAGATCTTAAAGTGCTGAAAGAAAGTAATTGCCAAGCTAGAATTTTACATTTAAAAATTTTCCCAAAAGTTTGTATCAGAAAAAGATGTTATAGACAAATAAAGAGCTATATTGCAATAATCGAAAAACAGATAAAATTTAGAATGGGCAAAAGGCATGAATAAGCATTTCACAGGAGAAGAAATACAAATGGTAAGTTAACACATAAAAAGAAAAGGAAAGTAAAGGGTCAAAAGAAAACTATTTTAGGCTCCAAAGCATATTTTTATAATTCATTAACTTTTTTGGATGGATCAAATAATAATAGATGCCAAGCCAGACCTGAATAATGAAGCTAGAAAGATAGAGCCTCATCTTTTCATTTTGTAAAATACATTTTATCACATGTGCCTTATGGGAAGGAAACATAGAGACAAAGAGGTTCACTTGCCCAAATTTAAGAAGGAGGTAGTCATAGAACTTGTATTTTAATGGCTCTGTGGTCTTAGGCTGTTTATCCCTTTAACACTTCAACTATTACTGGGAAAAGGCAGAGTTTGGCATTGATCCCTGTCCACATGAGAGTTAACATTCTAATAGTAGGAGACAGACAGCAAACAAACAAATGATAAGCACTTTGAAGGAAAATGAAGCAGGTAAGAGGATAGAAAGGAAAGAGATGACCTTTTAAGATAAATTGACCAGGGGTCTCCTCTCAGAAGAGGTGGTGTTTGAACAGAGATCTAGATGAAGTAAGGGAGCAAGCCATGTAAATATTGGGGAGAAGAGCATTCTAGGCTTCAAGCAACAAGACCAGCATGACTGGACAGAAAGAGTGAAAGGGAGAGTGAGGTCAGGACAAATAGTCTTAAGAAGCTATGGTGAGGACTTCAAATTTTACTTTCACTGTTGAGCACTTTGGAGGACTTTGTGCAGAGGAGTAACAGGATGTGACCTAAGTGTTAAAATAATTACTCTGTCTACTCTGTGGAGAACAAAGGGGGCTAAGAGTGGATTCAGGGACTCTACTTAATGGGCTGTCTTATTAGTACAGGCAAGATAGTGGCTTGGACCAAGATGGTTATGATGAGTTACTGAGAAATGGTTGTAAATATTTGGAACATATGTTTAATATAAAGCCAATGGGATTTATTGATGGATTATTTATATAGGATGAGGGAAAGAGAGGAGTCAATGATGAGTCCAGAATCATTAGGAACTGAAGGAACGGAGGAAAAGTTTTGCATTTACAATACACTGGATAAATACTGATAGAGGTGAGGGCAATGGGAATTTAGAGCTGGAGCACCTGACATAGATGTGGGGTGGAGCGGAGTGTAGCCAGGAAAGGTTCACTGCTCTCCCTTTACATGCTATTTTCCTTTTTTTTTAAATTAAGCATCTCAAAAATAGATTTAATTGTTTTTTACATATACATGTATCTATTCTTTTTCAAATTCTTTTCCCACTTAAGTTATTATAGAATATTGAGCGGAGTTCCCTGTGCTATACAGTAGGTCCTTGTTGGTTATGTTTTATTTATTTTTTATTTAAAAAATTTTTATTGGAGTATAGTTGATTTAAAATGTGTTAATTTCTGCTGTACAGCAAAGTGAATCAGTTATATATATACATATATACACTCTTTTAAAAATTCTTTTCCCATATAGGTCATTACAGAGTATTGAGAAGAATTCCCTGTGCTATGCAGTAGGTCCTTATTGGTCATCTGTTTTTTATAAAGTAGTGTATATGTGTCAACCCCAGTCTCCCAATTTATCCCTCTGGTAACCGTAAGTTTGTTTTCTACATCTGTGACTCTGTTTCTGTTTTGTAAAAAACTTCATTTGTACCATTTTTTTTTTTAGATTCCACATATAAGCGATATCATATGATTTTTGTTTTTCTCTGTCTGACTTACTTCACTTAGTATGATAATCTCTAGGTCCATCCATGTTGCTGCAAATGACATTTTTTCATTCTTTTTTTATGGCTGAGTAATATTCCATTGTATATATGTACCTCATCTTCTTTATCCACTCCTCTGTCAATGGACATTTAGGTTGCTTCCATGTCCTGGCTATTGTAGATAGTGTTGCAATGAACATTGGGGTGCATGTATCTTTTCGAATTATGGTTTTTTTCCAGGTATATGCCCAGGAGTGGGATTGCAGGATCATATGGTAGCTCTATTTTAGTTTTTTAAGGAACCTCTGTACTGTTCTCCATAATGGCTGTACCAATTTACATTCCCACCAACAGTGTAGGAGGGTTCCCTTTTTTCCACATCCTCTCCAGCATTTATTGTTTGTAGATTTTTTGATGATGGCCATTCTGACCCGTGTGAGGTGATACCTCATTGTAGTTTTGATTTGCATTTCTCTAATAATTAGTGATGTTGAGTATCTTTATATGCTAGTTTCATTGCCTTTTTTGGCTTTGGCTGTTCCTGTCTTTCTGATTTTGTGAGAGTTTTTTTGTTTTGAGGAGGGGGTTAGTATTTATTTTTTTAAAAAATTGAGATATAATTGATACATAACATTGTATAAGTTTAAGGTGTACAATGTGTTGATTTGATACACATATATTGCAATATGATTACCACGGTGGTGTTAGCTAACACCATTATCATGTCACAATTATCATTTCTTTTTTTGTGGTGAGAACAATTAAGATCTATTCTCTTAGCAACTTTGAAGTTTATATCTATTGTTGACTATAATCACTATGCTGTGCATTAGATCTCCAGGACTTTTAAATCTACTAGTTGTAATGTTGTACACTTAAAAAACATCTCCCAGTTCCCTGCAATCTCCAGACCCTGGTAACCACCATTCTACTCTCTGTTTCTGTGAGTTCAGTTTTTTGTTTGTTTGTTTTGTTTGTTTGTTTTTTAGATTCCACATATAAATGAGATCATACAGTATTTGTCTTTCTGACTTATTTCACTTAGTATAATGACCTCAACTTCCAACCATGTTGTCACTAATGGCAAGACTTTCTTCTTTCTCATGACTGAATAATATTCCATTGTGTATATACACTGTGGATATACACTATATATACCACATCTTTATCTGTTCATCTGACAGACACATTGTTTCCATGTCTTGGCTGTTGTGAATGATGCTGAAATAAACATGGGAGTGCAGATATCCTTTAAAGTTTAGATATCCTGTATTCATTTCCTTTGGATATACAGGCAGAAGTGAGATTGCTGGATCATGTGGTAGTTCTATTTTTAATTTTTGAAGAATCTTCATACTCTTGTCCATAGTGGCTACACCAAATTTACATTCCAACAGTGCAGAAGGGCTCCCTTTCTCCACATCCCTGCCAACACTTATCTCTTGTCTTCTTAATGATAGCCACTCTAACAGGTATGAGGCAATATCTCATTGTGGGTTTGATTTGCATTTCCTGATGATTAGTGACATTGAGCTTCTTTTCATATACCTGTTGGCTATTTGGATGTGTTCTTTGGAAAAATGTCTATTCAGTTCCTCTGTCCATTTTTTTTTGTTAGCAAATAAACATGCACATTTATTTTATTTTTAACATCTTTATTGCAGTATAATTGCTTTACAGTGGTGTGTTAGTTTCTGCTTTATAACAAAATGAATCAGCTATAAATATACATATATCCCCATATCTCTTCCCTCTTGCGTCTCCCTCCCTCCCACCCTCCCCATCCCACCCCTCTAGGTGGTCACAAAGCACTGAGCTGATCTCCCTGTGCTGTGCAGCTGCTTCCCACTAGCTATCTATTTCACATTTGGTAGTGTATATATGTCCATGCCACTCTCTCACTTTGTCTCAGCTTACCCTTCCCCCTCCCCGTGTCCTCAAGTCCACTCTCTAGTAATTCTGGGTCTTTATTCGCGTCCTGCCCCTAGGTTCTTCATGACCTTTTTTTTTTTTTTTAGATGCCATATATATGTGTTAGCATATGGTATTTGTTTTTCTCTTTCTGACTTACTTCACTCTGTATGACAGACTCTAGGTCCATCCACCTCACTACAAATAACTCAATTTCGTTTCTTTTTATGGCTGGGTAATATTCCATTGTATATATGTACCACATCTTCTTTATCCATTCATCTGTCGATGGACACTTAGGTTGCTTCCATGTCCTGGCTATTGTAAACAGAGCTGCAATGAATATTGTGGTACATGATTCTTTTTGAATTATGGTTTTCTCAGGGTATATGCCCAGTAGTGGGATTGCTGGGTCATATGGTAGTTCTAGTTTTAGTTCCTCTGTCCATTTTTAAGTCAGATTTTTTTTGTTTGTTATTGAGTTGTATGAGTTTTAAAATATATTTTGGATTTTAACTTCTTATCTGATACATGGTTTGCATATATTTTCTACCATTCCATAGGTTACGTTTTCATTTTGTTGATTGTTTCTTTTGCTGTGCAGAAGATTTTAGTTTGATGTTGTCCCACTTGTTGATTTTTGCTTTGGTTGCTTGTGCTTTTTGTGCCGTATCCAAAAAATCATTGCCAAGGCCAATGTCAAGGATCTTCTTCCCTATGTTTTCTTCTAGAAATTTACAGTTATCAGGCCTTATGTTTAAGTCTTTAATCCATTTGGGATTAATTTTTATAAGTGGTGTAAGATAGGGTATTTTTGGGTTTTGTTCTCTTCTAGGAATTGTCACTTCTTGATCTTGTCCCCTGAACCTTGAGACTAGATCCAGGGTTTACTACTAAACTAGCCATCCAAGGGTAGAGCTCCCTGGTCTTCAGGACTGGGATCTGGACCTTTGCTATGAACTCTACAGAGTTCCCAGAAGAACCCACAGCTGAGATCTAGCTGTCAGGGATGGAGCTACAGTAACTCACTAGGGAGGACAGCTCCCTCCTATCACTGGAACTGCAGGATGACATAACCAGAGGTGTCCCCTGGTGCTCAGCCACTCTGAGCACACCCAGCCGTTTGTGGTTTAAGTTAGTCAAGATTCACCCATAGAGCTAGACGTAGGGTCAGTTTTTCCCAGTGCATATGGTAGATATGCAGGTAGATACTTGAATGAGAATTAAACTTCTCTTTCCAAGAGACAGGGAAAGTATAAGCTGCGTGGTCCAAACAAAAAGTGCCCAGTACGTGAGGGGAGAGAGGCAGCGTGCTCAGGGAACAGGTGGAGAGAATAGTGCTTTGGGTCACTGTGGTCCATGAATAATGACCCCTCCAAGGACAATTATGGGGAGAACATGACGTAACGATCTAATCGGAGGTCACTTATAGTTAGACATCTCCAAGGACACATACTGAAGCTGAACCACATCCTGCCTTTAGGCATTATAAGGAAATTATAATGTGTGTATCTAAGTCAGAGCCAGTACTACCAGGAGCAGAAGTGTCTCAAAAATAATGTCAATATTGACTTGTTTTCAGTTATCTTATAAACAAGCTATTCCTCTCTGCAGTTGATGGCAGTACTAGCCCTGTTTCTGGTTTAAAGAGATCAGAGATGGGAAATGGATTGGTCTCCCCAGATGTGCATCATAGGTCATGCTATGTTAGAGCTGAAAGGGATCTCAGAGACTGTTCAGTCCAATCCTTCAACTAGATGATGGGGAAGAAAAGTTTAGGTACAGTTCTAGATACAAAATTACATGTATGTTTAAAGACTTAATTAACCTCTCTGTGCAAACTATATGACTATTGTCCTCATAATTTGCTATTTCTGCTGGGTTCATGTCTGAATGAAGGGAAACTTTACCTTTATGGTATATGTCCTTTGTCCTTTCCTGTCAGTCATTTATTAATCAGAAAACATTTCTCTGAGTACCTATCACACATCTGGAACTGTTCTCAGCTGAGAATAAAGCAGTGATCAAGACAGACGTGGAGCTTGCCGTTAAGGTCTAGAGGGAAGAGACAGAAAAACTCAAGTAAGTGGTCAAATACATTGTTTACAAATTATGGTATTATAAAGGAAACAAAACTAGGATGGTATAAACTAGTGAAAAACAAAGGGAGCAACTTTAGCTAGGCAGGTCAAGGAAGAATTCTCAGAAGAATGGAGTAATTAAAAAATTTTAACTCAAGGTAATCTGAGAAAATTTCATCAGGCCTAGTTGAACTCAAGCCTTTGAGGACAGCTCAGGTCTGGACATGTAAGGTGATCCTAGAGCTATTCTTCTTGTCTGACTTTACTCAGGTTAAGGATTCCTTAAGCTGCTGGGAGTTTCACCAACTCTGCCTTGCCCAGTTTATGGAGACCATGGCCAAGAATGGCATGAGAACCAGCTGCTACTTTGGGGGACGCATGTACAGTTGCAGATTGTGTCCCAGGCAGCTCTAGGGTCACCATTCACATAGACTCAGTTGAATACAGCTATATATGGCAGCTTTGACCAAGACAAGGTTTCCTATTAATGTGGTTTTCTCCTTTAATTTATCTTATGAAATAGTCTGGGTTAGAGGCAGGGTGGGACCAGGGGAATAATGGTAGGGGAGGTGGATTTGAAGAAGACAGTGGATTCTGTTTAGTGTAATCTATTGCCCCCTATTTAAATTCCACGACTGTGGTCTAGAGGGAGGGAGCATCAGGACTTTCAAGTTTCATGAACTTTAGCCCTGTATTTTTTTAAACAGAATCATCGCTGCAGAACATGGAATCCAAAAGCCTTGAGGGCCTCATATCTAGTTCTTTGTTCCAGGAAGGAAGTCCAGAAACTTCATAATGTTGATAAAACTTCCAAATATAATGAACAACTTGGAAAGCTCAGGTGTCATCACTGCCACCCTCCCACCCCAAAACCTAGTGATAATGTGTATTTATTCACATGCCCTTTGCCCTCTCTCCTCTTTGTCCCCAAATTTAAGTTCCCTGAGAACAGAATCTTTGATTCATTCATGCTTTCCAGAGCCCCTAGGATAGCATTGCTTTATGCATACTAGGTGCTCAATAACTATTTATTCTGTCATTTAACCTGGTAATTTGTAGAACACATGTGGTCATTAGTCACAGCTTTTTTAGCTGGGGCCTCTCAGAAAGGTTTAGCTCCTGGTTCTCCAGCAGAATAATCCTGTCTCTCAGAGTTGGAAACATCTGGAGGCTCCCAGTCAGGGAAGATGGAAAATCCAGTGTCAGGGTTTAGTCTGGAAACAAAATGCCCCCAGAACTCACATCTCATTGAGACCCTAAAGCCGTTTGCTTGAGCAGGGGTGGGAGAAGGGACGGGGGCTTCCTGGGATGCCCTTTGCTCTCAGCGGCAGTGGTTTGAGCACCTCACCAGCATATTTCATCCAGTATGCCCAGGAGTCTATCCCAGAGTTTGTATTTAAGGGAACCCTACCTAACCTTGCTTTTCATTTTAGCCTTAGAATCAAAAAGGCAAGTCCACTTCATTGTACCTCAAGAACGTACTTAATGACCTTTCCCAAATGGAAGGCAAGGTACACATAGCCCACACTTCTAATCTAAATCAATTCCTTTCCTAGCATAAAGAACAAACAAAAATATCTTCCCAGGAAGGTAAATGCCAGAGGGGACTTGAAGGGTTCCTGGGGTACCTGCAATGTTCAGCAGTTGATCTTTTACAAAGGTAAACAGGATTTGCCTTGCTGGTTTCTGAGCAGTTTGTGGGGAGATGTGTAGCAGGCTTCAACAAAACATGGTTGTGAGGCTGAGTGCCAATTGCTTTGCATGAAGGGTGAATCTGCGTGTGAGTAGGGTGTGCAGCCACATGTGGCTCAGATTCCTGCTGCTTGGAAAGAATTGCAGTGCAATTAAAAGACTTTTTGAGACTTGCCAATATTGTTAATTCCTTTGCCATTTTAGACGAGCAGGAGGATTAATTAGCATTGGCTTTATAGAGTTATATCTAAATGCATATGTTTTGGGTTAGATATTTCTTTTTACTAGATTAGTCAGATTTGTTCCTAACTGTGAAGGCTGCCTCCTGAGATTCATTTGTGCCTGCCTGAATGCTTCTGGTTTGACGGAGTGTGTTATCCAGGGCTGACACCAGGACCATCTACAGGAAGGCTGACTCTATCCTTACCTCGCAGTATTACGTTTGAAGAAGAAATCAGAAGGAAAATGAGTAGGGATTTGGAATACAGGGGCAGACTCGGTCACAGAATTTCCTTTGTTTTTGTCCATTTCTGCAGATGACTTTTAAAAACAGTCTCATTTTCCCAATTGCATTTCCTTAATATTTCTTCGTTTTCACACTTTTGTAGGAGACAAAAGGGGACAAAACTCTTTGCAACGGGGTTATCTTTTAACGAAGCTCAGAATAGCCCTCCAGAGCTACTTACTCAGACCTCTTCAGTGTTCACATCTGAGCCCATGAGGTTCCCAGGTCTTCCTTCTGTCAATTAAGCCATAATAAGTATAGTTTTTCTTGTATACTTTGGTCACCTTGGAAATATAGTATATTCCAAAAATAGACATATGCATGATTCTCTTTCTTATTGCTCATGGTAATGAGGGTAATGAGGGTAGTTAGTCTTACTTATCTCCCAGCACTAGGCTTAGCACATGGAGGTATACAGTAATGTTTATTGAATGAATGAATGTTTGGCTTGGTGCTTGGGCCATTGTCTGGGGCAGTGGTTCTCACTTTAGCCTGCATGAGGTTCACCAAGATGGCTCATTAGAGGCTTTCCAGGCTCAAGCCTCCCAAGTTATGATTTGGTAGGTCAGAGAAAGGGTTCAGGAATCCATATTTTTAACAACTCTCCTGATGATTTTGGATGTAGGTGCCCTTTGGGCCTCGCACACTAGGGAAAGAAATTTCTCTGGGGGATATGGCATTTCAGAACTTTAGAGGGAAAGTTTCTCCTAACCAGCTTAGGCTCCTTCTCATTTCTGTCCAGGCCCATGTCCTCCTCTGAAGGTCCCCATGATGGCTCCCTTCCTCCTGTGAACACCGTTGCTCAGGCAATCTCTCCAGGTGCCAGTCCCTAGCCTTCTACTTCCTGATCATTGCAGAGTCCACTTTGCTGCAGATCAGATTCCTCCTGTTCCTATGGAGCCACCTGAGAATGGCATGACCAGATCATACCCCTTGATCTTACTCTGGGATTGTACAAATTCACTGGTGGCCAGGGTGACTTGGGCCTGTTAGTCTGGCTTAGGTGACATTTCTGCATATTTTCTGTGCTGTGTGTTTGCACAAGACACCGAGTAAGGTTAGTTAAATGAGCTTAGGTGTATAAATGAGATGATGTATAAACGAGATGATGTATTTAAACTTAGCACCGTTCAGGGTCTATAACCTATGTTCCATACATTGTAGATGCTTTTTCCTCCATGGATTATAAACTCCTTGAGGGGTAGGACTGTGTCCCATTCCAAGGAGTCCCTGAACCAAGCTAGATTTCTCAAGGATTAGGGCTGGAGTTGACATTCACCTGAAAGTTAGACATCAGTCTGACATAGTCATAAAATAACTAAATAGCAAAGCCCCAGGATGTATCAAGTGGGCAGTTTTTAGCAACAGTTGATGCCTACCACCCAGAGAGATGTTGATAAAGCGAGACAGGAAGTAACTGTGTGCAGAGGCCTCCTAAGTAGACTCGACAGGATGATGTTCTCTTCACATTCAAAAGCTGGGGATGCTTAAAAACAACCTCCCCACACCCCGGGACTCCTCTCCGCCACTGCAGGAACACAGAAGGCCTTTCATAGCAGGCGGTTTGCTGGGTCTGATTAAATGAGTTATACTTTCTGTAATAACATAAATGTGTGCCTTAGCGAATAGGAGTAAAAATAGCAAAGCAGAAGAAATGTAGCTGCAGGAGCATATATTTTAAAATCTAAACTACCCATCACTCCAGACAGAGACAGAATTCTTTCTAGTTTTGCCAGCCCTGATTAGGGCACTCAGTGGCACAGCCTGAAGAGAAGCCACAAGGTGTCCTTTCAAAGCCTGTGGCACACATGTCCATACACACTGGGTGGGCTGCCTTTTTCTGCAATTTGCCAGTTAACTGGACTACGAGTGGCTTAAAGCAAAGAAAACGTACTCTTAATAAGGAGTTGGTGGTCGGCAGTTTCAGAATTTGTTCAGCAGGTCAACCCTCTGAGTTGGTGATTCTTTAATGCTTCTGGCCTTTTTTTGGTCAAGATCACAAAATGATCATCACAGCTCTGAGGTTCCAACAGGACTCCGAGAGGGAAAGAAAGGGTATTTTTCTCTTCTTTCCTCCCTCCATCCCTCCCTCCCCCCCTCCCCATCTGTCTGTCTCTCCCCTTTTCCTACGTTTCTCCCCCTCTTCCCCTCCTTTCTTTCTTCTCCCTCTCCCTTTCTTCTTCTGTTTCTCTTTCATCCAGGAGAAAAATCCTTCTCAGAAACTTCCAAAAGGTTTACCTTACCTCTCTTTGACTAGAAGCAAGTCACATGCTCATCTCTAAACCAATCACTAGCCAGTGCCTGTGGGGCTACTATTTTGGTTTAGACCTATCATGGTTCCTTTCCTGGGTCTAGAGAGGGCCTCCCTTTTTCTGAGCCTGTAGTAGCTCCATGAATGATATCAAGACTCAATAAGAAAGTAGAGAGGAATGGCTGTTGGGTAGGTAGATGTATTAGGTTCTAGGGCTGCTGTAACAAAGTACCAAAAACTGGCTTAAATAATAGAAATTTATTTTCTTATGGTTCTGGAGGCTAGAAGTCTGAGATCAGAGTCTTGGCAGGGTTGGTCCTTCTGAGGGCCATGAGGAAGAATCTGTTCCATGCCTTTTCGCTAGCTTCTGGTGGTTTGCTGGCAATCTTTGGAATTCCTTGGCTTGTAGAAATCACCCCCATCTCTGTCTTAGTCTTCACATGGCATTCTCCCTGTGTGCATGTCTGTGTCCAAATTTCCCCCTTTATCCCCTTTATAAGAACACCAGTTATAGTGGATTAGGGCCCCACCCTACCCCAGTATGGCCTCATCTTAACTAATTACGTGTGCAATGACCCTATTCCCAAATAAGGTCTCATTCTAAAGTACTGAGGGCCAGGACTTCAACACATGAATTTGCCGGGGGACACAATTCAACCCACAGCATCAGTCAACTGTTGGCACAGCATCAGTTTCTGCCCCATGAGGTGAAGTGGTCAGGTTGACCTGATCATGACAATCTCAGCTACCCTACTTTCTTGTTTGCATTTAGCATTTAATTCAGTCTAAAGAGAACTTGCATTCTTTAAATGTTAGAGGAAAATTTTTTAAAAAGCAATTGGAAAAGGGCAAGAACTAGAATTTTCAAAGAACATAAAAAATTAAAAATATCTTCACTGTCATTATCATCATCAATCAATCCACTTATGCATCTACCTACTTCCTTGCTATAACAGCAATAGAAAACCACAGCCACTCAACTGGCAAATAATAGGAAGGTCCTCAGATAGAAATCTAAGGAACAATACACTGTGTAGTTACTCAACTCCACACTCATGAGAATCGTTAAGTAATTCTAATCATTTATGAAATTTAGTCTAGTGGAGTCATAAAATTGATTTTTCAAACATTTATATTCATTATTTAAACATTTTTTCCCCCAGACGTGGCCATGGAGAACACATAGAAAAGTCAGGTCATTCATTTCAGACATTTTGGGACTATGTATATGTCAAAAGTGATAAATATTTAAAATACTTTTTAGAGCCATAAATGTTGTTATGTAACATTTTTCTCTTAGAGTAACTGAATCTGTTTACTCAGTATTTTTATTTCAGTGGAAAGCTCACTGCCAAGAAGATAAGAGCATGACATTTTTCTACCTAAAATTTTGTTTTTTTTAAAAGTCATTCAAAGAGGTATCAAAGATCATAAAGCACCCTGAGATAAGATTATTTTGAACTTATTATAATAATTTTTCAGTCACTGCCACTGTTCTCTAGTGCTTTTGGGTGGGTGCTCATGGCCTGTGGGGCAGACAGGAAGGAGGTGCCTGACCCTATAAGAGATGGTGTGTGGTGTGCAGGAGGAGGCTGGCTCTGCTGAGTTGTATGCTCTGAATATGGGGAGAGGCCCAGTTCAGGCAGTGCTGTGCCCTCCTCCCCCATCACGAATTTGAGAAGGGGCTGGAGCTTCATCTGGGCTCTGCTCCACCTGTTGCATGGTCTTTCTCTTTCTTCAGTGGTATTATGCAAATGAGGTCTCTGTCTAGCAAAGCTGTCCTAGGGGATTGACAGTCAGGGCCACCCCTTCTTTGGCTGGGCCACCAAGAAAGGGTCTGGACTTTGGCAAAAATATGTTTTCTCAAGCCCTTCCCCAGCAAGGGAAGACCTGCTAAATGTCTTTTCACTGGATATGCCCAGAGCCTTTTCCTGGACCACAGAGCCTGCAAAATTTGTACTGAGCTACCCTCTGCCCAGTGGCCTGTCCTCTGATGCTTTTAGTGTCTTCAGATGCTTAATTTCTCCTGCTTCCATCACACCTCCCTCATGTGCTCTAGCAGCCACTCTCTCTAAAGCATGAAGATCATCCATTTGAGTGATGCTATGAGTTTTTTAAAAATTAAGGTGGAATTCGTATAACACACAACCATTTTAAAGTGTACAGTTCTTAGTGGCATTTATACATTTCTAATGTTGTACAGCCATTACCTCAATCTAGTTGTAGAATGTTTTTATCACCCCAAACAGAAACCCTGTACCCCTTAAGCAGTCACTCCCCATTCTTCCCCGATTCCCCACCTTCCAGTGCCCAGCAACTACTAATCTGGTTTCTGTCTCTATGGATTTACCTATTCTGGAAATTTAATATAAATGAAATCATACAACATATGGCCTTTTGTGTTTGGTTTCTTAGTGTGATGTATTTCAAGCTTCATGCATATTGTAGCATGTATCAGTACTTCATTATTATTATTATTTTTTGCCATGCTGCGTGGCACGGCATGTGGGATCTTAGTTCCTTGACCAGGGATCGAACCCAAACCCCCTGCAGTGGAAGCGTAGAGTCGTAACCACTGGACTGCCAGGGAAGTCCTAGTACTTCGTTATTTTTCATGGCCGAATAATATTTCTTTGTATTGATGTACTATAATTTGTTTATCCATTCCTCTGTTGATGAACATTTGGGCTGTTTCCCTCTTTTAGCTATTGCTATGACTTTTTTTTAAAAAAGGCTGTTTTCTTTGTTTACCTCTGTTTTTAGACATGGAACCATAGGCTAAGATCATTAACTATGGACTCCTAAGAGTCTTGAAAAGGTGGCATGCACCAGTTTCTAGACTCTAGGGTCTGAGCTTCAACTATTCCAGAAAGTGTTTGCCTATCTCTTTCTTAAAGGACTTCCTTTTTTTATTTTATTTTATTTTTTAAATTTTTGGATGCGTTGGGTCTTCGTTGCCACACGCAGGCTTTCTCTCTAGTTGCGGCGAGCGGGGGCTACTTTTCGTTGCAGTGCGTGGGCTTCTCATTGCAGTGGCTTTTCTTTGTTGCGGAGCATGGACTCTAGGCTCATGGGCTCAGTATTTGTGGCTTGCAGGCTCTAGAGCACAGGCTCAGTGGTTGTGGTGCATGGGCTTAGTTGCTCTGCAGCATGTGGGTTCTTTCTGGACAGGGCTTGAACCCCTGTCCCCTGCATTGGTAGGTGGATTTTTTTTTTAACTTAGTAGGATTTAATATAAAGTCTGAATTTAATTCCTAAAACTTAATATAAATTTAGAATGGGGGCTTCATTTTCTTCTTAGCTTACGGAAAAAGCCTGGATGCAGCCAAAGAATGATTAAACAAATCACACTTGTGCAGCAGATATGAATGTCAGTCACCAAACTTAGATGTGCAAGAAATGTCTGGTTATTTTCTATAACTCAGTTTAACTTCTAACCTGGAGACCTCAATCTGCCAAGCAGGCAGAGAATTTAATCGAAGTCATTCTTGAAGATTCTTTACCACCCCAGGAAGGTTCAAGGAAACATATACAGTGGTGAGACATGGGGAATAGGGTGGCCCCACCTTTCCCCTGTGATCTACCTGCACAACCTGCATGGACACAGGAGCCCTGCCACTCCAGGCACTGTTGGGCCATAGGGTCTTTGCAAAGACTCTGTGCCTGAGCTCTCCCTACTTTCCACCTCCCTGGCTCTGCTGCCAAGCAGTAGGATGGGACCCCCGCTACTCAGGAACACATACTTCTTTCTTATACTCCCTCCTTTGGTAGGTGGATTCTTAACCACTGCGCCACCAGGGAAGCCCTCTTAAAGGACTTTCTGACTCTATTGGCCACCTGCTCGGGACTAACAGCCCTTGCCACAAGGGTGGTCTTCCTCATATCAGTAGCACCTGTACATCGACTGGATGCGTTAGTCTCTTCTTCCTTTCAAAGTGATTCAACATCTTTCTTGCAGGTTATCTTTGCTGTCCTGTAAGCTTGCCCTTTGCTTGTTTTCACTGATCTTAGATTTCTTCAAGGACTCGGAACTCCCCATACTCCAGGCATAGAGCTAGAATTTGGAGGTTGTGATATAAGCCCAGCAAAGTGGCTAGCCCTTTTTGGCATTCACGTTTCTTGCACTTGAAAGTGGGGCCCATGGGAATGTTAAGCTGCCTCCTGGTTTTATAAATGCCTAGTGCTAAAAAAATTATGTGCAAAATGGAAGGCCTAGGTGAGTGTGATTTTAAAAAACCTCAGCTGTTGGGCTCCCTATGGTGAAGGGCAGTAATGGATGGCCACCCTGCTGGTGAATGATGGGCCGTAATTCTCCTTGGTCTGTTTGCTGACTGCACAGACCATTGAAGCCCTGTCTTAGGTTTCATAATGTCACCAGGACACCCGCTGGTGTTTTAGCCCACATCTGTCTAAGAATTCTCCTCTGTCAGTTATAGGGAGGTGTTCCTATAAGGCTGTACCCTGGAAGGGTGGTCCATAGAGCTAATACGTGTTTTGGCTTATTTTCCTTGTCAAGACAGTTCAGGATTGCCAAGAAGTGACCCTATACTTTTATAAAGCTCCAATCTGCTAACATGATTAAGTGATAGTTCTTTAAATGTGCAGAGTGTTTTTCTACCGGGAAGCCCAGATGGACCTCCACAACACGTGGGAAAACCACTGCCAGCTTCATCGTGTCTTTGGGGGCCTCACCGGCTTCTTGTTGCCCATGTTACTGATGCCCCCTTTAGTTTGTATTATACTTGGAGCATTACAAGAGTCAGAAGATCACATCACAGAGGAGAAGATTTTAGCTCCATTGTGGATGAAAGAAAAATGTATCCTACCCTTCCCCTCCCGAACATGTTTAATGAAAAAACCTATAAAGCTTTCCTGTCCCTATGAGGCTTGATTCACCTGTTTATTCAGGCTTTTCCTGAAGCTGGGGTGACTGACGACGTGGTTGGGTGTGATGGAAGGGCCTTCTGGGTGACGTCTGGGCAACCGTGTTTTAGGACAATGCCTGTCAGCTCAGAGCTTGGAGA
This sequence comes from Delphinapterus leucas, assembly GCF_059928025.1. NCBI lineage: Eukaryota > Metazoa > Chordata > Mammalia > Artiodactyla > Monodontidae > Delphinapterus > Delphinapterus leucas. The sequence goes on from NC_143130.1 coordinate 136,642,985, forward strand.
GGGAGGGATGTTTTCATTCCAGGCTTTGTGCAGCTTTATGAGAAAAGGAATGCGGGGAAATCTCCTAAACTACCCTGTAGGCACAGGGCCGAAGGGGGCACTCTGTCTCCTCCACTCCCTCCTGCCTCTCCCTCCCCTATCCCCAGTTTGCTTACAAGCAAAACCCAGCACAAATTCTTCCCCACCACCTCCTTCTACATCATTACCAGGGCACCTTCCAGAAAGAACATGAAGGCCAGCTCTGAGAATTCCAGGGCAACACGCTTTACAGGGCCTTGTGACCTGCAGTGGAAGGAATTTTGGGCCTTGTGCCCACAGTTTGATGGCAGAAAGGTTAACTAGTATTGAAAACAGGGTGGGGGACCCCATCAATAAACAGGAGGAAGTAAGATTTGTGACTGCTTTTGCAGCATGATTAAATGGGGAGATCTATACTGGAAACATACCCACACCCACATGGGACTCACCCCGAGTCCATAGTACAAGTGTTATCCTCTCCTGCCCCTGCCCCTCTCCTGCTGGTGCCTGTCTTTCATGGATGGTCAGCCCAGGACTGTCCAACAAGCTCACACTCTAGCAGTCTATCCTGGGCAAAAGCAATCAATAAGAAATATTTCTCTGTGAAACACAGTCTGAGTCCTCGAGGTCCTTCGACTTGGCTGAAAGGAGGCAAGGTTGGTGGGGAGGAGCCCAGCACCTGGTGAGCCCCTCCCTGATCTGCTCCAGGCCCTCCGCTGGGCCATTATGAAGGCTGACTTAACCTGCCCTCCCCGTGAGCCTGTGAGGTGGTAGTTATTTTCATCATCTTTTCTAGATGAGGAAACACAGTCTCAGGGAAGTTAAGTTTATTTATTTCACTCCCTGCTGTTCTTTGAGGGATTTGAGATAGTTAACAAAAGCACTTAGGATTCAAAAGGAAAACAGTAAAACTTGTTGCAGAGACAAGGAGTAAAGGCAAAGCATGGAAAGAATATTAAGCTGCCAGAAGCGCACAGCACACTGGCAGAGTCGCTAGATGTGGCCATAGATTCAGTGCAGGGTTTCCTAGAGGCCAGAACAGAAGGAATGACAGCTTACAGTTAGAAAAGTTGTGACTTACACGGTAAATAGAGGAGTCATGATTGGAATCCAGTTTTGTCTGATGCTAAAACTCATTCATTCATTCATTCATTCATAGGGTGGGACTTGTGCTGTGGTCTTGAATGGTGGCTATGGCCCAAGTCTGAAACAAGAAGTTAAGCAGCACTTCCTGAAGATTTGGGCCAGACCCTCGGTGCCAGGTTCATCAAGAAGCAGCAGGATGGGGCCTGCCACCACCCACTGCTCTCCCACTGGCCCCTCCTGAGGCTATTTGGGAAGAGGACTGGAGGCTAGTGGTCTTCCTAGCACTCAGGCCATGTGTGCAGTGAGGAGCTGGTATCTTACCTGGGGGAAGGGAATGTTTTTCCTTCTTTGATGCCAAATGCAAAGACTGGGGACCCATGAGAAGGGAAACTAGCTGTTGGAGGTTTGCCGAGTGGCAGAACCCACAGGCTCACTGTGCTGTCACCAAATTCAGCGTGATGAAGAAGTCCTTAGAAAGGCCAACCTGGGCGCCTGAGGTGAGGAAGTATGGACATCAAGCCTGGTGCCCACAGTGTAGAGTCTAGAGAGTTCTGAAGACAGAAGGCCCACTGCAGTTGCTAGTGCCAGTAAGATTTACAGGATTGTGGGGCAGTGTCCCTGGGAAGAGGAGGGAGCAGGTCTCACCCTAACTTGTTCTCCACAGCCCTTGGAGGGTAGTAAAGGTACCCCTAAAGCTTGTCATCTTCTTTGTTTATTCTTAAAAAGGTTACTTGGTGTTAAAAAGAAAAACCACAGGGCTAAAATGGTATCACTTGAATTGAAGCCCATGCCAAATCTAGACTTAATACCTGACTTAATTGTAGTTTTGACCTTCCCCAGAAATGTAATCCTAATTAACCATTCTGGAATTTTCTGGTCAGCACCAATGATGTAGTCTGTCACATGGGCCCACTCTGTTCCCACCCCACCCTCCCATCCCCTAATAGGAGGCAATGTGCATGATAAAATCCCTGTCTTTCCCTTCCTCCCCAGAAGAGGATGTGCTGGCCTAAAAAAAATAATTTATTTTCTTTTGCCAATACCTTCCTTACCCCACCCTTCTTCTGAGAAGCCAGGACAGCCAAGGAGAGGTGGTACTTTGAAGAAGGAAGAAAAAGGGATGGAGGAAGAAGACAGTCATCCCCACTTAATAAATATTTACATCATTAATATTTTTTAATATTTCATTTTGAAGAATTTCAGACTTACAAAAGAAGTTGCAAAAATCTTACAAAGCTTCCCTATACCCTTCTCTCAGCTTCTTTAAATATTAACTTCTTAGAAACTATAGCCCTATGATCAAAACCAGGAAATTAACATCAATATGATACTATTAATTAATCTATAGGTTAATTCTGTAGAATTAAATTGAAATTTAATTTAAAAGCAAATCATTCGACTTTCTCTAGTTGCCCCACTGATGTCCTTTTTCTGGTCCAGGATCCAACCCAGGATCCCCTAGTGCATTTAGTTGTCATATTTCCTTAACCTCCTTGAAGCTGGAGTCAGTCTTCTTTGTCTTGCAAGACATGCTTTTGAAGATTGCTAGATAGTTATTTTGTAGAATGTGTGTGAGTTTGGGTTTGTCTGATGTCTCCTCCTGATTAAATTCAGGTTATTCATTTTTGGCAAGAATACTACAGGAGATAACGTTCTCTTCTCAGAGCATTACAGGAGGTGGTGCAAGATTAGAAGTTTGTATATTTTCCCCCAGAAAAGCATCATAGAAGAAAATATACCCAGCTTATCTCCCCTCCTAGGAGTCCTTGCCACTAATCCCTCTGAGGCCCTGGAGAGGGGAAAATAGCTTTCCTAAAAGGAAATATAATTTGTAGAAATCAATTGTACCCATACTGAGGATTGAGCCTGTGACTGTTCCTCATTCTTTGTCACCCTTGTCTCCCCTTCACTATTCCAACAAGGCACTTAATATTCATTCACTACATTTTTGCGGAATTGTTTTGTTACTTAAAGTTTCTTAAATTAATAACCTTTTATTTTCGAGCATGGTCACATTTCCTGTGTGAATAATGGAGATCATTAGTAAATGAGAAAAGAATAAAATCCAGCCGTTATGACACCTTTTCTTACCTGAGACAAAAAGGTAGTATTCAATCATACCTCTCTTATACTGTGTTCAAGCAAGTGTGAGGACATACATATATATCATATTGTAAAAATAAAAAAAGATAGTATACAGTTTTGGCTAAGTGATGGGACAAAATACACTCTTAGCTCCTTTTGGCAAGAGTTTAGATTGGTATAATTTTCTGGAAAGCAATTTGGAAAAATACATCAAAACTCATAAATGTGCAGAAGCTTTGATATAACAATTCCTTTTTTAACAACGTATTCTAAAGATATTATATTTTTGGACAGAGATTTAGTTCAAGGATGTTCATTGCAGTGTTGTTTATAGTAGTGATGAAAATCTAGAAATGACCTACATGTGAAATAATAGAAAATTGGTTAAAAAATTACGGTTTTCCCATATGATGGAATACTTAGCAGTACAAATTGCGTTGTAGACAAATTTTTAGGATACAATATATGGCTAAGCAGTTTAAGCAGGTTATAAACAGTATGTTCAGTTTGATTGCAACTTGTTATAACTTTGACTTTCTAGCTTCCTGTAGACTTGCCTTTAAAATTCACATCCTGTGACTCTAGCCCCCATGCAGCTTGATAGCAAGAGTTCTTTCTTCTAGGAAATTCCCTACTCTGTCTCTCATCACCTTAGCCTGGTGCTTCACTCCTTTCCAGGTCACCCTTGTCCTCTGGAAGCCAGCTTCTCTAGGCTGATATCTCTCCGCTCATGAAGCTTTGCAGAAACGTGGGCAACGATTGGTTCCCTTAATTTTTCCAAACATAGGTAAGACTGAGCTTTGATGCTTAATAACGTACAGCTTCCCTGAGCACTTGGGTATAATATATGGGAGTGGCAAAGCCAAGAAAGGAAAACTTAAAATAGAATACTAGATATGTTTGCTCCCAGAAAACTTATGCTTGGGTCAGTCTCACCCATGTGTCTCTGTGTCCTCTATTGGTTGTTTCTCTCCTTTTCTGCCTGATAGTCACCATTTTGCAAGGACTAGCTTATTACTCTCCTCTCAAGAGTGTCCTTAAGCTCATCTCCCCTCCCAGGGGTCCTTGCCACCAATCCCTCTGAGGCCCTGGAGAGGGCAAAATAGCTTTCCTAAAAGGAAATATAGTTTGTAGAAATTAATTGTACCCACACTGAGGATAATAACATTTACCCTATTATGCTGAGTGATTTAACTTAGTGTGTGAAACCTCCCCATTTCAGGATGAGATCTTACGATTGCATGACCAAAAGGCCATTAAAGAGACCCTTCCCTTTACTCCCTCTACTCCCCAGAACAAAGAGACAATTTGAAACATCAGTTATCATTCTGGAATACAAATATTTCTTGTAGTAATAAAAGGAAATATTGTACCTCTGCCTCATGCCTTTGCTTTTTACAAAGAATGTTTCCAAAAAAAAGAATTCAGTTTCAACTAGAACACTTAGTCTCTCTCTTTCTCTCTCTCTCTCTCCACACACACACACACACACACACACACACACACACACATATCCTTGAAGAGACCTACCTTAAAATATAAACATCAGTGATCTCTAGGGACAGGAGGTATATTAGTTATCTATTGCTGTGTAACAAATTACCTTAAAATTTAGCAGCTTAAAGCAACAAGCACTTACTATCTCACAGTTTCTATAGGTCAGGAATCTAGATGCAGCTTAGTTGCATGTCCTCTCGCTCAGAGTGTCTCACAAGGCTGCAGTCAAGGTTGTGGCTGGGCCTTAGTCATCTCAGGGCTCAACTAGGGAAGGATGTGTGTGTGTGAGAGAGAGAGGAAGAGGGAGAGGAAAGAGAGGCAGAGAGAGAAAGAGAGTGGAAGGGGAGAAAGACAGACACACACAGAGATAAAGAGAGAAATCTTAGTCTTTTGCTAGCCTAATATGTTGGGGGGCCCCCAGACCCACCCCAGGTTTGATGGTTGGCTAGGAGGGCTCATAGGACTCAGCACATAGTCATATTCTATATAGTTATAGCATTTAGACTATGACTTACTACAGTGAAAGGACACAACACAAAATCAGCAAAGGGAAAACGTACATGAAGTGAAGTCTGGAGGAAACTAGGCAGAAAAGCTTCCAAGAGTCCTCTCCCAGTGGAATCATGCAGGACACACTGAATTCACCCAGCAGTGAGCTGTGACAACAAGTGTGAAATGCTATCTACCAGGGACCCTCATTAAAGACTCAATGCCCAGAGTTTTTACTGGGGGCTGGACACGTGGGCCCCCTCTGCCTAGTTCATATCAAAATTCCAGACTCCTGGAAAGGAGGCTGGCGTTTAACATAAACATATTGCTTGCGCGAACAGTTTAGGCACAACGAGCCTTTCTTACCAGGGAATAGTGGGAAACTTTCATCCTGAAATCCAAGTTCCCAGATGCTGGCCACAGGTCAGCCTTGCAAGCAGGCCTTTCTAAGGATAACAGTCTCAGGCCTGCTCTGTTAACTCTCTTCTACACACCTAATCTTGGAAGAGATAGCCATGCCTTTTTCTGTATTCTCTTCATTAGAAGTGAGTTACTACTAGGTCCAGCCCACAGTATGGAGGGGATTTCACAAGGATGTGAGTACCAGGAGGGAGGATCACTGGGGGCCCTCTTAGAGACTAACCACTACGCGGGGGGGCTTTGCTTTTCTCATCTGTATTTTCTGTTTTCTCTCTAATGACCCACAGTACTTTTATAATAAGAAAATCTATTTGAAAACCATGATTAATTATATATACAGCAATACTTACTGTGGTGGAGGAAGCACTGTATTCCTTGTGGAAGAAAACTGGGATTTCTTTAGGCTCCACCACACTCAGGTGTGGATCCTTATGGCCTAATAACTCTTTTTGGTATTTGAGATGGTGTAGTTACCTGGGAAGAAAAGTTGGAATGTTTCTAATTATAAGAATAAATGCAGGCTTAAAAAAGAGGTTTAGTGTTTTAGAACCAGCAACAGTAGTGGCAGGAGAGCTGAAGTAGACAATTTGTGAAATGGCAGGATGCGGAGGCTAAGGAAAACCTCGCCAGGATCCAGAAAGCTTCAGACCAAGGCAGATGTTGTGCCTGGAAATATTTGGCAGGAACCCCTGCAGGTCATTGATAAATGCATGTAAATATGGGGGCAGGGCAGGGAGCCTGGGGAGGATGGAGCTGGGGTGATGGTGTTTTCAGGGTTGCTCTGGCCAGAATAGATGAAGGAGGAGGAACTTCTCTCTATTCTGAACTCTGGATTTCAGAGAGGAAGTGAGTCTGGCCTGGGGATGGAGCTATCACAGAATGAGTGAAGGGTGCTGCCTGCTGGTGTATTGCCCGTGGTGGGAAGGATGCCCACTAACTTTCAGAGGCAGGCCATGGCATGGAGGTTGGGGTACTCCTGCTGTCGGGCGTCTGGAAACACAGAAGGCATTAGGACAGCACCTGGGTCACAACTGGGCATTTAGTGAGGCGGGGGAGGGAGAGAGAGAGAAATGAGAAAGGAAGAAGTACAACATATTCTGGAGTCCATTCAGAAGGCCTCCTCCAGCATCCATGATCCTCCAAATCTGCTCGTTTCCACACAGTAATTAAAATACTCTAATATGCTGTTCTTATTTTATTATGTTTGTTTATTTATTTTTTTGGTCTGTTTCTCCCCACCATAATGAAGCTCTATGAAGGCAGGGATTTGGTCTGTTTTTTGTCTGGCATATAATAAGCAGTCAATAAATGCTGTGGAATTGAATTAAAAAAACACATTGATGCAAGTACTTTACATTCATTGCCTTGCTTCTGTATTTAAATAAAAACTGCATATGTTTGCCTTTCAACTTAGTGGATTTCATCTGTAGCCTCTATGAACTTGAAAACAGACCTGTCAATTTTGTGCTAAATGAAGGAAGCCAGACACCAAAGGCCACGTAATGGTGTGATTCCATGTGTATGAATGTCCAGAATAGGCAGATCCACAGAGACAGAAGGCAGATTAGGGCTTGCAGGAGGCTGCAGGGAGGAGGGAGGAGGGAGTGACCGCTAATGGGGGTGGGGTAACAAAAATATTCTCTAACTAGATAGTGGTGACGGTGAAATTCAGCTCCATGAATATCTTAAGAACCATCAAACTGTATACTTTAAAAGGGCAAATTTTATGGTATGGGAATTATATCTCAACAAAGCTGTTATTAAAAAAATACAGGTTTGGGGCTTCCCTGGTGGCGCAGCGGTTGAGAGTCCGCCTGCCGATGCAGGGACATGGGTTCGTGCCCCAGTCCGGGAAGATCCCACATGCCGCAGAGTGGCTGGGCCCGTAAGCCATGGCCGCTGAGCCTGTGCATCCGGAGGCTGTGCTCCGCAACGGTAGAGGCCACAACAGTGAGAGGCCCGTGTATCACCAAAAAACAAACAAAACAAAAAACAAAAAAAAACAGTTTTGTCATTAATTTCCAACGAGACAGGGTGAGAGCTTCTTTTCCTGCAGTTCCCCAGATAACTAAAACAAGGCTCGTTGGCAATGTGGTGTGATGCAGAGTGTGGACACTAGCTAGCATCAGACATAACCAGATTTGCATCCAGGCTCCTTACCACCGTGTGCCCGTAGGCAGGCTGCTGTTCTGACCTCCTGGTGCCTCATTTCCCTGCTTTGAGCAATGGGTATTCCAACTCTGAGACATAGGACCATGTGAGGGTCAACTTCATTAACTCGTGTGAAATGCCCAGCACTGGGCTTGACAGCCTGACCATGAACTCGGTCCTCTTCTTTCCTCCTCCTACTCAGAGCTACAGAGTGGCCAGGTGAGTGGCAGAGCAAGTAATTAGAATCTGATTACTGAGATGGGATCCATTCTGTGGTGTCCAAAATGATGAATCTGCCTCTTGAAGTCCCTTTGTCTGCAGCGGTTCAGCATTGTTGTGTCCATTATTTGCCGTGGAAGGTCACCATCCTTTAGCCTCCTTTCTTATCAGATCCAGAACAAAGGCCCTACAAATGTCACTGAGCACAGCCAACAGGGCCTTGCCACTGCTCTGGAGATGGGGTGCTCTGTCCTTGTCCTTTCCAAGAAGGAAAGAGGCAGCCAGACAGAGCTCATTCCACTGATTCTTGTTTGCTGGGCAGTTCTGCAACTGTTTAATAATTGGTTCTCTGGGACATAAAAAAGCCCTGACTTGTAGTGTGTGCCAGCTTCCGTGGTGTGCTTTCCCCAGGGCTAACTTCAAGCCATCAGTGTGGTATCACTGAGTTTGGAGCTGGGAAGAGAAGCGCCTGATCAGCTATCTCAAGACGAGGGAACGGGTTCCGACATATTATTGCCTTTACAGGGTAATTACACCATCATGGCTCAACAGAGCTTCTAGGCAGCTTCTAGACATGACTGCTTAGGGGAGAAGGGGCCTCCTGGTGTGAATTTTCAAAGCATGGCACCTCTGTTGGGCCTTCTGCCTCCTGCGAACTCAGCATGGAAGGCACAAAATTGTGAGCTTGCTTCTAAGGCTGGGAATCTGCACGGGGATTTATTGGAGCGTGGGGGAGGGGTGGTTAGGAGTCCAAACTAAGCCTCCTTGGGAGAGGAGCTTTTTGACCATCTGTGAAGGTGTACTGGGGTCAGCACATTGAGGCTCCTCTGAAAGCCTCAGACACTGTTCCTTGCACCCTGATGTGCATGTGGATTTGACAAGGTCAGAGTCACACAACTAAGGTCAAAGGATTACAGGATGCATGTTAAGGAGAAAGGCAAAGGCGTCTGGCAAGTTGGCAGCCTTACAAACAGAAGCTTTGCAAACCCAAACAAATGAAGCCTCCACTCCTCTGGAGGGCTGACCCATCTAAATTTGGGTGGCAGGTTCCAGATAGAATACATTCCTGGAAGCCAAAGCAAATATCAAGGTGATTATAGAAGTAACCTTCAGTTCTGGGGCTGTTTAGAGTTTTTAGGATAGAATGTTGGTGGGTTGTGATGGGGAGGTGTGCTGTTGTTTGCCGTGAGAGTAATGACTGGGTTCATACTCTTCTAGTTAAGAATATTGGGTTAGTTAGAGCAACCTAACTGCTCTGACAAACAAGCTCCAGTGGTTTAATACAAGCATTTTATTTCTTAGGACTTTCTTCTGGTTGGCTGAAAGTGGGGTGGCTCTACTTCCTTTAGGCATTTAGGGATCCAGGTTGATGGATGCTCTGCTGTCTTAAATACAAGGCACACAACACGTCCCTTCCATTGATACCAGGCCAGCAAATGAGGGAAGAACAAGCAGAGAAACACATCTGCTTTTGAACCACATCCATTCCACTCATGTTCCTCCTTTCTTTTAAGGACTTTTTCCAGTTTTACTGAGATACAGTTGACATATAACATTGTATAAGTTTAAGGACATAATGATTTTTTAAATTGGAGTATAATTGCTTTATACCCTGAGAAAACCATAATTCAAAAAGACACACGTACCCCATTGTTCATTGCAGCACGATTTACAATAGCCAGGACATGAAAACAACCTAAATGTCCACTCATGTTCCTGAATGGGCCCCCTTTTGCAAGAGGAGGTATTTCTTGAACTGGGTAAGTATTAATTGAAGGCCCTATGCATTTATGACAAGTTCTTTGACTTTTAGATCACCAAGTTTTCCCTGGCTGGGCATCTACTTCCCAAGAACAACTCTACAGAGAGGAGCAAAATCTTTGCTCTGCAGCAAGCTCTGTCTGCCATAGACAGGAACAATTCTGTGGTCAGCATGGTGCTGACAAAGAGTTTTCTTTTGCTAAGAGTATCTTTACTTAAACAGATTGGGCAAGTCAGCATTTTGTCTCATGTGTTTCCTTTCCAGAGGAAAGTCAAGAAAGCATGGTCCTACGTTGAGCCCATAGGGCACCAATAATTGCATTTGGTATCTGTTCCCCCAGTGGGACAGTTCTTGAGGATATGGGAGCACTGCGTGGGGGAACTAAACTGGAGAGCAGTTCTTTCAGCACTTGGGGGGCCATTAGCTGAAGTCCCCCTGCCACTCCTTACATAGCAACTTCTCTGATTCTTAGATCCCTAGGCTCTCGTTAAATCCACTGATTTAGTAATTTACTGCACTGAGGGTTTTAACTGAAGCCAGCATGAGTGACAATTAAGGCCTCCTGGAAGCTATTGGTACCAATAAAGTTCCCTTCCCCACCCACCCCCAACAACTAGAGCTGCGTGCTAAGAATTCAGACCTCATCCGTTTCTCTTCATGCCTAGAGATTTCTGATGATTTATGTCTCCAGGTTCAAGCCTTGAGAGACAATCAACAGAAGATGAACACGTTGAAAACTGACTTTTGGGCCAGAGGGGACATCTGTGCCTCAGTGCTTTGCATATGTAGTGGGAAAGTGACTCACTTCATTTGTTCTCATTTTACAGAAAAGCAGACATAATTTAGCACGTGCCAATCAGTGTAGACTTAAGGTGTATCACCAGACAAGGGCCCAGTGCCGATGGAAACCTAAGGTGGCAGAGAAGGGTCATGGTCATGGCTTACCTGCATGAACACCATGCAGAAGAATGCAAGTCTTCAGCGGCCCCCAAGAAGCTTTGTATTCATAAATGAAGATAAGCAGCTAGACACCCTTGGGGCTCTTTTGATGATATTCCAAAAGCCATGTGGTGAGCTTTAATATTTGTGCCCAAAGGGAATCATAGATGAGTATTACCAAGTATTTCCAGGCAGGTCAGGCACTGGGGGTTGAAAACACTGAAGGATCTGTACCTTCTTAGGAGCCACTCTCCCCATCTCGCTCTCTGTTGTCTTTCTGTGACTTTTTTTCCCTTTCAGTGCTGTCCTTGATACTTGTGATAATTAATCTCATGTTTCAACTTGACTAGATCACAAGATGCCCAGACACATTATTTCTGGATGTGTCTGTGAGAGTGTTTCTGGAAGAGGTTAACATTTGAATCAGTAGACTGAGTAAAAGGGATTGCTCTTCCCAGTGTGGGTGGGCATCATCCAATCTGTTGAGGGCCTGAATAGAACAAAAAAATGGGGAAGAGATGATTCACTCTCTTTCTGCCTGGATACTTGAGCTGGAACATCCGTCTTCTCACGTTCTTGGCGCTCCTGGTTCTCAGGCCTTCAGAGTCCACCTGGGTTCTCCAGCTCTCCAGCTCTCGGGCCTTTGAACTGCATGACTGGCTTTCCTGAGTTTCCATCTTGCAGATAGCAGATCGTGGGACTTCTCAGCCTTTGAAGTCACGTCAGCCAGTTCCATGTAATGGATCTCTGTGTATAATCCATTGGTTCTGTTTCTCTGGGGAACCGTGACTAATACAACATTTCATCTGTGTGAAGTTGGCGAGTGAGCATGACACCCAGATGATGAACCAGATCCCAGACACTGGATATTTCTAGAGTTATCATGGCTCAGAGGTGTCTAGTTGCAGGGGTGAGGATATCGCTCAGAGCTGGTTTTCTTCTACATGGTTGGGATGAGAAATTTGATGGCTTCCACAAGGGTCTAGAAATGTATAGTTGCCTGTAAGGACTCCAAGTGGCCTGTTTTTATGGAGTCTTCACTGATAAAATGCATTTCCTTACTCTAGTCAGGATGATAAAAATACAAATTCTTATGCAGATTAGATTAAAATATTCATATTTATATTTATCTCCTCTGAGTGACAGATAGCCTGCCTTTTAGCATTTCCCTTAAAACAAAAGTTGAATGTGGAAAAATTCCAGAGTTTGTCCAGGTAAGGCAAACAGATATCATTTCACACATGGGCACCAGTAGATTGGTGGTACCTGTCTGGAGAGTTGTGCTGAGAAGAATTTTGATACTGCATCCAGTTTCAGTGTGAAAAACTATCACAGTTGATTAGTAGTGTCTGTCAGGGGTGAAGAAATCAGGAGCAATGACATGTTAGACACATCCATTCATTCGACCACCAAATATCAAGTGCTTGTTATACGCATGACACTATTTTAGTTGCCGAGTCTCTATTCTAGGTGCAGAGGCATTGTTCTAGCAGCTGACTCTGTTTGCTATCCCTGACTGACCCATCATTTTACGGTCTAGGTAGGTCAAATGATTCATCTGAGGCCACAAAATTATTTGGTAAAAGTCAGCCAGAACACAGGACTCTTGACTTCATAGGTGTCCATCTTGTAATCATCTCATCCTCACCTGGTGAGCTGATTGTAAGCATTTTTATTCTAGGCTATAAATTGCAGAAAACTCCTTGATCTTCTTGTATCTCTTTGATAAAGAGTTGACCCTCAACCTCGGCTGTAGCATAGGAATAAGGAGATTTTTCCTTTTCTTTTGGAACCTTCCATGCTGAATCACCTGCTACTTTTGAGAATGTAACAGAGTCAGCAATGCCTGTGGAAAATTTTTCTTTGTCGGCAAAGAGCAATGTGGTATTTAGTTGAAGCAGGATGTTATCAAAAGACTCTACAGGAGTTTCAGAGTGCCTGAGGTGGGTGGGAGCTCCATGAATCAAGGTATCAAATGGTAGTTGGGTGAATTTTTCCATGGCTGAACTCCAGGAAAATTCCCCCTGATATGGTTTCTATTGTTCAAAGTAAGCCTGTTCCTGCCCAGGGCTTGTGAGAGTGGGCATGTCCAGATGGGTGGGTGGAGAGGTACTTGGGAGAAGAGATTATTTTTTCTCATTAGGATTCAGTTTATTCCACCAGTTCTTAGCTCACTTTGCCCCATAGTTGGGGGAAGGGTGTGTGCCTCCCTGCTGAGCTTTTAATCTGAACTTCAAAGCTTTGCAAAGCAGGCTCCTCTATCTTTTTTCCTGCTTGGTCTCCATGGAAAACTGGTGAGATCTGACCTCCTCCCAAAGTGTCCAAAGCAAAGTGTGTACTCAGAGCTCTGTGGGTCCTGATTATGAGTCCAGGGAGGATGGAACTTGGGCCATTTGTTTGAACAGCTTTGCTTCATGTCATTAGAAATCATAGAGAGGCTGATTTATATAACTGTGTCTATTTAAGGATTATTGAAAGGATTTCTAGGAAGTTATGAGAAATTTGAAATATCTATTCTAAAATGCCTCTACCCACAGGGCATTGTTCTAAGAAGCTCATTACTGGTTATTAGAAAGCTTGATGTAGCAGGAATTGTCTGGCCAGGCCCAAATCTCCTTGGCCCACCTTAAATATTGCCCACAGACAGATCCTGTACAGGCCCCATGGCGTTCGGGCTCTCTGCTGGAGAACATTCTCTGGTAGTGCTTGCTGGGGACAGACTTGAAGTCCTGAGGAGTAAACACTTCAGTCAATAAGGGCAGGAGTTGGTGGGTAAATCCCCCAGCTTCCTTGCCAGCAATGGCCAATTCTGAGGTGGGTTCTACACATTCTCTACGAGGGTCCCCGTGGGACGGAGTATCAGCTACCTGCAGCCGTAAGTTTCTCATTTATGCCTTTTACTTGGCTTGCATGCCCACCCTGTCTCAATTTCCATCTCTGTCACCATGCGTGCTGGTCACCTCCAAATAAACATTTGCACCCAATCCTGGTCTCAGGTTTATGAGGGAACTCCAGTGAGACCTGACAAATGTCTGGGTCTTTTCCTGCCAGAGCTAGAGTGTCTGGAAAGTGGAGGGGTGGTTAGACAACTGTGGAGAGCTCACAGGGCCACATGGGCCGAGCTGCGATAACTCGCTGAGGTCCACAGCCTTCTCCTCCCTCTGCTGTTGGTAGGTAGATAGATGTTTGTCCAGCTGGGGGCTGATCTCCTCTGCAGTGGGGGAGTATACAGTGCCACAATGTAGACAGAGTAAGAATAACAACTCAGTGGGGAAATCAGACTGAGCTGCAGAATTGGTATTATTACTAAATATAGCATTTGCCCTGGCAGTGATAGAGGACGAATGCTAGGTGGGCCCCAGGGGCCACTGGAATGACCCCCACACTATCCACTGAAATACCAGGTGGTGTCTGGATCAGAATGTAAGAGCATCAGCTGGGTCTTGATGGGAGGTTCCAAGCAGCTGGCTGGTTTGGGAAGGAGAGGGGCTTGCAGGGCCCTCTCTGCTGGGGTTGGTGTGGGGAGAGGGTATGACAGAGATCATCTCTGGTCTGGAGCAGCACACAATTCCTCTTCCTAGTGAAAACCTGTCTCCCACATTCCCTTTGGGTGGCTAGAGAGACCGTCTCCTACGGAATGCCAAGTTCCAGGGCCCAGTGGCTTTGTTACCTTGTGCACAGAGTATTAACGGTGTCATGGGCTTGAGTCCGTACTGAACTGTGGTCACAACCAAAGGAGACTGACCTTTCTCCCGTTCTCGTCATATCCGAAGTTAAATTATGTGACTTCTTGGACATTTTTCCTGCACTATTTTTATGTGGCACAGCTAGGAGGGAGCTGTCACTTGTCCCCTAGCCTCAGGCAAGGTGGCGGGACAGTTTGGTTGGAACAGTAGGCTGCCCTGACTATAGAGCATCACTCTGACCTCTGCTGCTCCTTGACAAGTGTAGGGCCAAGCTGAGTCCTGTGGGGTTGGTAGGGACAGGAAGAGGAAGGGAAGGGGGAAGGCAAGAACCCTTCTGAAAGGAGTAGTTCTTATTGGAGAGAGAGGAGGTGTTACTTTCCGGCCTGGCTCTGTGAGCTTTCCTGTGACATTCTTCCTCTGGTACACTTCCCCATGGTGCTGCCCCGATGTCTGGCCTTTTCTGTGGCCTCTACTCCTCTCTGTTCTTTCAGGACCCAGCCAAGCTGAGAAACTAGTGAGTACTGGGAGGTGACTAAGCGCTTATGGGTTAACATGTTAATAGTGATAATAGCTGTTGTTTGTTGACTGCCGCTTTGTGTCAGGTGCTCTGCGAAGGCTGTGCAAGGATGATGTCATCTAATTCTTTTAACAGTCCCCCAAATTAGGAACTGTCATTATTCCTATTTTTAAGATGAGAAACTGAAGCACAGAGAAGTTAAATAACTTTCCTAAGATTAAGCAACTAGTAAGTAGTGGGGCCAGTGCACACACTCCATGTTTTCAACAATTATTTATGTATTCAGCACCCGCTACATGCCAGGCACCTGTTCTAGGTGAACAAGGTAGGCAATGTCCCTGCTCCTCTGCTAGCAGGTCAAGTCAGGTAAGAATCCAAGAAGCAGATGTATTAACACACCTCAGATAGTGATTAGTGCCACGAGGAGAATTAAAATAGGCTGATGTTGGTGGAGCCCCTGGGTGACCACTTTAACCTGGGAGGTCAGGGAAGGCTTTTTGGAGGAGGTGATATTTAAGCTGCAATCTGAAGGACAAGGAGCCAGGCTGCAAAGATGATGGGGAAGAGAAGTTCTGCAGACAAACAGCCAGAACAAAAAACAGCCAAGGCAGGAACAGAAAGGAGAGGGATAGGGGAGAGGCAGGAGGGGCCCCTTCCAGAGCCTCCCAGTTAACATTCTTCATTTGATCAGCGTCTTTCAAAACTTAAAGCGCCCTGTGGCTCCCCTGAAGGAGTCAGTGGACCAAGGGGCCTTTTCACCTGTGATTCAGCTATGTGAGTAACAGTGTGTCTGGGACCAGAGTGTGAGCCAAGTGCACACTGAGCCCACTCCCCTGCTTGGTGCACCCTGACCTCACCCAGGAAGCTGGGCAGCAGTGTAGGGTGGGAGCCACCCAAAGATATGGTGGGAGGGCTATCAGGCCTGTGCTACCTCCACTCCCTGGCAGGACAAGGCCTGTGCAGCCACTTTTGGGCTTGCTGCCAGCACCTCTCATTGAAAAACAGCAGGGCTGATTGCAAAGACGTTTTGCAAAGGAAACAAGGGAGAGAACGTGATGTGGGCTGAGATTACAGCTCACAGCATTTCAGGTCCAGGCCAGTTCTAGTAGCAGAGGTTCAAATTCCTCCCTGAGAGTGTTTCCAGGAAACCTCAGGGCATGAAACTATAGTGCCAGATGTTCTAGCAAAAGGAAAACCTCCCAGAACAAATAATAATAAGGGCAAATTAATCCTGCAGGTAATGGAGAGAGAGAGAGAGAGAGAGCAAGCAAGCTCCAAGACTGTAACTAGGAGGCATCTGGGTGGTTCTGGATGAATTCCATATGCCACATCCCTTGTTTCCTCCTGTTTCCTAATACTTCTCCTCCCGGTGATTTTCGGGACCAGTCCTTTGGAACCACCAAGGTATTGGTCTCAGAGAGGCAAGCAGCTGGAGAAAAGGGATTTGCAGTTACCCAGGAGGAACACATTTCCTAAATTAAGAAAGATACTCCTGATGATGTGTGTAGATCACGTGGCCAAGGCAAAGGTTACTTTCTAGGTCCTGAGCTAGAATTCTGTGCCGTGAGGGTGGGCATGTGTGGTACGATAAGTCAGCACTATCCCAGTGTGCTTAGATGAAACAGTTGTCTCAGAAGAGACAGGTGTGTGAGTTGTTTTGAAGAACAAATGCCCTGAGAAAAGTGAAGAACATACATGGGGATAAAGAGGATGTGGAAAGCATTAACCAAACCTCATCTAACGTGGGTAATTTAGAAGTAGGTCCAGGAAATTATGTTCACACCAGTCCCAATATAAGCTTAGATTTTCCTTTATGCTTAAGTGTTTCCATGTCCTGACAAAACCATTGCACTCTGGGCGGGGGTGAGGGTTTCAGTGGGATGGGCTCTCCTAGTCTCCAT
Source organism: Delphinapterus leucas (assembly GCF_059928025.1). NCBI lineage: Eukaryota > Metazoa > Chordata > Mammalia > Artiodactyla > Monodontidae > Delphinapterus > Delphinapterus leucas. Next base: position 136,659,755 of record NC_143130.1, read on the forward strand.
GTTTTGGATGATGGGAAGGACAGGGAATGTGTCACTGATTAGTCTAGGGACAAGTAGGGTCTCCATGCACAGTGAAGTTGCTTGGCTGAGGGGGTGAATGTGGAGGTCAAAATCTAGCTGGCTCCATTGGCAAAGCTATTCACCCAGGTGTGCAGCTAGCTGTGTCAACCTGAAGAAGGGACACATTTTAAAAATGGATTCGTCTAGCAGGATACCTATTTCTAATTCCCAGATAGGTGTTATTGTGTGAGTCCTTGTCATCAAGGAAAATGCTTCTCAGATCCCCCTTCGATGTGCCTTCACTCTTTTTTTTTTCTTAAAACACTTCCCAAAATATCTTCTGGGAAATTGACACTCAATATGTAAAACAAGAGTTCAGTGGTAAAATAACTTTGGGAAATGTTTGGTTAATCACAGACAGATTTCTTTTAATTGCAGGATTTCTCAGAGCATTTAATATATGACTTGCATTATGAATCTCCCAGAGGCGGTTTCGGTGAGGAGGATTTCTCAGGTGTATATGGCAATGGAAGCATCTTAGAGGACTAATGCTCTGTGAGCACGTATAACACTGATTTAGATGATTGATGCTTCATTCCTTAGATTTACGTTAGGCAAAGCTTGCTCTGGAAGCATGTCATTGTCCTGTCAAGTGGGGGTCTAGCACAGATGTCAAACAACTTGCCTTGACCTCCTAGTGGAGTCATGGCCTCCTTGGTGAAGGAGACAGCATGCTTTTCTGCAAGCACTGATGGAATATTTGAGGGTGCACACAGCCTTTAGCACATGGGAGGGCATCTCCTTGGATAGATGCTTGGGGTTTAACAGCCACTTATCCCTCTTATTCTCCGTAGACAGGATTCTTCAAGCATCAACAACCAAAATGGTCCCTTGGGAGCTAAGAATTTTTGGGCAGTTATTCAAGAAAGAGAAAAGGAAGAGGTAGTAGAATAAGGAATTCATTCTGAGAAAAAAAAACAACAACACAAAACACCAAGTTTAAGCTTGCTGACAATAAGGAACCATCCAGACAGTATCTTTGATGTGTCTTCCAAATACTGAAAATTGTCTGTCCCCTCCCCCTGCTCCCAACAAACAAAGAAACAAGGTCAGGATGTTCTATGTGCCTCTGCTTCTTCCCATGTACCTACCTCACTAAAGTCACTATTGAATGGAGAGGAGTTTGTGAAGGGCTAAAGAGTTTCTAAGGGAGCATGGCACACAGCTCTGCTTGTGGCCCTGAGGGGTGAGAGGGCCTGGCTGCCAGGTGGGTCCTGTCCTCATTGGCACAAGCTCTCTGCTCCTCCATAGTTGGTTAGGGAGCCATCCTAGACTCCAGCGGAGTGAAATTTGAGGACATGATCCTTCTTAGGTACAGTTACTGCACTTGGAAAGCTGAGAAAGAGCAGGTTTTCAAGGCATCTGAGGGTCAGGGAGCTGAGATAAGCCTCTAACTCACCCACATTTTGAAGTCCAGTGGATTACCCCTTCTAAATTCAGATAGACTTGCTTGTTATTTTAGTTTGCTCATTCAACTCTGTGATTCATGTAAACTGGAAACATCCTTATCCAGAAAATCACCAAAAATATACACTAATATGTATAAAATGGATAACTAATAAGAACCTGCTATATATATAAAAAAAGTCAAAAAAATTATAGCAGCTGCCACTGTATTTTTTTTGCTACAAACGTTCATTTTGGTTTGTTCTATATGGATATGGAACTAGTCAGAAAATTTGAAGGACATCACAGCATCATAATAATCATGGCACCAGCGAGAGGTATCTCTGCTTTTGTGCTTGGAGAAGCGAAGATTTCTTACACTGATTGGAAAAGCAGATAAATTCAAATGCCAATCCCCTTGCCTACATGTGGAATTAGAGAAGGTATACATTATAATGATTTGAATATCCATTTAAATTTGGCTGTATTCGTCTTCCCAGATTTTTACTCAAATCTATTCTCTGTGTATTTGCCAGCCAGATAATGAGGAACTTGGCAAGCTTTAAAAGTATAATAATTTCGGGCTTCCCTGGTGGCACAGTGGTTAAGAATCTGCCTGCCAATGCAGGAGACACGGGTTTGAACCCTGGTCCGGGAAAATCCCACATGCCGCAGAGCAGCTAAGCCCGTGCACCACAACTACCGAGCCTGCGCTCTAGAGCCCCTAAGCCACAACTACTGAGCCCTGTGCCACAACTGCTGAAGCCCGCGCGCTCTAGAGCCTGTGCTCCGCAACAAGAGAAGCCCGTGCACTGCAACAAAGAGTAGCCCCTGCTCGCCGCAACTAGAGAAAGCCTGCGTGCAGCAACAAAGACCCAACACAGCCAAAAATAAAAATAAATAAATTTTTAAAAAAAGTATAATAATTTCCCTTTTTGTACCCTGAGCTAGCCCCATGGAAGACATTCTATAGATTTATGAGTAGAATGACCATACATTTTGGTTTGCCTGGATGGTCCTGGTAAATGCTTGTTGATTAATTAATGATTGTTAATTATTTTTAGCTCCCAATTCCACCATCTGAAGTGTTCTATTTGGATGATAAATTATGCGGTCTCCCTATTTATGAGTGGTAGAAGTGGGTAGGTGGAAAAAATGGAAAAAAAAAATGGAAAAAGATTTGCCACAGTTGGTAAATCTCCCCTTTTAATCACTTTAATCATTTTGGCTACCACCATAATTAAAAAAAATACACACATATTTATATACACACTTATACATTTATTTTTTGAGTCATCAACTTTAGACAGCATTTATTAATTCCCTACTATGTAAAATAAGGCATAAAGAATGTCCAGAACTTCCACCACTTCCATCACCCTTTCTCCCTTCCTGCTTTGGTCAGTCATTGTATTACTTTTACATTGTCAAGATTTACATTTATTGGTTGCATGTATATTCTGTTGCATAAATGCAGTCAAGCTTTCTGCTCTGTCTGCAGGTAGATTCTAAAAGCTGAAATGCATTGAATAACATTTATAATGCCATAATTATGTAACTGTTCTTCCTGGTAGAATCAACTACTGTGAATGAAGCTTCAGAGAAGGAAATGTCATTTTATACCACAAACAGGAGTATGTTTCAAGTCAAATGAATTATTTTTCCCTACATTGTAATAATTGCTCAATTTTTTTTCACATTTTAGTTTGCATTATATATGGAGTGATGTTTTATACAGGCTTTGGTTGTTTCCCCCTGGAGTTTCTAAATATCTTTCTTTTTTCTTGTTAACTGAAGAAACATGTCTTTAAGATCTTCCACATTCTTAATCATAAATAGAACCATCTTCTTTTTGAAGATCTTCATAGAGCCTTCGGACTTCTGGGTTTAATTTGGATCAGTTGCTTTCTAAGTGGATTTCAAAGTTGTCATCCTAATTTTCTTTTCATTGGGTTCTTGTAGTAGTTCCTTTATTTTCAGAAATCATTTATTATTCTTTCTTAAATTCTTTTGTTGTTTTGCTAAAGGTCATCATCAAATAATTACTGGAAATAATATATAGAATGATTTTCTTCATTGCTAGACTTCTGAAAATGTCTTTATTTTGCCTTCATACATGATTGATACTTATCAAGATTTAAAAGTCTAGTGTATCAGTCTTGGTCCAATCAGGAGACAGAAACCACACAGTAATTTGAACAGGGAAAGTAATATAGAGAATTATTAACTCTGATAGAGGATTGGAGTAATGAGGAATTGTCTAGTAAGAAGTAAAGAGAACTCCGAGGAACGTAAGAATAGCAGTTCTACCCATAGATTGAGACAGAGCACCCAAGAAGAGCAAGCCTCCCCTCCCCTGAGCCAGAGCTGAGATCCAGATCTTGTTGAAGAGAGCACAGCCATGGCTGACCAAGTAGCAGAGAGGTCACTGTGGTGACATGCCAGTTGGAAATCCACCCTCTGGAACTTGCTGGAAATCTACTCTCTAGGTCCTGGGGAAAACTGTTCACGGGGCAGTATCTCATCGGGGTGTTGCATGACAAAACTGCTCGAAAGATGATTCCAGGAGAACTTCTGGACACTGAGTGCTGCAGTCTTGGACTGTACTATAGGAATCGGGTGCTGGAGCAGCTGCTTGTAGTACCGTGGGAGCCTGCTGAGTAAGCATACCCAAACCAGGACACAAAATCCTGTGGTGTCTCTCCAGAGCTCTCTAGTGGCAAACTTCAGTGACAGCAGCAAAGAGAAATATTTAAAGGGCCCAGATGTATTTTCATAGAACAAGCAAAAAAGGAGAATTTGGAGCCAAGAGGCAATAAAGCAATAACTGGCACATCTAGGTTCCGGAGCATGTCATTATAATGTTGAAGGTTTTGCTTCAATGCCTTCTGATAGCTTGTGGTGCCGATAAGAAGTCTGATAGCATCCTCTCTATTATTCCTTCATGGGTGACCTGTTTTTTTCCCTCTTTGAGAGGTTTTAGAATTTTCTCTTTATCTTTTGAGCTGTGAAATTTTATCAGAATGTGTCTAGATGTCAACTTTTTCCCCACTCCACCTGTTTGAGACTCTGTAGATCCTTCTAATCTAAAGACCTAAGTCTTCAGCTCAGAAAATTCCTATATTGTTTATTCTGTTATCGCTTCCTCACTCCAATTTCTGCTTTCTGTTTCTTGCACTCCTACTGAGCAAGTGTTGGACCTCATGGGTTGGTCCTCCCTGTCTTTTCAACTTTCTTCTCAAATTCTCTCTTTGTCTTTTGGTTTGAAGTTGTGGGAACTTTCCTTGGCTTTGTATTGTACCAATTAAGTCTTGGCCACATCTATGTTAATATTCCAACCCTCTGCTAAATAATTTTATTTTGACAATCACATTTTAAATTTTCATGTACTCTTCTTTTTTCCTGATGATTTCTTTTCATAGTAGTATTCTTACTTTCTGAACACAACGTCCTCTTGAATCTTTCTGAGGATACCAATTAAAAATTTTCCTTTTAAGTTTTCTCCTATTCCTTGAATGTTTTGTTTCCTGAAGTTTCAATTACTTTGGTCCTTCCATTTCACATTGCTGATTTTCCTCAAAAAAATCTAGCTTTTTTTTTTTTTTTTGCGGTACGCGGGCCTCTCACTGTTGTGGCCTCTCCTGTTGCGGAGCACAGGCTCAGCGGCCATGGCTCATGGGCCCAGCTGCTCTGCAGCATGTGGGATCTTCCCGGACCGGGGCACAAACCTGTGTCCCCTGCATCGGCAGGCGGACTCGCAACCACTGCGCCACCAGGGAAGCCCTGGCTTTTTTGAGGTTCCTTTCATTTATGAATGAAGGACTAGCCTGATTAATAAAGGGGACTGATGTGAGCTTCCTCTATAGTTGTATGGGAAAGTTTTCCCAACAGATCCTTTCCCTGAATAGGAGGGCCAACTTTAGGATTTGTGTAAGTAAGTGAGGTATGCCAGAAATCAGTCCACTGCATCCCCCAGCAGCAAGGGATGCAAGTTGAGTCCTCTGAAATGAGGAGCTATTTGTGTCTGTTCCAGTCCTTGGTAGGAGATGAGACTTATCATAACAACAGCTCTTTCCTGAAATCATAAAACAGAATCTTTCAATTTTAAACCCCTTTTGTATTCGCAATGTGCATGAGGGGTTTTTTGAGTTGATTAACTCATTATCAGCTACCTACTTCGAAAATTGCTGTATCTTCATTAGTATCCTATTTTTGGAAAGCAATGTCTAATTGAATCTTCTTGTCTGCCAAAATTTTAATTTTAATATTACTTTAGAAATATATTTTGAGTATTTATAAAAATATATATGTAGGGTAATAGTCCTAAAAGTGTGTCAAAGGGTGTTCAGTCTTAACTTTGAGAATCACTGGCTTAGCTGAGAGGAGTGGTTCTGGCTGACTCAGATATTAGCCATCTCAGGGCTTTTTAAACAATTGCAGTCATAGCTTCCCTCCCACCTATGCCTCCTTAAATTACTGCCCAGAGTCAGCTATATGGCAGGGGAAGGGGAGTCTCATGCCACCATCAGCTTCACTGTGTGACCCTAGGTGATAACCATAACTGCTCCCCTGGTTGAGGGCTTTCTGTTGGTCAGGCACTGTGCCATGCCCTCTATAAACATGTTCCTAGTCACTTGCTGTAATGTCTCCATGAGGGTGGCACCATAATCACCCCCAGCTTTACTGAGGCTCAGAAAGGTGTCCTGTGATGGCTGTACAGCTCTGTGAATATGCTAAAGTCCCCTGAATTATACTCTTTAAATGAAGGAATCTTATGGCATATATGAATTATATCTGCATAAAGCTGTTATTATGATTATTAATTATTGCCAATCTGAGGTGGAAGCGATTAAAATTATGAATGAAGTTAAGCATGTTTTCATAGGCATACTTATAATTTTTATTTTTCTTTTCATACTTAAAAATGGGGTTGTTGGTCTTTTACTTATTGAGTCATAAGAGCACAGGATTGGTCTATCATATGTGTTGCAAATATTTTTCCATGTTGCTGTTTGACTTTATTCATGTTCTTTTTGCCCAACAGAAAATGCTAAGTTTTATTGAGGTAAATTTATCAAGTTTTCCTTTGTGGGTTTGGGGTTTTATATCATGCTTATAAAGATCTTTTTTTTTTTTAACCTTGAAGTTGTTTTTTTTAAATTGAAGTATAGTTGATTTAAAATATTGTGTTCGTTTCAGATGTACAGCATAGTGACTCAGTAGTTTTGCAGATTATACTCCATTATAGATTATTACAAGATAATGGGTATAATTCCCTGTGCTATATAGTATATCCTTGTTGCTTATCTATTTTATATATTGTAGTTTGTATCTGTTAATCCCATACTCCTAATTTTTCCCTTCCCTCTTCCCTCTCCCCTTTGGTAACCACAAGTTTGTTTTCTATATCTGTGAGTCTATTTCTATTTTGCATATACATTCATTTTTATTATTTTTAGATTCCACATGTAAGAGATCATACAGTATTTGTCTTTGCCTGACTTATTTCACTACGTATAATATTCTCTAGGTCCATCCATGTTGCTGCAAGTAGCAGTATTTCATTCTTTTTTTATGGCTAATATTCCATTATATATATACTACATCTTCTTAATTCAGTCGTCTGTTGATGGGCACTTGGGTTGACATGGAAATAAAAACCACAATGAGATATCACCTCACACCTGTCAGAATGGCTGTCATCAAAAAGTCTGTAAATAACAGATGCTGGAGAGGGTGTGGAGAAAAGGGAACCCTCTTGCACTGTTGGTGGGAACGTAAATTGGTGTAGCCACTATGGAGAACAGTATGGATGTTCCACAAAAAACTACAAATACAACTACCATATGATCCAGCAATTTCACTCCTGGGTATAAAGGCTCAGGATGATTTGGGGGAAAAAAAAGCATCTATGCTTTCTTCTAGTACATTTATGGTTTCTTTAAAAAATATTTAATGTTTTATCAATTTGGAATGGGAGTAATATGTAAAAATCTAACCCCTTTTTCTTCCACGTGGTTGGCCAACTATCTTAACATTGTCTAATAATTAATATATCTTAGCCTCATCCGTTAGAAATGTCACCTCTGTCATGTATTAAACTTCTGTGTGTGATTGATTGAATGTTTTTACCTTTTATTCTGTTTCGTTGATGTTTCTGTCAATTTATTCATCAGTACTAAACTCTTTTATTGCTGTAGCCTTACAATCAATTTAAAACATTCTTGTTCCTTTTGCTTTTATTTGGGAATTTTCACTGCATGTCTCTTATGTTTATTTTTTTTATAAGTGATTTTAGTTTAAATGATCAAGTTCCAATAAAAAATTTGTTGGGTCTTTTGACAGCATGACATTTACACACTTCGTTAGAGGCCTGTCTCCACATGGTTAAAGATACCCCCTTATCCTGTTTTCTCCCACATCTTGATATGCTTTCCTGTCTCCTTCAGTCTTTGCCTGATGGTCCCCAGAGCTCGGTTATTGGTAGGGGGACTATATAATTCATTGTCTAAACCGGGACAATTTGAAATTAAGCAGGATGCTATGGGTGATTATGCTGGACAGCAGGTATAAACCAGGACTGCTGTGGGGATACAAGGATGTATGGTCCCGCTAGTCATTGGCCTCTTTCCGATTTATAATTGTTTCCTTTATGATCATATCCATTGCCATGATGTCAACTACGACCCACATGTTAATACTTCCCCAATTTACATTTAAGTTCCCTCTTGAGCTCCTGATCCATATTTCCAGGTCTAGGCCAAATATCTCATTTGTGTGCCCCACAGTCATCTCAAACTCAGGTGGGTTCAGCGTCCCTTCAGAATCGCCTCCTTCCTGCTTGTCTGCTAGTGGGGACAGCATCCAGTCTTCTGAGCTGGATACCTGGCTAGGATCTGGAACCCATCCTTCCCCACGCATTGCCCCTAACTGTTGGTCTCCAGATCCTTTCAATTCTACCACTGAAATAGCTTCTGAATCCAGTCCCATTTCTTGCCACTGTCTTGTCTTTTGTAGGGTCTCATTTTGTCTTTTCTGGATTATTGCAGCTGCTTCCTTTTTGGTCTTCCTGCCAAAGGCTTTCCTCACATCAGTCCAGCCTCCAGTGTCCTATCAGAGTGAAAACACAAACCTGAGCTTGTTATTCATCTGCCTGAAGCTTTGTGCTGCTCCCCCTTTTGCCAAGTCCCTTATCATGGCTTGCAAGGTCATTGCAGCCCGGTTCTATCCTCCTGTTTAAGTTCTCACTTCACCTGATACACACGGCCCCCAGTCACACTGAAAGTCATTCCATTTCCCAGACAACACTGTGCCCCTTCTGCAGCTCTGACCTTGCACAAACTGAGTTCCCTAAAAGGCCTTTCTTGCTCTTTACCAAAACAGCCTCCTCAGAGACTGAAATGAAGCCTTGCCTCCTTTGTAAAGCCTTCCCTGGTTCTCCCAGGCAGTGAGCTCCCTTTCCAGTGCTCCTGTGGCTCCCCCCTCATGCCTTTCATCCACTCATCCCCTCTCTATTTACACCTCTCCCTCACTCTCCAAACTGGTTGTTTTTTAAAGACCAGAACCTATCACCCCGGAGCCTGGTACTCAGCAGTTGCTCAGTAAATTTTTGTTGAACAGTGATAACATGAGTGATGGTTTGTGATAATATGTGATTGCCTGTGAAATCCATCTGGGATGCAGCCAAGGACAACCTCTGCCTTCTCCTTCTTATTCTTCTTTTTCCCCTTCCCCTCCTCTCACTTCTTCCTCTTCTTCTTCTTCTCCTCCCCTCCCCTTCTTCTTCGTCTTGTTATTATTATAAATTACAACAATAACTTCAAATTATTAATAGTAGGAGTTCTATAGGAGGGCCTACTTTATCTATTGATAGGTATTATTGTAGGCTCTTCAGAGGCATTTTCTCCTTTAATCTTCAAAATAGCCTAGCAAGATGGGTTTTTTCTCTAGCCATTTTACTTTTAAGGAAGCTAAGATTGAAGGAGGTTGAGTAACTCTTCTTAAGGAGTTGCTAGTAGGTGGGATTAGAACCAACTCTATTTGACTCCAGAATTCATAGTCTTTTCTCCCTATGTTCATTTGGAGGCAGCTTTTCCCTCCTAATATGTTTTTTGGGATTATGTGTCTTTCTCACCATCCCTGACCTCCCTTTTTCTCTCCCTTCCTTATCCCTTTATCCAGAGGCTGGTTCTGGGTGGTCCACCACGAGGGCCTACCCTCTCTGGTTCATGACTCCCAAGTTTTCCTCAGCACCCTCAGGCCATTGAAGTCACCTGTTACTGCCATCTGAGGTGAGAATGAACTAATATGAGAAGGAAACCAGCTCCTATGTACCAATGGGAAAGGCCAGATTAGGCTCTCAGGACCCCCGCTTTCCTCCAAAAGAACACGTGGGCACTTAACAGGGACCTCTGGGGGACACTGCTGTGTTTGTTGTTCAACACAGATGGGGTGAGATGAATGGTGGGAACTGGGGCTGAGGGGGAAAAGCACAAAGGAGCCACAGCTCAGAGAGATGTTTGGGGATTTGGGAGGCTCAGGCCAGGGTCAGAGGCTGCCTGCTTGGCCTATGGGCAGAACAGATTCAATTTATAATCCTATTTCAATTTTATTCCAAAACAAATATATGCTAATTGTAGGAAACTTAGAAAATTCAGCAACCACAAGAAAAGATATCAGTCATAAACCTGCCATGGTGGATGCACTTTAAAACGTTCCTATGCATGCACCTCTCCCTCTATACACATGCTCACTCTTTCCTTTTATAAAAATAAGATGGTACTCTGTATCAGTTTTAAGATATCGATATCATGCATGTTATTGAACAGTCTTCCTCCACACCATTTTGCATGCATCCATAGTAGTTGTGTGATCGCTTGTTGGACATTGTTTTGGTGTGGCCTCGTGGTTAGAAATGAGGGAGTGGGCACGATGGACATGAGGAGGCGAAAGACGGCACTGAGGTCTACATGGCACCTGAGACCACCACATCGACCTCCAACATCTGGCTCAGATGCCGTAAGTCAGCACAAGAGGGAGCTTCAGCAGTGACTTCAAGGCCACCTCCTTTCACACTGGGGGACACTGAGCTGAGAGCTGGATACTCTTGCCCAAGGTCCCAGAGGCTGAAACTGTAATCCAGGATTCCTGATTGTTTGTCCAGAGTCTTTTCTGTTCTTCCACTAAATACTGTTTCACATTCTTTTTAAAAAATTTTTTTCATTAGTTATCTACTTTATACATATTAGTGTATATATGTCAATCCCAATCTCCCAATTCATGTCTCACATTCTTAAAGGCATGTGATGACTTTGGGAAGATGTCACTTACCATGGTCACGTAGAGCTTGGAAAGTGAGAGCTTTGGGGGAAGAGAAAAGCTGAAGTTATTTAGACGAGAAAGACAAAGTGTGAGTGATGTGATGTGATGTGATCATCATTAAGAATTTGAAATAGCAACATAAAGTGAGGATGACCTGCTAGGCATTCCACTTGATTTTAAGGAAGAATTGGATCGAAGGATATGTTTGGTTTTTGTTGGCAAGTGGATTTTAAAGAGTTACAGCTGATATTCACAATACTAACCACGTGTCACATAGTTATCTTTAAAGTAAATCTTCAAGGTAAGTAATAGCATACTCATTTTTGGAAAAGGTAATAGAGACCTGGAGATATTCAGTTACTTCCCCAAGGTCACAGAGCTATGTGTGGCCACTGCTTGGGGTGACTGTGTGATCTGTCTCACAGGACCATTGAAGGTCAGAAGCATCCACCTGGAGAAGGAAAGGAGGAAGCATCTATCTGTTGACTTATTTCCCCAGTAGTCAGGTGTTGCTCTGTGGGTGTTAATTCTCCTGCACTTCTGGGTTGTTCTTGTCTGAGCCTGCGCTTCCTGGTCAGGCAAAACCCAGGGTGGGATGTGAGAAGCTTGTGTAGAGGTGCTGCTGTCAGGTTGTACCTGCATGATCTGTTCAAAATCTATGCAGAACTGGTTGTTCTAGCTGTGGATGGATAAGAGGTGAGGCGGAGAAGATTTGGAGTTGTGTACAAAAGGTATTCTGTGCATTTGGACTAGAACTCAGACCTGGCTGGTTCCAGATAAACATCCTGTGTAGCTGAGACTTCTTTTATTTCTAAAGACCTTTCTGAACTATGGTGCTTCAGAGCTTATTCTCTTAACATGATGGCCCCGGGGGCATGTTGCTGTGACTCTTCTTACTTGGGTTAGGTGCTATCTCTAGACAACCACTGTGGCCAGGGAGGCACGGCTCATAAAATGACAGCAGCTTTCATTTAATCATATTTAGAGTTTAGTGAAAGGCACATTCCTCAGAAGGCAAAACAGTAGATACCCATTAAGACAGCAACTAATAATAATGCACGTATCAAAACTTCTTTCATCCAGAGTTCAAAGTGCTTTAAGTTTTATTTAAAGCTCAGTCTTCAGAGGAACTCGATGAGGAAGTTAGGTAGAAAATGTTTCATAAAATGAAAATACTGCCCCTTTGGAAGAAAGCCTCTAAAACATTTGCAGGATCTTTCTTGTTTCTCTTCTCCACCAAGTGCTCAGAAAGAATACCTTGAGTATTGCATCTGGGGGCTGGCAGAGTTGGTTCCTTCTGAACCAAACTGGAAAGGAATTTCAGAGACAAAGACTTAAGAATACTTTTAATGGGTGTTTCCCACAATAGCCTTCCAAGGTAGATTCAGTTCAGTGTTGTCTAGTGGATACAAAGTTGAATGACACGCAGAGGGATTATTCTACTAAATGGATTGGGACAGTCTAGCCAAAGGATTTCAGAGTCCCCCTGCCCATGGGTTAAGGGCACGTCTGAGCTTCGTCTCCCTGGCCCATTTGTTCATCCCCAGAGCTTCTTTGGGTGGGGCACAGGCAGACTCAAAATCCTCTTGCCTATTTTAATTGTACCTTTAATCTCCTCCTTTGTTCCTTGTTGATTTTGCTGAAGGAACCAAGAGCAACAGGTGGCTTCATGTAGTGTGGTTGCCTTTGTTATTATGAAAGGCTATGATCAAAACAAATCTGCAAACCTAGTTTCAAATAGACCTACCTTTCCTAACCCCATCCCAAATTCTTTATATGTGTGTGTGTGTGTGTGTGTGTGTGTGTGTGTGTGTGTATGCATAAAACCAGCTCAGGAGGGACAGCTGTGCTCAGATTTTTGTTTTGGATGGATTTACATCATTTGCTCAAGTAAAAGTACATTTGCTTTCAAGTGCATTTTATTATTTTTTTCTCTCTTTTTTTTTTTGGTGCTGGAGCTCACAGGCTTTTGACTAAGTTCTTAATGTTTCATCCATTTGAACTGTGTGTTATGAGCTAGGTTTTCCTCTCCCCTCATCTCAGCATTTGCCTCTTGACTCCATGTTTTACATCTCTGTCTCCCTGGATTTTTCTTTATCCATTTAGGCCTTTCTCCAGAAAATTTTTTACAAAGCAGAAAGAAAAAGAGATGTTCTTGAGTTGACTTTTGGTGCTGGGTGTAAAGGTAGGGGAAAGAAGGTTCCACTTCAGAATAAAGAAATATTAAGGAACGAGTGGGTGATAAGAAATCCTGAAACACTGGGTAATTTTTGGCATTTTTCCCTAGAAGAAGGTGAGAATCAGTATGTTGGCATCAGCTCCAGCTCCAAGTTCAGTGATCTCATTTTGGTAGCTTGGACTCAGCCATAGTGAAGGTATTTACACCATGGAAATTGACACACACAAGCCTCTCTGGAGTCCTGGTTGTTAAACTTTTACCAGAGAATCATAGGTGCCCTCACAGAGTGCTTGCTTTATTACAGTTGGGAGGCCTGGATTATAATGTCTTCATAATAGATTTTATGCAAAAGGCTCATTTATTCTGTTTCCCTTCCCCATGTCAGATGACACTGGGTGAGATGCCAAAGGCTCTGTACCAGATGTCAGGAGAACTGTTCTTATCCAAGCTGTTCTGTCTGCCTGGAACTCTCCCCCCAGATAGAAGCATGGCTCACATGCCCTCTGCCGCTTCCAGTCTTTGCTCAAAATTCACCATCTCAATGAGGCCTTTCCTGACTCCTCATTTACCCCTGCCACCGCACTGCCTGTCCCTCTTACTCTGTGCTTTGTTTTCATTTCCCATGTTCCTCACCCTCTTCTAACATACTATACACTTCATTTCTCATGTTTAATATGTGTCTCCCCTTCTGGGATGTAAGCTCCTTCTCCTCAGAGATCTTTGTTTTGTTCACTGATATATCCAAAGCAGCTAGAATAGTGTCTGGACCGTAATAGGTGCTGAATAAATGTTTGTTGAATGAACTGAATGAATGCATCGTCCTGTCTCTAAACAAATTGTTGGAAGGTATAGATGGCAACAAAGCCCTGGTCCATGGGTCTCTGCCCCTTGCTGAAGGAGGCGTCCCTAGGAATTCCACGGAGGATGCAGCTGGAGGCCTCAGATCTGCAGGGGGTTGCCTGAAATGAAAGATGATGGGAGAGACAGGTTATTGGCTCTGCCCTGTGGCCATCACCAAGAGGACGTTGTGAGCCAGACTAAGTCCCTCGTCACCTATCTGCCTTGATCACCTATCTGTAGGCCAAGAAGGCAGCAAGGACCACCAGCATTCCCAACTCTGGCTCCGATCAGCTGGCCTGTGTGCTGCACATCCACCAGCCCTGCAAGTTCTCTGAGAGTCACCTGTCCTCTCTGGCCCTGACCTCCCCCCCCCAACTCCACCTCAGGACTGTCGTTGCCTCTGTGTGAGCCACTGCATGGTTACCACCTTCGTGTATTTACCGGAGGCTGGGCAGCAAAGACATTAACACAGGACAGCCTCACCAAGTGGAGGAAGTGGAGGAACACAGGACAACCTCACCAACTGGAGGAAGAAGCTGCCGGAGGAAGCAGACTCCACGGCCAGCCGCCAGCCTCGCGCCCTCCTGCTCACCTGGCTCAGTAGGACAGATCTCCTCTGTGCAGTGCTGCTGCTACAGTACTTCTACACGATGCTTCTTCGCAAGGACAGACCACCGTCAGATGGGTTTCTCTCTCCTCTTTTTGAAGAAAAGAAACAGGGCAGTGGGATTCTTTTGTTTGTTTGTTTGAGCGGAAAGTATAGAATGGCAACTCCAGTCTTCTAATCTGCAAAATAATGATAGAGCATTGGTTTTATTTCTTGGGATTTTCACTAGGCTCAAAGGAGATAATACCCAGGAAAGTTGAACTTTAGAAGTACAAAGCACTTTGCCAAAGAAAAAGGCATTTGTATTGAGTGTAGTAAGTTCCTTATTTAAAAAACAGCCACATTTTCTGAACTCGAATTCATTTTTCCTTCCAGGAGTTACCTTCAGAAGGAAGGAAGGAAGGGAGGGAGGAGGGAATGAAGGAAGTAAACAATGATGGGGAAAGAAAAGGAAAAAGATAATAAGAAACAGAGCAGGCTGCCCCAAATTGAGTCTGCCCTTGTTAGCGTACCACATTAATGAGTTTCTGTTATTAAAATGAGGGTTAAAAATGCCCCCCAGGCTTGGCTAATGGCATGGTTATGTCATAAAAAAGCCACTGTTCTCTAGGAATAAAATGCTACTCTTTTAGTTTTATTTTTTTAAATTTATTTTTGGCTGAGTCGGGTCTTTGTTGTGCGCCCGGGCTTTACTCTAGTTGCCATGAGCAGGGGCTACTCTTCATTGCGGTGTGTGGGCTTCTCATTGAGGTGGCTTCTCTTGCTGCGGAGCACGGGCTCTAGGCGCGCGGGCTTCAGTAGTTGTGGCTCGCGGGCTCTAGAGCACAGGCTCAGTAGTTGTGGCACAGGGTTCAGTAGTTGTGGCTTGTGGGCTCTAGAGCACAGGCTCAGTAGTTGTGGCACATGGGCTTAGTTGCTCCGCGGCATGTGGGATCTTCCCGGACCAGGGCTTGAACCCATGTCCCCTGCATTGGCAGGCAGATTCTTAACCAGTGCACCACCAGGGAAGTCCCAATGCTGCTCTTTTAAAGACAAAGGATTCTTATAGCACTAGAAAAAATCAGCTACTAACACCTGGAGAATGAGATTCACTTTACATGGGAGGAAACAATTGACTTCCAAAGAGATGCTCCTGTGATTGAAGATAAAACCTAGTGATTGTAGATTTTTATGTGTTCATGAAATACCTGTAGCACAAAATGCCCAGTTGTAGTGTGGTTTTATACAGAAAGCTATAAGTTGCTAAGAAGAATCAACATCCATCCGTCCACCCACCCACCCCTCCACCCATCCATAATGGTTAAGAGCAGGGACTCTGACTCAGACTTCCAGGTGTGAATTTCACCTCCACTACTTAATAGCTGCATGATCTTGAGCATGTCCCTTAATCTCTTCATGAGATTTCCTTGTCTATAACATTGGAATAATATTAGTACCTACCTCATAGCATTGGTCTGAGGATTAAATGAGTTAATATACAAAAATAGAGCCCGGCAGATAATATACATTATATGTGGTAGCTATTATTCATTTAACCAATATTTATAGAACCCTACTATGTTCTGGGCACACTTTTCCCTTCCATTAAATATTCATCTATAAGAACAATTTTCATGGTTGCAGAGTATTTATGAAATATATATGGATATACAGTAGTCTCCCTTTATCCATGGGGAATACGTTCTAAGACCCCCCAGTGGATGCCTGAAACCATGGACAGTACCAGACCCTATATATATTGTACTGTGTTTTTTCCTATACATACATACCTATGATAAAGTTTAATTTATAAATTAGGTGAAGTAAGAGATTAACAATAATAATAAGATAGAACAATATATTGTAGCAATATACTGTAGTAAAAGTTATGTGAGTGTGATCTCTCTTTCTCAAAATATCTTATTGTACAACTTTAATGCCTTTTCCAAATTTAATGCCATTTCTGGGTAACCAGAATTCTTTCCAATCCCTGACAGATAAGTGTGAGTTAGTTTATCAGATAAATGTGGAAAATGATTTAGACAAATTGCAAGATTCCTATGTCAGATACCTCTTAAGCATCGCTTTAGATCCTCTTCGCCTCACCTGTATCTTCTTTTGGCCACTGCTGTGGGGACCAACTCAGGGAGAGCTCAGACCAGGTTCATGCAGGTGCAGCAAGCCATGCCTCACCTCAGGCCCACCTTCTGCATCTCTCAACACCCACTCCAGAGCTTTGTTACTAATGCCTCAGCTTGGGATTCCTCAGATATCTGCGAGGTTCATAGGTTGTGCCATCCAGAACAGTTCATGCCTCCCCCTCCCCCCTTCAGGTGGCAAACTCCATAATACAACCTTCACCCCTCCCCCATCCATCTCCCTGGGATCAGACTTCCCAATGAAGTGCTGTATTTTAAGCTTTTGTCTCAGGCTCTTCTTTGTGGGGAACCTGGGTTGGGAAATACTTTTCAGTACAAAATTTAAATTTTCTGACTGCTTTCCCCCATGATTGCTTAGAGAAAAAAAAGGCAGAAGTCAAGAGTTCTTAAGTTGTGACAGGTGGATAAGACCTCAGGAGGTCTGAAAACGCTAAAGTTGAATGCAAAATTGTGTGGGTGCATTTTTTTTCTGAGAGAGTTCATTGCATTCATCAGATTATCAAAGTAAACAATCAGTAACATAGATAGAAGAGGGAGAAGGAAGGAAAAGAGAAGTTTGTGATCTAAGGCTGTGTTTGAGAGAGTAGATAGAGATGGGACACCATAGTGTAGACTTCTGGGTAGCTGGGGGTGATGGCACGAAGAAGAAAAGGGTGAAAAAAAGGAAATAGGAGTAGGTGGTGTTAAAAAATAAAAATTCAACTGAGTAAATTTTAGAGATCTAATTGGATTTATGAATGATTCATGAATGGGCAGCATCCCATCTGGCAAGTAGTGAGTAGCTCCAAGGAGTTGTACAAGATGGAAGCCTTTTATAGGCAGAAGAGGCAAGAGAGTGAACTGTTTTAGGCTTAGGTAACCGACCTATGGAGGATGGAAGGGAGCTATGTGGCAGATTACCTCACTGATGCTGACCAGAAAATTCCAGACTGACCGGGTCAGACTACATTCCTGTGGGTGGTCGTAACTGCAATTAGGTTAGATATTAAGTCTTGGTTTACTGATGTGGGGCTTAGCACAAGTGACTCTATTCTGGGCCTGTCCTTTCTTTTTTTAACAATGGAAAACACATTTCTCTGATTGTACAGCTGGACCTAGGTCGGAAGCTGCCTCTGGCATTCAGTCCAGGTATTCACCCACTATTCAGATAGCCCCTCCTGAACATCTGTATCAGAACCTTCCCATCTCTGCACTTGGAGCCTCAGTGTCCTGATGTGTCAAAAAAGGGGGGTGGCATTAGAAATTTCTGAAGAACTTCCAGCAAGAAAATACTTGGCATCCTCTGATTCATGTCCCCGAGGTTTGATATCTAGTGGCTTTTACCTTAGGAAAACCTAGCCTTTTCTGGTTCTGCCAAAAGTAGAGGAACCCCAGCCCAGTCCTCAGCTAGGGGCTCTATCCAGCCCTCATCAACAGAAGTGTCACACTAGAATAAAAATTATGTTAATTGAATTTCGAGAGTTTGTGCCTTTGGAGCAGGTGGCCAGAGAGTCAATCTAATTTACATACTGATAAGAGTTGAAAAATGATACCTTCTAATGAACAAAATGCCTGCAACTGATCTGGCTTGATATTAGCATAAAAGGGTTCATTACATTGGCATACAGTTAGAAGGCTGGGTAAATTCCATTGAAACAGAGGTCTTCTTCCATTTTTGGTTTGCTATACAGCTTATAGGTATTATGACAGGCTTGAAAGCAAAACCCATAATCTAGTTAAAGACCCATGTTTGACCCTGTCCTATTGGTTGGTTTATGTTCTTTTGATTGGTGAGAGCCCTGGAGAGTGAGAAGGGAAATCTCCAATGTCTGTGAAGTGACAGCTCACAATGGCCTTGGCTAGAACATCTCGGTTTGGAGAGGAGTAAGTTTTTCCCATTTCTCTCCCTTGAAACGTGGGGGCTCAACAACTCTAGGCCGGACAGACTTCTATGAACTTCCCAGGACTAGGTAGAAACTAAAATTTCTTTTCATAATGCCACCCAGCTGCTTTGATTGACTTCTGCCACCACCAGAATGTTCATGGCAGCACTCTTCACACTAGCCCAAAGTGGAAACCCCCAAACGTCCATCAGTGAATGAATGGGTAAACAAATTAGGGTATATACATACAATGGAATATTACTCAGTCATGAACAGGAATGAAGTACTGATGCTTGCTACAACATGGATGAATCTTGAAAACATTAAGCTAAGTGAAAGAAGCCAGACACAAAAGGACAAATATTTCATGATTCCATTTACACAAAATACCTAGAATAGGTAAAGCCATACAGACAAAAATCAGATTCGTGGTTGCTAGGAGTTGGAGAGAGCACGGGAATGGGGAGTGATTGCTTAATGGGTATGGAGTTTCCTATTGGGATGACGACAAACTTTTGGAACTTGATATAGGTGGTACATGCACAGTCCTGTGCATGTACACTAAATGCTAGCGGATTGTAAACTTTAAGTGGTTAATTTTATGTTATATGAATTTCACCTCAATAAAAAAGAAAACCACATTGCTCTGAATGCAATGCGGAGGCTGCTAGAAGGACAGGTTTTAAGGCTATTGCAATAGTCCAGGTGAGAAATTATGATAGCTTGGATGAAGGAGGCGGCTCTGAAGGTGGAAAGGCATGTATGGATCCAAGGGGTATTTAGAGATAACTGTAAAAGACTAATGACCAACCCTCACATGACAGGATCCCTAGTGTGGTGTCAAAATAAAAGGGAAATGGCAGGAATTCTTCCCTGGGATGTTCCACTTGAATTTTTTGTCTTACGTACCTAGAATTCCTTGATTATGTATCAACAGGTGCATGTAGAATAGAACATACTCTGTTGGCAGCCATTATGCTGCTGTGCCATTGTGGAGAATTTTCGGCTTTGTGCGGGAGAGGATATTCTGGAGCTTCTGTACTGGTCACTTTTCTCTCATCTTATTGTCACTGAGAAGCCTCTCTGGAAGTGAGGAGCAGAGACATCAGAGAACCACCTAGCCCTGGCTATCACACACACACATCACACGCCACATAGGAGGCTAAGAGCATATGCTTTGATGTGCAGTTGGCATAGATGAGTCAATAAGCTCGTTGAAACCAGACAGAAAAATCTATGACATGTTTTCCTGAGCACTCTCAAGAAAGTGCAAATAAAAGAGAAATCGTTAAACTGGCTTATGTAATTAGACCAGGTGAATTCCCTGCTTCCCTCATCCCCATATTGAGCCTCTCCAAGATTAGCTTTTGGGGTGTTTATCTATTTTCCACAATAGGAGACCCTTGTCTTGAGTATTTCTGTTTTTATTGTAATGGTTAATGAGGCATTGACTGGCAGTGGGACAGTCTAGTAGGGCCCATTAATCTGAACGTATCACATCTGAAATTGTTGTTCGAAAGTCCTCTCCCCCCCACCGTATCATCTTTTTCTATGGTAAAGATTATTATTTAAAAAAAAATTTCCAAAGCAGAGAAGGCCCCAGTGAGTGTTTTTATCACGAGTTAATCTCCTTCCTGGAGACTTAAGGCCCTCTGGGTAGGCCTTGCTGCTAAAACCATCCTGAGTGTACAATTACCTTATAATAAGCATAGTCTCCATCATTATTGCTTAATAACTTAATTATATTACCTAGGATGAAGGCTGTCCCAGGCCTAGTCAAAGACAGTTCAGACAGTAAGCTCTAGTCTGAGGTTTCCTGGTGGAAGAGCTGGCTGCCTGGAGCAGGATGACAGTCCCAGGATGGCGTGTTGAATGGTCATGTATTTCAAGCCCCCAGGGCCTGCTCTGCCTGTAAAGCACTTAGCTCTTGGCCTGAGGGTTGGTGCTTCTAAGGGCACTGGCCCCTGCCTCAGGTGGACTGAAGTCTGAGCAAGTGGGAGGACTGAGTTCAGACCTAACATATTTAAAAAGTGGTGCGGAGGGACCTTCAAGATGGCAGAGGAGTAAGATGTGGAGATCACCTTCCTCCCCACAAATATATCAAAAATACATCTACACGTGGAACAGCTCCTACAGAACACGTACTGAATGCTGACAGAAGACCTCAGACTTCCCAAAAGGCAAGAAACTCCCCACATACCTAGGTAGGGCAAAAGAAAAAAGAAAAATACAGAGACAAAAGAATAGGGACGGGACCTGCACCTCTGGGAGGGAGATGTGAAGGAGGAAAGGTTTCCACACACTAGGAAGCCCCTTCGCGGGCAAAGACGGGGGTGGATGGAGGGGAAGCTTCGGAGCCACGGAGGAGAGCCCAGCAACAGGGGTGCAGAGGGCAAAGTGGAGAGATTCCGGCACAGAGGATCAGGGCCGACCGGCACTCACCAGCCCGAGAGGCTTGTCTGCTCACCTGCCGGGGCGGGCGGGGCTGGGAGCTGAGGCTCAGGCTTCGGAGTTCAGATCTCAGGGAGAGGACTGGGGTTGGCTGCGTGAACACAGCCTGAAGGGGGCTAGTGTGCCATGGCTAGCCGGGGGGTAGTCTGGGGAAACGTCTGGACCTGCCTAAGAGGCCAGAGACCGTTGTTTCGGGGTGCACGAGGAGAGGGGATTAAGAGCACTGCCTAAACGAGCTCCAGAGATGGGTGTGAGTAGTGGCTATCAGTGTGGACAACAGAGATGGGCATGAAACGCTAAGGCTGCTGCTGCAGCCACCAAGAAGCCTGTGTGCAACACAGGTCACTATGCATACCTCCCCTCCCGGGAGCCTGTGCAGCCTGCCACTGCCAGGGTCCTGTGATCGAGGGACAACTTCCCCAGGAGAACACGTGGCGTGCCTCAGGCTGGTGCAACCTTATGCTGGCCTCTGCTGCCGCAGGCTCGCCCCACATACTGTACCCCACCCTCCCCCGGCCTGAGTGAGCCAGAGCCCCCGAATCAGCTGCTTCTTTAACCCTGTCCTGTCTGGGCGAAGAACAGACGCCTTCAGGCGACCTACATGCAGTGGCGGGGCCAAATCCAAAGCTGAACCCCAGGAGCTGTGCGAACAAAGAAGAGAAAGGGAAATCTCTCCTAGCAGCCTGAGGAGCAGCAAATTAAATCTCCACAATCAACTTGATGTATCCTGCATCCCTGGAACACCTGAATAGACAACGAATCATCCCAAAATTGAGGTGGTGGACTTTTGGAGCAACTGTAGACTTGGGGTTTGCTTTCTGCATCTAATTTGTTTCTGGTTTTATGTTTATCTTAGTTTAGTATTTAGAGCTTATTATCATTGGTAGATTTGTTTATTGATTTGGTTGCTCTCTTCCTTATATATATATATTTTTTTTTTTTTTTCTTTTCCTTTTTCTGTTTTTGTGAGTGTGTATGTGTATGCTTCTTTGTGTGATTTTGTCTGTATAGCTTTGGTTTTACCGTTTGTCCTAGGGTTCTGTCTGCTTTTTTTTTTCGTTTAGTTTTTAGCACTTGTTATTGTTGGATTTGTTTTTTGGTTTGGTTGCTCTCTTCTCTCTTACTTTCTTTTTTTAAATTACATTTTTATTTTTTAATCATTTTAAAAAATTTTTATAATTTTATTTTATAATTTTTTCTTTCTTTTTCTTTCTTTCTTCCTCCTTCCTTCCTTCCTTTTTTTCTTCCTCCCTTCCTCCCTCCCTCTCTTTCTCTCTCTCTCTTTGTTTCTTTCTTTTTCTCCCTTTTCCTCTGACCCGTGTGGCTGACAGGGTCTTCGTGCTCCGGCCGGGTGTCAGATCTGAGGCTCTGAGGAGGGAAAGCCAAGTTCAGGATATTGGTCCGCCAGAGACCTCCTGGCCCCATGTAATATCAAACGGCGAAAGCTCTCCCAGAGATCTCCGTCTCAACACTAAGACCAGCTCCACTCAATGACCAGCAAGCTACAGTGCTGGGCACCCTATGCCAAACAACTAGCAAGACAGGAACACAGCCCCACACATTAGCAGAGAGGCTGCCTAAAATCATAATAAGTTCACAGACACCCCGAGACACACCACCGGACGAGGTCCTGCCCACCAGAAAGACAGTATCCAGCCCCATCCACCAGAACACAGGCACCAGTCGCCTCCACCAGAAAACCTACACAACCCACTGAACCCACCTTACCCACTAGGGGCAGACACCAGAAGTAACGGGAACTACAAACCTGCAGCCTGTGAAAAGGAGACCCCAAACACAGTAAGTTAAGCAAAATGAGGAGACAGAGAAATACACAGCAGATGAAGGACCAAGGTAAAAACCCACCAGACCAAACAAATGAAGAGGAAATAGGCAGCCTACCTGAAAAAGATTCTCAGTAATGATACTAAAGATGATTGAAAATAGAATTGGAAATAGAATTGGAAAATAGAATTGGAAATAGAATGGAGAAAATACAAGAAACGTTTAACAAGGACCTAGAAGAACTAAAGAGCAAAGAAACAATGATGAACAACACTATAAATGAAATTAAAAATTCTCTAGAAGGAATCAATAGCAGAATAACTGAGGCAGAAAAATGGATAAGTGACCTGGAAGATAAAATAGTGGAAATAACTACCACAGAGCAGAATAAAGAAAAAAGAATGAAAAGAATTGAGAACAGTCTCAGAGACATCTGGGGCAATATTAAACGGACCAGCATTCGAATTAAAGGGGTCCCAGAAGAAGAAAAAAAGAAAGGGACTGAGAAAATATTTGAAGAGATTGTAGTTGAAACCTTCCCTAATATGGGAAAGGAAATAGTCAAGTCCAGGAAGCACAGAGAGTCCCATACAGGATAAATCCAAGGAGAAACACTCCAAGACACATATTAATCAAACTATCAAAAATTAAATACAAAGAAAAAATATTAAAAGCAGCAAGGGAAAACAACAAACAACACACAAGGGAATCCCCATAAGGTTAACAGCTGATTTCTCAGCAGAAGCTCTGCAAGCCAGAAGGGAGTGGCAGGACATATTTAAAGTGATGAAAGGGAAAAAGGGAAAGGGAAAAACCTACAACCAAGATTACTCTACCCAGCAAGGAGCTCATTCACTCCTCCATCCAGCTCATTCGATGGAGAAATTAAAACCTTTACAGACAAGCAAAAGCTAAGCAAATTCAGCACCACCAAACCAGCTTTACAACAAATACTAAAGGAACTTCTCTAGGCAGGAAACACAAGAGAAGGAAAAGACCTACAATAACAAAACCAAAACAATTAAGAAAATTGTAGTAGGAACATACATATCGATAATTACCTTAAATGTAAATGGATTAAATGCTCCAACCAAAAGATATAGACTGGCTGAATGGATACAAAAACAAGACCCGTATATATGCTGTCTACAGGAGACCCACTTCAGACCTATGGACACATATAGACTGAAAGTGAGGGGATGGAAAAAGATATTCCATGCAAATGGAAATCAAAAGAGAGCCGGAGTAGCAATTCTCATATCAGACAAATAGACTTTAAAATAGACTATTACAAGAGACAAAGAAGGACACTACATAATGATCAAGGGATCAATCCAATAAGAAGATATAACAATTGTAAATATGTGCCCAACATAGGAGCACCTCAATACATAATACAAATGGTAACAGCCAAGAATGGGGAAATCGACAGTAACACAATCATAGTAGGGGACATTAACACCCCACTTTCACCAATGGACAGATCATCCAAAATGAAAATAAACAAGGAAACACAAGCTTTAAATGACACATTAAAGAAGATGCACTTAATTGATATTTATGGGACATTGCATCCAAAACCAGCAGATTACATGTTCTTCTCAAGTGCCCATGAAACATTCTCCAGGATAGGTCATACCTTGGGTCACAAATCAAGCCTTGGTAAATTTAAGAAAATTGAAATTGTATCAACTATCTTTTCCAACCACAACACTATGAGACTAGATATCAATTACAGGAAAAAAAAAACTAAAAAATACAAACACATGGAGGCTAAAGAATATGCTACTAAATAACCAAGGGATCACTGAAGAATTCAAAGAGGAAATCAAAAAATACCTAGAAACAAATGACAATGAAAACACGATGACCTAAAACTTACGGGATGCAGCAAAAGCAGTTCTAAGAGGGAAGTTTAAAGCAATACAGTCCTACCTCAAGAAACAAGAAACATCTCAAATAAACAACCTAACTTTGCACCTAAAGCAATTAGAGAAAAAAGAACAAAAAAACTCCAAAGTTAGCAGAAGGAAAGAAATCATAAAGATCAGATCCGAAATAAATGAAAAAGAAATGAAGGAAACAATAGCAACAATCATAAAACTAAAAGCTGGTTCTTTGAGAAGAAAAACAAAATTGATAAACCACTAACCAGACTCATCAAGAAAAAAAGGGAGAAGACTCAAATCAACATAATTAGAAATGAAAAAGGAGAAGTAACAACTGACACTCCAGAAATACAAAGGATCATGAGAGAGAACTACAGGCAACTATATGTCAATAAAATGGACAACCAAGAAGAAATGGACAAATTCTTAGAAAAGCACAACCTTCCGAGACTGAACCAGGAAGAGATGGAAAATATAAACAGACCAATCACAAGCACTGAAATTGAGGCTGTGATTAAAAATCTTGCAACAAACAGAATCAAACAGCACATTAAAAGGCTCGTACACCATGATCAATTGGATTTATCCCAGGAATGCAAGGATTCTTCAGTATACGCAAGTCAATCAATGTGATAAACCATATTAACAAATTGAAGGAGAAAAGCCATAGGATCATCTCAATAGATGCAGAAAAAGCTTTTGACAAAATTCAACATACATTTAGGCATAGAGGGAACTTACCTCAACATAATAAAGGCCATATATGACAAACCCACAGCCAACATCTTTTTTTCTTTTTTTTTTTTTTTTTGTGGTATGTGGGCCTCTCACTGTCGTGGCCTATCCTGTTGCAGAGCACAGACTCCGGACATGCAGGCTCAGCGGCCATAGCTCACGGGCTCAGCTGCTCCGCAGCATGTGAGATCTTCCCGGACAGGGGCATGAACCCATGTTCCCTGCATCAGCAGGTGGACTCTCAACCACTGCTCCACCAGAGAAGCCCAGCCAACATCGTTTTCAGTGGTGAAAGACTGAAACCATTTCCACTAAGATCAGGAACAAGACAAGGTTGCCCACTCTCACCACTATTATTCAACATAGTTTTGGAAGTTTTAGCCATAGCAATCAGAGAGGAAAAAGAACTAAAAGCAATCCAAATTGGAAAAGAAGTAAAGTTGTCAGTGTCTGCAGATGACATGATACTATACATAGAGAATCCTAAAGGTGCCACCAGAAAACTACTAGAGCTAATCAATGAATTTGGTAAAGTAGCAGGATATAAAATTAATGCACAGAAATCTCTTACATTCCTATACACAATGATGAAAAATCTGAAAGAGAAATTAAGGAAACACTTCCATTTTCCATTGCAACAAAATGAATAAATTCCCTGGGAATAAGCCTACCTAAGGAGACAAAAGACCTGTATGCAGAAAACTATAAGACACTGATAAAAGAAATTAAAGATGACGCAAACAGAATGAGAGATATACCATGTTCTTGGATTGGAAGAAGCAACATTGTGAAAATGACTATACTACCCAAAGCAATCTACAGATTCAATGCAATCCCTATCAAACTACCAATGGCATTTTTCACAGAACTAGAACAAAAAATTTTACAATTTGTATGGAAGCACAAAAGACCCTGAATAGCCAAAGGAGTCTTGAGAAAGAAAAACGGAGCTGGAGTAATCAGGCTCCCTGACTTCAGACTATACTACAAAGCTACAGTAATGAAGACAGTATGGTACTGTAAAGCAGAAATATAGATCAATGAAACAGGATAGAAAGCCCAGAGATAAACTCACACATATATGGTCACCTTATCTTTGATAAAGGAGGCAAGAATATACAGTGGAGAAGAGACAGCCTCTTCAATAAGTGGTGCTGAGAAAACTGGACAGCTACATGTAAAAAAATGAAATTAGAACACTCCCTAACACCATACACAAAAATAAACCCAAAATGGATTAAAGACCTAAATATAAGGTCAGACACTATCAAACTCTTAGAGGAAAGCATAGGCAGGACACTCTATGACATAAATCACAGCAAGATCCTTTTTGACCCACATCCTAGAGAAATGGAAATAAAAACAAAAATAAACATATGAGACCTAATGAAATTTAAAAGCTGTTGCACAGCAAACAAGAGGAAAAGACAACCCTCAGAATCTGAGGAAATATTTGTAAATGAAGCAACTGACAAAGGATTAATCTCAAAAATATACAAGCAGCTCATGCAGCTCAATATCAAAAAAAAAAAAAAAAACAACCACCCAATCCAAAAATGGGTAGAAGACCTAAAATAGACATTTCTCCAAAGAAGATATACAGATTGCCAACAAACACATGAAAGGATGCTCAACATCTCTAATTAGAGAAATGCAGATCAAAACTACAATGAGGTTTCACCTCACACAGGTCAGAATAGCCATTATCAGAAAATCTACAAGCAGTAAATGCTGGAGAGGGTGTGGAGAAAAGGGAACCCTCTTGCAGTGTTGTTGGGAATGTAAATTGATACAGCCACTATGCAGAAGAGTATGGAGATTCCTCAAATACCTAAAAGTAGAACTACTATACGACCCAGCAATCCCACTAGTGGACATATACCCTGAGACAACCATAATTCAAAAAGAGTCATGTACCACAATGCTCACTGCAGCTCTATTTACAATAGCCAGGACATGGAAGCAACCGAAGTGTCCATTGACAGATGAATGGATAAAGAAGATACGGCACATTTATACCATGGAATATTACTCAGCCATAAAAAGAAATGAAATTGAGTTATTTGTAGTGAGGTGGATGGACCTAGAGACTGTCATACAGAGTGAAGTAAGTTAGAAAGAGAAAAACAAATACTGTATGCTAACACATATATATGGAATCTAAAAAGAAAAAAAAGGTTCTGAAGAACCTAGGGGCAGGACAGGAATAAAGACTCAGACATAGAGAACGGAGTTGACGACACAGGGATGGGGAAGGGTAAGCTGGGACAAGTGACAGAGTAACATTGACATATATACACTACCAAATGTAAAATAGATAGCTAGTAGGAAGCAGCCACATAGCACAGGGAGATCAGCTCAGTTTTTTGTGTCCACCTAGCGGGGTGGGATAGGGATGGTGGGAAGGAGATGCAAGAGGGAGGAGATATGAAGATATATGTATATGTATAGCTGATTCACTATGTTATAGATCAGAAACTAACACACCATTGTAAAGCAGTTATACTCCAATACAGATGTTAAAAAAATAAAATAAAATCCTTCCTTGTGTGTGGAAGGAGAATCCGAATATTTGTGAACATATAAATGATTATCATAATTATGTAGTCCTTATTGGTCTGCTAGTATTTACAGTATGTTGATATTCCTTTAGCAAATTATAAGAATTTTGAAGGCAGAAGTCTGTGTCCTTATTTTGAAAAACAATAGTGTCCAGCAGAGGGCACAAAACCAGGCATATAATACATTTTTGTTTGACTTGAGATTTTGTAAAATTCTGATTAATGAAACCTGGTTTATTTTTGCTTCAGATTCTGGCTTTAATGTGTGGATTAAAAGCTTTAGAGAAATCGAAGGCTCTGGCTCGGTTTGTATTTCTTGCTGGCAGAGCCTAGTGAGGGAGTTCCAGGCAGGAACCTGAACACACAGAGGCCTTTTCTAGTTCTCAGACCTGTCTAACTGTCCCCAGTGATTGTCATTAATGTACCACCTCTCCCAGATACAATCATTTGTTCAGCTTATAACAAACCAGGCAAGATGACAGACAACTCACATTTATCAAGTTTCAGGAGTGTACATACCAGATGACCATTGAGATTCCTTCTGAGATTCTTCAGAGTTTTTCTCAAGGAAGGTGTTGATGAGATAGAGCCTGCACCTGTAAGCTTGCTGAAAGACTCTGGAGCCCCACGGTCAAAGTCGGGTACTCAGCTTCATGATGCGTCAGTGTCTCAGGCTTTTGAGTCCTGTCTGTCCTTAGACCCATCCACCGAGGCCTGTTCACAGTCACCTGATTGCTGAGGTCCTGCTTCACCTCTTGTCTGTGATGCCTCCCCAAACTGTGCGTGCTTCAGATAGACTAATCATTTAGTGCTCTTTCAAGCTGACTCTTTAAGTTTTTGTTTGACATTTAATGAGGTTGCACAGGGGACAGTGGAGAAGCAGGATGATGTTAGCACTCACATTGTCCTTTGTTGCCCTAAAAAATTCAGCTCCTGCTCTATATCAGTTACTTATTGCCAACATAGTACCATGTAACAAAACACCCCCAAATAGTGACCCAAAACAATAGCCATTTATTATTTCCCATGCATCTTGGGTTAGTTGGGCCCATTCATGCATCTGTTCAGCTGGTGAGTCAGATGAAGACCGCCTGGGCTGGGGTGGCCACAGCTGGGCATGCTGAGGTCTCCTCCATGGGTCTGTCACATGCACATGTCCCACATATGCCCCTGGCATGCTAGCTCAGGCATGGTCTCAGGCTGCCCTGCCTGAGATATACTCATGATAATCACGGAGGAACAAGAGAGGAAGCAGAAGTACTCAAACACTTTGTAATACCTCTGTTAAGTGTCAGGTTTGTTATGGTCCCACTGGCTAAAGAAAGTCACATGGTCAGGCCCAGGGTTACAGTGGACAGGGCCTACAGAGTTACAGGACAAAGAGATGAGTATACGGAGGACATTCATTGGGGCTGTTAAAGCAACCCGTCTCAGAGGCCCCAAACATGCATATTGCACACTGCAAAACTAAAGCCCTACAATGATCAGGGTCCACCATCTCAGAAGCTGGTTTATCGTGGAAAGAAATTTATACGCTCTTGCTGCACATTCAGGAAACAACTGGGATTTCACTGTGGGTGATTGGGAGCCAGCTGGGATTGGTAGGACCCAGGGCAGGGACTGAGACCACTGGACACTTATTTCATTTATGCTTGAGACCTGGCTCCTCGGAATTAATGGAGTACTCTTGTTAAGTCACGTGGAATTGGTCATTAGCATTATCATAGTCATGCATTTGCAGATAGATGGCAAAACTGAAGTCTTTCCTCTTGCTAGGACTTAAATTTACAAGGGAAGGGTAAGGAGTGCAAAATTTTCCATATTATGGCTTTATCGCCCGAGGAGGTGCCGTCAGTTTTGGAGAGCCAAATAATGTCCTCAAGTCAGAATTCAAGAGCCACTAAAATGATGTAATGCAAACAGTTTTTTATCAAAGGCCGCAGAAACCAATTTATATGCTGTGCCTTTCTGACCCTCTCTACCTTTCTAACCACAGGAGATAAGTGATAAATATTATTAAAATATTACACAGTTCCAGAGGGAGCCCAGAACCTCTGCGACACTGCATCTATATCATGTTACGAAACTTCTCTTTAATTTGGCAGGCAATTTTTTTTTAATAGTTTTGGAGTCTGCAGAGAAATGCCTCGAGTTCCTTATTTCATCTGGACTGGGACCTGCCTAACAGCTAGGCGTGCCACATTAACTGCATCTCACATGTATTGCCAGGGGCAAGCAGGCTGTTGCTTAACAAGGATGCATAATAGCTAATTGCATTTTAGGCCATTGGTTTTTTCACTGTGACAGTGCCAAGTAACGGTTTCGAAAGCAAAGCAATGAGGCCAAATCTGATTCACTTATGAGGCTGAAAATCGTAAAACAGCCTGCTCCCCAGGAATACGAAGTTCCCAAGGGTTTTGGCTTGTGCCATAGTGCGTCCTGTGCACTGTTAGACTTGACTGAAATCTGTGTCTGGAATATATTATGGATTCTTGATGTCAGTCATCAACTGTCGTAATCCTCCAGTGCACTGGCTTTGTCTTTCCCCACATGGTGCATCAGTAGCCGGTAGAGACAAAGATTGAATATGAGGAAGGCAGTGTCTAACCTCCCTGATTAATGGCTTTGAATGGAAGAACATCTCCAAGGTGTTCAGAAGGAAAATATTCTGAGGAGATTTACTCATCGCTCTTTTGAGATGCTTTGCATACTGGTGTATAATTTGCGAGTACATAAGGAAGTGAATGCTCAGAATAAAATATTCAGAGCTCATCTATTTATGTTTGGGTTTATTAAGTTCTTTGTAAATCTCAATTTAGCAGATGTCTTCTGGCTCAAAATAAAGCTCTTCATGAGGGAGTCAGTGTGGCTGTTCAACAAAAGTCACATTATCATTTGAGTACAAATATTTGCAAAATAGAACAAACTGGAAAATTGAGGAAAAAAATACCCCCTGGAATTTGTGACTCATTAAATTCTCATGTGCATGACATATTGTGAAAAACTTTGTTCAGTCTTTGGGTCAAAGGATCCTTTCCCTCCTCCTTTCTTGGCTTTTGATGCTAATAAAAACTTTATGGGCATGTGTGTGTGTGCATGCGTGAGCCTTCTCATGCAGCATGCAAATCTTCATACTAGAATATGTTTTTAGAGGATGTTATAATCTGTGTGTGCATTTCATGTTCCAAAGAGTATACGGAAAGGTCACTGGTCCATTGGCAGGCTTTATCTTTGAAGGGGTGCCATAGCTTTGTGCCCATGACAAGCTGCTCCTCATCCATGGCCAAGCCCTTGCCCCCTAGATAAGCTCCTATGTTTGTGTCTTGAAACATCTTTCCAGTATCTACCTCCTTCCTCTCCTCTGAACTTGCTCCTTCTGTCTTTTTGCTATTAAATGCCATTCTGTTATTTTACATGTGGCGTTTGGGTTATCTCAGTTCTCAATTCTGGTCTTTGGCATTTGGGTTATCTCAGTTCTCAATTCTGGTCTTACTTAGTCCAAGATGTTGACATTCAGATCTCTATCAGCTCCATGTTTTGTAACCTGTGGGCAGTCTTGTCTTACCTCTGCATTTATTTGAAAGATGGTATCAGGATGGCATTTACAAATCTCTCTAGGACTTCAGGCTTACACAACCAGTTATGTTTTCCCCAAATAAAAGTCCCTTGCTAATACACAATGATGCCTCTACCAAGAAAGGGATCCAAAAGTTTTCAACTTGGTTTATGTTTTTAGCTTCTGTTACCACTGGAGCTAAGAATTCCAAAAATTTACTACCCACTGTGTAAAGTAATGCTACTTTTACTTCCTTTAAGATATCGTCCTGCAAGCCTTGGTTCTGGAATTCTGAGGCTTTGGAACATGATGACTCCATCACCACTTTTCTGGATTTATCAGTATATGTGAGTTTCCTTCAGTCTTACCTTCAGCCTTCGAGTTTCTGGATTTGAGAATCTTATCATTATTTGACAGTGTTCCTATTTGTGGGTACAGATATGACTGGGAAGACATGCCTGGCCAGCAACTCTTTCTGCAGGGTATTCAGAAAGGAATTGCTTTTATTTATAATTACCATGAGCAGGAAATGCCTCTGAGTTTCCATCTTTTCACTGTCCTCTCTGAGTAAGCCCCCTGTCTCACGTCCAAGTTTCCTATCCAGTTAGAATTTTTTCTTTGTCCTGAATGTTGTCGTGTGGTTTACACTGTCTGATACTGTATTTATCCTATTGAAGTATTTTTTTTTCTGTGCTGCCAGTTGTTCTCTCTCTATAGGCATGTTCAATTGGGGAATTCATATCTTATGAATCATACAAGTAGAGATGGGAAGTAGGCAGTTGGATACTAATTTCTAGAGCTCAAAGGTGAGATCACAGGTGGAAATATGAAGTTGGAGTCATCAGCATTAGATGCTGTTGCAGCCATGGAAATGGACAAGATCCTCCAAGGAGATAATGCAGAGGGATGAGAGGAGGATGTTGTTATAACTCAACTCACAATGACGTTTCGATTCTACACAGCTGATGCTCTGTTCATCTCCTGGTCCTACTTGTTTGTTCATGCCTCCCCTTGTACAACTCTGCATATTCTGGTACAAAATTTCTTAGTTACCCTCAAATGTTTGATTTTTAGGTATGGTTAGTTGTTTCTTTCTTAGTGATTACAATTAATTGAAAATGTTGTCCAGAAAGTCTTTTTTTCTTCCTGGGAATTAGTTAATGACTACGCTTCTCTGAGAACCTCTGCCCATCTCTCTCTTGCTTTCTTCCATTCTTTCCTGCCACCACTTCCTTCCTCACCTGATTCAGAAGTCCTGAAGAGGGTTGTACCAGAGTCACCAGTATCTCAGTATTAGGAAGATTAGACCCTAATAGGCAAATATTTCTCAGGACCATGGTCAGCAGCACATTTGTCCTGATATCCACTCCTCTCCCTAATTTTTAGTTATCGCTATACCTGTGTGCCTCCATCTTCAGCTCCTGGCCTGAGGCCTTGTTTATTTCTTCCCAGGGAAACAAACAGTGTCTGCAGGGATAAACTGTGTTTCTCAAAGTTATCTCTCTTGCTCTTATCCCACCATCACATCTTCCTTCACATGAATCA
Source organism: Delphinapterus leucas (assembly GCF_059928025.1). Lineage (NCBI taxonomy): Eukaryota > Metazoa > Chordata > Mammalia > Artiodactyla > Monodontidae > Delphinapterus > Delphinapterus leucas. The sequence continues at coordinate 136,692,670 of NC_143130.1, forward strand.
AAAGTCCAGGGTAAGTTGAATGTGATTTGCCCCCAGTACTGTAAAATGGCACATGAAACTGAGAAAACTGTGTTTAAGAGCACATAGGTGACCTATGTGATATGTTCAAGGTTTAGCTAAGAAAAATGGTTCTTTTGTATCTCCCTGCAGGCCTTCAGTTTGTATGAGAGAGAAATAGGCAATGACTCTTGGAGAGGCATAGCCATTGAGAGATTGCCTGGGAGAGAAGAAAAGCTTTGGGGACATCATTTTCAAATAAGTGATTTTCCAAGGAAGAACCATATACTAACCACTAATGAAATATGAAAATAACTCTAAGGAGAGTTGAGAAAACACTCAAGAAGGAAATGTGAGATCTGTAGCAGGTTCTGCAAACAGAAAGAGTTGTTCTTAGCCCCACTCAGTTAGGGATGGAGCTTAATGTCACACCAGGGTCCCTAAGAACACTTAGAATTTCTTGATCATGGGAAGTGTGGTGCCTCAGAGGATACATTCAGCAATAGCTTCAGCTCTGAAGCCAAGAGAAGATGAGCTTTTTGGATTGCCCTAATGTGGAAGGGTGTTTAATCTTGGGTTTTGTGTTTGTTCATAGAGATGCTGACTCTGCTAAGTGAGTCATAATTGTGTGCATGCCATCATGCATGTGCCTCTGGAGGCATTCTCATGGGATTACAGAAATTTCTTAATGACTCTAAGAGATTTGGTGAGGTTTATGGGTCGAAAGATTTGATTGTATGATAGCTTCCTGCTCTGTTCCTACAGGCTAAATTAGAATATGTTCTGGACTATTTTTAGGACGTGTGTGTATGTGTGTGCACGTGTGTATGTTTGTATATATTTTTATGGTAAAATAAGAATTTAGTAGAAAATTTGATAGAGAAGGCCATTCAGGTCTCCAAAAAGAGTGACTCTAAATTCACTTAGTAAAAACATATCCTTATTAGAGCTTAACCATGACTAAAGGGTGAGGGATAAAAAGAAATCTCTGGAGTCAGCAGCATTGCCCAGCAAGCTTAAATGCGTTGCTAATTCACTACCCAGATCTCATAGGATTTGGTGGAAGTGACTGGTTCATTTCTCCCTGGATCCTGGCACTCTGCTCTCAGCTTACTAACCCCTGCTCAGCTGAAGATAACTGTGGCTTTCATCCTGTGGGTGTAGTTCTGTCCTGTAATTGAGCATAGCCAATGAGAGCCGGCTTTGCAGTTCTATCGGAGTGAATGTTCACCCTTAGATGATGCCTGGATTTAATCTGCTACCTGAAGGGATAATCCTTTAATCATCTAAAGGGCGCTGAGTGTCCAGGAAACTATAGCCATTTTTTCTAGTTATCCTGTCTGTGTAGGGAAGCTTCTGTCCCGGTTTCGAGTTTGTCTGCCATAGTGGCCTCAGCATACTGCACAGCCCAGCCAGCCCACCATATACCACTAACATACTTGAAATAGGACATTCTTACTCTCATAAGCCTTCTTGTATTGCTGATAGATTTCACTGGTAGGTTATGTTACAGGCTAAACTATGGTCTCCTCTAAGTTTTCACGAAAAACCTTAGGTAGAGAGAAAATAACTGACAACTCTCTTTTATTAACAACATAAAATCAGTTTACTCATACATTGCATGAAACTGAATACACATGGGATAAGCAGCGATTACAGATTTTCTTGAATGTGGCTCCTCTCCTCACTCAACTCCCTTTGGAGGGAGGCATGCTGGGTTTGTCGGGCCAGCTGCCCTCATGATAGCATGATGGCCGGGGATACATGAGATGAAAAGAGATCAGCCTCTCTGGGTTGGGTCTTACACACAGTCTTTAATCTGGAGAGTCAGGTTATAGGCATTGCATCCTAATTATTACCTTACAAGGATTAACTAAGCACGTGTACCCATCTCTGCCCTTTCTTTTATCAAAGATCACCTGCCTCTTCATAACAGTGCTCCTTCCTTTGTGTCCACTCTCTCCGACATCACCAGTTTTTCCTTCTTGGCTGACAATTTCCATAAGCACATAAATATTCTCTAAGCTCTCCCATGTTGAAAAACTTTCCCTTGAGCCCACTTACCTGCTCTCCTGAATAGCTGAACTTTCACAGTGCATTACCTATGCTTACCACCTCCATTTCTTTACTTCTCATTTGTACTTTAGTCCAGTTTCTGCATTAAAACTGGTTTCCTTCCACTAAAACGTTCTCCTTAAGGGTATCAGTGTCTTCCATGTTGTCAGTCCAAAGGGCTGTTCTCTGCCCTCATCTGATTTGACCCTTGAACGGCATCAACCACTCCAGTTGTTGGCTGGTTGACCATCCTCTCCATCTACCAGCACTTTCATGTCTTGGTTTCCAGAGCACTGAACTCTCCTGGTTTGGCTTCAACATCACTGGCCTTGTTTTCTCATCCTCCTTTGCTGGCTACTCCTTCTCTACTTAACTTCCAAATGTTGGCACACCTTGGAGTTCAGTCCTGAGCTCTTCCCCAAGGGTTCAATATATTCCCTGGTTAAGTCTAACTTAGACCTATCACCTGAGCAGCTTACTCACATATCCAGTTACTTTCCATTTCTTCCCATGTGAATGTCTAACTGACTTCTTAAACTTAATGTGCTCAAAACGGAGGAGTTTCTTTCTCTCACGAGCTGAATCTTCCTCCAGTATTAACCTTCTCAATAGATGGCACTGTCAAACTCTCAGATGCTCAAGCCAAAAGTATAGGAGTTATGTTTGATTTCCCCCTTTCCTTCAACCCTCCACGTGTCTACTCAATCAGCATATGTTGTTGATTCTACATCCAAAGCAGGTTTAAAATCTGTCCACTTCTCCCCATCTGCGTTATTACCACCTACGTTCAAGTCATCATTATCTTTTAGTTGAATTTCTACAGTTGCTTCTTAACTTGGGTACATCTTTGCCCCTTTTCAACCCATTCTCTTAGGTACCAACCAGAGAGATTTAAAAAAACAACAAATTATATATGTCACTTCCCTGCTTAAAATTCTTTAGTAGCTTTCTGTTTCTTTTGGAAGGAAAAGAATGCTTGACCTACAAGTTTATGCCTGATTTGTCTACTGTGCTCCTCTGACATCTTTCCATACCATGCTTCTCTCTCACTCACTGCTCCATGAACACACTGGCCTTTCTGTTAGTCAGATACGCTGAGCCTTCTCCTGCCTTTGGGCATTTTCCTTCACCATTTAGGAATCCCATTCCTTCATTTCCTCACAACCATCTCATTCTCATCCTTCAGGCCTTGGTTCAAATCTTACTTCGCTAGTGGGCCTTTTCTGACCATCCCCTCTTAGGTGGCCTCTCCCAATTACTCTCTATCACCTCACCTGGACTTTCCTTCCTAGTACTTATTATAATCTGTGACTGTCTTATTTATTTGGCTATTTATTTGATTATTTTTGACCCTCCCCCCCATCCAATTGTAAGCTCTATGAGCAGGGACCTTGACTGTCTTATTCATTAGCATAATGCCTATCACATAGCTACTGTGTAAATATTTCTTGAATAAATGAATGTATGAGTAAATGAATGAGTGAATGTCTTTAGAAATGATACTATTCTAAAGCTTCTTCATTATCAGTTTGCTTTAACCCTGCTCAGAGATTTTCCACCCACACCTGTCACTGATTTCCAAGCAAGAAAAAGCAAAGTATTAAGTGCCCAAGTATCATGTTCTGTATAAAGCTTGAAAGCACTATACTTAGACAAAGTTGGCAAACATAAGCTCTCAGGTCCAATTAAATTCTGGCATAGTAAAAGTACTAATGGAGACAGTGGGCTGTAGTTGATATCTGAGCAGGGAATTTCTGACCATTTGTATTATAGATGTCTATTAAAAACAGGCAGTGCTAGGAGAATAAGACATAGCAAATAGAATTTAGTAGATTGAAGAAGACTGACTCTTTTAGCCAACATGGCTTCAGTCTCTTTGTTATGAAGAATATTGATCATAAAATCCAACTTGATTTGGCCCATCATATCATCAAGGAATAGCTTGTAAATGTCTCTAGACAGGCAGTCTTACTTATGATAAGTTAGACTTCTGCTATACAGTTCTATAAGGTAAACAAATACCAAGTAAAGATTATGATGTGTTTCCTTACTCTAAGCCAGTAAATACAACACTGTCAAGTTCATGTCCACATTATCATGTTATATCCAAATTTGCAATTTGATTCTGGACACTCACAGCATGGTCACTGTAATACAGTTATCAAACCCAATGGAATTTGGTTAAAACGATGCTAGCAATGCAATGTTTTTACTTCTGTTAAAAAATATTTTGTAAATTAATATACAGTAAAATTTATTCTTTTTGTATATACATTTTAATGGATTTTAACACATTTAAAAATTTGTGTAACTATCCCCACAATCAGGGTACAGATGGTTTTGCACCACCCAAAAAATTTTGATTGTGCTACTCCTTTTTAGTCAGGACCTCGCCCCATCCCAGCCCCTGACAACCAGTGGTGTGTTCTCCATCACTATAGGTTTGTCTTTTTGAGAATGTCATATATATGAAATCATTACAAAACATAATCTTTTGATACTGGCTGCTTTTTTCTTAAAATTCTTTTGGAGTATAGTTGATTTGCAATGCTGTGTTAGTTTCAGGTGTACAGCAAAGTAATTCAGTTATACATATACATATACTCATTCTTCTTCAGATTTTTACCCATATAGGTCATTACAGAATATTGAGTAGGGTTCCCTATGCTATACAGTAGGTCCTTGTTGGTAATCAATTTTATATATAGTAGTGTGTGTATGTTAATCTCAAGCTCCTAATTTATCCCTGCCTGCCACGTTTCCCCTTTGGAAGCCATAAGTTTGTTTTTGAAATCTGTGATTCTGTTTCTGCTTTGTAAATAAGTTCATTTGTATCATATTTTAGATTCCACATATGAGTGATATCATATTATATTCGTCTTTCTGTCTGACTTCACTTAGTATGATAATCTCTAGGTCCATCCATTTTGCTGCAAATGGCATTATTTCGTTCTTTTTTATGGTTGGGAAATATTGCATTGTATAAAAGTACCACATCTTTATCCATTCCTCTGTCAGTGGACATTTAGGTTGTTTCCATGTCTTGGCTATTGTAAATAGTGCTGCAATGAATGTGGGGGTGCATGCATCTTTTTGAATTATGGTTTTCTCCAGACATATGCTCAGGAGTGGGGTTGTTGGATCATATGGTAGTTCTGTTTTTAGTTTTTTACAGAACCTCCGTACTGTTCTCCATAGTGGTTGTACCAATTTACATCCCCACCAACAGTGTAAGAGGGTTCCCTTTTCTCCACACCCTCTCCAGTATTTACTGTTTGTAGATTTTTTGATGATGGCCATTCTGACTGGTGTGAGCTGATACCTCATTGTAGTTTTGATTTGCATTTCTCTGATTAGTGTTGTTGAGCATCTTTTCATGTGCTTTTTGACCATCTGTATGTCTTCTTTGGAGAAATGTCTATTTAGATCTTCTCATTTTTTTTTTTTTTTATGCGGTACGCGGGCCTCTCACTGTTGTGGCCTCTCCCGTTGCGGAGCACAGGCTCCGGTCGCGCAGGCTCAGCGGCCATGGCTCACGGGCGCAGCCACTCCGCGGCATGTGGGATCTTCCCGGACCGGGGCACGAACCCGTGTCCCCTGCATCGGCAGGCGGACTCTCAACCACTGCGCCACCAGGGAAGCCCCAAATCTTCTGCTCATTTTTTGATTGGGTTGTCCATTTTTTTGATATTGAGCTGCATGAGCTGCTTGTATATTTTGGAGATTAATCCCTTGTCAGTTGCTTCATTTGCAAATATTTTCTGCTATTCTGTGGGTTGTCTTTTTGTTTTGTTTATGGTTTCCTTTGCTGTGCAAAAGCTTTTAAGTTTCATTAGGTCCCGTTTGTTTGTTTTTGTTTTTATTTTCATTACTCTAGGAGACGGATCAAAAAAGATATTGCTGAGATTTATGCCAAAGAATGTTCTGCCTATGTTTTTCTCTAAGAGTTCTATAGTGTTCGGCCTTACATTTAGGTCTTTGATCCATTTTGAGCTTGTTTTTGTGTATGGTGTTAGAGAATGTTCTAATTTCATTCTTTTACATGTAGCTGTCCAGTTTTCCAAGCACCACTTATTGAAGAGACTGTCTTTCTCCATTGTGTGTTCTTGCCTTCTTTGTCATAGATTAATTGACCATAGGTGTGTTGGTTTATTTCTGGGCTTTCTATCCTGTTCCATTGATTTATATTTCTGTTTTTGCACCAGTACCATACTGTTTTACTTACTGTAGCTTTGTAGTATAGTCTGAAAGTCAGGGAGCCTGATTCCTCCAGCTCCATTTTTCTTTCTCAGGATTGCTTTGGCTATTTGGGGTCTTTTGTGTTTCCATACAAATTTTTAAAAATGTTTGTTCTAGTTCTGTGAAAAATGTCATTGGTACTTTGATAGGATTGCATTGAATCTGTAGATTGCCTTCAGTAGTATAGTCATTTTGACAATACTGAGTCTTCCAATCCAAGAGTATGGTATATCTTTCCATCTGTTTGTGTCATCTTCAATTTCTTTCATCAGTGTCTTATAGCTTTCAGAGTACAGGTCTTTTGCCTCCTTAGGTAGGTTTATTACTAGGTATTTTATTCTTTTTGATGTGATGGTAAATGAGATTGTTTCTTTAACTTCTCTTTCTTCTCTTTCTGACATTTCATTTTTGGCATATAGGAATGCAAGAGATTTCTGTGTATTAATTGTGTATCCTGCGACTTTACCAAATACGTTAATGAACTCTAGTAGTTTTCTGGTGGCATCTTTAGGATTTTCTATGTATAGTATCATGTCATCTGCATACAGTGACAGTTTTACTTCTACTTTTCCAGTTTGGATTCCTTTTATTTCTTTTTCTTCTCTGATTGCCCTGGCTAGGACTTCCAAAACTATATTGAATAAAAGGGCCAACAGTGGATATCTTTGTCGTGTTCCTGATCTTAGAGGGAATGCTTTCATCTATTCACTGTTGAGAATGATGCTAGCTGTGGGTTTGTCATATGTGGCCTTTATTATGTTGAGGTAAGTTCCCTCTATGCCAACTTTCTGGAGAGTTTTTATCATAAATGGGTGTTGAATTTTGTCAGAAGCTTTTTCTGCATCTATTGAGATGATTGTATGCTTTTTATTCTTCAGTTTGTCAGTGTGGTGTATCACACTGATTGATTTGCGGATATTGAAGAATCCTTGCATCCCTGTGGATACTGGCTTCTTTCACTCAGGATAATGCCTTTGAGATTCATCCAGTTTGTTGCACACATCAGTAGTTTATTCTTTCCTTTTGCTTAGTAGTACTCTACTGTATAGATGTATCATAGTTTATCCTTTTACCCATTGAGAGACAGTGGGTTGTTTCCAGTTGTGGGTGATTATGAATAGAGTTAATATTAACAGGCTTTTGTATGAACAAGGGTTTATTATTTCTCTATAGTAAATACCTTGTAAATACTAGGAAATTCCAGTTTCTGGATCATATGGTAAGTGTATGTTTAACTTTATAAGAAACTGCCAAAATGTTTCCAGAAAAGTTGTACCATTTTGCATTTTCAAAGAAACATATAAGAGCTTTATTGATCCATATCCTTGTCAGCACTTAGTATTGTCAGTGTTTTTAGTTTTTAGTTTTAGTCTTTCTAATATGTGTGTAGTGATATCTAACTGTGGTTTTAATGTGCATTTCTGTGATGGCTAATGATGTTGTACATCTTTCATTTGATATCTATACATCTTCTTTACTGAAGTGTCTGTTCAAGTCTTTTGCCCATTTAAAAATTGAGTTCTCTGTTTTCATACTGTTGAATTTTGAGAGTTCTTTATGGATACAAACTGTCTGTTGGATATGTGACTTGCAAATATTTTCTCCCAGTCTGCAGCTTATCTTTTAATTCTCTTAACAGTGTCTTTCATAGAGCAAAAGGTGATAATTTTTATGAAGTCCAGTTTATTAATTTTTTCTTTTTTGTGTGTGCTTTTGCTTCATGTCTAAGAACTCTTTGTCTAACCTTAAGTCACAAGGTTTTCTCTTAAGAATATGAGAGTTTTATTTTTACATTTAAACCGATGATACATTTTAATTTTTGTGTAAGTTATGAGGTTAAAAGTACTAATGGAGACAGTGGCCAAGATTCTTATTGGATATAAGGATATCCAAGTTTTCCAACACTGTAGCTGAAAAGACTATTCTTTCTCTATTGAATTATCTTTACCTTTGTCAAAAATCCATTGACTGTATTTCCATGAATTTATTTATTGGCCATCTATTTTGATCCATTGATTTATATGTCTTTTCTTTGACCAATACTATATTCTTTTGATTACTGTAATTTTTAGTAACTTGTACATTTAAGTAGTGTGGTTCTTCCAATTTTATTCTCATTTTTAATGATTGTTTTGGCTATTCTAGCTGCTTTGCCTTTCCATATATATTTGAGAATTAGAAAAAATATGATTGGTGTTTTGTTTGGAATGGTATTAAATCTCTAGATCAACTTGGGTGGAATTAACATCTTTACTTCGTTGAGTCTTCCAATCCATAAGTATGGTGTATTTATCTGTTCAGGCTACCTTGCCAAAATACCATAAACTGGATAGCTTAAGCAACTTATTTGCTCAGTTCTGGAGACTGGAAGTCTACGATCAAGATGTCATCAGGGTCAGTGTCTGGTGAAGTCTATCTCCTTGGGTTGCAGACAGTCATCTTCTCACTATGTGCTCACATGACTTCTTCTTTTTGTCCTTGGAGAAAGAGAGAGAGTAAGCTCCTTCAGTCTCTTCTTATCAGAACACTATTCCTATCAGAGCAGGGCTCCACCCTATGACCTCTTTTTTTTTTTTTTATTTTTTTTTTTGTGGTACGTGGGCCTCTCACTGTTGTGGCCTCTCCCGTTGCGGAGCATAGGCTCTGGAAGCGCAGGCTCAGCAGCCATGGCTCACGGGCCCAGCCGCTCCGTGGCATGTGGGATCTTCCTGGACCGGGGCACGAACCCATGTCCCCTGCATCGGCAGGCAGACTCTCAACCACTGCACCACCAGGGAAGCCCCTATGACCTCTTTTAACTTTACTTGCTTAGAGGTACTATAGCCACACTGGAGCTTATGACTTCAACATATGGATTTTGGGGGGACACAAACATTCTATACATAAGACATGGTAGGTCCCTTATTTTACTTAAGTCTTCTTTAAATCTTTTCATCAGTATTTTGTAGTTTTCAAATATAGATCCTGTACATATTTTTTTAATTTATACCTAAATATTTCATTTTTGTATGTATTCTGCATGGTACTGTATTTTTAAATTTTGGTTTTCCATGTTCATTGTAGTATATAGAAATGTGATTAATTTTTGTGAGGTGACCTTGTTTTCTGAGGCCTTACTAACTCACTTATTCTTTTTTTTTCAGATTGCTTAGGCTTTTATGTAGACAACTGTGTCACATATGAATAGGTAGAGTTTTATTCCTTCCTTTCTATTTGGTGTGTCTTTTATTTCTATTTATTGCCAGTTGCACTGGCTAAGACTTCCTGATACGGAATAGGACTGGTGAGCATGGACATCCTTACCTTGTTCCCTGTATTAGGGATAAAACATTCAGCTTACATCATTAAGCATGATGTTAGCTCTAGGTTTTTGTAGATGCCTTTTATCAGGGCAAGGAAGTTCTCTTGTGTTTCTAGTTTGCTGAGAGTTTTTGTCATAATGGATGTTGATTTTTTTCAAATGTTTCTTCTACATCAATTACTATGATCATATGGTATTCTTTCTTTAGAATGTTAATGTTGTGGATTACATGATTGAGTTTTAAACATGAACCAGCCTTACATTCCCTGGATAAACCCCACTTGGTTGTGGTGCATTATTCTTTTTATGTATTGTCAGATGCAATGTACTGATACTTCGTTGAGGATTTTTGCATCTATGCCCGTGAGGAATATTGGTCTTTCTTTTCTTTTTTTTTTCTTTTCTTTCCTTCTTATTACCTGGTTTGGTATCAGGGTAATGACTTCTGGTTTCATAAAATGAGGTGGGACCTGTTCTTTGCTTTTCTATTTTCTGAAAGAGTTTTGTAGAATTTGCATGATTTCTTTTGAAAAAAATTAATAAATTAATTTTTGTTGAGGTATAATTGACATATAACATTATATTAGTTTCAGATGTATAACATAATGATTCGGTATTTGTATACACTGCAAAATTAACACCATAATAAGTCTAGTTACCATCCATCACCATACACGTTACAAAAAAATTTTTTTTTCTTGTGAGAACATTTAAGATTTACTTTCTTAGGAACTTTCAAACACATAACACAGTATTATTAACTATAGTCACCATGCCATACATTACATCTCCATGACTTATTTATTTTATAACTAGAAGTTTGTACCTTTTGACCTTCTTCATCCATTTTGCCCACTTCCCCATCCTGCTTCCCCTCTGGCAACCACCAGTCTGTTCTTTCTATCTATGGACTTGGTTTGTTGCTGTTTTGTTTTGTTTTTTTCTTTTGATTCCACATGTAACTGAGATAATATCATATGATATTTTTCTTTCTCTGCCTGACTTACTTCACTTAGTGTAATGCCCTCAAGGCCCATCCATGTTTTACAAATGGCAGGATTCCACCCTATTTTATGGCTGAGTGGTAAGAGTTTCCACACTTTTAAATTTAATAATAATAATAATAATAGCAGTTGATTTAGTGGGCACTTGATGTTTTCCCTTTCCATACCTAATCTATAATCTTATAATAATTCTTCAAGCTGAAGTAATTTTTTTCCCTTTATAGATGAATAAAACTGAGAATTAAAGGAACTTAAATGTCTTGCTCAAAGTCACCTTAATGGTAAAGAGAGGGGTCAGGGGGCCAACCTCCATCTAGCTCCAAAGGCTTTGTTCTTTTCATGGCAACTTCCACAATTTTGGCATGTATGACTTCTAGACACAGGATTTTACTAATTGTTGTGGCTATTGACATGAAATATGAAATTACCTGACTGTTAAAATGATCAATGTAAGACACATTTTGTATCATAGCAGATAATCCATTTTCCCTCAGCTTCACACTTTGTGTTGGAAAGGCTATTTTTTTAAACCTTGTGACCAGGAAACTCATAGGTCACCACCCTTAAGGTTCTCTGACCAACTGTCCCCAGCTGTAAGTAATACCACACTACCTGTTTGGACCTGCTACAGATAGTTTAGTTATACTTGATCACTCTCCCTTTCTTTAGCTGCAGATGGTATACCCCAGTGTCTGTTGGGCCTCACTGTTATATTGGGTTTGTATATTGATGCAGTGGTCTGTTGTTTCCATTTTTATTGGGTCATAAAGCTCCATAAAGACCAGATGGTGTATATTTGCTTTTGATGTTGTGAAGTCTTAGGACTCTGTAAGTGGTGTTTTATAGTGTCTGCTGTATTTATCAAGTAAACAATGTTACCAAGAATCACCCACTTGCTGTCTGTGCTGGGTATTCAAGCTCCAAGAGATAATTCAACTACACACTCTGTAGGTTCTACGTTTTCCAGGAACTTTGGGTTATGTAGTCAAGATGGTCCATTAAGCCACTCAGATACCATGCATCAATTTTATTTTGCTGGTGATAATCAGGACATGGTCTCTTTATCATGAGGCATGTTTTTTGATGTGATCATCTGAATATGTTCTGCCCTATTTAAAAACTGTTTTAGATGTTAACAAGGAGAAGAGAAATAAGCATTCGTTGAGTATTTACTATATAGAATTACTTTACCTGTATTAACTTAAATAATCCTCTCAATGAGCCTGAAATGTAGGTACTTTTAAATTTTATTTCACAGATTATTCAATTCATGCCCAGACAGATTAAATAATTTATGCAAGGCCATATAGGTTAGAATTGAGGGAACTGATATCCAGTTCAAATTATACGACTCCAAATTCCATAAGCACTCCTAGCAATGTATCTGTTCTGCCATTCTTTCTCTGTGCTGGTTGTCATCAACCATACATGTCTAGAAAAATTCTGCCTTTTTCATTATTTTAGGATCTGACTTAAAGTTTTACTTTTACTCCATAATAATAGTAATAAACAATGGCTAAATAGCGTAATGATTAATAGTACAGACTTTGGAGCCAGACTATCTGGGTTCAGACTCCAGCTCTGCTATTTATTTGTTGTATAACTTAGGGCAGATTATTTAATTTCTCTTTGCCTCAGTTTCCTCATTCAATAATAATTGTACTACCTCAGACGCTTGTTATGAGGACTAAATGAGTTAATATTTGGAAAGATCTTAGAATAGTGCCTGGTACATTGTGAGTACTATACATGTATGCTTGTCAAATAAATAACAGTTATTGTGTATCAGATAATTTGCGAAGCACTATAGATTAATACCAAACATAAGGAAGGTACTATTATTATCTCCATTTAATGAGTGAGGACTCCAAGGCTTAGAAAGGATAACAGCTAGTCCAAGATCATGCCAGTTGTAAGCTCCTCGCAGAAAACCAAAAAGAATATTGAAGAGGAGAATAAAACTCATCTGTAATTCTATCACCTAGAGAGTATTATTGCTAACATTTGGAGTATTTCCCTCTTTCTGTCCGTATCATTGTAAATTATTGAAATCATGTTGAATGTACAGTTTTCCACCTTCATTTTGTCCCGTAGCATTATGTTAAAAATTTTCAACTCATCATGTGATTGAAATTTGGGGGGTTAAAATTGTCTTAACTGCAGTACGGTACTGGCACAAAAACAGCAATATAGATCAATGGAACAGGATAGAAAGCCCAGAGATAAACCCACACACATATGGTCACCTTATCTTTGATAAAGGAGGCAAGAATATACAATGGAGAAAAGACAGCCTCTTCAATAAGTGGTGCTGGGAAAACTGGACAGCTACATGTAAAAGAATGAAATTAGAACACTCCCTAACACCATACACAAAAGTAAACTCAAAATGGATTAAAGACGTAAATGTAAGGCCAGACACTATAAAAGTCTTAGAGGAAAACATAGGCAACACTCTATGACATACATCACAGCAAGATCCTTTTTGACCCACCTCCTAGAGAAATGGAAATAAAAACAAAAATAAACAAATGGGACCTAATGAAACGTCAAAGCTTTTGCACAGCTTTTGCACAGCAAAGGAAACCATAAACAAGGCGAAAAGACAGCCCTCAGAATAGGAGAAAATATTTACAAACGAAGCAACTGACAAAGGATTAATCTCCAAAATATACAGGCAGCTTATGCAGCTCAATATCAAAAAAAACAAACAACCCAATCCAAAAATGGGCAGAAGATCTAAACAGACATTTCTCCAAAAAAGATATACAGATTGCCAACAAACACATGAAAGGATGCTCAACATCATTAATCACTAGAGAAATGCAGATCAAAACTACAATGAGGTATCACCTCACACTGGTCAGAATGGCCATCATCAAAAAATCTACAAACAGTAAATACTGGAGAGGGTGTGGAGAAAAGGGAACCCTCTTGCAGTGTTGGTGGGAATGTAAATTGATGCAGCCATTATGGAGAACAGTATGGAGGTTCCTCAAAAACTAAAACTAGAACTACCATATGACCCAGCAATCCCACTAGTGGACATATACCCTGAGAAAACCATAATTCAAAAAGAGTCATGTCCCACAATGTTCACTGCAGCTCTATTTACAATAGCCAGGACGTGGAAGCAACCTAAATGTCCATTGACAGATGAATGGATAAAGAAGATGTGGCACATATAAACAATGGAGTATTACTCAGCCATAAAAAGAAATGAAATTGAGTTATTTGTAGTGAGGTGGATGGACATAGAGACTGTCGTACAGAGTGAAGTAAGTCAGAAAGAGACAAACAAATACCGTATGGTAACACGTATATATGGAATCTAAAAAAAAAAAAAGGTTCTGAAGAAACTAGGGGCAGGACAGGAGTAAAGACACAGATGTAGAGAATGGACTTGAGGACACGGGGAGGGAGAAGGGTAAGCTGGGACGAAGTGAGAGAGTGGCATGGACATATATACACTACCAAATGTAAAATAGATAGCTAGTGGGAAGCAGCCACGTAGTAAGGGGAGATCAGCTCAGTGCTTTGTGTCCACCTGGAGGGGTAGGATAGGGAGGGTGGGAGGGAGATGCAAGAGAGAGGAGATATGGGGATATATGTAGATGTATAGCTGATTCACTTTGTTATACAGCAGAAACTAACAGATCATTGTAAAGCAATTATACTCCAATAAAGATGTTTAAAAAAATTGTCCTCAGTGGTTGCAGAATATTCCATCATTTAGATATGATATTTTATTTAATCCCTCCTTAGATGTTGGACACAGAGTTGCTTTTAGGATTTTTTGTTAGCACATATTGTTACAATGAACATCTTTTTCTGCATTTTGAATTTTTTCTAAGGCTATAATTCTGGGCTTGGAATTACTGTGTCAAATGATCAAACATGTTAAAAGTCTCTTAAATATACAAACAGGCTAATATTTTCAAAGAAACTTACAAAGAGTTATAAGCAAAAAAAATACAGATAAAAATGTAAAAAGAAACAATCAAGTTCCCAAGATACAGGGTTTTTAAAAATATTAGAATTTTCATTTTGAGATAATTTTAGATCCACATGCATTGCTAAGAAATGATACAGAGAGATCCTGTTACCATTTGTGCCATTTCTCCCAAGCTAACATCTTAAAAAACCATAGTGTATTACTACAACTGGGATATCTCATTGATACAGGCAAGGTAAAGAACATTTTTATCACCACAAGAATCCCTCATGATGCCCTTTTATAGCCATGTAAACCTCCCCCTAACTCCCATGCCTGACTCTTGGCAACGACTAACCTGTTCTCCATGTCCATAATTTTTTTATTTCAGGAATGTTATATAAATAAAATCATAAAGTATCTGACTTTTTAGGATTGGCTTTTTTTCACCCAGCATAATCCCCTGGAGATTCATCCAAACCATGTGTGTCAATAGTTTATCCTTTTCATTGTTGAGTAGTATTCCATGGTATGGATGTACCACATTTGTTTAATGATCACCTGGTGAAAGACATCTGAGTTGTTTGCAGTTTTTGGTTATTATGAATAAAGCTGTTATGAACATTTGTACACAGATTTTGATGTAAACATACATTTTAAAATTATCTGGGGAAAATGCCCAAGAGTGTTATTGTTGGATTGTATGTTAGTCATATTTTTGTTTTGTATGGAGCTGCCCAATAGTTTTCCAGAGTTTTATTTTTCATTCTCAGGAGCAGTCTATGGATGATTCAGTTTTTTACATTCTTGGCAGAATTTGGTGCTGTTACTGTTTTTCATTTTAGCCATTTTGCAAGGTGTGTGGTGATGATATCATTGTAGTTTTAATTTGCATTCTCCTAATGGATAATGCTATTGAACATCTTTTCATGTGCTTATTTGCCATCTGTATATCCTCTTTGGTGACACGTTATTAATGTTTTTTGCTCATTTCCTAATGAGATTATTTGTTTTTTAATGTCAAGTTTTTATGTATTCTAGTCCTTTGTTGAATGTGTGGTTTGCAAGTATCTTTTCCTAGTCTGTGGCTTATCTTTTCATCCTTCTAAGATTTTTTACATAGGAAAGTTGCAAGTTTTGGATGAGGTCTAATTTATCAGTTTTTCCTCGTATAGATTATGCTTTTTTAGTCAAGTCTAAGAATTCTTTGCTGAGTCCTGTGTCCCCAAATTTTTCTCCTATTTTTTTTCTAAAAGTTCTAGTTTCACATTTTTCCCCCCTATGGAGGTCTTCTGGTAAGGACCAGAAACCTGCCAGACCAATTCTAAAAGAGCTATAACACTTAATTTTACATTGTACATTTAGGTCTGTGATTCATTATGAGTTAATTTTTCTGTAAGTTAAGAGACTTAAGTCCAGGTTCTTCCTTTTTTGTTCTGTTTTGTTTTTTTCACTACAGATGTCGAATTGCTCCAGTACCATTTTTTGAAAAGGTTATCCTTCCTGCATTTAATTGCTTTTGCACTTTCATCAAAAATCAGTTGGGCATATTTGTGTGGGTCTATTTATGGGTTCTGTATTCTGTCCCATTGATCTATGTATTTATCCCTTTGACAGTACCACACCATCTTGATTACTGTAGTATATTGTAGTCTTTAATATCAAGTAGAGTGATTCCTCCCACTTTATTTTTCAAAATTGTTTTAGCTATTCAAGTTTCTTTGCCTTTCCATACAAATTTTAGAGTAATGCTGTCTGTATCTGCCAAAAAATCTTGCTGGGGGTTTCGATAGGGATTGCATTAAAGCTATGTATTGACTTGGGGAGAAATTACATCTTTACTATGTTGAGTCTTTGAATCCATGAATTTCATATGTCCCTCAATTATTTAGGTCTTTGATTTCTTTCATCAGTGTTTTATAAATTTCAGCATAAAGATTCTGTACATGTTTTGTTAAGTTTATATCCAAGTATTCATTTTTTTGGTCATGAGTGGTACTGTGTTTCTAATTTCATTTTCCATATATCATTATTAATACATAGAAATGTAATTAATTTTTAAAATATTGACCTTGTATCCTACAATTCTGCTGAGCTCACTTACTAATTCTAGAAGGGTTTCTGTTTTTTGTTTTGTTTTTGTAAATTCCTTGGGATTTTCTACACAATTACGTTATCTGCAAATAGGGACATTTTAATTTCATCCTTTTCAATCTTAATGTATTTTATTTCTTTTCCTTGCCCTATTGCAACATAGAACTTCCAATACTATGTTGAATGAGTTGTGAGTCATATGTTGAATAAGAGAGAGAGAAACCATCTAGCCCTCTTCCTAATCTTAGGGAGAAAGCATTCAGCATTTCTTTATTAAGTATGTTGTCAGTTGTATAGGGTTTTTTGGGTTTATTTTTGTTTATTTTTTTTCTTTTTGTTTTTAGAAACTCTGTATCAAGTTAAGAAAGTTCCCCTTTATTCCCAGTTTGCTAAGAGGTTCTTGTTTTTGTTTTTGTTTTCCCTTTAAGGATGAGTGTTGGATTTTGTCAAATGCTTTTTTTAAGATATAAGTTTTGATCTTTAATAATGTTTGGAAGGCACTCAGGCAATGATCCTTGTAGGTGCTGAATCACCTTCCTCAAGATAGATACATGGCACCTGCAGGTGGTCAAAACTGACCTTGCCCAGGTGTTTTCCCTTTCAGCAACTTGTCTTACTGTGTTGGGTGACATTTTATTGGTTTATTTTTCATGTTCCTTGAAAAATGTGAAAGGACTTTGTTTATTAAAACTCAGATATTTTCCTTATTCACATCTCCCAGGTTTTTCCACTCAAGTCTTATTTCTGGCTTGAGAAATGTGTCTGGCTCAGAACTGATTATCAGGGTGGTGATACATGAGGGATCATACAGTGGTGGTGCTACAATATATGAACTGATTTAGATTTCCCTGTCTTGGATTATTCCCACTTCCCACCTTTGGAACTTCCTAAAATAACTTATTCACATGACATCCGCAGTGACATCCTGGCAAAGCTTTAATAACAAGTTCTCAGGGTTGGAAGTGACCTCTGATTTGCTGATTTCCATGATGTAAATACTCCCACCATGGCTAATTTTAGGCACCATTATGATGTCACTGAGCATAGAGTTGGGGTGATGAATGGTACAAGCTGACTCCAGCATACCACTACTTACACATAACTCAGTGTAACATTGGTGACAGCCACCCCAACACAAACTGCCCAGGCACTCAATTTCCCAGACTATTATGGGATTGCCACAGTCTTTTTTCCAAGAGTTCATAAGAATATGTAAAAGAAAGCATAGGTGGTCAGCACTACAGAAATGGAGTTTAATGAGTAGCAAGTACAACTTTGGGGGGCATGTATCAATAGTTCATTCCTTTTTATTACTAAGTAGTAGTCCATGGTATGGATGTACCACTGTAAACTCTTCACCTATTGTAGGATGTCTGAGTTATTTCTAGTTTTAGCTTATTGGGAATAGAGCTATTGTGAACATTCATGTACAGGTTTTCATGTGAACATAAATATTTTTGAAATATGCCTTTATTATTCTCCTTCTCCCTCTGTCCCCCACCAAAAGCCTGAAATCCAGGAGTAATATTTTCCTTCTTTTTAAACTCCAACTTGAGATATAAGAGAATTACTGGACAAGTACATTTGTGTACTTAGCAATGACATATTAGAATCTTAAGAGATGTTGGCCGTTGGAAGCTCATGCTCTAAATATGGACAGGTCTTGACTCACACATGAATTGTAATAAAGTGTCCTTGAGCATTCACACAGAGCATCGTGGGGATGGTTTGCTCTCCTACTGGCTTTTAGGACCTGCTGGCACCTTCACCCCGTCAGCACGAGCTTCTCCTGCTCCGCTTCCACGTCCGATAGGATGAAGACTTTTTAAGCAAATAAACGTAAAAGCTATGTGCTGCACTTATGTGGCTGAGGTGTCTCAGTTATACACTCTTGAGAGGCATCTTAGATGCCTGTGTTGACTGATGCTGGCCTGGCATCATGACTGTATGGATTTTCATTTCTCTGAAGCATGACCGTTTTCCAAGGGGCAGAATGGCTCAGTAATTAACAGTGTGGGTCTAGGGCAGGCAGCCAGGGTTCGAAATCCAGCTGTGTGGGTATTAGCTGTGGGAACGTGGGGAAGTTGTGTCACCTCTCTTGTACTCAGGTTTATCATTTGCCAAATGGGGATAATAATAATATTTACCTCATAGAGTTGTTATAGAGATTAGATGAGATAACATTTTTCTATGTTTAGAAAAATGCTTGGCACATAGGAAACACTCAATGCATCATCATCATCACGCACATGTTGGGAGCACAGGAAAATCACAGGCCCCTTTCTCTCCCTTAAGGGCCATCGGCGTCTGCACAGCCTTGGCTCTCCCTTCTTTGTGCAGACATGTAAGTCTCAGGGTGGGTGGCTCCTCAGGCCAGCCTCACAGCTCCCACTTCCCTGGAGCTCCGCTGAATACACTAAATTTTGAGCCCTCCACTCTCTGCATTGGATGCTGGATGTGCTGCTCACTCCTCTCTCAGCGCTGGCCCTGAGCTCAGCTTGCACAACAACTTGGAGGCAAACAGAAGCCAGCTGATCAACCCGCAAGGTATGCCCTTGGCTCTCCTCCACTGCCTGCCTCCGCTGCAGCTCCTCCACACAACGGGCAGTCCTCACAGGCCACTCGCCTGGGCTCAGCTCTTACCTTGCAGGTCTCTAAACCCCTGGTGTTCCTCCAGGGGAGAGGGGAGCTGTTTCCTGCCACCAGCGTCTACCACCTTGCTCGTTTTCAGCTTCTTCTGCAGCTCTTTTCTCTCTAACCAATCCAGACTGATGGCCCTTTGGCACCTCCTTCAACTCAGGGACTTGGGTTTTCTCTACGTGCAGCAGGGAGCAATCTGCGCATATGTGGGGTGGCAGGGCTTCACACAGATCCTACCAGGTCCTCTAATTCCCACTAGCCTGCAACTCCTTAAGGCTGAAGTGCATTAATCTTTGAGTCCTGCTAAGACCCAGTAGAATGCCTCTATGTAGTATATCAATATTTATTAAATGAATGCTTGAATAAACGATGAATTTCTTGGAAGCATTGGGGAAAATGCCCGGTTAACACGGATCCCTGCCACCTCCCAGGGATCAGCCTTCTGCTGGAAAGTTGGCCCATAATCCCTGCAGCACTCTTTGGCTGCTGATTTTTCAACTGTGGCTTTACACCTGTTTCATTTTACAATATTTATTGGGAAAGCATTTTAGCCGCTTATTATAGTCAGATATCATCCGTGACAAGCCATTTTCCTTGAATTAGCCCAGTGAGAAATATTTCTAAAGGCGTTAAATGAAATCATCCAGACATTTCCCGTGGCCAGCTGGACCTGGCAGCCACATTCAGTACCCTGGCTTGAATACAGAGCGGATTTTGCTTTTAGTCTACTTCAAGCAGCAAAGCTGCTGCTAATTCTCACACTAATAAACGGGGTTTTAACAAACTCTCCCAAGCAAAAGCAACAGGAGAATTTAGAACTGTGCTTTCAGTAAATTAAATGAGATAATGTAGTGCCTGGCACATAGTAAGCAGCCAGTAAATGCTAACTGTTATGGCTGGACACCACTACCAAGAACCGTTGCACAAAATATCACCAAAAAAAGATGGGGGCTGGTAGGGAAAATACTTTCAAAGATTAGTAGAAAATAGGGTCATGTAAATAATTATTTCTTTGAAGTTGAGAATAAGGAAGATAATGATAAAAAGAAAATCATTTAATAAAAATTAAAGGGATGAAAATAGAAGAGTTGGGAGATTGCTAGAAAGCTAATAAGCAACGTGCATTTCATAGCATGTATTTAAAAACATGAATTACATGCTTATGCACTCACCCTGGAAAATTTCACACAATCAAATCACATTGTCTCAAACTGCTGTTCCAAAAACTTTGAGATACACCAAAACAACTCCAACAATGTGGTAAGTGGAAAATCGTGATTACATCCTTACATAATTATTTCAAAGGTTTTTGGGTAAATGCAGAGATCCTCATTGAAACTTGAACTTACGAAACACGTGCTACATAGCTCTGTGATTCCATCTTGGCTCTGAAATACCACTTGGTGATGTTATCAACATTCTTGAACTCATGGAACTTGTGTAGGGAAACTCATTAACTCCAAGAATGAGATCCTTTTCCCAAAATATCTTTTCCTGGCTTCCTGATGCCACTCTTTCTTTGCTTTTGTTATTAAATATGAAAATATTGATTTTAACTGGACTTTAAGTTATCAGCTTTGGTTTTACTAATGCCTTTTCAAAGTATTGCTTTATTCCTATTAATTTTGGATATACCTGTCTTTCATAACTTGAGTTTATAAGCCTGGAAATAGAATTTTACAGCATAATGCCTCGTGATGATTACCTTTTATTCCTGGGTGAATAGAATGCTGATTCTCTTACAGCTTGTGAGCAGGAGTGGTGATCTTGGTGGAAGAAAAATATAGCGTAATTTTAGCAGCCAGCCATGCTGGGTCATTAGCTGAAAGAGAGATATGACCCAATTTTTTTTCTTTTTTTCCTAATTTAAAAAAAACTTTATTTTTTAGAAACCACTTTATTGGGCTTCCCTGGTGGCACAGTGGTTGAGAGTCCGCCTGCTGATGCAGGGGACACGGGTTCGTGCCCCGGTCCGGGAAGATCCCACATTCCGCGGAAAGGCTGCGCCCGTGAACCATGGCCGCTGAGCCCGCGCGTCCGGAGCCTGTGCTCCGCAATGGGAGAGGCCACAACAGTGAGAGGCCCCTGTACCGCAAAAAAAAACAAAACAAAAACAAACAAACCCACTTTCTTGAGGTATGATTGACATGGGAAAAGCTGTACATATTTAATGTATGCAACTCGATGAGTTTGGGGATAAGTATACACCCATGAAACCATCATCACCTTCAAGGCTACAGACATATCCATCAACTTGCAAAAGGGGCCACTTTCCTCTTGCCTCCTTTATTATTATTATTATTATTTTGTGTGTACATGTGTGTGGTAAGAGCACTTAAGATTCACCCTCTTAGAAAACTTTAGGTACATAGTACAGTGCTGTTGGCTGTGAGCACCGTGCCGGCGAGTAGATCTCCAGGATGAGGTTCTATTAGAGCAAGACTGGAGGACAGTCCAAGGGGAAGAGAGGTTAACTGCAGCACAGAACTTCTGAAGGATCCTGCTTTAAAGGTGGTCATGAGATGGTGCCAGCTGACACTGTGGGGAACAGACCAGTGATCACACTGGGCTGAAGCTGCTCAGATGAACGAGGGCCACGAGACACAACGGTTTGGAGCTGATTTTGCCCTGAGTCAGAGATAACAGCATAGCAGGATGGCATCTCCCCACCTCCATCCAGGTAAAAGTGGCAGTATTTTACTCTAGCAAAAAGCTAGAAATAAATAATACTTTTGCTTTAGAAGTATATCTCTGAAGTAGTTGAAGGGATTTTTCAATAAATACCTCCTGAGTAGAAGCAGTTGTCGTAAAACAAGGTAATTAGAAAATGTTCCTGGGTAACTTACTCATAGCACAAGAAAAACCCTAATTTCCTCCCTGAATTTATTGGCTGGCCAGAGCCAATTACAGCTACTCACAGAAAAACTCAGTAACTTTTTTTTTTAAGTGAGGGAAATAAATAAACAATGGCAACAAAAATCCACAGGCTTTTTTTTTTTTGTCAGTTGGCAAAAAAGCAGTATTTTTTAATGAAAGTAAAAGACTTTTATAGTTTTTTTTTTTTTTTTTGCGGTACGCGGGCCTCTCACTGTTGTGACCTCTCCCGTTGCGGAGCACAGGCTCCAGACGCGCGGGCTCAGCGGCCATGGCTCACGGGCCCAGCTGCTCCGCGGCATGTGGGATCTTCCCGGACCGGGGCACGAACCCGTGTCCCCTGCATCGACAGGCGGACTCTCAACCACTGCACCACCAGGGAAGCCCCAAGACTTTTATAGTTTATCTCAGTGGACTAAAATTAACATGAACTTACATTTTTGACACCCTGTCATAGCAACATATTATTTAGCACAAACAACTTTCTTCCTTTGGATTTAGAAGTAGTGCTTAAACAGAATTGCTAATTGACGCTTGGTGAAAAATAATTTATGGTACATTTTATTCTCTTATTGCTATAAAACTGGTTTAAAATAATGAGGCTCATGAAAGGATATGACCTGGACCATAAAATGTACTTATTAGAGTTGTTTGATAAATCATGATGGGGGATTCTCACCTCTTAATAAGTGTAAGACACTGCAATGCAAAGCAGGGCTTAGATGGGGTATGGCTATCTCCTGGTAGCACTTAGTGTGCTCTCTCCCTCTTTCTCTCTCTCTCTCTCTCTCTCTCTCTCTCTCTCCAGATGTCAGGAAACAGAGTGTTTCTGAATGCCTAACTCCCCTCATGACTCCTGCTGTTAGCATCCAATCTGGTGTCCAGACACAGGGAAGCTTCTGAAGCTTCTGTCAGAGTAGGAACAAGATCCTGTCCAGGGATCCTGTCTGAGTTCTGACAGACCCAGAAGACAGAAACAGCATCCCCAGGATTACAGAAGTCAAGTGCTAGGCAGGAAATGCTCCTCTCAGGGCCACACTGGTGCAGGAACCTCATTTATGTTATGAACCTCATTCATTCATTCATTCATTTGTTCATTCCTCAAATGTGCCTTGAGCATGTATAATGCCCTTTGCAGGGCAGTGTGAACTCAATAGTAAACACAGCAGATGTGGTCTCCGCCCTCATGGAGCTTGCAGATTGAAGAGGAATGTGCTCCATGTTTGGATGGGGGAGGCTAGAGTGCAATGGGACCTCTATACCCTGACAGCACAGAGCAGAGAGGAAGACTCCAAAGATGGGGAACTCTGGACCCCACAGAGGATGGGGAGGCAGGTGATTGGACACCTGGATCCCCTAAGAGAATTCTAAACCCAACTGGGTGGTGTTTTACTGATCACAGGCACTGCTATCAGGAGGGTTCCAGGCCAAGGAAGTACTAGCCACTGCAGCCTCAAGGAGCTTTGGGGGTGCTGAGAGCCCCACTGAATGAGCAGGGACTGGGGGCAGGTGGAAGAGGCTGCCAGAGTTGGGACCTTTGAGATCAGGGTCAACTGAAAGAGACTGCAGCTGGTCTGTCTCCTGGGTGGGATAATCAGGCAGCCACCCTAGGCTTGCAGATGTCTGTCTTTAATAGTATATACCCAAGGGTGCAATGGAAGATGTCAGCAGTAGTCTCCTTTTAAGTGTGCTGCCTTGGGCACCCCTACACTGGTTGAGTTGCCTCGGAGCCACACTCCTTTCTGGGTATCACCCTGACCATGGTGGTATATAGTGGTTGCTATCATGGGTGGATTTCGCTCATTGCCTGAACAAAAAACCAAGATGGCCAGTTGTACTTCCACAGCCTCTGTTGAGGAGGCACGTAACACCTGCCACATCATTGGAAGTCCCAGCTAGGATCCAGCAGACCAGGCAAGGGAGGTGCACCTGAGAATCCTTCTCCCTTGTTACCATAATGTCACATAATCTGTACCCTTTCCTGTTATACTGCCACACTTTTATTAGTAAAAATATGTGGGAGAGAAATGAATATGAGAGATTAAGAATTTTACCTAGAAAAGAATATTATCCTTTGAGGACCATTCACATTATGGGATTGTACTGAGATTATGGAATTGGACTAAATTATTTTTTCTCCACTAACTGGTGAAAGGCTCTACTTATGACCCATAAAGAAGCCTTATTTCTTCGCATGTATGAGTGTAGTTAAGTGATTTCGTGACTCTCTCAATTTGTATAATGGAATTTTGTGCATCTAGTTGAAATAATGATTAAGGTCTATATTTAATAATTTAGAAAGCTGTCCACAATACATGAGTGAAAAAAAAGTAAATCACAGAACTTTAAGTATGCTTTGATTCTATTTATGTAAAATTATTTGTGTGTGCTCATGCATAAAAATGTCTGAAAAAGTGTTCACCAAAATGTTAACATGGGTTATCTCTCAGTGATATCAAGTGACTCGTTTTTCACTTTCTCCTTCATGCTTTTCTGAATTGCATTAATATGTTTCTACATTGAGAAATGTTTTGTTTTTATAGAAGCTATTTTAATCTAAAAACAAAAAATAAACACTTGCTAGTAGCTTTTGGGAGTTGGGTCATTATTTACTAAATTTCCTCCATGCTATTCTTTTGCTTGGTTAGGAAGCTAAAATCCTTTTGAGAGATGGATTGCCTAGTTGAGCAGTTTCTAGAAACAGTTTTCTCTTGCTGAGATGCTACCTGATAACTTCCTACAGTCAAGCATGCTAGGTGACTGTAATTTCCCCGTATAAAGAAATGATCCTTCTTTGACATTATTGTGGCATGACTCCATGGGGTCCTGAGACACTGGCCCTTCCCATACACTAGTAACGGAATTCCTCAGAGATACGAAGGGGGAAGAATAATAACTCATGAAAGTTGTTGATATATTTTAATTTTTTCAAGTGTAGGATAAAGGAAGGAAGAGGTGAGAATTTGAAGAGCACTTCTCTTTGGGTCAGGAATGACACTGGGGTGGGTTTAATGTGCTGCTTAGCTCATTCATGTTTATCATCAGGAAACTGGAGGTCAGCATCAGAGAATAACCTTTCCAGTGAATATTGCATACCAGGCCGTCAGCAGCTGGTGTATCAAAAAGCCTTCTGGGAGTTAGTGGTGCAACACAAAGACCTAATCAAAAGCAGAGTGGAATTAAGTACGTGAGAGTACCATCCTTTCCTCTCTAGGCCTGGGTAGCTGACAGCACATTTATTGAGTGAGAAGCAATCATTGTATACCATGTCCAGCTTGCCATGGATATCCTGGTGTAAGGTTGCAGGATATTGGAAGGAACTTGTTTTTTAATCTAAAATGTGTTTAGAGTTCCTAAATTTGGTTTATCATTTTATTATTGAATTTTCTAGAGGAGTCAGGGAGATTCTGGGTCCTGACTATATGTTGCGC
This sequence comes from Delphinapterus leucas, assembly GCF_059928025.1. NCBI lineage: Eukaryota > Metazoa > Chordata > Mammalia > Artiodactyla > Monodontidae > Delphinapterus > Delphinapterus leucas. The sequence continues at coordinate 136,718,239 of NC_143130.1, forward strand.
ATATCGAGGACTATTTCAGAACAAATGTCTGCTTCAGGCAGTTCAGACATAAGTCCTGGCTCGTTCTCCAACCTCATACTCTTCCACACTCCCCTTTGCAGGTTCGACCCCAGCTGCACCAGGCCCCAGCCATGCTAGCCTGCTTTGCTGTTCCTCAAACACACCAAGCATGCTCTGACTTCAAGCCATGTTCCCTTTCTTTCCTCTGCCCACATCTTCTCAGCTCAAACATCACCAAGCAGAGTGGCCTTCCCTGTAGAGATAGCACCCCATTCCTTACCCAGTCACTCTGATACCCCCTTTGCTCTGTTTTATTTTATATATAGCACTTATCCCATCCTAACATATTACATACTTAGTGGCTAGTTGTCTACTCCCACCAGAATGTCAGCTCCATGAAAATAACCATTGTCTGTTTTGTTCACTACTGTATCTAGAACAGTGCCTGGCACATAGTGGATACTTAATAAAATTTTGTCGAATGAAAGAATGAATGCTTGAACTCATTTTACCCCATGGACATGTTCCTGGGCAATTGTGTACAAATTAGTTATTATAAATGGAGCATTTTTTTTATTGAGGTATAGTTGATTCACGACGTTGTGTTAGCTTCTGGTAGAACATATTTTAAATTCATTAGGAGAAAGCTGTTGTTCAAATGAATCCTATCTTTCATCAATCCTGTAAAAGGAATTAGAATTCCTAGTTGGCCTTTTGTTTAGACCCAAGTTTTAGAGTTAGATTTTTCTTCAAGCAAGATCTACCTATATATGGCTATGTGCATGGTAGAGAGCATTCCAAAGGTCATCCAGGCTTACCTGGGCTTCCTGTATAGATGATCAGAATGATCACTATTCCTCGGTTTGTTTCTGGTCCCTAATGAAGACCAGTAGAACTGAAGGACTTGGAAAATACTAGTTGGAAGGAGGGATAATATGAAAATATTGACAACCAGTATGGTTCCCATCTCCTGCTGTGTTAACCCTTTAGTTGATGGACCTTGGGGAGCTGACCCAGCGTGGCACATGCTGGTGCCTCTAGGCTGATCATCAGCCCCAAGGGAAAGAGTTTGCAGAGATTGCTTAGGTAATGTGCTGGTAGATGCCCCCACTTGGCTGTAGGATCTTCCTGGTATGGGCTGGGAGCACCTGGCCCGGTGCCTGCCCTTGGTGGGTGCTTAATTAACGTTTGATCAATGAATTCATTATGTGAGGGAACTTGGTGAGAAAATCTAACTTAGAAGTGTGTTTTTTCTTTTCAATCTGTGGAGGTGCTTTTATCACTGACACAGTTAGGGCTTTCTCACAATAGCAGCATGGGAGGCCCAGTTCTTTCTTCCACTCACCAGAGAGAGTACGAATAAGGTCTGGATGGGACAGATCCAGGTTTTGTGGAGCCAGAGCTGTTCACATTTTGGATGGCTCTGTTTGAGAGAAAGAATATGAAATTAGGCACAGGGTGTGGGAAGCAGTATGGAAGCTTATGTTTCAGTAGTTTGACGGTCAATCTGCTTCTGGGGCTGGGTGCTCTACACGCTCTGGGACCCAGCTTTATCGGGGACTCCTAGGGTGGGGCTCACTGAGGGCCTGTTTGCAGGGAGGATGGGGTGTTCCCTGGGAACAAACCTGCTCTAAGGAAGGGTCAGGCCTACTAATAACAATGCCCCAGTTATCAGAGAACTGATTCTGAGAAGAGTGTGAGGGCTTTTCCTCAGAACTGGTTCCTCTCTGGCTCTGTATGACATTGCAGCCCAGAGCAGCACCCACGGTACCCAGGGATAAAGTACTGAACATGACAGGAGAGGTGTCCTCCTGCCTCTGTTAGAAGTGGGCTTCAGTTCTCAGAGGCTGCCGCTGCCACACAAAGGTAGGGAAAGCTTGACACCAGCCCCAGGGACCATGGTCCAGGCATCTTCTCATCACCTCAAGGCAGCAGTGGAGGCAGACAGATTTTAAAATAACAGTCATAGTTGCCCTTCACAGAGCACGTATGTGCTGGGTTACTTTATGTTCATTCTCTGTAATTCTTACAGGAACCCTGCAACATAAGTATCGTTAGCCTCACTTACAGGTGCAATAGGACGGTGTATTTGCTCAGATGACACTTGGTGCACAGAGACAATGTAAACCCTTTTCTCCAACTGACTTGAACCTCCTTATGTGTCCCCGCCCTGCTGGGTAGCATGGAACTGAGTCTCACCAATTAACAACACTTCCATCTCTCCTGGTTTATAGCCTCTTTCCTGTTTCAATAGTCAGGGTTTTCTAAGCCAAATTCCCTATCAGGGCTGTTTCCATTGGTGTCTTTTGGATGACTCATTCTCCCTCGATGAGCACGTACTCTTGCTGCATATCCCCAAAGACAGTCCTGGGTGTTGGCAGGACTCACTGGGATTCCACAGTCAGGGGACGGGCTGCTGGACACTTGTTGCCCTGCTGCATATGGGCTGGCTGACCAGGGAGGGTAAATGGGCCCATCTGGTCTTCCGGAGTCACATGAATCTCACACTACTGGGGGCTGATCATCCGTGCTGTCGTGAAGTCTGTAGCAGGTGATCGTCCGTCTGTGCTGGGGCTCGTGGAAACTTCCCGAATGCCACACATGGGCCATGGGGTGCCCGGAGGGCAACCTCAGGCCGCCCTCCATGGGAGGACAGTGCGCTGACTCATCGCTCTCCCTGCCTCTCTTACCCAGATCCCTGGGCTGTAAAGGACCATGGCTCCTTGCATAGGTTGTAGTACAACCCTATGATACAGCCCCGTGGTCTTCAAACTCTTGTTTTGTGTGGCCCCTCAAAAACTTCTGGGAAGCTCTGACCTCCTTTTCAGGTTGCTATCGCATGTTTTTCATCTAAACGAAAGAGTTGCAAAAGGATGTAATTTTTGTCTTATTGTAAATACTGACATTTTATTTATTTATTTTTCTTTCTAAAATGAGGTTCATATTTATTTTTCTTCCTTTAGATGTTTTAATATTGAAGTATAGTTGATGTACAATATTATATAAGTTATAGGTGTACAATATAGTGATTCACAATTTTCAAAGATTATACTCCACTTATAGTTATTATAAAATATTGGCTATATTCCTTGTGTTGTACAATACATGAGGATCGTATTTATTTTTATTTATTTTCTATACAGCAGGTTCTTAGTAGTCATCAATTTTATACACATCAGTGTATACATGTCAATCCCAATCACCCAGTTCATCACACCACCATCCCCACCCCCCAGATCATTTTTTATTTTATTTTGTATTTTTTTAGTGTGTTAGTTTCTGCTTTATAACAAAGTGAACCAGCTATACATATACATATATCCCCATATCTCCTCCCCCTTCAGCCTCCCTCCCACCCTCCCTATCCCATTCCTCTAGGTGGACACAAAGCACTGAGCTGATCTCCCTGTGCTATGTGGCTGCTTCCCACTAGCTATTTTACATTTGGTAGTGTATATATGTCCATCCCACTCTCTCACTTCATCCCAGCTTACCCTTCCTCCTCCCTGTGAATATTGACATTTTAGAATAAAACTGTTATGGTGCTCTTTTAAATTTACCCAGTGAAATCTAAATACCATAGTGATTTAATACCCATGGTTCAAAAAACACATGAACAAGCTCTTTTCTTTAAGTTGGAAATTTTACAATATTTTCTTTTCCTTTTTGAAATTGCATTTCCATTTCACTTCTCCTGCAGAACTGTATCCTAATGTGATATATTTTATGCTTGAAAGTCTTTTTAGTAATCACCCTATCATTCTGCTCTTCAACAAAAATATGTATATACATTGAAAATTTTAAATTGTTAATTTTGGGGGAGTCACCACAGCATCCTGTTATAAAATGTATTATGGATTAAGTTTTCAATAGAATTATTATTAGTAAATTGATCAAAACTATATATATATACATATACATATTACATAGTTTTATGGGTAATTATTAAACAAAAAAACAATTGCGCTAGAAATGTTATCTCTTAATGAAATGGATGGGAGGGTTGTTATGGCAATTCAAGTGGGCTTTGCAGCTACTAATACTTCAAAGTGTCCTTTTGTTTGTTGCCAGAGGTTCTGCACTTTAGGAAAATGCCTCTTAGTAAGATTTGAGTCAGCTTCCTTTCTTTGAGTTGTCTACCTTTCTCTGTACAGTGAGGGAAGAGGGAGGTAGGAAAGTGTAGCAGATAACACTGATTCCCATACAACTCTCCAGATTGGGGTGCCTTGGAAAGGGAGAAGTTTCTGGAAGTTTGAAGACCACAGTCTCCAGCCCTGGCTCCCCATATATTAAAAGGGGAGGGGTCCCCACTGATCTGCTCTCTCCTCTGGGACACTAAATCTCATGGAAAATGCTGCGTTAGAAGGCAGCAAGAAAATACAAATAAAAATCACTGCTTTAAAAATATCAATAGATTACCTGTACCATGGAGATGAGGAAATCAAGGCCCGGGGATGTTAAAATAGCTTGCCTAAATATTTAGCTGGTTGGTGGCAGAGAAGGAATTTGACTTCAAGTCTGGACTCTTGTTTTACAGGATTGTGGTTTCCAAGCCAGCCTGTGGATGGCTGCATCATAATTATCCGAGTCTCTTTTTAAAGTGATTTACAATTCCTGGGCACTACCTCTAGTGGTTCTAGAGGTGGGGTCTGAACATTTCTTTCTTTAAGAGCTCCTCAGATGCTTCTGCAGTAGGGTCAGTGTTAAACCACAGAGCACACCTGAGAAGGGCCTGTGTTTTTTCACAAGCAGGGAAGATCCCCTCCCTGACTGAGCACTGAGACCCAAGAGGGAGGGACTCAGCAGGAGACAGAAATGGAAAATTTCCTAACACTGAATGGATGTGCTCCAGGGAGGCACCTTCTGGGTTTGTTGGTGGGTTTGTTGGTACCACTAAAATGGCCCAGCTTTGAAGCCCAGGCTACTGAAACCTAGGAAGCCTGGGGCACAGGGGTATCAAGGAAGGGCAGGAAGCCCCACTTTCTTCCTGCAGCTTCTTAACAGGGCTACTTTTACAGCACCTTCCCAGGACTCCAGGGCTCTCCTTCTGATCCCCTGGGAGAATCTCTGTGGCTCTTAAAAGTCAGTCTGGAGCAAATTCAAAATCTTGGGGAGACTAGTTTTCTTCTATATCCAGTTTGGAGAACTGGACGTCCTGCTGTGAACCCGTTTCTGGATTTAGCTGCTAAATCCAGCTGGAGGACATCTTCGGTGCCTGCTGGCAAGGCAGCATCTTCCCCTGTGCTCCTCTCTGGACCCCTCCCTGCATCAGGTTTCCCCTGCAGCTGTTCTGACTTTGACAGTCCCCAAGACGAATTGCCTACTTCGCAGGGCAGCTGGGAGGGAGGGTTAAATTCTGTCCTGAAAATCTCAGCGTTTTCTTCTGGGATGCAAAGACCTCGAGGACAATCTGGTATCATCAACAGTTACCAGGCTCCAAATCCAGCTCAGTGCCTACACTCTGCTTCAAGCTCAGTTTGGGAGAACAGGTTTAATCCACGCCTCCTTCTAGCAAGGTGCTACTGGAAACAGTTTTCATATCCAGCAGGGCCAGAGGGTGAGTACTACAACAGAGGGAGACACAGGAGACCTATTCATCACCACGTTGTCAGTTTAAGGGACAACAAGCTTTATTCCCACTTGCCATGGGGCCCAGGTGGATGCCAATTGCTTTACTAAATTTCTGTCTGAAAAATGGTGCCCAGTACTAGAGCCTTCAGGGGACATCTATAATAGGAAACGGCAGCAAAGCAATAAACATCGGGCTGCAGTTCTTGCCTGGGCATGCTGGCTACGGCCCCAAGGTCCGCACTTGTCTTCCTGTCTTCTTCTGGAGATGCTCCCCGGACCTTGGAATCCAAGGGATGCTCCCAGACTTCCACTAGGTCAGTGCTGCCAAGCTCTAATGGGGCCCAAATTTTACACCAAAACGCTACCCCTCCCTCCTCATCAACTGAGTTTTACTCTTTCTCTGCCAACTCTGGCAACTGGCTCCTGAGAAATACTGTTAGAGAATTTTTTTTTTCCCTTAAAAACACTCACTCCACACCTCATGAAGGTTGCAGAAAGGTGCAGTAATAATCTGGCAGATGTTGACCAAGTGAGACAAATTTTCTGTTGTGAAAGCTACTACTCCTCAATTTAGTCAAATGTAGAAGGCACAGAATTCCTTACCTGACTCTCTGAAAGTTGCTTAGATGTGACACGGAAATAGAATATCAGGGGCCCAGGGGATTTGGTCCTGGATCTCATTCAGGACATTGAAACTTATAGTATATCAGCATTTGGGTTGAAGAAGAATCATAAGGAAGATTCAAGGTTTGGACAGTTAATGCTGTGATATAATGGGTATAATGGACGTTTTTATCCATCCAGCAAAAATTCCGCGTCCTCAATGGGAAGGAGAGCATAAATACTTAAGGATTTATTCTCAACCTTAAGAAATAATTTAATTTTGGCTCTTCTCCCTAATGGCAGGAGAGTGACCTCTGGTCACAGAGAATAATCAGGGTCCCTAACATCACAGGGAACTCAAGACTTAACCCCAATGCCCTCCACTCCTTCAGGAGAACAGCTGTCACCAGTGTCTTCCAGCAGCGCTACATTCATTCATTTGATCATGTATTCATTCAAGAAGCTATGTTGTGCTGTTTAAACAAAACAGACAGGTTCTCTGGCTTACAGCTGGGCAAGAGGGAATTAGGGATGAGTGGAAGGCAATCGTATAGATCAGTAGAGAGCAGATGGTGGCTTGAACCAGGACTCGGCTGCTACCAGTGGCACTGGATTTGTAGTATATATTGAAGATACCATTAATGGAACTCAATGAAGAATTGGAAGTGGAAGGATGGTCTCCTAGTTTCCAGCAAAAGCAACTTGGAGGATGCATCTTGGAGGTTTATGAGATAAGGCAGAACACACACAGACTTTTTCTCCTGCAGTTCTAACCATTCTTTCCTAGTTTTCTTTGTGGGTTTCTTTTACTCTGTATGTCCTTTAAATATGGAAGTTCTCAAGTGATTTGTCCTTGGCCTCCTCCTTCTCCTTGTGTGATTTCTTGCCCATCTCTGGCTTCTCTTTAAAGCAGACAACTCCTAAAGCTGGATAGACAGCTCAGGTCTGTCTGTTGAGCTCCATTTTCATATTTTCTACCAAACACTAGGATGTTTCTTAAGTGTTTTAAATTTAGCATGTGAAAAGTCTTCTCATCCAGACATCTCCCACCACCCCAATACCTGCCTTGAGCTTTTCCTGCTTCTGTACTTCACTGCCTTGGTCACTGAACCACTGGCCCGCTGGTCACATAACTCAGCACGCCAGGAATCATTCTAGATCCTTCTTCTGCTCTTACAGCACTTCTCACTGTATCTTATTGCCTCTCTAGCTTATATATTTCTCATCCCTGCCCTCTGCTCTTCATTTCTTCTCCAGTCGCATAGTTTAGGTCCTTGTCATTTCTTACCACAATGTCTTTCAACTGGTCCTGCTGTCTTAGTCTTGAGCCCTTCTGGTACACCCTCCATGGTGCTCCCAGAGTGATCTTATTCTTTCCTCTACAGCTGGTGGCTGATTCACTTCCTTCAGAATAAAGCCTTTTGCACATTATTTAAATCCTTCCATAACCCAACTCCTCCTAACAACGTTCACGTCATCTCATTTTTTCCTTCATGGAAGTCACTCCTGCACCTTCCTTCACTCTTGTCTCATGACCCTCCAGTGCTTTGTGCAGGGGGGTCAAAAGGCCTCCTCTTTCTTCTCCCTTCCTCACTTGACTTGTCTGCACCCTTCCATTTCATCTAAAGCCTCATTTTTCTTGGAAACTGCCCTGAGCCCTCAGGCTGACATGGATATCCCTTTTCTGTGTTCTTACCCCACGATTAGGCACTTTGTACCCTGGGCTGTCACTGTTAATTCTGTTTGTCTACCTCCCCCTCTAGGCTACAAGCTCCTTGAGAACAGAGACTCTTTCTTACTTTCTTCTGTATTCTCAGGACCCAGCAGCAACACATGGTTAACTGTCAATTCATTCACTTGAATCAGTGAACAAACTGGTTTTATGCACTTTTTCAGGGAGGATCTATGAGAAAATTCTATAAACTATAGTTCTATCCTTTTGTTTTGACAAAGCTTATTATTTATAAGCTCAAATTGATTATAATGAAAATACAGAAAGCCTCAACTGAATCTGAGGCTCAGCTGTGAAGGATAAGACTATGAAATTCAAACATACTTCTGGAAATCACACACACTCATTAACTCGTATCCTTTCTTAATCTTGGAATAGCGTCCTATTAGACAAATGATTTACATTCACAGTAGAAGTGTAAAGAGCATTCTAAAGCATGAATATTAAGCAGCATTGGCATGTCATTTAAATAAGGGAATTGCTATCCTGGGAAAGTTAGGAATGGGAAAGCATGAACAAAAATCCGGAAAGGAAAGAATTAGGGAGAGCTCAGAATGTTTGTGTGTCTTACCCTCTACGAGAATCTAACCCTCATGGGAGTAGGAGCACTGGCTGGTTCACTTTGTATCCCCAGTGCCAAGTACCTCGCTTAGCATATGATATGTGAGGAAGGGAGGAAGGAAGGAAAGCAGGGATAAAAGATGATGGGAGAGGGCTTCCCTGGTGGCGCAGTGGTTGAGAGTCCGCCTGCCTATGCAGGGGACACGGGTTCGTGTCCCGGTCCGGGAAGATCCCACATGCCGCGGAGCGGCTGGGCCCGTGAGCCATGGCCGCTGAGCCTGCGCGTCCGGAGCCTGTGCTCCGCAACGGGAGAGGCCACGACAGTGAGAGGCCCGCGTACCAAAAAAAAAAAAAAAAAAAAATGATGGGAGATTGGCAGATATGGGAGCAACACTGAGGACAGTTTTAAATACATGTGCAGCTTGCTCTTGCACAAGACGCACAAAGGATTTTCCACTGGGGGTGTGCCAGATGCTGTCTGCGGTCGCTCAGGGCCTTACCGATCCTTCTTCACCCATCTCTCTACTTTTGGGGCGGGAAACCTGTAAACTACATTTCCCAGACTTTTTAGGCAGCTGGCTTATTAGATTCTGCTGGTGGGAGGTACTGATGGGTGACTGGAAGGTGGAAGAAAGGGAGGAGCTATTTCATCTTCCAGCTCTGGGCAGCAGTGTCAGTGGGCAGCAGGTGCCTCCCCTGGCTCTTGCTCAGCAGCCGGTTTCTGACAGTGGCAGTGTACATGAACCCCTTGGACATAATTTCCCCTTTGCTCCTCTAGGGGCTTACTTAAATTGGAATATTTTTTTGCGTTTTGGGCCCCTCAGTCCTTTCACCACTTTTGTGACCAATTACCTGTATAAAATCCCCTCTGAAATACCTGGAATACTTTCCATTTTCCTGATTAGACACTGGCTGCTACACAAACACTGACCATTAGACATCAACAAATGAACAAATCAATATATAGATGCATCCATATTTGGTTAAAGGTATATGTACAAAGCCTCTTTGAACTATAAAATGCATTTGAAATCAAATAATACATGAAATAAAGAGACAAATGAGTAGCAGCTGGTATATTAAATGTAATCTCCGTTCAGTAGTAGGAGATGTGTTTAAAATCAGAAGGATATAATGGTAAGAAAATGCAGGGAGAATTAGTGGAGTCAGAAGGCATCCAAACCAGGGCATCTGCTAGCCAGCTCTCTGCCTTTGGCAACTCACTTAAACTCCTCTGCCTCAGTTTCACTTTCTGTAAAATGAAAGGGTCAGATTAGATCAACTCTCAGTATACTTCTAAGGCTGGAATTTTAAGGATTTATGCCTTTGAGTAAAATCTCCCTTGGATAGCTGGGGAGGAAAATGCCCCATCTATGGGGGAGAGTCTGGACTTGGCTGGAGCTTCCATTTAGCCTGACCCTGAAATGCGTGTGTGTGTGTGGGGGGGGGCCCTGTTAGCACATCCTGAACCCATCCATTGCCAGATATTTGTCTTTGCTGGATGTACAAGAACCATTTCAAAAGCTGTGGATATGCCAAGTCATTGCCATGGCAGTGACCTCTATTGACCCTTCACATACACACAAATGAAATAAAGCAAGTTCACACAAGGTACATATGATGAAATTAATAGCCCTGTAATGAGCAGGAGTATTGTTCCAGGAATCTGTCACATTATTAGATACAAAAGAAAAACATTTCTAGACATTGCAAGCCTGTTTTCCACTAGTAAGTTTGTTCGATATTATCTTTGATTTATGTCTCTTAATGTGTTCCTCCACCACCATATATATTTTGTTAATATTAATGTACTTACGCATCTTGAAATTGCTTAATTAATCCCTTGCTTTCCCAGCGAGTTATGTAAGTTGGTGGATTTACATTATAAATATTATAATGAAGAAAACACAACAGTGGAACATAAAATACTAACTTAATTTACCATACCCATAACAGAGAAGTTTAGGCTATGATTTCCCCTGTGAAATTAATATTTCTTACTGCTTTTTCTAATTAAAACTTATCCCTTTTCTAGATCCTAAGGGTACCATTTTTTATTCCTAAAAATACTTAGGAGCTGCTTATCTATCAAATCACTATGTTGGGTGTTTTGGAGGATGTTAAACTAAACAATAAACAGATTCCCACCCCCACCCGCTCCTGTGCATTTTGTACATAATCTCTCAACCTCATCACTTTTGACATTTGGAGCCAGATAATTCTCTGTTGGGTGAGGGCTGTTGTGTGCCTTGCAGGCTGTTTAGCGTCATCCTTAGCCTCTATCTACTCAATGTCAATAGCACCTTCTTTCCCACAGTGTTAAAACCAAAAATGTCTCTAGATACTGTCAAATGTTCCTTAGGGTGTGAAATTGCCCTGCACCCTGTTTTGGTTACCACTGTATACGTAGCACTTAGCACAGGGCTTGGCACGTCATAGATTCTAAATAATGCTTGTTGAATGTTGAATAAATACACAAATAACTATATTGCCAAAAAGACCAAAAGAGAGGTACAGATAATACACTACATGAGTCTAGAAGAGGAATGAGTTGCTCCTGGAGGAGTGCGGGTCCAGGAAGAAGGATTTCTGGAGGAGATACTGAAGGGAAATGGGAATGGAGAGGGCACGTTTATTAGAAATGCTCTCGGAGTGGATAAGGGTGAAATGGGAGATCAGTTGAACTGGAATGGAGGGTGGCGAGAGGAGCAGGTTAAGGATAAGATAGAAGGGACTTGGATTCAGATTATGAATCCAAGTCTGAAATGCCAGATATGAATCAAAGCAGGTTCACAAGACCATGGGAAATCATAGCAATAATTGAGTAGGGATGGGACATATGTCCTACCAGCTGGAGAGAGAATGGAGATGGAGAAACCAGTTAGGATATTTTTATAAAAATGAACTAGAAAAGAGCATGAACTAGGCTTATAGCAGGCACAAAAGTTCCAAGGGAGATTGAGTTGAATAGGGAGGATTGAGGTAGTGCTGGCTCCTTCCCTCTTGTTAGTTTCAGGTATACAGCATAGTGATTCAGTTTTTTTGAAGATTATATTCTGTTATAGGTTACTGTAAGATACTGGGTATAGTTCCCTGTACAGTTAGTCCTCGTTGCTTATCTATTTTATGTAATAGCATCTTGTTAATACCATACCCCTAATTTGTTCCTCCCCCCATCCTTTGGTAACCATAAGTTTGTTTTCTATGTCTGTGAGTCTATTGCTGTTTTGTATAAACATTCATTTGTATTATTTTTTTAGATTCCACATATCAGTGATATCACATTGTATTGTCGTTCTCTGATTTATTTCACTAAGCATAATATTTTCTAGGTCCATCCACATTGCTGCTAGTGGCAGTATTTCGTTCCTTTTTATGGCTGAGTAATATTCCATTTTATATATATATACCACATTTTCTTAATCCAGTCATCTGTTGATGGACACTTAGGTTGCTTCCATGCCTTGGCTATTATAAATAGTGCTGCTATGAACATAGAGGGACATGTGTCTTTTTGGCTTAGTGTTTTCATTTTTTTCAGATCTATGCCCAGGAGTGGAATTGCTGGATCATATGGTAGTTCTATTTTTATTTATTTATTTATTTATTTTTTTAAGGAACCTCCATACTGTTTTCCAAAGTGGCTGCTCCACTGTTGGTTCCACCAACAATGTAGGTGTGTGCCCTTTTTTCAACACCCTCTCCAACATTTGCTATTTGTAGACTTTTTGATGATAGCCACTCTCACCAGTGTGAGGTGATACCTCATTGTGGTTTTGATTTGCATTTCTCTAATAATGAGGAATGTTGAGCATTTTTTCATGTGCCTGTTAGCCACCTGTATGTTTTCTTTGGAAAAATATCTATTCATGTCTTGCCCATTTTTTGATTGGATTGTGTGTGTATGTGTTTTTGTTTTTGTTTGATATTGAGTTGTATGAGCTGCTTGTATATTTTGGATATTAACCCTTTGTTAGTCTAATCATTTGCAAATATTTTCTCCCATTCTGTAGGTTGTCTTTTCATTTTGTTGGTGGTTTCCTTCACTGTGCAAGAGCTTTTATGTCTAACTAGGTCCCATTTGTTTACTTTTGCTTTTATTTCTTCTGCGTTTATGGCCCTTCTTGACTCTCCAGCCCTTTCTCCCACCATATCGTCTATCAATCAGTCCCACCCTCCTGTTCCCATCTTCTTAGAGTCAACTGTTGCTTATTCCCCACGACATTGAACCTGAGCCTTTCAAACAGTATCTGCCCTTTGCAATCTTTTTGGAACGCTTTCTCTACCTTTGTCTGCTTGGAAAATTCTTATTCACCCTTCAAAATGCTGTTCAGGTGCAATCTATTTCATAAAGCATGTTTGGACCACTCAGGGTGGGGTAAACACTCTTCTGTATCTTGTGCACATTTATATTTTTACACAGGTCACACTGTGTCGTGATTGCCTTTTCTAATGTACAAAACTCTTAGCTCCTTGAGAGTAAAAATTGTGTCGTCTTGTACTTTTTTTCTATTTGCTTGGCATAATGACTAGAAAATAACATTTGTAAAATGAGATTCTTTAGGTTTGGTTCTCAGGAAGTCACTGGTAGTTTTCCAGAAGAGTTTAAGTAGAATAGCAAGGGTAGAAGTTAGTTAAGTAAGAATGGAGGGTTAAGGGGTGAGTCAGAGGTGGGAAGCAGACATACTGATGGAGATGGCTCTGTTGAGAAGTGTGCAGGCAAAGGGCAGTGTAGTGATCAAGCTTGTGAACTCTGGAGCAAGGATGCTGTGTTCAAACCCTGGCTCTGCCATATACTAGCTGTGTGACCTTGGGCAAGTCACCTAACTTCTCTGTGCCTATTTCCTCATTAAAAACAAAAACAAAAACTGGGCAAGATAATTTTGTACCTTCCTTATAGGGTTGTCAGGGATTAAATGAGTTAATCCATATAAAGACTTTAGAATAGTGCTTGACACCTAATGAGTGCTCCACAAATACTAACTTAAGAAAACTGGACTAGACAACCAAGAGATAATAGTGAAGTGTTGGTTGGTTGGTTGTTTTCAGCGTGGCAGACTTAGCATATTTGTAGGCTGAGTGGAAGGAACGAATTCAGAGGGAGGGATTGAGGTAGGAAGCAAAAGAGAGAGGATAACTGATGGAAAAAGACATCATTGATGCAGCAGGCCTTCCTGTGAGACTGGAGGGAAGCAGGAAATGAGTGAAGATGCTAAGGGAGAGGAGGGAGTTGAGGGAACACACTTGGATGCCACTCCCCTTTTGTGAAGTGTAAGAGACCTGGTAGCTTTGCATCTGTGTAGCTTTGTAGATAGGTTCTTCCAAAAGCCATTTCCCTTGCACATATGTGAGATATATGTGTAAGTTATTAACTGAACTATAGTTTATAATAGCAGAACATTGGAATCAACCTAAATGTCTCCACTTTGGGGACTGCTTATATACATTATGGAACTCAAGAGAATACTATGCAGCTGTAACAAAGAATGAAGAACTCTTTATATACTGATGTGGAATGACCTCTGAGAGCTATTGTCGAGTGAGAAAAGCAAAGTGCCTAACAGTGGCATGGCATGCTACCATTTTAAAGCCATTGTAATAAAAAGAGGAAGGGTGAAATTTAAAAGGGTGTGTTTGTAGATGCCTAAAGTATCCCTAGAATATATGCAAAATATTGATAAAATTTATTCCCCTCAGTGGAAAAGAACTCAGTTGCTGGGAGACCAGGGTGGAAGGGAGCCTTCTCACCATATATCCTTTGAACTCTTTGAATTTAAAACATGAAAATGCACTATCAATGCAAAAGATTTAAACTAAAAATCTTAAAAGTGATTGTCCACAAATGAGTCCAGTTCTATTCCTGATGTTTGGTTCGATTTCTTGGGGATTACAGTCATAATAACAACAAGTAAGAACCATGACACAAGTATCAACCAAACCTGATTTTTATAATCCCAGCTACCTTCTCAGGAAAGTCCTCACTGTGCAGAGTGTATCACCTTGTTCTTCTGAGCACCACAGTCATTTCGTACATGAGAATTTGGAAATAGGTGCTCCAAGTAAGCAGGATTTCCCTGCATAAGATAAGATTCCTAGACTAATACCAGACAGAATAAGTGAGAAGCAAATTTATGATGGGAGACAGTAGAAGCCAACAAGATGAGGTAGCAAGGAGGGCTTGCCACAGGGGATAGATAGAGCCTGTGAAGAACTGAAGACCAGGGAAGCCAGACAGACCAAGACAATTAGAAGTTGTTTTTGTTCTGCGAAGAATGTGATGCCACTTTCCTGTGATCCCCAAATCCTGATTCTGCTACAGGTAATATTCTGGATATTTTTTAAAGTATTGTTGGGATGATCAAATGAAAACATACACGTAAGTGCTCTGAATACAGTCTGATATACAGTAAGCGCCCAATAAATCTTAGTTGTTAATAATAATTATTTGAACTTGTTTTGAAGCTGAGGATTTTGGAGAGTGGGCACCAAGTTTGGGTCGATTCCAGATGAGATCAAGGGATGCCAAGCGAAAAACAAAATTTCAGCAGAAGCAGGAAATTTAAGGTCAAGGATAATATAGACATATAAGCCTATGGGGAGCTGAGGAATTTTGCGGACGGGGCTTTGGGTTTTGGTAAAGGTTGTAAATCCATCTTATCTAGATCTGAAGTAGCTGTGAAACTCCAGCTAACATCTGAGTTACAGAGTCAACCAGCATCCCAAGTTCATATGGCTAGTGATCATAGAGGGACGGCAAAAAGGTTCCTATTGCCATGCCTGGAACTCAGCACCTGCAGTGACCCCAGGGTGAACATTGAGGAGGCTATCGTGGAAGAATCTGTCCTTACTGCTCATTTAATATTTTACAGCTAGTTTTGATATGTGAGCCTTCCTGATGAAAACCAATAGCGTAGAAACTGGAATTATCCAAATTTTATAGAAATGGTTGCTGTGGTTTTATAGCTTCAAAATGAATGTAGCTCCAGGAGGAGGCCACCCAAACATATCCAGCACTTCTGGGCATCTTTACTTATAGAGAATGGAGATCTGATTGCTGATGGCCACAGTTCACCAGGATTTGATGCGGTCAGTGGTTTAAATTTCTCTCTTCAGGAGGAGGTACCTCTAGGGAATTACACAGCACCATCAGCAGCTGTTGTGTGGACTTAAACTGGATTTGGGTAATAGGAAAATGGTTTTATCAGTCAAAAAATGTCGTGTTGCCTCCTGTCTCAATTGTCTGAATGCTGTCATCATTGTCCCCAAATTATTATCTCAACTTTGGTTCTATAGCAGGTTTTGTGTCTTGGAATGAATTTTTAAAAGCAGGAGTAGCTAATTATCCGTATTTATTTCCCTAAGGCTATAATGCCATGTATAAGTGCAGGCTGGGATGATGACTTGGAGTTAGAAAACCTGTGTCTGAGGGCTGGCTGCCACGTAGCTGGCAATGGGGCTGTCCCATGGGTTTCCATATAGAGGCTTTTCCATCCCATGGGTTTCCATATAGAGGCTTTTCCATCGCAAAGGTATATATTCTCTTTTGAAATTCTCATACTTCTGGGAAAGTATCTTGAATTAAAACCCCCTCCCTCTGTATCTCCATCCATCATCCATCCATCCACCACCATCCATCTGTCTGTCTATCCAATCTATTCTTCACTGTTTATTATATCCATTTAAAAAGAGCAATTTCTGGGTGAGGAGGGCAGGTAGAAGAGCTGGCTGAGATGTAACAAACCTCAGAGTATTTCTGCACTTGCCCTGGGCTCATGCCCATCTCCTGGTTTTTATGCACAGTCCCTGACACTCCTTTGTATTTTTAAATTTTTTTTAAATTTAATATCTTTAATAGAGTATAATTGCTTTACAATGTTGTGTTAGTTTCTGCTGTGTAACAAAGTGAATTAGCTATAAGTATATATATATCCCCATATCCCCTTCCTATTGAGCCTCCCTCCCACCCTCCCTATCCCACCCCTCTAGGTGGTCACAAAGCTCTGAGTTGATCTCCCCGTGCTATGCTGCTGCTTCCCACTAGCTATCTATTTTACATTTGGTGGTGTATATACGTCAGTGCTACTCTCTCACTTCATCCCAGCTTCCCCTTCCCACCCTGTGTCCTCAAGTCTGTTCTCTACCTCTGCGTCTTTATTCCTGCCCTGCCGGTAGGTTCATCAGTACCGTTTATTTTAGATTCCATATGTATGCGTTAGCATATTTGTTTTTCTCTTTCTGACTTACTTCACTCTATATGACAGACTCTAGGTCCATCCACCTCATTACAAACAACTCAATTTCGTTCCATTTTATGGCTGAGTAATATTCCATTGTATATATGTACCACATCTTCTTTATGCATTCATCTGTCGATGGACATTTAGGTTGCTTCCATGTCCTCGCTATTGTAAATAGTGCTGCAATGAACATTGTGGTACACGTATCTTTTTGAATTATGATTTTTCTCAGGGTATATGTCCAGTAGTGGGATTGCTGTAACCCTCCTTTTTAAACTAGGGCTGTCCTGGCAGCAGAAAACTATGGTAAGGATATCTCAGCAGCGTCAGTTGCTTTCTCTAGGCATGGATTCATATATTTCAGCCTGGGCAAGCTGCTCCTGGATGGATTCCTGATCCAGCCTGGACCATGTCCACCATGGCAGACTCATCTCATTCCAGTTCAGGGTCTAGGCATTTGTCATGGACTCATATGCCCCAGGATGGATCATTGCCTCTGCTAAAGCCATGAAGTCTGACAGTTGACAGCCTCCTGGCAGAGTGGGTCTCAGAAAGTCTGCTTAAGCTGGGTGATTAAGCTCTAGTCATACCCAGCTTTGGGATAGGCTGGTAGACAGCAGGTGGCCTACATATCAGATTCATGCATTTTACATTCTACACGTATTACGCACCCTCTGTGGGCCAGGCACTCTGAGCCACTGAATATCAGAAAGTGCCCAAGACCTCTCAATCGCCCCCACTCAGTTGCTGGAGCTCTGCACTCATCTGGAGGTGAGCCTGAAGGCTCTGCAACTCTTCCAGGGCCAACTGGGCACTTGTTCGGTGGGAGTGAGCTGGAAGGGGACCCCTCAGAGGCTGAGCCAGAGTGGGATGACCAAAGAGTTGTACTTCCTGTTCCCGGCTAGAGCGCCAGGGTCTGCAGAGCTTTGTTCTTTTGCTTCCTGATGGAAAGGACTATGGTAAGGTGGGGGAGGGAGTGAATTTCCACTCTCTGCATTGGGGTTAGGACAGTCTGACCTGAGCCCCTGCAGGGGCATTATGAGTCTGGCCTCTGCAGACCTGAGCAGAGGTTCTGATGGGCAGCAGAGGTCAGGACCTGGGGGTTTGCGGAGAGGAGGAATGAAAGTGGCCAGAGAGATGCATTCAGGACTAGAGAACTGATCACGGATGACGACCTAATAGAGGCAAAGTCCTAGGAGGGATGAGGACAAGTAGGATGGGTGGAAAGTGCGGGCGCAAGGCCCAAGACAAGGAGAAATAGGTTTGACACTCCTGGCAGGAGGGATTAGAGCTTTTCCCCTTTATGTTCCCTGCATCTAGGGCAGCACTTAATACAAATGTTGGTTAATTTGAGTTAAGTTCCGTAGCCATTCCTTAAATGTCTTTATATCATAAGGTGTATTAAGTTCAGCTGAAGCTGACAAATCACCACCACCCAAGACGTGAAGGATAGAGAAGAGGCAGTCTTTGTGCATTGCCTTCTGCCATGCACGGGCTGAGCATTTTACATCATTAACCCATTGAAACCTTTCAAGAACCCCACAAAGTAGATAAGATCATCCTCCTGTAGATGAGGAAACTGAGCCTTAGGGAAGTTATTTGCCCAACTTCACATGGCTATGATGTGGTGAGGGTGGGGCTACAATGTATGGGAGTCTAGGATGGTTCGATTTTCAGACCTCAAATCTACTCCTCAAACTACTTCTGAAAGCTCTGTGGGGGCAGAAGTCATGCTTTGGCCATCTTTGTGGTTCTGGCACTGGGCCCGAAAACGGAAAGCAATCAATACGTTTTTGCAGAATGAATGAATGAGTGAATGATGAATGATGGATGAAGTTGCATCTTTGCTCATGAATATGTGTTTGGTGAGTTCTTGGCCATGGAGCTCACACATGTAGGACGGATGGAGACTCAGTTTTTGAGGTCTTATCAATAAAAGGCAGGGATCACATTTTCTCTTTCTTTGATGTTCTGTATTCAGTAGGTGCTGCATTAATACCCTGTTTACAATAATGCTTCTGCTACCTGAACTCTTTGAGAAACAGCTGAGGTCTCCAAAAGATGGTATCACATCGGTTCAAATCAGGGGAAGTTTTGAGCATTTGTTCAACTATTGGAGGAATACTTGGGACTTTTTTCCTTCCTTTATCTGACCCATCTTTATTGGCTCACAGAATTGAAAGATTACAAGATCATTTCTAACTGTTTCTGGGATTTACTGTTGCTCCTTTCAGGAAAGCAATTCAAAATCGGTCTATTCAAACACATTTTCTTCAAACAAAAGTTTATTTGCTATATATAGAAAAATGCCACCAGAGGACTAATTTGGCAGTTTAGTTGATTACCCATTGTAATGAGCATTATTACATAATTAAAAGAATTTTTTTCCTAACTGCCTTTCACTACTAATTAACATTTTATACATTCTTCAGTGGACACTTTGGGTTGAACCAGAGTCATAATTATGTCATTTCTATGCAAAGAGCAGCTTATGAATTATTAATTAATATTAAATCTGTTGATTAAAGGCTAATTCATAAGTAAACGTATTACAGCTCACCAAGTACTGCTCTCTAGAAGCTTTCTTTGCAATTTCTGTGATCCCTCATCCCTTGCTAAAGAAAGACATAAGATGGCTACACAGACTCTAAGGAACAAAAGTAATCCATTTCCAACTCTGTCTGAATGTTTAACTATTATTAACATTTTGCCTTCAAGTTGCTTTTAAAGTTGTGAAGCACATGCAGGGTGCAAGCAGGCTATGGAAAGCAGTCACTCACTTCCTTAAATTTTTCTTTAACTCTAAAATGGAGAGTTGTTCTCTTGTAATACACAAGCACTCTGCTTCCTGAGACCACACCAGCCTGGTGTGCACTAAGGAATGAGGGTCTCCATAGTGTCTGGTGCAGCCCCTCCCAGGAAATCACTGGGACCCCAGCCAACCTTCATCTGGGCAGGAGTAAACTCACAGTACTGCTGAAGGGAAGTTGTCTTCTCAGGCACCTTGGGGCATCTCCGCTGCCCCTTCCTTTTAGGTTCATCTTCAAGCCCCAGGTCTTGGCTGTCAATGCTCCAACCTGGCACTGTGGTGCACCAAAGCAGGCTGTGAATGCTGCTTATCTTACACCATGGATGGCACAGCTGTGGCCGTCCTTCTCCGGAGTAGTCAGCTCGTGAAACTGACAAGGCACCCATTCCTTAATTACACTTTATTTTAGGCCACGAATCATACTCCTGGTTTCCATCACACCTCACCAGGCTGTCTGCCCTGGAATTAGCATCCTTGTTTCAAATCACTTGCTGATATCTGTGGGTTATTCCTATTTCTGCTTTCTAAAGTTTACTTTAAGTATTGGGTTGACCAAAAAAGTTCATTTGGGTTTTTCTGTAAGATGTTATGGAAAAACCCGAACGAACATTTTTGGCCAACCCAATAGCAAGATTTTGTCAGTTATTTTTGTGGGAGGCTATTTTTTAAAAAATAACAGCATATATTCAATAAATCCCTGACTATTTTACTCATTTATCATGGGTTAACTTTGATCTGTTCCTTGGCCTGGCAGCTCTCTCTCTAACCTGAGTTTGCTGTCCTACATGCATGTTCCGTGTCTCAGTACATCTGTGTGTGTTTTGTTTCCTTGATGGGAAGAGTCACCTTCTGCTGCTTGGGTGGGGTACAGGCTGAGAATTATTATTGTAAAGTATTGTGTAGAGTATAAAGTATTGTGTTACTTTCCACATTGCTGTTTAACAAATTCACACACACACTCCCCTGCTGGCAACATAAGCAGAATAATATGTTTTGTGTTCATATGTATTTAGTAAAATGATCCACACCTAGCACTTTATTAGATCCTCATAATACCCATGCAAGAGCAAAAAGTATTGTTCTTCTTATTTTATGCAGAATATGTTACAAAAAGGCTAAATGGCTTGGACATTGTCCTACAGCTATTTACTCTTGAAGGTAGGAATAGACCCTCGTCCTTCTATTTCACTGCCCTTCTCCGTACAGAAAATCCCGTAAATCCTCACCTCAACCCTTCCCTACATATGCCACCTATCTGGTGAAAGGTGAACATGTGGAAGAGCCTAGTTATTAGACTTATGTTGATCTCCCAGTTCTTCAACCTGGTTGATTGACTCTTTGAGATAAAGACTTCTCATGGCTGGTTAAAGTATAAACATCCCTAGAATGAACACTATATCATAGTATCAAAGTCACTTCCCCTTGAGTGGTTGAGTTTAATGATTCCTTTCCCAAGAGCATGTTTTTCTAGCAGTGAAGAAAGCATCATCGGCCTTAGTCATACAAATTTGGGGGATCTAAGATGTCTCTTCACACTGTAGGTATAGAGCATCTAAATTCAGTATGGGCCATAAGTTATAACCTGACATAAGCTCGTTACAGAACTGAATGACTTGATCTTGTGGGAACATTGCTGGCAAGAAAGGCTTCACTTGAGACCTAATAACAGATGGAGGGAACCAAGCATGCTTTTGTGCTGACTCTGGTCACGTGTAATGACCCTTCTTTGTCTTCTTTCTTAACTTCCAGACAAATGTCTGCCTGGCTTCTGACTTGGAGAGCCAAGGCTTTGTCATTAAATTCCAGCTTTGGTCTGAGGACATCAGAACCCCTGGCTTTTTGACCAGGGAATGATGTTGTCCATCAGCCCAGTCTGGATTTCATGTTGCTAATCAAGTTCCTGAAGTAAGTAGACTCTTCATTCAAGAGCAATTCTTAGCTCTCTGATCTGTCGCTCTTCCAGCTGTCACATTAGAGACTCTTATGCTTATAATTACACCTTGACATCCTGGCTGGGGATGCCTCTTACCCATAGATCATGGCTTTTACCTGTGCTGCTGCTTTTCCCTACCTCATCCCCTTCCTACCCATGGACTGTTCAAGATGGGGACTTCAAAGTAGCCCAGCTGAAACACTTGTATAAAATTTCAGCAATTTCAACAAAGGAAGACCTTGTGGTGGAGAGATATGGCCATACACTCTGCTCTTGGTTTCCACTTAGCTTTATTAAAAAATAGGTACACTGCTTCTTTAGATGCTTACGTAGCATCAGAATTCTACATCTGTAGTTCCTGGAACTTAAAAGATGTTGTATAATTGTTTTTCCAATGAATGAACCTGAAATCTACAAATTTCAGTTCCTTAGTGACCTAAAGACCCATCCTACCTCCATTGCTTTCTCCTCTGCCTTAGCACAATGCCAAAATGCTTCTCCATTGCACCCCTTCACCAGCCTCAGATCTTCCTGTGTACCCTCAATCCTCTGGAAGGGGGTCTAATCCAGGGGTCCAGGACAGAGTTTCTTTCTTTTTTTTTTTTGTGGTACTCGGCCTCTCACTGTTGTGGCCTCTCCCGTTGCGGAGCACAGGCTCCGGAAGCGCAGGCTCAGCGGCCATGGCTCACGGGCCCAGCCGCTCCGCGGCACGTGGGATCTTCCTGGACCGGGGCACAAACCCGTGTCCCCTTCATCGGCAGGCGGACTCTCAACCACTGTGACACCAGGGAAGCCCCAGAACAGAGTTTCTTTTCTTTAGCCTTCTGCCACTTCGCCTGGCCTGAGCTGTCCTGGCAATGTGAATGGAGTTTAAGCCCAGCCCCCAAACCCAGCTTTCAGGACTCTAGCCCATCCTGTTGTAGGGACTCAGAAGACGTTATTTCAGTCCAACCTTGTGCTATCCCTGGGAGATGGCACAGATAAGGAAATAATCATGAACCTGCAGAAATAAGACTCTGAAAGATTTACCAGGTATGATTAGAAGAAAAGCCTATGCTCTTCTAGAACAGAGCCCAGTATTCTTTACAAACTTAGCAATAGAACCAAACCCAGTGAGAATGATCCCTGGTGCTATTTTAATCCATTCTCCAGGCTTCTGCCTCAACAGTCTCCAGCACTGATCACACATTAATTCTTCTAAGATGTCTTCTTCCTTGTCCGTGATTCAGCTACATCCACACTTAGGAGGAATCCCAGAGCTCAGCCTAGTCCACCTGGCTTTATACCTTCAGCTGGATTATCTAGTCCTACTCAAGGTGTTTCTGCAGCTCTGATTCACATCCAGGTGTAGTCCTGACTGCTCATGCTGCTGCAACTACTCAGGGCACTCGTGATCCAGTTGAGGAATGAATTATTTAGAGAGCGCTGAGCTGTTGTAACAAGATCCAGCAAAATTTCAGTGGCCCCAGAAATACAGAAGTTTTTATACTCTCATCCAGGGAAATGTTCCAGGTTAGTGGCTAACTCTCCTCTTCGGGGGCCCAGGCTGGTGGCAACTCTGCAGTCTTCAATACCTGACTCCCAAAGCCACTTGCTCTTTGCTTTTCCCCACCCCAGGGGAAACAGAAAAAGAAGCATGGAGAGGTACAACCTGGTCTTAAGCTTCCACAGCCTGGAAGTGGCCCGCATTGCTTTCACTCACATTCCGTCGTCCAGTAGTTACATGGCTACACCTAGCCAACTGCAAAGGGGGCTGGGAAATGTAGTCGAGTTACATGCCCAGTTACATACAAGAAGAGGAACTGGGTTTGGTAAAGAGCTAGCAACCTCTGCCACAAGGAAGGAGAACACACACACGTCAAACTGAAAATCATGCGTCTGAGACAGGAACCCAGGGAAGAATAACACCAATTCTGAGTAGCAGCAATCTGTGTAGATGATCCATTTCCAAAGACTTTATGAATGTATTTTGCTCTGATTATTGTGGTGAGGGACAGAGATAGTAGAGGAGAGTTCAGGTTTCGGCATATACACCCATTCTGTGTATCCATCCATCCATTCTTTGATTCAATTAATTCTTTTGGAATACCAATAATAGGAACAAGCAAGCAGTAGACTGGAGTCAGAACACAAATAAGCTTGTCTGGGGGACAGGGCCCATGTTAAGGTTGTAACATGGAGAAGAAGCTTGTGAGGGTAATGGAGTAGGGAGAACAGATAAAAGAGCAAGGCCCCATAATGGAAATCAGAGTTTATATGACAGTCAAGAGGAGAGTTCTTTCTTATGGATCTCTGTGTAGAATAATATAGAGAAAAATCAGAGGAATCTGGATGAGATGGAAGGCAACTGCCAAAAAATTAGAGATAAGGTAAAGAGTCCTGGATTAAGAGTGGAACTAAAGAAATAAAAAGGGAGATATCAATAGCAACAAAAATGAGCAGGACATGGTCACTGATCTGATGTGGGAGGCGAAAAAGGATGAGGTTCTGAGCCTGGAGAACCTGGTACCACGGATGGAAGGAGAAATTGGGAGAGGATGGTGGCAAAGCAGTGCTTGGATTATTAATTTTTATATCCAAGTAGAGATAGTCCATGGTTAACTGGAGATGTAAAATTCAGGACAGGATGAGGAATTAGGGCTAGAAATTAGAGGCTTGGAGAGAACTCCATGTGGCCGGTTTTGAACATTTTATAGGACCTCAAGAAGGAGTATAGAGATAGAGAAGAATGACCGTCTCAGGACTGAGCCAGGTATGATATACACCTGATGCTATTTTTGTGTCTGTTGAAATATTACAAAAGTGGCTTTGCCCAAGGAATTCTGACCCTGGGAATCCAGCAAGAAGCATAAGAAGCAGCTACACATTCCATTTTACTGTGTCTTTTACATGTGGACTCAAATGTTTTCTTAATTGAACATCCTCATTTTTCTAAATTCTTCAGGAAAGGTTCAAGGGAGATAAGGCACAAGGAGGTGAAGTCATTTGCTTTTAGTTGCATGAGTTAATGGCTGTAGTAGTAATATAACTCGAGACCAAATCCATTAGGACAGTGTTCCCGAGTCTGAGAATCGATAATCTATGGTTTCACTAAAGCAAAAGCATGTTGCTTCAAGACAAAGGCATGTCACTGTATTTCCTGGCACCATAAAAGTTATTTTAATATCGAAATTTTATCCTTGTTGTTCGGAGTGTCATGCTTTGCAGTATTATTGAGTGTTTGAGTCCTGAAAGCTAGCCCTGAGGAACCTTCCACGCAGCTGGATTTGGCTGTTTTAGTCTCAGGTCAGGCTTCCATTCATTTCATCTCTGAAATCTAATGATCTAACCTAATAAAATTATAAAAGATCCTAAACTGCTCTGCACTTAATCAGTTTAGTGCAAGAGAATTAAATCAAAGCCCTAGGTGTGCACCCTTCATCGCGCAGATGGAATCTCACCCTGGGAGACAATCTTATTATTTGGTTACTCATTATTTGGGAGGCTGGAAGGTTGGGAGGGGATTGCATGAATTTTAAAAAATATGTTAAGAACCTAACAGGATGGGGCGGCTTTGTGGCTTTACTGGTGAAGCTTAGTGTAAAGAGTGGGGTTTGGGCTATAGGTGGGTCTGAGATCTGATCCACATGCCACCGCTTATTATTTATGTGACAGTGGGAGTTAGTGAGCCTCAGATTCGCCATCAATTGAATTGGATTGGTGAACAGAACTAACACGGTATTGTTATTGGAAGGACTTTGAGATTTTAAAAATATATAAAGTTTTTTAGCATATACAGTCAGCCCTCTGCATCCACGGATTTGGAGGTCCAACTGCACTATGCCTTCTGTATAGAAGCGTGAGCATCCATGGATTTTGGTATCCGTTGTGGGGGGCATGTCCTGGAACCAGTCCTCTGCAGGTACCAGGGACCTACTGTGTAAACACACACACACACACACACACACAAACACATATGTATATATATTATAGTAGTGTGTGTGTGTATCCTAGCAGTGTCTGTCACGAAAATTATTTATGTCATTATTATAATTACTAATTATTATATTTAAAATATTTTCCTTATATATTTTTTAAAAATAGCAGTGGGCCAAAAGAGTGGGGGGAAGGCTACTGAACACAGTGTAGAAATAGCCAAAAACAGATACATGTACGGTTATTACGGTGTCCTCCTAGAAGGGACTCAATTGAAAGAATATAGCTCTGGTGAGAGTTTTGAAGGGTAAATGTCACTGAGTGAGGTCCTGAGAAGACTTATAGAGATAGTCCACTGCATGCCTTACTCCAAGTGAAGAACAGAACATGTCTTCTTGGACTAGATTGGACTTCTTGGACTAGATTCATGAGAATCCCAGAGAGTCTTGGGATTTTTCTCCGGTGCCTGGCCTTCCTTTGCTGGCTGTGATGTGGGAGGAAAAGCTTTTTAGCAGCAGCCCTGGGTCGGGCAAGTCATTCTGATTCATTTTTGACAAAAATTCAGTTTCGCAACAAAATTTTCTACAAATATGGGATCTGTTAATAATCAGAGAGGCCTCCTCAGAAGTTATAAATTCATCCATTCACTGAACGTTTATTGATACCCTGCCCTGTGCCAGGCACTGGTAATGCAGAGATGAGACACACAGTCCTTCTGGCTCGCCGGAGCCTCCCAGCTTGGGAAGCTCCCAGGACACAGGCGGACGTGCTCAGCACTGCAATAAATACTACAATGAGGGTGAGCCTTAGCTCTAACTAAGGCCCACAAGTGGACAGCCCACCCAGTCCTGGCAGCTGGGGAATATTGATGACTGGCCTGTTCTTGCTTCATAGAAGAATTCTCTTAGAATCATTTCATCACTCAGAGCACTTATTTTACACATCAAAATCCTATTTTAGGTTTTTGGCCCAGAGCTGTTTTAAACAGTGGATCCTGTTGTGACTAAGCACTACCAAAGTAACAATTGGTATTATGAGGATATTTATAAAAGTGCTTTGTCCTGTCCGAAGAGAGAACTGTTTAGCATTGCAAAAAGAGGTGGTAGTGGTACTGAGCACTATTCCCTGTGCTTCTGGAAATGATAGAAAGTTCTGATTATATCTACAGGAGCTCCTTAACAATATATAGCTTCTGCAGTTTAGGTCCTCACTCCCAGTGTCCTCTTAATCCTAGTGCATAACAGTGGTTCTGCAGTTCATGCGTCAGGTACCCTTAAGGCTGCTTTCTGTGTAAAAGGCAAACTCTAGAGTTGTGCAGTGTACATCTTGTACAACTGAATATGCAACCCTCAATTCAGGCAGTTTCAAATTACCTTTGAAAGGTAATTTGAGAGATTTTTCTTTCCTCCCCGAACATGGGTCAGGGTTGATTATAAATATTACAGAAATTAGGGTACATTTGAGTCTCCTTCTGATAATATGGAACTTATTATCATTTTTTTCATTATCTATGATCTGTATATGAGGACCTGGTTCACTTGGATTCACACCTGTGTTTTATCTCTGGGACTTTGGGGAAATTACTCCACCTTTTTGAATTTCATCTATAAAATTGGATGATAATAGCTAACATTTAATGAGCTGTCACCATATGTAGACAATGTTCCAAGTGCTTTGTATGCATTATCTAATTTAATGCAAAACACCTCAGTAACGATTTGTTGTTACCAAGGCTTAAACCTTGGGATCAATGTCTACACAAGATCACCCAGCAATTAAGTGCAGGGGCCAGGACTTGAACCCAGATCTGTCTAGCTCAGATGCCTATGCACTTCACTATGCCATGAGCTAGTCACATGGATTGATATATTACTGTCCCCATAAAAAATGGATTTCTCACTGAAGTTAACACATTGTCATTCTGGTTTATCATTGTTTTAAGCCAAACATTGTTGATGCTCAGATTTGCCTTGAGGGGTCTAGTTCAGGGAATAGGTTGCAACACCTCCTCCTGGTACTACCTTTGGTTTAATACACTCTGCAGGATCAATAGCTCTAACAGAAATTTTACTTTATTTATATATTACCATTTGTGTTAATGCTAACATTTATTTCTCTTCCATTCTTCAAATGAGATTTGAATCTACTTGATATTTTTTCTCTACTGCTTGGGACAGTGGACAGTGAATTCCATGGACTTAAAATGCTGTACCTCTGTCTGAGTAATTAATATATTCTAGCTACAGCAATTACTGAACCTTTTGGCTACTCACTTTGCGTTCATCCAGTTGGATAGGACATCAGTTGTAGCAACTTGGGCTTTTCTAAATAAGGGATTAAAAATAATCTAATCAGTTGTCTGGGCTGCTTTCCCATGAAGAACAGGCATTGTAAAGTAATTGAGTCCCTAACAATGTCCCTGCAATAAAAGAGGTGAAGACAAGTTGAGTTTGGGTTCCCATACAGATGCCCACAGAGCCTCATGTAGGACGCTGAATGCTCCAAGGCTAAACTTTGTGTCCAGGGCTTAAAGTTCAAGGCCCTTCCCCAGGCCAAGTCCAACACACTGTGCCAACTGGGTCATGTTAGATTTTGTTTCTCATCTTCATCTTTTTTTCCTTAACTTTTTGAGTGACTTTTTTTTTTTTTTTTTTTGCGGTATGCGGGCCTCTCACTGTTGCATCCTCTCCTGTTGCGGAGCACAGGCTCCGGATGCACAGGCTCAGCGGCCATGGCTCACGGGCCCAGCCGCTCCGCGGCACGTGGTATCTTCCCGGACCGGGGCACGAACCCGTGTCCCCTGCATCGGCAGGCGGACTCTCAACCACTGTGCCACGAGGGAAGCCCTGCTATTAATATTTTGATGTATTTTCTTTTATATGTGTGTGTGTGCATGTACACACACATATGTAATATGTAGCTATGAAATAGTATATACGGTTATAAAATGTAACAGTGTATACAGTTACATAACAGTTATATATGGTATGTAATATATATCATAGTAATAGTATATATGGTTATATAATAAGAAATATAATAGTAAATATAGTTATGAAATAATAATGCAGTTGTGAAAGAGTATTACTATTTGCAAAAAATATAACAGCTTATATATAAGAATGCAAAAAACCTTTCACATTTATGAGAGTTTCTAGCTCGGGTTTGTAGTGTCTTGTTTTTGTGGTGGAGGCATTTGTTTTTGTTCATTTACTGGAGTGTTGAGGAGCCCCTGGGCTTCTATCCTTCCAAACCTTAAGAAGAGGCTGACAGCATTATTGATCACCTGCCTGTCACAGTGATTGGCCATGTTCTGCTCCTGCAGCGTTTGACCATTGCATTTCTATTGCTGGAAGCTGCACTGATCACTGGGGATGGCAGAGCGTGCATTTTGTCAAGTTCATAACTCACCCAAACCTCCTGGGTTCAGCGTTTTCACCTGAAGTGGAAACTTCTGATGTTCAAGCTAATTTACTCTTAAAATAAAAATGTTCTGTTTCTAAGAAAAAGAACTCAGAAAAGCCCTTGCAAATGGCTTTCAAAGGTATCAAAGAGTTTATGGCATACAACATTTAATGACTTAAGTAGAAAGGAGTAGTGGCATAAACATCTTCCTTAAATTACTTGGCTTTAAAACTGGAAAGTATTTGGCAAAAAAAAAAAAGGTTTGCATTTTCCTATACTTGGGGTTTGGAAAATAACTGTAGGCTCCTCAAGGAATATAATCTGACCATCCAAACATGATCTGAACCTCAGAGCCTGATAGACCCCATTATTTGTCTTAAGAAATCATTTACACATCTTTTTAAAAGACCTTGGCATTTCCATCACAAAGATTTGTTGTTTATTATTATTATTCTTTTAATCCTAGAAAGAACATGGTTATGTTGAAATCTTGGAAATTTAAAGTGCATGAGGTTTTTATTTTCCTGAGTCAAAATCTTCGTAATGAAATACCTTGTGTGTGTTCTTCATTTTGCTACAGATTGAGATTTTATTTTCTAAAACAAGAACTGATAGCACTGAATGAAACACAGCCTAGACAATAAATTTTATGAAGCAACGAATCTGTTTACAGGTGCAGTGGTTGGCTACTGTGAATTTAGTGACTGACATGTAATATGGAGGCCAAACTGGGCTCAAGAGTGACTGAAAACAAGCCCAGAGGGAAGGACACCACAGAAGGTGAGCCAGACAATTCCATTTTCTGAGCAGTTGTTGAAAATAAGGTCCTGGAAGCTAATAGTTTAGTGTCTAAAGGAAGCTGGGTTTTTTCTTCTTTCCTTTGTCTGCTGTAATTAAATTATTCCAGAGCCACATTTGCCCAAAGATAAGAAGATTTTAAGTGTGTATATTTGTATGTGTGGGTTATAGTGACATAAACAAGAGCGATCCTGCTGTGGAGGATCTTTCTCTGGTAGATGAGCTTCTGACATCTTTTGAGCATTTTATTTTATTTTAATTGAGATGTAATTGACATATAACATTGTGTAAGTTTAAGATGTGTTGATTTGATACACTTATATATTGTAATATGATTACCACTGTAGCATTAACTAACACCTCTATCATGTCACATAATTATTAATTTTTTTGTGGTGAGAACATTCATGATCTCATCTCTTAGCAACTTTGAAGTATGCAATGCAGTATGTTGACTATAATCGCTGTGCTGTGCATTAGATCTCTAGGACTTATTATTCATCTTCTAACTGCAAGCTTGTACTCTTTTGACCAATGTCTCCCCAATTCCCCCACCTCCCCAGCCCCTGGTAACCACTATTCTACCCTCTGTTTCTATGAGTTTGGCTTTTTTCAGAGTCCACATATAAGTGAGATCCTACAGTATTAGTATTTGTCTTTCTCTGTCTGACTTATCTCACTTAGCATAAGGTCCTCAAGGTCCATCCATGTTGTTGCAAATGGCAGGATTTCTTTCTTTCCCATGGCTGAATAATATTGTCATATATATATGAAAATCCTCTTTATCCATTCATCCATTGATGAACACTTAGATTGTTTCCATATGAGCACTTTAAAGTATATTTAAAACAAGTTTTGGAATTTAATAATAAACACTTTAACCTTACTTCTGCCCTCCAGAGACACTAAATGGAATGGTAGAGGTTCTAGAAATTGGAGGGATTGGGGAGAGAAGAAATTCTCAGAAGGTCCAAGTAAAATAGAATAAGTCATTTAAGATGTAGTCACAACTCCAAATGTTGGAGAATGTATGGAGCCACAGGAGTTCTTACTGCTGGTGAGAATGTAAAATGGCACAGACACTTTGGAAAATAGTTTGGCAGTATCTTCAAAAGTTGAACATAAACTTGTCATATGACCCTGGAATATCATTCCTAGATATTCACCTAAGGGAAATGAAAACATGTCAAAAGACTTGTACATGAATATTCATAGCAGCTTTATTCATAAGAGTAAGAAAAACTGGAAACAACCTAGAATGTTCATCAGTAGGTGAATCAATTTTTTAAAAAAATGTATTATAGTCATACAATGGAATACTGCCTAGCAAGAGAAAGGAATGTACTACTGATACATGCAACAAAATAAATGAATATCAAAAACAGTATGTTGGGGCTTCCCTGGTGGCGCAGTGGTTGGGAGTCCGCCTGCTGATGCAGGGGACGCGGGTTCGTGCCCCGGTCCGGGAGGGTCCCACATGCCGCGGAGCGGCTGGGCCCGTGGGCCATGGCCGCTGGGCCTGCGCGTCCGGAGCATGTGCTCCGCGACAGGAGAGGACACAGCGGTGAGAGGCCCGCGTACCGCAAAAAAACAAAAAAAACCCATCATGCTGATCAAAAGAGG
Organism: Delphinapterus leucas; assembly: GCF_059928025.1. NCBI lineage: Eukaryota > Metazoa > Chordata > Mammalia > Artiodactyla > Monodontidae > Delphinapterus > Delphinapterus leucas. Next base: position 136,749,426 of record NC_143130.1, read on the forward strand.
ACAGACAATACAGGCTACGTATGGTATGTTTCCATTTGAATCAAACTCTAGTAAAGACAAGTCTAATCTATAATATATGCAAGAGTGGTTGTTTGGGGATGGAAGTGGAGGTAGGGATTGCTTGGGAAAGAGCACAAGGGAGCCTGTTTGGAAATTTTCTACATTATGATTTATCTGGTGGTTACATGAGTGAGGAAATTGATCAAAACACACTACACCGTACACTAGAATGTGTCTATTTGTTACATGTAAATTGTGCCTCAAATAAAATTGATTTTAAAACTTTAGTTACAGGAATTAACAAAATGATGATAATGTGGTTCAGAACCACTTCACTGTGTTGCAAGTAATTATGGCAAGAAGTGAAATTACTTCAGAGTGGTTTTAAAAAGTGCTAATATGAGGTTAATTGCTCTGTCATCAGTGAGTGAATTGTTAGATGTTTGAAGTCCCTGTAAGGGAATTCCCTCTATTTTTCAGGTGAACCATGCACACACAGACATAAAGTAAGATGAGATATACAGGGGAGAAGATTAAAGTGAGAAACTCCTTATCCTAATTTCTAGCTTTCAGTTCAAGAGTTTTGTTGGGCTAATGTTTATTGGTTCTGCCAGGTAAAGGGTGTTCTAGGATGAAAACACGATGCCAGCACGTTAAGGGTGAACAAACAGTCTAGCAAAAGACCCAGTGATCTTATCAAGGACTCAGCACAGTGGGCTTAGTTAACAATGATGATAACAATAATAACTACTGTTTATTGCGTGTTTACCTTGTGGCAGGCATTGAGCTCCATGATTGACATATTATCTCATTTAATCTTCCCAACAGCTTTGCAACATGGGTGCTGTTAGCTCCCTATTTTATAGAAGATGCAGCAGAGGTTCAGAGATGTTAAGTAACTTACCCAAGATTACACAGTTAATGAGTAGTAAATGGCAGAGTTGAAATCTGCTCATAACCATTATGTGGTAGCACAAACGCGGAATATGTATAATATTAATGGAGGACGATTATTTGACTTGAAGGGTTCAAAAACCGTTACAGTTTGTCCAACCTGATCAGACCCCTCTCAAATTCCAAGTGGCAAGAGAAGCAGTTTTCCTCCCCAATAGATACTATTGTTACCTTGTCCAGCTTCTCTTAAAGAATGTCTTTCTGGACAAAGCCTGGGCTCTCTTTAATTCCTTACACTGACATTCTTCCACCAGGGGACCCTGCAGAGCTGAATAATGTTCTTGGATTTGTGTCTCTAATCTTGTCACTGATTACTCCTAACTGTTCCTGGCAAGGCTCCTGCCAGGCTGTTTCAGGAAACAAAAATTCATTACACATATCCTTATTGATTTTCCCTCTTCTTTGCTTATTACTGAAATGCTTTTCCATCCATCTCTTGAAGAAACAGCATTGCAATTACTGGAAGCTTGCTCTCCCAGCAGCCTACCCCCAGGACCAGAGGGTCTTGCTGTTGTTCCTAGGAGGGGCGGGCGGAGGGGCCAGAGCCACACGTCCCTACTCTGCTATCCTCCAGGAGTGAGCTGGTTGACTGCTTCATTCTAAAGTTGCTCCTAGGTGACTGACTTAGTAATATCTCATCAGGTAAACACCAGAACCGTGTCTAGTGATTGCCCGAGGTTACTGGTTTCCTTTCTCAGTAGTTTTGGGTGTAAATGCTGCAATGAGTATCTCAGGAAAGCCACCCAGCTTTGGTTGCTAGCTCAGGAATATTTGACTTACCTAGGGGGTCAAAAGAACAAGAGAATCTAATTTTTATTGAATGAATTAATACATTATTGAAAATATTCTTATTGAGTACTTATTATGCGCTAGGCTCTGGGGACACATGTGAGCAAGACAGTTCTCAGGGATTTTATAGTCTGGTGAGGGATATAAACAACAGCAAAAACAATAAAAATAATGAAGTCAAAACACAAAGTAATAAAATTACAAGTTGCAATAAATGCAGTGTCAGAACAGAAGGTGGCTGAGATAGAAAATAAAAACCTAGATATTGTTTTAGACACATTCACATACAATATCACTAACCTGCCAAACATCCATGAAGCACCTGTTCTCCCTGATCCTAGACACGTTAAGTAGTCTGTTCCACGTGACACAGGGGGAGCTGGATGCAAGACCAGTGCTTTTTCTCTTTTTTTTTGCAGTGTGTAAGTTTTATTTGGGTCCTAATTCAAACAAACTTAAAAATTTGTAAGGCAATTGGGGAAATGTGGACAGTAACAGAATACTTGATGATATTAAGAAATCGTTAGATTTTTTAAAGTGTTATAACTTTAAAAAAATTCTTTTAGAGCTGTATATTGAAATATTTACAGATTACATGACATGATGTCTGAGATTTACATCAAAATATCCTAGAGGCAGGGCAGGGAATAGGTAAGGGAACATATGAAACAAGGTTGGCCAGAAGCAGATAATTGTTGAAACAGGGTGATCGGTGTGGAGGTTCTTTATACTATTCTCTCTTTCTTTTTAAAAATATGGGCAAAGAACCTAGGTTCTGTAGTCAGATTGCTTGGGTTCAAATCCATCTATTAGTTGTATAACTCATCTTATAGAATTGAAGATATGAATGAGAATAGGTTTTTGTGGTAAAATATACATCATATAAAATTTACTACTGATACTTTAGCCATTTTTAAATGTACAATTGAGTGGCTTAAAGTACATGCACAATATAGTGCAGTCATCACTACTGTCCATTTCCAAAATTTTTAAATCATTCCGAACAGAAACTCTCCTCATTAAACAATAACTCCCCATTCTCCCCTTCTGCTGGCCCCTGGCCACCTCGCTGTTCTACTTTCTGTCTCTATGGATTTGCCTATTCTTGGTACCTCGTATAAGTGGAATCATTCAATATTTGTATTATTGCATCTGGTTTGTTTCACTTAGCGTAATGTTTTCAGGGTGCATCTAGTTGTAGCATATGTCAGAATTTCCTTCCTTACTGAGGCTGAATAATATTCTGTTGTATTAGTACATACCACATTTTAGTTATTTATTCATCCATTGAAAGAACATTTTTAAAGAATTTAGAAAACAGTTTGGCATAGGAGCTTGCTAAATGGCACCTAATAATTATTATTGTTGTTATAGGAGAAATGCTAGAAAAAAAATTTAATCAATTTTTAAGCAATATTTTAACCATATTGGTTTTGGGGTAGAGGGATTTTTTTTTCTTTTTTTACTACAGGCTTTGCATTTCTTGGTGATGTGGTTTGATAATTGAAAAATCATTTTAAATACACATACACGCATTTTAGCTACTCCTTTCTGTCTTTATATTTTTACCAAATATTTTAAAAAGTTGTATACATGCTGTCTCAACTACCTTTTTCTTTAATTTTATTTACTTTTTTAAACAGGTTCTTATTAGTCATCCATTTTATACACATCACTGTGTACATGTCAATCCCAATCTCCCAATTCATCCCACCCCCAGCCGCTTTCCCCCCTTGGTATCCATACGTTTGTTCTCTACATCTGTGTCTCAACTTCTGCCCTGCAAACCAGTTCATCTGTACCATTCTTCTAGGTTCCACATATATGGGTCAATATACGATATTTGTTTTTATCTTTCTGACTTCACTCTGTATGACAGTCTCTAGATCCATCCACGTCTCTACAAATGACCCAGTTTCATTCCTTTTTATGGCTGAGTAATATTCTATTGTATATATGTACCACATCTTCTTTATCCATTTGTCTGTTGATGGGCATTTACGTTGCTTCCACGACCAGGCTATTTTAAATAGTGCTGCGGTGAAAATTGGGGTGCATGTGTCTTTTTGAATTATGGTTTTCTCTGGGTATATGCCCAGTAGTGGGATTGCTAGATCATATGGTAATTCTGTATTTAGTATTTAAGGAACCTCCATACTGTTCTCCATAGTGGCTGTATCAATTTACATTCCCACCAGCAGTGCAAGAGGGTTCCCTTTTCTCCACACCCTCTCCAGCATTTGTTGTTTCTAGATTTTCTGATGATGCCCATTCTAACTGGTGTGAGGTGATACCTCATTGTAGTTCTGATTTGCATTACTCTAATAATTAGTGATTTTGAGCAGCTTTTCATGTGCTTCTTGGCCACCTGTATATCTTCTTTGGAGAAATGTCTATTTAGGTCTTCTGCCCATTTATGGGTTGGGTTGTTTGTATTTTTAATATTGAGCTGCGCCAGCTGTTTATATATTTTGGAGATTAATCCTTTGTCCATTGATTCATTTGCAAATATTTTCTCCCAGTGTGAGGGTTGACTTTTCGTCTTGTTTATGGTTTCCTTTGCTGTACAAAAGCTTTGAAGTTTCATTAGGTCCCATTTGTTTATTTTTGTTTTTATTTCCATTACTCTAGGAGGTGGGTCAAAAAAGATCTTGTTGTGCTTTATGTCAAAGAGTGTTCTTCCTATGTTTTCCTCTAAGAGTTTTATAGTGTCCGGTCTTACATTTAGGTCTCTAATCTATTTTTTTTTAACATCTTTATTGGGGTATAATTGCTTTACAATGGTGTGTTAGTTTCTGCTTTATAACAAAGTGAATCAGTTATACATACACATATGTTCCCATATGTTTTCCCTCTTGCGTCTACCTCCCTCCCACCCACCCTATCCCACCCCTCCAGGCTGTCACAAAGCACCGAGCCAATATGCCTGTGCCATGCGGCTGCTTCCCACTAGCTATCTACCTTACTACGTTTGTTAGTGTGTATATGTTCATGACTCTCTCTCGCCCTGTCACAGCTCACCCTTCCCCCTCCCCATATCCTCAAGTCCGTTCTCCAGTAGGTCTGCGTCTTTATTCCTGTCTTACCCCTAGGTTCTTCATGACATTTTTTTTTCTTAAATTCCATATATATGTGTTAGCATACAGTATTTGTCTTTTTCTTTCTGACTTACTTCACTCTGTATGACAGATTCTAGGTCTATCCACCTCATTACAAATAGCTCAATTTCGTTTCTTTTTATGGCTGAGTAATATTCCAATGTATATATGTGCCACATCTTTTTTATCCATTCATCCGATGATGGGCACTTAGGTTGTTTCTATCTCTGGGCTATTGTAAATAGAGCTGCAATGAACATTTTGGTACATGACTCTTTTTGAATTTTGGTTTTCTCTGGGTATATGCCCAGTAGTGGGATTGCTGGGTCATATGGTAGTTCTATTTGTAGTTTTTTAAGGAACCTCCATACTGTTCTCCATAGTGGCTGAACCAATTCACATTCCCACCAGCAGTGCAAGAGTGTTCCCTTTTCTCCACACCCTCTCCAGCATTTATTGTTTCTAGATTTTTTGATGATGGCCATTCTGACTGGTGTGAGATGATATCTCATTGTAGTTTTGATTTGCATTTCTCTAATGATTAATGATGTTGAGCATTCTTTCATGTGTTTGTTGGCAACCTGTATATCTTCTTTGGAGAAATGTCTGTTTAGGTCTTCTGCCCATTTTTGGATTGGGTTGTTTGTTTTTTTGTTATTGAGCTGCATGAGCTGCTTGTAAATTTTAGAGATTAATCCTTTGTCAGTTGCTTCATGTGCAAATATTTTCTCCCATTCTGAGGGCTTTCTTTTGGTCTCGTTTATGGTTTCCTTTGCTGTGCAAAAGCTTTGAAGTTTCATTAGGTCCCATTTGTTTATTTTTGTTTTTATTTCCATTACTCTAGGAGGTGGGTCAAATAGGATCTTGCTGTGATATATGTCATAGAGTGTTCTGCCTATGTTTTCTTCTAAGAGTTTGATAGTTTCTGGCCTTACATTTAGGTCTTTAATCCATTTTGAGCTTATTTTTGTGTATGGTGTTAGGGAGTGATCTAATCTCATACTTTTACATGTACCTGTCCAGTTTTCCCAGCACCACTTATTGAAGAGGCTGTCCTTTCTCCACTGTACATTCCTGCCACCTTGATCAAAGATAAGGTGTCCATATGTGCGTGGGTTTATCTCTGGGCTTTCTATCCTGTTCCATTGATCTATCTTTCTGTTTTTGTGCCAGTACCATACTGTCTTGATTACTGTAGCTTTGTAGTATAGTCTGAAGTCAGGGAGCCTGATTCCTCCAGCTCCTTTTTTCGTTCTCAAGATTGCTTTGGCTATTCGGGGTCTTTTGTGTTTCCATACAAATTGCGAAATTTTTTGTTCTAGTTCTGTGAAAAATGCCAGTGGTAGTTTGATAGGGATTGCATTGAATCTGTAGATTGCTTTGGGTAGTAGAGTCATTTTCACAATGTTGATTCTTCCCATCCAAGAACATGGTATATCTCTCCATCTATTTGTATCATCTTTAATTTTTTTCATCAGTGTCTTATAATTTTCTGCATACAGGTCTTTCATCTCCTTAGGTAGGTTTATTCCTAGATATTTTATTCTTTTTGTTGCAGTGGTAAATGGGAGTGTTTTCTTGATTTCACTTTCAGATTTTTCATCATTAGTATATAGGAATGCCAGAGATTTCTGTGCATTAACTTTGTATCCTGCTACTTTACCAAATTCATTGATTAGCTCTAGTAGTTTTCTGGTAGCGTCTTTAGGATTCTCTATGTATAGTATCATGTCATCTGCAAACAGTGACAGCTTTACTTCTTCTTTTCCGATTTGGATTCCTTTTATTTCCTTTTCTTCTCTGATTGCTGTGGCTAAAACTTCCAAAACTATGTTGAATAAGAGTGGTGAGAGTGGGCAACCTTGTCTTGTTCCTGGTCTTAGTGGAAATGCTTTCAGTTTTTCACCATTGAGGATGATGTTTGCTGTGGGCTTGTCATATATGGCCTTTATTATATTGAGGAAAGTTCCCTCTATGCCTACTTTCTGCAGGGTTTTTATCATAAATGGGTGTTGAATTTTGTCAAAAGCTTTCTCTGCATCTATTGAGATTATCATATGGTTTTTCTCCTTCAATTTGTTAATATGGTTTATCACATTGATAGATTTTCGTATATTGAAGAATCCTTGCATTCCTGGAATAAACCCCACTTGATCATGGTGTATGATTCTTTTAATGTGCTGTTGGATCCTGTTTGCTAGTCTTTTGTTGAGGATTTTTGCATCTATGTTCATCAGTGATATTGGCCTGTAGTTTTCTTTCTTTGTGACACCCGTGTCTGGTTTTGGTATCAAGGTGATGGTGGCCTCGTAGAAGGAATTTGGGAGTGTTCTTCCCTCTGCTATATTTTGGAAGAGTTTGAGAAGGATAGGTGTTAGCTCTTCTCTAAATGTTTGATAGAATTCGCCTGTGAAGCCATCTGGTCCTGGGCTTTTGTTTGTTGGAAGATTTTTAATCACAGTTTCAATTTCAGTGCTTGTGATTGGTCTGTTCATATTTTCTATTTCTTCCTGATTCAGTCTTGGCAGGTTGTGCATTTCTAAGAATTTGTCCATTTCTTCCAGATTGTCCATTTTATTGGCATAGAGTTGCCTGTAGTAATCTCTCATGATCTTCTGTATTTCTGCAGTGTCAGTTGTTACTTCTCCTTTTTCATTTCTAATTCTATTGATTTGAGTCTTCTCCCTTTTTTTCTTGATGAGTCTGGCTAGTGGTTTATCTATTTTGTTTATCTTCTCAAAGAACCAGCTTTTAGTTTTATTGATCTTTGCTATTGTTTCCTTCATTTCTTTTTCATTTATTTCTGATCTGATTTTTATGATTTCTTTCCTTCTGCTACCTTTGGGGTTTTTTTGTTCTTCTTTCTCTAATTGCTTGAGGTGCAATATTAGGTTGTTTATTCGAGATGTTTCCTGCTTCTTAAGGTGGGCTTGTATTGCTATAAACTTCCCCCTTAGAACTGCTTTTGCTGCATCCCATAGGTTTTGGGTCGTCGTGTCTCCATTGTCATTTGTTTCTAGGTATTTTTTTGTTTCCTCTTTGATTTCTTCAGTGATCACTTCGTTATTAAGTAGTGTATTGTTTAGCCTCCGTGTGTTCGTATTTTTTACAGATCTTTTCCTGTAATTGATATCCAGTCTCTTGGCGTTGTGGTCAGAAAAGATACTTGATACAATTTCAATTTTCTTAAATTTACCAAGGCTTGATTTGTGACCCAAGATATGATCTATCCTGGAGAATGTTCCATGAGCACTTGAGAAAAATGTGTATTCTGTTGTTTTTGGATGGAGTGTCCTATAAATATCAATTAAGTCCATTTTTTTAAATGTATCATTTAAAGCTTGTGTTTCCTTATTTATTTTCATTTTGGATGATCTGTCCATGGGTGAAAGTGGGGTGTTAAATTCCCCTACTATGAATGTGTTACTGTCGATCTCCCCTTTTATGGCTGTTAGTATTTGCCTTATGTATTGAGGTGCTCCTATGTTGGGTGCATAAATATTTACAATTGTTATATCTTCTTCTTGGATCGATCCCTTGATCATTATGTAGTGTCCTTCTTTGTCTCTTCTCATAGTCCTTATTTTAAAGTCTATTTTGTCTGATATGAGACTTGCTACTCCAGCTTTCTTTTGGTTTCCATTTGCATGGAATATCTTTTTCCATCCCCTCACTTTCAGTCTGTATGTGTCTCTAGGTCTGAAGTGGGTCTCTTGTAGACAGTATATATAAGGGTCTTGTTTTTGTATCCATTCAGCTAATCTGTGTCTTTTGGTGGGAGCATTTAGCCCATTTACATTTAAGGTAATTATCGATATGTATGTTCCTATTCTCATTTTCTAAATTGTTTTGGGCTCGTTATTGTAGGTCTTTTCCTTCTCTTGTGTTTCTTGTCTAGAGAAGTTCCTTTAGCATTTGTTGTAAAGCTGGTTTGGTGGTGCTGAACTCTCTCAGCTTTTGCTTGTCTGTAAAGGTTTTAATTTCTCCATCAAATCTGAATGAGATCCTTGCTGGGTAGAGTAATCTTGGTTGTAGGTTTTTCTCCTTCATCACTTTCAGTATGTCCTGCCACTCCCTTCTGGCTTGTAGGGTTTCTGCTGAGAGATCAGCTGTTAACCTTATGGGGATTCCCTTGTGTGTTATTTGTTGTTTTTCCCTTGCTGCTTTTAATATGCTTTCTTTGTATTTAATTTTTGACAGTTTGATTAATATGTGTCCTGGCATATTTCTCCTTGGATTTATCCTGTATGGGACTCTCTGTGCTTCCTGGACTTGATTAACTATTTCCTTTCCCATATTAGGGAAGTTTTCAACTATAATCTCTTCAAATATTTTCTCAGTCCCTTTCTTTTTCTCTTCTTCTTCTGGAACCCCTATAATTCGAATGTTGGTGCATTTAATGTTGTCCCAGAGGTCTCTGAGACTGTCCTCAGTTCTTTTCATTCTTTTTTCTTTATTCTGCTCTGCAGTAGTTATTTCCACTATTTTATCTTCTAGGTCACTTATCCGTTCCTCTGCCTCAGTTATTCTGCTATTGATCCCATCTAGAGTACTTTTAATTTCATTTATTGTGTTGTTCATCGTTGCTTGTTTCATGTTTATTTCTTCTAGGTCCTTGTTAACTGTTTCTTGCATTTTGTCCATTTTATTTCCAAGATTTTGGATCACCGTTACTATCATTATTCTGAATTCTTTTTCAGGTAGACTGCCTATTTCCTCTTCATTTGTTAGGTCTGGTGGCTTTTTATCTTGCTCCTTTATCTGCTGTGTGTTTCTCTGTCTTCTCATTTTGCTTATCTTACTGTGTTTGGGGTCTCCTTTTTGCAGGCTGCAGGTTCGTAGTTCCCGCTGTTTTTGATGTCTGTCTCCAGTGGCTAAGGTTGGTTCAGTGGGTTGTGTAGGCTTCCTGGTAGAGGGGACTAGTGCCTGTGTTGTGGTGGATGAGGCTGGATCTTGTCTCTTTAGTGGGCAGGTTCACGTCTGGTGGTGTGTTTTGGGGTGTCTGTGGCCTTATGATTTTAGGCAGGCTGTCTGCTAATGGGTGGGGTTGTGTTCCTGTTTTGCTAGTTGTTTGGCATAGGTTGTCCAGCACTGTGGATTGCTGGTCGTTGAGTGAAGCTGGGTGCTGGTGTTAAGATGGAGGTCTCTGGGAGATTTTCGCCATTTGATATTATGTGGAGCTGGGAGGTCTCTTGTTGACCAGTGTCCTGAAGTTGGCTCTCCTACCTCAGAGGCAGAGCCCTGACTCCTGGCTGGAGCACCAAGAGCCTTTCATCCACACAGCTCAGAATAAAAGAGAGAAAAAGTAGAGAGAATTAGTAGAAGTATTAGGAAAGAAAGAAGGAAAGGAGGGAAGGAAGGAAGGAAGAAAGAAAGAAAGAAAGGAAGGAAGAAAGAAAGAAAGAAAAGAAAGAAAGAAAGAAAGAAAGAAAAAGAAAGAAAGAAAGAAAGAAAGAAAGAAGGCAAGAAGGCAAGAAGGAAGGAAAGGGGGGAGGGAGGGAGGAAGGAAGGAAGGAGGGAAAGAATGAAAAAGGACAGAAAGAAGATACAGTAAAAATAAAATAAAGTATAATAAAGTTATTGAATTAAAAAATACTTATTTAGAAAAAAAAAAGGGACGGATAGAACCTTAGGACAAATTTTGGAAGCAAAGCTATACAGACAAAGTCTTACACAGAAGCATATACATACACCCTCACAAAAAGAGGTAAAGGGGGATAAAATCATAAATCTTGCTCTCAGAGACCACCTCCTCAATTTGGGATGATTCGTTGTCTAGAGGGAAGGAAGGAAGGAAAGAAAGAAAGAAAGAACGAAGGTAAAGTATAATAAAGTTATTAAAATTAATTATTAAGAAAAAAATTTTTTTTAAAAACCATAGACGGATAGAACCCTAGGACAAATGGTGGAAGCAAGACTATACAGACAAGATCTCACACAGAAGCATACACATACACATTCACAAAAAGAGGAAAAGGGAAAAAAATCATAGATCTCGCTCCTAAAGTCCACCTCTTCAATTTGGGATCATTCCTTGTCTATTCAGGTATTCCACAGATGCAGGGTATATCAAGTTGATTGTGGAGCTTTAATCCGCTGCTTCTGAGGCTGCTGGGAGAGATTTCCCTTTCTCTTCTTTGTTTTCACAGCTCACAGGAGCTCAGCTTTGGATTTGGCCCTGCCTCTGCGTGTAGGTTGCTGGAGGGCGTCTGTTTTTTGCTCAGACAGGACGGGGTTAAAGGAGCCGCTGATTCGGGGGCTCTGGCGCCCTCAGGCCGGGGGGGAGGGGGGGGGCACTGCGTGCGGGGCGAGCCTGCGGCGGCAGAGGCCAGCGTAACGTTGCACCAGCCTGAGGCCCGCCGTGAGTTCTCCCGGGGAAGTTGTCCCTGGATCCTGGGAACCTGGCAGTGGCGGGCTGCACAGGCTCCGCGGAAGAGGGGTGTGGATAGTGACCTGTGCTCGCACACAGGCCCCTTGATGGCGGCAGCAGCAGCCTTAGCGTCTCCCGCCCGTCTCTGGGATCCGCGCTTTTAGCCGCGGCTCGTGCCCGCCTCTGGGGTTCGCGCTTTTAGCCGCGGCTCGCGGCCGTCTCTGGAGTTCCCTTAAGCAGCGCTCTTAAACCCCTCTCCTCGCGCAACAGGAAACAAAGAGGGAAGAAAAAGACTCTTGCCTCTTCGGCAGGTGCAGACTTTTCCCCAGACTCCCTCCCGGCTAGCCGTGGTGCACTAACCCCTTCAGGCTATTTTCAAGCCGCCAACCCCAGTCCTCTCCCTGCGCTCCGACCGAAACCGAAACCCGAGCCTCAGCTCGCAGCCCCGCCCGCCCCGGCGGGTGAGCAGACAAGCCTCTCGGGCTGGTGAGTGCCGGTCAGCACCGATCCTCTGTGCGGGAATCTCCCCGCTTTGCCCTCCGCACCCCTGTTGGTGTGCCCTCCTCCGCGGCTCCGAAGCTCCCCCCTCCGCGGCGCCGAAGCTCCCCCCTCCGCCTCCCGCAGTCTCTGCCCACGAAGGGGCTTCCTAGTGTGTGGAACTTTTCCTCCTTCACAGCTCCCTCCCAGTGGTGCGGGTCCCGTCCCTATTCTTTTGTCTCTGTTTTTTTCTTTTGCTCTACCCAGGTACGTGGGGAGTTTCTTGCCTTTTGGGAGGTCTGAGGTCTTCTGCCAGCGTTCAGTAGGTGTTCTGTAGGAGTTGTCCCACGTGTAGATGTATTTCTGGTGTATCTGTGGGGAGGAAGGTGATCTCCACGTCTTACTCTTCCGCCATCTTCAAGGTCCCCTCTAATCCATTTTGAGTTTATTTTTGTGTATGGTGTGAGGGAATGTTCTAATTTCATTCTTTTACATGTAGCTGTCCAGTTTTCCCAGCACCACTTATTGAAGAGGCTCTCTTTTCTCCATTGTATATCCTTGCTTCCTTTGTCATAGATTAGTTGACCATAGGCGCATGGGTTTATCTCTGGGCTTTCTATCTTGTTCCATTGATATGTGTTTGTTTTTGTGCCAGTACCGTATTGTCTTGATTATTGTAGCTTTGTAGTATAGTCTGAAGTCAGGGAGTCTGATTCCTCCAGCTCCGTATTTTTCCCTCAAGACTGCTTTGGCTATTTGGGGTCGTTTGTGTCTCCATACAAATTTTAAGATTTTTTGTTCTAGTTCCATAAAAAATGCCATTGGTAATTTGATAGCGGTTGCATTGAATATTTAGATTGTTTTGGATAGTATAGTAATTTTCCCAATATTGATTCTTCCAATTCAAGAACATGGTATATCTCTCCATCTGTTGGTATCATCTTTAATTTCTTTCATCAGTGTCTTACAGTTTTCTGCATACAGTTCTCATCTCCTTAGGTAGGTTTATTCCTAGGTATTTTATTCTTTTTGTTGCAATGGTAAATGGGAGTGTTTCCTTAATTTCTCTTTCAGATTTTTCATCATTAGTGTATAGGAATGCAAGAGATTTCTGTGCATTAATTTTGTATCCTGCAACTTTACCAAATTCATTGATTAACTCTAGTAGTTTTCTAGTGGCATCTTTAGGATTCTCTATGTATAGTATCATGTCGTCTGTAAACAGTGACAGCTTTACTTCTTCTTTTCCAATTTGTATTTTATTTCTTTTTCTTCTCTGATTGCCGTGGCTAGGACTTCAAAACTATGTTGAATAATAGTTGTGAGAGTGGATATCCTTGTCTTGTTCCTGATCTTAGAGGAAATGCTTAGAGTTTTTCACCATTGAGAATGATGTTTGCTGTGGGTTTGTTGTATATGGCCTTTATTATGTTGAGATAGGTTCTCTCTATGCCCACTTTCTGGAGAGTTTTTATCATAAATTGCTGTTGAATTTTGTCAAAATTTTTCTGCATCTATTGAGATGATCATATGGTTTTTATTCTTCAATTTGTTAATATGGTGTATCACATTGCTTGATTTGCGTATATTGAAGAATCCTTGCATCCCTGGGATAAATCCCACTTGATCATGGTGTATGATCCTTTTAATGTGTTGTTGCATTCTGTTTGCTAGTATTTTGTTGAGGATTTTTGCATCTATGTTCATCAGTGGTATTGGTCTGTAATTTTCTTTTTTTGTAGTATCTTTGTCTGGTTTTGGTATCAGGGTGATGGAGGCCTCATAGAATGAGTTTGGGAGTGTTCCTTCCTCCGCAATTTTTTGGAAGAGTTTCAGAAGGATGGGTGTTAGCTCGTCTCTCAATGTTTGATAGAATTCATCTGTGAAACTATCTGATTCTGGACTTTTCTTTGTTGAAAGATTTTTAATCACAGTTTCAATTTCATTACTTGTGATTGATCTGTTCATATTTTCTATTTCTTCCTGGTTGAGTCTTAGAAGGTTAAACCTTTCTAAGAATTTGTCCATTTCTTCCAGGTTGTCCATTTTATTGGCATAGAGTTGCTTGTAGTAGTCTCTTAGGATGTTTTGTATTTATGCAGTGTCTTTTGTAACTTCTTTTTCATTTCTAATTTTATTGATTTGAGTCCTCTCTCTCTTTTTCTTGGTGAGTCTGGCTAATGGTTTATCAATTTTGTTTATCTTCTCAAAGAACCAGCTTTTAGTTTTATTGATCTTTGCTATTATTATCTTTGTTTCTATTTCATTTATTTCTGCTCGGATCTTTATGATTTCTTTCCTTCTGCTAACTTTGGGTTTTGTTTGTTGTACTTTCTCTAGTTCATTTAGGTGTAAGGTTAGATTGTTTATTTGGGGTTTTTCTTGTTTCTTGAGGTAGGCTTGTATACCTATAAACTTCCCTCTTAGAACTGCTTTTGCTGCATTCCATAGGTTTTGAATCATCGTGTTTTCATTGTCATTTGTCTCTAGGTATTTTTTGATTTCCTCTTTGATTTCTTCAGTGATTTCTTGGTTATTTAGTAACGTATTGTTTAGCCTCCATGTGTTTGTGTTTTTTACTTTTTTTCCCCTGTAATTCATTTCTAATCTCATAGCGTGTGGTCAGAAAAGATGCTTGATATGATTTCAATTTTCTTAAATTTACTGAGGTTTGATTTGTGACCCAAGATATGATCTGTCCTGGAGGATGTTCCATGCACACTTGAGAAGAAAGTGTAATCTGCTGTTTTTGGATGGAATGTCTTATAAATGTCAATTAAATCTATCTAGTCTATTGTGTCATTTAAAGCTTCTGTTTCCTTATTTATTTTCATTTTGGATGATCTGTCCATTGGTGTAAGTGAGGTGTTAAAAGTCCCCCACTATTACTGTGTTACTGTCGCTTTCCTCTTTTATAGCTGTTAGCAGTTGCCTTATGTATTGAGGTGCTCCTATGTTGGGTGCATATATATTTATAATTGTTTTATCTTCTTCTTGGATTGATCCCCTGATCCTTATGTAGTGTCCTTCCTTGTCTCTTGTAACATTCTTTAAAGTCTATTTTATCTGATATGAGTATTGCTACTACAGCTTTCTTTTGATTTCCATTTGCATGGAATATCTTTTTCCATCCCCTGACTTTCAGTCTGCTTGTGTCCCTAGGTCTGAAGCAGGTCTCTTGTAGACAGCATATATATGGGTCTTGTTTTTGTATCCATAAAGCAAGCCTGTGTCTTTTGGTTGGAGCATTTAATCCATTCACGTTTAAGGTAATTATTGATATGTATGTTCTTCTGACCATTTTCTTAATTGTTTTGGGGTTGTTTTTGTAGGTCCTTTTCTTCTCTTGTGTTTCCCACTTAGAGAAGTTCCTTTAGCATTTGTTGTAGGGCTGGATTGGTGGTGCTGAATTCTCTTAGCTTTTTCTTGTCTGTAAAGCTTTGGATTTCTCCATCAAATCTGAATGAGATCCTTGCTGGGTAGAGTAATCTTGGTTGTAGGTTCTTCCCTTTCATCACTTTAATTGTATCATGCCACTCCCTTCTGGCTTGTAGAGTTTCTGCTGAGAAATCAGCTGTTAACCTTATGGGAGTTCCCTTGTATGTTATTTGTCGTTTTTCCCTTGCTGCTTTCGATAATTTTTCTTTGTCTTTAATTTTTGCCAATTTGATGACTATGTGTCTCGGTGTGTGTCTCCTTGGGTTTATCCTGTATGGGACTCTCTGAGCTTCCTGGACTTGGGTGGCTATTTCCTTTCCTATTTTAGGGAAGTTTTCAACTATAATCTCTTCAAATATTTTCTCTGGTCCTTTCTGTCTCTCTTCTTCTGGGGCCCTATAATGTGAATGTTGTTGCATTTAATTTGTCCCAGAGGTCTCTTAGGCTGTATTCATTTCTTTTCATTCTTTATTTTTTTATTCTGTTCCACACTGACACTGTTCTGTCATTTATCTGTTCTTCTGCCTCAGTTATTCTGCTATTGATTCCTTCTAGTATAGTTTTCATTTCACTTATTGTACTGTTCATCTCTGTTTGTTTGTCCTTTAATTCTTCTAGGTCTTTGTTAAACATTTCTTGCATCTTCTCAATCTTTGCCTCCATTCTTTTTCCGAGGTCCTGGATCATCTTCACAATCATTATTCTGAATTCTTTTTCTGGAAGGTTACCTATCTCCACTTCATTTAGTTGTTTTTCTGGGGTTTTATCTTGTTCCTTCATCTGGTACATAGCCCTCTGCCTTTTCATCTTGTCTGTCTTTCTGTGAATGTGGTTTTTGTTCCACAGGCTGCAGGATTGTAGTTCTTCTTGCTTCTGCTGTCTGCCCTCTGGTGGATGAGGCTATCTAAGAGGCTTGTGCAAGTTCCCTGATGGGAGGGACTGGTCGTGGGTAGAGCTGACTGTTGCTCTGGTGGGCAGAGCTCAGTAGAACTTTAATCTGCTTGACTGCTGATGGGTGGGGCTGGGTTTCCTCCCTGTTGATTGTTTGGCCTAAGGCAACCCGACACTGGAGCCTACCTGGGCTCTTTTGTGGGGCTAATGGCGGACTCTGGGAGGGCTCACGCCAAGGAGTACTTCCCAGAACTTCTGCTGTCAGTGTCCTTGTCCCCACGGTGAGCCACAGCCACCCCCGCCTCTGCAGGAGGCCCTCCAACAGTAGCAGGTAGGTCTGGTTCAGTCTCCCCTGGGGTCACTGTTCCTTCCCCTGGGTCCCGATGCGCACACTACTTTGTGTGTGCCCTCCAAGAGTGGAGTCTCTGTTTCCCCCATTTCTGTCAAAGTCCTGCAGTCAAATCCCACTAACCTTCAAAGTCTGATTCTCTAGGAATTCCTCCTCCCGTTGCCAGACCCCTGGGTTGGGAAGCCTGATGTGGGGCTCAGAACTTTCGTTCCAGTGGGTGGACTTCTGTGGTATAAGTGTTCTCCAGTCTGTGAGTCACCCACCCAGCAGTTATAGGATTTGATGTTACTGTGATTGTGCCCCTCTTACCGTGTCATTGTGGCTTCTCCTTTGCCTTTGGATGTGGGGTATCTTTTTTGGTGAGTCCCAGCGTCTTCCATTCGATGATTGTCCAGCAGCTAGTTGTGATTCTGGTGTTCTCGCAAGAGGGAGTGAGAGCACATCCTTCTACTCCGCCATCTTGGTTCCAATTCAAGACCATTGCTTTTTCCCTGGGCTGTGTTTCAAGGCACAGGAGACCCCCTCTGCCACCCTGGGGGATGTGGTCAAGTTTCCAGACTACTGTCAGCTCTAAGTGCAGTTCTACTGTCCTCTCTGCAAGCTCCCTGTCTGCCAGAAAGAAAAAGGGAATAGCAAGTACTCCAAACAAATAAATGGTGGACTGGATAGAATTCACTCCTTGGGGAAGGCCTCATACTGTTTGTGAGTGATCCAGGCCAGGCCTTGTCTTGGTTTCCAGTGGCGAGTTCTGCAGGGGGCGCCTTGTCGCTGGAGGTGGTCTCTTGACCAGCTCTGGGGGGCTACCCTCCTGGACCCAGAGCCATGTGCCCTCTAGATTTTTTTAAATTAATTTTTATTGGAGTATAGTTGATTTACAATGTTTTGTTAGTTTCTGCTACACAACAAAATGAATCAGTTTTACACACACATATATTCTGTCTTTTTTACGTTCTTTTCCCATATAGGTCATTACAGAGTACTGAGTAGAGTTCCCTGTGCTATACAGTAGGTCCTTATTAGTTATCTATTTTATATATACTAGTGTGTTTATGTCAATCCAGTCTCCCAGTTTACCCCCCCTTCCCTCTTGATGACCATAAGTTTGTTTTCTACATCTGTAACTCTATTTATGTTTTGTAAATAAGTTCATTTACACCATTTTTTTAGATTTCACATATAAGCGATATATATTTGTGTTTCTCTGTCTGACTTCCATCCATGTCACTGCAAATGGCATCATTTCATTCTTTTTTATGGCTGAGTAGTAGTCCGTTGTATATATGTACCACATCTTCTTTCTTTTTGTTTTTTAACATCTTTATTGGAGTATAATTGCTTTACAATGTTGTGTTAGTTTCTGCCATATAACAAAGTCTCCCTCTCACCCTCCCTATCCCACCCATCTAGGTGGACACAGAGCACCGAGCTGATCTCCCTGTGCGATGTAGCTGCTTCCCACTAGCTATCTATTTTACATTTGCTAGTGTATATATGTCAGCTACTCTCTCACTTCATCCCAGCTTCCCCTTCGCCCTCCCCATGTCCTCAAGTCCATTCTCTATGTCTACAACTTTATTCCTGTCCTGCCCCTAGGCTCATCAGAACCATTTTTTCTCTTTTTTTTTTTTTAGATTCCATATATATGTGTTAGCATACGGTATTTGTTTTTCTCTTTCTGACTTACTTCACTCTGTATGACAGGCTCTAGGTCCATCCACCTCACTGCAAATAACTCAATTTCGTTTCTTTTTATGGCTGAGTAATATTCCATTGTATATATGTGCCACATCTTCTTTATCCATTCATCTGTCAGTGGACACTTAGGTTGCTTCCATGTCCTGGCTATTGTAACTAGAACTGCAATGAACATTGTGGTACATGACTCCTTCTGAATTATGGTTTTCTCAGGGTACATGCCCAGTAGTGGGAATGCTGGGTCATATGGTAGTTCTATTTTTAGTTTTATAAGGAACCTCCATACTGTTCTCCATAGTGGCTGAACCAATTGACATTCCCACCAGCAGTGCAAGAGTGTTCCCTTTTCTCCACACCCTCTCCAGCATTTATTGTTTCTAGATTTTTTGATGATGGCCATTCTGACTGGTGTGAGATGATATCTCATTGTAGTTTTGATTTGCATTTCTCTAATGATTAATGATGTTGAGCATTCTTTCATGTGTTTGTTGGCAGTCTGTATATCTTCTTTGGAGAAATGTCTGTTTAGGTCTTCTGCCCATTTTTGGATTGGGTTGTTTGTTTTTTTGTTATTGAGCTGCATGAGCTGCTTGTAAATTTTAGAGATTAATCCTTTGTCAGTTGCTTCATGTGCAAATATTTTCTCCCATTCTGAGGGCTGTCTTTTGGTCTCGTTTATGGTTTCCTTTGCTGTGCAAAAGCTTTGAAGTTTCATTAGGTCCCATTTGTTTATTTTTGCTTTTATTTCCATTTCTCTAGGAGGTGGGTCAAAAAGGATCTTGCTGTGATTTATGTCATAGAGTGTTCTGCCTATGTTTTCTTCTAAGAGTTTTATAGTGTCTGGCCTTACATTATGTCTTTAATCCATTTTGAGTTTATTTTTGTGTATGGTGTTAGGGAGTGTTCTAATTTCATTCTTTTACATGCACCTGTCCAGTTTTCCCAGCACCGCTTATTGATGAGGCTGTCTTTTCTCCATTGTATATTCATGCCTCCTTTATCAAAAATAAGGTGACCATATGTGCGTGGGTTTATCTCTGGGCTTTCTATCTTGTTCAATTGATCTATATTTCTGTTTTTGTGCCAGTACCATACTGTCTTGATTACTGTGGCTTTGTAGTGTAGTCTGAAGTCAGGGAGCTGGATTCCTCCAGCTCCGTTTTTCTTTCTCAAGATTGCTTTGGCTTTTCGGGGTCTTTTGTATTTCCATACAAATTGTGAAACTTTTGTTCTAATTCTGTGAAAAATGCCATTGGTAGTTTGATAGGGATTGCATTGAATCTGTAGATTGCTTTGGGTAGTATAGTCATTTTCACAATGTTGCTTCCTCCATTCCAAGAACATGGTATATCTCTCCATCGGTTTTGTATCCTCTTTAATTTCTTTCATTAGTGTCTTATAGTTTTCTACATACAGGTCTTTTGTCTCCTTAGGTAGGCTTATTCCTAGGTATTTTATTCCTTTTGTTGCAATGGTAAATGGGAGTGTTTCCTTAATTTCTCTTTCAGATTTTTCATCATTAGTGTACAGGAATGCAAGAGATTTCTGTGCATTAATTTTGTATCCTGCTACTTTACCAAATTCATGGATAAGCTCTAGTAGTTTTCTGGTGGCATCTTTAGGATTCTCTATGTATAGTATCATGTCATCTGCAAACACTGACCGCTTTACTTCTTCTTTTCTGATTTGGATTCCTTTGATTTCTTTTTCTTCTCTGATTGCTGTGGCTAAAACTTCCAAAACTATGTTGAATAAGAGTGGTGAGAGTGGACAGTCCTGTCTTGTTCCTGATCTCAGAGGAAATGGTTTCAATTTTTCACCATTGAGGATGATGTTGACTGTGGGTTTGTCATATATGGCCTTTATTATGTTGAGGTAAGTTCCATCTGTGCCTACTTTCTGGAGGGATTTTATCATAAATGGGTGTTCAATTTTGTCAAAAGCTTTTTCTGCATCTATTGAGATGATCATATGGTTTTTCTCCTTCAGTTTGTTAATATGGTGTATCACATTGATTGATTTGCATATATTGAAGAATCCCTGCATTCCTGGGATAAGCCCCACTTGATCATGGTGTATGATCCTTTTATTGTGCTGTTGGATTCTGTTTTCTAGTATTTTGTGGGAGGATTTTTGCATCTATGTTCATCAGTGATATTGGCCTGCAGTTTTCTTTGTTTGTGACATCTTTGTGTAGTTTTGGTGTCAGGGTGATGGTGCCCTCGTAGAAGGAATTTGGGAGTGTTCTTCCCTCTGCTATATTTTGGAAGAATTTGCAAAGGATAGGTGTTAGGTCTTCTCTAAATGTTTGATAGAATTCCCCTGTGAAGCCATCTGGCCCTGGGCTTTTCTTTTGTTGGAAGGTTTTTAATCACACTTTTAATTTCAGTGCTTGTGATTGGTCTGTTTATATTTTCTGTTTCTTCCTGGTTCAGTCTTGGAAGGTTGTGCTTTTCTAAGAATTTATACATTTCCTCCAGGTTTTCCATTCATTTGCATATAGTTGCTTGTAGTAATCTCTCGTGATCTTTTGTATTTCTGCAGTGTCACTTGTTACTTCTCCTTTTTCATTTCTAATTCTATTGACTTGAGTCTTCTCCCTTTTTTTCTTCATGAGTCTGGCTAATGGTTTATCAATTTTGTTTATCTTCTCAAAGAAAGAGCTTTAAGTTTTATTGATGTTTGCTATTGTTTCCTTCATTTCTTTTTCATTTATTTCTGATCTGATTTTTATGATTTATTTCTTTCTGCTAACTTTGGGTTTTTTTTGTTCTTCTTTCTCTCATTGCTTTAGGTGTAAGTTTAGGTTGTTTATTTGAGATGATTCTTGTTTGTTGCATAGGATTGTATTGCTATAAACTTCCCTCTTAGAACTGCTTTTGTTGCATCCCGTAGGTTTTGGGTTATTGTGTTTTCATTGTCATTTGTTTCTAGGTATTTTTCGATTTCCTCAGTGATACGTTGCTTATTAGTAGTGTATTGTTTAGCCTCCATTTGTTTGTATTTTTTTACAGATTTTTTCCTGTAATTGATATCCAGTCTCATAGCGTTGTGGTCGGAACAGATACTTCATAGGATTTCAATTTGCTTAAATTTAGCAAGGCTCGATTTGTGACCCAAGATGTGGTCTATCCTGGAGAATGTTCAGTGAGTTCCATTATAGGATCAAATGTCCAATAAATATCAATTAAATTCATCTTGTATAACGTATCATTTAAAGCCTGTGTTTCCTTATTTATTTTCATTTTGAATGATCTGTCCGTTTGTGAAAGTGGGGTTTTAAAGTCCCCTGTATGATTGTGTTCATGTCAATTTCTCCTTTTATGGCCTTTAGCATTTGCCTTATGTATTGAGGCACTCCTATGTTGGGTGCATAAGTATTTACAATTGTTATACCTTCTTGGATTGACCCCTTGATCATTATGTAGTGTCTTCCTTTGTCTCTTATAAAAGTCTTTATTTTAAAGTCTATTTTGTCTTATATGAGAATTGCTACTCCAGCTTTCTTTTGATTTCCATTTGCATAAAATATCTTTTTCCATCCCCTGACTTTCAGTCTGCATGTGTCCCTAGGTCTGAAGTGGGTCTCTTGTAGACAGTATATATACAGGTCTTGTTTTTGTATCCAGTCTATGTCTTTTGGCTGGAGCATTTAATCCATTTACATTCTAGGTGATTATCGATATGTATGTTCCTATTACCATTTTCTTAATTGTTTGGCATTTGTTTTTATAGGTCTTTTCCTTCTCTTGTGTTTCCTGCCTAGAGAAGTTCCTTTAGCATTTGTTGTACAGCTGGTTTGGTGGTGCTGAATTCTCTTAACTTTTGCGTGTCTGTAAAGGTTTTAATTTCTCCTTCAAATCTGAATGAGATCGTTGCTGGGTAGAGTAATCTTGGTTGTAGGTTTTTCCGTTTCATCACTTTAAATATGTCCTGTCACTCCCTTCTGGCCTGCAGAGTTTCTGCTGAAAGATCAGCTGTTAACCTTATTTGGATTCCCTTGTATGGTATTAGTTGTTTTTCCCTTGCTGCTTTTAATATTTTTTCTTTGTATTTAATTTTTGATAGTTTGATTAATATGTGTCTTGGCATGTTTCTCCATGGATTTATCCTGAATGGGACTCTCTGTGCTTCCTGGACTTGATTGAGTATTTCCTTTCATATGTCAGGGAAATTTTGAACTACAATCTCTTCAAATATGTTCTCAGACCCTTTCTTTCTCTCTTCTTCTTCTGGGACCCCTATAATTCGAATGTTGGTGCTTTAATGTTGTCCCAGAGGTCTCTGAGACTGTCCTCAATTCTTTTCATTCTTTTTTCTTTATTCTGCTCTGTGGTAGTTATTTCCCATTTTTTATCTCCCAGGTCACTTATCCGTTCTTCTGCCTCCATTATTCTGCTATTGATTCCCTTTAGAGAATTTTTAATTTCATTTATTGTGTTGTTCATCATTGTTTGTTTGCTCTTTAGTTCTTCTGGGTCTTTGTTAAACGTTTCTTGTATTTTCTCCATTCTATTTCCAA
Organism: Delphinapterus leucas; assembly: GCF_059928025.1. Taxonomy (NCBI): domain Eukaryota; kingdom Metazoa; phylum Chordata; class Mammalia; order Artiodactyla; family Monodontidae; genus Delphinapterus; species Delphinapterus leucas. The sequence continues at coordinate 136,772,009 of NC_143130.1, forward strand.
GGTTTTGGATCATCTTTACTATCATTACTATAAATTCTTTTTCAGGGACACTGCCTATTTCCTCTTCATTTGTTTGGTCTGGTGGATTTTTACACTGCTCCTTCACCTGATGTGTGTTTCTCTGTCTTCTCCTTTTGCCTAACTTGCTGTTTTGGGGGTCTCCTTTTCACAGGCTGCACGTTCGTAGTTCCCGTTGTTTCTTGTGTCTGCCCCCAATGGGTAAGCTTCGTTCAGTGGCTCATGTAGGCTTTTGTGGAGGGGACTGGTTCCTCTGTTCTGGTTGCGGGGGGGCTGGATCTTATCTTTCTGGTGGGCAGGGCTGCATCTGATGGTGTGTTTTGGGGTGTCTGTGAACTTAGTATGATTTTAGGCAACCTCTCTGTTAATGGGTGGGGCTGTGTTCCTGTGTTACTAGTTGTTTGGCATGGGGTGTACAGCACTGGAGCTGCTGGCTGTTGGGTGGAGCTGGGTCTTAGCGTTGAGACGGAGATCTCTGGGAGAGTTCTCTGGAGTCCAATGTCCTGAACTCAGCTCCCCTTCTCAGAGGCTCAGGCCTGACACTAGGCCAGAGCAACAAGACCTTGTCAGCCACATGGCTCAGAAGAAAAGGGAGAAATAAAGAAAGAGAAAATAATAATTTTTTTAAAAAGGAGAGAGAAACCAAACCAATAAACAAATCCACCAATGATAACAGGCGCTAAAAACTATACTAAGATAAACATAAAAATCAGAAACAAGTCAGTCGCAGACAGCAAACCCAAAGTCTACAGTTGCACCCACAGCCCACTGCCTAAATTTTGGGTTGATTCGTTGTCTATTCAGGTATTCCACAGATGCAGGGTACCTCAAGTTGATTGTGGGGATTTAATATGCTGCTCCTGAGGCTGCTGGGAGAGATTTCCCTTTCTCTTCTATGTTCGCACAGCTCCCGGGGTTCAGCTTTGGTTTTGGCCCCGCCTCTGCGTGTAGGTCGCCCTCAGGATTCTGTTTCCACCCAGACAGGACGGGGTTAAAGCAGTGGCTGATTAGGGGCTCTGGCTCACTCATGCCAGGGGGAAGGAGAGGTACGGTAGTTACAATTGGAATGCAGGATGAGCCTGCGGCGGCAGAGGCTGGCATGACGTTGTAACAGCCTGAGGTGCACTGTGTGTCCTCCCAGGCAATTTGTCCCTGGATCACAGGATCCTGGCAGTGGCGGGCTGCACACTGGCGTTGCAGCCTGTGGATAGTGATCTGTGCTTGCACACAGGAATCTTGGTGGCTGCAGCCACAGCATTAGCGTTTCAGGCCTGCCTCTGGTGTCCGAGCTGACAGCCATGGCTCGCACCCATCTCTGGAGCTCATTTAGGTGGTGCTCTGCCTTCTGTGGGCAGACAGGAAAGGAATCCCCTCTCCTTGCGCACCTCGAAACAATGGCCTCTTGCCTCTTAGGCGGGTCCAGTGTTTTTCCCAGACTCTCTCCCAGCTAGCAGTGGCATACTAGGCGCCTTCTGGCTGTGTTCCCGCAGCCAACCCCAGTCCTCTCCCTGGGATCTGACCTCTGAAGCCTGAGCCTCAGCTCCCAGCCCCCGCCCGCCCCGGTCTGTGAGCAGACAAGCCTCTCGGGCTGGTGAGTGCTGGCTGGCACCGATCCTCTGTATGGGAATCTCTCCCCTTTGCCCTCTGCACCCCTGTTGCTGTGCTCTCCTCCATGGCTCTGAAGCTTCCCCCCACCCACTCCCCGTCTCCACCAGTGAAGGGGCTTCCTAGTGTGTGGAAATGTTTCCTCCTTCACATCTCCCTCCCAGGGGTGCAGGTCCCATCCCTATTCTTTTGTCCTTGTTTTTTCTTTTTTCTTTTGCCCTACCCAGGTATGTGGGGATTTCTTGCCTTTTGGGAATTCTGAGGCCTTCTGCCAGAGTTCAGTAGGTGTTCTGTAGGAGTTGTTCCACATGTAGATGTATTTTTGATGTATTTGTGGGGAGGAAGGTGATCTCCATGTCTTACTCCTCTGCTGTCTTGAAGATCCCCGGTCGGTATATCTTATTTTTCTCTCTCCAGTCAACATTTTCTTTAGTTTTAGAAAGTCACTCAGCTGACACTGTCTCAGAACTCTGCAGACTGATCCCAAACTTTTGTTCCTACTGGTCTAAGTCATTCATGTTCCTGTGTTAATTTGTTGATGTCTTCTAGTAAGCCACATCTTCTTTATCCATTCATCCATTGATGGACATTTACATTGTTTCCACGTCCTGGTTATTGTAAATAGTTCTGCAGTGAACATTGGGGTGCATGTATCTTTTCAAAGTATGGTTTTCTCTGGATATATGCCCAGGATTGGGGTTGCTGGATCATGTGATAGCTTTATTTTTAGTGGGTTTTTTTTTTTTTTAAGAAACCTCCATACTGTTCTCCATAGTGACTGTACAAATTTACATTCCCACCAACAGTGTAGGAGGGTTCCTTTTTCTCCACACCCTCTCCAGCATTTACTGTTTGTAGACTTTTTGATGATGGCCATTCTGACTGGTTAGACTATACTACAAAGCTACAGTAATCAAACAGTATGGTACTGGCACAAAAACAGAAAATAGATCAATGGAACAGGATAGAAAGTCCAGAGCTAAACCCATACACCTATGGTCACCTAATCTATAACAAAGAAGGCAAGAATATACAATGGAGAAAAGACAGTCTCTTCAATAAGTGTTGCTGGGAAAACTGGACAGCTGCCTGTAAAAGAATGAAATTAGAACATTCTCTAACACCATACACAAAAACAAAATCAAAATGGATCAAAGACCTAAATGTAAGGCCAGACACTATAGAACTCTTAGAGAAAAGCTTAGGCAGAACACTCTTTGACACAAATCACAGCAAGATCCTTTTTGACCCACCTCCTAGAGAAATGGAAATAAAAACAAAAATAAACAAATGGGACCTAATGAAACTTTAAAGCTTTTGCACAGCAAAGGAAACCATAAACAGGACGAAAGACAACCCTCAGAATGGGAGAAGATATTTGCAAATTAAGCAACAGACAAGGGATTAATCTCCAAAATATACAAACAGCTTATGCAGCCCAAATTCAAAAAGCAAACAACTCAATCAAAAAATGTGTGGAAGGTCTAAGTAGACATTTCTCCAAAGAAGACATACAGATGGCCAAAAAGCACATGAAAAGCTGCTCAACTTCACTAATTATTAGAGAAATGCAAATCAAAACTACAGTGAGGTATCACCTCACACACCAGTCAGAATGGCCATTGCCCTCTCGGTTTTTGCATAGCCTATTCTTCACTCTGCCAAGCTGCCTCATCTTAACTCAGAGTTATTTACATCCCTGCTCTGGCCTGTCCACCCAGTCAGGACTGCCAGCCCCTTCTCTCAGGTAGAAGTGGGAGTTGAGGCCATTCGGCCTGGGAGAACACAGTTGGGGTCGCAGGCGCCCACCGGGGTGGAGGGGGCTACTGGGAGGTGACCCCCAGGCTCGGGTCTCAGATCGCACACCCTGCAGAGCAGGAAGAAGTCAGGAAGTGCTGGGAAATACGTCCAGGGCCAGAGTAGACCTCATGGAGGGTGCTGGGAAATCTTAGGCCTGGGTCAAGCGAGCGGAGGGAGTGTGGGTGGAGGGGTCTGTAAGGGGAGGTCAGGCATGGGCTGGGGAAGCCTGCTGCCAGGCTGCCAAGAGGTTGGTGATGTGTTCTGCTGCTGCCAGTCCGCACTCCATAACAAACAACAGCTGACTCACTCTCCCATCACTCTCTCCTTTTGTGGAATGCACATACATACTCACACAGAAGCACCTCACAGGTTACAGTCAGATGTGCAAAAAAAAAAACAAAACCATAATCTCTCATGGCAAAAACAATTTCCATCTCAAGCCCATGGCGGAAAGCTCCACTTCATTCTTTCCAGATAGTCTTGGTCACTGCAGTGTTTTTCAGAATTTTCACATTTAATCCCAATGAATTCAGGATAACTACCACTACCTGCCTTTTTTCCCCTCATGGGGACCAAGAGCCCTGGTCTTGCAGGATGTCAGGGATTCAGGGTGTGGTGGAGCGCTGGGGTGGTGGTTTGCCCCTTGGCTGGTGTCTACAGGGTGCAAATCCTCTTGTCTGGTTTTTGATGACTGGCCTCTGTTCCATCAGTATCTCCTGAATGTCATATCTCTCATCTGGTCTTGGTCAACAGGCTCTCACAGGTCACTTGACTATTGCAATTATTATTCATGTGTGTACATTATATACATACATATACAGATCGCTTGACTATTATAGTAATAATAATTATTATTATTATTTTGGAGCCATGAAAGAGAAATATGGACTCATAGATCCATTGCCTGTCTGGTTCCTGTTTTTCAAACCATCTTGTTCCATTCTTTGCCTGGCTAACTCCTGCCCGTTCCTCAGGCTTTAGCTAAAATGTTATCTCCCTCAGTCTAAAGTAGATGGTTCCCCCACTGAGAACCAAGTGCTTTCTTTTCATAATATTTATCAGAGTCTACAAACATATATGTACATATGTCATTCTCTGTTTCAGGTCTATCTCTCCCCACACCTCCACCCTGCTGCATCAAATCATAAACCCCATAAAGGCAGGGATTTTTTAATCTGTTTTGTTTGCTCCTGAATTCTCAGCACCTTGACAAATACTTGGTATGTAGAAGTCACCAAAAAAGAAAAAAAAAGAAAAAGGATGCAACTGGGCTTGCCCAAGACCACATGGGTAATTAGTAAAACAGTAGCACTTGAATCCACGCCTCTGGTGGCCCATAACTCAGCTGTTTCCAAAGCACCATACTAAGCCAGGTTGCCTTTGACAAGGTGTTAAAAATCCAGCTAATTCCATTCGGATTTGAAAGCCCTGTTTTTAATTAAGAAATGGTAGAGTGTAAGATGGTGGTGTGAAAGGGGTGCCCATTGAAAAGTGGCTTGGAATCCCACTCCTGCCCAGCAGTGTTCCCCCCAAATCCTGAAGAAACCCTTGATGTGGAACCTGCTGAGGTCATGTCAGGGAGCCAAAAGAAACATGAGGAGAAGGCAGGGCCTCTCCCCACTGAGCTGGTGGGGAAGGCTTGTCCTGTCTTCACCCCTGGACAAGGGCTCTGAGTCTCTCTGGAGGAGGGCCAAAGTCCGAGGCAGCTGGGCATGGCTGATTCCAGGCGAGAAGGCTGCCTGAGTCTTTGATTGAGGAAGTGACTGCCTTGAGCCCTGCTTGACCCAGTGGAATATCAAGGCTGGGGTAGAGGTGGGGGGGGGGGAAGTGCCACTAGTACAAATGTGACCTCTGGCCTCATCTGCTTATAGTCCTGGTGATAGTGGTGATTCTTGTCCTGGCGTTTGGTGGAGATGTGCCCTGACATCTTGATGAGTTGGGAGGAGCAGAGAGTAACTTGTTTTTGTCACTAAATGGGCTTCTTCCCTCTTCCGAGCTTGATCTTGGTTGAGTGGATTTGTCACCAGCTTCCTGATAAGGCAAATAGGAGCAAAGTTGTTACCGTGAGGGTTGTTTGCTTGATGCTAACTTGGGTCATGCGGCTTATATCTGATCAGTCCAGGCTGTGCAGCCTGAGGATCCCGGTGCTGAATTCAGGCCCGGAGCAAAGCAGTTAAACAATAAGACCAGAAGAACATCAGCTACTAGGGCATTTGAACTTCATCAGGCTATGCAGTCAAACTTTAACCCAACATTCATTTCCTTTGTCCTGCTGCTGTCACTGCCTTGCATCCATCAAGGCCACAATAATGTTGAGAATGGGAAGGGTTGATGTTTAATTTATTATCACACTCACCAGACACTATAGGTCTCTCCCAAGCTTTAACTGCTGATATTACAGTTAACCCCCGATTATTAGATATTACAGCTAACTCCTAATTATTTAATGTATCGGTAAGGGTTAGGTTTTGTCATAACAGAGACCTGAATATAGTAGCTTAAGTACATAGTGGCTTAAAGTCTTTTACTTAAAAGAAGTCTGGAAATAAGCAGTCCAGGACTTGTATGGCAGCTCCATGAGGTCATTAGAGAGCCTGGCTCTTCCCTCATCACATAATTTTTATCACCAAGGTCTTCTTAGCAGAAAAAGGCTGCTGAACCTCTAGTCATCATGTCTATATCCCTGGCAGGAGGAAGGAGAGGAAGGACAAAGGGCTCTTTTCCCAGCAGTGTCAGATAACTTTAAATCCCTTTAAACAGGCTTCTTGGAAATCCCATAAGATATTGCCAATTAAGTCTCACTGACCAGAACTTAGGTGGCTACAGCTAACTGCAAAGCAAGGTGGGAAATGTCTTTCAGCTGTATGCACTGCTGGACCAAGTAAAATCAAGGTTCTGTTACTAAGGAAAAAGAGAAGAGTGGCTATATTGGAGGCATGTAAGAGTTTCTGCCACATCCCATTTGGATTTCTTGGGGCTGTCTGTTTTTCTGTCTTTCTGCTTCTGGGACTTTTCAAGGATAAAAGGAAATAGAAAGAATGGAAAGTCAAACTAAACCATTTTTTTACTTGCTATTAGATCTGACTTATAAAACAAATTCTGGGAAAGAGATCAGAATCCCCATCTCTATCTGCATTAAACTGTAGATTTTTCCATACATTCCTGTTATATATGTTCTTTCCCACTCACAGATCTGGAGGGGGTGGATGCTAAGTTTGGCTCTGGCAGATAGACACACAGCTCTAGAGCTGGAGGGAAGGCTAGGGGCTGAATACACAGACGGGGAGGGCGGATCTCATGGGGGTGGAAGGCCTAGAAGGCAATTGATGAATATGAAAAACAAGGAAAAGGGGGCTCTAAACCCAGGGCAACCCCAACCTATATTCCTTCTGATTGTTTACTCCCCACTTTTACAATGTTTTTGGTCATCCATCCCCATTGGAGAGTTTCTATGACAACCATGGGGGAAATGTCAATTACATGTTTAAACTTCCCAGAAATCAGGCATTTGGCCAGCACAAAGGGCTGGTATGAACTTCTGGCCAAACTTCAAGAGATTCTCAGAGAGCACATGTTATTTTCCTTGAAATACTCATTTCTTCCATGAGTAATTTCATTTCGAATCCCTCAGCTTCACACATCAACAGATTTACTTGACAGTGTCCTGAAGAAAGAGGGCAATCTTGACTTTCAAGCGAGAAGAGCTAATAGAACAACAGGTTTTGTTTTGGTGAAAACCAAGGTTCCAGCATGCATAGAGTGATAAATTATGAAAGCTTTCCTCATCACTCCTGCCCTCGATCCTTCCCTCCACTCCATTAAATCTGCTATGATCTTGCATGAATGGAGGTCACTGATGGCACAGCAGATTTTTAAATTAACATCAGTATCTCCCAACTCCTGTAGCATCCTCCTCCCACTCCTGTGCTCCCATCTCTTTTCCTGCCCTACAGCACCAACTTGTAATTTGTCTGCTTCAGCGTCTGTTTCTCCCACTGGACCGTAAACTCTAATTTTGGCATCCTCAGCATCCAGGACAGTGCATGGCGTTTATTAGGTTCTCATTAAATATCTGCTGAAAGAATGAATAAATGGCAGAAAAACTCCAAACTGTTGTAGAAACTGAAAACACTTCTGTTAACGTACCAAGGTTGGCTGGCAGGCTTTCACACATGGACTAGGTTGATGTGACATAGTATTCTCTTTTAGAAATTTTTCTTATTGAAGCATAGTTGAATTACAATGTGTTAATTACTGCTGTACAGCAAAGTGATTCAGTTACACACATATATACATTATTTGTCATATTCTTTTCCATTATGGCTTATCACTGGATATTGAATATAGCTCCCTGTGTTATACAGTAGGACTTTGTTTATCCATTGTATATATACCAGTTTGCATCCGCTAATCCCAACCTCCCAGTACATCCATCTCCCACCTCTCTCCTCCTTGGCATAATATTTTATAGTTTTGACTTCTGACACACTCCTGTTGTGCAAAATGCCAGGCATGGGTCATGAAACTTGGCCCAAAAAAAGATGGTTGTGGGGGAAAGAGAAAAAGAAAAAGGAGGAGAAGGAAAAGCTTATGGCTTCCTTAATTCTGTGGATGTGGAAACTTAGGGATGTGCTTCATCTGTTGTATCCTACAGGTTAAAAGCGTTCCCAAAAAAGGAAAAATCTAAAGGAATGAAACTAACAACAGAGTGGTTTGGGGAGGAAAGGCTCAACAAAATGTATGTTTTTCTTAGAGGAAAAATGAGAATCCTTTTGTCAGTGGTTAACTAATATGATATTTAAGATGGTAAGAAGAGGCCCCACAAGCTAAGCCCTGGTTCTTGTGTTCGCCTCCTTTGACACTCCCCACTTCTCCTTCAATCTTCGTTAAAGCATCCTTGCCAAACAGGCCAGCCTTGTTAGCACTGAGCCTCATTTTCTTTAGCTATAACTTTGACCACCTGTGTTCTGTCTTAGCCATACTTGTTACCCAACCGGGTTTGTTTTGCCCTACGCGCAGAGAGCCAAAATGCTGAGACCCTGAGGTTTAGCAGCAAAGAGGGGGTTTATTCGCAAGGCAGCCAAGTGAGGAGACGCGAGACAAGACTTAGTTCAGCCTGCCCCAAAGGCAATGGTCCCAGGGTACTTCTGGGATAAAACATCAGGGCGGTCTGAAGCGTGGTGGCTTAGGGAGTCTGGGGAAAGTTGATTGGGAAAAGGTGTGGTAATCATCGTTCTGCACAGGTGTAACTAACTACAGGCCTCTGCACACGTTCCAATGTGGAGGTGCTTAGCAGCATCTGAGGGTGGAGTTTTCAGCCCTCTGCTGTCAAAAGGTCACCAAGTGGACACTTTTGCATGCCCAGTTGGAGGGTCGGTGGTCTTACCCAGTCTTAACCAGCTCAACTCCAACTAGACACAGCTGACTCCAAGTTCCTGGAAAACAACTCAGGCAAACATCTTATTGTTTCGGCTGTGTGCTGCTTGGAGGACCTGTAAGTCTTTTGTAGCAACAATTAAAATGACCTTGATTGGTTAGGGCAGGTTAGAGGTGTGATGGATTTAACTAATGATTACCCATGGTTTTATACTCAGGCCAATCTGTGGAATTCTTTCATGCCCTTCCATTAGGTGGTATCTTTCTTTAGGCCATAATTACAGGTTCTTGCTTCAGACATCAATGGCATCAACTTTACCTTATGTCTGACTCCTTAATGAGATGAAAAATTGGGTCTTGAAATGACTAGGGATGGAAGGTGTGCAAAAGGCCTTCATGGCTACCTCTCACTCCCTGAGGATCTTACCATAGCAGCGAGCTTGTTGATCTGAGAGGATTCACAATTTGGGAAGCAGTGCCCTGGCTTCCCCGCATCTCTGATTTGGCCATTTGATACAGGAGCCTGGTGAGCCCTGTGGACTCTGAGAGAGAGGGTCTTAACGTAGTTCTGCCACAGAAGAAAGATGCAAATCCTTGTGACCAGAGGTGGGTTGTACCTGGGGTTAGCCAGTGCCCTAAACTTTGGGACGATATCTTCATGGTGTAGTTTGGAGACTTGGGTATCAGCATAACCAGCCATAATTATTACGGATGCAGGTTCCTGGGCTGTAACTCAAACCTCATCAGAATTCCTGGAGAAGGCAACTCTAGAACTTGCATACAGGAGAGACTTAGGGTCAGCAATCTTTTTGGTAAAGGGGCTGAGTCTTGTCTTTGAAACTGTTTAAGTAGTAAATGCACTGTTTGACTTAGAATGTGTGCAACTGAATAAAAGCCCAAACTGAAAACAACTAAATGTCCATCAACAGGTGAATAAATAAATTGTGGTACATCTTTACAATGGACAATGATTCAGCAATAAAAAGGAATAAACTAGTGATACGTGCAGCCACAAGGATAAATTTCACAGACACTTTGCTGAGCGGGAAAAGCCAGACACAGAAGAATTCACACTGCTTGATTATATTTGTAAAAAAAACCCAAAACTCTAGAAATACATCCTCGTTTATAGTGACAGAGGGATGATTTCATTGTTGCCCACATCTGGGGATGTGGGATGGAGTGAGGACTGACTGAAAGAGAGCCTGGGGGGGAATTTTGGGGTTGATGGACATGGTTATGTTTGGCAGTGTTTGTGGTTGTGGCTACACAGGTGTATAAAATTGTTAAAATCGATCAAAACTTTCACTTTAAATGGGTGCATTTTCACTTAAAATACAGCCAGTTTTCACAAAGAGCAATGCTTTCTAAAGATTCACACTTTACAGGATAAGGAAATTTCAGTTGTCCATTTCATATCAATGTATACTACTGTTTTTATGAAATTTGGGGTGGCTTACGGTGCTCATGGGGATTACGAAGTGTTGGGCTAAAGCCCCCAAACACTTCTAAGTAGCCCCACTGATCCTTGGGGCTGAAGCCAGGGGTTTTGTACTTAAACATGCCCCCAGGTGATTCTTATGCTCTCTGCAGTTGAGCCCCTCTGCTAATGTTACCCCACATCCTGAGGATTTTTGAACTGATTTGAGTGACTGCTGAGCTGCTGCTGTTGATCAGACTCAGTGAGGTTGGGGACGGAAAAAAAAACGTACTTTATTAAGCTCATAAACTTTAGTATGTTCCAAGGCCTCGCTGACAAACAGCTGCAATATATCTCTGACTAATTTGCATTCAGTAATCTTAACTCGTTAACCAAGGTGTGTTGATTACTATGAGCATCCTATTGGTTCCAGAATGCTTGAACAACCAAGAGTCATCCCAGCCAGCCAGTCTTGTAGGAGCTGGTGCTCTGTATGATTCATTACCTATTTCAGCATCCTTCTAGAATTTTCCTTTGGGAGGACAAAGTCGGTGGTATCATAATGACATCTGCTAACACTTACTGTGTGTCTACTTACAGGGTGCCAGGCTGAGCACTTAATAGTCATCATCTCATTTAACCCTCACACTATCTAAATGAAGGGGAATCTGAAGTTCAGAGAGACTAGGGGACTTACCAGAATGTTCAAAGCTGCTTTAGGACCAGAGCTAGACTTCAGTCCATGTCCAAATCTAAAGTGGCGGACCTCAGCCATGGTTTCACATTAGAATCGCCTGGGGAGATTTTAAAACTCCTGATGCCTAGGCTATACCCTAGAACAATTAAATCAGAATCTCTGGGGGTGTGACCCAGGCATCGGTATTTTTTTAAAGCTCCCCAGGGATTCTGATGTGCAGTTCCAACTGAGAACTGTGCTCTCTGGACCCTTAGCCATGAAGCCATACCGTAAGGAGAGATGGTGAGTGCAGCATGCCAGGCTCACTCGGAACCGACTGAGTGATTTGCTTCTTTTCAGGTCCCCTTAGTAATTCTGACCCACTCCTTTTCACCCTGTGATTTAGCATTGTTCTGCAGGTATAAAGTTTCAAGGAGACCTTGTCCTGTTAGAGCATATAATGGGTGTATTCAAAGGCTCTTTCCATCCTTCCTTCCTCAGACGTTTACTGAGTAGCCGCCATGCAGCAGACACTGGTGATATAAAACTGAACTAGCCCTGGGGAGCTCACCATCTTGTGGGGAAGACAGACCTATGAGCGGACAATTGAAAATTGATATGTGCCCTGAGAGGGGGAAGGAAGCTCAGCGTGACAAAGGACACACAGAGGGGTCAGCAGAGTCTCCCTGGAGGAGATGGCAGCCAAATGAACTGATGACCAGAGATGAGCCTGCTGAAAGGAGAGGAGTATTCTAGGCCGTGGGACTACATGAGCCAGGCGTGAGAGGCAGAAGCATGAGGTGGACTTCTGGGTGGATGGGACCAGAAAGAGTGGAGGGATACGAGCCAGATGGATGAGGAAGATGGACAACCTTGAAAGCACGTCGGGGAACTTGGACTTTGTCCTGTCAGAGATGGTAAATCACTGAAGTGTTTCAAACAGAGGAGCCATATGATGAGGGGCCAACATTGAAGGCGGTGATGGAGGAAGAGAAACCCAGGGGGGGAATGGAGGAGAGAAAAGGCAGTAAATATGCCTTACAGCTTTCTAATCTATTTATCTAATCTAATCTATCTTCCATTGGAAGCAAAATATCCCAATGAGTGTGGCTGGAGGAATAGGACAACCTGACCAGCTTATTGAACAGACCTATACAGACTGACTTGATAGTAGGGGTAATGCCAAGCTCCATTCTTTCTTGGTCAAGAACTCTTCTTATAATTGGAGAAAGTAAATGCTTGTCAGCCTAGGGAAGGGCTTTCATGCATAGCTCCAGGGATCCATGAATCCTCCGAAATTGTGTGCAAGGTTCTGTGCATTTTTCTCGGAGAGGGTTATAGCTTTCATCGTATTTTCAAAGGAATTCTGGACCTACAAACCAGGTAACTGAAGATTAAAATCCAAAATTCTAGATAAAGATGGTCTGTGCTTTTGGCTGACCTGGAGAAAGGCCTTGGAAGAAAGGCCCAAATGGATGTTCACAAGTGTTTTAAAGGAGAAATTTTAGGTCCCAGACTCCTTGCACTGCCTACATTTAAAGTATACACGTCAGTTCATGTATAGTCATCTCTAAGGTAAAAGCATTTGTGGGACATTTTTCCAGGCAAGATGTGTAAGCCTGATTCTTGACTCTAGCTTTAGAACTGAAAAAGACACGCTGGCTGGGACAAAGGCATGAACGCCGCCCAGAGGGAGTTCCTGTCAGGGGCAGCAGCTGCTGAGGTAACTGGTTTTGCACGTGCAGGAGCCAAGGCCTGAGACCTCCGCTGTCCCGGAGGCCCGGGCGGCCGCTGAGAAGAGATCAAGGTACCCACCTCGTCTAGGCCTTTGTTGTTGCAGCTGAGTATTCTACAAGCAATTGTCTGCGTCCTGCCTAGCTTTGATTCATGTTGACAGGGCTACTTGGTAAAGCAGGTGGGTAAGAACGATTCTCCCAGCAGGAAAAGGCTGCTTCATGACCAGCTATCCTGTGATAATGAGCTTCACCGTGTGCCATGGCAAATGCTGCTGTCCCCTTTGGAACCAGCTGTATTAGGGAGGTTCATTCACGGTGAGCTCTGTGAGGGCAAGGGGCGGGGCGAGGTATTCCGCGTGTGTGTGTGTGTGTGTGTGTGTGTGTGTGTGTGTGTGTTTACGTTTAGAGCAGAGTCTGGCAGATAGTTATTAAAAGCTGACGGTACCCAGCAATTAATCTAATTAATTTTGTCCTCTCCAATGACCACAGATTTATTGCCGCCGGTCTGAGCTTCAACTAGGGTCTAGTTTCCTCCTTTGCAAAAGGAGGATGTTGCACAAATGCGATAATGTCACTTCTGCTTTGTACCTTCATTAATGACATTCCCCAGAGCCATAGACTCCCGGGGTTACGTCCAGGCACTAGTAATGTTAACAAGAAGGGTCTCAGGCACCCCTCTCCCCAGTCAGGGCAGCTCTGCTTTTATCTGTTGTATGTTTTGGCTTTCCACGAGATCTCATTTGATGGAAGCGTCCACTAAAAATGAAAAGGATTTCAAAAAGTAAAATATGAAAACTATTGGTCCAGACACAAAGTCTGATAAAGGGTGGGCTAAGCCAGGAGCTACCCGGGAAGTCCACGTCTAAGTTACTAAAATGGTGCCAGATAGTTCAGGTTTCCACACTCAAGGGCTTACTAAATCAGTTAAACATTAACTAATAGGTAAGTCATAATTGTTGCAGGCTTTTAAAGACATGAATGTCTAGGAAGAACATGGTAGTTTTACCACTTCTGTCTTCTAAGTTCACTTTTTAGTATGTTACGTATACAATAGAGAATACATAATATATGTGTGTTTATGTATATATAATTTCAATAGATTTATAAGATTATAAATAGATTTATAAGATTTATAATAAAATTAACCTGTGTAATCCCTCAGAATAAAAATTACTAGTACATCTGTAGCTCTGTATATCCCTCCTTAGTTGCCCCCCTCTCTCCTATGAAGAAGTATCCCCTGCTGAATTTTGGATTTATAATTCTCTTGCTTTTCTTTAGTTTTTACCACATTTGTATGCATCCCTTAAAATATATTACTTAGTTTTTTACTTTTATATAACTGGAATGGTACTATATACATTCCTCTGTGTCCTGTTTCATTCCATGCTGTGTTGACAAGTGTAGCTGCTGTTCACTCATTTTTACTCTAGAATAGTTTTCTATTGTATGGATTTTCCAAATTTACTTATTCCTTTCTTTGATGATGGATGTCTGGTGTGTTACTGGTTTTAGGCTATTACAAATTATGCTGCTGTGAACATTCTTGTTTTTATCTCTTTGTGCACATTACCACCCCAGCTGTGTTCCAGACAGGAAGGAGGACAGGGAAGGAAAGAACTTGTGCCCTCCCTTCAGTGTACGTATATTGCTTCTGCTTGTATCCTATTAGCCAGCATGTAGTCAGGTGGCCACAGCTACCTTCAAAGGAAGCTGGGAAATGTAGTTCCTTATTTGGAATGGCCATATTCCCAGGTAAAAACTCAGAGAAGAGAGAGAGAATGGTTATTGGGAGTCTTCTGTCTGTCTCTGCCACAGTGTTCCATGTGTGTTTGGAAAAATGTGTGGAAAGAATGTAACTGTTGGGTACCATGTTCTGATTATGTTCATTAGATCAAGCTTTTCACTGTTTAAATCTTCAAGTTTTTTGGTCTATACATTATTGAGAAAAATATGATAACAGTTGTCACTATGATGGTGAACTTGAATATTTTTCTTTGTAGTTCTGTCAATTTGATTTACTTATTTTGAGGCTATCGAATTAGGAACACACAAGGGTAGAATTGTATTTTCCTGCCCAATTGAACATTTATTCATATACAGTGACCCTCTTTGTCTCTAGTGATTTTTTTTCCTAAAAACCTGTTTTGTCTACTATAAACATGGCTACTCCAGATTTTGTTACTACTTACCTAGAATATCATTAAAAATTTTTAAACCTTATTGTATTTTAGTTTTGTGTGTCTTCACATAGGTAGGTTTTACCCCATCTGACCATCTTTTTCATTTAAACTTAGGGAGGTTAGTCTGTATACATTGATTAAATTTAATGGTATATTTGGATTAATTTTGTCAATATTATTGTATGCTTTCTAGTTCTAACTTTTTCTGTGTATCTCTTTTTTTTCTCTTTGTTGCCTCATTTTAGATTGTTTGAGGCTACAGTCCATATTAAAAGTTTTCCTAAGGTATATACTCCATTGATTTTTTTGTGTGTTTGCCCTAGAAATTTTAATATTCATACTAACTCAATAAAGTCTCAAGTTATCAATATTTTCTCCCTTCTCCAGAAAAATGAGAACTTTAACTCCTGTCACACTCTTCCACCTTATTTGTAGTTTCCCTGTATATGTGTTCTCTTTTGTAAGTTCCAAATTAGATATTATTATTGTATTAACAACAGAAATCTAAGTTGACAGTTAATTATTTTCAACCCTTTGAATATATTATTCCATTTTCTTCTGTCTTCTTTGTTGCTTTTGAGAACTCATATGTCAAATCAGTCTAACTATTGTTCTTTTATAAGTAATCTGCCATTTTTCCTCAACAGATTAAAATATTTCATGATTCAAGAGCTTCTCTTTGACTTGGGTGTTCTGGAGTTTAAGAACAATAAATCTAGGTTTTTTGTTTTGTCTCTTAATTTACCTTGTTTGGGTTTCACAGGGCTTCTTGAATATGAAGATTTATATCATTTGTTAGTTCTGGGAAATTCTCATCTATTTTTTTTTCTGAATATCGCCTCTTCCTATTCTCTTTATCTTCTTCTGGAACTCCCATTAGACTTTCTCACTTTACCCTCCCATTTCTCTTAACCTCTTCTCAAATTTTCATTTCTTTGTTTTACTGAGCTGATTCTTGTGCAGTTTTTTTCAGATCTATATTTCAATTCATAAATTCTCACTTCTGGGCTTCCCTGATGGCACAGTGGTTGAGAGTCTGCCTGCTGATGCAGGGGACACGGGTTCGTGCCCCGGTCCGGGAAGATCCCAAATGCCGCGGAGCGACTAGGCCCGAGAGCCATGGCCACTGAGCCTGCGTGTCCGGAGCCTGTGCTCTGCAACGGGAGAGGCCACAACAGTAAGAGGCCCGCGTACCGCAAAAAAAAAACAAAAAAAAATTCTCACTTCTGCTGTATTTAATCTACTTTTAAAATCACCCACCAAGTTTCTAATGTCAGTTATGTATCTTGTGTTTTTAGCAGCATAATTTTTTCAATTTTGCCTAATCAAATATGATAATCTATTATTCCTAAGCATCCTTTTGAATTCTTTTTCCATATTTAAACATTTTTAATGTATTTATTTTATACTCTATATCTTATAATTTCTGTATCTGCAGTCTTTGCAAGTCTACCTTTGTAGTTTCTGGGTTTGTTCGTTTCTGCAGACTCTAGCTCCCACTGGCTTGTTTCCTTGTATGTTTTGTGATTTTGTTGTTGTGGTTATGATTGCTATGAGTTCATTCAAACTTTATCTGTGGGAATTATGTGAAGCTTGAATTTAAATACATTCCTTCTGCAATGATTAGGAACATTTCTACCCAAGGCCTGGAGTAGCTATATCCCAAGATAATTTTAATCTAAATTTTCAGCTTGAGACTTTTTGGAAGTACAAATACAAATTCTTGCCCCAGATCTTCGTGAGGGTTGCTCATGGTGGTTAGCAATTCTCAGGGGAGAACTTTTCCCCCATATTTTCTTCTCTACTAATAGTCAAGTAATCATTTCTATCACCTCTCTGTGAGAGATGGTTCCTCCCCACCAGTTTACCACTGAGGGTCTTGTCTTTTCAATGTCCTGGCTTTAATGGGTGGAGAAGATAGGCTCCAATCCAACCTCCCACCATGCTGGACCTAGGATTTTCTCCTCCCTGCCACATCTTTAGCCCATTAAAACCTAAGTTTCAGCTCATTGGTGATTAGCAGATGCCACAGACAAGTGCTTCAGTGCTCTCTTGCCTCTTAGAATTGTGTATTCTGATTGATTCAAATTTCTGAGGCTTTGTCTTACTTTTTTTTATGGACTCAGCCGTGCCTTTAAAGTTTTCATGTATTTTTATCCTATATTCTTAGACGTTTTGTACTGAAAAACTTTGCCATATTGCTGAACATGCAAGTCTTCCCTAATATTTTTTAGTTTGAATACTTAGAATTTAATTAGAATGCTCCTTTGTAACAAAAATTCTTAGAGTTATAGTCTTCCAGGAATGGCTTAACATGACCTTCAAATACTTTTAAGTGGCCTGGTTCAGCTGGTCAAAAATTCCCATCACAGGCAATCTAACTGCCTAAATCAAAAAAGGTGAAACTGTGTTATCTCTCCAGATAACTCTGATATATTGGTGTAAGGGACAGTCTAAGGTAACCCTTATGATCCCCACTCCCTGGTATTCACACCCTTGTGTAATCCCCTTCTATTGAATGTGGGCAGGACATGTGACTTGCTTCTAACCAGTAGAATACAGCAAAGGTGACAAGCTGTACCTAATTACATAAAATTGTAACGGCTGTCTTGCTAGAAGACTCCCTTCCTTGTTGGCTTTGAAGAAGCAAGCTGCCATGTTGTGAGCTGCCTAGGGAAAGAGCCATGTGGCAGGAGCTAAGCCTCCAGCCAACAACCAGCAAGAAATGGAGGCCCTCAGCCTGGCAGCTTGTGAAGAACTAGGTGCTGCCAACAACCACAGGAGCATGGAAGCAAATCCTTCCCCAGCCCTGGATGAGACGAGATCCCAGCCCTGGCCAGCGCTTGGATTGCAGCTTTGTGAAAGATCTTGAAACAGAGAATCCAGCTAAACCATGCCCAGAAGCCTGACCTACAGAAACTGTGAGATAATAAATGTTTGTTGTTGTTGTTGTTTTTGTGGTACGCGGGCTTCTCACTGCCGTGGCCTCTCCCGTTGCGGAGCACAGGCTTCGGACGCGCAGGCTCCGGACGCGCAGGCTCAGCGGCCGTGACCCACGGGCCCAGCCACTCCGCGGCATGTGGGATCCTCCCGGACCGGGGCACGAACCTGTGTCCCCTGCATTGGCAGGCGGACTCTCAACCACTGTGCCACCAGGGAAGCCCAATGTGTGTTTTTTTAAACTGCTAAGTTTGTTGTAATTTGCTAGGCAGCAATAGATAACTAATACAACTGGTGATGGCTATCTTGGAAAATATTCTGCGGCAGAGTTTAGGCTTACTAGGAGAGAGTATAGTGATCAACAGTGATGTGTGCTAGGATGAAAAAAATCAAGAAGGCAACATTATTTGTCAACTTGGCCTAAGCTATCGAAGGTATATATAGGGTGATCTCAGTTTCCCTTCCAAGCAGTTCAGATCACCAGTACCCTGGGGATCCAACAGGTGGCCTATAGGCCACAATTCATTAGCCAAAATTTTCTGAAATTTCTTTAGCTAACACAAACCCAGTAGGGACCGCACTTGGCTGTGGCCATTAGTAACTGACTCTCACCGGATATCATGTTAGCAGTAACCATAATTAAAGCTGAATGTAATTAATTATATAATTCTGAACTGATTTTAATTAATCTACATTGGGGCAAAATAAAGGATGACAGACAAAAATAAAATAATTTGAAATAAAGACTATATTTCATTAATATCGGAGCTACATCCAGTACTTAACACCAAACGAGGAGCCTCTTGATTCATGATTGTTATTAGCTTAAAAAACATTGAAACCCCACATGAAGCACGTGAATTTTATAAAGGTGGATACACCTGACTTAAAGACCTGGGGCGGTTTTTCTTTCTTACCACCTCCCTTTCATGCAATAGAGGCAAAAGGAAAGAAACCACACAGGTTTCCCTTTGTGAAGAAGATAGTTTTTCAAGAACGTGTCCTCTCTAATCAGAAGAGAGTGTTTTCCCAGTTACTCAGTCAGAGGGAGCTGTTGCTCATTAATAGTTACCAAGCACAGAGCTAGTATTACCGAGGCTTCTTTTGGTGACTTATCAATGATTACAGCTCACCTGCAACTTTTATAAAATGCCTCTGCCGCTTCTGAAAACTTTCTTCAAAGTGAATATTTCTTTTTTCTTTTTTTTAAAAATAAATTTATTTATTTATTTACTTTTGGCTGCATTGGGTTTTCATTGCTGCGTGTGGGCTTTTCTCTAGTTGCGGCGAGCGGGGGCCACTCCCTGCTGTGGTGCATGGGCTTCTTATTGCGGTGGCCTCCCCCGTTGCAGAGCATGGGCCCCAGGCATGCGGGCTTCAGTAGTTGTGGCTTTTGGGCTCTAGAGCGCAGGCCCAGTAATTGTGGCGCACGGGCCCAGCCACTCCGCGGCACGTGGGATCCTCCTGGACCAGGGCTCGAACCCGTCTCCCCCACATTGGCAGGTGGTCTCCCAATCACTGCGCCACCAGGGAAGCCCTCAAAGTGAATATTTCTTAATGTGGGATATTTTAAAATAAAACTTAAACAGAATACCAACTGCTTAGCACATAACAGGTGCTTAAAAACAATTATTGAGTGATGGTGAAAGACTGGAGTTAGTCTTATACTAGCAACTGAGTACTTTCAGTGTTTTGGGTACTGTGTTAAGATACGCACACACACACACACATTTTTCCTTTTCACGTTCACATTATTCCTGCCAGCTGTTTACTTTCCTCCTTGTTACAAATGAGTAAACAAAGTTAAGTAATTGTCCTAAGTTTTGCAGCTGGTAAATGGTGCAGCAGGGATACGAACCTCATTGATTTAACCACAAAACCTGTGCTATTGCCATTTTGACACGTTGTCTCCCAGAAATTAACCTAAAATGTATTTTCATAACTCAAATGCTTTCACTTATCTGGCTGCATCGTTGCTGACACATTAGCCTAGCTAGTAAGGAATAGACTGTCATTGCCCAGCTCTGATGTTGGGTGATGCAGGGCAGAAATACTTCTCTTCTGTCTCATACCTGCCCCTTTGGTCCTGGTCTCTCCTTGGCCCTGCTGGAAATTCCCATTTGGGGTATCAATTCCAGAAGGCCTGATGCTCAACAACCAGGCCTCCTTGCCTTTGCTCAAGAGCACCAAATTACCTAAAATATCCACCCTGGAGATCTGCTCCCAGAAGTGAGGACTGGTCAGCTGTGTGATTGCCTTGGTAGGTTTGTGCTTAAAACTACAATACTCATGGAAGAAACCATGTGCCACATCTGTAGAACTAAGGGGATGAAACATATTTACTTATTCATTTCTTTATTCAGTGGCTGTCTATCGAGTACCTATTAAATGCAAGTAACTGTGTTAGGTGCTCAGGGCAAAAGAGATGGGTAAAATAGAATGAATGAGAATGTCATTGAAGTCAGTTGTCTTCCAGTAAAGAACCAACTGAGCTGTGTGAAGACACGTAGACAAGAAAGGCCTCAAAGACCCTCCATGCCTGAGCCATACTCATGCAGGGCAGGTGTGGTGGCCCTGTCGCTTGGGCTAAAGGTAAAAGAAGACACATAACAGCCAAGAGGCAGGGCAGTGAAGGAGTAGGAAATGCAGTCCAGTTTGCCACCATCTTGCCATATGATGTTGGACAAATCCCCTCACCCATCTGGTCTTCAGTACTTCTATTTCCTCAGTGACAATCTGCAGTCCTCTTCCCTTCTGCCTGGCAGGGAGCCTGAATCTGGGGCCCACCTCTGGCCCTGCTGGTCACTGGCCCAGCTTTTGTGCCCGTTTCTCCAGGCAGGGCTGGGCCAAACACATGGGTATGGCTGAATGTTTGCTCTAATGAAAAGCAGCCGATGTTGAGCAGAGCACCAGGGCTTGCTCATTCCCTTCCAAGTCATGTCAAGTGAAAAAGCTCATGCTCAGGGAAGTGCAGGCATACCCAGGAGTGCTTGGAAATGTCTGAAGAAAGCTGGGGACCGCTTATCACGTCTGGCTGCCAGGTGCCAGCTGCCAAGTCTAGGGTTTCACATCTGAGCTGGTTGCCTGAGCTTGGCTGTGGGCTCTGATATGGAAGACTGTCTCCGTGCCTAGGAGGAGCTGTATACAAACAATGTATCAGTGTCACGGCAGTTGGCAGGAGGAGGGAGCATGGCCGCCTCCAAGGAGAATACCAACAAGCTGGCACAAATGGGCCTAACCCATAATCAAGAAAAGCTTTGAAAATCAGAGGGTTCAGATATCAGGGAAGGGAACTTTGAACTGTGTCCCAGTTTCAACTTCAATTTAATTCAACAAATACTTTTTGACTGCCTCCTATATGTCAGATCTTTTACAGGCATATGGGATTTGTCAGTAAACAAAACAAAGGTTCCTGTCCTTTTGAAGTTTACATTCCACAGGAAGAGATAAATGATAAACAGTAAACATAATAAATAAAGACATTTTATGGTGTATCAGAAAAGAAGTACTTTAGAAACCAAGAAAGAGAAGAGTAGTCGCTTGCAGTATTATCCTTTCTTTTCTTTTGTAACCAGTGGTTACCTCCAAACAGAGTCATTCAGGAAGCTTAAACACTTAAGAGGTGGAATTTGGAATGGGACTGGGTACAGTGTGCAAACTTCTGCAGGACACAACCAGAACATTTGAGAAATGTCGAAGATCAGACCAAGACAGAGGCCTGTCTTCAGAAATCTCCCCAAACACATTTGCTCAGGCTTGGTCCACCACGGTCTGCAAAGCTAGGTCGTACCCACTGTACCGACATACCTCCGTCCCAGGACCTGGGGGAACTGAGGGCAGTGGTGGTGGATAAGCACAATCATCATGTCGATCAGGGCTGTTTTGGAGACAGACTTCCAAATTTTCTTCATTCTCCTAGCTTTCTGAGGTAAGGAACCACCTGCAAAGAGTTTTCTGTCTTCTGAGCTAAACATGGAGCCATCCATGTGATTTCTTTCCTATGAGAAGAGGAGACAGAGGTTTTTAAACTGACAGTTGCTAAGACTGGTATCGCAAACACTTGTTTGAAGAACATAAAACCCAAATTTGAATAAGAGTCTTAAATTATAATATTGAATATTCATTTCAAATCTCAGATGCATCGCCCCTGGGGACTCCTCACAGAATCCTACTGAAAAATCTCGGAGACAAAGATTTAAAATAAATGTTTGTTGGTTTTAAATGGTGGGATGGTGAGGGATGGGGGTTCGGTAGATCCTTACCCAGCAGACCTCCAGGCACAGAAAGGTCAGTGTTCTGAAGGCCCTCCCCAGCCTGCCTGTCATGTTGAGGCTCCTGCCTCTTTCATTGCTGAGTGCAGGGAACACCGATGGCGACGTGGTGCCCGCCTTGTGGATTGTGAGGAAGATCCAACTCTCCCAGAAGAAGAATGATGGAGACCCTTGGGGGTGAAGTAGGAAGAGATGGAGGTCACTATGGTCTGTGGAGATAGGAACCAGAGAAATACATCTTGTTCCTGTTAATCTGATGATACCTCAAAAAAACCATGGATATCTGAAAAGTTAGAAGCAAGGGGTCAAAAGCAGATCTTTCCCGAACAGACAGAAAGAGTGCAAACAGAATTGTAACATCAAGCAAAAGAGTCTCTCCTGTTGGTCAGTAGCATGGATGAGAAGGTATCTGAGCCTGGAGTGGCACAGACCTGTGAGTAGCTTGTGACCAGCACTAAGAGGGTCTGGCTGCTGAGGGCAAAAGCCTGGGCTTGAAAAAGAGGTGAAAAAGCACAAGGTCAGGAAAGTCAGAGGCCTTTCTGCCATAGCTGGCTCCCTTGGCCACAGAGCCTGAGCAGGGAACGTCTGAGATCAGAGTCTCAGAAAGCCAGGCCCCAGGGGGCCAGGAGACCAGCAGGCCCAGAAGGCTTCTCACTGGAACCACACCAAGTATCAGCCATGGACGGTTTTCACAGCACTCAAGTAGATGGAAAAGAACCCAGGCCCCTCCTCAACCTACCTACAGCAACAGGACTGGGGGTTTAAGTGATGGGAAGGGCTGGGGTAGTTAACTAGGCCCCAGGCTTGTCTGCTTGAGAGGTTTGTTCTCAGCACCTGCTCTGTTCAGAGGTTTGCTTAACAGGTAACTTACGTTTAGGTTTTTAAGAGAAGTCTTTATTTTTGATTAATGAAAAGGGAAATTCCTGGTCAAAGGAGTCTGGGGTCTCAAATAGCAAGTCCCCTTCTCCATCTCAGGGGTTCTAAATTGCTGGTCATCGTTCTGAGGAGATGAAACAGGAACTAAAATTTTGGCCCCAGCCTCCTGCAACAGGAGTAGTGACAGCTGGGAGGAGGCCCACGGTGTTGGTAGACCAAGTGGTAGCCTGACAGGTAATTGTATATATAGACAGTGGCCAGCTGTCTGTATATAAAATTGGCTTGTGGCTTGTGGCACAGGGCAGAAGATTCGGACTGTGAGTCAGCCCAGCCGGGCTGCAGGTGCTGACTCTGTCATTCTCTTGTTTTTCGTGCCCACTTTGTTGTTTTCTTGTTGAAAGTATTTCGATTACCACTGAAGAGTAGGAAGTTAAAGTTTTTCCTGTACACCTGCTCCCCAGGGGAAAAAAATGTTAAAATTTGGTGTTTACCTTTTTCTAAGGCAATGTCAATTACTATGGCTCCAGCTGTCTATATGCATTATGTAGATGCATAGTTTTGAGGTTTTTACACACAAATGGAAGTATACTATGCAGACTGCCTGAAATTCTCTTTTGCTTTTTACTACATGCATAGCCCTCCATGCCCATACATTTAGAAGTATCTCCTTTTGAAAGCTGTGTTGTGTTCCATACTGGGTACAGATTATGTAATATATATATAATATATTAGGTAAAATCTCTATTAAAAGTTAGTATTCCCATTTTTTTCTTTTTGCTGTTAAAGACCACGCTGCAAAAAAGTCCTTATATCTCTCTCTATATATGTGTACATCTGCTGAGTATTTCTATAGGATACACTGCTAGAAGTGGAATTGCTGTGTTGATGCTTATGCACACTGAAAATGGTGATTGTACTGCCAAATTTCTCTAAGGGAAAGTTGGACCAATTTGTATTCCCTTTAATAAAGAACAAGTGGCCTTTGCCACACACCTTCCCCTGTATTTCATTATAACTATTCACATTACGTGGCAAATACGCAGCCCAGCACTTAGTACTGATTAGACATGAGCACTCAGTATGCTCTTTACCTTCGTCAGAGAAAACGTCCTGTCGCACCAGCTCAGTGTAGCACAGCTCCAGATCCACAACAACCCGGAATATTCTGCCTTGGTGGTAACCATTATGAGCGAAGCCTGAGGCTATAGTTGTTCACAGGACAGTTGCCATTGTGTAATTACACCCTAATTTTGTGCCAGAGAAAATATGGGCAATATATTTTTCTTCCTTGTCTACTTTCAAGCCTGATAACTATCATGGAAACTTAATTTTCTTGTTTGTCTCCAGCTGTGGCCAACATCGCACGATCCTCTTTATAAGACAACATATACATTTGTGTTTTTCTTGGACAAGACTAAGGGCAAATGATCAGAGGCAAGAGTTTGCTAACTCAGATCTCTCTGAGTTGCCCTCAGGGATGGGGTAAGGATTGAAGGAGGGGCTGCGTGTGCCTCCCACCCCTCCACCCATAATGGTTGAAAGAGAAGTTACGGGTGCCTCTCTCCCATCCCCAGTGATTAAAAGGAGGCTAACTGGACCTCTTCCATCTCCAGTAGATAAAAGGGAACCCAGTGCCCCTCCCTCATCTCCTCTTCAACAATGCAGCGTTCCTTATCTGTGATGTATTGGTTTACAATTAAGATTTACTTTTTTGGAAAATGTTCCAATGATTTAAGTTTTTAAAAAATGATTGGTGGAACACGGAAAAGAAGCGTGCCTCCAGCCTCACTCCCTGATTCAGCTCTAGCGCATCTAATGTCTAGTCCTACATGACACTGGGAACGCCCACCCCACCAGCCAGTGGACTCTGGAAATTGTCTTCAGTGCTCACTACAGTAAACTGCCATCGACCTGCCCCTCCAGCCTTTCACTGTTGCTCTCAGAAACTCTCGTGTGGAGGCCAGCTGGCCTGCTCCTAGGTGTCTGGAGCGTCCTCCTTCCCTGCCCAGCACCTCACTTCTCTGTCCAGCCTCCCCCTTCACTTCCAGCATGTCATGTTGTAGGGTGGCATACTTAAATCCTGTCTGGGCAGTTGATGGTATCACTAATTCTTCCCCTTTTTGGGTCCTAGTCTGTGTCCCCACAGCTCTGTGGGTCACTCTGGGCTTTGAACCAGTCCAGTCTGTTGGCTCCATATCCAGCTCACCTCTCCAACCTTACCGACAGTTAAAGAGTTCCATTCCCCCTACATAACGAGGCTGTCATTTTTACTAAGATATGAAAGGAAACCACAGAAGTAGAGAAATGAATGAGCTTCCAGAGAACTAATTTCAGATTCTGTCTTTAATCCAGCCAAAGACTGATTTGGCTAGCATAGCTTAAAATGTATTCATAGCCAGTCTCTAATTCAGGAAGGGATTACTAGTATGTGTGTGTGTGCATACACACACACACACACACACACATATATATCAAGAAATCTGAGGTGACTGTAGACCAACAATTGCACTGAGAGTCTCGAGTTCTTAAAGTCAGTGTGAGGGTATTTGTTTTTGGTAAATGTTCAGAACCATTTTTGAGTGTGGAACAGAGTACTTACAGTTACTTTGTTTTAAAATAATATTCAATTTGTTAAATTTGCAAAGCTAAAACAGACTTTTTCCCTCAGGTCTTTGAGTTCAGCTTACAAATCTTGTTATCCTGTTTGTAAATTTAGTAAGAACAACCACTTCCATTTTTTCTTTGATTAATGTTTGAAGAGCTCAAATTATACAAATTAAACTGCCTTATGCAATTGATCCCATATTCAAGTTCAATTAATTAAATTATCTTAAACATTTAAACTCATGTATACATTTACTATATTTGACTTTACTGGGGGGAATCTTTGAATGTCTACACTAACAAACAGGAACTTTCCAAGTATTTGAATAGCTCTAGTGAATCTAATTGTCAAATTCTCTTAAATTTTCAATACTATTCACAAGTTTAGTTAACTTTCTTTTATGTTTAAACTTAAAATCACAAGTCTAAAATGTCAAGAACCTTTCAAACATTACATGTTAAGTTACAGCAGAGAGATTATTCCTAAACCAAATGATAGGTTTGATTTACTTTATCATTTTAAATTTAATTTTAAACGCTCTTGGAGCATTTTTTCATTTCAGGCAGGCTGAGGTTACCAAGGCATTTGTTAATTTGTATAAATTTATAGCTGGAGGGATTCCAGGGCTACATGTGTCCAGGATGATTCTATTCAAGCCATAGATGACATGTTGGACCCTTTTTATAGCTGATGTATCAACAAGGGACTCTGAGTCCATATCCCTTACACGGTATTGGTTTCACTACCAGCATTCCATGGGTTCAAGTTATACTCTTACCTAGTTCACTCATAACTTCTCTCAATTTTTATCACCTAATTTAAATAGATGTTTTCTACACTCTGTCCCAGATTGCAATGAATTCCCTTAACCATCAGATTGGATTCTGCATTCCTTCATATTGAATTTGCCTTGAATTCCTTCCATACTTTTGCCTGACTCTCTGCACAGCAGGTGAATGACATAGCATGATCTGCAGGGGCTTGCAGACCATGGCATCTCTCCACCTCTCTGAGCTCCTTCCACACCACTCACTCCTTACTGGCACCCTCCAGACACATCAGTATTCTTTTAGATTCTCAGATAGCCTCATTCAGCACCTTCACACATGTTGGCACCTCTACCTAGAGATATTTCTATACCCTCTTCCCTTGCCTAACCCTTTTCATCCTCCCCTTCTCAGCTTCAACATCTCTTCCTCGGGAAAACCATCCTTGCCAGACTAGGTCCTCCTCACTTCTCATTCCTAGCATCTATTCTTAGGAAAGCCTTGACTGAATCCTGCCTGAAGACTGAATTCCCCTAGCTTTGAAAATAGTTATTCACATAAGTGTTTCTGTGATGGCCGGCTCTCCCAGTAGACTCTAAGCATCAGGAGGGCTATTTGGGTCATCACGGATGCACGACACAGTGCTTGGTGCACAGCAACCTCTTGATGAGTCAACAGTTTAATGAATGGATGGGCCCAAGAATGAATCACTGAATTAATGAATGAGCTTTGGGAGAGAAAAAATGAGGATACTAAGACTTGTCAGACTCAGGGTCATAGGATTACACTCTCAAACAAAAAGTGGGCAAGACACACCGTCATATCTCAGATGTATCAAGGTGGGTGGTATACAGACTCTGAGAGAGGGAGAAGGAACACTGGTGAAACTTTGCGTGATTACTATTTATTAGTCTCTCTGTGGGGTCTCTACATGGGTTAGCTCCCTCTTTTATGACAGATTTGTAAGATAGGTATGTAATGAGGAAACAGTTTCTGAAAGGCTAGGTCACTTGTCCCTGGTTTTACCACTAGTGAAGGAAAGAGGAGGGACTCAAATTAAGATCCATATGACTCTTTTTTCAGTTATATATATACCTCAATATTGGAATTAATTTGTTCCTTCAACAAACATTTTATATTTGTTATATGTTAGAACAGTGTTAGACACTGAAGGCTTCTAAGATGAATTAGGTGTACTTGCCTTTTTAGGAGCTCACTTTTCCTAGGGAAGACAAATATAGAAATAATGAATAACTATATTGTCACTCATCCACTCATTCATTCATTTATTCAAAAAGATATTTATACAGCATCTAGTATAGGTCAGACATTGGGGATGGAGCCAAACAGACATGCTTGAAGAGACAGCGGAGGAGACAGCTTCACAGAAGTAACTATAAAACCATAATCATGAAAGGGCTCTGAAGTTGGCATACATGACGCTTCATGGGTATATGATGGGGGGCTTTGCCCTAGTCAGGTATGTCAAGGAAAAGGAAATAACACCTTCGGTAATCAGGTGAAGAGTTGAGGGAAGAGGTTCTAGGTAGGGCTCATAGAAAGCACAGCAGTCTGTAGCAGGAGGGAAAATTACAAATTCAAGAAACAGAAAAGCCTAGTGCAGGTAGTATGGAACTGGCAAGATAAGGCTGGACCAGTGGGTGATGGCTGGACTGTGGAGTCATCATTGTCTTTTTCCCTAAGATGGGAAGCCATTGAAGCAGAAGGGTTACATGATCAGATCTGTGTTTTGAAAAAATTATTCTGGTGAATAGTGTGGTAAACACATGGGTGAGAGGGGGTGAGCTAAGAATGGGGGTACAGAAAGAGAAGTGAGGAGACTAGAAGTGAGGTTGGCTTGAACCAGGATGGTGATTGTTGTAGTGATGAAGATGCAAACAAGTAGGCAAACTCAAGAGATATTTAAGACGATACTATTAATGGGATTTGGTGATGGGTTGGATACAGAGCATGAGTGAAAGGGAGATGTCAGTGATAACTCAAAATTTCTGACTTGAGTCATTGGTTGAGAAACGACACCATTTCCTGAGTTAAGGAGTGCTGAAAGAGGTTTGAGGGGGAAAGACCATGAGTTTACCTTTGGACCTGTAGAGTTTGCAGTGCCTTTGAGATATCTCAGTGCACAGGTCAAGTAGGCAATTGGATGAACATTCTGGAGCTCAGAGAGGAAGTCTGGATTGGTGGCAAAATGTAGAAAGTACAGTAAATTAGGATTGTACCGGAGAGGAAATCTTGCTATGGGAGAACATCACGCATGCTCAGAGTACAGGCAAGGGGATTTTCATCTTTTGTAGTAATATTCCCTTATAATTATATAATGCTTTCTGATTTATCAGCCCTTTCAGATCAATGATATAATTTGAATATCATGACACCTCACTGAGAATGACTATCTACATTTTACAGTTGAGGAAACTGGTGCTCAGGCTCTCAAGTTTGAGAGCCCATGTCTGGACTTACTTTACTCTTCATCTCACCAATTCCTTCTTTCCTCTAATTTCTCTGTCCTACCCACATGGCTATAGAAACTAAAACTATGAATAAATGTGTTACAATGCCATTTAACAAAATCCTATCCAAAGAATGCCAGCTTATAAAAGAGTGTGTTCGCCTTTTTGTGTGGAAGTGATGAGCTCCCTTAATGCTTGTATGGTGTCTCTGTGCTATAAAGACATTTCCCCTCTCCTCCCCCCAGGAATAACATAATAGCACAAGAAAACAAGACAGGGCAGACACCGCTTAGGTTTATCTCTCCCCCATTTTCTAATAGCTTCCATTATTTTTTTCCTACTGAGTTTCAAAAGCTCTGAAATTGCTTGTTCTCACCCTATGTTGTATTTTCTGGTCCTGCCAAACCCGGGAGATGGCATATGATCATACAAAAGCTTTCCATGAGCATGAGGATAAGGTCGTGGGGTGGGGGTGCGTGTCTTTATTTGTCAGAAGGTCCTTGCCAGTCTCCAAGAAGCTGAAAACTCTCAAGTGTTACTGACTCCAAAAAAAAAAAAAAAAAAGGGAAGGAAAAGAGTATAGAAACTAACAAGAAGCCAGTCCCTTCTTCTTATCTAGAAGCAAAGGAGTAATGACCATAGCTGATGAGCTACATTCTCTCATCCATGATCTCCTCTATAACATCCTCATTTTAAAACTCAGGCTGTTGCTGCTGAGACAGGTAAAAGGACTTCCCTGTGGTCCCAGGACTTGGTAATGACAGCATCAGAGCTGGGTTTCACGGTCCCATGAAAACTTACCACGTAGATAGAAGCAGAATTTTCTGTGGCAACCTGGAGGGTTGTTTTGCCGTTTTGCTCTAGTCTTCAGAGAAGACCACATTTACATTTGTCCCTATGTATTAACGTCTATGTAGTTTTGTTACTGTTTCTGTTAAAATATCTAAAGGAGATTAAATATCCCTCAGGAACCTATGTTTGTATTTAACCTTCCTTATATCCAGGAAAGTCCTTATATCCAGCAAATTGGAATCCAGTATTCCTTTTCACTTTTCCAGGTAAAGGAAGACAGTCTTTTGGAATTAAACCTAAAAACTGGTAAAGCATAATGTTAACATAAAGTATCTAAATTGCATTTTCCCCATGCAATTATTTTCATAACCATTCATAATCTAGTCAGTTTTTCATTTGTAATATATTTATATCTGTGTCTATATTTAGGTTTGCATCCATATCCATCTCTATAGCTATGTAATTATATAGAATGATCTCTAGAAGGATAGATGCCAACATGCAAACAGTTGCTGTTGCTTGCAGGTGGAATTATGGGTAATTTTATTATTTTCTCTATTTTATAATTTTTCCACAATGTAACAGTATTAGCTATATAATAAAAAGATTTTTTAATATATATATATTTTTTTTGCGGTACGCAAGCCTCTCATTGTTGTGGCCTCTCCCGTTGCGGAGCACAGGCTCTGGACACGCAGGCTCAGCGGCCACGGCTCACGGGCCCAGCAGCTCCGCAGCATGTGGGATCCTCCCGGACAGGGCCACAAACCCGCGTCCCCTGCATCGGCAGGCGGACTCTCAACCACTGCGCCACCAGGGAAGCCCTTAATATTTTTTTAATCTACCAATATGGGGTATTAAGTAAATTTCAGGCCCACATGAGAGATTGTGGGAGCAATTGTAGTCAGGCACTCAGTAATTTGTTTAGCCAGGGAAGTGAGTAAAAATGAGCAGGTAGGATTAAAAACAAGTACAAATTAATGCAACACCGACTTAGTAATCTATCTTCTAAAACAGAGATCAAGAGGAAGTTGCTGGAGAAGCTTCTTGAGGGGGTCAGTTTTCAGATGTGGGCTGAAGTGTGGGATTCATGTGATGGTCAAAGAGGAAGAAAGAGGCTATAAGGATGACTAAGCAAAGGGTCACTGGAGAGGACCCAGTGCAGCATGGATAAAGGAGAGCAAGTTGATTGGCTTTGTGGAATAGAAGCTGAGCTGAGAATATGACACTGGTCATATGTACACAGGTTTACTCTTTAGAAAGGCATCCACATGGACATTCTGTCACAAATACAAGTATTGTATATTAGTATCAGTGCTTCTTATGATTGCTGATGGTTGACTGAAGTGGTCCCAGTGGGGTAAATATTGTTTGCATGTAAAAGGTATATATATTCCTGCTTCTCTGTACAAAAAACTCACCAGTGAACATGGCCCGTGAAAATGGACTTAGGTCTGAAGTTAGACAATACTGCTCTCCTGCGACTTGCTACAAGGCTCATTTTACCAGGTGTACAAAGTGGTGGCCAATATGTGAGGTGGAGGAAACTAGTAATAGTGCCAAAATTCTCATGCTCTTATCAAAGTTTTAATATTCATATCAGAACATAGAATGAATACCAGTGAGAATGCCAATGTTCTTAAGATGTTTGATCAAAAAGGAACCGGATTCTCCCACTCCTGCCAGCCACCATGAGTCCATTGACCTTGCCCTAACCAGCACAGTAAAGCTCCAACTGCCTTTGGAAATGTATGGAAAAGTCTATTCATGAGCACTGGTTCCCAGCTTCCTACGGGAACTTACTGTTTCTCATGGAACTTACAAAATATCTATTAGTATAGGAGTTCAAAAACATCTTTTTAAACTCAAAATCTAAACAATAAAACCTAGGTACTGTATCAAAATATTGTAAAGTAGTTATGAGGTAGATGCAAAATATTTATGGGAGTCAGCGTAAGCCAATATAGCATAAACCAATTTAGTCAGAGTTTGCTTCTTCTGGAGAAAAGAAACATAAATTACCAGAAATCTACATGAGAATATTTATCAAACTGATTTGATGGTGATGAACCACAAGGGACAGAGCTTGATAAACTACAAGAGACTGATTTATGTCAATATTTTCACATTGAGAGAGACCTTCAAGATGGCGGAGGAGTAACACGTGGAGATCACCTTCCTCCGCACAAATACATCAGAAATACATCTACATGTGGAACAACTCCTACAGCACACCTACTGAAGGCTGGCAGAAGACCTCAGACTTCCCAAAAGGCAAGAAACTCCCCACGTACCTGGGTAGGGCAAAAGAAAAACAGAGACAAAAGAATAGGGACGGGACCTGCACCTCTGGGAGAGAGCTGTGAAGGAAGAAAAGTTTCCACACACTAGGAAGGGAAGCCCCTTCACTGGCGAAGACGGGGGGAAGCTTTGGAGCCATGGGGGAGAGTGCAGCAACAGGGGTGCAGAGGGCAAAGCAGAGAGATTCCCGCACAAAGGACCGGTGCCGACCAGCACTCACCAGCCCGAGAGACTTGTCTGCTCACCCGCCGGGGCGGGCGGGGGCTGGGAGCTGAGGCTCGGGCTTCGGAGGTCAGATCGCAAGGAGAGGACTGGGGTTGGCGGCTTGAACACAGCCTGAAGGGGTTAGTGCACCACGGCTAGCCGGGAGGGAGTCCGGGAAAGGTCTGGACTTGCCTAAGAGGCAAGAGACCATTGTTTTGGGGTGCGCGAGGAGAGGGGATTCAGAGCACCACCTAAACGAGCTCCAGAGACAGGCAGGAGCCGCAGCTATCAGCGCGGACACCAGAGATGGGCATGAAACTCTAAGGCTGCTCCTGCAGCCACCAAGAAGCCTGTGTGCAAGCACAGGTCACTATCCACACCTTCCCTCCCCAGAGCCTGTGCAGCCCACCACTGCCAGGGTCCTGTGATGCAGGGACAACTTCCCCGGGAGAACACACGGCACACCTCAGGCTGCTGCAATGTCATGCTGGCCTCTGCTGCCACAGGCTCGCCCCACATTCTGTACCCCTCCCTCCCCCTGGCCTGAGTGAGCCAGAGCCCCCGAATCAGCTGCTTCCTTAACCCTGTTCTGTCTGGGCAAAGAACAGATGCCCTGAGGTGACCTACACGCAGAGGCGGGGCCAAATCCAAAGCTGAATGCCAGGAGCTGTGCGAACAAAGGAGAGAAAGGGAAATCTCTCCCAGCAGCCTCAGGAGCAGCGGATTACATCTCCACAGTCAACCTGATGTACCTGCATCTGTGGAACACCTGAATAGACAACGAATCATCCCAAATTGAGGAGGTGGACTTTGGGAGCAGCTGTAGACTTGAGATTTGCTTTCTGCATCTAATTTGTTTTGGGTTTTATGTTTATCTTAGTTTAGTATTTAGAGTTTATTTTCATTGGTAGATTTGTTTATTGATTTGGTTGCTCTCTTCCTTTTTTTTTCTCTCATATATATAGGTATATATATTTTTTCCCTTTTCTCTTTTTGTGAGTGTCTATATGTATGCTTCTTTGTGTGATTTTGTCTGTACAGCTTTGGTTTTACCATTTGTCCTAGGGTTTCTTTTTTTAGTATAGTTTTTAGTGCTTGTTATCATTGGTGGATTTGCTTATTGGTTTGGTTGCTCTTGTCTTCTTTTTATGACTTTTTAATTATTTTATTTTTAATAATTTTTTTTATTTTAATAAATTTATTTTATTATTTCTTTCTTTCTTTTTTTCTCTCCCTTTTCTTCTGAGCCATGTGGCTGACAGGGTCTTGGTGCTCTGGCCGGGTGTCAGGCCTGTGCCTTTGAGGTGGGAGAGCCAAGTTCAGGACACTGGTCCACAAGAGACCTCCCAGCTCCACGTAATATCAATCGGCGAAAGCTCTCACAGAGATCTCCATCTCAACGCTGAGACCCAGCTCTACTCAATGACCAGCAAGCTACAGTGCTGGACACCCCATGCCAAACAACTAGCAAGACAGGAATACAACCCCACCCATTAGCAAAGAGGCTGCCTAAAATCATAATAAGGTCACAGACATCCCAAACACACCGTTGGACCTGGTCCTGCCCACCAGAAAGACAAGATCCAGCCTCATCCAGCAGAACAGAGGCACCAGTCTCCTCCACCCGGAAGCCTACACAACCCACTGAATCAACCTTAGCCACTAGGGGCAACACCAAAAACAACAGGAACTATGAACCTGCAGCCTGTGAAAAGGAGACCCAAAACACAGTAAGTTAAGCAAAATGAGAAGACAGGGAAGCACACAGCAAATGAAGGAGCAAGGAAAAAACCTACCAGAGCAAACAAATGAGAGGAAATAGGTAGTCTACCTGAAAAAGAATTCAGAATAATGATAGTAAAGATCCAAAATCTTGGAAAGAGAATGGAGAAAATACAAGAAACGTTTAACAAGGACCTAGAAGAACTAAAGAGCAAACAAACATTGATGAACAACACAATGAATGAAATTAAGAATTCTCTAGAAGGAATCAATAAAAGAATAACTGAGGCAGAAGAACGGATAAGTGACCTGAAAGATAAAATAGTGGAAATAACTACTGCAGAGCAGAATAAAGAAAAAAGAATGAAAAGAATTGAAGACAATCTCAGAGACTTCTGGGACAACATTAAATGCACCAACATTTAAATTATAGGGGTCCCAGAAGAAGAAGAGCAAAAGAAAGGGACTGAGAAAATATTTGAAGAGATTATAGTTGAAAACTTCCCTTATATGGGAAAAGAAATAGTCAGTCACATCTAGGAAGCGCAGAGAGTCTCATACAGGATAAATCCAAGGAGAAACATGCCAAGACACATATCAAACTATCAAAAATTAGATACAAAGAAAAAATATTTAAAGCAGCAACTGAAAGGCAACAAATAACATTCAAGGGAATCCCCATAAGGTTAACAGCTGATCTTTCAGCAGAAACTCTGCAAGCCAGAAGGGAGTGGCAGGACATATTTAAAGTGATGAAAGAGAAAAACCTACAACCAAGATTACTCTACCCAGCAAGGAGCTCATTCAGATTTGAAGGAGAAATTAAAAACTTTACAGACAAGCAAAAGCTAAGAGAATTCAGTACCACCAAATCAGCTTTACAACAAATACTAAAGGAAATTCTCTAGGCAGGAAACACAAGAGAAGGAAAAGACCTACAAAAACAAACCCAAAACAATTAAGAAAATGGTAATAGGAACATATATATTGATAACTACCTTAAGTGTAAATGGATTAAATGCTCCAACCAAAAGACATAGACTGGCTGAATGGATACAAAAACAAGACCCGTATATATGCTGTCTATAAGAGACCCATTTCAGACCTAGGGGCACATACAGACTGAAAGTGAGGGGATGAAAAAAAGATATTCCATGCAAATGGAAATCAAAAGAAAGCTGGAGTAGCAATTCTCATATCAGACAAAATAGACTTTAAAATAAAGACTATTACAAGAGGCAAAGAAGGACACTACATAATGATCAAGGGATCAATCAAAGAAGAAGATACAACAACTGTAAATATTTATCCACCCAACATAGGAGCACCTCAATACATAAGGCAAATGCTAACAGCCATAAAAGGGGAAATCGACAGTACAACAATCATAGTAGGGGACTTTAACACCCCACTTTCACCAAAGGACAGATCATCCCAAATGAAAATAAATAAGGAAACACAAGCTTTAAATGGTACATTACACGAGATGGACTTGTTTGGTATTTATAGGACATTCGATCCAAAAACAACACAATACACTTTCTTCTCAAGTGCTCATGGAACATTCTCCAGGATAGATCATATATTGGTCACAAATCAAGCCTTGGTAAATTTAAGAAAATTGAAATTGTATCAAGTATCTTTTCTGACCACAATGCTATAAGACTAGATATCAATTACAGGAAAAAACCTGTAAAAAATACAACACATGGAGACTAAACAATACACTACTAAATAACCAAGCGATCACTGAAGAAATCAAAGAGGAAATCAGAAGATACCTAGGAAGAAATGACAATGAAAACACGATGACCCAAAACCTATGGGATGCAGCAAAAGCAGTTCTAAGAGGGGAGTTTATAGCAATACAATCCTACCTCAAGACACAAGAAACATCTCAAATAAACAACCTTACCTTACGTCTAAAGCAATTAGAGAAAGAAGAACAATAAAACCCCAAAGTTAGCAGAAGGAAAGAAATCATAATGATCAGATCAGAAATAAATGAAAAAGAAATAACGGAAACAACAGCAAAGATCAATAAAACTAAAAGCTCGTTCTTTGAGAAGATAAACAAAATTGATAAACCATTAGCCAGACTCATCAAGAAAAAATGGGAGAAGACTCAAATCAATAGAATTAGAAATGAAAAAGGAGAAGTAACAACTGACACTCCAGAAATACAAAGGATCGTGAGAAGTTACTACAAGCAACTCTATGCCAATGAAATGGACAAATTCTTAGAAAAGCACAACCTTCTGAGACTGAACCAGGTAGAAATAGAAAATATAAACAGACCAATCACAAGCATTGAAATTGAGACTGTTATTAAAAATCTTCCAACAAACAAAAGCCCAGGACCAGACGGCTTCACAGGCAAATTCTATCAAACATTTAGAGAAGAGCTAACACCTATTCTTCTCAAACTCTTTCAAAATATAGCAGAGGGAGGAAGACTCCCAAACTCATTCTATGAGGCCACCATCACCCTGATACCAAAACCAGACAAAGATGTCACAAGGAAAGAAAACTGCAGGCCAATATAACTGATGAACATACATGCAAAAATCCTCAACAGAATACTAGCAAACAGAATCCAACAGCACGAGAAAAAGGTCATACACCATGATCAAGTGGGGTTTATCCTAGGAATGCAAGGATTCTTCAATATATGCACATCAATCAATGTGATAAACCATATTAACAAATTGAAGGATAAAAACCATATGATAATCTCAATAAATGCAGAAAAAGCTTTTGACAAAATTCAACACCAATTTATGGTAAAAACCCTCCAGAAAATAGGCTCAGAGGGAACTTACGTCAACATAATAAAGGCCATGTATGACCAACTCACAGCCAACATAGTTCTTAATGGTGAAAAACTGAAACCATTTCCACTAAGATCAGGAACAAGAGAAGGTTGCCCATTCTCACCACTATTATTCAACATAGTTTTGCAAGTTTTAGCCACAGCAGTCAGAGAAGAAAATGAAATAATAAGGGATCCAAATCGGAAAAGAAGAACTAAGGCTGTTACTGTTTGCAGGTGACATGATACTATACATAGAGAATCCTAAATATGCTACCAGAAAACTACTAGAGCTAATCAATGAATTTGGTAAAGTAGCAGGATACAAAGTTAATGCACAGAAATCTCTGGCATTCCTATATACTAATGATGAAAAATCTGAAAGAGAAATTTAGGAAACATCCCCATTTACCAATGCAACAAAAGGAATAAAATACCTAGGAATAAGCCTACTAAGGAGACAAAAGACCTGTATGCAGAAAATTATAAGACACTGATGAAAGAAATTAAAGATGATACAAATAGATGGAGAGATATACCATGTTCTTGGATTGGAAGAAGCAACATTGTGAAAATGACTCTACTACCCAAAGCAATCTACAGATTCAATGCAATTCCTATGAAACTACCAATGGCATTTTTCACAGAATTAGAACAAATGTACAGTTTTCCACCCTCATTTTGTCCCTTAGCATTATGTTAAAAATTTTCAACTTATCATGTGATTGAAATTTGGGGGGTTAAAATTGTCTTAAATGCAGTATGGCACTGGCACAAAAACAGAAATATAGATCAATGGAACAGGATAGAAAGCCTAGAGATAAACCCACACACATATGGTCACCTTATTTTTGTTAAAGGAGGAAAGAATATACAATGGAGAAAAGACAGCCTCTTTAATAAGTGATGTTGGGAAAACTGGACAGCTCCATGTAAAAGAATGAAATTAGAACACTCCCTAACACCACACACAAAAATAAACTCAAAATGAATTAAAGACCTAAATGTAAGGCACTATAAAACTCTTAGGGGAAAACATAGGCAGAACACTCTTTGACATCAATCACAGCAATATCCTTTTTGACCCACCTCCTAGAGAAATGGAAATAAAAACAAAAATAAACAAATGGCACCTAATGAAACTTAAAAGCTTTTGCACAGCAAAGGAAACCATAAAGAAGACGAAAAGACAAAAGAAAGTATTTGCAAATGAAGCAACTGACAAAGGATTAATCTCCAAAATTTACAAGCAGCTCATGCAGCTCAATATCAACAAAACAAACAACCCAATCCAGAAATGGGCAGAAGACCTAAATAGACATTTCTCCAAAGAAGATGTACAGATTGCCAACAAACACACAAAAGGATGCTCAGCATCACTAATCATTAGAGAAATGCAAATCAAAACTACAGTGAGGTATCACCTCACACCAGTCAGAATGGCCATCATCAAAAAATCTACAAACAGTACATGCTGGAGAGAGTGTGGAGAAAAGGGAAGCCTCTTGCACTGTTGGTGGGAATGTAAATTGATACAGCCACTATGGAGAACAGTATGGAGGTTCTTTAAAAAACTGAAAATAGAACTACCATATGACCCAGCAATCCCACTACTGGGCATATTCCCTGAGAAAACCATAATTCTAAAAGCGACATGTACCACAATGTTCATTGCAGCTCTATTTGCAGTAGCCAGGACATGGAAGCAACGTAAGTGTCCATCGACAGATGAATGGATAAAGATGTGGCACATATATACAATGGCATATTACTCAGCCATAAAACAAAACGAAATTGAGTTATTTGTAGTGAGGTGGATGGACCTAGAGCCTGTCATACAGAGTGAAGTAAGTCAGAAAAAGAAAAACAAATACCGTATGCTAACACATATATATGGAATAAAAGAAAGAAAATGGTTCTGATGAACCTAGTGGCAGGACAGGAATAAAGATGCAGACATAGAGAATGGTCTTGAGGACACAGGGAGTGGGAAGGGTAAGCTGAGACGAAGTGAGAGAGTGGCATGAACATATATATACTACCAAATTGTAAAATAGCTAGCTAGTGTGAAGCAGCCGCATGGCACAGGGAGACCAGCTCTGTGCTTTGTTATCACCTAGAGGGGTGGGATAGGGAGGGTGGGAGGGAGACGCAAGAGGGAGGAGATATGGGGATATATGTATATGTATAGCTGATTCACGTTGTTATACAGCAGAAACTAACACACCATTGTAAAGCAATTATACTCCAAAAAAGATGTTAAAAATAGATATAAAAAATATTTTCACATAAAAATATATTTTTAAATACATAAAATATATTTAATATATATTCAGATATATTAAATATTTATATATTATGTATAGTTAACTGATACATATTACATTTCAATGGATATAATCAGAACAAGCAGAACAAAAGAATTACAAAAGTTGTATATGTTCACTGAGAGTGTGTTTATAGGCGATTGATTTAGAGACATGTTAGTACACTGGTAGCTTCTTGTTAAAATTTTGCAGCCATAATTAAACAAAAAGTTATGAGCAAAATAGTGATACTCCATACCAGAATGGCTCTGTGTTCACCTTGAACAAACAGTATGTGTATTTTTATGAAACTTCACCTCATAAGTATATATTCTGAAAGAGTTCTGCTTCCTGTATTGTAGAGTAGGTTTCTAATCTAACAGCTTGACTGTCTGACAGATAACAACTATAAAGTCTGAGCAACAACAAAAAAGTCACTCTGAGGGCTCTGGAGACTGTAGCAAAGCAAAAAGAGAGTCACAATTTGGAAGAGGTGACTGCCAATGCCCTGCAGCAGTTTTACCTTGCAGGCAATCATGGTGTTGGCATGGGGTTAAAACTGCAGTGGAAATCCTCTGCCTCTCTGCCAAGGGTATTTAGAAAGAGGAGGCTTGGGCAACTAGGAGCACTGGAGGATGATGGGGAACTCCAGAAACAAGCAGAGGAGGAAATGTCAAAATCTGCACATACACTTTGCCCAAGACCCTGACAGACATTGAACCACACATGCAGAGTCACCACCAGGGCAGGCAGGCTTTCATTTTACATTTTGAGTTTAACCAAGTTAATTGCTTTCTAAAGAAAATAAAAAGAATACTTTTTGAAGGAATATAACAGAATTGAGAGTCTCCCACAGCATAGTATTAACATGCCAAAGACACAACTCTAAATTATTTAATATATGAAAACTCAGGAAAATATTTCTAAGGGAAAGAACAATTGACAGATGCCAACTCCAAGATAATGTAGACATTGGTACTGTCAGAAAAGAATTTTAACGGGACTATTATAACTATGCTCATCAGGTAAAAGAAAATATGCTTGTAACAAATGAAAAATAGGCAATCTCAGCAGAGAATTAGAAAATCTTGACAAGTTTTTTTTAAATAAGGGAAAAAGGTGAAGTGAAAACAAATGTGTGAAAAGTTGTGCATAATCCTATATGTGCAATGGTAGTGTGACAGGCATGTGACGACTGTCTGTTATGGGTGTCCTGAGTCACAAAGAAATGGGAACTGCTGTATTAAACAGTAAGAAACTACTGACTTTTTTCTTGGTGGTTTGGTTTTGTTTTTAGGAGGAGACTGTCACATTCAAGACTGGGACTTCAAAATAAGTCATATTAAAAGGTATGTAGATGATTGAAGAAAAAGTAGACCATAGACGGGGTACCCCCCAAAAAAGGAAAAAAATGTTTATAGCAAATGTAACAAAATTTTAGGATTATTATTATGTAAAGTACCATAAACTTGATAAGGAATATAGCAAGATATCAAAGAATAATAGACAAAAGACATAGGCTTACAATTCCTAAAAGAAAAAATAATAATTGGTAAGGAAATGCAACCAAAAAGCTGGTCTTGCTATTATTCAAGGAAATGCAAACTGAAATAATGATATTACTTTGCTAATTAAATTAGCAAAGCTTTGATGATAATATTTAGTTCAAATTAAGGGCATAGGAAAGTTATGTATTCATATATTATGTACAAGACTTTATATAAAACAGTATAACTGAATTGAAAAATAATTGACAATATGTATCAAGAGCTATAAGAGTATTAATATAATTAATTCTAGCAATACCAATTTTGGATATTTAGGAAATAACCTCAGACATCAAAAAGCTACATAAATGAAGTTGTTCTTTCATCACCAAGTAACTTATAATAGCAAAAAAATAAATAACAAGGTAATTACACATACTATATATAAAATAGATAATCAACAAGGATCTACGGTATAGCACAGGGAACTCTACTTAATATTCTGTAATAACCTATATGGGAAAAGAATCTGAAAAAGAATGGTTATATGTATAACTGAATCACTTTGCTGTACACCTGAAACTAACACAACATTGTAAATCAACTATACTCCAATATAAAATAAAAATTAAATTAAATTTTAAAAAAAGGTAATGCTGAGAAAAAGGTCCAGTAATAGAGAAATTTTTATGTAAATTAGGAATGCATAGGATGGAAAGTTGTATAGTCATCAAAATGTTATCATTATGAACAGTATGTAGCAAAATTGAAAAATATTATGAGTGAAGAAAGCAGTCAATGATATGTATAATATAATAATAATTCTTTTAAAATACATTAAAAAATAAACCAAATTAAGATTGTAATTGTGTGAGGGTATTGGGGTTTGGGGCTTATGATTTTCTCCTCTAGTTTTAAACCACTCGTGTTTAAAATTATAATTTGAAAACAGTCTAGGCAAAGGTTTATAAGGCTTGGGAATGGAGTGGGAATAACAAGAAAGGCATGGATTAAAAGGTGAGGAGGAGGTCAGATAGCGAGCTTTTGCCACCTTGATTATGTGTGGGCTGTGGGAGAGGGCGGTATCAAAGGTATTCAGTGACTTCAATCTTGGGTGATTAGGAGAAGCTGATTCCAGGATCCAAAATAGGGAACATAGGAATCAGCAAGTACAGAAGGGAAGAGCATGGAACCTATCTCAGGTGGGTTCAGTCTGAGGTCGGACGTCTTAATCCACGGTCAATTGGAAATGAGAGAAGTCAAACAGAGAAGGCATGACACCCATTCCCATGGAGTGAACTGCTGAGTTCCTGAAATGGAATGAGGTTA
The DNA here is from genome assembly GCF_059928025.1 of Delphinapterus leucas. NCBI lineage: Eukaryota > Metazoa > Chordata > Mammalia > Artiodactyla > Monodontidae > Delphinapterus > Delphinapterus leucas. The sequence continues at coordinate 136,813,706 of NC_143130.1, forward strand.
CCAAAGAAGAGTGGAGAGAAAGAGGCAGAGGACAGAACTTCAGCTAGGGGTAAGAATAACAACAAGGGAGGACAGTAGAACGAAAACCGGGTTCACTAAACTTAGAGTTAAAGAACAGGTCCCAGTCCCAGCATCATCGGCTAGACAAATGCAGTGGCTGGTTACACTGGTGGTCCCCAGTGAGCCTCACTTCCCTTCCCCTTGAGCATGGCCTGGGTCTGTGACCGCTCTAACCAATGGAATATGGTGCAAGTCATACTGTGCCAGTTCTGGACTTAAACCTTAAGAAGGCTTTTGTTCTCTGGGGTGCTCTGAGCCACCATATAAGAAATCCAGTTACCCTTCTGGAGAACCCATAGAGAGAGTAGCCCTGAGACTACATGGGGAGAGAGAGAGGCCCAGCTATTTCAGCATCCCAGCTGAGGCCAGCCTTTTAGCTGTCCCCAGCCAGGTGCCAGACATGCAAGCGAGCCATCTGAGACGTCCCAGCCCCCATCTGATGCAGCTTCATGAGAAATCCCAAGAGAGACCAAAAAAAGAGCTGTCCAGCTGAGCCCCCATCCACCCACATAACTGTTTGAAATAATAAATTGGTTGTTTCATACCACTAAGTTGGAAGTGGTTTGTTATACAGCACTAGATAGCTGAAACCACAAGTTAATCAAAACTTACCCTACCCTAAGTTTTCTTGCCTGCACAACCAGTTAATAACTCTATCACTCTGATAATATGTTTGCCATAACGGTCAAATGAGATAATGTGTCCAGTGATTCTAAAGTGTTTCCATTAAAGCACCCCTGGTGGCAGAGGACAGCGAATGACACACGTCTGGGATCTGGAAGGTGTGGCTGTTTCTTGAAAGATTTATGGTTTCATATTAGATGTCATAGCCAGTTTTGCATTCTCCATGTATTTTCTCCAGTTCCATGCACCCTGGTTATCCTATGTCTTCACATCCTCCTACTGCATCATGGTGAAGTCTCGGGGTAAGAATACCCAGTTTGAAAGATGTAGGTGCATGTGAGCTGTGAATGTGCAATGAAGGAGAATCACTGGTGAGAGGAGACAGACAAGGAGTGGTCAAGAAAGGCAGAGGAGAACCAAGAAATTCCCAGGTCTTGGAACGTGAAGGACGTTTGTTTAACAATCAAATGCTGTTAAAAAGCTATCAGATTTGGCGACTGGTAAATTAATGATCTTCAAAACAATGATTTCTTTGGTAAGGAGGTAGGAGCTGGGGGTAGAATAAAAGTAGACAGAATGGGTTCTTTGAGAACATTGAGAGGGAAAGGAAGAGGATATAAGTTCAGGAAGGAGTGGGGATCTAGAGAGGAATTTTGTTCTGTTACGTCTTGTTTTGAAACACAAGAATGCTGCACATGCTTTTAATGATGGGGAGAAAAGCAATGAAGAGAGGAAGAACTTGAAGGCTACAGGGAGAGGACTGATAAATACGAGATAAGGTTCAAGAAGAGGCAGGAGGCTTAGGATGGCTAAATACAAATAGAGGTAGAGGAGTCGACCTCAGGGAGGAGAAGGAAGAACCATCTCTGTAATGGGAGCGAAGGAGCAGAGGGCGGCAGAAGAAACAGACACTTAGACGTGGAAGAGAGAGGGAAAAAGTTCACGTTATGCAGCTTCAGTAGGACACCAGGTCACTTGCAGAGAAGGGAAGCCTGGAGGCTCGAAGAGAGTGGGAAAGATTTAATGTATTGGAGGAAAGACAGAGGGAATCAGTTGGAGACAAGTAAAACCCCAAGCAGCAGTGAGAGTCTGGCTTAGGGTAGAGAAAATGAATTTATTGTGGCATCAATCATTGACCTCATTCAATGAGAGAGAGAGAGAGAGAGAGAGAGAGGAGAGAGAGGAGAGAGAGCGTATTTGCAGCAGCGGGGATTGAAAAGTCAGCTGTCGGGAGGAAGTGTCAGAGAGAGGATGCCTGTGCTACCAGAGCACCAGTGGCCAGGTGGAGAGTGATCCAGGCTGAATGTGTATTTGGGGGACTAGGGCCCAGGGTTGGGACATGATGGACATGGAGAACATGCTCAGCTGAAGCGAGGGGTAGGCATTTCATATTTACAGTGGTACATTTTACAACTGTTAAAATTTGAACAGTTGCCAATAATGATGTGTTCCATCATTACTGTATAGCTGTTAAGTCTGAGGAACTGAAGTAAAGAGTACAGTGAATGGGTTGAGGAAATTAAGACTAGTGGATTTGATGTGTTGTCTTATTGTTAGTGTCGCGGTCAGTTTTATGTGTGAACTTGGCTTGGCTACAGTCCCCAGTTACTTAGTCAAGCACTGATCTAGGTGGTGTTGTGAAGGTACTTTGTAGCTGTGATTAAAGTCCACAGTCAGTTAACTTTAACTGAGTAAGATTATCCTAGATGATCAGACGGGCTGGATTCAATCCGCTGAGAGGCCTGGAGCTATTTTGTGCATTCACCCTTCCAGTGTTAAGGAGGATGTAAAGACCTGCTCCAGTGGAAATGTTCCTCTTTTGTTTAGTAGATATGAGAATGGTGGATTTGATTCAGGACTTGAGCTGGGATAAAGGAAACAAGAATACTTCCTACCTCTCTCCCTATCCCTTTCTCTCTTCCATGGGGCAATAAAATAGAACTCCGTTTGAGAAGCAAATGTTTCCTGAGTGGTTCCTGTGAGCAGTTGGGCCTGAGCGGTAATAGAAGGACTTGAAATACCTCACAGGAAAGGTGGAAATTGTTCCCCAGCATTCCATTGACCAAACCCTGGTTTGATCCTTGCCTTTAGGAGTGTTAAGGAAGCTTTTAAATTTTCAATTCAAAACTGTGCACAACCTTTCTGGAATTAGAAATATATTGCTTCCATCAGCACTTCTCTGATGGCCAAAGATGTGACAGGTCAGAGAAAGCAAATAAATATGAGAGAGATGGTCCTATGTTGTGTGTTGGGTCCCTGCCCCGGAGCCTCATGCAACATCCTCTTTGAGCATATGGTAGCGCTTTCCTATATGAATATAAGAGGGAGCCTGATCCAGCCTGATATCTGCCCCACTGCCAGTGCTCTGATTTGTCTGGGAATGACTGGCTTCGTGCAGGATGACAAAGCAGAAGCTCTGTGCATGTGAGCTAGGGAGCCTCTTTGGAGAGAACTTATCCAAAGGGAAGAGGGAGCCAGGCATGCTGACATGAGCCAGTAACATGACCGATTGGGGAGTGCAGTGACTCCAAGGACACGGTATTGTGTGTTGCTGGATTCTGATACCCTCAGAACCTAAGCAGAGAGGGAATTGTTGGTAAGAACTAGAACTGTTATATTAAAACTATAACTATTCAGCTGTCAGAAAGTGTGGCTTTAGCAAATGTTACTGAGGTGGGAGGGAAGTTGTCCAGTTCAGTTTGTCATCAACCACCCAACACACAGGCCTCGTGGAAGGTCGGGGTGCTGGTGGTGGTGCAGTGAGTGGTGGCAGCAGACTCTGGGGGGTCCAGCTCTACGCAGAGCAAGTGCAGGGCCAGCAGAAGGGAGCTTGTTCATGGGCACAGAACAGGCATTCCTGGGGACTCACGGTGGTACTTGGAAGCTCTCCGCAGGGGAGTAGAGAATAGCCTGTGACACGTGAAGCATCACTATTTCTATGACCCCAGCTCTACCCAGAGGTGGGTTGGGATGGGGAAGGTAAGGTCACATAAGGACTCAGAGAACCCAGTGCTTGCATCTGATGATGGATTCTTCTGCCACGTAGAGCTTAGAGTGCCAGCCAAGGATCAGAAGCATCACATTGTCCATCATAGTTCTTGTGCTCAGACTCTCTGTTAATCCTGTGTATTTGTAGGTATGGTTCAGTTAAGTGCCAGCCTGTCCTGGATACACTTCTTACTGTAAGCTTGTCTTTTTGACCAGGAAACTGAGGCACAGCCACTTCCACTTTATTCTGCTGTTGGGTTGACTACATTCTGGTGACCTTAAATGCCCCTGTCTTTTTTCTTCCAAGTTTCTTGCTTATTATATTTATAATAACAGAGTTCATTGGATATCACTCTGCTCTATGAAAGCCAATGCATCAATAATGCTCTTATGACCTGCTCTTATTATTATAAACATTGGCATTAAATGGGTGATGCCAACAGATGAGTGGAGAGGCAGGGAAGGAGGAGGTACTGTCACCATGCACAGGAAGGACTCATCATGCCTTTCAGCTTGACACCTACGAAGAAGCATCAATTCCTTTCCCTTGTTCCAATGTATTCTCCACTTGCACGTAAGAAGTTATTCAGGGCTTCCCTGGTGGCGCAGTGGTTGAGAGTCTGCCTGCCGATGCAGGGGACACGGGTTCGTGCCCTGGTCCAGGAAGATCCCACATGCCCCGGAGCGGCTGGGCCCGTGAGCCATGGCCGCTGAGCCTGCGTGTCCGGAGCCTGTGCTCTTCAGCAGGAGAGGCCACAATAGTGAGAGGCCCGCGTACCGCAAAAAAAAAAAAAAAAAAGAAGTTATTCAAAGATGGTGACAGATTTCCCATGTGACCTTTACGGCTGCTAGTTTGATATGACTTTTGGCTGCTTGCTGGAAAAAAAAAAAATTTCAGAGATGAATTGTCAGGACATTAGCTCCTCTTCCCAGCAGCTTTAGGAACATTCTGTACTTGATGTATGTGAGTGTGTAATACTGAAGAAATACAGTGTGAATATGCAGGAAAAAGTAATACACTTTGCTGGCTGTCACAGCTCAAGGCTGCTGTCACTGGTCATAATGATTGAGGAGCAGTTTCCTATTTCCTAACTCCTCAGACTCTGAGAGATATCCCTGCAAAGAAAGCACCTGGGGAAGATTTTCTCTGACGATGTTTTTCCATAATAAGGAGTAAAATGTTTTCCATGAAGGGCAGGAGTTGAAGAAGCAGTGCATTTGAAGACCTCCTGAAAGCAACGTGTGGTTGCTCTCTCTTCTCTGAGCTCTTGGGAATTGGGAATTGGGGGAACAAGTTCCTCTAGGGAACTTGTCCTCCTCCCATCCATCCAGGGACGTTGGCCCTTTGGTTCTAGGAGAGCAGGGCAGTGAGGGTAGAACCAAAACAGTGCTAAATGTTCACAGGAAACGAACTCTTTCGAGGTAAGAGCTTTCAGATTATCTCAGATGGTGGGGGGTAGTGCAGGTATGGTAACCAGAAGCTACTGAATTCCAACCTGCTGCCAGAACTTTCTCAGGGACTCTGACAAACTTAAAATCTAAATAACATATTGTGTTCTTTGCAACTGGAACATTTTGATGACTTCTCCTCAGCTCACACAGGAAAAGAGTCTATCACTACTGGGTCTTTTGTAAAAAGAGATTCTTCTAGAGAGAGAATTCGTTAACTGGCCAGATTTTGGTGTTTTTTTTTTAAAAAAAAGCCTGACACTGACACTGATCCTGGTTTGCTGAGAAACAAGAAATTCTGTCTGCATTCTTTTCAGCGGGAGCTGAAATGTTTAACCACCTACATAATTCTCTTTCACATAAAAATGTTAAAGTTGAGCAAATAAACAGTGATTTCTTTTATTATTATTTACAGAGAAGAATATGGCCACCAGGAAGCATATCTGCTAATGTGTTTGGCCAAGTTCTCCATAGAGACAGTGATTAATAGGAGAAATGAGTGGAAAATTAGTGTACACAAATAGCTATTGAGAAATGGGGTGAAATGCTAATGCAGTGACCTTTAAATCTTCATTTTTCTTTATTTCTCTGAATGCTAATTAACGGACGTGTTCGGCACCAGGGGATTTCGCGTCCAAGTCCATATCCCTGCTAAGTGGTATTCTGAGAATTTCTGGAGCTGAGTCTCAGAGGAGAGCTGACCCGAGGAGGCTCCCATCCCTGCTGGCGCACTGTGGCTTTTGCTCTGAGAGCAAAAAAAATGCCATCGTCCAGCAGCTCATTAGCATGGCTGTACAGCCTCTGCAGTTAGCAAGGTAATTAGTTTCAGAGGTTAGTGGAGGCTGGGGAGGTTGGAGGCACAGCATGTTTATTGACTGCTGTCCCTGGACAGCAGAACCACTGCCTGCTTGTTAAAGAGACCTGAATTATTGCCTGCCTAGAGCTCTAGGACCTTAGGAGGAAGCAGTGTGGTAACTGGGGCCTTCCATGAAGCAAAGGACAAAGGTAAATTTGTAATTCAGGCAATAACCTTTAGAGTGATGCCAAGGGATGCTTTCTGGAAAACACTGCTGTCATGTAGAGAGGGCAATAGACTAAAAGTGTGTGCTGAGTTTGGGTTGGGAATTCTTATCATCTGGGAGGAAGAAGAAATAGCTCAGATTGAATGAAAATGAGTTGGAGTTGTTAGCAAAGAAGATCTTCGAGATTAACTTTTATAAGGAGAACTTTAAATTTCTGCAAGTACAGCCCTTCCATAATGGAACTGTCAGACAGTAAAAGTTCAAGCAGAGGGCTTCCCTGGTGGAGCAGTGGTTGAGAGTCCGCCTGCCGATGCAGAGGACATGGGTTCGTGCCCCGGTCCGGGAAGATCCCATGTGCCGCGGAGCGGCTAGGCCCATGAGCCATGGCCACTGAGCCTGCGTGTCCGGAGCCTGTGCTCCTCAGCAGGAGAGGCCACAACAGTGAGAGGCCCGCGTACCGCAAAAAAAAAAAAAAAGTTCAAGCAGAGGTTGGATGGTCATCTGTGCCTCGCTCTGTCTTTAGTTTTCCTCATATGTAAAATAGGACTATACTACTACTTACCTCACAAGGTTACTATGAAGATTAAATAAATTAATATTAGAAAACACATATTAAACTCCACATAAGTGTTTGACATTATTATCACTGTTATTACTTATCTATAAAGGATGTAATAGTAGGTTTGGGTAGGATATTGAACTAAGTGATCTCAAGATTTCTCCAAACTCTTGGGTCCTATGACTCAGTGGTTTAGTGGTAGAAGTATTTTGCACCCCACCAATAGCTCCAGTAAGTTTTAATCTGGGGCACACTAATCTAATAGATAAGTCCCAATAGATGTCTTTAGAACAGTGATGATCCTTCTGTATGACTTTCTTGACCTATTTAGAGCCATATGTACTTATTTTTTATTTATTTATACCCTGCTTTGTTCCTAAAAGATTACAGGCAAGACATTTAAAGTAATTTTGAATGTGCTTTGGAAGATGTACTGAATTAAATTTTCTAGACTTGTCTCTTGTTAAAGCATAGCTTTTAAAAAAGAATTTAAAACCACCAAGTAAATTGGTAGATTGTGGGGACTAAATCTAATATTTTTTAAAGCATACCATATGGATGCACTGGGGACAGACAGTGGAATAGGAGGAGAGAGCGGTAGGAAGAGGAGAAGGGCATCAAAAATGTGACTTACAGTAGTTTCAAATTGTAGAAGAAAACAAAGGTCAAAGACAAGTGTCCAGCGGACAGAGGTTACCCAAGAGTCCCCAAAGCACCATTTCACTGATTTGTGTCCAAGCATGGACCTCCTGATCAGAGTCTAATTATTCTCCATTGGAACCATCAGATGCTACCATATGAGTGACATTTAAAAGATGACAGAGCTCCTGATGGAGAGGATGACAAAGAGAAGCCCTGCTGTGTGCCAGATGCTTTACAAACATCATCTTTTTAAATTGTCACTAGAATCCTGATGAGAAAAGTGAGATTCATAAAGATAAAGCAACTTGCCCCAAAGCTATCGATAGTCCATAAGTGATGGAGGTGGAATCCCTAGGAATCCCTAACTCCAAAATCCATGTTCTTTCTAATACTCTCTTCCTCTCTGATGTAGACCTGTGAACAACCAAGATCCAGTAATACTGAAATTTGGGAGACAGAGGGCTCCTCCATGTCTGTAATTTATGAAGTTGTGTATCATTTAATCTTTCTAAACTCTCTCAACTCACATATAATCTGGGACAATTAAGGAAACCTGATCATATAGTTTCCATCTCTGGATCCAGAAACCTGTTGTCAAGGGTGATTTACATTTGAGAAGAAATTACTTTAGAAGGCTATAACTTGATACCAAATTGGAAAAGGGTCTCGTTTTTTTTCATAGATGAGCCAGACCCTAAGTCTTTAGGAAATAATTTTATCATAATTGTATTACTAATATAAACCATGTAGAAAAGAATCTTTTTTTCAAAAAGCCTGGGATGGACTCTGGGATCACTTTTTGAAATCAAGTTGCTACCTAATAGTAGTAAGGCTTTTTCTATCCAATGTATTACTAATTTCTAGTGTGATGTCTAACTCTGAATTGGGTTGTTTAAACCACAACTCAGGGAGTTAAAAAACCTCAGGTGCCAGCATACTATTCCAAATGCCCCATGATATTAGACTCCTCGAATTCCCCTAGTGTCAGGCCATTTTTCCAAAATTCTGCCTGATTCCAGAGGGAGATTTCATAGAACAGTAAGATTCTTTGGCTCTTCTTAGTAAAGGGATGGGGAAGGATATAAAAAATCAGTTAAGGACACATTGCATTAGCCAAGCAGTGACTGTGGTGACATCTGAGTGGATGGTGTTATTGTCAAACTCAAGCCTGTATTCCACAGGAATTCCATTTACTAGTCCTGAAGACTTATCCCCCTTGATAAGCCAGCCCTCTTCTCTGTTGATTCCTTCCTTCATGCATCTCATTCATCTACTTCCTGGAGTCATCAGATGATGCCACCAGCACTAGCAGCACTGGAGACTGGCCCAGAAGGGGGCTTTCAGGGTGGGGGCTTTGTGACAGCTCTTTCCTACTCAGATATAGAAGGGAAAGAAGTGAGCAATACCTCATTTTACCACATAGGGTTATTGGCCGCTGTCTCTGACAGCTTCTACCAGAGATGATATTCTAGATTCCTTACAGATCCCACTTTGTTTTGTGTTTTGACCTGGCTCTTTCCTGATGCCTGAACTTAAGGAGTTATTAACATTCTCAATCTGATAAAGGGAATCTACAAAAATATCTATAAACAGTACTTAATAGTGAAAGACTGAATGCTTTCCCTTCAGAGCAGGAACAAGGCAAGGATGTCCACCTTCACCACTTTCATTCAAGATCATACTGGAGGTTGTAGTCAGTGCAATAAGAAAAAGGAATTAAAGGTAAACAAATTGGAAAAGAAGTAAAACCGTCTTTTTTTACAGACAAATGATCATGTATACAGAAGCTTCTAAAAAATCTATAAAACAACTACTGGAGCTAATAAGAAAGCTTAGGAAGTTTGCAGGATATGAAATTAACACAAAAATACCCATGTATTTTCATATACTCTCATTGAAAAATCTGAAAATGGAATTAAAGAAATAATTCCATTCAAAATGACATCAGAAATAGCAAGAATAAGTTTAACAAAAGAACCCGAAACCTCCATAACATAACATTTACAATGTTCAGAATACCATCTAAAATTATTTGACATATAAAGTGTGATCCAGTCTCAAGTAAAAAGGCGATCAATGGAAGATGGCCTAGATGTTGGAATTCTCAGACAAGGAGCTATTATAGCTATGCACTATAAGGTAATGGAAAATATACTTGTAATAAATGAGATAGGAAAGCTCAGCAAAGAAAAATAAAATATTTTTAAAAATCAAACGAAAATTCTAGAATTGAATATTATGATAGCTAAAACAAAACAAAACAAATACTGGATGGATTTAAGAGCAGAATAGACACAGTGGAGAAGGGTCAATGAACTTGAAGGTAGATGAAGAGAGAGAAAAAAGATTGAAAGAACGAACAGAGCCTCAGAGATGTGAATTAATAGCAAAGGGTCTAATATATGTATAATTGGAGTCTCAGAAGGAGAGGAGAGAAAAAATAAGGCAGAAAAAAATGTTTGAAGAAATAATAGCCAAAAACTTCTCAGAATTGGTTAAAAAAACATAAATTTACAGGTCCAAGAAACTCAGTGATCCCCAAGCAGGATATATAAGAAAATCATGATTAGACACATATTAAACGAGGCAGCCAGGGAAAACTGATATATACAAGGGAACACTAATTTAAATAACTGCAGACTACAAAGGTCAGAAGATAGCAGAACAACATCCTTGCCATGCTTAAAAAATAAAGAAAAAACCTGTCAACCCTGAATTTTACATCCAGCAAAAATATTCTTCTAGAATGAATATACATGAAAGATATTTTGGGATAAAAGAAAGCTAAGAGAATTCATCATCAGCAGTCCTGCACTAAAGAAATGATGAAGGAAGTTCTCCCTGAGATAAAAGGAAATGATACTGGAGAGAAACTTGAAACTGGAGGGAACTTGAATCTTCAGGAAGGAGTGAGGCATGCTTAAGGTAGTAAATATATTGGTAAATATAAAAGACTAATTTACCTCTTAATTTCCTTAAAACAGAACTGTTTAAAACAAAACCTATAATGTTTACTGTAGAGTTTATGATATATATATATATATATGTAGATGAAATTCACATGACAACTATAGAATAAAGGAATAGAGTATAGAATAAAGGAAAAGGGTTGGGGGAATATGTTCCAAGATCTCCAGTGGATGCCTGAAACTGAAGATTGTACCTAACCCTATACATACTGTGTATTTTTCCTATACATACATACCTATTATAAAGTTTAATTTATAAATTAGACACTAAGGGATTAACAACTAATAATAAAATAGAACAATATACTGTAATAAAAATTATGTGAATGTGGTCTTTCTCTCTCTCGGAATATCTTATTGTACTGTACTCACCTTTCTTCTTGGGAGATGTGAGATGATACAGTGCCTGCATGATGAGATGAAGTGAGGTGAATGACACAAGCATTATGACATAGCATTAGGCTCTTCACCTTTTCACTTAAAGGAAGCACTTTACGGCTTCTATTTGGCATATGTGAATTGCCAGCATCACTACTCTTGTTCTTGGAGGCCATTATTAAGTAAAATAAGGGTTACTTGAATACAAGCAGGGCAATACCACGACAGCGGATCTGATAGCTGAGAGAGCTACTAAGTGACTAATGGGCAGGTAGGTAGCATCTACAGCATGGATATTCTAGACAAAAAGACGATTCATGTCCCAGGTGGGATGGAGCAGGATGGCTCTTGCTACTCAGAATGGTGTGCAATTGAAAACTTATGAATTGTTTACAGGCATACCTCAGAGAATTGTGGGTTTGGTTCCAGACCACCACAATAATCACAATAAAGTGAGTCACATGAATTTTTTGGTTTCCCAGTACATACAAAAGTTATGTTTACACTATACTGTAGTCTATTAAGTGTGCAATAGCATTATGTCTTGAAAAAGTACACATCTTAATTAAAAAATACTTTTTTTGCTAAAAAATGCTAACCATCATCTGAGACTTAAGCAAGTCATAATCATTTTGCAATAGTAACATCAAAGATCACTGATCACAGATCACCATAACAAATGTAATAATAATGAACAAGTTTGAAATATTGCAAGGATTACCAAAATGTGACACAGTGACACGAAATGAGCAAATGCTATTGGAAAAATGGTGCCAATAGACTTGTTGCCACAGACCTTCATTTTGTAAAAAATGCAATATCTGCGAAATGCAATAAAGCAAAGCACAATAAAATGAGGTATGCCTGTGTTTCTGGAATTTTCCATTTAATGTTTTTGGACCGTGATTGACCTTGGGTAATGGAAACCATGGAAAGCGAAACTGTGGATAATGGGGGAGTGGAAGGGGTGGGCAGGGAGACTACTGTAGTTGAATAAATAGAACTACGAGAATTGCAAGATTCTTATATTTTATGTAAAGTGGTATAATAATAACTCTAACTAGAATGAAAACTTAGAGATGGATATCTTAATCACTGGCGCAAACATTAACAAGCAATGCAAAAGAGTACAGCTAAAGTGCCAATAAATAAAGCTAAAATGGAATTCGAAAACATGTTAAGATAATTCCAAAGAAGTCAGGAGAGAGAGAGAAAGCAGAACAAAAAACAAAACAAACCAAAACCAAAACAAAACAAACAGAGGGGGCAAACAAGAAACAAATCATGAAAATGGTAAGCCTAAATCAAAACATATGAATAACTATGTTACATATTAATGAATTAAACAGTTCAGTTCCAAGGCAAAGGTTATCAATATGGATTTTAAGAAGCAAGACCATACTTTAAAATTATGGATTTAAAAATGCTGTCTATAAGAGTTAAACTTTAAAAATAGACATGGAGGGACTTCCCTGGTGGGCCAGTGGTAAAGAATCCTTCCAGTACAGGGGACATGGGTTCGATCCCTCGTCGGGGAACTAAGATACCACATGCCACGGGGCAACTAAGCCTGCGTGTGCCACAACTACTGAGCTCTCACGCCTCAACGAGAGACCCCCGCGTGCTGCAAACTGCAGAGCCCACTCGCCCTGGAGCCCGTGCACCACAACTAGAAAGAGAAAATCCGCACGCCACGACAAGAGAGAAGCCCAAGCGCCACAAAGAAGAGACCAGAAGAGTCTGTGCGCCGGATCAAAAGATCCAGCATGCCTCAATGAATATCCTGTGTGCGGCAACTAAGACCCAATGCAGCCAAAAAAAAAAAAGGGAAAAGAAGAAAATAATATAATAAATAAATATATTAAAAAAACAGACGTGGATAGGTTGAGAGTAAAAGACTGGATAACAGATACACCATGCAAATAGAAAGCATAAGAAGACTGGAGTGGCTATATTCATATCAGAAAAAATAGATAAAAAGGGACATTTCCAAATGATAAAAGGATCAGTTCATCAGGAAAACATAGTCATAAATGTGCATACGCCAAATAATAGAGCTTCAAAATACGTGAGGCAGAAAAGGGACAGAATTAAATGGATAAATGTCTCTACGTAGCATTATAGCATTACGTAGATATGTTTCAGACTCCAAGTTTACAATTCAGGTTAGAAAGCATTTATATTAATAACATTTATATTAATGCTTACTATATATTGGCTTTAGGGAATACAGAATAATATGACAAGGTCCGTATCTTCAATGAGTTTACAATCTTACTGGGACATGAAACTTGTGTTTAGAATACAATGGAAGAGTAGGAAGTTTTAGAAATAGGAAAATAAGACTTTGTCTTCTGTTCCCTTAGTATTGATACATGGTACAAAATAGCCACATTGATGCATTGATACTAAACAGCCACTTCCGTGAAGGTGACAGCAAGTACCAACAGAACACACAAGGGAAGAACACAGATCTAGGACCTGGATCCTAGACTAAAAGTAAAGCAGAGTATAATGGATATTGAGTTGACTTCCCAGTCATTCCTCTGTACTTCTAATGAAATGCCACATTTTTTGGTCAGATGGCATCGACACCATTCCCAGATTCAGAATGAGATTTGATTAGTCAGTGAGTATAATCTCATTGCCATTGCCACAGCAATGGTGTTGAGGTGACTACTGCCTGGCGGTGGCAGGGAAAATGCTTTTATTTCCTGCTGCCTGTGGTCAAGGGATTGTGCAGTTCTAATTGCTTTTAGTGTGCCTCTGGATGAAACTTAGTAAACACATTTAAAGCACTTTAAACAGTTCCTGGTTTAAATGGTGCAAAGTAAATGCTAAACATGTTATCTGTCTATTGTTGCTGTACTTGTGTTAATTTCCTTGGAAGGTAGAGCAGAGAGACAAAAAAGAATCACTGAATTTTGGTGGTGGCATGCTTGATTCTCCGGGTCATACCAGCCTTAAAGCCCTTCCAAACTCTCTAACCAGTTAGAGTTAGGTTTTGTTATTTATTTATTTATTTTTAATTGGAGTACAGTTACTTACAATGTTGTGTTAGTTTTCGGGTGTACAGCAAAGTGAATCAGTTATACGTATACATATATCCACTCTAAATTTTTAGATTCTTTCCCCATAGAGTTAGGTTTCTTGATTTTTTTTTTTTTTCCACCTTGAGAGTTCCTAACTGGTACTCAGTCAGTGTGATTTAACTCTGTGTGAAGAAGGACAGTTTTATTTTTGCGGTACGCGGGCCTCTCACTGTTGTGGCCTCTCCCGTTGTGGAGCACAGGCTCTGGACGCGCAGGCTCAGCGGCCGTGGCTCACGGGCCCAGCCTCTCCGCGGCATGTGGGATCTTCCCGGACCGGGGCACGGACCCGTGTCCCCTGCATGGGCAGGCGGACTCTCAACCACTGCTCCACCAGGGAAGCCCAAGAAGGACAGTTTTAAAGGGATAATCTTCAGCATCCCCATGGTGATTGAATTTATTCCCCATATAATTGTATATACAAAGTGAAATTATAGACTAAACAGGACAGGTGACTCTCCCCAACTTCCACCGTCCTTTATCTTTTGCTAATTGGTTTTGCAACAGGCGCCTAACCAAATTCTCAGGCTCCAGGCTTGTCCTGTCCCTTCTAATCCATCCTTCACACAGCTGCCAGAGCTATCTTTAAAATACAAATCTGATCGTTTTACACATTCACAGGCACTCACATCCATGCATTATCTGCTTAAAATCTTTCTGTAGTTCCTGATTGCCTACTGGATTTCGTTCAAACGTCTTAGCATGGCCCACGTGGTCCTTAAGACCTATTCAGCCTCCCTTTTCAGTTTTGTCTCCTAGCACTCTCTCTCACAAACTTGATGGTCACTATATCATGAACACATGATGCTCTTGAATGTCTTCAAGCCTTTGCATGTGCTATTTTCCACGCCTTCAAGGTCTTTCTCCTGTTTGCTGTATTGGGGAACTCTTCCTTATCTTTGAAGACCCTCAAGTCAAATATCATCTGGTTAAGGCTCATTTCTTTTTCTTTTTTTTTTTGCGGTACGTGGGCCTCTCAGTGTTGCGGCCTCTCCCATTGTGGAGCACAGGCTCCGGACGCGCAGGCTCAGTGGCCATGGCTCACGGGCCCAGCCGCTCCGCGGCATGTGGGATCTTCCCGGACCAGGGCACGAACCCGTGTGCCCTGCATGGGCAGGCGGACTCTCAACCACTGCGCCACCAGGGAAGACCAAGGCTCATTTCTTGATAACCCTGGCAGAACCATTAGGATATGACTTTTTATAGGAATTTGACTTTAAACAATTGTGGAAGCCAGTTGACTGGTAAAACAGCCTATGGGTGGTTGTCATGTGTGCCTTCAGGGCAGGCAGTTGGAAAGGGAAATGGGGAAGAAGGACAAATTGGAACCTGAATGGGACCTATGAGGGTGAATTGGAACCTGTGTTGTTGGTCTTTTGCCATCTTGAGGCCTCCAACTTTGATGCTGTAGCTGTCCACTGCAGGAGAAGCCACTGCACTTTGTCATGATACTTGATATCTACTGAGCCAGGAGTCAGAGATGCTGAAGGAGGATGTAGCAGGAGTTGTAGTTGCTGTGAGCCCAGCTGCTGCCTGTCCCCCTTCCCCGACCAGGTAAGCCAGCAATAAGCAGCCACATCTGCTCCAAACCTCAGAGTGTAATAAGAATAAGGCTATTTCATTTTTCTGTCTTCCAAATGTCCCGTAAAATAGCTTTCATGGTCCATGCTAACCTGGAGCTTTAGAGTGAAGGGAATTCTGAGAAACATGTATCCAGCAAAACTTATCTGACACAGTATGAATCCATTACACCGCCATATCTTCCTTTTATTAGAGTAATGGTTTTTTTCAGATATGTTTCCACCATCAGCGTCTAAATTCTTTTGAGCAAGTAACAGGTCTTATTTATATTCGTATCTGAAGCACCTAGCTTAAGTGGAAGGTACTTAATCAATGTTCAATAAAATAAGTAATAAAAATATATTCTTACACATAACAACTTAACACAGTAAAATGCTTGTTTCATTAATATTATTTCTTATATGTATTTCTTGGTGGTTGAAAAACCAGTGTTTGGCAATTGTTTGTATGACCACCTGAGTAGTATTCTGGAGAAGAGAGGTTTCTTAATATCCATGCCAGAATTGAATTCCAGAGGGGAATAAACCTACTTCATTGGTAAATTTTGGTGGGGTACTGACTGCCTCAAAGGATGACGGCAAAGTATTCCCTTTGGAATATATTGCAAAGCTTTCCAAAGAGGTGGGAAAGGTTAATTATTTTAAGCATTTGGAACTTGGCAGTAAGTAAGATGGAACAAACATACTGACTAGACATATGCTATAGAATATTCCATAAAGCTCTCTCTGGCTGTAGTGATTTACACAGAGAGCTGAACATATGGCAGGCTTTGTTTGGCTTTTTCTCTGGAATTATCTGTCAGGACATGAGCTGCCACCTAATTACCCACTCACATTATACTCAGCATTTCCATAATTTGGATTGATTTCTCAAAGCCTTCAAACACTCAGTTTTTGAATTTATTTTTTAAAAATTAATTTTATCTGACCTACTAAAGAGTTGTGGGTGTTTCTGGGAGACATTTTTCGAGTGCAAGGAACATGGACTCCATCTCCTGGCTCTTTGAGTCTACATCCTATCAAAGCCACTGTGTCTTAGAGAGGTAGTGATTTATCATCCTACAAAGAGAAGGGGCTTGGGGGGAATAGTGGGAATAACTAGGATCAAGCTTTTACGTTTTCTTCAGCACGAACTATGTGTAAATATGTCTCAGCAGAGCAATGCTACTCTAAGTTCTTAAGGGTGAGTTGAAAGCCAGTTCAAAATTACAAATGTTTCCTTCGGATCGTACATGTGAATGATGCATAAATTTATATTTTCATTTTTACTTATAACTAATGACCACTGTCTAGCATTCTATAAAACAAATTATTAAGGCTTATTGAAATTTGGTGTTTATAAATTGACACATTAAGAAACCTGACTAGGCATAATAGATATTCTACTAAAATGTCTTGATTTTAAAAAGTTTTTATTGAGCATATACCCTATAGATGATTAGAATTATCGTAAATTTTGAGAAAGAATACATCTTTATCAGTACAGAGTGCGTGTTGCTTTGGGAGGGTCATGGCTTTCCATTGCCATTCTAGTAGTAATCAACTTTTATCTGTAGCTCTTACTTCTGTTAAAAGCTTATTTGTGTGTGTGTGTAATACTGCACAGTTAGTTTTTTGGTTTCTGTTTAGTTGCTCTCCAATTTGTGTGATCATCCAGTTCTTTCTCTACTGAAAAGTAGGGATACGTGGTGTTGGTGTCCAGCACAGATTTTTGTCCTGCTTAAGAAGGCCTCACTCCAGTAAGTTAGTTGTCCACCGGTACAGAGAGACAACGACGTTACAGAATAATCAGAGGATGGAGAGCCGGAGACTTAGCGCTGTCAGTTTACTTTCATGGTAATCATTTGTGCTGATGCTTTTCCATCTAGTTGTTATTTTTAAAACCAACATTGGTAACAAAATCGTTTTCCCGATGAGGCAGTATTCAGCATCCACACTCAGCTCTGGGGGAAGCAGGGAATGGACTGGCCTTCAGTGTCTTGTCTCACACCTGCAGAGAGAGCTGAGTGAGTGGCCCAGAGCAATAAATGCTCTGTCACGCCTTGCTGCTGAAATATTTTATAACTTTTAAGCTCTATTAAAGGAAGTGATGTCAAGAGTATTTAGTGGAGATAGCTTCTAGCAATGGCTTTTTATTAAGAAAGATGACACCAATCATCCAGCTAATGATGGAGTGAGAAAAGATATTAGCCCGATGAAGATGGGCTCATTATCTCCATCCCTGGAATGGTTGACTGTTGTTAGAAATGGTTGGGCAAAAGAGGGCGGGAAAATTGACTGGCTTGACTCAACCAAAATGCTTGTGTCTGGGTTTCTTTAGTGGAGAGACATGGTTGTAGGAAATGATCTGTGACTAACACAGTTTTTATTTTAGTAAATGCTCATCTTTACTGTGTCTAAAGAGGATTCACTACTCAGAGAACAAAGTGCATTCTCTGCCCTCCCTCTTCAACTATTTTGTGTGTTGGCTAAGGGTGAGAATATCTTCACAGTTTTTCAGTGTCCTTTCCATGATTGCCTTCCATGCCTTGAATCTGTCACATGCAGGACTGACTTATGGGCCCACAAGACGTTTAGGGCCCTTGAAAATATTTTGATTTCATTGAAATCAGAAGAAAAAAATGAACTTTGGGGTCAAAGAAAATGTTTTAATATATAATATTAATATATTCATATTTATACCAACACAGTTGTTAAATATAATTTTTAAATAATTTTTTGTGAAGGAGTAGGCCCACAAAGACAGAAGTGCTTGGGACCCCCATGAAAGTCACAATGCATTCCTAAGTGGGCACGCCATAAATGCTTATTGATTAATTGAAAAATAATGTTTGGATGCTTCAGTGTATCTCTCTGAGAACTCCATTATGTTCATGCTACTCTGCAAGAAGGTTGATGTAGCAGGCAAGAGCACTGGACGGTGATCCAGGAAACCTGAACTTGGACTCACCTCTGTCATGTCTATTTTTTTAACATTGGGAAAGTCACTTAGGATCCTGGACTGTTTTCCTCACGCCTAAAAAAGGGTTTAAATTCTAATTCTAGGCTCTCTCTAGTTTAGAAATACTATTATGCTAACCTAGAACAAGTAGCTGAGGTTCCTTCATGAAAAATTCTAGACAGATAGTAAGAGTAATATTTTTTGGTTATTTCCTGAGCTCATAGTAGGTGCTCAATAAACAGTTATTGAATAAAGGACTTTGATGCTGCTGGGTTCCTGTGAAAACGTCTGCTCTCTCAGTCTCTGACAGTAGGGTAGGTGGATACTTAATTGTCTAGGAAGAGATGTGGAAGGTGATGATCAGGCCGTGAATCCCCTGATGCTCGTTTCCAAACCTGTGATTCCTTCCTGGCCGGGCTTAAAGATGTCTGTAAAATGACAGCATGTGTCTTTAGATTCAAAATTGAATTGGCAACAGGATGGACTGTCCAAGAGCCCCCTGGGTTCAGGTTGGCCTCTCCCAGATGACAATATCCAAAGTAGAGGTGCTCACCTGCTCATTTCACTCTCCCTTTGCCCGCATATGCTTACAAGCCTGAGCCCCAGTGAACCTTCTGCTACTGGGAGTTGTGGCTTGGGTAGGGCTGAAGGTCAGCTGATCCACTGAAGGGAAGATGGCCACAGTGAGTGACAGAAGCTCCCCTATTCCCAGCAGCTCTCTAGCCACCTTTGCCACCCACTGAGGCTATAAAAAATGATTGCCAATAGAACCTCAGATACCCTTCCTTCCACATTCCTGAAAATGAATCTTAAAGAACCTAAGAACGAGCAGGAGTTGTTAAATTATTGTCTTTATTACCTAGCAATGATGAGTGCATGGTGAGTGAAATGGACATAGACCCTGCTATCTAAGGCCATAAAAATCCCAAAGGAAAACACCAACTAGGAAAGAAAGCTAATGAGCAGTATTTCATTAAAATATTGTTCTAATGTTGCCTTAGAAGAAAGTAACATCATGGAAACTCTGGACCTTCCTCAGAAAACATTTTGCAGAATCATGACCCATGTGGGCTCAGCCCCAAGGCATGCTGGGACCTCAAAGGGGAGCAGACAGAGTAAGGAGTGAACCTGGAACAGGGTGACCCAGGGGTAAAGACAGATTCTAGGGCTTTTCTCTTCAGGTAGGGTTGCCTGATTGTTTCAGCAGTTTTAAAGTTATACTCTCTCAATCTGTAAAAGCAGCCATTTGTGTGAGAACTCTGGGCCATGTATTAGTCTGTGTAATCCATACAAGTAGAGAAGAGATTGTATTGTCTCCATTTTACACAGTAAGGGCAGAGTTGAGGATCAAACTTCAGTGCACAGAACTCCACTCTGGGGACTTCCCTGGTGGCACAGTGATTAAGAATCCACCTGCCAGTGCAGGGGACATGGGTTTGAGCCCTGGTCCAGGAAGATCCCCCATGCCGCGGAGTAACTAAGCCCGTGTGCCGCAACTACTGAGCTGGTGCTCTAGAGCCCGCGAACCACAACTACTGAGCCTGCACACCACAACTACTGCAGCCCACACACCTAGAGCCCGTGCTCTGCAACAAGTGAAGCCACAGCAATGGGAAGCCCATGCACCGCAATGAAGAGTAGCCCCTGCTCGCCGGAACTACAGAAAGCCACGCGCAGCAACAAAGACCCAACGCAGCCAAAAAAAAAAAAGAACTCCACTCTGCTCACAATGTAACTCCACTCTCTGGAAGAGTGCCTATGAACTTGCCTTGTGGTTTACTATTAGATCTGTTTTGACAAGAGCAGATATAGACAAAGGTTGGTCTACTGGGGAGGGAGCTGCCTAGTTCCAAATTTTACATCTTGATTGATTACCCAGAGAAGATTCAGAAAATGCTAGAAGTAACTTTCTTTTCAATCTCAAGGTTGTTTTACATGGAAAATAAATTATCCTGCCTTTTCAGAGCACACAGAGGAAAAACTCATAAATGATGCGTCTGCTTTTCTTTCATGGTCATAATTCTTGTTTTTATTTTGAGCTTTTTTTAATACCTCTTAATATAATATAAACAAATGCTTTTGTGCTATCATCTGTTAGCAGATATGCTTTTAATTGTGTGATTGGTCCTGAAAAATATAAAGCCAAATTGGATATTAATGACAGGAAGCTGAGCCCTTTTATCTGCAAATGCAAACATTTTCAAAAATTACTCTTCATCTCTGAACTTTTGCATCTTTAAACTCCTGATTTTAAACATTTTGCTGTTTCTTTTAAGCCCTGATTAGGCACAGTGGCATTCTGAGTTCTGTGGTTGTATTCAGTGAATATTTGTACTGTTTTCTACTTCACTATCTCCTATTCTCAGAAAGTTCTTTAAATAATGGGTAGTTCAGCTTTTTACCAATGATTTCTGTCCGACTCTGATCAAAGCAAAGCTCTTGTTTACTGTTTGTACTATAATATACAGATTTGCAGAGAGGGCAGAGTAAGAGGAAGCAAGGCATACAATGTAATGGGAAATGAAAACAGGGAGTAAAACACTACAGC
Organism: Delphinapterus leucas; assembly: GCF_059928025.1. Lineage (NCBI taxonomy): Eukaryota > Metazoa > Chordata > Mammalia > Artiodactyla > Monodontidae > Delphinapterus > Delphinapterus leucas. The sequence continues at coordinate 136,834,555 of NC_143130.1, forward strand.
CTTAATAACAACAGGCATACTGGAAATTTATATTATAAATGAGAATACCAAATGGCTATGATATCTGAAAAACTTGACATATATAAATATCGTCTTATTGTTGTTTCTGGTTCTCCATTCCTCCTTGATCTTTAGTGAATGCCAACACTGGGAATGGGAAGGAGCCTGAATTTATTGATCAAGTGCCAGGTACTGTGCTGGGCACGTTACTTCCTATATTTTGTCTATTTTCATGATTACTTCAAGAGCCAGGTATTTTTATTATCACTTTCCAGATATAAAAACAGATTCAGAGATATTAAGTGACTTATTATAATCACACAGGAATTGAAAAAACTATTTTCTCAAGTAAGTTTAATACAGAAACCTATGCTCTTTTACCTGTCTCTCTTTGCTTCTTTCAGGAGAGAAATGGGCCAAGATAAGGACAAGGATGAAAATATGCATATTCATTCAGTAATGAATGCATTGGCTCCCTGAATTATTATATTAATACTGTTACTATTGTAATTTTACTATATTATACATTATACAGAGTATGATATATAAATTACATAAATTATAATAATTTTGTTGCTTATTAATAGGTAAATATTTATTATCAGGTGCTTATTTGAGTGTCGGGGTCAATCAGGCATGGGTCCTATGGTTAATGAAATGTCTCTAGCTCTAGGAGCAATATGATATTGGTATACATAACTACAATATAAGGTCAAAACATATGCACAGAAAGTCTCTACCTGGGAAAATCAGAGAAGGCTTCTGGGAGAAGGTGAGTTTTTAAGATGGGCTTTACAATACGGCTTGGATCTGAACTTACGGAAATGAGGGAGAGGGCATTCCAGGCAAAGGGAATGGTTTAACAAATAGAAAAGAAAACCACACTTCAGTTGGTGTCTAAGCCTATTCAGGCTGCTGTAGCAAAATATCACAGACTGGGTAGTTTAAACAACAGACATTTTTCACAGTTCTGGAGGCTGGGAAGTCCAGGATCTAGGTGCTAGCAGATTCTGATCTTGGTGAGACTCCTGGCTTGTAGACAGCCACCTTCTCACTGTGTGCTCGCAGAGCATTTCCTCAGTGCAAGCGAGCAGAGACAGAAAACTCTGGTATCTCTTCTTCATCATATAAGGACACTGATCCCATCACACGAGCAACACTCTCATGACCTAATCTAAACCTAATCACCTCCCAAAGGCCCCACCTCCAAATACCATCATATTGGGAATTAGGGTTTTAACATATGAATTTGGGGAGGACCCAAACATGCAGTCCATAACAGTGGGTATCCACTGGGTACCAGGAACTTTGTATATGTCATTTCATCTAACTCTTAAAGAACTCTATTGGGTGGTATTGTCTGTTCCATAAGCACATAAAACAAAATTTTCAAGCTGAACTCAACACTTCGTTCTCCCTCCGCCCATCCAGCTCCCTCATTTCCTGCATGTAAATGGCATCACTGTCCATTCTATTCCCTGTGCCTGGCTCCTGCTCAGAATCCTTGACTCCTCCCCCTCTGCCCCTCAGCCTCATCAACACCTGTTCATTCCACCCTCTGAACATCTCTGGAATCCCCCCACTTTTCTGGACTCTAGCTGCCACTGCCTTGCTCCAGGCTATCACCATCTCTCAGGCACCATCGCACCCACCTTCCACCAGTTGATCTTGCTGCTTCCAGTCTTCTCTCTACCCACCCCTCGAATGCTCTTTCAGTCCATTCTCCACATTGCATCCAGACGGATCACTGTGAAATGCATATTTGGTCACATTCTTCCCTTGATTATAACCCTGTGAATGTTCTTCATTTTTCTTAGACAAAAGGATTCCTGAACAAAGCTTAAAGAGCCTTCACGAGCTAGCCTCTGCTTCCTTCCTCAGCTTCATCTTGGAACACTCTTCCATCCTACACCTCCATCCTCCAGTCACTCCAAATGTCTTTCAGTTCCCTCTTCTGCACCTCCTTTTTGACTGCTCCCCCACTTAACTGCACCAAAGTTGAGTTCCCACCTCCCATTCCTGCCACAGGGTGGGCTCTAGAATAGAAAGGACCATGTCTGTTTGCTCACCAATAAATGAATTTCAAGTGGATACAGTGATTTTTAAAGACAGGCTCATGGGAATTCCCTGGCAGTCCAGTGGTTAGGACTTGGCGCTTTCGCTGCTGGGGCCCAGGTTCAATCCCTGGTTGGGGAACTACGATCCCACAAGCAGCGCAGCATGGCCAAACAAACAAACAACAACAACAGAAAAAACTGAGGCTCAGTTCCTTTCTCAAATTCAAATAGCTGGCTAATGGTAGACTTGGGAATCTGAAAAATATCTGTATCTAAATCTAGTGCTTTTCTTATAGCAACAAGGTATCTCTCATAGATGGGTGAGTGTGAGGCACTCAGTAATTCATTTCGGCTGGATCACAGCATGCACACAAGAAACAAAATGGGAAAAGAAGTCGTTAATCATAGTGCATAGGCTTTAATCGTGGCCTTGTGCCCTAGGTTAAGGAATTAGGATTTTATTCTACAGACAATGGGGAATCATAGATGGGCACAGAACTGACAACAGCAGAGTATTTAGGTTTTCTTATGCCTTACAAAAATGAAAGTGAGGGCAGAGGAACACAAGAAGAATCGGGGGCCTTTTGCCACAATCTTCATGCATAAAATAACAGTATCTACTTCCTATGAGTTTTGTGAAAATGAAAATAAATAATGCATGTAGAAATGCTGTGTAGCCATATACCTCTTTATAAATGTCATTATGGTCTTTTTTTTCTCTTAATGTTTGTTCAAGGGCTGTTCAGCTTTGTAGCTACTTCTAGAAGACTCCAAGTGAACCCTCTGAGGAGCCATTCTCTAAAGGTGGTGTTGAGACTATAAATGAAGTTTTCAAGCTACTGGGAAGTTACAGACCTGCTCCCAGAGGCAAGAGAGGCCACTGACCAGAGCAGCTGGAAATTTCCCAGGTGATAAACTGAGGTAGGGGACAGGAAAGGTGGAAGGGACTGCTGCTGATGGGAGATCCCAACTAGGAACAGCTGGCAACACACTGCCAGCAACTCCTTTGAGGAAGAGCAGCTGGAAACCAGCATGGGAGCAGCATGGAACATCATGAAGAGGGGACCTGACTGCTTGAAGGCCTCTGGCCTATGCTGTTTCCCCAGTCTGATTTACCATGAAGAGAGGGGGGAATGTACTAAGCTCATTACGAAGCGGGCAACTGGAAATAAGTGTTTTGATGTGAATGATAATATAACTATTATAATAATTATTATTATCACATTGATTGAAGAGAGTAAAAGACCAAATTCAAGGCCCAGAAAGTCTGTTTACAAAATCACACCTGGAAAGAGGACTGCCTGTAAGAAGAGCTCCTCTGGCTCAGGGAGTTGAGAGTTTGGCTGGTGGCTGTGAGAGTGAACTTGGGACTTGGCCTTCTGAGGAAGCCCACTGAAAGGATTGTTTTTATGCACTCCTCTTTGGATCCACTGTTTGGAAAAAGGAATAGTAGAATGGCCCAGGTAGAAGTTGTTCTAGAGGCCCTGGTGGACTGGATCAAGCCCTGGACTTGAGAGAAAGACTTGCAGGATTTCTGTAACCTTGACTTGTTTCCTGTTGACATTAACTGCACGCCAGTTTAGAGAAGCCAACTTTCAGGAACAGATCAGTCTGCTCCTACTGCATTCCCTAGCACAAGAACACATTCTGCAAATACCTGATGAATTAGCCGGAATCCCCTACACTGCTTCCCCTATGACTCAACTCTGGACTGTAGGTCTCCCTGGCACAGTGTTAAGCAGGTGAGGTAGGAAGGCACTAGAGTACAAGTCAAATATCCTGAGTTCTATTCCCAGCTCTTTTAAGAATAAACTGACACGAATGATGTCTACAACCAACTGATTTTCCGGAAGGTACCCGGGGATTTTTTTTTAGCATCTTGGAAATGAATATGACTCATCGTCTTGTCTAACAGGTCCTCAGTAAAAGCTCAATATATGATTGTGACCAAAACTTTTAAACATAATTTTTCAAAGAATTAAGTTTAAACACATTGTCTAGGAGGAAATGTTGTACAGATGTCACAGGCAAGATTTCCCTATGCTACTTATTGAAAGAAGATATAAATGGAGCTGATTCAAAATTACCCCCATTAGAGGTAATCCCAAACCAACATGGCTTACATGATTACTTCTTTCAGTCAAATTGGCTTACATGATTACTTCTTTCAGTCACATTGAACTTCTTTGCAAATACGACTGAGAAAACTGCCCTTTAATTTAGATCTAGTTTAAATTATTTAATGAATCCCCTTTCTCAGTTAGTTGGACATTAGGTTTAAGAATGAATAAAAGTGCCTCATGTGCCCCATAATAGCTAAACCGTGCCTGTGGAAAAAGCAGCAAAACCAGCTGACATTCATGAAGAGATGGACCAGTGGTCTGGTCTCAACCTCAGGTCTGGGAAAACCATTAAGCACACAACTTGAGTTTCATTTTTAATTTGATACACTGTGTTTAATGCAAAATGTATGGGCATTTTGAGAGGCGGTGTGCTCAAATATGGGGAATGGCTGTAATCCCGGTGGGTTTATTTTGCAGGCTTGGGAGGTTGCTGTTATTCCCTGGTGGGTGTCTAAAGGAGTAGGCAGGAGAATGCAGAGAATCCACGCAAATGAAGCCTTATGAAGCAGCTCTTTGATTAGGTTAGAACAGGCTTCTTTATCCCTGAGGGAGGCTGTGAGTTGGGCTGTGGGTAAAGTGCCAAATCAGTCCTTGCCTGCTTTGTGACTCTGGGGTCACAGCAGGCATCCAGGAGGCAGGAGTTTAAAAAAAACCCTGGCTGGAGGTGGTAAAGTTATGGAATTCCGCACCCGCCCCCCCGAGGAATGGGGAAGGGCACAGGTGTTCGACGGAAACCCACCTCTTGACGCTCACCTGGCCACTTCTCACATTCTCCTCCTTCATTCAGCAAACAGTTCTTGCGTGCCTACTATGTGCCAAGCATGTGGCTAAGATAAGGTCTCTGACCTGGAAAAACTCAGTTTTGCTAGGTGTGATTCCCATCCAGATAATTGAAGGACAAAATAAAAATTGTGATGCTTAAGATATGGTGAGAATCCAGTGAGAATGTGAAGGACAGTGTGACTAAATAATCGGGGACATCAACTTAACTCATTGCAGCAAACACATACTGCATGCTTGTGCTGTGCCATGCTCTGTGCTAGGTCCCAGTGAAAGGCAAGACAGGAGTGGCCTTGCCTGCATGCAGTTTCCAGTCTAGTGGGCCAGGAAGAATTTTGAGAGATGAGTTGGGTCTCATTGGGTGAAGAAGAAAGAAAAAGAGAAAAGGAGAGGAAATGAGCAAAGACACAGAAACCTGGAAAAGCATGCAGTACTGAGATAATTATAAGAATGTGTGTGTGTCAGGGGGTGAGGGAAGAATAGATAGATACTAGAAAGTTTCAAGAAATGAGGCTGGAAAAGTAAGGATGTTTGAAGCCATCTTTGAAGGCTTTTGCATGACATGCCATTGAGTTTTTAGCCGGTAGGAACTGGAAGTCAAAGAAAGATTTAAACAGGGAAACTTGAGCATGTCCACATTCTAGAACAAGTCCTCTAGCAGTCAGAGAGAAAGGAGGAAGAATCTAACATAAGGCTGCTGTAGCCAGTGGAGGAGAAAGGCCAGGGAGGTGGGTATTGTCTGCCCCAGAGAGGTCAAGAAGCACAATAACTGAATACAGGCCACTGGATGTAGCTATTAGGAGGTCAGTGAGGACCTTCCAGAACGGTGCTCTGGGTGCAACTGGTTGGCCCTGGTTTAAAGAGTAATTTACAGGAGAGCAAAGCAGAGGCTCTAATTGTCCAGAGCACAGTCACTTTTTAGTGGTTGTTCAGTCCAGCGAGTGTGGTTTGCTTTGTAAGGAAGACATCCCAAGGATAAAGGAATCCCAGTGGGCTTCAGCGACTGTAATGGTCCCTGAGAATTGTATTTGATGTGCAGTTGTGTTGGCGTGAGGTTTGTCCTTTAACTGTGAGGACCCAGGCTGACTCCAAGGCAGCCTTTATTCAGCTCCGCTTGGGTTGCCAGCTCTCTTGAATTTGCAGGGAGTATCCCGACTTTAGAGTTTTCAGGATGCCATTTGCAAATAATTCCTGTGTCCTCAGTTACATTTCGCATCTTCTGAGGATGAAGTGGGGAACACCTTCCCTGAGTTCTAATGGGTCAGGGAGGAGTTCTGACGTATTGCACCAAATCCCTGAAAATCCACTGGAAAGTCTGTAAAGGTGGAGTTACACTCCAGGGATCCTATCCTGTAATTGCCAGTTCTGTTTCCCCACCCAGTGACAGAGCCAGCCTGTTTTTCTGACACTGTGACCCAGCTAGCTCTTTGCCATAATCAATGTTTCCATTCTTTTCCAAAATAAACATGTTGACGGTCATTTGCAAACAGAGGAATGAAAGTTTTCCATCCCTAGGTGCCGTGCATGTAGTTTTGAAAATGAAGAATTTAGCAAAGGCTTTTAATCTAATCTCTGGTTACTTTGTAATTTGTCTGGGGCACTAGACCTTAGAAGGCAATTTTTTTTTCTTTTAGATTCAGTTAAATTCTACACCCCACCCCCTCCCCCTTCTAGCTTTGTTCAGAATTATCAAGCAGAATAGTTTGAAGAGAATAGGACTTTATTGTATCACATTTCAGGAATGAGCCATGAGGAAACAGGAGCCAAGCCTGGAAATGAGAACGTCCTTGTAAATGACCAACAGAAAACAGGAGTTAAAATACACAACTGCTGTCATGCCAGAAAATTGTCTGCCCTCTCTGAACGAACTGGGAGTGCTGGTTTGCATTTATACCAGGTTTTAAAAATAATAAATGCCGTTCTCCCTGTTCAAATGAAATATAATTTCATAACTGCTTTGAAGATAACCCTGCCTTTTTTTTATCCATAGAAACGAAGAGCTTAATACCCCTGAAAATCCCAGATGTTGTACCTGTTTAATACAAACAGGGTTTGCTTAGTCTGCGTGATTAGTAATTTTATTTCAGAAAGAAATGACTGATTAAGAGTTAGGCAGATATCATGATCAAAGCTTACTTCTTGCTCACCGGGGGTGTCAGAAACAGCCAAGCTGTTGATGTATCCACTGGGCTAAATTAGTACCATTATCACTTCAGTAAGCCTAGATATTACTGTGTCCTCTGCTAAAGAAACCAATTATAGTATCTGCTGGATGGTATAGTAAATGACACCATTTAATTAAAGCCTAATCTCTCTCTGAATGAACAATATTTTAAATTATTCTACATTATTTCATCCAATTACTGCAAGCCTCTGTCCATTTTTAAACACAGAAAAAAGTCCTTTGGCACCGTGACTGCCAGGAAGAATAATTGCCGTTCTGTGCTGTGTCTGGTGCTCGTGCCCAGTAACAGTCAATCCAGGACACACATCAGTTCAGGAGCTCTTTTAGTTTTAAAATATTTCAGATTTGTTTCTCAAGCCTCTAGGCAGCAGAGAGCCCTACTCTACAATTGCCAGTGGTTCCCTCCGAGGACTGGGGGGATAATGGAGACCTCGAAAAAGAATATGTTTAGAGGAATAAAGCCATTAAAGAAATACAATTCCCATGCCGGGAGCAGAGCTATGTAACTGACAGGATAGCAGTTCTTTTTGAATGACTAGCTCATAATGGAATGCAAGAATTAAAATGGACTCGACAGTGAACTTAAGAGATAGCCTCTAATAGAAAGAAAAATCTACTTGTTACAAGGAGAGATGAGTTAAAAAGAGGTAACTTTTTTAGAAAAGATGGGGATGAACCAAATGTGAATGGACTTCCATTCCTTAGAGTCATTAACTATGGGGAAATGTTGGCACACATTTGGGTAGCAGAAAGCAAGAGCCACATATGAACAGTATGCTGCTTCTGTAGCTGTATAATGTCGAGGAATATGGGGCGTGGATATTGTGTGTTTATTGGGCCATCAGTAAGATCCTAGGGAAGGAGAATAGCAGTGATGCACCCCAGATACTGTAGGAATGTACTCCCAGACCTAGACTGTGGGTGGGAAAGTTGGAACTCAACCTTAGGACCTAGCACCAAGCCTTGCTCACAGTAAATCCTCTGCAAATTTAATTCCCCGAGGTCATAATCCTAATGTGTGAAATTAATGGTCCAAAGCCAAGCCGATCCATGTCTTTTAGCCACTCCTTGGCAAGTGTGGCCTAAGTCCAGATTTTGACCTGAGGAATGGTGGTGGTCAATGGCAGTGATAAAGATGACCAGAGTTCAGTTCAGGTTTTCTCCACGTGTGAATCACCTTGGTCTATTTTGTTTCCCTCGCTATTACTTTTTTTTAAGACTGTTTATTTAGAGCAATTTTAAGTTCACAGTAAAATAGAGAGGAAGGTACAGAGATTTCCCATATACTCCCTGTCCCCAAACATTCATAGCCTCCCCTATTATCAGTGTCCCTCAGCGTCCTAGTACATTTGTTACAACTGATGAACCTATATTAACACATCATTATCACTCAAAGTCCATAGTTTACTTCAAGGTTCACTTTTGGTGTTGTACATTATGTGTGTTTGGACAAGTGTATAAGGACACGTATCCATCATTATAGTATCATAAACGGTGTTTTCACTGCCCTAAAAACCCTCTGTGTTCTGCCTGTTGCCTATTCATCTCTCTCCACCCCAACCCCTGGTAACCACTGATCTTTTTACTTGTCTCCACAGTTTAGCTTTTTCCAGAATGTCATATGTGTAGTTGGAATCGTACAGTATGTAGCCTTTTCAGATTGGCCTATTTCACTTAGTAATATGTATTTAAGATTCCTTCATGTCTTTTCCTTTTCATGGCTTGATAGCTCATTTCATTTTGCTGAATAATATTCCACTATCTGAGTGTACTACAGTTTACCCATTCTGGTGTTACATTTTTTGAAGACGACTCAATTTTATGTCATTGTCAACCATCTACATCTAGGGAACATATGGAAGTCCAAGGGCTTTGGGTTTATTATTGTGGTGATAAATTGGTCCAATATAACATAGACGTTAAAGGTGTGAGTTTTAGAGTCCCTCATTCATGCACTCATTAACACTGATTCCTAATAATAGTCAAGGTAGAAAAGACATCTGGCCTGGGAAAATTCAAATTCAAATCTGAGTTTGAGTTCCAGCCCACCTTTGCTAACCGTAGAGCGTTAAGCATGTTACTTAACTTTCTTCACCTGTAATGTGAGTTAATGATACACCCCTCATGGGATTCCTGTGAAAATTAAGAGAGTAATTTCAGTACCTACCGTATAATAATTACTCAGAAAATAGTAAATATATCATGATGTTGCTGTACATAAGTAGGGGCCACTTCTAAGGATTATAGTTTGGCTCAGAGGCTGGAGATACCTAAATATAACAATAATGACTTATCAAAAGCAATACTTATGAACCAGCAAGAGTTAATGCCAGCTTGTGTGGGACAGTACAGTACACCTTATCCCGTACACACACACACAAACACACACATACATACAAATATAATTTTTTTAGTGAAAGCATACTTCCTGTTGAGGATGCGTCATCATTGGAAATGGCAGTAGGAGCGCTCTCTGCACTGTCAGAGTCTCCAGGATCAGGCCTGGAATTATTAGATGTCATCATCAGGTTGAGTTACTTATACAAAGCCAGTTATTTGCCATCTGCCACCTGGAGAGGTGTCCTTACGCCCTGTTTGGATGCCAGCCCATTGCAATGCAGCAGGGGAAACGTTTCTGTCCAAATAACTCATCTTGGTTTCAAATTCTAATGTGAGAAAGGACTGTCAAGTAGATGCTCTGTCTTGATGATAAAGGGGACAGTCGGTGTTCATGGTCCTTCTTATGGGCAGAAACATCGGATAAGACATGCATTTCAAGGATTTTAAGTTAGATAGCTGGAGAATAAAATATTTAGAAAACTTAAAGTCGGGTCAAAGGTAAATTCGGTAGAAGCTTGGCCAGGTGGGAGAAGAAAGTCTTTTTGACATGTTTCCACCCTGAGGCAGGGGTAGTCAGCAATGCGGAGCATGTGGGTGTTGGAATTATCAAATGACATTAACATAATATGTGAAGTATGTCGTGCACAAGTCATATTTACTGTGGTCTAGCTGAAATAAACATGGGTGTCAACATGTAGAGCCCTGGGCATGCTCCGTGGAGAGACTGAGGTGCAGTTGGGGCCAGGTAGCTGATGGGACAAACTCGTTTCCAGGCAGTGGTGTAACTCAGAATGACTGATCAGGAAACTGCATGTCCTTATAGGATGTGCAAGAGAAGAGAGCCAACTGTGGACTCTACGCCCATAGTCAGCGCTGCTCTTGCTATTGCTTAACTCCAGTGTATGAGTGAGGAGGCTGAGGCCAAGGTCACTCGGGCAGCAGGGGGAGGAGCCAAAAGGTCTGGGTTTCTTCTCTGACTCTATTGTTTTGACAGGTAAGTGACATTAATCTCATCTCATCTGCTCCTACTTCCAGGAAGTTGATTCCCTAACTGCTGTCTTCTCTCCCCTGACTCTGAACCAAACTTCCAATGGCCCTTTGAAGACTTCCACCTGCATGTCTCTCCAGCGTCACGAACGTGGCACGTCTAAAACAGCTTATTTCCTGCTCCACCCTCCATCCTGCCCCTCACTCCCAGTCAGCGTTCCTTCCTCCCACCTTCTTACTTCTAATGGCACCTTTCCTCAGTCTTCCAGCCTCAAATCTTCATGGACAATTTTCTTCCTTAACTCATTCTTCTCTGCCTTCCTCAACCAGTGCATTTCCATACACGTTTTCTTTTCATTTCCACGAATACCTCAGGTCTAGGGTTTGTAACCTCATTCTATACAAATACTATTGCAGTAGACTCTAAACTGGCCCCCACCTTCCCGTCTTTTCCTACTCTGACTCATCCATACGTATTGCTGAATAATTCTTCCTAAACCACTGCTTTGACTCTATCACTATCCTGGTTAAAAACCTTCAGTGGCTCCCTAGGGCCCCTGGATCTTAGCGTGGGAGTTTATATTTATCCTTATTGACTTTCATCTGGCTAGATTTGACCATCATTTCAGTCTGCCTGGAACTGTTCATATTATTGATCTCCCCCTTTATGAACTTGTACTGCTTATGAACCTACATAAGCAGAATAATTCTGGGGTTTTTTACCCAGCTAGATTATAAACTCCTTGAGGATAAAGGTCTAGTCTCAGAGATGTCTTATTTTCCCCACAGAATTCAGAGTGTTTCATACATACTTACTGCCCCATTCGTTATTCAGTTAAGGGATGTGGATGCAACAGCAAGGAAATGTGGCAAAGGGATGAGGCAACTTGGATGGTGAAATTCAGAGGTTTTCATAAAACCCAGAAGACAAGAAGGAGTCAGCAAGGAGACATTTTAGAGGTTGGAGTTGAATAGATACACAGTGGGCATTGGTTGTTTTTGGCACATGATAGCCATCCTTCCTTCTGTTGGCAATAGCACTGCTCCCACCTACCCCACCCGCCACCCTAGATATTCTCAATCAGAAGTCGGCCTGTGGTCCAAGCCAATGAATGAGCATATTTCCTGTCCTGTTGCTGTGATTGGTTCAGATATGAGCATGTCTCACCCTTATTTGTGCCAATAACAGTCAATCCCAGGACTAAATACCTCTTGGGGGGACCTTTTTCTCCTGTGGTCCTAAGATAGGAGTGAGATGGAGAGCTGCTGGCAGCCTTCTTGCCACCAGGAGGGCAGGACTTTCTGAGATGAAGGCAGCGGAGAAAGACATGGAGCTGAGGGGTGCAGAGAAACATGGTCCTGATGGTATCACTTGGCCCCTAGACCCAGCCACAATTGAAGGTAATCTAGATGGGGATTTTATTTTCCATTTTCCAAGTCAATATATCACCCTTTTCCTTTAACCCAGTTCATGTTTGATGTTTCATTACTTGTAACTGAAAGAGATTTAAGGAACTCAGTATCAAGTCCATCGATTTTTAGAAAACAAACAAACAAACAAACCTGATTGAACGGCCAGGGCCCCATCTCTTTGGATTTCCAGTTTCCACATCTTGACATTTTAGGTGTTGGGTTTGAATTCAAGATTCCTTGACTAAAACCCTCCCCCTCAAAGACTCATTTATTTAAACCCCTTTATTTAACAGATGAGGGAGCTCAAGTTCAGAAACATTAAGTGACTTTCTCAAGATCACACAACTAGCTAGCAGCAGAGCTAGGGCTGAAACCAGGGTCTCAGAATTCTCAGTCCCATGCTATTTCTTCTTAAAAACATAAAAGGTAAGACAAAGAAAAGTGATAAAGATGGTCAACATTTTATTGCATGCCTTGTTGTTCACTGTGCTAACAGCTTCACATGTATTTACATATTTGAGTCTCCACAAGGCCATAAGAAGTGAGTGCTATCACCATCTCCATGTTAAAGGATTTGAGACCTGGAGAGGTTAAGTCAGCCTCTGGTTACATAACTAGGAAGGGACAGAGGTCAATCCTTCCCCAAGGCAACTTGGTCAAGAACTCCTGAAGCATATTTGAGAAGAGAGAGGTAGGGGCATGTGAAAAGCAGTTGCCCTGCCCCATATCCCCCAGCCAACCTGAATCTACCTGCAGCTGCTGGGGAAGGCAGTTTCCTGCACACCAGCTGCTTTCCCCCTCAAGCCCCTGCAGCTCACTTCTCTGCTGGAGGACTTTCTCCTGCTCGTTGCCCACCCTCCATGAGTACACTGGTGTCAACAGGAAGTGAAGAGGAGCTCATGTCCCTGGGCCACCCTGTACCAGTGGGGAATGGGAGTTGGTGGATAATGTCCAGTGGGATGATTATGAGGTGTGTTCCACATGGCTTCTCAGAGGGTCCCCAGGTTCCTCAGGTGCCCTCAGTAGTAACCTCCTCATTGATGTATGAGGTATCGGTTTTCTCCCTCCCTTATGTTCCCGCTGCTTCAAGTCTGCTCCCAAGGATTATCACCAAGAAAACTGCTTGTACTCAAGTTTTTGTCTCAGGACCTCTTTTGGGAGGAATCCAAGCTAAGACACTAGTTCAGAGGGACGTATTTAGAGCCCTTGAACATTCTGTCTCGAAAGGGAGCACTATAGGAATTCTGCCTTGACTCTCCTAGAGGGAAGAGGACAAAAATGTGAAAAGAGATGTTTATAAAGGTGAATGTTTTCAATGTAAGAGCTGGAAGTGAAGTTAAAAAAGAAGTCTTTAAATGTCGTTTGCCACACCTTGAGAGCAGCGCCTGTTGGCCCTTAGACCTATCTCTAGAGGGTTAAGGTAGACGGGTGTACCCTAAAGCCTCTGGATGAAGGGAGGAGGGGTCAGAAAACACAAAAGGAGGATTCCTTCTTGGTCTTGCAGTGTGATTCAGTCCTTCCCTCATTTTGTGCGTTCAACTCAGAGATAAGATGACGCTTCTTGTTTCACAATATTTCAAAAGGCTCTTGCGATGGAAGGTAACACAGCACCTTTTTGTATTCCCAAGGAGCTGACTTTCTGAAGCTCTAGTCCTTAAGCATTGGTTCTACTAAGTTTCCCCAAGGAACTGGTTTAATCAATTTTTATATTCACAGGCCAGGTATAAGATTTTGGTGCCTTCCTATATGCTTTAGAGGCATAGTCCCCACTATTGGGGGATTTAGACATTCCATTTTATTTAGTTTGATTTTATTGAATGCCTCTTCTAACTAAAAGTGATGGATAGCCTACATTCGTTTCTTAAAAAAATAAATACCTTGAGGTTAATTTGCTTAGACATTTTTGGAGAAAGTATTCTATGTCTCTTGAGATATCTTGAGATAATATTAGACATCCCTCTGTGTGTCTCAATTAGGATTGAGGGTGGATACTCTAGGACGGATACATCTCTATTTTGTGGAGATGTTGGGAGGACTAAATGAGATGAAGTACTTAGCACAAGTCTTCCTATGTGCTGAGTGGCGAATAAATACGATGATGATAATGAATCAATAGTGTTTTCATGTAAAGCAAAAATTTTCTTCCCTGGATTCCTAAAACAATTCTTATTTAATGTCTATGTAAAATTATCTATGAGGAAATCATTGGTCTCTGGAATCTTCTGTTTTGTTTCCTGTTGTGTTCCTGTTGTGGTTGAATTATGTTAAACTTGATTTCAGTTTCTCTTGAAACCTTGGTTGCTGGGAATTTACCCAGTGGCTGAACATGATAGTAACAACTGCTATAAGAATATCCCTACAGACTATCAGGCAGCAAGATCTCTTAATAAATCTTGAGCCTGGTCTGAAGTTTAATGACTTTGAAGGCAGCCATAGTTGGCCGGTCAACCAAAGCCACATCAACTTTATTAATAAGATTTTGTGGAGTCCTTATCTATTTATGCATCGGTGGGCATCCTAGCAACAGAGCCCTTCTCTGGACTGCCCATGAACATTTTCAGTTTCTGGTTTCGGCAATACTTTCCGAGTACAGATGGATTTGTGTCCTCAACTGCAGGCGACCTAAGCGATTTTCATCACTTAGGGCTGAAATGCCTTTCCTTATGAAAAAAAATCACTTATTAAATATACTTGGCTTTAGACACCTTATATGTTTTCTTGGGAGAAACCGTGAAGTCATTAAGACAGCTTAACGTGTATCGTAAATTCACCAAATCTGAAGGACAAATCCCAGCAACCCAGATGTCAGTGTGCCCTGCATACCCGTGCAAGCTACCTCTGATTCAGAACAGGAGGTGTGGAGAAGGTACAGGAGCCTGGGTACTTCCAATAGCGAGGTACGCAAAGCCGCTCCCTTAGCCTGACACGGCTTTGCCCTGCCCGCCCCCCCACTCATCAGCCTGTGAGCCCCCTTCACTCGGCTCAGGTGCTCTAACTAGAGACCCAGCAATAGGTAAATATAGACCTCTGAGTTGTTTCCAAAATCTCAGTTATTTACTTGGGTCAAGAGAGTAATTTGGTGTTTGGGGAAATAATTTTCTCAGCAGGCTCATGCAGCTACAAACCAAGAAGGTGCAGAGACTGGTTAAAACCATGGATTTAGGGTCAGTCAGACACGAGTTAGATTCCTGTTAGACACTCGCTACTTTACGACACTAGACAAGCTACTGAGTCTCTGTGATCCTCAATTTCTCTATTTCTAAAATAGGGTTAATGATGGCAAAGATGATGGTCATTACACCCTGTGCTGAGCACTCGCAATGCCCTGGGAAGTGTACTAAGTGCTTCCTGTACATCGTTTTGATCATCCACACAACTCTTTGGGACGTATACCATCACAACAGATAGTGCCCTGTAGGTAGTCGTTACCGTAATGTCCACGACAAATGCCACCACCCCTGTTACTCCAGAGTAACATTCCCAGTCCCAGACACTGCTGCTAGGATGTGACAGATATTCTCACCTGCTTTCTTGAAGCACCAAAGCCTTTCCCTTTTTGTTCTACTGCTAGATATATCCAAGATGCACTGATATAAGGAGATTTCGTTCCATCATTTATTTTTCTGAGAGCTGTGGAGTGCATGTAATTTTGTCTTACATTATTTAGGGATGTTGAGCTTCTCTACTCCAGGTTTACTTAATGAAAAGACCTAGATCAAGAATTTTTCTATAGAATCAGGCTGCTTTAAAACTGAACAAAAATTTTAAAGACATAAACAAAAATAAGAGCATCAGTGATAAAAATCATCTTCCCAATAATCCTGTAAAAGCCCCTCTGACTCGGGTATTGAATTTTCTTTGACATTGTCGGGAGACAATGTAATTCAAGCTGTTCTGTAACAGCGGTCCTTTGAGACTCTAGCTCTGTTTTACCAGTGATCTGTTCTATTAATGCAGATGCCAGAGGAGCAGCAGTCCTGATCAAGACAAGGCCGTCAGCCTCCAGGAAGGTAAAATTTCTACTGCCGAAGACAATATAATATCCATTTCTACCTCTGGCTGTAATTTATTTGTAGTGTTTGGGTGGTAATTTAACCCATAATCCATTGCTTTCCAAATTACAGTATGCTGAACATCTAGTAAGCTATCTTACACAATTAAACAGGCTGAAGAAACCCTGGAGTGCTCGTTACTGATGTAGAGAAGCATTTTACCACAGGTAGAGTCCTGTACTGCATTACACTCTAAACCCCTGAACCCATCCCAAGAAACATCACAGACACAGAATTACTCATCCTTTCCTTAAAGTGGCGTCATTATTTTAGTTGGAAATTATAATTTTCTACAACCTGAAGTTGAGACTTTTTTTTAATCAGGCACAGTTGCGTGTGAGTATATGCAGTGCACAACTGTCTTAACTTTCATGGAGAGGTGAGAAGGAAAGTAAATAACCTAACTTCAGAAACTGCACTGCTTTTGGAACACAGACTCGACTGCAGTATTGCTTGGCTCACGTGGGAGCTTTGGGGAAGGGGAGCTCGTTTGCTCACTTTGGGGAGATTTGGCTTTGAGCTGCCATTTGGAAATGTCCCCTGTCGAGGACTGTGAGTCAGAAGCCCACTCGGGAGCCTTTTTCAAGGAGAATCTGGAACTTTCTACTGCATGCACTAAGACTAGGCAGAACCCAGGGAGCAGATTTATACCTGGGATTGACCTGTGTGGCCTTACAAGGTTTCTTCTAGTTTAATGGAGTCTCTACTGAGAGACTGTGACACCACCACTCACTCCAAAAGCCAAGGTTGATACGAAGGGAGCCACGGCTGCGGTATTCTCAGCCCGCTCAGTAAAATGGCAATCAGTTTGCAAACTTAGTGAAAATCAGAATCACCTGTTGGGCCTGTTAAACACACTGATGCCCTGGGCCCAGCCTACAGAGATTTTGATTCAGGAGTTCTGTCACAGGGCCTGGAACCTGTTTTTTTTTTTTTGTCAACCTTATTGAGACATAATTTACACACAATAAGGTGGGCTCATTTCAAGCACAAAGCTCAGTCAGTCCTGATGACAGCGTCACCCCTGTAACCACCGCCACAATCAAGACCTGCATTTCCATCACCCAGAAACGCTTCCTCGTGCCCTTTGCACTCAATGCCCCTGCCGCCCAAACTCCTGGCCCCAGCCATCCACTGATGTGCTGTCACTATAATTAATGTCTTTTCTAGAATTTCATAAAAACAGAAGCACGCACTATGTATTATTTTGTGTCTGGCTTATTTCTCTGAGCATAATATTTTAAGATTTATCTATTTTGTCGCATATGTCTTTGAATCATTCCTTTTAATTGGTATATAGTATTCCTTTGTGTGGCTCTACCACAGTTTGTTTATCCATCCACTTTTCGATAGATATTTGGGTTGTTACAGAGTTTTAATATTGAGGATAAAACTCTATGAACAATCATGTAAAAGCCTGTGTGGAAGTGCTGGCCACATGACAAGTTTATGTTTAATTTTATAAGAAACTGCCAAGTTGTTCTCCAAAATGGCTGTGAAACGGTGAGTAATTCTTAGTCAAATCCCTTTCTCCTGCCTTCCCTAATCAAGGTGGTTTTACGACTTGCAGGCCCTCCACGCAGCATGTAGCTTAAAGGGTAAGATGCTTGCCTGAGTTGTTTTCAGGAACTTGGAGTCAGCTGTGTCTACTTGGAGCTGAGCTGGTTAAGACTGGATAGGACCACTGACCCTCCAACTGGACATGCGTGAGTGACCTCCCTGTGACCTTTAGACGTCACAGGGCTGAAAACTCCACCCTCTGATCCTGCCAGGTGCCTGCACATTTGAGTGCAGAGGCCCTGTATCTTAGTTACACCTGGGCAGAAAGATGACCATTACCACATCTTTTACCAATCACTTTTCTCCACACTGCCCACTCCCTCCACACCTCAGACACCCTGCTGCTTTATTCCTTATCCCATAAATACCCCGAGCCCCTTGCCTTAGGGAGGCAGATCTGGATTCTGGATCTGAGATTCCACCCCTTCCACTCCCAGCTCTCTTGGCTGCCTTGCACACATACCTTATCTTTGCTGCAAACCTCAAGGTCTCATAGTTTTGGCTTGCTGTGCTTGGGGCAAAATAACCCTGATTTGGTAACAGCTGCACCATTTTTAGATTCTCACCAGCACTGTTTGAGAGCTGTAGTTATTCCATGTCCTCACCAACACTTGGTATTGTCAGTCTTTTAAATTTCAGCCTCTCTAATTGGATACCAGTGTTTTAAAAAATCACCTAGGTGATTCTGATGCACACCAAAGTTTGAGAACTCCAGCTCTTATAAAATCAATAGCTTCTGACAGCCTGAAAACAGCTCAAGCCCTGAGTCCCAACCTCAGCTCTGAGCCTGCCAATGCTGTCTTACCCCTATGCTCGCCCCTAATAAACAGGATCCTGGGTCTCAATCTTTTCCATATCCAGGCTTCCCACCTCTCTACCCAGTGCTATGTGCTATCCTCACTTCTGCCAGCTACAAAACTAGTGACACTGGAACTGAATTGTATTGCATGAGTAGATGCTGCAGGGTGGTAGGGCTCACATGGCAGGCAGAGGGACCAGCAAGAACAAAGACTTGGAGGCATGAAATAGCCTGGCCCATTTGGGAAACTGAAGGTTGTTAGGTGTCCTTAGAGTGTGGCACTGAAAGGAGGACTTGGGGAGCGATGGCTAAAGAAGAATCAGACCACACAGGGCCTTTATGCATGGCTAAGTGTTTGGACTTTTTTCTAGGGGAGGCTCAAATATGGTGCATGGAGTACTCTCTTCTACTGTGTTGGAGAAAAATTACCCTAGTATCTGCACAGGAAAGAAATTGGAGGGGACAGAAAGAGACAGAGACACTAGTTAGAAGACCAGTGTTATACCCCAAATGTATCCTGGGGATCTGCCCAGTTCCAACTCATTGTAGGTGCCTCATAATTATTTTTAAATAAGAGAATGAAAAAAACGAGTCTTTCTGTGTCACTCATATCTTGCTCTCTGGTGTCTTTTCCCCTCCTCTCCTGCCCCACTAAAGGTGGTGGAATATATTGGGGCCAGGGGGCACTGGGTCCCAGATCTGAAGATCACCCTGCCAAGATAAACTGCTACTTTGTCAACCTCTGGGGCAAGTTTGTCATCATTCCAGTTTATTATGACTGTTTCCACCTGGTCCTCACTTGTTCCTCCACCGAGAACTCTTGGAGCATTTATTATGAGGCAGGCGTGAGCTGGGCGTACAGAGAGGGGAAAACACCATGTCTGCCCTCAAGAAGCCTATACCCTCTCCTCATCTTCAAGCCTTAGGCCGGGGCTCTGCAAACTTTGCCTATAAAAGGCAAGATGGTAAAAAGTTTTGGCTTTGGGATCCATGTGGTCTGTTGTAACTATTCAACTCTTCCACTGTGATGGTAAAGCAGCCATAGACAATAGCAAATAAACAGGCATGACTGTGCAACAATAAAACTTTATTTATGAACACAAAAATTTGAATTTCATGTAATTTTCATGGGCCATTAAATATTCTTTTTTTTTTTTTGGCTGCACCGCATGCGGGATCTTAGTTACCTAACCAGGGATCCTGCAGTTGAAGCACAATGTCTTAACGGCTGGACCACCAGGGAAGTCCTCAGTATTATTCTTCTTTTGACTTTTTTCAATCATTTAAAAAAATGTAAAGATTATTGTTAGCTCGGGGCTGTACAAAACCAGGTAAGGGCCAGGATTTGGCCCATGGGCTACAGTTTGCTCATCCCTACCTTAGGCTGTCTCCTCATAATGTATGAACAAAAGCTCTTTCTTTTAGTAATAATTATGGTCACCACAACTTTCTCCTACCTACATCCCCTATTTCATGTCCCTCCTCCACCACGTACACACTCACCTAGTCCTGCATTTCTGCTCTTACAATGTAAACACGATGGACTGTGACCTTCCCCTGCTCAACAGCCGCTTCCAGGTGCCCAGAGCTGTGCCCTGGCGTACATCCCAACCTCTGGGGCCTGGCTGCCTCTGCTCCTCAGGACCCCTCTCTGCTCTCCTTGTCAGTTTCCTCCACTGCCCTTTCTCACCTCCAATAACTCATGTTCTAGCCCCTCCAAACCGTTGACAGCTGCTCTTTCCAGGCTCTGCTCCTTGGCCCATTGCATTGCCTCAGCTTTGGATTCTTAATCTCCTTTCTCTCTGGCTAACTCCTGCTTGTTTCTAAGGCTCAGCCTGCATTTCAGCTCCGTGTCATCTTGAACCACATACCTGCAGGCAGAATTCACAGACCCCCTCTGGGTTCCCAGCACTCCATGCGTCCTGGCAAACCCGGAGTACCTTGAGGGTTGTGTCTTGTCCTCTTTCAAGCACCCGCTGCAGTGTGGAGCACATAGTGGATGCTCTGTGGATATTTTAATGAATTCTCAAATGTCAAGACCCCTTTTTATATACTTTATAAAACTGTAGGTATTGTATGTACACTCTTTTATTGGTTTCCTTTTCCTGGTTTCATGTGTTAATTGCTACTATTAAATTTTAAGCTTGTAAGTGCAGACATAGTCTATTTTGTAGTAGACTTCCTTCCAAATACATAAAATAACTTTCTGTGGCTCGTGGGTTCTCCTCTGGGGCCTCTAGGTGACCATGGTGGGCTTTCATTAGAGTATCTCTAACCAACTTGCCTAATACGGGCCACAGAATGTTACCGAGGCCCTGATAGGTCTCTTTTTTTTGACAGATGAGGAAAGTACAGCCTTATAAAGATAAAGCAGCTGACCTGAGGACGCTGGTCAATGACAAAAACAGAAGAAGGGTCGGAAACAAGGCCTTGGTATTACCAGAATTTGAGTTTTTGATCCAGTTTGCAAGGTTAAAGTATTGAGCTCTGAATGTGGATTTGTAATTTATGAGAGAGTAGGTGTAGGGAGGGTGGGGGGATGGGGGCGTGCCTGGGAAGCTGGGCAGTGGTGACCTTTAGCGCCTCACTTCTTCTGAATAGGATTCCTTGTTTGCTAGTCCTCCCAGCCCCTTTCTCGCTCCTCCACTATATCAGTCATTCCCTTAAAACAGTGACACTTATTATGGCTGGCAAACAAATGGTCGGGAACTAGGCAACTCCAATTATTGAACTCAGCATGTGAAATCATTTAATCAGAGCTCACAGGACTGAGGGGCAGTATTAAAAAGAAATAGGCACCCTGTCTGGTCCCCAGAATGAACTCTTTTCAGGAGAGAAGAGAGCTTATACTATTTATTGTGGCAGAAAGAAGATATACTGTAGTAGTTAAATGAGAAAAGGGCTAGATGATAAGGGCTAGGAGACCAGGATTCCACTTGAACTCCATTCCTGATTTCTTTTTTTCAGTTTAATTTTGGAACAATTATTTAATTAGAGTGTAACTCAGTTTCCCCACAATAATATAGAACCACTGCTATTTGTATCTTTTAAGATCTCTTAACGATACTGCCCTGGAACCTGGGGCAGAGCTCTCTGCCTCATCTTGCATTCATCCGAGGGGTTGTAGTTACTGAAAGGCCAATAGAACCTCATTTTAAAGTGGCTTCAGCTGCAAGATGTGTGCCATGGTGCTGGTTGCACTGTGTACACAGATATATTTGTAAATGCTTAGAAGCCATAAGCACACATTTAAAAAGTAATTTTGTGTTCACCACCGTTTGCCTTTTTTTATGGTATAAGCAGCCTTTTGTTAAATGTGAGGTTATAGGGGATAAATGTTGTTCTGGGAAATGTAATAATTGGAAAATACATTGAAGACTGATCCAGACAGAGATGCTGAAGGTGGCAACAGTCCTTCCTTCACATCATTTCCAGCTTCTTTTGGTCTCCTCTTGGGAAGGAGCTTCCCAGGGCCGAGCTGCACGGGGGCAAGAGGCCGCCAGGGGACAGCCGGCCTTCTCACCAGCCCCGTCACTTGGAACAAGTGTGCACATGGTGGACACACATGCCCTCTCCCAAGGCATGGAAAACACTTGCTCTATTTGTCCTCAAGAATCTTTCATATTCCTTTCTGAGAAAAACAAATTAAAACTCTCCTCCTGACTGACAGAATTTAAAGGATAAATACACAATCATGGGAAGTAGGATACAACTTCCAAATGACCACATAGAATGTGCTTTCCTCACAACATACAGAGGCATACGTCATTAAGAAGTCCACAAACAATAAATGCTGACCATGTGGGGAAAAGGGACCCTCCTTCACTGTCGGTGGGGATGTAAATTGGTGCAGCCACTGTGGAGAACAGTCTGGAGGTTCCTTTAAAAATAGAGTTATCATATGATCTAGCAGTCCCACTCCTGGGCATATATTCAGAGAAAATTATAATCTAAAAAGATACATGCACCCCTGTGTTCATAGCAGCACTGTTTATAATAGCCAAGACATGGAAGCAACCTAAATGTCCATCCACAGAGGAATGGATAAAGAAGATGTGGTACATATATACAATGGAATATTACTCAGCCATAAAAAAGAATGAAATAATGCCATTTGCAGCAACATGGATGGACCTAGAGATTATCATACTAAGTGAGGTAAGTCAGAGAAAGACAAATACTACATGATATCACTTATGTGTGGAATCTAAAATATGATACAAGCGAACTTATTTACAAAACAGAGATAGACTCACAGAGAGAACAAACATAGTTACCAAAGGGGAAAGGGGCAGGGAGAAAGAAATTAGAAGTTCGGGATTAGCAGATATAAACTACTGTATATAAAATAAACAACAAGGTCCTACTGTATAGCACAGGGAACTATATTAAATATCTTATAACCTATAATGAAAAAGAATATGAAAATTTATATATATATATATGACTGAATCACCTTGCTGTACACCGGAAACTAACACATTGTAAATCAAGTATACTTCAACGCCCACCCCACCCCGAACCATACAGAGGCATGAGCTAAAACCTAATAATCCATTAAATAAAATTAATTTTACTTAAACACTGCCTATATATATACACATATATGGCATATACAGATAGATTTTTTTTTGGCATCTTTTTGTTTCAGTCCTTATTGTGTTTCAGAGTTGTCCTCTTATATCAGGTAGCTTCAAGAGGCTACATACTAGCCACATGTTGCATAGACAGCCAAGGTGGGTAGTGTGCAGTGTGGATGTTGCAGGAATTACTGGGGATTCGACACACTTTTTTGGTTCATGCAGGCTTTCATGAAGCCTAGACTCTGTATCAGGTCTTTGAAGTGGGCTTGATGAGGATTTTAATATGCACTGTTTCTCATTTCATTTGAACTGAACTCTCTGGGGTCCGATGTCAGTGGAGGAAACTGGATTCATTTGCCTTAAGCAAAACATCATATTCTTCCTGCTTGGACAGTGAAACCTGGAGGGAAAGAAGGGCTAACAGGAGGCCAAGGGTGAGTAGTGAACAGGCCTACGTTAATCACTTTAATTTGATCGATCAAACAGACTCACAGAACCCTGTCACTTTTTTTTTTTAATCTTCATACAAGTTTTTTTTTTCTGATATTTTTCTTTCTGTTTCTTTTGTTTTTTAATCTCTATTTTCTTCTTTATTCCCCCCCTCCCAGAAACAAACAAAAATATTCAAAAGACAGGTTTTGAGAACTATAACCAAGAAAAGTCATTCCCAGGAGAAAACATACTGAAGCACAAGTTGGCTTTGGGCCTAATGTAGCCAAGAAATGATCTTTTAAAATATTCTGATCAGGGGCTTGGAAAACAGAAGGTTTAAGACTTCAGCTCAGAAGAGTATGATTATCTTGAAGCGGATGTGGTAGTTCCAGCCACGTAATTTTAGACATTCTAATTGGCAGTTTAAAAATAGCAGAGTTGCAGCCTCATCTTCTGGGCTATTCCCTTTGTTTTGTCCTTGACTGTGCTTTGTATTTAGGGAGTCTTCTGATGGCTGGGGCAGGTCTGGGAACCATGCATCCCTGGGTTCTCATCTACCACCTCCCAGGCCTGCCTGCCTCTGCCCTGAAATACCACAAAGGTAATTAAACTTATATTTTCTTAGGAATGCTCCCAGCGTCTGACTCACAGACATATTCCCCTTCCTTCCCTAATAGCTAGGTGCTTAAATGTTGCACTTCGATGATGCTATTGAATTAAACCCATCTCTGGGCACCTTAAGCTTCCAGCTGAACTGCATCATTTTCTTGCCAGGTAATAAGTACTTTAGGATGTGATCAAGAAAAGGAAAACACTGATTTCCAATAACCAATTATTTGCCATCTTCTTTTCCATATTTGTGTGAGGCAGTGTCCATATGCTGAAACACGTTTGTTCTTCTTTGCGACTGTTTCAATTGGCAGCAAGATAACATATCAGCGTAGACACCTACAACAAAGCTACCTCTTTCCCTTTCGCATTTTCAAGGAGCCCTAGGCGTCCCGTCTGGCCGGGCATGAAGTTGCTCATCTTCACCCAGTTTCACTCTCTGAGTTTCCCTTCTTGAGACACTGGCCGCATCACTGAGGGAGGAGCGGGGCTGGGGTAAGAATTGCCTGGAACTGTCTTATCCAGGCAGAGGGTTTGGTGGGACCTGTGCAGGGAGATTCTCAAACCCTGTAGGATGTGGTTTATTATCGCTGCTTTAAGTTTTATTGCCAAGGAATCTTATACTTTCCCAACCAATGAGTCCACCAAAGCATAAACTATATTAAGTCTATAAATCCCAGAGTGCCAAATCTCTGAAGTAGCAAGCATCTGCTCTGTAACCTGCAGTGAGTAATAAATCTCCCTGTCCATTTGCATGGAGGGCTTTCAGCGCAGAGAGAGCACTGATGTTCTCTGGGCAGCCTTTCTTCCTGCTCTTTTCCTCAAGGGGCCTTGAATTCACTGCTCTCTTACAACTTAAACACTCTTATAATGCACCGTTTTTAAAAAATAGGAAAACAAGAAAAAAAAAAAGTTGTCTTTACCTGGCTGGTTAGACGCAGGAGGTGAAGCCTGATGAGGCTTGTCTTTCATCCTAAACTCTCGGAAACAAATGAGGAATATTAACCGAGGTGTGTGTCCCTCTCCACACCACTCAGTGTCTTCTCCAAGCCTCCTCCCGCGAGCCAGTAAGGAGAATACTATTCACATGAGTCTCTCTCTCACTTTTCCCAGGAGTCTTGGTAAGAAAGGCAGCCTTGCTGCCCGGAAGGGGTGAAGGACAACCTGCGCTCTCCTTTCACAGGCACCCTTGTGAGTTTCAGGCATTGGCAGTCATCCAGGGGACCTTGCAGACTCCTCTGGAGAAGCGAGACAGGTCTGCCCTCTCAGAGGTGGTGATGCCTTCTCTCAACATGAGGAAAGGTTAAGAATACACTCAGATGGTTCTCAGTGGGGCAAGACTGGGTGTGGTGGACAGAAATCATTATTTAAATTACTTGGCCCATTTTCCTTTCATTATATACCCATCGTAAAGGAATGGGACACCAAAGGTCCTGCATCCCTGAAGAACAAAAGTACAGTCACGCCCATTTTTCCGTGGACTCATGGAATTGAGCCTTCTTTTCCTGGTCCCTTATTGCTTCACATAGTACAGTCTTCCTTCTGTGCTTTGAAAAGCATCCTTATTACTCTTCTAATCCTATCTCTCCTTTACATCTTGCTAACAAGGCCTTCCACATATTTGCAGGTATTGGGTTGTGAGCCATTTTCCCTCTACTTTTTTTTATTTGTAAATTACTTGATTTATTTGTAAATTACTTTTTAAAAAATTAATTGATTTTATTTTTAGAACAGTTTTCAGTTTATAGAAAAATGAGCAGAAAGTACAGAGTTCCCGTATACTCCCTCACTCCCCCAGTTTCCCTATTATTAATAACCTTTCCTTTTAGTTAACATTATGAACAGCAGTACCAGACAACGATAGTTTTTGTGAAGAGGAAGGACTTTCACCTACAGTGTCTCATTTAACAGACTGTTCAGGAAACAGGAGTGTCACATGATTGCTGACTGTGGACATAGGACCTCGGAACATGAGTGTAGTCTAGTGTTGGGGTGACGGTGGCAGCAGCTGGGAAACCCCCCAGCTGGTGTCCTCAGTGACCTAACCCACATCCGCGGAACGCATTCAAGGAGTGGGGATCAAGCTGGGGCTACCAGGGCAGAAGAAGGAAATGAGGCTGTTTCCTTTGGCTGCTACGACTACAACAATCACCACAAAATTGGTAACTTAAAACAAGACAAATTTATTATCTTACTGCTCTTAATGTCAGAAGTCTGAAATGGGTCTCACTGGACAAAAATTAAAGTGTCAACAGAGCTGTGTTCCTTCTGGAGGCTCTAAGGGAGAGTCTGGGTCCTTACCTTTCCTATTTTCTAGAGGCCACTCACGTTCCTTGGCTCACAACCTCCCTTTCCATCTGCAAAACCAGCGATGGCTGGTGGAGTCTTTCTCATGTGGCATCTCTCTTGACGCTGAGTCTCCAGCCTCTCTCTTTCACTTGTAAGGACTTTTGTAGTTAAATTAGGCCCACCTGGGTAAACCAGCATACGCTCCCCATTTCAAGGTGAGCTGATTAGCATCTTAATTCCATCTACAACCTTAATTCCCCCTTGTCAGGTAAAGTGACATATTCACAACTTCTGGAGATCAGGAAGTGGACATCTTTGGGGGTCGTTATTCTGCCAACCACACAGGGTATTATCCTAGAGAAGTAGAGCCTGGGATCAAAGTCACCAGTGAATCACAATCTCATCCTTCTCAGGAGTAATTAGAAATAGGGCCCAACCTCCTCCTTTAGCTCAAATGTCACTTCCTCCAGGAAGCTTTCTGTATCTGCTGATCAATATAGGAGATACTAGACCTACGGGGCACTTGAAGTGTGGCTAGTCTGAACTGAGATGTGTTCTAAGTATAAAATACACACCAGATTTCAAAGACTTAGTACAAAAAAAAGAATGTAAAATATTTTTATGGTAATGATTTTTAAAATGTTATACATTGAAATGATAATATTTTGGTATATTATGAAATTGATCTCTCCATATTTTTCACTTCTTAAATTTGGCTTCAAGAAACTCTAAAATTGAGTATCTGACTTGTACTATATTTTTTCTGGACAGTGCTGCTCTGTAAGAACTCCAGGCTGAACCCAAGTGCTTCCTCTGTGTGCTCTTACGGTCCCTTATTCAGACCTCAAATATTTACCTATAGCATAATTATCAATTTGCATGACAATTTTTCCCACCACACAGTGAGTTGTTAAAGGACAGACGCTGTATCTTTTTGATCATTGTATCTCTAGTGCTAGTATAGTGCCTGGAATGTTAGAGTAATAATCATTCTCATAATCATAATTAACACTTACATTGTACTAACTGTGTACCAGGTTCTATTCCAAGTGCTTTACACAATAACTCAATCCTTATAACACTCTCTAGTTGTATGCGTTTAGGGAAGTTACTTTTAACATTTTATGCCTCAGTCTCCTCATCCATAATATGAGGCTAGTAATAGTACCTACCTCAAAGCTGCTAATTATATGAGAATTAACTAATTATTTTATATATACACATATTTACATATATACATACATATCGCTAGGGATAGGTTTGACCTCAGGCAAAACCTCAAAGGTGGAATTTTCTTTTGCTTAAGGTCAGATGAACTCAGAGAACAGACTGGAATTGGCCACGACTGGGAAGTGTGAAGCCCTGCCCAGCATGCTCTGAGCCACCTGGAAGAGTACAGCCTGCAGAAGTGGGTAAGAGGAAATTGCTGCTCCTGTTTCCAGGCCGCGAGCACCCCCCTGCTTAGGGAGAAGCTCCCCATTCACTTTGCTGTCCCTCACCTGATACATTGATTCTAGAAAATCAGGGACAGATGAGGGTATCCGCGAACCCACCCAGGGTCTTCTGCACATGACCTGCCAAGGGGATGTACGAGGACTTAGTGGTGAGATGGAGTTTGCTAATGATTTCTCACTGAACGTAGCAGCTTTACACATAAAGTTATTCAGTTCCTGCAGCTTGGTATATATGTTACCAATCAAGGCAAAGTATATATGTTACAAATCATTATTTTAAAAAGAAAAACTAATTTTAGACCATGACTCCAAAGCCAGTTGTCCGCATAGTCACCTCAAGGAGTTTATTGGAGCCACCAATGAATTGTTCACTTCTAGCATTTGGTGTGAGGGTCTTCTCTAGATGCAGGTTTGTCTGTCTCGAAGACCTGCAGCCCTGATGAATCCCCACTTGCAGTCTCTCTGGTTCCTTCTCAAGCTACTAAAAAGTCGAGGTCACTCTGCAAGGCTTGGCCTGTAAATTTCAAACTCCCAGCCTAAACGTGCACAAAGTGTATGAGTGGGTCTCCAGCAGATTTCACTGCCATGGGAGGTGAGGGAATCAAAGGCAGGGGTTTGGTCTCTAAAAGGCCTGGAGAAATTTATGACTCAATTTAAAACCACTTGTAGTTTATCAAAGCAAAGGAAATGTAATCGCAAGCTTTGGGGCAGGAGTAGATTTTCTGTAAGAGTGAAAGGGGAGCCTGTCTTTCTACCCAGTCTTCCATAACAGCAGAATCTTTCCCCAAATCCCACAAATTTGGCAACAAAGCAGTCTCTTTTTGACATGACCAATGATGAAACAGAATTTATAAATGTCAACACTGCCTTTCTAATCCTTGACTAATTGGGGAGGCCAAGAGCCTCGTGGGATGGCTCAGTGATGACACACAGCAGTAGAAGTACAGAGCACAGGCGGATATAAACCTGTGGGTTTGGTCTCAAACTTGACCATATACCTGCAAGACCTTTGCCAAGAAAACTAACTGCTATTCCTGAGAGGAGTGAAATAGAGGATCCCTCAGTCGAGTGTTTATTAGCTCTTTGATGGTGTTTAGGAATCCAATTTGCAAGCCACACATGCAAGTACATTGAAGCACGTTTGCGGTTTTCTCTATGTATAATATCTAGGCTCTGGGAGATAGATGTTGCACATTTTCTATTAGGTGGTAGTTAGTAGGAACAGAAACCTGGCTAAAGAGGCTTAAACACACAGTTGCCGTGCAGAAAGTTATTTCTCCCATGTATTAAAAAGTCTGGAGGTAAGTAGAGACTGTCCTTAGTTCAGTGGCACAGAGATGTCAGAGCTAAGGTCTCTGTGATTTGCTTGGCTGCTGGAGCTCCAGTCATCACTTCTGAACCTCAGGCAGTAGAAAGGGCAGAAGGGGAAACAAGGGTTTTATTGAAAGCCTCAGCCAATGACTTCTGCTAACATCACATCAGCCACTTAAATATAAAGGAGGCTGGAAATTTTAAGTTTTTTCCCCAATGGGCACTTTTTTGTCTCCAGTAACCGGGAAAAGAGGGTGAGGGTGGATTTGGGATAGGAAACTATAAGTTACTTTCTAAATTTACAGCCAGCAATTCAGTAGTGTGGGAAGATATGAATCCAGCCTCAAGGTTCACGTGAACTGAAGTTGTTTGCGGGCTGATCAAACTCTTCTCAGTGTATATGCATTTATTACCTACTACTCTTCTCTCTTTCTCCTTATATTATCTATCTACAAAGCCCTTTGCTCTCCTTAAGATCAGAGGTCATTTCTTATTTGCTTTCTTATTTGGTCTAAGAGTGATATTTGGTCCAAGAAGAGATATTTATCGAGTTGAATTGTTTGATGAATAGGGATTGAATTGGATGCTGGGTGGTAGAAATATTTACACAAATACTGTATAAAACAATCTTTGATGTATTCAATAGTTTTAGGTTGAGAAAAAAATTACTAGGGAAATATGTCTTCTGTTTTTGTTCACGGAGTTTAGATTTTAAGAGTGACAAGAAACATTTGAAGAATTTTGTTTTTGTTTCCCAAACTTATTTAGAAATAATTTACAAATATAATTGTATATATTTAAAGTGTACAATGTGATGATCTGATATACATCTGCATTGTAGAGTAATTACTACGATCGAGATTATTAACATATGCAGCATTTCACATAGTTCACTCTTTTTGGTGTGTGGTGAGAATGTTTAAGAGCTACTCTCAGCAACTTTTAAGCATATAATACCATATTATTAGCTATAGTCACCATGTTGCGCATTAAATCCTCAGAGCTTATTCTTCATATAATGAAAATATAATGTACCTACATCTCCCATTTCCCTCTCCCCACCAGCTTCTAGCAAACACCATTCTATTCTCTGTTTCTATGAAATTGGCTTAAAAAAAAATACTATATGTAAATGCTACCACACAGTATTTTTCTTTCTCTGACTTATTTCACATAGTACAGTGCCCTCAAGATCCATCCATGTTGTTGCAGTTGGCAGGATTTTCTTTTTTAAGTCTGAATGATATTCTAACATATAAATTTTCTTTATCCATTCATCCATTGAAAGACATTTAGATTGTTTCCATATCTTGGCTATTGTGAATAGTGCTGCAATGAACATGGGAGTGTAGATATTCCTTTGAGATACTGATTTTGTTTCCTTCAGATATTTACCCAGGAGTGGAATTGCTGGATCACATGGTAGTTCTACTTTTAATTTTTTGAGGAACCACCATACTGTTTTCCGAAATGATTATACCAAGGAGAAATGTCTTCTTTAACACTTCTGCAAGATATATTACCCATAGGACTGAGCTTGAATGAGGGAATAAAACACAGGCTTCATAAGCATTCTTCCCCACCCATCTTATTTCTATATTATTACTCTATAGAACTCCTCCCTCCCTCTTTTATCTGAAAAGAGATTACTTGACCAGTCAACAATAGCATCTACAACATACCATGCAAGTCAAGAAGTTGGATCTACCGGTGATTCCTCATCCTGGCTGCAAATCAGAATCACCTGGGCAACTATTTTAAAATACAGATTCCCAGGGATTCATTCAGAGATTCTGATTCAGAAAGTCTGGGGTGGTGTTCCAGAGTCTGTAACTTTACAGAGCACTCCAGATAATTCTGATGTGCCACCAGATATAGAAATCCTTGGGGCAGAGCCCTTCCTTCTTTGTATCACTGTCATGGCTTCCCTGGAGAGCGTTTATAGGATGCTACAGAAGCTTGTTCACGTGTCTAATTCTGCCAAACTCTTAAGGTGGAGACTGTCTTTTCTCGTAGCATCCCTTCTGAGCCCAGTGTCTAGTGCATAGTAGGTGCTCCATAATTATCTGTTACATTGTTTAAACAAATGGAATGTATAATTATTCACCTCCACAGAGTGCTTCCGAGAACACTAGCACAAAGAAGCTTGTCTTATTACTGAGCAACCTGCTTAACTTAGTGCTCGGGGGCAGAATGAGCTATGGAAGTGACCACAAAGGGATTTCTAATGAACTTGGTGGTGAGTCACCTTGACAGCCCTGAGATTCTTGAACTTTTTTAAAAAAACAAAATAGCGTATTTACAAATAATTGTGGTGCCAGTTACCTGTGGTGATTATAAGACTTATTTGAAAGAATTCATGTAAAGTGCTTAACGCAGTGCCAGGAGCAAAATGATAAATGTTAGATGATGATAATGACAATAACAATTATAAGAGAAAAGCCTTCTTATTAAAAAACTTAGAATGTATAGAAAAATATAAGAAAGAAACCAAAAATTTACCCTTAATCTTGCCAGCAGAATCAGTAACCTTGAATTTATGATTTTTTTCAGGTTTTTCCCCAAGCATCTATATTAGCACGTACTTTTAAAATATATAAAGTATATATTAAAAGTGTATATTATATGTTTTTGAATGGCCAGTAAGCACATGAAAAGATGCTCAACATCACTAATCATTAGGGAAATGCAAATCAAAATCACAATGAGATAGCACCTCACACACATTAGTATGACTACTATCAAAAAACAGAAAATCACAAGTGTTGATGAGGATATGGGGAAATTGGAAAATTTGTGCATTGTTGGTAGGGATATAAAATGGGACGGCCACTGTGAAAAACAGAATGGCAGTTCCTCAAAAAATTAAAAATAGAATTACCATATGACCAGAAATTCCACTGCTGGGTATATACCCAGAATAATTGAAAGCAGGGTCTTGAAGAGGTATTTGTATAGTGCTATGTACTGAAGAGGTATTTGTATAGTGCTATGTACTGAATTATGTCCCCTCAAAATTTATATACTGAAGCCCTAACCCCCAATAAGATGGCATTTAGAGATGAGGCCTTTGGGAAATAATTAAGTTTTTAAAAAATTTTTATTTTATATTGGAGTATAGTTGATTAACAATGTTGTGTTAATTTCAAGTGTACAGCAAAGTGATTCAGTTATACATATACATGTATCTATTCTTTTTCAAATTCTTTTCCCATTTAGGTTATTATAGAATACTGAACAGAGTTCCCTGTGCTATACAGTAGGTCCTTGTTGGTTATCTATTTTAAATATAGCAGTGTGTACATGTCAATCCCAAACTCCCAACTTATTCCTCCCCCCCAACCCTTCCCCCCTGGTAACCATTAGTTCATTCTCTAAGTCTATTTCTGTTTTGTAAATAAGTCCATTTGTATCATTTTTTTTAGATTCTGCATATAAGTGATATCATATGATATTTGTCTTTCTCTGTCTGACTGACTTCACTTAGTATGATGATCTCAAGGGAAATAATTATGGTTAGATTAGGTCATGAGAGTGGGGCCCTCATGATAGGATTAGTGCCCTTATAGGAAGAGACATCATTATAAGAAGATACCACTTATGAGATACCTAGAGTAGTCAAAATCATTAAGACAGAAAGTAAAATGGTAGTTTCCCTGGGCTAGGGAGAAAGGGGAATAGGGAGTTATTGTTTAATTGGTACAGAGTTTTTGTTTGCAAGATGAAAAGACTTCTGGAAATGGGTGGTGGTGATGGTTACACAACAATATAGATGTACTTCATACCACTGAACTGCACACTTAAAAATGGTTAAGATGATAAATTTTATGTCATGTGTATTTTAACACAATAAAAAAATTAAAAAGATATATGTTTTAATATATTTAATATTTTATTTTAAACATTAATTTAAATATATAAGGTAATATAGTTTAAATATACCTTATGTTACATATAATATAAATAAAAAATATATATTTAGAAATAAGCATATCCAGCTTTGTATCAAGCAAAGTTTGAGATAGCTATTTATGCCTCACCCATTGCACCAGCTTCGTTGGTCTGAGCTCCGTTGGCCACCCCTCTCTCTTCCTTTCTGTAGAGAACCCAGCCCACCACTCTGCACAGGCCAGCCTGGGGTGGCAAGCCCAAACTGTTCTCACAGGGATGGTGGTTGGTGTGAGCAGAGCCTGAACAGCCTGGTCCTGTCGTGGGGCTCTGCTGAGCTCTGGGTCACCATATTGCCAACAAGGGGAGCTTTGTCCCCCTCAAGCTGTTAGCATGTTCATTACCAGCCCTCCCTCTGCTGCCAATCGGAAAGATGACACGCGGCCGTCTCTTGGTTGCCACACGTTAAGCCTCATCTCACAATGGGCACTTGGTCTGGAGCTATCCCGGGTGTTTGAAAGCGACATTGCTGTTTCCTACAAGCTGAGACCCATGAGTCATTTCCAGCCAAAGGTAAAAATTTACATTTCAATGATCAGCAAGTTTGAGTGCATTTAAGAAACTGGCCAGAGTTGCTGGGCCCCTATACACAGGTTTTGTTAATGAATTTTGGCAGAGGGGAGTTGCATTCGTAGGCTAAGTATTAGAACAAAAAGGACCTGTTTTCCCATGTAATGAATTGCTGAGAAATTATTCAAAATGTGGCTTAAAAAGCCTCTTGCCAGCAAGCTCAATTCTCTGAGTCATGAGTTAGATAATGGGCTTTTATAAACCCACAGAGGGAAACCCTCTGAGGATTTTGTGGGTGAGCAGAGAATGTCTGTCCAGGACTGCCACCTTCTCCCAAGTGCTTCTGCATGATGCAGAGGCCCAGGGACCTTGTCTACAAATGGCAAGGCCCACTGGACCACCGTCAAGGGTGTAATTAGTGGTGCTCGCCCTGAACGTTTGCCCAGCACACAGCTGCAGGTCTCACCAGAACACAGCAGAGTGCTGCGCAGCCCGGCCCCAGGAAACAGAGGCCACTGGGGGAAGAATGGCCTGGTGGACAAGGCAGGCCTCCTCCCCAGCACCATCACCTTCCTGATGATGTGGTCCCTGACCCCACCCACAGCCCTAATTCAAATAAGACCCAAGCCTCCCATAAGACTAAGGCTTAGAGCTCCCAGGGGTATAAGAGGGACACTTTGAAGGTGATTCCTTAGAAACTAAGCTCCACATAACAGGAACAGAGTCCCTTTCACAAACAGAGCTCCAAGAATGAAGGAGGTAGTCACCAACCAAGAGCGTCTCAGACTGTGACAGTAGAACTTCATGATGTCCTCTAACCAAGCTCTCCCTAAGGTCAAGGGCACTCATGGGCACACAGAGCTATTCAATGTATTTTTTTCCTTTTTCCCCCCACCTGAATGTTCTCTGCTATAAAAGATACAAACTGTTTCTACCCCCACAGGGAACCTTGCCTTGTGTAACTTTGATTACCTCTCAGGCTAGCTGCCTGCCTTGACCCAAGTATAGCTCAGATTCAACTATGCCTCTTACCCGCTGCCCACTTTGGCTGCGTGTGCCCTTGGACCACCAGCTTGGAGCTCTGGCCTGGCTCCCAATAATCACTTGGGCATGAGGACAACCTGGATGAGACATCTGTCAGCCCAATGATGGCCAAGATAATCTGGCAACACCTACTTTTTCTGATTCCTAAGACATTCGAAAAACTACTTAGCAGTCTCATATAACTAGTGGCCATAGAAGCCATGAAGGATTGCCTCTGTAAACTTTACGTGTTGTTTGAGAGGGAAATAAGCACAGAGAGGCAAGAAGGGTTTTTCTTATAGTGGAGCCAGAAAGATACAATGGGTGAGAATGCCCTCACATCACCTCAGTATAAAAGTTTAAGAAGGACAGAATTCCCTTCTCAGATAGTACTGGGCCTGGAGATGTCATTATTCTACTTCCAACGTTTGGAACTACTCCAAACATTGTTTCTACTTCCAATGGCTTGCACTACTCTCTCCCAAAACTTCAAGGTTCAATGAAGTGTAGAGCTAGGTACTCACATCTCCTCCTGGGAACTAAAAGGGCAGGTTGATATTAACAAGAGCTTTGGTGGATTCTGGAGGTGTGGGCTCGAAGCTGTTTGGCTTGTGTGGTTAGAACACTGCAATAAGCAGACTAAGCTCATATAGCCAGACGGCCCAGCCAGCATTCTTCCCATCTGTGGCTATACTTGTCACCCCTAGTTTTATGTATGGTCACATTGGGATGATGAGTGTGTGTTTATGTCATTCCTCCTTTAATTCAGTAAGTCTGTATTGAGTACAATGCCCAGCACTTTAGTAGAAGCTTCAAGATACAAAAATAAGTGTAAGCTATGAACTAGTTGAGAATTTCCTCAAATTTATCTTTTTCCTCTTCATCGGAAGGCTCTCAGCTGATAACTTTAACTGGAAAACTCAGCCTTGAGTTCTCAGCCATTGTGATTCAAGTCAGCAAGGTATTAGCAGCTACAGGCCCTCCAGAGGTTGTAATCTGGGATTTGTCTGGCAATGGTGAGCCCCAGATCAAAGCCAGCACCCCGGTCCTCATGAGTGTGCTCTGATTACCTTTGTTTCTTGATTGATACCTGAGGTTCCCTGCGGGATGTGAAGTTTTGGCTAGCTTTTGCCAGTATGTATTCTTGAGGGAGGAATACAGATCTCTCAGTAACCAGCATTGCTGAGTGGAACCCTGTACTCAGGGCTCCACTCAGCCCTCAGGACTTTGACATGTTCACCCCTTGACTTGCATATTGTCTGCTGCCTTATGCCACTTACCACCTGAGGATCACGTGGCTCTTGATGCCATTTGGTCAAAGCCAAGGGCACCATTTGCATTTGGATGACTGGCCAACAATCCTTCTTGATCCACCCTTGGTTCTATTATGTCCTGGCCTTCTCGCTCTCCCTGGCTTACACTGAGGTCCCTACATGAATTGGAGCTGAAATCCCCGAGAAATAAAAACCTGTGATAGACAAACTCCACCATCCTATTTATGCCAGTTGTCAGTACTATTCCTTTCCCATGTAGTTAGCACCCAGTATCATGATCTCTCAAAGAGCTTCCAAAATGAGGGTTCTTTCACCCTCTAACTGACTATCCCTCCAAATGCTTAAACCCAACCATTCCATCTGTTTAAGACAAAGAATTTTAAGTCCCCATTTCTACACAGCCTTGTTCTTCTTAATCATGTACCTCTAGGTTGAAAACCCAGAAGTTTAGAAGGGAAGATAGAGGAGTGAGAAACCTGTATGAACAATAAGTATTAGCTGAACTACAAGTGAGTTAGCGGTAAAATATAATGAGATGTAAAATATAGTAAGATGAAAAGGATGAGACCTAGAGAGCATTTAAAGATGTTGAAAGTAACACATGATTTATCCTTATTTTTAAAGTTATTGAATTGCCCTGTGGTGCACATCTGCAGTCTTTTCTTGCTATCTATGCTCCTTTTTGTTTGTTTGTTTGTTTTTTTATGCTACGCGGGCCTCTCACTGTTGTGTCCTTTCCTGTTGCGGAGCACAGGCTCTGGATGCACAGGCCCAGCGGCCATGGCTCACGGGCCCAGCCACTCTGTGGCATGTGGGATCTTCCCGGACTGGGGCATGAACCCGTGTCCCCTGCATCGGCAGGCGGACTCTCAACCACTGCGCCACCAGGGAAGCCCCTAACTATGCTATTTTATGTGGATAAAATTCCTCTTCTTTTTTTTCATTCTATTCTCATGCTCTGCTCATGCAGCACCTCTGGCTACAAGGGTCCATGTGGACTGGTCTTGCTAATCAGAAGACTGCACCCCCAGCTATGGGATTAGACTAGGGTGAGCACATGTCTTAAGCCAGACAAATGAGAGGCAGCCCATTTTGGGGTAGTAATGCTAATATTAAAGATTATGGGGGAAAAAAAAGACTATGGGAACATTTAATTGCTGGGAATGATTTTGTCCACCATGAAGAGACATCCTGCACAGAGGAGAGCAAGGCCTTAGAATATAATGAAATAGATTCCTGATGACACCAATTGACCCAGCCATGCCAGAAGCCAGAAGACTTATGTTCCATGGACTCTTCAGTGGTGTGAACAAATAAATTATGCTTTCATTAAGCCAGCTCGAATGAAATTTCTCTCATTTTAAATAAAAAAATGTCTGACAAGTATCTGCCTTATCTTTAGGATGATGAGAACTTAGCCTAGGACACAGTGAAAATTAGGAAGGAATCAAGTGGTGGGTGTTAATATAGCCAATAAATGAAGAACACACTTGTAGTGAGGAACACCTAAGGCAATTTCACAGCAATTAACGGGGTCTAGCTTTCAAAAGCATTTCTTCTTTTTCATAGGGAGCTTAACATTTGAAAATGAAAAGATTTTACTGTAGAGGACCAGATAGTTATGACATGAAAAACACAGTTTTCAAACATGTTGGCTAAAGTCATTGGAAAGTGCTGCATGATCAAGCAAACTTGAGGGAAACCCAACTGTTTTTCAAGCATTTGGAACTAAAGTGGAATGAATCAAATGACAAATCTCTCTGCCCTTTCACTTTGTCATGAAAATACTAAGTGCTGAGCCTTATCATCAAAATGAACGTGTCATGATACAAAATTTACTTTAGCAATGGAATAATTTGCAGGCACTATGAATTGGTTACACATAACAGAAAAAGAAAAGTATACAGAAAATGCTAAAGATGCCACCAGAAAACTACTACAGCTAATCAATGAATATGGTAAAGTTGCAGGATAACATTATTGCACAGAAATCTCTTTCATTGCTATACACTAATAACAAAAGATCAGAAAGAGAAATTAAGGAAACAATCCCATTTACCATAGCAACAAAAAGAATAAAATACCTAGGAATAAACCTACCTAAGGAGGTAAAAGACCTGTACTCCGAAAACTATAAGACACTGATGAAAGAAATCAAAGGTGACACAAACAGATGGAGAGATATATCACGTTCTTAGATTGGAAGAATCAATATTGTGAAAATGACTATACTACCCCAAGCAACCTACAAATTCAATGCAATCCCTATCAAATTACCAATGATATTTTTCACAAAACTAGAATAAAAAAACTTAAAATTTGTGTAGAGACACAAAACACCCTGATAGCCAAAGCAATCTTGAGGAAGAAAAACGGAGCTGGAGGAATCAGGCTCCCTGACTTCAGACTATACTACAAAGCTACAGTCCTCAAGACAGTATGGTACTGGCACAAAAACAGAAATATAGATCAATGGAACAGGATAGAAAGCCCACATATAAACCCACACACCTATGGTCACCTAATTTATGACAAAGGAGGCAAGAATATGCAATGGAGAAAAGACAGCCTCTTCAATAAGTGGTGCTAGGAAAATTGGACAGCTACATGTAAAAGAATGAAATTAGAACACTCCCTAACACCATACACAAAAATAAACTCAAATGGATTAAAGACCTAAATGTAAGACTGGACACTATAAAACCCTTAGAGAAAAACATAGACAGAACATTCTATGACATAAATCACAGCAAGATCTTTTTTGACCCACCTGCTAGAGTAACAAAAATAAAAATAAACAAATGGGACCTAATTAAAAGCTTTTTCACAGTAAAGAAAACCATAAAGTAGATGACGAGACAACCCTCAGAATGGGAGAAAATATTTGCAAATGAAAAAACTGACATGGGATTAATCTCCAAAATATACAAACAGCTCACACAGCTCAATATCAAAAAGACAAACAATCCAATCCAAAAATGGGCAGAAGACCTAAATAGACATTTCTCCAAAGAAGACATACAGATGGCCAAGAAGCACATGAAAAGATACTCAACATCACTAATTATTAGAGAAGTACAGATCAAAACTACAACGAGTTATCAACTCACAGTGGTCAGAAGGGCCATCATCAAAAAATCTACAAACAATAAATGCTGGAGAGGGTGTGGAGAGAGGGGAGCCCTCTTGTGCTGTTGGTGGGAATGTAAATTGATACAGCCACTATGGAGAACAGTATGGAGGTTCCTTAAAAAACTAAAAATAGAACTACAATATGACCCAGCAATCCCACTACTGGGCATATACTCAGAGAAAACCATAATTCAAAAAGACACATCGGGCTTCCTTGGTGGTGCAGTGGTTAAGAATCTACCTGCCAGTGCAGGGGACACAGATTCAAGCCCTGGTCCAGGAAGATCCCACATGCCACGGAGCAACTAACCCTGTGCACCACAACTACTGAGCCTGTGCTCTAGAGCCTGCGAGCCACAACTACTGAAGCCCGCGCACCTAGAGCCTGTGCTCCGCAACAAGAGAAGCCACTGCAATGAGAAGCCTGTGCACCACAAGGAAGAGTAGCCCCTGCTTGCCACAACTAGAGGATGCCTGTGCAGCAGTGAAGACCCAGTGCAGCCAAAAATAAAATAAAATAAATACATAAAAAAAAAGACACATGCATCCCAATGTTCATTGCAGCACTATTTACAATAGCCAGAACATGGAAGCCATCTACAGAAGAATGGATAAAGAAGAAGTACATGCATACAATGGAATATCACTCATCCATAAAAAGGAACGAAATTGGATCATTTGTAGAGACATGGATGGACCTAGAGTCTGTCATACAGAGTGAAGTAAGTCAGAAAGAGAAAAACAAATATTGTATGTGAATGCATATATGTGGAATCTAGAAAAATGGTATAGATGAACTTATCTGCAGGACAAGGATACAGGCTCAGACATAGAGAATGAACATATGGACACAGGGTGGGGGGAAAGGAGGAGTAGGATGAATTGGGAGCTTAGGATTGACATACATACACTACCATGTGTAAAACAGATAGCTAGTGGGAACCTGCTATATAGCACAAGCTCAGTTCGGTGCTCTGTGTTGACCTACATGTGTGGAATGGGCAGGAGGGGGGTGGGAGGGAGATCCAAGAGGGAGGGGATATATGTATACATATAGCTGATTCACTTCGTTGTACAGCAGAAACTAACACAACATTGTAAAGCAACTATACCCCAATTTTAAAAAAAAAAGAAAAATAACAGTGGCTTGAACAGGACAGGAGCTTATGTCTGTTTCAAATAAAAGAAGTCTAAAAGCAAAGAACCGGAGCTTCTCTGGGGGCTCCACTAAGTCAGTAGAGACCCAGGGCCCCCAACCCCGGCTCTCTGCTCTGTCCGCCCTCATGCTCTAAGATAGCTTTTGAACTCCAGCCATCAAATCGTTGCTGCAGGCAGCCACATGAATGTAGAGACAAAGAACATACCTCTCCCTTAAAGATACTTCGCAGAAGTCAAATGTGATTCTATGGCCAAAATTTGGTCACATGGTGTCTCTACTACTTGTGTAGCCTGGTGAAGGTAGTCTTTCAATTGGGTGGCAATCTGCCCAGATGCAGAGCGGGGATTATGTTAGAAGAGGGGTGAGTGGATATTTGTGGGGAGGAGCCTGTGACAGGGTAGGGCAGGAATTCAGAGATACTGAATCTTTTAAGGCTAAAAGATGTCAATGCTTCTTAAATTCAATATGTTTGAAAGGAAGCTATTGAATGGTTCACGATGATGGATATCTGGGCTCTTCTTTGAAAAACTTCATGTTTCACTTTTCTCTGTGTTGTTTTTCACAAAAATCAAGTCCTCAAAATGCACACACACAAACTAGACACGGTTCCGTTACCCATGGCTTTTTTTTTTAGCATCTTTATTGGAGTATTATTGCTTTACAATGTTGTGTTAGTTTCTGCTGTATAACAAAGTGAATCAGCTATACGTATACATATGTCCCCATATCTCCTCCCTCTTGCGTCTCCCTCCCACCCTCCCTAATCCCACCCTTCTAGGTGGACACAAAAAGCCGAGCTGATCTCCCTGTGCTATGCAGCTGCTTCCCACTAGCTATCTATTTTACATTTGGTAGTGTATATATGTCCATGCCACTCTCTCACTTCATCCCAGCTTACCCTTCCCCCTCCCCATGTCCTCAAGTCCCTTCTCTATGTCTGCATCTCTATTCCTGTCCTGCCCCTAGGTTCTTCAGAACCTTTTTTTTTTTTTAGATTCCATATATATGTATTAGCATACGGTAGTTGTTTTTCTCTTTCTGACTTAACTTCACACACTCTAGGTCCATCCACCTCACTACAAATAACTCAATTTCTTTCTTTTTATGGCTGAGTAATATTCCATTGTATATATGTGCCACATCTTCTTTATCCGTTCATCTATTGATGGAAACTTAGGTTGCTTCCATATCCTGGCAATTGTAAATACAGCTGCAGTGAATATTGTGGTACGTGACTCTTTTTGAACTATGGTTTTCTCGGGGTATATGCCCAGTAGTGGGATTGCTGTGTCGTATGGTAGTTCTATTTTTAATTTTTAAGGAACCTCCATACTGTTCTCCATAGTGGCTGCATCAATTTACATTCCCACCAACACTGCAAAAGGGTTCCGTTTTCTCCACAACCTCTCCAGCATTTACTGTTTGTAGACTTTTTGATGATGACCATTCTGACTGGTGTGAGGTGATACCTCATTGTAGTTTTGATTTGCATTTCTCTAATGATTAGTGATGTTGAGCATCCTTTCATGTGTTTGCTGGCAATCTGCATATCTTCTCTGGAGAAATGACTATTTAGGTCTTCTGCCCATTTTTGGATTGGGTTGTTTGTTTTTTGAGATTCTGCTGCATGAGCTGCTTGTAAATTTTGGAGATTAATCCTTTGTCAGTTGCTTCATTTGCAAATATTTCCTCCCATTCTTAGGGTTGTCTTTTTAATGGTTTCCTTTGTTGTGCAAAAGATTTTAAGTTTCATTGGGTCCCATTTGTTTCTTTTTGTTTTTATTTCCATTTCTCTAGGAGGTGGGTCAAAAAGGATCTTGCTGTGATTTATGTCATAGAGTGTTCTGCCTATGTTTTCCTCTAAGAGTTTGATAGTGTCTGGCCTTACATTTAGGTCTTTAATCCATTTTGAGTTTATTTTGTGTATGGTGTTAGGGAGTGTTCTAATTTCATTCTTTTACATGTAGCTGTCCAGTTTTCCCAGCACCACTTATTGAAGAGGCTGTCTTTTCTCCACTGTATATTCTTGCCTCCTTTAGCAAGGATAAGGTGACCATATGTGCATGGCTTTATCTCTGTTCCATTGATCTATATTTCTGTTTTTGTACCAGTAACATACTGTCTTGATTACAGTAGCTTTGTATTATAGTCTGAAGTCAGCGAGCCTGATTACTCCAGCTCCAGTTTTCTTTTGCAAGATTGCTTTGGCTATTCGGGGTCTCTTGTGTTTCCACACAAATTGTGAAGTTTTTTGTTCTAGTTCTGTGAAAAATGCCAGTGGTAGTTTGATAGGGATTGAATTGAATCTGTAGATTGCTTTGGGTAGTATAGTCATTTTCACAATGTTGATTCTTCCAGTCCAAGAACATGGTATATCTCTCCATCTGTTTGTATCATCTTTAATTTCTTTCATCAGTGTCTTATAGTTTTCTGCATACAGGTCTTTTGTCTCCTTAGGTAGGTTTATTCCTAGGTATTTTATTCTTTTTGTTGCAAAGGTAAGTGGGAGTGTTTCCTTAATTTCTCTTTCAGATTTTTCATCATTAGTGTATAAGAATGCAAGAGATTTCTGTGCATTAATTTTGTATCCTGCAACTTTACCAAATTCAGTCACTAGCTCTAGTCATTTTCTGGTAGTATCTTTAGGATTCTCTATGTATAATATCATGTCATCCACAAACAGTGACAGCAACTTCTTTTCCAATCTGGATTCTTTTATTTCTTTTTCTTCTGTGATTGCTGTGGCTAAAGCTTCCAAAACTATGTTGAATAATAGTGGTGAGAGTGGGCAACCTTGTCTTATTCCTGATCTTAGTGGAAATGGTTTCAGTTTTTCACCATTGAGGATGATGTTGGCTGTGGGTTTGTAATATATGGCCTTTATTATATTGAGG
The DNA here is from genome assembly GCF_059928025.1 of Delphinapterus leucas. Classification (NCBI taxonomy): domain Eukaryota; kingdom Metazoa; phylum Chordata; class Mammalia; order Artiodactyla; family Monodontidae; genus Delphinapterus; species Delphinapterus leucas. Next base: position 136,877,469 of record NC_143130.1, read on the forward strand.
TAAGTTCCCTCTGTGCCTACTTTCTGGAGGGTTTTTATCATAAATGGGTGTTGTATTTTGTCGAAAGCTTTTTCTGCATCTGTTGAGATGATCATATGATTTTTGTCCTTCAGTCTGTTAATATGGTTTATCACATTGATTGATTTGAATACATTGAAGAATCCTTGCATTCCTGGGTAAACCCCACTTGATCATGGTGTATGACCTATTTAATGTGCTGTTGGATTCTTTGTGCTAGTATTTTGTTGAGGATTTTTGCATCTATGTTCATCAGTGATATTGGCCTGTAGTTTTCTTTTTTTGTGACATCTTTGTCTGATTTTGGTATCAGGGTGACAGTGGCCTCGTAGAATGAGTTTGGGAGTATTCCTCCCTCTGCTACATTTTGGAAGGTTTGAGGAGGATAGGTGTTATCTGTTCTCTAAATGTTTGATAGAATTCCCCTGTGAAGCCATCTGGTCCTGGGCTTTTGTTTGTTGGAAGATTTTTAATCACAGTTTCAATTTCAGTGCTTGAGATTGGCCTGTTTATATTTTCTATTTCTCCCTGGTTCAGTCTCAGAAGGTTGTGCTTTTCTAAGAATTTGTCCATTTCTTCCAGGTTGTCCATTTTACTGGCATATAGTTGCTTGTAGTAATCTCTCATTAGCCTTTGTATTTCTACAGTGTCACTTGTTACTTCTCCTATTTCATTTCTAATTCTATTGATTTGAGTCTTATCCCTTTTTTTCTTGATGAGTCTGGCTAATGGTTTATCAATTTTGTTTATCTTCTTAAAGAACAAGCTTTTAGTTTTATCGATCTTTGCTATCATTTCCTTCATTTCTTCTTCATTTATTTCTGATCTGATCATTATGGTTTATTTCCTTCTTCTAACTTTGGGGGGTTTTTGTTCTTCTTTCTCTAATTGCTTTAGGTGTAAGGTTAGGTTGTTTATTTGACATGTTTCTTGTTTCTTGAGGTAGGATTGTATTGCTCTAAACTTCCCTCTTAGAACTGCTTTTGTTGCATCCCATGGGTTTTGGGTCATCGTGTTTTCATTGTCATTTCTCTAGGTATTTTTTGATTTCCTCTTTGATTTCTTCAGTAATCTCTTGGTTATTAATAGTGTATTGTTTAGCCTGCAAGTGTTTGTATTCTTTACAGATTTTTTTTCCTGTAATTGATATCTAGTCTCATAGTGTTGTGGTCAGAAATGATACTTGATATGATGTCAGTTTTCTTAAATTGACCAAGGCTTGATTTGTGACCCAAGATATGATCTATCCTGGGGAATGTTCCATGAGCCCTTGAGAAGAAAGTGTACTCTGTTGTTTTTGCATGGAATGTCCTCTAAATATCAATTAAGTCCATCTTATTTAATGTGTCATTTAAAGCTTGTGTTTCCTTATTTATTTTCATTTTGGATGATCTGTCCATTGGTTCAAGTGGGGTGTTAAAGTCCCCTACTATGATTGTGTTACTGTCGATTTCCCCTTTTATGGCTGTTAGCATTTGCCTTATGTATTGAGGTGCTCCTATGTTGGGTGCATGAATATTTACAATTGTTATATCTTCTTCTTGGATCTATCCCTTGATCATTATGTAGTGTCCTTCTTTGTCTCTTCTAATAGTCTTTATTTTAAAGTCTATTTCATCTGATATGAGAATTGCTACTCCAGCTTTCTTTTGATTTTCATTTGCATGGAATATCTTTTTCCATCCCCTCACTTTCAGTCTGTATGTGTCTCTAGGTCTGAAGTGGGTCTCTTGTAGACAGCATATATATGGGTCTTGTTTCTGTATCCAGTCAGCCAGTCTATGTCTTTTGGTTGGAGCATTTAATCCATTTACATTTAAGGTAATTATCAATATGTATGTTCTTATTACCATTTTCTTAATTGTTTTAGGTTTGTTTTTATAGGTCTTTTCCTTCTCTTGTGTTTCCTGCCTAGAGAAGTTCCTTTAGCATTTGTTGTAAAGCTGGTTTGGTGGTGCTGAATTCTCTTAACTTTTGCTTCTCTGTAAAGATTTTAATTTCTCCTTCAAATCTGAATGAGATCCTTGCTGGGTAGAGTAATCTTGGTTGTAGGTTCTTCCCTTTCATCACTTTCAGTATGTCCTGCCAATCCCTTCTGGTCTGCAGAATTTCTGCTGAAAGGTCAGCTGTTAACCATATGGGGATTCCATTGTGTGTTATTTGTTGCATTTCCCTTGTTGCTTTTAATATTTTTTCTTTGTATTTAATTTTTGATAGTTTGATTAGTATATGTCTCGGCATGATTCTCCTTGGATTTATCCTGTATGGCACTCAATGTGCTTCCTGGACTTGATTGATGATTTCCTTTCCCATCCCAGGGAAGTTTTCAACCATAATCTCTTCAAATATTTACTCAGACCCTTTCTTTTTTCCTTTTTCTGGGACCCCTACAATTCAAATGTTGGTGCATTTAATGTTGTCCCAGAGGTCTCTGAGTCTGTCCTCAATTCTTTTCATTCTTTTTCTTTATTCTGCTCTGTGGTAGTTATTTCCACTATTTTATCTTCCAGGTCACTTATCCGTTCTTCTGACTCAGTTTTTCTGTTATTGATTCCTTCTAGAGAATTTTTAATTTCATTTATTGTGTTGGTCATCATTGTTTGTTTGGTCTTTAATTCTTCTAGGTCCTTGTTAAACGTTTCTTGTATTTTCTCCATTCTATTTCCAAGATTTTGGATCATCTTTACTATCATTACTGTAAATTCTTTTTCAGGTAGAATGCCTATAGCCTCTTCATTTGTTAGGTCTGGTGGGGTTTTACCTTGCTCCTTCATCTGCTGCATATTTCTCTGTCTTCTCATTTTGCTTATCTTACTGTGTTTAGGGTCTCCTTTTCTCAGGCTGCAGGTTCGTAGTTCCCATTGTTTTTGGTGTCTGCCTCTTTGCTTAAGGTTGGTTCAGTGAGATGTGTAGGCTTCCGGGTGGAGGAGACTGGTTCCTGTGTTCTGGTGGATGAGGCTGGATCTTGTCTTTCTGGTGGGCATTACCACATCAGTGGTGGGTTTGGGGGTGTCTGTGAACTTAGTATGATTTTAGGCAGCCTCTGTGCTAGTGGGCGGGCTTGTGCTCCTGTCTTGCTAGTTGTTTGGCATGGGGTGTCCAGCACTGGAGCTTGCTGGTATTGAGTGGAGTTGCATGTTAGCCTTGAGACGGAGATCTCTGGGAGAGCTCTCATCGATTGATATTACGTGGGGCTGGGAGGTCTCTGATGGAGCAATGTCCTGAACTCGGCTCTCCCACCTCAGAGGCTCAGGCCTGACACCCAGCCGGAGCACCAAGACCCTGTCAGCCACACGGCTTCCTGTGCTCCTTTCTGCACCAGGAGAAAAGCATGCCCCTGTGCCATTGCTCTTCCACCTGGGCCTTCTGATCAAGGTGTTGGAAGGGCCATGCTCACTCTGAAGGCTCTTAGTATTTTTCGGTGTGTCTTCACTTGTTTCTTCCTCTGTACCTTCAAAGAGGCACAGATTTCTCTTTCACATCACTTTCTGGAGGTGGGCAGGTGATTCGGAGTGGGTGAGTGGCTCTACTCCATGAAATCATCCAGGGGCTCTGATGCCTTCTGCCTCATTCTGACATCCCTCAGGACCCATGGCTTTTTATTCATTGCATAAGCAAGGCTATTCATATGTTTGCTGATAATGGGTATAATTCAAGATTTTAAGGTTAAAAATAAAATATAAATATGTTATTTCCTCCCTTACTATGCATATTTTCTAGTGTTTCCCCCTTTGCCAAATGAAAAATACCAACCATAGCTCTTAGACTCAATGCAGTTTAATTTGGCTTAAACTTTTGGATGATGGCAGAAAGGAATAATGCCATTTGGAGGAGGTAGACAAAGTTTTTTCTCAATCATTCATTGTTTATCAACCTCCCACTACCACTTCCCTCCCTCTCTACAGCCTTCCAAAGTCTGAAAGGCACTTTATGGGAGGAAAAATTCTCTGTGTGGAGCTGTGAGTTGATTCTGGTATTTGGCTGTTTGACTGGCTGACTGCTTGGGAAGAGAAAGAAAGATCAAAGACTTATAAAGACCTCCAGTCAAGATGTCAAAAGAGGTTCATGCTTTGATGCATCCGAGTGTAAAACATGTAGCAAAAATGGATTTATTAATATGAACTATATAAAATTGCTAATATTTGCCCATTTTGCCAATAAACTGGCAATTTCATATGGTTCAGTCAAATAATATAAAAAGAGAGAGAGAAAATCCAAATGACATAAGCCAAGATCAAAAATAAGATAAACATAGCTTAAGACCAGATTTGGAAAAGAATCACAGAGTAATGAAAGGGGCTGAAGTCGCTAGGCTATATGGGTTCCTGGACTCATACAGTGGCATATAAAAGTTTGGCTCTTGTGGGGTAATGGGGATTTAAAGTTCTCCAAGCATGATCCTTAAAGCTCACTCCTTGAATTAGCGGAGCTACCTTGATCCTGAGAGTGGTCTGAAAAAAGCTACTTTCAATTGCTGATTAGGGCAATGGCTCCTGATAAGCTACAGGTCTAAGAAGATAGGAAGACCTAGAGACAGTCTCCCAACCTAGAGCCGAACTACGCCACTGGCTGGCTAAGTAAATCTGCATATTGTCAATATCATGTCAGGGCAAGAAAACTGAATTGTTATCATATGACCAGATCTGGGAGCTGAGTAATGATATCCACAAAACCACTGCACAAGGAAAACTGAGCACAGAAGGAGAAAGAGAAAGACGATGACTAAAAATTGACTTCAAAGTCAAATTCCAAAATACAAAAAGAAATTTAATGCTAACAGAGATAGCCAACTTTAAATCTTTAATATGAATTTATTCTAGAGGAAATTGATTTTTTAAATAAAAGTTTGATCGAAGACTTCAAACCATGAAACAAAACAAAGGATAAATTAAATAAGAATGGGAAAAGAAATTATCAGAAAATTTCAAAATTAAAAAAATAGTCATTGAAATAAAAACTTAACAGATGCAATGCAGTTTACTATAGATTGGAAAAACTGAAGAAACAATGCCCTGGCAATTCATCCAGAACACAGCACATTAGAGACAGAAGTTGTGACAAACAGTTAAAGACTATAGGATAAACTGAAATTCTCCAGCATACATTTAATAGAAGTTCTAGAAAAAGAAAAGAGAAAGAATAATGGAGAGTAATTGTTTAAACAGATAGTAACTTTGACTTCCAGTTAAAAATGCATTTACTGCTACTTCTTGTTAAGACTTTACTAAAATGACAGTAAAGCATTAAAAGGATGTAAATCTGCAAAGTTATAGATAGGAGAAAAGAAAAAGACAAAATTTCAGAAGTTGAAAATTAAATGAATAAATTATAACAGCTGGAAGATGGGAGTTTATTAAATCTAATCTCAAAAGGGAGAAGTCAACAATAACCAAGCTAATTTGCACCTCAAAATAAAAGAATGGTTCAGAAATTTGAGGATTGGTTAACTCTAAAAGGAGAATTGGTTGAAAGTCTTCATAAGAAGATCCCTCTCTCACCAGGTACAGCCAGGTTACCACCTCTCCTCACTCCCTAGAAGAAGAGTGGAGTTTTTCTTTTTGAAGACATTTACTGAGAGATTCTGTAATCAAAGGAAAGAGGCACAGATGAAATAGTTCAAGTACAATTCCAAGTACTAAATAAAAAACGTTTCTAGATTGAAAAAAATCCACTAAATTTCACCTCCCTGCCAAAAGAAAAAGGCCCATGTCAATGTGTGCTACTTTCAAATTTCTGGGCCCTGGAGATTGAGATTCTAATATAATTCAAACACAATTTTTAAAAATTGAAGTATAAAGTATCAGGAATAAGAAGCTTTAAACTGCTCAACAGCAAATTCTAAGAAAATGATTTCCAGTTTAGAATTATATACCCAGTCAAACTATCAACAAAGTGTGAGAGAGGAATAAAGACCTTGAATTTAAAACATGCATGGTCTCAAAAAATTTACTTCCTTGTACCATTCCTCAGAAAGTTATTTGAGGATATGCTCCATCAACATCAGAGCATAAACCAAAAAGGAAGAAGGCATAGGATCCAGGAAACAGGAGATGCAATTAGAAAAGACTAAAAGGGAATCTGCAGGATGATTAGGGGAGATTCCTGGGTGACAGCTGCCAAGCTGGGAAGCAACCAGTTCAGCCCAGAAGAGGAGATTGAAGGGCTCTAGGAGAGAGATCTGTAAGAAATAAATGAAACTACAGACTACCTGATGTATCTGATCATATTTAATGATGCTTTACAGTAGGATAATTCTAAATACATAAAAATCTAAATGAATTAAAGAACAAAACAATACTCAAATAGGGAAAATAAAAACTTTTAAAAGAAAAAGTATAATCACAGCATAACACATGGCTCAATTCTGAATAATATTTTAAAAGTTATAATTGGGTAAATTCTCTGAATGGTTTAACAATGAATATAATAAAACTACATTGGAAAGAGATATTGCAAAATATGTGTTTGAGGGTGAGGGTTTAAGAGGGGTAAATTCTTACCTTTCATGTTAGAAAGTTAATAAATCTAAAACAAAAAATCAATAAATCATAGTATGTGAATGTTATTTTCAATAATAGAAGTAAATTCTAAAAGAAACAGATAAAATATTTTAAAGTGGAAAGTAGCTGATTCCAAGGAGTAAAAATGTCAGGATTGGAGAGATGTGATGCAGGAAATTGCTGGTTTTCATTATAAGTCTTACACAAGTATTTTGCTTTTAAAATTATGTACATGTATTTTTTTTAGTTAGGTAAAAATTGAACTTAAAAAAACAAAGACAGTCAGTAGCTGAGAATATTTCATACTTTCAGAAGACATATACTCCAAGTACTCAATAGGATCAATAAAAATAAATCCATTCCTAGACATGTTATGACAAAATAGCAGAATGTCTAGGATAAACAGAAAGCTACCAAACCAAAGGAATAAAAATTAAACTAACAGAAGACTTGTCTTCAGAAACATTAAACTCTTCAGAAACAATAACCAGAACACCCTGGAGATATAATTTCAAAGTATCAAGGGTGGAAAAGTACTGTCAAAATATAAGTCTATACCTATCTAAACTATCATTCAGGAAAAAGACTAAGACATTTTTGAACAAAGACTAATGGGATATGTCACCTACAGATACTCACTAAAAGAACAATTAGAGGATGTACTTCAACAAAAAGAAACATGAACCCAAGGGAACAGAATGAAAAATTGATGATTGAAAATTGAACAAAAGATTAATTACTTATTTTAAAAGTAATTAATTTTTATGCTTTTAAAATAAAGTAAAACTAAAACTTCAGGGAAAAATAAGATGATGTGGGGGGAGTATTAATGGATAATTCAAACTTGCTAAGTTCCTTATGTCAGAAGTAGAAGAGAAATATTAACATAGGTTTACATTTTTAAAAATTCCAAGGTATCCACCAAAAGAATAGAAAGAGTAATGCTCATATTCTGCTGGAGTGTAAGGTTGAGCAATAAGTTAGCAATACTTAATAAACTTGAACCTGCACAAACTATAACACAGTAATTCCACTTCTTCATGTAGACCCCAGAGAAACTAAAAAACGTGTGCAGAAGGCATGTGCAAGAAGGTTCATTGCCACATCATGATGTGAGAAGCGAGAAGCAACCTAAATCTCCATCAAGGAAGAATGGTTAAATGTGTCTTATTCCTATGGTGGAATATTATGCAGCAAAGAAAAATGAATGGACTTGACTAAAACTACATGTATAAACTGTATAAATCTCAAAAAAAAAAATGTGTACCAAAACCACGTTGCAACATATGTACAAAATGATACTATTTTTATCCAGTTTGAAAACACACAAATCAATACACCTCTTTGAAAACACACAAATCAATGCACCTCTGAGTTGCTTATATGTAGCAAAAGTATAAACATGTCTTAAGAATTAGAAACACAAATCAAGACAGAGTTTATATCTGAAGAGTGAGGAAAGCATATGGATTTAGGGAAGGGTACTTAGGTGGCTTCATTTGCGTATGTAATATTTTCTTATTTTGTTTAATATGAAGCAGTTTGAGCAAAATGGTAAGATTTATTAAACTTGGGTGGTAAGAGGACAAGTATACAGCTTACTGTTCCTTATACTATATGTTTGAGATATATCATAATTTAAATAATTTTTAATGGTTTTTATACTCAGGGGAACTGGGCCACAACCAAAAATAATACATGAAAATAAAGAGACTCAGAAGCCACAGAGACGGGTAGCAAGAAAAAAATTCCACAGAAGGAATTAGCATCTCACTATTTCATAAAATCATTAATGTTTCTGTCCTGTTCATTGGTATGTTGATACCCTCTCTGGCACATAGTGGCACTTAATAAATATTGATTAAATAGTAAATTAAATTAGGGTGTGCTAAGAGTGAGAAAACTAAAACACACAGGGAATGGAGGGGAGAGGCCCACAGACTAGAGCAGTGGTCTTTGAACATTTTTGTTCACATAACACCAAAAATAATTTTGAAAAACGATGTAACTCCTTGCACATTTTTAGATTGACATTCAAAAAAATGTATTGTAAGTATAAACAGTTGCAAAAGGTATAATTGCCAGGATATTGTAAATATATTGACATTTAAAAATAACCCTTGGGCTTCCCTGGTGGCGCAGTGGTTAAGAATCTGCCTGCCAATGCAGGAGACACGGGTTCAAGCCCTGGTCCGGGAAGATCCCACATGCTGCGGAGCAACTAAGCCCGTGCGCCACAACTACTGAGCCTGTGTTGTAGAGCCTGTGAGCCACAACTACTGAGCCCACATGCCTAGAGCCTGTGCTCAACAACAAGAGAAGCCACTGCAATGAGAAGGCTGCACACCGCAACAAAGGGCAGCCCCCACTCACCGCCCACTAGAGAAAGCCCGCGTGCAGCAAGAAAGACCCAATGCAGCCAAAAATAAATAAATAAATAGATAAGTAAATAAAATAAACCTTTGCATTGCTTTTAAAAACAATATCCAAAGGAAAACTTTTGGAGGTGATGGATATATGTGTGGCATAGATTGTGGTGATGGTCTTAAGAGTGTATGCTTATCTCCAAACTCATCAAGTTGTTTACATTAAATATACACAGATTTTTCTATGTCAATCATATCTGAATAAAGAGGTTTTAAAAACTCCAAAGGAATCTAAATATTATGGTAGTCTGATACCAAGAGTTATCCACTTTAAAAAAATACAGGATGTGTTATGCATAAGAAAAAAATTTATTGTATCAAAGATACAGCAAAGATAAATATAAAAATGAGAAAAACACATAAGCCCAGCTTTAAAAATTGGAAAATTTATGTCATTCCTTTTTCTCTTTCAACTTTGCCTCCACAGAAATTTATCTTAATGTAGTATTTTTGCTTAAAAATCTTATATTTCTTACTCTATTATACTTTGCAACAAAAATGCATATATATAGAAATTTAATTTTGTAATTCCCTGTGTCCAAATCTTTTTTTTTTTTTTTTTTTTGCGTTACGCGGGCCTCTCACTGCTGTGGCCTCTCCCATTGCGGAGCACAGGCTCCGGACGTGCAGGCTCAGCGGCCATGGCTCACGGGCCCAGCCGCTCCACGGCACGTGGGATCTTCCCGGACCGGGGCACGAACCTGTGTCCCCTGCATCAGCAGGCGGACTCTCAACCACTGCGCCACCAGGGAAGCCCTGTCCAAATCTTTAAATGATAAAATATCTTCTGGATTGGTTATTATTAGCAATATCAAGTTAATAAAAATTAACCAGAATGTGTTACAAATTTTGATAATTAAAGAGTAAAATTTTATTGGAAATTTATCTCAATATGGATAGTGGGTTTTTTTTTTTTTACATCTTTATTGGAGTGTAATTGCTTTACAATGGTGTGCTAGTTTCTGCTTTATAACAAAGTGAATCAGTTATACATATACATATGTTCCCATATCTCTTCCCTCTTGTGTCTCCCTCCCTCCCACCCTCCCTATCCCACCCCTCAAGGTGGTCACAAAGCACCGAGCTGATCTCCCTGTGCTATGCGGCTGCTTCCCACTAGCTTGGAGCGATTTTAAAATTTTCAACTCATTCATGTATCAGTGGATGGGTATACCTATGGCTAAAATAAGTTAGGGTTCAGCACCAATTCTACTGCCATTATTGCTTTTATTGCTATGAGCTCAGAAGTAATATTAAATACAGTACAGCCATTATCCAGACAGACTCTGGGGCCAGTCTACCAATTCAAGTCCCAATTCTGTCACTTATTAGCTCTGTGACCTTGGACAAGTAGTCGACTTCTCGAGTTTTCTTTTTCAAATGTAAATTAGGAGTAATAGTAAAACTTACCTTACAGGGTTGTTGTGAGGTTTGAACAGGTTAATGCATGTAAAGTTCATAAACTAGTCCCTGGCATACAGTAAATTTCTCTTGAAGTATTTAAGCAAAGCACTAAATTAGTAGATGGAACAGAAAGAATTTTGCTAGAGCGTAGTCACCAGTTATGTTCATTCCTTGGAGCTAGTTTCCTCCCTGGTCCCCCCACCATCCCATGATGATCTATTATCCAAAATTATTTTTAATGATATATGAGGTGACAATTCCTCCTTCATTTCTGTTGAAAGCAAAGAACTGGAAACCAGCTGACTTAAGGAAGGAATTGTGACCCAGTCATCAGAATCATGTACTTTTTCAGTGCCTGCACTAATGTCTCTAACTTTTCTTTGATTGGCGACCCTGAAGTTTTTATACCCCTGGAGCATCACAGTAAAGCTCTACATGGAAATGTGATAAGGCCTCTCCTTGCTCCAGGGGCAAAGGCAGATTGTGACATGGATTATTTGTCTGAAGGCAAGTTCCCAAGATCAGTTATAAGTAAGAGTTCACCTCAAAGTCAAAGATCTTCAAGCTAGGCCCAGAGAACTCTCTTGGCGTGTGCCTTGGATGGTCTTGTGACTCGCAGTGTCAGGTTGTCCTTTTGGAGGCCCGCTGGCGGCAGCAGCCTGGGACCCAGGTCAGTCTACCCCACATAAAAGTAGGAGTAAACTAATTTCTCAGTGGCCTGGAGAGTTTAGATACCAACAGTCTGGCCTCCAGTTTGGAGCAGGAAGAGCCAAAACGAGAAGCCACTTTCCCCAGACCCAGGAAGATAAATGGACAAAGGGGTCCGGAAGTGGGAGGCGCACAGACTTGACTCCTAAGCCAGGTACAAAGGCCCCCGCTGCTGCCTTTTAAGGGGATTGTTCTCCTGACTCTTCTTCTCACAGTAGGAAGTGAGTTTTTGCGTGTTAGCAAAAACACTTCTGCTTGCTCTAAGGCTAGGGGCTTGGCCAAGTCCTGGGCTCACAGGACAAAGTGCCATGGTAGTCAGCAAACTTCCAAAGCTGGGGTGAGCAAACCTGACATTGGCCGACGCTCTCCTTGGTGAGGCCCTCTGGTCCGGTGTCGCCTTCCGGAGCTGCATGAAGCCCAGAAGGAAAATGCCCTCTGTGGCAGAGGCATCATCAGCCTGGACCGATTGGTGGGTTTGTGGCAGAGATGTGGCTTTCGCCCATGCCCCACTGATGGAAAATTGTCATCGACATGAATCTCCTCTTTGTATTGCTCGGAAATAGGATGTTTTAGCTGTACCCCGACACGTATTTTTACACCTACAAGTGAATGCAGTTAAACAGCCAGTTATTTTTTAAATGTTCAGTTATGTTTAAAATTCCAGATCAGAGTTTGCCAGGAAATTTGTCTGTGCTTTCATGAGGTGTAGGTCGCTGTAGGCTGTGTACACACAGTGCATGCAGTCAGGTGCCCTTTTGGGGTCTTATTACCCCAGTAACGTATCTAACCTCCTTCCAACCTCACACCAATAACACATACCAAATGCAAATTCTGTATCACCTGATCTGGGTTGCTCTCAGGCTGTTATATTTAGTTGCCCTCTTGGAGGGGAGGGGTATGGGGAACAGGGAAGAAGTGCACCGAGAATCAAGAAATTTGTTGAAATTCCATGTAGTTGTGACAGGATTTGCTTAAGCCCCAAATGCTTGATAGGATTTTGTGAAGGCATCCTGTAATCAAAAGCCAGGATTTAGAGAATGGATAGAACATTACCATAGAAAGAATGGACGAGAAAAGATAAAAGGAAAGATATAAGTTAGACTTCAAAAGGACCTAGGAGATTATTTATAGAAACAGCAGCAGACAATGAGAACTGACAAAATTATTTTCTAATGTTAGATGGGCTGGTATCAGGAGGGAACTTTCCATGTGATTAAAAATAATTATTGCTGGCATTAAATCCAGTTGGAATCACCCAGCACGATTTATCTTCTATCTCATGCTGCTACCATATGCCAGACATAGTGGAGCAGAAACATTCTCTTTCATACTGATAAATAGTACTTTGTAAATATTTAGAGATGGAAGCTCTGGATCGCTGAACAATTCTGACAGGGAACATGTGCAAAGGAGTGGGTTATTCATGTTCCTGACAGGGACTCTGTGTAAGATGTGGGACCCCAAAGCGTTCATGAAGCCATGTAATTCAGAAGTCTTCTTCAGAATTTACAGCAGTTGGAGGAGTGTGGCTGGGCTCTCCAGCATGAGCTATGTGCTCCAAAAGTGCACACGTACCTTGGAGTAAGACATTTTGCTGTCTGGCTAGTGCTGTATAAGTTGATAAACTGCCATACTTATTAAGCCAGCTTTTTCTGGAACACTTGATTCAAGCAAGAAACCATGCCCAATGTGACCTTATTTGGAGAAAGGGTCTTCACAGAAGTAATCAAGCTCAAATGAGGTCATTAGCATGGGTCCTCATCCAATATGATTGGTGTCCTTATAAAAGGGAGAAATTTGGGCACAGAGACACGTGTAGAGGAAGTCAATGTGAAGAAACGGGGAGAAGACGGCCGTCTACATGCCGAAGAGAGAGGCCTGGAACAGCTCCTTCCCTCATGGCCCCCAGGCAGGACCAACCTTGCCAACACCTTGATTTGGGACTCTGGCCTCCAGAACTGTGAGATGATACATTTCTGTTGTTTCATTCCCCCAGTTGGTGGTGCTTTGTTTTACAGCAGCTTTAGCAAACTAACACAGAACGAAACCATACCCAGTGCTCTTTGGGGGTTTCTACTTGGGGATTTTGAGGCCCCTAAGAGAGACAGGCCCTGTACCTCGCTCTCCAGGCCGGGACTGCTTGGAGGAATCCTGTGTCTCTCTCCCCTCCTGTGAGAGCGGCTCATCAGATCACTGACTGTACATGGCCCAGCCTTCTGAGTCTTGCGCTCTCTGAGACTCTCAAGCCCTCAGACCCAGCCTCGTCTTTTATCCACTCTGCTTCCTTGTGGCAAGTAGTCCAAGCCAGGCTGCACAGTCCCTGTGGCGGGACGACCACCTGACTCTGGGGCTTTACTTGGGCTCCAGTCAAGGAAAGGAGTTAAGAGGGTCCAGGTCAGTCTCACGCTCAAACTGGCTCTCTGTCCAGCATCTACAGAGACAAGTCAGTAGTATGATGTCTGTTGTCTCAATCCCTTGTGAGAACACTCTGTGGGCCAGGACTCTGGGATTCTGCATAAATACCTTAAAGTTTATTTGATTTAAATCTTAGTTTGTGGGGGCTCCCTGACTCTTCTGGTGACTAGAATTGGGCTATATGCTCTCCCTGCTTGTTTACGTACAGTGTGCCCGCCCACCCCCATCAACCCTGCGTACTATGGTAACTTCTAGAGGAACAGAAATAGTTGTGATTGCAACATTCAGTTACCACTAGATTCAAGTTGGAGTTTGCTGTTCATGCCATTTATGGACACTTGACATCTCTCCCAAAATCAGGAAACTTGCTAGACTAGTATTCCCTCTGTAATTGTTGATGATGTTTCAAGAAGTCTATAGAAAAATCATTCTTTGATTATTTCTAGATCATTTCCGATGGACTTTTTAAATTAAGAAACACCTCACCTGTCCTGTGGATATTCTGCCCTCATTCTGAAATCTGTAGCTTTAAACTTAGCACCTGTCAGGAGCAAGGATGAACATCTTAGGACACTAATTTAGAGCTTACCTGTTCATTGTCAAAAATCATTTCTCCCTCTTCTATGTATCTCCCTATATATTTACCATGTGTAATTTATCAGAGTGGAAGAGTTTTTCTACTCAGCCAAGTCAGGGGCTTGGCTCTGTGATACATTAAATGAACTGTGAAGAAAACAATGTCAATTGTCATTAGAAACAAAGAGCAAGGGGAAGAGATGAGAGAGAAATGTAGGGCAGGGAAGCAAATTCATTGTTATTAAAGTGCCCAGGAAAGATGCTCTAAGGAGTTAGAGAGCCTGCTTTCCTGGTTCTCTTGAAACTATGGACTAGAGCGCAGACATGTAATCAGACAGAGGAAGGGGTGGGGGGGGAGTGAGGGAGGAGAAGAAGGAGATAAAAAATGGATGTTAGCAAAGTTTGGAGACACAGAGAAAAAGAAGTAGAGGACATTAAGTGTCTGCATATATTTTCTCCTGATTGACTATGCACAGATAAAACTAAATACGGGGCTTTTCCAAATAGTCACCAATTCCTATAGCTAAATACTAGACTTAATGGTATTTAAAAATAGCATTTATGTAGATTATACGTCCATGGTTCTTTATCCGTTATCAAGCAAAGAATACTTTACATAGAAAAATTTGGGTTTGGCCAGGTATGCACCCAGCTGATACAGGTTAACAGCTTCCTAATGGAAACAGAGGATGGTTTGGAAAAGAGCAGTTTCAACATTTTCCACTAATTGGTGAGAAGGAAACATTGTTTAACTTCGAATAGCAAAGAGAATCCATGCCTGAAGCGGGGCTGCAGTCCAGAGTTGTTACTAGAGGCTGCGTGCACAGTTCATTTCTGACGTGGGTGCGTGTTTTCTGGTTTTAACCATGGTGGCCCACGAGAGACGCAGAGGAATACTGGAGGAGCCCGTGCTCACCCTGATTCCTTCTGAAGAATGTGGCAAAGTAAGGTGTGGAAACGGAGGAGGAGCAGCTGCTTTTTCCATCACTGACACTCGAAGAGAACATCTCAGGGGGTGAGGGTTGATGCATGATGATAAGTTAAACTGGCTGCTCCAGCTTAAATGACGCCAGTACCTGTTGAGAGGCGTTGGAGACTCTTTAGAGGCAGATATGGACAGTTCTTGCTTAGAGCTTCAGCACCATCTCAAAGATACGGCTGTTAACATTGTGCCTTTGGTGCTTTTTTTTTTTTTTTTTTATTGCGGTACGCGGGCCTCTCACTGTTGTGGCCTCTCGCGCAGCGAAACACAGGCTCCGGACGCGCAGGCTCAGCGGCCATGGCTCACGGGCCCAGCCGCTCCACGGCATGTGGGATCTTCCCGGACCGGGGCACGAGCCCGTATCCTCCGCATCGGCAGGCGGACTCTCACCCACTGTGCCACCAGGGAAGCCCGCCTTTGGTGCTTTTTGAGAAGTACCTAAAGGATCCCGTCCCCTAGGAATGAAAGGTACGTCCCAGCTTTATGTTTTTGCACCATGGTTAATTGGAATGTTGCCCACTCCCTCCTTTCACTTTTCTCATTTTTATTCAGTCTTTAAGGATTCTATTAAATTTCATCTTTTGCCATGAAATTTCTTGACATTCCCAGGCAGTGATGAATTGGATGTAAAACTCAGTGCTTATATTGCACTTAGCTGGTATGAATTTTGCTTCACCACCATACTGGATTGAAAAAAAAATCACTGAGTAATGAATTCATCCTAATGCTAGGATGGCATCACTGTATGTTTTTAAGTGATGTATAGTTGATTTACAGTATTGTGTTAGTTTCAGGTGTATAGCATAGTGACTTTTTTTTTTTTGCAGATTACATTCCACTGTAGGTTATTACAAGATATTGTGTATAATTCCTTGTGCTATACAGTAAATCCTTGTTACTTATCTATTTTATGTACAGTAGTTTGTATCTGTTAATCCCCTATTCCTCATTTGTCCCTCCCCCACTTTGGGTAACCATAGGTTTTTCTATGTGAGTCTGTTTCTGTTTTGTATATAGATTCTTTTTATTATTATTATTTTTTAGATTCCACATATAAGTAATACCATATAGTATTGGCTTTTGCTGTCTGGCTTATTTCACTAAGTATAATATTCTCTAGGTCCATCCACATTGCTGTATTGGCAATATTTCATTCTTTTTATGGCTGAGTAATATTCCATTTTATACATATACCACATCTTTTTTTAAAATATTTTTGGACGTCTTTATTGGAGTATAATTGCTTTACAATGTTGTGTTAGTTTCTGCTTTATAACGAAGTGAATCAGCTATACGTATACATATATCCCCATATCCCCTCCCTCTTGCTTCTCCCTCCCACCCTCCCTATCCCACCCGTCTAGGTGGTCACAAAGCAGCGAGCTGATAGCTGTGCTATGTGGCTGCTTCCCACTAGCTATCTATTTTACATTTGGTAGTGTATATATGTCCATGCCACTGTCTCACTTCGTCCCGGCTTACCCTTCCCCCTCCCCATGTCCTCAAGTCCATTCTCTACATCTGTGTCTTTATTCCTGTCCTGCCCCTAGGTTCTTCAGAACCATTTTTTTTTGTTTCCATATATATACCACAACTTCTTAATCCAATCACCTGTTGATGGACATAGACATGTCCATGTTGTCACTATTGTAAATAGTGCTTCTATGAACATAGGGGTGCATGTATCTTTTCAAATTAATGTTTTCATTTTTTCTGATATATACCCAGTAGTGGGATTGCTAGGTCATGTGGTAGTTCTATTTTTAGTTTTTAAGGAACCTCCATACTGTTTTCCATAGTGGCTGCACCAATTTACATTCCCACCAACAGTGCAAGAGGGTTCCCTTTTCTCCACACCCTCTCCAGCATTTATTGTTTGTAGATTTTTTGATGATGACCATTGTAACTGGTGTGAGGTGATACCTCATTGTGGTTTTGATTTGCATTTCCCTAGTAATTAGTGATGTCGAGCATCTTTTCATGTGTCTGTTAGCCATCTGTATGTCTTCTTTGGAGAAATGTCTATTTAGGTCTTCTGCCCATTTTTTTGATTGGGCATCACTATATTTTTTATATTAGATTAAATGACTTTGAATTCCACTGGCCAGGAAGACACACAAAAAATCAATCCCAATTCTTATTGGAATTTTTCACCCACCCCATTACTCAAAGGCACCAGAAGTCTTACAAATTTAACATAATCTGTCTTTTGTCCTCACTGGGTAATACTGAGATGCTCCTTGTCTAGGCCCACGTAGTCTTTTGATAGCAATCAGCCTGGGGAAGGAAGGGGCATAACTCTGTGTAATGTAGCTCCCTTCAGCTGCTGTCAATTCCTAGAGAGTAACTGAGCTGTGGGCCTTCATCAGCCAACAGTCTAGGAAACTGAGGGAACGAGTATCCAAGATCCTGGAAGTGACCTGCTATGCCACACAAAAGATACAACCATTCATATGACTTGATTTTAAAGTTCAGGTTTGTGAAGAAGGTGACATAAACCCTGCTAGTGGATCCTAATTTCAGTGCTGAACAAGTTACCTGTGAATTATTACTCAGGGTTCTTATGTGGAAATTGGAGATACTATATGAGTGGCCAGGATGGATCTTGGAAGAAAAGAGTCACCTAGATCTGTTTTTAATAGAATATTCACGTATAGCCCCTTATCAGGCTTATGCTGCTTTAAGTAAACAGGCTCCCAAACCTTTGTGATTCTCCCCCACCCCACCCCCGCTTCAGTGCCAAAAGAACAGCTTACCCATCCCTTACCTTTTGAATTTGCCTTGATTCTCCATGGGCAAGAAAGGGGTGTGGGCGGTGATGGTGTCAATTATAGGGACAATGAAACTCATGGGATATTCTTCCTTGCCATCCGATCTATACTAAAAATGAGAAAATGGCAGGGTTCCACCTCTGTGCTGGGAACTTGTGCACATCTAACTTCCTCATGGTGTCATAATACAGTGCATTTGTTTCCAGTCTGATTAAAACACAGGAGTAAACAACGCATATTAATTGATCCATGCATTTCAGTGGACAATAAATTTGAGTCCCTGAATTGACTTTTCTGAGCAAGCCAATAACGTGAGTAAACCTTGCATTATTTATCACTGGTCATCCAATGTAACGTTTAAGTCACCAGCACTGGTGTGCTTTCCATGTCTCCTCCGGGAAAACAGTAGGCTTATTTGGGAGAGATCACGATACAGCGTCAGATTTTTACTCTGATTCTTTCGAAACTCAACAGAAAGGCCATCCACACTTTTCTGTCTCCTTACTTGTCAGGTGAGTACACACGTGTACAAGGAAAGGCAGTCCATCTGTAACCTTAGAAAGAAGACAATAGGCCAAAATGAAACCAAGTGTATTTTTACCAATCGGCTGAGTCGTTTCTCCCCTGAGGTTAATTATCATTAATGACTTTAATTAAGGAGTCATGAGAGGTATTTATCTTGCAAAGTGTGGATCCATGTCGTTTGTACTGTTGGATTTTAGCTCTCCGCTGTGATTGCACTCTTTCAAAACACCCTATTAATGTTAAATCTCTTTGGTGCTATATGCGAAGTTGTGATGCCTCAGGGCATATTTTACGGTGACACTGGCCAGGTTCAGCCTGACATTTAACAAACTCTGGAGCTAGAATTATTCTTGTTCATTTGAGGCTTCCAACTTGGAATTTTTAAGATAAATGAGTCAGTTGCATCTATTCTCTAGCAATTAACTGGTAATTGAGGCATTTAATCAGAATACTGACTTGAAGGACTCTAGCCTGATTAGATGCTGTTGGCAGGGAAAAAAAGATTCAACTCCTTGTTCATCTCATTTGTGTGCTATGCTCACACCCTAAGTCCAGATCAAACACAAATCTAGCTTGTCAGTGAATATTTTACAGAAAAAATGGATACTTATGCTTTATGGAGATTTAATAGATTTAGACACCAGTCTTCTACAAAATACTCAAATCAGTAATGTTCATTCTACAATTATTTATTGTGCATCTGTTTGGTGTAAGAAAGTTGCTCATAGGTATATAAACATGAATAATACTGCTGTTGAATTCAAGAAGCCTCAGCCTAAGTTTTACTTCAACTAGAGTATAAATCAAGGTAAATAACTGTCCTTTAATTTTTTCTCTGAAAACTGGATAACCAACACATATCATCATCCATACAGTGAAGATGCAACAGACAAGCAAGATTTTATGATTTGCAAAAAATGATCAAGATTATGTACATACCAGCAGAAGTCAATATTTTAAGCCTGGCTGTGTGTTAGAATCACCTGGAATGTTTTCAAAACCCACAATTATTCCTAGATCACACCTGAGAACAGTTAGATCAGAATATCTGAGCTTGGGCATTTTGCATCAATTTCTCAAGCAGTTTAGGTGATTTTAATGTGTTGAAAACTATTGACAAGCAAAAAAAATTATTTAACTTTATGGATATGGGTACAGAGTTGTAGCAAGAAAATGGAGGGTCCTCACAGTATGTGAGGCCATGAGAAAAATAGGTTTGGGTATAAAAGGGTGGGATGGAGTTTGGGGGCACAGGAGCCAAGAAGCCATCCTCTGGCCATCTGAGTCTGGTCCTGCAGTTGCCTCTCCACTCCAGAATACATCACCTTACTTGCCAGCAGAAAGAACTGAAAGAGGATGGCTTTCCAAATCTCAAACATATGTCTTCTAAGGTCTTTTCGTCTTTGCAGAATAGGAAGACCGTAAGAGGAGGGTGGATGGGGCTGGAGCTAGACAATCTTAGTATCCCTGACAGACATCCCTGGGAAAGCAGTCACATCCATTCTCTTGATTTCAACTACTATCTAAACGATGATGCCACTCAGATCAACATCTGTAGTTAACGCCTCTCCCCTGAGCTTCAAATTTACACATCTAGCTGCCTGCCAGACAGCCCTACCTAGATATTCCAGGTAGTAATGCAAAGTCAACGTATCCCCCAAATGAACTCATCTCACTTGCTATGCTTGCCTCTCCTCTTATGCCTCTAATTGCTGTGAATGTCACCATCACCCACTCAGTCACCCAAGCTGCATTCCTAAACTATATGCTGGGCTCCTTCCTTTGCATTATCTCCCTTATCCAGTTTCCTAGAACTGTCTGTCTGTCTTCTGAATCTCATTCATCCTGTCCTCTCCAGCCCTCCTACCATTGTTCTCATTGAAGCTTCCCTCATTTCTCACCTGGATTCCGGCAACAACTTCCTAACTGATTTTGCCAGCTCCAGCCTTCAACCTCTCAAATCTGTTCTCCATTTAGTTGACAAGGATTGCCTTAAACAGAGACATGAGCACATCAGCTCCTTGCTTAAACTTCTTTGATGGTTTTGCATCATCACCTATTGCAAGAGCCTTAAACTCTGCTTGCACATTAAAATCTCTATAGGCATATCTTGGGTGCTTTTAAAACTATCAGTGTCTGAGCCCTACTTCAGACCAATTGATCAGAAACTCTGGAGATAGGTAGGGTTTGGGAATCGATATTTTTTATAAAGCTCCCTAATTTATTTAAATATGCAGCTAGTGCCTATTAGACTAAATTCTGTGCTAGTTATCTATTTGCTACACACCAAAACTTAGTTGCCAAAAAACTTGTGGGCTTATTACCACCACCATTTTATCATATCTCACAGTTTCATGGATCATGAATTCAGAGTGGGCTCGCCTAGGCAGTCTTCTTCTGTACATCAACTGGGGTTATTGGTTGGTATTTAGGTGACAGATGGGCTGGTCTGGAGGACCTGAGATGTCTCCCCTAAAGTCAGAATGGCGAGATCTGCTGGCCCCATCCGCCAGAGTGCCTCCGTGCTTCTCTTCAGCACTCTGATCTCAGACTAGCTGCTCTTGTAACACAGTAGACAACTTACATGGCCTTGCTGCCCAAAATGTGGTCTGCAGACCAGCAGTACAGACAGCAGCATCTGAAAGCTCGTTAGGGAATGCAGAATTTCTGGCCAGACTCCAGACCTTCTGAATCAGTCAACTTTTTAACAAGATCCCCAGGTGATTCATGTGCTCACTGAAGTTTAAGAAGCACTGACCTATAGGTCAAAATCTGGTGTCCTTAAGGTCTTTGAGGTCTTCTTTTATGTGGCACTCACCATATGTCTCCAGCATTAACGGTCTCCATTTTGCCCCTGGACTTTAAGATGCAGGATCATTAAACAACTTTGAGTTTCCTGGGCTTTCTTCTCCATGCCTGTGCTCATGGCCCTCTCTGCTGAAATATCTTTCCGGCTCTCGTCAGACATCTAATGCTCATTCTTTCTAGGACAGGTCTCACTTCTAGCAGGGTGTTTTCCTGACCCTCCCCACACCGACTTAGCCTTAGGTGCCTCTTTTGTTCTGTCACGGCCCCTGTGCGAATCTCCATCACTGTGCTTGTGACATGCATGTATATTAATATAAAATTTTCTGGTTTTGCGTCAGCATCCTCTACTAAACTGTGAGTTCCTCGTGGACAAGCTTTATGCCTTAATTATATCTATTTTCCACCACCTAACACAGTATTTAGCACATAATAGTTGCTCAATTAATGGCTACTAAGTGAAAGGAAATATTTATAAGCATATAATTATGAGTGAAATTTCCCTCAGCAAGTTGTAGATCAGAATCACCCATGGAGTTTTTTTTTTTTGTTTGTTTGTTTGTTTTTGCGGTACGCGGGCCTCTCACTGTTGTGGCCTCTCCCATTGTGGAGCACAGGCTCCGGACGCACAGGCTCAGTGGCCATGGCTCACGGGCCCAGCCGCCCCGCGGCACGTGGGATCTTCCCGGACCGGGGCATGAACCCGTGTTCCCTGCATCGGCAGGCGGACTCTCAACCACTGTGCCACCAGAGAAGCCCTCGTGGAGATTTTTAAACCTATCTGTCTGAGTGAGCATCATTGTTAGAGATTCTGACCCAGAAGAGCTGGATGGAGTACAGACATCAGTATGCTAAAGAAATGCCAGAGGTGATTATTAAAATATATATTTCCGTTATTTATTTTATACTAACTAATCTCACTATTTAGTAGTTTGGTCCAAATGAGCAAACAAAAAAAAATTTAGAGATAGTTATAATACTAAATTTTGTGAGATTGTGGTAATACTGTTAATATATTTGTAATTCAAGTATCTCTAGGTTCCAAGCCAATGAGTACAGATGTAATAGCTTGATATTTGGGTATCCAAAATATGACAGTATAAAACAAAACTTCAAAACTATTAGAAGATATAGGAAAAAATATGTATATGATCCCAGCAATGGAGTAGATCTCTCATTTAGACACGAAAAAGCACAGCTCATAAAGGAAAACAAAATGGCAAATTGGTCACCAAAATGAAAAACCTTGGCACAACAAAAGAAATCATAAACTAAGGGAAGATAAAAGGTACAACATGGAAGAAGATATTGGCAGTACATCTGTCCTAAAAAGGACGAGTATCCAGAATACATAAAGTGTTACTGGACATTGGACCTAAGGCAGAGTGATTCCTGAGAGGTGGGCGTGAACCCTATGGTTGACCTAGCTTCCTTCCTGGAGAGCTTCTGGGCTTCCTGGGAGAGAGCCCAGGTGGAAACTGACAGTCTCCCTGAGTTGAGGAAACAGAGCTGCGTGTTTGGGGGAGGCCAAGGCAGCTAAAGTTTGCAGGGAAGACTCCAGAGAGGAGAGAGTCGGAGAGAGAGCTCTGAAGATCGGAAAAGGGTCCTCAAATCTTCACCAGAGAACTGATTAGTGAATGTGTGTGCGGAAGCTCCCCGAGGCTGGAGGAAGAACCACCAGAAAGGATTAGAGAAAACAATCTCAGGGCTCATGTAGCACTGGGAATAGTTTGAGGTTTTGCCAGCCAGAGAGGAAAAGCCTTATAAACTCACATAACTCACGGAACATTAGGTAGCGTCCTCACAAAGCTACTGCCTCAGTAGGAGGAAAATTATCCTTAGGCAAAAGACTGCTCTGAGCATGCCCAATAAAGCTTAAAAGCAAGTATTGAAAGGATCAAACTCCTTCCAATTAAATTAACTGTGTCCCAGCACAAGTTCAAGAATATTTGTAGGAATACAAAAATATTGGCACTCAATAAGGTAAAATTCATAATGTTTAAGGCCCAAGAAAAAATTCCCAGGCAGGCAGGGAAACATGAAAATATGACCCATAATGAGGAGAAAAACCAATCAATCAAAACCTACCCCTAGAATGTAGAAGAAAGATGAAGCATGTTAAGAGATGAGCAGATTTTTAAAAATTTTTATTTATTCTAGAAATAAAACTTCTAGAGATGGAAACTATAATGTCTAGAGATAAAAACTACACTCAAGCAAAGACGAAGGTGACAAATTTTTTTTTCTAAATTTGGTGTAACTTATAATCCTACAGTTTCAAGAAGCTCCATAAACCCCAAACACACACACACACACACACACACACACACACACACACACACAAGAAAACTACACTGAGGACATCATAATCAAGTTGCTTAAAATTAGTGATGAAAATCTTAAAAGCAGCTAGAGCAAAAAGACATATTATTTTCAGAAAACCAAAGACTAAAAATTACAGCAGATTTAATCACCAGAAACAGTGCAAGCCAGGAAACAATGGAGCAACATCTTTGAAGTACTACAAGTAAAACCAGGAAATCTAGAATTCTACACTGGAAATGTCAAAGGAAGTGCTTCCAGCAGAAGGAAACCAAAACCAGATGGAAATCTGAATTTACACAAAGGTATGAGGCTCACCTGCAAATACAACAAATTTTTAATCATTTTAAAAGATAACTGACCATCTAAAACCAGAATCATAACAATGTGTTGTTAGATTTATAACATATGTAGAAGTAAACTGCATGAGAACAAACAACACACAAAGGCCTGGAGGGGGAAAATGGGAATATATTGGTATAAGGTTCTTATGCTATATGTGAAGAGGTATACCGTCACTTGAAGTTGAACTGTGACTAATTAAAGATATATATTATAATCCCTAAAGAAATCACTAAAATAACACAAACGAAATAATCCAGCAAATCTAATTAACTAAATGAATAGCATAAATAAAGACTGGAAAGGAAGAAGGAAAACTGTATTTGTAGACATGATTGTGTATGGAGAAAATCCTACCAAATCAACAAACCCCTAAGGTTGCATGATACAAGGTAAGTAGTTAAAAAATAATTGTATTTCTTCATATTAGCAGTGAACAATTAGAAATTGAAAATAATACTATTTATAATATGTATGACAGTAAATATGAAATACTTGGGAATAAATTTGACAAAAGATGCAGGACCTGTACACTGGAACTAAAAAACATTGCTGAAAGACATTAAACAAGACCTAAATATAAGAGAAAATGTTGATAACCTGGACTTCATCAAAATTTAAAACTTCTGTTTTTTTGAAAGACAACATAAGAGAATGAAAAGACAATTCATGGACTGAGAGAAAAGGTATGAAAATTACATATTTGATAAAAGACTTGTATCTAGAATATATTAAAAGAAAACTCAAGAGCAAAATTAAGAACTCCAGCAGCCCAATTTTTAAAATGGCCAAAATATTTGAATAGTCACTTCATCAAAGAAGATAAAAAGAATGGTAAATAAATGCATGAAAGGACTCAACATCATGAGTCAGTAGGGAAATGGAAATTAAAAGCACAATGTGATACTACTGCACACCTATTAAAATGGCTAAAATTAAAAAGACATAGTGCCATTGTTGGCAAGGATATGGAACAACTAAAACTCTCATCTACTGCTGGTGGGAATGTAAAATGATACAACCACTTTTGGAAAACAGTTTGGCAATTTCTTAAGAAGCTTAACATACACCTACCACACAATCCAGCCATTCTACTCCTAAGTATTGACCCAAGAGAAATGAAAGCATATGGCCACACAAAAACTTGGACCAAATATTCATAGCAGTTTTATTTGTAGTACAAATGTAAAAGAACCCAAATGTCCACCAACAGGTGAATGATAAACAAATTGTGGTATATTAATGTAATGAATACTTTTCAGCATTAAAAACAAATGAGCTGGGACTTCCCTGGTGGCGCAGTGGTTGGGTGTCCACGTGCCGGTGCGGGGGACAAGGGTTCGGGCCCTGGTCCGGGAGGATCCCGCATGCCGCGGAGCGACTGGGCCCGTGGGCCACGGCTGCTGGGCCTGCGCTCTAGAGCCTGTGGGCCACAGCTACTGAGCACGTGTGCCGCAGCTGCTGGGGCCCGCATGCCTAGAGCCTGTGCTCCGCTGCGGGGGGGGCGGGGGCCGCCGCAATGGGAAGCCCACGCGCCGCAGCTGGAGAGAGCCCGCACGCAGCGGTGGGGACCCAGTGCAGCCAAAAATAAATAAATTAAAAAACAAAAAACAAATGAGCTATTGATAAAAGAAACATCATGGATGGATCTTGGAATAAATATGCTGAAGAAAAGAAGCCATACAAAAAAAGAGTATATATGATTCCACTTACATAAAATTCTAGAAAGTGATAACTATCTGTGGTGACGGAAAGCAAATCCGTGGTGCCTGGGGCAGGGGAGGAGCAGGAGGGAGAGATTATGGAAAGACATGAGAAAATTCGGAGGGCAACAGACATATTCATTATCTTGACTATAGTGATAGTTTCACAGGAGTGTAAATATGTCAAGACACCAAATTGCACACTTTTTGTACAACTTGATGTATGTCAGCTCTACTTCAATAAAGCAGTAAAAAGAAGAAAAAAATCACATGAGATATAATTTCACTCTCATCAGACTTGCAAAATTCAAAAAGATTTGAACAATATCAAGTGTTGTCAAGGATCTGATTGTACACTGCAGAAGGGAGTATAAAATTTGCACAGCCTCTTTGGAAAGCAATTTGGCAATATCATGTTGAAGATGAACAGATGAACATACTTTCAACTTTGCATTTCTACTTTCAAGTAATTACCCAGCAAAACTCTTACACATGTGCACTTTAAGACGCATATAAGTATATTCATTGCAGCATTGTTTCTGATAGAAGAAGAAATGGAAACAACTTGAATGTCCATCAATAGGGGAACAATAAATATATTTACACATATAATGTATTTGTATATTATATAGTATAAGTAAGTTGTGGTGATGTTCGTATAATGAAATGCAATACAACAGGGTTTTTTTCCTGACTTTCATGTGAAAACTACCTGGGGAATCTTTAGTTCTGGGGTGGGGCTTGGGGTTCTGCCTTTTTAAGAAGCCCCCTAGTGATGCTGCTACTTTTGGGCCATGGTATTTCGTGCAACAAGACAGTAGGGCATGAACGAACAGAGGTAAATGTATCAACATGGGTAGGTCTAAAAAAATAGGAAAAACAAGTTGCTGAAAGATTTGTACAGTATGATAGCTTTGGTGTAAAAGTTTAAAAACTCAAAGCCATACTATATGTTATCCATGGATATGAATGATTGTAAGATTTTTTTTTAAAGATTTAAAACTGTAGACGTGGAGGATAAGCAACAGGAAAAGTTGATTGTAGGAGGGGAGGAAAGAACAAATAGTGCTGGAGAGGGAAACAAGAGCCTCCACTGTAACCATATTTTATTTTGTTTGTTTTTCAAAAACCTGGAGGTAAAATCTAAACATTTGTGCCTTGTTAGATGTGTCCACAAATGTTTTATAGAATTCTGAGAACTTTGACGTATTTTAAGCTTATAAAAATAAATACAAAAGGAAATTAATACCCAAATATAACCTATTCCATAGTTCAACTTCCATAATAATAGTGCTAGAAATCAACACATCCAAAGCTGAAATGACTATGTTGCCACTGGGTCTTGAAGCCAGAGCCTGACTAATGCCTCACAGAATGAGATAGTATCTCCTTTTGGTTAAACATAGTATCTTGGTAGAGACCTTGTACTCTCCCCTCTTAGTGGTCTTAGTCTCCCTAAGCAAATGCCACTTCGCAATAAGATTTTTTCCTTTGGACACCAGATTGTGCCCTAGTGTAAGAAGTTGATGGGATGTATGTGTATATGGCTGATGAACTTGGTTATAATATGTAATTTGAATACTGGTGCTAATACATACTTGAAATGTAAGTATGGGAATGGCTGTAGCCATGATTTCAAAGGGTGAGTTATCATCCTCCAGTCACTTATGATGTGACACGACAGTCCAGGCTTCATGACTGGCTGCTCTCCTTTAGAGACAGTCCCACATTAAATGGCCCCCTGAAATGAAGGGCCCCAGAGCCATGTGAGGGTTAGGACAGTCACTTGGTCTATCCTACTGCTGTCGCAGCTTCTGAGACCTCAACACTCGGGCTATTTCTTCTCCCAAGTGAATTAAGAAGGACCCAGCTTCCCAGGAACCCACAGGCCATCAGATCAACTTCTCCTTCACTGGCAGATTGCACCCAGCCCTGCCTGCACTGGTGAGAAAATGTAGCCCTTTTATTTCATATGAATCCTCTTCTTTTTGGTCATGGAAAGACAGCAGGTCGCGTTAAAGTGAGCTTGTTTTTGGTCTGTACCCTGAATCTCTTCTTTCGTGTAGAGGAAAAAGATTGCACTTTATGTCCAGGACTAGAAAATGGACCTTAACCATCCTGAGAGGTTTAATTGGGTGCAAGCACAGCAATGATGAGTGGGCCTCAAAGTGTGATCCAGCCTTTCACTCACTCACAGGCCACTGTGATCGGTGTCAAGCTGAGCCGGGAATCTGCAGCCCTGGGCCCTGGCAGGTCTTTAGAGGTGCCCCTCTAGGAGTGGAACTTGGCTCCCTTTCCCTCTAGCCACCTGTGGAGGTGGGACTCCACTGCACCCATTGTTTGGGAAATTGGAATAATGCCACTATAGCCTGAGGCCAGAGATCTTGTCACCGTTCTGGCAAAGAGGAAAGAATGCTCGTGTGTAGTTAGCCCTGGCAGGAGGCTGAGGAAGTAGAAGAAAGGGTTGTCAGTGAGGCTTATTGAGCCCCGAAGTGCCACAGTGCTTAATACACAGCTCATTCAGTTTCACACAACTGAGCCCTTTTTCTACACTGACAAGTGCTCTCACCTGGACTAGGCCAGGAAGATTCTGGTATCAGCTGTTGGGCCATTCCTGAAATCACTTCTCCAGTCTGGATCACTGGGCCAGATTCTGCCTTCCCAGTGATAACTTCTCTCTAAAGACTCTGTTGTCCTTCCGGCTCCTGTTGGGGCCAACCCAGTCCATCAGACATGGCTGTGTGGTATGATCCCATCAGTGAGCAGCATTCACGTCTTTTGTTTTCCCCAGGATGCTTTCAGTCCCCCTGTAAATGAGCGCTATGTAAGGAAATGTCAAGGGGAGGAACAGAGTCCAAATCTACTTACCAGGGCCTCGGGGCTCAGTTCCTGTCTAATGGAGCCTCTGTATTATAAGCATATTGACTTTTTAAAAAATCTGTTTCCATTTGATTATCACGAACTCTGTGGCCTGGATGATATTATCCAGATATTTCAAACTAGGCTCAGTGAATTATAAGAGAAGCAGTAGTTTAGGGAAAAGTGAAATTTGTTGGAGAAGGTAAGGTGACCAAGTTTTGAAAGAGAAGGATTTAAAACGTGACCATGAAAGGGGAGCATTTTAAGTTGTGAGTCTTTAGGGAGAGTCAGTAGTCCAAGCAAAGGACTCAAAGGCAGAATGAACTTGGTACACATGGGGAGAGCCAGGAGACCAGCCTCCTGGAATGGAGCTCATGTTGGGAGATATCTCAGATTGGTGGGGTGAAGCCTGTCTTCAGGAGTCCTCAAAGTCAGGAGGTGTGATAGGCCAGAGGGATTCAGTGTAGGGCATTGAGCAAATATGGAAAGGTCTGCCTAGTACAGAAATGATGTGGGGTTGATGACAGAGTCAGGAGAGTTGAAGAGAGAAAGAATGTAGGGAGAATAGAAGTTATAGCAGTAACTCAAGCAAGGAAGACCTGGTATAAGGTGGGAATGGAGGAAAAAGGACAAATCTTAGCCATTTCATAGTAACAGACAGAGGCTAAGGAGGATGTAAGAGTCCAATGTGCTTTGAACACTGCTAGAGATGGGACACTTGAAAAGGAGAGTGAGCCATTTTGGAAGGAAAGACAAATTCTCTCTGGGACATGTTGAACTTAAGGTGGCAGGACAGTTTGAAATCCCGCTAAAGATAAATTGTTAAAGATTCTATGAATCCTAAAGTTGAAGTTCAACTCTTGAGAAGAGCAATTTAAGGTCGAGTCCTATGTTATAGAGTAACCCTGCAATGCCTGGGATTTTCCATTGGTAGACGTGGGCAAAATGGTTTCAGGAATTGGAAATAAGAGGAGTCGTCACTGGCCTGTAAGATGATTACGTTGAATGTCATTAAGACCAGAAGACAAGGGTGTTACCATGGAGAGAGGTAGCTTATTCATTTCTTATTCAGCCATATCACATCATACTCAGAAGTATGAATGCAATGGGTAAAAAGAGAACAAGTGTCTGAAGTCTCTAGGTGTTAAAGGTTTGGGATGTTGTTTCAATAAAAGAGTTTAATTTTTAAAATCCCAAAATGTTGATGGGAAACTTGGGCCAGAAGTTTGAGTTAGTTCAATAATGTAAAGAAGAGGAAAACTGCTATTACAGTCACAACTGTGTTCTGGGAAATTCTTTTGACTTGCTGGGCAGCTTGTAGGTTTTATTTACACAAAGCTAACCCTGGAGCTTTAGAAGTTCAAATGGCTGTATGTTAGAGGGAGAAGGATTTGGAGTTTAGGACTTAGAGTCGGGGAGAATCTGGAGTGTATGGGGGCGAGGGGCCAGGGGATGGTGTTAGTCTGAAGCATCTCGGCATGGAGTGGTCAGTGTGAAATCTTGGTGGAGGGGAGGCTGGCAGGGATGTCAAATTGTTCAATTTAAAATTGCTTGAAATCTTATATTAAAAATACCTCCTTTTGAGGGCAAAGATTTGTAAGATAGGACTTAAAATGTATGACCCACAAAAGAAAAACTGATAAATCTGACTTTATCAAAAGAGATTTGGGCCTCTATGAGACACAGATCAAGGGCGCAAGCCAAACTTGTCTAGATCTCAAAAGGGTAGGGGGATCCCAGCTACCATGTGGGTTATATTAAGCTTTACTCAAGCCATTCCTATAGGGCTTGCTGGGTTTAGATAAGCATTTGAAAACTTTGTATCAGAGCCTGAAGGATTTTTTTGGATAAACTCTGTGTCTGTTTTGCTGTACTCACCAACACCATCCAGTGATGACGTTAAGTCCACTCATTAAATTCTCTTTTTTCCCTGCCTTTTGTAAAGGTTCATACAACCAATGTAATCTCTCTCTCTCTCTCTGTCTCTCTCTCTCCTTTTCCTTCTCCTCCTCCCTCCTTTTTTTCCCATCTCCTCTGTGCTGCCTCCCTCTTAGTTTCTACTTCTTTATGAATTTTCTGCCTTTATTGCCTTCGCATTATTTTATGTAAAGCATTTCTCCCCTTCCCAAAAGGACCATTAATTATGCAAGAATAAAAGCTAAGATTGGTTTTGAAATATTAAGCTTTTTTTTACCCCGACAAATGTGAAATCCAGACTTCAAATAATTTGTTTAAATGGTAGCATTGAGAATGGCTTGGAGCCAGTGTTTACTGAGTTACCACCTGAAAAACAAACAAAGAAACAAAAAACTAACCCAAAGGTTTAGCTAATTTATGAATGAGAACCTTGAATTAATTCACATAAAGAGCACAGCTGTCCCCACTGTATCCTCCTGTTGCTACTTTTAAGTTTGTAGTGTTTCACAGTAAATGCCAACATGCAATGTGCGATGTTACTCCAAGCAGGCACAAGTGCTGAACAGACTCCCTGACATGCACAGAAAGGATAAGTGTTATTTTTGTGTTTCTTTTGTTGAGAGTATTTTTAAAGTCTGAACTCGGTAAACCTAAAAACACAATGAATTTTGAGACAGACGTAAAAGTCTTCTGCAATTCTCTCTCTAGAGAGAACAAAAATAGGCAGCTTCCAAAGCAAAAAATAACTGTCGTTACATGGAAACCTTTGACTCTCAGTTTTCTCTCTGCACCCTTGCCAGGGATCCAAGAGCAGCTTACAATAATGGGGAGAAAACCTTTGAGAACTGGTTCTAAAGGAGGTTATTTTGAAGAAAGTGTAATTGAAAAAAAATCATGGCTGGCTGGTTTAGAATTTGCTCATGTAAAATGCATGTGTGTTTGTCTTCCACAATGCACAAAGGATTCCAGTTATAAACCTCCCTCTACCAATGAGGAGAATTGGTCTACTGGCAAATATATTGAGGGATTTCTCAGCTTAAGTACTGTTTGTCTGTGAAATCTCTTGCAGATGGGGAAAATGTTTTAGCCCATTCTGATGTCCTCCAGATTAGTTTAAGAAAAACAAAAGAAGAAGAAAAAAATTGGACTTATGAGTTGTCAACAGTACCATGATCTAATTAAACACACTAGATATTTGGTAGGACTCCATAATATCCAGCTGATGTCAACAACCCTTACTTAGAAGTAAAGAAACGTGTCCCAAATAATTCTATGATTTCTGGTAGCAAATAGGCAAAGAGAAGAAAGGAAGGGAGGGAGGGAGGAAGGAAGGAAGGAAGGAAGGAAGGAAGGAAGGAAGGAAGGAAGGAAGGAAGGAAGGAAGGAAGGAAGGAAGCCTCCTCTCATTTTGAAAAGAGAAATTTTGCTGCAGAATGAAACCCATTCATTTGCCACCAGAAGCATCAATTTTCAGCGCTTGGGTCACTCCTTCTGAATAGGATGCTAGCGTTGTGGCATACATGCTCTTGACAAGGAAAGACTCTGCTTTGAAACCTCAGGTTAGTGTCGTATCACCAGGAAATCAACGAACCTGGAAGGCCAAGGGTGTCATTTGTCTTTAAAGACTAAATGAACCATGGAGGGAAAGGTGAGCTCTAGCTCCTAAGTCATGTTAAGGAAAGCACTTGACCCACGTTCTCACATTCTTACCAGGCACTTGATGGTCACAGCATCCACGGTTGGTGAAACACCAGGATAACAATGATGTAAACATGTGGCTGAGTACTCTTTCCGTTTCAGTGCGAGCTCCTGGAGGGTAGAGCACACACCTTTGTCCCTGCAGGGGATAATAGAATAGAGTGCAAAGAAGGAAACCCAGGCTTTGAGAGGTTAAGTAATGTCTCAAGCTCAGATAAGGAGTTAGAAGCAGAGCGGGATTTAAACCTAAGTCATCTGACTACAGGTTCTTAACCCCTATTCTGTATTACTTCCTCTGTATAGGAGGAGGACAGCATTAGGAATACTTGTCATTGATTGTTTCCAATTTCCAGAGTTCATTTCCATGATCCATTAGACAACTTCCCTTACTTTACCGCTACCCTCAAATGCTAGTGCAGAGAAAGGCAAGGATGTCCCCGTGGATTAGACAAAGTAAATAAATGCCAGTCTCCCCAATACCGGCAGCTTTTCACTGTGACAAAAGCCTGAATCTCTGAAGGGTACTGTGAGGATAGACTAGGAAGCGTAGGCAGAAGGGGCAGAAATGAGACCATCAGGATGCAGGAATCAGGACGCATTTTTCTGTTTACCAAGGGATTTCTGATTTGGTTTTATTTTGGCAACTCTTCTGTGCTGCTTTTACTGCAGAGAAAGGAAGCTGTGAAGCAGAGAGCTGCAGAAAACTCCAAAGTGATTGGAAATAGCCAGGAGACTACGAGATTTCGGCTAACAAGAGGAAGGGAGAGAGGTCATTATTTATGCTCCCCCAAGCTCTTGCGGGGGAGAATCTGCTCTGTGTGTCTGACTCCATATGGCTAGCTTTCCAGCCCACAAAGATGGATGAATACAATGCTGTGTCGGAAGATGAACCACTGTGGAATTAAATGAAAGAAAAAAAAATCTTTCCTTTCTTACTTCAGTATGTAGTTCTAACCTCAAGGGAGCACATTCTGCTATGTATTAGGTATTCACAAAGGTTAACAGATTGTTATAGTGGGCTGCAAAGCACAAAGGCTACAGGCCATCCAACCATAAGGAGTAGATACACTGACACCAGAAACCTCGTGGAAGGGAGTGGTAAGCGGTGAAAGGGCAGCAGCTGGTGAGAGGATGTCCCTGGGGCAGGAACTCAGATGTGCCTCTACCAGCCCTGAGCTGTTCAGTCTTTGCCAGTTTTCACCTATCTCTGTTTCTAGACTCCAACCCCCATCCTCAGTCCAATTTTTATCAAGAGACATTTGCAGTTTCAACAGTTCATTGAAACCCGTCATGCCCACCCTTGTAGACTTGACTTTTTCTAATCATTTTTTTCTAATCATTTCACTGATCTAAGTCTACCTCATTCATCTGAAGAATGTCAGCAATGATTTGTTACACACATATTTGGTTAGAGTTTCTGCAGAGAAACATCCTGGGTCAAATAAATCAGGGTAGCCAGTGCCCTAACCCTTGAACCAAAGCAGGACTTTTTCCAAGAGACTAACCCTAAGCAAAAAATGCCTTTGTGAGTGTGGAATAAAACTCTTCTTCCGTGGTAATATGCAAAATCATATAAAAGATTGGAAAGACAAGTTTTTTATCCTTGATTTAGTTGCATATTCAAGCACAGTATTCTTCAGTTAGCCCTGAGAATAATATTTTACAGCCCTTCGTTGTCATGATGTCAATTTTGGCTTTTTTTTTTTTTTCCTGCAAGGTTTGTGTAAATATAAGAAACCCTAATAGGACAAGTGGGATTAAGGGAAGATTTTAAGTGAATTCCTTTATGTAGTTCCTGCCCATGTCATAAACTGGTAACAGAGTGTGGGTGGCCAGAAAACCACAAGTAAGGCTAAGCCTGTGTTTTCGAAATCAATTTGATGAGTGTCAACCAGCGTTTTTTTAAGTAAAAAAAAAAAAAGGAGAGAGGAATAGAAAATGTCAGTTTATTGCATATAGTATTTTTTTCATGAAGTATTTGCTTCAATTGTGTCGTGTTATTGGTTCTTAAAATTTATTTATCTCTATGGATCTCATAAATTTTTTTTGGAAAACTACTGGATAGACAGCAGAGAAAATGGCAGCTCCTTTAGACTGAGAGGCTGGATTATTCTGAATGTTGACCATCAAGCTGGGGAGCTAGACTTCATGTAGAATTCTTTGTACATTCTTAACCACGTAGAGTCCATTTTACCTTCTTAAGCATATTTTAAGAAATGACATGATCAAGGTGAAGCTTTTAAAAGAGTTTGGCAGTGTATGGATGACAGCTTGGGGGCAGGGGCAGATACAGAGACTGGACGATCATTGAAGAGTCTCAGAACAGAGACAAATTCTTGCTATCTTAAGCATGCAAGGAATTTTTCAAATGGATTATTGTATAACTCACAAAAATGCTGGGAAATTTAGAGAACCAGGTTGAGGAACTGAGCAGAACTGAAGGGACCTACACAGCAAGAGCCACAGTCTAAACCACCCCCACCGAGCTGGTCTGGGGAGGACACTGCTAGTGTAGTAGCTGAACACTGGGCACTGTGGCTTGGCTGACCCAGCATGCTAAGGGCTCCTGTGTGGCACTGAAGACACCCACTGCCACTGCAGCAAGGGAATTCTCAACTGTTTCCACCCCTGTAGATTATAGTGCCAGATTTAGTGTCTGGGATGTGTACTTCTGATTGGCCAAGCTCAGGTGCAGGCACCAGATCTCTAGCTACAAGAGAGGCTGAGAGACAACTCATCTGCCCTTTTTGGTTTCTACAGAAAGAAACGGTCTCTGCCTCTAATGATTCTGAACCCAATTCCAGTGGGTGGGTGTGGGGTTGAGGGAGTGAGGAGTTCCCACACATCACCAAGCAGTTCTCCACACCAGCTGGGTGTCTACTCAATTCTGACACTACCCGGAGATAGCATCAGATTCCACAGGTTAAGGGCTCAGTCCCACAAGACTGCCCTCCATTTTGGATGCCAGTGGAAAGCCCAAGTTATCACCTGTGCTTCTGACCAGCTGGCTATGGAGCAGAGGTTCCCACAACAGCTTCCTTGGGTTCAATTAATTTGCTAGAGCTGCTCACAGAAGTCAGAGAAACATTTTACTTACTACAATACCAGTTTATTGTAAAAGGATATAACTGAGGAACAGCCAGATGGAAGAGATGCCTAGGGTAAGGTATGGGGAAATGGCGTGGAGCTTCCACACCCTCTTTGAGCATGCCACTCTCCCCACATCACTTCGCCAACCTAGAAGCATTCTGAACCAGCCCCCGCACCCGCCGCTCCGGGGTTTTTATGGAGGCTTCAGTACATAGGCACAATTGATTAAATTGTTGGCCATTGGCAATTGATTCAACCTCCAGCTCTTCTCCCCTCCCTAGAGGACAGAGTGGTTGCGGGGAGTGCAGAGGTGGGGAGCTAGAGAGGAACTGAAAGTTCCCACCTTCTAATCACATGGTTGGGTTCCTTAGCAACAAGGCCTCATCTTCTGTTACCTAGGGTTTTCCACAAGTCGCCTCATTAACATAACAAAAGACACCTTTATTTGCTCTCATCACTTAAGAAATTCCAAGGGTTTTAGAAGCTCTATGCTAGAAATGGGGACAAAGACCAAATATATATTTCTTAGTATAAATCACAATATCACAGCCTCCCATTGAGATTCACACACTGGAGAACTCTAAACACAGAAGAGGAGTTGGTTAGTCATGGACTAGCTAGATGTTTGCATTACTCCAGCTGAGGTGATGAGGGCATGGGGTTGGAAAGAAAGAACCTCAAAGAACTAAAGCAAAAGATTAGTGATGGAAGAAACACATAGATTTGGTGATGGATTGTGTACAGATTATTAATGATGGGGAATGGAAAAAGCTAACTCCAGGCTTCTGTGCTGGAGGAGATGAGAGATTGGCACTGCAGACAGATATAAGAACTGAGAGAAGAGAAAACTTCTCTCAGTTCACCAGCGTTCTCAAGGACGTTGGTGAAATCATATTAATGGGCCATATGGCTTAATCATTTTTGGAGTTAGTGGCTGAGAATCTTGGAGTTATAGAACTTCTTCGGCTAGACTCATTCTTTAAGATCATCCCTATAGACTAATTGCATAATTACATCACTGTCTTGTGTGTGACTCTTCTATAGATTGTTCCTTGTGGTTTAATATTCTTGTGGGTTCAGTATTTCCTAAACTAATGCTTCTGTGTAGCCTTGTAGCCTACGTCCTACACCCTTTCAAAATTTATTGTTACATGCATTTTGAACACTCAGACCAGAAAGATCCCTAAAGAATGCTTTATATCTTTTGCAGCTGTAACACTTAATACCCACATGAATCATAATATCCCATGCAGATTCAGCATGTTAAAAGACTCAAGAGCATATGTATGAGGCAAACACAGAAGCACAGAAAAACACGGGATACTACCATTGACTGCCCATTCTTGCCCCTCCCAAGACAAGTTGTCAACTATTTGTCACAGCTCCAAGGCCCTTTATTCTCCCCATTTGTGATTACAACTACAACTCCATATCCATGGATCAAGGTGATGTGCAAACTTTCTCATTTGTATCATATGTCTCACTACAACTCCTAACTGCTCCAGACCTTGCAGTTTAGAATGTGCAGTGGGTTGAGTTGTTAAGAGAAGATGAAAAGACCAGAGAAGAGAGGCACTCAAATCAGTTTGCAGCAGGTCACATCTAGAAGAATGACTGAAGACCACTCACAGTCCTAACGACGTTACTTCCCTGATGCCCCCTTTCCTCATTACTCTTTCCCACCTCCTTCCGTACGCAGAGCTCATTTACGTGGTTCAGGTTTCCTTGCTTTTAAGATGAAAGCAATATATTGAAGTCTTCCTAGTAATTCTAAAGCTCATATTTCCCATCTGGCATCATGATCTCTATGCTTCCAAAGTTATGCACTTTTCCTTTTATTTCAGGACAAGAAAGTGGGAAAGTATAAATAAGGAATTGAATTTAATGGGAATTAGGTGAAAATCAAGAGACTTGAGGTGAGGTGAATCTTTTTCAGTTCAGGAATAATATGGAAGGAGACTGAAAAACAGTGCTTTGGTGAGTTTAGAATGAGTTCCAATAATTCTTTATGTTCATAATTTTAAAAATCATACCAAACACATCACTCCAGAATCCAGTTTTACCTTCCTCTTAAGCTAGCTAGTGCTTACTGATTCTTGTCACCAACAGGGATTGGTGACTGGACATTATATTCTTAAATTAGACCTACCTAAATCAAAGGAAAGATAAAAACAAGATGGCTGAAAAAAACTGCATTTTACATGATTCAGTTGTCAAGAAGTAGTGATATACAGTTGACCTTTGAACAACATGGGTTTGCACTGCACAGGTCCACTTATACAGATTTTTTTCAATAAGTACATACTATAGCACTACATGATCCAAAGTTGGTTTAATCCATGGAGGATGTGGATCCTCAGGTATGGAGGGCTGACTATAAAGTTATACTCAGATTTTTGACTACACAGAGCGGGAGTCCGTGCCCCATTCCCTCCTTCCCCCAGCATTGTTCAAAAGTCAGCTGTATACTGGAAAACACTTAGGATCTTTGCATTTGTGGTCTCTTCTACCTGGAAACTTCTCCTACTCCCCTGGGCCACACCTCTTCGTCGTAGTAACTCCTACTCATCCATCTCTTAGATTTCAGCTCAAATGCCATTTCAGCAGGGAAGTCATCCCTGACTGCCACTCCGCCCCCAGACCAGGTCAAGTATCCTGTTATCATTTCATACCATTTGAGTTTGTACTTGTAGATCTGTTTTCCTACTGCACATGAGAGTAGGAGTATATCTTTTTGGTTTATTTGTTCTAGTATATTGCGCAGTGTTTGACATATAGTAATTGTTTAATAACTATCTCGTGTATGTATGCATATTTTTTTAATAAGCAATCATGAATCAGGGTCCTGGGTTCTAATTCTAACCTTGCTTCTAACCATGGAAGAATTTTCTCGTGATCTTGGAAGGATTCTCTTCATCTTGTGCTTGATTTCTTCATTTCTAAAGTGAAGATTTGGGGCTGGCTCATATCTTAGGAATGTCTGCTCCAAATTTCATGGTCCTGAAATGTTTTGTGCAAATAGATTTTTTTGTGAATTAAATAATATTAAAGTGTGCCTCTGAGAAAAATTCTATAGTAAATACTTGATAGTAGGTGAAGGTAAGATACCATCTCACCAGTTCAAGTGTATTATCAGGATAGGCAAACATTATTCTGAGCTGAGAGAGAATGTTTATTTTGAAATGTTTGAATATTTCCTGATTTTCTTAGGTTATCAGGTTTTGGGAAATTCAAGCTTGGATAAATTGCTGAGAATGGGGTGGGTTGTGGGAGGGCATCTATTAAGGAGAACTGAAAAGGCTGTTACAGGGCCAACTGGTGGGGAAAATAAGACAAGAAAATATTTACATACATATGTACACACATGCATTCTGCCCTGCCTGGGTGGATAGTGAATCCTTTGGAAAAGTGAATAACTGCATACTAAAGTATGTTGTAAGTTCAGACTTTCAACTAATGAGATTCTGAAAGCCCTGTCCAACTACATTTTGATCTCTCTGCATGCTTCTTGGCATCAAATTCCTCATCCCACAACCTTAAAGCCAGTTTTAGAAAGATGCTCTAGTTGAAGACTAGACTCCACAAGAGGTCCTAAGTGGGAATGCATTTCTGCCTCTGATAATGACCAGAAGAAAATATCCTGTGCTAATATTTGAAACTCAGACAAAGGCTGTTGACACTTTTGCCAATGTCATTCATAAAATGTCTAAAAGAGCAACTGCAGCCCAGCCATCTCGGAACTGTATCGAATTTTGCTTTAGGACATTTATCATTCTCTGTTCCCTCCTCGGCTCTGTTTTGATCTCATGAGAGTTTTCATTAAAGACTGATCTGAAGAGCAGAAGCAATGACAGTGTTATGCATGGGGACAGGTTTCTGATTAGCATCTCCTGTCGGTCTGGGAGAGGCTGAACTGGGATGCTGGGTGAAACGCAAACTCTAGCTGAGAAGCAGCCCTGCGGGGAGCAGGAGATGGCGATCAGCTGCTGAGCTGGGATTGTACCAACACTGCTCAGGTTCCCAGCTCCGCCCTGCAGCCCAGCGCCCAGTTAGAGGGACAAGAGAAGGGTTAGTGGGGCTGCTGCCCCCAGAATCAGTGTCTAACATACAGCATGGTCAGTAAGACTGTATTGTTTATTGGAAAGTTGCGAAGAGAGTAGTTCTTAAAAGTTCTCATCACAAGAAAAAAATTGTATAATTGTGTGGTGATGGATCATTTCACAATATATACAAATATTACATCATTATGTTGTACAGCCGAAACTATTGATAATATAATGTTATATGTCAATTGTATCTCAATTTTGAAAAAGTATTGCAGGTAATATTAGTGTTCCTGAAAGGTTTTCTATAGATTGCATTTTTATAAGCTAACAAATTTTCTAATGATTTAACTCTGTTAGAATCATCTACTGGTTTTTTTTAAAAGTAATTCAATGCTAATAAAATAGCCTGATTAAAAAACAAAAAAGAAGCAGTGTCATTCACTGAGGAAGGAAGAAGGGCCCAGCCCAGAGTCCACTGCTCCAGGCCTCCTCTGGTGTGTTGCCCTTGGGGCTACCCCTGGGGGTGCAGTGTAGCTTCTTCCTCTTAGCTACCAGTAACCCTCCAGGCCACGGCAGAGAGTCCAGGTCAAGATGCTTAAAGGCTGCCACTTCCTGGCCCTTCATCACTCATATCTCTCCTCTCTTCTCCCAGCAGGCTTCAAGAGACGAGACAGGCTGATACAACAAAACAATAATAACTAGTATTTGTTGAGTGGTTTTGGACCAGCCAATGAGCTAAGCATTCTATATGCTACCTCTTTAATTTTCACAGCAACTTTAAAAATGCTTTAATTCTTTAAAACTGAGGCACAGAGTGGTTAAATAACTTACTTAAGGTCTCAGGCTGGTCACTAGTGGAGCCAGGATTTGAACCCAGGAGATAGGACTTCACTGGCCACACCTTCACCATATCATCAAATGACCAATCACCTAGACAAAGCATTGAACCCATCCAGCATTTATAGGTGGATTAATGGACATGTGGCCCCTGATCAGGCCCACTGCGCGACACAGTAAAGATTAGACACAGTGGTTCCTGTCTTTACAGAATTTACATTACCATATCTTATCACAAGTATTCTCCCTTTATTTTAGAAAATACTGAATAGTGGGAAAATGTAAGGAAATCATTTGCTCAAGATCAAGGATCAATTAGATTTAAGAATGAAGTCAGGCCTTATAAGACTCCTGCCCCTTATGAGATTCCTGCCATAGCAAAACCTTTCATTGTTTCTGTGACTCATATCTGGGGGCTTATGAAACAGAAACGGGGAAGTCCTGAGGTCTGGAGCATGACTGTGAAAGCTCTGTGGTCTGGGAGTTGAACACACCCGAGTCTTAGAGAGTTCTCCCTTCACTCATTTGCCCTGGAGCTTGGGTCTCTCATCTGAAAACTGAGGGGTGATAAGATCAGTGATTTTCTCTGATGACACCTTAGAATCACCTGGGAAGCTTCTAAAACTAGAAATGCCTGATTCCAATCCAGGAGTTTCTGATTGAATTTGTCTGGGGAGGGGTCAAGAGAGTCGTTTCTTTTTCAAGTTCCCCAATGATGCTAATGTATAGCCAGGTTGAGGACTAGTGCACCCTATCAGATAATCTCTCATTTTTCCGATAGACCTAAAATTCTAAGAGTCTGTGCTACAGAATCACTAGGCCAAGAAACAAGTAATTTCCTACGGAATTTTATGGTAGTTTTGGTCTCAGAAGCCAGAAGTACAGAAGGTTGAATGAAAAAAGTGTGTACATACACATACCGATATATCTGTTCATATGTATATGTGCGGTGATATCAATTTTAAGCACAAAATCTAGTCCAGTTTGAGAACTTGGAGCTGCTTCTGCATGAGGCAGTCTTCTCATTCTCTCTAAACTGACATAGAGAAGTTAGTGAAAATCCCTAAAATATTCTAATTTGACTCTAGTCTCTTTTGGCTGGCAAACTATGAAGTGCATTGTTAAGAGGAGAGGTAAGGTTTGAAAGCACTTAGCAGTGAAAGCTGTGAAAGAGCCTGAACAGGAGAGTGGGAAGAAGTATTTGCTTTATAAATGTATGGCCTCTAAATCTTTCTTGGTACGCCATCCTTTGAATTAAGCCTGGTCTAGAATTCTCTTAGAACAGAGGGTGGGTGGGACAGGTAGGGTATAATGTTAATACATACTATTGCCATTGGTGTACTGGTAAAGGTTTAACAAATGGCCCTTAAGAACAGAAAAAGGCCCTGATTTGTAGCATTTGCCAATTCCTCTGATATAAATATTCCCACTGTGGCTGATTTCAAGCTACCAACCTGCTGTCACTGAGTGAAGAATTAAAAAGAGATACACACAATTGACTTTTATACACCATTGTAAACTGCTCCAGCACACCACTGCTTAGGTCCACAAAACAAAATAGTGAGGATTAACCAATCAGATTGACTTTCCCTGTGACTGAGACATCTGAGCAGCCTAAAAGTTGAGGCTTGATGGGGGTGGATGGGGTAAGCAAATGGATGGGGGAGGGCAGGATGAAAGCAGGTAAGAAAGATGGGAGATACTACCTGATCAGTTGTCACTCATTCAATACATGGGTTTTTTTTTTCTTTTTTAACATCTTTATTAGAGTATAATTGCTTTACAATGTTGTGTCAGTTTCTGCTTTATAACAAGGTGAATCAGTTATACATATATATATGTCCCCATATCTGTTCCTTCTTGCATCTGCCTCCCTCCCACCCTTCCTATCCCACCCCTCTAGGTGGTCACAAAGCGCCGAGCTGATCTCCCTGTGCTATGCGGCTGCTTCCCACTAGCTATCTATTTTACGTTTGGTAGTGTATATATGTCCATCCCACTCTCTCACTTTGTCCCAGCTTACCCTTCCCCCTCCCCGTATCCTCAAGTCCATTCTCTAGTAGGTCGGCAACTTTATTCCCGTCTTGCCCCTAGGTTCTTCTGACCATTTTCTTTTCTTTTTTTTTTTTCAGATTCCATATATATCTGTTAGCATACAGTATTTTATTTTCTCTTTCTGACTTACTTCACTCTCTATGACAGTCTCTAGGTCCATCCACCTCACTACAAATAACTCAATTTCTTTCTTTTTATGGCTGAGTAATATTCCATTGTATATATGTGCCACATCTTCTTTATCTGTTCATCTGCTGATGGACACTTAGGTTGCTTCCATGGCCTGGCTATTGTAAATAGTGCTGCAATGAATATTGTGGTACGTGACTCTTTTTGAATTATGG
The DNA here is from genome assembly GCF_059928025.1 of Delphinapterus leucas. Lineage (NCBI taxonomy): Eukaryota > Metazoa > Chordata > Mammalia > Artiodactyla > Monodontidae > Delphinapterus > Delphinapterus leucas. The sequence continues at coordinate 136,919,812 of NC_143130.1, forward strand.
TTTTCTCAGGGTATATGCCCAGAAGTGGGATTGCTGGGTCATATGGTAGTTCTATTTTTAATTTTTTAAGGAACCTCCATACTGTTCTCCATAGTCGCTGTATCAATTTATATTCCCATCAACACAGCAAGAGGGTTCCGTTTTCTCCACAACCTCTCCAGCATTTGCTGTTTGTAGATTTTTTGATGATGGCCATTCTGACTAGTGTGAGGTAATACCTCATTGTAGTTTTGATTTGCATTTCTCTAATGATTAGTGATGTTGAGCATCCTTTCATGTGTTTTTTGGCAATCTGTATATCTTCTCTAGAGAAATGAGTATTTACATCTTCTGCCCATTTTTGGATTGGGTTGTTTGTTTTTTGATATTGAGCTGCATGAGCTGCTTGTAAATTTTGGAGATTAATCCTTTGTCAGTTGCTCATTAGCAAATATTTTCTCCCATTCTGAGGGTTCTCTTTTCGTCTTGTTTATGGTTTCCTTTGTTGTGTAAAAGATTTTAAGTTTCATTGGGTCCCATTTGTTTATTTTTGTTTTTACTCCCATTTCTCTAGGAGATGGGTCAAAAAGGATCTCGCTGTGATTTATGTCATAGAGTGTTCTGCCAGTTTTCCTCTAAGAGTGTGAAAGTGTCTGGCCTTACATTTAGGTTTTCAATCCATTTTGAGTTTCTTTTTGTGTATGGTGTGAGGGAGTGTTCTCATTTCATTCTTTTACACATAGCTGTCCAGTTTTCCCAGCACCACTTATTGAAGAGGCTGTCCTTTCTCCACTGTATATTCTTGCCTCCTTTATCAAAGATAAGGTGACCATATGTGTGTGGGTTTACCTCTGGGCTTTCTATCCTGTTCCATTGATCTATATTTCTGTTTTTTGTGCCCGTACCATACTGTCTTGATTACTGTAGCTTTGTAGTAGAGTCTGAAGTCAGGGAGCCTGATTCCTCCAGCTCCATTTTTCTTTGTCAAGATTTCTTTGGCTATTGGGGGTCTTTTGTGTTTCCATACAAATTGTGAAATTTTTTGTTCTAGTTCTGTGAAAAATGCCAGTGGTAGTTTGATAGGGATTGCATTGAATCTATAGATTGCTTTGGGTAGTAGAGTCATTTTCACAATGTTGATTCTTCCAATCCAAGAACATGGTATATCTCTCCATCTGTCTGTATCATCTTTAATTTCTTTCATCAGTGTCTTATAATTTTCTGCATACAGGGCTTTTTTCTCCTTAGGTAGGTTTATTCCTAGATATTTTATTCTTTTTGTTGCAATGGTAAGTGGGAGTGTTTTCTTAATTTCACTTTCAGATTTTTCATCATTAGTGTATAGGAATGCCAGAGATTTCTGTGCATTAATTTTGTATCCTGCTACTTTACCAAACTCATTGATTATCTCTAGTAGTTTTCTGGTAGCATCTTTAGGATTCTCTATGTGTAGTATCATGTCATCTGCAAACAGTGACAGCTTCACTTCTTCTTTTCTGATTAGGATTCCTTTTATTTCTTTTTCTTCTCTGACTGCTGTGGCTAAAACTTCCAAAACTATGTTGGATAATAGTGGTGAGAGTGGGCAACCTTGTCTTGTTCCTGATCTTAGTGGAAATGGTTTCAGTTGTTTACCATTGAGGGCGATGTTGGCTGTGGGTTTGTCATATATGGCCTTTATTATGTTGAGGAAAGTTCCCTCTATGCTTACTTTCTGGAGGGTTTTTATCATAAATAGGTATTGAATTTTGTCGAAAGCTTTCTCTGCATCTATTGAGATGATCATATGGTTTTTCTCCTTCAGTTTGTTAATATGGTGTGTGACGTTGGTTGATTTGTGAATATTGAAGAATCTTTGCATTCCTGGGATAAACCCCACTTGATCGTAGTGTATGATCTCTTTAATGTGCTGTTGGATTCTGTTCGCTAGTGTTTTGTTGAGGATTTTTACATCTATGTTCATCAGAGATTTTGGCCTGTAGTTTTCTTTTTTCCTGACATCTTTGTCTGGTTTTGGTATCAGGGTGATGGCCTCATTGAATGAGTTTGGGAGTGTTCCTCCCTCTGCTATATTTTGGAAGAGTTTGAGAAGGATAGGTGTTATCTCTTCTCTAAATGTTTGTTAGAATTCGCCTGTGAAGCCATCTGGTCCTGGGTTTTTGTTTGTTGGAAGATTTTTAATCACAGTTTCAATTTCAGTGCTTGTGATTGGTCTGTTCATATTTTCTATTTCTTCCTGGTTCAGTTTTGGAAGGTTGTACATTTCTAAGAATTTGTCCATTTCTTCCAGGTTGTCCATTTTATTGGCATAGAGTTGCTTGTAGTAATCTCTCATGATTCTTTGTATTTCTGCAGTGTCAGTTGTTACTTCTCCTATTTCCTTTCTAATTCTATTGATATGAGTCTTCTCCCTTTTTTTCTTGATAAGTCTGGCTAATGGTTTATTAATTTTGTTTATCTTCTCAAAGAACGAGCTTTTAGTTTTATTGATCTTTGCTATCGTTTCCTTCAATTCTTTTTCATTTATTTCTGATCTGATCTTTATGATTTCTTTCCCTCTGCTAACAGTGGGGATATTTTGTTCTTCTCTCTCTAATTGCTTTAGGTGTAAGGTTAGGTTGTTTATTTGTGATGTTTCTTGTTTCTTAAGGTAGGCTTTCATAGCTATAAACTTCCCTCTTAGAACTGCTTTTGCTGCGTCCCATAGGTTTTGGGTCATTGTGTTTTCATTGTCATTTGTCTCTAGATATTTTCTGATTTCCTCTTTGATTTCTTCAGTGATCTCTTGATTATTAAGTAGTGTGTTGTTTAGCCTCCATGTGTTTGTATTTCTTACAGGTTTTTTCCTGTGATTGATATCTAGTCTCATAGCGTTGTGGTTGGAAAAGATACTTGATACAATTACAATTTTCTTAAATTGACCAGGGCTTGATTTGTGACCCAAGATATGATCTATCCTGGAGAATGTTCCATGAGCACTTGAGAAGAATGTGTATTCTGTTGTTTTTGGATGGAGTGTCCTATAAATATCAATTAAGTCCATCTTGTTTAATGTATCATTTAAAGCTTGTGTTTCCTTATTTATTTTCATTTTGGATGATCTGTCCATTGGTGCAAGTGGGGTGTTAAAGTCCCCTACCATGATTGTGTTACTGCTGATTTCCCCTTTTATGGCTGTTAGTATTTGCCTTATGTATTGAGGTGCTCCTATGTAGGGTGCATAAATATTTATAATTGTTATATCTTCTTCTTGGATCGATCCCTTGATCATTATGTAGTGTCCTTCTTTGTCTCTTCTAATAGTCTTTATTTTAAAGTCTATTTTGTCTGATATGAGAATTGCTACTCCAGCTTTCTTTTGGTTTCCATTTGCATGGAATATCTTTTTCCATCCCCTCACTTTCAGTCTGTATGTGTCTCTAGGTCTGAAGTGGGTCTCTTGTAGACAGCATATATATGGGTCTTGTTTTTGTATCCATTCAGCTAATCTGTGTCTTTTGGTGGGAGCATTTAGTCCATCTACATTTAAGGTAATTATCGATATGTATGTTCCTATTCCCATTTTCAAAATTGTTTTGGGCTCGTTATTGTAGGTCTTTTCTTTCTCTTGTGTTTCTTGTCTAGAGAAGTTCCTTTAGCATTTGTTGTAAAGCTGGTTTGGTGGTGCTGAACTCTCAGCTTTTGCTTGTCTGTAAAGCTTTTAATTTCTCAATCAAATATGAATGAGCTCCTTGCTGTGTAGAGAAATCTTGGTTGTAGGTTTTTCTCTCATCACTTTAAATATGTTCTGCCACTCCCTTCTGGCTTGCAGAGTTTCTGCTGAAAGATCAGCTCTTAACCTTATGGGGATTCCCTTATGTGTTACTTGTTGTTTTTCCCTTGCTGATTTTAATATTTGTTCTTTGTATTTAATTTTTGATAGTTTGATTAATATGTGCCTTGGCATGTTTCTCCTTCGATTTATCCTGTATGGGACTCTCTGTGCTTCCTGGAACTTGATTAACTATTTCCTTTCCCATGTTAGGGAAGTTTTCAACTATAATCTCTTCAAATATTTTCTCAGTCCCTTTCTTTTTCTCTTCTTCTTCTGGGACCCCTATAATTCGAATGTTGGTGCATTTAATGTTGTCCCAGAGGTCTCTGAGACTGTCCTCAATTCTTTTCATTCTTTTTTCTTTATTCTGCTCTGCAGTAGTTATTTCCACTATTTTATCTTCCAGGTCACTTATCCGTTCTTCTGCCTCAGTTATTCTGCTATTGATCCCTTCTAGAGAATTTTTAATTTCATTTATTGTGCTGTTCACCTCTGTTTGTTTGCTCTTTAGTTCTTCTAGGTCCTTGTTGAACGTTTATTGTGTTTTCTCCATTTTATTTCCAAGATTTTGGGTCATCTTTACTATCATTATTCTGAATTCTTTTTCAGGTAGACTGCATATTTCCTCTTCATTTGTTACATCTGGTGGGTTTCTACCTTGCTCCTTCATCTGCTCTGTGTTTCTCTGTCTTCTCATTTTGCTTAACTTACTGTGTTTAGGGTCTCCTTTTCACAGGTTGCAGGTTCATAGTTCCCATTGTTTTTGGTGTCTGTCCCCATTTCTGAGGTTGGTTCAGTGGGTTGTGTAGGCTTCCTTGTGGAGGGGACTAGTGCCTGTGTTCTGGTGGATGAGGCTGGATCTTGTCTTTCTGGTGGGCATTACCACATCAGTGGCGGGTTTGGGGGCGTCTGTGGCCTTATTATGATTTTAGGCAGCCTCTGTGCTAATGGATGGGGTTGTGTTCCTGTCTTGCTACTTGTTTGGCATAGGGTGTCCTGCAGTGTAGCTTGCTGGTCGTTGAGTGGAGCTGGGTCTTGGCGTTGAGATGGAGATCTCTGGGAGATTTTCGCCGTTTGATATTACGTGGAGCTGGGAGGTCTCTTGTGGACCAGTGTCCTGAACTTGGCTCTCCCATCTCATTGGCACAGCCCTCACGCCTGGCTGGAGCACCAAGAGCCTGTCCTCCATATGGCTGCTAGTGATGGGGGGGTCTCCTGCTGAGGCAGCGGGTGGCTGTAGCTCACCGTGAGGATAAGGGCACTGGCAGCAGAAGTTCTGGGAAGTACTTCTTGGCATGAGTCCTCTCAGGGTCTGCCATCAGCCCCCGCAAAGAGCCCAGGTAGTCAATACATGTTTACAAGTAGCTATTATTTGTGAGCTTCTTGGACACGTGTTTGGTTGTGGATATGATAACTGTCCATACAGTTGGGAATAGAGTAGATCCTTTCCTTCAACTGGTTTACAATCTGGTGTTGCCCAGAGCTGACTACTGAATCTTGGACAGTGTTGATGGTGATGGAGAAGGATCCCTACGCAGCTTTTTACACTAAGGAAGCACTAAATGACTCCTTTATAGCTGTATTAAGACTTGGTGGACAGGGTTACTGTCTTGTGTAATGATCAGATAATCGTTAACACGTGATTGTCATGCTGTTAGTGTTTAAGGGAAAAGAGCAGCAATCAATGTCATCATCTTAAGAGGAAAGGTGAAACTTCCCAAATATCATCCCACCACTCATACAGAAGCATTCTGATACCATATTGCAATTGATTGTTCTGTTTAATCATCTTTGGGCCAACTAACCTTGTTTTGGGAGGGAAACACACTTCAGGCTAGCTGTTCAAGATGATTTGAAGAAGCTTGCTCCAAAACGGCTGTCTTGAATCAGCAGAAAATCTAGCTGGTTAAATGATGATGCCTTGTAACCTACTGCTTTGAAATCAGCAAGAAGTGTTGTTTCCAGGCAGTGCCAGATAACTGAGTTATATATTCACTCATTCATTTGTCAAAGGTTTATTGAGGGTATTCTCAGTGCCAGGCCCTGCAGTGGGAACCAGAGCTACAACAGAGAACTAGAGAGTTATGTTTAAAATAAACTGGCAAGGATTGGGCAATAAAAAGTCAGTAAGCTGTTGGTTACCAACTGTGGAGGTATAAGAAGAAAAGAAAGAAGGAGCTATGATAAAGGAAAACATTGGGAATCTAGTCTTAGATGAGGTATTCAGGAAAGCCCTGAGTAGATTATATTTTAATCTCAGCATGAAGGAAGAGGAAGCAGCCACACAAGGTTTGGGGCGAAGGGCGCGGGGAGCCCTGGAGTGCAGACTGAGGAGACCTCCAGGCAGAGAAAATAGTTCGTGCACGGACCTAATGCAGGAAAGAGTGTGGTGGATTCAAGAGCTAGAAATAAGACCAGACACATCTATAATGACACAGAGTAGATTAGTAGTTTTCTTGGCCTGGGAAGGTGGGGGAAAATGGGGAGTGGTTGCTAATGGGCAGAGGATTTTGGGGGGAAGTGATAAAATGTCCTAATATTGATTGTGGTGATGGTTGCACAACTCTGTGAATATATTGAAAACCATTAAATTGTACACTTTAAATGGGTGAATTGTTTGATAGGTGAATTACAACTCGATTAAGCTGGTTTAAGGAAACAACCACCTGAATATTTGGAGCCTAAGGAGCAAGAGTGGCGGAGAGTGAGTGAGACAAAGTCAGAACATCTCAGGCAGGCTCATAGCACTTGGGGTCTGTGGGCCTGGTAACAAAGTTGGTTTTTACTTTGGGTTCAAGAGAAGTCAGCACACTGGTGGCCGTGTGGATCTGGGGTGGAATGGGAGGGCAAGAGTGGACAGAGAGAATGCTTGGAAAAATACTGCAGCAATGTAAGTGAGAAATGTTGGTGTAGACTAGGTGATGGAAGTGGGTGTGGAGAGAAGTGGGGATTCAAAAGCATTTGGGAGAGTGTCCGTACTTGATAGGAATTGATGAAGAGTTAAATGTGAGGGATGGGGAGAAAGGATATAGCAAGGAGAATTCCTTCGAACTTGTGTTCTGTCCTAACTGCAGCTTCTAGATCCTGAGAGCAGAAGACACAAATAAGCAAAGCCTGTGGGCATCCAACCCAGGCCTTCCATTAAGAATGTTGGTCTTGTGTGTGTAGATATTTAGAAGTGGAACTGTTAGTACTGTGAGAGTTAATAACCTTGGTACACACTGCCAAATAGTTTTCCAAACCGGCTGTCACAACTTCTACATCCACCAGCAGTGTATGAGACTCTAGATGCCAGAGGGAAGAGGGACGGCATCAAAATGCAATAAGTCTAATTATACAGTATGTTAGAAGGTGTTAAGTGTTATAGAAAAATAAAACTGGGAAGGGAAGATAACTTTAAAGGCTGGGTTCATTTATGTGTTCCTATTTATCTTCTTCTAAACATATTTCTACTTAATCTATCCAGAGGTGATTTAATCATCAGTTAAAGAGAAAATTATTTATTGAGCATTTACTAGGTACCCAGCACTATGTTAGAGATACAGAAGTATAAGGCAAGGTCCACAGCCAGAGAGAGTTGACAATGTAGTTGGAAGTCACAGTGAGCACTGACCCAGTCAGAGAGTGCATGTGTGGTGTTGCCCTGGGACAGATTGTCCCTGTAATAGGAGCCTAGGGCAGGGAAAGAAAAGTGTCAACCCTAGTAATGAAGGGAGGCTCCAGGGGAGAGGTGGAAGCACATGCCACAATGTGACCTTATTTCTTCATATTTTCCTCCTATTTAAAACCCCTCCCTTATTTTATATTCAAAAGGGACTCATAATATTTTTGTGCAGCTGTAACCTGCCTTTCAGGGGGAGATTAGCAAGCCATACCTTGTTTCGGATTTCAGTAACATTTGGTGCACTCATTCTGTCAATGGGCACTGAGCTTCAGCCTCATGCCAGGCACTTTTCCAGATGCCAAAGATACACAGACGCATCAGCAGAATAATCTCTGCCTTCAAGAAGTTTATGGTCTAGTAGGAGAGATGACATATATATGCACAAACAACTACAACAAAAGAGACAGTAAAATTCAGCAATTCCACTTTGGGGTATGTAGCTAAAGGAAATGAAATCACTGTGTCGAAGAGATATCTGCACCCCCGTGTTCACTGTATCCTTATTTACAATAGCCAAGACATGGAAACAGCCTAAGTGTTCATCAACAGATAAGTGGACAAAGAAAATGTGGCATATACACAATGGAATATTATCCAGCCATTAAGAAAAGAAGGAAATTCTGCCATTTGTGACGACATGAATGGACCTTGAGGATACTGTGCTAAGTGAAGTAGGTCAGACAGAGAAAGACAAATACCGTATGCTCTCACTTATACGTGGGATCTAGAAAAAACAAACTCGTAAGTACAAAGAACAGGTTGACAGTTGCCAGGGGTAGAGGGTGGAAGGTGGAGGATGAGGGAAATGAGTAGTCAAAAGATACAGGCTTCCAGTTCTGGGGATGTAATGTCCAGCACGGTGACTATAGTTAACATTATTGTATATTGGAGTGGTGCTCAGAGAGTACATCTTAAAAGTTCCCATCACAAGAAAAGCATTGTTACTGTGTGAGGTGATGGATGTTAACTTACTGCGGTGATCATTTTGCAATACAGTTGACCCATAACATGGGTTTGAACTCTATGAGTACACGTACACGTGGATTTTTTCCGCTAAATATGTGCTACAGTACTACATGATCCGCAGTTGGGTGAATGCGAAACCCAGCATAGGGAGAGCCAACCGTAAAGTTGTACGTGGATTTTCAGCTGTCCAGGGTGTTGGTGCCCCAACTCCTGCATTGTTCAAAGGTCAACTGTATATACATAAATCATTATGTTGTATACCTTAAACTAATGCAATGTTTTATCACAATTCTATCTCGATAAAATCGGGGAAAAAAGAAAGTAAAATGTCATGAGAAAGGTGTTGGTAAAACATTTCGGGGGTTTGAATGAGATATGTTGAGAGACCAAGTAGCTAAAATTTCACATAAACAGCGCGTGCACACACACACACACACACCTGAGATTAGCTGTTTTTGCGCCCAGTAGTAGAACCCACATTTGGCTGAACGGCTGGGTCTTTTCTTCTTTGTATCTTTCTCACACTCAGAGTTAATTCTACAAAGGCTGCTCAGAGACAGAAGTCTTCACTTGAGACCCCTGCCATCCTGCTGTGGGGTCTAGCAACCCCCAGCGCCATCAGCAGCAGCAAACCCTTCAGGGCTGAGCCGGGACTGCTGGGCCACCTGCAGCGTGGTGCGGTGCGTGGGTGTGAGCGTGAGGGCAGGGGATGCAGAAGGAGAAGAGGGAGGTGGAGTGAAGGAAGAAGAAGAGAAGTCCCTGAGAAGAGGGCTTCAGACGCTCACGCCTTGTCTAGAGTCAGTGTGGGAGGGGGTGTCTCAAGATTTCATGTGTATCACACTCTCACACGTGGTGAACACACACATATTGCAGAATGGATCTGAGTCTGCCTTCTTTGTCTCTTCCTCCACCCCGCTTCTGAGGACAGTGGTGAGACAATTATTGCTCTAGGACCCGTCTTAGACCACAAAATGAAGCCTTGCACTCCAGAGGGAAGAGCTGCAGAGAAACAGCTGCCAAATTAGCCCTGGATTGTCTGCCTCCAAAGAAATATAGCCCTCGCTTGTCTGAAACACTGTTATTTTGGGTATCTGTCATTCACAGTTAAACCTAATTCTGAGGCAGAATTTTTTCTGATACAGCATGGTTTTCTTAACAAATTAAAATTTGAAACCCAATTACCAGATGATTTGCATTACATATGATGAGAGCTGATGTGATCTTTCAATATATTTTAAATCTCAAAGCAATTCTGTACTTCAGACAATATGGAGACATTTCAGTAAAGTGGGAAAATTTCTCTTTGAAACTCTCATCTTCCTCCTCCTCTGACCACCGAATTCCACTGTCTCCAAAATAAGTAGCATTAGGTTCAGGATGGTCTTTTTAGGTCGATCTTAGCTGGACATTTACAAACATCCGAGAGGATTTTACATAAACCTTTGAAAAAAGTGGTCCTACTACGGATATTATTTGGCAGTTTTTGTTGTTTTGCCTCCCAGGAGCCACTACCAGACACAGAACTAAAGAATGAGAGTGCATAGGCATGAAGTTCAAGTGTCCATTTCACCCTCTTGTCCTTTTGAGCCTTAGGAGGCTGAGAAAGGGGATGGTCCATGACCAGAGCAAGGCCTGGTGACTCTAGTGGAAGAACAAGGCCTGTGGTCACATCTGGTCTGTGGCCAGCTAAACTGATCACCCCTGGGTTTCTTCTCCACCCAACTGCACACATTGTTCTTTATGGCTTACGAACATTAGGACTGGGATTCAGGAAAGAAGACGACCTTCCCAGGGACAATTCTGCGGTTCTGTCATTTGCTTGACATTCCATTCACCAGGACTGATTTTTACAGACAATTCAAACTCTGTTGAGTGATGTTCATTTTAAGAGTGTCTACACCATCACCTTGACTCATGGTTCTCATGTGCACAATTTCCTCAAGAGCAGTAAATGAAACCAGCTCAGAGCACATTCTGAATGAGAGACTGGATCTCTAAAGGCCAAGCACATCAGGGAGGAGGTCACAGCAAGCATGAACTTGTTTCCTTATGCAGTGAACAATTTCATTTTGGTCCCAATCTATTGATGGAGCCCCTGGAATAGGTCACATCCTCCTCAGTGTAGCATTGCTCAGCAGAAGTCCAGGAATTATCAACCAGTCCTAAAGCCTTCAAACTCTGGACTGGAGATTCTTGACGTTTTTTTGGTCTGTCTGTATTTGGCAGTTTGCTGAAGCCTGTAAACTCCTTCTTCCATGTTTTAAAATACTTTACATAAAATACATGAGACTACAACTGAAACAAGTCATGTTGAAGGACAGTTATTAAAATTATGAAAAATGGAGAAGCAAGAAGAACTACAATCCTGCAGCCTGTGGAACAAAAACCACATTCACAGAAAGGTAGAAAAGATGAAAACGCAGAGGGCTATGTACCAGATAAAGGAACAAGATAAAACCTCAGAAAAACAACTAAATGAAGTGGCGATAGCAACCTTCCTTCAGAATAATGATAGTGAAGATGATCCAGGACCTCGGAAAAACAATGGAGGCAAAGAAGGCGAAGATGCAAGAAATGTTTAACAAAGACCTAGAAGAATTAAAGAACAAACAAACAGAGATGAACAATACAATAACTGAAATGAAAACTACACTGGAAGGAATCAATAGCAGAATAACTGAGGCAGAAGAACGGATAAGTGACCTGGAAGACAGAATGGTGGAATTCATTGCTGTGGAACAGAATAAAGAAAAAAGAATAAAAAGAAATGAAGACAGGCTAAGAGACCTCTGGGACAACATTAAATGCAACAACATTTGCATTATAGGGGTCCCAGATGGAGAAGAGAGAGAGAAAGGACCAGAGAAAATATTTGAAGAGATTATAGTCAAAAACTTCCCTGACATGGGAAAGGAAATAGCCACCCAAGTCCAGGAAGTGCAGCAAGTACCATACAGGATAAACCCAAGGAGAAACACGCCGAGACACATAGTAATCAAATTGGCAAAAATTAAAGACAAAGAAAAATTATCGAAAGCAGCAAGGGAAAAACGACAAATAACATACAAGGGAACTCCCATAAGGTTAACAGCTGATTTCTCAGCAGAAACTCTATAAGCCAGAAGGGAGTGGCATGATATACTTAAAGTGATGAAAGGGAAGTACCTACAACCAAGATTACTCTACCCGGCAAGGATCTCATTCAGATTTGATGGAGAAATCCAAAGCTTTACAGACAAGCAAAAGCTAAGAGAATTCAACACCACCAAACCAGCTCTACAACAAATGCTAAAGGAACTTCTCTAAGTGGGAAACACAAGAGAAGAAAAGGATCTACAAAAACAAACCAAAACAATTAAGAAAATGGTCATAGGAACATACATATCGATAATTATCTTAAACGTGAATGGATTAAAAGCTCCAACCAAAAGACACAGGCTTGCTGAATGGATACAAAAACAAGACCCATCTATATGCTGTCTACAAGAGACCCACTTCAGACCTAGGGACACATACAGTCTGAAAGTGAGAGGATGGAAAAAGATATTCCATGCAAATGGAAATCAGAAGAAAGCTGGAGTAGCTATACTCATATCAGATAAAATAGACTTTAAAATAAAGAATGTTACAAGAGACAAGGGATGACACTACATAATGATCAAGGGATCAGTCCAAGAAGAAGATATGACAATTATAAATATATACGCACCCAACATAGGAGCACCTCAATACATAAGGCAACTGCTAACAGCTGTAAAAGAGGAAATTGACAGTAACGCAATAATAGTGGGGGACTTTAACACCTCCCTTACACCAATGGACAGATCATCCAAGTTGAAAATAAATAAGGAAACAGAAGCTTTAAATGACACAATAGACCAGATAGATTTAATTGATATTTATAGGACATTCCATCCAAAAACAGCAGATTACACTTTCTTCTCAAGTGCACATGGAACATTCTCCAGGATAGACCACATCTTGGGTCACAAATCAAGCCTCAGTAAATTTAAGAAAATTGAAATCATATCAAGAATCTTTTCTGACCACAATGCTATGAGATTAGAAATGAATTACAGGGAAAAAATGTAAAAAACAGAAACACATGGAGGCTGAACAATATGCTATTAAATAACCAAGAGATCACTGAAGAAATCAAAGAGGAAATCAAAATATACCTAGAGACAAATGACAATGAAAACAGGACGATCCAAAACCTATGGGATGCAGCAAAAGCAGTTCTAAGAGGGAAGTTTATAGCTATACTAAGCCTACCTCAAGAAACAAGAAAAATCTCAAGTAAACAATCTAATCTTACACCTAAAGGAACTAGAGGAAGAACAAACAGTACCCAAAGTTAGCAGAAGGAAAGAAATCATAAAGATCAGAACAGAAATAAATGAAATAGAAACAAAGAAAATAATAGCAAAGATCAATAAAACTAAAAGCTGGTTCTTTGAGAAGATAAACAAACTTGATAAACCATTAACCAGAGTCATCAAGAAAAAGAGGGAGAAGACTCAAATCAATAAAATTAGAAATGAAAAAGGAGAAGTTACAACAGGCACTGCAGAAATCAAAGCATCCTAAGAGACTACTACAAGCAACTCTATGCCAATAAAATGGACAACCTGGAAGAAATGGACAAATTCTTAGAAAAGCGTAACCTCCAAGACTGAACCAGAAAGAAACAGAAAATATGAACAGACCAATCACAAGTAATGAAATTGAAACTGTGATTAAAAGTCTTCCAACAAACAAAAATCCAGGACCAGATGGCTTCACAGGTGAATTCTATCAAACATTTAGAGAAGAGCTAACAAACACCCATCCTTCTGAAACTCTTCCAAAAAATTGCAGAGGGAGGAACACTCCCAAACTCATTCTATGAGGCCACCATCACCCTGATACCAAAACCAGACAAAGACACTACAAAAAAGGAAAATTACAGACCACTACCACTGATGAATATAGATGCAAAAATCCTCAACAAAATACTAGCAAACAGAATCCAACAGCACATTAAAAGGATCATACACCATGATCAAGTGGGGTTTATCCCAGGGATGCAAGGATTCTTCAATATACGCAAATCAATCAATGTGATACACCATATTAACAAATTGAAGGAGAAAAGCCATATGATCATCTCAATAGATGCAGAAAAAGCTTTTGACAAAATTCAACAGCGATTTATGATAAAAACTCTCCAGAAAGTGGGCATAGAGGGAACCTACCTCAACATAATAAAGGCCATATATGACAAACCCACAGCAAACATCATTCCCAATGGTGAAAAACTGAAAGCATTTCCTCTAAGATCAGGAACGAGACAAGGATGTCCACTCTCACCACTATTATTCAACATAGTTTTGAAAGTCCTAGCCCTGGCAATCAGAGAAGAAGAAGAAATAAAAGGAATCCTAATCAGAAAAGAAGAAGTAAAACTGTCAGTGTTTGCCGATGACATGATACTATACATAGAGAATCCTAAAAATGCCACCAGATAACTACTAGAATTAATCAATGAATTTGGTAAAGTTGCAGGATACAAAATTAATGCACAGAAATCTCTTGCATTCCTATGCACTAATGATGAAAAATCTAAAGAGAAATTATGGAAACACTCCCATTTACCATTGCAACAAAAAGAATAAAATACCTAGGAATAAACCTACCTAGGGAAACAAAAGACCTGTATGCAGAAAACTATAAGACACTGATGAAAGAAATTAAAGATGATACCAACAGATGGAGAGATATACCATGTTCTTGAATTGGAAGAATCAATATTGTGAAAATGACTATACTACCCAAATCAATCTACAGATTCAATGTAATCCCTATCAAATTACCAATGGCATTTTTTTACGGAACTAGAACAAATCATGTTAAAATTTGTATGGAGATACAAAAGACCCCGAATAGCCAAAGCAGTCTTGAGGGAAAAAAACGGAGCTGGAGGAATCAGACTCCCTGACTTCAGACTGTACTACAAAGCTACAGTAATCAAGACAATATGGTACTGGCACAAAAACAGAAGCATAGATCAATGGAACAAGACAGAGAGCCCAGAGATAAACCCACACACCTATGGTCAACTAATTTATGACAAAGGAGGCAAGGATATACAATGGAGAAAAGACAGCCTCTTCAATAATGGTGCTGGGAAAACTGGACAGCTACATGTAAAAGAATGAAATTAGAACACTCCCTAACACCATACACAAAAATAAACTCAAAATGGATTCTAGACCTAAATGTAAGACCGGACACTATAAAACTCTTAGAGGAAAACATAGGAAGAACACTCTTTGACATAAATCACAGCAAGATCTTTTTTGACCCACCTCCTGGAGTAATGGAAATAAAAACAAAAATAAACAAATGGGACCAAATGAAACTTCAAAGCTTTTGCACAGCAAAGGATACCATAAACAAGATGAAAAGACAGCCCTCAGAATGGGAGAAAATATTCGCAAACAAATCAACGGACAAAGGATTAATCTCTAAAATATATAAAGAGCTCATGCAGCTCAATATTAAAGAAACATACAACCCAATCCAAAAATGGGCAGAAGACCTAAATAGACATTTCTCCAAAGAAGACATACAGATGGCCAAGAAGCACATGAAAACCTGCTCAACATCACTAATTATTAGAGAAATGCAAATCAAAACTACAATAAGGTATCACCTCACACCAGTTAGAATGGGCATTCATCAGAAAATCTACAAACAACAAATTCTGGAGAGGGTGTGGAGAAAAGGGAACTCTCTCGCACTGTTGGTGGGAATGTAAATTGATACAGCCACTATGGAGAACAGTATGGAGGTTCCTTAGAAAACTAAAAATAGTTACCATATGATCCAGCAATCCCACTACTGGGCATATACCCAGAGAAAACCATAATTCTAAAAGACACATGCACCTCAATGTTCACTGCAGCACTATTTACCATAGCCAGGTCATGGAAGCAACCTAAATGCCCATCGACAAATGAATGGATAAAGAAGATGTGGTACATATATACAGTGGAATATTGCTGAGCCATAAAAAGCAATGAAATTGAGTCATTTGTTGAGACGTGGATGGATGTAGAGACTGTCATACAGAGTGAAGTAAGCCAGAAAGAGTAAAAGAAATATCGTATATTAACGCATGTATGTGGAACCTAGAAAAATGGTACAGATTAACTGGTTTGCAGGACAGAAGTTGAGACACAGATGTACAGAACAAACGTATGGACACCAAGGGGGGAAAACCATGGTAGGGTGGGGATGGTGGTGTGCTGGATTGGGCGATTGGGATTGACATGTATACACTGATGTGTATAAAATTGATGACTAATAAGAACATTCAGTATAAAAAACTTATGAAAAATGTTATATAATGTGTATGCTTTTTGTTAATATTAAATAGTAATCTTTTCTCGCGTGTTGAATAACTACTATCATTTTGAAGAAATGTGTGAACAATATTTTAAGATGTCCGCAATAACTGAAAAATGATATGAATATATCTGTGACCTCTCTCGGTGACAAAGGCAGAAGTACTTGCTAATACCTACCGCTGTAGTTTGTTGCCTAGACACATAAAGGAAATACAGAATTTGAGTCTGAGGTCAGTGAGAATAAAGATATGATTTTTTTCCCACCCAAGTCCACAGACCCTAAAGTCTGCTGTGTAAGAACCCCCACTCTAGACCCATATAACCTCTTGCCTGCTGGACCTCTCACCCTCGTGTCCCACAGGCAATGCTGTTTCAAAAAGTGGAGGGAACTGGTCCTCTTCCTCTCCACCCACACTCCCTCCCTCTCTCCACAGACACAGCATCCCTCACCCAAGCCCCAAACCTGAGAGTAGTAACCTGAGCTGCTTCTTCCTCACACTCTCACCCTCCTCCTTGGCGTTCCTTGTATGTGGCTCCTTTTCTCCCCTCTGCCCCTGTTCCCTTAGTGGGGTCTCACCTGGAGGGTCCCTTGCAATTGTCTGCCTGCCTCAGCCTCCTACCCTTCAGTGTGTCCTCAACACAGCTGACGGAGTGACTGTTCCAGAACACCAGTGTGTTCACAGTCTGAATATGCTTAACCCTTACGTGGCTGTAGGATAGAGTCCAAGCTCCTTAGCGCAGCACAGAAGGCCTTCTGCAGTCTGGCCCCCGCTGCTTTTCCATCCCTGTCTCTAATTCCCTCACCAACACTCCAGGTCCGTACCTCAAGGGACCTTACAGTCCTCTCTCTCATGTCCCAGGATGCTTTGCACCTCCAGGGACCCCTCCTTGAAATGCCCTTCTCCACCCTGGGCCTCCTGGTCTGTGCCAACTCATCTCATCAACATGCATCACCTGTCCCACACCACCCCCGGCCTAGGTGTGCACACACGTATACACACAATTGATACACTGTTTTCTCCTTGGTTTCTTCACCACTTCCAGTAAATAATTCCATTAATAGCAACTGCAAGATCTTATTTGGCCCTTTTTATTTTCATCTATCTTTTTCTGATAGGAAGGGTGCTTCAAGGGCTGGTACCAGGCTTTTGTTTTTGTTCGTTTCCTCTTTGATTCTTTAACATTGAGCATAGTATGTAGCATGTATAATATGCTTAATAAATGCATGGACTTTTTAAGAGATAAATAACCAAAGAGCAAATGAATTAATTAATGAGAAGAAAAAAATGCACTTGTAGTTTCTTGCATTTAAATAAGGTGTCAGTTGTAGCACTGACTCATGATAAAGAATACAGTGGGGCTAAAAATACAGAACCCCTGGCATCTCATTTATTCTTCAGCCCTTCTGTTGTGCATGCTCCTCAGAGACGGAGGAACTAAGGGACGGAGGGGGCCTCTTATTCTGCTTCGTGTTTGAGGTTTGGTGGAGAGAATCCAGGACGCCATCTTTGGTCAAGCTGCTGACTTGCTAGGAAATATGTTCTGAGAAGTATAGGCATTGCTGGTCCCAGGAACTCGTGTTTTCCCGCCAGGGAGTGGAAATTCTGATTTCTATTTGAAATAAATTCCAGGCTTGGAGGTCATTGAGTAAAAGTCTCGTGATGTCTCATAGAACAAAACCATCATTTTGGCTTTCTACTCTATTAGGTCTATGCTTACTATCTTCAGGGACCAAATGCCTGACATTCTTCCTTAATGACCTGGTCCCTCACCTGCATTTCTCCTTTAAATGAGGAAGCAAATACGACCTTTTCGCTTTGTTCAGCTCTGTGCTCGGTATAGTATTATTCTATGGGTTAATAAAGAAAAGAAGATGTTTGTGAGCTTTTATAATCATTATTTAGGAACTGCTGTCTTTGAAAACATTATTGCATTAATATCCTGTTACTGTGTACCTCCAGCCAGCAGGATTCTCCTTGGCTGAAAACTGTATGTGAAGTAGGTGGGCAGAAGCAGTGGCCTTCAACTAAGTCACTAGAGCATTTGTCTTCCTTGTTCGGAAGACCCTCATTATCACTAACAGGAGAATTGCTGCCAGTTAAAAGACAAATGCAGTGTTGCTACAGTCATTCATCACACAAGGGAGACAGTGACCCTTGCCATCCCTTAGGATGAGATGGAAAGCTTTGGTGCTCGCTCAGTTAAAATGGTACACACGCCCATGCCGACCCCTTCAAGTCCAGAGTCAGGGCATTGCCTGGAGTCACTTGACTGGGCTTTCTGCTTCTGCCCAGAGGAATCTATACATAATCCAGTCTCCAGTTCCAAAAGCCCAAAGCCTTTCATTGTCACCTGCCCTGTGAGAGACTTCTCGTTCAGTGCTTTTCATGCTTTTAAGGACAGGAGACAGCTTTTGCTAAATGCTGTTGGAATACATAGACATTTAGTTGCAGCTTCTTCAAAAACAAAAACAAAAAAAACAAGAAAAAACAAAGCATCTCCTACAAGAGCTAGCTATTCTTAGCGAGGTCTCCCCTTTTTCTTTTTTTGGAATCACAAAGCACACATTTCTCTGGGTAAATAGTATTTCAAAAGCAAGCTCAGAGACAAGGCAAGGAATCCGGAAAGTTTTTAACTTGCAGAAATGTTTTGTTTTTGATGCAGCCAAGGCAGCTTAAACACATGCTTTATCAGAAGCAGGAAGGCAGTGGGAAACAGCACATGCCCACAGGACTCTGGCTTTTTCTCTCTCCTTTCCTCTTCTCCTTCTGTGTGTTTCCTCTGTGTGATCTCATCCATCCCCATGGCTTCGATGCTGATGAAATAATGATCTCCAAAATCTATGACTTCAACCCTGACCTGGCTTCTGAGCTCCAGTCTTATATTTCATCTGTCGGTTGGATATCTCCATCTGGATGGCCCAGGAACTACAAACTGGGCAAACCCATAATTGAATTCATTCTCTCTCTGGTTAACTAGTTAGAAACTTCAAAATCATCTCTGACTCATTGCACTCTCCCACACACCCTCACCCCACACACACCTGGTCAGCAAGCCCAAGCCCTATTGATTTGTGTCTCTAAAGTATCTATCAATAGATCCCCCTTTCTCCCTTCCAGTGTCATTGTCCTAAATCAAACCCACACTATCTCTTACCTTGACTTTTACAGTGGCCCATATGGTTTCCAAGCCTCCTCCCATCTATCCAAATTTCAGACAACATAACCTTTTAAAAATAAACTGTGATTATGCCCTTTCTCTGGGTCAAACTTGTTTAAAGCCCAGCGCCCACCCCCCCACCCGCCATTGCCCCTAGTATGAAGTCCAGACTCCTTAGCAAGGTACACAAGGCCTTAGACCATCAGCCCAATCTCCATCCCCTGGTCACATCAGGAGCTCTCACACTTCTGGGCCTTCACATTCTGTTCTTTCTGCCTGGAATGCCTTCCTCACCCACCTGTCTGACTGGCGAACTCTTACTCGTCTTTTAATGCCCAACATAAGCGTGAATGTCCCCTCATTACCTACTCCCAGCTCTAGAACTAACTGTCGCATTATCTGTGTTCCCACAGTTTATGGCCCAAACCTTAATAATAATACTTACACTGTGTTATAGTTAGCTGTTTATTCATAAATGTTTCCGAATGAATAATGCATTCTAGGCGTATAGTGAAGAGGAAAGGCATATGATCACACCCACCGAGCTCTGCAGTCCTGGTCTTTTTTTTCAGTGATCCAAACCCCTGTTCTGCCTTACAGACAGTAAAAGTTTTATTTCAGTGTTAAAAGTAATAATAATAAATCATCTAGGCAGAGTCTTGACAGTTAAGGCCATAAGCTCATCTAACAATTGGCTGAAAGATGCTGACAGCTCAAGAACACATTTTCCTTAAGAAAAAAGATCTGTATTTACATCTCATGTCCAGATGAATGCATTTCCATTTATTTCATTTATAATCAAATATATTCTAAGATTAAATAATTATTTTTGAGACTCCTCTGCCGCATCTGTGTGTTAGAAGGCATGGTGCTGCATGATGTAACAACGAAATCTTTTTGTAGTAAACCTGGGATCACCAGGAACCCAGAGGCATTGTCAGCTATTTGTGATTCAGTCTATTAAAGTGCAGAGGCAGTAACTCTCATTATCATTCATTTTGCCAAAAGACAAATTTAGGCACACAAAAAAAGTCAAGTTTGACTTAAAGGAAAAGAATTTGATCAGTGTGCTGTATTCCTTGCTCTAGTTTCTAGGACACACTTGCCCTCTTAACGAGGATTAAATGACTTCGAGTGGGAAGAGAACTGATTACTAAAGAAATAAGAATCTTGTTGTTATATAAATGGGAAGACTTAAGGAAAAAAACACAAAAGCAAGGACGGGCTGTGGAACAAAAATTGAATCAAACTGGAAGGCTTTTTCAAAATATCTGGCAGTTGTAAGTTCTATAGGACAACATGATCTTAATGTTTAAAATATCATCGTACCTACAAATAATTCCCTTTCTTGATATTGTCATTAACATCTGAATGTCCACAACATGAAAATGAAAACCATCAATAAGCCTCAACTAAATTATAAAATCAAAGACTTGACTCTAGAATGAAGTTACTCATGGCCCAGCCTTGACCTACTGTGATAAAGATCTATGGCAGGAATAGGAAACATATGGAATTTTTGCTGGTTTTTGCCTTCCTCCCATGCCCAAGGTCAACAACAACAAAGAATGACAGCACTTGCTATTGTGACCTGTATGCCAGTCTTCGACGGGGGAAGCCACCAATAATCTATCACTATGGACCAACACATGGTCAACATGGATGGTACACTCAAATGGTGACTTTAGAGGTGGTTAATACAGGGACGCTTGCTAACCTTTGCCACTCCTAGGCCTGGAGGGAACAATTGGTTTGAAGAATCCAGAAGGAGAGGCTGTGTGGAATGGGTGTTTGACAGGAGCTGTGGCCTTTGGTGGTGAAGCAGCCAAGCTTTTGCAATCTGGCAGGGGGTGGGGACTGGGGAAATAAATACTCAGCCTTCCCTCTTCTCACCCCCTCCAGTCTCCTGCCAGTGTGCTCCATTAATCAGGCCCAGTTGGTACAGTCTGTACTGGTCAGCCCTTGTTGCATGGTGTGGAACGGAGCAGAGTAGAAAGTAGATCTAGATGGGAGGATGGCATATATCTGACTGAGGACAGATTGAAAACATGTTGCCATTTATAGCTATCCGATTGTGCTGTCTTCTGCATGGGGGTGCGAAGACAAAGCAAAACAGCCTGGGCAGCTGACGCTAGGATACTGCTGAATTTCAAGTCTTCATTTTCCCACTAGTTAGGCAGGAGTGAGCCTGCAGATTTCTGAGCAGGATAATACAACTCTCCAAGTTTAACATTCTAAACCAGCTGAGTTGTTGGCAAGAGAGTACCAGCCGATGTTGTGAGAGAGATGTGATAGACTATTTTGTTTCTAACATGTCTCAAGCAAAGCACCCAAGGAAAATTCCCCCATCTTCTCATCTGTCTGCAGATGGGATCCTTGTTTCTCTGGAGTCATCTGCAGGTGTTACTGATCCCCCATCTGAATCCCCAGCCAGAAGAGAAGCGTGAGCTTTCAGGAGGGTTTTTTCGTATCCAGTCTATATATTTTTTATTGAAACCTGATACCTTGACTCCAGAGCCAAGTGTCTTGTGATCTGCCATCACCCAAATGTGTTTTTAAGACATCATCTCCGTGGTGTTTTCTTCTGCTGCAAATAGGATGTTGTTGGTTCTTTTCTGTTGTGGAAAATGTCTTGTATGCCAGTTTTCAAAAATAAAAATTCTAAAACTGTCCATGGAACGTTCTAGGAGGACTCTGAAGAGTGGAGAAGGTCTTGTCCAAGTAATGTTTGTGTTCGCATCTGGTCTGTGTTTAAACGATCACATTAGGAAAGCAGCCTCTGGGATTTCAGCTTAATTAACTATAATATACACTATTCATGCAAAGAGGAATGGGGAAAAGTGAGGAAAACTGATATTAAAAATGAATGTAATGTAATGTATTGCTCCCCCCCCGACACTTTGGTAAAAGGATAAGTAAAGCAAAAAGGTCCAAATATGTAACTATATATAATTTATCACTGTTTCTCATCTGGTCATTTAAAAGTTTATTCAATAGATGTTTATAGTCAATGTGGTCAGTGTATCCTATTTACAAAATGTTTCATCAGGAAAACTAAAGGAGAATCTTACATATTTTCTAGTTGCATTTAAAGACATTCATCTCACTTTAATATTTAAAGACTACATATGAAAGAACAAAATCCCTCTCTTTCTTATACGTCATGTTTGAAGATCTTCCAAATCTTTATAAATAATAACCTTCCAAGTATTGTCATGAAATTTGTTTTATTCTCCCTGGGCCATGAAAATTACATGAGAGAAGCAAAGGCTCAAAGCCATGGGACAGGAGCTAGGACTCCCCTCTTTTCTGTTACCTGCACCCCTGCCTTCTTGCTGACTCTCCTCACTCATGTTTCCTGCCATCCCATAAGTTGGAGTCAAATTTGGGAGGCGCTTGAGTCTCTGAATACTCAGCGGACCCCACTTGCCTTTCCTGTCAGTTCAAATGGATCCAGTCTACCATGAGAAATACCCCACATTCAGCAGGTTGGGGGTAAAAGGGTGATTAAAATATGGTTCCTGCCCTACAGAGCTTACAGTCTAATGAGGGAGTTAGAAATACACACACCCAACCATAGTTCAAAGTAATAATACATATAATAATAAGGGCAGAAATGGGAATCTTTATAGAAGAGAGGTGTCCCAAGGAAAAGCTGAATTCTGACCAAGGATGGATAAGACTGGAAGGCTTCATGGAGGAAGTGGCATTAGGGATGGGCCTCCACTAGAGGGGGTGGGAGCAGGGAGACCTTCAGCCAATCAGAACAGGGCCAGGGGCTGGAGATGTACCCATCACCCAGGGCAGAGGGAGGGCTGTGGGAGAGTCAGATCTCTGAGGGAAAGAAAACAATGGGAGAGGGAAAAAGTGAAAGGCAGAAGCTTGGAGACTGCCAACATTTAAGAAAGAGAGGCCGTTGAGGGGGCTTAGGGAAAACCATCAGAGACCGAAGGAGAATCAAGAGTTCAGTGGCAGGGAAGCTAAGGGATGAAAGAATTTCTAAAAGAAGGGTTGGCTAATAATAATTATGAAGCGAATAACAACTAACATTTGTGGACTCTTTACCATGTGCCAGGAATTGTATGAAAGCTTGAGTTAGGACTTGTACCCGGGCCTGACTGATACCAACACTCTTAACTCTGCAGATTCTGAACAGAATGGAGACGTAGAGCCCGCCGTTAACCATGGTGATGGGGAGATTGCAGTAGAAGGGTCAGGACAGCTTGCTATAGAAGGAAGTAAAGGTGTCAAATTTAGCATTTCTTCGCAAAAGCTTGGCAATGAAACTTTAGAAATGGGGCAGTAACTTAGGGAAATAGGAAGTTTTTTTTTTTTTTACATCTTTATTGGAGTATAATTGCTTTACAATGGTGTGTTAGTTTCTGCTTTATAACAAAGTGAATCAGTTATACATATACATATATCCCCATATCTCTTCCCTCTTGCATTTTTTTTAATGGGAGCTCTTTAGACATTAGCTTGAATATGAGCTTGAAAATGTGAGAGGAGGTTCCCAAGGAAGTGAGAGGAAGTGGGATAAAGGACACATTGAAAAAGGTTATCGTGGAAACCATGAGGGACACTGCTTCCTGCCTCCGAGATAAGAGAAAGGAGGACGGGGTGAGTGTTGAGCAGATCTTGTGCCCAGGGTGGGGGAACTGAGGAAGTTGGCCGAGGATGACTCCATCTCACAATGGTGCTGATGAAACGGGCCGGGAACTCTGCAAATAGAGAATAGAGTGGCCGCTGTAGACCGTGTGCTCGGAAAAGCTGACCTGTAAAAAGTCATAAATGTCCACTTGGAATAACTAAGGAGTCTATTTGGGACAGAGAAGGCAGAGCAGGCAAACATCACTGCCATGGGGTAAGATGGAAGTTGTTTTTGAAAGTAAGGAATCCCAAAGACCAAAAAAAAAAAAGAAAGAAAGAAAGAAAAAAAGCAGATTCACATTCCAGTTGAGTGCCTAGACTTCTGCTCTTACTGGTTTTTTGGCTAGGAAAACAGTAACCGAATAGTTTGGGCACCTATATACCAGAGGGACCTCTGATAAATTAAAAGTCACCTTGGCAGAAAGCAAGGTTCTGAATGCTGGTGGTGTAACAAAAGGTCCTTTGTAGCATAAATCACACAGAACGGAGGTTTGAAGTAGGAGTTTCTGAATTGCCTGGAGAGCCAGCGCAGGGACAGAGCAGGAACATCCTTTCTCACGTACCGACACAGCATATTCCTTTCCTAACGGACTGTAGAGCAAAGTATAGTGAGAAGAGCATGGCTCTGAGCTCTGAGAGCCCAGGGTTCAAGTCTGAGTCCTCTACTTAACCAGTGCGTGGCCTTGGGCAAGTTACGTACTCTCTCTGAAACCCATCTATACAGTAGAGATAAGAACACCTACCACCCAGAGCTGTCAGGATGGGATAAGGTCACCCATCCTGTTTCTGCTCCTTTCCCTACCTGCCTGGAAAATCTCAAATTCTAAGTTGTGGAAAAGGGTGTATTTATTACATCCATCATAGTTCTATAGAGTCCTCTCTCTCAGAGATTTAAGCAGCTCTCTTTTTTAAACGGAAGAAAATATTTTATTTTTGCTAAGCAGAGAAAGAAATGTTCAGGGCCAGGTCCAGTGAAAACCTGGGAAAACTGTGAAGATGCAGGCACCTGGCTGGAATTCCCCTGGGGTCTCCTCTTGGTCCACTATCGCCACTGCCGTATCCAGAGCATGCTCCCCTAAACATCTGAAAAGAGATTTGGCAGAGCGGGGGAGCCGCGGAGAAGAGAAAAGGCAGGTCCTCAGAAAATCAAGGTTTCGTGTCTCTTCCCCACCCCCCGGCCCCGCCCCCGAGAGGGACAGAATCAGGTGTGTGAGACTTCCTCGGAACCATCTGATCTGCTTGTCAGGAATGTGTTTCCAGAAAGACAGGCCTGTTCTTAGGGTAGTGGAGCCCTCTTCTTCAGAGTGTGATAAGTTAGGCACAAAACTAAGAATAGCAGCACAACCCTTGTCAGGTTTCCCAGCCACAAAATTCTCAACACTCCTTAGCTTCACAAAAATGTTGAGAAGTAACCTCTTTGCTAGAAGCGCACACTATTTCGGCAAGAAAATGGAAGCGATCAGAGACCTGTTCCAAGGCACAACCTTACACCTACCAACCCACCTCCTTCTCTCCTGTGGCTGTCATGACGTGGCCTTGCTCCTGCCCGTGGCCTGTGTCTCCATCTGGGCACTATCCCGTCCCCTCAGCCCTACCTAAGGATGTTTTCTCCAGCAATTCACCCCCATCCCCTGCACCTTCAAGTCTCCCCTCTCTACAGAATCATTCCCTCCAACATACAAACATGCTATTAAGCCGGCCATCTTAAAAAAAATAACCCACTTCCTCTTCTAGTTATACCCTATTTTTCTCCATCCCTTTAGAGAAAAGACCCTGGAAACTGGTATCTGTTCTTGCACACTCCAGTTGCTTCTCTCTCCCTCTCGCCTAAACCCACTCAAGGCAGGTTTGAGCCCCACCCCTCCCCTGACATTGCTCAAGGCCACCAATGAGCTACAGGATGGCTAAATCTAATGTAACCTCTCAGACCTCATCTTGATTGACCTACAAGCAGCCTTTGGCCAAGGCAATGCCCCTTTCCTCCTGGAAACACTTTCTTCTCCTGGCTTCCAGCTTCTCTGGGTGTTCCTCCTACCTTACTGGTCAGGGTCTTCTTCATCTCTCCAAACTAAATATTGGACTTCCCCAGAACTCAGTGCTTTTTAATTACATTTACTCTCTTGGTAAATGTTTCCGGTTTTATAGTTTTAAGTACCATCTCTGTGCTGATGACTCCCAAAATTGTATGTCCCACAGGAACAGAGATTTCTCTGTTTTTTTCACCACGTTATCCCAGCAATTAGATCAGTGCCTGGCACATGGTATCTGTTGAAAGTTTGAATGAATGGATTTTATTAATTGAATGTATTTGAATAGCCAAAGAAATGGTCATCAAATTTTTTAAAAGGTGTTTGGGGAAAAGGTGGCAGAATTCTAGTGATCTGGAGTATTTAAATTCATACCAGAGATATCACCCAGTAGAAACTGTGCCCATGGTCACTGAGAGTGAGATAATCAGAGATAGCATTTTCTTAGCTGCATGCTGTTGGCAGGTCTCCAGCCAGAGAGCTTCCTGCTGCCAATGAAGAACCAGCTTTATGGTTCTAACATTAAGAATAAAATTGTGATGGTCACATTTACCAAGCAAGGACTCCTGGGCAGAGTGGCATCATTCCTTCATGATTTATAATATCAAAACGATGAAATAACATCTCGGGGCAGTGAGGAAAGGCACCACGTTATGATCTTGGTTATGGATATGGATGGGAAAATTTCTTCCGTCAAGTTTGTGACCCAGTCACATTTCTGAGACTCAGAAATGTGAACTGAATTAGACTGAATGTTTCTTTTGTATGAGTGAAATGTGGCCTCCTTTTTTTTTTTTAATGAAGGAAGCTGACTTCAAGAACCAGATACGAGAGATTTATGGGTAATAAATATGATGTAGCAACTGAAGTTACAAAGAAATTCAAGAAGTTTTTTCTTGAAAATATTCATTAAATAACTAGCTTGTGATGTTAGGTAAGTATCTTGGCTTTTGGGAACTATGGTATCTGCATAAGGTATGGTCATTAAGGTCAATTTCTACTCCTTGGACATGATATCATCTAACCCTTTTTCCTATTAAATAAGACAAGATTTGTCCTCTATAGTTCATCATTTGCTTATGAGGATCAAATGAGATAATATTTCTGAAAGCACTTGGTAAACTAAAACACTTTGGCCGTGTAGAGCTTTTATTATTACTATTCCCTATTAGTTTGATAAGCTGTGTTCAGAATGTTATTGTCCCCAAAATATTTTTATGAAAAGAGAAAACTAGTGAAGAGCGAATTTGACTATGTTAATACATAAAGTACTTGGATAATTGTCCTTTGAGTTCTTTTAAAGGAAAGTAATTTTTTTAAAAGCAATATCAGTTATGATTATTTTCGTTGTATGTGACAGATGACATAACTCAAATCAGTCCATGTAAAAACTTGAATGAAAAGTGGAGAGTCTGAGGAGTATCAGCTTCAGGTGTGGCTTGATCAGGCTTACATGATGTCACTATAGACTGATTACTAACCTCTTTTCACATCATCTTCCACCATACCAGGTCTAACCTCAAGCCTTACGTAGTCATAAAGTGTCTTCCAGCAGTTCCCAAGGCTTCATCCTTCCAAGTTTGAATTCAACAGGAAATAGCAAAGCCTTTGTACATCCTGTATTAGAAAGTATCCAGTGATTCACACATAAACATCCTGAACCAATTTCTGTGATCAGGAGAAAAACAGTATGTTGATTGATTTAGGCCTGGATATAAGCTCTATCCTAAGGCCAGGAGTGGAGCTCTGTTTAGTCCTTCTGGACCAGAAGAGAGTAGAAGTAGATCCCCCAACCAAAATTGGCCCATTGACCCAGGAACAGAGGGTCATTGCTGAGGAGGCAGGCCATGTGTAGACATTTCCTAAGAAAGATATAGGCATCACGTCTTGCCATTGCTGCTGTACCCTCTCTCCAGTTGCCAAGAGAGCAGCACATCCTTTTACTGAGCCAACGAGCAGGCTGTAGGGAGATCATGTTAACTTTTGTTAATAGAAAGCTCTGAGTTTGCCGAGTAGAACCAAATCTCCTTCAAGAACCTGTGCAGTCAGCTGTGTTTATCTTGTCCTCGCTTTCAGGTAAAGCTGCCTGGAACAGATAGGCCAAGCCACTAACAGCCATAAAAAGTGCTGTATCATTCACAAGTTTCGGTGTGGACGTTTTCCGGGGCTCAGGCATCCCTCTTGCACAGTTCAAGGGGGAGAACTCAGCCTATCTTCCTAGAGCAAATTAAACACAACTTTGTGGATTTGGTGGTTAGCTGCCAATGAGAAGACTGATCCCTGAATTAATAGTTCATGACAGGATGACTCCGGAGTTCTTGGCTGAAAGCAGGGTTTCCAATACTAATGCTCCTTATGGCAAGAAAAGGCATCTCCGCTAAGTGGTCCACAGTCACGGGTAGTATTTGCATGAAGGCTCAGCTCTATTATTTTATTCAACTCTAAGATTCCCAAGATGAAGGAGACAGTTGATACTCAGCATGAATATGGTAATGTAGCTGAGCCGCTACAAACCCTGTAAACAGTTTAACTGCGGAGGATGTACCATCAACGTGACAGGTTTTCACATGAGATTCCACTCTCCTATGAATATGAATTTCCCTCTGTGGCATATGAGAATGGAATCTTATAATGGAAGCCCTGCTACAAGGAGATTTGGTTAAGCTGTCAGACAGTTAAATAAATGGTCTCTTACAATTTGTTTATACCTCTACTGAGCACATTTCAATAAAGAAGAAAAATTTTCACTGCCTAAAGGGAGATAGGAAAGAGATTTCTGAGTCTATGTTGGTGGCTGACCTTTATCTCATTTCAGGAACTTAATTTTTCTTTTTTTCTTTTTTCTTTTTTTTTTTTTTGTGGTACCCGGGCCTCTCACTGTTGTGGCCTCTCTCGTTGCGGAGCACAGGCTCCGGACGCGCAGGCTCAGCGGCCATGGGCCCAGCCGCTCTGCAGCATGTGGGATCCTCCCGGACTGGGGCACGAACCCGTGTCCCCTGCATCGGCAGGCAGACTCTCAACCACTGCACCACCAGGGAAGCCCAGGAACTTAATTTTTCTGAACATTGAGGAGAGAACAGTAAAATAGTTGTTTTAAAGATTCGGGAGCGGGGAACCCACATCTGTTAAAATAAGTAAGTGAGGTCTTGTTAGCCAAATCAGGGTCTTTCTCACAATAATTTTTATTGGAAATAGAAATCAAAGTCTGTACTGTCAAAAAAAAACCTTTGTCTTTTTCCTCCATTCATTGTGATGCCTCTTGATTTAATATGACACTGCACCATCCCTCGTGTGAAGATCAAAGAATAGCAAAGAATGAAAAATCCTAAGGTAGGAAGTTCACATTATTTTCCTTGCAAACTGTTTGCCTGCATAAAAATTTTGTTGTTTTTGGTTCGTGAGATTGCTAAATTTTATTCCAGCACATTCATCTCCAGAACCACCACAGGAAAATTTGACTAACGAAGAAGTCTCAAAAGCAACTGCTCCAGCTAATTCCAATGTTTTCGACAGCGAGAGCCAGCTGTTCTCCATAAGAGACTTGTCTCTGGCCATGTCTCTATTCCTGTATACAAGACTCATGGGAAGCGATTGGCTGAAGCATGCCAGTGTAACCCTTTATTTATTTATAATGGGACTGGCAAACACATCCAAAGCAAACTTTTCCTTGGAAAGTTCCAGGGGCACAGTCATTCGCCATTTGTCAAAGACAGGCGGGTGAGTGTTGTGGCTAAGTGTTCAGAGGCTGGGATCAGATAGATCTACCTAAGCTGTGTGACTTTATGCAAGTTACTAAGTCTTTGATCTCCAGTTTTATCATCTCTAACATGAGGATAATACGAGTATCTAACACAGCATTGTCTTGAGAATTAAATAAGGTAGTGGGCATAAAGATTTTAGCATAGTTTCAGGCTCAAGTGCTCACTAAATGTTAACTATTACTACTCAATTTATCTTAAATATTTCCTTTTGCTCTTATGAGTTGAAAACTGTAAAGACAGCAAAAAACTATAATAACATTGGAAGATACTTGCCTCCATGTTTTCAGAGATGAAGATAACCAATCTGTTCTTCTTTAAAATATAAAATATTAGAAATCCAAGGTTTTAATCCCAAGAGCCGTTAGATGTAGTGTGGGATTTTAATTTAGGAGGTAACATAAGACTTGTTCTAGGATTACCCTAATGGAACACAACAGTTGTTTACTTTTACACAACAGTTGTTTACAGTTCCTGGGGAGCATCAGGCAGGGCCTGCAGCTGAGGGAGAATGAGTGCCGAGCAGCTGGGGCTGGCCACACAAGTCCATTTTGCCTAGCTAACAGGTTGACCAGATATCCTCTCCCCCAAATGATGTAAAAGAAATTACAAATGCATACATGCACTCTTGAAAATTATCCTGTGGACACAGGAAAAAAAATAAGATTCCCCTTGCCCTTATTTTAAGAGAAAAATATCCTTCCCCTTTCCTTTTTGTGAGACAGATACTTCAGGAACATTAAGTAGGGAAAATGGGTGGTGAGATAAAACAAACTTTTATTTCCTTGGCCAATGAGCTTTGAGTAATTGGAATTTGGGGGAAAGAGTTAAAACGGAAAGTAAGTAAAAACGAAAGCCTCCTCTGCCTTCCTTTTTTACCCTGCGCATTCACAGCAGCTGGTAGGGTGGCCAAGGCAGGACGAGTGCTGGGCAGTGATGGGGGAGTCCTGGTCTCAGGTGGTGCATTGAGGGTCACAGAGGCTACGGCCTGCAAACGGAAGGAGCAGGCCATGTAACAGTGTGGGGCATTGCTAATTAGTGGCAAATTTGGCTGGTGTCTGCCTGTGAGAATCTTGAGCTGACTCTGGCCCCATCTGCTCTGAAAATAATGATGCACAAATTTTACGCAAATGCTTTTCTTTCGCAGGGAACTCCTATTTGGTCTTTCACTGGAAAACGAACTATGAAGATTTTTATTCTCGTCATTGCAACTATTTTTTTGTTTTCATGTGCAGCGGATGTTCCTCCATGATGTTTTTGTCTTGGGGCTGGTTAAAAAGCCCACCAATTTGAGGAGAGGTCTCCATTTTCTTTGTTAAGCTGATTCTCCCTCAAAACCTAAATCTGCGGAAAATATTTTAGAAAAGGAGATTTACACTTAGCCCTGCAGAGTCCAATAGCTTCCCTGTATTCCATCTGCCTCTGTTCATCTTTTACTGCTGTACAGGAGCCATGCCTCCAAAAGCTGATTTACTGGGAACCGACCTTAGAGAAAATGTCGGGAGACCCTCGCTATTCCTACAGTGGTTTCTGACATGGGAACTCATTTCCTCTCGTTCCTGGGTGGGTGTGTGTGTTTATTTATTTTTTAGTCAGACAGCAACTGCTCACCTTTTCCCATTTAATCACAGTTATCTGGGATCAAAAAACAGGAAAAAGTAAAACAGGAAAACAGACACACAAAAAACAACAGCATGCAACTTTTCTCAGATCCCATGTATGGATTCCAAAAAATAACTGAGTAAAGCAAAGGCACTGATCTTTATAGTTGATTTATAATGTTTTGTTAATTTCTACTATACAGCATGATGTTTTTCATTTTTCCTCCCTTTTCCTAAAAGGCTGAGCAGAGAAGTATCCAATCCCTTTATGTGTGTATGTATATATTTTTGATTATTCTTGTGTCACCTACTCTCTTTCTGGCTTTTCTTGGAGCTCTCATGCATAATTCTCATTAGCTGAGAGCTCCTAATAATGCCCAGCAACTCATTTTCGGCAACATTAAAAATGAAAAATCCAGTAAGAATGCAAGAGTCTTGTACCACTTGCAGCAAATAACTATTTCTTTGTTAATTATGTTGTTTTGGTCTTATTGCTCTGAGAAGGATTTTGCTTGCACATCCATCCACTATGTAGCCCAGCATAATGAAAACTCTGCAAGAACCTCTGCTGATGGATGCACCTTTGAGTTTACAAAGATTAATGATTTTAAAATTGACTCTGCAGACCACTAGCAATGAAATTGACCATATCCAATTTTGAAAGCCCTAAGACCTGAGAGAAACTGCATATTAACAGTGAAAAGGTAGCACGTTTCTGGAGATGTGAAGCCCAAGCTGGTATTGGTCCAGTGAAGTGTTGCAGAATGCAGCAGTTTAGGTTAATATTGTCGTACTAGGTCAGAGGTCAACCTGGACATGAAACGTGTGGGCAGCCTTAGGAGACAGTCATTTGCAACTCCTAAAGAACTAGTGACAGGACAGTGACCATATGATTAGACTAGTTACAGTGATTAGTTATTACGTCCTACTGGCATGAGATACGAATGAAAAGAAGGAAGTAGTTGAGGTTATTATCTTGCTTCTATTGAAGTAATAATAATGGTGACCATAATACTAGCTAATATTTATTGAGTGTCTGCTATGTTCCAGGCACGAGGCTTAGCATTTAGTACACATTATTTTATTTAGTTCTCACCAGAACCTTGGGTGGTACATGCTGTTATTATTGCCCACATTTTACAATGGAAGAAACTAAAACTTAAGAAGGCTAAGTAACTTGCTTGGTTTAATCCGCTGTCAAGTAATGGATGTAAGAGTTGAACCTCCATCTATTTGATTCCAAAGTAAAAGCACTCAGTCACTGTCTTTTACTGCCTCTTGATAGAACACTGCTGCTCTATTGTGTAGGGTCACATGACCGGGAAGGGGGAGCCAAGATGGCTGCTATGACCAAAGCTTTGGTCACTTGAAGGTCTTTTAAATAACATCTCCAGCTTCTTGCGAGAAACGCTTTGTTTAACAACCAACTTAAATTCCTTATGCTGTCCTTTCAAACTCTTAGCTGTCATTTCCTTCCCCTGTACAATTAGGAACTCAAACAATGGGGTTCTCTACCTTCTTCATAGAAAATAGAAGCAAAGATAAGTTTTATGGCCTCTATACTTCCTTAGTTAGCATCCCCAAGCTCCCATCCAACTCTCAAGGACACCCTTCCCGTTGAAACATTTGGGCACCTTCCTGGTCGAGGTATGTAACCTGTGGCCCTCAACCAAATGACTGTCAATGCTAAGGTGCAAATCCCTGCAAAGTAATGTGTGTAGGAGTAGGACGTAAATCACTTACTGTTCTCATGTAAATCAATTTCCCCTTCAAATATTACAACACAGGATTTGTGATTCAACTTGTAATTCAAGTGTTTTCTCAAGTACAGTTTCTCCTAGTCGTCATGAGTTAAAGGGGAAAATGCTATTTTGAAGACTTACTTCTGTGAGATCTAAAACTTTTTATGCTCTCCTGTTTCTCTTCTCTTCTCTCCCCACTCCCGATCCCATTTAGCATTTCTCAATGGCTCTATTCTCAGCAATACCACGTTTAAATTGAACACGTGCTTTTCAGTAACAAAAGCTAAAGAGTGGTGTTAGTACTGGATTGATTTTCAATTTCTTTTCAAGAAAAACTAAGAAAGCTTGGCTCAAAATAAGGGCAATCAGAATAGAGCATTCTGCCTATTTCTCTCTCAACACTCAGTGCTTGGTTTGGGTGCTTTATCTTATCGCTCTGTGAATCTTAAGACTTGTTTTGGACTCTAGTCTCACCTGTACTACCCCTTGGACTTAGCAGTCTCAGTCGTGGCCAGTCTCCAGGTGAATTCTATTTATGCGATATAACATCAGAAAAACAAAAGTCATTTGTCATTTCAAGCACTAGAAAAGTGTGCCATGTCACTCAACTGTAACCCTCTCTTTTCTGTACTTCTCCCCCAGTCCATTAAGTTTCAGGGCAGCTAGAATACCCAGGACTAAGTGTTCACTATAAATGAAGCTCCCTCAAGTCCAGAGAAAATAAAATAGAACAGACAAATGAGTTCTTCAGTCTTTACTTGATAGCTTTATCGGTTACAAGAGCCAGATGAAACTGCAGGTTTGCATTTCCATCTCATGGAAGGTGGCATAATTTTTTTTGCAGTCACGTCACAGTTCATCTAAATCTGAATATGTGAGACATAAGAATCTCAAGTTGGATTTTCTGACTTATTTCTATAGCAACTGGAGTACAGTGCTATATACAGGGAGCAACTCTTTAAATGTGTGCCAACTTCAGCACCTCTCAGCCTTACAAAGATGCTGGAACGTTTAAGAAGATCCAAAGGGAGGTAGGTGAGAATGATGAGCACGAGAAGGCAAAAGTGATAGGCTGTTGCTGATATCTTAGCTGCCTGGAGCCTCTGTAAGTTACGAGAGTGTGAGCTGATATCAGCTACGGATTGCTATGGAAAATTTAAGGGGGATTCCAGTGAATCCACCAGAAATAGAACATTTCTGAGACATATTAAAATAT
This sequence comes from Delphinapterus leucas, assembly GCF_059928025.1. NCBI lineage: Eukaryota > Metazoa > Chordata > Mammalia > Artiodactyla > Monodontidae > Delphinapterus > Delphinapterus leucas. The sequence continues at coordinate 136,953,782 of NC_143130.1, forward strand.
GTAGCTGGAAGCATAACTGCTATTGAAAATTAAAGGATGAAGAACCGTGACCAAAATTTGATAATATCATTTAGTTCAAAAATATTAAAATATGCACAGATGACTATCAATAGCACCGCTAAAATGTTTGTTCACGAATTATAGAAGGGCTAGGATGGGGTATCGGTTAAGCCTGGACAAAGGAACATGGAAAGGGAAGTAGCAAAACCACACAAAAAAATGTGTTTTTATATCTTATGGTACTTCAGCCTTGCCACCTTCCTTTTTCCCTCTGAGTCAGTCACGGTTTGAAAGCTGGGACTTAGAGGTCTTGAGCTCTGGAGACAAAGTAGCAGAGAGAAGAAGTAGAAGGAAGGAGCGAAGAGTTTTCACTAATCAAATATGCATTTGGAACCATAGGCTCCTCTTAAAACCAACAACAATCATTCCTTAGGGAAAGTGGCAGAGTGGAAAGGCACAGAAGTAACCGTTTGAGTCCTGGCTCTGTAACCAGGGCAAGGAACTGAACTGTTCTGAACTGTAGGCTCTTCATCAATCAGGGCGAGATCAGGCATCTACTCTCCCCTCCTTGGGAAGATTCACTGGAATAAGGGCTGGGAAGGTACTGCATGCTCAGCAGGCCCCTGGGATTGTGGTGGCTGGGTTTACTGGGTAGTCTCATTTCCTGGGGCTGCCATAAAAAATGATCACAAACTGGGTGGCTTCAAAAACAGAAATTTATTTTCTCACAGTTCTGGAGGCCAGAAATCCAAAATGGACGTGTCAGCAGGCCAGGCTCTCCTCCAAAGGCCCTGGGGGAGAATCCTTCCTCGCCTCTTCCAGCTTCTGATGGCTCTAGCCATGTGGCTTGGCTGCATTGCTGCAATCTGTCTTCACATGTTATGCTCTTTTGTGTTTCTGTCTTCTCCTCTTCTTGTAAGGACACTTAGCATTTGCTTCAGGGCTCACTCAGTTAATCCAGGATGATTTCGTCTCAAGATCTTTCACTTAATTACATCTGCAAAGACCCTTTTTCCAAATAAGGTCACATGCAGAGGTACTGGGGGTTAGGACTTGGACATATCTTTTGGGGGGGCCACAATTCAACCCACTGCACTGGATTTCCAAGTCCGAAGACTTGTTGGTCATTCGTAGCTCACTGTGAATTAGACAAACCAAACAACAGCTGTATGTAAAGTGATGAGAGTGTTGCTCTGTTGAGAATTGAAGGAGAGCTGTTTTGGAACCAGGGTCATTTTGGAAGAGGGAAGACGAGAGTGGGGTTGCACTGGTGGTGCTGGTGATAGAGTCAGGGACACTGTCCTGGCATTGAGGGAGGGGCATAGCAGGAGCAAAGGGGATGGGAAGTTAAAGACAAACATCACCCTCCTTACCTTCCTTCCCAGGGCCCTGGTGGTTGCTTCTGTGCTGCTCTGGAACACCTCTGCCACTTGGATCTTAGGTCTGGCCTGTTACATAAATGTGAAGTGAGATACCTTGGTCTCCCTAAAGAACAAGCGTGCCTTTGAATCAGGTAGCCAACCCCTGTGGCAGCTGGAATGATGGTGCACGTACATTAATAAACTCTCAAGGGAGTTCCTCATTGTGATGCGCAGAAAGCAAGGGTGGATCTGGATTCCAGCCTGTGGGAGGATGCTCTCTGTTAGCCCCTCACACCCACTGCCTAATCCTGCTGGGAGCTGCAGTGAACACATAGCATCTCTTAAACCAGTAATTCCTTTCTTAAAAAAAATTTATTGAAGTATAGTTGATTTACAATGGTGTGTTAATTTCTGCTGTACAGCAAAATGATTCAGTTATATATATATTCTTTTTCATATTTTTTCCATTATGGTTTATCACAGGATAACCTGTGTTATACTGTAGGACCTTGTTTATCCATCCTATATACAGTAGTTTGCATCTTAGAATCCCAAGCTCCCAGCCCTTCCCTCCCTCCCTCCCACCTCCCCCTTGGTGACCACTAGTCTGTTCTCTATGTCTGGAGTCTGTTTCCATTTCATAGATAGGTTCATTTGTGTCGTATTTTAGATTCCACATATGAGTGATACCATAAGGTGTTTGTCTTTCTCCCTCTGGCTTACCTCACTTAGGATGATGATCTCTGGGTCCATCAATGTTGACGCAAATGGCATTATTTTATTCTTTTTTATGACTGAGGAGTATTCCATTGTATATATGTACCACATCTTCTTTATCCATTCATCTGTTGATGGACATTTAGGTTGTTTCCATGTCCTGGCTATTATAAATAGTGCTGCTATGAATATAAGTGTGCACATATCTTTTCGAATTATAGGGGGTTTTTTTTGTTTGTTTGTTTTTTAAATACATGGACTCCCATATTTATTTATTTATTTATTTACTTTTGGCTGTGTTGCGTCTTCGTTTCTGTGCGAGCGGGGGCCACTCTTCATCGCGGTGCGCGGGCCTCTCACTATCGTGGCCTCTCTTGTTGCGGAGCACAGGCTCCAGACGCGCAGGCTCAGTAGTTGTGGCTCACGGGCCTAGTAGCTCCGCGGCATGTGGGATCTTCCCAGACCAGGGCTTGAACCCATGTCCCCTGCATTGGCAGGCAGATTCTCAACCACTGCGCCACCAGGGAAGCCCCCGAATTATAGTTTTGTCTTAAACTAGTAATTCTTGACCTCGTTAGGGACCTCACCTTGGCAAAGTCTGCCAGTAGGGCCTTAGGTGACCTCTGGGGGTATTTTTACTGACTTCGACAGCTCTGCCTATTCCTAGCACTCCTGGAATAATTTTGAATTCCAGAGGGCAGCTTAGGAAGAGGGATCTGGACTCTGAAGCTCTTCCTTGTTCTAATATCTGTGATATACATTCATTTATTCTAAATCATAGTTAATATGCAGTGAACATTCAGTTACATTGTAAGCACTGTCCTAGGTGGTTATGATGCCTTTTTTTTTTTCCAGTTCTTACAAGAATCTTGTAAGGTGGATATATTATTGTCTCCACTTTTAAGGTTAAGAAACTGATGACCAGAGAATTTCGTTAACTTGCCCAAAGTCATACAGCTGGTAGGTGGAAGCTCCAGAAATCAAATCCAAATGCCTCTAACAGCAAGGCCCTTGCTGTAAGCCGCAGCCCTGGGAGGGGAGGTGGGTCCCTGGTGCAGCAGTTTGCACAGTAGAAGGAACTGGGGAGGCGTGCAGACAAAAGGAAGTTTCTCACAAGGAAGAAGCGCTCAAAGACCTAAGAAGTGAAACCAAATTTTCAGACTATGTGGCGGGTTCAGTTCTGTGATGGCTCAGCACCCTGCCGCCTATGTCCCCCGCTGTCAGCACACAGCCTCCCTGGAACACTGATGGGACAGAGTGGAGCTGCCTGCGAGAAGGTGGTGCAAGCTGACAGTATGGAAATGTTTCAGGTCAGCTCTTACTAGAATTTCTGCTTTGAAATCAGGATAGCCTGGAAAAAAACAAAACAGGATAGATGGTTGTTATCAGGAAAGCTTCGTTTAGAGAAATGGGATTCTGTGTCCTTGTTTAACACAGAGCAAATCCTTTCTTTGGGTGTCTTGGGTCTCTCCCTGGCTACAAGTATTACAACTTTTAAAATATAAGGCTGGCCGCTCCACAGTGATGCTGGGAAGAGAGCAGCACAGCTGGCTAAGAGGAATTCAAATACATGTATAAATGCTAGTTGATAGAGACCCTTTCACCACTTTCACAAGTTGCTGCGAATAATTCTGAATCTGAGACCACTAGTTATTTAAAATGTGCAGCAATAATTGAATACAGCTGTTTGAACATTTCTAAATGATTTCTATTTCAGAGTTAGGCACACCAGAGAGACTTTTGTTGCTCCAGTTACAAAAAAGTATTTCTTCTTGGGAACTCTAGTTCTAGAAAAATAATTGTATATGTGTTGGAGGAGGAGAACCATGCAAACCTTTTTGACATGTAATATATAAACAGCAGTCCCATGCCCTGCCCATCAACACATAAAAGAAAAATATAATTTAAAATGTCTATTTTTCAGGTTACTCCCATGGATTGTTATAAAGAGGGCAATATTTTCTGTTAACCAAAAAATAATTTTTTTCACATGTTAACTCCAGAAAACTTTAAAATCATGGAAACTTTTCTTTGAAAGAAAGTGCTTCAGTCACTATTGCTACATAATAAATTACCTCAAAATATAGCAGCTTAAAATACCAGTCATTTTTAATATGCTTATGGATTCTGTGGGTCAGCAATTTGGATAGGGCACAAAAGGGATGCATTGATTCTGCTCCACAGTGTCGGAGAGCTCAGCTAAGAAGGCTTAAAAATTGAGGATGATTCAAAGAGCGAAGGCTGGAATCCTCTGGAGGCTGCTTCATCCCCATAATTGGCACCTGGGCTAAGATGACTTGAAAGCGGGACCGCTGACCGGAGCACCTACATGTGGCCAGTCCATGTGGTTTGCCTTCCTCACGGCATGGCGGCCCCAGGGCTCTAAATGCAAGCATTCCAGCAGACAAGGCAGACGCTGAATTACCTGTTCTGACCCATAACATCACTCCCACCACACTCCACTGGCTAAAGCAATCGAAAGCCCACACAGATTCGAGGGGAGGGAGATACCACCTGTCGATGGAGAAGGGGCAGGTCACTTTGCAGAGGAACATGTGAGATGGGAGTTATTGTTGCAGTTGTCTTTGGAAAAATACAATTTGCCACAAGAAGAAAAAATGCCAAAGTGATTCAAAATGTGCATTATCCAAGACATGAGTTGATAACTGGCAGGAAAATCTGAATCGAAATAAGCTTCTTGAAGGGATATGTATTTTATCCAGGTTACAGACAACAGCAATAGTGATAATGATAGTAATGAAATCTTACAGTGTTCAGTATGTGCCAGACACTGTTCCAAGTGTCTATATTAATTCAGTTCCTCCTCTGTGGAAAACGGGTTACAAAGAGGTTAAGTAATGAGCCCAAAGTTATACAGCTAGCAATCAATAAAACCAAGCTTTGAGCCCTGGCAATTCAGCTCCACTTGCTGTGTGCTCCCTGTATCGCCTCTCCAGTCCAACGGGAAAAACAGGTGAAGTATAATTAAAAGCAAACTATCAATTGACGTTTACTTCTAGGCTATACTAGGGAATGGGGACTGATCTTTTTTGATTACCCAACACATGCCAGGTATTATGCCCTACATGTTACCTCTCTTAATTCTTACAATGACCCCATGAGGTAGGTGTTATTACTGCCATCTCTCAAAAGAGAGAATTGAGGTTCAGAGGTGTTAAGTAACTTTCCCAAAGTCACAGAGCTGGCAAATGGTGGCCGTGGGATTGAAAACCAGATTTATCAATTTATTTGTTCAACTTATCTGTTCTTTCCATCTTTCCATAGCTACAGTCTACCTACTCTCAAGGGTTTTCCTGTAAGAGCCCGTTTAAAATAATTCACTATGGAGTCTTTTGCTTCCCAGTAGCATGGCATTTGGGGAATATAACCGAAAGATACAGAGCAGCTAAAATCCCTTGGTTTGATTATGGAGTTTTGGGGACTAATATCGCAACATTTGTGCTTGTCTTTGTAAATTCCTGCTGGACATGACCCATGGCTTTTATCTTAGGTAATAAGCCCAAATTCTGGGAGGATTTTTTTTTCTCTCTCTAAGAAAATGCCTTATTGAATATCCGACATTTTCAAGAATTTATCCTTTGCCCTATCAGACCATTAAGTGAGCAGTAACTGCTCTGGAAGGTCTGTGTTTTGCTTGGTCTTCAGCTATAATGTGATAGGCACTCAACCATAACGTTATGATTATGAAGCACTTAGGGAGGATGCTATCTACAAGATGCTTTCTAAATACTTTCTCCTCTTGTGCTTCTCCCTCTAAGTCTCCAGTTCCAACTGTGCTGGGGCCCTTAGCTGATTCTAAAAGAGTTCCCTGAGCTGTCATGGGAGAAAGAGGCAATTTGATTTTAGCATCCAGAGATATTTGTATACTCTTCTTTATTCCATTAATGTGACTGACGGCTTCAGTCCTTGTGCCAGATTGCTCTTTTGACTTGTTTCCTGTGCTGACAACTGATGTTTTAACTCACTCATGATCTGTGGATTCAGAGGGTTATGCTGTTTGCCCTTTTCTTCAACAACAAAAATGACATCAAATATATCATTGCTTAAAGACTGACACCATGCTTTCCTTGGCAGGGACTTAGTGGACTTGCCTAGAGTTAATTCACAAAGCAAGTTGAGGGTTTTCAGTTATTAATGCTCTTATCAAGTTATAATGACATTATTTAGAATCATATCTGTTCTTAACGGGATAGAATTTAAACTAATGACAGGAGATGAAGGAGAAGTCACAGAGGTCTGAAACAGTTACAGAACCCACCAACGCAACATTCAGGCATCAGTACAAAGAGGAATCTAGTACGTGAATGATATTTCTTATCAGGATATAAAAGCCATTTGGATGTGTTTAGCTTAGTTCACTTTCTAGTTCAAAAACTCCTTGACAAGGAGCCCTTTTCATCTTAGTGTATGTTTGGTGCCCAGCACTTAGCGCATTTTAATTAGAGGTCTATTGAATTTTTCAGAATTATCTCAGAAACTTGCTCACAGGACTTTGTTTAAACTTGGAATCCCTTGTCAAAGAAACTCAAGCGAGGAAGGGCTGAATTTTTTATATGTGGCTCAAACCCCCCAACTCTCCAGCCCAGGGCTCTCCATTTGAAATCATCCTCAGAATTCAATGGGCTAAGGCACATTATATAATAACTGTGATTTACTTATAGTCCCACTGGAAACTTTATTTATAGCTCACCTAATTACCTTGAGGGCTCCAGGACTGTTCACAGTACTTAGCACATATAGTGGACACTGAATACAATTTGCTGAATGATTGCAATGCCTGAATCATCCATTTTATTAAGAAAAGCTTTTCTATTAAGTTCCATTTTTGTCACAGAAGTTACTCATCAAGGTCCATTCTGGATGAAACAGCTGTTCTTTGCAAATATTTAAGATATGCACACATTGGTGTTTGCCTTCCATTTTCTTTAGGGAGCACTGGACGCAGTGGAGACCGTACCCTTCTGTCTTTTTTTTTTTTTTTGCGGTATGCGGGCCTCTCACTGTTGTGGCCTCTCCCGTTGTGGAGCGCAGGCTCCAGACGCGCAGGCTCAGCGGCCATGGCTCGCGGGCCCAGCCGCTCCGCGGCATGTGGGATCCTCCCGGACCGGGGCACGAACCTGCGTCCCCTGCATCAGCAGGCGGACTCTCAACCACTGCACCACCAGGGAAGCCCCCCACTTGTGTCTTTTGAGGCATACTAAATACAGTTTATCCAGATTAAAAATATGCACATAAGAAACAGAATTATCTTAATCTCATCACAAGAAAAAGAAATACTCAAGCTAGTTGAAATAAAGAGGAATTTATTTTAAGGGTCTGAAGAAATCCTATGAATCTAATAGTATAGCTGGGTGACTTATGGGAACCCTAACATCTTCAGGCAGGTCATTTCTCTTGGTCTTTCTCAGAACACTGTCTTTTCTTCTCTTCACGTGTCAGCTTCATCTTTCCTGTGGAAATCAGTTTCTTCTACAGGCCTTTTAGGGTCTGCTTCCCCATAACTTCAGCTGTATCTAACTTTGCATTTAGCTACGTTTTAATTTTGGCCATAAAGCCAATTACATTACTAATTCTGTATGACCTTATTGCTCTGGAGACTAAAGTGTCAATTAATTCAGTCTCTATCTTTCAATTTCCAAAGTTTCTAGGAAAATTTGAATGGCTTTGCCTGAGTCACTTGCCCACTCTTGGTCTAATTACCAAGGGGACGAGTCATATGCCTTTAGGGCTGCTTAGCAAAAATGTTCTCCACAAAGGTGGAAAAGGTGGTAAAGGTGGGCAAGTGGAAGTGGTGGATATATCAAGAATATGAAGCTTCAAAAAATCTGGTTTTGGAAGAAGGAGATACTTTTGATTATATTAATTGTCATGAGAACATATAAAATAAAGATGATAAAAATTCATTCTCATTCTTTGTACCTGATACCACTTCATTTTTTATTGCTAAAATACATCTTCATCTCTGAATCTGCTATTTCTCTCCCACAAATTACCTTGAGAGGATAATTTTGTGAACTCTCGTCTTGTAGGCCCTAAGTTAGAAGCCAAATAACAAGATAAATTCTTCAAACATTTCTCGCTGCTTCTGGCAGTTTCACTTGTAATGATCACTTGGCCTAAATTAAAGTGAGGTTGAAGATAGTAGAAATCAAACTCCAGGGAAAAGACTGAAAAAGCTGGGGATACTTTTTGAAGCTTAAGAAGAGGAAAGAGATTGTAAGTAGTCTTGAACCTTTCTTTGGTAATTTACTCATTTAAAAAACCTGCTCTTTTCAAAAATAACACATGATTTTATTGAAGAACTAACTTTGGAAGCTATGGATAATCTTGCATCTTAAAGATTAAAATAAAGACTATCTAGAAATGTCTGTAAATTTGAACATTTAAAAAATCTTTAAATGGTGTTATTTTAATTTAATTGTATAAAATGTATAATGTTAATACCCTGTTACCAAGAGCTTGCTTCAATTCAGCCCCAAATAGCCTACCTACGCTAGACATGTTTACAGCACCTACCAGCCTTTCAGCTTACAGGTAAGCTGTGACAAAGTGAGAGAGCGGCATGGACATACATACACTACCAAACGTAAAATAGATAGCTAGTGGGAAGCAGCCGCATAGCACAGGTAGATCAGCTCCGTGCTTTGTGAACGCCTGGAGGGGTGGGATAGGGAGGGTGGGAGGGAGGGAGACGCAAGAGGGAAGAGATATGGGAACATATGTATAACTGATTCACTTTGTTATAAAGCAGAAACTAACACACCATTGTAAACCAATTATACTCCAATAAAGATGTTAAAAAAAAAAACAAAAACAGAGAGAGAGAGAAAGAGCCATTGGCAGCCATGTTTCCTACGTTTTGACTTGTCTTACCACCACAGCTGACTGGACCAGGAAAGACGACCCAGCCTAAAACTGACCTGTAACCCCTGACCTGGTATTCAGAAAACGTGTTGAGACAATCATATTCCCTCTCTCAAGAATGTGAACTAAGAACTGCCAAGTGAAGGAATTCAGGAAGTATTAGGAGCAGAGATTGAATCATTATAACATAGAGAGACTTGATTTTCAATGTGCACTGCAAAGTCAGAGGGAAGGAAATATGACTCAGCAGAGGAAACCCACCTAGAGAGAGAAAGAGGAAAACAGCAACACATCAGGAATCAGGTATCTTCTAAGGGATGGACAGTCCCCTGGTACCTAGAGCTGCCCCAGTGCCATTTTAATCCACGTGGAGACTTGCAGAAAAACCTCCCCTTTCTTAAAATATCATGAGTGGCTCTCTATCTCCTGTAACTCAGAAAGTCTCACTTCAGCACCATCTTATCCTGGGTTCATAAAAAAGGCCAAGGGCTGCCAACTTACCTTAGACAATGACACTTGATAATGATGTTCATGATACTGACATCGATCCTTTTAACAATGAAATTTGAGAAAATTTGGGGTTAGCAGCAAACCAAAGCATTTGCATGTTGGCCTGCTTTCCCAGAGCAATGAGCTTGGACCTCCCCCTCACCCAGGCTGATGTAGACAACCTTAGCAGCTGGCTTAGGACCCAGCTATGGATGACACACCCACCAACAGAGAGATGACAAACTTGTGTTGCTCAGAGCTGACTGGACCATTCCAGTTCAGGGTCTATTGAGTGCAGATTCGGGGATGAACGGGATGCCGTTCCAGTCCCTGAACAAGCAGGGCAGTTCCTAGGCAAAGCCATGAACTCCTGTCCTCGGTGTGAGGGGTCAGAAGGGCACTGAAGTTGAAGCAAGCTGTACTGTACACTGTCACCCTGTGTACAGTAGTCACTCTGGTAGCTTGGGCAGAAGCGATCAGGGTACAGCTAGATGTGCCAGTCCCTCTTTAAGAATACAGCCCAAGGGCTTCCCTGGTGGCGCAGTGGTTGAGAATCTGCCTGCTAATGCAGGGGACACAGGTTTGAGCCCTGGTCTGGGAGGATCCCACATGCCGCGGAGCAACTAGGCCCGTGAGCCACAACTACTGAGTCTGCGCGTCTGGAGCCTGTGCTGCGTAACAAGAGAGGCCACGATAGTGAGAGGCCCGCGCACCGTGACGAAGAGTGGCCCCCGCTTGCCACAACTAGAGAAAGCCCTTGCACAGAAACGAAGACCCAACACAGCAAAAATAAATAAATTAATAAACTCCTACCCCCAATATCTTCTTTAAAAAACAAAACAAAGCAAAAAGAATACAGTCCACTCCTGAGTGTGGTGTGTGTGGTGTCAAGGCAGTAGAGCAGTAAGGAAGAATGAGCCTCTAATCCTCTAATCACTGGTATTCTCTAGGAGAGAAATGGTTCTTTTGTGCACTCAGGGAGAGTGGTGGGCGCCTCAGATGGCCTCAAGAGCTTCAAGCTCTTACTAGAGGGTCAACCAGGATAGTTATGGTTCCTCCACACGGTATATTGTGAATAGGCACCTCTGGCCCTGTGCTTTTAGTCACTTTGGGACAAGGAAGTACTTCCAGTTAGTTAAATGGATATGGATACATGCTGGATATGGATACATGACAAAAACTGCTACCGCTAATTGACATGTTGAAGGACATTCAGCCTAAATTGCCAATAGGTATAAATTAAAATTTAAAAAATTTTAAAATTTAAACAGTTAAGAGGCACCATAGCATATGCATGGATTCTGGACCCAGATATTTTGGATCTAAAGCCCAGTTCCACTGCTTTCTACCTGTTTAACCTTGGTCAAAGCACTTAAATTCTCTATACCTCAATTTCTTCATCTATGTAGTGGGGTTCATGATCATAGCACCTACCTCATTTGGTTATCATGAAGACTAAATGCTTACTTGTATAAAGCCTGTACAACAGTGCCTGGCACATAATAAACATTCAGTTAATGTTATTGATTATTATCTACTGCATTTCAGGAATAAGCCATAGAGAGAGACTTATTGAAAGCCATGATGATCAAAACAAAGTTCCTGTTTGACACTGGTTCTTTAACACTAAAAGAAAACCAAACGTTACCCATACTTTATCCTCAATTATAGATGAAGAAGACTGAAGAATGGAAAGTGAAATTTTACACTAAAGGTGATGTCCCTCTCTAATTTGCTTTTTTTTTTTTGTGGTACATGGGCCTCTCACTGTGGTGGCCTCTCCCGTTGCGGAGCACAGACTCCGGACGCGCAGGCTCAGCGGACATGGCTCAAGGGCCCAACCGCTCCGCGGCATGTGGGATCTTCCCAGACCGGGACACAAACCCGTGTCCCCTGCATCGGCAGGCGGACTCTCAACCACTGTGCCACCAGGGAAGCCCTCTAATTTGCTTTTTTAAAAAACAAAATTTGTGACTGAGTTGTTATGACTTCGCTGTCATTCTTTCTGCAATAACACACAGGAGTAGCGTCCCTTGGCAGCCTTCCAGCAGTGTTTACCCTTAAGATGCTCTAGAACCACACCATGAAAACAGTCCCAGTGCTCAGCACAGGGGCTGGCACATAGCAGACGTTCACGGTCTATTCACTTACTTTAAGTGACTGAATGTCAATTTCTCTCCTGCCATTTTAACCTCATCACCTCCTGTCTCGGAATCTTCAATAAGGGGTTTCGTGGCGCAGTTGTTGAGAGTCCGCCTGCCGATGCAAGAGACACGGGTTCATGCCCTGGTCCGGGAAGATCCCACATGCCGCGGAGCGGCTTGGCCCGTGAGCCATAGCCGCTGAGCCTGCGCATCTGGAGCCTGTGCTCCGCAAAAAATCTTCAATAAGACTGCTCTTTTTCAAGTTTAAATTATTCATCCTATATTTCAAATCTTTCAGGGATCTCACCTCTTCCTTATCTCCTTTTATCTAGTTGGCCCCTTTTACTGCTCCTTGCTTACTTCAGTTAATATATCTTCTTTTGCTCTGTTCTTCTTACTCATTTTTATCACCCACATGGTACTAAATATAACTCCTTCTATAGTTTAACATTTTGTTTACACTCAAATTTTGCTGCTTTCTCCCCATTGGAATTATAGTTGTAGTAGACAGTTTAGAGGCGCTTTCCCAGCCCGCCTCCTGTCTTCTCTAAAACTTGCTCCCATAGCAGCAATGTTTGAACTTCATGACCCTAACCTTTAACCCTTAACTGCCCAAGGGTGGTTTTTGTTTTTGTTTTTGTTTTAAGACACTAAGTTTTGAGGTGTTTTGTTTTGCAGTAAAAGATAAGGGATTCAGGACTTCCCTGGTGGTGCAGTGGTTAAGAATCCACCTGCCAGTGCAAGGGACACGGGTTCAAGCCCTGGTCCGGGAAGATCCCACATGCCACGGACCAACTAAGCCCGTGCGCCACAACTATTGAGCCTGTGCTCTAGAGCCCGTGAGCCACAATTACTGAGCCCGTGTGCCACAACTACTGAAGCCCGCGCGCCTAGAGCCCGTGCTCCACAACAAGAGAAGCCACTGAAATGAGAAGCCTGTGCACAGCAACGAAGAGTAGCCCCCGCTCACCACAACTAGAGAAAGCCCGCGCACAGCAACGAAGACCCAGCACAGCCAAAAATAAATAAATTAATTTAAAAAAAGATAAGTGATACCTCATTGTTCTTAAAAGTTGCTTCATAAAATCTCTAATTGTGAGTTAAAAAATATGCTTTAGAGCTATAGTCATTTCAACTTAATAGTATGATTTTATTATAAAAAATTATAGAGTACAAGAAACTTCTCTACTGAATATGACGTATAGTACAAAACATATGGTAAGTCTGTGATAAATGCCAGAAAGATTATGATTTTTTAAATGCTTAGAGGAGGAGGGAGAGGGCAAGGGATCTGATTTTTTTAAGAAGTTTTTTTTCTAACTTTCAGCGTCTGCTGGCCTGGTCATAGAAGAGGATATAGTTAATAAAATGCTTAATATTTAATAAAATGTTTATAATTTCATAGAAGAAATAAATTTGGTTTGTTCGGTTAAGGTTCTTTACATTCCTGTTGTGTATTTATGGCTTGTTTTTAGTCAGCTGCCCATCTTTCTGTCATATTGACTTTAGCCAATGACAACACAGGGACTGAGCTCAAGAGGGGAAAGACCCCTCGTATACGTGACCAGTATGCAAGCAAAGAGCAAGGTTAATAGGAACTTAAATTGACCAGGCAGGTGGATGTTTTATGAATTAACAGTTTTGATTTTGTGGGTCTTAAAGTGTTTAATTCCCCCATTACTGTGATTAAGTTGCCACCACGGTTTAAAGTTTTTCGAAAGGTATGAAAAATATGTTGTCTTATTATTTAGCTTAGGGGAGCAGTGATAACTTCTACGTGTTATCAGGTGCTTTGTTCCTACTGCAGCTGTTGACCATGGGAGTCCGTTCCATCTGTGCTGAGCTTGTGTGTCAGCGTGCCCTTGGCTTTTTGTGTGTGAACTGGCACGTGGTAATGGAGATTAGGTCGCTCTGCTTCATGTGTTGATTTTGCAGCTAAACACACCCAGTTACTTCACACGTGTGATTGTAATGGCTGAATTTAAAAGATTAGGAAAAGGTAAAAAGAAAACAAATGCATTCAGAATAACTTAAGGTCAAATGGACATTCATAAGCATGTTGGAGATGGATGAAACATTAGCTCAAGATGTTAGACTGAGCTTCCTGATATCAGCTGATCTTGTTAGCACTCCCTTATAGTCCTGCTATTATATAGCACCTTACAGTTTGGAAAGCATTCTCATTTGGGTCCGTTTCTTATTTAGATTCCAATTTTCTAGCTGCTACAACCGGAACATTTCACAACTAGTAAGAAAGCCACAGATTGTGGGGATTCTGCTGACTGGAGTCCCACAGGCTCCCTCACTGTCCCTCATCTGAGATCAGGATCGTACCTCCAAAGTGGGAGCCTGTGGGACTCCAGATTTCCTGCTGTCTCACTTGCAGCTATGGCACTTGCTGTATCTATCATGGTGCCTTAACATAATAGGCCCTAAGTAAACATTTCTCAAATTATCTAATTACAGGGCTGTACAAAGCCAGCACAGGAACCTTTCAGCGCATATTTATTGATTCATTGTTATTTAATATTTCCACATCCCCATCCCACAGTATTCTCCTGTAGTTGTATTTAAAAATGACAATACTGTGTATGTTTTAATACTTTGCAGTACATAAGTTACTGTCACATGCATTATCTCATCTGGTTTTCTCAAAAACCTTATGAGCTATATAGGCAGGAAATTATTATTCCTATTTCACAGATGGGCTAACTAAGGAAGGCATAAAGACATTAAGGGATGTAGAACTGAGGTCTCTGTCTCGTTAACTAGCCTGTTTTCTGCTCTTTGAGGATGCTTTTCTCTTGCTTCAGTTCAGCCTCTTTCCCGGAAGAGTCCCTGTCTCAGTGGTGAATGAGAGTAGGGAGGCCCTCTTCCAGAACAATCTCATTGTTACAAATACCCTTCGTTGTTTGCAGTAACTCTGGTCTGGGGCAAAGAACATAAAAATGAATACTTTATTCCAAAGTCACTTATCATGTAGCTTCCAAAATGTGTATACTGATTTTGCATTTTATAGTCTCATGATGTCTATGCAGGTAAAATTATTACAAGATTTTGTTATTTATTGTTTCAACAACCCTACCCAACTCTCCAGTGATTTCCAATATCAAAGAGAAGCAATCATTACCCTGACGCCCTGTATGACCTGGCTCCTACCTACTTCTCCAGCTTTATCTTATACCCCTCTCCTGTTCATGCGGTAAGCTCTGGCAACATGACGTTCTTTCTGTTCCTAACATATGCCAAGCTCAGTACTACCTTAGGGCATTTGCACTTGCTGCACCTTCTGGGTGGAATATTATTCCCTGAGATCTTGCACAGGTGATTCTGTTTTATCATTCAGTCAACTGCTCAAAAGCCTCCTTGAAGAAGTCTTTCCTGGTCTCCTTGTTAAGTGAAAAAAGCTAGGTACAGAATAGTGTACATAGTGTGCTGCCATTTCTGTGTGTTTTTAAAAGAATATTTACACAAACATATGCAGAGAAAAGTGCTGGGAAGATACACAAAAAATTGAAAACTGGTTTCCACTAGGGAGGAGAACTGCTGGGTGAAAGTAGGATTAAAACATTTTTCACTCTTTTTATTATTTGAATTGTTTACTATCTGTATCTATTACTTTTTGAAATAGTAAAACCTCTTTAAAAGAATGAGAAAAAAGAGCCCATTGGATTGTCTAAACCTAACAAATTGGAAATAAAACAGGAATAAATATTTAATATTTCACTTAGATTCAATAATTCAAGGATACAGGTCTTGGTGAGATGGATTCTTCTTCAAAGCAGTTCATCTGACAGAAACCTAAAATTCTATTGACCACAAGCTCAATAGGACCCAACCAAAGGGCTGTTAGAAGACTGAATGCCTCCTCCCAACAGCAGCAGAATACATATTCTTCTTAAGTGCACATGGAACATTCTCCAGTATAGATGACATATTAGAGAACCAAACAAGTCTTAACAAAATTAAGGTGATTGAATTTATATCTAGTATCTTTTTTTACCACAATGGACTGAAACTAGAGATCAATAGCAAAGAGAATTGGAAAATTCCCAAATATTTGGAAATTAAACAACACACTCTTGAACATAAATGGATCAAAGAAGAAATCAAAACAGAAATTAAAAAAATCTTGAGACAAATGAAAGCAAAAATACAAATACCAAAACTTATGAGATGCAGCAAAAGCAGTACTAAGAGGCAACTTTATAGTGATAAATGCCTACCTTAAAAAAGAAGTAGAATCTCAAATATAAAACCTATTTCTATACATCAAGGAATTAGAAAAAGAAGAACATAAGCCCAAAGCTAGCAGAAGGAATGCAATAAAGATTAGAACAGAAATAAACAAAATAGAAAATAGAAAAACAATAGATAAAATCAATGAAACTGAGTTGCTTTTCTGAAAAGATCAACAGGGACTTGCCTGGTGGTGCAGTGGTTAAGTCTCCATGCTCCCAGTGCAGGGGGCCCAGGTTCAATCCCTGGACAGGGAACTAGATCCCACATGCATGCCGCAACTAAGAGTTCACATGACACAACTAAGGAGCCTGCCTGCCGCAACTAAGACCAGGCTCAACCAAATAAAAATAAACTAATTAATTAATTTTATAAAAAGAAAAAGATCGACAAAATTGACGTCTTTAACTAGACTAACTAAGAAAAAAAAGAGAAAGACTCAAAATCAGAAATGAAAGGGGACATTATTACGAACTCTGCAGGAATTAAAAAGATTACAAGAGTACTATGAATAATTGCACACTAACAAATTGGATAACTTAAAAGAAATGGATAAATTCCTAGAAATATATAACTTACAAGATTGAATCATGGAGAAACAGAAAATTTGAACAGACCAATTACTAGTAAGGAGATTGAATCAGTAAAACAAACAAACAAACACCTCTCAACAAAGAAAATTCCAGGACTAGATGTCTTCACTGGTGAATTCTACTAAACAGTTAAAGAAGAATTAATACCAATCCTTTTCAAACTCTTCCAAAAAATTGAAGAGGAGAAAACTTTTCCAAACTCATTTTATGAGGTCAGTATCACCCTGATTCCAAAGCCAGAAGAAGATGTTACAAGAAAAGAAAACTACAGGCCAATATTCCTGATGAATATAGGTGAAAAGATCCTCCACAAAATACTAGAAAACTGAATCCAGACACACATTAGAAGTCTCATATTCCATGAACAAGTGGAACTTATCCCTGGGATGCAAGGATGGTTCAACATATGAAAATCAACCAATGTGAGACAGCATACTAACAGAACAAAGGATAAAACTCTTATGATGATCTCAATAGATGCAGAAAAAGCATTAGACAAAACCCAACACCTTTCTTGATGGAAAAAAAAGACTCAACAAACTAGGAATAAAAGGAAATTATCTCAAAGTAATAAAGGCCATAAATCCCACAGCTAACATTATACTCAATGAAAAACTGAAACATTTTCCTCTAAGATCAGGAATAAAAGACAGGGATGCTCACTCTTGCCACTTCTATTCAACATTTCTATTCAACTGGAAGTTCAAGCCAGAGCTATTAGGCAAGGAAAAGAAGTAAAAGGCATCCAAATCTGAAAAGAATTAAAAATCTCTGTTCACAGATTACATGATCTTATATGTAGAAAATTCTAAAACTTCCACAAAAACATTGTTAGAATAAACAAATTCAGTGAAGTTCAAAGACACAAAAATCAATATGTAAAAATTTGTTGTGTTTCTATACATTAACAATGAACTATCTGAAAAAGATAATAAGAAAAGAGCACCATTTACAATAACTTCATAAAGAATAAAATACAAAGGAATAAACTTAACCAAGGAGGCAAAAGACTTGGACACTGAAAACTACAAAATATTAATGAAAGACATGAGAGAGGACACAAGTGAATAGAAAGACATCCTGTGTTCATAGATTGGAAGACTTAATATTGTTAAAACGTCCATACTACCCAGAGCAACCTATAGATTTAAAGCAATCTTTAACAAAATCCCAATGACATCTTTTACAGAAATAGAAAAATAATCTTAAAATTCATATGGAACCACAAAGGACCCTGAATAGCCAAAACAATCTTATAAAGAACAAAGCTGAAGGTCTCACACTTCCTGATTTTAAACATATTACTAAACTATAGTAATCTAAACAGTATGCTACTGGTATAAAAATAGACATATAGACAAATGGAACAGAATATAGAGCCTAGAAACAAACCCATGCATATACAGACAACTGATCTTCAACAAGGATGCTAAGAATACACAATGGGAAAGGAAAGTCTCTTCAATACATGGTGTGGGGAAAATTTTGCATGTGCGTATCCACATGCAAAAGAATGAAAATGGACCCTTATCTTACACCATACACAAAAATCAACTCAAAATGGATTAAAGACTTCAACAGAAGACCTGAAACTGTAAACTCTTAGAAGAAAGCCAAGGGGGGAAATCTTTGTGATACTGATCTTGACAATGGTTTCTTGGGTATGATACCAAAAAGCACCAGCAACAAAAGCAAAAATAGACAAGTGGGACTACATTAAATTAAAAAACTTCTGCACAACAAAGGAAACAGGTAACCTACAGAATGGGGGAAAATATTTGCAAACCATATATCTGATATGGGGTTAATATCCAAAATATATAAGAAACTCATATAACTCAATAGCAAAAAACCAAATAACCCAACTTAAAAATGGTCAGAGGTAATGAATAGACAATTCTCCAAAGAAGATAAGCAAATACAACAGATATATGAAGAGATGTTGAACATCACTATCATCAGGGAAATGTAAACCAAAATCACGAGATACCACCTCACATCTGTTAAGATGTTCATTATCAAAAAAACCCAGAAAGTAGCAAATGTTGACGAGGATGTAGAAACATTGGAACCCATGTGCCATGTTGATGGAGATGTAAAATGGTAAAACAGAATGGAGCTTCCTCAAAAAATTAAAAATAGAACTACCATATGATCCAGCAACCTACTTCTGGGTATTTATTCAAAAGAACTGGAATCAGGATCTTGAAGAGATTTGCACTCCCATGTTCATTGCAGCATTGTTCACAATAGCCAAGAGGTGAAAACACCTAAATATCCATAGATGGATAACTCGATTATGTAGTACATACCTACAGTGGAATATTATTCAGCCATAAAAAGAAGGGAATCCTGTTATATGATATGTCATGGATGGACCTTGTGGACAATTTACTAAAAAATAAGCCTGTCACAGAAGGACAATACTTCATGATTCTACTTATATGAGATATCAAAAGTTGCCAGACTTATGCAAGTAAAAAGTGCAATTTCTCAGAGCTGCGGGGAGGGAGAAACGGGAGTTGCTGTTCAATGGGTATAAAGTTTCAGTCATACAAGATGAAAAAGCTCTAGAGATCTGTTGTACAACATTGTGCGTACAGTTAACAAAAGTCTACTGGAGTCTGAAAGTTTTGTTGAGGGTAGATCTCATGTCATGTACTTTCTACCACAATTTTTAAAAAATGTGAATGCACCTCACAATAGCAATCAAAGAAATGCAAATAAAAATTATCACCTGTCACATTAGTGAGGGTTTAAAAATGCTACTGAGAGTTCCCTGAGGCAGGCTCTCTCTCATTTACTGATGGTTGCAGTATAACTTGGCAGCTATAATCATTTTGAAAAACAGTTTGGAAATATGCATGGAAGGGTCTTAAAAATGTTTATATCATTTGATGTAATAATTTCACTTGTAGGAAATTGTTCTCATGCAGTAATAATGAATATAAATATGTTCATTATTTAGAAGACCAAAAATTAGAAATCTTCCCAATGTTTTATAAGAGGGAGGATGGTTCATAGATATTGATACACATGACGGAACAACAAAAATGAAGTTTTAGCGACAAGAGAAAACTGCTCACAATTGTAACATTAAGTGAAAAAAGGGGAGATAACAAACTGTGTGAAAGGTGATTATACACAGTATTATCACACTATGTAAAAAAATAAAAAATAAAAAAGATGAAGGAAATAGATAAAAAATGTTATACAGGGTTGTTTCTGGGTAATGAGACTATGGATGATTTAAATAAAATAAAATTTTTAAAAATCCCTTTTTTCGTGTTTTCCAAACTTCTGACAAGGAGCTCATATTACTTTCCCAATCAGGAATATATATATATATATATATGTGTATATATATGTGTATATATAGATTTATATACGTATGTATACAGAAAATTTAAAAATAAAATGTGATCTGAGTTTTCATGAAAAAAATGACTAGTTTATCCAAACATATTTTTTTTAAATAAATACATTTATATATTTATTTATTTTTGTCTGCGTTGGGTCTTCGTTGCTGCATGCGGGCTTTCTCTAGTCGTGGTAAGCGGGGGCTACTCTTCGTTGCGGTGCGTGGGCTTCTCATTGTGGTGGCTTCTCTTGTTGCGGAGCACGGGCTCTAGGTGCCTGGGCTTCAGTAGTTGTGGCACAGAGGCTCAGTAGTTGTGGTTTGCGGGCTCTAGAGAGCAGGCTCGGTAGCTGTGGTGCACGGGCTTAGTTGCTCCGCGGCATGTGGGATCTTCCCGGACCAGGGGTCGAGCCTGTGCCCCCTGTATTGGCAGGCAGACTCTTAACCACTGCGCCACCAGGGAAGCCCCAAACATATATTTTTTGAAAGGATCTTCTTACTCTTTAGTCTTTGCAAACATAAACATGTAAGGTAGAATGGAGAGTGACTAAAAATTAGACTCTTTATTCTAGAAATACTGGAAGGCATTTGATTGATTTTATTTAAGACAAACATAAGCTTCTTCACTAAATCTTTTCATTCTAACTTAAAAGAGATAGACCTAACTGGGGGGTAAAAATCAAGAGAAAGCCTTACATTATTTATTTGTGAAGTTAACATATGGCCTTAGGTAGCCCAAGAAGTAGCATCAACTCCCTCTGGGATGCTGTGAGTGGTTCATCATCTTCAGGAGAGTGGCTTCAGAGAGACACAAATGGAATGGCAAGCAGGGAGGGAGGGTGGTGGTCTGCCCTGGCAGCCAGGTCAGTCAAACCCACCCTGGCTTTCAGTGGGTTGGCAGATGGCACGGCCAGATTGTCCCACCAGCCTGGAGCTACTAACTAAAACAATTACATTCAAGACGAGATAAATTCATGCTACAATCAGATTCCTAATATTAGCAGGGGATGGTGGGGGTAATGTTCTAACTGGCTTAAGTTGTGAACAGAAAACTCTAATGAGGGATGAACAGAGAAAGGTGCAAGCTGGCTTTTATAGAGATACAAGCCATGGACTCTCTGAGAAAATCAAGTTTATGCCCCACTATTCTGTTCCCCTCCCAGCCCTGCCATTTGATTCCACTTGAGAAGTGTTTTTTGGTTCTTTTTTTACCTTCGCTTATATATTTCCTTGAAACCAGACAAAGCAAATTTGGGGAACTTGGGCCCAATCTAGAAAACAGACATGGTTTTGGTGGGTCCATTCTGTGTTTAAAACAAAACAAAACAGAACTGGAATGAGTTGCCTATAGTTACAAGTTGGATTTGGCATAAAACACAGGATTTGCACTTAAAAAAAAATTAAATTTAGCAACAGTAAGCTGTTATTGTCACATGGCGACAATTAGCTGGAGAGGAGTGACTGATGCGCCTCTGAGATGGCACAGTCTCACCAATTTGCCACAGTCCTCACTTGGCCCTTTTGCTCATTTGGATTTCCATTCCTGGTGCCTGTATGCATTCCTGAGGTTTTCAGGTGTCAGAATGATTCCCCAAACTGGTCTGTGAGCCCTGCGTTGCCTAAGATAAAAAGCCTCCACTGCTACAAAAGCTTGATTCAAAGCAACACTTCCTGTAAGTAACTGATAAAGACAGACCTGATGAAGAACTTTAAACAAGCTCAAAGTCATGCAGGGAGAGCAGAAAGAGAGAGATGGCCCTCTGGAAGTCAGAGGCGTCCTGGGCAAACAGCTAGAATGGAGGTCCTGCAAAGACTGAGACATCTTATGGGAAACTCTCAGCCTAGTGTTTGGAACTTAGTAGGAGGTTAATAAATGTTTGTTTCCATCTTCCTAAGAGCAGATGCAGAGCACAGCAAGGAGGAAATGGAGCCAGAACAGTGTAATGCAATGCACAAAAGCACAGCATGCCAAGGGAGAACGAGGGAGGGGGTAATCGCAGCCTAGAGAGCAGTAGCAGCAACAGAACAAGCCTGGAGAAGTTAGAATGACAGATCCAGGTACTATAATAACTGGGGACTTCATAACCAAGGCATGATTCTGATAGACCTTTGCTAGCCACACATCTATAAGGTAAGTAGGAGCATGGAGTAGATAAATGAAGACAACATTAATCAGGCAGAAATTCAGACAGAAATTCACACCAAGACCCTAGTGATGAGAAAGCATTCAACCCTTTAGTGAAGGATTGTTGGTTAAAACTAACTATACACACACACATATTACAGAGAGTATGTAAAATATGCTGAATAACGGTGTTCAGATGAAGTATAGAAATTTTATACTTAGGTGAAGTAAGTTGTTTAAAAAGTTTTTGTGTGTTTGACTAACCAATGGTGTGGCTTTAGTTACTTTGAAATAATTTATTTCTAAAGCCCCAATTAAAAACAAATTCGTTACTAACTGAAGTAACATTTCCTGCAGCATCTTGTCACTATAGTAATAACCTGTCAGAGAATGTTAGACAAAGGGTGCTGAACGGTGCAATGGAAGGTTACTGATGCAATTATTTCTTTTTCCTAGCCCTTTACTTAGGGTCATAGCCCACCAGTCAGTGTTTATACATAGGGTGGCTTTGCAGTATTTATTTCTTTGAAAATTATTTAACAGTCTTGAGAGGCAGTGACTGACAATAATATGCAGAGTTTCCAGTATGAGTGCTTGATAAATGGGAAAGCAATAAAATCCTGTATGAGGAGAAACAGCAGTCAGTAAAGCTGTTATACTCTAAAATATTTTAAAGCCATAGTAGTAACTATTTAGAAAAGCATAAAAAGCAAACAATGCATCGGCTAAATTATAATAAAGGAAATTTTATATCCATTAAAATGTTTACCCAAATAATTTCCTCTTAAATTCCTTAGGGGATTGAGAGAAGGTATGGGAAAGCGGACAGGGTATGGATTAAAAAAAAACCAAAAAAAACCCCAACAACAGCAAAACATTTTTTTGGAACCATGTGGAACTCTGCTGACGACAAACCGGGTTGTTACATCCTGCACCACGGCAGTGTGCTTCAAGTGCCTTCAAGACTCCCTCTAATCCAGTGCCAATTGGCGAGCCCCTCCAAATTTCTAGACGTCTTCAAGCTCTTAAGGACTTGGTTTTGGAAGAGGAGGCACCCAGGTGCGCCTGTGCGACACCTCCGGATGTGTGCCGCGACACAGTGACACCGGGAAAGCAAATGCTCTCATACCCCGAGAGCAAGTTCTTTATTTACAGCTAACTAACCTGGGGAAACTAGGCTAGGCTTGGGAATCTTGACCGCTGTGCTTCCGGGATCCTGCGCAGCCTTCAGCCGCTGGAGAACTCGGCGACCAGGGCTGTGGACCCCGCGCTGTTAAGTTTGGGAAAGGAAGCGAGAAAAAAAAAAAAATAGAGCTGCTCCTTTAAGAATTTCTTTTCCCTTTTAC
This sequence comes from Delphinapterus leucas, assembly GCF_059928025.1. Lineage (NCBI taxonomy): Eukaryota > Metazoa > Chordata > Mammalia > Artiodactyla > Monodontidae > Delphinapterus > Delphinapterus leucas. The sequence goes on from NC_143130.1 coordinate 136,977,039, forward strand.
TCTATGTTTACATAACACCCGGGCGATCCACCGCAGGGCCCGAGGGGGGCGGGGAGGGGACGTGGGCGGCCCCACGCGCCGGGGGAGGGGGCCCCGGGTGGGCGGGGGGGCTGCGGGCGTCTAGCGGAGGGCCGGGCGGCTCCCACCTGCCCGTGCGCCCGCGGGGCGGCTCAGCGGTCCGGCCCCCGCCCCTCGCCCTCCCCCGCCCTTCCCCCGCCCGCTGCCCCCGCCCCTCCCTAGCTTTCTCGCTCTTTCCCTTCCTCCCTCCCGCGGGGCTTCGGCGGCGGCTGCGGCTCAGGCGCTCGGCGCGGGTAGGTCCCCCTGCTGCCTGGTTCCATTTGTTGCCGAGTCCGGCTCGGGGCAGCCGCGCTGCGCGGAGCTCCGGAGAGCCCGGCAGGGCAGCCGCGCAGCCACGACGGAGCAGCCGCGGGATTGGCCGCCCCGCGCCCCCTTCGCCGCCGTGCCCTTCCCTGGCGCGCTCACTCCCTTCTCGGGATGGGATTGTAGCGGCGGCGCGGACTCGGCGGGGGTCGCGGCGGAGGCGACGGCGGCGGCCGAGCAGGGCTCCATGTTTTCCCCCGGCCAGGAGGAGCACTGCGCCCTCAACAAGGAGCCGGTGAAATACGGGGAGCTGGTGGTTCTGGGGTAAGTCCGGGGGTCCCCGACCCGGGGAGCTTTGGGGCGGGCGGCAAGCGCTCCGGGCTGGGTGGCAGCAGCGCGCCCGCATCCCCGAGCAGGGCCAGCGGGGTGGCTCGGGGGCTCTTTGGGGATCGCCCGGGCGCTTGGGTCGGCGCGAGCGGCTCGGAGGGCTGGGACGGCGGGGGCGGGGAGGCGCGCGCGGGGCGCTGCGGCGGGCACCGGGATGCGCTATCCGCGCCGAGGACGGTGGCGAAGGAAGTGGCGGGTCGCGGCCAGCCCGGGGCGGCGGCAGCGGCGGGGACTGGGGCGACCCCGCGCCCCGCGGGGCTCAGCGTTCGGGGACCAAGTCGTCGGCGGTACCGCAGGGATAGGGGTTCGACTTCCCTGCGCGCCCCGGGCCGGGTAGCGGGGGTAGTGGCCAGGGCTGAGGCACCGCCGTCGCAGGCACCACGCGGTGTCCGAGGACACCCCCCACCACCACCACCTTGGCGAAGCTGAGAGTCCCCCGGGGGCCCTCTGACCCCGCTTACTGTGAGCCCGGGGCCCGGAACTCCAGGCGCGGCACCGCCGGCTCGGCCGCAGCGGGCAGTGGGATCCGCGCGGGGGGCGTCCACGGGCAGCGCTTTGCATATTGTTATGGTGATCGCCACGGGTAGCCGCAGCCCGAGGGCACTGAACTGTCTGTGACTCGGTCGGGAGTGTCCCGGAGTGGGCAGGAACGCCGCTGCCCCCCACCCCGGGCTCCCGGGCACGGGACCGCATCCCTTTCGTCCCTCGGTCCTGGGATTCGGCCTCGCAGATGTCCTCCCAGCGGCGGGGAGCTCGCCAGTCTCACCCGCCTCGACTCCCTCCGCTTGTGAAAACCACATTTTGAAGATAGTAATTATCTACAGTCGTTAAACGGCAGCAATTAGAGACTTCATTTTCTTCCTGAGTTTCCTTGTGACATTTCTATTGTTTACCCTTAATAAGCCAAGAGAAAGGCTTCGCCAGGATTAAAGCAGGGTAAAGTGGGCAGTGAAAGGGGAGCGGAGTGGGGAGGGGAAAGTGCGGGGAAACTCCGGAGAAGAAGCAACTTGGGTTTAGTATTGGAAGAGAAAGGATTATTTTTCTCTTTGGATCTGTCACTCCTGAGAACCCGCGCTTTTGTCCTTCTCTCTTGAAAGACCTGTATTCTTAACATTATGGGTGCTGAAAGGTAGGCTTAGCACACATGCGAAGAGTCATGGGTATGGAAAAACTCAGGGCACTCTGAAAAATGTGTTTTGATAACTGAATACTTTGAAGTAAGTGCCGACTTAAACATAATTTTAAAAAGAAGAATTTTTAAGAGGAGCTTCCAGACACAGCTCAGCTCTAAGTTGTCTAGTCCAACTTACCTTGTTGCTACAGTATTAGGTGGAATATCATTGGAAATCTCATTACCTATTTGGAAGCTGTTTGCAGATAAGCATTTTTCTCACCTGCATCTAATTGTACTTAAAAGACAGATATCAGGGTTCACTGGAAGGAGAGAGGAATGGGAGGAAAAAAGCCAGAGTTTAGCTTGTTTTATGTAATCTCAGCCCAGCCTAAATATTGTGCAGTTTGGTTTTGTTTGTGTGGCTGGCTTCAAAGTATGTTTAACATTGTGAACCTGACACGAAAGATTAACTTAGGCCAGGACTTTATTTCATTATTTCCTTTTGAGGAAATCGTTGTTGAGATGTTTCATGAAAGCAGTGTGTGAATGGGCCTGGAGAGGGTTTTGTATTCACAGCTGGAAGTGCTGGGCATTCCAAAGCCCTGAAAGGGATTTATACCCTGGATTGTCCTAGTATCACAGGCTTACTCTAAAGTAGGCTATGTAAATGCGTTGCCAATTGCATGTGCTCTGTCCTTTAAGAATGCTTTTTCAGGAGACACTTCATATGACAGAGTTGGCACTTACATCAATACTTTGGGCCACTCAGCAGTTATTTGTGCACCTACTATGTGCCAGCACTGTTTAGGCATACCGGCTCCAGCAGTGAACAAGGAGGTTTCATTTTAGTGTGGAGTGGCAGGTATAAACAGGAGGAAACATGTAAACAAAGGAATAGTAAATGGCAATTTTGGGTGCTGCCAAGTTCTCAGCAGAAGTGGGTTAGCTTGGGAAATGTCTGTTGTAGGCAGGTCTTGCTTCTTTAGCTGGGAGGTCAGGGAAGGTCTCTCTGAGGAAGTGAAAGGTGAGTTGAGACCAGGTTCTGAGAAGATGCTCGTCTGGTTTTTGAATACTTCAGAAGAATTGTGGCCTTTTTCTGTTTTTGAGAGTAGTTTTCTGACTCTCTAGCGATATTGAACACATTTGAAGAATGCGGGGGAAATGGTGAAAAGGTAGGGAGACTTTAAAGAGACCCTTATTAATCATTATCCTACCCTTAGGACTTGAGACAGGACTCTCCCTTTTAAAACAGCAGTAACAAATAAAAATTATTATCAGATTTGCATGTCTGATCATCTAGAACATAAATAATGGCAGAGAATTCTAGTAGGTTTTCTCACTGATAAAGTTAACCTTGAGATCTAAAAATGCCCAATATTGATATTGATAGAAGCTTTTTGCTTGTAAAATACAGTGTGTTTTTCATTTAAAAAATAAAAAACGGTTGTGTGGTAGCCCTTTTTGTTTGCTTCTAAATTTCATAGTAAAATGTTGCTAAGAGGTCCTGGAGAGCAGACTGAGGAGCTATATATGTATATGTCTGTATCCATATATAGATGCTTCTGCGTCTTTTCGTGCTTTACACAATATTAAGAGAATTGCCAGCTAGTTAGGATTTTAGTAGGGTCATCATTTTCTTGGCAGATTGGTAGAATTTAATTATTTCTTGATTTCAACCAGTGAATGCATCGTAGCCACAACTCATTGTTGTGTCCATTATGTAATGGAAGATAGAGAAAAGGACTGGTCTACCTGTCAGGTCTTTTTTGCTGTTAATTTAAACCTGGCTAAAATGTTGAAGTTGGGGAAGTGTGTCAGGATTTGAGAGGCAGTTTGGTATAGTTCATGAGGAGAGGATGAACCAGCAGTCAGGAGACCTGGATTGAATTCCTTTCTTGCCCACTGGCTTTGTGATAGTGACTTAGGCCCTTACCCTTTCTCTGTTTCTTTAGAAATAATGAAATATGATTGGATTAGGTAGTTGTCAAGGACCTTTCTGGTTTATACCCTGTCATATTGTTCATTGGCTGAAATGTTGAAAACATATAGTTAACATAGTCTAGGTAGCCCAGCATGTGTTGATTTTGTATATTCTTAAGGTGAAGGTGTTAGAATTCGAATGGGAACTGTGTTTTAATAGCAGAAAAGATTGATGCTGTGATTACTTTTTTGGAAGTAGAGATGTGCAAAACAGGCATTTTTAAAACTTGTAATGGTATACGTATATTTGGTACATTGGTGTTAGGTTGTACATGAGGGTGTTCAAAATTTGGTAAAACTTTCTGTTCCAAGTTTAAGGAAGTCAGTGATGTTTTGAAATTAAACTCAGTGGGCTGAAATAATCAACATAAGGAAGAGATCATCTGATGCTGAGATTTTAGAACTGAAAGGGCCCTAAGAGGTCACGGTACATGTTCAGCTCTTTAATTTTACTGATGAAGCAACTGAGGCTCCCGGAAGGAAGGGGATTTGTTCAAGGTCATAGTTGAGCTGGATCACTACGCTGCCGGGTCACTGTTTCCCCACTTCAGGGCAGAGTCCAGCAGTGCTGTTAGCAGAGTCCAGTCAGCTCCTCAAAGCTTCAATTTTTCTTGTAACTTTTATGAGGGGAGCTGAATCTCTTTCTGGATTCAATTTAAAGGCTGCAGCTCTCTTGCTGACTAATGGCCCATCATGGTTTCTGGAAAAATATTGCTTATTCTTAGTTCCCCTCACCTCACAGTTGAATGGATAATGCATTTTGCAAGACTTTCTTTTTCATTTGATGCTTCACAAAATGTATTTTTATTGGCTTTCTCATCCAAAGGTTTTTAACCTAGGGTCCACAGATGGAATCCAGGGAGCCCTTGAACTTAGATGGGGGAAAATCATCTTTATTTTTACTGTATTCAAACTGAGATTTAGCATTTCACTCCATTATGTGTATAGGCAACAGATAGACCTGCTGCTAGATTCGTTAATACATTAATCCAGAAGTACATACATTATTGTATCACAACTTAAAACTATCTTGATAACCAAGTATAATTGATTCCATTTTTAATCCTTTATATTGTATTTTATGCATTTAAAAATATTTTTCTGGACTTCCCTGGTGGCGCGGTGGTTAAGAATCCTCCTGCCAATGCAGGGGACACTAGTTTGAGCCCTGGTCCGGGAAGATCCCATGTGCCGCGGAGCAACTAAGCCCATGTGCCACAACTACTGAGCCTGTGCTCTAGAGCCCGCGAGCCACAACAGCTGAGCCCACGAACCACAGCTACTGAAGCCCATGTGCCTAGAGCCCGTGCTCCACAACAAGAGAAGCCACCGCAATGAGAAGCCTGCGCACCGCAACGAGGAAGCAGCCCCTGCTTGCCGCAACTAGAGAAAGCCCACGCGCAGCAATGAGGATCCTGACGCAGCCAAAAATAAATAAATAAATTTATTAAAAATTTTTTTTTTCTGAAAAGGGCTCAGTATACTTTACCAGACTGCCAAAAGGATCCTTCGCACAAAAAAGCGTTAAGAATTTCTACAGATATGACTCAAAAATATTGTAATTGAAACTGACCAAGATCTACAAACGGCTAAAGGTCAGGGGTACGTGCCTATTTCCCTTTGGATTGTGTAGCATTTTATCAGGTAAGACAAAGAGGACTGTTGCTGGAAGAGTTTATGGTCTTTATTTTTTGAAACAAGCAGCTCCGATTTCTAGATGACCATTTTTGTCTTAACCTTGGCATTTTGCCTTGACCCCTCCCCTTGGTAGTAATAAGAAACCTTAAAATACATCCTAACACTTTTCCTTTTCTCATCGTCCTCTCTAATTTGGGCCCAGACATCAAACACTCGTGTCCTTTATAGACTAAAAGGTCTTTGAACTTAAAAAAAAAGAATACAAAACAAAATCTTTGCTGTCGCTCAGCATGTAGGGTGATCTGTAGAGCTCAGCTCTGTTTGTGTGGATGGAGTGTCTACTTCTGTAGGCTATTAAGGGTCATGATGTGACTGGCTTTGGGTTGCTATATTTTCCTTTACTAACTTTAGCCTTGTTTGGAGTATGTGGCTGTCTGTGTGGTTTCTTGTCTGGCTCTCTCAGATTTATTTGTTTCTCTCTTTAACACACCAAGCCTGAAACCTTCATTAGGACTTTTCGTTTTCAGTTGTATTTCATCATATAATTAACGTTTGGGTATGCTTTAGGTAAACAAAAGTAAAACCAGGTTGATACAGGTTCCAGCACCTTTACCAAAACATATTTTATCAAAAGGATAAAACATGTACACAGGAAAGACCAAAAACCAAAACCATGCCAGTTGCTGTATTTGAGGGAGACCAGTATTGTCACATTGAGGCAGTGGTTTTGTGTGTGTTATGTGGGGATCAGCAAGGTGGGGCCATAGATTGTCTTTGGAATGGAGACAGTAGCTCTTGATGGAGCTCCTTGGTATGGGAGAAAAATAACTGAAAAGGAATTTTTGACATCTTTTGATTTAACTAAGGGTTTCCCCTGGCGTGAGCAGAATCTATAAGAAGAAAGTCAGTCGAGGGTAAGAATGATTCTGTTAATGGTTCTTATTGAGCTTACTGTCACTTTTATCTTCTGGAAAATAAAAATAACGAGAGCAGAAAATGCTTCACATTTGTTAGCTTTGTCTAAATCAGCTGTTCTCAGCCACCTTAGTATGTGACGATCAGTTTTGAGGTACATGGCCGGTAATTTATGACACGTAATAAAGTATGGATCTTTTAAATGATTCCAAAATGTCCCTTTAATAACATGATTTTACGCACTCGCATCTGCTATGTTTTCCCAAGTGGGAGAGAAAGGGGTGGAGTTACATCAGGCAAGCCAGGGATTTATTCATTCAACAAATATTTATTGGGATTGTGCTCTTCCAGGCATGGGGGATACAGCAAGACAAGGCAGACACGTGAATTGCTGTCTTATTCTTGTCACAGCCCTTTAGGGAACAGGTAGTACAAATACACAGTTCATTTATTTATTCCACAAATATTTGAGCATCTGCTATGTGTCGGATGCTGTCCTTGGCACTAAGGGATGTAGTGGTGAACAAGACAGGTATCATCTCTGCCGCTGTGGATCCTGCATAGAAAGCAGTTTAGAGTATAAGCTGTGGCGGGGGGCACATTAACAGGGTCACCTAACCATGTGCCAGGATGAGAAGGGGTTAGCCAGGTGGAGGTAGAGGGAAAGATTGCTCTAGGAGGAGGAGTATTCTACGACCCAGAGGTGAGCACACATGCTCCTTTGAGGAATGGAGAAAAGCCCCGAATGACTAGAAGAGAGTGGTTGGAATGCATAATGTGAGAGATGAGGGCGGGAGGGCAGGTCCAGCAGGATTTGGGACTTTACCCTAAAGGCGTGGGAGACTGTAGCTGGATTTTCAGCTCTGAAACTTGGAGTGGAGAAAGCACTTCTGCAAAGAGGGCTGCAGCAGCGCCGGTGGAAGGAGAAGCCCAGGCAGAGAGGGACTGGGGCGTATGGGAGCCAGCTGCTGTCTGGGTTCCAGTTTCTGGTTCCTGTCCCTCATGAGATCCAGTTGCACCCACTGTCCAGGGTTGCAAGTGACCAGCCACTCATTCAGTGACTCAAAAATACTGACTGAGGGCCAGCACTGCCCCAGACACTGGGCTGCATACAGTAGGAGTGAGACAGATGGCCCCGCCTGCAGGGAGCTCACCTGTGAGTGGGGGAGATGGGTGGTGCAAATGAGTCGGCATGCAGGTAGATGCAGCATTTAATTTCAGAGAGTGTCAGGAGGAAGATGAAGCAGGATAAGGGGAGGAGAGTGCTTGTTGTGTGTGTGGGGGAACTAGCCAGGTCAAGTGCTGGAGATAAGGTAGTGGGGGCCCTTGTAGACAGGAAAGTCAGGGGAAACTTTTCTGAGAAAGTAACCCTGTATCCTCTGAGAGTCCCCCATCTTTTTCAGTTTTTATTTACTTTTTTCCGGTTTAAGCCACCCTGAGTGGGTTTCACTCTTACGCCAAAGGATTCCGAGTATCCTGTTAGTTAAGGAGGCAAAGTATGTAAACCATTTACTAAAGGTAAAATAGAAGAGCAAACAAGTAGAAGGACATACATTTAACGTCCCTAGACACACGCAGGGTTCAGTCCGCTGCGCTGCTCGCCACGTGCCCAGAGTGGTAATTGCGTTCCACTAGGGCTCATTGAGAAGATCTGCTCCTCCCTCCAAGAAGAGTTGACCCTTTGAGGACAAGGGGTGACTTCTACCCCCCTTGGAGTGCGAGGTATGCCTTTTCAGGTGCATGGGAGGTTGGGTTTCTCTGGCACACTGCAGCGCCCTGCTCAGCTCAGAGGTGTCTCTGGGGTTCGGTGACTGTTTCTCGATTTGGAAGGAACGCAGATTCTGGTTCTGTAGCGCAGCTGCAGCTTTGTAAACAGTCCTCTCAACCTTAAGGGCCCAAGTTAAAGGCTCCCTGCGATACTAAACATGTACTTTACTGACGTCAGATATTCCTGTTTCAACTTTTGTTTTTCTTTTTGTCAGTCACCTAACAGTCATTTTGTCACCTGCAGAAAGTTCTGCCTTGAAGGGAAGCAGGCCGTCTGTTCCCATTCCACCAGCTGCTCGGAGCTGCGTTGCAGCGCGCTAGGGTGGTGCTGCAAGGCCGCGGTCATTAGTGCCTACTAATGACTAACGACGGCTGGGGGGTACAAGCCTCTTGGATGACAGACCTAATAAATATGCATTAGGGGTATTTTCGGCAGCAGGTTTAAGACTACTGCAAGTCATTCTCGATTGAGGTTTTATTTCCAGCCGTCCACATAATGCTTCTCGCTTGCAAACACTTAACTCCGTTCGTACCCTGCTTTTCTTGCTCTGTGTTTAGGATGAGAATCATTATTTCAAGCTCTGTGCTCCCATTCTAATTAGTACTGGTTTAGCAGAATCCAACCAGAGCAGGCAGTTGTGTGTTTGGCTTCCAGGCTGTTGGTATGAAACGGCTGTTTACTATTACCAAGTCCCTTCGAGGAGCCCCCGAGGCCCCTCCTCCTTTCCGGTCCATACCTGGCCTTCTCGTGCTTCCTGCTACACGGTTGTGGGGGGCTCTAATTATAATCAGAACTTGTGATGGGTGAGCAGTGAGGGTTTTCTGGAGCGCTTGACTGATGAATCGATGACCTTGAGGAGAGGCCCTTTTTGCACAAGGACCACAAACACAAAGAAGTGTGCTTCTTGCCAGATCCCAGAAACTTACAGACTGGGTCCCTGCTGTGGTACTTGAGACTGCTTTAGGGTTTGGGTGCTTTTGTTTTTACATGCTCTTGGGTAGAATTCAGAATGGAGTCTGTAGTTTTGCTCTATGGCTATTTGTATAGGGTATGCAGGAGAGCTATTGGAGCGAACAGGTAACTGTACTATGTGTGTCAGCAGTTTATGCTTCTCAACATAAACTGCTTGAGAACTGTTTTCACATAATAAGCATTCAGTTGTTTGACTCTGTAAACCATTCAATGAAAGAGTTATATCTAAAGGCCATGTATTGAGGTGGACATTACCCAACTTTCCCAACAGGATTTGCAGGCAGTTGGAGATCAGATAAGAGAACTCAGGGTTTTAACTTAGTCCCACATTCTTCCTCTGTCATCTTCAAATACAGCCAGCGTGCCGGACCTCTCTCAGGAGGTGGATCCCCTCCTCGTGCATCTGAGCTAGTTTTGTGATTTGCTCTGACCAGTCTTTGTGACAGAGGTCTGTGACTTTTGGATGTTGCCTTAAGGGGTGTTGTATCTTCTGTTTCTGTTCTCTATATTAGTCTGCTGGGGCTGCCATGACAAAATACCACGGGCTAGGTGGCTTAAACAGCAGAAACTTATTTTCTTATAGTTTTGGAGGCTGGAAGTCCAATATCGAGGTGTTGGCATGTTGGGTTTCTCTTGAGGCCTCTCTCCTTGGCTTGCAGATGGCTGTCTCTCGCTGTGTCCTCACGTGGCTTTTTCTGTGTGGGTGCCCATCCCTGGTGGCCCTTCCTTTTCTTATAAGGACACCAATCATATTGGATTAGGGCCCACCCATGTGACCTAATTTAACCTTAACTACCTCTTTCAAGACCCTGTCTCCAAATACATTCACATTCTGAAGTGTACTGAGGGTTTGGACTTCAACATATAAATTCAGTCCTCAACATCTTCTTAGAAGGCAGCTGCCGTATAAAGACGTCTGACTACCCTGCTGGAGAGGGTGGCCCTGGTGGGTGAGAGATTACAAAAGGAGAGGAGGCCTGGTCATCCCCCAGCCATTCCAGCCACCCAGCTGAGGCAGCTGACCTGTGAGTGAAGCCATGGTGGCTTCTTGGTCCGTCAAGCTGCCCCAGGCCACACTGCATGGAGCAGAGATGAGCCCTTTCCTTCTAGTTCTGCTGAATTAACGAATTCTAAGTGCCAGTTGTCCTTTGAAGCCATTATGTTTGGGGGTGGTTTGTTACACAGCAGTAGACAACTGAAACACCACAGTATTACATTTGCATGTGGTTCGGTTGTCAGATCTGACAGACTAACAGGAAATAATTCACTGAGTTTTTGTTTCTTTCAGGTTATTGATTATTTTAATAAGCACAATTTCAGCCTTTTAGATGAGTTATTCCAAACATTAAGTACTGTACGGCCTGAAAACCGTAGCTAACAAAAGCAGTTGTGGAATAACTTGTATCATGTATAAGCCATCTATGATCTCTTTGCGTTCATTAATCTCCATAATCAGTATTAGCTCCTGAAATTCATTGAGAGCAGGCAGTTGAAGAATGGCCCGGCTGAGCTGAGACGCATGCTTCTGGAAGACGGTAGCATAAGCAGCTTTAAGCCGATTTTCAGCATTTTAAAGGCCACCCAACGTGAAATAATAGTACTAACAGAGGTTTGAGGAGGGGAGGTCATCTATACTAGCATCGTGCAAGTACAGGGCGATGAAGAGCTCATTTGTGTGGGTTGTACCTGTCTGTGACTGTCAGCGGTAGGAAGGAGGTGCAGTTCCTGAAATACTTCCCAGGTCTCATTGACCCCATGGAGCCAAGTTATGTGCTGGGTAGGAAGTGAGCAAAGACAGAAGGTGGCTGTGGCGTGGTGAAGTCTGGGCTGGGCCAGTGTTTTCCTTCCAGAAGGAGACAGTTGTGACAGCAGCCGAGCTGCCAGCCACGTGCATGGTCCTCGGGGTGCAGAGAAAGAACTACAGGTGTAGATTCTGCCAGTGACTGCCTTCAAACTGAGCACCTTGCCGAAAAAAGGATTCCTGTAGTAGCTGAAATGAATGGAATGTCTTAAAATTCCCCAAATTCTGTTTGGGAAGTTTTAACATTTGACAGTTTTAATCAGAAGGACTGAAACATGTAAAATGAAAACTTTTGCATTCAAAATTTGTGAACTAAGTGTAAAAGAAACTTAAATACACTCCCAAATGGTGTATTTTGTAAGTTTGTAGCTTTTATAATTTTGGAGATTTTAAAGCTTAAAACTACACTAGACTCTTTGGGATACCAAATATATAGGTAGCTATATGTTACTGCACATGTATTCTGTATGGACATATTTAATTAAATGTGGGATTCACTGTACATGCTAGAAATTAGGCAGTATCTAAACGTATGCAGTAAACTTTGAACCACTCAGTACGTGTGAGGTGATTGCTGTTATGGTTGCTGTTTCGGTGACGCCAGTGATCTCACATTTAGAAACCCACATAAGGAAATGCCCTCCAGGGGCCTACATCTAAGGGCAAGACAAATAACTAAGCAACAAATCATACATGGTGTTGAGGAGGGGTGGATGGAGGGAGCCGTTATTTCAGGTGCACTGCGTGCCAGGTTCTTTCGTTTTTTTCTTAATCAGTCCCAGGAGTTAGATTTCATTATTTGGGACATGAGGCCTCAGTTCAGGTAACTCATCTTGTCAGTGGCAGGGCCTGATTGGAAGGTAGGTTTGTATTGCTGTGAAGCCTGAGTCTTTCCACCAGGGTGAAGGTCAAAGGCATGTGTATTGCTAGGAGATTGGGAACATATCCTGGAGAAGGCAGCCCTTGAGCAGAGTTTTAAAAGGTGGCCTGAATTTTTATGGAGCAGTAGTAGGAAAGGTGTGGGGTTTAGGAACTTTGAGGGATTTGGCAGGAGGCTGAAGTGCTTGGGGAAGGAGATGAAGTTGGAGTATCATCTGGTTGGCATCTGCTTGCACTGGGGATACAGAGGTAATGACACAGTGGTCCCTGCCTTCCTGGAGCTTATCGTCCATCAGGGAAGAGGGACTTTAAGCAGATTAAGCTGGCCAGGTGCTGCCATGAGGTACAGGGCTTTATGAGGGTACACTGTAGGGGTCGGAACTTGTTTTTGTGCAGAGGGAAGGATCCCGTTTAAGCTGAGATGGAAAGGCTGAGTAGGAATTAGCCGAGGGTCACGAGGGAAAGAGCGGTGTGCGTAGAAGCTGAGGTGCTGAGAGACATCAGTGAGTTTGGAAATTACGGGGTTGGAGGGCCAGTGTAATGAGAGAGACTTGGAAGGGAAGGCAGCATGGACCCTGTAATGATATAGGCCGCCAGGATCGGGAAGCCTTGACAGCATTTCGAGGAGTTATTCCATGTGGAGATAGCAGGCACATTTCAGCTTTCTGATCCACAGGTTGGATCTTCTTTGAAATCTCCAAATGGGTCTGCGTTTCCTCTTTCGTAGTTTATTTCCCCCTACCTTTGTCTCCCTTCCCCACCAAGGGACAGTGGCTTGTGCTGGGAGGAGCCCTCTCCTGAGAGATGGCCGTGGTGGGATAAAGCCATCACTCGTTCACTCAGTAGCATATTTTGGAAACTTGTGCTGGAACCGATGGGTATTTTGGGGTCAGACCCCACCCAGGAGGGCAGTCAGGGATCAAAGAACCTTTACACACTCAGCCAGCTATCCTCTAGAGCCTCGCTTTCCCCAGATGCCCAATAGATGGCATCCCACATGCATTTTCCCCTGGGCAGAGAGGACCTGCAGCCCCACAGCCCCACAGCCCTCCTTCCCCTGCTCCGAGGAAGCTGAGTGTGCAAACCATCCAGTGACTCGCCCTTAGGGAGGAATACCAGGTGCTCCTCCTGGCTGTTAGTGAAGCCCAGGGTCTTGACTGTCTCTGGCTGAGCTGGACCAGCAGCAGAAGTGTGGGCACAGGACCACATTGCCCACAGACCAGTGTCTCTGGTTGCTCGGAGAGCAGAGCAGAGTAGACTTGTATTCTTGCGAGCTTGGCAGTTTCTTCGGGGTCTCTGATCACTGCCCTGCTTGCTCCTGGCTCCCATCTCAACTTTTACCTTGTCCTCAGTGCCTTCCCTCCTTTTGAATTGAAGTGGAGGTCCCTGGTCAGACGCCTGCAGTTTAAAATCATCCTTAAAGAGGGAGCATCGGGATCTGAGCTTTTTATCTCTTTTTTCTGCAAGGATGAGGAAGTTCCAGCTAGGCTGCTGCTGCTTAGCAGCTGGGTTCTTTCTCTCTTTGGGAGAGGCGCACCCAGGGCTGGCGCATGGGTGGTGGTGATGGTGTCTTGCTCTTAGCCAGGTCCTGTGCAGAGCCGCTCCGACCGGGGGAGGTGGGTACCATCCCTCACCGTGTTATAGATGAGGAACTTGAGCCACGCATGGGGTTGAGAAGCTCGCGCAGGGTCGCTGGACTATATTATGTGGCAGAGCTCTGATTCGAACCCATGCCTTTCTGACTCCCCGCACCTTTGTCCTTAAGTCCTGCCTCTACTGTATGTCTGAGCAGTTTTGTACCTTTACATTTATTTTTTAGCCAAACCCTTTCCATACTGGGTATTCTTTTTAAACACAGTGACACAAAACTTGACTCGTTTATGTAGTTACCAGTGAGGTTGAATTTTGTTTTAAATGTTTCCAACTTACATGAACTTTTGAGGCGGGGTGGAAATTGCCTACATATGTGCTTTGCCCACTTAGGCATTGCGCCTACTTACATATTTTCAAAAAAATCAAATATATGATCTCCAGAGAATAAAAACACGAACCCTCCTCATATCTGCCTTCTTGTACCTGAATATATTACAGTTAAATTAATGCTGCAAGGAAGAGCTGCTTTTGTAAATCCAAAATAATTCAAAGTTCATTTTCTCTAGTTTCAAAGCCAATTCAATGAGTTATTTTTCTAATCTTTAATCTCATTAGTTGTGGCATGCACCCCTGAAATCTTTTTTCTTTTGCCATTGTCTGTGATGACTTAGGCTCGAGTTTGTATTTTGTTTACAGCTTGGAAAAGGAGCTGCAAGCCCTTCTCTTCTCCAGTGAAGGTCTGCCTTTGCCTGGGTTCTCACGTCCCTGTGTGTTGATTTTTTCCTTTCTTGTCTCTTGATCTTGCTGTTAGTGTCGACTAAGGGGAATGACCTTCCCCACTCCCTCCATCTCCTCCCTGACAGTCCTTAGTACAACCTGTCGCAGCAGTGGCACTGGTTTAGTTAATCCGAAAACCAGAGGCCAACAGCAGGCCAGGAAAAGTGCCTTTTATTTGCTTATTCTGAGTGTTAACTTAGACCAGATGCCAGTTAAGGCTTTGATGAAACTGTTGACTTAGACCCTTCTGGAAGCTGGTGTAGCTTTATGTTGTACAGTTTCGACCTTCCTGGGAGGGCAGTTAAGCCTTTTCGGTTACAGATGTGGTGAGATGCACACGACCCAGGGTTTCTAAAAAAAGGTCCTTAACAAAGAGGTGTCCTTAGATATCAGATGGTAAAATAGCAAAGGACAGATATAGCCTCTTGATAAGCAATATTAGATGTTATATGGGGGGAAAAGCAGAGCCTTGGAAGCTCTGCAGGGAAGTAATTCAATCAGGAGGTTCTGATAATGTAATAAACTACACAAGGGTGAAACTTGAGTGGTTTACACACTAGAATGCCCTTCAATTGAATTATTGTCTTATAACAGTTGTCTGCCCATGTGCTACTGTTTTAAACATTAAAAAATAGCACAACTCATCTTTTCCCCAGATGGGAGAGAAAAGACACAAATCTTCATCTCCTTAATAATCTGTGTGCCCTCCTCCCACCCTGCAGCCGCACTTCGCTTGACTGTCAGAGCTCATGTTTTGGGTTTATTAGTTGGAAATCCTGTCCCTGATATTTAAGCATACAGACTCCGTGTTGGATAAGAAATACCACTGCTCCTCGTGTGTGCCAAGGAGCACAGTCTAGCCGGGGTGGTGAGCCTGCAGGCTTCCTTAGCCCCCAGGGGACCCCCTGGAAGAGAAGACGTTCTCCCCTTCACGCATTCTCCAGGGGCGGCTTCTTCTGTTGGTAGTGTGGAGGTCCCAGCAGGGCTTTCCCCTTCGTGCCTTCTCCCGGCTGCTGTACCATCTCCTGACTGCAGGAGGCAGTAAGAACTCCGGGTCCCTTGCAGGGTGTGGGAGGCCTGCCAGGGCGCCCCGCCCCTGCCAGGTGTTCAATTTCCTCAGGCCTCAGAGGAGGTGATGTCACCGTCCTTGGAGAAATGGGGAAGCGGAGATGCCTGGAGACTGAGCTTCGCCTAGGAGCCTGCACAGTTAGTAAAGGATTTGCAAGCTCAGGAAATTTGAATCCAGGTCTCTCAGATTCTAAAGCTTATGCATATTGGACTTCTCAGAGCCTATACATCTTATGTCGTTATCAGTAATGCCTTTTGATAGCTTTCTGAAGGGTAGAACGCTTAATGTTTGGCATTAGATTCTGAAGTTGGGATTATAACAATAGAAAGGCTGGCGATTCCCCTCTGGACCAGCCAGGCTGGGGTACACAATGGTATAGGCGACAGCCCCGCGGGGATCTGACCCTTTCTCACTGCTTGATGGCTTGTCCTCTTACACTTCCCTTTATGTTCCTCTCCTTCAGGGCCACGGGAAGGGTCAGAGGATGCCTGCCCCGGTTTTTCCTGTTGCCTTCATTCAGATTAGATTCAGACAATAGAGCTGCACTCCCTCAGGAGAAGGGCTCTCCATAGCCCTTAACTCTCAGTTGAAATGAATCTTTCTCTGATCTAATTGGGTTTTTTTTAATACACGTGAATCCTCACCCATGTTAGTTACCATAAATCACGTACTCTTCCATTTTCCTTGTGTAATTATTTCACCCCAATTTCTTTTAGATTGAAACAGGTTTAATTTTTTTAACATCTTTATTGGAGTATAATTGCTTTACAATGTTGTGTTAGTTTCTGCTGTACAACAAAGTGAATCAGCTATACATATACATACATCCCCATATCCCCTCCCTCTTGCGTCTACCTCGCACCCTCCCTATCCCACCCCTCTAGGTGGTCACAAGGCACCGAGCTGATCTCCCTGTGCTATGTGGCTGCTTCCCGCTAGCTATCTGTTTCACGTTTGGTAGTGTATATAAGTCCATGCCACTCTCTTACTTCATTGCAGCTTACCCTTCCCCCTCCCCGTGTCCTCAAGTCCTAAACCAGTTTTAAGTTGTGTGTCAGATTCTTGTAACTTTTAGAGGTTAGCACTAATCATTGACACTAATCATTTAGCTTTCCTCCACTGATAAATTTGTAAATGGAATTTTTTAAAGGCAGACCATTTATATTCAGGTAATATGGAATTAATTTAAAAAGCTGTATGCTGAGAAAATGATATATAGAGAATATTAATGAAAATTTTGGAAAAAGGAAGGAAAATGCTAATCATGCTGTTATTTTCATTTTTTGAACATTCACTTCTAATATCGTCTCTGCTGAAAAATATTTTATATACTTCATTTATACGTAGTATATGTGCTGCTTTTTAAAGTATTAACTAACTGACCTTCATTTTAAGAGAATTTAATTAACATTAGAAAAACATTTAAAGTAAGCCATACATATTTTTTTATCAGAGTAGATATGTGTGAATAGATAATCTAACACAAGTTCTGCTTTTTTTTTCTTTTGAGGTGGGTTTGCAGTATTAGAATTGCCATGTGATTTCTAAGGTCTCTGTTCTAACAGGATACATCGGAGGAGGAGAAATACAGGGTTATTCTAGCCATTGTTTGAGGACTTCAAAAGATCTCTAAAAGGCTAGTTATGTATGCTAAGGGCGTGACTTCTGAAAACAAGTTTCTTAGGTACTTAGAGAAAAGGATGCTTTGAAGGATTCCAAATTCTGCATGTGAAATGCACAGTCAGGCCCAGGATAACTTACTTCCTTGCCCTTGGGGCCTACTTTCTGGCCCCCTCCATTATGCCTCCCCCGTTATGAGTTCGTAGAACTTTCTGTCTCCTCTTTTCTCAATTGCTTTCATGCACGTGGTTCTCTCTGCTTGCTGCATCCCGCTCACCTGCTAAAGTTGAGCTCAGGTGTCATCTCCAGCAAGATGCCCTTCCTGACTCCCCCTCCCTTTCCCTCCAGCCAGAAGCAGTTAGTTCTAGTGAGCTCTCTGTGCCTTGTAAATGTTTATTCCTTTAGGATCCCGGTCAGGGCAGGGCCTGGGGCTCCCTCACCTGCACTCTGTCCCAGCGCCTCGCTGGAACCTGACACTTGGTGGCAGGTCAAGGATGTGGATGAGGAAATGCCACCCTGGAAATATGAGCATTCTAACGTGGACAGCCTGTTCCCCCTTTTCTTTGCTCCCTGCTCTGACTTTTAAGAAAGGATTGTTTACTTTTCAGTAAGTATTTTGTGTATTTATGTTTCTTTAATGAGCTTCCTAAAAGTATTATCCTGTTCGCATCTTCCAAGGTAAATTGCAGAGCTCTTGGATACCTGAACGCGATGAGCACTTGTTGACAGTTGACTCTTTGGCCCTGAAATGCGATGGTGGTGAATTTAAAATTTTCCTTTTAAACTTAAAGAGAAGGGGTTAAAGTGGCTGAGTACAGGGATGTGTTCTGAAGCTGACAGGAATTTCAGCTTTCAGCTTTAAATGTAGTATTAAAAATCTCCCTAGAAAAGTCAACAAATCCAAACACACTTTGACAGTGATAAATCTTTATTTTTACTCAAAATTAGTCGCTCTGGTTTCTTATCTTTCCACTCTGAAGTCACAGATAAATATTCTTTCCATTATTTTTTCCTGATATTTATCACAGCTGGCTTTTGTGTTTGCATGCTGGCGGGGTTTGTGTACTTTCTCACTCTGCATCTTCTACTTTCCAACTCCTTTCCTTTGATTTTTAGAGAGCCTTCTGCTTATAACGTATATATGATGTTTGCTGTTCAGCCAGTTTCGTGATGTGTTCTTTTTTCATGTCCCTGCAAACATCCTTGCTGTTTGTTGACTTTTCCTCCATTCTACCATGTTGAGTACAACTCGTTATATATTTGAAGCAAGACAGCTGGGGTGCTCTGGAAGCCAACTTGAGTTTATTTTTTCGTTCCTTTTCTTTGTTTATTTTTTAAAAAGTCGTTATCACGAGGAACCAGAAATCTTGTCATTAAACTCTTATTTCTTTTGCCGGAGAGAGCTGTGTATAGCAGGGGAATATAAGCCATCTTTCTTCCCTGGTTTTCCTTTTTTCTGCCTCCCTCCCCCTCCCAATCCAATTCCCCACCCTGCCTTCAGTTTAGAAGTTAGAATTCTCCAATGAATATTTGTCTCCTTTCTCCATTCCAACTCCAGTTCTTAGAGGGACCATAATAGATAATGAAATGTCTAAAATTCAGATTATTCATGGGATTTATAACAAATAAAAAGGCAAATGCGGTGATATTTTTAAAAAATCACCTACACATTGGAGAGCAGCGTGGCGGTTATACATTATTTTGAATTAAGGTCCTTCTTCGTGGTGTCTCTGCAACTCCCAAGCTGTATTCTAAGTATCAAACACACACAAACCTGGTTCTGTGAACAGAGTGCTGACTCATGACTTACCAACAAGGAGAAAGGAAATGGTCTGCTTCTCAGTGTGTGCGTGATCTTTGGGAGTAAGCTGCAGTCCATATGATTTGTGGATTGTGGTTTTATAAAATGGCTTCATGAATTTGTTCATTTGATTGGGTTATAATAAGAGAATGTTTTATGGTATTTGGCTGATCGTTTTTGCCTTGTAGGTTTTCTTTCTGGTGTACTATTTGGCACCTGCTCTCAATAAAAGTAGGCTCTAGAAGTGGCAGCTCTTTTCTCAAAATGGGAAATAACGTTTAGGGATGGTAGCTCAGTGATTTTGGTGGAATGTTGGTGGTTGATGAGTCAATGTATTACTGAAGATCGGTCTAAAGTGAGGTTTCTCCGAGAGCTGACATTTTTGGCTTTCTGTTACCAATGTATTAGCTATATACATGGTGACTATTACTAAACTGAAAACAGCCTTTATTTTTCTCGTAGGATACATTTCGAAAGCTAGAACTCTTGTCACTTCTGTACCAGAAGTAACTGGGTAAAAGAAGACTAACAATGTGTTGTGTTGCATTTTCTGCTTATCAAGAAAACTTAGCTACGTAGTTAATAACCTCAGCTTTCACACTACGGATCTCAGAACGCTTCGGGAATGGCATACCTACGGAACACTGAAGTTTTATGTTAACTGATGATTAAGCAGAAGTCTCTCTATTTTTTTTTAAGTGAGATACAATTTGACATCTATAACAGTAGTTTCAGCTGTACGACACAATGATTTAATATTTGTGTGTATTGTGAAATGGTCACTGTAGGAAATCTAGTTCATATTCATCACTGTCCATAGCTACAGTTGTTTTTCTTGTGATGAGAACGTTTAAGATTTGTAGATTAAAAACAAATTACAGTTCATGATGATGTTTTTCCAGATACAATATATGGAATCTGCTCGAGTCTGTCTCTGATGGGTTAGGCTTGCCTTATTGATTCTTCTTAACCTTAGCAATCATTGAATAACACTGTAAATTTAAAAGGCAGAAAACTGGGACTCAAGGGAACCCTCTGTCAACCCTTCTCAAACATTTTATTCCCATAAGTAAGATTTTTAAAATAAAAATCACCTTAGAGGTGACTGAGCTCTCTATAAGAGCCGACTGTAGGGAAGGCATTTCTGTTGGCGGAGGGCTCCATTGGTGCCCTTACGTTCAGCATATTTGGGTTTTCCAGTATCTCCCAGAGGGTGGGGTGGAGTGTTGAGGTCCACAGCTTCTTGGATCACGCCCCGAGGCTCTGGATTTAGATAGTGTGGCAACAAAATATTTGCTTCCGTGGAGCGTATAACTTAGAAGCATCACTGCTAGCTGCCAGATTATATTTTTAACCTTTTAAACTGGTGGTTTTGCTTAATGCATTGGGCTGTTGAAAACAAGATTAAATCAGGGTTTCAGCTGAGGAGAACTGGGACCAGAAAGGAAAGCTAGAGGCGTCATACGTGATACATCATTCTCCAGGGCCCTTCAGTTAGAGGGATGCCTTTGTTTGAACAAGAATAAAAATAATAATCGAGTACTCCAGCTCACTGACCTTGGTAATTGTGGCATCCTCTGATGTAACTTATTGAGTGCCAAGTGTTTTTAATTGATGGATAAAGCATGGGATTTATATGGGACACCTGCCAATGGTCTCACTCAGAAGTTGAATGCGTGTCTTTCTTCTACTCCTCTTTCTTTTCGTCCCCTCCTTCTTCCCCCTCCCTCTTCCCCTCCTTCTTTTCGTAGGTGTGCGCTCTGAGATCATTCCTTTCCAGGGAGACCTTGGCAGTTTGCCTTTGGCAGCTTCCTCTAGGAATCTCCTGTGGAGAGCCAGCCAGTGTAGTTAGTCTGTGTTCCATCTCCCCCTTGATAAAGCCCCGTCGCTCTTCCCTGCCCTCCGGATGGAGGTGATGGTTGTGTGGGGCTGCTCCTACGTCAGCTGGGAAGGTTTGGTTGGGTAGCAGCATAACAAAGTGAATTTCCCCCACCCAGTGGAAACTAGCCTTCGCCTGCTGCTTACTGCAGCATTGGTGAGGGCATCGAGTTTACAGCCAGGAGCCTGAGATGGGGTCTATAACGTCTTCCAGAAAGTGGTTTGTGGCTTTCGTTAGCCTAAGAATCCCGCAGTAACTTTTCTTTCCTTGGGAGAGGCTGTTGACTGTGCGTAGAAAGATGGTTTGCTCGGGTGAAATTTGAGAAATTTCAGTCATTGGACTGGGTAAGAAGAGGAAAAAAAAGAGCTGTTTGAGCCATGTAACAAGTAATTGCTTTGTATCTGGATTAAGGTGGAGGAAAAGCATGATAAACCCAAGCTGTAGGGAGCCATTGGATCCTGTTCTGTGGCCAAGACAGCAAACTATTTCCCAGGTCCCCTCTCAGGTACCCTGGCTCCTTGTCACCTCCAGACTACTGTGCTCTGAATGTGTTAGGGTTGGTTCTTCTGCTGAAGATGAAGTACGCGTGTAGAAAAGGTGGTTTTGTGCTTGCCCCCCTTCCTAGGGTATTTAGCAGGATAGTTAAGGCAAGAGAAACGACTACTCACGTTCGCGTGTGATCTCTAACTTTATCAGCAGCTGTTTAAAAGTCAGGATTGTCTGTGTGATCACATTTGAGGCTGGTGGTTTGAATTTAAGATCTTAAACCGTTCTGAGTTCATTTAAGCTGCCAGTATGCTTTATTTAGGGAAGTAAACACGGGTTCATTTTTGCAGAAAAGTTCAGAAACCTGTAAGAGGGATGCTTAGATCATTCTCACGGAATGTTACATGACTGCAGACATTTCAGTTTGAAGTGAGGACCAGCTGATCTGTTGTGGGATGCAGTTGCTCTCTGACCATCACTTCCTTACCTCTGTGGTTTCTGGGAGGCCCTAGAATGCGTGCTTCCCGCATCCGCTGGGGGAGGCTGCTCTGTGTACCCTGCTCTCAAGGGTTCGGATGTGCCCCGGCCCGCCCCTCTCGCCCAGCAGCCTGTGTCTGTTCTGTGCTCACCAGAGCATCACAATGCTCAGAAAATTGCTTTCACCATGAACTGGCTGTTTCTGTTTAGAGTAGTCATTTTTCGTGAGGAGGTAAAAGTCAGTTCAGGAGAGTTCTTTGAAAACTGTACATGTAGTTAGCAGAAAGTGCTGAATCCCCAAACAGATCGTGTATTTTTACGTAGGTTTTGACACAAAGCACCTTAGGTTTAGAGTTTTAGTCCTACCGTGGAATTAGCAAAGCGTTTTTCAGGATTTGAGCATTTCCTCTCTTTGGAATCCCCTATAACTTTTAAATCAAATCAAGGTACAGGTGATTCTGAGGGTTTTTTTTTTTTGTCTTTCAGTAACTGAAAAATATTCATGAATTATTATCTCTCTACAGAAAAAGACTGAAATGGCAACTGCTTAACAGGAATATTGTATAATAGGGTATTTACAAATTTGAATTTGTAAAGCCCTGACCTTGGAAACTTCGTAAAGTAATTCGGCACATTTAAGAAAAAGTGGGGTCTTATTGTTAGAGATGCGTGCCCAAGGATGGACTATTAAAACTGTAAAGGTTTGATCCACCAGGTTAAAATAGCATTCATTTTATTTCCAGCTGTGCTTGATTTGTGGCATAACTGAAAGCTACGCTGAGCAAATTGTTTTCAATATCTTGTCAGTCTAGTAATGTCTATTGTTCATCCATCCAACTTGTTTGAAGTCTCAATAGCGTGATTATGGAATACTTAGTTCACGTTGAAACAATTATTTCTCCTGTGCTGTCGGTGTGTTTGTTTTCTCAGGTGCCTTTTCCCAGCCTGGCTTTCACTTCTTTCCTGCTGACAAAATTGATGAACCTGTGGGGAGGCTGTGGGAAAGAATGGGGGTTACAAGTGATTCAAGCTGGCCCGGCTGACAGGGTGCTGGAGGGATCTTCAGGATGTAGACGACAGAGTTGCGGGGACAGCTGGGTAGAGATGGACTCATTGGATAAGCCACAGAATCCTTAATTGTCTAACCGCAGGCCTGGCTTCTCGGATGCCCTGCATGATAGGGCATTACATACCCAAATTTGCCTTGGTGTGGTGCTGGCAGGGGGAGCGACGGAGGGAGGGAGGAAAGGGAGACAGACAGGGCAGGTGGACCGGTAGCGGAGAGGCGAGAGGAGAGAGGCTTGTGGGGCTGCTGAGCAGAGTGGGATTGAAAAATATTGAGTTTTCTTTGTATTTGGTAGTTTGAAGATTTATTTGTCTTATGCTGATTTATGAAACTATAATGAAAATTAGTATATCTGTATTTTGTGTGCAATTGCTTATTTACTAAGCAGAGTTAAGCAAAGTACCCTGTAGTTTTTTGGTTATCGCTGCATTAAAGTTAGTTTCTTCTTGAACCAACTCCTTTTTCCCCTCTCTGTTCCTCCTCTTCCCATTGTTTACCTTTCCTTCTTTCCTATTCTTTGGGTACCTTTGTATTTTGGTTTATTTTTGTAAATCTTAGATTTACTTTTGAGTCAAGTGCCTGAGGGCCTTTTTTTTTATGCTTTTGCTTTTGTGTTGCTGCTTGCCCTTTAGTTGTTGTTGTTCTTCCATGTTGCAAATTTGTTTTTTAAAGTAAAGTTTCTGGGACTTCCCTGGTGGCGCAGTGGTTGGGAATTCCGCCTGCCAATGCAAGGAGCGTGGGTTCGATCCCCGGTCCAGGAGGATCCTACATGCCGCAGAGCAGCTAGGCCCGCACGCCACAACTACTGAAGCCTGTGCGCCTAGAGCCCACGAGCCACAACGGCTGAAGCCCCTGCTCCTAGAGCCCGTGCTCCGCAACAAGAGAGGCCACCACAGTGAGAGGCCCACGCACCGCAACGAACCCGCTAGCCACGACTAGAGAAAGCCCGCGCACAGCAACAAAGACCCAGCACAGCCAAAGATAAATAAATAAAATTAAAAATAAAGTTATGTTTCTAAAAATGTAATTCTGGTAACCAGGGAGACTCCCCTAGCACAGATGGAAAACAGAAAAGCTCAGGCCAGCAGTCCTGACAATAATCACATCACACGCTCTTCCCATTTAGTTAGCAAGCTTTCCAGTTGGTAAGATCAGGCTTTTTTTTTTTTTTTTTTTTTTCAGAAAGGGTGGTGCCAACTAGCTTCCTTATTGAAAAGGGGAGGTGGGATCTTAGGATTTGAGGTTTGTTATTGGTCAAGCATGTCACTGCTGCTTAAATTGGCTTTCATCAGAAATGAGTACTTGTCTGAAAAAGGGCCTTTCCTCCTTCCGCCTTCTCTCGCTCCTCCCTTGTTGACATCTTCGTGCACATCTGAGTGAAACGAAGATGCAGCCCTGTTGGTTATGGCTGAATCATGCATCATGCCTCAGGTGTGTAATTCAGAGCAGGGAGTCTCAGATATGAGTATATGTATATCTGAAAAGTTTGTAATTTTACAGAACTGATGCATCTTTCCCATTAATGTCTTTAGGACTTGTAAAGAATAGTTAATAACAACCCTTTTTCCTCCAAGTACAAACAAACTCCTTCCAATCCCGGGTATCTATTTTAAATGATTTTAAAAAGGTACTACTAGTGGTTGCTTTAAGTGAATGCTTTGAATACATTCTTGTTAGGTGCAAATTAATCTAACTTATTGAAAGCAGCAAGAGCAAGAGTACATACAACAGTAATGGATCCTTAATTTGTATTTTACCTTTACAGTGAGGGCTACAAAGAAAAAGACATTAACTTTAAACAGATGTTTGAAAATGACTGCTTTGGAAAGAAGTTGCTTTTGAAAGTTTCTAGGTAAAGACTGTTACTTAAAGGGTTATGTGCTGAGGCAGCACAGCCCTCAGCAAGATCCCAGCCCTCTTTAGGAGGGTCTTTGTCAAGCCCTCCTCATGGAATGACAGCAGGAAAAGAGAATGTTCAAGGCTTAAAATTATTTTTAGTTTTGAACTTGATACCAAGGACTCAGTAGCGTTTTCAGTTTGAAATTTTGGTTCAACCACAAGGTGGAAAAACTGGTGATGCAAGTGCTAGAGCCGATGGGGTCTGTGGACAGGTCGGGGGTTGACTTGTTATCTGGAGATGCCAGTTCCGTAGGCGAGGGAGGGAAGGCCAAGAGAATGGGCGGATGCATGGAGCTTGGAAGATTGCTGGCCAGAGCGTGTGGAAGTTGGCACAGCGGCCGAGTGTTTATTTCTATCCTCATTCCCCTTGTACTTTGTCTAGTTGTTTCATCAACCGAAGAGAGTGTTAGTTCAGTAATAAAAGAACAGTAGTCTTGTCTGGTTTGGTTGGAATGCAAGCTTTGGTGGCAAAGCTTGGACCATCAGGCTGAGATGGCCAGTGCATAGTCCTGAACTGTTTCCTTGTAACCTGGGGTTCCCATGGATGAGATAAAAGTATAATTTGTTTTTTGTTGTTGTTTATTTTCTTTCGGTTTTATTGAGATGGCGTACAGCACTGTGGATGTTCAAGGTGTACAGCATAGTCACTTGACTTACATACCTTGCAAAATGATGACCACAGTGGGTTTAGTTACCACCCATCATGTATAGAAAAGTGTAACTTGTTTTTAATCAGTTTAAGACAAAGTGGTAATATGATTCAAAAACTAAAATGTTTAACACTTTTCAGGTATTATTAGGTCTCCTGTGTGTAGCATAGGATCTAAATGTACACAGGTGTTGTTTGACCAGAACCTTGCACGAGCTTTCAGTGCTCTTGCTTCAGGAGTGTATGCGTAGGACCAGCTGGCAAATAAACACCTGTTCTTCTTTTGTCTGCTAAGATTTTTCTGAGGTGGAATTCGCCTCACGGTTCTTAGGAGGTAATTTGTTTCATGGGCCATATTCATGAATTTGAGGTATTTTATTAAGAGGAAAGTGCCTCGTAGCACTGTACAAAGGCATTGGCTTAAGCAAATGTGAGGTGTATTGTATGCAGCCGTTTGATGCAGCATCAGCGTGTTCTGATCTCTTCCAGTTCTAGAGAGTTCTTTCTTCAGCACTGATCTCTAATTTACTGTGACTTGAAATCGCCCACCCCTCTTTAGTGGCCTTTGAAGTAGAAGGTAGCTGTGTGCTCAAGAGCAGAACTTCACATAGTGGCAGTGGTCTCTGTTCTGCCTTTTACATTTCTGCTCACCCTTTAAACGCAGGTTTTCTTGAAGTAAAGAAGCAATAAATATATTATCGACTTATAAACCTGTGGTGCAGAATTGGGATGTGCTGCATCTTGAATGCGATAACCCTCTAACGGTGGCTTTGTTCCCTCCACTGAGCTGAGACCATGTGGCGCTTTGGCCAGGAGGTTGCTCCCATTTACCAGTGACTGTCCTCCAGTGTCTCACAGCCAGAGTTTTAGAGAGTTAGGAACGTAATGCTTAGTTAGATGTGATAGCTTTTCCGCTAACTCTGAGTTTCTTAGCCAAGAGATATTAGACTTTAGAAACTTCTGGAGTATGTTTCATTTAGAGCCATTTCTTCCCAAATATGAAAATGAAATCATTTTCTGTCCTGTCATTTCCCCGAACGCCATTCCTAGAAGAAGGGGTTTCAGTGGGAAATCTCAAGGTTACTAGAAACCTGCAGTCACAGCAGTGGCAAATTGAGGTACCTCCTCATCTCTTTTTACAAATAATTGCCTTTTCTTAACGAAGCTGTAACGTGTTCATTGTTGAAGATGTGGAAAATACAGAAATGTATGAAGGGGGAAATAAAGTACTCATAGGTCCCACCACGTGAAGGAGACAGTGTTCCCCTGACCGTCCCCGGGTCCCTTTCTGTTCCTCTGCCGGGCACACTCAGCAGGTGGAGAACCAATGTGAATCAGATCATGTCATGTGTCTGCTTACACTGTTCAGTGACTCCCAAGGCTCTGATGATCCAGCATATGCTTATGTGTTCTCCTCTCCTTCCCCCTCAGTTTCTGTCACAGCATCTGATGCCCTTTATAGACCATATTTATGGGCCATATCCTAGTTTGTTTGTATTTTTTGTTTGTTTACTTGGGTTTTGTCTGTCTCTAACAGTGGAATGTGAGCTCTGCGAAGCATGAGGGCCGAGTCCCATAGCATCCCTAGGGCTGGCAAGTGCCTGGAATATTGTGGGGGCTTAGAGATGTATTTTTTGCAATGAGTGAATCTTTCAGGTCCTGTTCTTTGCACACTCATGTATACATAATTACATATACATTTGTCCATTACAAAATTCTGTTTGGTTTTCTTTCCAGATTAGTACAATTTCTTTTCCTTCTAAGTGAAGAGGGTAGGATTACAATGGCATACTTCTTTTAAAAAAAAGGCACTTGGGCTTCTCTGGTGGCGCAGTGGTTGAGAGTCCGCCTGCCGATGCAGGGGACGCGGGTTCGTGCCCCAGTCCGGGAAGATCCCACATGCCGCGGAGCGACTGGGCCCGTGAGCCATGGCCGCTGAGCCTGCGCGTCCGGAGCCTGTGCTCTGCAACGGGAGAGGCCACAACAGTGAGAGGCCCGCATACCGCAAAAAGAAAAAAAAAAAAAAAAAAAAGGCACTAAAGATTGATATGATGTTTTTAGTAAAAATAGGAGCATACTGTCTTTCTATTTTAAATTAAAAAGAGGAATAAAGACGCAGACATGGAGAATGGACTTGAGGACATGGGGAGGGGGAAGAGTAAGCTGGGACGAAGTGAGAGAGTGGCATGGACTTATATATACACTACCAAATGTAAAATAGATAGCTAGTGGGAAGCAGCCACATAGCACAGGGAGATCAGCTCGGTGCTTTGTGACCACCTAGAGGGGTGGGATAGGGAGGGTGCGAGGGAGACGCAAGAGGGGAGGGGACATGGGGATATATGTATATGTATAGCTGATTCACTTTGTTATAAAGCAGAAACTAACACACCATTGTAAAGCAATTATACTCCAAAAAAGATGTTAAAAAATAAAAAAAATGAAAGTCCAAGAAAGAAAAATTTAGGCTAGACTTAGATCTCTTTTTTTGACCTATAGCTCTTTTTTTTCTTTTTCTTTTGAATAATTTTAATTTTACATAAAAATCGTAAAAGTAATATGGAGAGTTCGTGAACACCCTTCACCCTGCTTCCTCTAATATTGTCAACTTTTATAACCATAGAACAATTATCGAAACCAGGAAATTAACACTGGTACAATTCTAGAAGCTAAACTACAAACCTTATATATTATGCATTTCACTCGATTGCCCCCTA